>NC_053390.1:727353447-729912614 GCF_905171765.1 Bufo bufo | reverse complement strand
ACTTCTATGGGACGGCTTTGTAGTATACACTTGAATAGAGCTGTCCCAGTGACGTGAATAGGACGACTTGTAATTACTCTGCTCACCGCTGCTATGTCGATGGCGAGCAGGTAAACACTGAAGGGAAGGCTGCGCTCGCACAGAGAGTGGCCTTCTCCTCTAACAGCCGATAGGTGTGGGTGCCGGACCCCCTGATCTGATATTGATGATCTATCCTGAGGATAGGTCATCATCAATATTAAAAAAGCGGACAACTCCTTTAACTACAATAGGACCTAAATTTCAAGAATCTCTGTATAATTATACTGAGAAATATACATCAAATACAATAAGTAACAAACAGTCATACAAATATGTGCAGCGTGTCACAGCAAGCAGTTTTTCCTGACCGGTCACATTTCAATGGTGTTTATTCTGCAAGCGGAGTCTGGGAATTTGTTGAAAAATAGACATGTTCTTTGCTCACGAACACAAGCAGAAAAGTAGCAGAAATGCTTGTAGTACAAGCTCATAACCCACTGTGATGAAGAATGATGGACTAGAAGAACAGGTTAATGCTTGTGTCATGGGTATTGAGGTGTGGAAGCAGGATGGCTTCTGCCTATGGCCGCTCTACACTAACTTAAGAGTGGAACTTGCTTAGTTATAACCTTTATCCTCTGGGACCCAAACCAATCTCCAAAATGGGGTCTGCCATTCCACCTGGTGGCAAGGTCCCTGGTTGTCGCATCCAGGTGGAAGATGAATAGAGACATGACCACATACTATTATCTTCTACGGGAGTTGTGAAACTAGCCTCTGCATGCATGCATTCATTCTTTAGCTCAGGGATGCTCAACCAGCTGTTGTAAAACTACAACTCCCAGCATGCCCTGCTGTAGGCTGTCTGGGCATGCTGGGAGTTGTAGTTTTGCAACAGCTGGAGGGACGCTGGTTGAGCATCCCTGCTCTAGCTGGCGAGGTTACCCGGCAAGATGGGGCTGGAGGACCCTTATTCGGGTCCCAGAGGACCGAATTTATAACTGAGCAAGTCTACATGTCTGTGGTTGTCCTCTGTCAGTCTGCCCCGTTCAGTATTTGGTCAGGATTTTGCATCGGCATTTGTACACCAAATTGAGTAATGCCAAGTTTGTACTGACCTGCAGAATAGAGGTAACATGATTTTTACCACGTGGTAAACAAAAGAGGAAAAAAACACATCATGAGAGTCCTGGCATTCCCAAGAGCTAGCTGAGCATGACCGGAAATGTGTTCCACTCTGCGTTCCAGGGACAAGAAGGGATGTAGCCTGCGTTTCAATGTGCATTCTAGGGCTGAAACGATTACTCGATTGAATCGAGTAATTCGACACAAAAAAATCCCTGATGCGAATTTTTTGCATCGAGGATTCGTTTGTGCCATGTGACCACAGAGCTTGCTATTACTAACCACTTCGTGGTCACCCGCCAGCCCGCACCGCGCTGCACTGTATCACAGTGCGCACTATGACCCGACGCTCTCTGACGTCAGGACGACAGTGCAGCGCGCGGAAAAGAAGATGGAGGAGCTGTGGAGCAACGCCCCTACAGGAGAGGTAAGTATTTTATTTCACTGGCACTGGGGACATGGCTAGGAGAGAGAGATGGTGGCACTAGGGGGCAAGCTGGTGGCACTGGGGGGCAAGCCGGTGGCACTGGGGGGGGCAAGGTGGTGGCACTGGGGGCAAGCAGGTGGCACTGGGGGGGCCTGGTGGCACTTGGGGGCAAGCTGGTGGCAGTGGGGGGCAGCTGATGGCACTGGGGGGAACCTGATGGCACTGGGGGCTGATGTTTTTTATAAAGAAAAACATTCTTTTAATTAGTTTTTGTTATTAAAGTACTCGATTAATCGTTGGATTATTTGATAGAATACTCGATTACAAAAACAGTCGATAGCTGCAGCCCTAGTGCACTCTATGAAGACGAACTAGTGCATACCAGCTGCTGTGCTATGCAGCAAAAGTGTAGTCTATGAGTTGTCCAGGATCGGGGGCCTTTTGGCCTGAACCCCCCACGTCGCCGAACCTGTAATGGGATGCATACTTAATTGCTCCCCACCGCTCCTTCTTCCAGCTCCTTCAGTACCACACTGCCACTGACGCCCTCCGGTCCCACATGTCACTGGTCGCAGCGTTGATATAACCCTGGGTCACGTGCCACATAGGTGAATTGTCACCACTATGGCCAGTCATTGTCTGCAGCGACACACATGACCCCCCCCCCCCCCCCCCCCCCGCCCCATCAAATCGTATATTGAGAAGCGTGACAAAAGTGCATCAGTGACAGCAGAGGACCGAAAGAGCTGTATACCAGCATCGGAGCGGAGGTAAGTACAGGTGAAACTCGAAAAATTTGAAGAATATTGTGCAAAAGTCCATTTATATCAGTAATGCAAATTAAAAGGAATTGCATTAATGCAGCTTAAAATTTTAATTTTGTGAAAAGGTTCAATATTCTAGGCTCAAAGTGTCACACTCTAGTCAGCTAATTAATCCATACCCCCTGAGCAAAGGGGACCTGAGATTGTGATTTTGGGGTTTTCATAAACTGTAAGCCATAATCATCCAAATTATAACAGATAAAGGCTTGAAATATCTCGCTTTACATGTAATGAGTCTCTCATGTGTTAGTTTCACCTTTTAAGTTGCATTACTGAAATAAATGAACTTTGCACGATATACGAATTTTTAGAGTTTTGCCTGTATGCTTCCCTCCACAGGTCCAGTGACATGGGAGAGTCGGGCAAATTGGCCCTCAAACCTAGACAACCTCTTTAATAATGGTCGGTACTGGCTGTGCCTGGTTCCTGCTGCTCTCTGCTCTTCACTTGTATGGGACCAAACTGCAGTAACTGGAACTGGCCACTACACAGTGTATGAAGCTGAGTCTGGTTCCAATGAGCAGTGTGCACCAGCAATTAGCTGATCAATGCGGGTCATCAGAGTCGGAACCCAGCCAAATGATAGATCATTGAAATAAAAGTCCAATAAAATCTCTTTAAAGGGGTTCTCCGGGAATTAAGAAAATGAAAATACTTAAAATATTACTTTATAATAAATATATTCCCAAATACCTTTCATTAGTTATAATGGCTTGTTTTGTCTGGGGAGCAATCAATAGGAGAAAGAAAATGGCCGCCTTCCTGTTAGTATACACAAAACTTGTCCTAATCACACAGCAGGACAAATTACTTCATAACACTGAGAGAAAGAGCTGCCTCACCCTCCTCTCTGCTCTGACTGTCCCGGATTATGATCCTGACTACAGTTAACTTGTCCTGCAGTGTGATTAGGACAGGTTTTGTGTGTACTAATATGACGGCGGCCATTTTGCTTCTCCTAATGATTGCTCCCTAGCCATTATAACTAATGTGAGGTATTTTGGAATATATTTATAATGAAGTAATATTTAAGTATTTTCATTTTCCTTATTCCCGGAGAACCCCTTTAAATACATCTTAGTTGGGTCATAACTATCACGGATATCATGGATACCACAACATCTCATACATAGATTGCTATCCTAGAGTCATGAATAGCAATAATGCCAAATTATGTAGAGTTATGGGCAGTAGTGGGTGTGGACCCACTGTACCAACTAACCAGTTTGACTTTGGGCTATCTCGAAGGACGTTATCCTGGCGGTCCCCTGGTTTCCACTATTAACCCCTATACATGAATCTGGTTTTCACTGCAGAGGAGTCACCAGGCCGCTACCTCTTGAGATACTCCCGGTGTAGTTAGTGGCTGACCCACGGGGTCAGTTACACCAGTGCAAAGGACTGAGGGTGCAGGCAATATATGTAGTCAGAAACAGCTCGAAGTCAGGGCAGGCACAGTTCGCAAGTAACCGTAAAAATGGTCCGAGGTCAGGGAAGGCAGCAATGGTTCAATACAATAGTCAAGCTATAATTAAGGCAGGCAGGGGATAAAATAATCAGAGTCAGAGTCAAAGAGCAGGCATAGGTACGGTACAAGGGCAGTCAACCAAATAAGAACACCTTGGCTAGAACACTAGAACATTAGGAACCTTAAAGCTCAGACAAAGAGGTGGGACAAAAGAGCCCAGCATAAATAGAAAGGCTGTTCAGCACCTTAGCAGCTGGACAGGGAGCAAGGAGGAAGGTCATTATGTCAAGAATTGGTAATGTCTGATAGCTGTGAATCCCACCTCTGGGACCCGCAGCTATCTCTAAAATGGAGCTCGAAAAGTGCCAAGAATAGCCAAGCGACATGCTATTTTCAGAAGTCCCACTGAAATGTATGGGAAGCAAACCACGCAAGCATAGCCACCACTCGATTCACTTCTATGGGTCTGACAAAAATAGTCACCTCGGTTATTTTCAGCAGTCCCATAAAAATGAACAGAGGGTGGTCGCACATGCGCGGTCCACTCTCCTTCACTTTGCGGGCTCCGTTCTAGAGATAGGTGCCGGTCCCAGAGGTGGAACCTGCACCTATCAGACATTGGTGACATATCCTAGCGATATGTGACCAGTGTTTGAGATGAAACAACCCCTTTAACTCATGCAGTACAGAGAAGTTCACTGAATACTGGCTCCAATACACAAAGGGGGGGAGCGATGCCCGTGCCCACTGGGGAAAGCCAGGCATCAGCAGATACGGGCCACCAGCATATCAGTGGGTTTGGACTGAGATAAATCACTGCATAAAGATATAGAGAATAAATTCAAACTAATTGCCAACTTAATTTATATGAATGAAATAGTATTACGATCAGTCACAACAGATGTAGGGTGTGACATCGTAACAGGATGTGTAAGTCATCCATGTCGAAAATTCTCTAAATGCAATGCTTGTCACAGAGCGACATGTGACTCTATGAGGAACAACAGTTATCGAATGATGCAAAGCTTCTTTAGAAAAGAGATGTTGGCATCTGTTTTATGAAGAATATAAGACAAGGAAATTAAAAAAGCTACCGTAAATTATTTTGACAGTTTTGACTAGGATCTGTATTTTGTATTGTACTATTACTTTAAAGAGGACCTTTCACTACAATAAAAAATCTAAACTAAGCATACAGACATGGAGACAGGCGCCCAGGGATCTCCCTGCACTTACTATTATCCCTGGGCGCCGCTCCGTTCTCTCGGTATAGGCTCCGGTATCTTCATATTTTCGGCTCAACTGGGTGGAGCCTGCCGGCGTCTCCTTCTCCCCAGGCTGGAGTGCTGGCCAATCGCAGCGCTAGGCTCATAGCCTGAGAGAAAAAGAAAACATTCAGGCTATGAGCTGAGAGCTGCGATTGGCCAGCGCTACAGCCTGGGAGAAGGAGACGCCGGCAGACTCCTCCCAGTTGAGCCGAAAATCTGAAGATACCGGAGCCTATACCGGGAGAACGGAGCGGCGCCCAGGGAAAATAGTAAGTGCAGGGGGATACCTGGGCGCCGCTCTCCATGTCTGTATGCTTAGTTTAGATTTTTTTATTGTATTGAAAGGTCATCTTTAAAGCATACAGTACCTAACCTTTCAACAAACTTTGCATTAATCAATAGTGCAGTGTGTTAACACTATTTCTGGCCATTATACAGTACCACTTTTATCTGGCATTTTTTAGCAGTTTTCCCCTCTAGCTTGCAGTTTTCCCAGAGCTGTTGGGTAGGGACTAGGTCCCGTCCACTGCAAACAGAAAGTAGAGAAGAATCTGCTTTCTTGGGGCTGCTTCTTTTGCTCACTCAGAAGCAGCCCCAAGATCATGTAGGACATTACAGAGAGGTACTGACCTGTATGGTTGTGAATAAAGCACTTGGGCAGAGATATAAACTTCCTATTTAGCCACAGCAGTCTCTTTGCTGTCTCTGCTGGAGTCCTGACTCACTCTATCCCCCCTCCCCTCTCCACAGATTGTATTGGCATGTGTAACATGCCTAGTCCCTTTTGTGCCCCCACACAGTAGTTTTGCCCCTTAGTGCTCTCTTCACAATAAAATGCCTCTTAGTGACCCCACGCAGTAGTTATGTTGCCATTGCAGTAGAATACCCCCTTATTGCCCCCACACACACACACAGTTGTTATGCCCCTTACAACCACGGGAAGTCTGTATTGTTAATAAAAGTTTAAAAAAATTAACATTCACCCGGTGAATGGTGAACTTCCTGCTCTCACCAACAGCAGGTGTAATTAAATAACGTAATCCATTGTGTTGCGCTGAGCACAAGACAGTATCCCGTGCCTATGCGCTGTTATCAAAGGGATTTTTCAGCTGTTAATACTGATGACCTATCGTCAGGATAGGTCAGCAATATCCGATCGACGGGTCGACACTAGGTACCCCCGCCGATTAGTTGTTTGATGAGGAGACGGCTGTCCATGCAAGTGCCACTTCCTCTTCATAAGGCCTCATGCACACGACTGTTCCTTTTTCTTTTGCGGTCCGCAAATTGTGGATTCGCAAAACATGGAAGCCGCCCGTGTGACTTCTGCAATTTGCGGAACAGAACAGGCGGCCCATTGTAGAAATGCCTATTCTTGTCCGCAAAACGGACAAGAATAGGACATGTTATATTTTTTTGGGCGGGGCCACGGAACAGAGCAACGGATGCGGACAGCACACGGAGTGCTGTCCGCATCTTTTGCGGCCCCATTGAAGCAAATGGGTCCGCACCCGAGCCGCAAAAACTGCAGCTCAGATGCGGACTGGAACAACGGTCGTGTGCATGAGGCCTTATACTGCAGTTTATCTCGGATGTGAAGTGTTAGACAAGTACCCGCTCCATTCAAGTGAAAGAAACGGGTACTTGTAATTACACTACGCCACCGCTCCACTGGAGACAAGTCGCAGTGTAATGACAAGTGCCACCTCCTCGTCAAACAAGTGATCGCGGGGGTTCAGAGTGTCGGACCCCCACCAATCAGATATTGATGACCTATCCTGACAACAGGTCATCAATATGAACAGCTGGAGAAACGCCTTTAAGCCCTGCAGGCACGATGAGGTCACTGCATCACGTCTGCTGGGGAGAGCACTGGACAGATGAATGGTAGAGCAGGAAGCGGACTGCTCCCTGCTTCACCACTGCACTCAACTCTCTGCGTATCATTAGCAATGGGTCATTATAATATTGCATAGATTTATCTCCCAAAAGTCTTTCTGCGTTAATACAATGAATTAATTACCCATTGCTAATGAATACAATGGAGAAATATGCAGATTCACGTTTAATAAATGAATGGTCATTTTATAGGGTGTGTTCTGTAATGCTATGTCCACATATATCAGGCTGTTCCGGCAAAGAGGAATAAACTGCCGTAATTCATCATATCTGGAATAGCCGAATAATGCAGTGCACCGCCAGACCCCACTGACTAATAATGCCTTGCACACCTACATCACGATTGACTATAATGGGAACTGGCGGGGATCCAGCTGCTTTCCGCATAAATGCCGGGTTTCAGCCAGACAAAACTTTGTGCTTGCATGCCTTTTTGTCTCGTTGAAAGCTAGCATTTTGCCTGAAAGTGGCCAGATCTCCGCCATATCCCATTATAGTGACAGGGGATCCGGGCATGCACGGCATATGCTCTGTCCCCACACCACACATAGGTCCCTGAGCCAAGCGGTCCTGTCTGCGCCCCTATACTTAGTGATATTCTCCAGACACTCATAGCAGTGCCAACCCCTGTCCCATACATGCCATGCTGCAGCTGTTTTTGAGGAGAGCGGGAGTGTACTATCAAGTTGCTGAAGGTGACATGCTCTTCCAGACTGCTAAGCACAGTGGCTGACAGGGGTATGGCAAAGTGGAGAAGAGGACTCCTAGTGCATAGTGGGACTTGCCAGGGACAGCGGTGCACAGCCGGAAAGTCAGGACTGTCCAGCTGGGTTTTGGAAGGTGAGAACTATGGTTTAGGTCTTGTTCACACTTTGAAGTTTGCAGCAGTTCTGGATTATATTTCTTTTATCCAAAACCAGGAATAGATTTAGGCCTCTTGCACACGAACGTATTTTCTTTCCTTTTTGCGGACCGAATACGGAACCATTTATTTGAATGGGTCCGCAAAAAAAACGGAAGGTACTCTGTGTGCATTCCGTTTTACGTATTTCCGTTCCACAAAAGAATAGAACATGTTCTATTATTGTACGCATTACGGACAAGGATAGTACTCTTCTATTAGGGCCACCTGTTCTATTCCGCAAAATAGGGAATGCACACGGATGTCATCCGTATTTTTTGAAGAGCCGTTTTTTGCGGACTGCAAAATACATACGGTCATGTGCAAGAGGCCTTATACTATTCCAAGGCAAATAAAAACAGCACTGTGTGAACCTGGCCTTATTGTAACTCTATTAGTTTTAAAAGAAAACTTTATATACGTTAACTACTGTAGCAGCAATTTTCCACATCGCCTATCAGACATATCCTAGCGATATGTCTCAAGTCCAAGATGAGACAACCCTTAAGTATTTGTATTAAATCAGAAAACAAAAAGGAGTACAAAAAAGTAGATTCATTTTATTGACAGTACGCACTATTAGGCTTCTTTCACATTAGCATTAGGCTTGTCCGGCAGGGGAACAGCCTGCCGGATCCGTACTAACGCTTGCACGCGTGTGCTGCCGGAAGTCCGCTTTGGCCCATTCACTGCATACATAAAAGATGGGAACAAAGAGATTTCTGTATGCCCCACCTATTTATATAGGACACTCTCCCAACCTATAGTATTTGAATCACAAACAGTGCATATAACCCTCTCCAGCACTTCACAAAACAAAAATAAACAACAGTCTACACCAGGGGTCAGCAAACTACAGCACTCTAGCTGTGGTGAAACTACAACTCTCAACATGATCCATTCACTTCTATGCTTGTATCGTTTTTTGTCCGGCTGAATCCCGGCACTCAGCCAAAAACTGTCCAGATCCCAGCCGGGTTCCATTATAGTCATAGGGGTCTGCTGGTGCTCCAGCCCTATCGGGCTATGCCAGATACAATGAACTCAGGCAGGTTGTTCCTTTGCCTGATAGTTTTACTGCTAGTGTGAAACTAGCCTATCCCTTATACAATAACCTAATGTACCTGCACAGTAATAAGGAGAGACTGATTATTGACTGACAATTACAGGTGGGCGAGCAGGACTATCCCTTCAGCTCATGAACACAACGACTCCTTCCTCAAACTGTAATGCCAGCTCTGAGGCCAATAAATAATACATTTCTCAGAAGCTACATTATACAGTATCTCACAAAAGTAAGTACACCCCTCCCATTTTTGAAAATATTTTATTCTATCTTTTCATGGGACAACACTGAAGATATGACACTTTGATACAATGTAAAGTAGTCAGTGTACAGCTTGTACTGTATAAAATTTGGTGTGCACAGCCATTAATGTCTAAACTGCTGGCAACAAAAGTGAGTACACCCCTAAGTGAAAATGGCCAAATTGTGCCCAATTAGCCATTTTCCCTACCCGGTGTCAGGCGTGAATGGGGAGCAGGTGTGTTAAATTTGGTGTTATCGTTCTAACACTCTCTCATATTGGTCACTGGAAGTTCAAAATGGCACCTCATGGCAAAGAACTCTCTAAGGACCTGAAAAAAAGAATTGTTGCTCTACATAAAGATGGCCTAGGCTATAAGAAGATTGCCAACACTCTGAAACTGAGCTGCAGCACGGTGACCAAGACTATACAGCAGCTTAACAAGACAGGTTCCACTCAGAACAGGCCTCTCCATGGCCGACCAAAGAAGTTGAGTGCACGTGCTCAGCGTCATATCCAGAGGTTGCCTTTTCAAAATAGACCTATGAGTGCTGCCAGCATTGCTGAAGAGGTTAAAGGGGTGGGGGGGTCAGCCTGTCAGTGCTCAGACCATACGCCGCACACTGCATTGGTCTGCATGGATGTCATCCCAGAAGGAAACGTATTCTAAAGATGATGCACAAGAAAGCCCACAGTTTGCTGAAGACAAGCCGACTAAGAACATGGATTATTGGAACGAAGTCCTCTGGTCTGATAAGACCAAGATAAACCTATTTGGTTCAGATGGTGTCAAGTGTGTGTGTGGCGGCAACCAGGTGAGGAGTTCAAAGACAAGAATGTCTTGCCTACAGTCATGCATGGTGGTGGGAGTGTCATGGATTGGGGCTGCATGAGGGCTGCCGGATGTGGGGAGCAACAGTTCAATGAGGGAACCATGAATGCCAACATGTACTGTGACATAGTGAAGCAGAGTGTGATCCCCTCCCTTCAGAAACTGGGCCACAGGGCAGTATTTCAACATTAGATGACCCCAAACACACCTCCAAGATGACCACTGCTTTGCTAAACAAACTGAGGGTAAAGGTGCTGGACTGGCCAAACATGTCTCCAGACCTAAACCCTACTGATCATCTGTGGGGCATCCTCAAACAGAAGGTGGAGGAGAGCAAGGTCTCTAATATCCACCAGCTAATTGATGTCATCATGGAGGAGTGGAAGAGGATTCCAGTGGCAACCTGTGAAGCTCTAGTGAACTCCATGCTGTCACGGCTGAGGATGGGGGAAACCCTCAGCCGTGCGATGCCAGAAGATGTTTGGTCGCTGCTCGGCCAGGACCACAGGATCAGGGAGCAGGTCACCTCCTATCGCGTCCCTAATACTGACCCTGACTCCTAGCTGTATGAGCCGACCCTGATGGTAGGAGGGCTCATACTCCGGAACCTTGGGGTCCCTACTAGCCCTCAGGGTGGCCCTGAACTAGGAGCAGGGTAAGACGACCTGTTCCTCCTAGGCACGGACGAACAGGAGTCTTACTGGCCAAGCTGCAAAGAGAAGGGGAACATAAACAGACATATGGATATGACAGGTGAACCAAGCAGTTCCACACTAACCTGCCACAGCCTTGCTGACTGGAACCCATGCTCAAATACGCTGTCCACACAAACACAAGGGAGACAGCACACACATCAAAACTCACAGGTAACCAGGACATCCATAGCTGCAATAAATATCAAGAGCATAAAAACATGAACTTAACAACAGACATTCTTTTTATGACCGCAAGGGTGGCCCTTACTGGAAAGATGGTATATGAACCAGGAGGATGACTCCAGCAAACCACATGGCTGAAGTACCCCCCAGCAACTGCCTTCCAGCACGAAGCTAAATAGCCCAAGCGGCCACACCCACACACACACACTAGGAAAGGGGTTAACCCTTCCACCGCCAAACAAGGTAAGTGTCACTTAAAGGGGAAGTGTACACACCACAAACTCCCTCATACCAAACATAGAAAGTGCACACTAAAACCACACGTTGCCAGAGGCAACCGCTCAGGGCACTCCACTGCCAACAACCTTATGTTGCCAACGGAAACCACACGAGAGGCAAGATACAGAGCTCATACCTGTGGTTGACAACATAAAACCAACCGCTGACAACTGCATGCGAACCAAGGAGTCACGACCACAACCATGGTCGTGACACATGCCCAAAAGAATTAAGACAGTGCTGGAAAATAATGGCGGCCACAATTTGGCCATTTTCACTTAGGGGTGTACTGATTTTGTTGCCAGTGGTTTAGACATTAATGGCTGTGTGTTATTTTGAGGGCAAACCAAATTTACACTGTTGTACAAGCTGTACACTGACTACTGTACATTGTATCAAAGTGCCATATCTTCAGTGTTGTCCCTGAAAAGATATAATAAAATATTTACAAAAATGTGAGGGGTGTACTCCATAACGGAAACGGGACGGATCCGAAATGAAGGCGATAGACTTCTATTATGACGGAATGAGTAACAGAATGCCTCTAAAGCAGGGCTCGACAAATCCCAGGCGCCAGGTCGCCATGGCGACCAGAAATTTAGTCCTGGCGCTTGGGTATTTGTCAGCCCGTTTTCAAAGGTGCCCGGGCGATGGGTGAAGAGCTGCCGTTCTGTCCGGAGGCAGCACCGTTTGAAACAGCTCCGGACCTCAGTCAGTGAGTCACAGCACACAATAGCAGAGACGCTGGCAGCAGGGAGGGGAGGGGCTCTGGAGGAGTGTAATCTGATCCTAGAGTGGAAGCTGCTTCTGCCAGCCCCTCCCCTCCCCGCCCACAACCAATCAGAGCTGAGGCAAGGACTAGCAGCTCTAGGTCACTGACACAAGTACAGGAGGGAGTCTAGAAAGAATCGAATGAGTCTCAGGTTAAAAGAATCTAAAGATCCGATTAGTTAGTGACTCATTCGATTCTTTGAGTTAAAAGAACAGGTTACACTGAGGCTGTCGGCTGGGACAGGAGCAGAGAGATAAAAGTGACAGGACACAGTTTAGGTTGAATTAACCCTTTAGGATCAAATTGGCTTCTCAAGGAGATATACATGTTAAAAGGCATCCCTTCTTCTGTCTCATTCAGTAGCTATAGAACTAAGGCTACTTTCACACTTGCGGCAGGACAGATCCGGCAGGCTGTTCACCCTGTCGGATCCGTCCTTCCGCTGTTTCGCCGGACCACCGCTCCGTCCCCATTGACTATAATGGGGGCAGAGCTCTGGCGCAGCACGGCAGTGCATGGTGAAAGGCCGCCGGACTAAAAGTACTGCATGTCCAACTTTTTAGTCCGGCGGCCTCTCACCGCGAACTGCCGTGCTGTGCCGGAGCTCCACCCCCGTACCCATTATAGTCAATAGGGTCCGGGGACGGAGCGGCGGTATATGCAACATGGTATACAGCATTATTGGGGGGCTCTATGGAAAAGTGGGGGGGAGCACTATGGGGGCACCTACTGGGGGCTTTATGACGCGGCTCCGCCTGGCTCCTAACTTTTTTAGCTGGCTCCTAGATTCCAAGGAAATTTGTCAAGCCCTGCTCTAAAGGCATTCCATCATAGAATTGCGTATTAGTGTGAATTAGATGAGGGTTTGCCGCAGATCTTTCCCTTCTTTGGAAATGGAGGACATCTGCAGCTCAAACCACAAATATAACTGACAAGCTGCAGATTTGGAAATCCCCCTGGCAGGTCAAATTCCACACGGAAACAATCCACAAAGTGTACATGAGATTTGTGTAATCTCATACACCTTGCTGGTACTGTACTACACTGCGGTTTTTTCGCACAAGAATCCAGATGAAGAAAAACATGCGCATTCCGCAACATGTGCAGGGGGCCTTAAAGTGTTAACAGATTCCCTTAAAAAGTCAAACTCACCTCAGCAATCCTCCAATGCTTCCCTAGTTTCTGGCCATCTCTACGTTCTGGTCCCTCACAACATGGAAAAGTGATTGGCTAAATGGACACATTTCCTGTCCTGGGTAGAGAGGAACCAGGAAATAGAGACTGATGGGAGACATCGGAAGTATTGGAGTGGGATTGGTGAAGTATGACTTGTTTTTTAAGCCATTCTGACCCTTTTTTTCAACCCCCCACCCGTTATATTCTAGTTTACAGTTATATCCTGCCTTCAAAATCTCCACCCTCTCTTCCCCTCCATCAGTTGAAACTGTCTCACGCCCTTCTTTCCTCCTGCAGTTACCACTTGTTTGATACTACTTGGTGCCAGATTTTTCCTGGAGACTTGGCAGTATGGGGCTATGATGGAAACTCTTTGAAAAATTAATACAAAATGAGGACTGTGCTGTTTTGGCAAAGGAGTTGAAATTCCTTGCAGACAGGTCCCCGGGGACTATAAACGTAATCACATGGAAAGGAGAGCTATATGTGCTGGTACCTACCTGCAAAAGATGATGTGGAAGCTTATCGGATGACCACCAGTTCAATGACATTTTAATCGCGCCTTTCATTAAAGGGAACCTGTCATGTGGATATTTGATTATAATCTAACTAATTATATACATCATTAACTACTAAAAAGTGCCTTAGATGTATTCACTTACTGGTGTGACAGATGGTTACCTCATAATATACACACAAAGATGCCGCATGCCGTATGCTAATGAGCTGATTGGAGTCCAGCGTGATCTCATTGAGTCCAGCGTATATTTAATTCAGAGCTATAGCCACTCCCCTGCCCACCTGCTGCTGATTTATATGGAAAATAACTGTCAATCAGCAGCAGGTGGGCGGAGAGAGTCAGGAGCTCATGAATATTCATGACTCATCATTATCAGGTGGAGCTTTTTAATACAAGATGTTGGCAGATTGACTGGGTCAATTAAAGAAAGTGACCCAGCATTGTGCTAAGAGAATCAGTCACTTATTTATGTTGCCCTTAGTTAGGACACCATAAGGCTGGGTTCACACGGCCGTTGCGGGAAAATGTGCGGGTGCGTTGCGGGAACACCCGCGATTTTTCCGCGCGAGTGCAAAACATTGTAATGCGTTTTGCACTCGCGTGAGAAAAATCGCGCATGTTTGGTACCCAAACCCGAACTTCTTCACAGAAGTTCGAGCTTGGGATCGGTGTTCTGTAGATTGTATTATTTCCCCTTATAACATGGTAATAAGGGAAAATAATAGCATTCTGAATACAGACTGCATAGTAAACTAGCGCTGGAGGGGTTAAAAAAAAAATAATAATAATTTAACTCACCTAAGGCTACTTTCACATGAGCGTTCGGAGCGGATACGTCTGATGTTTCATCAGACGGATCCGCTCCTATAATGCAGATGTTCGCATCCGTTCAGAACGGATCTGTCTGCATTATAACTTAGAAAATTTTCTAAGTCTGAAAGTAGCCTGAGCGGATCCGTTCAGACTTTACATTGAAAGTCAATGGGGGACGGATCCGCTTGAAGATTGAGCCATATGGTGTCATCTTCAAGCGGATCCGTCCCCATTGACTTCCATTATAAGTCTGGACAGATCCGCTCGCCTCCGCACGGCCAGGCGGACACCCGAACGCTGCAAGCAGCGTTCAGGTGTCCGCTCACTGAGCGGAGCGGAGGCTGAACGCTGGCAGGCGGATGCATTCTCAGTAGATCCGCCTCCATTGAGAATGCATCAGGGCTGGACGGCTGCATTCAGGACCGCTCGTGAGCCCCTTCAAACGGAGCTCACGAGCGGACACCTGAACGCTAGTGTGAAAGTAGCCTTAGTCCACTTGATCGCGGCCCGGCATCTCCTTCTGTCTCCTTTGCTGAACAGGACCTGTGGTGAGCATTAATTACAGGTAAAGGACCTTTGATGACATCACTCCGGTCATCACATGATCCATCACCATGGTAAAAGATCATGTGATGGATCATGTGATGAGAGGAGTGACGTCATCAAAGGTCCTTTACCTGTAATTAATGCTCACCACAGGTCCTGTTCAGCAAAGGAGACAGAAGGAGATGCCGGGCTACGCGATCAAGTGGACTAAGGTGAGTTAAATTTATTTTATTTTTTTTAAACCCCTCCAACGCTGTTTTACTATGCATTCTGTATTCAGAATGCTATTATTTTCCCTTATAACCATGTTATAAGGGAAAATAATAAGGATCGGGTCTCCATCCCGATCGTCTCCTAGCAACCGTGCGTGGAAATCGCACCGCATCCGCACTTGCTTGCGGATGCTTGCGATTTTCACGCAGCCCCATTTACTTCTATGGGGCCTGCGTTGCGTGAAAAATGCAGAATATACCGCAGAATATAGAGCATGCTGCGATTTTCACGCAACGCACAAGTGATGCGTGAAAATCCCCGCTCATGTCAACAGCCCCATAGAAATGAATGGGTCGGTATTCAGTTCGGGTGCAATGCGTTCACCTCACGCATCGCATCCGCGCGGAATACTCGCCCGTGTGAAAGGGGCCTAAAACTGGTGACAGGTTCCCTTTAAAGTAAAAGTTCTAAGCTTGTCCTATGGACCCAGCAGACAGGGGCATAACTACCATAGCGGCAGACCATGCGACTTCTATGGGGCCCAGGGCAAGAGGGGGCCCAGTCTTAGTTGGGTTTATTCCCTCTTCTACTGGAGGTGAAAACTTGGTGAGGACTCTACCCCCTAAAGCAGAGGTGCACAACCTGCAGACCAGGGGCCAAATGCGGCCCTTGATACCATTCTGTGTGGCCCTAAACATGTATGTCTATGTCTTGTGGCTGCTCACATGTATTTTTCATGTATTTTCCCATTAGATGGGAGTCCTGGAAGTGTAACTAGACATTAATGGTATATACTGTGTGTTCAATATGCCATAAATGCAGTATTTCAGTTGTTAATACCCCTTTAAATTTTATTTTCGGCCATTGATGTTGGTTCAGTATGACAATGTGGCCCCCACCCAGAAAACGTTGTGCATCCCTGCTCTAAAGGAACAAATTTTAGCAAATGAAGCAGTGGAAAAATGGCCCAAGGGTCATTGAAAGGAGTTTAGTCAGAAACCATTCTGTCCTGTGTGGGGGGCCTGGTTCGATCCTGGCTATGGGGCCCTTACTTCTCCATGTACGCCACTGCCAGCAGATGCCCAAAATTACAGTAACCTTCAAGGGAACCTGTCATGTGGAACATGGTATCTGAGCTCAAAGGTCATCAATTTAGGCTACTTTCACACTCGCGTTTGGTGCGGATCCGTCATGGATCTGCACAAACGCATCCATTCAGATAATACAACCGTCTGCATCCGTTCAGAACGGATCCGTTTGTATTATCTTTAACATAGCCAAGAAGTTTTCTATTGTACCAGATTGTGTCAATGAAAAGGATCAGTCCCCATTGACTTACATTCTGTGTCAGAACTAGGGATCGACCGATTATCGGTTTGACCGATATTATCGGCCGATATTCAGGATTTTGAACGTTATCGGTATCGGCATCTATTTTGCCGATATACCGATAACGTATGGGGAGCACAGAACGCGCTGCTCTCAGCGCTCTCTGTGTTCCCTCAGCAGCACAGGGGAGAAGGAAGCCGTGTCTCCTCCCCCTGTGCTGCTGCTGCCGCTGACGCCAATGACCGGAGAGAACATAAGAGGAGGGGAGGGGCTGTGGCCACCGCTCCACCAATGAAGATAAGCCTTTCATTAATTCATATACAGGAGGCGGGAGCTGGCTGCAGAATCACATAGCCGGCTCCCGACCTCTATGAGCGGTAGCTGCGATCTGCGGTAGTTAACCCCTCAGGTGCCGCGGATCGCAGCTACCGCTCATAGAGGTCGGGAGCCGGCTATGTGATTCTGCAGCCAGCTCCCGCCTCCTGTATATGAATGAGAGACTTATCTTCATTGGTGGCGCAGTGCGCCCCCCCCCCCCCAAGCCCTCCAGTATTAATCATTGGTGGCGCAGTGCACCCCCCACCCCCATCCCAATAGTAAAAACATTGGTGGCGCAGTGCGCCCCCCCCCCCCCCCAGTATTAATCATTGGTGGCAGTGGCCACAGGGTCCCCTCTCCCCTGCTCCTCCGATCGGAGCCCCAGCAGTGTAATCCTGGGGCTACGATCGGTTACCATGGCAGCCAGGACGCTACTGAAGCCCTGGCTGCCATAGTCAGCTCCATGCTGCTGTGTGCACAAAGCATAGAGCAGCAGGGACAGTGTGAGATCCTATTCACCCTGATAGAGATCTATCAGGGTGAATGGGACAAGTGTTCTAGTCCCTAAGGGGGCTAAAAGTTAGTAAAAAAAAAAACACAACAAAAAACACAAAAATATTAAGTATAAATGAAAAAGATTTACAAAAAAAAAAATACACATTAACAATAAACATATTCATTTTCAGCAGATTTGTGTAGGAAATTAATTTTTTTCTCAAAAATGAAAATTCCCAGAATATCGGTATAAATTATCGGCTATCGGCCTGAAAGTTCACAAATTATCGGTATCGGGCCTAAAAAATCAATATCGGTCGATCCCTAGTCAGAACGGATCAATTTGGCTCAGTTTCGTCAGACGGACACCAAAATGCTGCAAGCAACGTTTTGCTGTCCGCCTCCAAAGCGGAATGGAGACGGAACGGAGGCAAACTGATGCATTCTGAGCGGATCCTTTTCCATTCAGAATGCATTAAGGGCAAAACTAATCAGTTTTGGACCGCTTGTGAGAGCCCTGAACGGATCTCACAAACGGAAACAAAAATGCCAGTGTGAAAGTAGCCTCAGCTTCCACATCATCTGTCTCACATCTTTAGCAGGTATGTTCCAGCTCTCATTTCCAAGCTTCTGCCTGGGCCTTGTCTGCAAGGCATTTCAACACTTTTTTTTTTTAAAACAGGTCAACCATTATTTAAGAAATCCCACAAATGTCCAAACGACCAGACCCTACCTAAGATATTCTGTGCAAGTCCCCTAGCAGTGAAAGGAGAGGATGTTGTGCTTGCGCAGCCTTCCACTCTCCATTATAGGGCTTCCAAAAAAAGCCAAGACGGTAGTCAGCTTTTTTCAGAAGAAAAAAAGCCACAAATGTGTAACTGGCTCTTCATTCATGAAACTATGTGTCATAGATGTCACCATGTCACTCCATGTCATAGGGTGCACCACTGGACGTACCAGTTAGACAAACCAGCTCACTCCTATATGTATATACAGTATGTATATAGTGGCTGTGCATGGCATTGAATGGGGCTGAGCAGCTCCTGGGTCTAGGAAAAGCAGACAGAAGACCGCGGTGCTCACAAAAACACTGCAGCCTTCTCAAGCAGCTGATCAGCAGGGGTCCCAGGTGTTGGACCCCCACCGATTAGATACTGATGAGCAATCCTGAGGACAGGTCATCGGTAAAGAAAAATCTTGGGAAATCAACATAATATTTTTATCTGGACTCTTTATAGTATTCCGACAATGGAAAGGTTTACTGAGATTAATCATTAACGGGTCACTAATGAAGTTTTACCTTTTGATAAAGTAAAAAGTATCTGATACATAAAAGGAGCCTGTCACCAGGAGATGGATCAGAATATAAAGGTCATTTACTCCATATTCCAAGGTGTTTTCTAACGCTATACATTTACAGTATATACTGTCAGTAGGAAAAGTAAGAAGTTTAAGAGAGACGTCTGACTTCTGGGAACTCCACTGATCACTAGAACATAAAAAATAAGGTGCAGTTGTGCTATCCTGAGACCAAGGCCCCACTCAGTGTTTCACAGACGTGTGCTGTACGTGTTCTCCACGGACAGCACGCGTCCCCATTCATTTTAAGGTGTGTATTCAGACATCAGTGTTTTAGCACGGTCCATGGTCAGTGTTTTTAGCACGGATGCATGCTCTATTTTGTCCGTGTTCACGGATCCATCACGCCCATTATAGTCTATGGGTCCGTGAAAACCACGGGTGCAACACGGATGGCAGCAACACGGATCATTAAGAGGAGATGCTTGGAAAATTATTTTTCAGCTGTTTAGTGTCAGTGAAACACGGATGCAACATGGACAGCAACACGGACCCAACACGGATCTTTCACGGACAGCTTCACGGATGCATCACTGACTACCTGCTCACGGATTTGAGCACGGACATGGATGTGTGAATGAGGATTTACACCACAGTTTGGACACTTTTCACATAACATGTTCACTGGCAACAAGCTGACAAGAGGGTAAAAGGATTCGGGTAAAGGACAGGACCTTTTCTCAGCATCCCTGCTGGTCAACTGTTTACACAGGGCCATCTACTTATTAGCAGTGGTGCAGGATATTGAAGCTTTGTCTAATTTAAGTAAGTGAGATGAAGCTGCAATACCCTGCAACACTGCTGCTAGGTAGATGGAGTGCAAATAAACAGAGGTAAAGACTGAGGGGGCTGCAGTGCTCACAAGATCACTGTGGCCCCTTATGCAGCTGATCTGCAGAGAGTCGGACCACCACTGATCTGTTCTCAGGATAGGCCATATCAGACCATCAATATCCCGAACCTGGAAAACCCTTCAAGTCTCCCAGCAATCAGTTGGGATTGCAAGGAGAACAGCAAGTTAAAGGGGGTTATCAGCCAAATAAAAAATGGTGGCAGTGGGGGTCAATGGTTTATCTCCGAATGGACGTTCTGGAACATTCTTTCAGAGATGGCAGCTGCACGCTAATCGTGCAGCTGCTGAGCGGGGGCCCACTGTCAGTGACAGCAGGGCACCCCAGAGAGAAGGCAGGGACCGTTCCTCGGTGTCCCTGCCTTTTAGATCGCTGTATACACAGTACCGAATGAGCACTGTGTATACAGATGAGGACGCCCTATGCCGCTTCCTGTCCCGGCCCGGCGGTCGTGTGACCGCCAGGGTCGGGGGAGGGCAGGAGCTGCCGGGTATAGTGCTGTACAGCCTCTCTATAGAGAAAAAAATATATATGAAGTTAAATGTCCCCCAGAGGTCTTGTATCACATTATGGGGGACGCAAAGTGTAAAATTAAAAATAAAATAAAAATAATAGTGTTTTATAAAATAAAAAATAATAAAGTGCCACATGTAAAAAAAAGTTTTTCACCAATTAAGCCATTTAAAAAATGTTAAAAATAGAAAAAAAAAATATTACATAGACATATTTGGTATCACTGCATCCGTAACAACCGGCTCTATAAAAATATCACATGATCAGGTGAAACCACACAAATGCGATATTCGTTGCCAAAAAGCAGAACAACCCATCCCACACCATTTCCTCTCCGCCAAACACCAAATCAGCCAACTCAAATTTAAAATTTTAGAACAAGTAGCTCCCGCAAGACAAGGAGGCAACAGGACCGCACGCTTGAAACAACGGTAAGCATATTTAATTTTTTAAATCAATACTCTCGCTCCATGCAGACTAAGGCTACTTTCACACTAGCGTTCGGAGCGGATCCGTCTGATGTTTCATCAGACGGATCCGCTCCTATAATGCAGACGTTCGCATCCGTTCAGAACGGATCCGTCTGCATTATAACTTAGAAAAATTTCTAAGTGTGAAAGTAGCCTGAGCGGATCCGTTCAGACTTTACATTGTAAGTCAATGGGGAACGGATCCGCTTGAAGATTGAGCCATATGGTGTCATCTTCAAGCGGATCCGTCCCCATTGACTTACATTGTAAGTCTGGACGGATCCGCTCGCCTCCGCACGGCCAGGCGGACACCCGAACGCTGCAAGCAGCGTTCAGGTGTCCGCTCACTGAGCGGAGCGGAGGCTGAGCGCTGGCAGGCGGATGCATTCTCAGTGGATCCGCCTCAACTGAGAATGCATTGGGGCCAGACGGATGCGTTCGGGGCCGCTTGTGAGCCCCTTCAAACGGAGCGCACGAGCGGACACCCGAACGCTAGTGTGAAAGTAGCCTAAATAGAGACTTCAAATTTCTGCATCCCTGTGATTCCCTTGGTTTTGAGCACTATATATTGTACTATATGATTATTTATGTAATTGGTAACACAAAAGCATATTCTTTGTTACTAACTCTTTTTTTTAACCCTTATTTCCCTACAGACGAAATGACCCCATTCAACCAGGTAGTATATACTGTATATCCAAATAGAAGTAATAACAGATTATTATACATACAGAATATTTTTATTATATATATCGGCACCTATACAGACGGTTGGCACTGACACATTTATTGTTAATAAACTGATATGATGAGCCCCAATGCAGTTTTGTCCGTGTCCCTTCCGTTGATTCACAGTGGATTTCTATTGTGCAGCTGTAAGGGACATGGAGCGGATTTGCTGTCATTCTGGGCAGCGGGATACTAACGGTGTGAAAACCGTATCGTCCTGCTGATACAGATATCCCATTGGCGACCGATGTTGATTCGCCGGCCTCCGATATATGGATCAGCTTTTTTCTGCTATACACTGCGGCGCTCTGACACTGTATAAGTGTCTGTCAAATTCCTATGGTCGTGATTACTGGCACGCGCATGCGCCCTAGAGTAAAGGTCTCAAGCGGGCATCTTAGGTGTGGTTGCTATACCACACATTATCTTTGTGATTCTCGCGATAGCAGATGAAGCGGCGCATGCGCCGTTGTCTTTTCCGGACGCCAACAGATTCCACCATGCCTATTCAGCCACAAGTGATTCATTCAAAGGTTTTTAAAATTTTGATTGCTATATTATGTTATACACCCTTGTTCACCTTCACATGCTTGATTGACAATTATGGTATTTCGAAGATTGTACAACGGAGATATCACATTATGAATTTTTATGATTTTATCTATATTGTTATTTCACTGAATTATGACACTATATTAATTGTATCTGTAATATGATTGTAATTTGTATGCATTTGCACTTTATTATATGATGTACCAATTTGTATTTTGGCAATTAGTACTTGCACTATTTATATATGTAATTCTGCACGTTACTCAGCTGGAAAAAGGCTCCATTGAGAGAGCTGAAACGTCGCTGAATGAGTGAATAAACCGTCCACTTTTTTCAAGTTAACCTGGAGTGCTGCCTTCTTTTCGCTTTCTATATATATATATATATATATAAAGAAAGAAAGTCCGCAGCACTCCTTGAAGTAAAAAAATGTGCAGTTTATTCACACATGTCAGAAAAATGACAACGTTTCAGTTCTCTCACAGAACCTTTCTCAAGTCAAGTGAGTCACTTGACTTGAGAAAGGTTCTGTGAGAGAACTGAAACGTTGTCATTTTTCTGACATGTGTGAATAAACTGCACATTTTTTTACTTCAAGGAGTGCTGCGGACTTTCTTTATTTGTTTATCCGTCCTGTATCGAGGGACCACCGCGGGCACCGCATAATTGAGAAAAAGGAGTGCTGCCTGACCTTTGCTATGGATATATATATATATAAATCCAGAAAATGGACGGCACTCCAGTCAGATGAAAAAAATGTGCGATTCCTTTATTCAACCATCCGGTGCAACGTTTCGGCTCTAAATGAGCCTTTTTCAAGCTTGAAAAAGGCTCATTTAGAGCCGAAACGTTGCACCGGATGGTTGAATAAAGGAATCACACATTTTTTGCATCTGACTGGAGTGCAGTCCATTTTCTGGATTTATCTGTGGGGTAAGAAGTCGATTCCCTAGGAACGTGCACCCAATTTTATCTGTCTATAGCCAGTGCCGCCATTTTTCTTATATATATATATATATATATATATATATATATATATATATAGTGTATTACATATTCCACATGCCCACAGGGACAAATACACTGAACAAAAATATAAACACAACACTTTCGGTTTTTGCTCCCATTTTGCCTGAGCTGAACTCAAAGATCTGAAACATTTTCTACATACACAAAAGAGAGGGGGCTCAGAAAACCGGTCAGTATCTGTTGTGGCCACCATTTGCAGCACATCTCCATCGCATAGAGTTGATCAGGTTGTTGATTGTGGCCTGTGAAATGTTGGTCCATTCCTCTTCAATAGCTGTGTGAAGTTGCAGAATATTGGTAGGAACTGGAACACGCTGTCGTATACGCCGATCCAGAGCATCCCAAACAATGGGTGACATGGGTGACATGTCCGGTGAGTATGCCAGCCATGCAAGAACTGGGATGTTTTCAGCTTCCAGGAATTGTGTACAGATCCTTGCAATATGGGGCCGTGCATTATCCTGCTGCAACATGAGGTGATGGTCGGGGATGAATGGCACAACAATGGGCCTCAGGATCTCGTCACGGTATTTCTGTGCATTCAAAATGCCATCAATAAAATGCACCTGTGTTCATTGTCCATAACATACGCCTGCCCATACCATAACCCCACCGCCACCATGGGCCACTCGACGTTGACGTCAGCAAACCACTCACCCACACAATGCCACACACGCTGTCTACCATCTGCCTTGCACTGTGAAAACCGTGACTCATCCGTGAACAGAACGCCTCTCCAAAGTGCCAGACGCCATCGAATGTGAGCATTTGCCCACTGAAGTCGGTTACGACGACGAACTGCAGTCAGGTCCAGACCCCGATGAGGACGACGAGCATGCAGATGAGCTTCCCCGAGACGGTTTCTGCCAGTTTATGCAGAAATTCTTTGGTTATGCAAACCGATTGTTGCTGCAGCTGTCCGGATGGCTGGTCTCAGACGATCATGAAGGTGAACATGCTGGATGTGGAGGTCCTGGGCTGTTGTGGTTACATGTGGTCTGCCGTTGTGAGGCCGGTTGGAGAAATGAACATTGTGAGGCTTATGGTAGAGAAATATAACATAGTATGTAACATAGTACATAAGGCCGAAAAAAGACATTTGTCCATCCAGTTCGGCTTGTCATCCTGCAAGTTGATCCAGAGGAAGGCAAAAAAAACCTGTGAGGTAGAAGCCAATTTCCCTCACTTTAGGGGAATAAAAAATTCCTTACCGACTCCAATCAGGCTATCAGAATAACTCCCTGGATCAACAACCCCTCTCTAGTAGCTATATCCTGTAATATTATTACGCTCCAGAAACACATCCAGGCCCCTCTTGAATTCCTTTATTGTACTCACCATCACCACCTCCTCAGGCAGAGAGTTCCATAGTCTCACTGCTCTTACCATAAAGAATCCTTTTCTATGTTTGTGTACAAACCTTTTTTCCTCCAGACGCAGAGGATGTCCCCTCGTCACAGTCCTGGGGATAAATAGATGATGGGATAGATCTCTGTACTGCCCCCTGATATATTTATACATAGTAATTAGATCTCCCCTCAGTCGTCTTTTTTCTAAAGTGAATAACCCTAATTTTGATAATCTTTCAGGGTACTGTAGTTGCCCCATTCCAGTTATTACTTTAGTTGCCCTCCTCTGGACCTTCTCCAGCTCTGCTATGTCTGCCTTGTTTACAGGAGCCCAGAACTGTACACAGTACTCCATGTGTAGTCTGACTAGCAATTTGTAAAGTGGTAGGACTATGTTCTTATCACGGGCATCTATGCCCCTTCTGATGCAACCCATTATCTTATTGGCCTTGGCAGCAGCTGCCTGACACTGTTTTTTGCAGCTTAGTTTGCTGTTTATTAAAATTCCTAGATCCTTTTCCATGTCAGTGTTACCGAGTGTTTTACCATTTAGTATGTACGGGTGACTTGCATTATTCCTTCCCATGTGCATAACCTTACATTTGTCAGTGTTAAACCTCATCTGCCACTTATCTGCCCAAGCCTCCAATCTATCCAGATCCCTCTGTAGTAGTATACTGTCCTCTTCAGTGTTAATTACTTTACACAGTTTAGTGTCATCTGAGAAAATTGATACTTTACTATGCAAGCCTTCTACGAGATCATTAATAAATATATTGAAGAGAATAGGGCCCAATACTGACCCCTGAGGTACTCCACTAGTGACAGTGACCCAATCTGAGTGTGTACCGTTAATAACCACCCTCTGTTTTCTATCATTGAGCCAGTTACTTACCCACATACAGACGTTTTCTCCCAGTCCGAGCATTCTCATTTTATATACTAACCTTTTATGTGGTACAGTGTCAAATGCTTTGGAGAAGTCCAGATATACGACATCCATTGATTCGCCGCTGTCAAGTCTAGAACTTACCTCCTCATAGAAACTGATTAAATTAGTTTGGCATGACCGATCCCTCACGAAGCCATGCTGATATGGCGTTATTTGCTTATTTCCGTTGAGATGCTCTAATATAGCATCTCTTAGAAAACCTTCAAACAGTTTACCCACAACAGATGTTAAACTTACCAGCCTATAGTTTCCAGGCTCTGTTTTTGGACCCTTTTTGGATATTGGCACCACATTTGCCATGCGCCAATCCTGTGGGACATTCGCTGTCAGTATAGAGTCCGCAAATATCAGAAATAAGGGTCTGGCTATGACATTACTTAATTCCCTTAGGATACGGGGGTGTATGCCATCCGGTCCTGGCGATTTGTCTATTTTAATCTTTTTAAGTCGCTGATGTACTTCTTCCTGGGTCAGACAGGACACTTTTAATGGGGAATTTATTTTTACATTTTGCATGTCATCTGCATTGAATACATTGGAGAAAAAAATATTTAACAGCTGCTTTCTCCTCGTCGCTCTCTGCGACTCCCCCCTCATTACTCTTTAAAGGGCCGACACCTTCAGATTTATACTTTTTAACATTTATATAATTGAAGAACATTTTAGGGTTAGTTTTACTCTCTTTGGCAATTAATCTCTTACTCTCTAGTTTGGCCGCTTTTATTTGTTTTTTACATGTTCTATTTTTTTCCTTGTTTTTCAGTGCTTCCGTGCTACACTCCTGTTTTAGTGATTTATATGCTTTCTTTTTGTCATTTATTGCTTTCTTTACAGTTCTATTTATCGACATCGGTTTCTTTTTGCTCCTTAACCTTTTATTCCCATACTGTATGTACCTCTCACAATGAGATTTTAGGATGTTTTTAAAGATATCCCATTTTGTGGCTGTATTTTTATTTTTGAGGACTTTGTCCCAGTTAGTTAGGCCTATGGCCTCTCTTAGTTGGCTAAATTTAGCTTTTTTGAAGTTTGGTATTTTTGTTCCTCCCTGTAGAAACGCTCTTTTGAATGATAATTGGAAGGTTATTACTTTATGGTCACTATTTCCCAGGTGTCCCCCAACCTGCACGTCTATTGTTCTGTCAGGCCTATTGGTTAATACTAAGTCCAGTATGGCCGTCCCTCTAGTCGGGTTCTGAACCAGTTGGGAGAGGTAATTGTCTTTGGTTATTGCCAAGAACCTGTTTCCCTTATGAGATGAGATATACAAGTTTCAGTTTCCCAGTCTATATCTAAGTAGTTGAAGTCCCCCATAATAACCACCTCATTATGATTTGCCGCCTCGTCTATCTCATTTAGTAGTAGATTTTCTGTGGACTCTGGTATATTAGGTGGTTTATAGTAAACTCCTATTAGTAATTTATTGTTGTTTTTAGCTCCATGTATCTCTATCCACAGTGACTCCACATGTTCATGTCCCTCACTTATATCTTCACGGAGTGTGGGCTTTAGACAAAACTTTAAATAAGTGTTGCGTTACGTCGGCATCACCGGTCCTCTGGCGTCATGGATCCGAGCTTTATATGAGTCTCCTTCTGCGGCCACAAAGGTGAATGGTGTGTTTTCTCCGTCCTTTGCGATACGGAATGGGACCCGCCAGGGATGCCCCCTCTCCCTATTGATCTTTGTTCTTACTCTGGAACCGCTCCTGAGGACAATCCGACAGAACCCGAATATATCGGGACTTTCGGTTTGGGGTAAAGAATTTAAGATAGCAGCCTATGCGGATTATCTGATGTTTACACTGACTAACCCCACGATTTCTTTCCCGAACTTGATGGCGGAATTTCGCACATTTCACGGCCTCTCGAATCTGAAGATTAACTTTCAGAAATCAGAGGCCTTGAATATTTCTCTACCGGACACACTCGTGTCCGACCTAGTCGCTTCCTTCCCATTCAAGTCTGCCTCCGGAGCAGTGAAATATCTAGGCACATTTATCCCCTCGGATCTGAAGGAGGCGTACCACAGAAACTTTATCCCTCTCCGGGACCGGATCAGGGAAGATCTTAAGAGGTGGTCGAAAGGGCTGCACACTTGGTTTGGATGATGTGCTATTTTCAAAATGAACATCCTCCCACGGGTGTTATTCCTCTTTCAGACCCTGCCCATTAAACTCCCCTCTAGTTTCTTCAACAGGATCCATGGGGACTTATTCAGATTTATTTGGGCAAAGGGTAGCCCGAGACTCGCCAGATCTCTTTTACACATACCAAGGGACAAAGAAGGACTAGGTGTACCTGACCTACGTAAATATTACTCAGCCTCCTTGATCCAAAGGATAGTGGACTGGTGTCGACACACAGAGCTCAAGCAGTGGGTATCGATTGAACAACTCTGCTCGAACTGTCCGCTGTCCTCCCTGCCATGGGTAGATTTGAAACTCCCTTCGGTTCTTTCTAATCATCCCACAATTGGTCCCACCATTTCACAATTCCATAAAGTCAAAGATAATCCTCCCCTTCCCCCTCACCATTATTCCCCATTTTGGGAAATCCCAATTTCCCAGCGAGTTGTAGGGGGGGACCGTTTGCAATCTTTCTTAGAACCACAGGCAGATGGTTCACCTATGACGAGATTTTGAAAATAACAGATCCATGCCCTTTGGGATTCTGGAGATCCAGACAACTGACACACTTTTTATCCTCTATTCCGGCCTCCACAGGGTTTGACAGGGCTCTTACCTCTTTCGAGAAAATTTGTGTTGGGTCGGGCGCCTACAGACATTCCCTATCTGAATGTTACCAGTCCTTGGTGGCCCCTCGGCAGGACTTTCTTCCACCATATGTGGCTAAATGGTCTCAAGACCTGGGAGTAGACATCCCCCTGATCAGTGGTCAAAACTTTTCTGCCTGCTCTACAGGTCACCCATGGCGAGTAGGTTCCAGGAGGCGGGTTATAAGATAATGTCCAAATGGTATTATGTTCCAACTAGATTACAGAAAATGTTCCCATCCGCGTCCCCTGTTTGCTGGCGCTGTGACTCTGCCATGGGTTCCATGTTACACATTTTCTGGGATTGTCCAAAGATCGGTCCTTTTTGGCAGTTGGTCCATAAAACTTTGTCCTTAATTTTCCGGTTTACGATACCACATACTCCTGGTTTCTTTTTATTATTCCTTTCGGATCTTCCAATGAGTGTGCTTCGCAAGTCCTGTCTGTGTTCCCTGGTGATAGCGGCTAGGTCATGCATCCCTGCGAGGTGGAAGCTCTCTTTGCCTCCGACAATTAGTTGCTGGATCCAAAAGGTTGAGGAGATCCGGAGAATGGAGGAACTTACCTCGCAGTTGTAAGCCAAGCACAAAGCTTTCCTTGATTCTTGGGCCCCCTGGTTTTCTTTTCAGGAATCTCAGGAGTTTCGGAACCTTCTGGCCTTAGTTGCTGAACTTACCCTGTACTCTGTTGTAGTACCTCCCCTCTATTGCCCCCCTTTTGTGTTCATTGTCTGTTAGTATTGCTCTTCTCCTTCTGTTGTTATTTGTCTAGGGGATACTCCCTTCAATATTTTTACAATTATGCTACTTAATTCGTCCTGGTACTTTAGTTTTGAGTCCAGGAATATGTTCTCTCTAATTTCTCCAGACAAGGCCCTTGTTTAGTCAAATTGGATCCTGCTCTAACGAGGTTCCTCACATTGTACTACAGTTGCCAGCAGGCGTTGTTATGTTGACTGGAATATGAAGATATCTCAATGTAGTGCTCTATCGTTGTTATACTGGATGTACTGTATTGACTTTGCTGATGCACGGTTTGTTATCCGTATACACTTAAATAAAGAATAAAAAATAAAAAAAGACTTTAAATAAAGGCAGACCCCTCCTCCTCACCGGTTTTGACGATCCTTTCTAAACAGACTGTAACCTTGTACATTAACTGCCCAGTCATAGCTATCATCCAGCCATGTCTCAGTTATTCCCACTATGTCATAGTTCTCCTCACACATCACTAATTCCAGCTCCCCAGTTTTATTAGTCAGGCTTCTGGCATTAGTATACGTACATTTGAGAGGTTTATGTATATTTTTTAACCTACACTTTTCCTTCTGAACTGTTCTAGTCTCTCCTGCCATTCCTCCCCCAGTCCCACTACCTTGCCCCCGGTCTCTAATCTGCCCTATCTTCCCCTCCTATAATGTAATTTCCATCCACCCCAGTCCCTAGTTTAAATACTCCTCCAACCTTCTAGCCATCTTCTTCCCCAACACAGCTGCCCCTTCCCCATTGAGGTGCAGCCCGTCCCTACGATAGAGCCTGTAGCCGATAGAAAAGTTGGCCCAGTTCTCCAGGAACCCAAACCCCTCCTTTCTACACCAGTTCCCGCTGCCTTTCTTGTGTGGCTCGTGGTACAGGCAGTATTTCGGAAAATACTACCTTTGAGGTCCTTGCCCTAAGCTTTTGACCTAAACAAACATTTATTGCATGGGCAACAGCTCTGGTAGACATTCCTGCAGTCAACATGCCAAAAAAGTGAAATTTTGAAATTGTATCTCTATTTTCCATTAATTCTTGTGGAACACCTAAAGGGTTAACAAAGTTTGTAAAATCAGTTTTGAATACCTTGAGGGGTGTAGTTTCTAGAATGGGGTCATTTTTGGGTGGTTTCTATTATGTAAGCCTCGCAAAGTGACTTCAGACCTGAACTGGTCCCTAAAAATTGGGTTTTTGAAAGTTTCTGAAAAATTTCAAGATTTGCTTCTAAACTTCTAAGCCTTGTAACATCCCCAAAAAAATATCATTCCCAAAATGATGCAAACATGAAGTAGACATATGGGGAATGTAAAGTAATAACTATTTTTGGAGGAATTACTATGTATTATAGAAGTAGAGAAATTGAAACTTGGAAATTTGCAATTATTTTAAAAAAATTGGTAAATTTGGTATTTTTTTATAAATAAAATTTTTTATATTTTTTTTACTTCATTTTACCAGTCTCAGAATGGCCTGGATAAGTCAAAGCGTTTTAAAGTTATCACCACTTAAAGTGACACTTGTCAGATTTGAAAAAATGGCCTGATCCTTAAAGGGTTTCTATCACTTCGTTGCACATATTTAGCTGTCAGACACTAGCGATCCGCTAGTGTCTGCTCTGCCCAACCATCCTAATATAATTGCTTTTGGGGCAGCCGTTTTGCTAAAAAAAAAGAACTTTTATTAATATGCTAATGAGCCTGTATTCGGTGCATGCGCAGTGAATGTCTGACCGCTTCCCTGCTCAGACATCTCCACTGCGCCTGCGCGATGACGTCATAGTGCTCCGAGGAACAGGCGCAGTTGAGATGTCTGAGCAGGGAAGCGGTCAGACATTCACTGCGCATGCGCCGAATACAGGCGCTCACAAGGAGGATCGCATTCAGGAGGAGATGGGCGGGCTGGAGGGACGCGCTGGGCGGCGGCAGTTTCTGAAGGTAGACGGAGCCTCTAGGTGCTAATGACGCCCCTCATAGCACCTAGAGGCTCATTAGCATATTAATAAAAGTTCTTTTTTTAGCAAAACGGCTGCCCCAAAAGCAATTATATTAGGATGGTTGGGCAGAGCAGACACTAGCGGATCGCTAGTGTCTGACAGCTAAATATGTGCAACGAAGTGATAGAAACCCTTTAAGGTGAAATAAGTCTGTGTCCTAAAGGGGTTAAAGTATAACTGTCATTCTTTTTTTTTTTGTTTTTTAATGTGTATGGGCAGTGATAATGACCATTTTTGCAAAATACGTTAATTACTGAAATCGTTCATTTCTGTTTGAAAAAAAGCTCTAAATTGGCCCATTTTGAGCCTTAGGCTAGTTTCACACTTGCGGCAGGACGGATCCGACATGCTGTTTAGCATGTCGGATCCGTCCTGTGGCTGTTCGCCGTGCCCCCGCTCCGTCCCCATTGACTATAATGGGGATGGGGGCGGAGCTCCGGCGCAGCACGGCGGTGCACGGAGAAAGCCGCCGGACTAAAAAACCTGACATGCAGTAATTTTAGTCCGGCGGCCTTAAGCCGTGCACCGCCGTGCTGCGCCGGAGCTCCGCCCCCATCCCCATTATAGTCAATGGGGACGGAGCGGCGGCCCGGGGGCACGGCGAAACAGCCGCAGGACGGATCCGACATGGTGAACAGCCTGTCGGATCCGTCCTGCCGCAAGTGTGAAAATACCCTAAGCAACGCTCCTCTGTCTTCTGTTTACATAACACAGTCAGTGTTAGTAAGTCTCCACTGTTATGTAAACTGAAGACAGAGGAGCGGCTAAGGCTCAAAATGGGCCACTTTAGAGCCATTTGTCTAACAGAAATGTACGATTTCAGTAATTAAAGTATATTATAAAAATGGTCATTATCACTGCCCCTACACATTACAAAAATAAAAAACAGAATGACACTTTACAAGCATAAAAGAACGCAACGGATACTCACCTCCACCGATTCCCCATCACCGCTGTTTCAATGCTGCTCCAGTCCTGGTTGCCCTTCACATCCTGCCCTAGCTCGACATGTTAGACATGCCAATAAAGGCCTGCTCAGCCAATCATTGGCCTTATTGGTACTCTGCCTTGGCCACTGATTGGCTGAGCAGGCTTTTCTGACATATCTGGTGTGTTGAACTGGAACAGGAAGTGAAGAGCAGCGGGGCCCCGAGGAGCACTGCAGCGACAGCAGCAGGCGACTGGGGAGGGGCGAGTATCAGATCCCACTGCCACCAATGTTTATTAAGCTTGCTTGCTTACGGTATTTCACAACCCAAAGTGCAATGAGTGGGGTTTTACATAATGCTGCGGTAGTTCTGCTTTCAGTGCCACAATGGCCTAGATGATCTTATCGGCTCGTAGAGGAAACAACTGAAGATTCCTTAAAGTACAAGACAAAATAGCACCTCTCACAGGGCCGACAGCTACGTATTCTGATACAGGACGCCGAATGGTCTGCATTCCTTCTCACAGCTATGGAGTTTTAAAATTATTCTGCTGCCTGCTCACCCCAACCCCCTGGACAAAATCTTCTAAACTAGCTGCACTGACAAATTATTAACAGAACCCTCCAGGGCGTATGAGCAAAATTCACTGCTCGACTACTTCCTCTTTAACCCCTTCCTGCCTACCCCCATCATTTTTTGTCAATTTCACTGTTTCTACAATTTGCATGCTGCTTTTCATGGCACTACAAGATAATCAGTCCCCTGATACAAAGCTATCACATTGCACTGTGCTCCTGACGGCAGAAGTGGCGCACGCCTGGAAAGTTGGCACAAGAACTGTGCCATTTTTACCTATTCCTTCTCCATTCTGTCTCCGTCTGGAGAAAGTGCTCAGCACAGATACGGGATCCCTCAGATATTCCTGTGCATACGCCATAGAGGTCTGAGATGGGAATACCCCTTTATGTTTCTTAGGATTGCCTACAAGAGAGATTAAAGGGGTCTCCTACACACATTTAATAGCCTGTGGACACCTTGCTACAGCTTTGCCTCTACAGGTTCCTTCATTACTGCAACACAGTAGCCTTGTGGAGTATTCAAAGCTATTAGTGAAGATATGGATGCAAATGAAGAATTATTGCAAATACAAAAGACCTGAAGATTATTTTTTATCGGTGTACATTCACATTTGCCTGTGATCAAGCTTTCTACTGTAAATACCGAATACAGCTGGAAACTTACATGCAGTTTTGTTGCCGTTTTCATGCTTTTTTTTTTTAAGGCAAAAAGGGATCCATCAGGAAGGAGAAGTGTACGTCCTTCCTTTATATTTCCCATGCCCTGCCAAAACGGAATGAAAAACTGACACAAAAACTGCACGGGTGACCCCTGCCTCATGCACACGACTGTATGTAATTTGCAGTCCGCAAATTGTGTATCTGCATTTTTTGCGTACTCATTTTCCGTCTGCATGTTGGGGCCAAGTATAAGACAAGTTCTATCTCTTTGAGCAGGGGCTCATGCACATGGCTGTTGCACCGCATACGGCAGGGGTCCGCAATACACAGGGCACCAGCCATGTGCACCCATTCAAGTCCGCAGAAGCACGGATCGGAACCCCACGGAAGCACTACGGTGTGCTTCCGTGGTGTTTCTGGCCGTGCCTCCGCACCGCAAAAAAGTAGTGCATGCACTAAATTTTTGCAGTGCGGACCGTCCGTATTAGGGATCGACCGATATTGATTTTTTAGGGCCGATACCGATACCGAAAATTTGTGAACTTTCAGGCCGATAGCCGATAATTTATACCGATATTCTGGGAATTTTCATTTTTGAGAAAAAAAAAAAATTCCTACACAAATCTGCTGAAAATTAATATGTTTATTGTTAATGTGTATTTTTTTTGTTTATTGTTAATGTGTATTTTTTTTTTATAAATCTTTTTCATTTATACTTAATATTTTTGTGTTTTTTTTTACTAACTTTTAACCCCCTTAGGGACTAGAACCCTTGTCCTATTCCCCCTGATAGATCTCTATCAGGGTGAATAGGATTTCACACTGTCCCTGCTGCTCTGTGCATAGTGCACACAGCAGCATGGAGCTGAACATGGCAGCCAGGGCTTCAATAGCGTCCTGGCTGCCATGGCAACCGATCGGAGCCCCAGGCTTACACAGCTGGGGCTCCGATCGGAGGAGCAGGGGAGAGGGGATCCTGTGGCCACTGCCACCAATGATTAATACTGGGTGGGTGGGGGGGGGCGCACTGCGCCACCAATGTTTTTACTATTGGCCGGGATTTGGATGGGGGTGGGGGGCGCACTGCGCCACCAATGATTAATACTGGGGGGCTTGGGGGGGCGCACTGCGCCACCAATGAAGATAAGTCTATCGATCATTCATATACAGGAGGCGGGAGCTGGCTGCAGAATCACATAGCCGGCTCCCGACCTCTATCAGCGGTAGCTGCGATCCGCGGCACCTGAGGAGTTAACTACCGCGGACCGCAGCTACTTGTCATAGAGGTCGGGAGCCGGCTATGTGATTCTGCAGCCAGCTCCCGCCTCCTGTATATGAATGATTGAGAGACTTATCTTCATTGGTGGCGCAGCGGCCACAGCCCCTCCCCTACTCTTATGTTCTATCCCCTCATTGGCGGCAGCGGCAGCAGCAGCACAGGGGGAGGAGACACTGCTTCCTTCTCCCCTGTGCTGCGGAGGGAACACAGAGAGCGCTGTCAGCAGCGCGTTCTGTGTTCCCCATACGTTATCGGTATATCGGCAAAATAGATGCCGATACCGATAACGTTCAAAATCCTCAATATCGGCCGATAATATCGGCCAAACCGATAATCGGTCGATCCCTAGTCCGTATGTTAAAGATAATACAAACGGATCAGTTCTGAACGGATGCATGTGGTTGTATTATCTAAACGCATGCGTTTGTGCAGATCCATGACGGGTCCGCACCAAATCAGAGTGTGAAAGTAGCCTTAGGCTACTTTTACACTTGCGGCAGTGTGATCCGGCAAGCAGTTTCGTCATCGGAACTGCCCGCCGGATCCGCCGATCTGGATGTGACTGAAAGCATTTGTGAGACGCATCCGGATGCGGATCCGTCTCACAAATGTATTGCAAGAACGGATCCGTCTCTCCGCTTGTCATGTGGACAGACGGATCCGTCTTTTTATCCGTATCTTTTTTCAATTTTTTTTACCAGTCTGCACATGCGCAGACCGGAAGGACAGATCCTGTATTCCGGTATTTTTAATGCTGGATCCGGCACTAATACATTCCTATGGGGAAAAATGCTGGATCCGGCATTCAGACAAGTCTTCAGTTTTTTCGCCGTAGATAAAACCGTAGCATGCTGCGGTTTTCTCTTTTGCCTGATCAGTCAAAATGACTGAACTGAAGACATCCTGATGCATCCTGAACGGATTGCTCTCCATTCAGAATGCATGGGGATATGCCTGATCAGTTCTTTTCCGGTATAGAGCCCCTGTGACGGAACTCTATGCCGGAAAAGAAAAACGCTAATGTGAAAGTATCCTTAGTGTCAGTGTTTGGTGAGTCAAAACCAAGTGAGGTTGAAACATTTCCCTTATACCTTATCTCTGTGTATCCTTCACTTCTGGTTTTGGCTCACAATCACTGATGGAAATCACTGATCAAACTCTGACGTATGAAAGTGCCCTTACACATAAAGTATGTTTGCCCTGCAACTGTGCTCAATATTAGCAATACGTAAATCCGAACTGTGGTTTTTTAGTAATTTAAAATATAAAATATAACATTACTACCACAAAGCAAAATGAATATAACATTAGGGGTTTTGCGAGATTTTCATACTGATAGCCTAAGCTCAGGATAGGTCATCAATATGAGATTAGTGGGGGTCTGACTCCCGGCACCCCCACTGATCAGCTGAGTGAAGAGGCTGGGGCACTCTGATGAGTTCTGTGTGTCACACAAAGATTTTATTGCAGATTTGTATTGAAAAGGGTGAGATCCGCACCAGAAATCGCACAAACAATAGACACGCTGCAGATTTCAAAATCTGCCCCATTGTGCTCACTTTACATCTGTTTTTGTCAGTTCCGTCAGAGATCCGTTATTTTAGACGGCAGAAACAGTCCTGCATGAAGCACTAAAATAACTGATCTCTGACAGAACCGACAAAAACGGATGCAACATGAGCACAACGGATGCTCAAAATAAAGGATCCGTTTTTTTCTGTTGTTCAGACGGATCAGAAGAACGGAAAACAAAACGGTGATGGGAACCCCCGTGAGAAAAATCAGCATGTTTGGTACCCAAACCCGAACTTCTTCACAGAAGTTCGGGTTTGGGATCGGTGTTGTGGAGATTGTATTATTTTCCCTTATAACATGGTTATAAGGTAAAATAATAGCATTCTTAATACAGAATGCATAGTACAATAGCGCTGGAGGGGTTAAAAAAAAATTTAAAAAAATTTAACTCACCTTAATCCACTTGCTCGCGCAGCCGGCATCTCTTCTGTCTTCTTCTTTGCTGTGCACAGGAACAGGACCTGTGGTGACGTCACTCCGGTCATCACATGGTCCATCACATGATCCATCACCATGGTAAAAGATCATGTGATGGACCATGTGATGACCAGAGTGACGTCACCACAGGTCCTGTTCCTGCACACAGCAAAGAAGAAGACAGAAGAGATGCCGGCTGCGCGAGCAAGTGGATTAAGGTGAGTTAAATTTATTTTTATTTTTTTTAACCCCTCCAGCGCTATTGTACTATGCATTCTGTATTAGGAATGCTATTATTTTCCCTTATAACCATGTTATAAGGGAAAATAATAATGATCGGGTCTCCATCCCCATAGTCTCCTAGCAACTGTGCGTGAAAATCGCACCGCATCCGCACTTGCTTGCCATTTTCACTCAGCCCCATTCACTTCTATGGGGCCTGCGTTGCGTGATAAACGCACAATATAGAGCATGCTGCAATTTTCACGCAACGCATAAGTGATGCGTGAAAATCACCGCTCGTGTGCACAGCCCTATAGAAATGAATGGGTCCGGATTCAGTGCGGGTGCAATGCGTTCACCTCATGCATTGCACCCACGCAGAAATCTCGCCCGTATGAACTCAGCCTTATACTTCTCTTTCCTGCTGGATCCACTTGTGGCTTTGGGTTCATGCACACAAATGTATGTTTTGTCCATGTCCGTTCCAGCCCGTATGTGGAACCATTAATTTCAATGGGGCTGCAAAAAAAAATATGGAACTGACTCCCTCCATTTTATTTTATTTTTTTCTTTGCAGATCTGCAAACTACATACGGTCGTGTGCATGTGCCCTTTGATTGAAAATCCTGCAGGCAGATCTGCTTCGAAACCTCCTCTAAAAAACTGAGTGGCTGCAATGTCTACTAGGGATCGACCGATTATCGGTTTTACCGATATTATCGGCCGATATTCAGTATTTTGACCGTTATCGGTATCGGCATCTATTTTGCCGATATTCCTATAACGTATTGGGAACCCAGATTGCGCTGCTCTCAGCGCTCTCCGTGTTCCCTCAGCAGCACAGGGGAGAAGGAAGCAGTGTCTCCCTCCCCCTGTGATGCTGCTGCCGCCAATGAGAGGAAGGAGGACAAAAGAAGGGGAGGGTCTGTGGCCGCTAATGAAGAGAAATCTCTCATTAATTCATATACAGGAGGCGGGAGCTGGCTGCAGAATCACATAGCCGGCTCCCGACCTCTATGACAAGTAGCTGCGATCTGCGGTAGTTAACCCCTCAGGTGCCGCGGATGACAGCTACCGCTCATAAGAGGTCGGGAGCCGGCTATGTGATTCTGCAGCCAGCTCCCGCCTCCTGTATATGAATTAATGAGAGATTTCTCTTCATTGGTGGCGCAAGCCCCCCAGTATTAATCGATGGTGACGCAGTGTGCCCCCCACCCCCATCCTAGTATTAAAAACATTGGTGGCGCAGTGCGCCGCCCCCCCCCCCCCCCCCCCCACCCCAGTATTAATCATTGGTGGCAGTGGCCACAGGATCCCCTCTCCCCTGCTCCTCCGATCGGAGCCCCAGCAGTGTAATCCTGGGGCTACGATCGGTTACCATGGCAGCCAGGACGCTATTGAAGCCCTGGCTGCCATGGTAAGCTCCATGCTGCTGTGTGCACAAAGCCCAGAGCAGCAGGGACAAGGGTTCTAGTCCCTAAGGGGGCTAAAAGTTAGTAAAAAAAAAACACCAATATGAAGTATAAATGAAAGAAAAATAAAAAAAATAAAAAAAAATACCCGTTAACAATAAACATATTAATTTTCAGCAGATTTGTGTAGGAATTTTTATTTTTTTCAAAAATTAAAATTACCAGAATATCGGTATAAATTATCGGCTATCGGCCTGAAAGTTCACAAATTATCGGTATCGGTCCTAAAAAATCAATATCAGTCAATCCCTAATGTCTACCCATAGCATGAATGATGTACAAATACACACAAGTGATATTATATTCTGGTCTACTAAGTGAAGGCGTTCTCACTCATGTTCACAGGTCAGTCATTATATAAGAGGCAACTCTCAATAAAAACAGATGAAGCAGCCGTCTATCCTGCCGGCAGAGGAAGTTGCAGCTGGAGAAGGAGGCTGCGTTGGACATAGTGTAATGTACTTCCTGTTCACTGTCTGTGTAATCGATGAAATAATGCCGGGTTCTTCCTTGTCTACATAACTTTGGTATAACACAAACTCTACACTTAAAGGGGTTTTCTGAGACTTAAATACTGATGACCTATCCTAAGGGTAGGTCATCAGTAGGGATGAGCGAAACATCCGAAATCGATTTGCATAAAACTTAGTTTCAAAACTGTATGGGTGAAGCGCTCCGTACAGTATCAGAATGTATTGGCTCCTATGAGCTGAAGTTATTACTTTGCGCGAGACTTCGCGTAATAACTTCATAAATTGATTTCTACTGTAAAAAAAACATTTCCCGAACTCTGATTCGGTTCCAAGTGGTACATTGGAACCGAACCCGAGTTCGGTAACAGGTTTTTAACAGTAGAAATTAATTTCATCCAAAGTCGATTCGCTCATCCCTAGTCATCAGTACCTGATCGGTGGCGGTCTGACACCTGGGACCCCCACCATCAGCTGTTTGAGAAGGCAGTAGTGCTCCTGTGACCATCATGGCCTTCTCTCAGCTCACCAAGCACAGCACTTTACATTGTATAGCGGCTGTGGTGGCATCGCGCTCAGCCCCATTCACTTCTATGTGATGTGAACATGTCGTCACTGGCCTAGGGAAAGCTGAGAGAAGGCCGCGGAGCTACTACGAAAGCTGCTTCCTTCTCAAATAACTGCTTTTCGGGGGCCTGAGTGTAGGACCCCCACCGATCAGATTTATTTAAGTCTTGTGAAACCCCTTTAAAAGGGATCTTCCACCTTATAGTGAAGGCAGGTTACTAGCATATGCCATCACTTTATCAGAGGAGGTACATTCTCTGGAACCCCTATGATCTTGAGAATAAAGGGGCTGTAGCACCAGGGTACACTGATGCTCCAGACCACCCAGTTGTGCAGCCTGCCCCTGTCACTTTAAGGCTTCTTTCACACGGGCATTCCGGATTTGCTCCAGATGCGTCACATGTGCATTGCGGGAAAACCGCGCGAGTAGGCACGCAATTGCAGTCAGTTTTGACTGCGATTGCATTCCGATGTTCAGTTTTGCACGCAACATGAGAAAAAACTTAATGTGGTACCCAGACCCAAACCCGGACTTCTTCACTAAAGTTTGGGTTAGGTGTTCTATTAATTTTATTATTTTCCCTTATAACATGGTTATAAAGGAAAATAATAGCATTCTGAATACATAATGCTTACTAAAATGTTGCTTGAGGGGTTAAAAAAACTAAAATAAAAATTAACTCACCTCATCCACTTGTTTGCGCAGCCGGCATAGTCCTCTTTCTTCTTCTTCGAGGACCTGCAAAAGGACCTTTGATGATGTAATCGCGCTCACCACGTGGTGAGTTGGTGACGTCAGCGCAGAAGGGTCTTCACGCAGCCCTATTCATTTCTATGGGGCCTGTGTTGCATGAAAAACACTGAATATAGAACATGCTGCGATTTTCACGCAACGCACAGGTGATGCGTGAAAATTACCGCTCACCTGCACAGCCCCATTGAAGTGAAAAGGGCCGGACTCAGTGCGGGTGCAATACGTTCACCTCACGCATTGCACCCGAGCGGAATTCTCGCCCGTGTGAAAGGGGCCTAAAGCCACCTGTACGAATTTCCATGTGGATTTATGGACTTTCCTACAGCCTTCCTATATCCACACCAAAATTCGCAATTTCTAACAGCGGTTTTTGGTGTGGATTTCATGCAGTTTTGCCGCAGATCTGACCCTTGATTGGAAAAGGGTGAAATCCGCAGCTAAAACTGCAAACATACTTGATTTGGAAATCCACACAGCAGGTCAATTTCCGCATGGAAACAATCTACAAAGTGGACAGGAGATTTATGTAACCTCATACACTTTGCTGGTACTGCGGTTTTTCTGAGCGGCAATCCACACAGAAAAACTGCACGTATTCCGCATTGTGTGCAGGGGGCCTAATGGAGCTATATCCCCAGCAATAACAGTGACGGGGACACCAGGCTGAAGCCAGTCATACCGTGATGGCATGTCCTAGCAATGTGCCATCGCTTTATCAGATGGGAATAACCTTTAATGTGGGAAGCTGATCGCTCTGTAGAGAGTATATTCTCCACTGAGTGGCGCTCTGCTGTTTTACATATGGCGCAGTAAGTTTAATAATTCTGTAAATACCATCCATACTTGCCAACTTTCATAAGTTGCCCTTCGAGAGAACCCAGCTTTTTTTTTGCCAGGGCAGATGAGTATCCCAGGCTACTTTCACATTAGCGTTTTGCTGGATCCGGCAGGTCTCAGCAAAAACGCATCTGCATCCGGCATGAGCGGATCCAGTTGTATTATCTTTAACATAGCCAAGACGGATCCGTCATGAACTCTATTGAAAGTCAATGGGGGACGGATCCGTTTTTTATTGTGTCAGAGTTAAACAGATCATTGACTTGCATTGTGGGTCATGACGGATCCATCTTGCTCCGCACCACATAATGGAAAGAAAACCGTACCTTGCTGTGGTTTGCTCTTCGGTCTGGGAACTAGGGATCGACCGATTATCGGTTTTACCGATATTATCGGCCGATATTGAGGATTTTGAACGTTATCGGTATCGGCATCTATTTTGCCGATATACCGATAACGTATTGGGAACACAGAACGTGCTGCTCTCAGCGCTCTCTGTGTTCCCTCCGCAGCACAGGGGAGAAGGAAGCAGTGTCTCCCTCCCCCTGTGCTGCTGCTGCCGCCAATTAGAGGAGAGAGGACAAAAGAAGGGGCGGGGCTGTGGCCGCTGCGCCACCAATGAAGATGAGTCTTTCATTAATTCATATACAGGAGGCGGGAGCTGGCTGCAGAATCACATAGCCGGCTCCCGACCTCTATGAACGGTAGCTGCGGTCCGCGGTAGTTAACCCCTTAGGTGCCGCGGATCGCAGCTACCGCTCATAGAGGTCGGGAGCCGGCTATGTGATTCTGCAGCCAGCTCCCGCCTCCTGTATATGAATGAGAGACTTATCTTCATTGGTGGCGCGGTGCGCCCCCCCCAAGCCCCCCAGTATTAATCATTGGTGGCGCAGTGCGCCCCCCACCCCCATAGTAAAAACATTGGTGGCGCAGTGCGTCCCCCCCCCCCCAGTATTAATCATTGGTGGCAGTGGCCACAGGGTCCCCTCTCCCCTGCTCCTCCGATCGGAGCCCCAGCAGTGTAATCCTGGGGCTACGATCGGTTACCATGGCAGCCAGGACGCTATTAAAGCCCTGGCTGCCATGGTAAGCTCCATGCTGCTGCGTGCACAAAGCACAGAGCAGCAGGGACATTGTGAGATCCTATTCACCCTGATAGAGATCTATCAGGGTGAATAGGACAAGGGTTCTAGTCCCTAAGGGGGCTAAAAGTTAGTAAAAAAAAAAAACACTAAAATATTAAGTATAAATGAAAAAGATTTACAAAAAAAAATAAAAAATACACGTTAACAATAAACATATTAATTTTCAGCAGATTTGTGTAGGAAATTATTTTTTTCTCAAAAATAAAAATACCCAGAATATCGGTATAAATTATCGGCTATCGGCCTGAAAGTTCACAAATTATCGGTATCGGCCCTAAAAAATCAATATCGGTCGATTCCTACTGGGAACGCAACCATACGGAAGAGAATGCATTTTGATGCACTCCGTTCTGTTCAGTTACGTTTTGTCGCCATTGACAATAAATGGGAACAAATGGAAGCGTTTTTCTCCGGTATTGAGATCCTATGATGGATCTCCATACCGGAAAATAGAAACGCTAGTGTGAAAGTAGCCTAACACACAGTTAATAATCATAGAGGACTGCTTTCCAGAAGAAAGCAGTCCCCTATATGGCGCCTGCGAAATTTGCAACATCCTGGAGTCCGCGAGACCTCTCCTTTTTCTGGGAGCCTTCCAGACGTTTCGGGAGAGATGGCGAGTATGGTAAATACACTGCTTCAGTTTCCTCACAAACACATTACCGGTATATCCCAGGTCCACACTCTGATGGTTAGAAACAAGCTTGTCGCCTGTTCACACAGCAGTGCCGGCTTATATGTGATTTTCTGATCTCCGCAGTTTAAGGGCTCGTTCCCACGAACTTGCGATGCCCATTGCCATATTACGGACCGCATTTGCGGATCTGCAATACACGGGCACCGTTCCGTGGCCATTCCGCATCACGGATGCGGGCCCATTCATTTCAATGGGTCCGCAAATCCGGAGATGTGGAACACAACACTACGGAAGAACTACAGAGTGCTTTCTGGGGTTCCGTTCCGTGCTTCCGCAACGCAAAAAGATAGAACTTGCTCTATCTTTTTGCGGAATGGAAGGATCACGGACCCATTCAAGTGAACGGGTCTGCGATCCCCATGCAATGCACCTGCCCCACGGACAGTGCCCGTGCAATTTGCGGTCCACAGCACGGGCATGGGCTCCTAATGCCGTCTGCACACGAATGCAGGTGAAAGCACATTAGATGCACATAAATTGCTGTGCAGATTTATGTGCGTTTCTGCAGAATATCCGCACCAAAATCCATAATATCTAATTGCGGGTTTTAGTGAGGATTTGCCGCAGATTTTACCCTTCAACTGAAAATCGTGAAATCCGTAGTTTCTGATGTACACTTTTTCAAATCTGCACAGCACGTCAATTTCCACACAGAAAAAATCCACAAAAAAAAAAAAAAAGTGTACATCAGAAACTTTGCTGGTACTGTACTATTATAAAACCGCACGTATTCCGCAACGTGTGCAGGTGACCTAAACCTTCAGACGCCGCAGCCAATAAAGACCACAGTATCTGAGCTCCCCCCGTCCTCCAATCAGCATCCCACAAACACGATTGCAGGGTGCCATGTATTTGCCATGAATGGCGGCCGGCGATTTTCCAAAGGGCACCCAACCAGCCATCTCCCAGCCACTATTACATACATCAGTATTGCAATGTGTAGTACAAGCAATTAAAAGATTAATGATTCACAGAAAAATGTAAAAAAAAAAAAAAAAAGTTTTTCAAACTATTAAAAAATAATCATAAATAGTATTTCATTTCCACATCTGTAAATGATCAAATATTAAACAAATAATTTAATTTAAAAAAATTAAATATAATTAGTATTTCCACATCCGTAAATGATCCAATCTATTAAAATATACCAATATTTTTAAGCCAAGAAAGTGCCAGAGTTGTTTTTTTGTCACCTCATCTCCACAAAATTATCAAAAGGTTCTTTGTATCCCAACAAAATGGTATTGATAAAAACTATAGCTCTCCCCACAAAACATGATCCCCCACACAGCTCCATCAGCAGAAAAAAGTTATGGGTGTCAGAAAATCCTGATGTCCTGCAGACTAAAGTCAAAATCTCATAATCGGGGTACTTTCACACTAGCGTTATTCTTTTCCGGTATTGAAATCCGGTAAAGGGTCTCAATACCGGAAAAAAACGCTTCCGATTTGTCCCAGTGCATTCTGAATGGAAAGCAATCAGTTTAGTATGCATCAGGATGTCTTCCGTTCTGTCCCTTGTACGGTATTTGACCGAACAAAATTCCGAAACACTACCGCACTTGCCATTGAAATGTATTATTGCCAGATACGGTACCAAGTGTTCCGGAAATTGCTGCATCGCCTGATCTCCGGTCTGTGCAGTTCTTTCTAGCTTTGAAAAAAAAAAAATACTGGATCCGTTATTCCGGATGACAACAGAAAGACGGATCCGGTATTGCAATAATTAAGTCTAACGTTCTGGAAAAAAAGATATCCGTTTGCATACAGATTTCCGGACCCGGCAGGCAGTTCCAGCAACGAAACTTCCTGCCGGATTATAACAACGCTAGTGTGAAAGTAACCTTAGTCGGCTTTCACATGATTTCACATGATTTTGTCGCAGACTGAAAATCAGTTCCAATCTGAGTGGGGTTGTTTTGGCGAGAAGAACATGGATTTCTGTAAACCTCATCCAAGTGAATGGAACGGATATCAGTCACAGGCCCTCATGTGGCTATGTCAGAATAATAATGTTGGAAAATTAAAAGTTATGGCTCCTGAAAAGCAAAGATAAAATAATTAAAAGGAAAAGCGTTCTGAGCCTTAAAGGGGTATTCCCATATTAAGCACTTGCGGGATATGCCAGATAGGAGGGAGTCCCAGAGGTGGGACCTGCACCTGTCTCCCCCATAGTGATGGAGAGCAGACTGCACAAGCACGGCCCCCCTCCATTCACCTCTATGGGAGTTCCCAAAACAGCTCACATCACGTTTTTGCTATCTGTTTAACATATACGTTGGGAAAAATGGATACAAACGCGCAGCACACCATGCTTTTCTATCCAGCAGAGCCTTGTAACAAAAACGTATACGTTAATGTATCCTTTTTTTTACAATGGAACTCTATGGTGAAGGGATGCCACTGTATGCCATCCGTTCAACGTATACGTTTTTTGTATACATTAAACATATGGGAAAAACGTGGTGTGAACCCAGCCTAAGGCTCCTGCAAGAAGCTTCGCCGGATTGGCTATTTCCGGCAGTCCAACAGTGGTGGAGAGGCTGCCGTGCAGGCACAATGTGCACTCTCATCCACTGCTATGACACTTCCGGAAGTAGCTAGGCTCGCTTACCCTGCTGTTTTCGGAAATCCCATAGCAGCGAATGGAGAGCCCACTGCAGTTGCGCAGCATGCTCTCCTTCAATTTGGCAGGCCCCATTCTAAAGACAGAGTCCCAGAGGTGGGACCTGCACCTATTTGACTTTGATGGCATATCCCAGCGATATGCCAATGTGTGAGATGGGCAAAGCCCTTTAACTAGCAAACCAGACTGCGACCTTAAGGCCCCTTTCACACGGGCGAGTATTCTGCGTGGGTGCAATGCGTGATGTGAACGCATTGCACCCGCACTGAATCCGGACCCATTCATTTCTATGGGGCTGTGCACATGAGTTGCGTGAAAATCACAGCATGTTATATATTGTGCGTTTTTCACGCAACGCAGGCCCCATAGAAGTGAATGGGGCTGCGTGAAAATCATAAGCAAGTGCGGATGTGGTGCAATTTCACGCACGGTTGCTAGGAGACGATCGGGATGGGGACCCGATCATTATTATTTTCCCTTATAACATGGTTATAATGGAAAATAATAGCATTCTGAATACACGTGCAAAACGCATTAAAACGCTTTGCACTCGCGCTGAAAAATCGCGCATCTTATCGGGCCCTCACACGCCACGCTCATGTTAAAGAGGCCTAAGGGGTTAAAGAGGTTGTCTCACTTCAGCAAAGGGCATTTTTCAAGTAGAGAAAGTTAATACCAGCCACTTACTAATGTATTGTTTTTATCCATATTGCCTCCTTTGCTGGCTGGATTCATTTTTTCATCACATTATACTGTGCTTGTATCCAGGGGTTATGACCACCCTGCAAACCAGCAGAGGTGGTCGCGCTTGCAAACTATAGGAAAAAGTGCTGTCCTCTCTGGTGGCCAAGACCGTTAGAGCTCACATAGGCTAGTGTTTTATTCTATATTGTGCAAGCACGGCCACCACTGCTGGATTGCAGGGTGGTCGTAACCATGGAAATGATCAGCGTATAATGTGATGGAAAAATGAATCCAGCCAGCAAAGGAGGCAATATGGACAATCACAATACATTGGTAAGAGTCTCTTATTAACTTCCTCTACATAATAAATGCCACTTACTGAAGTGAGACAGCCCCTTTAAGCAAGCTATAAAACGGAAAAATATCTCAGTGGCGTGACACATCAATATAACTAAATATCTGACATCTTAGAACTTAGAAATTCATACTAAGGACTCATGCACAGGACTGTTGGCTGTTTTGCGGTCCGCATATTGCAGATCCGCAAAACACGGATACCGGCCGTGTGCATTTCGCGGAACGAAACGGCCGGCCCCTAATAGAACAATCCTATCCTTATCCGTAATGCGGACAAGAATAAGACATGTTCTATCATTTTGCGGACGGCATGGAATGGACGTAGTGCTGCCCACATCTTTTGTGGTCCCATTGAAGTGAGTTGGTCCTTTTCCGACCGGCAAGATTGGATGCAGACCAAAACCAGTCGTGTGTATAAGCCTTAACTCCCAGACCACCTAATCCATCTTCCAAAAAAATACCATAGTTCATGAAATGCCTCTACAGTGCCCAGACACAGATGACCCTAGAGTGCCAGCCACAGACGCCCCTAGAGTGCCAGCCACAGACGCCGCTAGAGTGCCAGCCACAGACGCCCCTAGAGTGCCAGCCACAGACGCCGCTAGAGTGCCAGCCACAGACGCCCCTAAAGTGCCAGCCACAGACGCCCCTAGAGTGCCAGCCACAGACGCCCCTAGATTGCCAGCCACAGACGCACCTAGAGTGCCAGCCACAAACGCCCCTAGAGTGCAAGCCGCAGACACCCCTAGAGTGCCAGCCACAGATGCCCTAGAGTGCCAGCCACAGACGCCCTAGAGTGCCAGCCACAGACGCCCCTAGAGTGCCAGCCACAGACGCCCCTAGAGTGCCAGCCACAGACGCCCCTAGAGTGCCAGCCACAGACGCCCATAGAGTGCCAGCCACAGACGCCCATAGAGTGCCAGCCACAGACGCCCATAGAGTGCCAGCCACAGACGCCCATAGAGTGCCAGCCACAGACGCCCCTAGAGTGCCAGCCACAGACGCCCCTAGATTGCCAGCCACAGACGCACCTAGAGTGCCAGCTGCAGACGCCCCTAGAGTGCAAGCCGCAGACACCCCTAGAGTGCCAGCCACAGACGCCCTAGAGTGCCAGCCACAGACGCCCCTAGAGTGCCAGCCACAGACGCCCCTAGAGTGCCAGCCACAGACGCCGCTAGAGTGCCAGCCACAGACGCCCCTAGAGTGCCAGCCACAGACGCCCTAGAGTGCCAGCCACAGACGCCCATAGAGTGCCAGCCGCAGACGTCCCTACAGTGCAAGCCACAGACCACTCTACAGTGTGCCAGGTACAGGTGTCCCTAGTGGCAGTTACAAATGCCCTTAAACAGTACCAAAGTACCCCTGAGTACTCAGTATTGCAATGTGTCAGCATCAGCAGCCTGCCACAACTGCCCCTCACAGTGCCCGCTAGATCTCCTCTTCTACCAGCGTAACCTGAGGGCAGCAGGAAGCGACTAACACCACACTGGATCCAGTACACTGGGAGCACAACACTACTGGTATACTGGGAGCAGTACTGGTATACTGGGAGCAGTAGTGGTGTGGTACAGCTAGCTGCTCTTCTACCTACTGCACGCTAAAGCTCAGAACAATACACCTCAGACTGCGACATTTCTGCGCCCATTCCTCCTGGAGCCAGTAATGTCAGGTGCAGCCACACCGGGTGCTGTCACTGTACCTTGCCCGGGGCTCCTGGTGCTGCTGTGCCGGGCACTGGGTGCTGCCACCCTCTCCTCTCCGCTGCTGGTTCAGAGATGCCGCTGCGGAAGTGTGAGCTCGGGTCTTCCCTCCAGCCGGGGCGGTCACATGGTCTCTGCACCCTGCCACCCCAGACTGAGAGCAGCTCTCCTCCGACAGCCTGTGGCCAGCGCCCGGGGCTCCTACAGATGCTGAGGTGTCAGGTGTCGGGCTAGTGGTGCAACAGGTGCAGCTAGAAGCCCACTGCCAGGACTGACGTGCAACAGCGCCACCTAGCGGCTCTACACGTGACTGACCAAGCCTCCTTAGATGCATGGCCCCAGGCTGCAGACCAGGAAATAGTCAAAAAGAAGAAAAGGGGCGAAAAATCAGTATTTACAGTATTTATTCTCTTCACAATGTATACAGCTCTCTCTGTATACACAGTCATAATGGGAAGGCTGTCAATCACTGATAGGACCGACTCCTGGACTTCAAAGCTAAGAATGAGCAGGGATATAAATGAGTGAAATACAAGTTAGGCTACATTCACAAGACAGCGAAAAACGTCCATCCAAAAGATCCTGTTCTGTCAAGTCTTCAGTAGGCAGCCTGGCTATCCCCTCAACACCAGGCTGTGAGACCACCTGCCTGGGAGGGGACTGCCGGCGCCCACTTACTCCATAGCTCTGGTCCCTTGACGGCGAGTAAGCCATCCTCGGCCACTTCCTTCTTCTTGAAGTGCTCGCCGGCGCTTCTTGATGACGAGGCCCGCCCTGCTGCCTCACTTCCAGGTTTGCGCTGGGCACGCACTCTCCGCTGAGCTCCGGCTCTGCGAAGATCTTCTGCGCCGCTCCTTCTCCTGAGTCGCGACGCCTCTTCCTTCTTCCGAAGATCGTGATGCAGGCCCCCTCCTCCTCCAGCTCCGGAGCTGCCTCCACCAGACAACTGCGCAGCCATCCTCCCCACCAACGGCATTAGCTCTTCTGATGATCTGGCTGAGCAGTTCTTTCATGGTGCTCCACTTCTAACGCCGCTGGAACGCAGTTGACCGCGATGTCTTCTTTCTTTTTTCAGCCGGGAACACTGCCGCTTCTTCAAGCCGCAGGCCAATTTTCTCAGCTCGCCGCCTTCACCTCTTCTGCCGCTGCTGTCTCCTCCGCCGCTGTCTCTTCTGCTGCCGCCTCTTCGCACCGCAGGGGATAGACATTCTTCTTGCTTGATCTTCAGGCACAGACAGCGCACCCCAAGGTGAGTGCCTCCATAAATACCCCAAATTCCCGCCAAAAATGCAGCTTAACCAATCACAGAACTGGTTAAAAATAGCCCACTGCCCAGCAACTGGACAGCAACCACCCTGACCAATCAAAAGGCTGTCCTGTTGCAGGCTAACTTAAACCTGAGGAAAAATTGGAGAAAACAGAAAAAAGGTGGGGGGGGGGGACCACCACATAACTGTATCTCAATGACATCATGAGGGGCGAAATGCCAAATTTTTGGCCCCTGTCATTCTGAATGGAAAACGATCCGCTCATAATGGATCAGTTTGCCTCCGTTCAGTCACCATTCCGCTTTAGAGGCGGACACCAAAACACTGCCTGCAGCGTTTTGGTGTCCGCCTGACGAAACTGAGCCAAACAAATCCGTCCTGGCACACAATGTAAGTCAATGGGGACGGATTCGTTTTCTCTGACACAATCTGGCACAATAGAAAATGGATCCATCCCCCATTGACTTTCAATGGTGTTCAATACGGACCCGTCATGGCTATAGAAGACATAATACAACTTGATCCATTCATGACGGATGCATGTGGTTGTCCTGTCTATTAAGTTTGAGACAGAACGCCAAAGGAATTATTTCAAAAACTGCTTTTATTCATTCAAATTTCAACACCAGTGGAACATTTATTACAACATTTCGGGCCCAATTTTGGTGCCCTTCTTCAGGCTATGTCTGAGGGAGTTCGGATTCAAGGCATGCAGGTTGTATTATTGTAACGGAAGCGTTTTTGCAGATCCATGACGGATCTGCAAAAAACTCTAGTGTGAAAGTAGCCTTACAGCTAATGAAAACCCCAAAGTTTTTCATTAGCTGTATGATTCATGTAATGAATATAATCTATACTAATAAAAGCCCTGTGTACGTGCTCAGGGCTGTTGTCCGTGCGTGTGTGCCGATTAGTGAAGTGCGCATGCGCGGCGCACAAACCAATCAGCACACACTCCACACACACAGCAGGGACCGCCCAAAGCACCGCGCCACCGGCCAATAAAAACACGACGCATCACCCGTGCTCAGGGCTGTTGTCCGTGCGTGTGTGCCGATTAGGCTACTTTCACACCTGCACTGTGTACATAACTGCCCCCTGCAGGGGGCTGTGATCCGCACAATTAACCCCTCAGGTGCCGCACCTTAGGGGTTAATTGTGCAGATCTCAGCCCCCTGATTGGGTGCTGCCAGGCAGCAGGGGCCAGACCCCCCTCCTTCCCCAGTATTAAAAGCATTGGTGGCCAGTGCGGCCCCCCCCCCCCTCCCTCCCCAGTATTAAAAGCATTGGTGGCAGTGGCCACAGGCTAACAACCCCCCTCCCCCCCATCATCGGTGGCAGCGGAGCGGAATTTCCGATCAGAGTCCCAGTTTAATCGCTGGGGCTCCGATCGGTTATCATGGCAGCCAGGACGCTACTGCAGTCCTGGCTGCCATGGTTACTTAGTGTGGCGAAACCAACCTCGCCACTGGGTTTTGGAGGGGCCTGGCTACCAGCCTCTTGCGCCAGGATTATGGGCCCTCTCATCAGCGAGGCTTCCTTTGTTCACAAAGGACTTGTACTAACTTGAACCCCTGGTCTAATTCGTGCCATTTTGGGAGGTTACATGACTATGTGTATTGAAAAGGGTGGGACATTGTATACGTTGAGTAGTGAGGTCTGTTTCATTGTCTCTCTGTGTGTATTGGCGATGTCCTTTGTCCTGAGAGATAATTGAATTACGTCTCAGTTGTCTCCAGGACAGAGGACATTGTGTATTCTCCTGCCTGTGATTGCATCAACCCAGAGTGAGGTAATTGTATCGCGGGCAGAGAGGAGGATTTTGTGTGGGAGTGTATTGTACGTGGTTATTGGCTGTTTTTACAAAACCCTGTGGGTGGTAACCTTGTTGGAAAATGTGTATAAATCAATGCTTGTGTGTTCAAATAAAGAGTTCCTGTTTTACCCTTTACCATGTTGAGGCTGGTGTTTGGGTAACTGATCAACACTGGGGGATTGCTATACGCTGAAGATTTGCTATACTTCCCTGGCATAACTACTAGCTCTTGTAAAAGCTGTTCCTGCTCTCGGGATGTGGGAGAGGTTCACCCACTGGAGCCTGGAGCCTTGTCGTAGGTCCAGGGTGGGTAGGAGACGGTGAGACCTCAACCAAGCTTCGGCGGTTCGTGGGGTCTGCAGCGCTTACGGTGTCAAGTGGAGTGCTTGGGGACCTCTGGAAGCACTAGGAGCATCTATCAACGGAGGTACCCAGTCGGGATGCTAGGGGATCCGTTACACTTAGCTTATACTTACATGCGCTGTCTGTGGCCGGCCAGCGCTCCTCCTACTGGTAAGTGACAGGTCTGTGCGACCAGATCTACAGATCTACAAACAGACACAACACATTTATCAACAGCCACACAGGAGAGGATAAATGATATAAGAGAAAGACAAAAACGTAAGAGACATGCTGAAAGAGAAAAAGCTAGGAGAGCAAGTCTTACATCAAAAGAATGACAATTACAATGTTTGCGGCAAGCACAATTACAGAGACTGGCCTGAAGTAAACGAGTGGAAAATAACAAATCCCGGGCAACAATAGAAAGAATGGCAATGATAAATTATATAGTTAATATTAATGAGGGTAACATTATACCCCACACATGTGGAGATTTAAATCAGATATGCAATTTTTGTCAAGCAAAACATTTTGAAGGAGAAAGACCATCTGATCAAAAATGTACACAGTGTTGCTCAAAAGGAAAAGTAAATCTTCAACCAATTGGAACAAATCCATTTATACAGCAGCTTATGATGGGTCAGCATCATTACAGCAAAAATTTCATGCAAAATATAAGGTCAATAAATAGTGCTCTAGCATTTGCATCTATGGGAGCTAACATTAGTCCGCCTTCTGGCTATGGGCCATACTGTTTTCGAATCCATGGTTCGATTTGTCACAGAGCAGGAACACTGCATCCTCAACAGGGTGAAAACAGACAGTTTGCACAATTATACATTTTAGATCCCTCTGAAGCTGCAGAACAAAGAATGCAAATTTCTGCCAACTCAGGAATAAATGCAGAGCTTATGCCAACATTAAGTACATTTATGGCACAATTCAATCCTTTTGCCGAGGCCTGTAAAATGTTGTACCAAGTTGAAAAATGATATGAAGAGAATGCCGCCAAAAATGACAATGTTATTAAGGAAGTGTCCATGACAATAGTACAAGATCGCAAAAATGACCAAAGGCGCTATAACGCACCAAAATATAATGAGGTTGCTTTTATTTTTCAAAATGATGATGGAGAACCACCACTTGAAAGAGATCTTCTTATACACTGCAAACAAAGTGAAGATTATACAAATAAAAAAAAACCACAAAGAATTAGTGTCCTTGATCCTAACTTGGAACCCATGTTTTATCCATTGTTATTCCCCTATGGGGATCAAAGCTGGGGAATTGACATTCCATTGCAAAACAGACCACAAGCTTTATTAAATTTACCAAACCAGTCACACAATCCTAGAGTTAGAGTCACTCAAATGAAATACTACGGTTACCGTCTTTCCATTAGAGAGGATTTTAATCCCTTTTTAAATGCAGGCCGCCTTACGCAGAAATATATAGTTGATGCATATGTAAAAACAGAAGCCAACAGACTCAATTATATACGTCAAAATCAGCCTAAATTGCGTGTTGAAAAATACTCTGGATTAATAGATCATTTGTTTAATGAAGCCAACGAAGCAGGCCTGAGTCCTGTAAAAATGTATAATTTGCCTTCTTCATTTGCAGGGAGCCCCAGAAACATGCAACAAAATTATCAAGATGCTATGGCAATTGTCAGAAAATATGGAAAACCAGATCTTTTTATTACAATGACATGCAATGCCAAATGGGAAGAGATTGTACATAACCTACAACATGGACAAACTGTTGATGGACAACCACATTTAGTTGCAAGAGTATTTCACCTAAAACTCAAAGTTCTAATTGATGACATCAGTAAAAAACATATTTTTGGAGTCCCAAAAGCAATGGTCTACGTGATAGAATTTCAAAAGAGAGGTTTACCACATGCTCACATACTTCTCATTCTTAAAGAAAGCTGTAAACCAAAAAATGAAGAACTGATAGATAAAATTGTCTCTGCTGAAATCCCTAACATGGAAATCACTCCTCGCTTACATGCAATTGTAACAAAGCATATGATTCATGGACCATGCGGAGCACTCAATCCTAATTCTCCATGTATGACAAATGACAAATGCTGTAAGGATTTTCCGAAGGAATTCCAACATAAAACTATTGCTAATAGCAATGGCTATCCAAAGTACAAGAGAAGAAATACAGGCCAAACTATAATTTTTAATGGAAAGAATATTGATAATTCTTGGGTTGTACCATATAATCCTTACTTAGCGTTGAAGTACAATTGCCACATTAATGTGGAAGTTTGTGCATCAGTGAAAAGTGTCAAATACCTTTTTAAATATGTGCACAAAGGTCATGATTGTGCAAATGTTGTCATTCAAGAACAAGGTACTTTGAATCATGATGAAATAAACACCTTTATTAATTCTAGGTATGTCAGTGCTCCAGAAGCAGCATGGTGTTTGCATGGGTTTGAAATGCATTATCAATCCCATACCATCCATAGATTAGCAGTGCATCTGCCTGAAGAACAATCAGTTTTTTTTCAACCCAAATGACATTACCACAGCGGTACAGAGAGCTTTAAACCGTGATACTCAATTGACAGCTTGGTTCAAATTGAATCAACAAAAAGAGGAAGCAAAGAATATATTATATTCGGACATTCCTTTGCGTTATGTGTTTGACTCTCAAAATTGTTGTTGGAAATTGCATCAACATGGTGCAGAAAAAATTATTGGACGAATGTATTCTGTCAACTTAATATCAGATGCAGAGCGTTACTGTCTGCGTCTACTATTGCTGCATGTGGCTGGTGCAGTATCCTTTGAAGATCTGAGGACAGTACATGGTAATGTCTATCCCACTTTCCAAGAGGCTGCAAAAGCAAAAGGACTTATTAATGATGACGATGTGTGGGAGAACACTCTGGAAGATGCTGTCCACTTTACAATGCCTAAACAACTTAGGGAATTATTTGCATATGTCTGCGTTTTTGCATCATTACAAAATATGAATGCACTTTTTCTAAAATATGAGCAATATCTCTTTGAAGATTTAGTTCACAAACATAAACACAATCATGATTGTACAATTTGTCGTAAGATCGCACTTAAAGAAATAGCCAACATTCTGGTACTACATGGCAAAAACTGGGAAGATTTTGGATTGCCTTCCACAATGCCAAATACTGATTAACTTTGGAATATGTATGATAAGGAATTACAGAAATACAGAGCTGAAGAAATGGAGAAAACATTAAACAGAGAACAACCTTTGCAACCGTTGTTTTTTCTTGGATGGTCCAGGAGGTAGTGGTAAAACGTGTCTTTACAAAACCCTTCTCAGCACAGTTTGTGGAGAAGGTAACATTGCACTCCCTGTAGCCTCAAAGGTATAGCAGCCAATCTTCTTGAGGGTGGAAGAACATACCACTCTCAGTTCAAATTACCTGTTCCGATAGTTGAGAACTCAATATCAAATATGCGTCTCAATTCTGCTGATGCTGAAAATTTGAGATCATCTACAGTGCTCATTTGGGATAAGTGTACAATGGCCCCGTCTATTGCTCTTACAGTGGTTGACAAACTGCTAAAAGAAATAATGGATAACCAGAAACCCTTTGGAGGAAAAGTTTTATTACTTGGTGGAGATTTTCGGCAAACACTTCCAGTGGTTCCTCATGGTGACCGGACAAAAATTGTTGAAGCATGTATAAAGTATAATAAACTGTGGCAAAACTTCCAAATACTTAACCTTACAAACAATATCCGTTCAGTTGATACTGAATTCAGCAATTGGTTGATCCAAGTTGGCAATGGTGATACACTACACATTGACGGTTTGCCTGAAGACATAATTGAAATCCCTTCAAAAATTTTATGTACAGGAAATTATGTCAACAACTTTTTTGGAGAAAGAATTTTAGTTGCTGATGTCTCAAAGATAACAAAAAAATTTATTCTTTGCCCAAAGGACTCTGATGTTGATAGCATAAATGAAGAGGTGCTAAACATTTTGGAAGGAGATACTGTGACATTCCTTAGCTCAAACTCAATTGACTCAACTGAGGAAGATATGCAGAACTATCCTATTGAGTTTCTTAATGAGTTAACTCCAACAGGAATGCCGAGGCATAAACTGAACCTTAAAAAGGGAGCAATAATTATGCTCCTCAGAAATATAAACACTAAAAGAGGATTGTGCAATGGAACCCGCCTCTTTGTTAAAGACATGAAAAGAAACCTCATTATTGCTCAAGTAATAACAGGTTCAGCGGAAGGGGACATGGTCTTTATTCCACGTATTGATTTAGCTCCATCCTCTACTACAGGGAGTGCAGAATTATTAGGCAAGTTGTATTTTTGAGGATTAATTTTATTATTGAACAACAACCATGTTCTCAATGAACCCAAAAAACTCATTAATATCAAAGCTGAATATTTTTGGAAGTAGTTTTTAGTTTGTTTTTAGTTTTAGCTATTTTAGGGGGATATCTGTGTGTGCAGGTGACTATTACTGTGCATAATTATTAGGCAACTTAACAAAAAACAAATATATACCCATTTCAATTATTTATTTTTACCAGTGAAACCAATATAACATCTCAACATTCACAAATATACATTTCTGACATTCAAAAACAAATCAGTGACCAATATAGCCACCTTTCTTTGCAAGGACACTCAAAAACCTGCCATCCATGGATTCTGTCAGTGTTTTGATCTGTTCACCATCAACATTGGGTGCAGCAGCAACCACAGCCTCCCAGACACTGTTCAGAGAGGTGTACTGTTTCCCTCCTTGTAAATCTCACATTTGATGATGGACCACAGGTTCTCAATGGGGTTCAGATCAGGTGAACAAGGAGGCCATGTCATTAGATTTTCTTCTTTTATACCCTTTCTTGCCAGCCACGCTGTGGAGTACTTGGACGCGTGTGATGGAGCATTGTCCTGCATGAAAATCATGTTTTTCTTGAAGGATGCAGACTTCTTCCTGTACCACTGCTTGAAGAAGGTGTCTTCCAGAAACTGGCAGTAGGACTGGGAGTTGAGCTTGACTCCATCCTCAACCCGAAAAGGCCCCACAAGCTCATCTTTGATGATACCAGCCCAAACCAGTACTCCACCTCCACCTTGCTGGCGTCTGAGTCGGACTGGAGCTCTCTGCCCTTTACTAATCCAGCCACGGGCCCATCCATCTGGCCCATCAAGACTCACTCTCATTTCATCAGTCTAAAAAACCTTAGAAAAATCAGTCTTGAGATATTTCTTGGCCCAGTCTTGACGTTTCAGCTTGTGTGTCTTGTTCAGTGGTGGTCGTCTTTCAGCCTTTCTTACCTTGGCCATGTCTCTGAGTATTGCACACCTTGTGCTTTTGGGCACTCCAGTGATGTTGCAGCTCTGAAATATGGCCAAACTGGTGGCAAGTGGCATCTTGGCAGCTGCACGCTTGACTTTTCTCAGTTCATGGGCAGTTATTTTGCGCCTTGGTTTTTCCACACGCTTCTTGCGACCCTGTTGACTATTTTGAATGAAACGCTTGATTGTTCGATGATCACGCTTCAGAAGCTTTGCAATTTTAAGAGTGCTGCATCCCTCTGCAAGATATCTCACTATTTTTGACTTTTCTGAGCCTGTCAAGTCCTTCTTTTGACCCATTTTGCCAAAGGAAAGGAAGTTGCCTAATAATTATGCACACCTGATATAGGGTGTTGATGTCATTAGACCACACCCCTTCTCATTACAGAGATGCACATCACCTAATATGCTTAATTGGTAGTAGGCTTTCGAGCCTATACAGCTTGGAGTAAGACAACATGCATAAAGAGGATGATGTGGTCAAAATACTAATTTGCCTAATAATTCTGCACGCAGTGTAATTTGCCATTTACCTTAAGAAGACGACAATTTCCAGTTGCATTAGCCTTTGCCATGACAATTAATAAAGCTCAGGGGCAAACCTTAGAAAAAGTTGGCATTTACTTGCCAGAACCAGTATTCTGCCATGGTCAGTTATATGTTGCATTATCTAGAGTTAGAACTTTTTCAGATGTGGTTGTAAAGGTTGTAGATGGTCCTGAACAAGGCAAACTGTTGCCAAATTCAGATAGAATATTTACAAGAAATGTTGTGTATAAAGAAATTTTATAGAAAAATTTCAAGAGGTTAAAAAATACCTTTTTCCTGAATATCTGATTCAGGTATTGTATACAGGGAGTGCAGAATTATTAGGCAAGTTGTATTTTTGAGGATTAATTTTATTATTGAACAACAACCATGTTCTCAATGAACCCAAAAAACTCATTAATATCAAAGCTGAATATTTTTGGAAGTAGTTTTTAGTTTGTTTTTAGTTTTAGCTATTTTAGGGGGATATCTGTGTGTGCAGGTGACTATTACTGTGCATAATTATTAGGCAACTTAACAAAAAACAAATATATACCCATTTCAATTATTTATTTTTACCAGTGAAACCAATATAACATCTCAACATTCACAAATATACATTTCTGACATTCAAAAACAAAACAAAAACAAATCAGTGACCAATATAGCCACCTTTCTTTGCAAGGACACTCAAAAGCCTGCCATCCATGGATTCTGTCAGTGTTTTGATCTGTTCACCATCAACATTGCGTGCAGCAGCAACCACAGCCTCCCAGACACTGTTCAGAGAGGTGTACTGTACCCCCTCCTTGTAAATCTCACATTTGATGATGGACCACAGGTTCTCAATGGGGTTCAGATCAGGTGAACAAGGAGGCCATGTCATTAGATTTTCTTCTTTTATACCCTTTCTTGCCAGCCACGCTGTGGAGTACTTGGACGTGTGTGATGGAGCATTGTCCTGCATGAAAATCATGTTTTTCTTGAAGGATGCAGACTTCTTCCTGTACCACTGCTTGAAGAAGGTGTCTTCCAGAAACTGGCAGTAGGACTGGGAGTTGAGCTTGACTCCATCCTCAACCCGAAAAGGCCCCACAAGCTCATCTTTGATGATACCAGCCCAAACCAGTACTCCACCTCCACCTTGCTGGCGTCTGAGTCGGACTGGAGCTCTCTGCCCTTTACCAATCCAGCCACGGGCCCATCCATCTGGCCCATCAAGACTCACTCTCATTTCATCAGTCCATAAAACCTTAGAAAAATCAGTCTTGACGTTTCAGCTTGTGTGTCTTGTTCAGTGATGGTCTTCTTTCAGCCTTTCTTACCTTGGCCATGTCTCTGATTATTGCACACCTTGTGCTTTTGGGCACTCCAGTGATGTTGCAGCTCTGAAATATGGCCAAACTGGTGGCAAGTGGCATCTTGGCAGTTGCACGCTTGACTTTTCTCAGTTCATGGGCAGTTATTTTGCGCCTTGGTTTTTCCACACGCTTCTTGCGACCCTGTTGACTATTTTGAATGAAACGCTTGATTGTTCGATGATCACGCTTCAGAAGCTTTGCAATTTTAAGAGTGCTGCATCCCTCTGCAAGATATCTCACTATTTTTGACTTTTCTGAGCCTGTCAAGTCCTTCTTTTGACCCATTTTGCCAAAGGAAAGGAAGTTGCCTAATAATTATGCACACCTAATATAGGGTGTTGATGTCATTAGACCACACCCCTTCTCATTACAGAGATGCACATCACCTAATATGCTTAATTGGTAGTAGGCTTTCGAGCCTATACAGCTTGGAGTAAGACAACATGCATAAAGAGGATGATGTGGTCAAAATACTCATTTGCCTAATAATTCTGCACGCAGTGTATTGCAGATTGTTACAAACTATACTTACTGTATCGTGATATATACGTTTCCATTTTATTTTTATTATTAATTTACTTTTGACTTCTTTCCAAAATATTTTTGACAAAAGAAAATAAAACAAGAAATACAATGTTAAATTATCTTACTATTTAATATAGACTGTTTCTACTAATGTTTATACACTACTGTTCTAGCGCCCGTTATTATAACGGGCTTAATGTCTAGTATAATATAATTGGTACATAATATATTGGTAGATAGGGTGTCTATATAAGCAGAGGATGCAGGCCCCTTGGTTATCTTGGTCTGAAGATGACCAGAAGAGTAATGTCTCCAAGCTTATATTGTTGTGGACATACTGGTGTAGTTTGATTTTGTTTATTGGGAGATTAATCCAAAGCTGACAAATCATGTTTGTATGTTTAACATATTTTGAAAGAATTTTTGATGTTATTTTGAATTTTCTATCTCGATATGTATATTTGAACAAAAAACATAAAATCCTGCAGTTTTTGCACTGGCCACTAACCATAATAATAGGCACCACTTCTTGGTCTGTACAGATTACTTTACTGCAGTACTTGCTTATCTATACACAGAGGTGATATCATTACAGGCAGAGTTAGAACAAGAGATAAGACAGGATCCACCATCCACAATAGGCGATTGTCAAAGCTTATCTATTCTTTCCTTGTACAATGTCCTCTACACAGGTCACAGAGCATGTCTAAAAAACTGTTCTTTAGAAGTCCATCCTGAGCATTGTGTCTATAGACCATGGGCCTTTTTTTAATGCTGTGTAAATGCTGTTAAGAACAGTTCAGCAAGATGACCGCCCCCATAATCATGTTCACCAGACAGAATTAATAAATCTGCAATTTATAAAATAAAAACAGATTAGTAAAAAGGAGATATGTTACTATCAGGCTTTATGCAGCATGCCAGACCCGCAGGGTATTGCAATAGTGAGGTCACGGTTATGGGCAATCGAGGGCTACTCACTGTATTGGAGAACCCTGGGCAGGCATGCGGCAGTGAAGGAGAGGTAGACACAGTTCCTCTGGGGCACACTCTGTATATAGGGACCAGGCCTGATGGTGGATGAGGTGCCCTGGATGTTACAGGTATTTTGAGTGCCTGAAGCAAGGTCCCTTTTGGAATCGTGACGCCAGTGCCTGTAACGGTGGCACACCGATTTATAGTAGTAATAAGTGAGGTACACAGGTGGTATAGTGAACCAAACATTGCTTTACTTAAACAGTCCACCTTTGTACATCAAGATAGTAATGCAGTCCCTTATATCAAGTGCTTCACAAGCAGGCTTGAATACAAATACTGGCAGGTATAATTCTGCGCAAGATACTCAGAGGGTAATCCACAACACACTCAGAATCAGGTTGTACCTTTCCTCAGAAATAGTGTACGCTGTTCTTTAGAACTCCTGTCTGGTTTCTATCCCAAGGCCCGGATGCCTAAATGCTGGCTTAAATCCTTGGTAAAATATATATTCCTCCCGTATGGATTCTTACTCTCACTCTATAGTTCCTCTGCCCATTAGCTTACTTATCTGAGCTGATGACACTGTCTCTGCTTGACTTGAGGGTAACTGCAGGTTTTCTCCCAGGAGGTTCTGTCCTACAACTGGGGTATCTTCTGAGCTAACTGAGGCTCACTTGAACTGCAGGCAGGCTAGGTTTCCTCACTAGCCTCCTGGTCGTAGCTAGCAGCCGGGGCTATCAAGCTGCATGTCAGGAGGAGGCCCTCAGCTTATCTCTGGCTGGTGCCTTCTGACTTCTGTCTCCACAGACTCCTGACTATGAACTCCCCCCTCCCTGTCTGGGCCTGGACATTTATACTAGGGGCTCCCTATCTCCCTCTAGCGTCTAGGATGCCTAACTACACCCTAATAGGCCTGCTTACACATAACACAGGGGAAACATTGCATATAAAAGCACATAGAAAATACATTAAATGCCTGGTTAAATATAAGATCACTGTCCCTTGTGAGTAGAAGTAACACACTAACCAATTGACCCTTGTGTAGTGCCCACGCCTATCTAGTGGGACACTACAATTATTATTATTATTATTAAGGGGGCACAATGGGCATTACTACTATTGTTCTGCCCATATTGTTAAAGAAAATGTATGCAATGTACTGTTATAGATTATACTGTGATGTTAATTTGACATTGCTGCCATCTGGTGGTCAGAGTTAGTTATTATTATGCCAGGACTTTACAGGAAGTGGTAATTTTCACAGAGAGAGAGAGAGAGAGAGACAGTAACCTTTAACCTGGAACTTTCTATCCTCCATTTCGTGACTTCTTCTGGATCTGGCAAGCAGCATTCAGTGGAGCTCTGAGCTATTCCTGGACTTATGATGGAATTGTCCGTGAGTACTCTCACTGATGGAATGAGGCTGTTGTATAATGTTTAATGTGCTGACACATATGTTTTGTTTGTGCTTATGTTGTAGTTTTACAAAGTCATTCAGAACAAAGAATACATACAGATCTGATGTCTCACGTTTCTTGACTTCTGAATTATTGTTAGACTGTCTGACTAGTGTTATACAGCAGTTCAATAACGCAAAGCAGAACAGTAAAAGGACACCCACGTGGCGGTCTGGAATAAACGGAGACGCCATTGCTGCAGCATGAGTCTATGATCAGGAACAAAGTACCAGGCTAATGACACGCTACCGCCGACACAGCAAGGCAGGGAGAACAACCCCAGTGCCCAGCAAGTCAATGCACAATCGCAGGTGTCCAGATCTTCATGATATAGCAAGATGTCCTCAGCAAGTTCCTCCGCAGTTAGAAGCTGCCCGCATCCAGCTACAGTACTCAGAAAAAGAAGCCATGATGATGCAGGAGTTAGCAGCAAAGAAAGCTGCCATAGCACAAGAGAGAGCAGCAAAGAAAGCTGCCATAGCACAAGCGAGAGCAGCTAGGGAAGCTGCCATAGCACAAGAAGGAGCGGAGTTAGAATCAAAATTGCTCATCCTGCAGCGACAGACTTTAGCTGCAGTTGCTGAAGCAGAGGCCGCTGCCTACATGGGAACAAGTTGGTCAAGAAGTAAAAAAATCATTTAAATACCCAAAGGTTCCAGAAAAACCTCTATCTTCTGTAGATCGTACAAGTGAGTACATCCAGAACCTTACTGATGCGCATACAAAGGAACCGTCTCTTAAACCTGAAGCAAAGGAATTCAGGCCGAGATCGACAGTCCCCCTGGGCTGGCCCAATCAACCACATGAGGTCAGCGGCTGCCAGCAAACCAAGAATAAAGCACCAGAACCCCCTAGGAACAAAAAACAAGTGTTCCCACAACCTCAACCTAAATATTATATGTGCGAACAACAATGTGCAGTGGATGTCACCAAATAGCTCATCTGCAAAGAAATGGTTAGCTCAGGCTTTCTCCAATTTGATGACCGTTCTGAAAACTATTGGGCATGGAAGTCTTCCTTTCTGAATGCCTGGAGGACTGGACTTATCACCAGCCGAGATGCTCAATTTAATGATAAAATGGCTTGGTACTGAGTCAGCAGAGCATGCAAAAAGGATGAGAAGAGCAAACCTGTTCAACCCTGCAGCAGGAGTCAACATGACCTGGAAAAGACTAGAAGAAACATATGGATCCCCAGAGGTAATTGAAGGAGCACTGTTGAAAAAGCTTGAAGTCTTTCCTAAAGTGGGCTACAGAGACAACGTGCGGCTACAAGAACTAAGTGATCTTCTACTAGAGATAGAATATGCCAAAGAGGATGGCTACTTGCCAGGACTTTCATATCTAGATACAGCTAGAGGCACTAATCCCATAGTAGAGAAACTACCTTCAAATCTGCAAGACAAGTGGATGTCTGTGGGAGGTAAATTCAAAGAGGATTATGGAGTCACTTTTCCCCCTTTCTCTGTGTTTTCTAGGTTTGTCCAACAGCAAGCGAAAATCCGAAGTGATCCCAGTTTTGCCTTCACCACTGGTGGCAATCAATCACACAGACCTGAGAGACCCCACAGACCTCACGGTAGTACCTGTGTATCCACACACAAAACAGCTGTACCTTCAGAAGTCACAGACTGTCAAAGCACCTACAAGGTACACACCATAGAAAACCCTGATAGACATTGTCCAATACACAAAAAAAACACATCCACTAAAGAAATGCAAAGGCTTTAGAAGCAAACCCATTGCAGAACGGATGTCCTTCCTTAAACAAAACGGCATCTGTTTCAAGTGCTGCGGATCTACTTATCACATTGCCAAAGACTGAAAAATACCAGTAGAATGTACAGAATGTGGCAGTGAGAGACATATTGCAGCTTTGCACCCTGGCCCTGCTCCTGCCCCACTAGAGACTGTAGAACCCAGGAAAGATCAGGGCAGGGAGCAACAAGAGACCCCACTCTCCTCTGTAATGTCTAATTGCACCGAAGTATGTGGACAAGGCAAGAGTGCACGATCATGCTCTAAAATCTGTTTAGTCAGGGGTGGGATTCAAATTTTTAACGACCGGTTCCCTACTCAACGGCGGACACGCGGCATCACGACACATGTTTACATATACATACACCATATATATGCAACACACATACACATAAATACACCATATACATGGTATACATACACAAATACACCATATATACACTACACACATACGACCCAACTTTTAAAAAAGCCTAAGGAGCTAAACTATGGAATGGAAGCGCTCATCTTCTCCTGCTATCGCCAGAGCAACGAATTGGAATTCAGCCGGTAACACGGTTCTCCGATCCGGCTGCAATTTTAATAACTGGATCTGGAGAACCTGAGGGAACTGGCTGAATCCCATGCCTGTGTTTAGTGACTGTGTATCCCACTGGCAAGAGAGAAAGGGCAGTGAAGATGTATGCAGTGCTAGATGAACAGAGCAACAGATCCCTTGGAAAGTCAGACTTCTTTGATATCTTTAACATTAAGGCAAGGCAGTTCCATACACTCTAAGGACATGTGCGGGGACAATTATAACCACAGGGAGAAGAGCTACTGACTAGCGTTATACAGCAGTTCAATAACGCGAAGCAGAACAACTATTAAGGTGCATAATGGGGATTTATACTATGGAGGGGGCACAGAGGGCATTATTACTGTGAAGGGGCACAATGGAGATAATTATTATGAGGGGGCACAATTAGGATTATTACTGTGAAGGGTGCACAAAGAGGGCATTACAACAGTGAAGGAGCACAGATAATGCATTACTACTGTGAAGGGCGCGCAATGTGAGAATAACTGCTGTTGGGGGGCACACATCTGTACAAAAAATACTGTGATGGGGTACAATTTTTAATATTGGGGGGGCAAGGTGCCAGAGAAAGGACCCACTCCGGGTGCCAAACAACCTAGGCACGCCACTGCTCTTCCTAGAGCTGGCTGCCCCATCAGACTAAAGTAATTAGGAGAGAAGGACCTTGGTAAGAGAGGTGACCAAGAAACCAATGGTCACTCTGGCTGAGCTCCAAAGATTCTGTGTGCAGTTGGGAGAAACTTTCAGAAGGTCAACCATCACTGAAGCACTCCACCAATCTTGGCTTTATGGCAGAGGGTCCATAAAGAAGCCTCTCCTCAGTAGAAGACACATAAAAGCGTGCCTGCAGTTTATAAATGACAAGATTCTCTGGTCTGATGAAACTAAGATTGAACTTTTTGCTCTCAATAAGAAACTGTTGTATTTGGAGGAAACCAGGTACCACCCAATACCATCCCTACAGTGAATCATGGTGGCAGCAAAGCACAGAGATATTCTGAATGAAAACCTGATGCAGAACGCTCTGGTTACAGCACGGCTCACACGTTTGCTACAACTGCAACCCCAGTGATACAACTCCATTGACTTCTATGGCTCCCATGCTACACTGCGATACTTCGAAAATCGCCCATGTAGCCATACCCTAAGAATGGCATGTGAAACGTCTTAGTAAGTTACCCCAATTGACTTTTATTGATACTGTGCTACAGCTCCATGCAACTTGTACAAAATGTATGGTAAATAGCATGGTTGCAGCATGATGCCACATCCAGGCAATGACTGCAACATGCCCAAATTATGGTGACATGGACCGGGAATGCAGGAGGTACAGTACGTAAGAAAGGACAAGGGAAGAATATTATATTCAGAAGAATTTTCCTTCTGAAGCTTATTCCCATCCCAGCATGCTGAGAGTTAATGAACATTCTTGTAAGTGACAGCTGGAATCTTATACCCATTACTTGCACCTGTCCGCTGTATTACATAGTCAGTTCACATAAGGACATAAAACATGTATTTGACGACTGGTGAACACAATAAGCTGTTTTATTCTGACGTGATGTATGTAACAGTGTATACAGTAAATCATTTTATCTATATATACATTTATGCTGAAATCAGGCAAAAACCGCTGTAAAAGCAATTCCATGAAATGTGAGGGGAACCCGCATTGCCCACAGTACCAGAACAACTCATGCCCAGTGACTGCGGCTGCAGTGGTGGTAATCCTGGAGGGATAAACACAGGTCGTTCTGGAAGTCTTCCTGGATGAGCAAATCAATTTGGGAATTCGTCCTGAAGTTTACAAAAAGTTTGGGTTCAAAAAAAATAAAATTTGTGATTAATTTTAGCAAAATCAAGAGAGAAGGACGGGGAAGGAGGGGGAGAGTGTTTTCCAGGCAATCAGAGCACTTGCGATTTGGGTCAAATTTACCAAAATCGACTTGAATGACTAATTTGACCGATTCAAATCCGAATCAAATTTTAAGAAAATCATTCTTTCCCAATCCCTCTCATTTACAACCACCGCCATACATGTATGGCAGGTCATGACCACCAAGTTTCTGCTGTTTTACACAGCAGACATCCAGGGTTAAAGGGGTATTCCCTTCACAATTATTACTATTAAATCTGTTAATGATTTGACAGTGATTACTTTTGTAAATACATTTTATTACCCAATTCCCACCCTTTTTGAGAAAATAAGTCCCCTCTTAACTGATTGTTGTCTTTCGTCTCCCCTGGTTACGGCCACCACTCGCGTGGCCGCGCTTGCGCAAAAGACTGAAGATTTTCTCCCGCCTGGGCCGCGCAATGTCCTGAACGCGCACGCCGACGCGCATGCGCCATGATGACTTCTTCCTGGCCAGTATAGTACAGAGCCGCGAACTCGCACACCGGCTTTGTACTATACAGGCTAGGAATAATTCACCATGGCGCATGCGCGGCGGCGTGCGCGATGAATACAGAGAGCAGCCCGGCCGGGAGAAGACGTCAATCAAGCTGACTGAGCCCGCCCAGCTGAATCCAGGAAGTGAACATCGGGCTCGTCGCAGGTAAGTATGAAAACTGTTGATGGGAATACCCCTTTAATTTCTAAAATCAGTGTTTGTCAGTTGTGACAACAGTATCTTAAGTGGCTTTCCCTGGGAACGCTGCTCTCCCGGGACTTCAACAGCTTCCCTGTGCAGAGATCGGAGAAGCTGTGGCTTCTATGTAAAAGCCCTGGCCTTTCTGAAGAAACCATAGCTTTTATAGCTGTATTTCCGATGGATGCAGGTGGCAGGGCTCTATAAGAACATAGCGAATCTGCAATGCATTGGAGTAGTAATCCATTGCAATGTATCGAAAAAGCTAATGACTTCTTGTTATGGCCATGTAGGGTGACTTTAAAAAAAAGTTTAAAAATGTGTTTATCCTGTATGGTGAATGCTGTAACTGGAAAAAAAATGAAAATTGCAGATTTGATATTTTTTCACTAAATCTCCCAAAAAATGAAAGTAAAAGTGATCAGAAAGTCATATATGCTCTAAAGTGGTATCCATAAAAAATACAGATTGCCCTGCAAAAAACAAGCTCTCATATTGTTCTGTAGACATAAAAAAAAAAAAGTTATTGGGTCCGAATATTGCAATTAAAAGAAAAAAAAAATTCTCAGGTTTTTTTTTTTTTTTCAGTATCAAAACACACAAAAAACTATATAAATGTGGTGTCGCTGTAATGATACTGACCTGGAGAATGAAGGTGACAGGTCAATCTTACCGCATAGGGAACGCTGTAAAAACAAAGCCTATAAAACTGCAGTGAAATTGGAGGAACAGAGCAAATTGATATATCATTTTGTGGGGAAAGATTCAGTAATTTATTAATTAGAAGATGTGGGCGGTCTTATCAGTGACTGAGACAGGTCAATCAGTAGGACCGCCCACATGACCCCTAAGTATAGAAAGAGCAGTGGTTCAAGTTTATAAATTACAAGTTTTACTGAATATTTCCCAATAAACAATACATCAATCTGCTCAGCTCCTCCTGCTCTATAACATGCTGCCTGCAGATTGCACTGCATTTTCATCGTGACAGGGTCCCTTTAACAAACACAGAATCGATCATGTCCAGCCAATGCACGGTGAAAGCAAAGTTGCGTGACATTAACTAATGATTCACCGAGTAACAGTCGGCACTCCACACACTGCGCGGTGCACGGTGTCTGGGGTTGGCGTCCCGTCAATATACAAAGGAAAGAGACCGGCACTCACAAAAGTAGATGCGATGCTTGTTTTTATTGCCACATAGAAGAGGCAAATGTGACGCATTTCGACTCAACAATCAAGTCTTTATCAAACAGGTAAATGTATAACTAACTGAATTTAAATAGCCCGCCAGATCTGACGTCACCAACCGTGACATCAGGTTGTCAAGAAAACATATAAACAAAGAAAGTAACCATGCGGGCTACGATTACATGCTGGAATACACAAGGTTACATACAGGTAAGGCTACTTTCACACTGGCGTTTTGGATTTCCGTTTGTGAGATCCGTTCAGGGCTCTCACAAGCGGTCCAAAACGGATCAGTTTTGCCCTAATGCATTCTGAATAGAAAAGGATCCGCTCAGAATGCATCAGTTTGCCTCCGTTCCATCTCCATTCCGCTTTGGCGTCCGTCTGATGAAACTGAGCCAAACGGATCCGTTCTGACACACAATGTAAGTCAATGGGGACGGATCCGTTTTCTATGACACAATCTGGCACAATAGAAAACGAATCTGTCCTCCATTGACTTTCAATGGTGTTCAAGATGGATCCGTCTTGGCTACGTTAAAGATAATGCAAACGGATCCGTTCTGAACGGATGCAGACAGTTGTATTATCTGAACGGATCCGTCTGTGCAGATCCATGACGGATCCGCACCAAACGCGAGTGTGAAAGTAGCCTAACAGCAAATATAAACGAGACAAGATACAATGTACATAAGAATTTGATCAATATAGATATTAGTAATGTTGCAAACGTCTAATATAAACGTCTAATATAAAGGCACAAGCCATAATTAGTTGTTAGTGATATAGTATATAATCATACAGACCTGAGGAGATACATAAGGAAATTTCAGTGTCCATCACACATTCTGTGAAAAAGAAAACAAAAATATTATGAACTAAATTATAATAAATGAATAAATCACAAAAAACAATTTACATCCTATGTTAAGTGATGACGCATTCAAACCTGCGGATAAGGGGGGTGCCCTTGTCCGCATGGATAAGGAGTACTATGTAGCAGAGATTTTAAGCCAATTGGCAGATAGGGACACCTACCAACCCTTGAGACAGGATCCGGTCTATAGTATTAAGCAAAAACTCATTGATATCATAGAAAAATTCAAGGATAGAGATATGCTGGATAATAAATTATGTAGCTTCTTAATTAATCAACATCCGATAACACCGGTATTTTATACCTTACCGAAAATTCATAAGTCACTCACACACCCTCCGGGACACCCTATAGTGGCGTCTCCTGACTCTATCCTGCCTCCACCAGCTATTCTTCTAGAGAAGGTTCTTACACCTCTAACCAAAAATGTACCTTCTTTCTTGTTGGATACTAATAATTTTCTTAGAGAAATACAGAATCTTGCAGCGGTAGAGTGGATTCTTAAATCCTCCTCCTATACATCGCAGGAGAGTAAATTTTTTATGCGACTTTTGGAAATCATATTGAGAAAATTATTTTTTATTTCAGGACACGTTTTTCTAGCAACAGCGGGGAACCGCGATGGGTTCGAATGCCGCACCGCAATACGCAAATTGTTATATGGCCTGGTTTGAAAATACATATATTTATAGCAATGAATCTTACAAAAAACACTGTGCCTTATGGCGTTGTTTTATCGATTACATTTTTTGCGTATGATAGGGCGGCATTCAATCCTTGCTGGATTTCTCAGTTTATTTAAATTCTATATGGAAAGAACTCGAATTTACCATACATTGGGATGATGAGAGGATCAATTTCTTTGATACCTGGATTATTAATCCCTTCCCTATATAGGTGCTATTTGCACATACCCCGTGCAGCTAGCACGTGTATAAACGTCATGGCAGCTCTTTAATCCAAGCGCTGCAAAACGCTTGGATTAAAGATTCCGCCCCAGTCCTGCTGCTGTCACGGACAGTGCAGAGTGCAGTAGTGCCGCCAAGGGACCAATCAGACTGGTCCCTTGCCGGCGATCGATCTGATTGGTTAATCTGTGCAGACTAACCAACCGGATCGCGGCAGTGTAAAAGTGCCTGTTCCAGGCTCTGATCTGCACTCTGCAGATGGGAGCCTGAAATCAGGTAGTGTGTCCTCCGTGCCCCCGATCTGTGGGCCGCATCTGTGCCCCTTGTATCGATCTGAGCGCCCCTCCACCCCCTCGGTGCGCCCTGCCTTCAACCCCCCCGTGAGCCCTTCCTCTTTGCCGGCCAGGCGCTCTCCCTGCCGGCATCTGTCCCCACCTGTCCCCATCCATGTATCCTTCCCCCATCCATGTAGTCTGCCCCCATTTGTTCCCCCTGCCCCTGATGCGGTCCACCTGCTGTATTTGATGTTGGTGGCTCCGTTGCTGAGCCGCCGCCATCAGCAGTGAGTGTCAGCTCTATGCTGTGGCAGCGGCATCCATGGGGTTAATAGAGGGAGGAGGCTCCCTCTCTCAACCATCGGGCTGCCACGCTGCTATGGCAGCGGCCCGATGCGTCACATCCGTAACGATGTGCTCTATAAAGATGTCACATGACCTAACCACTTATGTGATGTCACCGCCAGTTCTGTGAGAAGATCTGGCAGACGTTCTTCTCTACCTCTTGTATGATGTTCTTTGTTTTGGTTTCACTTTCTCATCTCCTTTCCTTCTGCCAGGTGTCACTTATTTCGACTAATTGTCTTCCTTTATATTCCCTCCCATACTGCCTCACTTTGCGGTTTATACTACTTCCTGGATGAGGTGTTCACTGCTGGAGGCTCCTTCTGCTGTTTGTTCAGATAAGTCATTTACTTTATTGTGTTTCCTTGCTGGCTTGATTCTAGGTGACCCTGACTCCATCCGTATTAAGTGCAGGGAGCCGGTGGTCATGTCCCCTCACTATTATAGGGTTTTCAGGTGTCACACAGTATTAGGTATGCGGGCATGCAATCGTCTACCATACAGACCCTTGCATGTGAATAGCAGTCAGGGAGAGCTCTTAGGGTTTTATAGGGCTCACCTATAAGCTCCTTAGTTTGGGATCAAGCCAGTCGCTCGTTTATTTATATGTTCCAGCTATCTGCTAACTTCATCCATGACATTATAAACCGCCATAACCGTCTTAAGCATGGATCCGGTTTCAGCCTTGATTGACCGCATGCAAGGTCTTTCGCTGGAGGTAGCAGATCTCCGTAAAACTGTATCTCAGTTTCAGGTGACCGGTTCTGCTGGCGTTCATGGAGTTTGTTCCAAGCCTAAGATCTCGCTCTCGGATACGTTCTCCGGGGGTAGTGAGAATTTTGTTCGCTTTAGAGGCTTGCAAGCTCCATTTTCGCCTACTTCCCCATTCCTCTGGTGATGAGGAGCAGAGGGTGGGGATCATCATCTCGCTGCTCAGGGATAACGCTCAGTCTTGGGCCTTTTCGCTGCCGGTGGGGGCACGGCCCGTCCAATCGGTGGATGAATTTTTTGTAGCCCTGGGGCAGATATATGATGACCCGGATCGTATTGCTCTGGCTGAATCTAAACTGCATCTTTTATGCCAGGGTAAACAGTCCGCAGAGATATATTGTTCTGAATTTCGGAGATGGGCAGCTGATACTGGTTGGAATGATGCTGCACTCGGAAGTCAATTTTGCCATGGTCTTTCGGAAAGATTGAAAGATGCATTCGCTTTTCATGAGAGACTAGCGTCGTTAGAGTCAGCCATGTCTCTAGCTGTTCGTATTGACAGGCGTCTTAGAGAGAGAGAGGAGACTACTCTTTCCTGTCATATTCAGCCCAAGAACAGTGGGGCTGTCTCATTCAGTGCGCAGGGGTCTCAGTCTGTCTCAATCCCCTCTGAAGAGGAGACCATGCAGCTGGGTTTGCTTGCCTCTGATAGTAGAGGATTCAGCTCTCGGAGGAGGGTTTGTTTCTGTTGTGGGGGTATAAATCATTTGGCTAATGTTTGCCCCTCTAAGAGATTCATGGCGTTTTCTGAGGGTAATAAAAACAAAACAAAAAAAAACCTCTAAAAACTTTCCATTTGCTACTATTGGCAAGGTTGATGTGGAAATTGAAGGTTTGCCGTTTGCTTGTAGTTCCCGTTTTCTCCTACCTGCCAGGGTGGCGCTAGACAGCAAGAACATTGTTTGTGAGATTTTTGTAGATAGTGGAGCAGCTGTCAATCTCATTGATAATCAATTTGCAACAATGCATGGTTTCCAGGTATGCACTTTGGAAAAGGATATACCTGTTTTTGCTATCGATTCCGCTCCACTTTCTCAAAGATCGTTAAAGGGCATAGTTCACAATATCCGTTTGACTGTGGGTGACGCTCATGTTGAGAATATGTCATGTTTCGTCTTAAGCGGATTACCTACTCCTCTAGTGTTGGGGCTACCCTGGCTCACTAAACATAACCCCACCATTGATTGGCAAGCAAGGCAAATAAATGGTTGGAGTGAGTTTTGCAGAGAGAATTGCCTCACGGCGTCTCTTTCAGAGGTTTCTACCAAGACTGTGCCATCTTTTCTCTCTGAATTTTTGGATATGTTTTCCGAGAGTGGTGTCCAGGAGTTGCCCCCTCACCGGGAGTACGACTGCCCTATTAATCTCATCCCAGGCGCCAAGCTGCCAAAATCACGACTATACAATCTCTTCCAACCTGAAAGAGTCACTATGCGTACTTATATCTCTGAGAGCCTGAGAGAGGGACACATCCGACCCTCGAAGTCACCTGTTGCCGCTGTTTTTTTTTTTATTTAAGAAAAAAGATGCTTCTTTAAGACCTTGTCTGGATTTCAGGGAGCTGAACCGTATCACGATTCTGTGACCCATATCCGCTTCCTCTGATCCCGGACCTGTTTAACCAGATTGTTGGGGCTAAAGTTTTTTTTAAGTTGGATTTAAGAGGGGCATACAACCTAGTCAGGGTCAGGGAAGGGGACGAATGGAAGACGGCCTTCAATACCCCTGAGGGTCATTTCGAGAATTTGGTTATGCCCTTTGGTTTGATGAATGCTCCGGCCGTCTCCCCACATTTTGTAAACAGCATTTTTTATCATTTAATGGGGAAATTTGTATTGGTGTATCTAGATGACATTTAGATTTTTTCTCCTGATTTCAAGACTCATCGGGACCACCTATGTCAGGTCTTGCTGATTCTGCGGGATAATAAATTGTACGCTAAAATGGAAAAATGTGTGTATGCGGTTCCAGAGATTTAATCTCTTGGTTTTCTTCTCTCCGCTTCTGGTTTTTGGATGGACTCTGAGAAGGTCCGCGCTGTGCTTGATTGGGAGCTTCCTGAGAATCAGAAGGCGCTGATGTGGTTTTTGGGTTTTGGCAATTATTACAGAAAGTTCATTTTTAATTATTCCTCTGTTGTTAAGCCACTCACTGATATGACTAAGGCCTCCTGCACACGACCGTATGGCTTTTTCAGTGTTTTGCGGTCCGTTTTTCACGGATCCGTTGTTCAGTTTTTTGTTTCCGTTGTGTTTCCGTTTCTGTTCCGTTTTTCCGTTCCGTTTTTCCGTATGGCATATACAGTATACAGTAATTACATAGATAAAATTGGGCTGGGCATAACATTTTCAATAGATGGTTCAGCAAAAAACGGAACGGAAAAGGAAGACATACGGATGCATTTTCGTATGTGTTCCGTTTTTTTGCGGACCCATTGACTTGAATGGAGCCACGGAACGTGATTTGCGGGCAATAATAGGACATGTTCTATCTTTAAACGGAACGGAAATACGGAAACGGAATGCATACGAAGTACATTCAGTTTTTTTTGCGGAACCATTAAAATGAATGGTTCCGTATACGGAACGTATACGGAACGCAAAAAACGGCCAGTAAACGGGGAAAAAAAACTGTCGAGTGCAGGGGGCCTAAAAAGGGGGTGGATTTTTCCTCGTGGTCGGTAGATGCGCTTAAAGCCTTTTCTAGTATTAAAGAGAGTTTTGCTTCCGCTCCCATTTTGGTACAACCTGATGTCTCTCTACCTTTTATTGTTGAGGTGGATGCTTCTGAGGTGGGTGTGGTCTTATCTCAGGGTCTCTCTCATGCCAAATGGCGATCGTGTGCCTTTTTCTCAAGGAAACGCTCCTCTGCAGAGAGAAATTACGATGTGGGAGATAGGGAGTTGTTGGCCATCAAATTTGCTTTTGAGGAATGGCCAAATTGGTTAGAGGGAGCCAGACACCCTATTACCGTGTTTACCGACCAAAAGAATCTGGTCTACTTGGAATTGGCCAAGCGTCTGAACCCGAGACAGCCCAGATGTTTTTTTCATCTTTTCTAGGTTTAATTTTGTTGTTACGTTCCGCCCTGGGGTTAAAAATGTGAAGGCGGATGCCCTGTCACGTTGTTTTCCGGGAGGGGGGAACTTTGAAGACCCGGGTCCCATTTTGGCTGAAGGGGTGGTCGTCTCTGCTCTTTATCCTGATTTAGAGGCAGAGGTTCAGGCAGCCCAGGCAGAGGCTCCTGATCTTTGTCCTCCTGGGAGGTTGTTTGTGCCTCTCGCTTTACGACACAAGGTTTTTAAGGAGCACCACGATACTGTCCTTGCTGGGCACCCGGGGAGTAGAGCCACAGTGGATCTCATTGCTCGGAGATTCTGGTGGCCGGCTCTTCGCAAGACGGTTGAGGGTTTTGTGGCAGCCTGCGAGACCTGCAGTCGAATGGTCAGACCGAACGTGTTAATAAGAATCTGGAGACATATCTGCGCTGTTTTGTGGCGGAGAATCAGGAGCATTGGTATTCTTTTTTGTCCCTTGCTGAGTTTGCTTTAAATAACCGTCGCCAGGAGTCCTCTGATAAGTCACAATTTTTTTGTGCATATGGGTTTCATCCGCAGTTTGGGACATTCTCTGGAGAGGGGTCTTCTGTCACGGCTGAGGATGGGGAAAACCCTCAGCCGTGCGATGCCACGAGATGTTAGTGGCTGCTCGGCCAGGACCACAGAATTAGGGAGCAGGTCACCTCCTAATGCATCCCTAATCTGACCCTGACTCCTAGCTGCATGAGCCGACCTTGAAGGTAGGAGGGCTCATGCTCAGGAACCTCGGATCCCTACTCACCCTCCGCCGGTCCCTGTACTAGGAGCTGGGTAGACCACCTGTTCCTCCTGGATACGGAGAAACAGGAGTCTAAACTGGCCGGGCTGCAAGGGGAACAGAAACAGACATATGGCAATGGCAGGTAAGTGCAACTAGTACCACACCTACCTGCCACAGACACAGAGCCTGGAACCCAAGTATAAATGCTGCTGTCCACAACAACACAAGAGACAGAGCACACACCACACAGGAAGCCAGGAAACTATACACTTCAATAAATAAGCATAACACAGACACATCTTCGTAACATCGTGTATCACAATTTATGACCACAAGGGTGGCCCTCACTGGTAGATGGAATAAGGGACCAGGAGAGTGCCTCCAGCTTACAAACAAGGCTGGAGTACCCCTCAGACATCAGGTCTCAACTGAGGCTTTGTAGCCACACCCACACAGACACACCCAGTGTTCACACACACAGAAGGGAATTAACCCTTCTCACACCAGGGAAGGGAAGACAGCCACTTAAAGGAGAAAGTGCACATATAACTAAAACCCTGTGCACACCAGACATACAAAAGACACACCTAATAAAGATAGGTTGCCAGGTGCAACCGCATGCACATTGCAGCAAGCTGCCCAGCACCAGCTCAGGCTGCTAAACTGCCACATACATCCTAATGTTGCCAGTGGCAACCACAGGTGAGGCAACATACTTCAGCTCTTACCTGTGATTGACAACAATCCCAGACCACAGGCAACTGCATGCGGTTCAGGAGTCACGGCCATAACCATGGTCGTGACATCTTCTGGTTTACCTGATGAGGAGAGATTTTCCTCATCTTTGTCATTTATTTGGCAAAAGATTTAGGGTAATCTGAAGAGGATGAGTGAGAGATATAAGCGTGTGGCGGATAAGAGACGTGTGCCTGGTCCGGACCTGAATGTTGGTGATCTGGTGTGGTTGTCTACAAAGAATATCAAACTGAAGGTTCCCTCCTGGAAGTTGGGTCCTAGGTTTATTGGGCCTTACAAGATCTTGTCCGTCATTAATCCCGTTGCCTTCCGTCTTGATCTTCCTCAGACTTGGAAGATCCATAATGTTTTTCACAAGTCCCTATTAAAACCTTATGTCCAACCCACTGTACCCTCCTCTTTGCCTCCTCCTCCGATTATTGTTGATGGTAATCTTGAATTTCAGGTCTCTAGGATTGTGGATTCTCGCATTATCCGCGATTCTCTTGAGTACCTCGTTCATTGGGAGGGTTATGGTCCTGAGGAGAGGATGTGGGTCCCAGTAGCGGACATTAAGGCCACTCGTCTCATCAGGGCTTTCCATAGGTCTCATCCTGAGAAGGTGGGCTCTGAGTGTCCGGAGTCCACCCGTAGAGGGAGGGGTACTGTCACCGCCAGTTCTGTGAGAAGATCTGGCAGACGTTCTTCTCTACCTCTTGTATGATGTTCTTTCTCATCTCCTTTCCTTCTGCCAGGTGTCACTTATTTTGACTAATTGTCTTCCTTTATAATCCCTCCCATACTGCCTCACTTTGCGGTTTATACTACTTACTGGATATGGTGTTCAATGCTGGAGGCTGCTTCTGCTGTTTGTTCAGATAAGTAATTTACTTTATTGTGTTTCCTTGCTAGCTTGATTCTAGATGACCCTGACTCCGTCCGTATTAAGTGCAGGGAGCCGGTGGTCGTGTCGCCTCACTATTATAGGGTTTTCAGGTGTCACAGTATTAGGTACGCGGGCATGCAATCGTCTACCATACAGACCCTTGCATGTGCATAGCAGTCAGGGAGAGCTCTTAGGGTTTTATAGGGCTCACCTATAAGCTCCTTAGTTTGGGATCAAGCCAGTCACTCGTTTATTAATATGTTCTAGCTATCTGCTAACTTCATCCGTGACAGGTGAACGCTGTAAAAATAAATAAATAAAAACTGTTCCAAAAAAAATATTTTTGGGTCACCTTGCCATACAAAGTGTAATAATAAATGATGAGAAAATCATATGTACCCAGTAATGGTACCAATAAAAACGTCAACTCTTCCTGCAAAAAACTAACCCCTGCACAAGACGATCAGCAGAAAAATAAAAAAATAAGGCAGAAATAAGGCAGAAAATGGAGACACAAAAACATAATCTTTTTTTCAAAAATGCTTTATTATGTAAAACTAAAACAAACAAACAAAGAAAGTAGACATATTTTATATCATTCTGCGTCCGTAACAACCTGCTCTATAAAAATAGCACATGATCTACCCTGTCAGATGAATCTTGTAAAAAATAAAAACGGTGCCAAAACAGCCATTTTTTGGAAACCTTTCCCACATAAAACGTAATATAGAGCAATTAAAAATCATATGTACCCCAAAATAGTACCAATAAAACTGGCACCTTGTCCCCTAGTTTCCAAAATGGGGTCACTTTTTGGGAGTTCCTACTGTAAGGGTGCATCAGGGGAGCTTCAAATGGGACATGGCATCTAAAAACCAGTCAAGTAAAATCTGCCTTCCAAAAACCATATGGCACTCCTTTTCTTCTGCGCCCTGCCATGTGCCCTTACATCAGTTTACGACCACATGTGGGGTGTTTCTGTAAACCGCAGAATCAGGGTAATAAATATAGAATTTTGTTTGCTTGTTAACCCTCAAAGTGTTAAAGAAAAAAATGGATTAAAATGGAAAATCTGCCAAAAAAGTGAAATTTAGAAATGTCATCTCCATTTTCCTTTAATTCTTGTGGAACACCTAAAGGGTTAACAAAGTTTGTAAAATCAGTTTTGAGTAATTTGAGGGGTGTAATTTCTGCAATGAGGTCATTTATGGGGGGTTTCCACTTTGTAAGCCCCACAAAGTGACTTCAGACCTGAACTGGTCCTCAAAAAGTGGGTTTTGGAAGTTTTCTTTAAAATTTTAAGAATTACTTCTAAAATTCGAAGCCTTCTAACGTCCTAAAAAATAAAAATGACAATTACTAAATGATGCCAACATAAAGTAGACATATGGGGAATGTTAAGTACTAAATATTTTATGAGGTGTCACTTTCTGTTTTAAAAGCAGAGAAATAAAAAATTTGAATATTGTGAATTTATCAAAATTTTGGGTAAATTTGGGATTTTTACAGAAATAAAGGTGAATAATATTGACTCAAATTTATGACTATCATGAAGTACAATGTGTCACAAGAAAACAATCTCAGAATGGCTTGGATAAATAAAAGCATTCCAAAGTTAATAGCACATAAAGTGACACATGTCAGATTTGCAAAATTAGACGTGAACACGAAGGTGAAAAATGGCTAGGTCTTGAAAGGATTAAAGATGAGGGAGGCCATATACAGACTGATTTGTACGTCAAGGAAACCGACAGAAATAGTCTCCTGCACTTCACAAGTAATCAGCCGCCTGCTGTAAAAAAATCTTTACCTCACTCACATTTTCACAGTGTAGACAGAATAGTCTCGGGTGCCACTACTAGGGAGATCAGAATCAATGATATCCAGAATCCCTGTTACAACAAGAAAGGGACAAATTAGTATGTCAGTACAACAAAAAAAAGATGTGAATCCCTTTTGTAGTGAAGTATCACCCTTGGATCAATAAATTCAGAAGTGTTATTAATAAACATTGGGGCATTATGAAGAAGGCATACCCAACAACACAAGAATTTCAAAACTTACCAATGGTATGCTACAAAAGATCAAAAAATATCAGAGATACTATAGTTAGGGCTGATATAGGTAGTAACAAAACCCTATCAAGACAAATGACAATGTCCACACCCAAAAGGGGAACATTCCCCTGTTTGCAGTGTATTCATTGTTCCAGCATCATAAAGGGAGAATAATTTTTCCCATCCACATACAGGAGAAAAATTCCCTATCAATGGTTTTTTCACTTGCAATGGTCATTTTGTAATTTACATTCTGAAGTGTCCATCTGGGTTACTGTATGTTGGGGATACATCAACTCGAATGAAAGACAGGTTCTGCAAGCACAAGTCAACGATACAGAAAAAAAATTTGCTATTGCCAGTCCCTTTACATTTTGACTAATGTCGCCATAATGTCTCCCAATTGCGTTTTCAAATAATTGAACAAGTGTTACCACCACGGAGGGGTGGCGACAGGATTCAGATGTTAAAAAAAACGTTAAGGCTTTTGGATCCACAGACTGCAGACTCTGGTTCCAAAGGGCTTGAACCGTAAATATGAGCTTAATTTATTTCGGGTAATTTATTAATTTATTATATTTTAGTTCATAATATTTTTGTTTTCTTTTTCACAGAATGTGTGATGGACACTGAAATTTCCTTATGTATCTCCTCAGGTCTTTATGATGATATACTATATCACTAACAACTAGTGATGGACGAACATCGGCCGGGACGATTCGCGAATGCGATTAAATGTTGGCGAACCGCAAGTTCGCGGCGGTCCCCATTCACCTTAATGGCAGGCGAATCTGAAAAGCCTTCAGGTCATATTTGCAGCCACCAAATACTTACTAGAAGTGCACAAATAGTCCCACAAAATGGACAGTGACATACTAGAGGGGGATCAATGACAAAAATTCCCACAAAAAATATGTATTTTAATCATGGGCCATTTTTATGCGTCTTAAAGGGAAATTCTCAAAAAATTTGCCCTGCTGGAGCCTAGAAAAATTATATTTTAGGTACAGGCCCTAAAAATTTGACATTCACCTGACATAAAAGAAATTGTGATTATGTGGCACGAGTTAGATTATGCGGTCACTGAATAACAATTTTACTGTAGCCCACTGGAGTACAGGCCCCAAACATTAGGCATTAACCGTACAGAAAAGATCAAGTGATTATGTGGCTGGAGGTACAAACCGGATTCCAAAAAAGTTGGGACACCATACAAATCGTGAATAAAAACTGAATGCAATGATGTGGAGGTGCCAACTTCTAATATTTTATTCAGAATAGAACATAAATCACGGAACAAAAGTTTAAACTGAGAAAATGTACAATTTTAAGGGAAAAATATGTTGAATCAGAATTTCATGGTGTCAACAAATCCCCAAAAAGTTGGGACAAGGCCATTTTCACCACTGTGTGGCATCTCCCCTTCTTCTTACAACACTCAACAGACGTCTGGGGACCGAGGAGACCAGTTTCTCAAGTTTAGAAATAGGAATGCTCTCCCATTCTTGTCTAATACAGGCCTCTAACTGTTCAATCGTCTTGGGCCTTCTTTGTTGCACATTCCTCTTTATGATGCGCTAAATGTTCTCTATGCGCCAAATGTTCTTGGGATGTCTGGTGTGAATCGCTTTCTTTAGGTCATGCCACAGCATCTCAATCGGGTTGAGGTCAGGACTCTGACTGGGCCACTCCAGAAGGGGTATTTTCTTCTGTTTAAGCCATTCTGTTGTGGATTTACTTCTATGCTTTGGGTCGTTGTCCTGTTGCAACACCCATCTTCTGTTGAGCTTCAGCTGGTGGACAGGTGGCATTAAGTTCTCCTGCAAAATGTCTTGATAAACTTGGGAATTAATTTTTCCTTCAATAATAGCAATCTGTCCAGGCCCTGACGCAGCAAAGCAGCCCCAAACCATGATGCCCCCACCACCATACTTCACAGTTGGGATGAGGTTTTGATGTTGGTGTGCTGTGCCTCTTTTTCTCCACACATAGTGTTGTGTGTTTTTTCCAAACAACTCAACATTGGTTTCATCTGTCCACAGAATATTTTGCCAGTACTGCTGTGGAACATCCAGGTGCTCTTGTGCAAACTGTAAACGTGCAGCAATGTTTTTTTTGGACAGCAGTGGCTTCCTCTGTGGTATCCTCCCATGAAATCCATTCTTGTTTAGTGTTTTACGTATCGTAGATTCGCGCTGTGCTCCTGCAATCATCTTTACAGGACGGCCACTCCTAGGGAGAGTAGCAGCAGTGCTGAACTTTCTCCATTTATAGACAATTTGTCTTACCGTGGACTTGTGAACAGCAAGGCTTTTGGAGATACTTTTATAACCCTTTCCAGCTTTATGCAAGTCAACAATTCTTAATCGTAGGTCTTCTGAGAGCTCTTGTCATGGCTGTGAGTGGGGGAAACCCTCAACCGTGCGATGTTATATGAATAAGGAAGCTGCTAGGCCAGGACAACAGAATCAGGGAGCAGGTCACCTCCTAAAGCGTCCCTAACTCTGACCCTGACTCCTAACCGTATGAGCCAACCCAGATGGAAGGAGGGCTCATACTCAGGAACCTTGGGTCCCTACTAGCCCTCAGGAAATCCCTGGACTAGAAGCAGGGTAAGATGACCTGTTCCTCCTAGACACAGAGGAACAGGAGTCTAAACTGGCCAAGCTGCAAGGAAAGGGAAACATATACAACATATGGATATGGCAGGTGAGTGAAACCACTTCCACACCTACCTGCCACAGACACACAGACTGGAACCCGTGCTCAAATGCTGAAGTCCACACCAAACACAAAAACACAAAGGGAGACAGCACACACACATTAAACACACAGAAACCAGATCCATAGCTGTAATAAGGTAAAACACCACACAAACATAAGCTTAACATCAGTACATGTTTCATGACCACAAGGGTGGCCCTCACTGGACAGATGGTATAAGACCAGGAGGATGACTCCAGCATAAGGCATGGCTGGAGTACCCTCAGCTACAGGGATCCAGCAGAGGCTAAATAGCCCCAGTAGCCACACCCACACACACACACAAACTAGGAAATGAGTTAACCCTTCCAACACCAGACAAGGTAAGTGTCACTTAACCGCCTCAGCTCCCCTAGCTTAAACACCCTTAATGACCAGACCACTTTTTACAATTCTGCACTACACTACTTTCACGGTTTATTGCTCGGTTATGCAACTTACCACCCAAATGAATTTTACCTCCTTTTCTTCTCACTAATAGAGCTTTCATTTGGTGGTATTTCATTGCTGCTGACATTTTTTTATTTTTTTTGTTATTAATCGAAATTTCCTGTAATTTGTGCAAAAAAATTTAATTTTTCACTTTCAGTTGTAATTTTTTTTAAAAAAAACTACATTTCTATATAAATTTTTCTCTAAATTTATTGTTCTACATGTCTTTGATAAAAAAAAAATGCAATAAGTGTATATTTATTGGTTTGGGTAAAAGTTATATCAAGTAATAGCATTTACAAACTATGGTACAAAAATGTGAATTTCCGCATTTTGAAGCAGCTCTGACTTTCTGAGCACCTGTCATGTTTCCTGAGGTTCTACAATGCCCAGACAGTAGAAAAACCCCACAAATGACCCCATTTCGGAAAGTAGACACCCTAAGGTATTCGCTGATGGGCATAGTGAGTTCATAGAACTTTTTATTTTTTGTCACAAGTTAGTGGAAAATGATGATTTTTTTTTAGATTTTTTTTTTCTTACAAAGTCTCATATTCCACTAACTTGTGACAAAAAATAAAAACTTCCATGAACTCACTATGCCCATCACGAAATACCTTGGCGTGTCTCCTTTCCAAAATGGGGTCACTTGTGGGGTAGTTATACTGCCCTGCCATTTTAGGGGCCCTAATGCGTGAGAAGTAGTTTGAAATTCAAATGTGTAAAAAATGTCCTGTGAAATCCTAAAGATGCTCTTTAGAATTTGGGCCCCTTTGCCCACCTAGGCTGCAAAAAAGTGTCACACATGTGGTATCGCCGTACTCAGGAGAAGTTGGGCAATGTGTTTTGTGGTGTCTTTTTACATATACCCATGCTGGGTGAGAGAAATAGCTCTCTAAAATGAAAAAGGTTAAAGTAAAGGCCAATGTGTCACCCGTGGGTGATACTGGACATAAGCGCAAGAAATACAATCTAAACGGCTACTGATGCTGGGTGAAAGGGCTGGATAGACCGGGGACGCGACAAAGAAGAGGGGGGGGACAGTGTGCAGGCAAAGTGTAGCGTCCACCGATAATCTCAATGGGACGGTGTCAAATAAAACCGCTGGAGTTGGGGGCATACGAATAATACTAATATGGTTCCTACCTGAAAAGAGGTTCGCTCTGATGTGCGTACTTGTTGTAGTTAAGATAGCCTCCCTTCTTATCCTGCTTCTGTGGGATCTTCTTTATTTGCTTCGTTATAAGTAGGCGCGTGCTCTTCGTTCACCTTCTAGCAAGGGAGAAGATTCCATCGAAACCCACATTTATTTTTAGGAAAGCCTCCAATTTAGCTAATCTAATAGCCCCATCTGAGAAAAGACACACATTGGGGAACCAACTATGTCCCAAAAAAGGCTTTTTCCCTTGTCGACTGTGCAAGAATTGCAAAACCGTGAAACACCTAATAAAACCCCTATTTGAACTTCATACCCCACAAGTTAAATTTACCATTAAGGATTATATCTCCTGCAACACCAAAGGGGTTATCTATTACATCCAGTGCCCCTGTTATAAAATCTATGTTGGATGCACAAAAAGAGAATTAAAAAACAAGATTAGGGAGCATATCAACAAAATCCATAAAAAAGTAGATCATCACCCCCTATCCCGCCACTATGTGGAATTCCACCAAGGGAAGTTCCTGGGATCCAAATTTGGGGGCATAGAGAGAATTAAACAGGAGAGTAGGGGAGGGGATTACATCAAACTCATGTCTAGAGTGGAAAGTAAATGGATCTTTAGATATAATAGTCTGGCACCAAATGGGTTAAACCAGGAAATAGAACTTTTTGCCTTTCAATAAATATACACCCATATACACCCATGAGGCCGATCGGATCAATTGGGTAGATATCAATCATTACCAAAATATACATATACATGGTGTCCTTTGGACAGTTAATGTAATGAAATAAAGGAACCATGAACCTAATTGCATTATTACAAATCAGCACCGCATAGAGGTTTGGAAACCTGCATGTCCGCTCTTATGGTTGCTTGTTGACATGGTTACCATGGAGATCGAGTAAGCTATTTAACCTCCATGGACACTGAGAACAAACTATCCCTGACGAAGGAGCCCGCACGGCCCCGAAACGCGTAGGAAGGTTTTTTGTCCCACGGAGGCTACAGTATTTCCATAGGTGACGTCACCGATTCGGTTTCCAGGACAACCAAAGTAACCAGCCACCTCGCACCGCGCTTGCTTCCGGCCGGGGCAGCGCTCGTGCTAGAAGGTGAACGAAGAGCACGCGCCTACTTATAACGAAGCAAATAAAGAAGATCCCACAGAAGCAGGATAAGAAGGGAGGCTATCTTAACTACAACAAGTACGCACATCAGAGCGAACCTCTTTTCAGGTAGGAACCATATTAGTATTATTCGTACTGTATGCCCCCAACTCCAAGCGGTTTTATTTGACACCGTCCCATTGAGATTATCGGTGGACGCTACACTTTGCCTGCACACTGTCCCCCCCTCTTTTTTGTCGCGTCCCCGGTCTATCCAGCCCTTTCACCCAGCATCAGTAGCCGCTTAGATTGTATTTCTTGCGCTTATGTCCAGTATCACCCACGGGTGACACATTGGCCTTTACTTTAACCTTACTCCAAGGAGGACAACAGCTCCTTCCCAGGACATTCTAGCTGCGGTGTCATCCTATCCGGGTTGATCTTTACACATCTAAACGAAGGGAGCGCAGGGAGGTCCATTTCTCTTTTTTTCTGTATTGTTTCTGTTGCAATCCCCCTTGCAGCATACCGCTACTGTCCACCATGAGCGAACTATGGTACGATAGGAGAGACAGAATGATCTTTATTCAGACATTCTTTAACAACAAAAAAGACACCTTAAATCAACCCAACTATCTTTGGAAAGAAAAGAAAAATGAGATGATCAACAATGTCAAAAGACTAGAACAACTATTAATCACTGAGATGCGGGACTTATGGGAAGTCTCCTCATTGGAAAAATATTTAGAGAATGATACGGTCCCCAAGGGTCTTAAGGTGTCCAAACCACTCAATGGTGATTTGGGGGACACCATCACCCTCAAGGAATGGGACATCCTATTTCATGATTTTTCTAAAAAAGCAGTAGTCTTTATTATTGAAAAAAGAAAGGACAGCTTGAGGAGAAATAACCAAGAGATATTAGAACTCTTTGACAAAATTAGACCATATAAAGAAGAGGAGGACCTAATAAGAATTTCCAAGTCAGTTAAAAATAGAATAAAAAATAAAGAAGACGCCATAATAGTCAAAAAAAACGAAGAAATTCAAAAGAGACATATCAGAAACAGCTAATGTAGTGAATCTAGTAGGCTTAAAACAAGCAGTGAGTTCAGTATCAGAGGGGGACTTTGACACCATAGATAGCACATGGTGTGATTGTACCTTGAATAACCTATCAGTACATGAGGATAGCCGAGTGAATGAGGATAACCCCTGTGAAAAAGAAAGGGTTAGGACCCAGGCATCACTGGTTACAGTTATGGAACCTAACACCAGTGAAAGAAGACCACAGCAACAGGAGAACGGCTCAATTATATCCCCTAATAGATATGCGATCTTAGAGAAAATAGATGAGTTTGCGGTTATCGAGGATACATCGCCCCCAATGGGGGACATCATCCAAGGGTCCCACACAGATGGACATAACACACTAAAAAACCAACCAAGCTATGCTACTGTAGTTCAAGGAGAAAGTATCACGGTCGGCGTGACTATCACATACGTGACACAGAGGGAGGGAACAAGGAAGGCCCTGCCCAAGTGAGAGGGAAGGTGGTGACCCCTGACTCACCTAGCTGCTGGCACCTGGCTGCCCTGACGTCCCTAGACGGGTTCCTCACCCATACGCCGATCACGTGCCTAAAGCCCTGGCTTTCCCTAAGCTGAGCCCTAGATAGTGAACAGGGCGGTGGGAACACTAGTCCGCACCACTAGCTCTAAAGGAAAACACCAAGGGAAGGACAGACAATACAAACTCAACATATAATCCAAGGTGGGCGACAACAGGAGACAACAAGAAGCCCAACAGGGATCCGGAGGGTAGCACTCTGGAACGACAACCAGGATTCACAACTCCAGTGGGTCAGTATAGATGTCCAGGCAGGAAGCTCTATAACTGGCAACTAGAGAAGTGTGAGGGGAGAATATAAGGAGGTTGGGAGTGGCAGACAAGAAACAGCTGAGGAGGAGAAGCTACGGATCCCTGATTGAGACAAAAAGGATAGCAAGGCAAACACAGAAAACAATCACTAAGAAACAACGTGATCTTTAGATATAGAGCGCGCAGCCACCCGCTGCGACCTCCTGACCCCGGGTATAACGGAGTCAGACGTGGGTCTTGATACCCTCGTGACAGTACCCCCCCTTTCACGAGGGGCCTCCGGACACTCAGGACCAGGTCTCTCCGGATGAGAGGCATGGAAAGCCTGAATTAACCTGTTGGCGTTTACCTCTGACGCTGGAACCCACATTCTTTCCTCGGGACCGTAACCCCTCCAATGCACCAGATACTGAAGAGAGCGGCGGACCCGACGAGAATCAACAATTCTGGCTATTTGAAACTCCAGATTACCATCCACAATAACAGGAGGAGGTGGCAGCGGTGATGGTTCTAGAGGTGGAACATACTTCTTGAGTAACGATTTATGGAAGACGTTATGGATCTTAAAAGTCTGAGGTAGCTCCAGGCGAAAAGCCACAGGGTTAATGACGGCTACTATTTTATAAGGACTAATGAACCTAGGGCCCAGTTTCCAAGAGGGAACCTTCAACTTAATATTCCTAGTAGACAACCACACATAGTCATTCACTCCTAGGTCCGGACCTGGCGACCGTTTCTTATCGGCCATGCATTTATATTTACCACTCATCTTTTTCAAGTTAACTTGCACCTTCTGCCATACCGATGAAAGAGATGAAGAAAACCTTTCCTCTTCGGGAACCCCAGAAGACCCCCCCTCTTTGAAAGTACAAAATTGGGGATGAAAACCGTATGCACCAAGGAATGGTGACTTGCCAGTGGACTCCTGATAATGATTATTTATGGCAAACTCAGCTAACAGTAAATATGATGACCACAACTCTTGGTTTTCAGACACAAAACACCTTAAATATGTTTCTAGGTTTTGGTTGGTACGCTCAGTCTGTCCATTCGACTGAGGATGGAAAGCTGAGGAAAAGGACAAGTGTACCCCCAAACGGGAACAAAAAGCTTTCCAAAACTTAGAAATAAACTGGGTTCCCCGATCCGAAACCACATCGGAAGGGACCCCGTGAAGCTTCACGATTTCACTGATAAACACCTGAGCAAGAGTTTTAGCATTAGGAAGTGCGGGTAGCGCAATAAAGTGTACCATTTTGCTAAACCTGTCTACTACTACCAAAATAACTGTTTTACCCGCAGACAACGGTAAGTCAGTGATGAAATCCATTGACAGATGTGTCCATGGCCTATTGGGAATAAAAAGTGGCAATAAAGACCCTGCTGGACGTGTATGAGAGACTTTCGCGCGTGCACAAGTAGAGCAAGTAGACACGAAATCCATTACATCCTGACGCAACCTTGGCCACCAAAAACGACGAGATAATAGCTCCAAGGTTGCTTTACTACCCGGGTGCCCAGCAAGTGCTGAATTATGATGTTCTTTTAATAATTCAAGACGCAGGTTTAACAGTACAAACAATTTCTCTGAGGGGCAAGAGGCCGGGGCGTCCCCCTGGACCTCTAACACCTTTCCCTCTAGAACAGAGTGTACAGCAGAGACAACCACTCCTCTTTGTAAAATAGGTACCGGATCACTAACATTACCCCCTCCAGGGAAACTACGAGATAACGTGTCTGCCTTGGTATTTTTTGCCCCAGGACGATAGGTGATTACAAAGTTAAATCTGGTAAAGAATAACGACCACCTAGCTTGTCTAGGGGTGAGACGCTTAGCTGATTCGAGGTACAGAAGGTTTTTGTGATCCGTAATCACCGTGACGGGGTGGATTGCTCCCTCTAAGAAGTGACGCCACTCTTCAAGCGCTAGTTTAATCGCCAACAGTTCCCTATTTCCAACATCATAGTTCTTCTCTGCAGAAGATAATTTTTTGGAAAAGAAAGCGCAAGGGCGCCATTTGCCAGGAGACGGACCCTGAGACAATACAGCCCCCACTCCCACCTCTGACGCATCTACCTCAACAATAAAAGGCTGGGAGACATCAGGTTGAATTAGAACAGGTGCCGAGGTAAACCTCTCTTTTAGAGAGGAAAATGCATTTTTAGCGGCGTCAGACCATTTGGAAAAATCAGTCCCCTTCCTAGTCATGTCGGTAAGGGGTTTAACGATCACTGAATAATTTTTAATGAACTTTCTATAGAAATTTGCGAAACCCAAAAACCGTTGTAGGGCTTTAAGGTTCTCGGGAAGATCCCAATCTAAAATTGCCTGGACCTTCCCAGGATCCATACGGAAACCTGAAGCAGATAATAGATATCCCAGGAACTGTATTTCCTGAACGGCGAAGACACATTTTTCAATTTTCGCATATAATTTATTTGTCCGTAGGACCTGCAGTACTTGCCTGACATGCACCTCATGTGTTTTCAGATCAGCCGAATAAATTAAGATATCATCTAGGTATATGACTACAAACCTGCCGATGAGATGACTAAAAATATCATTAACGAAATGTTGGAAGACAGCGGGGGCATTGGTCAGACCGAAAGGCATAACTAGATTTTCATAATGCCCCTCAGGGGTGTTAAAAGCTGTCTTCCACTCATCCCCTTCCCTGATACGAATCAGATTGTAGGCCCCCCTAAGATCAAGTTTGGAGAACCACCTAGCACCCGCAATCTGATTAAAAAGGTCAGGAATGAGAGGAAGAGGGTATGGGTCTCGGATGGTTATCTGGTTTAGCTCACGGAAATCTAGGCAAGGACGCAGGCCCCCATCTTTCTTTTTAACAAAGAAAAACCCTGCAGCCACGGGTGAAGAAGAGGGTCTGATGTGTCCCTTAGCCAGACTCTCGGAGATATAATCTTTCATGGCTTGTCTCTCGGGACCCGAAAGATTATACAACCTGGACTTGGGTAATTTTGCACCGGGAATCAGGTTAACCGGGCAATCATAAGGACGATGAGGTGGTAGCTTCTGACAACCCTTTTCAGAAAAAACGTCCTCAAAGTCCGAAATAAATGTAGGTAGGGAAGCTATGGAGGCGATTAAGCAATTGTTATTTAAGCAATTCTCTCTGCAATGCTCACTCCACTCCAATATCTCCCTGGCCTGCCAATCCACCACTGGATTGTGCGCTACCAACCAGGGAAGACCCAATACCACAGGAGAGGGAAGGCCCTCCAGAACGTAACATGAAAGACACTCATTATGGTGGTCCCCTACCCGAAGGTGTAAATTATGAACAATGTGGGTGAGGTTTCTCTGAGACAGAGGAGCCGAATCTATAGCGAATACGGGAATAGGTCTCTGCAGCGTACAGAGAGACAAACCCATAGTGCGGGCAAAATGGGCATCTATCAAATTTACCCCTGCTCCACTGTCTAGAAAAAAAGAAATAGACTCCGTCTTAACACCAAAAACAATAACCGCTGGTAACACAAATTGAGATGTTCGTATGGTGGAAACGTATACCCCCCGGCTGACATCCTCCGCACAGCCTGGGGTTAGTAGTTTTCCGACGGTCTTTTGTTTTTGAGAAAGGAGGGACAGACATTAATGAAATGACCCTTCCCCCCACAGAAAAAACAAGCCCCCCCCCTACGGCGAACCTCAGGAGGACGGACCTGACGAGAAGTTCCGCCTAGCTGCATAGGCTCATCTAAGTCAGTACAGACTAATTGTTGCTTGGGAGAGGTAACCAATTGCTCAGGAATTTTCGATCTCTCCCTAAGACGCCTATCTATTCTGATAGAGAGGGACATAACAGCATCAAGGGAAAGGGGGGTCTCATACAGCGCCAGTGCATCCTTAACCCTTTCAGATAACCCAGAGCAGAACTGACTCCTGAGAGCCGGGTCGTTCCACTGAGTATCCGTAGCCCACCTACGGAACTCTGAGCAATATTCCTCTGCTGACCGATCTCCCTGTAGGAGTCTCCGTAACTTCGACTCAGCCAGGGCGACTCGGTCGGGGTCATCATATATGAGACCCAAAGTCCCAAAAAATCCCTCCACTGACCGGAGAGCCTGGGAACCAGGGGGTAACGAGAACGCGCAGGATTGTGGGTCCCCCTGAAGCAGGGAAATGACAATCCCTACCCGCTGTTCTTCATTACCTGAGGAGTAAGGGCGCAACTTAAAGTATAATTTGCAGGCCTCACGGAACGTCGCAAATTTGTCCCTTCCCCCAGAAAATCTGTCAGGAAGAACAACCTTGGGTTCTGTAACAACCTGGTTACCCATAGCAACCGCTGGGGGTGCGGTCTGCTGCATTTGCTGCTGTTGTTGGAGGACAGACGACTTCAATCCTGCCACCTCTAAAGACAGGCCTTGAAGCTGTTTTGCCAAGGCAGCAATAGGATCCATATTGGATTCTAAGTAGAGAAAAAAAAACAACAAAAATAATTTTTTTTTTTTTTTTCTCAAAAAGTAATGGCCAGTTATAATATCACGGTCGGCGTGACTATCACATACGTGACACAAAGGGAGGGAACAAGGAAGGCCCTGCCCAAGTGAGAGGGAAGGTGGTGACCCCTGACTCACCTAGCTGCTGGCACCTGGCTGCCCTGACGTCCCTAGACGGGTTCCTCACCCGTAAGCCGATCACGTGCCTAAAGCCCTGGCTTTCCCTAAGCTGAGCCCTAGATAGTGAACAGGGCGGTGGGAACACTAGTCCGCACCACTAGCTCTAAAGGAAAACACCAAGGGAAGGACAGACAATACAAACTCAACATATAATCCCAGGTGGGCGACAACAGGAGACAACAAGAAGCCCAACAGGGATCCGGAGGGTAGCACTCTGGAACGACAACCAGGATTCACAACTCCAGTGGGTCAGTATAGATGTCCAGGCAGGAAGCTCTATAACTGGCAACTAGAGAAGTGTGAGGGGAGAATATAAGGAGGTTGGGAGTGGCAGACAAGAAACAGCTGAGGAGGAGAAGCTACGGATCCCTGATTGAGACAAAAAGGATAGCAAGGCAAACACAGAAAACAATCACTAAGAAACAACGTGATCTTTAGATATAGAGCGCGCAGCCACCCGCTGCGACCTCCTGACCCCGGGTATAACGGAGTCAGACGTGGGTCTTGATACCCTCGTGACAGTAAGCATTATGAATACAATCACCAAGAATAGTCCTAAACAAAATAGACCACGGAACACTGTTACGAGCAAAAAAATAAAGAAGACTATTAATAAGGATTTTTTTCGCACAAGGAATCAAACAAAAAGAAAAAAAACAAAAGGGGGAGAAGAGGACGAGGTCTAACCAAAATCACACAAAAAAAGGAAAGTCTGGGGGAAGGTATATTCAACCTTAGCAGCCACACTTTAAGTAATGAAGAACTTACCCTCCTCAATAAAGGTTTAAAATTTGCCCCCTCTTCTAAACTAAATACATTTGATGCATTCATTGGGGTGAAAAAATTCCTGCGTAATTTGGCTTTAAAGAAATTTTTTATTAAAAAGGAAAAACAATCCCATATGAATAAACTAACCACCATTCATTCAAACAATACAGCATCTACAACAACTAAAACACCAATAAAAGTGAAAATAAGAGGAGGCGCAAACATTGGAGTTGTGGATACGCGCCCCAATCAGACTCTACAGATACCAGAACGAAACTCAAGGCCTGGAAGGATGGATACATATAGTAATGTAGACACCGACAATAAATTCATCCATACCAACTTAAAACCCATATCGAAATTTAACCCCATCTCTGAATACTCAGATTCCCTAATCACCTTCCAATCGCTAGTCATTAGGGACCTACTTCGGATCAATCCTAATAAGAAAATAAGTTATTATAATTTATCTAAGGGCGAGATTAGAGCTATAAAATCCCTACAAACCAACAACCAGATCATCATTAGACCAGCAGATAAAGGGGGAGGATTGGTCATACTTGACCAGAAGGATTACCATCAGGAGGCCCTGAGACTGCTTTCTGATCTAAAGACGTACAAGAAACTCGGTCTCGACCCCACAACAACATATAAAAGTAAACTAAATCTATTAACTCAAAAGGGTAAGAATATGGGAGCCCTCTCTAAGGATGAAATCCTCTTCATTAATAATCAAAACCCTAAGATACCAATTTTTTACTATCTCCCTAAAATTCACAAGAATAGAACTAGCCCACCGGGCAGACCCATAATTTCAGGGATAGATAGCCTCACCGCTAACTTATCCAAATATGTGGACATTTTATTACAAGAAAAGGTCTTAAAACTACCGGCGTATCTTAAAGATACGAAACATATCCTCCAAATTTTAGAAGGGATTGAATGGCAGACGGACTTCTTTTTGGGCACTTTGGACGTGACTGCCCTTTACACAGTAATTGATAAAAAAAAGGGCCGTGATGCTGTGGAATATTTTTTTAAAAAGGACCAAACAACATCTGAGGAACAAATTAATTTTACGTGTGATTGTATAACGTTCATTCTGGAGCAAACTTATTTTAAGTATGGTCCAGATTTTTATCTACAGATGTGGGGGACCGCGATGGGGACCCGATTCGCACCGAGCTTCGCTAACCTCTACATGGGTAGATGGGAGGAGCCCACCATACTCCCCGATGGGGAGCTCGGTGCGAGTCTGGTCCTCTGGAAAAGGTTCATTGACGACGTCATTTTTATCTGGAAGGGGGATGAGTCTTCCCTCAACAATTTTTTAATCAATCTTAATAAAAATGATTTTAATCTGCATTTTACTCCATCCTATGATAAAAAAGAAATTAACTTCTTGGATTTAACTATATTTATTGAGGACAGGTCTATACATACCAAAACTTACCATAAACCAACAGACACCAATAGCTTTATTCCTTTGGGAAGTTGCCACTTGCCCACATGGTTGAATAACATCCCCTACGGTTAGTACATCAGGGCCCGTAGGAACTGCACTACGGACACTGATTACCAACAGGAGGTGGCAGATCTAAATAAGAAATTCCTGGAAAAAGGGTACGACTCAAAAACATTGATCCCAATCACCAATACTGTCAGTATTATGGATAGGAAATTACTACTAAAAGAAAAAACAACAGATAAGAATACTTTTGCCAGTGAGGATGTAAACCAAATAAAGGTCCCTATTATCACCACATTTAGTGCAGGGGTGGGAACCTTTAAAAGAATCATTCATAAACATTGGGACATTCTCAAGTACGACAAAATCATAGGGGAGAAGATTCCATCGAAACCCACATTTATTTTTAGGGAAGCCTCCAATTTAGCTAATCTAATAGCCCCATCTGAGAAAAGACACACATTGGGGAACCAACTATGTCCCAAAAAAGGCTTTTTCCCTTGTCGACTGTGCAAGAATTGCAAAACCGTGAAACACCTAATAAAACCCCTATTTGAACTTCATACCCCACAAGGTAAATTTACCATTAAGGATTATATCTCCTGCAACACCAAAGGGGTTATCTATTACATCCAGTGCCCCTGTTATAAAATCTATGTTGGACGCACAAAAAGAGAATTAAAAACCAGGATTAGGGAGCATATCAACAATATCCATAAAAAAGTAGATCATCACCCCCTATCCCGCCTCTATGTGGAATTCCACCAAGGGAAGTTCCTGGGATCCAAATTTGGGGGCATAGAGAGAATTAAACAGGAGAGTAGGGGAGGGGATTACATCAAACTCATGTCTAGAGTGGAAAGTAAATGGATCTTTAGATATAATAGTCTGGCACCAAATGGGTTAAACCAGGAAATAGAACTTTTTGCCTTTCAATAAATATACACCCATATACACCCATGAGGCCGATCGGATCAATTGGGTAGATATCAATCATTACCAAAATATACATATACATGGTGTCCTTTGGACAGTTAATGTAATGAAATAAAGGAACCATGAACCTAATTGCATTATTACAAATCAGCACCGCATAGAGGTTTGGAAACCTGCATGTCCGCTCTTATGGTTGCTTGTTGACATGGTTACCATGGAGATCGAGTCAGCTATTTAACCTCCATGGACACTGAGAACAAACTATCCCTGACGAAGGAGCCCGCACGGCCCCGAAACGCGTAGGAAGGTTTTTTGTCCCACGGAGGCTACAGTATTTCCATAGGTGACGTCACCGATTCGGTTTCCAGGACAACCAAAGTAACCAGCCACCTCGCACCGCGCTTGCTTCCGGCCGGGGCAGCACTCGTGCTAGAAGGTGAACGAAGAGCACGCGCCTACTTATAACGAAGCAAATAAAGAAGATCCCACAGAAGCAGGATAAGAAGGGAGGCTATCTTAACTACAACAAGTACGCACATCAGAGCGAACCTCTTTTCAGGTAGGAACCATATTAGTATTATTCGTATGCCCCCAACTCCAGCGGTTTTATTTGACACCGTCCCATTGAGATTATCGGTGGACGCTACACTTTGCCTGCACACTGTCCCCGTCTCTTCTTTGTCGCGTCCCCGATCTATCCAGCCCTTTCACCCAGCATCAGTAGCCGTTTAGATTGTATTTCTTGCGCTTATGTCCAGTATCACCCACGGGTGACACATTGGCCTTTACTTTAACCTTACTCCAAGGAGGACAACAGCTCCTTCCCAAGACATTCTAGCTGCGGTGTCATCCTATCCGGGTTGATCTTTACACATCTAAACGAAGGGAGCGCAGGGAGGTCCATTTCTCTTTATCTCTCTAAAATGACAACTTTGCATAAAAAAATGGGAAAAGTTGACTGTTACAGAGATATTTATCTCACCCAGCATGGGTTTATGTAAAAATACACCCCAAAACACATAGCCCTACTTCTCCTGAGTACGGCGATACCACGTGTGACACTTTTTTGCAGCCTAGGTGGGCAAAGGGGCCCAAATTCTAAAGAGCACCTTTAGGATTTCACAGGGCATTTTTAACACATTTGGATTTCAAACTACTTCTCACGCATTAGGGCCCCTAAAATGCCAGGGCAGTATAAATATCCCACAAGTGACCCCATTTTGGAAGGAAGACACCCCAAGGTATTCCGTGAGGGGCATGGCGAGTTCCTATAATTTTTTTTTTTTGGCACAAGTTAGCGGAAAATGATGATTTATTTTTTTTTTCCTTAGAAAGTCTCATATTCCACTAACTTGTGACAAAAAATAAAAACTTCCATGAACTCACTATGCCCATCACGGAATACCTTGGGGTGTCTTATTTTCAAAATGGGGTCACTTGTGGGGTAGTTATACTGCCCTGGCATTTTAGGGGCCCTAATGCGTGAGAAGTAGTTTGAAATTCAAATGTGTAAAAAATGTCCTGTGAAATCCTAAAGGTGCTCTTTAGAATGTGGGCCCCTTTGACCACCTAGGCTGCAAAAAAGTGTCACACATGTGGCATCGCCATACTCAGGAGAAGTAGGGCAATGTGTTTTGGGGTGTATTTTTACATATACCCATGCTGGGTGAGAGAAATATCTCTGTAAAAGTCAACTTTTCCCATTTTTTTATGCAAAGTTGTCATTTTAGAGAGATATTTCTCTCACCCAGCATGGGTATATGTAAAAAGACACCCCAAAACGCATTGCCCTACTTCTCCTGAGTACGGCGATACCACATGTGTGACACTTTTTTGCAGCCTAGGTGCGCAAAGGGGCCCAAATTCCTTTTAGGAGGGCATTTTTAGACATTTGGATTTCAGACTTCTTCTAACGCTTTAGGGCCCCTAAAATGCCAGGGCAGTATAAATACCCCACATGTGACCCCATTTTGGAAAGAAGACACCCCAAGGTATTCCGTGAGGGGCATGGCGAGTTCATAGAAGTTTTATTTTTTTTGGCACAAGTTAGCGGAAATTGATATTTTTTTGTTTTTTCTCACAAAGTCTCCCTTTCCGCTAACTTGTGACAAAAATTTCAATCTTTCATGGACTCAATATGCCCCTCAGCGAATACCTTGGGGTGTCTTCTTTCCGAAATGGGGTCACTTGTGGGGTATTTATACTGCCCTGGCATTTTAGGGGCCCTAAAGCGTGAGAAGAAGTCTGGAATCTAAATGTCAAAATTTTTTTACGCATTTGGATTCCGTGAGGGGTATGTTGAGTTCATGTGAGATTTTATTTTTTGTCACAAGTTAGTGGAATATGAGAGTTTGTAAGAAATGACAAAAAACAAAAATCAATTTCCGCTAACTTGTGACAAAAAAAAAATCTTCTATGAACTCGCCATGCCCCTCAAAAGTGATCTTTTTATAGCGCCGCAGCGATTTTACGGTATTTTTGTAGTGATTAGAAAAAAAAAAATTCTGTCACTGCGTTGGGGCGGACTGAACGCAAGTGTGCGCACAAGATCAGGCCTGATCGGGCGAACACTGCGTTTTTTGTAGAGCCTATAGAACATGTCCTATTCTTGTCCGCAATTGCGAACAAGAAAAGGCATTTTCTATATAATTCTGGCAATGTGCGGATCCGCAAAATGCGGAAAGCACATTGCCGGTGTCCGTGTTTTGCGGATCCGCGGTGTCCATGTTTTGCGGATCCGTGGATCCGCAAAACACATACGGACGTCTGAATGGAGCCTTACAGGGGGGTGATCAATGACAGGGGGGTGTTTAGGGAGTGATATATGGGGTGATCACCCCCCTGTAAGGCTCCATTCAGATGTCCGTATGTGTTTTGCGGATCCGTGGATCTGCAAAACACATACTGACGTCTGAATGGAGCCTTACAGGGGGTGATCAATGACAGGGGGGTGATCAGGGAGTCTATGTGGGGTGATCACCCTCCTGTAAGGCTCCATTCAGACGTCCGTATGTGTTTTGCGGATCCGTGGATCCGCAAAACACATACAGACGTCTGAATGGAGCCTTACAGGGGGGTGATCAATGACAGGGGGGTGATCAGTGACAGGGGGTTGATCAGGGAGTCTATATGGGATGATCAGGGGTTAATAAGTGACTGGGGGGTAGTGTAGTGGTGTTTGGTGCTACTTTACAGAGCTGCCTGTGTCCTCTGGTGGTCGATCCAAGCAAAAGGGACCACCATAGGACCAGGTAGCAGGTATATTAGACGCTGTTATCAAAACAGCGTCTAATATACCTTTAAGGGGTTAAAAAAAATTGGATCTACAGCATGCCAGCGAATGAACGCCGCTGGCAGGCTGCAGATCCACTCGATTACCTGCAGTTCCTGTGAACGCGCGCGCCTGTGTGCACGCGTTCACAGGAAATCTCGCCTCTCGCGAGATGACGTGTATATGCATGATTGTGCCTGAGCCAGCCACCTCCGGAACGTGATCCTGCGTTAGGCGGTCCGGAGGCGGTTAAAGGAGAAATGTACACATAACATGAATCCTCTGCTCACCAAACATAGACAGTGAACACATACATACAAATGTTGCTAGAAGCAACCGCATGCCTTGACAGCGAGCCGCCTAGAAACCAACTCAGGCTGCTACACTGCCAAACATAATTATGTTGCCAGCGGCAACCACACTTGAGACAAACATACAAACTGTCCTAACCTGCGGTAGACAACAAGCAGACCGCTGACAACTGCATGCGACACAAAGAGTCACGACCATAGGCCGTGACACTCCCACCCCTCAAAGCCCCCCCACCAAACAAAAAAGGGGAAACTAGTGAGGAAAGCAAAAACAGGGATGGGAGAAGGGAAAAAGTAGCAGAAACAGTGTCACTGCCAGGGAGTCTCCCCAGGACTGCTGCCAGCCCCTGGAGCAACACACAGGAACCAGGGCGCCGACTGCCAGCCCCTGGAGCAACACACAGGAACCAGGGCGCCAGCAAACAAACAGCCCGGAGAGACCGCACTGAACACTGCGTCCACTCTCAGCCACGGTTCCCACCAAGTCGCTGCCAGCATGCATCCTCCACCAGCATACACCTAAGCCAGTCCAACAAGGACTGCAGCCAGCCACACCGACACAAGCGAGAGAACCACTGATACGTGGACGAGGGGAGACCCAAGCACAAGTGCCAGTTCACACACACTGCAACCACTGTTACAGAGAACTGCACTGTAACAGGGTTCCCCTTTCACCCTCCCTCCGGAGGATAAGCATGTGCGCCAGAAAACAGCAGGCGACACATGCTGCACCCTCTTCCAAAGGCAGAGACACTCCCACCCCTCAAAGCCCCCCCAACCACAAAAGGGGAAGGTTGGTGGGGCACAACAAACAATGGGATGGGGGAGGGGAATGACAAAGTAAGGGGGCACCAATACAGACAACGGTGAGAATCGAATGGCGGGGAAAAGCCACTCACCGTGCCGTTAACGGTGAAACCCCCAAAACGCTCTCCCTCCGGAGAACGCGCATGCACCCCATCATCAGATGGCGATACATGCTGCACCCTCTTTCGAAGGTAACCAAGCAAGGAGCCTTTGTGGTCATAATGTCACGGCTGTAAGTGGGGGAAACCCTCAACCGTGCGATGTTATATGAATAAGGAAGCTGCTAGGCCAGGACAACAGAATCAGGGAGCAGGTCACCTCCTAAAGCGTCCCTAACTCTGACCCTGACTCCTAACCGTATGAGCCAACCCAGATGGTAGGAGGGCTCATACTCAGGAACCTCGGGTCCCTACTAGCCCTCAGGAAATCCCTGGACTAGGAGCAGGGTAAGACGACCTGTTCCTCCTAGACACAGAGGAACAGGAGTCTAAACTGGCCAAGCTGCAAGGAAAGGGAAACATATACAACATATGGATATGGCAGGTGAGTGAAACCACTTCCACACCTACCTGCCACAGACACACAGACTGGAACCCGTGCTCAAATGCTGAAGTCCACACAAAACACAAAGGGAGACAGCACACACACATTAAACACACAGGAACCAGATCCATAGCTGTAATAAGGTAAAACACCACACAAACATAAGCTTAACATCAGTACATGTTTTATGACCACAAGGGTGGCCCTCACTGGACAGATGGTATAAGACCAGGAGGATGACTCCAGCATAAGGCATGGCTGGAGTACCCTCAGCTACAGGGATCCAGCAGAGGCTAAATAGCCGCAGTAGCCACACCCACACACACACACACAAACTAGGAAAGGAGTTAACCCTTCCAACACCAGACAAGGTAAGTGTCACTTAAAGGGGAAATGTACACATAACATGAATCCCGTGCTCACCAAACATAGTCAGTGAACACATACATACAAATGTTGCTAGAAGCAACCGCATGCTTTGACAGCGAGCCGCCTAGCAACCAACTCAGGCTGCTACACTGCCAAACATAATTATGTTGCCAGCGGCAACCACACGTGAGACAAACATACAAACTGTCCTAACCTGCGGTAGACAACAAGCAGACCGCTGACAACTGCATGCGACACAAAGAGTCACGACCATAGGCCGTGACAGCTCTTTTGTGCGAGGCATCATTCACATCAGGCAATGCTTCTTGTGAAAAGCAAACCCAGAACTGGTGTGTATTTTTTATAGGGCAGGGCAGCTGTAACCAACACCTCCAATCTCATCTCATTGATTGGACTCCAGTTGGCTGACACCTCACTCCAATTAGCTCTTGGAGATGTCATTAGTCTAGGGGTTCACATACTTTTTCCACCTGCACTGTGAATGTTTACATGGTGTGTTCAATAAAAACATGGTAACATTTAATTCTTTGTGTGTTATTAGTTTAAGCAGACTGCGATTGTCTATGGTTGTGACTTAGATAAAGATCAGATCACATTTTATGACCAATTTGTGCAGAAATCCATATCATTCCAAAAGGTTCACATACTTTTTCTTGCAACTGTATGTTTAAATTAACTAAAAATATAAAATTGGATTAAAAACATGGCTAACGAAATCCCCCCTCTTGAATAAACCCCAAATGATAATAGGTGGAATTCGATAACACGTGGTCTTCACAGGCGTTGAATTCCTCCGAGGCCACAACAATTAGGCATTCACCATACAGAAAAGATCAAGTGAGTATGTGGCTGGAGGTATATTAGACGGTCATTGGATATAAATTTTACTGCAGGCCAGTGGAATACAGGCCCCAAACATTAGGCATTCACCGGACAGAAAAGATCAAGTGATTATGTGGCTGGAGCTATATTAGATGGTCATTGGAGAACATTTTTACTGCAGGCCAGTGGAGTACAGGGCCCAAACATTAGGCATTCACCGTTCAGAAAAGAACAAGTAATTATGTGGCTGGAGGTACATTAGGCGGTCATCGTATAATAATTTTACTGTTGGCCAGTTAGATTACAGGCCCCGAAAATTATGCATTCATCGTACAGAAAAGATCAACTTATTGTGTGGCTGGAGGTATATTAGACGGTCATTGGATATCAATTTTACTGCAGGCCAGTAGAGTACAGGCCCCAAACATTAGGCATTCACCGGACAGAAAAAATCAAGTGATTATGTTGCTGGAGGTATATTAGACGGTCATTGGATATCAATTTTACTGTAGGCTAGGCCAGTACAAATACATGTCAAATACATATGTTTCAAAGAACTAAAAATATAAAATTGGATTGAAAACATGACTAACGAAATCCCCCCTCTTGAATAAACCCCAAATGATAATAGGTGAAATTCGATAACACGTCGTCGTCACAGGTGTTGAATTCCTCCGAGGCCCCAACAATTAGGCATTCACCGGACAGAAAAGGCCTTTTATGCCGCTGTATTTACATAAGACAGGGACCATTCTTTGTTCTGTGTGGTGGCAGATATGTGTGGGCTGGCATAAGGAAATTCAATTAAACGTGGTCGTCACAGGTGTTGAATTCCTCCGAGATCCATGCCTCATTCATTTTTAGAAATGTGAGGTTGTCCACACTGTCCTGAGCTAGGCGAGTGCAGTTATCGGTCATGATCCCCACTGCTGCACTGAACGTCTTTTCGGACAGGACACTCGATGAGGGGCAAGCCAAGAGTTCCATGGCAAATTGTGCCAGCTCTGGCCACAGGTCAAGCCTGCAAACCCAGTAGTCCAGGGGTTCCTCGCTTCTCAGAGCGTCCACATCGGCCGTTAACCCGATGTAGTCGGACACCTGCCGGTCTAGGCGTTCCCTGAGGCTGGACCTGGAGAGCAGCTTGATGGGTTGGCTGCAAGAATGATCTCATATCCGAAGTAACCAACATATTTTCAAACTGCCCTCTTCTTGCATGCGCGGTAGGATTGGTACCCCTAACTGTTTCTCTGTGGGTAGAAATTCCTCTACCAGCACCTGCAACAGCAGAATGCAGCATCTCTCGCAGCAAGGCCTGGAAATGCTGCATTCTGACAGCCCTCTGTGATGCTGGTAACATGTCCGCCATTTTATGTTTGTACCGGGGGTCTAAGTACGTTGCCACCCAGTACTGGTCCTTGCCCTTTATGCTTTTTATACAGGGGTCCCTCTTCAAACACTGGCCCCATTTGCACTAAATTGGAAGCAGTGGAGCACCCTGGCTCCTGCTTATTTCCCAGCAGAATGTCGTCCTCGGTCTCCTCCCCCCATCCACGGACAACACCAGGGATCCCCTAAAAGTTTAAAGCCTGCTATTCTTACTCCTCCTCTTCCTCCCCTCCATGCACCATCCTCCCCTGACTCCTCTTCAGACTCCTGCTGACTTGTCTCAGATGGAGTAGCCCCCCCCCTGGAAATGTATTCAGCATTGCGACTTTCTCATCTTCGAGCTCCTGCCCTGCTGCAGAGTTCGTACAGGTAGTCGTTAACGACATGTTTCTGCTGGAGCAGCCTATCAAGCATATACAAGGTGGAGTTCCAGCGCCTCTGGCTGTCAGACATCTGACGGGCAGGTGGTGTCGCTGCTGAACGTCAGCAAGGGGAGCCATGACCATGTAAGATCTTCTAAAATGGCCAGAGATTTTCCTGGCCTGTCGCAAGACGTCCTGGTCCCCGGGGTATTTGACAACGAATCGCTGCACGACTGTGTGCCATGCACGGCATGTGTGTCATTTTGCCCTGTTTCAGTGCACTCAGCAGATTGGCACCATTGTCGCACACCACTTTACCAACTGTCAAATTGAGCGGAGGGACGAGAGCCTGCTGCTTCCCCATACAGGGGCTACTCTGCACTGACTAACTAAACTCCTCCCTCTGTAAAGAGGCTGGGAGAAACCAGAAGGTTCCTCTCCAGAGAAACTATCTCTGCCTATGCTGCCGCCATCTGCTGGTGTACCAGGTAATGACATTAACATAACCAGTTACATGAATGAATATGCAAATTATTAGGAGATGACAAGAGGTACATTAGGTAATATAAATTAGCACATAGGAGACAGTAAAGGTGCCATAAAGAGGTAATGGTACTCCGGGACATTACATTTCTGAAATATGTCCTGCCCTTCTTAGCGAGAATTACACAGAACTTGCTGGCCTAAAACTAAGGTCTCATGCACACATTGTGTGCAGATAGCACAATGACCCATTCAGTTCTATGGGGTCATGCACACATCTCTATTATTTGCAGATCCTTGTCGCCATTCTGTAAATTATAGAATACGCCCTTTTCTTTTCTGTATATTGGACAAGAATAGCCCTTTCTATAATGGGAGTGAGAAAAATAAAGAATGCACACAGAAGAGATCTGTATTTTACATGAGGTATTATGCAAACTTGATATTTAACAGACATCCACTAGAGGGAGTACTTGAGCTATAAATATTCCGACAGCATTCATATTATGTTTTTCCTAAAGAGGTATTCCGGTTTTAATGATTACATTTATTTGAGACTAGGCAGTTATACAATTTTCTAATATACACGTATTTACAATTTTGCTTGCAGACCTTTATTATATCCGCACAACTGCCTCTCTCTAAAGAAAAAAAAATTTACGCCCATTTTAGTCCTGTAAAATGCATCCATAGATCAGAATAGGACTAAAGATGGCGTCAGTCATGTGACCCTCAATCCTGTCATGTGACATCTGGCATTCAGTTAAATGTCCAGATACCTAACAGGTGAATAGCAGCTTATTGAGGTGCAGCACATATGTATACAGTATATACAGCAATACCACCTGCAGCAGCGTCTCATCATGTCTGTCAGTGAAGAAGCACATCTAACATTGTTCTCCCGGTCTCCTCTATATGTGTTGTGTTTATAATTTTTTTACAGTTAACTTTATTAACAACATGACCGCATCACCCAGAGACAGGCAGTCATTTTACAAATCACCAGAAAACAGTCAGCCATGTAAACGCACATACAGTGAAGTAGCTGCTGTAATAACAATGGTTTCCACCATTAGTCAACAACCTGATATAAGAAAGGTTTGTATGCAACATTTTAAAGACATGTATATTTCAAAATTGTATAATTTCCTATTATATAAACAAATTAATAAAAAAAAAACGGAATACTGCTTTAATAATATATTTGTTTCAGTAGATGAGAAGTAGAACTGTAAGGATATGTTCACATGTAGGGGATATTCAGCAGATTTTCTGCAGCTTATTATAGTACAGAAGCAAGAAAAATCTGCATGGGAAAATCTTACTATGAATTAGCACTGAACAGCTCGAGGTTACCACCATGGGAAAATCTTATTTTGAAAAAGCACGAATTGAACAGTTCAAGGCTACCACCAGATTTGCCCCTGGTGGTAGCTTTGAACTGTTCAGTCAGTGCTTTTTCATAAAGGACAGCTAATTTACATACCTTTAGGATTTATTTTCTTCCAAAAAGAAAAGATCACTAAGCTTATCTGATGCGAGTAGAAGTAAGATATGCTAATGTACATATTTCCCAGAAACGCAGAGCAGCATTGGCTGAACTACAACATTTCTCATGGATACTAGGTGGTCTCCCTAATGATAAAGAGCACACTCGAGACCCCGACAAAGGCCACTCAGCTAACCAGAGTAATTTTCTTTTGAGACAATGAGGAATATTTATCAAAACTGGTTCAAAGGAAACTGACTTAGTTACCTATAGCAACCAGATTCTACTTTTCATTTGTCAAAGTAGCTTTGAAAAATGAATCTGGTTTAATGGTTGAATCTAATTCCCCCTACAGAATTTTCTTGTTCTGTAGGAAAGGAGAACTGACTTCCATGTCTCATTCAGAAAACCATAATATGGGGACATTCAGTACTCTTGTTCTTTTCAAAGGTGAACTGACTTGCATGTCTCTTTTCCAATGGAGTATTACATGTGGGTCTTTCTCTGATTTGCACCCAAAATTAATTTCAAGAAATTCGCTCATCTCTATTATGGTTACAAATATATATTGCAATTAGGCCGTCTGCACTTAATGCATGTATAATATTTCTATGCAGATTTCTGTGTTTTTGTGCAAAATATCCCCAACAAAATAATCAATTGCTAATTGCAAATTTTGGTGTAGATTAGATGCGGTTTTGCTGCAGATCGCACCCTTCATTTGAAAAAGCAGCTAAAACTGCAAACATAATTCACATTGTGTAACAGCGGCTGCTGTGCGCCGCTGTTCCCCTGCTTACCGCCGCGGTCCCGGGCACCGTGTTCAGCAGTGATCTGCTGCCAGTGCTTCCCATTCACCGCTGCATTCCTGGGCTCTGTCTGTGTAGGTCCTGTTGTTCTGGGATCCGCTCCACAGTTTCCTCTCAGCCCTGGCCACAGCATGCTTGCTGCTTATTCCCTGCAGCACTTCCTTAAGGGACGGTGCATGTCACTTCCTGTGCTCTATGGGTTAGGTCATGTGACCTTGCTGAACAATCCTAGCCCTCCTGCACATATATAAGTGGCTCCTCTAAGGGCGTTGTCTAAGTGAACCCCTCGATCTTCACAGTACCACAAGAACCATACATATCTGCAGACGGCTCAGTGTCTGAACCCTCGCCAAGCCAGATGGGCACTCTTCTTCTCCCGTTTTAATTTTGAGCTTCACCTTTGCCCGGCCGAGAAGAACATCAAGGCGTATGCTCTGTCTCGGTTATTTGACTTCTCCGACCAGCAGGAGGAGCCCCAGTACATTGTAGATCCTGCTGGCTTGATCACAGTGGCTCCTGTCCTGGTAAGGCTCCATTCACACGTCCGCAATTCTGTTCCGCATTTTGTGGAACGGAATTGCGGACCCATTCTTTTCTATGGGGCCACACTATGTGCTGTCCAGATCCGGAAATGCGGATCCGCACTTCCGGGTCCGCAATTATGTTCCCCAAAAAAATAGAACATCTCCTATTCTTGGTTGAGCTGGACTTCTCTTCCGGTTATCATCCCCAGACCAACGAGCAAGTAGACCGGGTCAATCAAATATTAGAGTACTATGTCTGGCATTTTGTTTCAGCCCAACACGACACCTGGGTACAATTGCTACCTTGGGCTGAATTCTCCTATAACAACCACTCTAGTGAGTCTACTAGATCCTCTCCATTCTTTGTTGTTTGTGGACAACACCCTCATACTCCTCTCACTGTTCCTACAGCTTCTGGGGTACCAGCTGTGGATTCCTCTTTTAGGGAATTTTTGAAGATTTGGCGTGACACCAAGGACTACATCAACAAAGCGGTGACTCGCATGAAAACGAATGCAGACAAGAGAAGAAGTAAGCCGCCTCAGTTCTCGTCTGGAGATAAGGTATGGCTCTCCTTTAAAAACATCTGCTTAAGGCCTCATGCACACGACCGTTCCGTTTTTTGCAGTCCTCAAATTGCGGATCCGCAAAACACGGAAGCCGCCAGTGTGCCTTCCGCAATTTGCGGAACGGAACAGGCGGCCCATTGTAGAAATGCCTATTCTTGTCTGCAAAATGGACAAGAATAGGACATGTTATATTTTTTTTGCGGAGCCACGGAACGGAGCAACGGATGTGGAGAGCACACGGAGTGCTGTCCACATCTTTTGCGGCCCCATTGACATGAATGGGTCCGCACCCAAGCCGCAAAAACTGCCGCTCGGATGCGAACCAGAACAACGGTCATGTGCATGAGGCCTTAGGGTTCCCAGTTTCAAGTTTGCTCCTCGGTTCCTTTGAGGCGGATAGCTTTATGTTTGTTTGTCTGTCCTGTATGAGAGCGAATGCTCCTGATGAGCTTTTAGCGAAACGCGTTGAGCACACAACAGGGTCTTAAGTGCAGGCAATATGTTATCATCTATGAGGGCAGATAGCCATTACAGTTAGTGTAAAGCAGAAATCCTGGGTCTAAACTTATCTGAGGGAAGGGGAGATAGGAGAGATTCACACCCTCAGGGGCAGTCAGAAATATGGCTGCGGTGATGTGAATGTGCCCCTCACCCCTAGCTCAGATCAGCCTGACAAATAATAATAATAAGGACCAAAGCGCTTTTTCAATAGCCGCTAGCGTCCTCTGGTTAATATACGCTACAGTATAGAGGAAGCAGTGGGATCGAGTGGGAGCAGTATAAGGCCCCTTTCACACGGGCAAGAATTCCGCGCAGGTGCAATGCGTGAGGTGAACGCATTGCACCCGCACTGAATCCGGAACCACTCACTTCAATGGGGCTGTTCATATGAGCGGTGATTTTCACGCATCACTTGTGCGTTGCGTGAAAATTGCAGCATGTTCTATATTCTGTGTTTTTCACGCAACGCAGGCCCCATAGAAATGAATGGGGATGCGTGAAAATTGCAAGCATCCGCAAGCAAGTGCGGATGCAATGCGATTTTCACGCATGGTTGCTAAGAAGACGAGGGATGAGTTACCCAGGACCCCATTTACTTTATTATTTTCCATTATACCATGGTTATAATGGAAAATAATAGCATTCCTTAATTCAGAATGCGAAGTAAAAGGTCCATTGTAGGGTTAAAAATAAAATAAATAATTTAACTTACCTCATCCACTTGATCGCGCAGCCAGGCTGGTCTTCTTTCTTCTTCTTCTTGCAGGACCTGGCTGGAAAAGGACCTTCTGTGACTTCAGCGCAGGTCCTGCTAAATGAAGATAGGATGTGGTGAGCGCGATGACGTCACCGAAGGTCCTTTTCCAGCCAGGTCCTCCAAGAGGAAGAAGAAAGAAGATCCTCCAAGAGGAAGAAGAAAGAAGACCAGCCCGGCTGCGCGATCAAGTGGATGAGGTGAGTTAAATTTAATAATTTTTTTAACCCCACAATGGACCTTTTACTTCGCATTCTGAATTAAGGAATGCTATTATTTTCCCTTATAACCATGTTATAATGGAAAATAATAAAATATACAGAACACCTAACCCAAACCCAAACTTCAGTGAAGAAGTCCAGGGTCGGGTCTGGGTACCACAGTCACCCACGCGATAAACACTGAATATCGGAACGCAATCGCAGTCAAAACTGACTGTAATTGCTAACTACTTACAAGATTTTCCCTGATCGCAGACACAACGCATCCGGACTTAATCCGGACACGCTCGTCTGCAAGGGGCCTAAATCTATTAGCTGCAGGGGATTGCACACAGTGGCCACTGGATCCTCACCAGAGGTGGTTTGTCTCACCTTTGTGTGGGGGGGGACCAGTTAACTGGCCACTGGAGGTGCATTCATTGGAGGCCCAAATAAGTAGTTGGACCTCTGATTGTGGCATTTACAATTGGTATGCCACCATTTTGGAGGCCTACAGATTTACATAAAAATTACATTTTGTTTGTGTTTTGTGAAATATAGGTCCTTCCTATTTTTAATATCTATTTAAATAAAATTTGGAGTTTTACTTCTTTCTCAGCATTTCACAGTACCGTTAGCACAGTTGATTATTAAAACGTAATACCAGATAATTTTTCAGTGAATTATTTGCTCCTAGGTTCCTTGGACCCTTTAAAGTATTGAGGAGGATCAACGAAGTAACATATAAGTTACATTGAGGACATGGGTGTAGGAACCCCCAAAAATCTGGGGGGGACAGCATTTTTGCTCGCCGGGTATATTCTTATTCAGTAAACTGCGAGTTGTTTATATCGTTAAATTTTAACGATATAAACACACTTACAGTTCTGAAGACTCAGGGGTGCTGGCTGGCTTGGCCGGGCAGAAGGAGTGTGGGAGACTGTGAGGCCTTTTTCTCCAAGCTGCTCCGGATCAGTGCTCTGGGCAGCTGGGCTCCGGGCTAGAAGTGGGCACAATAAGAAAAAAATATTTTTCATTACACCTCAGGTCAGACCACCAATCAGACCCCCAATGTTAATCAGACCTCAGCTAACAGCCCCAATAAGATCCCCAATGTTAATAAGACCTCAGATCACACCTCAGCTCAGACCCCAATATGAATGCCCCCAATCAGACCTCAGATAAGAGCCCCAGTGCCTCTCATCAGCCCCCCAGTGCCTCTCATCAGCCCCCCAGTGCCTCTCATCAGTCAGTAATAACAGCCCCCCCAATCATGTGCCAGTAATAACAGCCCCCCCAATCATGTGCCAGTAATAACAGCCCCCCCAATCATGTGCCAGTAATAACAGCCCCCCCAATCATGTGCCAGTAATAACAGCCCCCCCAATCATGTGCCAGTAATAACAGCCCCCCCAATCATGTGCCAGTAATAGCCCCCCCAATCATGTGCCAGTAATAGCCCCCCCAATCAAGTGCCAGTAATAGCCCCCCCAATCAAGTGGCAGTAATAGTCCCCCCCCAATCAAGTGCCAATAATAGCCCCCCAATCATGTGCCAGTAATAACAGCCCCCCAATCATGTGCCAGTAATAACAGCCCCCCCAATCATGTGCCAGTAATAGCCCCCCCCAATCAAGTGGCAGTAATAGTCCCCCCCCAATCAAGTGCCAATAATAGCCCCCTCAATCAAGTGCCAGTAATAGCCCCCCAATCAAGTGCCAGTAATAGCCCCCCCAATCAAGTGCCAGTAATAGCCCCCCCCCCCCCCAATCATGTGCCAGTAAAACAAAGTATTGTATATATTTAAAAAAAAATTAACACTTATACTTACCTCTTTGGACTGGAGCGATGCGATGCAGGCCTCTTCCGGCCTGTCACTGTATCCCGACTCCAGCGCTGTACGGCTCAGGCGGCCTCTGATAGGCTGCCGGCCTAGTAGTGCCGGCAGCCTATCAGAGGAACAGGAAAGGGACACACCTCCCTGCCCTGCTCCTCCGCAGCCTTCTGCTTGTATCGCTGTCCTGAGGACGGCGATACAAACAGATCACTATGGAGATGAGCGCTTCACTTCCACAATGGAAGCGCTCATCTCAGTGCCTGCCCCGCCGCTGCCGCACACATTGCCCCGCTGCCGCTAGGGGGGATTTGACCATACCTGTCCCCCCCCGCATTATTTCCTGGGGGGGATCCGTCCCCCCCGCTTCCTACGCCCATGTCTGCCTCTCTCTCTCTCTCTCTCTCTCTCTCTGCGTATTCCTAATGCCTTCCACATGTCTTTACTGAAACCAGTAGTTCTTAATCGCTCATCGACGGCTCCTTCTACTCCAACTCCGGTATCTGAAGATTCTGACAAAATATTTGAGGTCAAAGACATCCTGGATTTCAAGAAGCGTGGCAGGAAGACCTACTATCTTGTGGATTTGAAGGGCTTTGGTCCTGAGGAGAGGTCTTGGGAACCAGAAGACAACATTCATGCTCCGAATTTGATAAAGAGGTTTCTGTCTTGTCCTGGACTCAAGAAGAGGGGGAGTAAGGGGGGGGGGGTACTGTAACAGAGGCTGCTGTGCGCTGCTGTTACCCTGCTTACCGCTGCTGTCCCGGGTGCCGTGTTCAGCAGTGATCTGCTGCCAGTGCTTACCATTCACCGCTGCAGTCCTGGGCTCTGTCTGTGTAGGTACTGTTGTTCTGGGATCCGCTCCACAGTTTCCTCTCAGCCCTGGCCACAGCATGCTTGATGCTTGTTCCCTGCAGCACTTCCTTAAGGGCCGGCGCGCATGACTTCCTGTGCTTTATGGGTTAGGTCATGTGACCTCGCTGACCAATCCTAGCCCTCCTGCACATATATAAGTGGCTCAGCCCCCTTTCCAGAGGCCTCAGTGTCAAGGTCCTTGTGTCCTGCTAAGGTTCCTGTTATCTGCCTGTCTTCCTTACTCGTACTTGTATTCCTGGACTCTGCTACCTGTTTGATCCCTGCCTGCTTGCCTTGACTCTCCTGTTGCCGATCCGGATTGCCTGACCTGTGCCGCCTGCTCTGACCAATTGCCTGTTTGACTTCATCTCTGCCTTATCCTTCGGTCCTGCACTGTTGCTCCTGGTTACGCCTGCTGACAACGCCTTTACCTCTGGTACTTTGCTTAGGTACCTCCTGGTCCACCTGGACTAGCTGCCTCATGTGCCAATCCTCCTAAAGAGGTAGCGACCTGGTGCTCCCCTCGGGAAAGTCTATCCCCACCATCAGGGGTACTGTGAAGATCGAGAGTTTCACTTAGACAACGCCCTTAGAGGAGGTAGGACACGTGGCACAGAGGGTTCACACCCGCTGGTTCGTGACACATTGATTTGGAAATCTGCAATGCAGGTCAATTTCTGGACAGAAACAGTCAGCAAAGTGTACATAAGATTTGTGTAACCTCATACACTTTGCTGGTACTGTACTACGCTGAGTTTATTCCACTGAGAAAAATCGCACATATTCCACAACATGTGCAGGTGGCCTTAGAAGTAAATTTATCTGATATCATGTTTTTTAACAACACTTTGGGGGTCATTTATTAGATATACGCCATTTTTTGAGTGTATCTCTCTCGCATATTTGGTCTCAAAGGGAATTTGGGCCCGAATCTGCGACTTCCCCCGCTAATGCCGGGTCTAAAAAACGCGGCGTGGCATGGGTGGGAAAGGGAGCGGGCTGGCTGGCCCATCTAATTTATCATTTTCTACAACTGTTTTAGGCATAGAAAATTATCTAAATCTACGCCAGCAAGGGAGCTGGTGTATATTTAGGCCGGTGGTGGATGCGGCGATGCCTTTGCAAAGGCGAAATCTGCACTGAAAATCCGCACTAACATTTGACATGATGCAGGTCAATTTCTGCACCATGCACATGAGATTTTGAAAGTCTCATCTATTTGCTGGTACTGTATTACACTGGATTTTCTGCACAAAAATACGTATAGAAAAATATCTGTGTGTAATACGCACCATGAGGAGCATTTATCAATTGCGCTGTTTTCGCTGTAACTTTTAAATCTGCCTTTGGTTTCTTCTGCTGCGTGAAATTTATGAGATAGCGCACAGGTTTTAATAATTCAGTATACTGGGATAACAGCCTTCATAAATGTCCCCCCATGTGCATATACACTAAGACTACCTGCATACAATGCAGATTACGCGTGGTTTATCCACGTGGAAAAAACTGCATAACACAGTACCAGCAAGTGTATGACTTATTTTTTTTAAATCTCATCCACAATAAAATGCACAAAAACATAAGCAAGTAACACATGCAAATTTTGATGCGGAAATGCAGAGAAATCCACACAAAAATCCACACACAAATTCTGTTTGAAACCCCCCACCCACTGTACAAATAACCTAAGGGGTATGGGGCCAAGAGGTGGCCGTGACACAACTGAGACACACCCATGAACCCCACAGCCACGGACGCCACAGCAGTATTCCATAACCTCTTTAGAAATAAATTGTTTATTTATTGTTAATTGGCATCTGTAAAATAGCATGAGCACTGAATAAACAATCCATTTCTAATGAGTCGATAGACACATAAGAACCATTTGGCCCATCTAGTCTGCCCAATATACTGAATACTATGGATAGCCCCGGCCCTATCTTATATGAGGGATGGCCTTATGCCTATCCCATGCATGCTTAAACTCCTTCACTGTATTTGCAGCTACCACTTCTGCAGGAAGGCTATTCCATGCATCTGGAATACCCCCATGGCTAGCATGGCCAGGTAGTTCTCAGCAGTGGCGTATAAGTCTATTTTTACACTAGCCTTTCTATTTTCTGGTATTGAGATCAGTCATAGGGTCTCAGTACTAGAAAAAAAATGCTTTTGTTTTGTCCCCATTCATTGTCAATGGGGAAAAAACGTAACGCTCCAAAATGCATTCTGTTCTGTTTGGTTGCATTCTCATATCGGAGAGAAAACCGCAGCATGCTGCAGTTTTCTTTCTGTCGTGGGGTGCAAGTCAATGGGGACAGATCTGTTTTCTCTGACACAATCTGACACATTAGAAAACTGATCCGTCCTCCATTGACTTTCAATGGAGTTCATGACGGATCCGTTTTGGCATTGTTACAAATAATACAACCAGATCAGTTCATAACGGATGCAGAAGGTTGTATTATCAGTAAAGGAAGCGTTTTTGCTGAACCCTGCTAGCCTAAGGCTGGGTTCACACGGGCGTGTCCGGATGCGTCCCGGTGTATTGCAGCAAACCCGCGCGATTAGGTACGCAATTGCAGTCAGTTTTGACTGCGATTGCGTTCCGGTGTTCAGTTTTTATCGCGCGGGTGCAATGTGTTTTGCACGCGCGTGATAAAAAACCAACTGTGGTACCCAGACCCGAACTTCTTCACAGAAGTTCGGGCTTGGGATCGGTGTTCTGTAGATTGTATTATTTTCCCTTATAACATGGTTATAAGGGAAAATAATAGCATTCTGAATACAGAATGCTTAGGAGGTGATCAATTGAGAGTTAAAAAAAAAAAAAAAAATTAACTCACCTTCTCCTCTTGTTCGCGGAGTTCCCGGTCTCTTCTTTAGTGATGAACTACCGGCTAGGACCTGTGGTGACGTCAGATCACATGCTCCAATCACATGGTCCATCACCACGGTGATGGACCATGTGATTGGAACATGTGACCTGACGTCACCGAAGGTCCTTTAGCCGACAGCTCATCAGAAGAGACCGGGAACTACGCAATCAAGAGGAGAAGGTGAGTTAATTTTATTTTATTTTTTTTAACCCCTCCAGCGCTATTTTACTAAGCATTCTGTATTCAGAATGCTATTATTTTCCCTTATAACCATGTTATAAGGGAAAATAATACAGTGAATAGACTGTCACCTAGCAACCATGCGTGAAAATCGCACCGCATCCGCACTTGCTTGCGGATGCTTGCGATTTTCACGCAACCCCATTCACTTCTATGGGGCCTGCGTTGCGTGAAAAACGCAGAATATAGAGCATGCTGCGATTTTCACGCAGCGCACAAGTGATGCGTGAAAATCACCGCTCATGTGAACAGCCCCATTGAAATGAATGGGTCCGGATTCAGTGCGGGTGCAATACGTTCACCTACCGCATTGCACCCGCGCGGAAATCTCGCCCGTGTGAACGCAGCCTAAGGGTACTTTCACACTTGCGTTTTTCTTTTCTGGCACTGAGTTCCGTCAAAAGGGCTCAATGCCGGAAAAGAACTGATCAGGTATATCCCCATGCATTCTGTTCAGGATGCATCAGGATGTCTTCAGTTCAGTCTTTTTAACTGATCAGGCAAAAGATAAAACTGCAGCAAGCTACGGTTTTATCTCCGGCCCAAAAAACTGAAGACTTGCTTGAATGCTGGATCCGGCATTTTTTTCCATAGGAATGTATTAGTGCATACAAAATACCGGAATGCCGGATCCGTCCTACCGGTCTGCACGTGTGCAGACCAAAAAATAGGTGAAAAAAATAAATGCCGGATCCGTTTTGCCGGATGACACCGGAAAGACGGATCCGGCATTTTAATGCATTTTTCTGACTGATCAGGCATTTTTAAGACTGATCAGGATCCTGATCAGTCTTACAAATGCCATCAGTTGGCATACGTTTTGACGGATCCAGTAGGTAGTTCCGGTGACGGAACTGCTTGCCGGATCACTCTGCCGCAAGTGTGAATGTAGCCTAAGTCCTCTTTCACACGGGCGTGTGTGCCCCGTGGTCTTGCTGCGGCCCGCAAAATGCAGGCCGCAATGCACGAGCACAGTCCGTGGGGCAGCCGCAGCGGATCGCGGGCCCATTCACTTGAATGGGTCCGCGATTTGGCCGTTCCGCAAAAAGATAGGACATGTTCTATCTTTTTGCAGAACGGAAGTACAGGACGAAACCCCACGGAAGCACTCCGTAGTGCTTCCGTAGGGTTCCGTTCCGTGTTTCCATTCCGCACCATTCCGCATCTCTGGATTTGCAGACCAATTGAATGCGGTCCGCAATACGGCAACGGGGCGCACACACCCGTGTGAAAGAGGCCTAAGTCTAATAACAGCCACACTACATGGTATTACCCAAACACTAGATAACTGATGGGTCATTTTTGCCATATTCTTATAAAATTGGTAAGAATTTTGAATGTTTATGAGCTGAAGTTAGCTAAATTCTCATAAATGTTATAAGAATATGGCTTAAATTAGTGTTTATGAGCTGTCAGGAGTTCAGAGATAAAAGGCATAGATCAAGTCATTAAAGCAGCTCCCTGACAGTGAAACTGAAGGCTGTAGAACAAAAACAGTTTTTAGCAGTGGTAAAAAATTACACCCAGGTGTTCAAAGCCTTTAAGTTGTTGGTATTTCAGAGATGGCACCTATGACCCTCTAGTTCTACTGAGTTAAAGTTAATGTACAGCAGTGAAGGCAATGAGAGCTGATTAAGGTCTCATTCAGACGGCTGTAGTGTTTTGCAGATCCGCAAAACACGGATACCGGCCGCAGATGGCCGCATCCCTAATAGAAAATGCCTATTCTTTTCCGCGATTGTGGACAAGAATAGGACATGCTCTATCCTGGAGCTGTGGAACGGAACCACGGATGTGGACAGCTTTTGCGGCCCCATTGAAATAAATGAATCAGCACCCGTTCCGCACCGGTTCATAGGGCTACCTGAATTGGGCCCTAAATGATCAAGGAGGTCGTAGCTCAAGGATCCTGATGTTTAAAGATGCAATACCCCATAATACACTCTGCCCTCATACCTCTACATTGTATGACTGTTTTCTTTCCAGGTGCCTGTATAAAGCCAGTTCAGTACTACAAGTGGATACCTACAAAGAAAAGACTTATTTATTGGAGACCATATAAATCACTGCTGTGAACTCCATTCATGAGCTAATCACAGCATACAATAACTAAATAGGTTTTTAAGCTCCAGTCACTTGATCCCCATGAGAGCTATTTTACACAACAAACAAATGGCAACTTCAATTTACAAGTCAGGATAAATACATGGCAAGCTTGGTACCTAGAGATTTACCCGTAATGACTGCTTTGGTTCATTAAGTAACAAGTAAATGAGCTTATAAGTTTACAACCTCCTACTGCAGTGTGTAACATCACAATACACATAGGAAATCCTTCTCATCAGTGTGTATCACCATGGAACGGCAGCCTCACCTGAGCACACCCTGCGGGCCATACTAGTTTTTACACTACCGAAAATGAAGAAAGAACACCTAGCTGGAGTTAAAGGGAATCTGTCACCCTATACCTGCTTATACGGGTAAATCCAAATAGCTTTGTAGATGTGTGCTTGGCACCTGAATCCAACAAACTTTGCCCCATCTTAATTAGTGGCCTCCATAGCCTTTTTTTTTTTGGCTTTTTTAGGTTTTTCTCTTTTGCCTATGACAGCACCTCTGGAGAGACCGCCTCCACCTCTTCAGGAGAGGAAACAGGAACCAGAACCGCCTTTTAAAAGAGGGATTATCCCCTCTACCTCCAGTTCTGTTTTCTGTCCTAAGGGGCAGGAGGGAATCGGATCCTCTGGAAATAAGACTAGATGGAGCTGCGGGGGCCCCGGCTATTGTTATAGTGTGAGGAGGGTTACCCCGTGCGGCATAAGACTCCTTTGGGAGTCGCTGCAGAAGTCTGGGCTGTTTTTTTTTTATAATAGTGCGCATGGGGTCATGTTTTGTGCTTAAGTGTCTAAGGGGTCTTCCAGGAAGACCCCCAGAGCAAAAGAAAGGGGATGTGATGTGTGAAAAAAGAAGCTACATTTTGCCTGGGCAAAACCCCTATGTCAAGTGTGTATCAGCAAGTTAATGGAGGAGGAAGCTCTGTCTTTAATGCTACATGCACACGACTGTGTGCCCCCCCGTGGCCGTATTGCGGCCCGCATAGAGCGGGTCCGCAATACACGGGCACCGGCCGTGTGCATTCCGCATCACGGATCACAGACCCATTCACTTAAATGGGTCTGCAATCACGGAGATGCAGAACGGAGGCATGGATCGGAACCCCACGGATCAGAACCCCACGGAAGCATTACAGAGTGCTTCCGTGGTGTTTCTGGCCGTGCCTCCGCACCGCAAAAAAGTAGCGCATGCACTACTTTTTTGCGGTGCGGATCGTCCGATGCGTATCGCGGTCCCCATTCAAGTGAATGAGTCCACGATCTGCCTGAGGCTGCCCCACGGTCTGTGCCCGTGCAAATTGCGGTCCGCAGCACGGGCACGGAGCCCTAACGTTCGTGTGCATGTAGCCTAATGGGCAGAAGCAGATGATCCGTGAAGAGGTCAGAGAGTCGGTTAGCGGTTTGATTAAAAGCCGCCCCGGTACTTCTGCAGCTAAGGATTCCCCCTCTAGTGACAGTGATATACTTTCTGGTTTGGAAGAAGGAGAATGGGTGTCATCAGATGAGTCTTCTGAGGACGAGGCCGCAGGGAAATCACTGTTTTATGTTGAGAACACTAACTCCCTAGTCAAGGTGGTTAGAGCTACCATGGGGTTGGATGATCAGAAGCCACAACAATCAGTCCAGGTCTCTATGTTTGAAGGTTTAGGTCCCAAGAAAAGAAAGGTGTTTGACGTGCATAAAAACATTCAAGCGGTGATTCCCAGAGAGTGGAAAAAACCTAATAGAAAGTTTTTTGTTCATTCTTCTGTGAAGCGGAAGTATCCATTTGATGAAGAGATCTCCGCTCCTTGGGATAGGGCCCCAAAGCTTGATGCTCCAGTGACGAAAATGTCCAGACAAGCCGCACTCCCCTTTGAAGTTATGGGTTTACTGGACAAGAGAGCAGAAGTTTATTTAAAGGGATTCTGTCACCAAGTTTTGGGCTATAGAGCTGCGGACATGCACAGCTAGATCGCCGCTAGCATGTCCGCAATATATATCTGTCCTATAGGGCTGTGTGCTTTTAATTTCTTTAAAAAAGGATTTTAGAGATATGTAAATTAGTCTTGTATGTGTCCAAGGGGCTGTACTAACCTTCCTGGAGCCCAGCCACGCCCGCCTGTGAGAGGAGCCCAGCACCGCCTATGTCCTCCGAATCGCCTCCTTTCGTCACCGATAGATTGCCGTAATCTCGCGATGCGCGAGCTCGCGCATGCGCAGTGCCGGTATAGTGTTCCTTCCCTGTGCTGGCATCACTCTCAGGGAAAGAACTGCGCATGCGCGAGCTCGCGCATCGCGAGATTACGGCAATCTATCGGTGATGAAAGGAGGAGATTCGGAGGACATAGGCGGTGCTGGGCTCCTTCACAGGCGGGCGTGGCTGGGCACGGCTGGGCTCCAGGAAGGTTCGTACAGCCCCTTGGACACATACAAGACTAATTTACATATCTCTAAAATCCTTTTTTAAAGAAAATAAAAGCACACAGCCCTATAGGACCGGTATATTGCAGACATGCTAGCGGCGATCTAGCCGTGCATGTCCGCAGCTCTATAGCCCAAAACTTGGTGACAGAATCCCTTTAAAAAAAGAACTGGGAAGCCTCTGCAGCGGCTTTTAAACCTGCTATTGCCTCTACGTCTGTTGCTAGGTCCCTTAAAGTGTAGATGGGGGAGTTAGAGGCTCACATTACAGGGGTACCCCTAGGGAACAGTTATTTTCTTCCTTCCATACTATCAATAATGCCTTAGATTTCTTAGCACACACTTCTGCGGACTTTTCCGCTAGGGCTTCCACCTTATCTAACTCTGCCCGTAGGGCAATTTGGTTAAAGGGCTGGAATGGGGATGCTTATTCCAAGGCAAAACTTTGTGCTATTCCTTGTTAGGGTGAGGTATTTCCATCCCAGATTTAATAAAGAGAGCTTTAAGGGGAAGGAAAGAGCAAAGCAGTTTACAGGTGCTGGTAGGAAAGATAAGGGATTTCTTTTTTCCGGATCAGATGCCTCAAAAAAGCAATCCCAATGACGCCAGGGCCCCATCGGAGGTCATCTGTCTCTCTTTTCTCTTCAATGGCAGAAGATCTCCAAGAAGAACAGCCTGTGGATACATTCTGTGATAGGGGAGGGCCTAAAGCTAAAATTTCTGAGCATTCCAGAAGGGAGATTTGTAATTACAGATTACCGTTCAGATCCCACAAAGCAGTCAGCCATCATCTCAGAGGTATTTTCCCTAATAGAGAAAAAGGTGTTGGTAAGGGTTCCAGAGCAGGAACTGACAAAGGGATTTTATTCAACCCTTTTTCTTGTAAAAAAAAAACCAAATGGCTCGTTTTGAACAATAATAAACTTAAAGTGTTTGAACAGGTATCTGCTGTATGAGAGATTTTGTATGGAGTCCATCAGGTCAGCTGTGAACAATCTTTTCCCGAACTGCTTTATGGCCACAGTAGACCTGAGGGATGCGTACTATCATGTCCCTATCCATCCCAGCCACCAGATGTTTCTGAGGGTAGCAGTCCAGTTAGAGAGAGATGTTCTGCATCTTCAGTTCCAGGCCTTACCCTTTGGGCTCTCACAGGGTCCAAGGGTCTTCACGAAGATTGTTTCAGAGATGATGGGCCACGTGAGGGAGAAAGAGATCGTCATTATTCCATACCTGGATGATTTTCTTCTAGTGGCCTGGTTAAATCAGATTCTTCAGGGACAGATTGCCTGGTTGAGGGAGGTTCTAGAGAAACTGGGATGGGAGATAAACCTAGAAAAATCCAGTTTATGCCCAAGCCAGAGATGCAGCTTCCTAGGAATGATTTTGGACTCCAGTTCCCAGAGGTGCCTGTTACCCCTTTAAAAAGCTTTACTTATCAGATCAAGAGTTCAGCTACTACTCTTGCGCCTGTCAGTCACCTTAAGAGAGGCCATTTCGGTGTCGAGTCTCATGACAGGAGTAGAATGGGCCCAGTATCATTCAAGGCTTCTTCAGCTTCAGATGTCTTCTCTCTCTGGATGCAGAGATCTCTCTATCACCCCAGACTCTGAGTTCCTTGGGGTGGTGGATGGATCTGCAAAATTTAAAAAAGGGGTTCCTTGGATCAGGGAGGCTGTTCTCCCCTTGACCACGGATGCAAGCCCATCCGGTTGGGGAGCCCATGTGGAGTCCCTGCTGTTGCAGGGGGACTAGGACAGCAATTCTCTATCCCAGCTTAACAATTTCAAGAAATTGAATTCAATCAAGATAGCCTTAGTACAGAGTCTCCCAAGGGCAGAAACGTGAGAGTCTACTTGGACAACACGACAGCAGTGGCCTATATCAGGCATGCTCAACCTGCGGCCCTCCAGCTGTTGTAAAACTACAACTCCCACAATGCCCTGCTGTAGGCTAATAGCTGTAGGCTGTTTGGGCATGCTGGGAGTTGTAGTTTTGTAACAGCTGGAGGGTCGCAGGTTGAGCATGCCTGGCCTAACTCAATCATCAGGGAGGTACTCAGGGCCTCATGTCTCTCACTCATCAGATTTTCAGTCTAGCAGAAGCTTCTCTATTATCTCTTTCTGCAGTACATCTAAGGGGTTCAGACAATGTGAAAGCGGATTTCCTCAGTCGTCTTCATCTAAACCAGGAGGAGTGGTGCCTAGATCAGGGGGTATTCCAAGACTTGACCATTGATGATCAGTGTTTTCTGTTGGTCTATGTTCTCCTCTGCACTTCCGGAAGGTTTACCTAATTTATGATGAGGCACACACATAGTCAAAAATTAGGCGCATCTCTGGCAGTCCATGCAACTTAACACCTGGCTGGCGTACATTTCAGTCTTCTTGTATGCCAGACGTAAAAGAAGATCAATGGAGCAGGTCTAGACAGCTGATTTACACTTGCCCCATCTATAGGATTAGTAAATCTACCCAAAGTGAAGAATGGGGCTCAACCACCATGTGTCTACACCATCAGAGTCACTAGAGCACTACTTAGTAATGACAGTAGAGCACATCACAGTCAACCTGCAAACCCTAAAAAAATGTAAAAGCTGATCCAAAAATACAGCAGGTACACAGAACCAGGACACGCCAATGTGAATAAAAATGTGATCAATATATATTAACAATTTAAAATGAAGACTTTGGGAGAGATTTATTTCAACATAGGAAAGTCACTAATTTTGTCACAAACCGACACTTGCGACAAAATCTGCAACTTTTCTATACCAAATAATTGGCGTACAGCCATAATAAATCTGATAAAGCTTTTTATCTTTTTCCAACAGCCTTGACAATTTTCCAAAAAGTGGGCGAGGCATGGTTGGGCGGATGAGGGCAAGACCCCTGCAGCCCAAACTATTTAACAACATGCTCTCCAGAAAACTGGCACACATTACTCCAGAAATGTCCTCCAGCTCCTGGATAATGCATACATCAATCCTTTATTCCTGCCTGGACTTGCAGACATTTCCTATTTACTATCTAACACTAACATCACCTCAGACACGTGAGAATTTGATAAGACAGTATATTCATTCGCACCTGTTGTGACTGGTTTGCAAATAAGCCATAAGCGTGTCTGATGCCTCCTGCTTGGAATCTTTGATGTCATTGAGAATAATGTCTAGAAGTTTTTTTCATTCAACAGATCACATAAAGGAGAACTAACACAGAAAGCAGAGTAATAGGGTATATCGAGACGACTACAATAATGTTGTATGATATGGACTAGGTGGAGAAAGACACACCAGTAAGGACTCACCCTTCAAAGCTTTCCGGAGAGTCTGGCAAAGTAACCTCACTTTTTATTATTCTGTATAGAAAACGACCTCATGCATTTTTTTATTTATTTTTTATTAATGTTCTTTGTACACTTTCTAAATAATCTATTTTTGCAGTCTGGAATGTTTGGTCAGGGACTTTTGATTATGATGCTTGCATAGAACTTCTCTCCAACTATAGGCTAAGGCTACTTTCACACTAGCGGCAGGACGGATCCGATAGGCTGTTCACCCTGTCGGATCCGTTCTGCCGCTATGCTCCCGTGCCGCTGGACTGCCGCTCCGTCCCCATTGACTATAATGGGGACGGGGCGGAGTTCCGGCGCAGCACGGCAGTGCACGGCGAAAGGCCGCCGGACTATAAAGTCGGACATGCAGTATTTTTAGTCCGGCGGCCTTTCGCCGTGCACTGCCGTGCTGCGCCGTAGCTCTGCCCCGTCCACATTATAGTCACTGGGGATGGAGCGGCAGTCCGGCGGCACTGCGAAATAGCAGCAGGACAGATCCGACAGGGTGAACAGCCTGTCAGATCCGTCCTGCCGCTAGTGTGAAAGTACCCTAAAGCTGTATATACCACAGGTTTCAGGGGACGTCCACTTTCTAAATGAATTGTCACTCATGTTTATGAGTTTATGTCTTCTGGACAACATTGCGCTAGGATTTGCTGGAAATAACCAAGCCCTATACTCTGCTATTTCTAGCAATCCTGTAAAGAATGAATGGTAGTAGAAAGTAGCGGAAAGCTGGGAAAAAAAAATCCAAATGGGGTAGAATTTGAAAAAAATTACGAGATTGCACCATAGTTTTATGGGTTTTCTTTTTACGGCGTTCCCCATGCGGTAAAAATGACTTGTGTTTTTCATTCTCTGGGTCAGTATGATTACAGCAATACCAAATGTATATAGTTTTTCTTGTGTTTATTCTGATCCCCTTTTTTTATATAGTTTACTGAGCTGTGTGAGGGCTATTTTTTTGTGGAACAATCTGTAGTTTTTTTTATACTATTTAGCTGTGTGTATGACTTTTTGATAACTTTTTATTTAATTTTCTTTGTGAAGTGGTTTTTCGATTACAGCATTCGTGGTACTAGAAAAATAGGTTTATATTTTAACATATCTGGCATTATGGGACGTGGAGATGCACTTAATTTTATCAATTATCAGATTGCCTTTCCCATACCATACACTAATGATATTTAATACATTAATGTGTAGGAAATTCAGTAAATTCGAGTGCTGTGCTGCCACCTGCAGGCCTACATTGGAATATACTTGTGACAGGCATGGTAGCCTGGTACAGGCTCTGGGCTATCACCACTAAGGAACACCTTGCCCGACACCAGCTTTTCAAAACTGGAGTGAGTGGTAAAAGAAATGTAAATATTATTTCGAGGAGAAGGATAGCACAGTGTGCAGAGCCATTTTTCTGTTAAAATACCTCACAATATAGGCGACCGACAGAAAGGTGAACAGTCGTTGGAAGAAACAGCACAGTAGAATACCTCCCAACTTTTAAAAAACAGAAAGAGGGATATTATGTGTGGTGTCAGGAGTGAGGCGCAGCATATTTTTTTCATACTAGTCCATATCTCTAACTCCACCAAAAAAACATAACACATAATACATACCCGGTCCCTTTAATGCCCCCACATAGTAATTATTCCCCCTTTGTGGCAGCACACAGTAGTAATGCCCACACGGTGCCCCTTCACAGTAGTAATGTCCATATTGTGCCTCCTTCACAGCAGTTATGCCAAGATGTATTCCCTTCACAGTAGTTATGCCCACATTGTACCCCCATTCACAGCAGTAATGCTACCATGTGCCCCCTCACAGTAGTTATGACCAGATATGTGCCCCCATCCAGTGGCTGATTGGCCATAGACCCTACAGGGAAATTTCCCGGTGGGCCAATGCCCAGGGGGCCGCCTGTGCCCTCCTCATGGCCAGCCAGTGGATGTTTTTGGGGATGTATTTTGTGCTGTTGGTGCAGTATTTTGTGATGGACTGTGGTATTTGGTCTGTTGGGGTGGTATAATGTGTTACAACATGGTGCTGCCCCCCCCCCCCCCCACCCTACTTGTGGTGGCCCTGACTTCAATCATTTCGGACCCAACTACAAAAAGGAGCCACTTTTAGTATTTTTTTCAGGGCCACTTTAAGTTCCCAGTCCGCCCCTGCCCCATCACAGTGGTTATGCACAGATATGTGCCCCCATCACAGTGGTTATGCACAGATATGTGCCCCTTCACAGTAGTTATGACCAGATGTGTGCCCCCTCACAGTAGTTATGGCCAGACAGTAGTTATGGCCAGATATGTGCCCCTTCACAGTAGTTATGACCAGATATGTGCCCCCTCACAGTAGTTATGGCCAGACAGTAGTTATGGCCAGATATGTGCCCCTTCACAGTAGTTATGACCAGATATGTGCCCCCTCACAGTAGTTATGACCAGATATGTGCCCCCTCACAGTAGTTAGGGCCAGATATGTGCCCCCTCACAGTAGTTATGGCCAGATATGTGCCCCCTCATAGTAGTCATGGCCAGATATGTGCCCCTTCACAGTAGTCATGGCCAGATATGTGCCCCTTCACAGTAGTTATGGCCAGATATGTGCCCCCTCACAGTAGTTATGGCCAGATATGTGCCCCCTCACAGTAGTTATGTAAAGATATGTTCCTCCTTCAGATGAAGTTAAAAAAACAAAGAAAAAAGAAAAGCCAGTAAATACTTACCTAGTTCCATCGATGATCACAGCTCTGCTGCTCCCCAGCAGGATACTGTCACACATCGTGCTGCTGTGTAGGAAGAGCACATTGGCTGATTCCACCGCTCCTCCTACACAGTATAGCAGCGCAACGTGTGAGGACATTGTGCTGCTGCTGGTGAGCTCCAGCGGCTGAATGGTGAACCGGGGAGCGGACAGCTCTCTGCTTCACCATTACAATCAGCTCTCTGTGCATCCAATGGACATCCAGAAACAGCAGATAGTGGGACATACCTCAGCTGTTCTGGGACTGTGGGACAGCCACCGAAATACGTGACTGTCCCGCCAGATCCGGGATGGTTGGGAGATATGCAGCAGGCATAGCTATTTTTTTTGGTAAAATGACTGATACCGTGACAGATAAGTCAGTGAGGTCTGTCGTCATCCATTGTGTGGTGGATCTGTCACTGAATTGAATTCTGGTACAGAAAAACAGAATTGTAATACAGGTGTGAACTCGGCCTCAGTATATTTAACTCACAGAGGATTATCTGGATTACATAAAGTTGTATGCCAGGCTCAGCTGTAAACAGCCCCCTAACCTACAATGCTCCACTAAGGGCTCATTCACACGAACGTATGTGTTCCGTTCCGTGCATTGGGGCCGCAATTTGCAGTCCCCAATACACTGAGAACGTTCGTGAGGCCTCCTGGACGGATCCAGACCCATTCAACTTGAAAGGGTCCGCATCCCTCCGTTCCGCAAAAAGATAGGACATGTTCTATCTTTTTGTGGAACGGAAGCACGGAACAGAACCCCACAAAAGCACTCCGTAGTGCTTCCGTGGGGTTCCGTTCCGTGCATCCGTTCCGCATCTCTGGATTTATTTAAATGGGTCCGCATGGTGCCCGTGTATTGCAGATCCACATATGCTGTCCGCAATACGGCAACGGGACACCTACGGTCGTGTGAATGAGCCCTAAGGAGCACAAAAACACCATGCCCGATGTAATATTTAAATATGTCATCAATTTATTAAATAGACAATCAAAGAATACATGATTAAAACCATAAAAATAGGACAAACATCAGAAAGCGTAACATTGACCACAATAGCTGTACCGAATAACTAACCACTGGTTTCAATGTACCTGATAAAAAGATGTAACACATGTCAAACATACCTAGGGGGATAAGGAGGAAGTATGTCCGTGATCTCACCCATAAATAGCAGTAGCTCAAAAAATTGTTAAACATCCATATGGGGGGACGTCCTATTCGACCCTCCAAATACCATAATTTATGAGACTACATCAATATCCTACCCAAAAAAACTCCCACCAACAAAAACCCACATGTAGATATGATCAAGGAAAAAGAAACCTATAGTGGTCAGAGAACACCTCGACGCGTGTTTCGCTTCCTTAGCTTCGTCAGAAGGTTACAATAGCTGTAAACAGGACTAGGTCTGTGGTCTTTGGAATTAAAGGGCATCTGTCAGCATATTGGTAACTGGCTGACCTGTTACATGTGCACTTGGCAGATGAAGGCATCTGTGTTGGTCCCATGTTCATATGTTCAAAATCAGTTTTATGCAAATGAGCCTGGGAGCAATGGGGGCGGTGCCATTACTCTTAGGCCCCTTTCACACGGGCGAGTATTCCGCGCGGATGCGATGCGTGAGGTGAACGCATTGCACCCGCACTGAATACCGACCCATTCATTTCTATGGGGCTGTTCACATGAGCGGTGATTTTCACGCATCACTTGTGCGTTGCGCGAAAATCACAGCATGCTCTATATTCTGCGTTTTTCACGCAACGCAGGCCCCATAGAAGTGAATGGGGTTGCGTGAAAATCGCATGCATCCGCAAGCAAGTGCGGATGCGGTGCGATTTTCACGCACGGTTTCTAGGTGACTGTCTATACACTGTATTATTTTCCCTTATATCATGGTTATAAGGGAAAATAATAGCATTCTGAATACAGAATGCTTAGTAGGTGATCAATTGAGGGTTAAAAAATAAAAAAAATTAACTCACCTTGTCCTCTTGTTCGCGTAGTTCTCCCGGTCTTTAGTTCTTTAAAAAGATGAACTATGGGCTAAAGGACCTTTGGTGACGTCAGATCACATGCTCCAATCACAGGGTCCATCACCGCGGTGATGGACCATGTGATTGGAGCATGTGATCTGACGTCACCAAAGGTCCTTTAGCCCATAGTTCATCTTTTGAGAAGTAAAGAAGAGACCGGGACTTACGCGAACAAACGGAGAAGGTGAGTTAATTTTTTTTATTTTTTTTAACCCTCAACTGATCACTTACTATGCATTCTGTTTTCAGAATGCTATTATTTTCCCTTATAACCATGTTATAAGGGAAAATAATAACATCTACACAACACCGAACCCAAACCTGAACTTCTGTGAAGAAGTTCGGGTCTGGGTACCACAGTCGGTTTTTTATCACGCGCGTGCAAAACACATTGCACACGCACGATAAAAACTTAACATCGGAACGCAATCGCAGTCAAAACTGACTGCAATTGCATTCCTACTCGCGCGGGTTTGCCGCAACACACCGGGACGCATCCGGAACTAATCCGGACACGCTCGTGTGAACCCAGCCTTAGAGGCTCTGATATTTCTGCAACTGCCACACCCTCTACAGGAACAGGCAGTGAAAACATCATCACCCACACAGTGATGTCACAGTACAGGGATCGTGCAAACAGTGATGTAATAATGGTGGGATAATAAGAACAGTGATGTCACAGTATAGGAATAAGGTACACAGTGATGCAGGAATGGTAGGATAATGTGCACAGTGATATATTAATGGCAGGATTATAGCAACAGCAATGTAATAGTACAGGAATAGGATACACATTGATGTCACAGTACAGGAATAAGATACATAGTGAGCACGTAGTAGAGGAACCGGGCGGCACAGCTAGAGACTCACTTTTCAACACTTCATGCACCGAATCCAAACACAGACATCTAGAGCACCACCCATCTTAGGCCTCCTGCACACGAACGTGTGCGGCCCATGGTCGTGCTGCGGCCCGCTAATTGCAGGCTGCAATGCACGAACACCGTCCTTGGGGCAGCCGCAGCGGATCGTGGAACCAATCACTTTAATGGGTCCGCGATCCGGACGTTTTGCAAAAAGATAGGACATGTTCTATCTTTTTGCGGAACGGAAGTACGGGACGAAACCCCACGGAAGCACTCAGTAGTGCTTTCGTAGGGTTTCGTTCCATGCTTCCGTTCCGCACCATTCCGCATCTCCGAATTTGCGGACCCTTTGAAGTGAATGCACACGGAACGGTGCCCGTGTATTGTTGATCCGCAAATGCGGTCCGCAATACGGCCACAGAGCGCACACGTTTGTGTGCAGGAGGCCTTACACTGCAGTCCTATGGTGCAACGCCACTCCAGACATGTGAGTATAAATTCCAACAGTAGAAAAGGATAATGAGGAGGCACTCACCCAGCAGTAATTCATAAAATTTATTGATCCGGGATGCAAGTAACAATAACCAGCAGAATTAACAGGGGCGGAGAGCGAATCTTCCATGCATAGTGGCAAGATACACAGTGATGTCACCGCACAGGAATAGGATACACAGTGATGTCACCGTACAGGAATAGGATACACAGTGATGTCACAGTACAGGAATAAGATCCTGTACATAGTGATGTCACACGTGAGAAGACGAATGATAGATACGTGTCATCGAGGTGCCTGGCCTTGGTGAAATGAACCGGTAACGTTTTATCAGTAACCCTAGGTTACTGACACTTGTTAGGGTCCATTCACATGTCTGCAAAATGGGTCCGCATCTGTTCCGCAATTTTGCGTAACGGGTGCAGACCCATTCATTTTCAATGGGGCCGGAATGTGCTGTCCGCATCCACATTTGCGGATCCGCACTTCCGCATCCGTGCTTCTGTTTCCGCAAAAAAATAGAACATGTCCTATTCTTGTCCGCAATTGCGGACAGGATTAGGCATTTTCTATTAAGTGCCGGCGATGTGCGGTCCGCAAAATGCGGAATACACATAGCCGATGTCCGTGTTTTGCAGATCCATGGATCTGTGGATCCACAAAACACACTCGGACGTGTGAATGGACCCTAAGCTAGGAAGCCCAGGAGAGCTGGGGGTGTGGTTCCTAGTCTGGAAGTGTGATAGACTGGGAGTACAGCTGTGTGGAGTGTTTCAGCAGACAGCTTGCTATTGCCAAGTCTTTTCCCCCTCAAGCTGGTGGTGGAAACCAGGAACTACAGAGGACTGTGAGTCAGACCACTTCACATGGACTGTGTTTTTGTATGTTTACATGCTGAAGTAGGCGAGTATTTGTTGAACCCGTTTTGGACAAAATAAAAAGACTATTGTTTGAATTATATCTGAAGTCACCATTTGAGCTGATCGCCACGCACAGTACAGGAATAGGATACACAGTGATGTCACAGTACAGGAATAGGATGCACAGTGATGTCACAGTACAGGAATAGGATGCACAGTGATGTCACAGTACTGGAATAGGATACACAGTGATGTCACAGTACTGGAATAGGATGCACAGTGATGTCACAGTACTGGAATAGGATGCACAGTGATGTCACAGTACAGGAATAAAATACATAGTGATGTCACCGTACAGGAATAGGATACAAAGTGATGTCACCGTACAGGAATAGGATACACAGTGATGTCACAGTACAGGAATAAAATACACAATGATGTCACAGTACAGGAATAGGATACACAGTGATGTCACAGTACAGGAATAGGATACACAGTGATGTCACAGTACAGGAATAAAATACACAATGATGTCACAGTACAGGAATAGGATACACAGTGATGTCACAGTACAGGAATAAAATACACAATGATGTCACAGTACAGGAATAGGATACACAGTGATGTCACAGTACAGGAATAAAATACACAATGATGTCACAGTACAGGAATAGGATACACAGTGATGTCACAGTACAGGAATAAAATACACAATGATGTCACAGTACAAGAATAGGATACACAGTGATGTCACAGTACAGGAATAAAATACACAATGATGTCACAGTACAGGAATAGGATACACAATGATGTCACAGTACAGGAATAAAATACACAATGATGTCACAGTACTGGAATAGGATACACAGTGATGTCACAGTACAGGAATAGGATACACAGTGATGTCACAGTACTGGAATAGGATACACAGTGATGTCACAGTACAGGAATAAAATACACAATGATGTCACAGTACTGGAATAAGATACACAGTGATGTCACAGTACTGGAATAGGATACACAGTGATGTCACAGTACTGGAATAGGATACACAGTGATGTCACAGTACTGGAATAGGATGCACAGTGATGTCACAGTACTGGAATAGGATACACAGTGATGTCACAGTACTGGAATAGGATGCACAGTGATGTCACAGTACTGGAATAGGATGCACAGTGATGTCACAGTACTGGAATAGGATGCACAGTGATGCCACAGTACAGGAATAAGATACATAGTAATGCCACAGTACTGGAATGGTGCACACAGTGATGTAGCAGTGGCAGGATAATGTGCACAGCAATTTGTGGTTGTCACGGGACATAGGCTGAAATGTCTAAACAGTGAGAGGAAAAACGAAAACATTTCTTCTAGCACTTAAATAAAAATCAAGCCGTTATTGTCACAAGTTAAACAACATATCGAAAACGTTCGATACAGACGCTCACACGTTTCGAACAATAAAATCCATGTTCTTAGTTATACCAATACGTCAGTCAACACCTCAGGTGATAATGAATTGGCTTTAACGATTAGCTCACTAGTAGCAATTTGAATAGTCAAAATAAAAAAAGAAGAAAAGAATGAAAAAACAGGAGAAAAAAACTGCAGCACAATACAAAATCAATAAAAATATGTTAAATCTGTACGTTCATTTATTCCAATGGGGTGCCTGGTATCCAAAGTCAGGATCCAGTATCCTTCTCTGAGGCCCCTTTCACACGAGCGAGTTTTAATGCGTGACATGATGACTCACGCAGCCCTGGCCCCATAGACCTCTTTCACACGAGTGTGACGGATTAGGTCCGGATGCGCTCTGGGAAACTTGCACCATTTTGCAAGCAAGTTCAGTCAGTTTTGTCTGCGATTGCGTTCCTTTATTCTGCGCGGGTGCAATGCGTTTTGATGCACGGAAGGTTTACAAACAACATCTCTTAGCAACCATCAGTGAAAAACGCATCGCATCCGCACTTGTTTTTCACTGAAGCCCTATTCACTTCTATGGGGCCAGGGCTGCGTGAAAAACGCAGAATATAGAACATGCTGTGTTGTTCACGCAACGCAGAACTAATACGTGAAAAAAAATGCTCATGTACACAGACCTATTGAAATGAATGGGTCAGGATTCAGTGCAAGTGCTATGCGTTCACATCACGCATTGCACCCGCGCAGAAAACTCGCTCATGTGAAAGGGGCCATAGAAGTGAATGGGGCTTCAGTGAAAAACGCATTGCATCCGGAAGCAAGTGCGGATGCAATGCGTTTTTTACTGATGGTTGCTAAGAGATTTTGTTTGTAAACCTTCAGTTTTTTATCACGCGTGTGAAAAACGCATCAAAACGCATTGCACCCGCACAGAAAAAAACTGAACGCAATAGCAGGCAAAACTGACTGAACTTGCTTGCAAAATGGTGCGAGTTTCACTGAACGCATCCTGAAAGCATCCGACCTAATCCGTCACGCTTGTGTGAAAGGGGCCTTAGGTTTCATTACCTTTTCGAGGCCTATGACCGTCACGTTATCAGTATTCCCTTGATGTAACTGATGGAAATGGGTAGATGGCGCATATAGAGTGCAGTTAGGCCCCTTTCAAACGGGTGAGTATCCCGCGCGGATGCGATGCGTGAGGTGAATGCATTGCACCCGCACTGAATACCGACCCATGCATTTCTATGGGGCTGTTCACATGAGCGGTGATTTTCACGCATCACTTGTGCGTTGCGTGAAAATCGCAGCATGCTCTATATTCTGCTTTTTTCACGCAACGCAGGCCCCATAGAAGTGAATGGGGTTGAGTGAAAATCGCAAGCATCCGCAAGCAAGTGCGGATGCGGTGCGATATTCACGCACGGTTGCTAGGAGACGATTGGGATGGAGACCCGATCATTATTATTTTCCCTTATAACATGGTTATAAGGGAAAATAATAGCATTCTGAATACAGAATGCATAGTAAAAGTGGAGGGAGGGGTTAAAAAAATTTTAAAAGAATTTAACTCACCTTAGTCCACTTGATCGCGTAGCCCGGCATCTGCTTCTGTCTCCTTTGTTGAACAGGACCTGTGGTGAGCATTAATTACAGGAACAGGACCTTTGATGACGTCACTCCGGTCATCACATGGTACGTCACATGATCTTTTACCATGGTGATGGATCATGTGATGACCAGAGTGACGTCATCAAAGGTCCTGTTCCTGTAATTAATGCTCACCACAGGTCCTGTTCAACAAAGGAGACAGAAGGAGATGCCGGCTACGCGATCAAGTGGACTAAGGTGAGTTAAATTATTTTTATTTTTTTAACCCCTCCAGCGCTGTTTTACTATGCATTCTGTATTCAGAATGCTATTATTTTCCCTTATAACCATGTTATAAGGGAAAATAATACAATCTACAGAACACCGAAAAAGCGATTTTTCTCACGCGAGTGCAAAACGCATTACAATGTTTTGCACTCATGCGGAAAAATCGCGGGTGTTCCCGCAATGCACCCGCACATTTTCCCGCAACGCCCGTGTGAAAGAGGCCTTAGATGGATTAACAATGTGTAACATGTTCAGCTATGCATTTCTTGAGAGGCCTGGTCATACAACATATGTATTGGACTCTACAAGAAACGCAAGCTATGGCATATAACATGATCAGTGCTACAATTGATAAATTAATTTTAACCTGATGTCCTGTGGAATAAAACACTATCTGATCAGTTGTGGTCATAAACTTGCATAATCCACATCTATTACATTTATTACATTTAAATGATCCTTTTCAATGTAACCATGTATATGACTTAGTTAGATGCCTGTTCACATTATACATACTAACTAAGTGATATTCTGTTACCAAGAGTATGGGGCCTCTTTGCAACACAACGCACACCTGTGTGTAGAATCTTGTAGAGGAACTCATCTTTATATAGTACTGGTAAATACTTCTTAAAGAGGTTGTCTCATCATGGACAATGGGGGCATATCGCTAGGATATGCCCCCATTGTCTTATAGGTGCTGGTCCCACTTCTGGGACCCGCACCTCTATCATCCCACACTGATGACCGCTTCATTGTGAACAATGCCCTGCAGAACCGAATGATGAATGCTACACAACTCCAGACACATGTAAGGGTGGTGAGAGGTACCCAAGTGTCATGTCAGACCATTAGAAACCGTTTACATCAGTGTGGTCTGCGTGCTAGACCACCTGCAAGGGTACCTGACAACAGGCATTATCGTCTTGCATTAGCCAGGAAGCATCTACGCTGGACAAGAGACCAGTGGTTCTCAGTGCTGTACACTGAGAACCGATTCAGGATGAGCAGAAATGATGGCCGCCAATGATGTTGGAAACGTCAAGGAGAGTGCTATGCATCAGCCACTGTTTGCCTTTTGTGGTGGTGGTGTTACAGTGTGGGCACGTATGTCTAGTCAATACAGAACTCCCCTACACTTTGTGAATGGTACAGTGACAAGCCCACACTACTTGAATAACATCCTTAATCCAGTCATTGTGCCTCTGCATGAACAACACAGGCCTAATTTCATCTTCATGGATGACAATGCGCCAGCTCATCGAGGTCGCATCATTAGGGAACAGCTGCTGGAGACATGGGGTACCTCAAATGGAGTGGTCTGCACTTTCTCCAGATCTGAATCCCATTGAAAACCTATGAGTCTCCGTGTAGAGGCTCGTAACTCTGTACCCCAGAACAGTGGCGTCTCTAGCTTTCAAATTTTGGGGGGGCACACTGGGGGCCAGGACAAAAGTAGGGGGGGCAGCTATAACAACGATACATTTACACACGTGTACGCTTATAAATGCTGCGATACTTTACCCAATACCTAAAACCGCGACAGGGAAGAAAAGTCCTGCTGTCTGTGGTTTTAAAAAAAAAAAACAATCAGATTTCAACATGTCCTAGTTGCCTGTGGATGACACTTTTATAGGGAGGGGGATCTGTGGATGACACTGCTATGGGGGGGATCTGTGGATGATACATACCGTATATAGCATCTTATGCTATATGTGTCATCCACAGATCCACCCCATGACAGTGTCATCCACAGATCCCCCTCCCTATAACAGTGTTATCCACAGATCCCCCTCCCTATAACAGTGTCATCCACAGATCCCCCTCCCTATAACAGTGTCATCCACAGATCCCCCTCCCTATAACAGTGTCATCCACAGATCCCCCTCCCTATAACAGTGTCATCCACAGATCCCCCTCCCTATAACAGTGTCATCCACAGATCCCCCTCTCCGCCACTCACAGGAGTGTACATTTGACATTTCTAAACTGTAATCCATATCCTGCAGTAACTTTAACTTTAAATCAGGATTAAGCAGCCGCTCATCTCTACTAGTACCTTAACCTTACACCACTCGGCTAGCTTCGGTAACAGGGCCAGGCTACAGCCTACAGGCCCTGCCTGTTAGTTGTTACCGAGCGAGTGCTGATTTCTGCAGGTCAGAGCATACGGATTACAGTTTCGAAGAAATGTACACTCCTGTGAGCGGTCCAGACCAGTGGCGGATCCAGAGCCTGGTCTCGGGAGGGCCACTTCCAGATTATTTTCTGTCCGCCGTCACAGAACAAGGGTGCTTATAGAACAGACTACACAGTGTAGAGGTATACTGTATATTGTGTGGCACAGTGTAGAGGTATACTGTATATTCTGTGGCACAGTGTAGCGGTATACTGTACATTGTGTGGCACAGTGTATGCTATATGTGTATAACATAAACATATTTCACTTGAAAATTTACAATTACTTGGCTTGGCCCTTGGGGATCTCGGACACCACTTCAACACTTTGGCCGGGGGCTCGGCGGAGCTGATGTTGTGTTTTATCCTAATGAGAAAGATTTCATAATAAGGATTTGGAGAAGGGGCAGAGGGATAGCAGAGCAGGGAGAGGCTGGTCCTGCTACTAGGGGGTCATACCATGGGGGAGTAATAAAGCCCACCATAATGCCCCCCTAGTATAAATAATTCTCCTTATAATGTGACAATGCAAAAAATACCCCCTTGTAATGCCCCCAGTTGAGCTAATGTCCCCCATAATATGCCAGTATAAAATACCCCTATATAGTGCCCCCAGTAAATGCCCCCATAGTGCTCCTCTCCTCCCTTCCTCCTAGTGCCCCCCATAATGTACCAGTATAAAATGCCCCATATATCGTGCCCCAGTAGATGCCCTCAGTGTCCCCCATAATTTGCAAGTATAAAATACCCCTTCTTAGTGCCCCCCGTAGATGACTCCATAGTACTCCTCTCCCCCTTCCACATAGTACCCACCATAATGTGTCCCAGTATAAAATGCTACTGTACAGAGCCCCCCCATATGAAATACCCCTTCTTTATGGCCTCAGTAGATGCCCCTATAGTGCCCACCAATAATGTGCCAGTAATAAGTGCCCTCAATAACGTGCCAGTAATAAGTGCCCCCAATAACGTGCCAGTAATAAGTGCCCCCAATAACGTGCCAGTAACAAGAGCCCCCATCACGTGCCAGTAACAAGAGCCCCCCAATGTGCCAGTAATAAGAGCCCAGCCCCATCACGTACTAGTAATAAGAGCCCCCCCAATGTTCCAGTAACAAGAGCCCCCCATCATGTGCCAGTAATAAGCCCCCCCATCATGTGCCAGTAATAAGGCCCCCATCATGTGCCAGTAATAGGCCCCCCATCATGTGCCAGTAATAGGCCCCCCCATCATGTGCCAGTAATAAGCCCCCCCATCATGTGCCAGTAATAAGCCCCCCATCACGTGCCAGTAATAAGCCCCCCATCACGTGCCAGTAATAAGCCCCCCATCATGTGCCAGTAATAAGCCCCCCATCATGTGCCAGTAATAAGCCCCCATCATGTGCCAGTAATAAGCCCCCCCATCATGTGCCAGTAATAAGCCCCCCATCATGTGCCAGTAATAAGCCCCCCATCATGTGCCAGTAATAAGCCCCCCATCATGTGCCAGTAATAAGCCCCCCCAATGTGCCAGTAACAAGAGCCCCCCTAATGTGCCTGTAAAACTATTGTAAAAAAAAACACTTATACTTACCTCCTTGGCAGCGATGCGATGCAGGCCTCTTCCGGCCTGTGTCCCGCGCTGTATGGCTCAGGCGGTGCGATGACGTCATCGCGCCGCCTGTGCCAGCCTGTGATAGGCTGCCGGCCTAGTGCCTGCAGCCTATCAGAGGAAGGGGAAAGGACACGCCTCTCCCTCCCCTGCCGCAGCACAGGCAGATGACTATGGAGATGAGCGCAATGGAAGCGCTCATCTCCCTGTGCCCGACTGCGGCGGCTCACTTGGGGGGGCATTTTAGTTGGGGGGGCACATGGGTGGGCACAGCGTGATGTAGGGGGGACCATGGCCCCCTCTGGCGATGCCACTGCCCCAGAACCTCAATGACCTGAGGGCCGCCCCCTAAAGGAGAGTGGGATGCTATGCCTCAGTAGACAAAGTTGACTTGTGAACAGCATGAGACGTCGTTGTCAAGCTGTAATTGATGCTCAAGTCCACATGACAAGTTATTGAGACATTGACATTTTGTGGGGGTATACACACCATGGGTGTTGGTGCGGTATGCCAGACCTTGCAGGGGAATATTGTGTGAGGTCACGGTGTGAGCATTAGGTGGGCCGAGGTAAATACAGTTCTGGTTACTCACGGTTATGTCGTCCCTGGGCAGGCTCGCATAAGTGAAGAGGAGAATGGCACAAGGGTTCTCTGGGGCACACTCTGGTGTAAGGGACACTGGCCAGATGTGGGTTTGAGGTGCCCTTGGTGGTCTGTATTAATGTGCCAGTGGCAATGTCCCTTGTAATCGTGACGCCAGTACTTTTTGTATGGAGGTACAACCATTTACTATAGTGTTAATAGAGGAATTGAGTCTGAGGCAAACAGGGTGAAACTCCAAGTGGCACTGATGATGACTCTTGATTACAATACATCCATTGGCATTAAACAGTCTCTTGATACAATCCGGCATTAAGCACAATCTCCCATACATATGGGGAAAGGGAAATGCAAATACTCAATAAAGTACAGGCTCTTGTAATACAAAAGAAAGCTACTGCTCAGACTAGGCTTGTAATGATAAAGAAAGTCTTACACTGGTCACAACTCCGGCCTGATCCTAATCCTTGATTAAAAAGGTGCTTTTCTGAATCCTGAAACTTCTATTCCAATGTTGTTCTGACAGTTGGCCTGACTGTCCTCAGGATTTGAACTGGAGATGTAGATGCTTCAAGCTATCTCCTACACCTACTACAAAGGTGCCTAATAAGTCCTCAGGTAATGACTATCTTGCTAATCCTTTGTCTTGCATAAACGTGATAATTCCTTAAATACTCGGCTGCATACAGTTTAGACATTGGTCACCCTGGAAGAGCGATCTACAGGAGTGGATTGCTCACCTCTAGGTAGAATACTTGCAGGCCTTAACCCTGGGCTATGGAGCCGACAGGGACAGTAGAGTAGAGAGGCTAGGAAGGGGCCTCCCTCCAGATATTCAGCTGCATGGCTGTTGCTTTCTTGTAGGCTCATGAGAGAACTGCATTGAACTGAACTCTCACTTGGATTGACCTGAGCTAATCTGCACTGGTTTGGATTCACCTAAACCAGAACCTGAACTGCTCTGCACAGCACACAACTGCACAGGACTGCACAGCCTAACCTAGGTCTGAGCTAAGCTATTTATACACACTGACACTGCTCATCCTGTGGAGAATCGAGTGTAGTGCACCCTGACTAGGCCTGTGTAAAGGATATTTGCATGTAAAATCACATTGTGACATGGAGAATATGACAGAAGATAACATACAAAATACGGGCATATCACATGACATACTTGAGTGGGACGCTGCATTGGCTTTTGTTTCAATTGTTTGGGATGAGGTGATCACCATGGCATGCTTCTACTTAAATGCCCTACTTTCATGATATTATATCACTGTAATGTAAACCTTTTACGTTTTCCATACATTTCACCCGAAAGCCAGTTATCCCTAACTTTTTGTGAGTAGTGTATATCTGCTGAGCATATCTCTGAGAGCAACTAAGGCCAGCTCGTGGGGGATAGCAGTATACAGCGACGTGATGTCACAAGTAAGCCATATATTTGAAGGTTGTCATTGTAACTTATTGAAAGCTCGTAAAACATCTCCAGAGTCCTTAACCCCTTAAGGACCGAGCTCATTTTCACCTTAAGGACCAGGCCATTTTTTGCAAATCTGACCAGTGTCACTTTAAGTGCTCATAACTTTAAAACGCTTTGACTTACCCATGCCGTTCTGAGATTGTTTTTTCGTCACATATTGTACTTCATGACACTGCTAAAATTGGGTCAAAAAAGTAAATTTTTTGGCATAAAAAAATACTATTTTGACCAAAAATTTTGAAAAATTAGCAAATTTCAAAGTTTCAGTTTCTCTACTTCTGTAATACATAGTAATACCCCCAAAAATTGTGATGACTTTACATTCCCCATATGTCTACTTCATGTTCATGTTGTAGCATTTTGGGAATGATATTTTATTTTTTGGGGATGTTACAAGGCTTAGAAGTTTAGAAGCAAATTTTGAAATTTTTCAGAAATCTTCAAAATTCCACTTTTTATGGACCAGTTCAGGTTTGAAGTCATATTGTGAGGCTTAGATAATAGAAACCTCCCAAAAATGACCCCATTCTAGAAACTACACCCCTCAAGGTATTCAAAACTGTTTTTTCAAACTTTATTAACCCTTTAGGTGTTCCACAAGAGTTAATGGCAGATGGAGAAACAATTTAGAAATTTCTATTTTTTGGAAAATTTTCCAATAAAATCAATTTTTTCCAGGAGTAAAACAAGGGTTAACTGCCAAACAACACTCAAAATGGGTTGCCCTGATTATGTAGTTTGCAAAAACACCCCATATGTGGTCGTAAACTACTGTTTGGCTGAACGGTAGCACATTGAAGGAGGGGAACACCATATGGGTTTTGGAAGGCAAATTTGGCAGGACTGGTTTTGTTTATACCATGTCCCATTTGAAGCCCCCTGTTGCACCCCTAGAATAGAAATTTCAAAAAAGTGACTCCATATAAGAAAGTACACCCCTCAAGGTATTCAAAACTGGGTTTACAAACTTTGTTAACCCTTTAGGTGTTCCACAAGAGTTAATGACAGATGGAGAAACAATTTTGAAATTTCTATTTTTTGGAAAATTTTCCAATATAATCAATTTTTTCCAGGAGTAAAACAAGGGTTAACTGCCAAACAACACTCAAAATGGGTTGCCCTGATTCTGTAGTTTGCAAAAACACCCCATATGTGGTCGTAAACTACTGTTTGGCTAAACGGCAGGACATAGAAGAAGGGTAACACCATATGGTTTTTGGAAGGCAGATTTTGCTGGACTGGTTTATTTACACCATGTACCCTTTCAAGCCCCCTGATGCACCCCTAGAGTAGAAACTCCATAAAAGTGACCCCATCTAGGAAACTACGGGATAAGGTGGTTGTTGTTTTGGGACTATTTTTGGGGTAAATTTGATTTTTGGTTGCTCTATATTACTCTTTTTTGAGGCAATGTAACAAAAAAATTAAATTCTAAAATTGTTTCTACATTCACTATTTGGTTTTGTGGAACACCTAAAGGGTTAACATAGTTTGTAAAGTAACTTTTGAATACCTTGAGGGGTGTAGTTTCTTAGATGGGGTCACTTTTTTGGAGTTTCTAGTCTAGGCTACATCAGGGGGGGCTTCTAATGGGACATGGTGTCTAAAAAAAAACTTTTTGGGCACAGTTTTTATTTTATATTTTTAACACCGTTCATCCGAGGCGTTTGGTCAAAAGTTATTTTTATAGCGACGACTTTTACGCACGCGACGATGCCCGATATGTATGGCTCTCAGTCTTTGGAGACACTAAGCAGGCATCCTAAAACTGCGGCCCTCCAGATGTTGTAAAACTACAATTCCCACCATGCCCTGCTGATGGCTGTAGGTTGTCTGGGCATGCTGGGAGTTATAGTTTTACAACATCTGGAGGGCCGCAGTTTGAGGATGCCTGCACTAAAACTAATATTTTTTGGGGAAAGAAAAATTGTTTCCGTGTCTCCAAAGTCTGAGAGCCATAGTGTTTTATGTTCTCTAGTGGACTGTTGAGGATTATAAAAATTTAGTACTCCATGGAAGTGTGATACTCCCTGAAGCAATTGATAACGCAGAGGCCCGGATGATCGGGGCACGTGTCACATTGAGTAGTGGTGTCCTTCCGTATCCCCCTCTTGTGACACACTCTGCACTTTTTTTGGGTTCGTCCCTTCTTTCCAGTATGGGGGACCACACCTGGAAAGTGTTGGCCAGGGACGATCCGGGCGCCTCCAGTTCCCGAGGTACTCCGGCCTGCTCTTTCCCGGTCCGAAAAGATCAGGTCCTTGAGGACTGCCTCATAGAACTGGAGGAATGTCCCTGTGCTGCCAGCGCTTCGGGATAGTACAAAAAAGTTGTACATGGCAACCTGTACCAAGTAGACCGCAACTTTTTTGTACCATGCCCGGGTTTTGCACATGGCGTTATATGGCGTGAGGACTTGATCAGAGAGATCAACTCCTCCCATATACTGATTGTAGTCGACGATACAATCGGGCTTGAGGACTGTTGCCACGGTACCTCGCACAGGGACTGGGGTGGTGCCATTACCGTGGATTGTGGACAGCATAAGGACATCCCTCTTGTCCTTATACCTGACCAGCAACAGGTTTCCACTGGTAAGTGCACGGGTCTCACCCCTGGGGATAGGTACCTGGAGGGGGTAGGCAGGGAGGCCGCGTTGATTTCTCTGCACGGTCCCACAAGCGAACGTGGATCTGGCGGCAAGGGACCTGAACAAGGGAATGCTGGTATAAAAGTTATCCACGTACAAGTGGTAACCATTATCCAGCAGTGGGTACATAAGGTCCTACACGAGTTTCCCGCTAACACCCAGAGTGGGGGGACATTCTGAGGGTTCAATACGGGAATCTCGCCCCTCGTACACACGAAATTTGTAAGTGTACCCTGAGGCACTCTCACAAATTTTGTATAGCTTCACGCCATACCTCGCCCGCTTTGTGGGAATATATTGGCGGAAACTGAGTCTCCCCTTGAACGCAACGAGAGACTCATCAACCGCGACCTCCCTTCCAGGTACGTAGGCCTGCTGAAATGTGGCCCCAAAGTGATCGATGACCGACCGTATCTTATACAGCCGGTCATAGGCAGGATCACCTCGGGGTGGACATGCTGCATTATCGGAATAATGCAGACATTTCCGGATGGCCTCAAACCGGTGACGTATCATGACCATACTGTACAGTGGGGTCTGGTATAGGACGTCCCCACTCCAGTATTGCCTGACACTGGGTTTTTGGACTAGACCCATATGCAGCACGAGGCCCCAAAATGTCCTAATTTCGGCTGCACTGACCGGCGTCCAGCCACCGGGTCTAGCCAAAACTGAGCCTGGGTTTTGAGCGACGATCTGTTGGGCGTACAGATTCGTCTGCTCCACCATCAAATTCACCAGTGGGTTACTGAAAAAAAACCTAAAATAGTCTATTTCAGTAAACCCCACTGTGGGAATCTGGATTCCAGGATTGCCAGCAAAATCCGGAATCTCAGGCTCAAAGTCCACTGGGGGACACCAGCTAAGTTCATCGGCAGGGGGCTCCGGTGGACTTATTTGGTGGGCCGGGAAACCAGTACGAACCCCAGGGCGGCTCGTACTAGGGTGGGCCACAGGATCCCTAGCATGTGGGGCCCCTGGCTCCGCCTGGCGGCGTCTCCGCCGCCTTGGTGGCTCATCGTCATCAGATGATGATGAGGAGGATGCGGATGATAAAAGGAATGTGGGGTCATCCTCATCCTCACTGGGGCTCTCAGAGTCGGAGGCAATCTGGGCGTATGCCTCCTCGGCCGAGAACATCCGGCGGGCCATGGGTGTGTGTGCGTGTAGGTGTGCGTGTGTGGCAAACTTTATTATATGTGTGTGTGTGTGGGGGCAACGGGTGTTCGCGTACTAAAAAGTCCAGGCACAAAAATGGGCAAGTGTTAGGAAAAAAAAAGTTAAAACTTGCTGATCAGCGGTACAACGCTGATCAGCGGTCGGTGGAGTGGTGGGGTGGTGGGGCGGGCGATGCGCTAACAGTGGACGGACGCTAAAAAGTGCCGGCCAGTCAGCGCACGCAGAAAAAAAAAAGTGGTGGGGGGGGGGCTGGGGGGGGGGGCAAGTGGCAGGGGGGGTCTGGGTTAGGGTTAGATGGATAGATGGAAGTTTGGAATAAAAGTACTTTTTCTTTTTTTTTTCCTAACTTACTTTTCCCTTCTATCCCTGCCTAACGGTGCCTCTCCCTTACTGACCCTAACCTACCTGGGTGGCGATGGGTGCAGGAGGGTGATGGATGCCGATTAGGGGGACACAGGAGCTGGTGCTGGACGATGCTGCACGGTCAGGGTGCTGGACAGGAAGAGGAGGGGAGAGAGGAGCGCAGGAAGTTTGAATCTCGCGCCTCTCTCCCCTGCACCAATCAGCACCCTGGACAGCGGCATTCAGCACCAGAGCCAGCACCGCCTCTTCAAATCCTCGGACTGCGATAGGTGGTGTATAATTACGCCACCGATCGCAGTCTTTTTCCGGTTCATCGGGTCACAGGACCCCCGAATGGACCGGAAACGCAGAAAACCGCAGGTCTGAATTGACCTGCGGTTTTCTGCGATCGCCGATACGGGGGGGTCAAATGACCCCCCCCTGCATTGTTACGGGATGCCGGCTGAATGATTTCAGCCGAAATCCCGTTCCGATTAACCCCCGCGGCGCCGGAATTCCGATTTTAAGTCAGGACGTACCGGTACGTCCTGGGCCCTTAAGGACTCGGGAAATAGGGTGTACCGGTACGTCCTGGGTCCTTAAGGGGTTAAAGGGCTTCTGTCACCCCACTAAAGTCTTTTTTTTTTTGGGCTACTTATAATCCCTATACTGCGATATATCAATACATAATGTTATTAATCATTTTGGTTCAGTAGTTAATAAAAAAAACGAACTTTTATCATATGCAAATTACCTGTCTACCAGCAAGTAGGGCGGCTCCTTGCTGGTAGCAGCCGCATCCTCCTTTCATAAAGACGCCCCCTCCTCCTGTTGATTGACAGGGCCAGCGCACGCGCTCGTTCTCTGGCTGTCCCTGTCTGCATTCAAAATCTGGCGCCTGCGCCGTATCTGTCTTCAGTCGGTGCAGGCGCACTGAGAGGAGGACGCTCGCTCGGCCGCTCCTTCCTCAGTGCGCCTGCACCGGGTGTAGATGTGACGTCATCGGCGCAGGCGCATTGAGGATGGAGCGGCCGAGCAAGCGTCCCCCTCTCAGTGCGCCTTCGCCGACTGAAGACAGATACGGCGCAGGCGCCAGATTTTGAATGCAGACAGGGCCAGCCAGAGAACGAGCGCGTGCACTGGCCCTGTCAATCAACAGGAGGAGGGGGCGTCTTTATGAAAGGAGGATGCGGCTGCTACCAGCAAGTAGCCACCCTACTTGCTGGTAGACAGGTAATTTGCATATGATAAAAGTTCGTTTTTTTTATTAACTACTGAACCAAAATGATTAATAATATTATGTATTGATATATCGCAGTATAGGGATTATACTGTAAGTAGCCAAAAAAAAAAAAGACTTTAGTGGGGTGACAGAAGCCCTTTAACAAAACCTGCCATTTAAATAACAGTAGGCTGGAGATGTTTGTCGAGCCAAATCCCCAACCTTTCTTTTATTTATTTTTTCTCTCGCTGTTTGGACATTTGCTATCTCCTCTGATGACCTGGGATTCTCTTCCGTGCACTGCTTGGTCTGGTTTTGGTGAGCTGACTTTTTTCTTGTTTCTATACAATATCTGTGCCAATCTTGATACTCCCTGTGCTGCCAAGGATGTGCCCAATATATGATAATAACAATATAATAATAATCTTTATTTATATAGTGTCAACATATTCCGCAGCGTTTTATAATCAGGAGGTTGAAGTACAAACAGAGTCATAAATAACATAGCAGTAAACAGGTCACCAATTAAAACAAGATGAATGAGGGCCCTGATCACAAGAGCTTACAATCTATGAGGAGATAGGGGTGACAGAAGATAACAACTGCTTGTTTTGTACAATGCTCCGGCCTTCTTAAAGAGGTTATCCCACGAATAATGTAAAGTAATGAAAATCACACATCACATAGTAAATGACAATACCTTTCTAACAAAGCTAGAACCAGCCCTGTACCTCACATGGGTCCAGAGATCTCCCCATTCATTGCTCTGCTAGATTTATATCAAGCTGACAGCTCAAGGGGAGTGTCTTTTCTGCTGCAGCTCAGGGGGCGTGTCTAAGCTCTCCCTATCACAGCTCAGGGGGCGTGTCTCAGCTCTCCCTATCACAGCTCAGGAGGCAGTTGAAGGATGAAACTGAGCATGTGCGACCTTCTCAATGAGCAGGTCAAAGAAATAAGACATTAAGTGGTGCTAGATGGATATATTTTATTGAATAACTCAGTGGCTATACAAAATTTAGAATTACATGCAATTACAAAAGTATTCAGATCCAGGTGCTGGTTCGAAAACTGTAGAATATTTTTCATGGGACAACCCCTTTAACACAATGGGGTAGTAGATATAAGGCTGCATGAGCTAGTCACCAGCCGATAGTTCTTCTGACTGATGTAGGGCTTCTGAGAGCATGGGGTGTGGTAGATACTGATGGATCAGGTTCAGAAGAATACTGAAGGAGGGGGGATAAATGGAAGACCGTTAGATCAGGGGATGTGACAGGCTAACCTAAAAAGATGTGTTTTTAGGGAGCCACTAAAACTGTGGATCTTATGAATTAGCCAAATTGTTTGCGAAAGGAAATTCCAGAGAACTGGTGCAGCTCGAGAGGTCAGTAGTGCATGTGGTAGGACGAGAAGAAGAGAGGAGCCCGGAGACTTCTTCTTTTGTGACTGGGTCAAATGTGGAGAGTAAGCCATAGGAGATGCGGAGCCATAGAGTCTGGGAGCTGATTTCCTGTTGGATATTTTCAATTTACTCTTTGAAGTAGGTGGCCAGATCTCTAGCAAGGAGGTCTGTACAAGTCGTCCTTATTTTTGGACTGAGGTGAAAAGTACCAGGGTTGTTTTCGTCTTTGTTTTTGAGTGTAGGGGGCGCTACTTCATCCAGGCTGCTTCTGAGGTCATTTTAGTGTTTTGCAGCCAGTTCTGGACAGGAGAGGGAGGAGGTTGGGGACAGAGGTGACAGTAGAGAGTCTGTAAGTTTCTTAGTGTCAATGACATGTAGATACCTGAATGTGTGATAAGTAGGAGTGTGCTGAGATGGATGAGGACTTGTGACAGTGAAGGAGAGAAGGTCGTGGTCAGAGTGTGGGAGAGGAGAGTTGGTAAAGTTGGAAACTGACCAAAAATAGAAAACCACACATAAATTCTGAATACATGCTTCATTTCATTTTAAAAGGTATTTCACAACTTGATTAAATATTACATATATTGCAGTAAAGACCCAAACCCCCACCTCCCAGAGTCCAGGTCTAGATAAAACCACCCAATCTCAATCATAATCAGTGGTATAGTGGTAGGCAATCATCAGTAGTATTGAGCACGATAGCTATATGCTCTAGTGTGCTAATAATAGTATGCACAAATGATTACAGGATCGTCATACCTATAATACCGCCATACCACAATTTCCACCCTATTATTACCATTAGTTGTCACTATTTAAAGTGTTATATAAGCATACATTTTAAGTATACATAAAAAAGAGACATCAAATGGTGGAAAAGTAAGATGGAATACAGACCCGGAGTGTGGGGGGTGAGTAAGCAACCCCGACGTACATTTCGCCTCGCTTCCTCCTCCCAGTATATGTTTTTAGGATATAAGAGCGTAGCGTGTACCATAGCTAATATACTATATAGTATCTCATGGTGCGCAACACGTGCTAAATATAAATTCCCACATGTGGTGAGATATGATATTTTATATGTATTTTACTAATATACTATTGGTGTGAAACTCAAACGGTCAAGTGAAACCAATCTATACTCAGACTCTGTACACACTCAAGGCCGCAGCCAGCATGCATCACAGAACCAGTATACGTGGAAACGCCACAGCCAGTACACAAAGCGTATGCAGCCAGCCTGCACGGCACCGGTGACAGGAGCCACAGAGATATGGGGAGACACAAACATAGGCAACAGTTCACACACAACATCGCAGCCAGCACGCAGCCCCAAGCAACCCACATACACTGGTGTCATCCTGCGAGACAGAATGCAGCCACTGCCTGCACGGCACCACAACTGTCACAGTGATCCGCACCGTGACACTAAGGCCCCTTTCACACAAGCGAGTTTTCCGCGCGGGTGCAATGCGTGACATGAACGCATAGCACCCGCACTGAATCCTGACCCATTCATTTTAATGGATCTGTGTACATAAGCGTTGTTTTTCACGCATCAGTTCTGCGTTGCGGGAAAATCGCAGCATGTTCTATATTCTGCGTTTTTCACGCAGCCCTGGCCCCATAGAAGTGAATGGGGCTGCGTGAAAAACGCATTGCATCTGCAAGCAAGTGCGGGTGCGATGCGTTTTTCACTGATGGTTGCTAGGAGATGTTTGTAAACCTTCATTTTTTTAGCACGCGCGTGAAAATTGCATCAAAACGCATTGCGGAAAAAACTGAACAACTGAACTCAATCGCAGACAAAACTGACTGAACTTGCTTGCAAAATGGTGAGAGTTTCACTGAACGCACCCTGAACGCATCCGGACCTAATCCGTCAGGCCTCTTTCAAACGGGCGTCATGTTTTTGGCCCGGATAAGATGCGAGTGAGTCGCGGGAAAATGCGTGATTTTTCCGCGTGAGTGCAAAACATTGTAATGCGTTTTGCACGCGTGAGAAAAATCGGCATGTTTGGTACCCAAACCCGAACTTCTTCACAGAAGTTCGGGTTTGGGATCGGTGTTGTGTAGATTGTACTATTTTCCCTTATAACATGGTTATAAGGGAAAATAATAGCATTCTGAATACAAAATGCATAGTACAATAGCGCTGAAGGGGTTAAAAAAAATAATTTAACTCACCTTAATCTACTTGTTCGCGCAGCCCGGCTTCTCTTCTGTCTTCTTTTTTGAGGAATAGGACCTTTGATGATGTCACTGCGCTCATCACATGGTCCATCACATGATCTTTTTTACCATGGTGATGGATCATGCTACGGACCATGTGATGAGCGCAGTGACGTCACCACGGGTCCTTTTTCTACTGCACAGCAAAGAAGAAGACAGGAGAGATGCCGGCTGCGCGAACAAGTGGATTAAGGTGAGTTAAATTTTTAGTTATTTATTTTTAACCCCTCCAGCGCTATTGTACTTTGCATTCTGTATTCAGAATGCTATTATTTTCCATTATAACCATGTTATAAGGGAAAATAATAATGATCGGGTCCCCATCCCGATCGTCTCCTAGCAACCGTGCGTGAAAATTGCACCGCATCCGCACTTGCTTGTGATTTTCACGCAGCCCCATTCACTTCTATGGGGCCTGCGTTGCATGAAAAACGCACAATATATAACATTCTGCGATTTTCACGCAACGCACAAGTGATGCGTGAAAATCACCGCTCATGTGCACAGCCCCATAGAAGTGAATAGGTCTGGATTCAGTGCGGGTGCAATGTGTTCACCTTACGCATTGCACCCGCGCGGAAATCTCGCCCATGTAAAAGGGGCCTAAGAAGTCTGGGAGACAAACTTTGCAGAGTCGACATGTGGCTCAAAGAAATCCTGGTGGTGTTGTCCGAATGGAGAAGATGAGGAACAAGAAGGCATACAGTCAGGTCCATAAATATTGGGACATCGCCACAATTCTAAGATTTTTGGCTCAGGTGAACGGTGTAGGCATTACAACAGTTTGCATATGTGTTTCCCACTTGTTAAGGAACCAAAAGTAATGGGACAGAATAATAATCATAAATCATACTTTCACTTTTTAATACTTGGTTGCAAATCCTTTGCAGTCAATTACAGCCTGAATTCTGGAACGCATAGACATCACCAGATGCTGGGTTTCATCCCTGGTGATGCTCTGCCAGGCCTCTACTGCAACTGTCTTCAGGTCCTGCTTATTCTTGGGGCATTTTCCCTTCAGTTTTGTCTTCAGCAAGTGAAATGCATGCACAATCGGATTCAGGTCAGGTGATTGACTTGGTCATTGCATAACATTCCACTTCTTTCCCTTAAAAAAACTCTTTGGTTGCTTTTGCAGTATGCTTTGGGTCATTGTCCATCTGCACTGTGAAGCTCCGTCCAATGAGTTCTGAAGCATTTGGCTGAATATGAGCAGATAATATTGCCCGAAACACTTCAGAATTCATCCTGCTGCTTTAGTCAGCAGTCATATCATCAATAAATACAAGAGAACCAGTTTCATTGGCAGCCATACATGCCCACGCCATGACACTACCACCACCATGCTTCACTGATGAGGTGGTATGCTTAGGATCATGAGCAGTTCCTTTCCTTCTCCATACTCTTCTCTTCCCATCACTCTGGTACAAGTTGATCTTGGTCTCATCTGTCCATAGGATGTTGTTCCAGAACTGTGAAGGCTTTTTTAGATGTCGTTTGGCAAACTGTAATCTGGCCTTCTTGTTTTTGAGGCTCACCAATGGTTTACATCTTGTGGTGAACCCTCTGTATTCACTCTGGTGAAGTCTTCTCTTGATTGTTGACTTTGACACACATACACCTACCTCCTGGAGAGTATTCTTGATCTGGCCAACTGTTGTGAAGGGTGTTTTCTTCACCAGGGAAAGAATTGGTCGGTCATCCCCCACAGTTGTTTTCCGTGGTCTTCCGGGTCTTTTGGTGTTGCTGAGCTCACCGGTGCGTTCCTTCTTTTTAAGAATGTTCCAAACAGTTGTTTTGGCCACGCCTAATGTTTTTGCTATCTCTCTGATGGGTTTGTTTTGTTTTTTCAGCCTAATGATGGCTTGTTTCCCTGAGAGTGACAGCTCTTTGGATCTCATCTTGAGAGTTGACAGCAACAGATTCCAAATGCAAATAGCACACTTGAAATGATCTCTGGACCTTGTATCTGCTCATTGTAATTAGGATAATGAGGGAATAACACACACCTGGCCATGGAACAGCTGAGAAGCCAATTGTCCCATTACTTTTGGTCCCTTAACAAGTGGGAGGCACATATGCAAACTGTTGTAATTCCTACACCATTCACCTGATTTGGATGTAAATACCCTCAAATTAAAGCTGACAGTCTGCAGTTGAAGCACATCTTGTTCGTTTTATTTCAAATCCATTGTGGTGGTGTATAGAGCCAAAAATGTTAGAATTGTGTCGATGTCCCAATATTTATGGACCTGACTGTATATCTATCAGTGGAGACATTACTGGCTGTAAGACGTTCGTGGTGCTGTATTCACCTGTATGTTTGGTAGCAAGGAATGTAATTGTAATGACAGAAGCTTAGAACAGAGCCTATGGTGTGAGAATAGCCTCTTGCTAACATTTATCACTGTTCTCTTCCTGTAGGTACTCAGTTTGTCACTAAGGGGTACTTGGAAAAGTTAAAGGGGTTGTGTTACTTCAGTAAGTGGCATTTATCATGTAGAGAAAGTTAATACAAAGCACTTACTGATGTATTGTGATTGTCCATATTGCTTCATTTGCTGGCTAGCTTCATTTTTCCATCACATTATACTCTGCTCCTTTTCATGGTTACGACCACCATGTAATCCATCACTGGTGGTCGTGCTTGCACAACATAGGAAAAAGCATAGTAGCCCTAACCATGGGAGGGCACATAGGCTGGTGGTGCTTTTTCCTATAGTGTGCAAGCACAACCACAACCACCGCTGATGGAATGTAGGGTGGTCATAACCATGGAAACGAGCAGTGTCTAATGTGATAGAAAAATGAATCCAGCCAGTTAAGGAGGCAATATGGACAATCACAATTCGTTAGTAAGAGCCTTGTATTAACTGTCTCTACATGATCAATGCTATTTGCTGAAGTGAGACAAGCCCTTTAAGAATCAGACACTGGTATTACTATATTTAAGTACTAGAAAAACTGCCAGTCCATATGCTGAAAGCTGTGCCCAGGAGGTAACTAGTCTTCCTTGCTGCGTGCAGAACTTCTCTCAAGTCCTAAGTTCTTATGACGTCACTAAAAGTACAAGAGTTTTGGCGAATCACGTCAGCTGCCAGTCTTAAACATGGCTACCCACCACTTCCGGGACTTGAAACCAATTAAAAACAGAGGGTGTGGCTAGCAGCCTGTGCCACGTTCCATCGGTACGTGATGACGTCAGCAAGTACTCCAGTTCTGCCTGCTGGTTGGTGGCATAGGCCTCTGGGGGTGTGGCTTGTGCTGGTGGTGTCCCTGGCTCGGCCGCGTCGGGGCGTGGTTTGCTGGCATAGAGTGGCAGTTGGTAGAAGTAAGCGAGCTATGGGCTCCAGCCGGGGCTGAGGCTGTACGGGGTGACTGACGGACCATACCGGCTAATCATGGAGGACGTCAACTCCAACATGAACGCAGACCTGGAGGTGCGGAAGCTGCAGGAGTTGGTGAAGAAGCTGGAGAAGCAGAACGAGCAGCTCCGCTCCCGCTCCACTCTTGCCCCGAACTCGCCCAGAACAGCCGCGCTGCCCCCGGCTCCCCGGCCGCAGCCCTCTCCGCACACCGCCCCCGCCTCCATGCTGCTTGTGGCCACCGGCGGCCGCAGCCTGAGTCCCGGGCCCGCAGGAGGGCGAGGAGACGGGGCCGCCTGGGAAGAGTTCATGGAAGCGGTAGCCGAGGAGAGGAGAAGGGAGGCGGAGAGCGGGCTCCTGCTGGACCAGGTGGTGTCGCTCCGGCCGGAGGAGCTGGAGGGGATGGTGGACTTCGAGGAGGAGGAGAGCTGGTAAGTACCGGCCGCTGTCACATCATGTCACCTACCTGTCACAGGGGCATAAGTTGTCACCACAGGCCCCTCCCTCTTCTGTGTGACAACCAGGGGTCTTACGAAGTCACCTGACACCCTGTCAGTTCTGGGGTACAGGCAATGGCCCAAACTCATTCAGGCAGCCCCCAGAATCGTGCCCCCAATGGCAGCCATTGGTCTGCCCTGGATGTGTCCTGTTGGGCACCTGGTCTTGTACTTCACCTGGGGTGGCATGTGTGCCTGCTGCACCCACAGCTGCTGGCATGTAACCTCTGGGGCGGGCTCCTGATCTGCGCCTGAAGTGGTCAGACTGGTAAAGTCTACAGGAGTTTGTCTGCTGCTCATTGTCGTAGTCATTACATTAGGTGACGCATCCTTTTTAATAAATCATGTGACATCACAGGCGCCGTTTACATTGGATGCAGTGTTATGACAGCGCCTTTTTGGTGTATACGCCGTGCTGGTTTCTGGCCGCTGCGGGGTGGTCAGCTGGCTGCTGTGGGGGGGTCACGGTCACCTTGCGGTCGGCTGGCTGGCTGCTGCAGGGGGGGGGGTCACCTTGCGGTCGGCTGGCTGGCTGCTGCAGGGGGGGTCACCTTGCGGTTGGCTGGCTGGCTGCTGCAGGGGGGGGTCACCTGGCGGTCGGCTGGCTGCTGCGGGGGGGAGTCACCTGGCGGTCGGCTGGCTGCTGCGGGGGGGGGGGTCACCTGGCGGTCGGCTGGCTGCTGCGGGGGGGGGAGTCACCTGGCGGTCGGCTGGCTGCTGCGGGGGGGGGGAGTCACCTGGCGGTCGGCTGGCTGCTGCGGGGGGGGGGAGTCACCTGGCGGTCGGCTGGCTGCTGCGGGGGGGGGAGTCACCTGGCGGTCGGCTGGCTGCTGCGGGGGGGGGGGGGGGGGAGTCACCTGGCGGTCGGCGGGCTGCTGCGGGGGGGGGGGGGGGGAGTCACCTGGCGGTCGGCTGGCTGCTGCGGGGGGGGGGGGGGAGTCACCTGGCGGTCGGCTGGCTGCTGCGGGGGGGGGGGGGGGTCGGGCTGGCTTCTGCGGGGGGGGTCACCTGGCCGCCGCTGTGGGGGTCAACTGGCGGTCGGCTGGCCGCTGTGGGGGTCACCTGGCGGTTGGCTGGCTTTCATTGGTGGAGGGCTGAGTGCTGAGACTCCTCTGATCACTAAAACTCAGAGAGACGCTCTCATGTAGTGCACTCTCTCTCCTCACTGCAGGAGACAGGCTCCTGGACTTCCTATTCACCTCCTGCAGTGTGCAGCACATCTTCAGGATGCAAGGTTGAGATGACAGAAACAAGTGGATTCTGCTGCCTGTATATGTGCACGTGCCGGATGCATCCCCTTACTGATCAGCATCTGCAGTATAGTGGAGGCAGCCAGGCACAGCCCAAGGAAGTGGTCATCTGAACAAGCCAGTTGACTGCCACCATCTCCTGACGGCAGATGTTGGGGAAGACGAGGATTAGACTGTTGGAATTCAAGTTGCACGAACATTTTGGGATTGTACAGGATTAATAAACCATGGCTGCTTTCTTCTAGAAGGTAGGTTGTGTCTGGTATTAAGTGAGTTAGGAGGAGCGGCAATGCCACGTACTCCCTGTGGACAGGTGTGACACTGTTTCTGGAATAAAGTAGCCATGTTTTTCTAATCGTGGTTAATCCCTTTTAAGCTAGTTTCACATCTCCGGCAGCAATTTCGGCTGAGAAGAGCCTGATGGAACTGTCCGGATCTGACACTGCCGGACGCAAACGGAATGCCTGATGGGGGACGGTGGAGATCCGGGCGCAATTCGGCAAATATGCAGAGAAACCACTGCCTGCTGCAGTTTGTGTCCGTCCAATTCCCGGCATTCTCTGCCAGAACTAGCTGCCGGATCACAATGCCGGAGATGTGAAACTACCATAAGCCGCCATCAAAGTGTCTGGAAGCGATTTACTATCCCCCCCCCCCCTTCTTGAGAATACATGGATGCTTAGCCGAGCTGAGAGTGTATGTATGGTGGTGGGGGGTTCAGAAAGAAATGGCTGTCAGATGAGTACTCGGCATCTGTCTAAAGCGGTACCAAAACTACCACTCCAATTATGTCCTCACAGCCTGTGGCTATCAGGACATGATAGGAGTTGTAGTTTTGCAGCAGTTGGAGAACACTGAGCTAAGGGATATTGCCACCTTCATGGTCCCCACTGATCTTCATGCTGTGGTCATGGGCAGACACTCGGGACCTGAGATCTGTTACTGGTCTTACGGCTTTGAAGTCCCATTCTACCAAAAAGAGAAGTGTCCTCTTCTGGGAAGTCCAAGGCGTGAGCTCATTATATGAAGCCACTTACCTGGGGTTTAATGGGGAGTTACTTGTCCTAAAGCAGAGACCTCTTCATCTCTGGGTAATTGGCTTTCTGTGCAGTGACAGATCTAGTCGGACATTTCCCCGGCAGGAACCCGGCGGATGTAGCTGTACACATGTATATCCTTCATGTATAGCATTATTGCGGCATTGATATTTTAGGGTGCTTTCACACTTGCGTTTTTCTTTCCCGGTATTGAGTTTCGTCCTAGGGGCTCAATACCAAAAAAGAACTGATCAGTTTTATCCTAATGCATTCTGAATGGAGAGCAATCCCTTCAGGATGCATCCGGATGTCTTCCGTTCAGTCTTTTTGCCTTTTCAGGACGGAGATAATACCGCAGCATGCTACGGTTTTATCTCTGGCCAAAATTCTGGAACACTTGCCGGCATTTTTTCCTATTGAAATGCATTAAAGCCAGATCTGGCCCGAGTGTTCCTGCAAAACAGATCCGTTTTTTTTTTTTTTTAAAACATTTCTTTATTCAGATGCACAGGATATACAGTCACTTACTACAATAAGTATACATCTTAAGAGACATACAATCATATTTCTTGCTATCTGCATTCTAATACATCTTTTTTCTCCCCATTATTTTTCCCCACCTTAACTACCCACCCTCCCTTCACCCCTCCCAACTTCTGCTACTCATACCAATCTTGTTCATTTCCTCTAATATTTCAGATTTCACACAAGAATAGAAAATAAAAAACCCAAACCCTTATCTAGATCTCCAATAAACCTAGAGTGCCTCTCAAACTTGCCTCCAAAAACCACTTTGTTTGCTTGAATGGGGTTACTAATTCCACAATTTCTTCCCTTGTTAGGCTATGCTCCACCAGTTTTTTCCATTTTTTAAAAAATTTTGCTACTTCCTTCTCTTTGTTCCTACCTACTTCTAATCTCTCTAGATACAAAATTTTCTTAATGAGACCCACCACCTCTTCTTTGGTAGGAATGACTGGCTCTAACCAATGTCGTAGCAAACACTTTTTGACTGCCATAAGGGTAATATGGACTCCTGGTTCCGCCACCCCTTTGCCCAACGAGATATCCTGACCCACAGGAATATATTGGAACACACATTGTTGCGGATCTGTTCTCACCTCTACATCCCAAACCTCTTTAATAAGCGAGATCACGTCTTCCCATAACGGTCTAAGCCGTTGGCAGTTCCACAGCCCATGTAAAAGGTCTGCTTTAGGTAATGAACATTTAGGGCATTCCCTCAGATAATGTGCTGGTGCATTAGTATATGAGAGGTTGTATGCATATGTCGCTTTATGTAAGATCCTCCATTGCGATTCTCTCCATTGTTCACTATGGACTGCTTTCCTGACATACTCTAACCCCTCTCTCATTTTAAGGGTCAAATCTTCTGCCTCCACATCTCTCTCCCAATGCTTAAAAACAGATTTCGCCAGGTTCATAAGACTGATATCTCTCAGACGTCTATACGTCTCTGCCAGGGAGATCGTACCCCCACCCCTCCCCATTAGAGCTTCAAACCAGGTCATTCTGTCCACTTCTCCTAAGGAATCCGCCTGGGCTTTACAATAGGCTGAGAGCTGGTAAAATGCCAAAGGGTGAGATGTCTCCAACTGATATTTATTAACAAATTGCTCCCACGACATCTGCTTATAGTCTGGTCCAGTTAGTACAGATCCGTTTTTATGGTCTGCGCATCAGTTTGCATAAGTTTTGAATGAGCCGGTAGCGACTTAACTGCCTGCTGGAATCCTCTGCCGCAAGCGTGAAAGTAGCCTAAGGCTGGATTCACATCACATCACTGTTTCATTTTCCGTCCTGATCCGTCAGAAGAACAGGAAAAAAAACAAAAAACAACCCTGTGTATTCTGCATGCAGTACTTTGTTTTTTTGAACAATGATGTGAAACAACATGAACAACATGTGAAAATGGCTCAAACGGATGCTTGAAATACAGGGTCGGTGTCTTTTTAATTTTTTTTTTTATAGGATCCTTTTTTTTTCTGAAAGTGAAGCGGTGATGTGAACCCGGCCTTACACTGGGCCGCAGTAAAGAGTTTCTTTGAGGTTATTGTAATCTGTGTCTGTCACCATTAATTGTGGTCAGTGTTGGGTGAGAATGGCATTCTGTTACTGGTGCCCGCTTGCGGTGCCAAGTCTATGCTGCTGACAGAATTGAATATTTAGCAGCAATAGTTGCAAGGTCGCCTGCAAATGTTTTCATTTATGCAGAATAGAGAAAGTTGCTTCTCAACTTTGATTTGACCAGTGTGACTTTCATCATGTAGCCTACTCCTTAAAGGGTTTGTCCGGCCTTAGAGCTGACAACCCCCGAGGCCTTATCCTGTGTCCCTAAACGTAAAAAACCCCACTCGCCTGTCCGTGGTCCCACCTCTGTGCTGTTCCCAGAGCATCCATAGCTGGGAGGTCACAGCGGCTTGAACGCTGGTGCCGAGGCTTGTGATTGGCCACAGTTCAGGGGAACAAGTTAGGATCCCAGGGGTTTGGACAACTCCTTTAAAGGGTTTTCCCCTATCCCGAGGATAGGTCATCAATTTCAGAATCCCGTAAAACCCATTTAAAGGGGCTGTCCATATCCTATTCATTCTGTGAGTCATGCAAAAATGAAGCTTTGCAATTTCCATTTTGTTAAAAATCATCCCCCAAAGTTATGACAATTACTTACATGGCAGTAGCACCACCTGGTGCTCAGTGTATGGCAGTGTGCACGTCCGTCTACTGAGCTGAGTGCTGCTGGTCGCACATGCCTAGTCACTCTCCCCATAGCCAGGCCTCTGAATAGTGCCATAGAAATAGGGCAGAAAGCTTGTTTGAAGGAGCAGTAGTATGAGAGTATTGCGGAGAAGGCTCCTTTTGCAGCAGAAGTAAGATGGGACTGTACTGTCATCTGCCAGAGGGGGGAGGAGACTGATTCTGTTCCGAGCCTACCCCCAGCAACACACTGGACACACGAAAGCAAAAAATGATGAAATGGTAATGGCTATTTCTGGAAAATCATGTAATGTCCCCTTTTAAAGGGATTTGTGGGTGAGGTATTGTTTTCTGCCTGCAGAAGTGATACCATAATGCTGAACGGAGGCGAGCACGTGCGTAGTTATATAGCCCAGGCTGAATGTTATCGCTCTTCCTATTTACTCTTACTGGTGGTACGGACCTGTTCTCACTGGCCGTCAGTGTAGTCTGGATACATGCTGTTGAGACTTGTAAGTCTCGGCCCTTTAGACACCACATCGTCAGCAACTCTGAGGATGGTGTTCTGCTCCTTCTCCTAGACCCTGCCCTGTAGACATGATGGCAGCAATGATGCCGTGTCTTACGGCTCATGCACACGGCCGTTGCCCTGCATACTGCGGGTCGCCAATACACGGGGCACCGGCCGTGTTCACCCCACATCACGGATGGGGACCCATTCACTTGAATGCGATCGGAGATGCGGAGCGGATGCACGGATCGGAACCCCACGGAAGCACTATGGAGTACTTCCGTGGTGTTTCTGGTCGTGCCTCTGCACAGCAAAAAAAGTAGTGCATGCACTTTTTTGCGCTGCGGACCGTTGGATGCGGATCGCGGACCCCATTCAAGTGAATGGGTCCGCGATCCGCATGCGGCTGCCCCAAGGTCGGTGCCCGTTCATTGCGGACTGCAACAACGGTCGTGTGCATGACCCCTTAGGGCGGGGTTTTTCCAGCAGGGCTTAAAGCAAGCTTGGATCTGTGATGTTCGAGCTGGAAGGAGAGGCAGAGACCTGATGCTACAGATACTCCCTGTGAGATTTGAGCCGGGGTACGGGTCACAGATCACAATTACGGTGGAGGAATCAGAATGTGCTCAGAACCTCATAGAAACTGCCCAATATACTGAGTACTATGAATAGCCCCTGGTGTATAACGCACTGAGGTCAAATGGTGGTATTATTATTTTTTTGTGTGAGTAACCGGAAAACCCCTTTAACCCCTTAAGGACCGGGCTCATTTTCACCTTAAGGACCAGGCCATTTTTTGCAAATCTGACCAGTGTCACTTTAAGTGCTCATAACTTTAAAACACTTTGACTTACCCAGGCCGTTCTGAGATTGTTTTTTCGTCACATATTGTACTTCATGACACTGCTAAAATTGGGTCAAAAAAGTTAATTTTTTTGCATAAAAAAATACAATTTTTACCGTAAATTTTGAAAAATTTGCAAATTTCAAATTTTCAGTTTCTCTACCTCTGTAATACATAGTAATACCCCCAAAAATTGTGATGACTTTACATTCCCCATATGTCTACTTCATGCTTGAATTGTTTTGGGAATGATATTTTATTTTTTGGGGATGTTACAAGGCTTAGAAGTTTAGAAGCAAATTTTGAAATTTTCAGAAATCTTCAAAATCCCACTTTTTATGGACCAGTTCAGGTTTGAAGTCATATTGTGAGGCTTAGATAATAGAAACCTCCCAAAAATGACCCCATTCTAGAAACTACACCCCTCAAGGTATTCAAAACTGTTTTTTCAAACTTTGTTAACCCTTTAGGTGTTCCACAAGAGTTAATGGCAGATGGAGAAACAATTTTGAAATTTATATTTTTTGGAAAATTTTCCAATATAATCAATTTTTTCCAGGAGTAAAACAAGGGTTAACTGCCAAACAACACTCAAAATGGGTTGCCCTGATTCTGTAGTTTGCAAAAACACCCCATATGTGGTCGTAAACTACTGTTTGGCCGAACGGTAGCACATAGAAGGAGGGGAACACCATATGGGTTTTGGAAGGCAGATTTGGCAGGACTGGTTTTGTTTATACCATGTCCCATTTGAAGCCCCCTGTTGCACCCCTAGAATAGAAATTTCAAAAAAGTGACTCCATCTAAGAAAGTACACCCCTCAAGGTATATAAAACTGGGTTTACAAACTTTGTTAACCCTTTAGGTGTTCCACAAGAGTTAATGGCAGATGGAGAAACAATTTTGAAATTTATATTTTTTGGAAAACTTTCCAATATAATCAATTTTTTCCAGGAGTAAAACAAGGGTTAACTGCCAAACAACACTCAAAATGGGTTGCCCTGATTCTGTAGTTTGCAAAAACACCCCATATGTGGTCGTAAACTACTGTTTGGCCGAACGGTAGCACATAGAAGGAGGGGAACACCATATGGGTTTTGGAAGGCAGATTTGGTAGGACTGGTTTTGTTTATACCATGTCCCATTTGAAGCCCCCTGTTGCACCCCTAGAATAGAAATTTCAAAAAAGTGACTCCATCTAAGAAAGTACACCCCTCAAGGTATTCAAAACTGGGTTTACAAACTTTGTTAACCCTTTAGGTGTTCCACAAGAGTTAATGGCAGATGGAGAAACAATTTTGAAATTTATATTTTTTGGAAAATTTTCCAATATAATCAATTTTTTCCAGGAGTAAAACAAGGGTTAACTGCCAAACAACACTCAAAATGGGTTGCCCTGATTCTGTAGTTTGCAAAAACACCCCATATGTGGTCGTAAACTACTGTTTGGCCGAACGGTAGCACATAGAAGGAGGGGAACACCATATGGGTTTTGGAAGGCAGATTTGGTAGGACTGGTTTTGTTTATACCATGTCCCATTTGAAGCCCCCTGTTGCACCCCTAGAATAGAAATTTCAAAAAAGTGACTCCATCTAAGAAAGTACACCCCTCAAGGTATTCAAAACTGGGTTTACAAACTTTGTTAACCCTTTAGGTGTTCCACAAGAGTTAATGGCAGATGGAGAAACAATTTTGAAATTTATATTTTTTGGAAAATTTTCCAATATAATCAATTTTTTCCAGGAGTAAAACAAGGGTTAACTGCCAAACAACACTCAAAATGGGTTGCCCTGATTCTGTAGTTTTCATAAACACCCCATATGTGGTTGTAAACTACTGTTTGGCCGAACGGTAGCACATAGAAGGAGGGGAACACCATATGGGTTTTGGAAGGCAGATTTGGCAGGACTGGTTTTGTTTATACCATGTCCCATTTGAAGCCCCCTGTTGCACCCCTAGAATAGAAATTTCAAAAAAGTGACTCCATCTAAGAAAGTACACCCCTCAAGGTATTCAAAACTGGGTTTACAAACTTTGTTAACCCTTTAGGTGTTCCACAAGAGTTAATGGCAGATGGAGAAACAATTTTGAAATTTATATTTTTTGGAAAATTTTCCAATATAATCAATTTTTTCCAGGAGTAAAACAAGGGTTAACTGCCAAACAACACTCAAAATGGGTTGCCCTGATTCTGTAGTTTGCAAAAACACCCCATATGTGGTCGTAAACTACTATTTGGCTAAACGGCAGGACATAGAAGAAGGGGAACGTCATTTTTGGAAGGCAGATTTTGCTGGACTGGTTTATTGACACCATGTACCCTTTCAAGCCCCCTGATGCACCCCTAGAGTAGAAACTCCATAAAAGTGACCCCATCTAGGAAACTACGGGATAAGGTGGTTGTTGTTTTGGGACTATTTTTGGGGTAAATTTGATTTTTGGTTGCTCTATATTACTCTTTTTTGAGGCAATGTAACAAAAAAATGTAATTCTAAAATTGTTTCTACATTCACTATTTGGTTTTGTGGAACACCTAAAGGGTTAACATAGTTTGTAAAGTAACTTTTGAATACCTTGAGGGGTGTAGTTTCTTAGATGGGGTCACTTTTTTGGAGTTTCTAGTCTAGGCTACATCAGGGGGGGCTTCTAATGGGACATGGTGTCAAAAAAAAAACTGTCCATCAAAATATGCCTTCCAGAAACCATATGGAGTTCCCTTCGTTCTATGCCCTGCCGTGCGGCTATATAACCATTTACGACCACATATGGGGTGTTTCTGCAAACTACAGAATCGGGGCAATAAATATTTAGTTTTGTTTGGCTGTTAACCCTTGCTTTATTACCGGCAAAATGGATTCAAATTGAAATTTTGCCCAAAAATTGGTGTTTTGGCACAGTTTTTATTTTATATTTTTAACACCGTTCATCCGAGGCGTTTGGTCAAAAGTTATTTTTATAGCGACGACTTTTACGCACGCGACGATGCCCAATATGTATGGCTCTCAGACTTTGGAGACACTAAGCAGGCATCCTAAAACTGCGGCCCTCCAGATATTGTAAAACTACAATTCCCACCATGCCCTGCTGATGGCTGTAGGTTGTCTGGGCATGCTGGGAGTTATAGTTTTACAACATCTGGAGGGCCGCAGTTTGAGGATGCCTGCTCTAAAACTAATATTTTTTGGGGAAAGAAAAATTGTTTCCGTGTCTCCAAAGTCTGAGAGCCATAGTGTTTTATGTTCTCTAGTGGACTGTTGAGGATTATAAAAATTTAGTACTCCATGGAAGTGTGATACTCCCTGAAGCAACCGTCAATGCAGAGGCCCGGATGATCGGGGCAAGTGTCACATTGAGTAGTGGTGTCCTTCCGTATCCCCCTCCTGCGACACACTCTGCACTTTTTTTGGGTTCGTCCCTTCTTTCCAGTATGGGGGACCACACCTGGAAAGTGTTGGCCAGGGACGATCCGGGCGCCTCCAATTCCCGAGGTACTCCGGCCTGCTCTTTCCCGGTCCGAAAAGATCAGGTCTTTGAGGACTGCCTCATAGAACTGGAGGAATGTCCCTGTGCTGCCAGCGCTTCGGGATAGTACAAAAGAGTTGTACATGGCAACCTGTACCAAGTAGACCGCAACTTTTTTGTACCATGCCCGGGTTTTGCGCATGGCGTTATATGGCGTGAGGACTTGATCAGAGAGATCAACTCCTCCCATATACCGATTGTAGTCGACGATACAATCGGGCTTGAGGACCGTTGCCGCGGTACCTCGCACAGGGACAGGGGTGGTGCCGTTACCGTGGATTGTGGACAGCATAAGGACATCCCTCTTGTCCTTATACCTGACCAGCAACAGGTTTCCACTGGTAAGGGCACGGGTCTCACCCCTGGGGATAGGTACCTGGAGGGGGTAGGCAGGGAGGCCGCGTTGATTTTTCCGCACGGTCCCACAAGCGAACGTGGATCTGGCGGCAAGGGACCTGAACAAGGGAATGCTGGTATAAAAGTTATCCACGTACAAGTGGTAACCATTATCCAGCAGTGGGTACATAAGGTCCCACACGAGTTTCCCGCTAACACCCAGAGTGGGGGGACATTCTGGGGGTTGAATACGGGAATCTCGCCCCTCGTACACACGAAATTTGTAAGTGTACCCTGAGGCACTCTCACAAATTTTGTATAGCTTCACGCCATACCTCGCCCGCTTTGTGGGAATGTATTGGCGGAAACTGAGTCTCCCCTTGAACGCAACGAGAGACTCATCAACCGCGACCTCCCTTCCAGGTACGTAGGCCTCCATGAATTTGGCCCCAAAGTGATCGATGACCGGCCGTATCTTATACAGCCGGTCATAGGCAGGATCACCTCGGGGTGGACATGCTGCATTATCGGAATAATGCAGACATTTCCGGATGGCCTCAAACCGTGTACGTGTCATGACCATACTGTACAGTGGGGTCTGGTATAGGACGTCCCCACTCCAGTATTGCCTGACACTGGGTTTTTGGACTAGACCCATATGCAGCACGAGGCCCCAAAATGTCCTCATCTCGGCTGCACTGACCGGCGTCCAGCCACCGGGTCTAGCCAAAACTGAGCCTGGGTTTTGAGCGACGAACTGTTGGGCGTACAGATTCGTCTGTGGGGGGGGACAAGTGGCGGGGGGGGGTCTGGGTTAGGGTTAGATGGATAGATGGAAGTTTGGAATAAAAGTTTTTTTGTTTTTTTTCCTAACTAACTTTTCCCTTCTTTCCCTGCCTAACGGTGCCTCTCCCTCACTGACCCTAACCTACCTGGGTGGCGATGGGTGCAGGAGGGTGATGGATGGCGATTAGGGGGACACAGGAGCTCGTTCTGGACGGTGCTGCACGGTCAGGGTGCTGGACAGGAAGAGGAGGGGAGAGAGGAGCGCAGGAAGTTTGAATCTCGCGCCTCTCTCCCCTGCACCAATCAGCACCCTGGACAGCGGCGTTCAGCACCAGGGCCAGCACCGCCTCTCCAAATCCTCGGACTGCGATAGGTGGTGTAAAATTACGCCACCGATCGCAGTCTTTTTCCGGTTCATCGGGTCACAGGACACCCGAATGGACCGGAAACGCAGAAAACCGCAGGTCTGAATTGACCTGCGGTTTTCTGCGATCGCCGATACGGGGGGGTCAAATGACCCCCCCCTGCGTTGTTACGGGATGCCGGCTGAATGATTTCAGCCGGCGTCCCGTTCCGATTAACCCCTGCGGCGCCGGAATTCCGAATTTAAGTCAGGACGTACCTGTACGCCCTTGGTCCTTAAGGACTCGGGAAATAGGGCGTACCGGTACGCCCTGCGTCCTTAAGGGGTTAAGGCTACTTTCACACTGGTGTTTTGGCTTTCAGTTTCTGATATCCGTTCAGGGCTCTCACAAGCGGTCCAAAACGGATCCGTCCTGGCACACAATGTAAGTCAATGGGGACTAATACGTATTCACTGACACAATAGAAAACTGATCCGTCTCCCATTGACTTTCAATGGTGTTCAAGACGGATCCGTCTTTGCTATGTTGCAGATAATACAAACGGATCTGTTCTGAACGGATGCAGACGGTTGTATCATCTGAACGGATCCACACAAAACGCGAGTGTGACCGTAGCCTTAGATGCCCTCATCTCCTAGTAAAATAGAAGCATCTTGCGCTGTCCTTGCTCCAGTTAAATCTTTGTCTGCTATGAGAAGACATACATTTCCACTGGTATTTGCATCATTTTCTGCACTAAAAGGCTAATAAATCTGCTGGTCCCAGCCCCCCTTCTGGAAAAGACAGAGCAGCAATGAATGTGGAAGGCACGCATTTTTGAGTGAACTGACATAACTCGATCGATAGATTCCCCCATGTTAGAGTTCTTCCTAATAAACTGATGCTGTCCACCTTCTATGAAGACATGATTGAGGTGACGGGGACAGGACAGCCTGTCAGGTCATTGTAGTCATCTGGTCTCTTATTAGGTGGTGGTGACCCAAAGCTTAGAAAGCTATAAGGTAACTAACCAGGTAATGCCTAACCAGCCCCATGCTCAGCTTCCCCGGTCCCCGCACCTGTCTCTGTACACTGGCCTTCAGTAATGACGTTTCTCTGCTGCAGCAGCGGCCATCACTGAGGTCACGTGTCCAATCTGAAACATCCTCACTGGAGATTACAGAGGGTGATTGGGACCAGGGAAGCACAGGAGAAGCAGGGGATTGTTAAAGGGGTTCTCTACCCTTTTCTTACTGATGATCTATCCTTTGGATAGGTCATCAGTAGAGATGAGCGAAGCGACTTTGGATGCTACATCCGAAGTTGCTTCGCTTAAAAATGTGTTAATGCTGTACGGAGATCCTTCTCCGTACAGCATTAGAATGTACTGCCTCCGATGAGGCGAAGTCCGTTATTCACGAAGTCGCGCGCGACTTGGTTGATTTAACTTCGGTAATTGATTATTACAGTGAAAAACCTTGGAACCAGACTCTGCTTCGGTTCCAAGGTACCACTCTGAACTGAAGCCAAGTTTTAAACTGGTTTTTCACTGTAGTAATCAATTACCGAAGTTATTCACCGAAGTCTCGTGCGACTTCGCCTCATGGGAGGCAGTACATTCTAATGCTGTACAGAGAAGGATCTCCGTACAGCATTACAACAAATTTTTTAGCAAAGTGGCTTCGGATGTAGCCTGAGAAGCTCACTTGGCTCATCTCTAGTCATCAGCACCTGATCGGCACAGGTCCAACACCCTGAACCCCTGACGTACAGCTGTTTGAGAAGGCAGCGGTGCTCACAGTAGCGCTGCGGCCTTTTCGCTGCTTCCCGCAGGCCAGTGACATTGTAACTGTCATGTGGCCTGGGCTCCGGCTGAGCTTAGCTCATGCCACGTGACATTGTCGTGATGACACTGGCCTGTGAGAAGGCCGCAGCGCTACTGCCTTCTCAAACAGCTGATCAGTGGGTGTCGGACCCCCACCGATCAGATGATGATGACTTATCTTGAAGTTTTGAACGAAGCGACTTCGGGTGTAGCATCTGATGCTCGCTTCACTCATCACTTGAGGTTTAGCTTCTTCTTATAAAGCAGCCTACACTTACAGCTTGGCACCCTTCTGATCCCTTCACCCGGGTTATAAGAGCACAGGTAGTTAGGCCACGTTCACAACTCTGGCAGGTTATCCGGATCAGCTTGCTCCAGATGTGAACGCGGCCTAAGGGTACATGCATTGCGCAATTTTGCAGAACATTTGCGGACCCGTTCATTTATTTCTGTTCTGCAGCCCCGCAAAAGAAATAGAACATGTTCTTTTCTTGCAAAATATGGAATGCACACAATCGCTATCCGTGTTTTGTAGATCTGCACTTATAGATCGCAAAACACATGGTCTAAACATGGTTAAATCACTTCTCCTGGAAATCGGCAAAAAAAAATCTCATCAAATGTTGCCTTTTTTTGGTGCAGATTTCATAGCAGAAATGCAGCTGCCAGAATTTCTCTGTGCGGTCTTCCTTCTGTCCTCGGTATTCTCATGCTTGGCGGTGTGATTGTTTCCATATTCCACCTTCTCTATAGAATTCTCTTCCCTGTCCTATTTGATTTGCTCCATCCTCAAAGTTTTTCATTTTTTATGCAAATAAAGTTTTTGTTGGAGATTTGCTCCATTTGGTGCACTTCCACTTCTTTGGCTGTGAGATTGCAGGGACTGACAATGGAAGAAGATGGGAGGCGCTGGGCAGCATTGACACTCCAAATAGCGGCTCTGCTATCGATGACCTTATCTGCATAAGAGAGAAGCATTTCTCAGGATTAGAAGACGAGATTTTCACAAGAAATGTATGGTTATGTTTTGGGGCACCTACCCAACATGGTGGTATGTTCACTCTGAAACTGATTTTGGAGGTGACAGACTTCAGGATAGTCATCAATATCTGATCAATAGGGGTGTGACACTCGGCACTACCACTGTCTATCTGTCTAAAGAGGCCGCAGAGCTCCAATGAGGGCTGCAGTCTCCTCACAGCTCACCAAGGACAGCACCACACATTGTATAGTGGCAGTGCTTGGTATTGCAACTGAGGCCTATTTTCTTGATCTGAGCTGCACATATACCATGTGACCGATGAACGTGACGAGCCTAGGAAGATGTTGTGGCACTCTCCAGAGCACCGCAGCGTCTTCAAACAGTTGATCGCTAGAGATGCCAGGAGTTGGATATTGATTATCTTTCCTGAGGATAGATCCTGGAAAACCCCTTTTAGGGTCCATTCACATGTCCACAAGTGTTTTGCGGATCCGCACAACGCTGACACCGGCCATGTGCATTTTGCGGACCGCACATGGCCGGCACTTTAAATAGAAATGCATTTTCTTGTCTGTGGACAAGAATAGGATATGTTCTATTTTTTTGCGGAACAGAAGTGCGGATGTGGACCCATTTTGCGGACGTGTGAATAGACCCCTTTTTTTTTTTTAATCAGATAATTTTTATTAAAGGTTTTACATACAGCCAATTATTCAGATTAACCGTACATTTATATGACAATAGGATATCAATACAGTAAAATCAATCATACTTTATCCAAATCAGCACATCAATAACACTGCATCAAATAAACCTATATTAAATCTCCCAGTCCCCCCAACTCCCTTCCCACCTCCCCCTCTCTGTGTGGTCATCTCCCTCAACATGGACAAAAATGCTCCAATTCTCTTACGTCTTAACTTCCAAATCCCCTTAGGACCATTCCATTCCAAATATGAATCCATCTCTGAGACTCCCCCCTGGTCCAGCCAAATAAAATTTCTGTACAGTGCCTCTTTTAATATAGATGCCACTCTCCATGGATATCATTTGATTGACCATATTTATCCACTCTGATTTAGTCGGAGAGATCGGCATTATCCAGTGTTTTGCAATGGATTTACGTGCAATGTACAAATATTTAGCAATTGCTAATTTTATAATCATTGGTGGTTGTTAGGTCCTCTACATACCCAAGATGCCCCACCAGTGGAGTCTTTGGTAAAATAACTCCGTAGCTGTTTTCTATTTGTCTATACCCTCCACACCAGAGACGCTCCAGTTCTGTGCAGGACCAAAACATATGAGCCAAGTCTAGGGCAGTTAGAGTCCGCACGTAGACCCATCTTAAACAGGAGTCGTGGCGCCTTGTATACCCTATGAATAAGGAATAATTGCAATCTCCTATGGGCCACACACTGGCATAAGCCATGGAGATAATCGTGCGCGATGATCTGGCCTGCACCACTGAATCAATCACAGTCCAAGGAGGAGTCTTCCGTTCCGAGTCTGCGTGGCATGTCTCAATTGTAAGTATTGGTAAAATACACGGTTCGACAATTGAAATTCTGTCTGTAGTTGAAAGGATTTAAGATTATTCTCCAAGTACAGATGTGCTATTCTCGTTACCCCAGCTTTCTCCCAACTGTCAAAACCTTCCAGCTGGAATAGTTCCCCCAACCTTTCATTCCTCCAAATAGGGGTACATTTTGTACATCAGTAACTCCTATTAACTCCTTTTGCTTTCTCCCAAATTTTATGCATCAGGAGCATGGTAGCTAGGACCGGTGATCTCAGTCGAAACTTATGTGCCTCCATCAAAGATTTGTCAGACAATAGGGACTGTATAATTAACCTCCTAGAGTCTAATACAATACTGCCATCCTCTATCCCCCATCCTTGCATATGCTGCAATTGTGCAGTTATATAGTACACCCATGGGTTGGGCAAGGCTATACCTCCCTCTGTCTTAGGGCTCTTTCACACCTGCGTTGTTGTCTTCCGGCATAGAGTTCCGTCGTCGGGGCTCTATGCTGGAAGAATCCTGATCAGTTTTATCCTAATGCATTCTGAATGGAGAGAAATCCGTTCAGGATGCATCAGGATGTATTCAGTTCCGGACGGGAACGTTTTTTGGTCGGAGAAAATACCGCAGCATGCTGTGCTTTTTGCTCCGGCCAAAAATCCTGAACACTTACCGCAAGGCCGGATCCGGAATTAATGCCCATTGGAAGGCATTAATCCGGATCCGGCCTTAAGCTAAACGTCGTTTCGGCGCATTGCCGGATCCGACGTTTAGCTTTTTCTGAATGGTTACCATGGCTGCCGGGACGCTAAAGTCCTGTTTGCCATGGTAAAGTGTAGTGGGGAGCAGTATACTTACCGTCCGTGTGGCTCCCGGGGCGCTTCAGAGTGACGTCAGGGCGCCCCACGCGCATGGGTGACGTGATCGCATGGATCACGTCATCCATGCGCATGGGGTGCTCTGACGTCATTCTGGAGCGCCCCAGGAGCCGCACGGACGGTAAGTATACTGCTCTCCCGCTCCCCACTACTACTATGGCAGCCAGGACTTTAATAGCGTCCTGGGTGCCATAGTAACACTGAACGCATTTTGAAGACGGATCCGTCTTCAAATGCTTTCAGTTCACTTGCGGTGTTACGGATCCGGCGGGCACCTCCGGCAAATGGAGTACACGATGGATCCGGACAACGCAAGTGTGAAAGAGGCCTCAGGTAGCTGTAGTTTGGTTAGTGCTAGTCGTCTTTTTCCATATTAAATCTCTAAATATACCATCTATTCTGCGGAATAGGTACCCTGGAACCCATACTGGTGCATTATGTCATGTGAATAGACCCTTAGCGTAACATCTGCTGCAGTGCTCTTTTCTGGTAAATGCTGCTGCATAGTCATCCATTTGTGTAGTCTTCCTCTCTCTTTTCTGTTATGTAGTCTTGTGTGGTATATTTGTTGTATAGTGTGACGTGCTTGCCCCTCATAGATAGAAGATAATTGGGATGATGTTGTAGCCCCCAAGTAATTGTGACTCCTCCTATTTTGTGGGTGGTGTAGCTCTGAAACAGTCTTGAGATGCTATAAATTATCCTTGCAGTCCATTAGTATAATTCTTACCGGATGACATTACATTAGGTGGTTGAGTCATTTGCATCAGCAGAAACTCAGCATTTTTTTAATGTTTCTGAGTTAAAGACTTTCCATTGTAGACATCCATAGACCGGCCTCAGCAGTACCGGTACACGTTACCATGCAAAGTGTCTGTGTATCTGACTGCTGCTGTGTTCTGCCACCCTGTGCCCGGCTCCAGTTAGTTTGGCAGTATAATGGCGGTATGTGTGATCACCACAGTGCAGTTCCCATATACTCAGCCATTTGGGTAGTTTTTGTATCGCACCAGAAGGAAACTGTTGCCCGAACTGATCCCATGCTTTTCTATGAGGTCGTTTTTGAGCCGGCGCTTGCCAGAGCGTCCGTGTCGGGAGAGGCCGGCGCTTGCCAGAGCGTCCGTGTCGGGAGAGGCCGGCGCTTGCCAGAGCGTCCGTGTCGGGAGAGGCCGGCGCTTGCCAGAGCGTCCGTGTCGGGAGAGGCCGGCGCTTGCCAGAGCGTCCGTGTCGGGAGAGCCGTTGGGTCTTTGAGGTTTTTAGTGGTAGGTCCATGGCATCTCATCTTCTACGGCGGCCGTTGCAGTTGGGTACATTGCTTTGATGAGAAGTGTTTGGTTAGCTAGAACTGCTCTCCTCACATCCCACCTCTGCGTGCATTGCCTTTTCAGAGATCTGCAGTCTGTCACCAGAGTGACGCCGGCCAGCTAGCTGAATATATCGTAATCCTTTTGTCGTCAGCATGAACTCTCTTGGCCGAGCACATGAGCAGGCTTTCCATTTATAGATGTCTGCTGAATGTGGACAGCCGAGGCATGAAGCTTCCCGCTGGATGCCTATGGAATTATTCTGGGGGCAGCATGTTTAGGGGTTTTCACTGCCGTCCCCTAAAGCTATGTGTCCTGATCTTGAGTTGATTGAACAGTTCTGGGCTCCTCGTGCCTCTTTGCTTCCGTCATGTGCAGAGCTGTGGACTGTGCTGCCATTAGGATAATACCCTATTGTGCTGCTGCTTGTACAGCAGTCTTGTGAAATGTTTTCATTGTTCTTGTTCCGTAATCTGCCCCAAAATGTGTATTTTCTTTAGTTAGTATTGGAGAAGATGCCTTCTATAACAAGTGATTTTCATTTACTGGATGATAATCCATATTAGACTCTTCTCGCATTAGCGTCATGGCTTTTGTCCTCCGCTGTGACAGATCCACTTGCAATCCCAAGGAATCCGGACTGATCCCATTTACTTATAACGACATCCACCTGGTTTCTGTCAGGTTTGGATATTATTAACGACTATCAGTCGTGCTGCCGGCTGCGCTGTTCTTTATATCAAAAAGCAACAGGTCCCCAGCAGAACAAGAAAAACAGCAATGTGAATAGAGCCTGATGAAACCTGCAGGGAGCCTACGGCGTGTATGACTTGTGTGCTGGTCTCTTAGTACTGTCGTTTTTATATTTCTTCCCTTTCCCCTGGATTGTAATTACTGCTTTATCATATGATGCTGGGGAGCTATGATGACTCCATGAATTAAGAATTTGCTTTTCCACGTGTGCAGAAGAAACCTTACACGTGATGGCTCTGTTTCAGATTTAAAGGGAACTTGTCACCTGGAGTTTGTGAATAGAGCTGAGTCTGTGTCAAAAAACAGATTTGATACATATGCAAACGAACCTTAGATGAGTCCTGTCCCTGAGACGAGTCCTGTCCCTGAGACGAGTCCAGCGTGAAGGAGCCCAGCAGCACATCCTCAGAATCTCCTCCTTGCTCCCCTACATCAGAAAGCTAGAGCGCCATAATCTCGCGATGCGCAGTTCCTTCCCTGAGGCTGATGCCAGCACAGGGAAGGAACACTATGCCGACACTGCGCATGCGCATCACGAGATTACGGCGCTCTAGCTTTGTGATGTCGGGGAGCAAGGATGAGATTCGGAGGATGCGGGGCGGTGCTGGGCTCCTTCACCCTGGACTCATCTCAGGGTAATTTGCAGATCTATCAAATCGTTTTTGTTTTTTTTTACACAATAAAAGCACACAGAGCTATGGGGACTGGGTATTGCGGATGTGCTAGCGGCGATCTAGCAACCCATGTTTTATTCACATTTGTTTGTTTTGTAAATTACTGCATTGTATAGTTTTTGTTTTTTATTTAAATATTTACAGGAACCTACTTCCTAATTTCCTAAGGGGTTTCTTTACTCTGAGCCCCCTCGGCCATATAGTAGTCAGTGAGACTGGTCACATCACACATTTCCATGCTGTTCTGTTCAAATTGAATTGGATTGGAGGCAGTGGGATGACTTCTTAAGCCCCTCTATACGTAAAGCCTCAGGCAGACGTCCGTGGAACACAGTTCGTATGATACCGGACTGGCATCCTCCTGAGTGCAGGAGCGCACGGCGTCATTGGTTGCGATGATGCTGTGCGCTTCATGCCACCACTGCTGTACAGTGATATACTCGTATGATCTCTACCGCTTTCCATGGACGTCTGCATGAGGCTTAGCCTACATGCACACGAACGTGGTTTGGTTCCGCTTTCGAGCCGCATTTTTCTCGCCCATATTCCTTGGGGGACACAGGAGACCTTGGGTATAGCTCTGCTCCCTAGGAGGCGTGACACTAAGTGAAAGCTGTAAGCCCCTCCTCCATCAGCTATACCCCTCAGCCTGGAGAAGAGACTGCCAGTTTTTGCTTAGTGTCCAAGGAGGCAAGACACCCCCTGCTTATGCAGGGTTGTTTTCCTATAATTTTTAATTTTTTGCGTTATTTGTTGTTTTAATTCGATTTTTTTCTACTTACAGGGACAACAGAGGCGCATTAGACCCCTCTGTTTCTCCCGGGGTTGAGTTGCGCCAGTGCCGGTAATACCGCACTGCCGCCTCCCCCACAGAAGACAAGGTGGACCAGGGCAGCCTCGCTCCCCTGCGTCCCGCCAGCTCAAGGGTCGCCCGCACGCCAAGTCCCTCCCCCGGCTTCCTGCCACTGCGGTGCCAGTAGCTGAAGGGGCGACCCTGCTGGATGGATTGAGGGCGAAGACAGCGTATGGTGAGAGTGGCTGCTCCAGCCTCCCCTTCCTTCCCACTGCTGCTACATCGAGCCCCCCCCCCCCCCCCCCCCCCCCATGGGCATATCTTACCGGCACCTTACCGGGTATCATTTGGGGGGGACTTTGTCAGGGCAAAAATCCACTTTATTATCGGCAGGGCACGAACTCATAGAAGGGAGGTTCCCTTCAGGGAACGGCTGTAGGCTGGGGGCCGTTTTTTCCTTGGCACGAACAGGCGCCATAGCTGGCCGGCACTCATCCAATCTTGGGGGTTAAAATCATTTTGCCGCGCGCGCGCGGCTTTGCGTCTCTTCAGCGCGGCGAGGGGTGGGCGGAGCTTCATAGCGCTCCGCTACTTCCGGTTTCGTCGGGCTCCACATCGCATACCTCTACGTCCGATCCTGAAGCTGTTCATCCCCGTGCCGGCTGCCTCCCCTCCACAGCCTCCTTCTGTCTGCTTCCCTTGCTGCTGCCGCTTGCAGGGTCTGGTAGGACTGTTAACCCCCTCCGTGCCAGTACTGTTGTTGGGTGTAATCTCCGTTCCTTTTGCCCTGGGGTCTCCCATAAGGCAACATTTCCACCATGTCAGACCCTTCTGCAGCTGCCAAGCCTTGGTACCATGCCTGTACTGCTTGTAGGGAACCCTTTCCCCGGGGGCAGTCTGATCCGCACTGTCCTGCATGCCGAGCTCCACCGCAGCCTCAGTCGCCCGCTGTGTCGCTCCCTGCTTCCTCTGACCCGCCTGACTGGGCTAGATCCCTGTCCCAGGCCGTGGAAAGCCTCACTCATGTTGTGGGCCGCCTAATAGACAGGCCACCTACCCCGCAGGACGCTACTTTTACTGTCGCGCCCTCCGGGTCCACCGCTTCTGCCGCTGCAGCGGGTTCACTCCCTCTTAGTGACCCCTCCCGAGCCAGGCACTCTCAGAAGCGTCTTAGAGTAGAGCGAGCCTCCTCCTCGGATGCCTCCCTCTCCCCGCCACGCGTGCGCACCCAGACGAGCCTCTCCTCTCCAAAGGATTCGCTCTCTGAAGGTGAATTGGCGGTTTCAGATTTGGAAATGGACTCGGCCCTGCCGTCCAAGCTAGCCTCAGCGATGAGTCAACTCATCTCGGATATTCGTGACACCTTTAAGGTGCAGGATGACCCCCCTAGCTCTGACGCAGCTAGCGTCTCCTTTATCAGACCCAGGCAGGCCTCAAAAGTCTTTCCAATCCACTCTGATTTCTCCTCCGTGGTGTCTAAGGCTTGGGCTCGCCCGGACGCCCGTTTTGTCAATCCCAAGAAGCTGGACATTTGCTATCCTTTTCCAGCCGATGTCGTGGCCACCTGGTCGTCCCCACCCAAGGTGGACCCCCCTGTGGCCCGTCTGTCAAAAAACACGGCCATCCCTGTTCCCGACGGGTCCTCTCTTCAGTCAGCGGAGGACCGTCGCATGGAGACCCTTTCCAAGGGCATTTTTGCTGCCTCCGGTTCTGCTCTCAGACCGGTTTTTGCCTCTGCTTGGGCAGGTAAAGCAATCTCTGCTTGGGGTGCGCAGCTGGAACAGGAGTTGGACTCGGACGTCCCCATCCAGGACCTACGTTCCTTGGCCCAGCTTATTATTCGGGCCGGGAATTTTGTTTGTGAGGCCTCCCTTGATGCGGGAGCCCTTATTGCACGCTCCTCCGCCCTGGCGGTTTCCGTCAGGAGGGAGCTCTGGCTGAAAGTTTGGAAAGCGGACGCTGCCTCCAAACGTTCCTTGGCGGGGCTACCGTTTGCGGGTTCCCGCCTTTTCGGGGTCCGCCTAGACGAGCTTATTTCGGAGGCCACGGGTGGTAAAAGCACCCATCTCCCTCAACCCCAAGCCAGGGGCGCCCCCCGCGGACGCCCCGGTGCGTCTCGTTTTCGGTCCTCCCGCAGGACCTCTGGGGCTCCCCCCGCAGCTGCCGCTTCGGCCCCTCCCCAGGATAAACGTAGGAAGCCGTTTTTTCGGGCACAGCCCTCCTGGCGCAGGCCGCAGGCTGCCCGCACACCCGCAGCAAAGCAATCCTCTGCCTGAAGGCGCGCCCCCACCCACCCGGGTGGGGGGCCGGCTCCTCCTTTTCAGGGACATCTGGATGGCTCACATCTCCGACGCCTGGGCTCTCGAAATTGTGTCCTCAGGATACAAAATCGAATTTGCGTCTTTCCCTCCAGATCGGTTCTTTCGCTCCCGCCCCCCGCGGGACCCGAAAAGCGCGGCTGCGTTCTCCGCGGCTGTTCAAGCCTTACTGGACAGAGGGGTGATTACCCCCGTTCCTCTAGAGGAAAGGTTCCAAGGGTTCTATTCGAACCTCTTTGTTGTTCCCAAGAAGGGAGGTTCGGTGCGGCCCATTTTGGACCTCAAAAAGCTCAACCGTTTTCTCTTCCTTCGACGGTTTCGGATGGAGTCCCTCCGTTCCGCGGTGGCTTCCCTGGAGCAGGGAGATTTCATGTCTTCCATCGATATACAGGATGCCTACCTCCATGTTCCGGTAGCCCGGTGTCACCATCGCTTCCTCCGATTCGCCGTGGGGGACCTCCACTTCCAGTTTGTCGCCCTTCCCTTTGGGCTGGCAACAGCCCCCCGGGTGTTCACCAAGGTCCTGGCCCCGGTTTTGGCCTTACTCCGTTCCAGGGGTGTTTTTCTGCTACCATACTTGGACGATATCCTCATCAAGGCTCCGTCCCTTTCTCAAGCGGTTGCCAGCGTGGATCTCACTCTAGAGACTCTGACGAGGTTCGGTTGGGTCATCAACTTCCCCAAGTCCTCCCTTCCCCCCTCCAGACAACTGGTCTTCCTGGGAATGCTTTTAGACACGGGAGCGGCGGAAGTACGTCTTCCCTCGGAAAAACGTCTGATCCTCCGTGGGGCGGTTCGGGGTCTCCTTCTCCACCGTCGACCGTCCTTCCGCTTCTGCATGCGGGTCTTGGGGCAGATGGTTGCCTGCTTCGAGGCGATCCCGTTTGCGCAGTTTCACTCCCGCCCTCTCCAACGGGCGATCCTCTCCTCCTGGGACAAATCGCCGCAGTCTCTGGATCATCCCTTCCATCTATCGCCTCCGGTGAGGTCATCTCTCCGCTGGTGGTTACAGTCCCCTCTTCTGGGCAGGTCTTTTCTGCCACTCAACTGGTTGGTGGTTACAACCGATGCCAGTCTCTTGGGCTGGGGAGGCGTGTTTCCTCCCCGATCCGTCCAGGGCATTTGGTCTCCATCGGAGTCCAAACTCTCGATCAATGTCCTGGAGCTGAGAGCGGCCCTTTTGTCTCTACGACACTGGACTCATCTGTTGAAGGGTCATCCAGTTCGTGTACAATCGGACAACGCCACGGCTGTGGCGTACATAAACCAACAGGGGGGCACTCGCAGCGCTGCTGCAATGAGGGAGGTCTCCAGCATTCTCCGTTGGGCGGAAGCCCACGTCCCGGCCCTATCGGCAATTTTTATTCCAGGGGTGGACAATTGGGCGGCGGACTTCCTCAGTCGCACCACTGTCGACCCCGGCGAGTGGTCTCTTCACCCGGAGGTATTCGAGGCCATTTGCCTTCGTTGGGGCATACCGGACGTGGACCTCATGGCCTCCAAGTTCAATCACAAGGTCCCCGCCTATCTGTCCAGGGCCAGGGATCCGGGAGCTTGCGGAGCCGACGCCCTCGTTCTTCCTTGGCGAGGCTTCGCGCGTCCATACATATTCCCTCCCATCCCACTCCTGCCCAAGGTCCTTCGGAAGATCGCGGCGGAAGGCGTCTCGGTGATTCTGGTCGCTCCGGACTGGCCCCGCCGGTCTTGGTATGCCGACCTCATGCTGCTCCTGGCAGACGCGCCCTGGCCGCTGCCCGCCAGGGAAGATCTTCTCTCTCAGGGACCGATCTTCCACCCGCGTTTAAGGTCCCTACGTTTGACGGCGTGGTTGTTGAGACCACCGTCCTGACACGTAGGGGTTTTTCTGCGGACGTCGTCCGCAGCATGATCCGCGCCCGTAAGCCGTCCTCTTCTAGGATCTATTATAGGACCTGGAGGACCTATTTGGGGTTCTGTGCCGATCTAGGGATTCCTCCGCTCCGCTTTTCTCTCCCCACCGTTTTGTCCTTCCTGCAGAGCGGACTTGCCCAAGGTCTGGGTCTTAGTTCTTTGAAGGGTCAGGTGTCTGCGCTGTCCATTTTGTTTCAGCGCCCACTGGCCCCCCTTGGTCCTGTCAAGACCTTCCTTCAGGGCGTGGCTCACGCGGTTCCCCCGTACCGGCCTCCGGTACCGCCCTGGGACCTGAACCTGGTTCTCTCAGCGCTCCAGGCTTCTCCTTTCGAGCCTCTGCGGACGGTTTCCTTGCGACTTCTGTCCTGCAAGGTTATTTTCCTTGTAGCAGTCACCTCTCTCCGGAGGGTGTCCGAATTGGCTGCACTCTCCTGTCTGGAACCTTTCCTAGTGTTCCACCAGGACAAGGTAGTTCTGCGTCCGGTCCCTTCCTTCCTTCCTAAGGTGGTCTCCGCCTTTCATCTGAACGAGGACATCGTTCTCCCCTCTTTGTGTCCTTCCCCTTCCCACCCTAGGGAGAGGGAACTTCATCGCCTGGACGTTGTCAGGGCGCTCAAGGCTTACCTGGAGGTAACCGGCTCTTTCAGGCGTACTGACTCGCTCTTTGTGGTTCCGGAGGGGTCGCGCAGAGGGTTGGCGGCATCCAAAGTTGCTATCGCCCGTTTTGTCAAGATGGCTGTTACTGAGGCTTATCTCGCCAAGGGCAAGGTTCCGCCCCTCGGTGTTACCGCTCATTCCACTAGAGCGGTCGGGGCTTCCTGGGCTCAGAGAAATCGGGCTTCTACGGAGCAGATTTGCAAGGCGGCCACTTGGTCCTCCTTGCACACCTTCACCAAGTTCTACAGGGTGCATACTCATGCGTCGGCTGACGCTGCTTTAGGCCGTCTGGTGTTGCAGGCGGCAGTTGATTGATGCCTCCGGTGTTGGTCTAGTTTGTTCTGGTCCCTCCCTTCTGGGACTGCTCTGGAACGTCCCATGGTTTCCTGTGTCCCCCAAGGAATATGGGCGAGAAAAGGAGACTTTTGTATTACTTACCAGTAAAGTCTCTTTCTCGCTCTTCCTTGGGGGACACAGCACCCGCCCTTCATTTGGGTTTACAGTTGTGGTTCCGGCTTGGTTGCCCCCGTTGGGGCTTGACGGTTCTTTTTCCGGTTGGTGGTTATCTTTCACTACTTGGACACGCAACTGGCAGTCTCTTCTCCAGGCTGAGGGGTATAGCTGATGGAGGAGGGGCTTACAGCTTTCACTTAGTGTCACGCCTCCTAGGGAGCAGAGCTATACCCATGGTTTCCTGTGTCCCCCAAGGAAGAGCGAGAAAGAGACTTTACTGGTAAGTAATACAAAAGTCTCCTTTTTGCAGCTCGGCTGCAGACCCATTCTCTTCAATGGGGCCTCAAAAGATGCGGACAGCACTCCTTGTGCTGTCCTCATCCGTTGCTCCGTTCCGTAGCCCCGCAAAAAATAAATAATAGAACATGTTTTGTTCTTGTCTGTTTTGCGGAAAAGGATGGGCATTGTAACAATGGATCCGCAAAATTAATTCCATACTGATATCCGTTTTTCTTTTTGCCGATCCGCAAAACAAAACGTTCATGTGCATGTAGGCTTAACCAAACTCCCTGAATTTGGTGGTATCAGAAGGCAATGGACGTGTCAGTTTGCTGTCCGTGTTATTTTCCAGTGACCTGCACTCACAGCAGCATAGGACAGGCACCCTTCCCAGGGAGGCGCCCCAGCCACACAACCATCCCTGCCCTGTCTCTGTGAGAAAAAACACATTAATGTCATTAATTTGTCATTAATAAGGCCGTGAGTTTGGGTCAGCCCCGTGACACACCCGAGCAATATGAAGCACGGTGTGGCCCTACATCCCCTGCGCTATGAAGCTGCTTCGCCCTCAGGCTAGTTTATATGGAATTATTCTGTAATGTGGGAGTAAAATCTGGAATAACTCGGCCTGAAGAGGAGGAGGGGGACAGGAGGGGGCGCTTTACAATGTGTTCTGTGGAGTTGGGTAGCAGAAAGCTTCAGGCTGTGACTTCACATGACTCCAGATCCTGAGAAAGATGAGAACAGACAGCGCTGCCTTGCATTGACTATCCGCTGAGAAGCTCCTTATCTGAGGTATCGGGGAGGTGCATGGAGCCCCTCAAGTGAACCCTTGGCCGTCACGTTCCTGTGAAAAGCTGACCGTCGTTACTGTGACTTGTAGAAACTTTATTTAGTTTGGTATGTGGTGTCTATAACAGGATGCATGTTTAGATCTTTTATCATTGTCCTACAATATGGCAGATTTATAAAACTATCCAAGGGTACGTCCACATGGGACAGTTGCCGCAGCTGATTATTCCTCCACAAATTATGTCTTGTGTGGAGGTACTCATAGGCCCCTTGCAGACGAGTGTGTCCGGATGCGTTCAGTGAAAACTGCACGATTTCCCAAACAAAGCCATTTAGTTTTGTTTGCGATCACGTTCAGTTTTTATCGCGCAGGTGCAATGCGATTTACTGCATTTTGCACGCACGTGATAAAAAACGGAATGTTTACAAACGATTTTTCTCTTGAAATCAACCCCTCCCACAAATATTCATGAGGGAGAGATGAGTCATTGTTGTTACTGCTGCATGTAAACACAGCAATAACAGAACCTGGAAAAGGTGTAAGGATCGTTCTTTTTTCAAAAAATCAAGCTTGACTAATGTATATGTATATCCTTATTAATTTTGTTAGGTTTTATTTTTTTCCCCATAACTCGGATAACCCCTTTAAAGATAATATAAACGGATCCGTTCTGAACGGATGCAGACGGTTGTATTATCTGAACGGATCCGTCTGTGCAGATCCATGACGGATCCGCACCAAACGCGAGTGTGAAAGTAGCGTTATCCGGTGCACCATGCCTGTTGGAATATATACGTGTCAGCATGGATCTCATAAATCCTGTTCAAAAGTTACAAATAAAACCAGACTAGAACAAAGTAAAAAGCTTGTGTTTGGGCGGAGGCTGATTTTGGGCGCACCCTGGTAGCCTGTACATCCAGTTGGTGACAACGCTTACAACACTATAACCTGAATTTACAGTGCAGAGATTCTGTACCACAGGTATGGCCAAATATGTATCGTCTGGCGCTCTGCAAAACTGACTGTATGACGTCCTAAGACATACAGAGTTTGTGAAAATATCACAAACTTTTCTTCATTCACATGAATTTTTATAGGCTTAATATCACGGGACCCTTTTTGTTATCGGTTGATCAAATCGACCCCCAAAAATCCGATGTAATCTGTGTGGGCGCCTAGGAGTGCCTTCGTAGACGAGGTGAAGCCTTATAGCGTCCTCACGGAGACCAGTGGCTTGTTCTCTGTATTGACTGGGTCTGCCTGTATGGGAATCCTGGATAAATGACTCCCCACTTTTAAAGGGGGTTTTCCATGTAAAGCCTATGATGGCAGGGTCTGAGCTAGGGGGGGGGGGGGGGGGGGGGGGGGGGTTTCAAACTGATCTTGAGAAAGGGATGCCCATGTTGTCTGCAGTGTACCGTGCTATCTCTGGGAATCCCATAGAGTTGAAGGGAGAAGCAGCGGACATGCACGACCACAATCAGATCAAACAAGGGTTATGCAGGACCCCCAGTCATGAGATTGGTGGGAGTTTGTGTTTGGACCCCCACTGATCAAACACATCCCCTATCCCATAATCTGAATGCCCCTTCTAACTTGGGGTACTTTCACACTTGCGTTTTTCTTTTCCGTTATTGAGTTCCGTCACAGGGGCTCTATACCGGAAAAGAACTGATCAGTTTTATCCTAATGTATTCTGAATGGAGAGCAATCCGTTCAGGATGCATCAGTTCAGTCCCTCTTACGTTTTTTGGCCGGAGAAAATACCGCAGCATGCTGCAGTTTTCTCTCCGGCCAAAAATCCTGAACACTTGGCGGAATGCCGGATCCGGCATTGAGTGTTCCAGCAAAACGGTTCCAGTTTTCCGGTCTGCGCATGTGCAGACCTTTAAAAATGCAAAAAATAATAAAATACCGGATCCGTTTTTTCCAGATGACACCGGAGAGACAGATCCGGTATTTTAATGCATTTGTCAGACGGATCTGCATCCAGATGCGTCTGACAAATGACATCCGTTTGTGTCAGGATTGCCGTATCTGCCTGCCGGAATCCTCTGCCGCAAGTGTGAAAGCACCCTAAGAAATCCCTTGTAACCAGAGGAATAAGGCCAGGGTGTTAAGTAGGTTTCTGTATGCCGGATCACCGTGTTAGTGTTCATGCACACGGCCGTAAGCGTTTTACAGTCTGCAAATCGCCGATCTTGGCCAAGTGCATGCCACCATACAATTTTTAACTTCTGTAAAAACTGAAAAAAATACGACCCATTCTATTTTCTTTGCAGGGCCACAAAACAGGCAGCGCACTGTGTGATGTTCGCATCTTGTGCAGCCCCGTTAGAATGAGGCCTTAGGCTGGTTTCACACACGGGCAGATTTATCAAAGCTTTTGTGGCGTAAAATAGCTCCAAATTACGGCACACAGCATAATAAGTGGCAGAAAGGGGGTAGGGCTGCAGCCCCCAAGACTTTACACCAGCTGAAGTCTACGCCAGCCCCTGCTTGAAAGAAATCCAAGTGGCCATGTGTATTGCATTTTTACATTGCAGCAGTTTTTTTTATGGAAATACAGTCTGAAGGTTATGTCTGAATGGTTACTAAGAGCAATTCCTCCGATTTTCTGTTCGGGCTTACATGCATGATGCCTATATGCCACAGTGTGTGACTTTATTGCTTCCCCTATGTAATGCGTCTCTACCGTAATTATCTGTAAGTGACGTACTGATCTCTTGTATTTTCATACGCAGGTTGTACACTTCACCAAAGAAAAGGTCCTCCTCCTCACAGAAATCCGTTAGCCCGTTGGTCTGGTGTCGGCAAGTTTTTGATAGTCCCTCACCTGACCTGGAATGTGCAAAAAAGTCACTCATCCACAGGCTCGACCAGACCATGTCAGGTGAGTACCAGCGTTCAGACCTATGGAACAATACCCTTCGTTCCAGGATTCACAGAGGAATAGGCTCAAAATATACATTTTAGTGAGCCGTTACTAGATGACTGCGATTTTCTTGGCCCCCTGAAGAAGTGAATTCTGCTCCTCTGACTCCTCAGAACACCTTCATGTGTTGAAGGCTTGGATCAGCATCCCCTAGGTTGCATCTGTTAAGGCCTCATACACATGACCATATTAGTTTTGAGGTCCGCAATGATTTGTGTGCTATCCGTATGTCCGCTCTGAAAAAATATGTCCTATACTTGGCTGCAAAATATGGACCACTGACCCTTTGAAGTCAATGGGCCAGATTTATCATTCCTCTGACAGCTCACTCCACTTTCACATATGGCTAAAGTCAGTTTTAGCCAAGTCAGATTTATGATCGGCCCTTTAAGACTGTAATAAATGTGGTTTGACGGTAGCAGATTATCCGTCAGTAAGCAGCTTTACAAAAGTCGCACGTTTTTATGAAAAAGTCGCATGTTCTATTAAAAAGTCTCATAAGATAAGCATGGTCCTCACTGGAGTGAAATTGGGACTTTTTTGCGACTTTTTAAATAGTCCCAATTGTAAATCTGTCTAGAGATTAATTTACATAAGAAAACACGCCCACTTTCAGAAAACTGGCGAGCATAGTGCAGAGCAGAAAAAAGTCGCAAATTTGTGCGCAGTTTTAGCGTTTAGGACTTTTTTTTGGGACTTTTTCACTCCATTATTCTGACCTGAGCTAATGATAAATCTGGCCCAATGTGTCTGCAAAAAGTGAACATGCAACACAGGCGGTATCTGTATTGTGCTGATCTGCAATTTGCGGACCGCAACATACGCGTAGTCATGTGCATGAGGCCTAAGGCAGGCTATGGCGGATTGCTTTGTTTCTGGGTGCAGTCAGTTTTTTTTCCCCACCTCATCTCCTGAAGATGTCCTGATGGAGAACCTATGCGTCGTCCGCTAAGGCTAGTTTTACACCTGCGGCCAGACACAAACCGCAGTGTGCATCTCCGCCAGGCCCCATTATACTTAGGGCTCATGCACATGAACCTATTCTCATTCAATGTCTGTTCCGTTTTTATTGCGTACCATATGCGGAACCATTCATTTCAATGGTCCACAAAAAACTAAATCAAAAACGGAAGTTACCCCATGTGCATTCTGTTTCCGTATGTCCGTTCCGCAAAAAAATATAACATGTTCTGTTCGCATAAGGGACAAGGATAGGAATGTTCTATTGTCAGCTGTTCCGTTCCGCAAAATATGGAATGCAAGCGGACGTTATATGCGTTTTTTTTTGTGGACCGCAAAATAAATACGTTTGTATGCATGTAGCCTTAGGGCTCATGCACACGACTGTATGTATTTTGCAGTCTGCAAAATATATGGTTGACGTTAGTGTGCATTCAGTATCTTGCGGAATGCAGCAGCTGGCCCCTAATAGAACAGTCCTTTCCTTGTCCGAAATGCGGACTATTATAGGACACGTTCTATTTTTTTGCAGAAGAGAAATACGGACAATGCACACGGAGTAACTTCTGTTTTTTTTTTGCGGACCGATTGAAATGAATGGGTCCACAAAAAAAAAAACGGAACGGACACTGAAAGAAAATACGTTTGTGTGCATGAGCCCTTACTTTGGTGAATTCAGGCTGGCTGTTCTGTGCTGGAATTCACAGCGCAGGTGTGAAACTGGCCTTACCCTGCAGGGAGAGGTGTGAAAAGCTGAAGGAGCGCCGCGCTGAGCCAAGCACTTCTGCTTCGTGTGTGGCGCTGTATGAATGGATGCCTCATAAACTGGAGGGCGAAAACAGTTTTTTTGTGCTTGGGTGCAGTTTTACTGTCTTCCCTTTTAAATTGTTCTCGTTTTTATGAGAATACGGCATCTGTTCTCTTGCAGAAAATCTGGGGCACTTTGAACATTTTGTATTTGTTCCCATCAGCCAAATTGCACAATGGCGGTTTTGTACAGTAGAATATACTAGAAATGAAATAGGCGAGAAAGGACTACGGCTGTGTGTGATCCCTCTGTCTTGTATGACGAGCGGCTAGTGACAGGGCAGCAATCACAAGTCCGATCCTGCTTTCGGAAGACCCCTGGATTAGGCTCTTCGGCTGGGATGGGCCCCCTGGATCACATCTCTCTAGTTAACTGCTTCTTGTACAATAGTGGCAGGAACCGTGGCCCCATCGCCTCTCCTGACAAGTCTGTTTTAGTTCATACTTGTATTCCCCATAAAATAATAATTTTGTAAAGCAACTTTTCTTAAAGCTCTGTGTTGTGGTGTTCTGTTATTCCACCTAGAAATGTATAAAATACTTGTAAAGTACTGGATTCAACCCTGTTGGTCTGAGTAAGCAGGAACTGTTAGGGGTTATAAATCAGATGGTCTGGTTAGAAAGGGGGATCTATTTGAAAAGGGGAACACTCACTAAATTCCAGAAGCAATAGGAGACTTGGATTCTTCATTCTGGTTTAGCCTCCCAGGAATTGATGAGAACATGGCTGGTAGATACTATGAGAATATCTAGTTCTGCTCAGAGAGGATGAACACCAGTAGATGACTGTTGGGTGTAATGCGTGAGAGTAGAGGGGATACCTTCTAACGGTACTTTCACACTAGCGTTTTTGTTTTCCGGTATTTAGTTCTGTCACAGGGGCTCAATACCGGAAAAAAACTGATCAGTTTTATCCTAATGCGTTCTGAATGGAGAGCAATCCGTTCAGGATGCATCAGGATGTCTTCAGTTCAGTCCCTCTTACGTTTTTTGGCTGGAGAAAATACCACAGCATGCTGTAGTTTTCTCTCCAGCCAAAAATACTGAACACATGCCCGATCCGGCATTCATTTCCATTGAAATGTATTAGTGCCGGATCTGGCTTTAAGTGTTCCGGCAAAACGGATCAGGTTTTACGGTCTGCGCATGCGCAGACATTATAAAAATGCAAAGAAAAATAAATACTGGATCCGTTTTTCCGGATGACACTGGAGAGAAAGATTCAGTATTTCAATGCATTTGTCAGACTGATCCGGATCTGTCTGACAAATGGCATCCGTTTGCGTCCGGATTGCCGGATCCGGCATTGTACTGTATGTTTTGTACTGTTGGTTTATATGCAAAAATACCAATAAAAATGGTTTGATTAAAAAAGACAATGACCTCTGCTTGTATTACTTGGGGATCTTGTTGCAGTTTTGGCCGATTTTCACAGGTTGCCCTGAAAAAGGATTGAATCTGTGGTGAAAATCCACAACACTTAGGACGTGCTGTTTGTGAATAAGATTTACTAAAACCTGATTAAATGGGTTGACCGGGCTACGGATACTGATTACCAGTCCTGAAGGATTTACATGAAGTTCTGAGCTCTGCTCTGTATTTCCAGAGCGCGTACTTCACCCTTTAGGTGCCCAGGTGAATTTTACTAATGTAGCCTAAGGGTACTTTCACACTAGCGTTTTTCTTTTCCGGCGCTGAGTTCCGTCCTAGGGGCTCAAATCCGGAAAAGAACTGATCAGTTTTATCCCCATGCATTCTGAATGGAGAGTCAGTCCTTCAGGATGCATCAGGATGTCTCCAGTTCAGTCTTTTTGACTGATCAGGCTTTTCAGAAAAACGTAGCATGCAGTATTTTTACCTCCGGCCAAAAAGCCTGAACACTTTGACTGAACGCCGGATCAGGCTTTTTTCCCATTGACTTGCATTAACGCCGGATCTGGCACTGTGTGTTCAGTCAAAACGGATCCGGCTTTTGCATGTTAAACCCGAAAAATGTGAAAAAAAAGTTAAAGTCCATAAATGGCGGATCCGTTTTTTCCAATGCATTTTTTCATTGTGATCAAAATCCTGATCAGGATTCAAATGTAATCCGTTTTCACACGTTTTTCCGGATCCGGCGGGCAATTCCGGTGTCGGAATTGAACGCCGGATTAAAACAACGCTAGTGTGAAAGTAGCCTAAAACTTGGATGTTCTACCAGACGAGTCAATGGAGGGAATTTATCACGAGGGGAATATTTTCAGTTACTTTTATATCAAATGTTGCATGTTGTTTGATAAATTTGTCTGATCCTTAGGACTCATTGCTTAAAACACGGACTCATCCTTAGCACTAATTGCACAAAACATGCATACCAGCCATGTGCATTCTGCATTTTTCCGTAACATCCTACCCTCTATAGAACAGTCCTATCCTCGTCTGTAAAACAGACAAGAATAGGACCTGTTCTATATTTTTTTTTTTTGCGGGGCCGCGGAACGGACATATGGATGTGGACAGCACACGGTGTGCTGTCCGCATGTTTTGCGGCCCCATTGCAGTGAATGGGTCCACATCCGACCCGCAAAAACTGTGGATCGGATGCGACAAAAAAGTTGTGTGCATGAGCCTTAAACCTACTCCAGTTTTCCTACTCCACCCTCCAACTGGAGTGAGATTGCGACTTTTAAAAACGGTCTCAATAATAAATCTGAAGTGAAACTCATTAACATAGCTAATCGCACCCACATTTCAAAATTGGAGTGAGTGTCAAAAAGTCGCAACGTTTTTGGGCATGTAAGTGCAAAAAATCGCAAAAGCTCTATTTTGCGACTGTTTGAAACCAGAATTCTGCAATCAAGACCTGACAAATCAAGGCCAACGTCTCTATAATAACCGGATGTATAGCGGAACTACTTATCTGAACCTTCCTGTTGAATATCTTTTTTTCCAGCCAGCAAGAGGCAGAGCATGTACAGCATTCCCTATAGCTCCTCCAGCTATTCCTACAGCTCGAATCCTAGTGGAAGCCCATACAACAGCGGTTTCAGCTCCCCCTCCTCCACTTCTGGGAGAACCCCGACCGTGAGGCAGCTGGTTCTGCCGAGCAGCACAGGTGAGTAAATATAAACCGGTCTGCTTTGTACGGAAGGAGACACGAAGGGGAGTTCAGCGAGTCCTTACTGGATTGGATATGGTTCTGCTTGTACAAATGGCGACCTGCAAATGTGTAACCTTATATTGTACTCATTATTCTTGTAGCGTAAAAGGACTGGCAGGGGCCACGTGCCTAGAGTGGCTGCTGATTAACAGACATATTGTACTCCTTAAAGGGTTACTTCCATATGATAAAGTGATGTTATATTGCTAAGAGATGATCAGTGATGGTCCAAACTCTGGGACCCGATCTTTTTAATGAAGGGGCCCTTTTAGCCCTGTGTCCCTTTTACTGTTTTTCCCTATAGGTCAGTGCCTCGGCCACCCACTGTAAATAGGACTGACTGCAGTTCCCTGCACATTTAGGTGCTAGGGCTGCTTCTATGCAGGAAACACAGATCATAAAGTGATGGCGTATCCTGTGCCCTTACTTTATAGGATGAAAAACTCTTAAAGGGGGTTGTCCAGTCTTGGAGCCAACAGCCCCTATGCTCCTAATATGTGCCCCTTGAAAGCAAAACACCACTTACCTGTCTCCTACTCTTTCTCGACCACTACTGATCCCAGCAGGGCCAGGAAGCTGCTTGGTCCTGTGACTGCTGCAGCCAGTCACAGGCCTCAGTGGTCACATTGGCTTGACTGAAACGTCACCGCTTCCTGATCCTGTGGGGACCAGAAGTAGCCAGGAGCGGATCACAAATGGTCACAAGTGAGGACTGTAGGGGTTGTTTGCTCCAAAGCTAGACAGCCCCTTTTAATAACAGGACTTTAGATGTGTCTACAATGGTCTCCAAGTGATTTATTTATTTTACCCTCAGTAGAGTTCAGTAATTTGGCCTCATCAGGTGAATGATCGGTCGCGTTTGAGATGGGGTATCTTTTTGGATGATTTTATTTAGTATTTCTGCAGTAGGCATTTGATACTTTTTCAGATGACTTAGGTTTGATGTGTTTCTTAAGGGGGTTGTGTCAGCACGCACATTGATAGCATATCACCAGGATTGGTGGACATTTGATTGACCCTTCCTGGAGTCAGCATGGTATCCAGTTATAGTCAATGGGTAGTAATGCAGATTCTGGAAGAATCAGTGGATACAAGGTGACGCAGTGCTTCCATAGAACCTCGCTCATTTAAGGCTCATGCACACGGCCATTGTACGACCGGTGGGCGCATATTGCGGAACAGCTATTGTATTGTGCTCACCGCATTCCGGATGCGGACCCATTCACTTGAATGAGTCCAGAAGGAGCTGTGCGGAGCAGAGGCATAGACCCCACCGAGTGCTTCAGTGGGGTTTCTCTCTGTGCATCCGCACCACAAAAAAAAACATGTTCTATTTTTTGCGGTGCAGACTGGTCACGGACCTATTCAAGTTGAATGGGTCTGGTTCCATCTGCAGAATACACACAGGTCTTGCATTGGGGACTGCATATTGCGGTCTGCAATGCACAGAACGGCTGAGCAGCGGCTGTGTGCATGAGCCCTGACTCTAGTGAGGGTCTCAGAAGTTGGACTCCTCTTGATTGAACGTCAGTGGAATAAGAGGTTTGTGTTGATACAACCCTGTTAGGGCTCTTTCACACTTGCGTTCTTGTCTTCCGGCATAGAGTTCCGTCGTCGGGGCTCTATGCCGGAAGAATCCTGATCAGGATTATCCTAATGCATTCTGAATGGAGAGAAATCCGTTCAGGATGTCTTCAGTTCCGGAACGGAACGTTTTTTGGCCGGAGAAAATACCGCAGCATGCTGCGCTTTTTGCTCCGGCCAAAAATCCGGAACACTTGCCGCAAGGCCGGATCCGGAATTAATGCCCATTGAAAGGCATTGATCCGGATCCGGCCTTAAGCTAAACGTCGTTTCGGCGCATTGCCGGAGCCGACATTTAGCTTTTTCAGAGTGGTTACCATGGCTGCCGGGACGCTAAAGTCCTGTTTGCCATGGTAAAGTGTAGCGGGGAGCGGGGAGCAGTGTACTTACCGTCCGTGCGGCTCCCCGGGCGCTCCAGAGTGACGTCAGGGCGCCCCAAGCGCATGGATCACGTGATCACATGGATCACGTCATCCATGCGCATGGGGCGCTCTGACGTCATTCTGGAGCGCCCCGGGAGCCGCACGGACTGTAAGTATACCGCTCCCCCGCTCCCCGCTCCTACTATGGCAACCAGGACTTTAATAGCGTCCTGGGTGCCATAGTAACACTGAACGCATTTGGAAGACGGTTCCGTCTTCAAATGCTTTCAGTACACTTGCGTTTTTCCGGATCCGGCGTGTAATTCCGGCAAGTGGAGTACACGCCGGATCCGGACAACGCAAGTGTGAAAGAGGCCTTAAATGTATTCACCCATAACGGCCTCCATGTCGGCTTACACTCAACTCTCCCAAACTCTGCCTAGTTACAACGTAATACACCTCCACTTCTGAGGCCTCAGTCAGTATTTCATCATTCTGCGATCAGAAATGGATCCTAAATGCAGAAGAAATATAATGGAGACATTTAGCCCTCTCTTTCTTGAATCCACTCCTGATTTTGGCTGGTGAAAAATACTGATCAAGTACTGAAATGTGAATGAGGCCCACAGCAATATCACCGCTCAGAACGGACTGGCAGCACAAGTTAAAGCTGTAATCGTAGATATATTGGTTGCCATCTAGATTTCTCTGAAATAGATTTAACTAAGTAATTGCTGAAAAACATTTTTACTAAAGGAAGTGGTGTGAGGACTTGTAATTCAGTCCCCTCTACCTTATGTAATTCAGACTGTTATGTGACTCAGGCCTGAGACAGTCCTGCAGTGACTTAATGGATAAAACTACGTGTATGCACTGGAAGGGAGTACCAGTATAAACCGTATGGCTAGTTTTGTGTATGGGATGGCTTAACCCCTTAAGGACCCCCGCCATACATGTATGGCGCTGGTGGATGTCACTTAAGGACCAGCGCCGTATGGCTGGCTGATTGGGCAGGTGCAGGAGCTGTGCCCACCTGATCAGCAGCACGGACCTGGCAGTCACTAACAGCTGGGCCCCTGCTGCATACACCGCCATCGGTGAAGACACTGATGCTGTTGTATTAACCCCTTGTGTGCTGCGGTCAAAGCTGACCGCAGCATGCAGAGGGTTTGCGGAAGTTACGGGTGCCCTCCGCATCTCCATCAGGTTCCCGTGCTGCAGTGGCGGGGACCCAATGGCAGAGAAGGCAAGCCATCCAAAGAAAACCAGGCATTTTGGGTATTGCCGCATCCGTAACGACCGGCTCTATGAAAATATCACATTATCCACCCTCTCACCTGAACGCCGTAGAAAAAATAAAATAAAAACTGTGCTAAAACAATAATTTTTTTTTGGTCACTTTAGATCACAAAAAGTGTACCACCAAGCGATCAAAAAGTCATAAGCACCCCAAAATAGTACCAATCAAACCGTCATCTTATCCCCCAAGAAATTAGCCTCCGACACTGAAACTAGCACTGGGAAAAGAACAGGAAGCATAGCACCATTCAAAGTGTAGTCTTTGTGCTCACTTCAATGGAAGATGAGCTGCAGTAACCCAGCACGGTCACTGGACTTTGGCGCTATGCTTCCTGTTTGGTGCTATGCTTCCCTGTGCTAGTTCCAGTGTCGGAGCCTGCAAGGAACAGCTGATCAGTGGGGGTGCTGGTGGTCGGACCTTCACCGATCGGATATGAATGACCTATCCTGAGGATAGGATAGACAAATCCCTGCACTCCAATGATATGTTGCAAATAGAGATATAGTTTATTATCCTTTACATAGACATCAAAAGGATTTCTGATCCAGAAAATTATTTTTCCACAGTAAATCGCTAAATGTTTCGGTCCAGAGTGGACCTTCTTCAGCGGTGTGACATGTGTTGATAATATGGCGGCAGGGGAGGCTGAATGATGATAGGTCATCAATATCAGGACTAGCCTGGAAAACCCCTTTAAACTGTCTTGTGCTGGTTGAAGTTTGGGTCCCAATAATGGTTATATTGGTGTAGAGTAGTTACTGTAGTAATGGGCTGGCAAATGACTTCCTGCATAGATTTCCTGGAGTTTTCTCTACACATTTCTAAAGCTACTTTCACACTAGCGTTAAACTTTTCTGGTATTGAGTTCCATCCTAGGGGCTCAATACCGGAAAAAAAATCTGTTTTATCCCCATGCATTCTGGATGGAGAGCAATCCGTTCAGTATGCATCAGGATGTCTTCAGTTCAGTCACTGTACGGTTTTTGGACGGACGGTATTTTCTCCCGCCAAAATTCCGGAACACTTGCCTGAATGCCGGATCCGACATTAATTTCCATTGAAATGTATTAGGCTAGGTCTACACGACAAATAGGGCGCAACATTTGTCGCGCAACATTTTGTTGCACCAATGTCGCGCGACAATTTTTATAATGGCAGTCTATGGTGTCGCACTGCAACATGCGACATGCTGCGACTGCGACTCAACAGTCGCAGAAAAATCCATCTCGATGGATTTTCTGCGACTGTTGCGTCGCAGTCGCAGCATGTTGCAGTGCGACACCATAGACTGCCATTATAAAAATTGTCGCGCGACATTGGTGCAACAAAATGTCGCGCGACAAATGTCGTCGTGTAGACCTAGCCTTAATGCCGGATCCGGTATCAAGTGTTCTGGTAAAACGGATCCGGTTTTAAAAATGTGAAAAATAATAAATACCGGATCCGTTTTTCTGGATGACACCGGAAAAACGGATCCGGTATTGCAATGCATTTGTCAGACTGATCAGTCAGAACAAATGACATGCGTTTGCATACAGTTTTCCTGATCAGGCAGTTCAGGTAACGGAACTGCCTGCCGGAATCCAACAATGCAAGTGTGAAAGTACCCTGACAACCTACAAAGAAGAGACAAGCCCAAAACAGTACCCATAAAATATAATAAAGCTTTATTGTGTATACAAATATCATAAATAAAGTTTTTATTAAAAATCACACGATGCAAGGACAGGTGGCAGAACAAGCATCCCCCAGAGACCACATCATTTACAAATGGGGGTGAATATGGAAAGGTGTGTGTATTATAATGTATGGTCTGGGATAGTACCCTGTAAACAACATAGCTGCAAATAGTGCCAGGAATATATAGTAATGACGGTGTCCAGACCAGAGTATAAAAAAACTAATAACAATATTCAAACTCGCCCATTTGGTTTGGTACATATGTTTGATTACATGGAGTTAGATGCGGCTAGTGCTCAAGCACAGTGTACTGTACACCCGTGATTTAGGCGTTATTAGTGCTTGGCCTGTTTGTTTGGGGTTTTTTTTACGTTCTGTCTGCACATTACTAGTACACTTTATCCACCATGAAACCTTGACATTTCTTTGGAAAGTGGTCTTCTAGGGAGTGGTCGAAGATGGCTAGTATTCATAATTTATGATGGAACTGGAAATCTGGTCTGGCTAAGGGGGTGGTCTCCTCAGGAGGTCGTGTTTTACAAAGGTTTTTGTATCTAAAAAAACAAAAAAATAAACTTGTATGTATCCAAGGAAAATCGCAGCACTCCAATGTCTTGGTTCAATGTGCAAAAAGCTATTATTTACCCATGTCGCAGTGACGTTTCAGTCCTATCACAGGAACTTTTTTCTACTGTAACGTTGCTGGCACATGGGTAATAAACGCTTTTTGCATATTGAACCAAGACTTTGGAGCGCCGCAATTTTCCTTGGACATTAATTTGGATACCTGATCGGGATCAAGAACGCTAGCACCTATACTTATTTAGGAATTATGGTGAAGTGCTTTGTATGTGACATAGCAATATAGATGTACACAAAGACATGCGCACACATGTGTACACGCAAACATACTGCAGCCTAACCTCAGGCCTCAGTCATTACACCTCTTACTGTTATGACGTCTGGCTCTTTTGTTTCCTGAGAGACGCATTATTTGCCACCCAGGAGAATATTTTCGGCTGGGCACATGCCCTTGAATATCACGTTACTTGAAATACAAAGCAGGGTTGGACTTGGCACTCCCCATACGTAATATATCACTGGCTATTTTTCCTATAGTCAAAGTCAAGCCACAAGAGCCACAAATAATGTTGAGTTTAACCCTGTGTTACTGGGGGAGGGAGGTCGCTGGGTTTTTAGTGACTTCTGTACCCTGCATGGACCGTTCACAACAGCTGGTGCCGTCCCTCCTCTTCACTGTTTTACACATTAATCATACAAGCAAATTAAAGAACAAAGCGTAGCTTGAACTTTTCAAAGATGTATCTAGAGCCACCACCTCAGTCGGCTCCTTCCATCATATGCTAATAATCCAGTCTTCATTTTCCCAATGTGTGTGCAGCGTATGCCGTCATTCTACTGCCTAATATAGCACTGCTATACTCTTGTATAGTACACAGGGCATACCGAGCCCTCCCAGAAGTAACTGCTACCCCTCTGCTCCTGTAACTACCACGGTGAATGAGTTAAGCTCCAGGATCGGCAGAATAATTAGTAATGCTCCCACAAAGAGGTGTCTCTTGGCAGGGTGCAGCTGGCTGGCATCAAGCTTGGTGAGGCGCTTGCCCTGGGGCACCGACAATCCACTCTGCCTTGGCCAGGGTATAGACAGTTGTGAAAAAAATGTGTTTTGCGTACCAGATAAGATGCTTGTGTTACATTTCTGTTTTGCCATTTACTGGCATATCTAAGCTCTTCTGTAATTATACTGTAATTGTGCTTTCTCTAGGGCACTATAAAAACTCTGCGGAGAGAATCCCTCCTCCAGTCAGTCCACAGTCCTCTGTAGACAGTGAACTCAGTACGTCTGAGATGGATGAGGACTCTGTAGGGTCAGGTTACAAGCTAAATGATGTCACCGATGTTCAGATACTTGCCCGGATGCAAGAGGAAAGTGAGTATGAGATTTCTATTAACAAACGCTCCGCACTGAATAGTGCCAATAAGCTCTTCTGGATCACTGTCAGGGACTGATGAGATAGCTGGAGAGATGGACGCCTTTGACCTGAATTTTTACTTATGTTAGATTACATTGAGTTAAATAAGATGCACCAAATTCCTGTCTGCAGTCTTCAATCCTATTTAGAGTGATAAGCAAACACCTCCTAGGTTCAGACCTTTCTCATGTGGATATGCTTCAATAATACATACTGGATTTGTGCTTCCAGGATGCTGATGATTCACTAGCTCTCCTGTATCAGCGCTGCTTTATTCCTGTATTGCTTCCCCTTATACAGCCCAACTCCTCTACTTTTGGGGGGCGAAACATGTCGGGGGGGCAGTGGGAATAGGTTTTAACACAGAAGTGAAGCCTTGTAATCAGAAAGTGATACCACATAAATGATAGCAGGGGAATGTACTGGAAGAGCCTGGAGCCAGCGCACGCCTGCCAGCCTCCAGTCATACCCAAAATAGTACCTTACTACCAGTGTGAATGACCTGATAATAACAACAACAGCGACACAGCTGATAGTTTTAAAGTAGTTTAATGGTCAGTAAGTAAGCTTAATAAGCAACATTAAAAGGTAAGTTTTATGGGAATAGACATGTCAAGAAAAGGTAGAACCTAGCAGCATAAAACTAGTTACTGATTCCCTTTTTAAATGGCGTGACTGCACATGCGCCATTGACTCCAGGGCCGTCAGTTACTGTGTATTGGTTCTTATGATGGGACAACCCCTTTAATGCAGACTGTTAAGAAAGTTACTTAACCTCTTAAGGCATAATCACTTACTTATACATGATCAGTGTTAAGAGGCTGCTTGGAACGAGCTCATACCCTACTTGGCTGGTGTCGACATAATCTTACCGATCCGTAGAATAAGGACATTATGTCATTCATAGCACTCAGTGCACACCATAATATCAAAACCCCAAACACCTTTCAACATTTTTTTTTTTTTTATATCCTTTTTCAATACAAGATATGGTAAATTAAATGGTGCCATTAAAAAGACAACTTGTACACCAAAAAAAATAAAAAAAAAAGCTATATGTGAATAAAAAAAAGTTGTGTCTTTTGGGAAGTAGACATTTAGCATTTAGGAAGAAAACAAACAATAAAACGCTCCAGTACAAAGCTGTCCATAGCCCCGAAGTGGTGATATTTAGAAAGCTATGAAGGTGAGCTGGCAGGTATTGTGTGTACCTGCAGTGCAGCTCTCGACCTGGGGTGCACTGGGGCGCTCTTGTCCTGCAGGATGTTAATTTGTCACCTGGATGAAGCGACATGAATGCATTGTGATCTGTGCAGCCGCCGGGGTTTGTATCTGTTGCTTTCTATGCCTTCCGCTTCTCTTTCTCAATCCCTGTTTATTTTTGCTTTCGATTGTGTCACCTGAAAAAAAATTCTCTTATAATTTTTAGCACAATTTTCAAGTTTTGTATATTAGAATCTAAAACCATTGTTTCCCTGTTCTAAACCTGGATAGGTCTACGACAAGAATATGCAGCTTCTGCTTCCCGCCGCAGCTCTGGCTCATCGTGCCACTCTATGAGGAGAGGGACATATAGTGACCAGGAACTGGACGCTCAAAGCTTAGAAGATGATGAGGATGCAGTCCACCCCTCTGCACATCTGTCTGCGAGCAGGTTCTCCCCTTCTCCACGTCACTCTCCTCGGCCTTCTCCTAGACATTCTCCCAGAAATTCACCCCGCTCTAGGTCTCCAGCTCGCAGCCTGGATTACCGAGGAGCTTCTCCCCAGCCTATGCTCAGCCGTCTGCAGCAGCCTCGCCTCTCGCTCCAGGGACAAGCCACCGACATGCAAACAAACGTGGTAAAAAATGAAGGTAAGACACCAGTCGGGCTAGGTTCTGTGGGTGCTTCACTGTTTTTGGGTGATTTTAGATGCAAGTTAAAGTTGCATCTCCGAGTCAGTTTTAATATGATAAGTTGTTTTAATAAGAAGTAAGTTGAACTATCAGCCAGTGGTTCTGTGAAGGAGCTTCACTTCACTTCAAAGATTTCTAGCATGCTGCAAAATTATAGCTGCTTTGCAAGACAGTTCTGGTAATCTTGAGTTACAGGATCTCCCTGCTTAGCGGCAACTCCCCTGGAAATGCCTTCTGCTGGGAAAAGGCCTCCCTTCTCATATGGCTCAGTAGCTTTCTGAGCACTAGTCATAGACATGCCTTGTACCAAAAACCGTGTTGATTGATGGAGATTGTCATCAGTATTCCGGGTCATACACACATCAAAATAAAGTATTTATAGGAAATGTATACTGCTGGTAAACACAATTTAGGTTCTGTTCACACTTGCGTCAGTTCCTTTGTCAGGTTTTTTGTTAATATTTGATATAATGTTATAATAGAGCACTGTGGCGGATTATTCTGAATCCTAATAGACCCATTATAAGTCGGTGTGGGCAAATCATAATCCTAAAGGATATGGTTAATACTGATTTGTAACGTATGTTATGGATCGTATATATTAATATTGGCCAGAACTACAGGTAACATTGGGGGTCATTTACTGACTATCAGATATACATCAGTTTTCTGGCGTATATATGTCGCAGATTGCGGTGCAAAGGTTATTTGTGCATCAATCTGCAGGGGAAGGAAACCAGCCAACAGGCCCATCTCGTTTACCATTTTCTATGCCTTTTTTTTAGACGTAGAAAATGGTCTAAATCTAAGCCAGCAAGGAAGCTGGCTTACGTTTAGACCAGTGGTGGAGGCGCCAAATTTATGTAGAGGCGGGCGCCTCATCATAACTTCGGCAGATCCACCGCCTGATAAAGGGTTTAAGACCGGCATCTAAAATGCCGGTCTTAATAAATGACCCCCATTGTTTAAACTGTATTAAGACTTATTCAGACATCAGCGCATCACTGACGTGTGTTCTCCATGGACAGCACACATTGATTTGAATGTGTGTATTCGCACTTCTGTGATTTGCATGCCCTATTTTTGTCTGTGTTTACGGATCCATCATGCTCATTATAGTCTGAGTCAGTGGAAAAACACGGACACAGCACGGATGGAATCTGTGTTTCATTCATGTGTCACAGATCATTGCTGGTTGATGATCTACAAATTTAACTCCTTAGTGCTATTTGATGTGTATACTCGTCATGGAGCACTGCTACTTGGTGCTCCATGACGAGTATACACGTCATGGCAATAAACTGTCACCATGTCTGCAGACCTGGTGACAGCGCTGAGACCCCGGCTGTTACACACAGCCAGAGATCTCCGTTAACCGGGCCTCGGACCAATGAGGGCGGTCCTTAATGCCGGCTTAACGGTTCTGATCCCCAGTCCGTGACTGTGGGGATCAGAACCTTGTTAAATATGTAGTGTGTGTGTGTGTATATATATATATATATATATATATGTTTCGGCTCAAGCATGAGCCTTTCTCAAGCATTGGTGAACAGTGAATAGCCAGTATATAAAGGTGTGTCAATACATATAATCAAGCAACATAATTGGTACTTTAAAAATAATATATATATACAATGTACAAATATGTGCAAAAACCGTATAATAGTCATGATTGTTAAAGTGACTGGTGCATTTCATACAATAGATCTCCAAAATACAATAGATTACATATAAAAACACCATAGGACATATAATTGGTTACATCTGTAACTCATCAATACGTCATTCATGCATCAACTGTAATAGTGCACATGTGCAAATAAGGAAGACTAATGAATTGCTACCTGGAGGGATGATGGCGCCCACATATACAATAGCGCTGCTCAGCGCGTCCTCAGGAGACCAGCGCGCATGTCCCAATCGTTTGACGTCATCTAGGGAGACCGACCGGTGCATAACAGTGCCGCCTACTGATGACATCAGCGGCGCACCCGATAACATGTCACCGCCTTCTCCCATCAATGCCTCCACATAGCGACGCATGCGCAATAGTTCCGGCAAGCTGTTTTCCGCCATATTGGGTAAGGGAATCAGAGCAGATAAATGACCATACAATCTGTCGCTTATCGTCCTATTCGTTCTGCACATACAGTTGTTGTGGTTGAATACCACCATGTTGCAGGGTGGATAAGTGACCAACTTTTCCAAACTGGTACACTTAGATCCACTCATCACCTCAATGCCAGCGGCATGATCTGTAGATCTAGGACATTCACACATCCTGACACGGGACAAATTTACCCAATTAAATTTCACCTTACGTGTGATTCCTCATTTGTGGTCTATGTCTTATCCTGTCCATGCCACCTTCTGTATGTAGGCGAAACTTCCACGGATTTTAAGACTAGGCTGAATAATCACCGTTACACAATCAGAAAGGGACGCAAAGATTTGCCAGTGCCCAGACACTTTGGGTTACTGGGACATAAAGAAAAAGATCTCAGATGTTGGATCTTGGATCAGGTTCCAATGCCACGGAGGGGTGGAGATCGAGTATCTCTACTCAAAAAAAGAGAAATGCATTGGATCCAGACATTACAAAGTCTGCACCCCAAAGGTTTAAATATAGATTATAGATATGGAGGAGGTCTGTGATGAGGTTGTTTTGCCCCTATGTTGCATTGGTATGGGCTCCATAATACCTCCTGCTGTCGACAGATTCATTGGTTTTTAAAAAAAAGAAAAAGAAAAAACAGAGAATGTAAACATATAATTTTGAGTAATAAATTGATTTTAATATAAATGTAATGGGTATTCTCACTAATTTATGACACTGACACTTTTGTATTATCTTTCCAGATACATCTGCACAGATGGCACCTCAGAAAACTGTATATATGTATGTATATATATATGTATATATATATGTATATATATATATGTGTATATATATGTTTTATTACTTCACCATCTATCTCCCCCCCCCCCCCCCCCTTTTCAGCATACAGCTGACACTCTGCTTGAAATGGCCGTTTAACCCCTTCCATGCCGTGGTCCATAGGGACTGCAGTATGGAAAGGGTTAACAGGGAAGGAGCTCCCTCCCTCTCCCATCAGGCCGCTGCTGTGCCGTTGCAGTGACCCCATGCTTGACAGGTTCAAGCTGTGGCAGCGTCCCGATTACCATGGCAACCGGACGCCTTCACAAGCATCCGGCTTTCCATGGTATAGCTAAGCCTGATCAGGCTCCTGCTAAAGGCCGGTTGCTGTTTTATGGACTCAAATTTACCACTTTCATGAAGTACAATGTGTCATGAGAAAGCAATCTTAGAATGGCTTGGATAAGTGAAAGTGTTCCAAAGGTTTTACCACATAAAGTGACATGTCAGATTTCCAAAATTTCGCCTGGTCCTGAAAAATGGCTGTCCTGAAGGGGTTAATTTTCAACATAGTATTGTCCACGGAATACGGATGACACACAGTGGGTAAAAAATGGACACAGACCAAACACGGATTCTTTACAGGAAACCCACTGACTGACCATCTTATAGACATTAACTTTTTTTTTTTTCCCGTCTTGAATGTCCCCTTGTAGAGAAACTGAGACGGAGTCTTCCAAATCTCTCCAGGGTATCGGGCACACAGACGGAGGCTGTAAAAAATAGCAGAAGCTACGAGTCAAACTTGCAAGTGCCAAATGGTGGAGCATCTCGAGTACCAAGCACTTCCAGTAAGTTAAAATATCTAATCTGCATGAGTAGGAATCTATGGAAGTTAAAGAGGATATGCAAGACTAATATAGACCACCCAGAGTGGTGACCTGTAGTGGTGATCATACCTGCGTGGTCTCCGGGTTCGGTGTTTGTTGCTCCCAGGCTGCTCTTCCTCTTCCTGCAGGGCTGAAGTCAACATCCGTCAACAGGCTTCAGCGATGACACAAGGGGAGCAGGTCACCGCTGCACCCCGTGTTTGGCTGCAGCGGTCACGGATGCCCCCCACCTTTGACAGATGTTGAGTTCAGCACTGCAGGTAGAGGAAGATCCAGTCCGAGCAAGACCGAACCCAGCGGTGGGGACTTCATTGGACAACACCTTTTAAGAGGAGTTCTTTGGAATTAGAAAAAGGGTTTGCTTTTATCCAGAAACAGCACCAGTCTTGTGTACAGTCTGTGTCTATTAGTGCACATAATCCCCATAAATGAACGCAACCTTTTGAATAAGAGTGGTGCTTCTTCTGGAGAAAACTGCAAGCCCTTTTTTCTAATCTTGGGAAGATCTTTTGACTGCTCAGCTGTTCCTGTCTGCCCCATAGATGCTGAATGCAGCGGTAGTTGAGCATGTGCTGTGGCGCTCCATTTAAACTCCTCACTGTGGTCATGCAGAGAGGAAGATCTAGCTCTTGGGACCCCTATTCTAAAGATTGGAGGGAGTCCCAGCAGCGGAGCACCCAGCAACCATACATTTATCACCAGTGATGGCCAGTTCGCATTGTCTGAAATCAAATGCGGTCACCGCGAGCAGGCAGTTCCGAGAACAGCCCGATGAAGGCCCCCGGCGGCTGTTCTAGGAACTGCCTGCTCTCGGTGACCGCATTTGATTTCAGACCGACTCGCGCACAAGCACAGGTAAGGACTTACCTGCGCCTCGCCGGACTTGTGAGAAAAGATGGCAGCCCGCATGTGTTCGTATGCGAACTGGCCATCACTGTTTATCACCTATTCCCGCAGAATGTTGATGTCAACAAATGACAATTGTGGGGAAACCCATTTAATGTGAACGTATTGTGTATTTGCTGCTGCAGATCTTCTTAATGCATGGCATATACATATATGATGCATGAAGTTTTGACATTTGAATCATAGTGGATTGATTTGTGTTTCATGTGCATGGCCTCCCTGCATGTGCTCAGTTCACAGTATGCTTGAATCTACTCCTGGCTAATATTTCATGTAAGGTACAGAATATTGTACCATAGCATAATAGCAGATAGGAATATAGAATAGATTCATGCATGTGAGATCACTCTACATAATAAGGCTAATTTCACACTTGCGTCAGAGTGATCCGGCAAAACGTATGCCAACTGATGGCATTTGTAAGACTGATCAGGATCCTGATCAGTCTTAAAAATGCCTGATCAGTCAGAAAAATGAATTGAAATGCCGGATCAGTCTTTCCGGTGTCATCTGGCAAAACGTATCCGGCATTTATTTATTTTTTCACCTTTTTTTTTCGGTCTGCGCAGACCGGAAGGACGGATCTGGCATTCCGGCACTAATACATTCCTATGGAAAAAATGCCAGATCCGGCATTCAGGCAAGTCTTCCGTTCTTTGGGCCTGATCAGTCAAAATGACTGAACTGAAGACATCCTGATGCATCCTGATCGGATTACTCTTCATTCAGAATGCATGGGGATATACCTGATCAGTTCTTTCCCGGCATTGAGCCCTTTTGACAGAACTCAGTGCCGGAAAAGAAAAACGCTAGTGTGAAAGTACCCTAAAGGGGTTATCCGAGACTAAAAAATGTCCCCCATATGCCAGGCCCCTCACACACAATATACTTGCCTTGCTCTCCGCGCCGCTCCTGGTCTCGACACCAGGTGTTTTCATTCGCGCAGGGAGCCAGATAAGTATATTCAGTGTGAGGGGCTGGGCATATGGGAGACCTTTTGTAGTCTCTGATAACCCCTTTAATCATGGGAATGTGTCCCTTCTGAGTGACAGCCTTATGTCACATGTAAATTACAGGTAGGTACAGCGCTCAATGTTTCAGGTGAAGTGCAGGTTTGGTGACAGCACACAATAGAAGCAGAAGTTGGGTTGAGGACTCCTTTACTGGTCCAACTGTACTAAGATTCTTGGACCAGATTTCTGGCCCCAGCGGTGCCTCCTTTTTGGTGCAAAGCAATTTTCATACATTTATTACAGATATTGATAAACCTATAAATTTGGCGCACTCTGCCTTTTCTAAGTACACTGATTAGACAGCATTAGTAAATGTCGGACTGTGCCTTTATCATTCGTACCTACACATGGTGACAGTGCATGTATTTATAATCCCTACTGACATCAATATAGGAAATGTGATAGGTAAATGAGCAACCTAATGCCATGTGAAAATAATTGCATCACATCAGTAGAATTCACAAATTTGATGTAAACCTATATTTTTGAAAAATTATATGCAATAATTAGTGCATAGTGTAAAACAGGGGAAAGTGCCCGGACACAGCACATTTTCTAGGTATATTCTAGAAAGATGAGCAAAGAATATACTTTAAAGAATTTAGGCCATAGGCCAGTAGTACAAAAGTTGATTAACCTTGTAATATATCTAATTACATAAACATGCCTTTTTCTCCACTCTACTTCCTGGACTGATCATTCACTCACATTTAGACTAGGGCTACACGGCGACATGTGTCAGTCAACCATAAGTCACACAACAAAAAGGGTACAACTACAGGGTGACATGTGTCGCGAGACATTCAAGTTGTACCAATGTCGCTTGACATTTTTTATTATGATAGTCAATGGTGTCGCACTGCGCGATGCGACAGTCACACAAAAAACCAACATTTGCAGCATGTCGCAAGTCAGTGCAACACCATTGACTATCATTATAAAAAATGTTGCGCGACACATGTCACAGTGTAGCCCTAGCCTTAAATGTTCTAATCTGTCTTCAGTTAGGCAGAGATGAAGACTAATCATTAGCTTACTGAGATGTCTGGTTACAGCTGCTGCTACCCATAGAGGTTTATGGAGATTGAATGGGGAGGAGGGAGCATTTGGAGACAGACAGATGCTTCTACAGCATCATCTAAAATGTTCTCTCACCCCAATGCAGGATTCACAGCTTTACTGCTCTGCTGTGTAATATCCTTAGATACAAGTCATAAACTGTAATAGCCAGAAATATTGCTACTCCTCGAGTAGACACATGTCGGCATATTCTGAAAAGTACCTGAAATGACAGGTATGCTGTACCCTTGGCACCTAATCCTCGCCACGCTTTTGTGCACACCGTTTTTCCAGCTTCTTCACCCACCTTTATGAATTATCTTTTTCTGTTTATCCATTTGCCCTTTTTTGTTGCATTTAGTAACCCACATTCTATAACTTTATCACAATTAAGGCTACTTTCACACCTGAGTTAGGTGCGGATCCGTCTGGTATCTGCACAGACGGATCCGCACCTATAATGCAAACTCTTGTATCCGTTCAGAACGGATCCGTTTGCATTACCATGAACAAAAAATGCATAATAATGCAAACGGGTCCATTTTGACTTGCATTGAAAGTCAATGGGAGGAGGATCCGTTTTCAATTGCACCCTATTGTGTCAGTAAAAACGGATCCGTCCCCATTGACTTACATTGTAAGCCAGGACGGATCCGTTTGGCTCGGTTTCATCAGACGGACATCAAAATGCTGCAAGCAGAGTTTTGGTGTCCTCCTCCAGAGCGGAATGGAGTCTGAACGGAGCCAAACTGATGCATTCTGAACGGATCTGCATCCATTCAGAATGCATTGGGGCTGAACTGATCCGTTTGGGGCCGCTTGTGAGAGCCCTGAAACGGATCTCACAGGCGGACCCAGAAACTGCAGTGTGAAAGTAGCCTTAGTCTCCCAACCTAAGTTTTCTAGATGAATTAAATATTTCATTGTGTTTCAACAGCATCAAAAAGGCAGATAAGTATGCCACGTACATCCCAGAAAACAAAACAGGGTGTTGCAGCCCCTAAAGGAGGTAATTTCAGCCACCACCACTCAGTACACAATATAGATGGGACTGAAGTTAAAGGACTAGTCCAAGGTGCAGAATAGCCAAAATGTCTAATCATATACTGTACACACCCAGGGGCTTTTCTGCCTTTCTGTACTGGGGCTTCGCCAGCCTTACCAGTGGTGCCTGAGCCTCACCAGTTGTGGTGACCAAGTCCATGTTGACGTTAAAGATCTTTTAGCATTTTAATTTCACTTTTTTTTTCTACTCCTGAACCCACTATAAACCATATGATGAGTTAATGATGTTGCTAAACCAGGGATTGGCACACCTAGAGAGAGGCCTGCAGCATACTCGGTACCGAAGATCAGCCCAGATGTCTTGATAGCTACTGTTTAACATTGTATAGTCAGTGCAGATGCCACTACCTGTGCCAGTATTGGACCAACACAATACAGGCTGCTATGACATGGGTTGTCTGAAGACGATTTTGATAGGGAGTGGGGATTTGGAAACTGCCTGCAGAACTGGACCATTTCCACTTATAGAGGAAGTAATAATTCTGCCGATGTCTTGCAACTTTTTCAGTGTAATCAAACCTTAGCTTCACGGGTACTGTATAGTGTTCAGGAAAACATCCCCTTTCCAAAGTCAAATTATCTTCGATATGTTTAGTGTCATTTTCTACTAGTTAAATAGAAGTATTAAAGGGACTGTTGAAGAATCTTGGACAACCCCTTTAATTAAGTTACCGTACTGATTTTTGTGGTGTGATATTGCTTATTCTAGACGTCAGGTCAGCATGGATTAAAGAAGAAACCAAACCTCTGCAGTGCCTGAATTACCAGTCCCTTGTATCGTTTTATACGAACTAGTTTATTTTATTTTTTATTCTATATGTCTCTGTCTCTCTCTCTGTCTCTCTCTGTCTCTCTCTCTGTCTCTCTCTCTGTCTCTCTCTCTGTCTCTCTCATATCTATTTCATATCTATTTTTCTGTCTGTGGCAATGCTCTGTGACATGAGGTCATTGAGCAGGGAGGGTTAGGAGGTGAGCTGAGGCCATCACCTGCGAATGTTGAATCTTGTGTATTCTCTATGTAGGTGTTTTTATTTTACCGGAATCCTGCCTGTGCTGAAAAGTGATCTTTATAGAACAGGAAGTGTCAGCCTATTGTTAAAAAAAAATAAATGAAAATGTGTTTTTTAAATATAGTGACATGGAAAATGTTTTGGGGAATACCACGTAAGTAATTGTAAGGCTTTTTTTTATTTTTATTTTTTGCGACTCCATTCTGAGCCCCAGTCATAAATTCCATCAGATTAGAAGAATATGGCCTCATGCACACGGTCGTTGCCTGGCCGTTCTGTGTATTGGGGACCGCAGTTTGCATCTGTGTGGCTGCCGCAGACGGATCCGGACCCATTCAGCTTAAATGTGTCTGTGATCCGTCCTCGCTGCAAAAAATAAAAAATGAAATAGAACATGTCAAGTGAATGATACGGTGCAGACACGTCCATTGCCCAAATATATCAGACCTGCTGTTTGCGGATCGTAATACGGATGCGGCCGGGTGCATGAGACCTAGCTTTGCTCGCGTCACTCTTCGGGTAGTCAGGTTTCCAACAGATTGTAACCTGTTAAAGCGTGATAGGTGGTTCTCTTTGAGTTTAGGATAAACCTGATTGACTATTTCTAAACATGTCAAACTTTAGATAGCTGTCAGCAGCAGCTCCCGACTGTAATACGTAAAGTGAAGATGCCTGACACTTAAAAAAGTGTTCTTCTTTAAAGGGGTTGTCTAGGACTTTTGATGACCTATTTCAGGATAAGAATCAATATCTGATGATCAGCGGGGGGCCAACACTGCACACCCCTGCTGATCAGCTGTGTTGGGGTAGCTCAAGTGCCAGAACTACACAGCGCCACCCATTATGTAGTGGACAGAACTAGTAATTGCAATGCTGCACCCATTCAATTCTGAACAGCTGATCGGCAGGGTGCCAGCCTTCTGATCACATTGATAGCCTATCCTGAGGATTGTAAAATTCTGGAAACCCCTTTATGGGGAAACAAAGCATCGGGTATGTTGAAGTGAAGGCCGTTCTATCTTCATATCCCTGACAAACTTGTGAAGCAAAACTAGCTTGTCTGCTCTCCATGCCCTGCCTGTAAACTCCTATCATGCAGATCATGCCAGTGGAGTGACGGTACATTACTAGTATGCTGACAAAGATTTTGAGCAATTTATTAACTGCCGCAACTTTCTCATTTCTCCCTTAAGTACCGTCTCCTGGCAAGTTCCGGTCCCCTGCAGCTACATCTCCTTTAGCACTACGGCAGCCGATGAAGGCTTTATCTAACCCTGGCTCTCAGCTTACTCAAGAAGCAGTTGCCGCGGCTCAGAACCACTTTACATCAGGCCCACCTTCCAACCAACAGTCTGGCTCTGCAAGTCCAGTTGCTCGGGCTAGCACACCAATGAAGAGTGGTTTGCCAAGACCTAGCACACCATCAGGTGGTAGTATACCAGTGCCTCGCAGCAAAATTGCACAACCTGTACGAAGGTAGGTATATAAGGAACTAAAGCAGTCTGAAGATTTCCTCCCCCCAAGGGACTATGTAGAAAATAACACATTCTGTAGTAATCCTGCTAATTTCTGGTGTTTGTATATTTCCTTTGATGGTTCCTTAACTGGAATCTGTCTCCCCAATTTTGGACTATCTACACTAATACATGAGTAGTGCTGCAGATAAGGCTACTTTCACACTGGCGTTTTGGTTCAAGGCTCTCCCAAGCGGTCCAAAACGGATCAGTTTTGCCCTAATGCATTCTGAATGGATAAATATCCGCTCAGAATGCATCAGTTTGCCTCCGTTCCGCCTCATTGCGCTCTGGAGGTGGACACCAAAAAGCAGCTTGCAGCGTTTTGGTGTCCGTCTGACTATGCGGAGGCAAACTGATCCAGCCTGACACACAATGTAAGTCAATGGGGACAGATCCATTTTGATTGACAAAATGCAAAACGGATCTGCCCCTCGTTGACTTTCAATGGTGTTCAAGATGGATCGTATTGGCCAATGTTAAAGATAATACAAACTGATCCGTTCTGAACGGATGGAGACTGTTTTATCTGTGCGGATCCGTATGTGCAGATACATGACGGATCCGCACCAAACGCGAGTGTGAAAGTAGCCTAAGGAGTCCAGATGACAATTATTATTTTTTTTTTTTCCTACTGCCTCCCGTTTCTCCATCGTCAGCACTCGGTCCTCTCCATTGTTTCCATAAATCTTTTAGCCACAGCACTCATCCAACTTGGGGCTTTTGTAGGGTGCTCGTCCTGTTCTGGTCCTACTCCACCTGAGGACCTTTTAACTTAGATGAAGACAAGCGACTTCAGACAGCACTCCAATTGGAATCAAATCATTTCTTTATTACTCCAGCCGAAGATGGTGCATTACAGTAGCGACGTTTCGGGCCATAACATGATCCAGTCCTTTGTCCAGCTAATGCATAGGTGCACGAAAAGAAGGGTAAAAATATACCAAAAATGAGGTCTCATGTGAGTACATACAGTGCATCTCAAAAGCAAGATATTAATGAACAGTTACAGCTTTATTGTAGATTGGAAGTTATAAACAAACAATGTCTGGTTATGATGGTTGCAAATCAATACAACAGCCAGAATGTGAAAAATCGTGTCCATTATGTGATAGTAAATACATACAATAAATACACATGACCGATAATATCTGACTGGCAATTGCACATAATTGGAATGAGAGTGTGACAGACATGATTGAAGGAAGTGGGATAAGTATTTGAGTGATTTAATAGGATTGTATGGAGGTAGCTAAGGACTAGATAAAGGGTATCAAATATGAATATTATCATCAGAAAGCCTGTATATCAAGGTGTGAGGTAAGTACAGAGTGACCTATTGTAATATGATAATCCGCAGGTAATTGCAGTTACATGACTGTATATGTGTCAAGAGAGTATATAGAAAACATAATTAGAGATCAGGTCAGTTGGTGTCAGAGCATTCTGTAGACATAGGTGAAACAGTCTGCATGGACAGCACTAGTGGAGGTCTCCAAGTGAGACGGTCTGCATAGTGGAGGTCTCCAAGTGGGACGGTCTGCATAGTGGAGGTCTCCAAGTGGGACGGTCTGCATAGTGGAGGTCTCCAAGTGGGACGGTCTGCATAGTGGAGGTCTCAAAGTGGGACGGTCTGCATAGTGGAGGTCTCCAAGTGGGACGGTCTGCATAGTGGAGGTCTCCAAGTGGGACGGTCTGCTTAGTGGAGGTCTCCAAGTGGGACGGTCTGCATAGTGGAGGTCTCCAAGTGGGACGGTCTGCATAGTGGAGGTCTCCAAGTGGGACGGTCTGCATAGTGGAGGTCTCCAAGTGGGACGGTCTGCATAGTGGAGGTCTCCTAGAGGTCTCTGTTATCGGTCATGTGTTGTATGTATTTACTATCGCATTATGGACACAATTTTTCACATTCTGGCTGTTGTATTGATTTGCAACCATCATAAGCGGACATTGTCTGTTTATAACCTCCAGTCCACAATCGTGCTGTAACTGTTCATTAATATCATGCTTTTGAGATTATGTACTGTATGTAAATATCATATTATATTAGACCTCGTGCACCTATGTATTAGCTTGACAAAGCGCTGGATTGTCATTTATCAGTCCTCTCCATTGTGTTAGAACAGCACAGCAGTCTGCATCGTGTACTTCAGTGTAGCTTTGAGTGCTGACAGCGGGGGAACTGGGGTCAGTAGGAAAATAAAAAATAATGGTGATCTGGACTCCTTATCTCATGTATTACTGCAGATAATAGACCGTAATATGGGTGACCTATTCCTTTTACCCCTTAAGGACTTAGGACGTACCGGTACGCCATGTTTGCCAATTCCTTAAAGGGATTCTGTCACCTCGTTTTCGGTTATAAAGCTGCGGACATGCACGGCTAGATCGCCGCTAGCATGTCCGCAATATACCGGTCCTATAGCACTGTGTGCTTTTATTTTGTTTAAAAAATGATTTTAGAGATATGTAAATGAGTCTTGTAAGGTGCCCAAGGGGCCGTACTAACCTTCCTGGTGCCCAGCCACGCCCCCCTGTGAAGGAGCCTAGCACCGCCTATGTCCTCCGAATTTCCTCCTTTCGACACAGTTAGATTGCCGTAATGCGCAGTGCCGGTATAGTGTTCCTTCCCTGTGCTGGCATCAGCCTCAGAGAAGGAACTGCGCATGCGCGAGCTCGCGCATCGCGAGATTACGGCGATCTAACGGTGTCGAAAAGGAGGAGATTCGGAGGACATAGGCGGTGCTGGGCTCCTTCCACCTTACATCACAAAAACTGTAATAGCAAGCGATCAAAAGTCACACGCACCCCAAAATAGTGCCAATAAAACCATCATCTCATCCCGCAAAAATCATACCCTACCCAAGATAATCGCCCAAAAACGGAAACACTAAAACATGATTCTTTTTGCTTCAAAAAAGAAATCATTGTGTAAAACTTACATAAATAAAAAAAAGGATACATATTAGGTATCGCCGCATCCGTGACAACCTGGTCTATAAAAATATCACATGATGTAACCTGAATGTTGTAAATAACAAAAAATAAAAACTGCCAAAACAGCTATTTCTTGTTATCTTGCCTTACAAAAAGTGTAATATAGAGCAACCAAAAATCATATGTACCCTAAACTAGTACCAACAATATTGCCACCCTATCCCGTAGTTTCTAAAATGGGGCCACTTTTTTTGGAGTTTCTACTCTAGGGGTGCATCAGGGGGGCTTCAAATGGGACATGGTGTCAAAAAAAAAACTGTCTAGCAAAATCTGCCTTCCAAAAACCGTATGGCATTCCTTTCCTTCTGCGCCCTGCCGTTTGCCCGTACAGCAGTTTACGACCACATATAGGGTGTTTCTGTAAACTACAGAATCAGGGCCATAAATATTGAGTTTGGTTTGGCTGTTAACCCTTGCTTTGTAACTGGAAAAAAATTATTAAATTGGAAAATCTGCCAAAAAAGTGAAATTTTAAATTTGTATCTCTATTTTCCATTTAATTCTTGTGGAACACCTAAAGGGTTAACAAAGTTTGTAAAATCAGTTTTGAATACCTTGAGGGGTGTAGTTTATATAATGGGGTCATTTTTGGGTGGTTTCTATTATGTAAGCCTCGCAAAGTGACTTCAGACCTGAACTGGTCCCTAAAAATTGGGTTTTTGAAAATTTCTGAAAAATTTCAAGATTTGCTTCTAAACTTCTAAGCCTTGTAACATCCCCCAAAAATAAAATATCATTCCCAAAATGATCCAAACATGAAGTAGACATATGGGGAATGTAAAGTACTAACTATTTTTGGAGGTATTGCTATGTATTATAGAAGTAAAGAAATTGAAACTTGGAAATTTGCAATTTTTTTAAAAATTTTTTTTTTGTAAATTTGGTATTTATTTATAAATAAAAAGGATTTTTTTTAAACTTCATTTTACCAGTGTCGTGAAGTAAAATATGTGACGAAAAAACTATCTCAGAATGGCCTGGATAAGTCAAAGCGTTTTAAAGTTATCAGCACTTAAAGTGACACTGGTCAGATTTGCAAAAAATGGCCTGATCCTTAAGGTGAAATAGGGCCGAGTCCTTAAGGGGTTAAAAGAACTCTGCAGAGAAGAAAAACGGATGCTATCTTATAGCTAAATTAAATTCTTTCTCGTTTGTGATTTTGAATCTAAGGCTTTCACATCTGATTGGGTTTCACTGTGGTGAAACCCAATTATTGACATGCTGCAGATTTCAAATTTGCACATGCTGAGTTTTTTTTTTATATGCAGCATGTAGATGAAGTTTCTTAAAATCTCCTCCACTTTGCTTTGCTTTGGTACTGTACAATCCACGACAGCAATCCAGTCACGTGTGGACATAGCCTAAAAGTAGAGCTACCCCTTAACACTTTTAAGGACATATTTTGCAAAGGATCAGGTTTTGTATATGAAGCTCCTTAACCACCACCATAGTATTTTACAGAATGGTAATAGATTTGTAAAGGTGGCATTCTCTAAAATATCACTTTCAGTAAAAAATTATCAGGTAATGCACACTACCCATGAATAATCATGTGTGTGTGGTCCTGGTATCAGTATTGGTGTACTTCTGGTTTGCAAGTCGGCGACATCAGGCGCATGCACAGTGAAGAGAGCGATGCTGGCCTCAGCTTCCCCCACACTCTGTGCATGTACTGTAATCAGCTGGAGCTGGCTTACAAGCCTAAACCACACTACTACACCTGAGCGTGCCCCTCTTTACAACTTCGTAAGGACTGTAGTTGCTGTGTATATGTATTAAGGGGAACCTGTCACGTTGAACATGGTGTTTGAGCTACAGGCAGCATGATATAGAGCAGGAAGAGCTGAACAGATTGATATATAGATTTACGGGAAAAGATTCAGTATAAGCAGTATTTCGATCATTTAAAATCCTGCTCATTCTGAGCTTTGAAGTCCAGGAGTCGGTCCTAATGGTGATTGACAGCTCTCTCTGTATACACAGTCATAGAGGGAAGGCTGTCAATCACTGATAGGACCGCCCCGAATGAGCAACAATGCAAACATATAAAAAGTTTTATTGAATCTTTCAACACAAAACATATCAATCTGCTCAGCTCTTCCTGCTCTAGAACATGCTGCCTGCAGATTACTTTGCATTTTGATGCATTTTAAATCCATTCTGTCCTTCCCCATTTTATATATTCCCCACTGATTACATGCAGTTATATCTTTTTTTTCCTTCTTTGCAGATCATTACCAGCTCCAAAAACACATGGCGCCTTGAAAGACGATAGCTGGAAAGAAGGTTGTTACTGATCCACAAAACCCTAAAGCTTCACTGCTCGAAGGACACGTCATCCACACTGTGACTACAGAGTAACCCGCCCTCATGGGACAGTTTGGGGTTTTCCTAACTGATCCCAGGGTCCTCTGTCCGTATCTAGCACAAACGGCAGAGGTTACAAAGAAGAGCACTTTATTGATGTTGACCATCAGATGTTCTACTCATGCAATCACTCTCTCACGACATCGGCCATCATTTAATTTTAGCTTTCTACAGTCTTAACCCTTCAGAAACTAAATGCACTGCATCCTTATTTGGCTTTTCAAGTAAATACTGGTAAAGGAATAACATCTGGTAATGGCATATTTTTTTTTTGCTTACAACAAATGTGGTTAATGCCAAAGAACAACTGCTGAAAAGATTTTTTTATAAATATATCAAATATATTGAGAGTTTATTATGCATTAAGCACTAACATTGCAACTGTCTACAAAGATATATCAGCGGGTAGACTATGAGTACTGATTTTACAGTTTTATGCAAAGAGAAAAATGGTTCTGTGCTGTGTATCCTATGGAATAGCTTGTTGAGGCTTTCACAATCATTAACTCTGCCCGGGATCCGACATAATGGTACAGTTCCTTGGTTAGGTAGCGTTAGGCAGGCTTTACAAGGTCAGGTTTTCCAGTGTAGTCTCTGGGTCCCCAAAAAAAAGGTGTGGTGGTATCTATACTTTATACTTCCTCTCCCTTGGCTTCAGAAATGGTATCTGAAAACCTGAACGTGGAAACCCAGCCTTACTATTTCAGTCTCTTCATTGATGACCACCTAAAGGAGCTCTAAACCAGAGCATATGGGAGAAAACCTGACGTGGTTGTTTGATTTAAGAGCTTGCAGAAAACCGTGTGGACAATCTCTTGGGGTACTTAACAGTTACAAATCTGGCCATGTAAAGAGTGCCCATTGACCATATTGTATGTTAATTGGCATTCGTTTATAGGGTTTGTTCACCACAGGGAGCCAATAGGAAAAAACACTTCTTCACCAACGTGGCCAGACCTGAGGAAATCATATTTATTCATATTACCTGATCTCCGCTACTGCCTTCTGGCCCATTCTCGCTGCAGATCTGTCTACTTGTGTCAACATCCTGTTTGACGTGGGTCATATGGCTGCTGTGGCCAATAAATGGCACACACAGTGGTGTCATGTCACAGGGTCATGTAACACATAGGGAATAATTCACTGCTGCAACCAGTCATTGGCTGCAGTGGCCACATGACCCATATCAAACCGAATGTTGGCACAGGTACATGGAGATCTGCAGCGGGAGAGTGAAGGAGCCAGAAGGCAGCGGCGGGGATCAGGTAAGTATGATTCCCTTTACAGGTCCGGCCACGCTAGAGGGTCTGCCCAAAAGGACCCTGGGGGTTGTACAACCCCTTTAAGTACCTTCCCTGAGCAAATAATTGGCCAACTGATCTGCTCCATAAATAGTCTGATTATTCATACAGCCATTCGTTTACATTGTCTGCAGGTTGGCGGGCCTTTTACACAGGACAGTGAACATTCTTTTCTTATCACTCTGTATTGTGCCGTTCCTCTGTTATTCCTCTTAAAATGAAAACTTATGAATAAGTTGGCTGTTAGATGTTACTGGTTAGGTCATGCCCCTGCACAGTCTGGTACCTCCAGCACTGACTGGATACTGTCAGACTGTAGAGACACTTCCCTTTACAAGTGGAATGGCGACACCTATTTGCCAATTTATATTCATGAGGAATAACAGAGGAAAAGCACAAGACAGAATTCTAAAAATTAAAACTTCCGTGCAGAGTTTTTGGGGGGAATACATGTATGTACTGAAACAGACAAGGGAGGAGAGGTGACATGCCTTCTTTTAAGGTTCACCTTGGTGTATTCTGCTTTTAACTTTAAAGTCTTTACAAATTGTGTGTTGCCTCTAGCAGATACAGTGTCTGCTGCTGGGCATGTAAGCCCTATTATACCGGCAGATGCCCGGGCAATATGAGCGCCTATAGACGATGAACATCCATCGGTGCTCATTTACACATGCTGGTTCAAAGCGCATGTGGAGGAATGATCACCACCGCAGTTGTTCCTCCCTCATTCAGTTCTGTTGATTATTGGCAGCCCATCCCTGATTACACAGGGAGATGTGCTGCCGATAATTGGGCATCTTTCATCCTAATAGGGCCCTAAGGGTAAGAACAGGGCTTGCGGCATCTGAAGTATTGATCTATATAGCGGTAGCTCTCCTGTCCTAAAATGAAGAGGCTATACACAATGATGTGTAATGATCCGAGAACTATCCACTTGTTCCATACGGGGTATGCACGCTGATCTACCTTTTCACTGTCAGAATCTCTGTAGAGTGATCTGTGTGCCAAGTGGCCTAATAGCTGTGTGCGCTGTCCTGCTGCATCCCCTTTCTGTACTTGGAGGGTTAAATATTGGAAAGCTTTGTCCCCCATTATCCCTTGTTCCCTCTGCATTTTACGTTGCGTCTGACGTATTTAAATTGTACATAATTTCCTCCTGGCGTCTCAGTATTGTAGTAATTTCTCTTGCCTTACTTATCCCATATTTAGCATTACCTGTGCCAGCATTTACCATTGCTCTATCCATAAGGACAGGTCACCACTTCCGCTGTCTAAATGGCAGTCAATCGTACACCATGTCTGTGTGCTTTGTATTAGGGATCGACCGATTATCGGTTTGGCCGATATTATCGGCCAATATTGAGGATTTTGAACGTTATCGGTATCTGCATCTATTTTGCCGATATACCGATAACGTATTGGGAACACAGATTGCGCTGCTCTCAGCGCGTTCTGTGTTCCCTCCGCAGCACAGGGGAGAAGGAAGCAGTGTCTCCTCCCCCTGTGCTACTGCTGCCGCTGCCGCCAATGACGAAAGAGAAGACAAGAGGAGGGGAGGGGCTGTGGCCGCTGCGCCACCAATGAAGAGGAGTCTTTCATTCATTCATATACAGGAGGCGGGAGCTGGCTGCAGAATCACATAGCCGGCTCCCGACCTCTATGAACGGCAGCTGCGGTCCGCGGTAGTTAACTCCTCAGGTGCCGCGGATCGCAGCTACAGTTCATAGAGGTCGGGAGCCGGCTATGTGATTCTGCAGCCAGCTCCCGCCTCCTGTATATGAATGATTGAGAGACTTATCTTCATTGGTGGCGCAGTGCGCCCCCCCCCCCCCCCCCCCCCCCCCAGTATTAATCATTGGTGGCGCAGTGCGCCCCCACCCCAATCCCGGCCAATAGTAAAAACATTGGTGGCGCAGTGCGCCCCCCACCCCCCCCCCCCCCCCCCCCCCCCCCCACCCAGTATTACTCATTGGTGGCAGTGGCCACAGGATCCCCTCTCCCCTGCTCCTCCGATCGGAGCCCCAGCAGTGTAAGCCTGGGGCTCCGATCGGTTACCATGGCAGCCAGGATGCTATTGAAGCCCTGGCTGCCATGTTTAGCTCCCTGCTGCTGTGTGCACAAAGCACAGAGCAGCAGGGACAGTGTGAGCTCCTATTCACCCTGATAGAGATCTATCAGGGTGAATAGGACAAGGGTTCTAGTCCCTAAGGGGGCTAAAAGTTAGTAAAAAAAAAAACCACAAAAATATTAAGTATAAATGAAAAAGATTTATGAAAAAATACACATTAAAAATAAACAAAAAAATACACATTAACAATAAACATTAATTTTCAGCAGATTTGTGTAGGAAATTTTTTTTTCCTCAAAAATGAAAATTCCCAGAATATCGGTATAAATTATCGGCTATCGGCCTGAAAGTTCACAAATTATCGGTATCGGCCCTAAAAAATCAATATCGGTCGATCCCTACTTTGTATGTAACATGGATATTTTATGTTCCATATTCAATTCTTACCCCACTGACAAAAGATATGGGCCCTGATTCTTCATGACCGGTGTCATAAATGACCTTCCGCCTACGGCATTAAATCTACTCCATCTGGGAGCTGCCATAGATTGCAGTCATTATTTACACCAGTATCTGGTGTAAATAATAGCCCCTCCCACACATCGCCATCACCACGCCCCCTTTTCTAGCAAAACTGGCATCGTTGGCGTAAAATGTCCGTTGTGACTAGAAAATTTGTAACTGCATTGAATTTTGCAGCTTTTCTACGCAAAAGAACAGGCATTAGAGAGTCCTAGTATCGCAGTACCTTTGTGCTGCATATGCAGTAAATGGTGGCATGTCACCTGGATGGCAGAATAGAACTAGATCCTCCGTCATTATTCAGGGCAGGCATCAGCCTTTATAGTTGCGTTAAGGTTTATTTCTAAAGGAGTTTCTAATGTAAATGACCCCTTATCAGGGCATGTGTAATAGGTATCCTCTGTGCCATCTGTTTGGCAGTATTCCTAAGCCAAGTACTCTGTTCACATCTGTCCTGCAATTGAAATGTGCAGCAACCATTGGACCCCATTAACTTATAATGGTATCTGCTGGGTCCTGAAGGGCTATTCTTCCTGCCAAAATCAATGGAATCTGCGGCGGAGGCCTTTTACACATGTGTGTACAGTACAAATGATCTGAAAATAGCTTTCATCTGCACCTATCAGAAATGCACAGCATGAGGTTACCCCCCCCCCCCCCCCCTGTGACCAGGCGGCACCCTCTCTATTTCTGTCTTAGGACTGCAGGGTGCTGACTGGGGTCATTAGACTATAGGGACACCCACTGGCTTCAGTGGGAGCTCTTTATGCTCTGTTCTTCATACAGCACCACTCATGGGGTAAATTTATACAAGTAACAGAACTACTCTCCCCCTCTTCACTTTAGGGCAGGCATGCTCAACCTGTGGCCCTCCAGCAGTTGCAAAACTACAACTCCCGTCATTCCCTGACAGCCTACAGCTATCATCCTAGAGAAGGGAATCGTGGGAGTTGTAGTTTTACAACAGCTGGAGGGTCGCAGGTTGAGCATCCCGGCTTTAGGGTAAGTTTGTGTTTTTTTCTCGTGTGGCTGATGGCAATCATTACATACATAGAGGGACCTGCGTGTGTTCTGTGGTTTTGAAAGTGCTAAATTAAGATTCTAGGTTCAGGTTCTAGGTAGGTTTTGGGTTCAGCATAGTCATCTACATCTTGCAATGTAGAAGTGGACGTATGCTCACTTACTGCTATCGGCATGCAGTGAACATACATCCATGTGATTATATGTAGCCATAGTATATGATACATGTATGTTGACTGTTTGTTTCACTGGATCATGAACATTCAAACTACACGGTCAACAGTACAGCACTGGATCCCTCTGTCATATAGTATGGAAAGTGGGCACTGTGCACATCGAGTGTTCGCCCTTTTTACGATTCCGCTGATGTATCTACCAATGGTCATTTATCGGGATAAAATCCTATAGAAACGTTCTCTAAGCTTTGACTTGATCTGCAGTGCAGGTCATCTGTCTGTCTGTGGGACACTTTAACTCCTGGTTATGTCATGACTATTGTATTGCCTGGTATAAAGCCTAGCCCCATTCAAGTAAATTTAGTTGTGACTTCAGTGAACCTCAGACAACCACTGATGAGCGGAGTATTACTTTACAAATAGATGGAGCAATAGCTGAATCTGCTGTGGAATGTGAGGATTCCACCAAGCTGCTCCTTATATATAAGGAAGGATGGCATTAGGGTATCGTTGTTGTTGATTCTGAATTCCCCGTTAATTATTTCTACAGTAAATATATACCCATAAAAAACTTTAGTACTTAAGGAGAAATGGAGAATTGATTAGACAACAGAATGTATCCATTTTTCAATCTACACCCTGATCCATTTCCATGTACAAGTTTTTGGATTTTTTATTTATTTATTTTTTTGGGGAGGGGGGTATGTGGCGGATGAAAAGTGATGGAGTGTATCATGATGGCTGATAAACTCATAAAACCTTAGGACAAAAGTTATGACTACCAGTTTACTTTATCAAACTTTCTATGCAAAATGACCTCAAAGGCTGCCATAAACAATCGCAAGACTTTCGTGACCCATTAGGATGAGTGCACCTAAATATATGGAGCATTTAAGTCCAAACTTTTTTTTTTTTTAACTTTGTTTCTAAATTCATGTTACTTGTTGATCTTAAAGGGGCTGTCCATCTGGGAAATGGCTTTTGCAAAAAGCAGGGTGAGTTAAAAAAAATAATAATAATGAAGTCTTGCCTTGCCTATTCCCTTAGATTCCTATTCCAACTCTTAACTGGTCCCTGGAGATCCATACTTCCTGATCTCCATTCAACACATGGGAAAAGTCATTAACCCCCTGCCCCCCACACTGATCATCCCGTATTCGTGCATGCAGGAAAATATACTATTTTAAATGCACACCGTTCGGGGGCTGTCTGGTTGCAGAAGGGGGAGCCACTTCTAAGGGCTATTTTGTAGGCTGTAATTGCGCTACAGCCCTGATTACATTGCAAGATACAGCCTTTAGAAATGCTTTGCAGTGAAAGCTGAATATACCTGTAGCTTTCACTCCATAATAATAACAACTGTATCTCTCCAGGTGTCACCTAGCCCTGTGATCTTGGTCTTGTTTAAAAGCTTAGATTGTCAGCTTTCAAACAAGACCAGCTCACATTTGTAGGTGCTACCAGCCCAAGATATGAAGGGTTTAAGTAGCCCTCCCTCCCTTGAGCTGGCTGTGATGTCGGGCAGAAGGGGGGGGGGGGGGTAGTGGGGAGTGCTGACAGGCTGGAAGACCAGAGGGAAAAAAAATTCTCTCTCCCCGTTTAATCTGTACATGTCACCAGGGGGAGGGTAACTTCTGTGCATCTTGTCAATCCTGCTTCACCCATTAATCAAAATCTACAGTAAAAAAAAGTGACATTTTAGGGAGAGTTTTTACAATTTTGATCAAATCATAGGCTGTAACGGTCACCTGCTTGAGCCTTTGGTTGAGTAAGCTTTTCCTGGCATTTCCTTTGTGTCTAGATAGGACCAGAAAGCGAAGACCAGTCGGTAAGCATCATAGTGGCAGGTGATGGGTGAGATCTCAATTAATTTTAACTGAGTCCTTTGCCAAAATCTTTCCAGCTGGACATCCTCTTTAACATTCAAGTCCATGTAAGTGGATGTCGGGTGGAGGAACACATTGCCGTACTGTAGTGGAGGTATTGCTGTCCCCTGATTTTGAGTAGTGGTATTTGTTCCGTGCAAGTTCCCTCTAGGCTGGCATACACACTCATACATGAATTTGGTACCTCTGTTCATAGACTCTTGATACAAGACCTGCCTGTTCTACTTTTCTGAATCAGGACGTGGGTTTGCTTTTTGTACTTCATTATATTGTTGAAAGAAGTGTGGATATAATAAATAGTGCCTATGATTTATTTATGTTTGCGTACCACAAAGGATCTTTTTGAATCTGGATTATTTTTGTGCCAATGCAGTTGAATTTTTATGTAAGCAAGCAGATTGTGTAACTTACTGCTTCCAAAGTTATTTAAGTTTTTTTCTATGTGTGTTAATAAAAAAATGTACAAATTGTAAAAATACAGATTTATTCTTAACAGTATGTGTATGCCTAGTATTTGATACATGTGCCCTTCTTTACTCCATACGTTTCCATTGGGGTTGGGGCAGATTTTCTAAAACTATATAGATGGCATAAACTTTTACCACAGTGGCTTAGTCTGGATGATAAATCTGGTGCAGGGATAGGCAATTTTTGACCGAATTTAATTTTGGAGCAAAAGTCCCAGCTTAGTGCCCCTCTCCCATGAATCCCCCACCCCATTTCTAGCAAGTCGGAAAAGGTTGTAAAATCCCATGTTGCACCGATATGCTTCACTTTTTAGACAGTTTCCAAGCACAGACATTAGTAAATCCGGGCCTTGTGTTAACTTGTCTAGCTCTTTAAGCATTGGAAGCAGAGGTTTTGTTCATACTTATTGCATGTCATTATTACACTGTGTTCAGAATTATATGAAATATTTCAGTAAAATGAGGATTTAAAATGGTGTTTTATGTTCAGTTCAGGGAGCGTGGTTGGACCAGGAGATCTGGCAGATACACGGCCCATTTATGTGTCAGCACGTGGATGTCTGGTATCCATCGCAGACAGGTCTGTTAATTAGATTGCCAGGTGATCTTAGTTAATGGGAAAGTTTATTGGCCCATTTGCATGTCAGTAGTTCTGGGTCCGCATCCATTCCACAATTTTGCGGAACGAGTACGGACCTATTCATTTCAATGTGGCCGCCAACAAAATGCAGACGGCACACACAGTTCTGTTCCAAGGCCCCGCAAAAAAGATAGAGAATTTCCTATAGAATAGGCATTTCTATCATAGGGCTGGCCATGTGTTGTCTGCAAAATGCCGGTATCCGTGTTTGCAGATCCGCAAAACACTTACGGACATGTGAATGGACCCTTGGTGCAGATTTTTACAAGGTTGCAGATTATTTTGGTGTGAATTATTATGGTGCGGATTTCCTGTATTTCCGGAATCTCTCCATTCAATGAGAGAATGGTTCTGCAGTGGAAAACGCTGTAAAAAATCCAAACTGATATTTCCGCAGTTCTTTCCACTTCAGAATTATTTTACCATTGAATTGAATGGAGTGATTCTCATACAGAAAATCTGCAACACAACATTTACACAATGCAGGGATAGACAATTTTCAGCCCCATCGGATAACATTGCAGGAGTCTTGGTGTTGCCGGATCAGTTTTTTTCTGTTTCGATGTAACACAACAACATCCTAATGGAATAAATGTATCTGGATGTATTAACATCAAATTGAACCGTTTTGGAAACCAAAATGCAAGTGTGAAACAGGCCTTACATGCGTATTCTTTCCTCCCTGCATTTGTGATGCACTCCCATAGACTGTAATGTGTGTATTTAAAAACAAATATGCACAAAACTCGGACATACTGCGGATTTCAAATACTGGTGGAAATTATACACCTATGTGAATAGCTCTATTCATTAACATTAGCAGCGGGTTCCGGTACATAAAATCCGGGTCCATATATGGATTGCAAATATATTTGTGTGAAAGGGGCCTTTGGAAACTTTGTCAGACAAATTTAATCTTAAGAGGACATCTGTAAAACTGCCACTGATCAGCAGCAAATAGATATTTGAACCTGCTGGTGTCTCTAGAGCAGGGGTGGCCATCCTGAGGCTCTCCAGCTGTTGCAAAACTACAACTCCCAGCATGCCCAGACTACCTACATCTATTAGTCTAGAGCAGGGCATGGTGGGAGTTGTAGTTTTACTCCAGCTGTAGAGCTGCAGGTTGGCCAAGCCTGCTCTAGAGTGTCTTGAACCTCTTGATGTAGGATCCCCGACAGTCTGGCATTCAGCTAACCAAAGCTCACAAAGAAAAGTGTTTGCAGTGGACCCAAATACATAAAAACTAATTTGCAAGTACTTATATTCACCGATGAATGCTGTGCTACACTGGATGGTCCTCATCGATTGGAGTTCTGGGTGGCTGGTGAATGGCCACCCTGTTCCTATAGAAATGTGACATTAGCAAGGAAGTGGCACGGTGATGATTTGGGCTGGAATATGGGGGAAGTGGGTTCCTTATGGTGTCAAAATGAACTCTGAATGATCTGTAGAGTTCCTAACTGAGTATTTTCTGCCATGGTATAAAAAGAAGAATCCCTTTCATGCAAAATGTTCCTTCTAGATTAGGATGGGTATTGTGTATTTATTACTGAATTTCTGTTCAAATTGGAATCCACTACTCGTAAAAAAGTTAGGGATATTTGGCTTGTGGGTGAAATTTCATGATGAACCTAAAATGCACTGTAACCTTTTACAGCTGAACTTAATGTGACCTTCTCTAAACTTTTGAATGCACATGTCCAACTGTTCAATGTTTCAGTACTTTTTGCACAACTTGCTGTTCTCTAACAAGGAGCTTAACAGCAAAATTCACAACAGGTGTTTGATCCTTGAATCGCCCAATAAATTTCCTGGTTCAATTAGAATTGGTATTTAAGCAGTCCTCCTCATCATGCTGTTCACATTTTGACATCATGAGACCATGACAACACCTAATAATTGATCAACAGTACCTCGCCATGGCGAGGCTTGAAGCAGGATGTTCTCAGATGGAAGTGCACACTGAGCTTATAGTGTTAGAGTCGTCAGCAGGTTGCAATACAGATAGAGAGACTGGAAAAGTCACAGAAAGGCATAGAAGTGGGTGTACTTTGGCCACATCCCACACTGATAACCATTTCATTGTGCACAATGCCCTGCGGAACCAGATGATGAAAGCCACACAACTCCAGGCACATTTAAGAGAGGTACCCAAGTGTCATGTCAGACTATTTGAAACCATTTACATCGGTGTGGTCTGCTTGCTAGACGACCTACAAGGGTACCTGACCACACCACCAGGCACAAGCGTCATTGTCTTGCATGGGCCATAGAGCATCTACACTGGACGAGGGACCAGTGGGCCTCGGTGCTGTTAACTGATGAAAGTTGATTCATGCTGAGCAGAAATGATGGCCACCAATGATGTTGATGTCAAGGAGAGTGCTATGCATCAGCCACTGGTGAGCCTTTGGTGGTGGTGGTGGTGGTGGTGTTAGTGTGGGCAGGTGTTTAGTCAATACAGAACTGCCTTACACTTTGTGAATGGTACGACTTGAATAACATCATTAATCCAGTCATTGTGCCTCTGCATGAACAACACAGGCCTAATTTCAATTGAATAGATGACAATGCTCCAGCTCATCAAGGGCACATCATTTAGGAACCTCAGTGAGGTGGACAGAGAAAAAAAGAAAACAGGTGATGCAATTACAAAAGTATTTAGATCTAGGTGCTGGTTTATAGAACTGAGCATGTGTCCACCTCAGCAAGGTGGACATGGAAATACGAAGAAAAAAAATAGTAGGTCACGCTATACAGATACATTTTAGTGAATCGATCAGTGGTTACACTAAACTTTTAATTACATGCAATGGCAAAAGTATTCAGATCTAGTTGCTGGTTTAAAAGCTGCTGAATATTTTTCGTTGGACAATCCCTTTAATGGAGTAGCATAATATCCTACAACATACAGTAAATGGATGCTCTACTATATTCAAGTCTAGCTGACAACATGCATACGTTCAGGGAAAAAAGTTAGCTGTGTTGCTGTAGGTCAAAGGTCGTTACCTGCTACCGCCATGCACCCAAAAGGCCCAGAGAACCGTAATAATGTGCACATCCATAACGTATAAAATCAATCAATTTTATTAGACTACATAAACATCCAGACATTTAAAAAATTGTATATAATAAACCATGTGCTGGTAAGAATAAAACCAGACACAGCGTCCACCACAGTCCACAAATAAGGATACAACATGTATAGTCCATGACAAAATAAAGTGCAATGCAATGTTAAATAAGGAAAGCAACAATAATAAATAGATGATGATAATGTAGCATCAAATGACATACATGAGATCATGGCCGGCGTCAGCACCCTGCATACCTGGGCAAGTGCCGGGGCCCACAGCTCCTGCAGGGGCCCACAGCACAGTTGCCAGAGGCCAGAAGCAATGAGCGCTACCATCAATACAGATGGAAGCGCTCATTGTCCCTCACCGCTCCGCTCCCAGAGCTCCTCCACTTCTTCAGGCCGGCGGCGCTCTGAATGGTAAAGCAGGAAGACTTCTCCCCACTCCACCATTCAGCCTGCAGGCACGGATCTCGCTGCTGGCCTGTGTGGGCGGAGCCTGCAGCCCGGAAATCTGCATAGGCCCCGCCCACACAGTGCTGCAGAGTGATTTGTGCCTGCAGGGAAGAGAGATATGTGAGTTTCAGGAACAGGACAAGGTGAGTAGTTACTGTGTTTTTTTGTTTTTAATACGGAGGGGGTCACAGAGGGCATTTCTACTATGGAGAGGGCACAGAGCCAGAGGGCATTACTACAATGAAGGGAGCACAGTGGGCATTATTACTGTGAAGGGGACACAGTGGGCATTATTACTGTGAAGGGGGCACAATGGAGATTATTACTATGAAGGGGCACAATGGGGATTATTTCTATGAAGGGGGCACAGATAGGGCATTACAACTGTGAAAGGGCACAGAGAGGGAATAACTACTGTGAGAGGGCACAATGTGGGCATAACTACTGTGAGGGGGCACACATCTATACAAAACTACTGTGAAGGTTGTACAATGAGGGCAATACTACTGTGAGGGGGTACAATTTTTTTTAAAGGGGGGGTCCAGCAAAGGGCCCACCCTGGGTGCCAAACACCATAGGCAGGCCACTGAAGCAGGGAACTATTTACTCCCCGCTCCACCATTGAGCCACTAGCGCTCCGCAGCAGCAGCACGATGTCCTCACACATGGTTCTGCTGATCTGTGTAGGAGGAGGAGTGGGGTAGGCTGTGAATCAGCCTCTGCTCCTCCTACACAGCAGCGCCATGTGTCACAAAGGGGCACATCTGGGCATAACCACTGTGAAGGGGGCACTGGGCACATTTCTTGGCATATATACCCTAAGGGGGCACACATCTTGGCATATCTACTGTGAGGAGGCACATATCTTGCCATATGTACTATGAGGGGGCACATATCGTGGCATATCTATGGTGAGGGGGCACATATTTTGGGATATCTACTGTGAATGGGGCACATATCTTGGCATATAAACTGTGAGTGGGCACATATCTGTGAGTAGACCTTAGGGACTGAAACACTGGGTAGAAAATATAAGTAGGCACATAAGGACTGATTCACATATATCCGCTCTGTAGCATGCTCTGTGTAAGGTATTTAATCTATAATACATGCAGTTTTATTGCTGTAAGCGCCGTGCAAAGGGCCCACATGAACCTGGAGCCGACCCTGCATGAGATGATACCTGAAAAAGATAAAATGCCAATTTATAAAGCCCGGACTATGTAGGTGGGTCTGAGTCAATAGAAAAGCCCCCCCGCGCGTATCGCTGGTAAAGTCCAGCTTCCTCAGGGGAAGAAAGCTGGACTTTACCGGCGATACGCGCGGGGCGTTTTTCTATTGACTCAGACCCACCTACATAGTCCGGGCTTTATACTTTGGCACTTTATCTTTTTCAGGTATCATCTCATGTCATTTGATGCTACATTATCCTCTATTTATTATTGTTGCTTTCGTTATTTAACATTGTATTGCACTTTATTTTGTCTCGGACTATACATGTTGTGTCCTTATTTGTGGACTGTGGTGGACGCTGTGTCTGGTTTTATTCTTACCAGCACATGGTTTATTGCATACAATTTTGAAAATGTTTATGATTTTGTAGTCGAATAAAATTGTTTGATAGATTTTATACTTTATGGATGTGCACATTATTTCGGTTCTCTGGGCCTTTTGGCTTTTTGGGTGCTGAGTTTTATAATTGAACCGTCAGTGCACTCCTTTTCATTTGCAGTGTGCCCCCTATACTTATTGGTATGAGATACCTGCTACCGCCATTTCGGCTTCTCTACATAAAGTACTTTCAAACGGAGAACTGTGATGATCACACCGGGAGTGGTAATAGACATCATCACTCTGAGAATGTAATGACAGCTATAATTAGCCTGACTCCAGATCACTAATTACTGACTCTGTTTACCTACTATAAAATGACCAGAATAACTGGTCTGATCTGTCTTGCCCATAATTAATATCTAACCAGCCTTTAGAAAACAACTCCAGGTCCCAATATAAAAGAAGTTGGTTTGTGAATGCAGACGACTAGTTTGTCTAGGAGGATCAGCTGCTAAAGAATATTGGTGATACATTTTTTGTTATAAGTGATCTTCCACACCGCCATTGTGTGCAAAAAATCTGCAAATCTACAGCAGCAGCAAAATGGATGAGATTTAAAAAAAAAAATAATCTCATTCCCACTCTGCAGAAAATTTCCGCAACGGAATCCAAGAGTGACATGCGGTGCTGAATTAAAAGGGTTTTCCTAGACTTTATAACTGATGACCGGGATAGATCATCCGTATCTGATCGGTCAGCAGTTTGAGATCAGATGGCCTTCTCGCAGCGCACACAGCACAGTACATTATATAGTGTCTGTGCTTGGTATTGCGCTCAATTCCATTTACTTCTATGGGGCTGAGCTGCACCTAGGCCATGTGACCGATGAACGTGATGTCACATGGCCTAGGAAAATCTGAGAGAAGGCCGCGGCCTTCTCAAAAAGATGATCGGCGGGGGTCCTGGGTGTCGGATCCCAATTGATCAGATACCTCATGACCTATCCAGAGGATAGGTCAAGAGTTATAAAGTCTCGGAAAACCCCTTTAAACCTGTAATGTTTCAATTCAAAGTGATTTGCAGAATTTTTTTATGTTTCACATTCGCTTGAGTATTTTGCATCAGTATTTGTACACAGAAGTGGAACCTAAAAAAATTCAATGAAATGGAAATAATTGTGTCTCTTTTGTGTTTTGTATCTACTTCTGGTTTACAAATACTGATGCAAATTACTGACCTTGTGAACAAGGCTATTGTTGCACTTAGATGTTCCACGTAAAGGTAATTGCTTAAAGTTGACCTGGGAACTTCTAGTGCAGCAAAAGAGATTTAGGCCTCTTGCACACGAACGTGCCGTGTTTTGCGGTCCGCAAATTGCGGATCCGCAAAACACTGATGTCGCCCGTGTGCCTTCCGCAATTTGTGAAACTGAACAGACGGCCCATTATAGAAATGCCCATACTTGTCTGCAAAATGGACAAGAATAGGACATGATCTATAATTTTCGCGGGGCCACGGAGTGCCACGGAATGGAGCAACGGATGCGGACAGCACACGGAGTGCTGTCCGCATCTTTTGCAGCCACATTGAAGTGAATGGGTCCGCACCCGAGCCACAAAAAATGAGGCTCGGATGCGGAACCAAACCACGATTGTGTGCAAGAGGCCTCAAGCCTCATTAACACGTCCGTGTCCATGCTCAAATCCGTGAGCAGGTGGTCAGTGATGCATCCGTGAAGCTGTCTGTGAAGGATCCGTGTGTCCGTTTTTTGCTGTCCATGTTGCATCGGTATTTCACTGACACTGAACAGCTGAAAAATAATTTTCAAAGCATCTCTTCCTAATGATCCGTGAAACATGGATGCAACACGGATGGCATCCGTGGTATTCACGGACCCATAGACTATAATGGACGTGATGGATCCGTGAACACGGACAAAATAGAGCATGCATCCTTGCTGAAAACACGGACCCATGGATTGTGCTAAAACACTGATGTTAGGGAATACACACATTAAAATGAATGGAGACGTGTGCTGTCCGTGGAACACTGATGTGTGAATGAGGCTTTAGGCTGCTGTTACACACAGGTCTTTTCTTCTGATGTTTTTGAGGGGTTTTGTGGTTTTTGATATGTATTTTCGCCTCGTTTTTTAAGGCCAAAAAAAAACACGGGGTAAATTCTTTGCTATAAAAAAATAAATACATTTTAAAAAAGCTAGGCGTGCTAAAACACACTACACGTGCAAAGCAGCATAAGGCCAAATGCACACGGCCATGTTCCGTGGCCGAGAGCGGTCCGTGGTATGCCGGGCTGGATTCCTGTTCAGAGCAGGAGCGCACGGCGTCATTGGTTGCTATGACACCGTGCGCTTCATGTCGCCGCTGCACTACAGTAATACACTATACGAGTGTATCACTGTAGTGCAGCGGCAGCATGAAGCGCACGGCGTCATAGCAACCAATGACGCCGTGCGCTCCTGCTCTGAACAGGAATCCAGCCCGGCATACCACGGACCGCTCTCGGCCGCGGAACACGGCCGTGTGCATTCGGCCTAAAAAAAGAAAAAAGCTACAAAAACTGCTAATCAAGTAAGGCAGGTTTTTAAAAAAAATTTTTTGCTATGAACAAAAGTGTGTGCGAGGGGACCCTTAAAGGGATTCTGTCACCTCTCATAACACAAATTCAGATTTTAAACCAGTCATGCTCCACAGCTTACCTTGAATCGGCTGTGCTGTTCTATATTGTAATCCGTCCAGTAGTTTTGCATAAAAACGACTTTTATAATTATGCAAATTAACCCTGAAGGTGCCCAGAGGGGCGTTATGTTCCCCTTTGTGTGCCCAGTAACGCCCCTCTTACAGTGCCCAAAACGCCTTCCTCCAGAATCCCTAACCGCCCACAGCGTCTCATCCCTCTCCTCCCCCTCCCTGACGGCCGAGCGAAGTCTCACGCAGACGCAGTACCCACTGAGGGCTGCGCCAGTGCGATTTGCTGGAGACTGAGGGAAGAGCGAGCATCGGACGTCACTGGGCTCTGCGCATGCCCAGTGATGACGATTCAGGTCTGGGCTCTGGCTGGGCCATTCCAAGACTTTAATCTTCTTCTGGTGAAGCCATTCCTTTGTTGATTTGGATGTATGCTTTGGGTCATTGTCATGCTGAAAGATGAAGTTCCTCTTCATGTTCAGCTTTCTAGCAGAAGCCTGAAGGTTTTCTGCCAATATTGACTGGTATTTGGAACTGTTCATAATTCCCTCTAGCTTAACTAAGGCCCAGTTCCAGCTGAAGAAAAACAGCCCCAAAGCATGATGCTGCCACCACCATGCTTCACTGTGGGTATGGTGTTCTTTTGGTGATGTGTAGTGTTGTTTTTGCGCCAAACATATCTTTTGGAATTATGGCCGAAAAGTTCAACCTTGGTTTCATCAGACCATAACACCTTTTCCCACATGCTTTTCGGAGACTTCAGATGTGTTTTTGCAAAATGTAGCCTGGCTTGGATGTTTTTCTTTGTAAGAAAAGGCTTTTGTCTTGCCACTCTACCCCATAGCCCAGACATATGAAGAATACAGGAGATTGTTGTCACATGTACCACACAGCCAGTACTTGCCAGATATTCCTGCAGCTCCTTTAATGTTGCTGTAGGCCTCTTGGTAGCCTCCCAGACCAGTTTTCTTCTCGTCTTTTCATCAATTTTGGAGGGACGTCCAGTTCTTGGTAATGTCACTGTTGTGCCATATTTTCTCCACTTGATGATGACTGTCTTCACTGTGTTCCATGGTATATCTAATGCTTGGAAATTATTTTGTACCCTTCTCCTGACTGATACCTTTTAACAATGAGATCCCTTTGATACTTTGGAAGCTCTCTGTGGACCATGGCTTTTGCTGTGGGATGCGACTAAGACCATTTCAGGAAAGACCAACTAGAGCAGCAGAACTTTATTTGGGGTTAATCAGAGGCACTTTAAATTATGGCAGGCAGTGGCGACTCTAGGAACAATATATAGGGGGGTGGGCACAAAGATACCACAGTCAAAAATGGGGGGAGCAAAAACAAAATAAGTATATATAAATAAGATTACAAAATATGAGAGAATTGCGGTATGCAGGGATACATTTATAATAAAACAATTTACTTACAAAAGAAGCTATTCAGTCGTCTGCTGTGCCGTCCTCTGCTTGCTTCCGCGGATTCTTTCCCCTTCTTTCTGTCTCTCGTCAGTGCGCAGGCGTACTGTTATGGTGGATCTGTGGAAGACACACTGTTATGGGGGCATCTGTTGATGACACTTATTATGCCTCTCATTAGCTCCCATTATGCCTCTCATTAGCCCTCATTATGCCTCTCATTAGCCCTCATTATGCCTCTCATCACTCCCATATCAGCCCCCATGCCTCTCATTAGCCCCCATATCAGCCCTTATGCCTCATTAGCCCCATTTTAAGCCCTTATGCCTCATTAGCCCCCATTATGCCTCTTATTAGCCCCCATTATGCCTCTTATCAGCCCCCATGCCTCTCATTAGCCCCCATATCAGCCCTGATGCCTCATTAGCCCCTATTAAAAGCCATTATGCTTTATTAGCCCCCATATGCCTCATTGGCTCACATATGCCTCATTAGCCCCCATTGTGTCTCTAATTAGCCCCCATGATGCCTCTCATTAGCCCCCATAATGCTTATTAGCCCCGATATGCCTCATTAGCTCCCATATGCCTCATTAGCCCCATTATGCCTCTATTAGTCTAATTAGCCCCCATTATGTCTCTAGCCCCATTATGTCTCTAATTAGTCCCATTATGCCTCTCATTAGCCCCTATTATGCCTCTTATTAGCGCCCATATGCCTCATTAGCCCCCATATGCCTCATTAGCCCCCATTATGCCTCTAATAGTCTAATTAGCCCCCATTGTGTCTCTAATTAGCCCGCATATGCCTCATTAGCCCCCATTATGCCTCTAATAGTCTAATTAGTCCCCATTGTGTCTCTAATTAGCCTCCATGATGCCTCTTATTAGCCCCCATTATGCATCTTATTAGCCCCCATATGCCTCATTAGCCCCCATATGCCTCATTAGCCCCATTATGCCTCTAATAGTCTAGCCCCCATTATGTCTCTAATTAGCCCCATTATGTCTCTAATTAGCCCCCATTATGCCTCTCATTAGCCCCTATTATGCCCCCAGCAGCCTAATTTTTTATAAAATAAAAAACCACTTACCTCTCCTGCTCCTGGACGCCGCCTGCAATTTTCTTTCTCATCGGTCGACTGTGCTCTGAACTGGCATGCACAGCGTGAAGTCACAGAGCGCCCTCACGCTGTGCGCAGCCCTGCACAGCCGACAGCCGAGGACCAGGAAGCGGTAAGTACAGAGCGTTTACCGCTTCCGGGTCCTTCGGTACTAATGAGCGCTTCCATAATGGAAGCGCTCATTAGTATTCACCTGGTGCTCAAGAGGCAGCGCAGCTTCTTTGGGGAATCAGCGGGGGGGCAAAGAACAACATACAATTGCCCCCCCTCACCCCCCTCTAGTGACGCCACTAATGGCAGGTGTATGCTGACTCCTATTTAACATGATTTTGAATGTGATTGCTTAATTCTGAACACAGCTACATCCCCAGTTATAAGAGGGTGTGCACACTTATGCAACCACATTATTTTAGTTTTCTTCCCTCCACCTAGAAGATTTCAGTTTGTTTTTCAATTGAGTTGTACCGTTTATAGGTCACATTAACGGTGGAAAAAGTTCTGAAATGATTTATCTTTGTCTCATTTTTTTACATCACAGAAACCTGACATTTTAACAGGGGTGTGTAGACTTTTTATATCCACTGTATGCTGTGGAATTGTGTGTGGCCAATCCACAGCGTTATACAGTACCAGCGTAAATTGACCTGCTGTGTGTAATTTAAATGCAGAAAGTGAACCTGCGCTATGTGGCAGTACCCCATAGGGTTCTTCTGAAATTCACATGAATCTTGGAAAGCTCCTTGTAGTGCTTAGGAGTACAACTGGTTTATGTAAGGTTTCAATAAAGGCTTTACTGTACTGTATACAGTAATTACCAGATTATTGGGACAAAGATTAGACTGTAGATTTCACAAACTGTATCGGCGGCTGTCAGAACATGGCAGTGGATTTGTTTGACCTCGGCAGTATTGTTCTAAGATACATCAGTATTTCTTAGACATAAATTCTGAAACAATCCTGCAAGTTCAGCCACTTCATGGAAAAACAGCTGTAATGTGTGTGGCCCTCCGCCTATTATGGGCTTTTCATCTGTATGCAGCTATTTATACCTATTATGTCACCCAGCCCTGAGTCATCAGAAGTATGGGCAGTGGCGAGTTCTCTGTATTAATGATGTACAAATATGAGAACAGCCTTATTCAGGGCGGTGTAAACGGCATCATTATAAGAGGGGATGAACCATTGGAATCCTTTCTTATCCTCCACCATAGTGCTCGGCGCTGTTTAGCAGAGGAACTTAGTGCCTTGAAAAACTAATCGTACCCCTTGAACTTTTCTAAAAAAAAATCATGTTACACCCACAAACGTAAATGTATTTTATTGGGATTTTATGAGGTAGACCAATACAAAGTAGCAAGTATGCGTTTGATTTCGAAGCCTTGGAGATGGATAATAATGAGTCTTTGTCACGTAAGTACGAGGCCTGGGGCCCCACCTCTCTGTGTCCTCCATCATTAGATCCGTCCTGTAAGGCTACTTTCACACTAGCGTTTTTTAGTTTTCCGGTATTGAGTTCCGTCATAGGGGCTCAATACCGGGGGGGAAAAAAACTTCAGTTTTGTCCCCATTCATTGTCAATGGGGATAAAACTGAACTGAACAGAAGGCAGTGCTCCAAAATGCATTCTTTTCCGTTTAGTTGCGTTCCCATACCGGAGAGCAAACCGCAACATGTTGTAATTTGCTTTCCGTCCTGGGATGCGGAACAAGACGGATTCGGCATGATTCCCAATGCAAGTCAATGGGGACGGATCCGTTTTCTCTGCCACAATAGAAAACGGATCCGTCCCCCATTGACTTTTAACGGAGTTCATGACGGATCCGTCTTGGCGATGTTAAAGATAATACAACCGGATCCGTTCATAACGGATGCAGATGGTTGTATTATCAGTAACGGAAGCCGGCCGGATCCAGTAAAAACGCTAGTGTGAAAGTAGCCTAATAGTCGTACAATTCTACATCTCATGTCCGCTCCTTCTCCCCGTACAGAAGTCCAGTCTGCTCCTCAGGGTATTGCGATGGAGAGTTCAGATTTGACAACCGGGGCCGGGCGGGAGGCAGAGGACACAGAATGGCGGTATTCTGCAGAAAATATCGAGGCAGCGCCCGTTGCAATGGAAGAGGACAACGATGTTGAAGGGGTTTTCCAATAATAGTTTTTTTCCTGCAGTACGCCCCCTGAAACAGAAGATTCCTACTTACCTGCTCCGTGCTGCTCCTCCGTCCTGACCCCATCTTCCAGTCCCCGCGTGGTGTACATACGGCTGGGCATCGCTCTAGCCAATGACCGGCTTCAAGGGAGCGTGCCGCTTGTGGCCACATTACAGCTGGAGTGATGCATGTGACACGCCCCCAGCCAGATGTAAACAGCGCGGGGACTGGAAGATGGAGACAGCGGGGTCAGGACAGAGGACGGAGTGGAGCAGGTAAGTAGGAATCTTCGGTTTCAGGAGGCAGGCTTCGGGCACTTGATAAAAAATAATTACTGGAAAGAGCACCTGTCAGCAGGATCAAACCAGGTAGGTAGGGTTGATTCTGCTGATTAAAATGATAACATTTATCACAAAGTCTTGTGAACATCAGTGGCGGTGGTCCAAAGAATTAGTACTTTATTGTTTATGCAAATGAGAGCTTAAATGCACTGAGGGGTGGGGCCTAGCCCTTCAGTGCACCTCAGCAGTGCAGTGCTGGCCACGCCCCCTCAGTGCATCAGAGACCTTATCTACATAAATGCATTGCAGGTATCATTTGTATCAGCAGGATGCATAGCAGGCAGGACGCCTGGTATAATAGGGTTGATCCTGCTGACTGGATAAATGATCATTTGTTATGTGGGGGGCAGTTGACTCCCCTTTCCCCAATCTGGAGGAGTGGGCTCAGCAAAGCATAGAAGGACATGGCAGCATTCCAGGCGGAGCAGACAGTGTCATGTCAAGTGGGGGGCAGGAGGCGGCCATGACAGAGGGATTCAGAGAGGTCATGCGCTCCCCCCTTAAAGGGAATCTGTCGCCAGTGTTATGGCCTCCTAACTAAGGGCACCATAAACTACTGACAGATCCCGGTGGCTGAATGCAGGGTCACTTTCTGTAATTGGCTCAGCTGTTTTGCTAAAATTTGTATTAAACAGTTCCAGCGCATGCTGATGAGTCCTAAATATTCATGAGCTTCTGGCTTTCTCCGCCCCCTTCTGTAAATTCAGTTGGAATAAACGCTGGCAGGGGGCGGAGAACGCCGGGGCTCATGAATATCAGGACTTATCGGTGCGTGCTGGAGTGTTAGAACAAGGCATCATACAGTATCCATTTTGCTTGGAGTTATACTTTAAAGGGGTTATCCGGGAAATAATATTGATGACCTATCCTTACATCAGTGGGGGTCTGAGTCCTGGCAGTCACCGGAGCGCGGCGGCCTTCCAGGAGCTTACCAAGCACAGCGCTGTACATGGTATAACCGATGTGTTTGGTATTGCAGCTCAGCTCCATTGACTGCCCGATCGCAGGCCACGCGGCCGCATATCAATGAGCCCACACGTCTCCCTTATTTTATAGTTTGGACCTATGACGGTGGAGATTAAAGCCGCCAAAAGCAAGACCCAGGAGGAAACGGAGCGAGTCCCCAAAGCTCCCAGCTTGATGGAAATCCAGTCTGTGGATCCACTGCAACAAGGACAGGCGCTACAGGCGGCGAGCAAGAGGAGGAAGAAGCTGCAGAAAAGAGCAAGTGAGTGGCCGGCCGCTGCAGGACTGCGCATATGGTGATGTGTACGGCGGTAACTGAGGCTGACCGTCTGCATGGTCCTTATCCATAGACGCTCAGACTAAGGGCTTATGCACACAACTTTTGCGCATTTTTTGTGGATCAGATGTGGACCTATTCATTTCAATGTGCAGACAGCACACCGTGTGTTGTCCATATCCGTATGTCCATTCCACGGCTCCACAAAAAAGATAGAACATGTCCTATTCCTGTCCATTTTACAGGATCGGACATTTCTACAGAATTAAAAAAAGAAAAAACGAAGTGGCCAGGATACGGTCGTATACATGGGACCTACAGCTGGCCATACATTTAGTAACTTGGGCAAACGATCAATCAGCCGACAGCTACCCCCCCCCCCCCTCATATACGTACGGCTAAGCGCTTGTGCATTCAATCTGGAGAGAGGGGAAAGCTGCAGTCGTACTCTTTGGGGGCGGCTTATCTCCTGGGAGAACAAAAGGATCGAATGAAAACAAATTTAGCCCCATCCTTCTGTCCCCCAAAATCAGTCAGCGGAGAGTAGGGAGCTCCCTATTCACATAGTGTTTCTGGGTTTAGACTAGAACATCCCAATGTGTATGGGGGGCGTCAAGGCCTCCTGTGCCCGGATCCTGTACAGCACCATGTTACATCCCTATGGTTCCCCATGAGGGAGCTGTAGGCGCTCGTTGTGCCACCCTAAGGTGCTCTGGCAGCACACTGTGTTCTCTCGAGGATAACACCTCCATAATACCGCAGTTGTTACGATCACCTTGTTTAATTTATTCCATGAATCCATTGCATTGCATACATCTGTGAGACCACCGAGAGGAGTCAGACCCCAGAACTGGAAATGTAGAGTATTATACTGTAACATTAAAGGGGTTGTCTCATCTGAGATGTTAGTGTCATATCGCGGTGCGCTCTCCTTCACTTTGGAACCGCCATTGTAGAAGTGAGGGTCCTGGAGGTGGGACCTGCATTTATCTGATATATCACAATATAGTCTGTCATCACCAATACACGTTATAAACTGTTCCCGGTGCCCTCCAGCTCACACACCGTATAACAGACAGACTTTTATGTTCCTTTTTTTAGTTCTTTATTGCCCTTGAAAACCATCCTTATATTGGTATGGAAATAAGCATAAGAGTCCAAGGGGCAGGGCCTATTCCCAATGGAGTCCCGCTCCTCCCCCAAATTCCCCATGCAGCTGCTGGAAAGCTCAAGCAGGCACACGTCATCGCTGTGGTGCCGTCTGGGCGTTTCTATGGGCAGTGTCTTCCAATGAGCTGAAAGGCTGCGCAGGCGCCAACATAGCGGTGAGCTGCACCTGTTTGAGCTTAAAGGGGCTGTCCAAGTTATATTTATTGATGACCTATCCTCAGGATAGGTCATCCATATCAGATCGGCTGGGGTCCGACACCTGGCACCCCCGCCGATCAGCTGTTTGAAGAGAAGGCGCGCGCCGTGCTAGCGCCTCCTCCTCTTCCTCTTCACTGTTTACCTTCTCGCCGTTGCATCTACAGCGGTGAGCAGGTGTAATTGCACCTAACCGTCCCATTCATTTCAATGGGACTGATCGTTCCCATACGCTTGTATAGGAGCGATCCGTACCATTTAAATGAAAGGGACGGCTTGGGTGTAATTACACCTGCTCACCACTGTAGATACAACGGCGAGAAGGTAAACAGTGAAGAGGAGGAGGCGCTAGCACGGCGCGCGCCTTCTCTTCAAACAGCTGATCGGCGGGGGTGCCGGGTGTCGATCTGATATTGATGACCTATCCTGAGGATAGCTGATCAATAAATATAACTTGGACAACCCCTTTAAAAACGTGCATCGGTGGTGACTCCCTTTAAGGAAATTGCACCCTGGATAAATTTAGGCAGAGGTCCCCTTTAGAGGGATTTTCCGAGATCCAAAAAGAAATCACTGACCTGTAGAATAAAGTATGTAATATAGTTACTGTCCCGATGTTGTATGGATCGGTCCTCTGTTTTAGACGGAATCTGTAACTGAGCCTCCAACGCAGATGTGAACAAGCCCCAAGGTGGATTTGTGGGACCTGCCGATTCCTGGAAAACCTCTTCATGTACCATTAAGTCTAGCTCTAAAGTCGTAGGTTCAAGGAACGTAAAAATCTTTAACAGTTAGGGCTTATGCACACGGCTGTTGTCGGCCAGTGCCCGTATTGCAGCCTGCAAACAGCGGTTCCTCAATTTACGGGGACCGGCCGTTTGTGCACGTGAATGGGTCTGCAATCCAGAAGGTGCGTGGGTTTTCTGTCCGTTCCTCCACACCGCAAAAAAAAGTAGTGCATACATGACTGTTTTGTGGTGTGGACCGTCTGATGCGGATTGTGAACCCTATTCAAGTGAATGGGTCCTGTATCCGTATGCGGCGGTCCCACAGTCAGTGCCTGTTCATTGCGGACCGCAATTTGTAGTCTGCAGCACATGCCCGGCAGCTATGTGCATGAGCCCTCACACTGCGGTAAGACGTTACTGGATAGTAATTCCCACTGTAACCAGTAGCTATGACTTGATGGATGACTGGGGGTAAACCTAACATTGCTCTGTTTTCTCGCAGATAAAATCGCCATCAAGTTGTCGGACACATTAACACAAGCAATGAATTTCGGATTTGGCGATGACTGAATCTCCAGGGGTTATTTGGCCGCCCTGACACCCAGCAGATTAACACTCGGTGATGAGGACACTAAGACCATTAAAATCCGATTCTCCTGCAGAGGGTGTATGAGTGATGGTGTCTGACTGCTCAGATGGAAACTACAAGTCTCCCATTCGGCTTTATAAAGCTACAGGGGCAATTTGCGTCACAGTCCAGTCTCCAAACCCTATGAACAAGGAGTTTGAGCTCTTAAAGTTGGCACGTATATGGCGGTAGCATTCCCACTGAATGTCAAATATATTCACACAGCTCAATTCCTAAGTCAGGTCGGTGTACTTTACTGTATAGAAAAGCAGGAACTGTTCTTCAGGGCAGAGGCCTCCCACAATAAAAGCAGTAAATGTATTCCTGTAAATGGGGTTGTTTCTGCTGCAGGTGGAGGGATTTCTGCAGCCCCCTTGTTGGCAGCGGATTAATCAGGTCTCCATCAGGCGCAGCAGGGTTTATTCAGAAATAACAGCACAACATATGGATATAACTTCCAGGAGGATCAAACATAGCGGTGAGGTGCACCTGCCGGACCATAAAAACGTGTATTGGCGGTGACTCCCTTTTTAAAGGGGTTGTGTCATTTCGGCAAATAGCATTTATCATGTAGAGAAAGTTAATACAAGGCACTTACTAATGTATGGTGATTCTCCATATTGTCTCCTTTGCTGGCTGGATTCATTTTTCCATCACATTATACACTTGTCATATCCAGGAGCTACGACCACCCTGTAATCCATCAGCGGTGGTCGTGCTTTCACACTAAAGAAAAAAGTGCTGGACTATGGACACTCCTGCAGTCCCATCCAACAGACCTGCGCTTTTTCCTATAGTGTGCAAGAACGACCACAGCTGCTGCAATACAGTGTGGTCGTAACCATGGAAACGAGCAGTGTATAATGTGATGGAAAAATTAATCCAGCCAGCAAAGGAGGCAATATGGACAATCACAATACATTAGTAAGTGGCTTGTATTAACTTTCTCTTCGTTATAAATGGCATCTGCTGAAGTGAGACAACCCCTTTAAGGAAGTTGTAACCAAGAGAATTTATTTTATTTGTATAAATTTAGGCAGAGGTCCTCTTTAGAGGTGTTTTCAGGGATCCAGCAAGGAATAACGCACCTGGAGCAGAAAGTACGTAATATAGTCACTGTCCCAATGTACGGATCGGTTACTGGGGAATGCGGTTACCGGACGCTGCTCTTCTGAAAATCCAGTTACATTAAAGTAGTTATCTGGTAATTAATATTGTAGGTCATCAATATCAGATCTGCGGGGGGTCCGACACCCGAGACCTCCACAGTTGCACCGACCTCCATGAGCGTCACAACCTCTTCCTAGGCCAATGATGTCTCGTTCATCGGTCACATATTCTGGGCCAGGGATGCCCAACCTGTGGTCCTGCAGCTGTTGCAAAACTACAACTCCCATCATACTCGGACAGCCTACAACAGCCGGAGAGCCGCAGGTTGGGTATCACTGGTCTGGGCCCATTAATTAGGGCTGAGCTGTATGCAAGATGGAATCTGTGACTGCGGCCCCAATGTAGCTTCCACTTAAAAGGGGTTTTCCTTGGGTGTCGGACCCCGCTGATCTGATATTGATGACCTATTGACGTTGATAAAGACGCCCTAAGTTAGGGCATTTAAGATGCACTCTGGTGTTCCAAATCAATGTACCCCCCCCAGGGGTTAATATCCACGTGTGGCTGAGAGACTAGACGCTGACACATAGATGGTCAATGCAATCTCTAACTTTTATTACATGGGGTAAGCGTATATACATCTTCAGAAGAGGGCAGTCCTCACTGAGGCTTAAACATTGTTTTATTGGTCAAAAAGGAAGAAGAGATAAGAGAGAGGAGATAATACACCTGCATCTGCGCACTGGGCCCTACTTTGGAATGTGAACTAATGTAAACATCTGGTTACCATCGCCATTTTGTAATGGCTTCTATTCTAACAATAATACTGCATACGTCATATGTGACACTTCAAAGAGGTGCTTCTCTATAGGCAGTGGATAATATATACATATCATCAAGCCATATGATTGGCTTACGCATTCCACCACACTCTATGGGACACCTGTAGAAAGATGAGAAATCAGACACTTCTCACAGCACAGCTCTTTGCCCCCCTCTCTTCTCCAGTCTTGAAACAAAGAGAGGGGTGGGAGGAAGGCACTTGGAAAAGAAAAAGTTAACTCATTACAGTCCTAGAGATACAAAATATAGAATAAAATTCACACATCTTTAACAGTCCCCCCTTGAATTTCATTCTCTCCCTAAACCTAAACATCTGTCCCAATGCTCCGACGTCCTCTTCACCAGCTTCCACGACAAGCCATACCTAGCGAACAGCCTCCCGTGACACTGGATTTGAGCACGGGGAAGTCAGATGATCTTTCCCTAACTGGCGTTGACATTATATGAGGGGACTGGAGGTCATCAATGCTTCTGATTTTCTGGATCAATGTTTTCATACAATTTCAACAGTCAACAGTCACACAAGGGAAAACCAGTCTCAACACTTGCTTGAAATCAATCCAATTATGCTTTTCTTTGAGCTTCACTGTGCTTGTGGTCAACAACACTCGGAATGGACCATCAAACCAGGGTTTTAGGACTTTTCTAATGTGTCTTTTTCTACCATCCAATCTCCAGACACAAGTGGGTGGGTTCCTGGTACTTTATCAAAACCTGGAAGTGAAGCAAAAACTCGAAAATGTACTTTAGTCAAATGCTTGTACAAAACTGATCACATAATCTGCCAGACAACCATGTTGCATCTGAAACTGCTGTGGGAAATAAATCCCATCCTAGGGGCTGACCCAAAAAGGACCTTATAGGGACAAAGGCCTGTCTCACGGTTAGGCGTATACCTTACTAAAAGAGGGCTACCAGCAGGCACTCTAAGGCTTTTTGAATCTTAACTTAGTGTCCCGTTCAGTTCCTTTTCCCTACTCTACTGCTGCTTTGTGGATGGTACGAAGCATGTAAGGCCTGTCCTACACCCAAAACCTTCATCATCTCCTGCATCACTTCACCTGTGAAGTGAACAACTGTGTCACTTTCAATGATCTAAGGTACCCCATACCTGCACACAACTTCGGCCATAATCTTCTTTACTTCTTTGGGTACGGTTTTGGCCATCCTGAAAACAAGTCATCACATATCAATACATACTCATACATGCCCACCATGGGTAGTTTAAGGTAGTCTGCAAACGTTGAAACAGATACAAAAAGCAAGACGTGTTTCTTGGGTACCTTAACCATCTTGCCCACGTTGTTGTGGGCACAACCGTTTATCCTTGAGTATGTCTGACTGTTACAGTGCTGAACCCTGGGGCGTACCATATGCTACGTACTAAATCACACATAGCAGTTTTTGTCTGGTGCATCACTCCATGGGTTGCCTGTGCCATCGTGGAGTAGAGGGACCTGGGAAGGAAAAGTTTTCCCTTCTTATTTGTAGTCCCCCCTTTCCCATCCACCAGTCCCTTTCCTCCTTCCCCATCTGGTTCTGTAAGGTCTTAAGAACTTTCGGGAGACAGGAGGAGTTATTTCAGGGACCTGAACTGTGGCCACTTAAGACAGGGGTCTGCTTAGGTAATTTGGCTGCCATTTTTGTCGCCTGATCTGCCGTGGCTTTCCCCTTTGCCTCCTCTGCATCTGTTTACAGTGGCCTTTCGTTGCTATCATCACCTCTCATGTTAGTGACAAGAGGGCTTCCATCAGAGACCTCACTGCTTCCCCATTTTCGATGGGTTTACCTGAAGCGATCAAGGAGTCTCTGGCTTTCCATGTGGGCCCATAGTCATGGGCTATCCCAAAAGCACACCTGGAATCAGTGTAAATGTTGGCTGTTTTTCCATCTGCATATCTGCAAGCCATCTTCAGAGTCTTTTAGCTCCACTTCTTGAGCAGACATGTGTGGTAGTTCACGTTTAATCACCACTGCCCAACCTGTGTAGTACCTGCCATCCTGGCCATACCTCGATCCATCCACAAAGAGCACATGATCTAGATTACCTAATGGCTGATTTACCAAATCCCACTACCTCTTGTGACATCATTTGCAAACAGTCAGGAGCCTCTTCCTTTGAATCTGGAAGAAAAGTTCAAAGTGCGGTGCCTTAACTCTTCCCTCCCCCCTTGATCCAGAGGCAACAGGGTGGCTGGGTCCAAAGTATTACACCTTTGGAGAGCAACATTGTCAGGCAACAAAATGGAACACTGCATTCTCAAATAACGGGCAACAAAACAATCATTTGGATTGTACGTTCATGAGGATAGATGTAATATCACCATCACTTTGTGGTTTAGAGCTATCTCCGAGCTTTCATCAAGCATAGCTAGTACAACTACTACAGCTCTGATGCAGAAAGGGGCACCTCTGGCCACGGGAGGGATCAAGTCTGACTGAATAATATGCTACGGGGCGTTATTGCTGGCCATGCAGTTGGGTGAGGACAGCTGAGTCATGGCCACTGACTTCATAACAATACAATCTAAATGTAATAATCTGATAGTACATTGTGGGGGAACACAAAATTGCCAGTTCTAGGCATAAAAAGCATCTACCACCTCATCTGTGAGGCGGTAGGGACTAAAGGACAAATCAATCACAGTGGAGTGAGTAGGGGTAATGGGAACCTGAGCCAACAAGGTGTGTGTGTATTGGGCACGATGTGGGTGTTAGAAACTGTGGCTTCATTAACGGCATGTAGGTCATGTACCATCCAATGGTGAGTGGTTTTGCTTTTCTCAGCTTCTGGGAGTACTGATACAAACATGGACCAGGGAATTTTATCACTAATGGCCAACAAACAAAGTTCCTGGTCGTTGAGGGCACCTGTAAGCTTCATGGTGCCGTCCTCCTGATGTGAGATACCAGCATGTTCTTTTGCAAGCAAATCTGCACCTAGGAGGCAACAAGGGGCGTTACCACTGACCAGCAAACGGGCAAGCGCATCTTGGTCAGGGGCAAATCTAATATGGATGGTTTCTGTTGAGAAGGGAGTGTACTACTTTCCCATCCACTTCTACCCAAAGACTGGTGTCCTTGGAGAGTAAATCAGGGGAGGCCATGTTTGCTGTGCACAACTGTCTTGGCTGCTCCAGTATCAATTAAAAACGGGACTACTTCTGTATCACCCAGAGTGAGGGATATCATTGTGCCAGACTGAATCTGCTAAAAATGTTTAAAAGTAGAGCCGATACTGGATTTCCTGTTTCCTAATCTTGATCTAACTCCCCCCCTCCCTTACCTGTCTTTGTGTTCTTCTTATAACAAAAAACATGGGTGTCTGTGGGGACGGACAGTGATCCGGGCATGGTCAACATAAAATACAATCCTCTCGTGTGGTGTGGACGAGGAGTACCACACACAGCACAACACTCTCTCTTCTGGGATCTGGGTCCCACAGACTCTGCAGGCCCATCACAGGGTGGCAGACTTACTTTTTCCTCACTTCAATGAGGCGTTTGGCATCAGGGCTGAAGCAATGCCAAAGGAACACTACCTATGGTTGGCACCACTGAACCACCCAATGCCGCTTGATGTTACTCTGCATTTTGGCTTACAGAATTATCCAACTTTCCCTATCGCGGAATTAATAGACTGGAAAACAAAACAGGACTTCTCATCTTCCATGGGAGTGTCTTATAACTAGGGGATGGGCACAAGGGCTGTCGTTGTCTGTAACGTCCACCCCTATCCTCCTCCCTCCGCTCTGAGTCATCTAAGTCCACCCCCTTCAGTCGGACGCTGTGGTCCCCCTTTTGTCCATCAGTAATCTGCCAGCTGTCCATTAGAACAGAGCTCTGATGTTTAGCACAACACTTAACATGTAACACGTAACTTCAAACATTGAAACAAACAGATCTGACAATACAGACATGAACACACAAAGGGCCCATAAGAAACTTTTCATTGACTTTGATAAAAAAAAAAATGTACAGCTTGATCAATGCTGTTGGCACCAATAAAAACCAAAAACTTCCAAGAAAAATAAAATAAAATCCTCAATGCGCATATTATTTAAAAAAACAAATACCGTGCTCCATACGCATTCATATACATTTTCATGTACTCATTTTCATTAACAGCTCATAATCGGTCTTCACACATATTCGCCTCAATTACAACTCAAAGCCACACCCATTCACATTCCACTGAATCATTTATGTCTTCCAACCCACATTGTTTCATCCCAAAACTTGCAGCACAGACAGACACAGCTTTCCTGGAAACAGATAGCCACACCACACCCAGAATTGCTGATGGTCTGTCGCTGTAAGACAATATACATGTTATAATCATACAGTCATTTTGTTAAAAGCTTTTTGTGAAAAGATTATTGAACAATTCTTTGTCTTCTATAATAATATTACACATATAACATCACTTACTCTGCATGATTCCCTGCCCCCATGATTCCCTCCACCCTTTCCTGCTCCTCTTATCTCAGGAATGTTTCTGTGTGAAGCTGAGGGGGGAAATGAATTTCTCTATTTCACAGTTCCTGACCATCTTTTTTGGATCTTCCTTATTTAACCAGTTCATTTCTGAACATTTAACACAAGCGCCTTTCTGATTGCAGACACTGGGGCACTTTCTTTCTTGCTAATGCCATCAATAATCATCCTGACACTGCTCTGTTTTCTCACTCGTTAAAACTCCCCTTTCAACATCACCGGAGTTCTGATGCCCTCAGTCTGTAAGCTATAACTTCACAGTTTCTTACAGATTTTCATCCCTGTTGCCAGCCGGGCGACCTTCTGTCCGGGGCCACACTTTCTCTAACATTCTTTGTCACATTTTAACTTTCAATTCTCCATATCACATCCTATAATCTCCCTCTTTCCTCGCTACTAGCTAGGGGCTGTATTTTCTCCTTCATAATACTGGGACTGACCCATCTTAACAACAGTATTTCAAACTGACACACACACAAAACAGAGGAGTGATCAGCACCTTTAGCCCTTTCTTCCGCAGACAAAGGATTCACCCTCCCCACTGGTTTGCTCAAATCTGACTATCACGTCTGACTAGTCAGCTGGGACTCCCCGCACGTCTTCCCCAAAACCAGGGGTCAGGCGGGCTCCGTCGCGTCTTCCTGGGGTCAGGTCAGGTAGTCTCCGCAGTCTTCCCTTTGATCAATGAGTCATGTGGAACTATGTGGAACTACCGTCTTCCTAGGGTCAGGTCAGGTAGTCTCCGCAGTCTTCCCTTAGATCAATGAGTCATGTGGAACTACCATCTTCCTGGTCAGGTCAGCCGGAGTTCCTTTGTCCCACACCTCGGCGCTACAGCGCCCCCTTCCAAACCAGGAGGTTACTGTCCCCTCCCTTTGTCTGTGGTTTTACCGTCTGTGCTCAACTCACTCCTCACATAAATCACAGACACACACAAAACATATACACACCAGAGTGATCTATGATTTCAGACTATTGGTTCAATAGACTCTAAGCTTTCAGCATTACAGCCAACTACTATACTTACATCAGTACCACCCCACAGCGGACTGAGCTATCTGAGCATGACGAAGTTAATAGCAGAAAGGCAGATGAGATAAAGTTTTCTCACCTTTCTTTGAGGTTGCAATCCTCTCCCCTCTGCCGTTCGTCAAGCTCAGGGGCCCGTCTTGTCAGCTGTTTGATGCTACATTCGCTCAGAGTCGCCATTTTGATAAAGACGCCCTAAATTAGGGCATTTTAGATACACTCTGGTGTTCCGAATCAATGTACCCCCCCAGGGGTTAATATCCACGCGTGGCTGAGAGACTAGACGCTGACACATAGATGGTCAATGCAATCTCTAACTTTGATTACATGGGATAAGCCGTATATACATCTTCAGAAGAGGGCAGTCCTCTCTGAGGCTAAAACATTGTTTCATTGGTCAAAAAGGAAGAAGAGATAAGAGAGAGGAGATAATACACCTGCATCTGCGCACTGGGCCCTACTTTGGAATGTGAACTAATGTAAACATCTGGTTACCATCGCCATTTTGTAATGGCTTCTATTCTAACAATAATACTGCATACGTCATATGTGACACTTCAAAGAGGTGCTTCTCTATAGGCAGTGAATAATATATACATATCATCAAGTCATATGATTGGTCTACGCATTCCACCACACTCCATGGGACACCTGCAGAAAGATGAGAAATCAGACACTGCCTGCAGCACTTTGCCCCCCTTCCTCTCCTGCTTGAGACAAAGAGAAGGGGGGGGGGAGGCACTTGGAGAAGAAAAAGTTTAACTCATTACAGTCCTAGATATACAAAATATAGAATAAAATTCACACATCTTTAACACTGTGGCGGAGTGAGGCATGACGGGAGATGTAGTTTCTCCAGCCGCTTGCTCAAGTGTTTAGAGTGCAGCAGGAACTACAAATCCCGGCATGAGGAAGGAAGCACGTGTGCTGTGTGTGGAGAGCTCTGCCTGCTCTGAGACTACAACTCCTAACATCCTACTGTCTCAAAGTGGAAGTGTTTTAGGCTGGGGTCTAAGGTGACATTTGGGTTGCTGTTAGTTACAGTAAAATTGCAGCATTAACTCCCCCCCCCCCATAGAAAAACAGTAAAGTGACATCACAGGACTACCGTAAACCGTGTGCGACCAGTTTAAGATGTATCAGAGCTTGCTATTCTTTAAAGGGGTTTTCTATAATGTAAAACAAGGGCTGTATGGGTGTAAAATGGCAAGTTTTTTGATACACTTACCTTAACGACCTACCACTGTTACCCTGTGCCCACCGCTCCATGTTTAGAAGCGTATATGATGATTAGACGTGTGCCAGGACAACCTGTCACATGATCACGGCGGGCAGTCGCTGTCCACCCTGATGATGTTGTACCGTGCAGTGATTGGTCTCAGTGGTCATGTGACCTGTCATCCAAATAGACAGCCCAGTACGTCCAGTGGGGGTGCCGGGTGTTGCACCCCTCCCCCCCCCCATCAGTCCTGAGAGTAGGCCATCAGTATCATAGGTTGGAAACCCCCTTTAACTTCTCTCTGATTGTTTTGGTTTGACAGGGGAAGAACCCACTGAATGCTGGGAAAAATGTCAAGAAAGATCCCGGCGTCCCGAACCTCTCCCACTTCAAAGAGCAGGCCAAAAGGCAGGCCGAGCAGAAGAAAAAGAGGGTGAGGCTAAGGCTTTGTATGTGGGCGATACTCCTGTCCGGTGTGCCGCTTATCATACCATGTATACAGGGACTTGGGGTGGCCCGGGGGGGTCAAACACTCAATCATTACTCCACTGTTAAAAAACCCTTCTCTTGACCCGTCCTGCAGAACTAACTACAGACCAGTCTCCAATCTTCCCTTCATCTCAAAACTCCTGGAGCGTCTGCTCTATTCTCGCCTCATCCGCTATATCTCTGCTCACTCTCTCCTTGATCCATTACAATAAGGTTTTCACACCCTACATTCTACAGAAACTGCCCTCACCAAAGTGACGACCTCCTGACAGCAAAATACAACGGTGACTACTCTCTGCTCATTCTCCTGGACCTCTCTGCAGCTTTTGACCCTGTAGGCCACCATCTCCTACTCACCTGCTCCAATCTATCAGCCTAAAGGACACTGCCCTCTCCATGTTTTCTTCATATCTCTCTGACCGCTCTTTCAGTGTATCACTCGCTGGCTCCACTTCTTCTCCTCGCCCTCTTGCAGTTGGGGTTCCTCAGGGTTCAGTCCTTGGTCCTCTGCTCTTCTCTCTCTACATAGCCCCAATTGGACAGACCATCAGCAGATTTGATTTCCAGGACTATCTCTATGCTGATGACGCACAACTATACACGTCATCCCCCGACATCACCCCTGCTGTATTACAGAACACCAGTGGCTGTCTGTCCGCCGTCTCTAACTTCATGTCCTCTCTCCGTCTGCAACTGAACTTCTTCTGTTCTCTCCATCTACTAACCTACACAAACCTGCTATCTCCATCTCAGCGTGCGACACGATCATCACTCATGGGCAGCACGCCTGCTGTCTCGGGGTGACTTTTGACACTGGTCTTTCCTTCACCACCTATATCAATCTCTCGCCCGTTTATGTCGCCCGCACCTCAAAAACATCTCTAGAATCCGCCCCTTCCTCACTATGGAAACATGAAAAACTCTCATTGTTGCCCTGATCCATTCCCGCCTCGGTTACTGTAACTCACTATTAATTGGCCTCCCCCTCACCAGACTTTCCCCTCTCCAATCTATCCTCAATGCAGCAGGCAGGGCCACCTATCTGTCCGACCGCTACTCCGATGCCTCCGCCCTGTGCCAGTCATTGCACTGGTTGCCCATACAGTCCTTACCCACAAAGCTCTCCACAGTGCTGCCCCTCCTACATCTCCTCCTTCTTTTCTGTCTACCACCCTACCCGTGCTCTACGCTCTGCAAACGACTTACGACTGACATCCACCATAATCCGAACCTCTCACTCCCGGCTCCAAGACTTCTCCAGAGCTGCACCATTTCTCTGGAATGCCTTACCCCCAAGCAATTAGGTTAAATCACAATATATACAGTTTAAAGCGCTCCCTAAAAACACCTCTTTTTAGGGTGGCCTGTCACATCCCCTGACCTAACTCCTCTCCATATATTGACCATTTATAATCATTTTCTAAACCTGATCCTCCACCAAACTCTCCCCTGCACCCAGAAGCACTACAGATATGGGCTGGTGACGGCTCATGCAGCTTTATATATACTCCCCTGTTTTCCAAAGATCCATTGCACAAAACAAGCACTTTTACCTTTTGTGTCACCCCTTTCCTCTCATAGATTGTAAGCTCTTGCGAGCAGGGCCCTCATTCCTCTTGTTCTAATTATTGACTTGTCTGTTGCTATGTTATTTATGACTGTACATGAACCTCTCAATTGTAAAGCGCTGCGGAATACATTGGCGCCATATAAATAATAATTTATTATTTTTATCATTGGCTCCTGGGGAGATTCTGACATCGTATAATGGAAGCTCAGTTATTCTATAAGGGCAGTTATAGCAGAGCACCGTGCGGATGTATTATGTGCCAAATGATGGGGATCTCATCACCCGGGGTCGTCTTATCTCTGCCCAACCTGCGGCACTCCAGCTGTTGCAAAACTACAACTCCCAGCATGCTCAGACTGGCTACAGCAGGACATGGTGAGAGTTGTAGCTTTACAACAGCTGGACTGCTGCAGGTTGGACATCCCTGCAATAGAATATGCCATCAATATCAGATGGCAGGACCCGCTCCTGTCTCCACAATGGGACCTCTGAAGTGAAGGTAGAGCGCGCCCACCCTCCATCCACCGCCATGTGAATTCCAAAAGTAACCGATCGCTGGCTCGGCTATTTCCGGCAGTCCCATAGCGGAGAACAGAGAGGTGGCCGTGCACGCAAGGCTTTCTTTCCATTCACTGGCATTCATTGGACATTGGGGTCATATCGCTAGGAAATGCCCCCAGTGTCTGATAGGTGCGGGTCCCATCTGTCCTTAGACTGGAGCCCACAAAGTGACCTCCATTCATTTTTATGGGAGAGCCGGCCATAAGTCCTATTGAAATCAATAGAGTGGTGGAGAATATGGGCTATTTTTTAGCACCCCCATAAAAATCAATGGATGGCGCCCCCACGCATGCAGGGTGCGCCCTCTGTCACTTTGCGGGCTCAGTTTTAAACTTAGGTATGGGACCAGCACTTATCAGACATTGGGGGCATATCCTACCAATATGACCCCAATGTCCAAGATGAGACAACCCCTTCAAAGGTGAAAGTGTAGCACCCGGGGTGCAGATTTTGCGCTGATGGACTATCTCTCTTCATCGCAGGTAGAAGAGATGAAAGCAAAGCAAAAAGATGCCCGGCAGAAAAAACTGGCGAAAAGAAGGAGCTTGGACACGTTTCAGAACGATGCACTGAGGCGGCAGAGGGAGTTTGAGCAGAAGGTGTGTAGAGCGCCAACATTTTGGAGATTTTAGTAGAATGTAGCCCTTGTGGCATCAGCTGGTCCCGTACTGATATCCTTAGGATCCATCCCAGCAGTCCATGGCAGATGCCACCTATTCATCATCATTGAAATCAATGGGATGTCCATGAATGTTGGTCCTCCACACAGAGGCACTTAAAGGGGTTGTGCGGCTGTTAATATTGATGACCCATCGTCAGGACCCCCGTGCAGATCAGCTGTTTGAAGAGACGGCGGTGCTACATGCGAGAGCCGCTTCCTCTTTATTACACTGCACTTCTTCGTTTCGGAAGCGCGGTATAATACAAGTGCTCCATCCGTACAAATGAATGGAGCGAGTGCTTGTAATTACACTGCGCCACCGCTCCACTGGAGACGAGACGCCGTGTAGTGACCAAGAAGTGGAGCGCGCAGCATAGGGATCCGTCATTTAAAGATGATATAACGGATGCAGCCAGTTGTATTATCATGACGGAAGCGTTTTTGTTTATCCCTGCCGGATCAGGCAAGAACGCAAGTGTGAAAGTAGCCTTACTCTTTCCTTACCCCTGTAATAAAGTGCAGTGCGGTGATCTGCGGATTACAAGCTGTAACCTGTATGCAGTAGTGCAGGCATGCCCAACCTGCGGCTTTCCAAGTGTTGCAAAACTACAACTCCCAGCATGCCTGGATAGCCTACAGCTATTAGGGCATGCTGGGAGTTGTAGTTTTGCAACCATCTGGAGGGCCGCAGGTTAAGCATCCCTGCAGTAATGTATTGTCAGGAGATATCACTGTATGACTGATCCACTGACAAGTTGACGTTAACTCTTTCCTGTGTGCAGGAGGCAGATCTGCGGAGCTTGGAGAAACAATAGCAGCTGGAGAATGAGAACTCCAGGAAAGCCTATTATCGGGAATTCAAAAAGGTCAGTGCCCGTCTGCCGGGATGTGTCAGCCCCTACATGGTCAGCCGCCCGCTGCCAGACTCTTGGTTTGATAGTCTGCAACTCTATTATGTGCTTTATGGTTCAATTCTTCACTGTTTTCAAGATCACTGCTTGCTGACAGTGACTATAAACTAAAGCACACTTTTAGTGGCCGAAAACTCATCTGCTTGCACGGCTGATTGGCTTGTATCCGTGTAGAGTGTTCTGTGTGTTTAGATACAGGAAGCGGACTGTATATAGTATGTCTTTAAAGGAGTTGTCGTATCTGGACGTCGTTAGGATGTGCCATAAATGTCTGACGGGTGCAGGTCCTACCTCTCTATCTCAAGAATGGGGCCCCAAAGTAGATGGAGAGCAAGCTGCCCATACGCAGCTACCCCTCCATTCACCACTATAGGACTGTGTATAATATCAGAGCTCCTGATTCTGGAATTTCCAGAAGTCGAACATCGGTGAATGGAGGGGTGGCCGAGCATGCGCATGTTTGCTTTCCATTCACTGCTATCGGACATAGCCGAACAATATGCCATAAATGTCAAGATGGGGCACATTCATGGGTATTCCCATCTTGTAAATTGATGGTGCATCCCTTTATGATTAGCGGAGGTCCAACCGGAGGTTCCCCATTGATCCTGATTATTTCTAGCACAGCAGGTCCCATTCATGTGATTGGAGCTGAGCTCAGTTTCCTAGCACAGCAGCTGGACAGGGAAAGCCCAGAATCAGTGCTGCAACCCCTTCATTCTCAAGATCCGGGGGATACCATAGGTCAGAACCATGCCAAGTGATGACATACCATAGCCGTCACAGGATACCCCTTTAAGACAATGACATGCTTTTAATCTAGCATCCAGTAATCTAGAAATTCTGATGTGACCACCTGAGGCTCTACCTGACGTCCTCTACCCTCTTGTCATGTAGGTGGTGGAAGCAGCTGACGTTATCCTTGAAGTCCTGGATGCCCGGCATCCACTGGGTTGTCGCTGCCCACAGGTGGAGCAGGCTGTGGTGCAGAGCGGTACACACAAAAGGCTAGTCTTAGTTCTTAACAAAATAGGTATGTGTCATATGAAAATGTACCCACCAAGCACAGCGCTATCCATTTTCTAGTGGTTGTGCTTGGTATCGCAGCTCAGCCCTTTTTCACTTCAATGAAGCTGAGCTCGCAGCAGCGCCATGGCCTCCACACAGCTTAGTCTAAGTCACGCAACGTCACGTTCATCGCTCACAAGGCCTAGGCGCAGCTCAGCTTTATTGAAGTGAAAACGACTGAGCTGCGCCTCGGCCTTGTGACCGATGAACGTGACGTCGCATGACTAAGCTGTGAGGAGGCTATGGCGCTACTGCGAGTGCCGGTGCCTTCTCAAACAGCTAATCGGCAGGGGTCCTGGGTGTCGGACCCCCACCGATCAGAAACTGATTACTTATTCAGGGGGTAGGTCGTCGGTAAAAAAAAAAAAAAACACTTAGAAAACCCCTTTAACAGATGACGGGCTGCTGTCAACCGTTGGCTGCAATGTGCTGATGGGTGTAACACCAGTGCACAGCCCAACGTGATTTTATGTACACTGCACTGGGACGGGCATCAGGACCCCAACATATAGATAAACTTCTAATATATCATGGTTGTTAGTATTCTGGACAAGGTGGCATTCTGCGTGTTGCCTGGGTTTAATCGACAGTTTATAAAAATACATTAATTTCTTTCCAGATCTTGTGTCCAAACCTATAGTGGAGAAATGGCTGAAGTACCTGCGGAATGAGTTTCCTACGGTGGCGTTCAAGGCGTCTACACAGCAGCAGAATAAGAACCTGGTACTTGGCTTTCTGCAATGTGTTAGGCTTTCCTCCATACTTAAAGGGGCTGTTCATTCTTTTATGAGTAATTAGGCCATGACATGATCGGCAGGAGCTCTGACGCTGCGCACCCTCGTCGGTCATCTTTTCTGGCACCAGAACGGCACGGCTCTGTTCATTGTGTATTGGTTATTGCACTGAAGAAAATGCAAACCGTGCTGTAGAAACCACCTCCCATCCACTGCACAATAGACAGAGCCATGTAGTTATGGTGCCAAAGCTACAGTGGACTGCCCCTTTAAAGGGAACCTGTCACCAGTGTTAAGCCATACTATCTAACAGCGGCATAAACTAGTGACAGAGACCCTGTTTACAACGCCGGGTCACGTAGTATTTTTTGCCCAGTCCTTTTCTTCAGATGACTGGTGAGCAGCTCCAGCGGCTCCAGCGGATCCGGCGCTCTGGACTCTGCTCACTGTAATGCACGCGCTCAGGAGTCCTCGTATTCATGAGCTGCAGCTCCCCTGCCACTGATTGGTAGCTTTCTCCTTGTGGCTGCCTCTTGTCGGTCATTCACAGGGGTCCACAGCTCTTGGATACCACTGATTTAAAAACATTTTTTTGGGAGTGACTTTAGGAGAGGTCATCAATATCAGATTAGTACTGACCTGACACCCCCCACTGACCAGCCGCTTCGGGCTGGTGCGGCAAACTATACAGCGGACGGAGCTAGAAGCGGAAGGCTCCGATCATTGTCTAGTGGCCGCGCCGGGTTGTACTCTCGCTTTCTTAGGAATGCAGTTGCTATGGGGCCCTTGAAGAGAGGGGCCCAGCTTGCTTCCATCCTATTTTCAATTGAGTGGCAAGTACCTGTGCAGGACTCCCCTCTTTAAAGGGCATCTGTCAGCAGTTTTGTACCTATGAGTACAGTGCTACTGCTTGCGTTGTCTCCTGTATATAGCGATGGTAGGAAAACGCAACCCCAGAGACTGAGCGGCTGGCATTGTACCATTGCCTTAGTAACTGGACCTCTCACCCCCTCTGCCATGTTGCCTGCTGCCACTTTTATACTTGTACTTATATGGCCGATGACATCATGAGAGGTGCAGATTATATTTACTGCATAGTTTTACATGAAGTGTAGTATATGATACTGCAGTGTTCTAGTCATTTTCTATCTGTATGTTGTAGCAACAAAGCAGAGTACCGGTCACCCAAGCATCGGAGGACCTGCTTAGCTCAGGCGAGCTGATTGTCTTATGAAACTTCTTGGAAACTACTGCAGAAATCAGGACATCAAGACGTCCATAACCGTCGGGGTTGTAGGTGTGTGGTGTGGTCTTCTGTGATCTGATGTCATAAACCCTTAGCCCTGCAGAAATCGGCACTGGATCCTGGCTGCCATCTTTCTTTCCCTGCCCTCTTGGGCCATAAGGTGCCACATTGACATCCAGTGTTATCTTCCATGGGGTACATCTTTAGCTAAGCAGTGCCCCGGGCAGTCGCTTACAGACGGCAAAGCTGGGAAATTATTTGTTAGGTTTCGGAAAGATTTCCTTATGGATAAACTCTGGTTGAATTCATCGCTGTCTCCACATTTACCGACACATCACACTTCCAGTCCGGTGGGGCCTGGAGTCATCCTGCAGGAACATGGACAGCACCAGCAGGTTAATGGGGATTTTTATTATTTTAGCATGCCCGACCATCCCCAATATTTTTGCAACTACCCTTTAAAGGGGTGCCCGCTTCTTTCTGGCAGACTCCAAAACATTAGAACCTATTAACAAGGAGACCCTTTGCCAATCACTTGTGAAGGAATCCCATGGCTGTCCCATTATGGTCAAGTTAGAAGAGCCAAAGGGGCACAACACTTTCTTAATGCCCAATGATCTAGTGATCGGCAGGGGTTACAATGGTTGCACCCCCCCTACTCGAACCTAATCCTAGTGACATGCCATCATTGGGAAAAAAACCTTTAACATACATGTCTAGGTATAGAAGAGGGGTGGACTGTCTATGGCGGTTCTCTCGTCATTATCTTCATGCATTAGACTAATGTGCAGACCTGTGACATATGGCAGAGGTAAATATGGTGTCGCTGATCGTCCGCCATCTGCTGCTTGTATGGGACCTCACTTGCTATGACTAGTGGGTCCAAGAAAGGTAACCTGCCTAAGTAAAAGTTCATTAGGAGTCTCATGAGGAGCACGTACCTGCTTTTTCATTGGGGGGCAGGGAGGGGTCTCAGAAAGAAAATGTGTCTCTTTATTCCAAACTACTCGCTTCTCTCCAGGTTTTCCTAATGTGGGAAAAAGCAGTTTAATTAACAGCCTAAAGAGGGCGCGAGCGTGCAGTGTTGGAGCAACGCCCGGAGTCACCAAGTAAGGATACCAAATGTACTGTACCTGGTCACAATGATGGGGAACCACGTCCTTTAAATCCTCAGGTGCGGCGATCAATGCTGATCACGGCACGTGTGGAGTTAGGCAGAGGAATGCGGCTCCCTCTGCCTTCCGATCAGAACCCCTGCAGTGACATTGTGGGGCCCTGATCGATTACCATGGCAGCCTGGACGCTTGCTATGGCTGCCATGGTAACCTCCCTGCTGCGCTGTGCACAAAGCACAGCTCAGCAGGGACAGTGTAAAAACCCTATTCACCCTAATAGATCTCTAATGGGTTGAATATGACAAGGGATCAAAAGATCCTAAGGGGCTAATAGTTAATAAAAAAAAAAAAATATTATTTTTTAAATGAACCCCTATATCTGGTGGTGGATCTGCCGCAGAAATACAGTTGCAAGAAAAAGTATGTGAACCCTTTGAAATTATATGGATTTCTGCACAGATTGGTCATAAAATGTGATCTGATCTTCATCTAAGTCACAACCATAGACAATCACAGTCTGCTTAAACTAATAACACACAAAAAATTAAATGTTACCATGTTTTTATTGAACACACCATGTAAACAGGCAATTTGTGCAGAAATCCATATCATTCCAAAGGGTTCACATACTTTTTCTTGCATCTGTAACTTCGGTGCATCCTCCTCCAGTATAAATGTAAGCCAGCTTCCATGCTGTCTTACATTTAGATCTTTTTTTTTTTTTACGCCTAAAACAGGCGTAGAAAATGATGAAAGAGCCGGGCCTGCATGCCGACACCGTGCCCACTTTGTTAGACCTGGCGTGAGCAGGGAAAACTTACAGATTGTGCCATTTTTCTCAAGAAAACGGTGATCAAGTTGTACATACCACAAACATTGTACCAATAAAACTATAGTTTGTCCTGTAAAAAAAAAAAGCCCTAATTTGGCTATATGAACAGGGAAAAAAAAGTTATGGCTATTGGGACGTGGTGAATCACTGAATATGAATGGACGGCTTAAAAAGAAAATAACGTGGGCAGAAAAAAAACGAAAATGCAAAACCAAAAATGGGCGCTGTACTTAAGGGATTAATATATTATTTTTTGGCATTTTATTATTTGAAATTATTATTTATTTCTAAACCCCAACCAGATGCCTGCAAGAGGTTCACCTAGACAAGCACATAAACTTTCTGGACTGCCCGGGTATCGTCATGGCGACGTCTACATCCGATGCCGCCATGATTTTGCGGAACTGTGTGAAAATTGAGCAGTTGATTGACCCAGTAGGACCGGTGGAGGCCATCCTGAGACGCTGCAATAAAGATCAGGTAGTTGATGGGAGAGGGTGTCGGGTAGAGGAATAGAAGATTTCTTATTAAAAAAAAAATTCATTTATTTTATTGATTTTGTTTTGAACAAATGAAGCATATTTCAGAGTTAATAGATGATACAGGGGAACTTACATGTTAGGAGAATCCAACATGCACCTTATTCTACGCTTTAGAAGACGCACCTAGGGTTTAGAGGAGGAAAATCAGAAAAAAAATATTTTCTTTTCATCAGACCTCCCACGTCTGACCTCAGACCAGTCCAAAAATAACTAAATGGCCTCTTTCAGACGGGCGTTGCGGGAAAAGGTGCGGGTGCGTTGCGGGAACATGCTCGATTTTTCCACGCGAGTGCAAAACATTGTAATGCGTTTTGTACTCGCGTGAGAAAAATTGGCATGTTTGGTACCCAAACCCGAACTTCACAGAAGTTCGGGCTTGGGATCGGTGTTCTGTAGATTGTATTATTTTCCCTTATAACATGGTTATAAGGGAAAATAATAGCATTCTGAATACAGAATGCTAAGTAGAATAGCACTGGAGGGGTTAAAAAAATAAAATAAATTTAACTCACCTTAATCCACTTGATTGCGCAGCCGGCATCTCTTCTGACTTCTTTCTTTGCTGTGTCCAGGAACAGGACCTGTGGTGACGTCACTCCAGTCATCACATGGTCCATCACATGATCCATCACCATGGTAAAAGATCATGTGATGACCGGAGTGACGTCACCACAGGTCCTGTTCCTGCACAGAGTGAAGAAAGAAGAGATGCCGGGCTGCGCGATCAAGTGGATTAAGGTGAGTTACATTTTTTTATTTTATTTTTTAAACCCCTCCAGCGCTATTTTACTTAGCATTTTGTATTCAGAATGCTATTATTTTCCCTTATAACCATGTTATAAGGGAAAATAATAAAGATCGGGTCCCCATCCCGATCGTCTCCCAGCAACCATGCGTGAAAATCGCACCGCATCCGCACTTGCTTGCGGATGCTTGCGATTATTACGCAGCCCCATTCACTTCTATGGGGCCTGCGTTACGTGAAAAACGCACAAAATAGAGCTTGCTGCGATTTTTACGCAACGCACAAGTGATGCGTGAAAATCACTGCTCATGTGAACAGCCCCTTTATCATACCCTTACACCTAGTACATGTCATTCACACCGCTTAGCCACACCCCTTGTAGGCGGGGCTTGCACCCCCCTAATTTACATACTAACGGCAGACACAAATCTATCAAAAAATTATCAGAGCAGAAGCAGCAAAACAGAAATGTAAATGGTATATTTATTAACCATGAGTATAGTCAGAGGAGTGATGTCTCAAGATGGAGGCTGGGGGGCGCCAGTCACAACCAGGGGGATTGATCTTCACCACTAGTGGGCGCTTTATTGGATGCAGCTTGTAAACCTTTGGGTCACGGCTCTCACGGCGGCTCTAATCCTCTGCCGCATGGAGGAGATGATGTTGCGTCGGTGTTTCTGTAGGTTCCGATCTTTCTCCTTGGCCTCCTCCATTACACGCTTGGCCTTCATCGCCCTTTCGGCCTCCTCTTCCTCTTTGGCAGCGATGTATTGCTCTATATCAATTTCATAGTCGCTGATGTCCATGTTTCGGAGGTTTTTGCCCATCTTGATCATCTTATCGCCGCTCACTTTCATCCACTTTATTGTAGCCTCCATTTCACTTTCCTTTGGGCCCATATAATCTTCCAGGTTCTGGAGACTTTTGCTTATATCTCGAAGGAGGGCGCCGAGGCTCTCTGGGCCGTAGTGGGCGATCACCGTCAGGTGCGTGTTCACCTTTTCTTGCAGATCTTTTTTGCAATTTTCTGCCATGTCCAGTAGACAGGCTCTCCTGCAGCGCGGATGGTTTGTGCTGCAGGGAGTGGAGCTCCCGAGGGGCTCCGGGACCTCCATTGAGGAGGGCCCGATAAGTCTTGGACCTCGGATGAGGAAAGACAAGAGAGAAGTCCTGGTAATACCTGGAAAAATATCCAAAAAACGCCAAAATGTGGCAGTAGCACTGATCGAGCAGAAGAGCAGACCAGCAATGGCCGCAGAGCCGTCCAGCCAGCCAGGTTCTAGAAGTGCGTTGTCCTAGGAGCCATTATGACATCATAGCCTGACATGTTCCTACTATTGGAATAAACTTTATTGGCAGGAGCAAAACCTTACAGCATTACCAGAACACACAGGGTATTGATGGGGGGTGGACGGTAGTCTAGAGCAGGGGTACTCAACTAGTTTTATTAAAGGTCCACATACCTGGGTCTGCAGTCAGGTGAAGGTCCGAGCTGAACGCCAACAGTAAAGATGCCATCTTTTTAATGTCTTGCAAACTTTGTAGAACTATTTACATTCAGATTTATAATTGTTTTTAGTGTGAAAATTGGCATTTTTTTCTCTTTCACCAGCCCTTTGAAATTCGGTACACACTGGTGCAAATGCTCATCTGTGATCTGAGTGCGGTATCTGTTCTTCACCAGATTCATAGTGGAGAATGCAGATTCACAAGTGTATGTAGAACCAAACATAGTAAGGACATGGATTGCTATTTTTTGTATAAGTGGATATGTTGCTGGAATAACCAGTTTTGTCCAGAAGAAAACGGGGTCACAATCATTCAACTGAACTTTTAAAACAGCATCTTCTTGCAGATCAATTAGCTCCATCTGTAGGGTAGCAGAATTTGCCCAGGTAAAAGCATGATGGGCCTCAGTAGCAAAACGCCCAATGTTTTTTTACCAGATATGGATTTTTAATACATAGCAAAACTTCTTGGCCAATTGTGAAGTCTTGGAAGCGACTTTTAAAATTGTCAATTAGGCCTTGCATGAAGTCCCCATGGTTGGAGAATACACTTTCTTTGGTATTTTCTTGTTGGCTATATTCATCAAGCTTTGGAAAATGAAGCAAGTTCTCTTTAAGATCACTTTGAAAAACTTCTAATTTCTTCTGAAAAGCCCTCACTGCTTCCACAAGGTCAAAAATAGTTTGATTTTCACCTTGTAGTTTTATATTTAAAGCATTTAAATGACTTGTAATATCTGCCAGGAAAGCAACGATTTCCATTTTGTCTTTGTTACTCATAAATGTCAAAAATGCTTTTGCTTTTTCTGTCTTTTGTTCAGCTAAAAACTTTTCCAGCTCTTTCCGAATACTCCAAAAGCGTTCTAAAACTCTGCCCTTACTAAGCCACCTTACATTGTTGTGGACAAGTAGATCACTGAAGGCAGCATTGACATCAGTTAGAAAGTCTTTCAGCAGACGATGTTGAAGTGCTGAAGAGGCCCGGAGAAAATGAATCAGCTTCATAACATTTTCCATGACATTTGCATATTTTTCTCCAAGGTTAGCACACAAGATAGACTGGTGTATTATCCAATGGTAAGAAATCAAACTAGGATTGAGCACTTTCAAGCGTGGCACCAACCCTTTCTCTTTTCCTACCATAGCAGGAGCTCCATCCGTTACAACTGAAATAACTGAATTCAAGTTAATGTCCCTTTTCTTCAGCATTTCTGTAATTGCTCCATAAAGATCTTCACCTCTTGTGTGAGCATGGAGGGCAGTCATGCCAAGTAGATCTTCACAAAAATCTTTTTGTGTGTCGTCATAAAATCTAACAAATACCATGAGCTGGGCATTATCAGTGGCATCACACGATTCATCCACAGCTAATGAAATGCAATCTGCCTTTTTCATTTTCACCTTAAGCTGGGAGAGCAGATCTTCTGAAATTATTTCAGTTCGGCGTGCTGCCGTGGAATCGGACAAGGGAATTTGTTAGATTTTTCCTTGAAATTCTTCTTTCTGTTTACCTTCAAACATGGCGTCTACAACTTCAACCATCCATTCTTTAACCGCCTCCGGACCGCCTAACGCAGGATCGCGTTCCGGAGGCGGCAGCCCTGAGCACAATCACGCATCTACGCGTCATCTCGCGAGACGCGAGATTTCCTGTCAACGCGCGCACACAGGATCGGAAGGTAAGCGAGTGGATCTCCAGCCTGCCAGCGGCGATCGTTCGCTGGCAGGCTGGAGATGTGATTTTTTTAACCCCTAACAGGTATATTAGACGCTGTTTTGATAACAGCGTCTAATATACCTGCTACCTGGTCCTCTGGTGGTCCCTTTTGTTTGGATCGACCACCAGAGGACACAGGTAGCTCAGTAAAGTAGCACCAAACACCACTACACTACACTACACCCCCCCTGTCACTTATTAACCCCTTATGAACCCCTGATCACCCCTGATCACCCCATATAGACTCCCTGATCACCCCCCTGTCATTGATTACCCCCCTGTCATTGATCACCCCCCTGTAAGGCTCCATTCAGATGTCCGTATGATTTTTACGGATCCACTGATACATGGATCAGATCCGCAAAACGCATACGGACGTCTGAATGGAGCCTTACAGGGGGGTGATCAATGACGGGGGTGATCACCCCATATAGACTCCCTGATCACCCCCCTGTCATTGATCACCCCCCTGTCATTGATCACCCCCCTGTAAGGCTGCATTCAGATGTCCGTATGTTTTTTACGGATCCACGGATACATGGATCGGATCCGCAAAACGCATACAGGCGTCTGAATGGAGCCATACAGGGGGGTGATCACCCCATATAGACTCCCTGATCACCCCCCTGTCATTGATCACCCCCCTGTCATTGATTACCCCCCTGTAAGGCTGCATTCAGATGTCCGTATGATTTTTACGGATCCACTGATACATGGATCGGATCCGCAAAACACATACGTACATCTGAATGGAGCCTTATAGAGGGGTGATCAATGACAGGGGGGTGATCAATGACATGGGGGTGATCACCCCATATAGACTCCCTGATCACCCCCCTGTCATTGATCACTTCCCTGTCATTGATCACCCCCCTGTAAGGCTGCATTCAGATGTCCGTATGATTTTTACGGATCCACTGATACATGGATCGGATCCGCAAAACACATACGGACATCTGAATGGAGCCTTACAGGGGGGTGCTCACCCCATATAGACTCCCTGATCACCCCCCTGTCATTGATCACCCCCCTGTCATTGATCACCCCCCTGTAAGGCTGCATTCAGATGTCCGTATGATTTTTACGGATCCACTGATACATGGATCGGATCCGCAAAACACATACGGACATCTGAATGGAGCCTTACTGGGGGGTGATCACCCCATATAGACTCCCTGATCACCCCCCTGTCATTGATTACCCCCCTGTCATTGATCACCCCCCTGACATTGATCACCCCCCTGTAAGGCTGCATTCAGATGTCCGTATGATTTTTACGGATCCACTGATACATGGATCGGATCCGCAAAACACATACGGACATCTGAATGGAGCCTTACAGGGAGGTGATCACCCCATATAGACTCCCTGATCACCCCCCTGTCATTGATCACCCCCCTGTAAGGCTGCATTCAGATGTCCGTATTGATTTTTACGGATCCACTGATACATGGATCGGATCCGCAAAACACATACGGACATCTGAATGGAGCCTTATAGGGGGGTGATCAACGACAGGGGGGTGATCACCCCATATAGACTCCCTGATCACCCCCCTGTCATTGATCACCCCCCTGTCATTGATCACCCCCCTGTAAGGCTGCATTCAGATGTCCGTATGATTTTTACGGATCCACTGATACATGGATCGGATCCGCAAAACACATACGGACATCTGAATGGAGCCTTACAGGGGGGTGATCACCCCATATAGACTCCCTGATCACCTCCCTGTCATTGATCACCCCCCTGTCATTGATCACCCCCCTGTAAGGCTGCATTCAGATGTCCGTATGATTTTTACGGATCCACTGATACATGGATCGGATCCGCAAAACACATACGGACATCTGAATGGAGCCTTACAGGGGGGTGATCACCCCATATAGACTCCCTGATCACCCCCCTGTCATTGATCACCCCCCTGTCATTGATCACCCCCCTGTAAGGCTGCATTCAGATGTCCATATGATTTTTACGGATCCACTGATACATGGATCGGATCTGCAAAACACATACGGACATCTGAATGGAGCCTTATAGGGGGTGATCAATGACAGGGGGGTGATCACCCCATATAGACTCCCTGATCACCCCCCTGTCATTGATCACCCCCCTGTCATTGATCACCCCCCTGTAAGGCTCCATTCAGACATTTTTTTGGCCCAAGTTAGCGGAAATTATTTTTTTTCTTCTTACAAAGTCTCATATTCCACTAACTTGTGTCAAAAAATAAAATCTCACATGAACTCACCATACCCCTCACGGAATCCAAATGCGTAAAAATTTTTAGACATTTATATTCCAGACTTCTTCTCACGCTTTAGGGCCCCTAGAATGCCAGGGCAGTATAAATACCCCACATGTGACCCCATTTCGGAAAGTAGACACCCCAAGGTATTCACTGAGGGGCATATTGAGTCCATGAAAGATTGAAATTTTTGTCCCAAGTTAGCGGAAAGGGAGACTTTGTGATAAAAAAAATATATATATCAATTTCCGCTAACTTGTGCCAAAAAAAATAATAATTCTATGAACTCGCCATGCCCCTCATTGAATACCTTGGGGTGTCTTCTTTCCAAAATGGGGTCACATGTGTGGTATTTATACTGCCCTGGCATTCTAGGGGCCCTAAAGCGTGAGAAGAAGTCTGGGATCCAAATGTCTAAAAATCCCCTTATAAAAGGAATGTGGGCCCCTTTGCGCATCTAGGCTGCAAAAAAGTGTCACATATCTGGTATCGCCGTACTCAGGAGAAGTTGGGCAATGTGTTTTGGGGTGTCATTTTACATATACCCATGCTGGGTAAGATAAATATCTTGGTCAAATGCCAACTTTGTATAAAAAATGGGAAAAGTTGTCTTTTGCCGAGATATTTCTCTCACCCAGCATGAGTATATGTAAAAAGACACCCCAAAACACATTGCCCAACTTCTCCTGAATACTGCGATACCACATGTGTGACACTTTTTTGCAGCCTAGGTGGGCAAAGGGGCCCACATTCCAAAGAGCACCTTTCGGATTTCACAGGTCATTTACCTACTTACCACACACTGCCAGGGCAGTATAACTACCCCACAAGTGACCCCATTTTGGAAAGAAGACACCCCAAGGTATTCCGTGAGGGGCATGGCGAGTTCCTAGAATTTTATATTTTTTGTCCCAAGTTAGCGGAAAATGATGATTTAAAAAAAAAAAAAATTTTTCCTTACAAAGTCTCATATTCCACTAACTTGTGACAAAAAATAAAAACTTCCATGAACTCACTATGCCCATCACGAAATACCTTGGGGTGTCTGCTTTCCAAAATGGGGTCACTTGTGTGGTAGTTATACTGCCCTGGCATTTTAGGGGCCCTAATGCGTGAGAAGTGGTTTGAAATCAAAATCTGTAAAAAATGGCCGGTGAAATCCGAAAGGTGCTCTTTGGAATGTGGGCCCCTTTGCCCACCTAGGCTGCAAAAAAGTGTCACACATCTGGTATCCCCGTACTCAGGAGAAGTTGGGCAATGTGTTTTGGGGTGTCTTTTTACATATACCCATGCTGGGTGAGAGAAATATCTTGGCAAAAGACAACTTTTCCCATTTTTTTATACAAAGTTGGCATTTGACCGAGATATTTTCTCACCCAGCATGGGTATATGTAAAATGACACCCCAAAACACATTGCCCAACTTCTCCTGAGTACGGGGATACCAGATGTGTGACACTTTTTTGCAGCCTAGGTGGGCAAAGGGGCCCACATTCCAAAGAGCACCTTTCGGATTTCACCGGCCATTTTTTACAGATTTTGATTTCAAACTACTTACCACACATTAGGGCCCCTAGAATCCCAGGGCAGTATAACTACCCCACAAGTGACCCCATTTTGGAAAGAAGACACCCCAAGGTATTCGCTGATGGGCATAGTGAGTTCATGGAAGTTTTTATTTTTTGTCACAAGTTAGTGGAATATGAGACTTTGTAAGAAAAAAAAACAACATAATTTTCCGCTAACTTGTGACAAAAAATAATAAATTCTAGGAACTCGCCATGCCCCTCACGGAATACCTTGGGGTGTCTTCTTTCCAAAATGGGGTCACTTGTGGGGTAGTTATACTGCCCTGGCATTCTAGGGGCCCAAATGTGTGGTAAGTAGTTTGAAATCAAAATCTGTAAAAAATGGCCGGTGAATTCCGAAAGGTGCTCTTTGGAATGTGGGCCCCTTTGCCCACCTAGGCTGCAAAAAAGTGTCACACATGTGGTATCTCCGTACTCAGGAGAAGTTGGGCAATGTGACCCCATTTTGGAAAGAAGACACCCCAAGGTATTCGCTGATGGGCATAGTGAGTTCATAGAAGTTTTTATTTTTTGTCACAAGTTAGTGGAATATGAGACTTTGTAAGAAAAAAAAAATATAAAAAATCATCATTTTCCGCTAACTTGTGACAAAAAATAAAAAGTTCTATGAACTCACTATGCCCATCAGCGAATACCTTAGGGTGTCTACTTTCCGAAATGGGGTCATTTGTGGGGTGTTTGTACTGTCTGGCCATTGTAGAACCTCAGGAAACATGACAGGTGCTCAGAAAGTCAGAGCTGCTTCAAAAAGCGGAATTTCACATTTTTGTACCATAGTTTGTAAACGCTATAACTTTTACCCAAACCATTTTTTTTTTTTACCCAAACATTTTTTTTTTTATCAAAGACATGTAGAACAATAAATTTAGAGAAAAATTTATATATGGATGTCTTTTTTTTGCAAAATTTTACAACTGAAAGTGAAAAATTTCATTTTTTTGCAAAAAAATCTTTAAATTTCGATTAATAACAAAAAAAGTAAAAATGTCAGCAGCAATGAAATACCACCAAATGAAAGCTCTATTAGTGAGAAGAAAAGGAGGTAAAATTCATTTGGGTGGTAAGTTGCATGACCGAGCAATAAACGGTTAAAGTAGTGTAGGTCAGAAGTGTAAAAAGTGGCCTGGTCATTAAGGGTGTTTAAGCTAGGGGGGCTGAGGTGGTTAACAATCTCTGCATCTGAAAATGTTTTTTTGTGTCTTCCTAAAATCCAAGCAACCCTCAGTGATGATTCAGTTGTTTTTTCCTGCTGGGACATTGAACTAACAAGACGCTTAGTAGAGGCTTGATATGATGCAGTTAACGAAGCAATTTTTTTTTTTTTCGTATCTCAGAATTTTGTGGATAATTTTGTTCAAAACTTTTATGTTTTGTTTCATAATGTCGTTTTACATTACTACTTTTTATAAGGGCCACTGTTTCGTTGCATATTAAACACATTGGCTTTGGGTTGGCAACATTCATAAGAATGAAACAATATTTCGCAGTCCATTCATCTTTGAAATCTCGATTTTCTGAGTCTACTTTTCTTTTTTTTTTATGTGCTAGCCATGGCTTATTATATTGTGTTTGTAACAGTGGACAAATGTGGTGTCTATCTTGCCTGGGGCAGTGATGTATGGCTGGAGGATACCAGTCTCCTCAGCCAGAGTGTGGCTTGACTCGTAGGGCAATGCTTGGCTCAACTAGGCAACAATTGTTGTCTCCTACAGACCTGCTGCTAGATTTTCAAGTTGTTTCCTGAGCTGTCTTGTCTCTGTTGCTCCTCCTGGCAGCACTTTGATACTCCCCCTAGCAGCACTCTGATGCTCGCTCTGGCAGCACTTTGATACTCCCTCTAGCAGCACTCTGATGCTCGCTCTGGCAGCACTCTGATACTCCCCCTAGCAGCACTCTGATGCTTGCTCTGGCAGCACTTTGATACTCCCCCTAGCAGCACTCTGATGCTCGCTCTGGCAGCACTCTGATACTCCCCCTAGCAGCACTCTGATACTCCCCCTAGCAGCACTCTGATACTCCCCCTAGCAGCACTCTGATGCTCGCTCTGGCAGCACTCTAATGCTCGCTCTGGCAGCACTCTGATGCTCGCTCTGGCAGCACTCTGATGCTCGCTCTGGCAGCACTCTGATGCTCGCTCTGGCAGCACTCTGATGCTCGCTCTGGCAGCACTCTGATACTCCCCCTAGCAGCACTCTGATGCTCGCTCTGGCAGCACTTTGATACTCCCCCTAGCAGCACTCTAATGCTCGCTCTGGCAGCACTTTGATACTCCCCCTAGCAGCACTCTGATGCTCGCTCTGGCAGCACTTTGATACTCCCCCTAGCAGCACTCTGATGCTCGCTCTGGCAGCACTCTGATACTCCCCCTAGCAGCACTCTGATACTCCCCCTAGCAGCACTCTGATACTCCCCCTAGCAGCACTCTGATGCTCGCTCTGGCAGCACTCTAATGCTCGCTCTGGCAGCACTCTGATGCTCGCTCTGGCAGCACTCTGATGCTCGCTCTGGCAGCACTCTGATGCTCGCTCTGGCAGCACTCTGATGCTCGCTCTGGCAGCACTCTGATACTCCCCCTAGCAGCACTCTGATGCTCGCTCTGGCAGCACTTTGATACTCCCCCTAGCAGCACTCTGATGCTCGCTCTGGCAGCACTTTGATACTCCCCCTAGCAGCACTCTGATGCTCGCTCTGGCAGCACTTTGATACTCCCCCTAGCAGCACTCTGATGCTTGCTCTGGCAGCACTTTGATACTCCCCCTAGCAGCACTCTGATGCTCGCTCTGGCAGCACTCTGATACTCCCCCTAGCAGCACTCTGATGCTCGCTCTGGCAGCACTCTGATGCTCGCTCTGGCAGCACTCTGATGCTCCCCCTAGCAGCACTCTGATGCTCGCTCTGGCAGCACTTTGATACTCCCCCTAGCAGCACTCTGATGCTCGCTCTGGCAGCACTCTGATACTCCCCCTAGCAGCACTCTGATACTCCCCCTAGCAGCACTCTGATGCTCGCTCTGGCAGCACTCTGATGCTCGCTCTGGCAGCACTCTGATGCTCGCTCTGGCAGCACTCTGATGCTCCCCCTAGCAGCACTCTGATGCTCGCTCTGGCAGCACTTTGATACTCCCCCTAGCAGCACTCTGATGCTCGCTCTGGCAGCACTCTGATACTCCCCCTAGCAGCACTCTGATGCTCGCTCTGGCAGCACTCTGATGCTCCCCCTAGCAGCACTCTGATGCTCGCTCTGGCAGCACTTTGATACTCCACCTAGCAGCACTCTGATGCTCGCTCTGGCAGCACTCTGATACTCCCCCTTGCAGCACTCTGATGCTCGCTCTGGCAGCACTTTGATACTCCCCCTAGCAGCACTCTGATACTCCCCCTAGCAGCACTCTGATGCTCGCTCTGGCAGCACTCTGATACTCCCCCTAGCAGCACTTTGATGCTCACTCTGGCAGCACTCTGATACTCCCCCTAGCAGCACTCTGATGCTCGCTCTGGCAGCACTCTGATACTCTTCTGCTCCCTCTGGAAGCACTCTGCTACTCTGAAACTTTCCTGCTCCTTCTGTCTGAGCGTTGGTGTTCTATCTTAGGCTACATTCTCTCCCTCATAAGCCTAGGGCTGGATGATATGACCTAAAAATAAAATTTTGATGATCTTTAAATATTGCAACAGAATGAGATAATAGTACACTAAGGTCTCCATTAAAAATACACACTTGCTTCTAGTGGTTTTTATTTTTGGTTCGCGAATCCCATGGATTTCACATGTTTTTCACAAATTTTTTAGTTTTTTTATATGTTCTTACATTTCTATTACAACGGATATGTCAAAAATGTCAAAAAGTATGACTTGGAGCATACTGCATTTTAAACATCTCCAATGAACCAAATATAAAAAGGTTGTCCAGTTTCAGAAAGTATCCGGACAACACTGAAGATTAGCCTGAATAAAGAATAGAATGGTACTTACCCTGCAACTCTAGAACTGCCGCTCAAGTTTTCCAATCTGGGTTCTGTTTTCTCAGCTGCGATGGTGATGTCATGTCCATAACATGTGATCACTGCAGCCAAGCTGGCCTCTTGGCTGCAGCGGTCACTTGTGAAGTTGCTCTTGCACCCAAGTAAACAGAGCCTAGTAGGGAGAACCAGAACAGCAGTGCTGGATTTTCTAGGTAGGTACTGCTCTGTTTGCATCCTATTCCTAAGTGTTGTCTGGTTTCTTATTCAAACTGAACAGTCTATTTAATGGCCAGACACTTTTTTGTGATTTAGCGATTTGGTGGTGTAATGGGCCACTTTTATTTTTTGGGATGCCAAAATATTTGTTTTAGTTTGTATGTGGTTCGACATGGTGCAGATTAGGTCAATTTCTGCACCTAAAGCAGAGTGTAAATGAAATTTGAGTAATCTCATTTACACTCTGGTGGTACTGTATTACGCTGTGGCTTATACGTATGAAAATCTGTGAGGAAAAAAACACACTTAGGGTGCTTTCATACTTGCGTTGTGAGGATCCGGCAGGCTGTTCCGTCCCGCTGGATCCGTCACACCGCATGACAACTGAAAGCATTTGTAGACTGATCCGGCTTGCGGATCCATCTACAAATGCATTGCAAGTGCGGATCCGTCTCGCCGTTTGCCGTGCGGAGAGACGGATCCGTCTTGTATTTTTTTTTCCACAGTTTTAAAGGTCTGTGCATGTGCAGACCGGATGGACGGATCCGTCCTTCAGTCTTTTCTTAATGCCGGATCCGGCGTTCAGTCATGTGTTCCGGCATTTCAGGACGGAGATAAAACTGCACCATGCTGCGGTATTATCTCCGTCCTGAAATGTCAAAAAGACTGAACTGAAGACATCCTGATGCATCCTGAACGTATTTCTCTCCATTCAGAATGCATTGGGATAATCCTGATCAGTTTCTTTCCGGCATAGAGACCCGAGGACAGATCTCTACGCCAGAAAGGAAAAACGCCAGTGTGATCCTCTTTCACATTGGCGTTGTGAGGATCCGGCGTGCACTTCCGTCGCCGGAAATGCCCGCCGGATCCGTCACAACGCCACACACCTGAAAGCATTTGAAGACTGATCAGTCTTGAAAATGCTTTCAGTGTTACCATGGCAGCCAGGACGCTACTAAAGTCCCGGCTGCCATGGTAAAGTAGTGGGGAGCCGGGGGAGAAGATACTTACCGTCCGTGGGCCTCCCGGGGTGCTCCACAATGACGTCACAACGCCCCTACGTCGCACCGATCACGTGATCCATGCGATCATGTGATCCATGCGCGTGGGGCGATCTGACGTTATAGTGGAGCGCCCCGGGTAAGTCCCAGAATTAGTAATGGCCACATTAGTGCCCCAGTAAGAATAATGCCCCCAGTAAGAATAATGTCCCTATTAGTGCCCCCAGTAAGAGTAATGCCCCCATTAGTGCCCCCCTTCTCTGCTTTTGCAAAAAATAAAAAATAAAATTAGCATTCACCTGGCTGCGGTGAACATTCGCTGCTGACTGCAAGCTCAGGACCGGTGCTCCAACGTGATGACGTCTTGTAGGTCCTGTCCTGAGCTTCTAGTCAGCAGGGAGTGTTCTCCACAGCGTCAGCAAATGGAGGTGGAGGTACCGTAATTTTATTTATTTTTTTACTAGCACAAGTAGCGGTGGAGGTAACGGCTGTACTAATGGGCGTTCCATGATGGAAGCGCTCATTAGTAAGGGTACTTTCACACTTGCAGCAGGACGGATCCGACAGGCTGCTCACCCTGTCAGATCCATCTTGCCACTACTTCGCCGTGCCGCTGCTCTGTGCCCATCGACTATAATGGGGATGGGGGCAGAGCTACGGCGCAGCACGGTGAGAGGCCGCCTGACTAAAAGTACTACATGTCCGACTTTTTCGTCTGGCGGCCTCACGCCGTGCACTGCCATGCTGCGCCGTAGCTCCACTCCCGCTATAGTCAATAGGGAGTGGCAGTTCGGCGAAATAGCGGCAGGACGGATCTGACAGGGTAAACAGCCTGTCGGATCCGTCCTGCCGCAAGTGTGAAAGGAGCCTAACAGTCCTTACAGGAAAATTCTGGCACCGGCAAGGGGACTAAAATACCAGCCTTGCTGGTGAACTACTGGCCGGGTGGCAACCCAAGCCACAGAACAGACATATGATAGTTTTGTTCCGCGTCCAATTCCCATTATTGGGGGATTGGATGCGGCCCCTTAATTACAATGGGGCCACAAGAGATGCAGACAGCACACTGTGTGCTGTCTGCATCTTTTTCCGCTCCATTGAAACTAAGGGGTCCGTATCCAATGCCCCAATAATGGGAATTGGATGCGGAACAAAACTATCATGGTTTGATGGGGCTTAATCACTTTATTTAATCAGGTTACCTAAAGAAGATGGCCCAGGAGAGATGGGAACACGACACTGACTGGAGTCCTTTCCTGCAGTCAGTGACGTGTTCCCGCCTCTCTGTAGCCCTCTCCACGCCCCCCTTCCTCCCCAAATGTGACATTTATTTCATTGGTGGCAGCGGTGATGTCCCTCCCCTCTCCAGCAGCACGTAAGTGTCCTTTGGAGCTTGAAGCTCCCTTACGTGCTGCCGCTGCTGCGGGGGAGGAGGGACCTGTGAGCGCACTGAGGGAGAAAGCGCTGGTGCCTGCATGTGGAGGGAGCCGTCTCTCACTGCGCCCCTGGGAAGGAGGAAGTGCGCCGGTAAGCTCCTCCTCCTGCACGTACCAGAATGTGCAGGAGAGGAGGAGCGCTACATGTCTCACTGCGCTCAGCGCTCTGGGAGTGGGACAGGAGGAAGTGCGCCGGTAAGCTCGTCCTCCTGCACGGTACAGTGTGCAGGATAGGAGGAGCGCTACATGTCTCACTGCGCTCAGCGCTCTGGGAGTGGGACAAGAGGAAGTGCGCCGGTAAGCTCCTCCTCCTGCACGGTACAGTGTGCAGGAGGAGGAGCGCTCTGAAGGATGGCCGGGGTCCGGACAACTGGCGGCCGCGGTCCGTATTTGGACCGCGGTCCGCCAGTTGAGTACCCCTGGTTATAGCATAAATATCCAGCTGCATATTCATGCTTTTTTTCTTGCTTTGCAAACTTTTTAAATCCTTACGTCTAAGAATTTTACTTTGCAAACCTGTGCATAGCAAGGCATTAATATACAGCTGCATATGCCTAATTTTTTTTATGCCTTGCAAACATGTTAACCCCTTATAGCATGGATGCTGAAGCTGTGGCCCTCCAGCTTTTGACAAACTACAACTCCTAACATGCCATGCTATAGGCTGATAGCTATAGGCTGTGCAGGAATGCTGGGAGTTGTATTTTGGAAACAGCAGGAGGGCCTCAGGTAGTGCATGCCTGCCTTACAGCTAATACATTAAAATGAGTAGAATAGTGTTTGGATAGTGTGAAAATCTCAGATATGTTGATTTCTAACATTTCTGGAAAAACAAAAATACATGTGTGTTTAATAAAATTAAATTTTTTATCCCAGTTTCCAAAATCAAAAATAGATGGTATTCCTGTCGGGATCAATTTAAGCGCGAAATCAACATGAAGCAGCGAAGTGGGGACGGAACATTGGCCAAAAAGCCTTATTTATATACGGCCCATTTGCAAGGCCAATAATGGAAACCAGACCGTAAGTAATGTTTTATTAATATTATATTTAAATGTCATTTTGATGATTATAGTTATATTTTGGTTACTTTCAGACTGGCGTTTCTGGGTCGACCTGTGAAATCAATTTTAAGGCTCTCACAAGCGGCCCAAAAATGATCAGTTCTGCCCCAATGCATTCTGAATGGATAAGGATCCATTCAGAATGCATCAATTTGGCTCCATTTTGCCTCTTTTCCGCCCTTGGGGCGGACATCTAAATGATGTATGATGATTTTTGGTGTGCTCCTGGAGGTGCTGAACCAAATGGATCCGTCCTGAGTTTCAATGTAAGTAAATAGGGACGGATCCTTTTGCAGTTACACAATATAGGTGCAATTGTAAACGGATCCATTTCCCATTGACTTTCAATGTAAAGTCAGGAGTCCCTATTAATATACCATCGGATCAGAGTTTTCTCCAATCCGATGGTATATTTTAACTTGAAGCATCCCCATCACCATGAGAACGCCTCTATGTTAGAATATACCATCGGATTTGAGTTTGATCGTTAAAACTCAGATCCATCAGTATATTCACACACAGAGGCCTTCCCATAGTGATGGGAACTCTTCTAGTTAGAATATACTAAGAACTGTGTACATAACCACACCTGAGCGGTTTAATTGTGGGGATCACAGCACCCTGTAAGAGATAGGGTGCTGCCAGGCAGCCGAGGGCCATTATGTACATTGTTCTTTTTATATTCTAACTTGAAGCGTACCTATCACCATGGGAACGCCTCTGTGTTAGAATATACTGTCGGATCTGAGTTTTAACATTCAAACTGAAATCCGATGGTATATTCTAACATAGAGGTTTTCTCATGGTGATAGAGAAGCTTCAAGTTCGATTATAAACTTTTTTTTTTATAGTTTAGAATTTTTATTTTAATACAAATCTCGCACTCATTGAGTGAGGAATCCCGTGGGTTTACTAGAACTTGTTCGCCAATCTATCCAGACAGAATCAGTTACGCTCGTCTGCAATGGGCCTAAGGCATTTTCATATCCTATAGCTTGGATAGTAACCCTGCGTCCTTCTAAAACAGTAGGAAAACTGCAACTCCCACAATGGTCCTCTCTAAGGCTGGGTTCACACTTGAGCGTTTTACAGTGCGTTCAAACGCGCTGTAAAACGCTCAACACATGAAAACCAATGCTTCCCTATGGCCCTGGTTCTCACTTGAGCGTTTTACAGCGCGTTTGAACGCGCTGAAAATCGCCCTACGCTCAAAAAGTTCTTGAGCTTCTTTGGGGCGTTTTGTCGCGCGTTTGCGGCCATAGGACACTGCTGTCAATCACACAAACGCGCGTAATACGCGCGTTCACTATGGACAAAAACGCGCACAAAAACGCGCGACAAAAACGCGCGTTAAAAGCGCATATCAACTTCGCTCAAGTGTGAACCCAGCCTAAGAGGATTTCTGTAGGCTGTCCTGAAATGATGGGAAATGTAGTTTCGAAACAGCTTGACGTCTGCAGGATCAGCAAGCCTGTCAAATACTATTCATTTATAAACTTTAATAATTCTTAATAATTTTTTTTTTTTTATATATATATAATTAATTATACATTTTTGGATATTTTTATAGGACCGTTGATAACCTGAGCAATGAGCCTGAAGAATCTCCTAGTCAAGTTGCTGCAAAGTCTGGACAGTCTTCAGTTGACAATCCTTCTGCCCCTCCATCAGCAGAAGAAAATGTTGAAATACAAGGTGTCACTGAGGATGTACCCCAAAATATTTCAGTGCCACAGACAGGCAGATAAACACCCAGCGTCGTTCCTCTGGTAGACGTAGGGGTCCCCCTCCCCACGATTCTGCTTTAGATACTCGAACCATTGTTGAATCAAGGGTTATGGAGTATCTAAACCAGAATCGTGGTGAGAATCCTGACGAAACAATGATCAGAAGTTTGGTCCCCTTACTTAAAAAAATACCAGAGGAATGAAAAGCTCGGTGTATATCTGCTGTGGCACTTTTAATGGACCTATTTGCAGGTCCTCAAGAACCGATTGATACAGTCCATAACTTGGAAAGAGATCGGGATGCAATGTTAAAGGGAGTCTGTCAGCACATTTTCCCCTTTTTAACAGTTCCCATAGCGCTGTATCCGCAACACAGATGATTAAAACGGTACCTTTATATGCTTTTGTGGACTTGTAAAACTGCCAAAAACGAACTTTGATGCATATGTAAATGAGGGCTCGCAAGTGCCCAGGGGCAGCGTCCACCGCGTTGGTGCCCAGGCATCTCTGCCTCTTTGGCTTTTATCCCCGTCCAGCCTCTTCCTCTGCCCGCCCATCTGTTTTCTCTCCCCCCTCAGCGAAATCCCGGCGCCTGCGCGCTGACTTCCTTGGCCGGGGCATGCGCACTGCGATGCCCATTGCTGGCACGGCATCGCAGTAGCTTATGCGCATGTGCCGGCTAACGGATCATACAGAGAGGTAAATTTATCTGTATGATCCGTTAGCCGGCGCATGCGCATAAGCTACTGCGATGCAGTACCAGCAATGGGCATCGCAGTGCGCATGCCCTGGCCAAGGAAGTCAGCGCGCAGGCGCAGATCAAAGTTCATTTTTGTCAGTTTTACAAGTCTACAAAAGCATATAAATGTACCGTTTTAATCATCTGTGTTGCAGATACAGCGCTATGGGAACTGTTAAAAAGGGGAAAATGTGCTGACAGACTCCCTTTAAATTGGAGGCCATTTGGGCAAACATTTTCCCATAATCACCCTCCAACAAGATATTATAGAAGTGAAGCTTCTGCCCAGGGGAGTTCACAATTTGAAGGTGGATACGCAAGATCTTCGGAGGGAAGTCGTCTCCCCAGGCCCTTTTACAAGGGAACTTTTTAAATTATCAATTTTTAAAAAATACTAATTTGTTATAAATATAATAAATGTTATTTTTTTTTAAAATATAACGTCTATTATTTTTTTTTTTAATCAATGACGCCAAAAAAAATGTTGGCTGGCACTATGTTTATTTTAATATAACGTATTTTAATCCCATTCATGTTGAAATGGTCTAGATTTGTCTGTGCCAGTCAACTTCTAGGTTTCAAGGGCAATGGGGAGTGCTAATGCTGTTCACAATGTACAAAACGGTAGTAACACGTTCTAGTACCTAAACATATATATTCAATGTAGAAAAAAAAATGATATTTTAATTTTTTCAGTCAATAATTTTTTTTCTATAGCATTATACACTGCTCCTTTCAATGGTAATATACCACCATGCAATTCATCAATGATCGCCATACTTGCACTATATTTTAAAAAGCACTAGCCTTGGTATATACACATTATCTTGGCCCCTAGAGCACGTTAAGATGTTACTATTCTGTGCAATAAACATGGAAACGAGCAGGATATTATGTGTATAAAATATTATTATATTCAGTACAGTAATCTATAAGGACTATTTTCAGTCAGTAATGAGTCTATTTTTTTTAAATCTATTTTATTTTTTAAATTAAGATAACATCTAAAAAAATATATATATCACTAAAATACTATATTTTATAAAATTTATTTTGCAAAAATAATTCAAATTTTGTGGTTACTATTGCATAAAAAAAAATTATAAAGATTTTGATTAATATGTAATTTAGAGGTATTTGAAGGTTTTTAATCCAAATTTTATTATTTTGTAAAATTTTAAAACACTATCAATATTTTTTTTTATAGTGATAGTGTAATTTGGAAATTCTTAAATACCTCAGCTCGCAAGCCCAGGTCAAGGGTCCTCATTATCTTGCGAGTCCCTAAACTAAACTAATAACAGGGTATCTAAGTAAACTAATAAAATTTTAATTTGTATAGTAATTTGGTAACCAGATTCAAGCTGAAATCAACGACTTCCACGGATGGCTTCCAACTGCCACGGTAATGCCCCCTCTGGACTGCTGAAAAAGTCAGCATAGAATTCCCGAACAGCTAGCCCAGCTGTTCCAGGTCGTCCAGTCCGACTCTGATCAAAATTGACAGAAGATGTCACATTTTGACCAATATCTGCATCAGCGGAGGCATAATGAAGTTGTGCAGCAGTACACAAGCCTGAATCACCAGGGTGGCATTGTCCGGATTTATCTGTATGGATGACATGAATACTCTCCACTTACTGGACAGTATTCCAAAAGTGCACTCCACATACCGACGGGCGCGAGTCAATCGATAGTTGAAGATGCGCTTCCTGTCATCCAGATCGCGTCTAGGGAAGGGCCGCATCAGGTGGGGTGACAATGCGAATCCTTCGTCTGCCACGATCACAAATGGAGCCGGCGGACCTGCAGATCCAGGTAGTCTTCTTGGCTCTGGCAGGGCAAGCTGGTTTTCACGAAGCCGTTCACCCATTCTGGAAACACTAAAGATGCGGCTGTCTGAAGTGCTCCCGTAGGCCCTGATATCCACAATTACAAACCTGTAGTTACTGTCAACCAAGGCCATTAGCACTACAGAAAAATATTGCTTGTAATTGAAGTACCGGGACCCTGAGTGAGGCTGCTTTTTCACACGGATGTGTTTTCTGTCCAGTGCCCCAATGTAGTTTGGAAACTGCGCTGATTGGTAAAATCCCTCGGCGATATGAAGCCAATCTTCTGCCTTGGGGGTGGGCATCACCGCATCTCTGAGTCGCTGCCATATGACTTTACACGTATGGCAGACAATCCCAGAGATTGTTGAGATCCCAAGCAAAAACTCAAAGTGCAGCAATGCAAACGAATTTCCAGTTGCAAGGAATCTGTGGGAAAATAAAATAAAATTTATATTTATTTTTTAATAACAAACCTCAAAAAATATACATTATAAATTTTACTTACCTCAACGTGACTATAAGCCTTTGTTCGGCAGAGATGCTGCGCCGCATGCTAGTGTCCATGAAGTTAAGGTCGGGATGTAGAGACGACAAAAGGTTATCAAATGACTCCATGGACATACGGCAGTAATTATGGAATTTGAAGGGGTCCTGACGCAGGTCGTTATATATAGTATGAAATTGTCCCTTCTGATGTCTCTGTGCGACAATGGGATGAATCCACTGTCTCCTCCTCCTCCTCTCCGGTTCTTCTTCCAACATCGCTGCTTGATGTCCAAATAACCAAAATAGGACCCAATAGAACAGAACTCCAGTTATATCCTTCGGCATGTTATCGCAGTAGAGTTTGCACGGAAAAAATGTCTATAAAGCAAAATTTCCACACAGAGCTCTTTACCACACGATGAACCAAAGAAAATGGCACCTGAGGTAACACATAACTAGACTTTTATTCACTTTTTTTTCAATTTTTTGCAATGAAATCCTAACAACTTTATTTGCATATCGAAATTTATATATGTTTCCATTTTTTGTTAGAGAACATTATTGATCAAACAGCATCATGAAAACCAAGGAACACACCAGACAGGTCAGGGATAAAGTTGTAAAGACTTTTGTGGCTATGGGCAAACACATGGTTAACAGTATTAACAAAAAGCCTGTTTTAAACTGTTAGATTTGTTATGCTTTATGAAATGATAAATTAGTCCAAAAATGATCCAATTTGTGAAATGGCTTGTTTTGAACAAATGGTCTAAAAATGATGCCATAACAGGGGCAGATGCCTGGCTATGTTTATACACACACAGTAGCATCAGAAGACACAATGGCTTAGTCCAAACTAGCGGTCTAACAAATATAGCTTAACAGGGGCAGAAGCCCATGTTTATACACAAGCGATGGTATCAGAAGAAGCAATGTCTTGTTCAGAATAAACTGTGCCAAAAAATATTTGTTTTTGGGGGAGTAGCAACAGGTTTGATACTCTGATAAATAATTAAAAAAATAAAACTCTGTGTAACCTGACAAACAGCTGTGCAGCTGTGCAGGGACAGCAGTAATTGCATCGGCAACGGTACAGAATGGAACCTAATTCATTTAAGAAACTGGCTCAAGTGAAGTTTTCCCCCCTAGATTATTATTATTTTATATATTTCTCTAAATTTCTAAATTAAATATAAATGCAGCAATAAACTATGTACATCAATCATTAATTAATTCGTATCACTAAAAATATTGGCAGGCTTTAAGAAATTTAGTGAAAGAAATTCCAGGGGGACTGATTTTCATTTGCTCCAAGACACTTTGCAACAGTGTTCAGAAGAAAAAGGCACAATTGGAGACACAATAATATACCATGACGGTGACTTGGGGAAATAAATCAGGTCAGGGTTGGTACACTTATTAATTGAACAATGTCTGCACAATTGTACAGAGTCCAGAGCCACTATGACACTTAATACATCAGCCAGTATATATGATGTTTTACATTAATTGGGCTACTAGCTGGCTTTGACACATTAATAAAAAAAATTGTACTGTACCATTAAATTTTGATGCAGAGTCTCATTGAATGGCTGCAGCCCAGTGACACACACTAGTAGTGTCTTTCCCTGTCCCTAGCTAAAACCTCTTTCTATCAATTAAATAAATCTATTATCTTCCTATTAAATCCTGAACACTATTCCTGTTTGACCCTAAACTTGCTTATTGTGTTTCTTAAGGCTTTATTGTGTTTCTTTGCTAACTCTCTGAAAGATGTTCTGTCACATCAGTGGACAAGCTCAGAATACACATGGCTTGGGATCCTATAAAGTGCCTATGACACGTGTTGGTATCATCCCTCCTGACTGGCTGAGGCTGCCAGCAAGGCGTTATGGTCAAGCCCACTAGCCAGGGCCCTTACCGGTGTGATACGATCCTTCTTCTTCACCTTCCTTGTCCTGCTCTGGCAGACACCATTTTGAGAAACTTTCCTGAATCGAATTGCAAAAGCTTCGGATTTGCTGGGAAGCTGAATATTTGGGAAATTCTAAACGAATCATCTCTAATGTTATTCTATTGATTCTCATGGCAAAAATAACGTAATATTTCTAAAAGATAAAATGGCGTAACAGCGTGCGCTATTATGGCAAAATAGACTAATTTGCGCCAACTGAAGGCACTTGTCATAATGAAAGATACGAGGCCATAACAAATTAGTTTACAAACCCTTAAAAGTGCCAAAAGTACACCCTGCACCCTAGCACCTTGACCCATGCATACTGCAGTAATTGGATCCATATTTCACATTTGCATGCATGTCGGGATCATCACTGGAGCGCTATCTCCAGACATTCTGTACCCTGGACTCTTTTAATCGTCTATATTTCACTCTAGTGCTGAGTTTCAATAAAATAAAGACACGACAAGGAACAAGTGTCCGATAATGTGTTCCTCATACTGTAGCTGCCAGTCAGTGTACCAGAATGGAACCTGGTCTCCCTGATTTGCTGTCAAAACTGGTCAGTAGCTACACTAATGGTGGCACATTAGTCTAAAGTTGATCAAAATGAACAAATATTTTTCTGTTGAAATTTAATCCCCTGAGTACCGCCGCCATATGTGTATGGCAGAAGTAGGGGTTTTAAATATGACGCCCTCTCACGAGCGCAGCAGGCGCCATAGTGGTGAGTCTCTGCAGTTTCAAACAGCAGAGGCCCGAGGCTAATGTCTGCGACCGGCAATAGTGCTAATCACGAACATTTAACCCTTTAGATGCCATGGTCGAGCGTGACCACGGCATCTAAATGCCGAAAAATCGGAAGCGGACGCTTACAAGTTAGGACCGGCTCCCCCGTGCTACAATCGAGGGAGCTGTTCCTTCTTTTTTAATGTGCTGTGTCTATCTGAAGAAACCCAGCATATCAGAGCTGCAGTTCCTATAGAGGCCTGCAGGAGGCCTCCATAGCATAACCGCAAATGAATGTTAGACTGTAGTTCTATTGAGCTGAAATAGTTCACAATGTTTCATATTGTAGTCTCCTAGGAGGACCTAAAAAAAATGTAATCACCCCACCCGCCTTTCCCCAGAATAAAAAACAAACAAAAACATAATGATCATGGGCATCACCATGTCCCAAAACGCCCCTACTATTCAAAATATAAAAATATTTATCGCGTATGGTGTAATGGAAAACAGCTCTATAGACATAACTATAAAAAAGTTATGGGGGTCAGAATATGGGATGTTTTTTTTTTTCAGAAACACAAGAAAAACTATATAAATGTGGTATCGTTGAAATCATACTGACCCGGAGAATGAAGGGCACAGGTCAGTTTTACCACAAATAAAATGCCGTAGAGACAAAACCCATAAAACTGGGGCAGAATTGCATTTCCCCAATTCCACTCTATTTAGATTTTTTTATATTCTCACAACATTGTATGCCATATTAAACGGTGGCATTAGAAAAGTACAACTTGTCCCCCATAAAAACAAGCCCTCATATATCTATATTAACGAAAAAATAAAAAAGTTATGGCTCCGGGAAAACAGGGAAGAAAAATAAAAATGAAAAAAACTCCAGTATTCAAGGGGTTAACAATGACCAGTTGTTTTAGTCGACCGATGATAGACCATTTGGATCATAGTAGGACTAAAGATCTTTCCTTCAAAGAAAGATCGTTCGTGAATGAAAGATCTTTCTTTGGAAGAAGGTCCCCAAAAAAATCTTTTGTCCATCGTCCAGTTTCATTCAACGTGTATGACCAGTCTGAACAACTGTAATGGCCAATTAGGACCAAAATGTCTATGGCCGTTTCTGCGAAATAGTTGTCCATTAGATGTTTGTTCAACTGGTTTTCAACCATCAACCAACTTCTATCTAATGTGTATGGCCAAATTTAAAGTGCACCACAATGAACAAACCGGGACAGAAAGGGCAAAATGAGATTTTATTCTGATAGTACACCGGTGATGCTGATATCTTAGAGTCTGCTGGCCCCTGAGTACTGGGGCCCGCCATGGCTGCTGCATCAGGAAGATGATGATGCCATGAATGAATAATTCAGAAAGATTTTCACGGACACAGGTTGGTAGGTCCCCTGTCCAACACCAGCTCATGTGATGAAAGCATAGGGGTAATGACATCATAACTGGCGATATCAGTGACATTGCATTATATGTCTTGCTTAAGGCTTTATAATGGTTGGTGACATTACAGATGGGAGCAATGTGGGCAGTGGTGAATTGAGTGGGGGATGATAGAGTGGACATAATGTCACCAGGGTTTGAAACAATACCTTCATTTCAGTGATATATTCTGTTAGTTTATGTGTGAGGCACATGTGCACACAATGATGTCATAATGAGTAATGGTAGGGGTATTGTCTGATGTGTTTGGTGATGTCAGAGGTCCAGTGATGTCACAATGGGTTTATAACATGAGCACAGGGACCTGCAGATGCTAGAAAGATGTGGCGACTGCATCAGTGCATGTTATAATGTCATAAGGGAGGTGACGTTACAGAGGTGATGAAGTCATAATGGGCAATTTCAGTAATGTGTCCGCTTTAGTACCCCAGAGCAGGTGATAATGCCATGTGTGACATCACAAGGGCTGATCTCATGGAATGGAGGCATATTTGTAGTCAAGGCATTAAAGACCAAGATAGCAACCTTCCCTGACCTGGTAGACTGAAAGAAAGAGCAGCTATAGACACCTTTGGACACAAAATGACATGAAATGGCATTTTAACAGTGTCCTGGAAAATATATTGCTATGGGGGTTTAGTGAGAGTTTTATTTGTACATGTCAAAAGCGTGAACATTGTCCTTGTTACCAGAGATGCAAAATGTCTACTGAAAGGGTTAAGGCCTCAAATAGGGTATTGACATCACACCTGATGAAGCCACAGATTCAACTTTCAAAATTGTTAAGAGTTTTTTATTACCTCCACAAGAGGGAGCTCTTTAGTTATTTCTATACGTAGGCGCCCGTTCAGTGTGAGCATCTTCTAAAGCTGACAATTTCATAGTAGTCATTATACCCTATCTAGTAATGTGTGGGCTGACACACCCTTACTTAGAATATGAAGTGGAGCGATAGTTTAGACAGATTATTATTAGTGATCTACACTCTGTATAATGCAATACCAACAGGAGTATAAAGTTCTGTACTGGCACAATCACAAAGAATATTGTATTACTACAGTATAGAATAATATATCACACGTGGTGAGATAAGCAGTGACAGACGCCACAAGAGCTGCCTATCTCTGGCCCTGCATGTTAATGGTGCAGCGAGCCCAGGAAAGGGAGTGGAGGATTAGAGTGGTAGTTGTGGTCTTGAGCAGGGTAGTAGTACTCACAATTCACAGTGGCAGTCCTTCCCCTGCCACTCCCTGGGGCTGTGCACTGAATGAGGGGCACATCATGGTATCGGGCTCCTGCTTGGTGGTAGTTGTGGTGCCCTTGATGGCAGATGTTTGATCAGGGTGCTAGGCAGGATGGTGGATGCTGGGTTAACTGACTGTGGAATATTCAGGCCAGTGGATTGCAATAAATAAAGTCCATATCAAAGTGAGGCAGGTGCTTGAGCAATGAATACCTCCCACAGCAATAAGGTCCCTCGCCATAAACAGTCTGTACCTTACTGGTGTTATTTTGCACAGCCTTGCAGGTTCTAGACCTTCTCAAGATGTATTTTCTCCTTCTTTCAAAATTACTTTAGTCTTATAGCTGTTCTTTGGTAAATTGAAGTCTCAGAGATAGCAGTTCTCAGGAACTTGAGGACTTGTCTGCAGAGCTTCTATTACACATGTCTGTCTTGCAACTCTCCTCAGGCTAGACTCCTCTAGCTAACTAAACAGAGAGCGGACCTGGGTCCATCACCCTGTCAACCTGAATTATAAACAATGGTTGACCAAATAGTTGCTCGCACACTTGTCATGGGACTTACATAACATAGGAAAAACAAGTATTTAACCACAAATCACAACATTGCACTAAATAACAGTAGGTTAAGTGTTGTAGCAATAGTTAACCTTTTGCAGTGCTCCACTGGAGTACTGCAATGGGCATCAGACATTTTACAAAACCCAATGGGAACAAAATTCTGTGTGCCTCAATACAAAATGGAGTCGTAATACTGTGAGATGCACAAGCCCTAATGCTGATAGGAAGCAGAGACGCTTCACTTATTAGGATTAGAGATTAGCGAATTTCTAAAAAATTCGATTGGACTTATTTGTGATGAATCACATTTAAAAAACAGCTATTTCCTGGCTGCAGAGAGTCTGTATAGTGATGTAGAACACTGTGCCTTGCAGTAACACGCATAGGGAGTCTGCTGTGGTAGTGACATTATACTGTGAGTCAGTATGACATGTAGATGACAGGCGTCGCTCTTAGAATCACTGCACACTTCACCTATTTGGTCAGTTACGGGGCCAAAACTGATCAAATAACTCAGCCTTACAGGTCAATGTTAGCATCAGATTCTACTATAGTGAAAGAGCGCACTCCTTTTACAGCGTCTTCAGCTGATTCCACATAGATTTCTACAGACCCTGTTCTGTTACATGCTGAGACAAGTGTCCCCCTGACAGAGTGGAGTGGGTATCAGCAGTAAGTTTGTGTTGACATCACTGATTATTTTTCCCTTCTTCTCATCTGTCATAAGAACAACCCCAAAAAAACGATCCTGTCTTTTGAGCATCCCCCTTCACACGGTCAGCATTTGCTCAGTAATCCATCAGTATTGCTAAGGCCAAAAAAACAGGAGTTGGTCCAAAACAGAGATGACACGTGAATGGAATATTTGCATGTCTTCTGTGTTTTGTACCCAATCCTGCTTTTGGCTTCCAAATCATGATCCAATCCTGGTGCAAAATAGGGACCATGTCATACAGCTGCTCCAAAGACAGGATCCGTTGTGTTTCTAATTTTCCCATCCTTCCGACAGATCAGAGGAAGGGTAAAATAAATGGTGATTCAACAGGCCAAACAGGGACAATAGCGGCGCAGTGACAGAGTGGTGAGGTGGCAACAGCATGAGGAGTCAAGGATGAATGGACATACCGTATTTTTCGCTTTATAAGACACACTTTATCCCATAATGGGGGAAAAATGGACGTGCGTCTTATAAGGCGAATACTAGTGAGCGCTTCCATAATGGAAACGCTCACTAGTATGAATTAGGTGTCGGGAGTTGGGAGCGAAGTGCCGCAAGCGCTTGTAGTACTCAACCTCCCTGGTCCTCCTTGCTGGGGCGGTGCTTCACTGTCCTGACTGCATACAGCGCCAGGACGTATAGCGTGCACTATGACCTGACACTGCACGCAGTCAGGTGACAGAGCTGCGCAGGTCGGGAAGACAGGGGAGCGCAACTTCTGCTGGAGGTGAAGAGGAGCCGTGGCGCAGGATAGGTAAGAGGAGGTTTTTAATTTAATCTGATCTGAGGTCTGATGGGGTCTAACATTGAGGGCTGATCTGAGGTCTGATGGGGCCTGACACTGGGCTGATCTGAGGTCTGATGAGGTTCTGACATGGAGGGCTGATGTGATATCCTGATAAGGGGGTCAGATGTGATGTGCCGATATAGGGGCCTGATCTGATGTCCTGATATTTATGGGGGCCTAATCTGATGTCCTGATATTTATGGGCGTCTGATCTGATGTCCTGATATTTATGGGGGTCTGATCTGATGTCCTGATATTTATGGGGGTCTGAACTGAGGATCTGATATAAGGTCTGAAGAAAAATATTTTTTTCTTATTTTCCTCCTCTTCAACCTGGGGTGCGTCTTATCATCAGGTGCGTCTTCTAAAGCGAAAAATTTGGTACTTTTATATATTTAAAATTAACAGACCCCCAAAACTGGTTGTATCAGACCGCACTTAACCCCAAAAGCAAGGATGAATGAACATACTTTTATATATTGAAAATAAATACACCCCAGCACTTTCAACCCAATAACAGATGCTAGGATTACTGCAATTACTGTTTAAAACGACCTAAAATCTCTAGTAATAGATCACTTTTAGTATCCCCAATTAGTGCAGCAAGGAGTAATAGAATTGCTCCTATTACCCAGGGTGTACACTCTCCTATTAGACCCTGTTCTCCTTTTATAGTTTAGATGATGCATCTCTATCCTTTCCCTACACTATGAATAATCTTTCCCTGAACAGCTCAATGTTAGTTTTTGTTTTTTTACTAAAGTCTTTCCTAAACACTGACCCCAGTGCCTGTAACATTCCTCACTGAACTAAGTTCACTGTAAAATGGTGGAGACCGGGCAGGAGGAGACTTTTTATAGGGCTGTGACATCACAGGTTCTGGCTATCTGCTGACTGGCTGTCTGCATGGCATTATGGGTGATCCCTCGTTCCCAGGCTTCTTACTTTCACTTTATAACATTTGCAACAGCCATTTTAGAAAAAATGCAATTCGTTACCACCAAGCCCGAGTAAATTTGAATTCGGGACAAATCAAAATTTTCTTGAAATTCAGATCGAATTCCTCTTCGTCAACTTCGACTCGCTCGTCTCTAATCAGGATGCATGAACCTTTTCAGAATTAAAGATGGTCTCAGAAACCCATACCGATAAAAACTCGTGTCATGTCACAAGGTGAAGGAAATTATAGATTTTTTTCCACATAGATGATCATTATTTACTACAGGTTTTATATCTGTTCGTAATTTCCCACTGCACTGGGCAGATGTCCTTGACGGATGATGTCAGCTCCTTGGAGTTTCATGTTGGTCTGACCTTGCACATTGGTGTCCATCTTCCATTGTAGTAGACATCACGTCATTCTCTGTTTTATATTCATCTAATGACACATCTTTGCAAAGAAGAGACTGCATCCAGGCAGATATTAAATCCTCTGTTCAGAGATGCTTATCGTTCTTCCTCAATATGTTGTGCAGGCTAGAAGAGACCATACAATCATTTCTAGGGATCAGGACAGTTATATCGGTGTGTTGCCTCATTATGTGCATTCCAGATTCTCAATTTCATTTTCCAGTTCTTTTCTTCTACTTTTCATTACCGGTTCAGGTTTTGGTAAAATCTTAAAGCTTCTGCAGGTAAACAGTCTTGAACAATTTCACCTTTAGATATAGAGGACCCTTACAGGTCACAGCACTAGTCTGCAAGATGGTCTTCAGGTTCCCAAGATGTCTGGCAGCTTTTTTCCTGAACTTTCAGTGTGTGGTCTCTGGGATTTCTCTCAGAGCTGCAGCAGCCACTTGTTTCTGATTGCTTAGCACCCCCTAGGCCCTTGTGCTTTCTAGGCCGCTAACTTTTTGTCGAATTACCTACTGACCACTCGTGGTGTACATGCTTGCAGTTACACAGTCATAAGTTTTGAGAATTAGCACACTGTCTCTTCAAGAGCGCAACTTGCATATATTGTTATGGAACAATGTTTTGCATCTTAGTTTTGTGTCGGCAAAACAGACAGGAAGTGTGAATAAGTCCTAACAGCCGGTTCAGACCTGAGCGTACTGACCTGAGCGCTCTGTATGCGCGACTCTCCGGGCGTCTCACATACGCGGCTCCGGAAGTATGAGAACGCCTATTGTCGCGCGTTCTTGGAAGTCTATGTACGGGAACGCGCGACACTACGCCCCAAAGAAGCTCCTGGACTTCTTGGGGCGTAGGGCGTTTTACGGCGCGTTCGTACGCGCTGTAAAACGCTCAGGTGAGAACCATGCCCATAGGGAAGCATTGGTGCTGGCCTGTCGAGCGTTTTACAGCGCGTAGGAACGAGCTGTAAAACGCCCTACGCCCCAAGAAGTACAGGAGCTTCTTTGGGGCGTAGTGTCGCGCGTTCCCGTACATAGACTTCCGGGAACGCGCGACAATGGGCATTCACATACTTCTCGAGCCGCGTATGTGAGACGCCCGGAGAATGGCGCATACAGAGCGCTCTGGTCAGTACGCTCAGGTCTGAACCGGCTGTTAGGACTTATTCACACTTCCTGTCTGTTTTGCCGGCACAAAACTAAGATGCAAAACATTACCAGTTTTTGCATCTGCAAAATGGACCGTCCTAAGTGTGCTCTTGTTCCAGAAGGTCTGGCTCCAGGACATCAGTATTTCTTCACTGTGTTTGAACCATTTGCATATCTGCAAAAAAAAGGCAACCTGTTTTTTAATCAGTTTTCTAGGCAATGGATTTCCATCTTGTAGTCTGTTTTTTTTACAGAGTGGACTCAGTTTCAGCTGTAAAAATCTCTTTGCACTGAGCTCCCCCTACTGGCAGCTGAAGGAAAATGCTGTGAATTTATGTAGGGAATAAGGATCATCACAGAGCCTTCTCTCCAGGGCACCATATCAGTTGCATGGTTTACTTCAATAGTTTAGACCCATCTATGTCTTACTGAGGTGATAAAACAGGCTGTCCTTCCACCAATGGCAAAAAGGGTATATGCTCAAGAAGTGTGACACTACCCTTCATGTGATGAGCAGGGTTGTCTGTAAAAGCTGCAGCAGCAGCAGAAAGACGGACTATGGGGGTGCTGGAGACAGACGCCATGGGGTAAAGTTGGGAAGCCGGGTACCATGACAGTTTTATGCGTGGAATACCAGCTACAGTACATGGAGACTGTAGCATTTGGAGATGAGATGAAGCCACTTTAACTTCAGTGGGGACCAGAAGCGGCCGGAATTGGGACAGCTGTGTGAGAACGGTGGGATTGCGGACAGGTTAATGTTTTTATTAGACACAGGTTTAAACCAATGAGATTGTCGCTATAGGCCCATGAGGACTCGGTGCACTGGATGGGAGCAGAAGTGGCCCTGATGAGATGTTGTGTCACGGTGTGCTCCCTCAGGCTGTTGCTTCCTGGGGTTGGTGCAGTCAAGGAGAAGCACCCTGTATTCCCTCGAGGCACTCCCTGTAGTAATGGTCTCCCTGCCTGATGGTAGTTTTGGGGGTGCCCTTGATGTTAAATGTCCATGTGGGTGCAAGGCAGGAATTGAAGTAATGCAATGGCTAGCGAGTGGTGTTAGGAGGGTCAGTCACCAGGCAAGATTGATCTTAACTAAAGTCTCTCTTTACTGTGCATCAAATAGGAGATATAGAACATCCAGCAATTATATGTACACAGTGCAAAATCCACACACATGTCCAAGCATGAGCTAAGCAAGTAGTTGACTACTCTTTCTCTTGCTACAGTCTCTAGTCCTGGGATTTCTGGCTAACAACTGCCACAATGTCCGCAATTCTCACAGTGCTGTGTGGTTCCTATAATACGACTGGCCAAAATCTTATCTGAAGTGTACAGGGTGTCTGAACTCGTTACCCTCCACTGCAGCCAAGCCTAAGAAAGCTGTATGCTGATCACCTTTCTGGCTACAACATTGTCGCCTTTGAATCCATGAATCTGGGGTGCACTAGCTGTCTTAACTTGTTTCGTCATTGCAGCAGCAAAGTTTGTAATGCTTTACGCTGGTTACATTGCTGAGGATACACAGGGATCTGTTAGTCTCCAGAAGCTTCGAAGCTAAATGCCTAGAGGAAAGGAGCATCTACAATCTGCCCCCTCTCTCCTTCAGGCCCTTTCTCATACAACACCTACTCCTCGAAAACTAGAATCTTCTACTGAAGTGAGGGGGAAGGGCCAGCCCCCAACCTAAGCTCTAGAGAGGGCTGGGCCAGAATAGTTAACTCTGGCCATGCCTGACTCATGCTGGAACATTCTGAGTGAGTCATATTACATAGAAGTGAATAAAAACATTAAATGCACCTTAAGAGTACATTAACAAAGTACATTACCCCCGGTAGTGCACATGCAGCGGTTTTTTGTCTGGCTAACAGCCGGCATTTATGGTGGAACAGGCAATGTTCCCTTAGTTTATGCCTTGGATTTCCACCAAGGACTTCACCCTTTGCAATGCAGAATGTGAAAACCTCAACGGCTCATGTAATACATGTAAATTAATAGCAATTATGTAATGCATGTGGATTGTGCTGCAGATTCCTTGCGGATTTTGATGCGTATCTGTGTGGACATACCCTAAAGCAGATTTTTAGGGCTCATGCACACTACCGTTGGCTGTTTTGCAGTCCGCAAGTTGCGGACCCGCAAAACACGGATACCGGCCGCGTGCATTCTGTATATTGCAGAACAGAACGTCCGGCCCTTAATAGAAATGCTTTCTTATTCCAATATTAATTGGTTTATGTTACAATTCCTATTTGAAAAAATTCTAATAAAACTTTACAAGAACTGTCCTATCCTTGTCCGTAATACGGACAATAATAGGACATGCTCTTTTTTTTTTTGTGAAATGGCCATGCGGAGAAATAGAATGCACACAGAGTAAATTCCGTTTTTTATGCGGACCCATTGAAGTGAATCAATCCACATACGGGCCACAAAAATAAATAAATGCACGCAAACGGAAAAAAAATACATTTGTATACATAAGCCCTTACTTGCTGCACCCGACAATGTCTTCCCCGTTTGTATCTGCAGCTCGCCCGCACTCACACTGACCTCAGATCACTCACGCACAAGGCTGAGTTCACACTCTGCCGGCTTTTTCTGCGGTAGATTTTGCTACAAATCTGCTGCGATCTCTGCATGCGTTATATGCGGAGGGGGATTTTGGTGCGGCTAGCTGTGAAATCCTCATTGACATCCACAGTGATTGCAACAAATTTCACATCTTGTTGATTAGAAAATCCACAGTATTCCCTAAAATCTGCACAAATATTTTCAGCTGTGTGTGAATGGGTTTTTAAAACCCCATCTGCATGAATCATACTGCAAATTACTACGGATTTTCGCACATACATTATGATTACATGACCAGGACCAGTTCTGTGGATCTGCATATGGACCGGAAGATTTTCATCCTGATGCTCATTAATCATACTGGGATCTGACATCTTTTTAATAGGCATCCTGTACGGAGGAGCCTGACACAAGGCATCTGCTTACAAGCTCTCTTCTATCAAAACAACCTGTCAGGGCTGTCTGATCCCCTCCCAGCAGAAGATGGATGCTGGGTGGATGTGGTCTGAAGATATTAGCATTAGGCCAGTAACCCTGTCAAAATAACAAGAGCGTTCAGCGATCCAGTTTCCCTGTGATGCTAAGTGGGCACTAAAATCTGAATATTACCGTATACGTGGTGATTGTGCTGCTACCAGAGCGCTGTGTCCCTGTCCTGACATACCTATTCAGTACAGTAAATCTAGTAGGACTGATCTCTTACATTATCACCCGCCACGTATGTGCAGTGGAAGATGACAATTCACCATTTATTACAATTCGACCAGTATCTAGTCAGGGACTGGGGATGACATGATTTGCTAAAGAAAAAAAGGTAAAAGACCAGCACTCCCAGGTTGCTGATAGTTGGAGCTTTATTGGTCACTTTTCAAACATCAGTGACGCGTTTTGGCACGTATAGTGCCTTTCTCAAACCGTGAATAAGTGCCACTTATTCACGGTTTGAGAAAGGCATTATACGTGCCGAAACGCGTCACTGATGTTTGAAAAGGGACCAATAAAGCTTCAACTATCAGCAACCTGGGAGTGCTGGTCTTATACCTTTTTTTTGTTCATTGGGGAATCCGACCCTTTGACCGAGCACCCCGATTTATTACACAGTGCCGACTGTGGGTTTCTGCAATTGTTTAGTTTGTTATGTTTTCACCATGTTCTGATTACACTGTACACCAGTAGTTCTCAATAGAAGACACAAATGTTTGTGTGCTATTAGTTTAGCTAGATTAGTTAGATTGTGTTTGTCGATAACAATCACACCAATGCAGAGATCCTAAGGGTTCACTTACTTTTTCTTGATATTTAGACTGACTTATCCTATATGAAGCCTATCCCAAAAGTTTAGAGACATTGCTTATGACATAATATATATATAATCTCATTACCTTTGGCTAGATAATCACTATCAGACCAGCATAGGTCTGACTCCTGGCACCCCTAACAATCAACTGTTGCTACAAGCTCCGGTGCCAGAATCAGGGTCCAGAACTACACAGCTCCATCCACTGTGTAGAGGCCAAGTCTGGTTACTGCACCGCTGCTCCCTTTAAAGGAAATGTGTCACCAATTTTTTTTTTCTGCCAGTTAAAACTAGATAGTAACACATATCATTTTTTTCTAATCTGCTTTTATTTTCTGATTGTAGTTTTTTTTATTCTATATCTGAACATGATTATGGGGGCTGCCATCTTGCCTAAGCTGTTCTTAACAGCATTGAGAGAGATGCTTTATGGCAGCCACCATGGGCCATGGACACAATGGACAGGAACTCACCTCAATGACATCTATGGGAGAGTTTTCCTGGTATGGTCTGTGACCTGTGCAGAGGTCAGGAGGGAGTAGATAAACTGTGATATCACCTACTGTGATTGTTGTATCCTGTATGTGATGATAAGCCGATAACTGCATTTAAGTGATCTGTGTAGACCAAGAATTGGCACCTGTTATTAGGCTTTTTAGTGACCAGTGTGAAAACTGCAGGATTTTATAGTTGTTTTTTTTTTTTATATATAGATAAAATTGACATGGAAAATTAAAAATAACCACCAAAAATTCTTAAAATAATATATTTAACATAAACACATGATTTAAACAACAGGTCATTTTCTGAAGGAACATTTGAATTAAATGAAGCAATCATATGTGCTTACAGCTGCCCATAGGCAGTTGGTTAGGGAAGGGAAGATGTAAAGCTAGGCAAGTCCTGGAAACCCTTGAAAATGGAGCATGTGAAAGAGTAATAAAATCTCTACTAAATTAAATAACATTTAAAAACCCTGTATTGTTGTTGGACATCGGTCTCTGCCCTTTATTGCAGGGGCGCTCGGTGTTGTCCTTTTCTGGTTAGTAGGTAGCTATACTCCTACTACGTATGTACATTTGTTTCAGGGGGTAGAGGGGAGATGCTTCTGCCAGAACCCTCGAGATGTGTCTTATTGATAACGAGGACTGGTTAACAATCCAAGATGCCCGAGTTGTTTCCCTTGATATCTACTGTCAGGGGAGAATCAGGTAAGGCCAATATTTATGTAATGTGTATAACCAGCTTAAGGGTCCATTCACACATCCGTGTGTGTTTTGCGGATCTGCAAAACACAGACAGCACTAATAGAATATGCCTATTCTTGTCCGCAATTGCGGACAAGAATAGGACATGTTCTATTTTTTTCGGGAACAGAATTGCGGACCCGCAATTCCGTATTCCGGGCAGCACATCGTGCTGCCCCATAGAAATGAATGGGTCCGCAATTTTGCGGAACGAATTTGCGGACGTGTGAATGGGGCCTAAGACAGCTAATAAACCAACAATGGACGGATCTGATGGATGTGCTGAATGTGTCATTAAAGTCATAAAGATTGGGGTCCACACTCTATGTGTTGTTTGGTGCTCACGAAGTACTGAATAATCATATACAGTATCAAAATTAATTTGCATCATTCTGTAGAAGTTCGCAATTAAAGTGTAAATTTTATTGGGGATAAACAACATCCAGAATTATGATCCAGAGTAAGGGCTCATTCACACGACCGTATGAATAGGTCCGCATCTGTTCTGCACTTTTGCAGAACTGGTGCGAACCCATTCATTTGAATGGGGCCGCAAAAGATGCGGACAGCACACTGTACTCTGTCCGCATCCGATGTTCCATTCCGCGGCCCCACAAAATATACAGTCAGGTCCATAAATATTAGGACATCAACACAATTCTAACATTTTGGTCTCTATACACCACCACAATAGATTTTAAATAAAACGAACAAGATGTGCTTTAACTGCAGATTGTCAGCTTTAATTTGAGGGTATTTACATCCAAATCAGGTGAACGGTGCAGGAATTACAACAGTTTGCATATGTGCCTCCCACTTGTTAAGGGACCAAAAGTAAGGGGACAAAATAATAATCATTAATCAAACTTTTACTTGTTAATACTTGGTTGCAAATCCTTTGCAGTCAATTACAGCCTGAAGTCTGGAATGCATAGACATCACCAGACGCTGGGTTTCATCCCTGGTGATGCTCTGCCAGGCCTCTACTGCAACTGTCTTCAGTTCCTGCTTGTTCTTGGGGCATTTTCCCTTCAGTTTTGTCTTCAGCAAGTGAAATGCATGCTCAATCGGATTCAGGTCAGGTGATTGACTTGGCCATTGCATAACATTCCACTTCTTTCCCTTGGTTGCTTTTGCAGTATGCTTTGGGTCATTGTCCATCTGCACTGTGAAGCGCCGTCCAATGAGTTCTGAAGCATTTGGCTGAATATGAGCAGATAATATTGCCCGAAACACTTCAGAATTCATCCTGCTGCTTTTGTCATCAGTCACATCATCAATAAATACAAGAGAAGCAGTTTCATTGGCAGCCATACATGCCCACGCCATGACACTACCACCCCCATGCTTCACTGATGAGGTGGTATGCTTAGGATCATGAGCAGTTCCTTTCCTTCTCCATACTCTTCTCTTCCCATCACTCTGGTACAAGTTGATATTGGTCTCATCTGTCCATAGGATGTTGTTCCAGAACTGTGAAGGCTTTTTTAGATGTCGTTTGGCAAACTCTAATCTGGCCTTCCTGTTTTTGAGGCTCACCAATGGTTTACGTCTTGTGGTGAACCCTCTGTATTCACTCTGGTGAAGTCTTCTCTTGATTGTTGACTTTGACACACATACACCTACCTCCTGGAGAGTGTTCTTGATCTGGCCAACTGTTGTGAAGGGTGTTTTCTTCACCAGGGAAAGAATTCTTCGGTCATCCACCACAGTTGTTTTCCGTGGTCTTCCGGGTCTTTTGGTGTTGCTGAGCTCACCGGTGCGTTCCTTCTTTTTAAGAATGTTCCAAACAGTTGTTTTGGCCAGGCCTAATGTTTTTGCTATCTCTCTGATGGGTTTGTTGTGTTTTTTTCAGCCTAATGATGGCTTGCTTCACTGATAGTGACAGCTCTTTGGATCTCATCTTGAGAGTTGACAGCAACAGATTCCAAATGCAAATAGCACACTTGGATTGAACTCTGGACCTTTTATCTGTTCATTGTAATTAGGATAATGAGAGAATAATACACACCTGGCCATGGAACAGCTGAGAAGCCAATTGTCCCATTACTTTTGGCCCCTTAACAAGTGGGAGGCACATATGCAAACTGTTGTAATTCCTACAACGTTCACCTGATTTGGATGTAAATACCCTCAAATTAAAGCTGACAGTCTGCAGTTAAAGCACATCTTGTTTGTTTCATTTCAAATCCATTGTGGTGGTGTATAGAGCCAAAAATGTTAGAATTGTGTCGATGTCCCAATATTTATGGACCTGACTTTATAGAGCAGATCCTATAATAGGCATTTATATAATGGGTCTGTGTTTTATGGATCCGCAATTTGCGGACCGCTAAACACGACGCGGCCGTGTGAATGCGCTTTAACATGTACAAAGCTTGGAATCACTGAACAGATATACCCTGGATGTTTCAGTCCATATAGGACCTTCCCCAGCAGTAAGATCTGTTCATGTCCTGGAAGGAATACTTTTTACGGATTGCTGCAAATTAATATTGAATTTGTCATTTAAGTCATTGGGAATACATCACTTATGCCAGTGCTAAATGATTATCTGCCAAAGATGATGCAGTACGTTTACCTGCAGTCCTATGTAAACCATGTTTCCGCCACATTTAACTAACTAATGAAAGTATTTGTATTTTTTCCACTAATACACAAGAGAATGTGATTAATATTTGCTGTATTTTAACAGTTTGGAGCCGGTGACATGGTCATTCTTTTCATTCACTACAAGCAAGAAACATTAGACCCTCGCAAGCCTGTTCCTCTATTTGTGCTCGTACATCGGTGATAAATGACACAGGATCACAGGCAGGGCTCTGCTGCATCACAGGATGCCAGCTCCGCGGATGAAATACTGACAGATGCTGCATCACAAAGCTAGAACATTTATTTCACTGGGTTTTCTTTGTACCGAGCAGGTTGTTGCTTTGTGCTGACACTTTCCTGGAGATTAACTTGACTTTTCAGACTTTCAGTGTCAGAGTCGTCCTAAATTGTCCCTGTCAGTACAAAGTTACCGTCAAAGACCTGTCTTATCCTCAGATACCTTCTACTTAGGATTCATCAGAGGTCATTACCCTATCTATGCATCTATCTATCTATGGTAAACTTTGTTACCATTATTGTACACACAGGACATGGTAAACCTAACCTCCCGACAGTCTAAGCCCAGCTCATATTCCCTATTAGTGGGTGAACAATCCAACACTTGGTGAATTCTGCTTCACAATGATAGGAAGAGCCGACATCAAAGGATCAAAAACGGACGTTGGATGCTTGGCTGCCACAAGCTATTATTCCTGTGGTAACTTTTTTGACACCTTCTGCTTAAAACTCAAAAAGTTAAAAGGTTTATGAGGCCCCAGTTTCAGTCTAATAGATTATTTGTGAATCCACCCATAAAAAGGGACTGTAGTGGCGAGTGACTTCATCCCGCAATCTCCAAGTAGGGTTGTCTACTACCCCGCTCTAGTGTCAGAGCTTCCAGCATAGGACCCTCTATGGTTTGTGTTTAGGGTTTCAGGCTTTGCACCATCCCATTTTATGGACAGGATGGACTAGCATTGGATTAGGAAAAACCTCCCATTAATTGGGCAGTTCTCTCAACATTCATGGCATTTCCACAGGATGTCCCATAAATGTCCGACATGGTGGGATCCACATCTTAAAGGGAAGCTGTCACCATCGACTTCTCTATAAAACTATTTACACAGACACATAGCTGTGGTTCACCTGATTAAAATGCTGTTTTTCTTTAGTTGATCTTAAGCTCAGTTCCTGAGATATAATAATTTTTCTTAATATGCAAATTAAGTATTTGGTGCAACAAGGGTGTCACCATTGCTCTTGTTGCACCCAAGCTCTGCTCCTTTCCGTGGACAGCTCCTCCCTCACTGCTTTGATACTGCCTGTCAAGCAAAGTAGGGCTGGCCACAGAAATGAGTGGAGCTTTTGTGCAACAAGAGCAATGGTGATGCCCCTTTTTGCACCAAAGGCCTCAATTGCATATTAGGAAAGTGTCCTAACTCTGGAACAGAGCTTTGGATCAACAAAAGTAAAAAAAACTGTTTAGTAAGGTCAACCACAGCTATGTGGTTATGCAGTTGAATACGGAAGTCACTGGTGACAAATTGCCTTTAAGAGTTAGATTTCCAGCACCGTACTTTAAATATGGCACGCACTCATGAGGTTTGAAACAGCAGAGTGCCAAGGCAAATTTTTGCGGCAATAATGTAAATCGCAGGCATTTAACCCTTTAGATGCTGTGGTCAAGCCATGGCGAAAAACCCTGGTGATCGGGGAAGTGTTTGGTCTAATGTGCTCAGTCTCTCTAACCGCAAATGGAGCTTATATTGTAGTTCTAGGCAAAATAGCAAGAATAAGAATACCATACAGTCAGGTTTCCAGATGCAGTTTTCGAAGCCAGAAAATCAGGAGCGGATCTTAAAAGGAGAGAAAGTCAAAGAGATACGACTTCTCTTTTTTGAAGTCACTCCTGGTTTTGGTTTCCAAAACTGAATCAGGAAACGTGACCATGTGGTCCTACCCTACCTGAAGATAAAAAAAATTCAGAACTCCCATAGAGGTGAATGGATTAAGCAGTGCAAGTGCAACTACCTCTCCATTTATGGCTGCCATGACACAAGCCCCCCTTCTCAAGAAATATTAGGATCTCAGAGGAAGGCCCCTAAGGAGTAACTGTCTCATGCACATTGGTCTGTGTGTGAGACATCTGCCCCCATAGAAGGCAATGACCTTATTAATGGCAGCATTTTCCACTTTTAGCCAGAGACATGTTCACATGGATGTGACTTCACATCTGACATCACATTAGTGTCCTAGATGGAGCTTGTTAACAGGGGATCAGGATCACAACAGGGGGATGTGGATAATTATTTTCTATTTTTACCCGTGTTTCTGTAAAAGATAAAACTGAAAACCTGTTAATGTAACACATCCATGTAAGAGTCAGACTACAGGATGGAAGGAATCAAGGGTTTGGCTCTGAACACTTGCAAGCACCTGCTCACTGACAAAACAGGTGAGAGGATGCAAATCAGACCAAACAATACTCTGATAACATCACACACAAGGCTGATAAGAGCCCTCAGAGACCTCATGGCGGCCGCCATCTGGATGCAATGATGGGACTGATACCACCGTGCTGCAACAAGGTCTATGGCGTATTCTGGAATAGCAAGTGATCTATAGTGATCTGCAAATATTACATATTCACATAGCATCAAGCTGCAATAAGTCGCTCAGGATGATTGATTATGGGGGTTCCTGTAAAAACTTAAAGAAGGTTGGTACCTGGGGAAAGAAGATAGTGGCTGGCCTGCTTCTACCTAGGACCTAGAAGTCATCTTAACCACCCAATGTGTCTATAATAATAAACAGGGCAGTTTGTTAAATCTACCCAGTTTTTTATATGGATATAGACTGACTGATATGCTGCGTTGGGGAACTAGGAAGCCCATCTTTTTCAGGGGCCACCAGTCCCATGTTCCCCTGTGGGCCAGTCCGAGCCTGGGTGCAAGAATCTAAGTGACTTTGATTTAGGCCAAATTGTAATAGCTAGACCACAGGGTCAAAGAATCTGTGAAAGGGCAGATGTTGTGGAGTGTTCCCAGTATTCAGTGGTTATTTGTCCAAGGAATGGCAGCCGGTGATCATGGATGCCAAAGGATCATTGATGTGTGCGGGGAGTGAAGGCTATCCTGTCTGGTCCCACAGAAGCAACATAAATTGCTGAAAGAAAATCTGAGGGCAGAGTAAACTACTGACAGAGACCCTGATTACAATGCAGGGTCGTTTCCAATTTTTTGGCATGGCCTTCTGTTGAATTCAGTGATCTGCAGCTTCAGTGGCGTCCACTCAGTGTGCTGCATGTGCTCAGGAGTCCTGGCGTTCATGAGTTCCTGGCTGCCTCAGACCGCCATCACTGATCAGCAGATTTATCACGATGTAGGAAGAATTCAATCATATGCAGGAGGAAGGAGATGCCACAACTCATTAAGGCCTCATGCACACGACCATTGTTAGGGTCCGCATCCAAGCCGCAGTATTTGCGGCTCGGATGCAGCCCCATTCACTTCAATGGGGCCGCAAAAGATGCGGACAGCACTCTGTGTGCTGTTCGCATCCATTGCTCTGTTCCGTGGTCCGCAAAAAATATATAACCTGTCCTATTCTTGTCCGTTTTGCGGACAAGAATAGGCAGTTTTTATTAATGGCTGTCCACGCTGTTCCGCAAATTGCGGAACGCACACGGACGCTATCCGTGTTTTGCGGACTGCAAAACACACAACGGTTGTGTGCATGAGGCCTAATACTGAGTAACCAGCACTCAGGTCCCTCTGGAGCTTCACAGCACTGATTTTAAGAAAATGCCTAAAAATAGTGGGTGAACTTGTTCATAGCGACCATGCTGACCCCTGCCCACCTCTGACGGTCACGTGAGGAAATGGGAATTTTGTGATGCACTGCCAGGGACATGTTACACATGAATATATTACGAGAATGTATACTTCATAGCTTTAAGCCTCATTAACACGTCAGTGTTCCACGGACGTGTGCTGTACGTGTTCTCCACGGACAGCACACGTCCCCATTCATTTTAATGAGTGTATTCAGACATCAGTGTTTTAGCACAGAAGCATGCTCTATTTTGTCCGTTTTCACGTATCATTAGGAAGAGATGCTTTGAAAATTATTTTTCATCTGTTCAGTGTCAGTGAAACTCGGATGACACATGGACAGCAAAAAACGGACACACGGACCCAACATGGATCCTTCACGGATGCATCGCCACCTTCTCATGGATTTGAGCATGGACACGGACGTGTGAATGAAGCTTTATTGTGGAGAATCAGTCTACAAATATAATAAACCATCTCCTCAGAGGCATAGTTTGGATCTCCTGGGCCCCAATGCAAAATCGGGAGATTTTTATAATCTTAATGTCTCCTTATGTGGCACTTTGGGAGCACTTTGGCACAGGTGCAACTGAGACCCCTGCAACCCCTATAGAAACTCCCTTGCACTCCTATCCCAGGCTCAAGGACTCCAATTTATCTCACCATTCTGCACAATTCACAGATTAGTATGCACGTATCCTAACAATTAGGATTTTCACCCTATTCTATACATTGTTGTAGATTTCTGGGGTGGGATCTTCTTTAAATCTGTCAATTTGTCTTAGGAACCACTTGTTAATATTTCCTCTCACGTATCTCCGATATTATGTGTGTCTCTTGTATTCCTACATAGCAAAGCAAACAATGGCCGGAAAAAGAGACTTGTAGGATTACATAGCTTTCTGTAAATATACAGGAGCTGTCAGCGACTAGAGGCACATGATTCACACCAGTCAGAAGTTTACGTTACAATATATTCAGAAACTGCATGTGGCTTAGAGTAGATATATCACACATCACTTTTGCAAAGAGTTTCTTATTCTATATCAACCACTGATTGACTGACATGTCAAGCTCTCTCCAAAAAAAAAAGAGGCTCTTCAGCAGCTGCAGCGCGTGTTATACAGTTCTGTGTTCCAGCTGCTTCAAAATTACCTACTATAAACCTCAGATACTGGTGCAGAGCTTCTTTGTGAAAAGTGGTAATTTTATATCAATCAAAAGTCTTTCCCTTAGGGCTTCATGCCCACGAAAGTAAGGGCTCTGTGCCCGTATTGCGGATCGCAAATGGTGGGTCCGCAATATACAGGAACCGGCCATGTGCACTCCGTGCTGCGAATGTGGACCCATTGACTTGAATGGGTCAGTGAGCCGCTCGATACGGCCAAAGATAGGACATGTCTTATCTTTTACGGAGCGGAGGCACGGATCAGCAGACCATGGAAACACTACAAAGTGCTTCCGTGGGCCTTCGGGTCTGTGCCTCTGCACTGCAAAATATAAGACATGTCCTATGTTTGGCTGTATATTGCGGATTGCAGACCCTTTCAAGTCAATGGGCCTGCATCCGCAGCACAGAGTGCTCTCAGCCAGTGCCAGTGCATTGCGGACCGCTATTTACGGTCAGCAGCATGGACACGGAACCCTTACGTTCATGTGCATGAACCCTTACTTTGCAGCTGCTAGGATAAGAATTAGCAGGAATAGCATACTCCCTCATGGATAATCATGGTAACAGAATTCCTTCATGATGTAATGTTTGATATATAGTTGATAAGGTTGAGAAAGGGCACAGGTCGTTATGCCCAATCTGTAATCCTACTGCGTTGATCCAGAGGAAGGCAAAAACCCCTATGAGTCGGATGCTAGTTGTGTCATTTTAAGGGAGACACATTTCTACCCAACTCCAATATGGCAATCAGAATAAACCTCTGCATATACGTTCAAGCTCCAGAAATCTCGTCCCAATAACTTGTGACGTTATTACGGTACTTTGAAGAAAGGTACTCAGGCCCCCTTGGTACTCCAGTCCAGTCATTCTCTTTAAGGGGTTGTCCCAAGATTTAAACCAATCCCCAATCCACAGGAAAGTGGACAAGCACCCGATTATCATTTATAGCAGGTGGCACACAATTTCATATATTATTATCACTGAGTTACACAATATATTATTACTGTTATCATCATCAGCGTTACTGTTGCTGTTGTTCTTACTATTGGCCTCGTTTCTCACTGTGTCTGCGGAGCACGATCACAGTGTGAGCTGGGAAAACTCCCGGACCATATGTTAAACAGACCTATAGGCTCTCTGTATAAGCCACATTTTAGGAGTAACCCACCAGAATTTCCATTTTTGTACCACATAGCATGATACAAGGTTGCCATAATCATACAGAGGGGCTATGCCGTACACGTTTTTTTTAACATGTGCACCTATGGGTGATTAAAGCACTAATAGTATCATTACCTTTATTATTTTGACTGTATTATTGTTATTATTATTGTTTAAGTTTTGAAAATATTTGAAAAAGTTTGTAACGCGTTTTCGTAAATGAAATGTAATTTTAATACTTCATTATATAGAATTTTTCAATTTTAGCTGCTCCTTTCATCTTAACCCTCCCCCACCATCCTTTTTATATATTTTTTGCATTTGCTACCAGACTCTCTGCTTCGTCTCAGGACCCTTGCAGTGCTGACAGTGTAGCACAGAGCAAATTGCAGCAAGCACAAAGCCAAATGACTGTAATGTTATTAACCTGTGGAGGACTGCAGCACAATCAGGCACATATGAATTATATGTATTTGTATGGATCTGTTAGGCGAAAATATACAGAATTTCTGTTTGGCAAGAGTAAGATGACACATTAGCATAGGAAGCAGATTGGCTTGGTCAGACTAGGGTAGACCTTCAGCTGTTCTTCTGCATGAGATGCTGTAAGGGGGTGTGGTGGGGAGGGTGAGGTTGGATGCCTGCATGAGATGTGATAGAGGAGAGCGAGCTTCATCCTGGTCAGATTACTGCCTGGCTGCTGCCTAAAGATGAGATAGGGACAACCTGCCTCCGTCTGCCTCCTCCTTCCATCTCCTCCTTCAGTTGTAGCAGCTTCTTCAGAACCTAAGGAGGAAAAGTGGGTTACAAGATGGAAAACTCAAGTGCCAGTCCTCTGGATGTGTCTGACTCTACACTATGGAACTACAGGGAAAACTTCACAGAAGGGTCACCCCTGAATCCTAATGACACATATACCATCATTGGAGATGACAGGACAGATTCAAGTAGCATGATTGCAATGCTTCAGGGGGTTCTGCCAGAGACACTAGCCACCTCTACACCTTTCTGGGATAGCCCACTGAACTATGGGCTCAGTGTGTTTGTTGGAGTGTCTCTGTGTGTGACAATGCTAGGCTTGGGCTGCACTGTGGAAGTAAGTCAGATAGGAGAACATCTGAGAAGACCCATTGGGGTCCTCCTGGCCCTCATCAGTCAGTTTGTCCTTATGCCATTGATGGCTTTCCTCCTGGCTTTGATCTTCAAGCTCAATGAAGTAGCAGCTGTTGCCGTTCTACTGTGTGGCTGCTGCCCTGGAGGAAACCTCTCCAACATCATGTCACTTCTTGTGAATGGAGACATGAATCTCAGGTAAATGTCCTCAGGTCTGGGGGATAAGTGGGGTTGGGGGTGGTGTAGCCCAATCTTTGGCTCTCAACACATTATGGGACTACACATCAAATAGTTTGAAATAGAAAGGATCCACAGGTTGTTGAAGTCAGAGGGGGGTGAAATATAGTTACCCGATATAAAAAGAAATAAAGTACCATGTCACCTTAGAGAACAATATGATTTGCTCCAGAAAAGTGATTTTTATTAGGCAAGTGACATGCACCATATTCATAAAAGACTCCAGCCATCTTGTTTTGTGAAATGTACAAACAAAAAAAAAGCTACCTCCAAGAGGCATGGCTAAGCAATGTGCAATTACAGTTTTCTAAAAATGCTAATTATTAGTAAAAATTTACGACAGCCTTAAGGTATAATTATGTCTAGTGAGTTTTATATGGTGTGCACTAATCTGATAATGTTGGAGCCGTTTTTAATGCGCCAAATTTAAATTGCCATAATTTGTAGTGTCCTGTTCTTGTTACAGTATTGATAAATGTGCTCCATTGCCTTCCGTCAATTACTGCCAATTATCCAAACACACACAGACAGACTCTTCTCTGGATTTACACAGATCAAAATCTGGTCATTCATTATTGGGATGATCACATTATATTTTACACACAGGGATGTTTTCATGGGAGGGGCGTAGGTTTTTAAAATATTCTCACAATAGCTAAATAAAAACCTGCTATACCCAATAATAAAGTATATATATAAAATATAGATAGATAGATAGATAGATAGATAGAGATGCCATATATCAATATATGTAGTGTTGCCCCTGTACTGTACTTTGCATTTACGTTTATATATTCCTGATTTAAAACACTTACTAATATGTATTATGGTTTCTAGATTTTTTACCTGTGTTACTAATTTCATAGGTTCAAATGTTATTTATAATGTCAGAGATATTTTATTATAAAGATACACTTTCTCATAGGTTTGTCATTTGAGAGACAGAAGGTATATTCTTCATAGATACCATATACATCATAGATATGTAAGGAATATGTGCACATAGGTAGTAACCACAGGAATATACGGTATCAGAATAATGATAATTGAAGGCAGTGAGGCAGTCAGTAGCTTCATATGTGCCTGAATGAATGAAACATTTGTACACCTTAGAAATGCTCTAAGACCTAATGCACACGGTTGTCTTTGGATTTTGGTCTACAAAATCGGTTCCCCAAAAGATAGACAGCTTCTGTGTGTAGTGATTGACAGCTATCTCTGTATTTCAATCAGCTCAGTTCCTCCTGCTCTATGAAATGATGCCGGTAATTTACATTGCATTTTCGTGGTGACAGGTTCCCTTTCATTCTGGTCAAACACCAAATCTCTGTGCAGTCAGGTCCTATTGTGGCCCTTATTCTTCAAAGAGAATCATTGTATATCAAATCTGCTCAGCTCCTCCTGCTCTATAACATGCAGCCAGACACTATGTTCAACGTGACAGCTTCCCTTTAACGCAGGCCCCCATCTGGAACCCCCTTAATACAGACCCAGAATCAACCCTTAATACAGCCCTCAGACCAGACCTCAAGCAACGTACCCTTAAAGAGATTGTCTCACTTTGGCAAATGGCATTTATCCTGTAGAGAAAGTTCATACAAGGCACTTACTAATGTATTGTGATTGTCCATATTGCTTTCTTTGCTGGCTTGATTCATTTTTCCATTACATTATACTCTGTTCATATCCAGAGGTTACGACCAGCCTGCAATCCAGCAGTGGTGGTCGTGTTTGCACACTATATGAAAAAGTGCCGGCCTCTCTGGTGGCTGGGACTGTGATAGTGCGCATAGGCCAGCGCCTTTTCACATTGAGTGCAAGCACGACCACCTCTGCTGGTTTGCAGGGTGGTCATAAACAATGGAAACAAGCACTGTATAATTTGATGAAAAAATGAATCAAGCCAGCAAAGGAGGCAATATGGACAAACACCAGTGGCATAACTAGAGTGCTATGGGCCCCAGGGCAAACTTTGTATCGGGCCCCTCCCCCCACACTGTGCCCGGTCGCACCCTCTGTGACCGCGATTGTTACACCCCTGGTCCCTGATCCCCCAGTAATGCTCCCGGTAATTTCTCTCACTTCCTTAGTAATGTCCCGTCCTGCCCCCAGTAGTGTCCCCCACTGCCCCTGGTAATGTCTCCCACTGCCCCCAGTAGGGTTCCCCACTGCCCCCAGTAGTGTCCCCCACTGCCCCAGTAGTGTCCCCCACTCCCCCCCAGTAGTGCCCACCACAGCCCCACTAATGTCCCCAGTAGTGCACCCACAGTCCCTAGTAGTGTCCCCCCAGCTGGAGGAGACATGAACACTGCCCAGGTGGGAGAACTCCTTCAAAAGGAAAATAACAGAGCTTTCTTCTCTTTGCTAGATTATGTGATTGTTAATGACCAAATTATCTTCATTGCTTCCATTTACTGATGGCTTGCAATATACCAGAGAATTTGGCTGACCAGTAATGGAACTGTAGGAGAGGCAGATTTGAAGAGGCTGACACACTGTTCTAGCACATCAGCTTTCTATGCCCTCCTCTGTAGCATGAACCACACTTTCCCCATACACAGCTCTTATAGTAGGTTCTTTATGCAATTACGCTTTGGCTAATGAGAATAGTATCTTTGTGGTAGGTGTTTCTATAATTTTGTAATGAGCAACTATATTGACCTTGAAAACATCCTCTGGAACACTACTGAAGCAGAGACCTAGAAAATAGAGACCGAGAGTGTCCTCTACTGGAAAACGATACTCCATGAATCAACATGCTCAACTAAAATGTATACAAATGCCAGAGTTAATGTTAGGATCATTAATGTCCAGAGACTGTCTGCAGTTTCCAGAGACAGTCCTGACAAATTTGGGTTGTCCCGGGCCAAAAATGGGTGGACTTCATGTAAGCTTTGCACATATTCCACGGGGCAAAGCAGAGATTGTTGCCATTGATTTCAGTGTCTATCCCCAATAACCTAATTTCCTAATTCAGACACATACTAGGGCCTATTTTTATTTTTTTAGAGCAATCCCGTTAAAAGCTACGGACCCTTTGGAGGCAATGTCTTTATTGCATTGTACTCATTTTGACCTAAAAATCTTTTTTTCAGATTCTCTAGTACCAGGCTCTGTATTTTTACTGTGTTCCATCAGGCAGCTCAGCTGATGGTCCCTTATGTCTGATCTCTGACCTCTTAAACACTCATTATAGCTCAATTCTTATCTTACTTATAACAATGTGGTTTAAATAAGTGTTTATGACCTTTTTGTAATTTAGAGATAAGGTTTATTAAAAGACCAGCACCAGGATTTTCACAGCTAGACAAACAGTTAAATGGGTTGTCCGGGTTCAGAGCTGAACCTGGACATACCCATATTTTCACCCAGGCAGCCCCACTAAGATGAGCATCAGAGCATTTCATGCTCCTATGCTCTCCGTTGCCCTGTGCTGAATCGCGCAGGGCAAAGGCATTTTTTTAAGAGATCCGGTGACGTACCGGGCTCTCCTTAGGGCTGACAGGCGGAGGTATCCGCCCAGCAGTGAGCACCGGCACTGATGGGTGGTTTAGCGCTGCCCTAGCCTGTAAAACGGCCGATGGAACACACGACTGGGTGGAAGTCTCCGTCTAGCAGTGTGCCTAGGTAAACAAACAAGGCCATGCCCTGCGCAATCCAGGGCAGGGCAAGGGAGAGCATCGGAGCATGAAATACTCTGATGCTCATTTTAGTGGGGCTGTCTGGGTGGAAATATGGGTATGTCCGAGTTCTTCTCTGAACCCAGACAACCCCTTTAACCATTTGTGACAGAACAGCTGAATATCTTTTATATAGACCTATTGATAAAATAATTTTTAGCCCAAAATGAGTAAAATGCAATCATAAAAAAATTTGCCAACGAAGGTGTACATAGTTTTTAAGTATTTTTTACTGTGTGTGTGTGTGACAGGAAGCTGGTGAACCTGGAGACCCACACAAATATGGAGAGAATATGCAAACTCCATGCTCCAAAGTTACGTCAGGTCTCCAGCCCTTCCCCTATAGTGCAAATGTCTGCCAGCGAGCAGCATCATTTGTCTCCGGGTTCATTGAAGCTACAGTTTTCATTCTGACATATTCCAGCTCTCCTTGTTGCCTGCAGCATGCCTGATCATTGCTGTGCATAATGTATATGTGTTATATGCTGTCAGTGGACAGATCTGATATGTTTCACACTGGATAGTTCTTCCGCCTCTCCAGACTTAGTTTGATGCCATCACCCAGATGAGAAATGAACTCTACATGCGGTCAATCTTTGTCAATCACTATGGTTAGCCGAAGGGAAAACTCAGCCGATGTACGTTCCCAATACTCAGATCCAATTGGTCTTTTCTTCTCAAGTTATATGAAATCTTTTATCTCGCATACTTTAAAATGGATTTTCCAATCTGATAACGTAAGAAAAGTATTTATACGTGTAAACATATGAGATGCCCCTTAAAGAGGTTGTCTAGGGTGAGGGCGCATGCGCGAGGCTCGCATGGCGGACGTGTTCCCCTGAGCTCCGCTCCTAGCGCCGAACTTTCCCCACATTTAGCGCTGATTCGTCAGCTCCACGGGCCTGAATATACATGAAAGGGACCCCTATGAAGACCCGCAACAAAGGGAGGACAAAATCGATGGGAACACCCGTACCTTCCCAGACCTTGCCGGAGCTCTTCAGAAACTCTGGTCGAAGCAATATGGCGGACTCAGCCCCCGCACCCAGAAGCCCAGCGTCCTCAGAGGTCAGCATTGCCTCACAGCCATCGGAGATACACGACCCAGGTCAGGCTGAGCTGTATAAGAATATTGCATCCCTGTTCCGCTCAGAACTGTCCCAAGCTGTGGACGAGTTTTCCCGCCAGATTAACGACCTGGGCACCCGGGTCTCTGGGCACCCGGATATATCAGCTCAAGCTGCCCAGATTACAGCACTGGAACTTAAATTGGAGGACCTGGAAAATAGAACCAGGAGGGGCAACCTCCGGATCAAGGGCCTACCTGAAATTTTTACTGATCTCCAGGTCACTTTGACGGAGCTGTTCCAGGCCCTGTTGCCGCAAATAGAACCAGCAAAACTCCTGATGGATAGGGTCCACAGAGCCCTAGGGAGACCTCGCTCAGATGCCTTACCGAGGGATGTTATACTAAAATTTCACCACCCAGGTACTCGGGACCTAATTTTGACGGCCGCCCGCAACCTCACTGAACTCCCCGGCGTACCCTCATCAGTTCATTTATATGCCGACCTGGCTCCCTCCACTCTCCGCAGGCGCAGGGACATAAAACCGGTGACTTCGGCCTTACAAAATGCTCAGGTGCGGTATAAATGGGGGTTCCCTTTCTCCCTCTCATTCCGATTGAGTTCCCGGGATCATACAATCCACTCACCCAAAGAGGGAATCGAGATCCTCCGGAAAGCGGGAATTTCATGTGACCATGATCCTGCTCCAGAAGCCATCCCGGAACCGCAACGTCCGGCCAGGATCTGGATGAAGGTACCTTCATCCTCGCGGAAACCAACCTCCCCGCCACCTGTTTAGATTCGGGACTTCTGTTTCTGATCTCCTGGCCTGCTATGAGGTCCAATCTGTTGTTATTACCCCAACAACTTTGCTCCATACTAATTATCCTGTCCCTAATGTTGCAGGACACTTTTCTTCCTTTATGGTCCCTTCACTACCGGTTGATATTTCCACAATCATTATCATTTAACAGGGACTCGGCGTGAAGGACTGTCATGTTAGACCCCATGTTTGGGTTCTTTAGGTTGGGTTGGGTGACTTTGTCCTCTTCCCACTCTACAGCACCCACCTACTCTTCTCAAGCCTATTTAGGCTTAATTTCATTTTGTTTAATATGTTTGCAATTCTTTATTATTTTTACTTTTTTTGCCCTTTTTGTCTTTATCATTATATGTGTCAGGGGAGTCGAATATGCTGCATTGGTGTTCAGGTGGCGATCTGAGGTGGCATTCCTGTGGCGGATCGCATGGGCTAATTCTACATCCTTCTGGTTATACTGCCATGTGTAAGTTACTTTTGCATAATGTGAGGGGATTTAACTCCCCCAGAAAACGTAAGTCGGCCTTTTCTACTTACGTTAAACATACACCTGATGTGATCTGCCTGCAGGAATCCCACTTCACGCCCACCTCTCATCCCAAATATTTCCATCCGCAGTATTCACGATTTTATTCATCTACTTATGTTTCTAAGAGTAGGGGAGCTATTATACTATTGCATAATTCCTTCCCTTTTACTTTGCAGAGTTCTCTGGTTGATCCTAATGGAAGATATGTCATTCTTCTAGGCACTTATAGGGAAGAAATCCTATGTATAGTGAATGTATATGCACCTACTGAAGACCCTATTCCCTTTTTTGCTTCTATGCATTCTATTATTGAACCCCTCACTTACCACAAGATACTGTGGTGTGGTGACTTTAATTTTGTACCCAACCCGGTTCTCGACAGATCCGCCCCCCCGGCCCAATCGCGCCCTTTATCCCATAATGTCAGAATTAAACATGTGATGGAATCTCTGTCCTTGGCGGATTCCTGGAGGGAGCACAATGGCCCACAAAGGAGATACACCTACTATTCCCTGTCTCATCAACTCTACACCCGGATTGATTTAATTCTAGCTTCCTCCTCTTGTCTCCCTTCACTAGCTTACTCCAGACATATTGTGTCCTCTCTGTCGGATCATGATATGGTTTTAGCAGATTTTGCATTCAACAATAACCCTAGTACTCCCCCTGCCTGGCGCCTGAATGAGTCATTGCTGACCCGTCCGGCTGTGTTTGATACGCTATTAGATGAACTTAAACAGTTCTTTTTGTTGAATGACACGCCGGATACTGATCCTATGAACCTGTGGTTGACCCACAAGGCCGTCATGCGGGGTAAGCTCATTCAGGTGGCATCGCGACTTAAAAAGGACACGTCTTCAGCTCAAGCTACCCTGGAGTCTAAATTGGCTAAATTAGTGAGAGCTCATCAACAAACCCCATCCCTTTATCTATTGAAGGAAATAAAGGACGCAAAGTCGCAACTGAACACCATACTTTCCAACAATACAGAAAAAGCACTCCGTTGGACCTCCTCCTATTACTATAAATATGCCAACAAGCCAGATAAAATGTTAGCTCGCCAACTTAAGGCTAAGCAGAAAGTAAATCTAGTCTACCAAATCCGTACACGGACTGGTAGAACTACTACTCACCCGGACATCATTTATGACACCTTCCAATCCTTCTATAAACAGCTATACTCAGAACACAATGATAACCCCAGCAACAGGACTGATAAATTCCTTTGATCCATCCCTCTCCCTAAGGTCTCTCCTACTGCACTAGTAGAACTTAATAACCCCATTACAATGGAAGAAGTGACCTATTCAATCAAAGCCCTGAAACTGGGAAAAGCCCCAGGCCCAGACGGCTATACAGCACTTTATTTTAAAAAAATTTCAGACCAATTAATCCCTTTCATTACTAAATACTGTAACCATTTGCTGCAGGGCTCCACACCCCCAGCCGAGTTCCTAACGGCCAAAATTACAGTAATTCCCAAACCACACAAAGATCCTCTTCTCCCTTCTAACTATAGGCCTATCTCACTCCTGAATATAGATAACAAACTATTTACTTCCATCCTGGCGCGTAGACTTAATAGACTTCTCCCTGATCTGATTCACAAAGACCAGGTTGGTTTTATCCCGGGCAGGGAGGCTCCAGATAATATAAGGAAGGTGTTGGGCCTTGTCCATGAGGCAAACAGAACCGTGACCCCAGTTGCTATGTTAGCTCTGGATATAGAGAAGGCATTTGATACAGTGTCTTGGACCTACCTCTGGCAGACTCTTTCCCATTTTAACATTAAAGGCCCTTTCCTTTCTGCCATCCAAACTTTATACTCTTCACCTCAGGCTAGCCTCAAATTACCCTCTTCGCACCCGTCATCTATCCCAATTTTTAGGGGAACACGACAGGGATGCCCCATCTCCCCAGCCCTCTTCGCCTTAGCTATGGAACCACTAGCGATTAAGATCAGATCTCATCCGGATATAAAAGGGGTCTCGGTTGGGGGTGTGGAATATAAACTAAGCCTTTTTGCTGACGATTTTTTGTTGACACTCACCAACCCTGTCATTTCATTTCCCTGCGTTTTATCAGTTCTCAAGTCTTTCTCTGCCGCATCTGGCCTATTAGTTAATCAGTCCAAATCTGAACTTCTGTTATGTAATGTCTCCCCTCGGGATTCCGAGATTCTCCAAAGAGGATTCCCATTTCAACACAATCCACATTTCCTCCCATATTTAGGTGTATCACTGACCAAAACGCTTGACACCCTATATAAGTACAACTATCTCCCCATGTTTGCTCGGATACGGAAAGACCTACAGTCATGGGAGTCCCTTCCAGTGTCCTGGGTGGGTAGGATACATATAGTGCGAATGGTAGTCCTTCCTCGACTTCTATACCTGTTCCGTGCCCTCCCTGTACCAATCCCAGCGTCTGATCTGAGGGCTCTTCAGGCGGACATCCTTAAATTTATTTGGGCCCATAAACGTGCTCGTATTTCAAAGTTGGTAATGTGCCGTCACAAGGCCCATGGAGGCCTTTCAGTACCAGATTTAGCTCAATACTACAAGGCAGCCAGATTAGCGCAACTGTTCCTGACACATCTTTCTGCACAAGCTCAACCTATATGGATCACCCTTGAGCAGTCGCTGATTGGCCTGTTCTCCTGGAGAGCCCTCATTTGGACCACATCCACTCTGCCCTCTTCTCTCCGCTCCAAATCCCAACTCTCATACTATGCTTTGCTCCTATGGAGATCCATCAGATTCAAACGTGCTCTTCAATCCAAACCATCCCCCTTGGAATGCATGTGGGGCAATCCTGCCTTTCCTCCTGGGCTTCAATCTAGGGCCTTCTCATGGTGGGTTGAAAAAAAATTGTGCTCCCTCTGGGACTTCCTCGTGCGGGGTAAATTACTGACTATGCCAGCCTTTATTGAGAAATTCACCCCCCCAGCTTGTGAACAATTCAATGTCCGGAGAGTATTCTCCTTCCTTCATTCCCTGAAAACTAGCCTCCACAAAGTTGAATATACATCTTTTGAAAGACTAATGTCCTTCTCTCTATATAAACAGGGTCTACTATCCCGGATATATTCTATCCTCACTGCACCTCCAGAGGACACTAAACTCCGCTATATGTTGGAGTGGGAGGCGGATCTGTCGGAAGAATCAAGCATATCTAGATGGCATCAGCGCTCCCAGACATTAACCAAAGGGTCATGGCAAACTACTTTGGCAGAGACCTCTATTAAAATACTCCACCGGACGTATTTAGTGCCGGCCAAATTACATCACTTTTATCCAGAGGTTCCCTCTACTTGCTTTCGGGGGTGTGATGAGGAGGGCACGATGCTCCATACCTGGTGGACTTGCCCTGTGGCGTCCAGGTTATGGGGTCGCATCTGTGACTTGCTCTCATCTTTACTGGGGTGCGTCCTCCTCCCCACACCCTCGGTCTTGCTACTTGGCGACAAGCCGCCGAAATTAACAAATGCCAAATTCAAATTGACCCAATTTATCCTGCTTGCAGCTAGAATCCACATTGCCTCTCAGTGGCGATCCTTGTCATTGAGCTATCAAGCAGTGATTGATAGAGTCAACAAGATTTATCAATCTGAAAGGATGTCGGCTATCCGCTCAGATACATTTGCTTTGTTTGAAAGAGTCTGGGAGCCCTGGTTGTCCTCTTCGCACTCTATTGATCTCTCCCTCTATCGGGGGCTCTGATAATTATCAGGGATGTATTGTGCACTGAGGGGGGGTTATGCAGTTATAAATCCTCTTATTCCTGATCGCCTCTTGGCACCAGACCTATGTACCCTGTAGCTATATGTCTATTACCCCTGATTTCCTGACGCTTTCTTTTTTATTTAAGTCTTATTTTATGTATGTCTTTTTGTTTTTTATTTTATTTGTTTGGAATGTCCAAATAATTGGACTCCAAGTCCTCTGTATTAAGTACATTATTTTGTACACTTTATTATTGTGAAAACCTAATAAATACCATTGAAACATAAAGAGGTTGTCTCATCATAGACAATAGGGGCATATTGCTAGGATATGCCCCCATTGTCTTATAGGTGCGGGTCCCACCGATGGGACCCACACCAATATAGAGAACGGAGCCCTGCAAGGTGGTGGCTGGAGGACTCCGGTCCGGCCACCACCAAGCCAGCTTCCCATAGAAGTGAATGGCAGCGTACTGCGCATGCGCGGCCCCCGCTCCCATTCATTTCTATGGGGCTGACGGAAATAGCCAAGCCAGCGCTCGGCTATTTTCGCCTGCCCCATAGAAAATGAATGGAGGGCGGCTGCGCATGCGCAGTGCGCCCTCCTTCACTTGCGGGGCTCCGTTCTCGATATAGGTGCAGGTCCCAGCGGTGGGACCCGCACCTTTAAGACATTGGGGGCATATCCTAGCGATATGCCCCCATTGTCCATGATGAGACAACCCCTTTAAGTATTTCAAGAGACACGGCCAATGATGAGACAAGATGTATTTTGGATATAAAATGGGGAAAATGAAATTAATTATGGCTGTGAATAGGGGTGCATCTAGCCTTTCTGCGCCTAAAGCGAAAACTGAAATGACAACTCCCATGCCAAATTCTCAACCTAACTCCTTCCCTCCAGCCTTACAGTTAAAGGCATACTTGAAACCATTACATATAGTGCTACAAAACATACTGGTTAATATAGTGATACAGTTGAATATGCAGAGAGCAACTCTTCCACAATGAAAGCACTCATTGCCCAAGGCCTTTCCGCTGCCTATCACTTGTCGCTACCGAGTGCTACCTGAGGCAATCGCCTCACCTGGCCTCATTAGCGGTGCACCTCTGGCTGTGAAGCAGCCACAGGAGGCAGACGTCACAGTAGCACCCAGGCACTTAAGGTTGAAGAGATCTCTCATCCGTCTGCCCCATAAGTGTACAGCAGGGCTGACTATGACACATGATAACCGGACCATCTTAAAGGCTATGTACACCCTCAGGACAATTTTTATGATTGCATTTTACTCATTTTGGGCTAAAAATCTTTTTTCAATTGATCATTATTAAAAATATTTGACCGTTCTGTCACATAGGGTTAACTGTATGATCAGCTTTGTTAATTGTATCTAATAACCTTTATCTCTTAATTACTAATAGATCCAAACACTTATTTAAGACACAATCTTATCAGTAAGATAAGTATTGAGCTATAATGAGTGTTTAGAGAGCAGAGATAGGAGCAGTCAGTTGAGCTGCCTGATGGAATAAAAACACAGAGCCTCCTACTAGAGAATCTAAAGGCTGTGCAGAGAAAGGGGCTCAAAATTTTTAATGAAGAAATTTAGAGAATATGATTTTTAGCAATAATAAATGCAATAATAAAAAATGCCCCCAAAGGTGTAGACAGCCTTTAAGTGTATTATTAGGACTCAGGAAATGCTCTAGTTCAGAACCATGGGTGACAGAGAAATAGACTTCTTGTCCCATTTGTTATGTTTTCCAGGAATAACATATATATTTAAAGAGGACCTGTCACCACAAAATGCAATGCAATTGGTACATTTATTAATTGATAGCATTGATAGCCTTGATAGTCAGTCACTGATAACTCCTCCCTCCTGTACCGATAGTATAAAGGTATAAATTACAGGTTTTACTGAATATTTTCCCATAAAACTTTATATCATTCTGCTTGGCTTCTTCTGCTCTATAACACAGTGCTTTCAGATTGCATTGCATTTTGTGGTGGCAGGTCCTCGTTAATAAATCATAATTGTCTGATTAGTAAAGGGTATGATTGTTCGGGACTCTGCCGATCCTGATATTGCAGCTGGCCTGATTCTCTGTTCCCAGTAGACATTTAGCTTTGTGTTCACTATCCAAGACTATGAAGAAGCCAAAAATCCCCAAATCCCTTCACTAAGCATAGCATCACTAATATGTACAAAAATACTTATCCACAGGATTGGTGATAAATGTATGATTACTGGGAATATCTCAGGAACCCCACTAGTCACGAGAATGGGGGTCCCTGTGTCCATTGGTGAATGGAGCAGAAGTGCAGAATAGCACTCGGCTTTCTCTGTCAGTTTTATACAGTGAATGGAGCAGTGGTCCTGCTCACACACTATTGATAAAGTCACACTGGCGCCTCCGATTCTAATGATTGGTGGGAGTCCCAGTGGTCTCAGCGATCATACATTTATCACCTATTCTGTGAATAGAGGAAAATTTGTTTATGGGAAACCCCTTAGATAGGAAGAGAACAAGACAGGCTTTTTATATTTAGACATCAAGGGGTCATTTACTATCCAGAAATACACCTATATTAGTTGTATTTCTGGCGCAGATTGCAGTGCAAAGGTTATTTGAGCCGCAGTCTGCGACTTTTCCTTTCTCACGTTAGGTCTACAAAAAGTGGCGTGGGCGGGGAAGGGGACGGGCTGGCAGGCTCGTCTCATTTATTATTTTCTACGCCTGTTTTAGGCTTACATTTAGATTGGCGCTGGATACGTAAAAGTTATGTAGAGGCCTGCGCCTCTCCATAACTTTGGCGGATCCACCGCCAGCTATAAGGGTTATTAAGACCGGTCTTAATAAATGACCCCCCTTGTTTTTAGATGAAAGATAGTTTTTATATTTATTTTTTGTCACCCTCGCCAGTCAGCTGTTTAGTTGTAACTCTGGTGCCGAAATTCTGCACTGGTACTACACATCCATCTATTGTGTAGTGGATGATGCTGGTAACTGCAGTGCTGCTCCCATTATCCATTCATTCCATGGCAGTGTACATATGATAAGGGATTGCACATACATAATACAGATAATCACACTAAGCATGAACAAGACAAGTTGGTACAGAAGGAGAGAGGGCCCTGCCCATGAGGGCTTACAATCTACGAGATCTTTTCAGTAGGAGCAGAACTGCAGTTACCAGCTCTGTCCACTACACAGTAGATGGTGCCGTATAGTCCTGAGGACAGGCCATCAATGTCAAAATCTTGGACAAGCCCTTTAACCTATCTCTAAAATGTTTGTATCTGTAAGACTAATAATGGCATTCTGTTTTCTTGACCTCCCAGTATCATTATGACCACATCTTCTACACTCCTGGCGCTGCTCTTGATGCCGCTCTGCCTGTGGATTTACAGTCGTCCATGGATTAACACTCCACTTGTGCAATTTCTACCGCTCGGGGCTGTGACCCTGACCCTCTGTAGTACTCTCCTGCCTATTGGCTTGGGGGTATTTGTACGTTACCGATACAGCAGGATCGCTGACATTCTGCTTAAGGTAAGTTTCATAGATGATGGGTTTTAACCTTCACTAGTTATGCTAATCATATGAAAGTATAAAATATTTGCGGAGAGCTTGTCAGACAGAAGTATTACCTGAACAGGGAGGGATATTTTCAGCAGTGCCAGTTTTCCTTAGAGGGTATAATAGAAATCCCTTGCATTTGGACTTCAAGCATCAGTTACTGTATCTCAGAAAGGATGTCTAGTTTTGGCCCTCTCAGAGCTGATAGGGGTGATTTCACAAGGGATTTACTGAATTAATATAAAAACCCCATAGCTGAATTATTTCAGCCCAGAAAATGTTAGCCTTCTCAGTTACTTACTGACAAGCTGCAATAGCGGAATCGGAACATAAAGTGGCCCTGGAAAAAAAATACTAAAAATGGCCCAATGTTGTAGGTGAGTCCAAACTGGCAGAAGACAGTGTCAGCAAAACAGCCATGGTCACATTGCTGGTAAGTTTGGCCAATGCAAACATGCATTTGTAGGGAAGCCTTTTCAGTAGGGGGCCGCATGCTGCCGATTTCACCATATGCATCGCAAATGGTGAAATCTGCATCGCAAATTGACATGCTGCAGATTTAAATGTCTATTACAGTAGTAGTACAGTTGTAACATTATGCTGTAATACAGGGCCTCTGAAAATGTTTCTACTGAGCCCTCAACTAGCTAATCCATGGTGAAGCTGTGAGATGGGGAAACAGCTCTCATTGTCTGAACATTGTGTTTGTTAATATGAAGTTAAATGATCTGGACTGACATTCTGCTGTTTGGCCACAAGATGCCGCTGTTTCCTAAGCACAGCAACAGACTGCTTTTCATGTGATGTTGGGAACTCTCAGGGGGTGGAGTTACAAGTTTGGAGAGGAAGGCAGCAGCCATCTTAGAGTGAGGCTGTGAGAGACACTGAGGAACTGTGTGAGCAGTGAATCCGACTGCATCCAGGTGTGAGAGTGACCAGAGCTGCAGCTAAGTGAAGAAGATCGTGTTCAAGACCCTGATTCTGTCCAGAGGAACTAGGATTGCTTCCAGGAATGCTGATGAGAGCTAAGGAGCAAAGCTACATACACTGCGGTACTGCATGCTTGTTGGAGAGGCATTTGTTCTGTTCAGAGTCACCAGCGGATGCAGAGCAGACCCGGGTCGGTAAGATAGTGAACGCACCTCATTACAGTGTTGGCACCTAGGGACTGAGACAAGGCATGTAGTTAGTTAGTTAGGGTCTCTGTGTCAGGCCACAAGTGTTACTACTGTTCATTGCAAGGACTCCATAACTTAAAGTGACATTTCACATTGGAGAGCTGATAAAATTCCCACAAACTCAAGCCAGGCTGGTGTTTTGCTCAGAAGGAACATTAAGGCACGTGCTACAGGACCAGTTATGGGAGGGGGAATACTGTAGATCTATGTAAGATTGTAAGCTGTTGTGCTGCACCGCAGGCTGGCCCATACCACACACCCATACAGTGATTCTTGTTCTTTTAGGGTAATAACAGGTAAGGTGTGGCAGTTTCGTCTTGCTCGCCAGTAGGTAAATTACTGCTCTTTCCTCCTTCATCCATCGGAGGGCGTCGTTCTGTGCAGCACAAGGGTCTCAGTCTTCAGCCTGGGTGTATGTAAATTTATTGTATGTTCTCAGCATTTGTGGTTGTGTTTATTGCCACATTTAAGTAAAATTCTGTTTTGGTAAAAGCTGGTGTTGGGGTTGCTTTCGTATCCTGGGGAGCCCACCGCGTTACACGGCTTACATCTTGGCTTATGGATAGGAATGCGGTGGGAGACCTTCCCCCGGCCCCGATGGCACCGGTCCAGGACCCAGCTCAGAGTGCAAGGCCAACTTGCCCAACACCGCTGATACAGCTTGCCCTCGCCATGCCCGCATCATCAGTGTACATCCCCGTGGGGGCGCTGTTGCGTCTTCTGCCAAAATTTGGCGGTAAAAACATGATGTTGCCCGACTGGACTGAAAGTGCAAAGTGCGGTTAGAATGTGCAACCTGACCCCCGAGCTGCGGGCAGAGGTTGCATTGGGGGCTCTAGAGGGTGACGTCAGATGGACAGTGATGGTAAGGCACGAATAAGAGAGAGACACCCTAGAGAAAATATTCTACCTGCTGGAGAGAGACCAGGGGGGGGCGTGCTAAAGTAGTGCAGTTGCGGAGCCACTTCTTCAACCGACCACAGCGAGAGGGCGAGACACTGATGCAGTACTCCAATGCTCTACAGGAGATGCTAAATGAAATACAGCGGCGAGATCCAGAGACCATGGGAGCCTTCCGGGAGGTGGACGGCTACCACGAGACCAGTTCATAGTGGGGCTCTTCAACAAGTTCTTACAGGACAAATTGCAAGAGATGACACGGATGATTGCCGACATGACATTCTACAGCGTCTACCAAGCTGCCGCGGAGAGAGAGGAAGAGCACATGCCTGTGGCGGCGAGAGTAGTGAGTAGCACCCATGCTACAGGGGACCGGTCGCGGGCTGAAGACTCAGAAGCCTTAAAGGATGTGGTCCAGGCCCTGCGGACAGAATTGAGAGAACTTTGGCTGGAAGTGTCCCAGATGAAGGCAGAACCTTTCCGGCCTCCGTAAATGACCCCAGCACCCCGCGCCACTCCACCCAGGATAAGGTGCAGGGGCACATCAAAAGAGGACCCCTCTGTTGGGCTTGTCGACAGTATAGCCATATGGCCAGAGAGTGCCCAGAACAGATGAAGTCTGAGTCAATGTTAAACTTCCAACCGCCGCAGTAGCTGGGCGTCCTGCTGCGGTACACCAGAAGCTAAGCCCTATGCGTGAGGAAAACGACCTGTACGCCAGCAGCCCTGTTATGAAAGCCGAGTTGGAAGGCCAGAAGGTTACGCTGCCTAGTTTATACAGGGTAGGAGTGCACCCTTATGCCTCTGGAGTTCTTCGAAAGACACTTTGGACATATGATGGAGCTGGAAGACAGGAGCATCATTAGGCTGACGGCTGCCAATAACAGAGAGATGGATGTTCGAGGGATAGTCTGGATGCGGGTCCGACTGTTTGGGCAAGATGTCGGCAAGAAGGGGGTCGTGCTGGGGGACCATTTGTCCCGGAGAGGAATGGATGTGACATTAGATATGAATGTGCTGAGAGACCTAGACCATTAACTCTATGCCAAAGAAGGGCCAAAGTATTGGCAACGCGCCACCACACACCGGCCAACCCAGAAGGTTCTACAGCAGATGGTGAGGAGCTGTAGTCTACGAAAAGGCAACATGTCCAGTCTGCCCATTGGACACATGAAGGTGCAGAGGAGGACCCCGGTGAAGATCCCACCTCGACAAGAACAAGTATTGATGCTGCCGGTTGGGGCAGGACAACAGCTGAATAGATTGGAAGTCCTGATCGAGCCCGCTTACCAAGAGGAAACGCAGACTCGCCCACTGGTAGCCCGGGCCCTCGCTATTGTAAAGGATGGATGTGTGCCTGTATGCTGCCTCAGCGTTGAAGACTGCGAGTTAACCGTTCCTGGGAGTACCTTGCTGGCAAAAGTGCATATGTCCAAAGGGGACATCCCTCGAAGGGGCTTCACGCTACAGCCAGATAGGAGATTAGCCTGGACATTTGCTGTAGAGGTCCATCAAAGGGAGACCCCAACAGCGTAGTGGAACAGTCGAGTTATCATGGCCCGGATAGGGGTGGACTGCAAGACCCTGACTCCAGGACAACAGAAGTTGCTGGAAGACACCCTTTGGGAATTTCAGGAGGCGTTCTTGAGACATGATGAGGACTTTGGGTGTGCTTCTGCAATCGAGCACGAAATCCCCACCGGCAATGCAGCACCGATCAGGGAACGTTACCGGCAAATCCCACCTAAAATGTACCAGGAGTTGAAGGACATGGTGACCAGCATGTTGGAAAACCGGGTGATCCAGGAGAGTCAAAGTCCTTGGGCTGCTCCAGTAGTCTTGGTGCGGAAAAAAGATGGGAGTCTCTGGTTCTGAGTGGATTATCGGAAGCTGAATGCCCAGACGATCCGGGATGCCTACCCACTTTCGTGGATTGAGGAGTCGTCCGCCCTGAATCATGTGAAGTTCTTATCGACTCTTGACCTGGCCAGTGGGTATTTGTAGGTACCAGTGGCCAAGAAGGACAAAGCGAAGACTGTCTTCATCCTACCTATGGGACTCTACGAGTTCAACCGAATGCCATTCGGCCTTTTCAATGCCCCGGGAACATTCCAACACTGTCTGAGATAGTTAAAGTTCGAGTCGGTATTGATATACCTGGATGACATAGTAGTCTTTGGGGCCTCCTTTGGGGATCACCTCCAGAAGCTGTGACAGGTCCTAAGACGGCTGCGAGACCATGGGCTCAAAATCAAGCCCAAGAAGTGACAACTGTTTCGACAGCAGATAGAGTATTTGGGACATTTGGTCACCCAGGAGGGGGTAAAGCCGGCCACCAGCAAGGTGGAGGCTGTCCAAAAGTGGGTCCAGCTGAGTACACTACGAGAGGTGCGGGCATTCGCGGGACTGGCCGGCTACTACAGGAGGTTTATACCCAAATTTGCTCATTTGGTGGGCCCGTTAAACAAGTTATTAAGGGGCACTGAAGGGAGCCCGAAGAATCGTCCCATCGAGTTGGGACCCCGGCAACAAGAGGCCTTTGAAGCAGTGAAGGAGGCGCTGACCAGTGCCCCGATTCTGACTTATGCGAGGTTCGACACCCCATTCCTGCTGTACACTGACGGAAGTCTACATGGTCTGGGGGCCGTGTTATCCCAAGTCCAGGATGGACGTGAGAGAGTCATTGCCTATGGCAGCTGGTCTCTGAGGGAGTCAGAGTGAAATCCTGGCAACTATAGATCCTTTAAATTGGAACTACTTGCACTGGTCTGGACCATGACCGAAAGGTTTGCAGAGTACCTGACAGGTGCAGAGGTGACCGTGATGACAGACAACAACCCATTAGCACATCTGGAGAATGTCAGGCTCGGTGCGCTTGAGCAGAGGTGGTTGGCTCGCCTTTCTACGTACCAATACCGCCTCAAGTTCTGGTCAGGTATGGAGAACGGCAACGCCAATGCACTCTCCCGAATCCCTGTAGGGTTTCGACTCAGGGTGCCGATGAGGAGCTAGAGGACACTGAAACTCCTGACCTTGGTCAATTACCCATGTTCCAGGATGTGGCACATTCAAGTGGGGTGGTGTCCGAGATGTCCATGGTGCTGGAATAGACATTGGCTGATTGGAAAAGAGTCCAGAATGGCTGCCCGGACCTGTGGAAAGTGAAAGAATGGGTCTGGACCAAAATCTGGCCTCGGCCAGAAGAGCAGGCCCGTCTGACTCCAGAGGGCCAAAAGTTGTTGACGTACTGGGATAAGCTGACTGTTTCCCAGGGCCTTCTGTGTCGGACCATATATTTACAGTCAGAGCTGCAGTATCGGCAACAGATTGTCATCCCGATGTCATTGGGACCGGAGGCCGACCGGGAAGCCCATGAGAGGGGCACCCATTTTGGGAGCAACAAAACATTCAAGTGGCTCCAACGGCTGGTATACTGTCCAGATTTGGCAGACATGGTGGCCGAGGCATGTCTTAAGTGTCGACCCTGCGGGCTGAGCAAGAGTACTGTCCAGGCCATCCAGACCTCAGCGCTCCTAGAGCTTCTAATGATCGATTATGTATAGATTGGGTACTCTACCTCGGGACACTTGTACTGTCTAGTCATGACAGATAATTTGATAATTTGACGGCAGAGTCAGCCGCTGAAGTGGTCTGCAAACACTTTATACAGGTGTTTGGGTGTCCACGGAGGATACATTCAGACCAGGGGGAATGTTTTAGGGTACTCTAATGAATGAGTTGTACCAACTGTATGGGATCGAACGTTCCCGCACCACTACGTATCACCCCCAGGGAAATGGGGCACGTGAGCGGTTCAACCGCACCTTGCTCCAGATGCTGCGTACCCTGGAGGATCACCAAAAGGCTCGGTGGCCAAAGTCCCTACCTAAACTGATGTGGGCCTATAACAACAGGGTACACAGTACCACCGGATACTCCCACATATGCTCATGTTTGGGAGATAACAACCAGTATGTTGCCCCATAACAACCAGATGCCTGTCCAGCCAAACCGAGGGACGGACTGAAATGTCCCAGTCCCCATGGCTAGTTAATCACATTACATATAATCTAGTAGACTGTCTGAAGTACTGGTAGGGTCTTCTCTAAAGATGGTTCTGCGCCCTTGTGAGTCCCTGGTAATAGTCTTTGACGTTTGACTGCATGGGGCAGTAAATGATTTGTTGTCATTGGGGCCCTCAGATCTGTTACACACACTGGTGCTGTGGCTGACTGGCACCTGTAGCAGGCTATGCCATCCTGCAGTGTGCCACCAGGACTCCTGATACCCATACCCTGCGAGAAACAGGAGACAGCCTACCCCCTAGCTGCTCCCTATTTGCAGTGCTCTCGCCTGTTACTATCGCACACACTGCACACTTACTTATGTCACATGTTACCCCTGTATAATGCACCCTGATACCCCTTAGTTATATTATATAACTAAGGGATATCAGGGTACATTACACAGGGGTAATATAACTGAGGGATATCAGGGTACATTACACAGGGGTAATATAACTGAGGGGTATCAGGGTACATTATACAAGGGTAATATAACTGAGGGGTATCAGGGTACATTACACAGGGGTAATATAACTGAGGGGTATCAGGGTACATTATACAAGGGTAATATAACTGAGGAGGGCTATCATGGGACATTATACAGGGGTAATGTAAGCTATATTACCACCGTATAATGCCTGATAGGCCTCCTGAGTTATATTACCCCAGTATAATAATGTACCCTGATACCCCTTAGTTATATGACCCCGCCGGGATCATATAACTAAGGGGTATCCGGGTACATAATTATACAAGGGTAATATAAGTTACTCAGGAGGCCTATCAGGCATTATACGGTGGTAATATAAGTTATATTACCCCCTGTATAATGTACCCTGATACCCCTTGGTTATATTACCCCCTGTATAATGTACCCTGATTACCCTCAGTTATATAACTGAGGGGTACCAGGGGACATTATGGGTAATATTATAACTAAGGGGTATCAGGGTACATTATACAAGGGTAATATAACTGAGGAGGACTCAGTGCTATCAGGGGACATTATACAGGGGTCCTCAGTTATATTACCCCTGAATAATGTACCCTGATACCCCTAAGTTATAGGGGTATCAGGGTTGAGGAGGGGCTGGGCGCAAGCAGGCAGGCCATGAGGCTAGGTAGTGGGGGTACATACTTTTTTTTAAACTTTTTTTCTTACTTTTCTTAGCTTGCCTAGGGGCCGGCCAGGGCAGGGCCAGGCAGAGTTCTTGGGAGAGTTCCTCGCCCTCTGGTGCAGGCGCAGCAGTGCCAGTGCAGTGCTGCCACACACAGTTCTCCTCTTCTGTCCGAAGCTGGGGCCTGGGCACAGACAGGCTCACTAGCAGTAGCAGAGCGGGCGGGCAGGCACGCAGCTTTACGTGGTGACGCTGGGTCCGAACGCCACCCCCACCCCCCATCTGTCATGTGTATGTTGTCTGTTATTGTGAATCAGTAGTGCGGGCACAGCAGCGAATCAGCGGGGTGGGCACCCGGGGGGGCAAGGAATGACGCCACTGGATGCAGTAGAGTGAGATGTACTATATACCTGGGGGACATTGCTGCTTGCTCACATAGTGAAGGATCAGTTTACATTATCCCCAAGACGTCTATGAAGATGAGAGGAGGAGAGAGATAATCAGACAGAGAGGTGTACTTGGTGGAACTAGTGACTGAGATGCCAGCGCAGGAGATGTAGGACAGAAGCACAGGAAACGCTGCATGTAAATATACATGATGGTTCAATCGAGATCCTAGGAGATGTCATGAAATAACAAGCTTGGTATCAGGGTTTACAATGCTCAGAGACCTGTATTTAAATACAGAAGATAGTGTTGGAAAACCCCTTTAAGAGACTTGGGAAGACATTGTGTAGCAAACCAAGATGGGCTTTAATAGTTGCATTGTCTAGGCTCGTATTACATTGTTGTATACAGACTACATTCATCTCCATTTATATGTGATGGGGAGAATGTATTATTGTGTAGTGCAGCACAACCATATCCCTCACTTGTCAGTAAGAGGCACTCCCTGATTTATAGATGCCGGACATAAAACAGGCACGTCAATGAGTAATGGTGCTCCTTGCGCTCCATATGGTGTGATAGATATCCACCATCTCATTTGCCAATTTACTAAGAGCATCAATACTCTCCCTGTAAGCCACAAGTCATGTAATCAGTCATAGTACCGCCAAAGCTTTTACTTTGTTTTCCTGTAAAAAAAATAAAAATAATAAATGCATTGTGTATACAGTACTCGGCACATGGCAAGATGGATGTTTTGCAAATTAACTACTGTGTAGAGCACCCGATATGATCATCCAACTTCTCACAATTAGATTGACATGAAGAGTGTCAAGGCAGAATTGGTGTATTCCAAATCAAACCAACTCCTCTGAATGTACTGATCAGCAGATCATACATAATACCTAGTAGGACTGGAAGACCTGGGTTTGATGCCTGACTGGAGAAGAACCTTCTCCAACCCGATAGATAACATTTGGTTGGGGGTTCCATTTTGCTTTACGCCCTGTTTCCTCTCGTCCTGTATTCTTCCAATCTACCTCAGCCTTTTTTTTTTTTTTACTCATTCTCATTTTATTTTCTTTCAAACTCAGTGTTAGGGTCCAGTCACACGTCTGCAAATCTTTTGTGGTCCGCAAATTGCGGATCCGCAAAACACGGACACCGGCCATGTGCGTTTCGCATTTTGCGGACCTCACATGGCCGGCACTATGACAGAAATGCCTATTCTTGTCCGTGGCTGCGTACAAAGAATAGGACATGCTCTGTCTTTCACCCCTCAGATGGTTTGGTCAAATGTGACCATGGCACCTTGGAGCTCAAAAACCAGGAGAGCGTGCTCCTGACCATGCAACAGCATCCTCCCTAGCAAGAATCGGGGGAGCCGGATGGTGTGTGCGGCAGACTCGGTCCTCATGAATGATCCGAGGCTGCCGCAGCTATGGTCTTATAAAAGACCCTGCCAGTGGCAGGGAGCTATAGGAACTTAGTGTAATTATCATAAACTCCAGTGCTAATGCATTAGAGTCTATGAGAAAAGCTATCTAATGATTACTACAAGTTTACTAGGGGAACTATTAAAAAGTGTTAAAAAGAAAAAGACATTTTTTTAAAATAAAAATACATACATTTAAAAAAAAAATAAACATCATAGGCACCTCTGTGTGTGAAAATTATATATAAAATGAAAATTGGATAAAAATATTTATCCCATACAGCGAAAGGCGTAATGGAAAACAAAAGATCAAAATCGCTGATTCGCCATTTTTTTGTCACTTCACCTCCCCCAAATTTTTTTATAAAAAGTAATCAAAAAGACACATTCAAACTATGGTGTTCTTAAAGGGTTATTCCCATCTCAGACATCCTATCTCTAGGATATGCCCCAATGTCTTATAGGTGCAGGTTCCACCTCTGGGGATCCGCATCTATGCTTAGACTCAGTTATTTTCGTAAGTCCCATTGAATGGGAGGCGCACCACGCAAGCGCAGCCACTGCTCCATTCACTTCAATGAAGCTGCCAGCGCTCGGCTATTTTCGGCGCTCTCATAGGAATCAATGGTGGATGACTGCGCAAGAGTGGTGCGCCCACCGGGACTTTGCGGGCTCCGTTATAAGCATAGGTGCAGGTCCTACAGATGGGACCCGCACCTATCAGACATTGGGGAATACCCCTTTAATATGGTGATGCAAAGAAAAAAATAGTTTTTTCCAAAGCGGCCTCCTTGCTTTAAGTCAAGATAACCACGCCCCCTTCCCTGCCCCTTCGCTGTGACTGACAGCGCTTATGCAGAGAGTTCGGCAAAGCTAGCCGAACTGCCAGCTGTCAGTCACAGCGAAGGGGCGGGGAAGGGGGCGTGGTTATCTTGACTTGAAGCAAGGAGGCCGCCGCCCCCTTGACTTCAAGCATGACTAGAGAAGCGCGCCGGGCAGGGGATAAAAGAACGTTTTCTGAGCTTTAGCCACATCGGCCTTCAGGAAGAAAATTATCGTCGGAAACACGCTGCTGGCTACTGTCAGGTACTGCTGGCGGCTTGGGATGGTTTTTGGAGGTGACAGGTTCCCTTTAAGTAACAGGTCAGTTTTACCGCATAGGAAACGCAGTAAAAGCAAAACCTATAAAACTATCCCGGAATGATTATTTATTTTTTTTATTTTTATATTTCCACCCCATTTGAAATTTTTTCCCCTTCTTGCCACTGCATTATAAGCAATCGTAAATGGTGCCGATAAAAAATACAACTTGTCCCACAAAAAACATGCCCTCATACGGCCAGGTGAATGGAAAAATAAAAAAAATTATGGCTCTGGGAAGGCTGGGATTAAAAAACGAAAGCCAGAAAAAAAGAAAATGGCCTTGTCCTGAAGGGGTTAAAATAAGTTTAATGTAAAAACGTGATTAACATAATAGGTCATCATATAATGGTACATCCCCTACAATTTTCTAATGTTTTCCAGCTAATGTGTTTTGATAATTACAATCTTATCACTGAAAAGGTTGTGATTGAGGTTCTCACATTGACTATGAAGATATTTGGAGGTTTCTGTTCCCTTTTGTCTTTATTGTAGTTTTACAATTGATTTGCTATATGTTTTGCTATATAGCGGTTACGCAAAAGAAGTATTTCCTTCATACCAGCACTTTTTATATCTTACCAATTATTCTCAGAATGTAGAACAGCATTGTCAACTTATGCTTCTCCTTCCTGTAGGTGTCCCTCTGGTCTCTACTGGTCACCTTGGTCGTTCTGTTTATCCTTACTGGGGCAATGCTGGGACCTGAGCTTCTGGCTACCATTCCTCCCTCTGTGTACATTGTAGCAGTGATCATGCCTATGATAGGCTACTCAATGGGATATGGACTTGCCACATTATTCAACCTTTCCCCCAACTGCAGGAGAACGGTGTCTCTGGAAACAGGATGTCAGAACGTTCAGCTTTGCACTGCTCTTCTGAAGCTCGCCTTCCCAGCACATCTCATCGGAAGCATGTACATGTTTCCACTGCTATACGCACTATTCCAGGCCGCTGAGGCAGGAATATATGTCTTAGTGTATAAACTGTACCGAAAGGAAGTTCTCCACAAGCCAGAACCTATGGATGAAGATGAAGACACAGATATTTCATATAAAAAGCTAAAGGAAGAAGAGATTAATGAAATATCCTATGGGACAGTGACCTCACAAGACCAACATTCTGCAGTCACGGAGCCTCCATCACAACTGCACTAGTCTTATTTGACATTTTACATGTCTGCAGTCATGTTTACATCAAAGTTCATAGTTGCCAAGACATTCATTGGTGGATATACCGTAATTACATTTATCTAGAGTAAAATTCCTTTAAATGGAGTCTGAAAATCAATTTCAAAGTAAGCATACCGTCATGTATGGTAGGTGTCCCAAAACCTAACCAAACCCTTCGTAGGCCAGGTTCACATAACCATTTCGTTTTTCATTCTTCTGATCTAGAAGAACAGAAAAATAAACAAAAAAAATGATCCTGTATTTTAAGCATCCGTTATGATCAGTTATGCACATTTTGCACTGTTTTAGCCATTTCTGTCTGAGATCTGTTATTTTGGACGAAAAAAAATACGTTTTTAGGACTTTTTTTTTCCAGCTAAAATAATGGATCTCAGATGGAAATGGCTAAAATGGATGCAAAATGTGCATAACTGAGCATAACGGATCCTTAAAATACAGGATCTTTTTTTTTTGTTTTGTTTTCGGTTCTTCTGACGGATCAGAAGAACAGAAAACGAAATGGTGATGTGAACCCGGCCTTATGAAAATTCTTTATGCTAATCCTGAGAAATCTTTTTTATTTTTATGTAAAGAAGAGTTTTGGTGCACCATGGGCGGGACTGCTCTGTTCAGTGCACCTGGCTTCTCCTGTACCATCGATTATGCTTTAGGGCACCTACCCCACATGGCAGTAGGCTTACATTTAAACTGATTTCGGAGGTGGAAGTCTCCTTTTTTTTTTATTGCAAAATAAGTTGGATCTTATATGTGCCAAAAAAATGGATAATTAGAGGATCATAGAAGTGTGTATAAAATGCACTTGTATTAATGGAGAATCTTCAGGAAGGCTGCCTAATATAAAATATTAAAACAAGCTACACTAACATGATGGGAGGAATCTTATTAGTAGTTCTCTCTCATGGAATTCCACATTATACAGAAGTTCAGTGCTAAAAATGGGGGAGATTGATCAAAACTGGTGTAAAGTAGAACGGGCTTAGTTGCCCATAGCAACCAATCAGATTCCACCTTTCATATTCCAAAGAGATGTAAAAAATGAAAGGTGGAATCCGATTGGTTGTTATGGGCAACTAAGCCAGTTCTATTTTACACCAGTTTTTATAAATCTCCCTCCATATTCTGTAAATTAAAGGGGGTGAAATTATGGGTATGTCCGGGTTCAGCTCTGAAAGACCATTTGGCCCAAATGCTAAACATTACTAAAAACATGAGAATGTCCTCTTCTGCCAACATTTTTATTCTGATGTTGTTTTTCGATCAATGTCACCAATCCTTCCCAGTACTTCTATATTACCCTACCTGAGGGCAGAATAGTATAAAGCAGGGGTGCACAACCTGCGGCCTGTGATACTATTACGTGCGGCCTCCAACATTCTTGTTTGTGTCTGATGGCTGATCACATATATCTTCTGTATAAGAGAAAAGAGGAGCAGCTGATGGAGCTGGAGCAGGAACAGGCAAGTACTAATGGTGCACAAAACAGTAGATCAGCTGAATGGAGATCTCCTGAGCCCTCTAGAGGTCTCCAAAAAGGATTATAAGAGGTGTACAGCTGCCCATAAAGTCTGTCTATCTTCCATGTTGCCTTAAAGGGGTTATCCTGGAAAAAATAATGATGACTTATCCTAAGGATAAGCGGGGGTCCAAGTCCCGGCATCCCCATTGATCAACTGTTTAAGGCCTCATGCACACGACCGTTGTGTGCATCCGCGTCCGTTCCGTCATTTTTCACAGTTTAGCGGAGGTCCCATTCATTTCTATGAGGCTGTGAAAAAAAACTGATAGTCCTCCGTTTTTTCTCTGCGTCCGTGATCCGTGATTTCCGTCAAAAAAATATAACCTGTCCTATTCTTGTCAGTGGAAAACGGAGGACGGACCCATTCAAGTCAAAAAACGAATGCACAACTGGTATGTCATCTGTGTCCGTTTTTTTCTACAAGACCTTGGTGCAATAAAATTACACTTTTCATTAACCTTCCTTTTTTTCCCCCTGTCAGACAAAAAAAAAGGAAGACCCAAGGAAACACCACTGAAGCCAAATCACTGACAGTGAAAAAACACTGTCGTGTGCACGAGCGCTAAGGGAGAGGCTGTGATCACCAAAGCTATTGTGAGCGATGCAGGCTCCCATAAGCTTTCCAAGGACAGCGCCGTACATCATATAGTGGCAGTGCTTGGTATTACATCTCCGCCACATGGACCTGAATGGGGCTGAGCTGCAACTAGGCCGATGTATAGTGATGTCACTGGCCTAGGAAGCAGCTGCTGCACTCAAGGTCTCTGCTGTTGCACCCCCGCAGATCTGATACTGATGACCTAACCATAGGAAGTCAGAAATATATTTTCCTGGATAACCCCTTTAATTTATGCCTACTGGGAAACTTGATGGGGCAGAGGGTTTCATACTAAGTTTTGCTATGGGGCCCTATTAGATCTGTGTAGGCCTCTGCACCTATCAGACATTTTATATCAGAAATTTCTCCGATGTTTATACCATTTTACATTTTATTGTGGTCTTTGGGATTGGTTCAATCTGAAAATGTGGCCCTCAGACTAGAAAAGGTTGTGCACCCCTGGTATAGAGGGGGAGACGCATGGAGCAGGAGACCACAAGTGGTAATACTGCAGGGTGACTGATAGGGCCGGCGGAAGCAGAAAACAGCATCCGTGGACTCCGTGCCTGCTCTTCTAAATTCTCACAGACATCTTAGGGTACTTTCACACTAGCGGCAGGACGAATCCGACAGGCTGTTCACCCTGTTGGATCCGTCCTGCCGCTATTTCGCCGTGCTGCCGCTCCGTCCCCATTGACTATAATGGGGACGGGGGCGGAGCTCCGGCGCAGCGCGGTAGTGGCACGGCGAAATAGCGGCAGGACGGATCCAACAGGGTGAACAGCCTGTCGGATCCGTCCTGCCGCTAGTGTGAAAGTAGCCTTATAGATGCTTGTATATAAAAAGGACCACTGGCGAGGTAGCACTTAGTGGATATTACCCATTTCTACTGCTTTATATATGAAAATACTGAGGGAGATTTTTCAAAACTGGTGGAAAGGAAAACTGGCTTAGTTGCCTATAGCAACCAATCAGATTCAATCTTACATTTCTCAGAGCTCCTTTGGAAAATAAAAGGACCATTTTGATTGGTTGCTAGGGGCAACTAAGCCAGTTTTCCTTTGCACCAATTTTGATAAATGAATTAACAGAATTAACTTATATTCTAAGGCCCCTTTCACACGGGCGAGTATTCCGCGCGGATGCGATGCGTGAGTTGAACGCATTGCACCCGCACTGAATCCCGACACATTCATTTCTATGGGGCTGTTCACATGAGCGGTGATTTTCACGCATCACTTGTGCGTTGCGTGAAAATCGCAGCATGCTCTATATTCTTTTTTTCACGCAACGCAGGCCCCATAGAAGTGAATGGGGTTGCTGAAAATCGCAAGCATCCGCAAGCAAGTGCGGATGCGGTGCGATTTTCACGCACGGTTGCGAGGAGACGATCGGGATGGAGACCCGATCATTATTATTTCCCCTTATAACATGGTTATAAGGGAAAATAATAGCATTCTGAATACAGAATGCTTAGTAAAATAGCGCTGGAGGGGTTAAAAAAAAATATAATAATAATTTAACTCACCTTAGTCCACTTGTTCGCGCAGCCCCGGCATCTCCTTCTGTCTCCTTTCTTCAGGACCTGGGTAAAGGACCTGTGGTGACGTCACTCCGGTCATCACATGATCCATCACATGATCTTTTACCATGGTGATGGACCATGTGACGACCGGAGTGATGTCACCACATGTCCTTTACCCAGGTCCTGAAGAAAGGAGACAGAAGAGATGCCAGCTGCGCTATCAAGTGGACTAAGGTGAGTTAAAAAATTTTTTAACCCCTCCAGCGCTAGTTTACTATGCATTCTGTATTCAGAATGTATTATTTTCCCTAATAACATGGTTATAAGGGAAAATAATACAATCTACAGAACACCGATCCCAAGCCCGAACTTCTGTGAAGAAGTTCGGGTTTGGGTACCAAACATGCACGATTTTTCTCACGCGAGTGCAAAACGCATTACAATGTTTTGCACTCGCGCGGAAAAATCGCGGGTGTTCCCATAACGCACCTGCACATTTTCCCGCAACGCCCGTCTGAAAGAGGCCCAAGCGCTACACTATTCTGCCCTCAGATAGGGGGACATGGGAGACCTGAATGACGCTGTAATGTCAAATCTGGTTTAGGATGGTAGAAAGCTAGTTCACAGACTTAGGCCTCATGCACACGACAGTATTTTTTCACGGTCCGCAAAACGGGGTTCCGTTGTTCCGTGATCCGTGTCCGTTTTTTTTCCGTGTGTCTTCTTAGATTTTTGGAGGATCACCAGACATAAAAAGTGAAAAAAAAAGTCAAGTTTGCCTTGAAAATGATAGGAAAAAAACGGACACGGATCACGGACGCGGATGACAATCTTGTGTGCCTCCGTGTTTTTTCACGGACCAATTGACTTGAATGGGTCCGCGAACCGTTGTCCGTGAAAAAAATAGGACAGGTCATATTTTTTTGACGGACTGGAAACACGGATCACGGATGCGGATGACAAACGGTGCATTTTCCGAGTTTACAACTGACCCATTGAAAGTCAATGGGTCCGCAGAAAATCACGGAAAACGGACACGGAACCCAACAACGGTCGTGTGCATGCCCCATAGAAGTGAATGGGGTTGCTGAAAATCGCAAGCATCCGCAAGCAAGTGCGGATGCGGTGCGATTTTCACGCACGGTTGCGAGGAGACGATCGGGATGGAGACCCGATCATTATTATTTCCCCTTATAACATGGTTATAAGGGAAAATAATAGCATTCTGAATACAGAATGCTTAGTAAAATAGCGCTGGAGGGGTTAAAAAAAAATATAATAATAATTTAACTCACCTTAGTCCACTTGTTCGCGCAGCCCCGGCATCTCCTTCTGTCTCCTTTCTTCAGGACCTGGGTAAAGGACCTGTGGTGACGTCACTCCGGTCATCACATGATCCATCACATGATCTTTTACCATGGTGATGGACCATGTGACGACCGGAGTGATGTCACCACATGTCCTTTACCCAGGTCCTGAAGAAAGGAGACAGAAGAGATGCCAGCTGCGCTATCAAGTGGACTAAGGTGAGTTAAAAAAAATTTTAACCCCTCCAGCGCTAGTTTACTATGCATTCTGTATTCAGAATGTATTATTTTCCCTAATAACATGGTTATAAGGGAAAATAATACAATCTACAGAACACCGATCCCAAGCCCGAACTTCTGTGAAGAAGTTCGGGTTTGGGTACCAAACATGCACGATTTTTCTCACGCGAGTGCAAAACGCATTACAATGTTTTGCACTCGCGCGGAAAAATCGCGGGTGTTCCCATAACGCACCTGCACATTTTCCCGCAACGCCCGTCTGAAAGAGGCCCAAGCGCTACACTATTCTGCCCTCAGATAGGGGGACATGGGAGACCTGAATGACGCTGTAATGTCAAATCTGGTTTAGGATGGTAGAAAGCTAGTTAACAGACTTAGGCCTCATGCACACGACAGTATTTTTTCACGGTCCGCAAAACGGGGTTCCGTTGTTCCGTGATCCGTGTCCGTTTTTTTTCCGTGTGTCTTCTTAGATTTTTGGAGGATCACCAGACATAAAAAGTGAAAAAAAAAGTCAAGTTTGCCTTGAAAATGATAGGAAAAAAACGGACACGGATCACGGACGCGGATGACAATCTTGTGTGCCTCCGTGTTTTTTCACGGACCAATTGACTTGAATGGGTCCGCGAACCGTTGTCCGTGAAAAAAATAGGACAGGTCATATTTTTTTGACGGACTGGAAACACGGATCACGGATGCGGATGACAAACGGTGCATTTTCCGAGTTTACAACTGACCCATTGAAAGTCAATGGGTCCGCAGAAAATCACGGAAAACGGACACGGAACCCAACAACGGTCGTGTGCATGAGGCCTATGGGCTTGTTCACACGACCGTTGCCACTCCATGCACGTGCTGGTCCACAATGCATGGGCACTAGCCGTGGGGCTGCCGTATGTAGATCGCGACCCCATTAACTTGAACTTGCTCTATCTTTTTGCGGTGCAGAGGCACGGAACGGAACCCACAAAAGCACTCCGTTCCGTGCAGAATACACACGTCCGGTGCCCGTGTATTGTGGACCCGCTGTATGTAGGCCGCAATATGGCCACGGGGGGCACACAGTCATATGTTTGCTACCCACATTTTTCCAGTAACAGAAGTTTTGGCAACTTGACAGAATTTGACAAATGTACTGTTTTTACTATTTCAGACGCAAATGTTCTTAAACTCCTAGGATATGTAAAGCATGCACTTTAAACTCCCTCATCTGAATAATGTTTCCGGGGTAAAATTACATGAAAAGATAATTAAAGTGGTTGTCTCATCTTAGACATTGGAGGCATATCGCTAGGATATGCCCCCATTGTCTGATAGGTGCGGGACCCACACCTATCTCCTAATTGGTGTCCCGAAAGTGGTGAAGGGCACACTGTGCATGCGCACATTCATTTGTATGGGGCCTCCTGAAAAAAGCTGAGCCATAGAAGTGAATGGGAGCGGTGGCCGGTCATGCACGTTACGCTCCCATTCACTACTATGAGGAGAGAGCTTGGTGGTGGCCAGACTGGAGTCCTCCCACTACCACTTTGTGGGCTCCGTTCTCGATATAGGTGCGGGTCCCAGCGGTGGGACACGCACCTATGAGACAATGGGGGTATATTCTAGCGATATGCCCCCATTGTCTAAGATGAGACAACCCCTTTAACCATGTTCTTTTCCTTGTACTTAGGCCTCATGCACATGGTCTTGTCCATATTTCTGTCCGAAAACAACTGATCCTTTTAAATACAGATGTCTTCCATTCCGTACATTTCATATTTTTCTCACTCCCATCAATAGAAAGGACTGTTCTCGTCCGCTATAAAGAAAAGAATAGGACTATAATTTGCAGAACACAAAAAATACAAAATCCCAACAGAAATTTATGGCATCAGTGTGCCATCTGTGAAAAATGCGGATACGGAGGAAAAATGCGGTTAAGTGGATGAGGTCTAATTATGAGCTGTAGGTCAATATCCTTTCTAGTCACACCTAAAGCAAAAGTACAAATACTACAGGTTCTTTCTGTTACTTGCGCTCCACACTTCTGAGCTCCCACAATGCACAGCTCTCTGATTAAAATTGCCAAGCAGAAATCAGAATTGTGTGTGAATGAAGACTAAAACAGCAAAGTATTAAACCTAATCTACAGTATAATCTACAGTACATGAAGTGTTAAACATCTTCACAGATATCTTGTGTAAAAGTGGAGTTTCCCTTTGAATTTGGAGGACAAGTGTCATAAGCCTCATTCACACGTCAGTGATTTCAATCAGTGATTGAGAGCCAAAACCAGCATTGGAGCCTCCACAGGCATAAGGCCTCTTGCACACGGCCGTTGTGGTTCCGTGGCCGTATTGCAGGCCGCATACGGCGGTTCCGCAATACATGGGGCACCGGCCGTGTGCATTCCACTTCCGTGGGGTTCCGATCCGTGGTTCCGATCCGCTAAAAAATAGAACTTGCTCTATCTTTTTGCGGAACGTACGGATCACAGACCCATTCAACTTGAATGGGTCTGAATCCGTTCCGGCCGCCGCCCGTGCATTGGGGACCGCACATTTCGTTCCCCAATGCACGGAACGAAACCACAACGGCCGTGTGCAAGAAGCCTAAGGGAAAGATCTGCACCTGTTCTGTGTTTAGAGCCACATTTGGTTTTGGCTAAAAATCACTGATGGAAATCACTGACCAAACACTGAAGTGTGAATAAGGCCTTAGTACATATCAACTGGATGTTTTCAGGGACAGTTTCTCCTTTCCTTGCAGGCTGGATGCAGTTGGCATTGAAGTCCGTTGTCTTACCGATATGTGACCAGTGCAGTGTATATCGGTATATACAGTACACATTATTACGGTGCTGTAAGCTGAGCCTATAGGAGAGGATAATGTTTATGTTGAATAGTGTAATGTGTATCATGTTATTGACTGTGTATAACGAGAGGAGCTCTGTTCCAGGATGTAAATGTTATACAGTCTGCATGCGTCACTCATTACCCACAATCCCGAGCTGCTCACGTTTACTGTACAGTGAGTGACTATGGGTTTATGCGGAGGTGACAGACGTGTCTCCAGCATGTGAAAATGACCATAAATATGACCATTGAATTATTGCGCTCAGTCATTTATTTCTCTAAAATGCCTGTTTTATTATATTTGGGGTGGTGGCAGGAAGCCAGATTCTTGTATGCCAATTGACACGCTATGTCCTATGGATCCGCCAAAAGGATTGTTCTGTACAGAAGGGGACATGGACTGCAGAGCCATGTGCATTGATCACGTGAAAAGGAGGGAGCTTCTGAAGTGAATGGGGATGGTGGAGCTGTAATGTCCACAACGAAGAGGTAAACGGTGAAGAGAAGGCTGCGTTCTCTTTATACAGCTGATGAGCAGGGGTGCCAGGAGTCAGGCCCCCACTGATCTTAGGGCTCATGCACAAGTTCGTATGTATTTTGCAGTCTGCAAAACACGGATCTGCAAAAAAAATATGGATGACATCCGTATTGCATCCAGTTTTTTTTGGGCGGATCCATTGTAACAAGGCCTATCCCTGTCCGCAAAACGGACAAGGATAGGACATGTTCTATCTTTTTTTGCGGAACGGCAATGTGGAAACAGAATGCCAACTGAGTCATTTCTATTTTCTTGTAGACCCATTGAAGTAAATGGTTCTGCATACGGGAAAAAAAATATGCCTGTTTGCATGAGCCCTATATCAATATAGAAAAAGTGGACCACACCTTTAGGTCTCCTGCACACGAACGTGTGCGCCCCTTGGCCGTGCTGCGGGCCGCAATGCACGAACACCGACCGTGGGGCAGCCGCAGCGGATCGTGGACCCATTCACTTTAATGGGCCCGCAATCCGGCCGTTCCGCAAAAAGATAGGACATGTTCTATCTTTTTGCGGAATGAAAGTACGGGACGAAACCCCACGGAAGCACTCCGTAGTGCTTCTGTAGGGTTCCGTTCCGCACCATTCCGCATCTCCGGACTCATTCACTTTAATGGGCCCGCAATCCGGCCGTTCCGCAAAAAGATAGGACATGTTCTATCTTTTTGCGGAATGAAAGTACGGGACGAAAGTGCTTCTGTAGGGTTCCATTCCGCATCTCCGGATTTGCAGACCCATTGAAGTGGGAATGCACACGGAACAGTGCCCGTGTATTGCAGGTCCGCAATACGACAACAGGACACCTACGGTCGCGTGCAGGAGGCCTTAAGATGCATCAGCCACTCTGATAAATTTGGTGCATCTTTAGGGTAAAGAGGAGATATTAAAGTCGTATCTGTCCTTTATACTTTCTCTCCTGTGATCCAACTTCTGGCTTTGGCTTCCAAAACTGCATCAAGAATTCTGACCAGGTTGTTGATTGGATTTTGACCATGTTTTGGCCATTTTGACGATGCGTATCCAGTTTGATTTTGAATGCTCTGATTCTGCTCTTGTCTTAGCTCCATTGAATGGCGCTAAACCGCGAGCTGGCTCCTGACATGTGTACCAAGGTGTCCGCACAGTGGAAAACCACATGAATAATCTTCAGCCGCATCAGGAACTTTCAGTACAGGTGCTGCACGGTTTTCTGTGCAGAATCAGTGCTGAAAACTGTGCCAAAAATCCCACGCGTGAACATGCCCTTAGGTTACCTGTACATGGTGCAGATTTGTATCGTGGCAAAACAGCACAAAAAAACCTACATACATCTGCACTATTTATCACAGGTTTGGTGCAGTTGAGGTTTATAATGTGGATTTTCTGTTCATGTTAAGATTAAGAACCTCATTGAAGTTTATAGAAAAAACACTCTATAGACCAGTGACCTGCTGTGCATTTAAAAATCCACAAGCCCGATTTCTATACGGAAGAAAAAAGTATGAGATTGTCCAATCTCATTCACTTTTTACACTGTGGTTTTTCTGCATGAAAATCCACGTAGATAAACACTTGTAATCTGCAATGTGCGCTGGTAGCCTTAAAGGGGTATTCCGGTAGCTAAAAGTTATCCCCTATCTTACTGCTGGGACCCCCACCGATCACGAGAATGGGGGCCCCGTACCCCCTAGAGCTCCCCTGAGATGACCAGAGCGTTCGGTTGCACATGCCCAAGTATAGTGCTAGGCTATCTCCGGAACTCCCATAGAAATTAATGGAGCAGCCACGCCTATGTGTGACGGGCTTCTCCAGTCATTTCAAGGGAGCTCCATGGGGTACGGGGCCCCCGTTCTTGTGATCGGTGGGGGTCCTACCACTGGGACCTGTGGATGGGGGATAACTTTTACCTACCGGAATACCCCTTTAAACCATTCAGTATAAGTATATAGGGGAGAATTCATCACATCCTGCTCTCCTCACTTCTGGCTTCAAAAAGTCACAAAAAAATTGGTTTTGCAGCATTCGGCCTCATGCACACGGCCGTTGTTTAGGTCCGCATCCGAGCCATTCACTTCAATGGGGCCGCAAAAGATGCGGATAGAACTCCGTGTGCTGTCCGCATCCATTGCTTTGTTCCATGGCCCTGCAAAAAAAATATAACATGTCCTATTCTTGTCCACGCTTTGCGGACAAGATTAGGCATTTATATTAAAGGCTGTCCGTGCCGTTCCGCATTTGCGGAACGTGCACGGACGCCATCCGTGTTTTGCGGATCTGCGATTTGCGGACCGCCATGAGGCCTTCTTCTGAGATTATGGCCTCATGCACACGACTGTTTGGTTTTTTGCGGTCCTCAAACCACGGATCCTCAAAAAACGGAAGCCGCCCGTGTTGCCTTCCGCAATTGGCGGAACGGAACGGGAGCCGGCAATATAAATGCCTATTCTGGTCCGCAAAGCGCGGACAAGAATAGGACATGTTATATTTTTTTTGCGGAACCGCGGAACGGAGCCATGGATGCGGACAGCACATGGAGTGCTGTCCGCATCTTTTGCGGCACCATTGAAGTGAATGGGTCCGCATCCGAGCCGCCAAAACGGCGGCTCGGATGCGGACCTAAACAACTGTCATGTGCATAAAGCCTATCTGTCTAAAAATGTGCGACTTTTTACAACACTCAGGCCCCTTTCAGATGAGCGAGTGTCACACTCCGGACTCGCAGCGCAGCACCCGTCCTGCCCTTCCAGCACTGCCGGGGTCACATAGTATTATATTGATTTATGATGCTATGTGATCCTTCTGGAATGTATTGGATAACACTGACATAATCACGGAGATGCGGAACGGAAGCTCGGATCAGAACCCAACGGAAGCACTACGGGGTGTTTCTGTCCGTGCCTCCGCACCGCAAAATAATAGAACTTTTTTTTTGAACTGCGGACAGATCACGGACCCATTCAAGTTAAATGGGTCTCGATCCATCCCGGCCGCCGCACGGACGTTGCCCGTGCATTGGGGATCGCAAATTGCAAAGTGTATGAAATTACACAAATCTCATGTACACTTTGCAGATTTTTTTATGTGTGGAAATTGACCTGCCGTGCGGATTTCAAAATGAATAGCATGTCAATTATGTTTGCGGTTTTAGCTGTAGATTTCACTCTTTTCAATGGAAGATGTGGCAAAACCGCATCTAATCCAAAACAAAATCTGCAATTAGACATTTCGGATTATGGTACAGGTATACTGCAAAAACGCAATATGTGCGTTCACCTGACACCTTGTGCAGATGGGTAAGGTTTGCATGCAGCAGATTTATTGCTGAAATTTCAGGTCCTTTTTTGCCATTCCCATTCAGATATATTGGACATATTTTTTTCAGTTGCATACATTTCTGCAGCAAATCTGCTGCTTGTGAGTATTCGTCGTGATGGTTTTACATCAGTTTTTCATGCAGTTTTCGAGCCAGAACCAGAAGTAGACGCAAAATGAAGGGGAAGTATAAGGCCTCGTTCACACTTCAGTGTTTGGTCAGTGATTTCCATCAGTGATGGAACAGGTGCAGATATTTCCATTAGGCTAGGTCTACACGACGACATGTGTCGCATAGGGCACAACTACACTGCAACATTTGTTACGCGACAATTTTTATAATGATAGTATATGCGACATCCTGCGATGTGACAGTCGCAGAAAAATTCATCTCAAATAGATTTTTTGCGACTGTCGCGTCTCAGTGCGACACCATAGACTATCATTATAAAAATTGTCGAGCGACATTGGTGCGACAAAATGTCGCGTGACAAATGACGTCGTGTAGACCTAGCCTTATGCCCTGCACACAACCGTTTTTTCCCCCCGTTTACTGGCCGTTTTTTGCGAGTGTACGTGACGTTTTTTTATGTTCTGTATATGGTTCCGTATACGGAACCATTCATTTCAATGGTTCCGGAAAACAAAAAAACGGAATGTACTCCGTATGCATTCCGTTTCCGTATTTCCGTTCCGTTTAAAGATAGAACATGTCCTATTATTGCCCGCAAATCACGTTCCGTGGCTCCATTCAAGTCAATGGGTCCGCCAAAAAAACGGAACACATACGGAAATGCATCCATATGTCTTCCGTTTCCGTTCCGTTTTTTGCGGAACCATCTATTGAAAATGTTATGCCCAGCCCAATTTTATCTATGTAATTACTATATACTGTATATGCCATACGGAAAAACGGAATGGAAAAACGGAACGGAAACACAACGGAAACAAAAAAAGGAACAACGGATCCGCGAAAAATGGACTGCAAAACACTGAAAAAGCCATACGGTCGTGTGCAGGAGGCCTTAGGCCTAGTTCACATGAAGGTTTTTTTTGCGAGTGTACGGGACGTTTTTTTTTTTGTTCTGTATACGGTCTATATATGGAACCATTCATTTCAATGGTTCCGCAAAAAAAACGGAATGTACTCTGTATGCATTTCGTTTCCGTATTTCCGTTTTTCCGTTCCGTTGAAAGATAGAACATGTCTTATTATTGCCCGCAAATCACGTTCCATTGCTCCATTCATGTCAATGGGTCCACAAAAAAAACGGAACACATACGGAAATGCATCCGTATGTCTTCTGTATCCGTTCCGTTTTTGCGGAACGATCTATTGAAAATGTTAGGCCCAGGCCAATTTTTTCTATGTAATTACTGTATACTGCATATGCCATACGGAAAAACGGAACGGAAACGGAAACACAACGGAAACAAAAAAATGGAACAACGGATCCGTGAAAAACGGACCGCAAAACACTGAAATAGCCATACGGTAGTGTGAAAGAGGCCTTAGGGTGCCTTCACATGCAGCAGATTTTGTGGCAGAAAATTCCACAACTGAAGCTCAATTCCATTCATCTTAATGGAGCTTGCAGAAATCTATGTGCTTGCTGCTCCATGGAACAGATTTTCAGTTGCAAAATTTTCGGTGACAAAATCTGCCACATGTGTGGGCACCCTAAGGGCTCTTTCACACGAGCGGATGCCGTGCGGGTAATCCACTGCGTGAATGAGAGCCAAGCCCCGTTCCGGACAGCAGAGACACGGAGCAGTAACATGATTGATAACGCTCCGGGCCTCTCTGTGGTCTGTTTACTACAAAACCACAGTGAGATAAAGTTGTCATCGTGGTTTTGTAGTATAAAAGATCCCAGAGAGGCACGGAGCGTTATCAATCATGTAAATGCTCCGTGTCTCTGCTGTCCAGAGCGCAGCTTGGCTCTCATTCACGCTGCGGATTCCACTTGTGTGAAAGAGCCCTTAGGGTCGTTATACGCATTGAGTTGGCACTTATCTGCCAGAATAACCACTTGCATTTTTTGGACACCTGCAGGTTTTGTATGTTGTATTTTCTGCATACAGTGGAGGTCATTTATCAAGGGACTTGCAACTTTTTTAGCTGTAAAAAAAAAGTCACAAGTGTACACCAGTTGGGCGTGTCGGGGGGCGTGCTGGGATACCAGCCCCAGAAAATTTACTTACATTTGTGCCTGGGAACTTTCTTACATTCGCGCCTGGCTGCCGTAGTTTTTACTCCAGGAGCACGGAGTGCCACAGATGCACCTAATTTATGATGGATCTTGCGGCAGCGCAGAGGGGGAAACTAAGACTGGCGTAAAAAAAGCTGGTCTTAGTAAATGTGCACCTATGTGTGAAAGCAGGGACAGGACCTCTCATGGACACACACTGCGAGTTCATCACATTCAACTCGCTAGTGTGTGTCTGGCCTAAGGTTTTTGCATTCACATTAGGCCTCTTGCACACAAACGTAAGGGCTCCGTGCCGGAGCCCGCAATGCACGGGCAGCGACCATGGGGCAGCCGCATGTGGATCACGGGCCCATTCATTTGAATGGGGTCCGCGATCCGTCCATTTCGCAAAAAGATAGAACAAGTTCTATTTTTTTTGAGCAATGGAAGCACGGAACGGAACACTACGGAGTGCTTCCGTTACGCACCGCATCTCCGGATTTGCGGACCCACTCAAGAGAATGGGTACGCATCCATGATGCGGAATGCACACGGCTGGTGACCCGTGTATTGCGGAACCGCTGTATGCGGTCCGAAGCATGGGCACGGAGCCCTTACGTTCATGTGCAAGAGGCCTTACTGTTTAGCTTTCCGTTCTTCTGATCCGTAAAAGGAAGAGAGAGAAAAAAAAACAGGATCCGTTTGTTAGACGGAAAAAAGTCCTGCCTGCAGTACATTTTTTTTCCCCCATCTAAAAAAATGGATTTCAAATAGAAATGGCTCAAACGGAAGACAACTGATGCAACAGGATCCGTTTTTTCACAGGATCCTGTTTTTTCCCTCTCTCTCTTCTTTTGACGGATCAGAAGAACGGAAAGCGAATACACCCTTAGAAAAATGAATGGTCACAGTGGTCATTTTCTAATGCCAGTTTGTCATTAAAAAAAAAGTCACAAGCCCCTTTTTGCAACTTTTTGGAATTTTTAAGCCATCCTATCCACTGGGGAGTGGTGCCAGGGGTGTGTCATGGCCATCAGCCCCTGCAAATCCACTAACATTTAGGGCTCATGCACACGACCCAGGTCTTTGTCCGCATCTAATCCGCATTTTTTGCAGATTGGATGTGGACACATTCACTTCACTGAGGCCACACAACATGCGGATAGCACACCGTGTGCTGTCCGCATATGTATGTCCATTCTGTGGCCCTGCAAAAAAGAAAAAAAAAAGAAAAATAGAGCATGTCCTATTCTTGTTCGTTTTGCGGACAAGGATAGGAAATTTCTGAAGGATAAAAAAAAAATAAAAAAATGGAGCCAGGATTTTGGCTGGTATCCATGTTTGCCGGATCCGCGATTTGCGGACCGCAAAAACGGCTACGGCCATGTGCATGAGCCCTTATGCCTGGAAACAGGTGCAAATGTTGGCAGAAAACTACTTAAGTCAGGGGCTGGAGTAGTTTTTGTCTAGACGCCTGGACTGCTGGAGAATGCGCCTAATTTATAAGTGCCTGGTCTAATCATAAATTCAGCACCTCCTCCGGCAGTGCAGGGGCTATCAAACACTGGTGTAAAAAAAGTCTTCGATAAATGACCCCCAATGTATGCAAAAACGTCCCAAAAAATGCCAGCACAAATTTGTGTGTGGGAACTAGAGATGAGCGAATTTCAGGTTATGAAATTCGTTCACGCTTCGTTTGGTGGTAAAAGGTGCCTTTAGAGGCATTCCGTTATTCATTCCGTCATAATAGAAGTCTATGGGCTGCAAAACGGATCTGTCCCGTATCTGTTATGCAGGACAGGACTCTCCTGCATAACGGAAACGGAACGGATCCGTTTTGCAGCCCATAGACTTCTATTATGACGGAATGAATAACGGAATGCCTCTAAAGGCATTCCTTCATAGAATTGCGTTATGGTCCGTGGTAAGGGAATCCATAACGCAATTCACCTTTTACCACCAATTGAAGCGTGAACGAATTTTATAACCTGGAATTCGCTCATCTCTAGTCTCTATGTTAACCAAACTCCATGCAGGCACATCCCCTCCACACCTTGATTGTCAATCAAGCCAAATACTATTTAAACCAGCACCTGGGCTGTGCTATTGGCCAGACATTATGGCTAGCTTCACAGAAGAGGCAATGGATAACTACATGTATTCAGCATATAACCCTTACTCCTACAGGTACTTTAATCCTAATCCTAAAAATAAAGGGATGAGTTGGAGGCAGAGGAACTATCTGTCCAACTATGGTGACACTGGAGAATATTTTGATAACTACCAAAGGGCTCAGTTAAAGGCTATCCTGTCTCAGGTAAATCCCAACCTTACCCCAAGGCTGAGAAAAGCAAATACCAGAGATGTTGGCATCCAGGTAAATCCCAGACAGGATGCATCTGTCCAGTGCTCATTGGGCCCTAGAACTCTTGTGAGGAGGAGGGTAGGAACCATCACAAAAGCTGAGCAGGTTCCTTCAGACCAGGGAAGCCCTGCATCTCCCACTAAGACCGTACACTTCCCCAGAACCATAGCCGTGTACTCGCCTGTTGCTGCTGGGAGACTTGCAACTTTCCAGGATGAGAATAAGGATACTCCAAAAACAACTGAGGAGACTGCAAAAGATGATGCCTCGCTAAATGTAAGCGATAAAGAGAGCAAAACAGATGGTGAAACCAAGGAAGCCAATAAAGAGGATGATGAGGCCCAATCCACCCCTTCTCCTGGGGAGACGAGACTGAGGTTCCAGGCAAGTAACTTCTCACAATGTGTTTGATCTAGATTATAAATGCAGTAGAACTGTCATCTGACTAGCAGCACCACCACATACTAAGGCCATGGTCCTACTTACAGAACTTGTGACATTTTGGTTGAGGAATCCCACTGAAACTTCAAAATCCTTGGGATAGATCACAAGTCTCAGATTGGTGGGGTTCTGGCACCCCCACAATCAGCTGTTTGTAGGTGCTGGAACTGCCACTGAGAGCAATGCTAGGAGCACCGCTCCATTCAAAGTGTAGTGGCTATGCAGGGAGCTGAGCTATGGTAACCAGGCACGGCCATTACACGTGTTTCTAGCTCGGTTCTGAATGGTGGTTCTGGTGGCTTTAGGTAACAGCTGATGACCTATCCTAAAGATGGGTCAGGAATATTGTTAGCCTGGACAAGCCCTTTAAAATTCGCAACATTTCCTGCTTTTGCATTCAAATGGGAACTGCTTTTGGGACCCCCAACATGTAAATATGGTATAGCATTTTTTTTGACCAGTAAAAAAAAAACTGTGTAGGAACAATTAGAATAAAATTCCACTAGGCAAAAACATCCACCCTGTATTTAATATTTCCCATAGGCTTTCAGCTAAAATCTGAAGCTGGTATTTTTACCACAAAGCGCTAAAAGTGCAGAAACGCCATAAAATGGTTTTCAGCCTGAAAGTGACTGTCCTGGCACACAAGTTCCAAAGTGGGGGATCCCTCGCTTTGAAGTCCATATGTTCTATTAGCAGAGGGGTTCATATTGTGAGCACTCCTTTCGAAGAGTCAATACTCAACCACCACAGCACAAAGGCAATGTTAAGAACCTGTTCCCCAATTCCACAGTAGCCTTGTTGCACTATCCATTCCTGATGTATTACTTTTCTCCTGATAGTTCCTGGAGCAGAAGTATGGCTATTACCACTGCAAAGACTGCAACATTCGCTGGGAAAGTGCATATGTGTGGTGTGTGCAGGGCACAAACAAGGTGGGTGTTTTATTATGTGCGGCAGGACCAGGTGCACACTACAGGAACTCAGTGACTCTTGCTTCTCTCAGGTGTACTTCAAACAGTTCTGCAGGACATGTCAGAAGTCCTTTAATCCTTATCGGGTGGAGGATATCATGTGTCAGGTATGTGCGTTATCCAATAGTTTATTTTTATTTTATTAATGGGTCTGCAATCTGGAAGGTCCAGTGAGGCACTGAAGCACTATGGAGTGCTTCCATGGGGTTTCTCTCCGTTCCTGCACACCGCAAAAACTTTTTTTTTTTGGACGGCTCACGGACCCATTTAAGTTGAGTGGATCTGTCTGAGGAATCTGCACAGAATGGCCGACCAATGGTTGTGTGCATGAGCCCTAAGGGAGTTTTCATCACTGTTTTTACATTCTTCAGATCTGTCAGAAAAACAGAAGGAAAAAAAAACATAACCAATCCTGTGCATCAGTTATGCAGATTTGGCATCTGTTTGAGCAATTTCTGTCATGTCTCAGACCGGGAAAAGTCTTGCATGCAGAACATTTTTATTTTTAAATAAGGGCTCATTCACACGACAGTGGTTTTTGGTCTGCATCCAAGACAAATTTTTTGTGGACCCATTCACTTCAATGGGGCCGCAAAAGATGCAGACAGCACTCTGTGTGCTGTCTGCATCCGTTGCTCCGTTCCGTGGCCCCGCAAACATTAAGGCATGTCCTATTGTCTGTTTTGCAGACAAGAATAGGCATTTCTATAATGGGCCTCCCGTTCCGCAAATTGCAGAAGGCACACGGGCGGCATCTGTGTTTTGCGGATCCGCAATTTGCGGATCGCAAAACATGGCAGTTGTGTGAACAAGCCTTAAGGCTGAGTTCACACTTCAGTTATTTGATCTGTGATTTCCATCAGTGAGTGAGCCAAAACCCGTAGTGAAGCCTCCAGAGGTATAATGGAAAGATCTGCACCTGTTCTGTGCTTCTGACCCACACCTGGTTTTGGCTCATAACTGATTGAAATAACTGTAGTGTGAACTCAGCCTAACAGATGCTTTTTACAAGAATTGTTCTTTCTCTTGACTAAGAACAGAAAAATTACAACAGGGCTCCATGTGGCAGATTTCATTGCAGAAACTTCTGCAACTGAAAATTGGTTCCATTCATCTCACTGGGGTTGTCTTCTCAGGAAGCACATGGATTTCTGCAAGCCCCATTCAGATGATTGGAAATTATTTTCAGTTGAGAACTTCTGCAACAATCTGTGTGAAGGTACTCCTATACACTGTCTTGGTTGAAATGCAACACTTAGGCTACGTCTACACGACGACATTTGTCACCCAACAATAAGTCGCACGACAGATGGGGCACAACTACACTGCAACATTTTGTTGCACCAATGTCACGCGACAATTTTTATAATGGCAGTCTATGGTGTCGCACTGCAACATGCTGCAACAGTCGCAGAAAAATCCATCTCGAATGGATTTTCTGCAACATGTTGCGCGACAAATGTCGTCGTGTAGACCTAGCATAAAACCTGTCTGAACATCTTGAATGATGCCAAAGTTGAACTTTATACAATTTTTTTGGTATTTTATTTATTTTTTTAGAGCTGCAAGCAAACTAGGTGTATCTGTCCTGTGAAAGAGCGCCATGTGGACCCAAAAAGACCCCACCGCCAAGACCTGTGTGGGAGGTGCAAGGGCAAGAGGCTCTCCTGTGACAGCACCTTCAGTTTCAAGTACATCATTTAATCCAGGCTTGTGTACTTTCCTAATGTTGGGCCAGATTCCACCCCCCATTACAGTAGCTAAACTGGTGACTTCTAATGCAATAGAGATCTTCTCACACCATGTATCAGTATACTGAATAAAATATCTTACAATGAAGTGGTTCACATGACTCTGTGCGTTGGACTATAAAAATAGAAATTTGTGAACTAATGAATTGGTTTACGGCTCGCTCTTTAGCGTGGCATCAGAAGAGCCGTACATTTGTCAACAAAGCTGATGGCATCAAGGGGAGCCTTTCCCTAAGTTATTTTGGGTGTTTGAGGGAAGGTGAGTGTTACCCACTGATTATTTAAGGTATGTCACTACAGGACTAAGGATTACATGTGCATTGTGCCTACTAGTTTTTCCAATTGGGTTGTCCAGGATAGCTTTCTGGTACAGATGGGGGTCACATTCTCTGCTGTAGCCAGTGACATACCGCTAGGTCAATCAGTGCTGAGGCTATTCATTGGCTGTAGCAGGGCATGTGAAGGCCCCCCCCCCCCCCCCCCCCGGTCCAAACAATGTAAACTTCTGGCACAAAGTGCAGTGAAGACAGCTGAGGAACCAAGCAGCAGGTAAGTAGGTTTCCCTTCACTGGTCCAGTGGGGATGGGGTGGTAGTCAAAAAATAAAATAAAAAAATTATATATATATATATAATTGAGAACCCCTTTAAGGTCAAGACTGACTTGTCAATTTCAAAATGGAATTCTTTTTAACTATCCTTTTAGTTGTGTGCTTTGGGTCAGCTTGACCTCATGGACTGCTGCCCATACAGTCTCTCGGAAAATGCTTTCATACACCTTAGAGCTCATTGTCCTGTCAATGATTGGAAGGCATCTGGCCTTCAGACAGCAAATCTGCCCAAAAACACGCTGCTCCCTCCATCATGCTTTACAGTTGGGGTGAGGTTTTGGTCTGCAGCGTTAATTTTCCTCCAAATGTGGTGTTGTGCTAAGAAGAACTTGTGTCTCATCTCTTCATAGATTTTTCCAGAAGCATTGCAGATGGTCTTGGGCTTGAGCCTGGATGCAACTTTTTTTTTTAAGCAGCTTCTGTCATGGTGTCCTTTTCACTTTCTCTTAGGGTCCATTCACACATCTGCAAAATGGGTCCGCATCCATTCTGCAATTTTGTGGAACGGGTGCAGACCCATTAATTTTCAATGGGGCCGTAATGTGCTATCCGCATTTGCGGATCCGCACTTCCGCAAGAAAATAGAACATGTCCTATTCTTGTCCGCAATTGCGGACAAGATTAGGCATTTTCTATTATAGTGCAGGCGATGTGCGGTCCGCAAATTGCGGAATGCACATTGCCAGTGTCCATGTTTTGCGGATCCGTAATACACTTACGGACGTGTGAATGGACCCTTTATTTGTCTTTCTAAGGCCTCATGCACACGACCGTTGTGTTCCGTTCTGCAAAATAGGGTTCCGTGATCCGTTTTTGTTTCTGTGTCTTCCTTTTATTTTTGGAGGATCGCCAGACATGAAGGAAAGTAAAAGTCTAAGTCAAGTTTGCCATGCGAATGATAGGGAAAAAAAAGCGGATGACAATCTTGTGTGCCATATTTTATTTTTGGGACCAAACCTGGGTAAGGTTGTTTTACTATATTATTTACAGATGCCTAACTAGGCAATATAACCTGTCTTGACCCAGGTGTAGATTAATACTTCTCTTTTATTGAGATACTCTAAAATGTGATATGTACTAACATGTGTGCAATTGCACTCTTTAATTGAACTTAAACAACACCAAGAAATGATAAATTAAAAACACAACGCACCTCTGCACTGATGAAGGAATTGGATGGACACATTGAGGGTATGAGAGATCTCCCACCCTGTGTCCTTAAAAGCAATGTGCTGCTAATGTCTCTAGAGAAGGGCCGCAGCACCATGCGTGGCTCACTGCCAGCTGAGAGTGGTTGTAATGACAACCTTATGAGGTGGTGCGGGAATAATGATTCAGCCCACTACACACAGCGCATAACAATTGATCTCAACTGGAAATGATGGCATCGGGGGCCCAGCAGTGATTGCCCTATTGACTGATTTGTTAGACTAACCAAGCGCCGTCTGTCACTGACCGCTAGGTGCTTGTGATCAGTGGAGAGGTACAGAGCAGTTTAAAATCTAAAGCTGTCCCCCGACATGTTTCGCCAGTATTCTGGCTTCTTCAGGGGTAAATGGACAGCCATGGCTGTCCATTTACCCCTGAAGAAGCCAGAATACTGCACCACCTCATAAGGTTGTCATTACAAGCACTCTCAGCTGGCAGTGAGCCACGCATGGTGCTGCGGCAGTGTGTGGCCCTTCTCCCACCCTGTGTCCTTATAAGCAACGTGCTGCTAATGTCTCTAGAGATCTCTCATACCCTCAATGTGTCCATCCAATGCCTTCATCAGTGCAGAGGTGCATTGTGTTTTTAATTTATCATTTCTTGGTGATGTTTAAGTTCAATTAAAGAGTGCAATTGCACACATGTTAGTACATATCACATTTTAGAGTATCTCAATAAAAGTGAAGTATTAATCTACACCTGGGTCAAGACAGGTTCTATTGCCTAGTTGGGCATCTGTAAATCTTGTGTGCCTCCATGTTTTTTCATGGTCCCATTGACTTGAATGGGTCCCCGAACTGTTTTCTGTGAAAAAAAATAGGACAGGTTATATATTTTTTGACTGACTGGAACCACGGATCACAGACGGTGCATTAGCTGAGTTTTCAACGGACCCATTGAAAGTCAATGGGTCCGCAGAAAATCACGAACGGACACGGAATAAAACGGTTGTGTGCATGAGGCCTAATAGTGAAAACATGAACAAGGGGTTTTGCAGATTGCAGTCTTCTGTGGGGTTTTGCAGTTGCCCTTGAAGGGGTTGGACATGTTTATACCTTCCATTGTACAAATGATCTATCTTCTTGACCCGTTTTGCTGTTTGCTTGTGGTAGCATCCTCTGCTGTAAACTGTGGCTGTGCTGTTCATGAGCATCCAGTGCAGGGCTTGCTTCAGCCAACCACCAATCCATTCAGTAGTACACGCTCCTGGCTTTTATTTTACAGCGCAGACGGTTATCCACCTCTGCTTGCTCCTGTCCCATCAAGTGTTACTACCTGTACTCTGCAGAGGAAACATTGTCAGCATGTCCAATCTTCTCCTGCTCTGCTTCATGATATATACAAGCTCCGGAAATGGTTTTCACTGTGCAGACTCCATATGAAGTGTTTAGACAGCGCGTGCACAGAACACTTCAAGGGAAGTCTGCAGTGAAACTAGGACTGAAGCCTGCATATTTCAAGAAGCAGAGCAGAAGATTGGGCATGCTGACAACCCTTCATCCTGAGTGGGTGAAGTGAGCCCCGCCACTGGATGATGCCATATGACCATGCATGTGCGCGCTGATGCCAAGGGAGCTGCCTGGGCCCTCCTCATGGCTGTCCAGTGGAAGTTTTTAGAGATGTATTTTATGATAGAAACATAGAATGTGTCGGCAGATAAGAACCATTTGGCCCATCTAGTCTGCCCAATATACTGAATACTATGAATAGCCCCTGGCCCTATCTTATATGAAGGATGGCCTTATGCCTATCTCATGCATGCTTAAACTCCTCCACTGTATTTGCAGCTACCACTTCTGCAGGAAGGCTATTCCATGCATCCACTACTCTCTCAGTAAAGTAATACTTCCTGATATTACTTTTAAACCTTTGCCCCTCTAATTTAAAACTATGTCCTCTTGTAGCAGTTTTTCTTTTTAAATATTCTCTCCTCTTTTACCTTGTTGATTCCCTTTATGTATTTAGCAGTTTCTATCATATCCTCTCTGTCTCGTCTTTCTTTCAAGCTATACATGTTAAGGTCCTTTAATCTTTCCTGGTAAGTTTTATCCTGCAATCCATGTACCAGTTTGGAGAGAGTTCAGAGAAGAGCTACTAAAGTATCAATATCCTTCTGGAGATATGGTCTTCAGTACTGCGCACAATACTCCAAATGAGGTCTCACTAGTGTTCTGTAGAGCGGCATGAGCACCCCCCTCTTTCTACTGGTAATGCCTCTCCCTATACACCCAAGCATTTCGCTAGCATTTCCTGCTGGTCTATGACATTGTCTGCCTACCTTTAAGTCTTCTGAAATAAATACCCCTAAATCCCTATCCTCACTGATTTTATATTGTGTCTTGGGTTTTTACGTCCCAGGTTCATTATTTTGCACTTATCAACATTAAATTTTAGTTGCCAGATTTTAGACCATTCCTCTAGTTTTCCTAAAATCCTTTTCCATTTGGTGTATCCCTCCAGGAACATCAACCCTGTTACAAATCTGTGTCATCAGCAAAAAGACACACCTTACCATCGAGGCCTTCTGCAATTTGCTGATCAAGATATTAAACAATATGGGTCCCAGAACAGATCCCTGAGGTACCCCACTGGTACTGTGGTATAATGTGCCAAAATATGGAATTGCTGGCCCTGCCTTCCATCAATTTAGACCCGACTATGAAACCGGGCCAATCTTAGTGGCCCTGGAAAAAAAAATATATATATATACTAAGTTCCCAGTCTGCCCCTGCAGACAAAGTAAACCCACTGAAGTCCATGGGTATGTCAACACTGATAGCGTCCATGTGCTTTCAGTGTTTCATAGATCACTGGTAGGGGATGCTCTGGAAACTAATTTTTAGCTGAGTAATGTCGTGGAATACTGATGACGCAGGAAGGGCAAATAACAGACCTGGATGAAACATGCACGTATTTTCCATGGACCTCAAATGGACATGTGGTATTCTCATTTTCCACAGACAGCGCATGTACCCATTGCATTTAGGCTACATTCACGGGTCCGCAACACACCAGCCCGTCACCCCCATAGAAATGCCTATTCTTGTCTGCAAGCTGCGGACAAGAATAGGACATGCTCTATCTTTTTGCGGAGCTGCGGCCCCAAAATCGGGGCCGCAATTGCGGCTGCAGCCAGCACACTGTGCTGTCTGCATCCATTCCGCCCCCATAGAGAATGAATGGGTCCGCAAAATTGCGGAAAGGATGCAGACCTATTTTGCGGACGTGTGAATGGAGCCTTAATGTGTGGTTTTCCACTGACCATGGGACATGTAGCACTACTTTGGTCCATGATACTGACCAGACATTCCCATTGAAGTCTAATAGGGCCAGATTTATCATTACACTTACATCTTCCTCCACTTTTGCACAAACATTTGTGACTTTTTCACTCTTATTTTGACCTGAGCTAACGATAAATCTGGCCCATAATATAGGTCTGTGAAAAACCACTAACGTAACGTGGATTGCATCAGAGTTCTGTCAGTGTTTCATGGACCAATGGTAGGAGATTCTCTGGAAATTATTATTTTTTAGCTGAAACGGACACAGAAATGTGACTGATGCATTAGAATAGAAGCAGCCAGGGTCAAGACCATGTGCCGCTTAAACTCTTTGGTACCAGAACCAATATCACTCAGCTGATATTCTAGCATCTTAAGATGCAGTCTGCTAGAGAGCCTCTTCAATACCCTTTCTTAGGAGTAATGACAATACAGCAGGAATTCATACTTCAGTCTCCATCCAGGAGCAAGACCTCAACCATCACAAAGGCGCGCACACAGAAAAGAGGTGGTAACATTACACAATCTTTTTATTTAACAAAAATGAATGGCTGGTAGGATGTAAGGAATAATGCACTGCTAATAAACTACTTGTCCCCAGTAAGTACTTCTTAAATTACCATCTAAAGTACCAAATTTCCGTCTGGTGTCAAATAAAATAGTGATTACTTAGTACTAATGTGCCATGATGACGGGTCAGATCGGTGGTTCCTTCAGGTGACATGGATTGCTCTTACAGGTTCATACCTGCAGTCTTTTAGAGTGCAGTTTCATAGTTAACCTCTTCAAAGCCGTGGGCAGCCAGTTCCAAGTGTTAAACAGTTAATATGTACATAATTCTGGTTTTCAGAGGTCCAGTGGCCCCATGAAAAGGCGATGCCAATTAATCTGTCCTTTATAAAGAATACATATCCTCGCGTACAGAAATAAATATATACTTTCTGTTTTTAATCACAGTGGGTAAAAGATGTATAAAAATTGCAGAGTATTCCTTGTTAGACAGGAATCACGGGGCTACAATCATACCTTTTTACAAAAAATTTCATCCGTGTACATAGACACCGGTTATCTTAGTTGTGCTGAAGAATTGGTTCTGTCTATGCATTTCTTGTACAGTGAATGTGTATTGCCAATGCTGTATATTTTTGGTAGCTTATCCTGTATATTTTTCTATAACTGTTTCCTGGTAGATTAAGTTACGGACAATAAGAAATACCTGTTGATATATTCTTAGCTACCAGACATGGTCGTCAGCGTTGGCTCTTCCAAAAGCAACTATGAACAGGGTTTCCTTAGTCTCTGTACACTGACCACCTCAAAGACTGAATTGCACAGATTTACAAGAAAAAAACAAACTGGTTTTACACCGTACGTAGATTCTAGAATATATACAGAATAAAATAAGTTATCTGTTCTGTCTAATGAGAGTTGCTGTTGGGCAGCAGATATCTAAATATACATTAAGAAACTCTCTGCAGGCAGCTACTTTTTGGTTAGTTATCCATATTTATACCATAAACACTGGTCAGAGAACTGAGCAGCATCCTAATAAAATTAAGATATATTATTTCTTTTAGAAACACCGGGGAAAGCCCAGTTTAAAATAATTAAATGTCCTAACATTTACAAGCTATGAGTTGTTAGATCTAATAAAATAAAAATTTATCCAAAAATAATGTCATAGTACTCTTTGAGGCATGCGTGAAGACTATATACAAACATTCATACAATTAGATACAGCCACGCGTTCTGTCCTGTCAACCATCGCTACGGGCAAGAGAGCAAATCAAAAAGACACGTACAACAAATAGCAACATAAACATATAGTTCAATGGTTTCCAAAGTCTTTATAGGCCATCTTCTGCCAAGGTCCCCTGGGACAATCCTCATGGCGCCGAGCATTTATCAGGCATATTGACTCTTGAGTGGCAAGGAACTAAAGAAGGTCTTCGGGCAAGTCACCACAGTCTCTATCATCACGCCTCTGCTTGCCGTCTCCCAGGCAGATGGGCCATATTGCAACTGCACACCTATGTACATCATGTTAGCCCTTTAGCTTGTGGATGGTACATACGTAACAAAGTAAAGGAGAAAAATTATCGCTTTCTCTCTTAAATCCACTATACAGAAAAAGTCCACTACTCCCAGCTTCTCACCCTGGGCTCTGAATGTCCCACTTGCTGGAGCTCAGAGGCATGAGAAAAGAAAAGAATACAACTCAAAGGTATTTTACAGTAATTATGAAAGGTGCTTCATAAGATCATTAGACATCCAGTGCTTGAAAAGTCTGAGGCCTACGCAGCAGCAGGTGCTCAAAACTCAGTGCTCACCATGCTAGTGATGGGCTTGGCTTTAGATAAAAGCTGGTAGGACTGCACCATGCGCAATGACATTCGGATCTCTAGGTTTAACTCCATCAGCTTCGAGCTGGCTTTAGACATGTCCTGCTTGCAGCCAACAATGGCAAAGCTGCCAGTCTGGCCCAGAGTCTGATGTCGGAAATATATGTGCAACAGGGTTTGGATGGGATCATCTTCTTGGCTGCCAAATATTTCATTGGGCCAGATAATCCTAGAAAGCGAAAAATCAGAGTGTACAATTAAATACAGAAGTACTACATAAATGAGACCTTGCTGTCCTATACTAGCCTGGTAATTGCTATACCTTAAAATCTGAAGATCTCCAGTTGGATATTAGTCAAAAGGCTGTAATCATCTATCTCCATAGGGTACCTGCACACAGTGAAAATCTGCACCAAAAACATACATAAATCCGCACCATTTATCACGGGTTTGGTGCGTTCTTTGGTGCATATGTTTGTGCAGATTTTCTGTGTATGTTAACAACCTCATTGAAGTCTATGGGGAAAACCACTGTATCTACGATTTTAAAATCCACACAACAGGTAAATTTGCACACCTAAGACAAGCAAAGTGTACATGAGATTTGTCTAATCTCATTTACTCAGGCAGAAAAAATCCACATTGTGTGCAACTATCCTTAAAAATATTATCTGGGATTATATAAAAGAAAGTTTCAAATTTTTCTTTGTGTGAAAGTGCCAATCTTGTCTGTGAGCCGTGCCTGGTATTGCAGCTAGTCCTCATTCAAGTGAATGGGGATGCTCTGGTAATACCAGACAATACTCATGGATGGGTTCTGTAAAAAAAAGAAACAGCCCCTTTGTTATTTATAATCTTGAACAACAACTTGTTTGCATGCAATTTTAGTTATACTTTGCATTGTTTTTTATTACTAGAACGACGATATACCAAACATAACAGGTGTCAGTGATAAAACCCTTCTTTTAGGGCCTCATGCACATTGCACACTGCTGTTTTGGTCCGCATCCGAGCTGCAGTTTTTGCGGCTTGGATGCAGACCTATTCACTTCAATTGGGCCGCAAAAAGTGGCTCCGTTCCGTGGATCGCAAAAAATATATAACCTGTCCTATTCTTGTCCGCGCTTTGCAGGACAAGAATAGGCAGTTATATTAAAGGCTGTCTGTGCCGTTCTGCAAATTGCGGAACGCACACGGACGCCACCCGTGTTTTGCGGATCCACAATTTGCGGACTGCAAAACACACAACGGTCGTGTGCATATAGCCTAATAGCAATGATTTGGACAAGTACTGTTTGCTTCAAGATGAAATTCTAGCTTTCTGGAAAACAAATCCTTCAGTCTTAAAGGGGTTCTCTGGGATTTACATACTGATGACTTCTCTTCAGGACGGGTCATCAATATAAGATTGGTGAGGGTCCGACTGCCAGCACCCCCGTCAATCAGCTGTTTGAGGAGGTCGCAGCGCTCCGGTGAGCGTCGTAGACTCCTCGCAGCTTACACAGCGCCGTACATTGTATAGTGGCTGTGCTTGGCGCAGCTGCACCGAGGCTATGTGTCCAATGAATGTGACGTCACTGGCCTAGGAAGAGGCTTAAGCACCTAATGAGTGCTCACTCTTTGTACAGCAGATAGTCAGGAGTCAGAACCTCACTGATCTCATATTTATGACCAAACCTTAGGATAGGTCATCAATATGTAAACCCCGGAGAACCCCTTTAATGCTATTCCTCCCAAGTGAGGCGTGCTTTGCATGTTACCTGAATGCCTTGACCTGTGTTATGGCAGACAAAAATTCTTTCCCTCTCAGTGCTTCAATGAGAGAATGGACAGCAACCTCTGTGCTTGCTTGGTAGAATTCGGAAAAGTCACAGTCCTCTATACCGATATTAGATGTGGCCTCTGCCTCTTTCAGACAGGCCTCCAGCTGGCATAGCTCATCTGACATGTTGATGACCTAGAAAACAAATTTGCACATTATTAGACTTCCTTTTAATCACTTCTTTGGCGATTTCTAATATGGTTATCATTTACAGTAGGGGGTGCATTGTATAGGATGAAGTTGCTGGTTATGAAATGTCTTAATATAATAATTAAAGATCCAAGTTACAAGGGCATTCTGTGCTATACTCTACTTTTCACAGCAGCCGGTGCAGGAAGATAATACGGATAATTTTTCATTCTGTAAAATGACTGGAGAGGGAACAACGAGGCTATAAACTCTGACTGGGCCTAGAGAGCCATTTCATCAAGCTCTGCCAGGGGCTGTAAGAGGCATTCCGAGAACTGGAGGCAGCTGGCAGGACTAGTGATGGTACATATGGGAGATAAACGGTGGCTGACTCCTTGAATACCCTGGACATGTATTCATCTCATCAATCTATACATCTGACTCTGTGCCTAGTGTACTGTACCTCCGCCTGCTTCTTAATGGTGTCCACTTGACTGATGAGCTTGCAGTAGGCTTGGAACAGCAGAAGAAGCTGGAAGTGCAGCTTGTAGAGCCTCCGACAAAGCTCCAGCTCCTACAACAAAATGGAGGGAGTTGATGGCATGAGTAACAGTGCCCGCACAAGACAAAGCGAGCAATCAAACACGGTTACTGGTTTAGTACAAGGAAGGAAGGTCAGGCTTCTATTAGAATAACTATACGGTGGCAAGATTTGTGTTAAATGGAAAACATAGAAGACGGAATCACACGTGCTACTTAGAAACAAGCAGCCCAGTAGATTCATTTCATGACGGAAGGAGCAAGCCAGCAATATAGAGAAATCCACCAAATAGGTCACATTCTGGGAAAATGTCCTAGTGGAGGAACTATGAAAAAGGGGCAACAAGGTATTACATAAAGATCTACTGAATGCTCCAAGTCTCATCAATACATATTACACAATGCAATCCACTGTCCTGCAGGTCAATGAGAAAAAGAACAGATCAAACAAAGCCTTGCTTGACTTCTGCATGGATATAACCAGAACTGTGGAGGTGAGAAGTCACCAAATCTATGCATTTGAAAGCAAATAAACATGTGGTATGAAAGAAAGAATGGAATCTATAATGGGCTTCATGGTCACCACTGCCTTTGAACGGCCTGGTGGAAAGCCTTACACAGATGGCCGTAGTGTGTCCGTTTTACGTCTGCAAGATACAGATCCTAAGCAGATCATTATAGAGACACTAAAATGGGGCAGCATTACGTATGTCTGACTGAGGTCTTATATGTTGTAACAAAAAGTCCTCTTGCTGGGACCATCTGTGAGGGAACTAGGAGGTGTAGGCACTCAGGGGCTGGAGGCCCTGTTGCACCTCCTATAATTTGGCCATGTCAGCAATTTTGCTATGGACTTTCTCCCCATTGAATAAACATTCATAGCATCTGCTCTCTTCATGTTTTTATACTTAAGTATGTTTTTGGAGTGGGGGAATAAACTGAAGTCAAATGGTTCCCCATGAAATCTTGTATTGTGCTTATGTAATGTGGTGGCAGGAAACGGTGAACCATAAAGTGGGACGTATAACTATTATATATATATGTTATAGAGGACACATTATTAAAAAAATATGTCTACCAAACGATATGCAATTTATGGAATGTTTAATGGAATGTGATGGGACAAGTTACCTGGTCTGCGGCATAGAAAACGTTGTGACATTACTGGAACGTGGCTACACGATCAGATGCCTATCAATTAACTGGCAAAGTGTTTTCGTGGTTGTATTTATTGCATTACTGTGCATAGTGTATAACACTCTGATATCACAAAGTGATGTGTGACATTTCCACAGAATTCCAGCAATGTGGCAAGAAGGGAATGACACCTTAACACCATGACGTATGAGCCAAGTTACTACACGAGCTACAAGATATTAATGGGAAATCAACAGCTCATGGACACAGACTATGCACACCCAGAGCGCTGGCAGAACACTGCTAGCTCAACAAACGGACAAGACAGGTGAAAGTCAGGCTTTGATCTGACATGTTTAGTATTTGAGAAATCAAGAACCATCACTTACTGCTAGAACTTCCATTTGCTAAGCAAGAAGGGGAGCAGGTCACAAAAACACAAAGGAAGAAAAAGATGGAAAGTTAGTTATAGACCAAGTTCTGTAAAACCTCAGGCAAACAGTCACGATGACTTAACGCTCGGGTTCACCGTAGAGCAGAATTGTCAGCTTCCATCTAGATTCATGCACATAAATTGATATGTAACTTCACAAACACTTTGGGGCAGAGTTACTAATCCAGTGTAATATTTAGACGACGCACCAGATGGATCACGATGGCTGGTGCAGCATTTTTAGAATATCTAGTCCAACTTGATACCACCTATTCGTTGGCTTACTCTCCACCAGAGTTTTAGCGCACTTTTGCAACTTTAACCAAACTCCTTTCCAGCTACGCCACACCAATCAAAGTGTCTAAAATACTTAGCGAATGTGGCACAAAGTATACAAGCCATTTTATTGGAAAACATTTTGAATAGTAAATCTTCCACATTAATTTCCGCATCTTGCATGATTTTGCGTGAATTTTTCTGGTTGCTACAGGAATCAGTCAGCATGATGCTGACGGACACATCCCTGACAGCAAGGCTAAGCTCCTGAGGAGCACTACAATATGGGAGATAATAGCTGACATCTTCAGACACATGCAGGTTTGGCTTGGCATGTGTTCTCCACAGGGAAAGGAGAGTAATGGCAGATTTACACTGGAATATTATCGGGAACGAACTTTAGTATGAATGCTCGTTCACAATTATCGGCCCGTGCAAAAGGTGCCTCTGATCACCTCTGAACGAGCAAGGACATTCGTGGGGTGTATTCGTTTATGCAGCACAATAAACCATCATTTCTGGACATCAGATTGTACTGTGTGAACAGCAATGTTCTACCCAGAAACAATGTATAGGTATGAGGACGAGCGGTGGCCATCACTCACCCTCATACAGTGGTGGTGATCGCTGCATGTAAACGCAGCTCTTAGGCTAAGGCTACACAGCCACATTTACCGCTGAAAAGTCGCGCACCATTTTTTGTAATGACTGACAATGGTGTTGCAATGGGACACGCTGTGACGCAACAGTCACAAAAAATCCATCCTGGTCAGATTTTTTGGGCGACTGTCATGTCACAGTATGTCGGATTGCGACACCATTGACAATCATTACAAAACATGGTGCACGACAAATGCCGCCATGTAGCTGAACCCTTTTTTGTTGCACGACACATGTCGCTGGGTGGTCCTAGCCTTAGCCCCCACTCATGAGGAACCACTCCTTCCCGACTATTGCCTGCTCAGTCGCGGTTTGTAAATGCACCTTCAGCCGCTAGTACACATCTGTGGCGGCTGAAGGTGCATTTACACACTCCAAACAAATTGAACATGCCCAACCCTGGTTTCCCTCAACATCTGCCGTCAGGTGAGAATCAGGACATCTCTACACACATTAGATTATGGGATGGTCCTGAGAGATTCAGAAGACATTCATCTAATTTATATGGTCATGTACAACAACACAGAACTGAGGCAAGACAGGTAAGGCTACTTTCACTCCAGCGTTTTCTCTTTCCGCTATTGAGATCCATCATAGGGTCTCAATATCGGAGGAAAACGCTTCAGATTTGTCCCCATTCATTGTCAAAGGGGACAAAACTGAACTAAAGGGAACGGAATGCACCAGAATGCAATCCGTTTCATTGCCTTCCCGTGATGCACACAAAAGCGCAGCAAGCAGCGTTTTGGTGTGTGTCCTGGGATGCGGAGCAAGACAGATCCGGCATGAAACACAATGTAAGTCAATAGAGACGGATCCGTTTTCTCGGACACAAAAGAAAACAGATCCGTCCCCCGTTGACTTACAATGCTTTTAGAGACGGATCCGTTATTGCTATGTTAAAGATAATACAACCGATCCATTCAGAACGGATGCAGACGGTTGTATTATCATGACTGAAGCCTTTTTGCTGATCCATGACGGATCCAGCAAAAACGCTGGTGTGAAAGTAGCCGAAGTTAAACTGTACACAATGGGACTTTGTTTTAATTCCATTTTACCTACAGAGAAACTGTAGAATTGTGTTCAAATGTGACCTCCTGAAAGACCCCTTATCAGTGGCTGATCTACAAGACCTGCCATGCTGTAACTACATGTGACATGCTAGGTAAAGAAGGACGCCCGTACTGACACTGCTATTTGTACACTTGAGGACCAAAATATATGGTAACTTGTGCTTATCCTTGAGAATTCTTTGCTTTAGAAGATTTATTTTGTGCTCCATTCTATTTCACAGCTAAGGGCCCAATCCACATAAACACCAGCACTCTGCCAACAATTTAGCTGAAGGATGCAACATTTACCAGCCCGGTATATCCCCAATTCTGGATTTGAAAGTTAAAAAATTAAAAAAAGTGTGACTGTATCCAAATGTGCGGAAAAAAAAGGAGCAATTTATTATTTCCCACACAAAAAAGCTATGTTTTCACCTGTGCAGGGGTCTTTATCATGTCTGCTAACGCACCCCTGTGTGGGTTGAAATGTCAGCTTATTAAATAAATTGCTCCTCTATTTGAACATCTGGATGAGTCCACACTCATTTTAATTATTCAGGTTGGAGGAGAAAGCAAGACAACTCCCCCCCCAACAAGTGTACAGGTAAAACTCGAAAAAATTTGAATAATCGTGCAAAGTTCATTTATTTCAGTAATGAAACTTAAAAGGTGAAACTAACATATGAGATAGACTCATTACATGCAAAGCGAGATATTTCAAGCCTTTGTTATAATTTGGATGATTATGGCTTACAGTTTATGAAACCCCAAAGTCACAATCTCCGGTCCCCTTTTCTCAGGGGGTATGGATTAATTAGCTGACTAAAGTGTGACCCTTTGAGCCGAGAATATTGAACCTTTTCACAATATTTTAATTTTAAATTGCATTACTGAAATTAATGAACTTTTGCACGATATTCTAATTTTTCGAGTTTCCCCTGTATATCCTCCCATACTGTAGCAATGACTGCAGGTAACCAAGAAGCAGATTAAAGAGGAAAAAAAAAATATCAACTGCAAACTTGTTAAGGGGGTTACCCATTGAGGCCATAGCAAGTGATGACATCTGTAGGATAACTGGGTCCTGCTAGTTGTTTTCTATTTTAGTATTCTAACAACTGGTGGGAGTAGTAGTCCTAGACCTATCCTAGCAATATGCCGCCTCTTGAGTATGTTGGAATACACCAAATGTTTAAAATAAATAAAACTAGAGACGTAACCATATCTGATTGACCAAAAATTATGAAATCAGCCAACAGGAATGCCATCGATAATGTTAATTCTTCATGTGAGGCAGAAAACGTCTGTTTTACTCCTCCTAGAGGTCTAATCTTCATGGGAAGCACTAACTAAAATACAGGGTGGCAAATGTGTTTTGTGGAAGAATCCTTGCTCCCTCTTGCCTGAAGCTGGCCCGCATTAGTAACATTAATGTAGCATGCGGCAGCTCTCTGTGCCATCGTCCTATAGGTCTGTTATGGGCTGATGGAAGTCAATTTACCAGTCTACATTATGATAGAGGTTACTAAGCAGAGAATACTCCATCATACTCTAGAAATAACACACATATCGAACCTACAGAGAAGAAGAGAGTGCTTCAAAGGCTCATTATAGTAACTGTGTTAGAGCAGGTGACGTCCAGGTAATCAGATTACATCTTATCAGCTTGCAATACTTATTAAATCTTCGGTCCCAGTGAATTCATTTCGCTGGCAGTCAGTACAACAACATCGTCTTGGCACAATCCACTGGAAGGATGTAAAGCGGATATACAGAAGGAAGTCTTGAGGGCATTTACCTGGGCTTCTGTGTTAGGCACGTGACGGCTGTCTCCAGAACTGAAGGTTTTCTTGCAGTTGTCCAGCCACTATAATTGAAAAAAATAAGACTGGTAAGAGCAAAATCTTCAATAAGGGTTAAAAAGATTTAAAAAGGGCCCTTTAAATGGGCCAAGAATCCACAAGATAATTGCTAACGAGCGTTTATAAGAACACTTGTTGGCGATTATCTGGCAGTGTAAAAGTGCCGCCGCTTACCTGATGAACAAGCGTAGTGCTTGTTCATCGGGTAATAGATCATTCATGCGGACACAAAAATCGTGATAATGCTGTACAAACAGGATCTGCTGCCGCAAACGAGTGAGCATGAGGATGAGCGATGGCATTACTGATCGCTCCTCATACCGCGGGGAGATCGCAAGTAATAGCAGCGGTCTCCTCCGCTGATGAACAGACGATTGTCGAGAAGAAACGCTTCCTTCCTGACAATCTGCTGCTGTATCTTTCCATGTAAAGGGATCTTGGCCTATGCCCACTAAAATGTAGTCGGGGACCATTTTGACAAAGGGCTTAACACATGGACAGGCGAGTATTATCAGAGCATGAGACGCTCTGGCTCCTAGAGAGGGTCCCTTAAAAGGGTTCCCCCTCTATGACGCATATGAGCCGTAATACGGCACATAGAAGTAGGCTGTTGAATCAGAACTAACAATCTATGCAGCTGCTTCTGTCTATTCATCAACAGCAGATCTTGAAACGATATAATAAAGTATATTACAAAGTTTACGATAATGAACCTTTGCTCACATATGGATATTTACATTACTTCCCTAGTAAAACTTGACCAGGGCTGATTTCTGAATACAAGCAGAATGTGCTGCAGTGTACATTTTACAGAAGGGCGAGATGCCCCTTCATAATACACCAGTTATGACCATTCGTTTTTTAGCTATTTATAGACGACTCATAGTAATCACTATAACCTCTGGCCAACCTTCAAGTGCTGCAACAATGAGGAAAGAAGAATGTGTTTGCCCGGCCAGCTCAATTTAATAAAGGCTACTCAGTGAATTAACCATAGCGATCTGCATTAGTGAGGCGGGGGAGGGGAAGAAAGGCTCCCTGAGGAATACTGTGCCAGATTCAATTAGTGACATGGACCCAATGTCCACTGTAAATCTTATTTTCCATTGACAGACGTTGTTGCAGAATAACTTGTCTGCAGCAGAAATAGTCTCTGTCTGCAACACAAAGCAAATCTACAGCGAGGAGGTACAGAAATGAGGATTAAAGCTCTACTTCAATAAAAGTCAGTACAAAATATTCCGTGTTTCTTTTTTGGGAAATAATACTTCATTAAAATGTGAAAACAGCACAAACTACAACCAAATGTAATACCAATTAGTAGTTTAAACACTTGCACAGTAAATAGAAAGTAAGATGGGCATAACTAAGTCTTATCGGACAGGGATCAGCAACCTTCAGCACTCCAGCTGATGTAAAACTACAACTCCCAACATGCAAAAATGCTTGGCTGTTCTTCTAACTTATATAGACATGAATGAAGCATTCTGGGAGTTGTAGTTTCTGAACAGCTGGAGGTTGCTGATCCCTATTATAGATAGAAGACCAGGAATCCGAGTAACAGTGGACAGCGCTTACATAGTCCACAGGGCTGTACAGAGATTGTCGTCACTCATATCAGTCCCTGTGTCCAATTGGGGCTCACAATCTAAATTCCGAATTAACCTATCAGCATGTTACTGGAGTGCGGGAGGAAAACCAACACTGAGTTCCATGAAGATATTGCCCTTTGTTGGATTCAAACCCAGAACGCCGATGCTGCAGTTGTTAACCACTGAGCCTGTGTGCTGCTCAAAATAAGTTTAAAGGGAACCTGTCATGTGGATATTTGATTATAATCTAACTAATTATATACAATCATTAACTACTAAAAAGTGCCTTAGATGTATTCACTTACTGGTGTGACAGATGGTTACCTCATAATATACACACAAAGATGCCACATGCCGCATGCTAATAAGCTGATTTGAGTCCAGCGTGATGTCAGTGAGTCCAGCGTATATTTAATTCAGAGCTATAGCCACTCCCCTGCCCACCTGCTGCTGATTCATATGGAAACTGTCAATCAGCAGCAGGTGGGCGGGGAGAGTCAGGAGCTCATGAATATTCATGACTCATCATTATCAGCTGGAGCTTTTCAATACAAGATGTTGGCAGATTGACTGGGTCAATTAAAGAAAGCGACCCAGCATTGTGCTAAGAGAATCAGTCACTTATTTATGTTGCCCTTAGTTAGGACACCATAAAACTGGTGACAGGTTCCCTTTAAGACCAGAAGACGTCTGTACTACAGATTTATTTCATAAATACTTCATTAAAAGGGCTATCCAATATTCTTTATTTCATGTTCCTCCCTTGATTACAGTAAAGGTTTAATTAGTACTTATTAAATGTTGCTTACCGAGCCAGCACTGCGCTCCCAGTCCTTATATATGTTCCTTGCACTCCCGGGATCACGTGCTGTACATCCTAGCCTGGTTACAACCCACAGCACATGCATGAGAATGAATCTCTCAATCCCCGTGGATTGTAACCAGGCTAGGATGTACAACACATGATCCTGGGAGTGCAAGGAACATAAATATAATTTTCCATTCAGAATGCATTAAGGGTAAAACTGATCCGTTTTGGACCGCTAGTGAGAGCCCTGAACGGATCTCACAAACGGAAAGCCAAAACGCCAGTGTGAAAGTAGCCTTATACAGCCCGATGTTGGGACAGTAATTGGCCTATGCTAAGTGAAAGGAAGACAAACAATCGCTGTTATGATCATTCGTCCCCCATTCACTTTACATATTGTCAGCAGCACATCCCGCTGACACAGGGTGATGTGCTGCTGCCAAACTACTTCATAAAAAGCTGATAGTTGTGTGGTGATTGGTTCCTATGGGCAACACAGTTTTCCATTTAGACAGTTTCCAGACTGCAGGGTGAACGTCAGCTTTCTAAGGACTCGTTCACATTGCCGCCACATCTCTTTTTTTTTGCTCAGTCACAGGATAAAATGATCTGTCAGATGACTGACAGCAACGCTGCCCAATAGACCCCGTCCACTACTGAATGAAATAGTACCGCGTCCTACACTGTGTTGTCCTGTTCTTTTTTAGCACACCTGTGAAGGAGACTCCTAACAGAACCTTCCAGGTGCATGGCCACCTTAACCGTTTATGAATATTACATCTATGTGTAAACTAGAAAATGGTGCTCCAGGGCAAACAATATTAACCCGTGCTTTAAAAGCAAATATATTATTACAGTTTAATACATTTAAAAAAATCTACTGAAATTCAGTACCTGTTCTGCTGCTTCCCACTTAGAGTTATAGGTGTCCAGATGTTCCTGTAGTTCTAGCACACTGAATTTCAGGGTCTCCAACAACCCACTTGACATGAGCTACAAACACAAGTTCACACATAGCAGATTAAGAAAAGCTCTAACATAGCCAAGGAAAAATAGTTACATGTACAGTTCTAACCTCTAGGTCTCAAAAAACCTAAAAGAATAAAATATAGACTTGCCATGAAGGTCAATCTGACTTCATGTCACAAACAGTGCGGTTTGGTGCTCGTAACATGGACTACAAGACAAATAATGTCCTGCAATGATTAATTTGTAGAGCATGGACAGAACAAGGAGAAACATCTTAAGACTTACCGTCTCTGCATCCACAAAGACTGTTGGGCACTCTGAACATGCCATCATCACCTCCAAGGAACTCTTAAACTTTGTGCCTATTCTCTGCAGACTTTCTCCCAGGAAGTTAATGGAATCATTTGTTATCGCCCCAAACTTTCTTTGAATACTCTACAAAAATAAAGGAAAAGTTTAAAGGCTGTTGACAATCAGTAATATACTGTAAATTGGGTATATCCTGCTACTCATTGGGTTATCCAATCTGATCCCCTAAGATTTTGTATTTTTTTTTTCTTTAACTTTTTTTTTTTGTAAGAAAATAGTGATACTATGAATAGGCACCTCCCCACTGACCACCAGAAAGGGGTCCCGAGCTCCCCATTCGCCCTTACTGATGGTCACACATGCACCTTGCTGCCCAATTCAATGCCTATGGGACTAAGGGAAACAGCAAGTGATGTATTTGACTGTTCCCATCAATCTCTTAGACAACGAATGAATGAGCAGAGCGCGTGTGTGACCACTGCATTGTCTCCTGCACACAACACAGTCTGCAAATTGCGGATCTGCAATACACAGATATCGGCTGTGTGTGTTCGGCATTTTACAGATTGGTACGTACTGCCCTCTGTTAGAAATCCCTATTCCTGTCCGCTAACAGTTGTGCAATGAGAAGGAAGGAGGAATTCGCAACCACAAACGAGTGATCTTTGGGGGTCTCAGAGGTAGGTACTCCAACGATCAGACATTTCTCAAGTATTCTGTGGATAGGTGATGCATTTTCTTTGTGGGGCAACTCCTTTAACTCATAATAAAGTGTGAACTGACCTGAAAAAGTCTGGAGAAGATATGAAAGGTATGCACAGCACACGAGCCATCTGTCTCAGACAACATCTGATTCACGTGACAGCGCCAGGCTTCTTCCTCATCCTCATAGGCCACTGGCTGGAAAGCGGCTAGTATGGCAGAGAGAAAAGGGGAAGGTGGAGGCGATGCCTGGACCTCTGTATAGCCATCCGGTTCCCCATCATCTTGGCTACGGATAAAGCACAAGGCGTGATTATTAGCACGGCTGGCTACTAGATGTTGCTTTACTTACAGCACTGTCCCTGGAATATACCTAGAAATAATGTCTAATACAACCAGGGTTGCCTCTACCACTTTACTTACAGACTTAGGTCCCCAAACAGCCTCACAACACAGGAAGAGTAGATAAATTTGAAAGCGTTCTTGCTTATCAAAAAGGAAGACGACATCTCGGTAGAGGAAGTGAAACATCACAGTGCTAGCTGCCATCTACATGCTATCTTGTTGGTAGGCTGATCTTGAGGACATGCAAGCAGAATACACAATTACTTGCTGGAGATCGTCCAAGGGTGGCTGCTGCAGACGCATTTCTTTAATTATCTAAAGTAATATCTGTGTATACGGTAGGAAAGAAAGAGCCTAAAGAGCATTCATTTCTAGGACGATCAATTTAATGATCCTGGACAGTGTGTTTTCTGCCAAAAGACCTCACATGTGATGCACTTGCTCGGCAGACAAAATGAATCAAGGCCCTCAAACATTTCCAGCAGGAATCCTTTAACATGCGACCAGCAGCATCTGCTTAATATAAAGCAGACAGCTAGGTGCGGGAAGGAAAACTACTCAGACTTTTTATAATGCATGCATTGCTGCTCTCAGTATTTTAACCCTGGTTTATAAAGCATTACAGATTCACTGCGGAAACAAAGGCTCTATCCTTCGACACGGTGGAGGACTGTCTCGCTGTTCCCATGCACCTTATACCATCAGTGGATGCACTAACAAATACTTACAGCGGGCTGTCCACCTCTAAGGGTACGTTCACATCTGCTGGAACAGCCTGCTGGATTTCACCGTATCCGGACACTGCCAGATCCCCAATGACTATAAATGGATCCGGCCACTTTCCGGCACAGATGCCGGGTTTCGCCTGGGCAAAGTTTTTAATGCTGGAAAAGGCTGCTGGATCACCTAACACTAGAGTGAACCTAGCGTAAAGATTTGTACTGTTAATGAAAAAAAATAATTTATCAGAATTTTATATCGTGGTGCCATTTCTCTATTATTGCTCCTGGAAATGTATGAATAAAGTGACTGGCTGACACAATTTTCCCGGTTAATGTTGAGTGTCCATACATAATGACACTGCAGATACTGTCAGACTGCGTAGGGACAGACCCTATTGACATGGGGAATGGTCATGTCCGATTGTGAATTTATTCATCCATTTCCAGGAGGCATAACACAGGAACCAAACAACATGTACTGCTCCTGTACGAGCAGACATGCGACCGAACAATGCCCCCTGCACAATCCATATTACGTGTGATCCAATTCATTCCAGTCGTCTCAGGTGATCATTGTGATATGTAATAATCTTTAGGCTGTGTTCACATTTGTGTTAGTTATTTCTGTTGGTCTGCTACATTAAAGGCACAGAAAAAACAAAAAACAAAAGTAGAAGGGTCGAATCAAAATGAACAGAGCCGAATGGACTACATTGACTATAATGGCGTCTGTTTGGGCGTCCACTTTCTTCATAATAAAAAAATAAAAAAATTATGCAGGACTTTTTTGTCCACTTTTGGTGGAATCTACAGTGGAGGCCTTGAACACTCGGAGCCCCCAATGCAGATGTGAACAAGCTCTTAGTGATTGCTTTCAACAGCTGCTGTCGCTGTAATAAAAACCGCCTGGTGTCAGCACGGTAATAAATGGCTTCACATGAAAGAAACGTTCACATCCTATCAGAAAGTGTCTGCATGTAAACTCTTCTCAACCATCACGAACAGCAGATCATAAACTGGACTTGGGAGAGTGACAGACTTAGCATGAAGCTAACCTTGATAAATAAGAAAAATCGGCCTCTTCCTCCTCACATCGCTCATCAAGCTCCTTTAAAGCCAGCGTGACATCATCTTCACAGACAGAATCAGGGGGGCTGTCAGGAGCGGCCGGCTCTTGTCCATCACATGCTTCTTCCACTTCTAGGGGCTCTTGACAAATCAGAGCTTCGTGCTGGTCATGTGCCACATACGAGCCGGTGTCTTCACTAGCTGTGCTCAATTGTTCATCTTTTACAGCTATGCTGCCATCCTGAAAGCAAACATGCGCAATCAACCCCCTATAGACATATACAAAGACACACTTCTTATGATTACTAGGGATGGCGATGTGCAGGCTGTCAAAAACGTCAACTTAACATAGCAGGCCATGCCATGCATCCAGCACAGAATCTGCAACTGACTAGAATTATTTAAGTACATTCAAAAGGATCAACCCTATTAAATGGGCATACCATCTGGTTGAGTTGATCTTGCTGGGATCACACTGCAAAAATATACCTAAAAACCCTCTTTTATTCTCTATGCAGAGGAGTCTGCCACTCTGTGCACTGAAACCCTCATTTGCATAAATAAAAGTTCAGTTGGAATGCCGCAAGTGAATTTTAGAAGACAAGTACTATTTTGTCAGCAGAATCAACCCTTGTTAAAACCGGATTGATCCAGCATCAATAAATATTTATCTTCATTCTTTCACTTAAAGGGAACCTGTCACCACAAAATGAAGTGCAGTCTTCAGGCAGCATGTTATAGAGCAGGAGAAGCTGAGCAGATTGATATGTAGTTTTGTGGGAAAAGGTTCAGTAAAACTTGCAATTTATACATTGACGGTAAATCTCAGCTTTTTCTGACTTCAGTTGTACATGAGAATGTGTTATTAGTGACGGATAGTATTCTCTGTGTAAGTGTATATACATAGTTAGCTGTCAGTCACTGAAAGTTGTACACAGGGGAGGTGTTATCAGTGACTGATAGCATTCTCTGTGTAAGTATGTATACATACAGTACAGACCAAAAGTTTGGACACACCTTCTCATTCAAAGAGTTTTCTTTATTTTCATGACTATGAAAATTGTAGATTCACACTGAAGGCATCAAAACTATGAATTAACACATGTGGAATTATATACATAACAAACAAGTGGGAAACAAATGAAAATATGTAATATTCTAGGTTCTTCAAAGTAGCCACCTTTTGCTTTGATTACTGCTTTGCACACTCTTGGCATTCTCTTGATGAGCTTCAAGAGGTAGTCCCCTGAAATGGTCTTCCAACAGTCTTGAAGGAGTTCCCAGAGATGCTTAGCACTTGTTGGCCCTTTTGCCTTCACTCTGCGGTCCAGCTCACCCCAAACCATCTCGATTGGGTTCAGGTCCGGTGACTGTGGAGGCTAGGTCATCTGGCGCAGCACCCCATCACTCTCCTTCATGGTCAAATAGCCCTTACTTTCAAAGTTTTCCCAATTTTTCGGCTGACTGACTGACCTTCATTTCTTAAAGTAGTGATGGCCACTCGTTTTTCTTTACTTAGCTGCTTTTTTCTTGCCATAATACAAATTCTAACAGTCTATTCAGTAGGACTATCAGCTGTGTATCCACCTGACTTCTCCTCAACGCCACTGATGGTCCCAACCCCATTTATAAGGCAAGAAATCCCACTTATTAAACCTGACAGGGCACACCTGTGAAGTGAAAACCATTTCAGGGGACTACCTCTTGAAGCTCATCAAGAGAATACCAAGAGTGTGCAAAGCAGTAATCAAAGCAAAAGGTGGCTACTTTGAAGAACCTAGAATATGACATATTTTCAGTTGTTTCACACTTGTTTGTTATGTACATAATTCCACATGTGTTAATTCATAGTTTTGATGCCTTCAGTGTGAATCTACAATTTTCATAGTCATGAAAATAAAGAAAACTCTTTGAATGAGAAAGTGTGTCCAAACTTTTGGTCTGTACTGTAGATAGCTGTCAGTCACTGATAGTTGTACACAGGGGAGGTGTTATCAGTGACTGATAGCATTCTCTGTGTAAGTATGTATACAGAGATAGCTGTCAGTTACTGATAGTTGTTCACAGGGGAGGTGTTATCAGTGATTGAATTGACACTGTGCCGATGAGCAGACAATTATGGAGAAGGAAGAATTCAGAAAAAGTTCAGAAAAAGATATACATGTACAAATTATAAATTTTCCTGAATCTTCTCCCACAAACCTATACATCAATCTGCTCAGCTCCTCTTGCTCTATAACATGCTGCCTGCAGCCAGCACCACATTTCATGGTGACAGGTCCTCTTTAAATAATTTAGGTTGTTAAAAACTTTTCAATGTTTTTCTTTTTTTTTCCCCCCCCCGCTTGTGCTGGAAAAGCTTGGCGACCAATACCAAACTACTGCACAGGTACCCATTAGAGCATCATGGGGAATGGATCTGTTCTGGGCAGATCCACACAGTTATATTTACAGTCAATGGTTGGTCCTGCTATTTTGTGCCAAAACATATCTAATTCAATTAAAGTTAAGCAGAACAACCTTTCATAAAAGTTTTTGGGTTTCCTCCTGCTCAAGTGGTGTCATTCAAGGTTACACATACAGCTACCAGATGTGATATGGTCGCCTAGATAAAGCCTTGAGAGTTTTTCTTTTCTTTCATTTTTCTTGTAGGGTAGCAATGCTCTTTCAGAATCTATGTGACCAGAAGTTTTTAAACCAAGACAAATGGTGGAACATGGTAATGCAAAATTAAAATGACGTAGTAACGTAGTTTGTAAGGCTTAAACGAGACCTACATCCATACTGGTCAGCCTATTACCCCGCAAAGTTGATCCAGAGGAAGCCAAAAGCCCCTCATGAAGTAGAAGCCAATTTTCCTCATCTAAAAAGTTCACTAAAATGGTCTTGAATCTTCAGCAGATCCACTGTAAACGCTGGTAGGTTCCCTTTCTCCTCTTCTGTGCCCCATTTGCTGCATGGCGATGGAAAAGGTGGAAGCAGGTGCAGCAAACCAAGAGAAGTCACTTAATAATGCACCTGAGGTCCATATTTTGAGGATGGGGCAGTTGTAGTCATATTGTACTAAAATTCCTTGCTAAAGGTTTGGGTGGAAGAAGCATAAACAGAAAAAAAAAACACTTACCTGTGCTACAACTACCTCCCACATTGCTTCGAATGAGATGTCCCCTACCTAATTCGTTTCCTAATTATCAATATCTAAAGTTCATCTGCTGATAGTTTGTGGAGGATCAAGAGACAGATCCTCAACAGAAGATCACCGCGGAGAGTGCCTACTTCTGCTATGGTATTTGATAGTACTACAGCACTTTCCAGTGGTTTACAGCTGCAGTCATATGGTTGGTTCACACATATGACAAGACTATGTGCACACCTTAAATGGTTGCAGACCAGGAGAGAAAGACTTTCAGAACTTTGCCAAGGCCAAGATGTTTAATGAGAGCACTAGAAGAACAATGCTCCTTTGTGCTTATACTGAATACTGCATTTATCAAGGTAGTCATGTACGACCACATGCAGATATATGTATTAACAGAATTTCAAACCATCTGGGACATTTATGACATAATGCTAGGATATACCTCTGGGACCCTCTCCCATCTCCAGAACGGGGTTTTAAAGTGAATGAAGAGCGAACTGCGCATGCGTGGCCACCCTACATTCACTGCTATGGGACTTCTGAAAATAGACAAGTGCTGACCACACTGGCATAGCTTGCGTTTAATTCACTGCCACTTGCTAGCTCACTTGGCTAGTTTTGGAAATCCCATAGCAGCGAATGGAAAGGATGCCGATCATGCACAGTGTGCACTCTAATCAGTTCAGGGCCCCGTTCTGGAGAGGAGGGGGTGCAAGAATTTAGACCTGCACCTATATGACATTCATGGCATATTCTAGTAATATGTCCTAGATGGGACGACCTCTTTAAGGAGAATGCATTTTTATAGCGCTTACTATAACAATGTAAATTGAAATGTGAATGCATTAGTATTTTGCAGGATTTTCTTCTATCAACATTAGTATGGTCTTTCATAAAGTCTATACAGCAATTTCAATGTCTTGTACACAGGTAGCAGATGCAGGATGACCTCCACTTCACCTGCAATGCAACAACTCTGCACCAATTTCAGTGCATGCTGCGATTTTCTAAACCCATTGTAATGTTATAGCACTTTGTGCTTACAGCTCCTACACAGACCTATGTGTCTCCATGGTTACAGACTATATACAAACCCCATATAACCTGATCATACTCCTTTCCATAAGTGTATTTGTTCTTGCTAACCTTCTGAATGTGAGGGGTGCCGGCCGGGTGTATTGCGGATCCACAATACACTACAGACGTGTGAATGGACCCAAAAGGTTGACTAGATCAAGAAAAAATATGGTTGGAAATACCCTTTAAACAAACTTTTGAAAAACTATTGAGAAGTTTACTAATCTGTAATATTCGGGTTACTCCCCATAACAATGAGATTTTGTATGAAATCCAGAGTCTGTGGAAAGCTGGTTGACAGTCTCAATGGGAACTAACTGTAACAATGGCTATTAGAGATTAGCAATTTGTGTAGGAGACCAAGAAAACCCAGTAAATAGAATACCGTACAACTTTAGGCAGCTTGTTAACTTGCACCCAGTGGCCACTTCATCAGGTTAAGGGCTCATGCACACGACCGTTTTATTTATAAAAAAAAGTTTGTGGTCTGCAAATTGCGTATATGCAAAACACTGATATCGGCCAGCCCCTAATAGAACTGTCCTATCCTTGTCCATAATGCGGACAATAATAGGACAATTATTATTTTTTTCAGCCCCATTGACTGGTTCCGCATATGGGCTGCAAAAAAAATAAAACACGGAACACTGGAAAAAAATACGTTTGTGTGCTTGAGCCCTAATGCGAACGCATTTCAGACTTTGTTTTATGGCTTGCAACACCCGCACCCCTTGTGGTTTTCAATAAGTAAACCTAGACAGAACCTTAGGGTGATTCGGTTGAACCTAGTAGATCCTGCTATTGTGACCTTCCTAAAATCTAAAAGTTGCCTTATGCTGACAGTCTACCAATCCAACAGATCCTACAGTTGCTCCAATGGACTGAGATCTGTTCACCAGGCAGCTGTGCAATGAACCCACTAGAACAAAGCTGTTATTAGAAGAAGGGAGCACTGGTCATGCATGATCAGAGGCATTTTTTGGGCGGTGATGCTCAACTGATATTGAGGGGCCTTATGTGTGTCAAGAAAATATTCTTAAAAGGGTTGCCCACTTTGGACAGTATATAATGGTTACAAGGGTCTGTTCACAAAATGTTCTGCTTCCCTGCAGTGCCGCTACTGGGTAAATGGTTGCATTACTCAATGCACATTTAAATGAATGGGTTGTCTGTGTAATGTAAGACAGAACAGGTCCTCCAACATGAGAGAGCCTCATTGTACCTGTTCTTCACTCTGCCCAACAGATGAGAATCCTGAACAAGGGACCCATTCTATTAATGTAATAATTGGGTATAGGAAAATGGGTCTTCAATGAGGGACATTTATTTAAGAGTTTACGCCACAATTGTCGCGTAAAAAAACTCAAACATGGTGTATGCCAGATGTGCGCTAATTTGCGACTTTTTAGTCTTTTTGCCACTTTTCTGAAGTGGCGAGAAAAGGGGCCGGATGTACTATGTCTTTCGACCCTGGCGTAGACATCAATTTCTGGCACATGGCAGGGTAGAGATGTGACTCCTTTATTAAGGGGCATCTCTCTCTTGATAAATTAGGTGCATCTCAATCCACTGCAGGGAAATCAATACTGACGTATGGGAACGCCAGTCTTGAAAACTCTCCCCAATGGCATGTTCATGAATTTGTGTGGTCTAAACAATATCTGAACCTTACGCCTGCATGTGTGGAGTTACTACTGCATAGGTAGACGTAGTAACATTTCCACAAGGTGTATATCTGCAGGTGTAATGGTCTTTGTGTGTAGGGCCTACAAGTACACATATGGGGAGGATCTTCTGTATACCTCCAACAGAAGGCTGTGAAGCAGTATCTGAGTGTACAAGCATATAAAAGGAGTACATTGCTGATATGCTCCCATTGTAAAGAAAAAAGTATATCCCAACAGTATACATTTTCACTCAATATCTTTGCATGGAATAGTATAGTGTACTAGGCTATTCCATACCGCAAAAGGAAAGGCATACTGGCGTTTTCCAGCCTGATGGAGGACAATAGGACACACTCTTGGCCTCCGCTGGGTGGAAGGAGCCAAAAGTGTGATTATGGTCTTAGATAGCAGTGAAGGTCTTGGAAAAAGTGCTGCTAGACAATGACTATATGTTGTGTACAAGGAAGAGTAAAAAGTGTTGAACATATGAAGTGAAGGATGCAGAATTTCTCATTCGGGTTGATGGTCCTGAAAGTAAAATAGGCCCTGGCTCTATATCTACACATGGACATCTGGAGTGCTTGTGTGACAGGCAGCTCACAATGTAACTCATTTACAATTTAGTTTCCTTACTTCTTCTGTGAAAAACAAAAACCATACACAAATTAAAGAGTAGTACTTACAAATGGTTGGTGGCCCATGAGCTGCCTCCTCTCACCGCCAGTTAACACTGAGATCCTGAGTTTGGTTTCTGGGCGCTCCCCATGGATATAAGCTATCAATCACTAACAGAGCTGGCCTGAGGTCCTAGCCCCAATTACAGCCCAATTACACAGACTGAAAGCCGATCAACTACAAAGCATCACCAAAAAGAAAACACATTCTTCTAGAATCAAATCAACCATGCCCAGAATTGTACAATAAATTACCCCATTCACCCAAAATGGTAACAGAATATAATAGGTATTTGTAACCTTTGGGGCGTGTGCTGTTTTGTAGATATAATACTGATAATGAGAGCCCCACAAAAGGTTAGAAATAGTATAAAAAAAAAAAAAGAAAAGGTAAAACAGAAAAAAAATCACCAGTCTGATGTATAGGACATCTGCATCGAAATCAAAACATAAATCTATAAGACAGAATTAAAAAGTTCCCAAATCAGCCATGCACCAGCCCAGATTTCTCCCCACCTCAGGCAGCTGACTGTTAGCGCTATCGGGAGGGGTCACCTCCACACTTGGAGTCTCAGATCTGGTTTGTAACACTTCCTCTGTCAGAGCACTGCTAACTGAGTCCTGAGACTGGAGGAAGTGGTCCACGTGGTCAGCCAGGTTGTCTTCCACTGCAGAGTCATTCTGGAGCTACGAAGAACATAAAAAGGTATCATCAGTATTCATCAAATCACGTCTACAACTGCTTGCATAAAATACTGATTACTGGTAAGGCTATGTTCACACGGCATCGTTTTGAAGCTGAAAAATATGGTGATGATTTCAGTGAAATCAGCCTCTGATATCCAGGTCCTTTTTTGGTGTATTATTTTCCCAGCAACATTTTCATCTGCATAAACATCAAATGCCGCCTGAATGGAGCAGTGGTCACGCATGCTCGTTGCTGGTTCATTCAGCTCTATGAGGCTGCTGAAGACCGTCGAGTGCTTGTGCTCAGCTATCTCCAGCAGTCCCAAAGAGTGGAATGCAGTGGTGGACACGTGTGTCTGCTGCTCCATCCGAGCCCCCGTTCTCATGAATGGCGGGGGGCCCCGTGGTTGGACATCTGTCAATCAGAGACTTATCCCCTATCCTGTAGAACATCTATATGATGCTCACAAAGGATGCTGAGCGCTTCACGGCTCCTCCGCTCTGAGTGACAGGTGTACAGGTCTCCTGGTTGGATGCTACAGCCGTCACTCTGGGAAGAGGGACTGTGAAGCAGATCAATGCAGAGCGTAAAGAGCACTCCACAGCGAGGCTCTGTCATCACTGCACTTGCAGGAGCAGAACATGACTGTATAAAACTTCATATTCACACTACTCCTGATGATAAAAACTCCACAAAAGATACTGTACTGCTCTCACCAGCCCCTACTTAGTGCTGTCAGCATTTTTGAATAAACTGATGACAGACTCCCATTATCATTATAAATTCTTCTAAATTCAAAATTGCCAGTAAAACTATTGGGCCAGCATAAAAAAATACAATAAGAATCCGACCCAAAAAAACACTTGTAATTCTTGTTTGCTAGCAAGTATGCTTCTATATAGTGTTGTTAAACACCAGGGAGAACAATATCATACCATGTTTGAATGAGACAAGATCTGACTGACAGTCAGTGCTTCTTCCTCTGAGGACTCATCCGTATCTTCTTGGTTGGTTAAATTCAGACTAGGCGTGCTCCCAGAGTACTGACATTCCTGCAGAGACGGGGTGTCACCTTTGTCAATACTGTCCAACGACCGTCTGCGGACTCCCCAGTTAAAGTTGTCAACGCTCTCACCCTAAGTGGGGGGAAAAAAATTAAAATTAACAAAATATGTTGGACCCTCCTCTGGAAGTCACAAGGCAATGCAAGAACACACAAGAGGAGGGTTGGTCTTAAACACTTAGGGGAGAAGCACGTGTCACTGGATACAGGAATGGCAACATGGAACAGATAACTAAGCCACTGTACACTGAAACATCAAGCCTGACGCGTTTTATGTACTGCACACACCACATGGGATCAGAGGTGAAACAAGCCACTCCACCAGGCTGCAACTTACCTGCAGCTCCTGGTTTGCAAAAAGGAAAACACAAGTAATCATAAGTAACAAGGACAACACACAGAGGCAGAAAACATACAATTATGTTACATTTGCATTAGAAAAGTACATACATAGACTATGAGGTGTAGATAGGACAGCCTTACCACTGTGTCACATGGGCAGTTTAAATTCTATGATACGGCTTACAATAGTAAACCTGCATAAGGAAGACAACTTGTGGTATGCTTAAATCTAATGCTGTATTGCAAAGCTATTCTTAAAGGGGTTGTCCTATAAAGCATCTGGATGTTATAGACTAGGGTCCCCTGCTCTGTGAGCCAGAATAAGAGGGGCCACTTTGAGAGTAGCTCCCATTCTTATCGGCTCAAGCCGTCCTTGTACTACATGGACGACAATATAATATTACACTTCCACCAGTGGCTGCTGTAGGGTAAATGCCTGGCTGGCCGCAGCTTCCACCTGGCAATATCAGCATATTCTCGGGACGGGGATTATGAAGAAGTAAGGGTGAAAAAGAGAAGACAAAAATCCTGAAGTCTACGGACACTTTTGCACTGAATGTTTTTACTGTTCATTTCCATCCTAAATATAAAATGAACCCTTTTTAAGACCCTACAATTTTCAGTTTTTGCTTTTTACTCCTTGGCCTCTGAGGGCCGTTTTTTGTTTTTTCGTTCACATACGAGGGCTTGTTTTTTGCAGGCCAAGTTGCACTTTCTATTGGTGGCACTGAATATTGCATACAATGTAGTGGGAAGCTGGAAAACAATTCGAAATGGTGTTCCCTATGTGGTAAAACTGACCAGTTCTTTTTCATTCTCTGGGTCAGTAGAATTACAACAATAACACATTTATAACGTTTTTATTGTGATTTAATACTGAAAAAAATAAAAATAAAAGAAATAAATTTTGAAAAAAAATAAAATAAAAATCTTTTTTTTGCACCGCCATATTCTGAGCCCCATAACTTTTTCAAAGTTCTGTCTAGGGAAGCGAGGGCGCGTTTTTTTGTGGGACAATCTGTAGTTTTTATTGATAACAATCTGTGCGTGTATGACTTTCTGATCACTTCTATTTAATTTGGGAGGTGAAGTGACAAAAAAAACGGCAAATCGGCCATTCTCTTTTTTTTTTTCTGTTATGGCATTCAACGTACAGAATAAATACGTTTATATTTTAATAGTTCGGTCATTTTGGGACACGGTGGAGCAAATTATTTTTATTGTTTATTTTTATTATGGAAAAGGTGGGTGATTAGAATTTTTTTATGTTTCACTTTTTTTTTTAAAGCTTATATTAAGCCCCCTTGGGGGATCTAAACATCCAATTGTTAAATCACTTGTCCCATAGACAACAATGAATTACCATGGAAGCTTATGGGACATTCAATATGTTCCTATGGAGCACTGCCACAGGAAGGACTCCATAGGAGCTATTGGTGTGGTAGCCTTGCATCCTTCCGAGGAACAGGAACTACCACAAAGAAAGAACGGCTTCCCCGAATGAAGGAATGAATACTGCAGCCTGAAAGCTAGTGATTACTTTGAGAAAAAAAAGTTGCACTAACATATGTGAAAATCATTTTTTCATGTCAAAGGTGTCCATAGTCTTTAAGATTTGACAAGCTGTGAAGAAAATCAAGACTAGGGAAAGAGTAAAATCAGTGACTGGCTATGAGTGGATTAAAGCTAAAATACATATTCACACATATTTACATTGAAAAACATGAAACAAAAACGTGTGTGATTCGCTCAGGTTTTATGCAATCTGCTCCTCTGTGACCTACAGCCAGGTGCCGCTTTTAATTACTGCTGTGGCAAACGGGACTGTGCGTGCATATGATAAACCCTGTTTACCTATACCTGCAATTATATATACATATACATTTAGGCCCCTTTCACACGAGCGAGTTTTCAGCGCAGGTGCAATGCGTGACGTGAAGGCATAGCACCCGCACTGAATCCTGACCCATGCATTTCAATGGGTCTGTGTACATGAGCGTTATTTTTTATGCATCAGTTCTGCATTGTGTGAAAATCGCAGCATGTTCTATATTGTGCGTTTTTCACGCAGCCCTGGCCCCATAGAAGTAAATGGGGCTTCAGTGAAAAACGCATTGCATCCGCAAGCAAGTGCGGATTCACTGATGGTTGCTAAGAGATGTTGTTTGTAAACCTTCCGTTTTTTTTATCACGCGCGTGAAAAACGCATTGCACCCGCGCGGAAAAAACGGAACTGAACGCCATCGCAGACAAAACTGACTGAACTTGCTTGAAAAATTGTGCAAGTTTTACTGAACGCATCCAGATCTATTCCGTCACGCTCGTGTGAAAGGGGCCTTATAGCCTACAGTATTTCTGAGGGGTTTCATTTTTAAATCTGCTTGCTGTCATGAGGAATCCATCAGCATAGTGCTGCCATACACACTCCTAACATTCTTACAGGAGGTGCTACTCTGTGATGTACTGATGCTTTCTGGGACATTTCGCTTTTTTTTAGGTTGGAATTACACATGCAGTTTTGAGTGGGTACACATCATGTTTTGTGCCTCCGTTTGATGAGAAAAAAAAACGCAGCACCACATTCTTGTATCCTGCACAGTACGGTAGGATACAAGAATTTTTTTACCGTACTGTGTATCCTGCACAGTACGGTAAAAAAAAAAAAAAGTATACGTAATTTTTTTAACAATGGAACTCTATGGTGAACAGATGCCACTGTATGGCATCAGTCTGGGGCATCTGTTTAACGAATATGTTTTTTGCATGGGAAAACATGATGTGAACCCAGCCTTTGAGCCAAAAAGATCCAGCAGGAAGTAGAAGTACAAATTCTTACTTTATCATCCCATTCCTTTTGAATCTACTTCTGGTTTTGGGCTAAAATAACTGCATTACCAACTCCCATAAAATGGCATGTGTGATTCAGGCCAAATGGAAAGAAGTAAACTTTACATTTCCCAAAACGAAACAGAGTGTTGCTCTGTCCAGATGGTGAGTCAACTGGGAGAGCAAACAGGAAACCAGCAACTAGATATGATGCAACCCAATAGACTCAGAGACACATTAATAAAGACGGGCATTCCCATTCCCCAGTCATGATCCCTGGGTGTCAGAGTGAGATAAATGATACAGATAACCTCTTCTCAAGCAGTCCATGTGCCAGAAACGAAAGTCTACCCCAGCTAGGGCCAGTTTCGGACGTAAGTTATAGTAAACCCGGTAGGCCGCATTAAGCGCCTCCCCTTTTCTCTCCACTTTAGAAAAGTGTCGAGAAGCCTCAGAAGTCACAAATTGTGGCGGATATATGGTGTGCACCATACGTTGCCACTTTTTTACACCACAATAGTGGCGTAAAGGTTTTAGTTAATGACTTTGTAGACTTAGGATTTTACATAAACTTTATAATACTGATCAAAGCTGGTCTTGGGAACAGTTCACATCGCAGGATTTGGAACATAACTGAGACGAACGGAGCTGAACAGAATCCACTGACTACAGTGGTGTCCATTCAGTATCCTGGTTTTTTTTTTTGGTGGTGTCCTTTCGTTTTGAGGGAATCTGTGACAAGGCTCCAAATCTCCAACCCAGTTGTGAACGAACCGTAACACATAAACTGGGATTATACACTAGCTATGAAGGAAAGTATGATGGCAGCAGAAGTTTTAGCCTTCACTTTTTGCAGATCTTACAGCTATAATAATTCTCAAATGTAATAAAGAGTTCATTTCTAAATCTGTTCTAGTGTTTACTGATGGTAACATTTGGAGAGATGAGTGACTGACATCAAGAACCACACACAGGGGTCTCACCTCAGCATCTTCCAGCTCAACATCCAAAAAGTCAAAGTCCTTGAAGACACCAAATTGCTGTTCACTGCCAGTGTCCTCCACAGCGACTTCCTCCTCTTGAATTGCTTCTTCTGTGCTCGAAATGAGGCTGGTTTGCTGATCTCCAACCTCCAGGTCTTCATTTGATGAGAAGACCACCTATTGTGGGAAGAAATCAGAAGAGAAACCTTCTAAACACTCATGTTCTCTGTATGGGGTGAGCTTGGAGCAATTAGCAGGTGTAGGAAGTGTTTAATAAGCCAGAGCAATGGGAAATGCAAAGAAAGTTTAATTAACGGCTAGGTGGTAAACAAGATGCACTTACTGATGGATTTTTGGGGAGCCCAGAGTCAGGGCCACACAGGGAAAGGACATTCATCAGCTTCTCCCGTGTCCTCCGCTGAAAAGGAAAAAGTAACAAAGCACATCAAATTTATGGAAATGCTAAATGTGTTCTTTCTGATTAGCTAAGTTGCATTAATGAAAAGCAAGGGAACAAAACATGGACACAGGCGCAGGTCCTTCAATTCTAAAAATATACACCAGATGCTCTTAATATGTTAATCCCTTGCATCAGCACAATGAAAAACCCATTGTAGTCTGTATGCATGAATGTTGTCAGCTACATGTCTATAGAGCGGGATTATATGATGTGATGTCACGTATGTGAGGTATGTTACAGGGAAAGACTGGTAAAATACTGTCCTCCACATAAGGCCCGACCTGTAGGATAAGTGATGTACACGGCATATTAAGCAGGAGATCCCGGTAAGTCATATCAGGATACGAAGTTAATCAGCGCTAGCAGTGCGATTACTTGTCCAACTCCACAAAAATTCTAGAAGGCTTTATTGCCACAATCACGTGAACATTTTATGGCAAAAAATGTGTGAGGGCTGGATTTTTGCAGGGTGATTGTTAGTTTTCATGGGTATCGTTTTGGGGTACACACTTTTTTTGGTAGCAAATAAGCAAAAAAACAAAACAGTTTACTAGCCCCACAAGGGGAATGTATCTTTTGATACTTCTTATGCAGTACAGTTGCTATATTGTCAGTGCGATGCTGATAGACATTAGCAGGCTGCGCCAGGGAGGCAAAGCTTGCTAGGCATACACTGCAGGCAAGCCTGGGACCCTCATTAGGCCCCTTGCTGTCCTGCGAAGACACAGCGGCGGAAGCCTAGCCTAAGGCCCCTCAGTGACCGCCCTAAAAAGGCGTATGGGTGGTTGCTAAGGGGTTAACTAAATAATAGCAGCAAATGTGAAAAAATTCAAATAAAGAACCATAGTAGAATTGTTCCATAAGGGCCAGCAGTGTGGCACTGCCGCCTATCAATCACAGCTACCATTCCTAGGGTGCGGCCATGCCTAGTGTATACGCCGAGGACTTTTCTACGGCAGAACTACATACAGAAAATCCGCAAAAGCAGTAAAGTAGATGGGATTTTACCAATTCCACACACAGCAATTAAATCCACACATAACTTGACATGTGTTGTGAATTTTAGCGCCACCGCATGTTAATTAGATTTGCACTGAAGATTTTCATATGTGGACCCAATATGTGTGGCAATACCTTTAGACTAGATGCCTCTTTATATATTAGCTTATCTAATGTTCCTGTGTGCCAGAGACTCAAGTCTATGCCAGCCAAGGGCGCCAGTTTCTGCCGTAAGTTATAGCAAATCTGGCGGGCTGTGCTAAGCCCTGCTCCTCCCCCTTTCTCTTGACTTCAAATAACTGGCAAGCTTAAAAGGCTGCAAATTATGGTGCGATTCATAATTTGACACTTTTTTACGTGAAAATTGTCGTGTAAAAGCGTTAGTAAATGTCTTCCACTGCCTATAAACACAGGACCAACTCAGACTATCAAAGAAGACCATAAAAAAACTGGGAAGGAGGGAGGGGGGAAAAAAGTGCCAGAAATATTAACAAAATGTTACGCAGAATGTCGAAGGGCCCTGAAGTCAACAGAGGGAAGGGCCAAACTTTGGCATTACAACAAGCAGGATTTCCTTAAATGCTCTTAAAAGGCTGCAAATTAGTAATATGTGAATTTCTACTAAAATTACATATTTGGCTTTTACACCAACAAGCATTCAGCTGAGTGTGTACATCCTAAAGCCTAATCCAGTACCAACATTTGCCAGAATATAGGCCATCAAATAAAACTTACAGATATTAACTGACATATTGTGGGACATTTTTTACATTTATTGCATGTATTTTGGATTTACAACATATTTAGTAATTTAGAATCATTTCAGTTTTGCAGCCTTCACATATTCCAACACATAGCAGCTGCAGAGTGCCGTTCACTGTTAAATCCATCAGTTGGGCTGTCTGATGACTCCTGCAATCTCCTGAATGCTGATCTAAGCACAATTATGGGCAAATCAAAGTTAAATGATGGCTAGAGAACTAAATCTGTTCAGAATTGTTAACAAAAACCAATTACAAAAATTATTTTAGCCCAAAATACGTGCAATAAAATAAAAATATTGCCCACAGGCATCCAGAGCGTTTATGCAAGTCTCATCAGCAGCTAAAAGGGATTGGGGATTAGAATGCAATTTCTTCCTTTACCTGAGATAGCTGCGGTCTCTTCCAACTGACAGGGACAAGTGCATTGGAGTTGGATCCTGAAGAAGTGGATGAGGTGCTCCGAGTCACAGCGATGACCTTTGGCTTCCCATTCCTTCCAGCTGCACTATGCTGGTCCCCGTACTTCTGCCCTATTATTGGTGTCTAGGTCGGAAAACAGGCCTGAATAAGTACAATGTGACCTAGACCAATCTAGATAAAACTCATCTTACGAACAGAGTAAAGACACAATGATGGATGACCTGAGAGAACAGAACCCTGGCAGAAATCACAGCATGAAAGAGTTATCTCCTTAATGAATGAATGAGCAGAGGCAGATTACAAAATGCCTGCTATACAGTCTAATGCATTTACTATGACAATGCTCTAGATTTCCCTTAACCATATGGACTCTTTGGCCTGTAATAATTCACAGCAGAGGGATACAAGATTTGAGCTGTTGTGAAACTACAACAATAATGATATACGAAGTAAAAAAAAAAAAAAAAAAGTAATATACGACGCAGGTTATCTCACCTCTGATATATCAAAATGAAAATCTAATGTTTTTCCCGGAAGCTCCTTCGAGGCGCAGTTAAATATTTTTGCAAACGAGATCTCAGGTGAACCTAAATCCACGTAGGATTTTGGAGCATCATTTGGCACAACCAGGCTGGCAGAGCGGGACACCACAAGTTTTAAGATATTCAGTGCTTCCCTCCAATACGCACTCTGTTGGGAGAAGAAGGCAACAATAAGAAATCATAGTAAAAACTGTACAATGCCATACACGGAAATTAGTTTGCAGAAAAGGAAAAATCTCATTAGTTTCCTGCGGAACAGTTACACAATCACCTAGATTTGCTATATGCTTTTGGGTACTTTCTTTTCACTTGCTCTATGGATTAAGGTTGCACCCTTCAAACTCCATGTGAAAACCTCAACAAAGTACAATTGTTTTTACTGCAATTTCTTCAACAAAACTGGTAAGGTTATGGTCACACGTGGTGGGTCCACAGCATATCTGGTGGAAAGGGCGGATTGCGATAAAAAAAATAAAAAAAATCTGCAGATTTTGAAATCAGTGGCAAATATTTGCAATATAAACTGACTTTAAAATCTGCAGCAAGTTTTGTGCGGATTTCATGGTGGAAGCGTTCCAAAGAGTTTGCATGAGATTTGTTACTGTAAGGGTCCATTCACATGTCTGTGAACACGATGTGCTGCCCGGATCCGCACTTCCGTTCACGAAAAAAATAGAACATGTCCTATTCTTATCCGCAATTTTCTATTAAGTGCCGGCAATGTGCGGTCCGCAAAATGCGGAACGCACATCGCCGATGTCCGTGTTTTGCGGATCCGCAAAACACACACGGACGTGTGAATGGACCCTAAACGCTGTACACAATTCCATGATTTTCTGCACGCCATTACCGCTACATCTGCTTGCTTCCAAACGGCAAGCACTTCTCCAGTTAAATGTAGTGATGCTGCTCATATGGGGCCAATATATTGTGCGGCGCTGTACCGAGGTTGATATTGACATCTGGCCCTGTACCTAATGGGGTGCACGATCTAATTTTCCTATCTCATGCTCACCTATCAGTATGTTTGTTTGGAGTGTGGAGGAAAATGGAGTATCGGAAGGAACCCCACACGTCTGAGGAGAAGCTCTGTGCAGACATTGTTCTTTAAACCTAGGACCCCAACGCTGCAGGGCAACAGCACTAACCACTGACCCCAGCAATGCCCCATACATTCTGATAGTAGTCACAAAATAGTAGCATAGCAATAGTTAGCTCTTTCTCCATTTGTGTTTGAAGCCTGGCATTTCTGCCCCAGCAAAAGACCGAGATATAGAAGATGTAGAAAGCACCTTGAGGACACTGCACTAAGCTGCTGAATAAGGCATCGCTGCCATTGCTACGCTGACCTGGTTTTCATTTCAGTACTCTTAGCCAAGCACAAAGACAAGCTGGCTACGTGCTGCAGGCCATTTCCATAAAGGCTTCTGCTCTATAGACCGCTGGGCTGGTTTTTCATTTTCTGTCATGAGCCAAAAAAGAAATGTTTCTGTCAAAGCAGGAAATTGGAATAAAAAATTAAAAAAAAAGTCCTAAAACATCTGGCTTTTATAGTCAAAGGGATAAAGTGAAAACTCTGCACGTTGGGTACATTAAGTAAATGACACTGAAACAAACCAGCTACTCGCTCAGGGGTCAAACATGAATTAAAGAAAGCAATTGTTCAGAATCGCATAGCTGAGGTAGCAAGTAGCTGAAAATACATCAGCAACTGTAAGAAGAAGTACAAAAATGGTAAGTGAGTGCCAAGGGCACATACTGTGCGAGGAAACGGCAGGAACATTCCCAAATGCACGCTCAGACTATATATAGGAGGAGAAGAGCATCCACACTGCAGGCACACAGCCTCCTGTAAACCTGCAGTGGAAGGATCCCTGAATGCTGATTATGTTCTAGAAATAATGACTGATGGAGAAGCTCACCTGCACGTATTTGCCTATGATTTTTATGATTTCCAGGTTAAACTGCTTTACTGGCGCTGCAGAGAGGTCAATGTGGCTGAGCAGGCTGTAGATGATCTGCAGCAATGACTGCTGCATGCTGGACAGGCCTTTTTCCAGGAGCTGGAACAATGCATACAGATATGATGTTATAGAAGACAGCAAGCTTTGTATTATATCATTTTAGGCAGAAAGAAACAAATGCCAAATTCACTTTTTTTTTTTTTTAAAGGGCTTTTTCTATTGATGGCCTAGCCTCAGGATAGGTCATTAATATCAGATCAGTGAGGGCCCGACACCTGGTACCCCCGCCGATCAGCTGTATAGGGTGACGGCGGGCGCAGTGCAAACGTGCCGTCTTACCTTCCTTACGGCTGTTGTTGTCCCATAGACATACAGCGGCAAGCAGGAAGAGAGAAGGGAGACGGCAAGTGAGCACTGCGCGCCCAGTCTCCTCATACAGCTGATCGGCAGGGGTGCCGGGTGTCGGACCCCCGCCGATCTGATATTGATGACCAATCCTGAGCATAGGTCATCAATATTAAAAGCCCAGACGACTTCTTTAAATTGGAACATACTTTTACGGCAACATAAGAAGTGTAGATACACATAGATGTACATTTAAACTGACCCTATTACCATCACGGCATGGTGATAGCTGGACCCTGGCAGCCTCAAGGAGAGAAAACATCAGCACCAATGTGCAAATGTCTGGGCATGAACTTGTGCATGTCACAGCCGCATTGTCCAAGTTGGCGGCAATGTTCATCGCCAGCTCCTAGCACACAGATTGCCAAGGATGCACCTAATTTATTAAGAGACATTTGCCTCTTAATAAATTAGGGGCATCTCACTCCATCGCACAGGGGATCAGGACTGGCAAAAAATGCGGATCCGATGCAGACCAAAAATACGGTTGTGTCAATGGGGCCTTAAAGCTAGTTTCAGATGACCGTGTTCATACCGGGAAACAAACTGGGGGAGATATATCAAGGCTGGCGGATCCATCCCCTAGTCTTGATCTCCCTGCACTGGCGTGCAATGACCCTGATTTGTTAAGAGCAGAAGCCTCTTAATAAATCAGGCGCATCTCTTCCCTGCTATGCGCCAGAAAGTGAAGTCTACGCCAACTGCAGGCTGGCGTAGACTTCAGCTATAACTTCCGTCACTTTCTGGCGAAAGTTATAGTAAATGCCACGGGAGGCATGACGCCACGCCCCTTTTCTTGGCACCTCGGAAAATTGCAGAGAACAACAAAAAGTCGCAAATTATGATGCACAGCTGCAGTGCGCCTTAATTCGTGACTTTTTTACGCCACAATTGTCCCCCACTGAGTGTGTTAGCATTATTTCCCAGCCTGAACACTGCTTATGTGACAGGAACTCACAGCACTATAATAATTTTTAATGCCGTGGGTTCCTGCTGTAATGAATCATACTCACATGAAGCAGCCAGGACGGTTCTATACAGTGGAGGTCCCGCAGGAATCCACAGCATTAAATCCAAATCATTATAGAGCCATGAGTTCCTGTCACATAAGCAATGTTAAGGCCTAGAAATACCGCCCGCACACAGAGCTGGTTTCTCGGCCTTAATGTGCCCTACCCAGGTTCCTGATCATAATATATGGGTCTCACTCACCTCAGCAAGATAGGTAACAAGACTGAAGGTGGTATCTGAAAAGGAGTCATGTAGGTAGCGGCACACAACATTGATCCAATTGGAGCAGTCTCTAGAGTAGCTGTGCGTGCTGTACAGACTCATCATATGGGCCAGGTTTGTCAGCGTGGCAGTCTTCTCCTCTGCACAAACCTAAAACACAATAATGAAGCATTAATTTACAGTACATTGAGAGATGTTAGGAGAAACATATATATACTGTTCCAGAAGGAATGGCGTCCCCAATCCTAAATCATAATACCCATACTGATGTGTTGACACCCACAAGACATGGTGGAGCGACACGCTTCGCTTCATTCATTAAACTTCTACAAAGTCATGCAACTTCAATGTTTCCCTATAGAGGACAAGTTCAACTTCAAGGCTGAGCTATTATTTTGGCAGAGCACAAATATCACCTGCAACCTTTTCCCCAACATGTTGCCTGGTCGCCCGAGCCTAAGGTCTCATACACACAGCCGTGTCTGTGTTTCCATCCACAAAAAAAAAGGAGATCTGCAATATGTGGATACCTTCCATGTGCATTCCTAGCAATACAGAGAAGAATAGCACCTGCTCTATAACTTGCAGAATGGTCACACAGATCTGCAAAAAATTTGGGTATGTGCTTGGCCATACGAAAATGAATGAGGCTGTGTGCTATCTGCAAAAAATGTGAAAAGCACACAGATAAAAAATACAGTTGTGTGCATGAGGCCTTAGAAAGTAAGGGGGTCATTTATTATTAATAAAGCCCCATCGCTGGCAGTGGATCCGCCGAAGTTATGAAGAGGTGCCGGCCTCTCCATAACTTTAGCGCATCCTGCGCCAGTCTAAATGTAAACCAGCTTCATAGACCATTTTGTACGCCTAAACCAGCCATAGAAAATGATTAATGGCTAGGGGTGCACCGAAATTCCGGCAGCCGAAAATATCGGCCGAAAATGCACCTAATCCACTTCGGCCGATATTGTTACATATCGGCCGAAAATATGGGGTGTGGGATTTGTCACCCACCATCTGCGGGCGGGCGGTTTACTTTGTCACTGCATCTTTATTTTACCTTACAATCGTGAGGCTCCAGTAACTAACAACTCTGCAGGCAGAGCAGAGGCCGGCGTAACGTCACTTACTCACGTGACGCGCCTGCTCCGCCTCCTTCATGCATAAAGTGGGCGGAGCAGGTGCGTCACGTGAGTAAGTGACGTTACGCCGCCCTCCGCTCTGCCTGCAGAGTTCTTACTGGAGCGTCACGATTGTAAGGTAAAATAAAGATGCAGTGAGTGATGCTGTGAGCAGCAGGGCCGGGGCTGTTATGGGTAGGGGGATCGGTCTATGGCACTGCTATGGGGAGGGGGGATCTGTGCACTGCTATGGGGAGGGGGGATCTGTGCACTGTTATGGGGAAAGGGATCTGTGCACTGTTATGGGGAAAGGGATCTGTGCACTGTTATGCCCATAACAGTGCACATATCCCCTTTCCATAACAGTGCACAGATCCCCCTCTCCATAACAGCGCCACCCACAGATCCCCCTCTCCATAACAGCGCCACCCACAGATCCCCCTCTCCATAACAGCGCCACCCAGAGATCCCCCTCTCCATAACAGCGCCACCCACAGATCCCCCTCTCCATAACAGCGCCACCCAGAGATCCCCCTCTCCATAACAGCGCCACCCACAGATCCCCCTCTCCATAACAGCGCCACCCACAGATCCCCCTCTCCATAACAGCGCCACCCACAGATCCCCCTCTCCATAACAGCGCCACCCACAGATCCCCCTCTCCATAACAGCGCCACCCACAGATCCCCCTCTCCATAACAGCGCCACCCACAGATCCCCCTCTCCATAGCGCCACCCACAGATCCCTCTCTCCATAACAGCGCCACCCACAGATCCCCCTCTCCATAACAGCGCCACCCACAGATCCCCCTCTCCATAACAGCGCCACCCACAGATGAATTTCATTCATGAAAAAGAATTATTAATAAAATCATTAAAAAAAAAGTATTTTAAAAGTATTTGGGCAAAAAGGCAGTTTCGGTTTCGGTTTTCGGTCAAGGGCATCCTGAATTTTCGGTTTCGGACCAGAATTTTCATTTCGGTGCACCCCTATTAATGGCACAGACCTGCCGGCCCGCCCCCAATTTTAGACCTGGCGTGAGCGCCATCTGAGCCTGAAATATGCCTAATATAGGCGTATTTCAGTATAATAAATTACCCCCTAAGGCCCCTTTCAGAAGAGTGAGTGTCACGCTCCGGACTCGCACCGCATTATATTGATTTATGATGCTATGTAACCCTTAGAGGTCTGGAATGTACTGGATAACACTGACAACATGAAGTCAGTGTTATTCAGCACATTCCAGAACTATAAGGGTTACATAGCATCATAAATCAATATAATGCTATGCGACCCCGGCCGTGCTGGGAGTTCAGGACGGGCGCTCTCCCTGACACACGCTGTGAGCCTGATACATGAGACTCGCTCGTGTGAAAGGGGCCTAAAACTTGTGATAGGCCACAGTTGAAATATCAATATTTTTGATGGTTGTGGGTCTGGGTCCTGAGACTCTCATCAACTGCCAAAAAGCAGGAGGCAGAAGTTCTCATCTGGATGCTATCTCTCCTGCTAGCTGAAAATGGGCTAAACATAAAGTCTATAAGTGAACAGCTAGCTAGGAGAGACAGCCTTCCGCTTCTGCCTCCATGTTTTCAGTGGGGGGTCTCAGCACCGGGACACCCACCGACCACATTTTTTGACATGTCACTATGACTTAGCAAATGTTTCTTAAAAACACATCTATTCTTTAAATGGCTCTACTGATCATTTTTTTCTTCTAACTAAACACGTACCTTGGCTATCCGGTCTGCAGTTTCTTTACAGAACGGTGTGGGGTTGTCAAAGTGTTGAATTAAATGAGGCAATAAGCACAAGATATTTAGAGGAAACCCTGTAAGTAAAACACATTTTCATCAGACACCACTGAAAGCTTCCAGGATTACATTTTGTCTTGTGTTTGCATATGTATTGACTTTCTCAGCTGATTAATATTGGAATTTTTATTTATTTTTTTGCATTCAAGGGTTTGTCCAGGTTCCGAGCTGAACCCGGACATACCTCCATTTTCACCCTGGCAGCCCCCCTGACTTGAGCAGCAGAGCAGTTTATGCTCCGATGCTCTCCTTTGCCCTGCGCTAAATCGCGCAGGGCAAAGGCATTTTTTGGAGATCCAGTGACGTACCAGGGCTCTCCATGGGGCTGCCAGGAAGCCCGGTGACGTTACCGGCACTGATGGGCGGGATTTAGCGCTTCCCTAGCCAGTAAAACGGTTAGGGCAGCGCTAAAGCCCGCCCATCAGAGCCGGTGAAGTCGCCCGACAGTGTGTTATGATAAACAAAAGAGCCCTTGCCCTGCGCGATTTATCACAGGGCAAGGGAGCGCATCGGTGCATGAGATGCTCCGATGCTAGCCTCAGGGAGGCTGCCTGGGTGAAAATAAGGGTATGTCCGGGTTCAGCTCTGAACCCAGACAACCCCTTTCAATTTTGCTGTTCCTGACCTTAAAAATACAGAAACTCTTACAGATACCTTTTGCTTTAAAACTGCAAGAGAGCACTGCACAAGATGAAAGGGGATGTCTCAACTGGACATTCAAAGGGGCTGTCCCATATGGCCGTTTTCACAAGATGGGACCAAGCACGGGCCTCAGGTGGGTAGACTTACGGAAACTGCCGAGCGGGCCAGTGCTCTGCCATTTCCTTAACGCGGATTGCAGTGAATGGGAGCTACATAAACAGCATAGCAGAACAAGCTCCCAAGTTACAGAAGCAGCCTAGCTTGCTGTGCTCTGCTATTTGCGTACCCCCCATTCACTGAAATAGGAGCAACAGAAACAGTGGAGTCCTGGCCTGCTCAACAGTTTCTGCAGGCCTGGCCACTTGAGGTCAGCAAGATGGGACAACTCCATTAAAGTATATCAATAGGCTATGCCATAAATGTCTGATAGGTGTGGGTCCCACCTCTGAGACCCACATCTATCTCAAGAACAGGGTACTGCCGTGAATGGCAGCTTTCTTCTTTCTCTGCTGTGGGACTTCTGGAAATAGCCAAGCCCATAGCAGTGATAAAACAGAAGTCCCACAGCAGTGAATGGAGAGGAGACCACACAAGTCGTCCCCTCCATTCACGGGCAGGACCCCTTTCTTGAGATAGGAGCAGGTCTCAGAGATAGGACTTGCATCTATAACACATTTATGGCATATCCTATCAATATGCCATAAATGTCCACATAGGACAGACAAGAAACACAATTTACTATTTCTATTCACTTATCTCTCCATACTTGTAATATCCTAAGTCGTCGATTTCAGAGTCCCTTACCGGCTAGCAGGGCAGGGTCCACCAGTGTATGTTTGGAGACAGTGATGAGTTTGCTGAGAAGGTGAACAGTCATTTCCTGGGTGGACACAGAGGTAAAACCCTTCAAGAAGAGCTGCTGAAGACCAGGAAAGTTATTCCATTTAAGTTTGTCCTGCACCTTTTCAATCTTCTCTCGACTCTCTGATTTATCCAGAGGCATCTGAGTAAGCAGCTTGTTGAGTAGCTTCAAAGCAAGTAAGTACTCATACTCATAGTCTGATTCCAGCAAGGACGCTGCTATCCAGAAAATGGTGGCCATTAGATTGGTTGGGTCAGTAGTGGGCTGCAGATCATGCATTCCGCCCTCTCTGAGAGAGGAAAGGCTTCTAGTTCTTGCTAAGCTGCCTCCATGATTTATCCTGCCATCCATTATATCCAGTGTGTTGCTTCGACGCCTGTCTCCTCTACGGTCAGCCATTAAGCTTAGCCGCAAAGAGTTGCTTCTAGCATTGTTGCAATAACCCATAAAGTTCCCGCTGCTCAGAGGACTTGTGCTTAGATTCAGCTGACCAGTGCTCTTCCGGTTCAAAGCATTCTTGTTTCCCATCATGGGTTCATGGTGAGACGTTCTAAAACACAATAAAGAAATGATGTAGGAGTAAATCAAAGAGAACAAATAGGATTTCAAATAAATCCCCATAAAGTGATCACTTACTGAGCGAGGGCTGACAGGAGGTCATAATGCTTCATGGTTTCTGACAGCGTGTCTATGGCCGACTCCAGTGTAAGGAGAAGCTCGATGACAAAACCCTGGGAAAAAAATATAATTAAACAAGGTTATATCTGATCTCGATTTCTTCAGCTGATAGAATTCACTTTTTTGTGTAAGTATAGAAGGGAAGGAATTTTTTTTTCTGTGGAACTTGCTGCAAATCTGCATATGATACATGGGGGATTCTGCTGGGGATTCACAGCATTTTTCACACTCGCTACAGTGAAAGTGGTGAAATCCATTATGTCCACAGCATTTCTGCACAAGAACAAGCTTGCTGTGGATTTGAAAATCTCCAGTTATTATCTGTACGGATAAGCATGTGGATGAGTTTTGCTAAATCCCATTCACTTGCCTTGTGCTGTATTGCGCTGCAGATCACACCTGTGCAAATCCACAGGTAAAATCCTCAGCAAATCCAATGTGTATGGATTCACCCCTAAAAGGTATGTCCAACCTTCATACACCATTCTGCTTACACTGTACTTTAAGGATAAAGTGACATGAAACTGTTTAGTAAAGGGATCAGCAATCACCGGTACTCCAGCTGTACTGAAACTACAACTCCCAGAATCCTCCTTACACTTCAATGCAAGTTACAAGAACAGCCTATTACGGTAAGTGTGCATGCTGGGAGTTGTAGTTGCTGAAGTGCTGGGGTTTGCTGATCGCTCGTTTAGTAAATATAATATGTACAGTAGTAATGGTCCTGAGTAACAGCCTGCATTATAAGCCACAGCTGCATTAAGAACTCGGCAGAGACTTTCTCTTGTTAAGGCTACATGCACACGAACGTTGTTGGTTTCCGTGTCCGTTCCGTTTTTTTTTTTGTGGATAGGATGCGGACCCATTCATTTCAATGGGTCCGCAAAAAATGCAGACAGCACACAGTGTGCTGTCCGCATCAGTATGTCCGTTCCGTAGCCCTGCAAAAAAAAAAACAGAACATGTCCTATTCTTGTCTGTTTTAGACATTGTTACAATGGATCCGCAAAAAACAAACAAAAAAAAAAACGGATGGCATATGGATGTCATCCGTTGTTTTTTTGCAGACCGCGTGCATGTAGCCTAAATGTCTGCACAAAGCTTATGCTGGTGACTTACATTCTGCTAAGTGCTATCTTTGCCCCAGTCAAGTCAGCTGCTAGGCCTGTGTCTGACAACAAGTTTGTTGTCTGTTTCCAGTGGCAACCAACAAGATTGTGAGTTCAGCTCTAGGGTATAATATAGGCTGTAACTCATGATCAGTTCAAGATAAGTAATTTACAAAGTTACAAAGCATGTTGCTTAGATGTATTCTTTATGTAAATTGTACAATGGTGGACATAAACTTTAGTAACTGTCCAATGGAGTATTCCAAAAGATAATGATCTTTTAAGCATAACATATTAAAGTGTCTATATGTACACGCGCAATGGAAAATGCGTGTTTAAACATGACACCCGCTCAGGAGGGGAATGGGTACCACAGCTGCCAGGTTTCTGCGTTTTAAACACCTGGAGCTAAGGACTGTGATCGGCAATACCAATCGCAGACATTTAACTCCTCAGATGCCATGGTCAATTGTGACCACAGCATCTGAGAGGCTAAGATTGGGAGAGCCGTTCGTTTGTTGTAGCAGCCTTGAGCCTTCTAACGACTCCAAGGCTACCACAGCGAAAGTTCCTATGGAGCCCAGTATACTGTAATATACTTAAGAAAGGAAAACCCTCTAAACAGAAAACCATAGTATACAGAAAACCATGTCTGTCACAAAAAGAAAAAAAGTTACCTGAGCCTCCTCCCCTGCATCCCCCACGGTCTCTACTAATCTTGAAAGGACATCTGAAAGGGTTTGTGCAGAAAGAGGCTGCTTGAGGGCACGGAAAATCTGGAATGACCGTCCAGCATAATGGCGAGAGGAGCAAGACAGCGCTGTCTGCAGTGCTACCTCACTCAGATGCTGCTCCAGTTGGAACCCTGGAAGGGAACAGTACAGGTAATATTACACCCCATCTATATAATATCTGCACGTAGTATTACATCTCATCTGTATACCTGTCTCATCATTGACAAAGGTCTAAAATTACTTATAACTCAATTACTTAGCATAGGGTTTTCTGAGATTTTACCAGTGATAATCTATCCTCGGGTGTTTGAGAAGGCACTGGCGCTCGGACTTCTCCCAGCTCACCAAGCACAGCGTCGTACATTGTATAGCGGCTGTGCTTTGTATCGCAGCTCAGCCCCATTCACTTCAAAGGACCTGAGCTCCGCCTAAGCCACGTGACCAATGAACATGTCATCACTGCCCTAGAAAAAGTTGTGAGAAGGCCGTGGGGCAACTGTGAGTGCCGGTACCTTCTCAAACATCTGATCGGGGGTGTTGGAAACAGTCTGTTTGAAGAGGCCTGCCTTTGGCCTGCCTGTATTAAAAATATCTGAACGTGTAAACCTGTCCAACATCTCACCAGAACTTCAAATTCAACAATTTTGTCTTCTGTTTTTTTTTTTTGCTTTTTTTAAATTAAAACTGAAATCAGAAATTTAGCATTTAATTTTGCAATTCCTTAGCTATTTGTATCTGCATGAAGGCTTGTTTAGGTGGATGGAGCATGAAGAAATTTACTGAAAAAGTTTTTCTTAGTTTACAAAAAAGAAAAAGAAAAAAACCTTTGAAAAGCCTGGAACTACTGAAGAAATTACCCCCAGATTACACATACCTGATCTGCAGTGCTTGAAGACAGTGACCACATGCTTTAGAAATACGGTAAGTTGCTCAGCACTTTTAATTGAAGGATTTTTCGCAGAAACATCTTCATGGTTCCACAGAGGTCCTCTTTTTCTAAAATGCAAATAAGGAAAAAAATTATAAAAAGCCCTTGTAAATAATACAGTTACAAATATATTTCTTAGTATGCTTGTAAACAATACTGCTTTTCTTTAATGGGGTTTTCCTGCCTTTTAAACAAACCTGCTGCTGTGAGAAGAGTGGTTCCGCAGTGGTCTCCGCTGCTCTCAGACTGGCTGCGGGCTCTTCTGCTCAATACCCACCCAGATGTGTTCCGAAGTCTTTCGGTTCTGCCGCATTTACAGTATGCAAACCCATTTAAAGCAGTTGTAACAGGACTGCAATGTTTCACGTACCCACAGGATAGATCTCACAGGTGTCCGATTGCTGGGACGTAACAAGAACAGGGGTCCCGTGTCCACTGTCCGAATACAGTGGCCGTCATGCATGCTGCCACTCCATTCATAGTCCATGGAACTGCCAAAGAAAGGCCAAGTATAGGACTCTGCTATGTCCCATAGAGTTAAATGGAGCAGCTATAAGCCTGCTTGACCATCACACCACTGAAAGGGGGGACAAGTGACCCCAATTCTCGTGATTGAGGGGGTCCCAATGATAGCTCCCTGAGCTATCTGACATGTCCCACCTATTCTATTGAGAAAACCCATTTAAGGTGAGAAGCTGAGAGATTGTGTAAATGGCACTAGCCATCTTGTACTGGTCTTACAAGAAAGCTGACCAAGCTGTTCCAGTGACAGTTATGTTATGCCTATGGTCAATTTAAGGGAGTATTTGCATCTTTTACATGTATGGCATGTCCACAGCGCATACAATAAATATCTGACAGATGCAGGCCCCACCAGACATTTATGACATATCCTGTGGATATGCCAAACAGGTCTAAGGCAGGAATTCCACTTTAACTAAACAAGAAAGCAAAGCTGAGTGATAGCTTTTGAACGGTCTGCAGAATTATAAATGCAGCTGTGAAGAACCCTGGGCCAGAACTAATGACTGATAAAAGACAAGTTGCACAAAACTTTCCTAGTTATATTATACCTAATATAAGCTGTAAAATGGTTGACGCTACCAAAACTCTCAAGATCACACTTCTCATGAACGGGGAAACATCCATGGGTTCAGATGTTCTGTTTGGAAGAAGATGACTCCTACTTCTTTTCTCAACACCTTCATCCCTATTAGCAGTGGCCTGAACAGCACATCTCTATCTAAGTTAACGGGTTGAACATTTTTCCTCTAGCTGGACAGACATTTTAAGATAAGCTAAATTCTGTTGCTGAGAGAACCAGAATGTGGCAAAGATAATTTGTGAAAAACTGCCGGTTTGTCTCATGACTAAACATTACATTCCTCTGTTAGATCACAGAAAACAGGACAAGTTTTTAATTGCAGCCACTTAAAAATGTGCTCATGTGTCTAGATATTGCTGTTTCATACTTGTTATGGCGCCCCCTGGTGTTATTTTGATTCCCTTTCAAAATGTCCACCTAAAGCATCCATAGCAGGGGAAAAAAAGATGCCACTAATGCTCTGATTCTTAATGGCTAGTCAACACATTAGCAGGAATCACTGTGGCGTCCATGTACAAGAGCATTCGGGCAGCAGAGGTAATGAGCGACACATTACATGAATATTCTGAGTAGGAGTCAAAAGAACAACCATAACACATATATATATATATATATATATCAGCAATATTTCTATTTTAGGCAGCTTCCAGAAAATAACAACATTTAACTTGCCACAAGTGCTGCTTTACAGTCGTACCCTTTGCTCCGAGTGGCAGCTGTAGTGGTCTCCTGGTTGGATGCTACAGCTGTCACTCAGGGGGCAGAAAGCACGTCCCGGTGAGAGACCGCATCCTAAGCACTCACAGGCGTGACACCCATTGAAATAAAAACTTCATTGGCTTGGACCTGCTGATAATACAAGCTACAATAAAGGTATGATTACCTACCTCGCCCCAACCCCTGACCAGCTCTGTCAGCAGTTTTGCAGGGTCAAAACTGTTGTCAGACACCCTTTAAATAATTTCAATTGAAATGCTTTAATGTTTTGCATTCTCTTGGTTGATATTGATAATCGGGTACAACCGGTACATGACATTGTTTTCATCCTATAAACGGCGACCTTTACAAAACATGAGAAATGAAGTTCTAACCTGCTATAAAACAGACATATTAGTATACAAATCGAGAAGAAGCCTACCTTGATGTAATGAACTCTATGAGTGTTTTGACCTTCTCGTCCTGCTCCACAGAGAGATCAGTCTCATTGAGGATGCTTGTATGCAAGTGAGAGACAGCAGTGCTTGTATTCCCTAAGCTAATGCTAGAAGAGGTAGAACTGGAGCTGAGCCCTGAGTCCGTCATGGGGGAAGGCTGGTATTCAGGAATAAAGTCATTCATACCTGAAAAGGCAAACAAAAAAAATGATACCTCACGTACAAACAGGTCTAATTACTGTAAGTTCGTGTCCAGTAATTTCATCCTGGTGCGGTGAAAAGGACAGCGTCTTACCTGTGAAGGAGAACTCTAGATGTGCATTGCTTTTTACAGTCAGTACCCGAGGTTCATTACATTCCCTATTCCTGAGGAGAATGGACGCCACAGTCTGCACACTGCTATTAGATCCCACAACAATCAATAGATGTAGAAGCAGGCGCTTACAATGCTCATACACTTCAGGGTGGTAGTGGTCAAAGCCTAAAAATAAAATGACCAACACATAAGAAACTAGCAGCAATAATTCCACGTTTCTCTCCACGAAGTACACATCTAGCTAGATAATTATTCCTCCGCAGATATTTATGGCCTATCAACCCGCCGCTAACTCTAAAATGCCCCACTTCTGACCTTGTCCCGCCTGGAAGCAAACGCCAGAGGTAGTTGGAACTACCGATACAGCTGAACAGGCTGTGCTACACCGTTTACTCGGCTCCCATACAAGTGAATGGGAGTTAGAGAAACCGCGTGGCACAGCCCGCTCAGCTGTTTCCGTAGTTCCCAGCATGTCTGCCCACCGCATCCTGGGTCGGTTCTGAGATGGGAAAAGCTACCCCGTATTAATATACAGAATTCAACTGCATAATCCTGTAACCAGAACAGCTCTTTATGAATCGGACTGAAATGAACCACACATAAGAAAATAAAACATCGCTTCAGTGCAATAGTAAACCAGCACAGTCAGTGTAAAGAACACAATTCTAAACTGGTAAAAAGCAAGCAGTTACCTATAAAGATGGCATGCAGTAAAAGATGCAGGTAGCCTCCCCACTCCACCTTCACACTATGATCAATGATCAGATCTGTCAGGAGGATCACTGCTATGTTGCACCTACAAAATACATTAACTAGTTAAAACACAAAAAATGACCTTAACCATAGGGACGTAAAAAAGACATGGAACTAAGGATAAGAATGCAGAATCTAGAACGGTTAGGCATGTGACTAGTACCTGTGCAGTGATGTGCCAGGGGATGTAGTCTCTGGCAAATAATCCACAAGGGGTGACCAGCAACCTCCTGTGGGTGGGAAGGGCAGAGGCTCTGCTCGGTTGTGTTCCATCACTTTTAAGCGCCAGTTAGAGAACAGCGGCATAGAGTCATCTGCAACACAACCAGGCGACGTCAATAGTCAGGATAAGCTTAACAAGGTCCAGTACATTAGAGAAGAAAGAATGAGATCTAAACAGGTTACACTTTAACTAGACAGTCTATATCGCAGAGGGGCTGCTGGATGATACATGTGGTGCATCAGCAGACCATCTAAATTTATACCACCTACTGGCTTACTTTGCACCAGAATTGTGCATGGTGCCACATCTTAGGTCATGCCCCCTTACTCACAAAGCCACAGCCACCTGTAGAGTGCAAAGCAAAAAGTGGGAAACTAAAATGTTTGACAATTCGGAGTTAATAAGGGGGTGATGATGTCTGTAAAGCGCTATGGAACATGTCAGCACTATATACGCAAGTAAAATAAATAACTAAATAAGTCACTTGGGCCGAGTGGATGGCGACCTCTAGGACTCCGCCTGTCATCCATTACACAGACAACCCATTGATCTGAAGAAGAACTGGGCAATGCTTCATTTCCCCTGTTGTGGTGCTGCACAGATGATCGTGAGACACTTTGTATTCAGCTTATTTTGAAGGTGTGCTTTTATCGAGCAGAGATTGTCTAAAAGCAAAGGACACTGCTAATAAATGAGGTGCACGGAGTGTGCACCAGAAGTCTGACTCAATTTGAGCCAACATTCGGGCACACTTTCATTAGTATATCTGCAAACACTGCACTAAAATTCCGGCAGCGGGCATGTGGTGTCTGCCTCCCACTGACTTCAGTGCTGCAATTTGTGGGGCACAGGTTTAGAGTGACGACCGCGCTAGGAAAGGACATGTCCCTTCTTGATACAGTGTACGGACAGTCTCTTCGAGCCATGGCGGGTATCTGCTTGCGATTTAGCTCCATTCAATGGCGCCAAGCCACCAGTTGGTACGTGGTCTCCAAACTGAACAGCAGCAGCAGAAATCGCGGTGGTTTCTTTGGCGGTATATGCAAGGGATTTTGACAGCATCAAAATCCGCCCTGTGAATGGTCCCTTAGGGAAGCAAAAACTCAGTAATAGTACAGGATGCATGTATCAGATTAGAAAATGGCTGCAGCTGAACATTGCAAATATTACAGGGAAATTTCACTCAATGGGGGGAGATTTACCATTTAATTACACCTGATTTTTTGGCATTAAGAGTCACAAAGTCTGATTTGAAAAAACTTTTAAAATACCACTGAGATTAAATCTAGAGGCAACTGGCACTTTTATGCCACCCTCGCCAGTTTCTGAAAAGAGGAAATGGCAAGGGCGGGGCTTGGTGCAGATGGCAGGTCCATCGGCTGTGGCACATTTATAATCGTACCAGTAACTGGAGTACATGATGACTGAAATCTACACCAGCTATGTGCGTAGATGGTGTCAATTTCAGTCTGGTCCATGGACTGCCGGAGGAGGCATTACATTTATGACAAGGAATGAAATGCCTCCTAAAGAGGCACAGGGCTCCTACAGTCAGACTGTCACCAATTCGCAGAGTTAAAGGGTTAATCCCATCTCAGACATTGGAGGCATATCGCTAGGATATGCCCCCAATGTCTGATAGGTGCGGGTCACATCTATGCCAAGAATGAAGCCTGCAAAGTCCCAGAGGGCGTACCGCTTGGCTATTTTCGGCGCTCCCATAGTAATGAATGGAGGGTGGCTGCGCATGCCTCTGTATTCACAGCACCCATGAGACAAGGCCTGTTGTCAAGAAAGGTGTAGGTACCAGAAGTAAGACCCACATCTATTGGACATTTTTGGCATATGCTGTGGAAATGGTGGAAATACCCCCTTTTAAATGCTGCACAACAAGGTATAAAACAAAAAAAACATGAACATGATTACTTTTTTCCTCCTCGTAAGACCCTCCAGAACTGCTGCTGTATCGGGACTCCAGTCTATGGTGCTGGCGGTTTAGGTTGCTATTCAGACCACTGTAGATATCAAGATGGGCATAGCTATAAAAAAGCAAGGGGAGATTTCATATATATGGCACGCTTGCAATTTCTAAATCAGAAAAAGGAGATTATAGTACAGCCATGAGCTAAAATATAAGAGTATGTAACTAACAGCCTGTCCCTCCACAACAGGTAATGCACATTCCATGGTAACATCAGCCATTTACAGCTTTTCTAAATGGATTATACCATAAGCCTGTATAGGATTCTTGATCTTCTTTTCCACCGAACACATATTAATGCCAATCCCAAGAATTGTGTAATTCCCATGCTGTATTACTATCTGTCATCTGTGAGAGGATTTTCCATGTGACGTCTTGTCCAAACATAATCTCGTTTCTATAATGGCTTCTCTTTTCCATTTTAAGGACTGCACTAGAGGATTGAAATGTGTCTTTAATCTTTCTAGCTTTATGGTCCTACCCCCTCTACTGCTGCACTTTCTTGATGAGAAACTAATGACAAAGATAAAGTCGTTTTCTGGGACTTAGATACTGATCACCTATCCCTAGGTAGGTCATCAATATCAGATCGGAGGTGATCCTACACCCAGCACCCACATCGAGCAGCTGTTTAGGGTGGAAACACTGAAGACTATATAGTGGATGAAGCTGGAAGAAGAAGGCACCTTCCACTGTGTGACCCTGAAAGAAATATTACTATACATAAAAGCTTACTAAAAAGCTGTCCTTTAATTATACATATTTCTACAGGTCAGACTATACCAATATGGGTGGGACCATGACAACTTCACATGTAGCCTGCCAATACCATCATAAGCACTGCAGACATACGGTTTTACCACAAATCTGGCTAATGTCCCAGCTCTACACCTGCTGTATAAGCTGCTATATAACTGCAAAACCTCAAGTCTATTCCAAATCAATGTGTTAATGTTCTCCAAATTTGGCTGCGCGGTGGCCACTACCAGTATACTTACTTTTCCTCAATGCCGTCCCTTGTATGCTTGTTCTCATGACTGCTCTCAGTAGGAGCTACCATTGTATTGCTGCTGGATGTGGTTCCTGCCAAAACAATACATACAATTAAGAAGAACCCTAGATAAAGATGAATTAATCATCTGCACAGGAGTGCACCACTGGCGGTAGCCACTGGGAAGAGGATTTGGAGCTCTGCGTGTTAAAAAAAAAGGGGACTCTGACCCCTATCATAATAAATTGAAATTTTGGACCTAAATAAGAAATAGTGCTCAGAGAAGTTACTGTGTGCAAGCCATTTATGTAAGTCACTAAAGGTAATGAAAAGTTTTTATTGTATATACAAAGACCTATCTTCAAAAATGACTATTACAGTATTGGGGATGCAATATTCCTCTTTACCTGAGGTGACTGAGGGTATTTTATAGCTTGAAGTGATCCGGTAATATGGTGGATTGTCCATGTGTGTCACTCCAGAACTCACTGGGTCGGTAAGCTGCAGCTCATTGACCAGTTCCTCTAAGAGCTGCATGGTCTTATCTCTGCCCAGATACACAATCACCTTCTTCACCTGAATACCAAGAAAGTAAGGGCACAAGGTTAAAATGTATGGTCTCCAAACCTGAGGGGCAGGCGGCTGTCATAAAAAGGGGATCTGCAGTCCTTAAAGGGTTGGGTAGGAAAAGGAGATTCAGTCACGTTAAATACTCACATAAGGCAGGAGGCTGGGTTCGCTGTTAACTCCGCAAATGCTTATAAGAAAGTGCAAAATAATTTTCAGATTCTTCGGCCAGCCATCTGCAAGGGTGGTCCACACGTTTTCAATTTCTGACCAAGCCACCTCATCGCCATACTGGAAGTAAATCACATTTAAGTGAAAGCTGTGCTCAGAACACGCAAATATCCATTCTCTGAACTTAGAAGCTTCCCATATTTTTGTTAAGTGTTGTAATGGGAGACCAAGAAACACATAAAAGACCATTTAGTGTTAAAATGAAAACATTTGTCTTTTTAATACCCACAATATGTCAATATCGAAACCACAGCCGGCTTGGACAGCAGTTACCTGTGTACTTTGTGGACAGCACACCTAACTTCACTGCGCATGTCCAGAATGTAAAAGCAGCGCTCCAGAATGTCAAAGACCCTCCAGTACTGAAGACTCCTGGTAAGCCATTTACATATTACATGGCAACTTTGCTCATGACGTGTCAAATGGCCAAAGATTGCAGTGTAGTGCTGCCTACATAGCAACTAATGTAAGTAAATGACCTGCAAATTGCCAAGACCGCCACTTGACAGCTGCAAGGAATCCCACAGGATAGGATTTCTTGTGACTGTTGGGTGGTGATCGCCAGTGATGGTCAGTTCGCAGTGTTCGCCAACGAACACATGCGGACTTCCATCTTGACTCACCCGTCCGGCGATGCACAGGTAAGCCCTTACCTGTGCCGGTCTGAAATCAAATGCGGTCACCGGGAGCAGGCAGTTCTGAGAACAGCCCGAGGAAGGCCCCCAGCGGCTGTTCTCGGAACTGCCTGCTCCCGGTGACTGCATTTGATTTCAGACCGGCTCACGGCACAGGTAAGGGCTTACCTTACCTGTGCATCGCCGGGTGGGTGAGTCAAGATGGAAGCCCGCATGTGTTCGTTGGCGAACACTGCGAACTGACCATCACTGGTGATCGCGAAAGCTTGTGGGTCACAATAAGACCCATTCACTTCCATTAGTTGCAAATACTTGCTACAATACAATCTCTGACATGACTAAAGACACCGTGTAGCCCCACCCTTATAAATTTTATTTCTCCCTCCTGGCAAAACATCCGATTTCAATAGGGGCATTTCCAGAAAGGTGTTTAGAAGATCTACAGCATCGTGGGGTTTTAAAGGGGTTGTCCAGATTCAGAGCTGAACACAGAAATGACTCCTTGTTCACCCATTCAGCCCGTATAAGTGGAGCATCAGAGAATTTCACGCTCCGATGCCCCGCCTTGCCCTGCGATATATTGCGCAGGACAAGGGCTGTTTTGTTTACATTTTTACACTGCTAGACAGAGACTTCCGCCTAGCAGTGATCATGGTGACATCACTAATGGGCGGTCTATAGTGCTGCGCTTAAGACCGGCCATTTGTGCCGGTGACATCACCGGGCTCACTGCTAGGCGGAAGTCTCCGCCTAGTATTCCTGTACAGAGATCCGGTACGTCACTGGACCTTGCCCTGTGCGATACAGCAGAGGGAAAGGGGAAGCGCTCTGATGCGTCACTCATTCATGCTGATTCAGCTCTGAACCCGGACAACCCCTTTAAAGATTGAAACTCTGGTCTTGCTTTAAAAAAAAAGGATATGAAATTCTGATATCCAAACTTGGCCATTTCTAGTGGTTGCTGTACGCATTTCCTATGGAAGATCTCCTTTACATTTGGCAACTTTCACAGATATATAGTTTGGAAATATTATATCTGTCATATTCATCTGTCATATGTTGGTCAATCCTTCACAATCAAATGCAGCATACAGCACAGATTGTGTAACTTGCTGGAAACCTTTGTGAAGACTGGGCACTCAGTGCCCTCTCCCCCTATCTGCCCTGATCCTAAAGTTTTAGCAATTTTTGAAATTCCGTTTGAAGACTAAAAGAAAGGCCAGAAAAATAATAAAGGTCTAAAAGACTACAATGGTTTCCAGATGCCATCAGAAATGACAATCCACTACGCCCTGCTGTAAACAGACATGTATTACCTTAGCGGTCATGTACAGTAAGTTGTTCAAGACCATGGCTGTGGCTTGAGGTGAACCCCATCCCTCTCCTCTCAGCCAGCGCCTGCTGTTGACCATCACATCTCGGTCTCTTAGTGACTCCTCTACTTCATCCTCGTGTCTGCGGACTGTGGGCAAAGGCTTCAAATCTACCAGTTCTATGTTGTTCATCCAGGGAAGTAAATAGTGCAACATCACCTGACGGCCAGCAGGGTGCGCAGTCTGTATGCGCTGACTGATTTCTGGGGGGAAAAAATTTAGAAAAAATGCTAAATATACCAAGTACATTGTAGTCATATTAAATATACATTACTTAACTACACTTTAGCAAAACTTCTGATCCGTCATAGCGACACATAAAAGGTTTTGATTGGTGGGGGTCCTAGTGCTGAGACCCACCTTGATCGCTAAAACAAGGAGTAAGATGCGCCCAGCTGAGCTCTGTCTCTCCTCCCTGCTGAAGATGGAAATGTCGCTAAGACATAGCAAACGGTTTGATAAAGTGTAGTTACTCTTCATAGGGGTTGTCCCACAAAATAAAAAAGTATACATTTTTCAAAGCAACACCTGACTTTTTCTAAATTCTCTGTCCAGCGCACTGAGGCTGACATACATGAGCTGTTCCGTTCTTCAACTCCCACCAGCTGCAGCAGAAAGGACATGTCCCCTGAGCTGCAAGCTTGAAATAAAGCTAGCAGTGCAATTGCAGCAATGAATCAGTATTGCCCTGGATCTATGTGAGGTACAGGGCTGGTTCTAGCTTTATTAGAAAGAGATTGTTAGGTGCTATATGATGTCTGATTTTTTTACTGTCATGTACTATATGATGTCTGATTTTTATTTTTATTTTACATTGCTCATGGGAAAACCTCTTTAAAGAAGTCCGGGTGATAAATTTACAGGTGTGAAGTGGAAATGTTACCAGACGGCAGTTTGCGTCATAGGGAATATCAGAAGACCTCAAGGAGTAATTCTAAAATGATTATGTGACCTGCCAGGTACCCTGGGGTCAGTTGTAGCCACTCTATTAGGGCTCGTTCACACAAACGTTTTTTGCGTTCCGTATACGGGCCGTTTTTTTGCTTTCCGTATACGAAAAAAAACAAAAACTGAATGTACTCCATATGCATTCCGTTTCCGTATTTCAGTTCCGTTGAAAGATAGAACATGTCCTATTATTGCCCACAAATCACGTTCCGTGGCTCCATTCAAGTCAATGGGTCCGCAAAAGAAAAATGGAATACATACGGAATGTACTCCGTATTTCTTCCGTATCCGTTCCGTTTTTGCGGAACCATCTATTGAAAACCGGAAACACTACTGAAAAAAAAACAAAAAACGGAAAAGCGGCCCGCAAAACACTGAAAAAGACATACGGTCGTGTGAACGAGCCCTTAGGGCAGGGGTACTCAACTGGCGGACCGCGGTCCAAATACGGACCGCGGCCGCCAGTTGTCCGGACCCCGGCCATCCTTCAGAGCGCTCCTCCAATCGATTCAGTTCAGAGTGATCGGATCCGTTTGAACCGGCTCAGCTCAGTCACAGCACACAGCAATGCTGACAGAGACGCTCAGCTCACGCTGGCAGCAGGAGCCTGAGGGCGGGACTGGGAGGAGTCAGTAATATGATCCTAGAGTGGAAGCTGGCTTCTGCCAGCCCCACCCCTCCCCGCCCACCAACCAATCACCGACCAGAGCTGAGGGGGCGAGGCCAGCACAGCACAGTAGCAGCTCTGACGCGAGTCCTCGGAGTAGTGCAGGGTCAGGGAGTCTAAATGAATGGAGAATGAGTCACAAGAACCTAAAGATCCGACTCAGTCAGTGACTCATTCGATTCATTGAGTTAGAAGAGCCGAGAGTCAGACTGTAGAACAGGTTACACTGAGGCTGTCGGCTCATGTTGCAGCAGTGATAAGATTAAGGGACAGGAGCAGAGAGATAAGAGAAGGGACAGATGACACAGTTCAGCACATAGTTTTCCCTGTGCATTCACATTTCACATCACTTGATTCGTTGTACTACTGTCAGTGTCAGACTGTTGTCACTGTGGGGAACAATGCACAACAGACAACAATTCACATTGCACACCACAGTGACAGCTTCCTCCTGTCCGCCTGTCCAACGTCAGCCTCAGCTTCCCTTTACTATAAAAAAATCACTCTTCCTGACTCACTCAATACTAATCAGAGACGAGTTCAACTTCAGAGAGCTGAAGAGCCGACTCACTGCAGTGTCACTGACTGAGTCAGCAGCTGCGCATGCGCACCGGCACCTAGAGTCTTCAGTTCACTTGCGAGTCAGCTCAGCAGTCTGACTCGCCAAGTGAACCGAAGATCCGATTCTGATCCGAATGAGCTGATTCAAATGAACCGATTCACCTAAAAGATCCGAACTTCCCATCACTATCTCCTGCACACTGTGCCGTGCAGGAGGAGGAGCTTACCGGCGCACTTCCTCCTGTCCCAGAGCGCAGTGAGACAGGCCGGCTCCCTCCACATATAGCGCTCCTCCTCCTGCACACTCTGATACGTGCAAGAGGCGGAGCTTACCGGCGCACTTCCTCCTGTCCCAGAGCGCAGTGAGACAGGCCGGCTCCCTCCACATATAGCGCTCCTCCTCCTGCACACTCTGATATGTGCAAGAGGCGGAGCTTACCGGCGCACTTCCTCCTGTCCCAGAGCGCAGTGAGACAGGCCGGCTCCCTCCACATATAGCACTCCTCCTCCTGCACACTCTGGTACGTGCAAGAGGCGGAGCTTACCGGCGCACTTCCTCCTTCCCAGGGGCGCAGTGAGAGACGGCTCCCTCCACATGCAGGCACCAGCGCTTTCTCCCTCAGTGCGCTCACAGGTCCCTCCTCCTCTGCAGCAGCGGCAGCACATAAGGGAGCTTCAAGCTCCAAAGGACACTTACGTGCTGCTGGAGAGGGGAGGGACATCACCACTGCCACCAATGAAATAAATGTCACATTTGGAAAGTAAGGGGTGCGTGGAGAGGGCTACAGAGAGGCGGGAACACGTCACTGACTCCAGTGTCATGTTCCCATCTCCCCTGGGCCATCTTCTTTAGGTAACCTGATTAAATAAAGTGATTAAGCCCCATCAAACCATAATAGTTTTGTTCCGCATCCAATTCCCATTATTGGGGCATTGGATGCAGACCCCTTAGTTTCAATGGAGCGGAAAAAGATGCAGACAGCACACTGTGTGCTGTCTGCATCTCTTGGGGCCCCATTGTAATTAAGGGGCCGCATCCAATCCCCCAATAATGGGAATTGGATGCGGAACAAAACTATCATATGTCTGTTCTGTGGCTTGGGTTGCCAGCCGGCCAGTAGTTCACCAGCAAGGCTGGTATTTTAGTTCCCTTGCCGGTGCCAGAATTTTCCTGTAAGGACTGTTAGGGTACTTTCATACTTGCGGCAGGACGGATCCGACAGGCTGTTCACCCTGTCAGATCCGTCCTGCCGCTATTTCGCCGGACTGCCACTCCCCATTGACTATAGCGGGAGTGGAGCTACGGTGCAGCATGGCAGTGCACGGCGTGAGGCCGCCAGACGGAAAAGTCGGACATGTAGTACTTTTAGTCTGGCGGCCTCTCACCGTGCTGCGCCGTAGCTCTGCCCCCATCCCCATTATAGTCGATGGGCACAGAGCAGCGGCACGGCAAAGTAGTGGCAAGATGGATCTGACAGGGTGAGCAGCCTGTCGGATCCGTCCTGCTGCAAGTGTGAAAGTACCCTTACTAATGAGCGCTTCCATCATGGAACGCCCATTAGTACAGCCGTTACCTCCACCGCTACTTGTGCTAGTAAAAAAATAAATAAAATTACGGTACCTCCACCTCCATTTGCTCACGCTGTGGAGAGCACTCCCTGCTGACTAGAAGCTCAAGACAGGACCTACAAGACGTCATCACGTTGGAGCACCGGTCCTGAGCTTGCAGTCAGCAGCGAATGTTCACCGCAGCCAGGTGAATGCTAATTTTATTTTATTTTTTTGCAAAAGCAGAGAAGGGGGGCACTAATGGGGGCATTACTCTTACTGGGGGCACTAATGGGGACATTATTCTTACTGGGGGCATTATTCTTACTGGGGCACTAATGTGGCCATTACTAATTCTGGGACTTACCCGGGGCGCTCCACTATAACGTCAGAGCGCCCCACGCGCATGGATCACATGATCGCATGGCATCTTTACTGTTGGCGTTCAGCTCGGACCTTCACCTGACTGCAGACCCTGGTATGTGGACCTTTAATAAAACTAGTTGAGTACCCCTGCCTTAGGGTATCATACTGATGCTACCTTTCCTCGGTGTGTCCTACCAATAGGCTCTCTATACTGTGAAGTGCAGAATACATTTACTATACAGCCCTTAGCACGCTAAATTTACAATGACGGGAAATATACTGTGCAAGCTAAAGGCCCTTTTACATAGGTCGATGATCGTGACAATTATAGGAAAGAAGTGTTCCTGATAAATGCACAGTCTAACGGTGCCACCCATCAAGGACTGCGGTCACCATTTCTGGGCAGTAAATCGTGCTGTCTAAACAGCGATCTGCTGCCCAGAATCTGTGATTCTCTATAGGGATGAGTGACTGCAGCAGTGATCCTTTGTTTCCAAAGTGGATAGTGGAGGTGACTGCTGCATGTAAGTACCTCCTGTAACGAGCAGGCAATTATCGGAAAGAACAGTTCAATTATTCCTGATAACTGCCTGCTATGTTGTAATAAGAAGTAGTTGTAGAGCAGCACAAAATGGACCTTCTGACCTGTCCGGAATGCATCAGCCGTCATGGAACCGCCAATCCACCGCCGCCCCATGTATAATGGTAGATAAGAGAAGGTTTCACAGCAGCATATCCAGTGTAACTTTTATTGGGGACCAAGAGTGCACACACATAGCAATACGACGTTTCAGCTACGCAGTAGCCTTTCTCAAGTATACTGGTACAAAGTTATTCAAACATATAAATATCTTAATAAGCCCCCCCATGTGACAAAATAAGACCAATAAGCACAAGCAACTCTTTAGTACCACCTGTGTATTAATTAAAATGATCACTGCTACCAATAGAAATGTTGCACCACAATCATATGTACCTGGTATTCATTAGAGAAACTCCACCTGCATCGTCGTATTGGCAATACATGTCGGCGTCTCCATAGGTCCATTGCGCATGTCCGTGATGTCATTGCGTCGATGTATGGACGGGGCGCCGTCACCACAGCCAGCAAGAAAGCCGCACCCATCTCTACAGAAGCGCTGAATGTGAACCAATAGACACCGCTATTATCGGTCACATGCCAAGCGCGTCATCAATCACGTGACCATCACATGACCTGCAAAAGGTCCTAGAGCACTGTAAACATATGAAGGATAACAATAGATCTGCTCTGTAAACCACCGCTGTATGTTATATTTAATGCACAAAAAAGAGCAATCATATATCCCATAAGTCTCATTGTGTGGTTTGAACATAGAATAGAATATTAGGCAGAGCGCCAATATAATCGGTCACTGAAACCATATAGGAGACAATGACAATATCATTATCCACAAGTATTACCAAGACTCAGATACAAAATGGATATATATATAAAACAATGAGTAACCATGTACATTATGGGGCAAGTGATCATGTAAGTGAGATGCTTAAAAAATTAAAGTGAATAAAGGTGTGTGTAACAAATATATATATATATATATATATATATATATATATATATATATATATATATATATAGATACACACACCTTAAAATACCCAGTAAACATGATATACTGAATCGGACATCATCCTGTAAAAGTATTCTACCTATCTACATTGTTTGCATTAACCACCTCAGCCCCCAGTGCTTAAACACCCAGAAAGACCAGGCCACTTTTTACACTTCTGACCTACACTACTTTCACCATTTATTGCTCGGTCATGCAACTTACCACCCAAATGAATTTTACCTCCTTTTCTTCTCACTAATAGAGCTTTCATTTGGTGGTATTTCATTGCTGCTGACATTTTTACTTTTTTTGTTATTAATCGAAATTTAACGATTTTTTTGCAAAAAAATGACATTTTTCACTTTCAGTTGTAAAATTTTGCAAAAAAAACGAGATCCATATATAAATTTTGCTCTAAATTTATTGTTCTACATGTCTTTGATAAAAAAAAATGTTTGGGTAAAAAAAAAATGGTTTGGGTAAAAGTTATAGCGTTTACAATCTATGGTACAAAAATGTGAATTTCCGCTTTTTGCAGCAGCTCTGACTTTCTGAGCACCTGTCATGTTTCCTGAGGTTCCACAATGCCCAGACAGTACAAACACCCCACAAATGACCCCATTTCGGAAAGTACACACCCTAAGGTATTCGCTGATGGGCATAGTGAGTTCATAGAACTTTTTATTTTTTGTCACAAGTTAGCGGAAAATGATGATTTTATTTTTTTTTTTTCTTACAAAGTCTCATATTCCACTAACTTGTGACAAAAAATAAAAAATTCTAGGAACTCGCCATGCCCCTCACGGAATACCTTGGGGTGTCTTCTTTCCAAAATGGGGTCACTTGTGGGGTAGTTATACTGCCCTGGCATTCTAGGGGCCCAAATGTGTGGTAAGGAGTTTGAAATCAAATTCTGTAAAAAATGGCCAGTGAAATCCGAAAGGTGCTCTTTGGAATATGGGCCCCTTTGCCCCCCTAGGCTGCAAAAAAGTGTCACACATCTGGTATCTCCGTACTCAGGAGAAGTTGGGGAATGTGTTTTGGGGTGTCATTTTACATATACCCATGCTGGGTGAGAGAAATATCTTGGCAAAAGACAACTTTTACCATTTTTTTATACAAAGTTGGCATTTGACCAAGATATTTATCTCACCCAGCATGGGTATATGTAAAATGACACCCCAAAACACATTCCCCAACTTCTCCTGAATACGGAGATACCACATGTGTGACACTTTTTTGTAGCCTAGATGCGCAAAGGTGCCCAAATTCCTTTTAGGAGGGCATTTTTAGACATTTGGATACCAGACTTCTTCTCACGCTTTGGGGCCCCTAGAATGCCAGGGCAGTATAAATACCCCACATGTGACCCCATTTTGGAAAGAAGACACCCCAAGGTATTCATTGAGGGGCATGGCGAGTTCATAAATTATTTTTTTTTTTTGGCACAAGTTAGGGCTCTTTCACACCTGCGTTATTGTCTTCCGGCATAGAGTTCCGTCGTCGGGGCTCTATGCCGGAAGAATCCTGATCAGGATTATCCTAATGCATTCTGAATGGAGAGTAATCCGTTCAGGATGCATCAGGATGTCTTCAGTTCCGGTACGGAACGTTTGTTGGCCGGAGAAAATACCGCAGCATGCTGCGCTTTTTGCTCCGGCCAAAAATCCGGAACACTTGCCGCAAGGCCGGATCCGGAATTAATGCCCATTGAAAGGCATTGATCCGGATCCGGCCTTAAGCTAAACGTCGTTTCGGCGCATTGCCGGAGCCGACATTTAGCTTTTTCAGAGTGGTTACCATGGCTGCCGGGACGCTAAAGTCCTGACAGCCATGGTAAGTGTAGCGGGGAGCGGGGGAGCAGTGTACTTACCGTCCGTGCGGCTCCCCGGGCGCTCCAGAGTGACGTCAGGGCGCCCCAAGCGCATGGATCACGTGATCGCATGGATCACGTCATCCATGCGCATGGGGCGCTCTGACGTCATTCTGGAGCGCCCCGGGAGCCGCACGGACTGTAAGTATACCGCTCCCCCGCTCCCCGCTCCTACTATGGCACCCAGGACGCTATTAAAGTCCTGGTTGCCATAGTAACACTGAAAGCATTTGGAAGACGGTTCCGTCTTCAAATGCTTTCAGTACACTTGCGTTTTTCCGGATCCGGCAGGCACCTCCGGCAACGGAAGTGCATGCCGGATCCCAACAACGCAAGTGTTAAAGAGGCCTTAGCGGAAATTGATATTTTTTATTTTTTTCTCACAAAGTCTCCCTTTCCGCTAACTTGGGACAAAAATTTCAATCTTTCATGGACTCAATATGCCCCTCACGGAATACCTGGGGGTGTCTTCTTTCCGAAATGGGGTCACATGTGGGGTATTTATACTGCCCTGGCATTCTAGGAGCCCTAAAGCGTGAGAAGAAGTCTGGAATATAAATGTCTAAAAAATTTTATGCATTTGGATTCCGTGAGGGGTATGGTGAGTTCATGTGAGATTTTATTTTTTGACACAAGTTAGTGGAATATGAGACTTTGTAAGAAAAAAAAATAAAAATTCCGCTAACTTGGGCCAAAAAAATGTCTGAATGGAGCCTTACAGAGGGGTGATCAATGACAGGGGGGTGATCAATGACAGGGGGGGTGATCAATGACAGGGGGGTGATCAGAGAGTCTATATGGGGTGATCACCCCCCTGTCATTGATCACCCCCCTGTAAGGCTCCATTCAGATGTCCGTATGTGTTTTGCGGATCCGATCCATGTATCCGTGGATCCGTAAAAATCATACGGACATCTGAATGCAGCCTGACAGGGGGGTGATCAATGACATGGGGGTGATCAGGGAGTCTATATGGGGTGATCACCCCCCCTGGAAGGCTCCAGGGAGACGCCTGTATGTGTTTTGCGGATCCGATCCATCTATCAGTGGATCCGTAAAAATCATGCGGACATCTGAATGGAGCTTTACAGGGGGTTGATCAATGACAGGGGGGTGATCAGGGAGTCTATATGGGGTGATCACCACAGTCATTGATCACGCCCCTGTAAGGCTCCATTCAGACGTCCGTATGCGTTTTGCGGATCCGATCCATCTATCAGTGGATCCGTAAAAATCATGCGGACATCTGAATGGAGCTTTACAGGGGGTTGATCAATGACAGGGGGGTAATCAATGACAGGGGGGTGATCAGGGAGTCTATATGGGGTGATCACCACAGTCATTGATCACGCCCCTGTAAGGCTCCTTTCAGACGTCCGTATGCGTTTTGCGGATCCGATCCATCTATCAGTGGATCCGTAAAAATCATGCGGACATCTGAATGGAGCTTTACAGGGGTGTGATCAATGACGGGGGGTAATCAATGACAGGGGGGTGATCAGGGAGTCTATATGGGGTGATCACCTCCGTCATTGATCACTCCCCTGTAAGGCTGCATTCAGACGTCCGTATGTGTTTTGCGGATCCGACCCATCTATCAGTGGATCCGTAAAATTCATACGGACCTCTGAATGCAGCCTTACAGGGGGTTATCAATGACAGGGGGGTGATCAATGACAGGGGGGTGATCAGGGAGTCTATATGGGGTGATCAGGGGTGATCAAGGGTGAATAAGGGGTTAATAAGTGACAGGGGGGGGTGTAGTGTAGTGGTGCTTGGTGCAACATATTACTGAGCTGCCTGTGTCCTCTGGTGGTCGATCCAAACAAAGGGGACCACCAGAGGACCAGGTAGCAGGTATATTAGACGCTGTTATCAAAACAGCGTCTAATATACCTGTTAGGGGTTAAAAAAACACATCTCCAGCCTGCCAGCAAACGATCGCCGCTGGCAGGCTGGAGATCAACTCTCTTACCTTCCGTTCCTGTGAGCGCGCGCGCCTGTGTGCGCGCGTTCACAGGAAATCTCGCGTCTCGCGAGATGACGCGTATATGCGTGATTGTGCGCAGCGCTGCCACCTCCGGAACGCAAATCTGCGTTAGGCGGTCCGGAGGTGGTTAAACTCGATTATTTCAATCCCTGGGGTTGTAAAGCTTGTAAAGTGAAAATCCATTTCAACTCTTTTTTCTTTAGCCTACGTTCCCCGTCTCCTCCTCTCTTGGGAATCTGCACCGAGTCGATGACCCGGAATCTGAGTTGGCTGACAGTGTCCACAGTCCGAGAAATGTTTGGCGACTGGCTTATCCAGAATCCTTTTCCTTATAGTACTTTTGTGTTTGTTAATACGCTCCCTGACCTCCATGGTCGTCTCTCCCACATAGATTAAACTACAGGGACAGACGATCATGTAGATGACATACTTGGATCGACATGTGTAGTACTCTCTAATGTTGAATTTCTTGCCACTGTATGGGTGAACAAAGGTGTTACCTTTCAACATGTTTCCACAATTGCAACAACCCAAACATGGGAAATTGCCTGTCTTTCTAGGTTTTAAATATGTCTGACCTCCTCTATTAACCTCACATATGTCGGTCTTAATCAACTTGTCATGTAAGTTAACACCACGTTTGTATGCCATCAATGGCGGTTTGTCAAATTCACTTACTGAAGGGAGACCACTGTGTAAGATATGCCAATCCTTTCTCAGGATTTGTGCAATGTCTGTACTGTGGTGGCCATAGATAGATACAAACGGGATTCGTCCCATATTCCTGTTCCTAGAGGACACCTGAAAGGTGGAAACCCTGTCAGCCAAGGAGATTCGGGCCCTCGATCTGTGTAGCCACCTGCACGGATATTTTCTCTTGGCAAATGTATTGCACATCTCATCAATACGGTTCGTGAATACATCATCATCTGACACCACTCGTCTCACATGCAGCATCTGGCTCCAAGGTAAGGAGTCAAGCATGCGGCGAGGGTGGTTACTATCATATCTTAAAAGATTATTCCTATCTGTAGGCTTCTTATACAAATCCGTTTTTAATTGGCCTCCTTCTAGGTATACCCTGACGTCAAGAAACTGTAACTCCTCCTGAGAGGAAGTCACAGTGAATTGCAGCCCGGGAATCCCATGGTTAAGGTGTTGATGAAATTCATTCAAGGCGTCCATTGAACCACTCCAAATCAACTAAATGTAGTTTAATCTATGTGGGAGAGACGACCATGGAGGTCAGGGAGCGTATTAACAAACACAAAAGTACTATAAGGAAAAGGATTCTGGATAAGCCAGTCGCCAAACATTTCACTGATTGTGGACACTCTGTCAGCCAACTGAGATTCCGGGTCATCGACTCGGTGCAGATTCCCAAGAGAGGAGGAGACGGGGAACGTAGGCTAAAGAAAAAAGAGTTGAAATGGATTTTCACTTTACAAGCTTTACAACCCCAGGGATTGAATATCGAGTTTAATGCAAACAATGTAGATAGGTAAAATACTCTTACAGGATGATGTCCGATTCAGTATATCATGTTTTTACTGGGTATTTTAAGGTGTGTATATTTATATATTTGTTACACACACCTTTATTCACTTGAATTTTTTAAGCATCTCACTTACATGATCACTTGCCCCATAATGTACATGGTTACTCATTGTTTTATATATATATCCCTTTTGTATCTGAGTCTTGGTAATACTTGTGGATAATGATATGGTCATTGTCTCCTATATGGTTTCAGTGACCGATTATATTGGCGCTCTGCCTAATATTCTATTCTATGTTCAAACCACACAATAAGACTTATGGGATATATGATTGCTCTTTTTTGTGCATTAAATATAACATACAGCGGTGGTTTACAGAGCAGATCTATTGGTATCCTTCGTATGTTTACAGTGCTCTAGAACCTTTTGCGGGTCACGTGATTGATGACGCGCTTGGCATGTGACCGATAATAGCGGTGTCTATTGGTTCACATTCAGCGCTTCTGTAGAGATGGGTGCGGCTTTATTGCTGGCTGTGGTGACGGTGCCCCGTCCATACATCGACGCAATGACATCACGGACATGCGCAATGGACCTATGGAGACGCCGACATGTATTGCCAATACGACGATGCAGGTGGAGTTTCTCTAATGAATACCAGGTACATATGATTGTGGTGCAACATTTCTATTGGTAGCAGTGATCATTTTAATTAATACACAGGTGGTACTAAAGAGTTGCTTGTGCTTATTGGTTTTATTTTGTCACATGGGGGGGGGCTTAATAAGATATTTATATGTTTGAATAACTTTGTACCAGTATACTTGAGAAAGGCTACTGCGTAGCTGAAACGTCGTATTGCTATGTGTGTGCACTCTTGGTCCCCAATAAAAGTCACACTGGATATGCTGCTGTGAAACCTTCTCTTATCTGCCTGCTATGTTGGTCATTGTAAAGACGAGGTGAACTGAATACCTGAGAAAATAGCAAGTGTTAGCTCTGGGTAGGTGCGCGCCAATTCTTCAGAGAGCTGGTAGTAAGATACGGAGTACAAGTGTGGTAGTGGAGATGGGTGACTCAATATTCCATCCGTTCTATGGACTTCTAATTTGTGAGCATAGCGAAACATCTTCGGTTCCAGAATCTACGAAAGCCAATAGAAAGAACTCAGGTAAGTACTCAGCATATAAATTCTACATAAAATAACACTGCTAAAATTAGTAGGAATCAAAGATCCAGGGCCACTTTAAATTCCCAGTCCGCCCTTGCCCCCAACCCAATCACGATGACTATCTTTTTTTTTTTTTTTTAGAAGAAAACAGATGGTATAGCTTTTAAAGCATAATTTTATTACGAGGTATCACACTGTTCCTGCTCTTTATACAGTGAGGTCACAGCATTACATGAACCGGTAAAAAGCTTTATGCACGATATGCTGCTCAGTTACTGGACTTTACACCCGCACGGTGCAATAAACAAGGTTTACGAACCTGCAATAGCTGCATAGCAACTTCATAGACATCCCGGGCAGAATCCGCCGCTTTAAACAGGATCAGATTAAGGAGGGTAACTGTGTCACACTGGTAATCCCTAGAGAGAGATTACATAGATTGCGCTGAACACCATGATCACAGGAGACGCTACATGCCTTGTACACAGTGTAACAATAGCTGTATAACCTATATACACATGTACATATAGCATCGGGAATACCTGTTCTGGAAAACACTGGCTATGGCTTTGAAGCAGCCAGAGGCCACTCTTTTGGAGCCAGTGTAGCAGCGGTCCACTGCCCACAACATGAGGTTGCTCTGGTCTGGATTGAGTTCTAGTAAAAGCATCACTGCTTCACACCCCAACTGATGAACCTAAACAGACAAAGACAAATCAACTTACAACTCAATACCGAACATACAAAGTATCTCAAAAGATTACATTTGGGACTGACTGACCGAGGAGAGAACTCGGTAGTATAAACCTTAGCTCTCAACGAATGCAGATTGACGCTCGGCAGAAGGAGCTTTTACACTGGGCAATTGTCCGGGGTGAACAGCCGCACAAATAATCGTTCATAGTTTACAATAATTTCAGCAATTGTTAGTTTCCATGATTGTCCCTGTATACATGGGGAGATGTGCTGCTGTCTCATAAAAGAAGCGATCAGCCGACAAAAGATCATTCTCTCGCCTGCCGGCTGATCACAGGGCAATGATATGCCCCGCTAGGATATGCCCCCATTGTCTGATAGGTGCAGGTCCCACCTCTGGGACCCGCACCTACATCGAGAATGAACCCCTGAAGATTGTGGAGGGCGCACTCTAGAAAACTACACCCGTGGACGGAGACTTCCATCCACTGTATAGTTTCTGACACCAGCAGCTGCCTGAAACAGCTGATCAGCGTTGGACCCCACCGATCTAACATTGTTGACCTATCCTGAAGGTCATCAATATCTAAGTACTGGAAAACCCCTTTAAGCTACCTGCACATGGGTGCAGGCTGTCTGGCAGAAATCCCGCACGCGTTACGTGCGCTATTTGGTGCTGATTTGATGCGGATTTGCCGCAGATCTCACCCTTCCATTGAAAAAGATGAAACTGGCACAAACAATTGACATGAAGTGGATTTCAAAATCTGCACAGCAGGTCAACTTCCACACAGAACGAAAAAGTAAAATGTACATGAGATTTGTCTAATCTTATACACTTTGCTATTATTGTATTACACTGCATTTTTCACCTGGAAAAAAGTGTGTAATCTTCAATCTGTGCAGGTGGCCTTAAAGAGGTTGTCTCATTAAGAAAGACGCCTATCCACATGTTCTGTTAGAGTATATGATGGTCACAGAGCAGATTTACCCGCTTGGGACCCCTTTATTAATAAGTAAGAGTGACTCTCACGCTGGTCTCTGAATTTACATGACAAATGTATACTCAGGCGACACTTGCGGGAATCACCTTGTATCGCCTGGCCAGGGCCTGTAGAGAAGCAGCTGTCTTGAGGAGACAATCCCTTTAGTACAGACTGTAGATCCATAGGGTATTGTCGAAGAAATGTAAAAGACATGGCAACCAATCTATGTTACCTTTTTGTCCTGGGAGTCCAGGATGTTATCCAGCCATTTATACAGATAACCATCTGATGAAAGTCCAACATTATCTGCAACGGGGCCGCAACACAGCACAGCCGACATTGCCTGGAAAGAGAGGAACACACAAGTCAGCAATCCCCCATGCTTCACAGCTAGTTAGTCTTATACCATTTTCTATACAGAACTGAAATTGTTTTTATACTACTTTTATAGATCAACCACTAGGAGGGTAAGTCCTGTTGACCCAAATCTCATGGGATTCTACGCCCAAATCTGCATCAAATTTAATAACGACCCTAACCACATGCATATGAATGGGTTTTCTGCACCTCTGTTCACATGGTAGGAAAAATTTCTGTGTGGCTTTTGGCTCCACTGAAGAAATAAAATGCACGCAATTTATTTCCATGGACTGTGTATGGAGAAAGCAAAGGTTTAGCTCCACTGAGAGACAAAGCGGCTAATCCTTGTGCAGATCAGCGGCAATTCAAACTTAGTATCTACAGCCGAAACCACATGCCGTTCAAGCACAATGACTGGCTGAAGCCAGGGGACGTCATCAGTTCTGTATGGCAGGGACTGGATGGGCAGCACTAGAGTGAGTGGTGGGACATTTAAAAGGTGAAGATAGATTATTTTATACATTTTTAAGGTTTATTGGTCATAGATTTTTTTTTTTTATATCTCTTACCAACCCTTTAAATCTTAAAGGGGTTCTCCGGGAATTATGAAAATACTTAAATATTACTTTGTTATAAATATATTCCCAAATACCTTTCATTAGTTATAATGGCTCGTTCTGTCTGGGATGCAATCATTAGGAGAAATAAAATGGCTGCCGTCCTATTAGTGCAGACAAAATCTGTCCTAATCACACAGGAAGACAAGTTACTTCACAACACTGAGCTAAAGAGCTGCCTCATCTTCCGCTCTGCTCTGCTTGTTAGGGATTATGATCCGTAATACAGATAAGATCTTCAGCTGAATCCGCAAGAATGGAGCACAGGACAGACTGTGGTAATGGAGACTGCATACAAGAGCTGCTGCTCATCAGCCACATCCCCACCTCCTCTCTGTACTTTATCATGTCTCCATTCCTACAGAGATTCAGCTCAAGATCATATTAAAATGTATTCAGGATCATAATCCCTGACAAGCAGAGCAGAGAGGAGGATGAGGCAGCTTTTTACCTCAGTGTTGTGATTAGGACACTGAGGTACCAATAGGATGGCGGCCATTTTATTTCTCCTAATGATTGCTCCCCAGACATGACGAGCCATTATAACTGATGAAAGGTGTTTGGGAATATATTTATAATAAAGTAATATTTAAGTATTTTAATTTTCTTAATTCACAGAGAACCCCTTTAATAAAGAATCATCGTTTTACTTCAGCTCTGGGAGAAAAAATAAAGCGGATATAAAAGTCTCCAAATCAGCTGCACCTCTCATGCCAGGTCAGGCTATTTCACAGTTGTATTAGTCAGGCTGAGGGGAAGTAACACAGTCCATCAGGACACCTCAAAATTACCTTTTATTAACACCAATAATCATCTGCTCTGTCAAACCCCATCTACTGCAATTAGACTTCACAGAACTCTGCTCATGAGCACTAATGATCAGCTTTACTGCACTCAGGTTTTATCCACAGGATTGGACAAATGTCTGACAAGTAGGGGCCCAGGAACATGTTGCGTACAAGAGGATATCAAGTGGAGACCAGGCTTGTGAAGCTATCGCTGACCACCTCAGCTTACAGCACAAGGGGCCAGAGGACATCCAGTCTCCTAAATGGTGAGAGCGTTCCTTTGCATTTCTCAGAAAACCTTTCAACACCAAAAAATGTCAGGCGGGGGCACAACCTGCAGCCCACAACCCTGCGGTCACAGACATGTCTGTCCCTTTCTAGGGGCTGCTCACATGTATTTTCCCATTATCTGGGCATCCTGGATGTGTAACCAGAAAAGGTTGAGCACCTCTGATATAATGTATACGTGAATAATAGCATTTTTTGTGCTTACCTGTAAAATCCTTTTCTCGCTGAGTTCATTGGGGGACACAGAAGACCATGGGTATAGCTTCTGCCACTAGGAGGCGACACTATACAAAAAAAGGGTTAGCTCCTCCCCTCAGCTATACCCCTCCTGCAGACACTGAGCTAATCAGTCTGTACGAAAACAGTAGGAGCAGCCAGGAGAAGCCAACAGAATAAGAAAAAGGAAGAAAGGCGAAGATGGGTCAGAATCAAGAACCGGAGGGACCCATCAAGGAGAGCCAGCAATGCACTTACAAGGTGGGAGCCGTGTCCCCCAATGAACTCAGCGAGAAAACGATTTTACAGGTAAGCAAAAAAAATCCTATTTTCTCGCTCGTATCATTGGGGGACACAGAAGACCATGGGACGTAAAAGAGCAGTACCATGGGGAGGGAACAAGAACAGAATGAATCCAAGACCGGTCATAATGCCCCGCACAGAAATGCAGGGGAGGACAGACCCGGAACCCTGAAAAGGGACAGAAAGAATCATTCCCAGGAAGGCCAGCCAGAGAGCGGCTGAACACGCAGAGGCTGCGGCTGGGCAGGAGAACAGTCCAGGGAATATAAGTCGCGGCTTAGAAGACTGCAGAAGATACAGGAGAGAGAGAGACCTAGCCTGCATTCAGAAGACTTCTGAGGAAGTGATATCCATGGGTCAGAACCTCAGGAAAAAAACACACTAGAGCCATTAACAGATACAACACGGTGTGAGAAGAAAAAAGGGAACCACTCAGTGGAAAACGGATTGGAAGAAGACGAACTAAAAATGGCATTCGGATATCAAGAGACAGAGAAGTGCAGAGGTGACAAAAATTTTGCCCCCCCAACGGGAGATGAAGTAGGGGTGCCAGAAAGCAAGGCCCCAAAACCATAACAGGCTGCCAGGAGAGAAAACCACTCCAGCGGGACCATGATGAACAAAGCAGGGCTAGAGAACCTGGATGACAGGCATGAAATTGGCCCACAAGAAAAAGTTATTGAGGGAGTGAAGAAAGTCAATGGGAACAAGGCAGTGAAACCGACCCAAACCCTAAAAAAGGAGGGGAGTAACTGACAGGAAAAAAGTGTCCTCCGGAAGCAAAAACGTCCGCTTCAGACCTACGGCCAAGGGGTTTGCTGCATAAGAGTGTTCCCCAATGGAAACGCCAATGTGATAAGTAGCGGTAGGTAGAGGAGGACCAGAGAGGAGAGTCATGGAAGGCTGCCTGAACTGGCAGACCTAACCAGAAGCTAAAGAAAAAAACACCTAGGCCAAAGGGACAAAAATATAAAGGTTGTGTAAACCCATCAGACACTGTTGGCTGCCACTGCGGAACAACCCCACCTAAAGAAAAAAAGAAAGGGGTTATCCGAGGAATGCACAATACGGGCCGAAAGGAACCAGAGATGGCATAAATACTGCGCCAGGAAGGGAGTGTGGACACCAAACGCCACAAGTCCCAGAAAAAAACTGGTAACAGAACCAATACCACCTGCGCAGGCACTCTACAGCAGAAAGGGGGCAAACGAGAACTCAATGGCTATGGAAACTGGCTGAGCAGGCAGAAACAGTACCTGGAGAAAGTGCAACTACTCGCCCTGCGGAAGGGGAGAAGTAGAAGAGTCTGATGCGGCTCAGTAGGGAACCAGCAATTAGGGATGACAACAAGGACAGTACGACCGCTCTACCCGCGGAGGGGAGCCATGCAAACAATTCACATATGCAAACTGAATAAGTGCAAATCCAAAACCACAAGGAGGCAATGCTGATGCTGTCACCATAGTAGATGGTAGAGGCGATGCACTACATGTGAAGGGAAGAAGGCGCAAAGCCAGCACCATAGAAACCGGCAGGTTATACCATGCAGAGAAAACCGTACTAATACCCACGAGAAGTGAGCAAACCCACCAGCTGCAGCACGTCATGGTATGGGCAGATAACAGCACTATAGGGAATAAGAGTACCTGTCAGCCAGCGCCTCAGGAACACCATACATATAAGGCCTGGAGGATCTATCGCACCCAGTGATGGCCGAACATGAGCACAGTGCCACCTGTGAGAAGGAAATTTAGGCACAATCACAGCTACAACTAGAAAGAAGGTTCCCCCCCTAGAAGGGGGAATAGTGCGCAGATACCGCACAAAACACCAGGGCCGATACTCCACATGGAGAAAGGGGATGCGGTAAAAACAATGAACACAAATACTCCCCCTGGGACGGAGTCACACAGTAGTGGACACGGAACAGCAGTAGCCATAAAATCTATGGCCAGCGCAAGGCTGCCCCATAGAGGGGAGGCCATAGCCACAACTATGGTCTCTAGGGACAGAGGAGAGGCTCCCCCTGAGTAGTCACCAAGAAAATGGTGCTAGCGCAACGCTCCACTTGTGAAGGAAGGAAACTGCAGACGTTCCACCTACTGACAGAGAATGGATGCAGAGCGTGTTGAGTCAACAGCCTGTCAGCTACAGTCCTACTTGAAAGACAGAGGCTGCCACGTAGGCGCCAGATACCAATCCAATCCAAACAAGGACTACCTGAGGAAAGAGATAGTGTGGTGTAGTCACAGTATCTAGTAGTGCCAAAATACCACCTATGACGGGGGATAAGGCGACTGTAGGTATCGAGTCTAGCAATAAGCCTTCCATGGAACAGGATGCAATGCGACAAGGAAGAAGTGAGAGTAGTCGCGGTAGTCCACGTTCAAGCGATTACTCCACCTAAGAAAGACAAAAAATGCAATAGGATGGACGGCTTCCAGAGACAGTGTATCACTCTGCTGACGAAAGAGGGGAACCCGACAAGATGTACCGGGTCCACTGGTAGTGTAAGCACTACTGGTTGTGAAACTACTCCGCCAATGGAAGAAGGGTAATGCTACCGCATCTACAGAATGCAATTGTGGTGCAACTAATCCACCTACAGAAGTGGGAAATCTGAAAGGACAAATGATAACCAGTTTTAGTGCAATAAATGTGCCTGCAGAGGGGGTAATGCAACAGGACGTATGATATCTGGTGGAAGTGCAGTTACCTGCCTAATGAAGGAGGGTAATGCGATAGTCTGTATAGGAACCAGTGGTAGTGCAACTACTCTATGGAAAGAGGGTAATACCACAAAATGTACCGTGCAAATACTCCTACTACGGAAGGAGAGGAATGCTAGCGGAAGTATAGTATCCAGTGCAAATGCATTTACTCCGCCTATGGAAGGAGGGTAATGCTACAGGCTGTACAGTATCCAGTGGCGGTGGGAACTAGGTTCAGAACAGGACCAGATAGCTCTGAGGGTTAATAATATATATAGTGTAAAAAAATTTAAGCAAGTACCGTTACTCCACTGGCCTGGCCACTTTCCTGAAAAGGGGCGTGGGGAGGGCAGGGCCAGCAGTCCCAGCAAATGTTCATCTTAACTGGTAGGGATTCGCCCCCGATCTCCACCAAATGCTAATATGTCACATTCATAGAAGCTCAGAACATCACCTCTAGTCTAACAGTACCAACACTGGCTACACGTACATCCTTCATGGGCAGGGTCCTCTCCTCTTCTGTACCAGTTTGTAACTCGTATTGTTCATGCTTAATGTCTGTATTATGTATGTGCACCCCTTATCATATGTACAGCGCCATGGAATGAATGGAGCTTTAAAGGGATTCTGTCACCAGATTTAACCCTATTAAGCTAATGTCAGCTAAACCTAACTAGCCTTTTCCTACTTTTATCTATGCCTCGTTACGCCAGAAATCTAAGTTTTATAATATGCTAATTCGGGGGGGTTTGTTTCTGCTCCTAGAGGCTCCGTTCTCCCACCTTTGTCGCCTCCCTCCAAGTCCTGATTGACAGGGCCAGGCAGCGCTCACGTCTGTCTGCCAGCCCTGTGCTCTGGAGAAATCTCGTGCCATTCGGTATTCTGCGCTGGCGTGGTGAGGAAGCTGCCAGCGTCTTTCCCTCACCGCGTCTTCCGCCGAATACTGAGATTTCACCAGAGCACAGGGCTGGCAGACAGATGCGAGCGCTGCCTGGCCCGGTCAATCAGGACTTGGAGTGAGGCGACAAAGGTGGGAGAACGGAGCCTCTAGGAGCAGGAACAACGCCCCCCCCCCCCCCCCCTCCGCTCCTAGAGGCTAATTAGCATATTATAAAAGTTAGATTTCTGGCGTAACGGGGGCATAGATAAAAGAAAGTAATGGGCTAGTTAGGTTTAGCTGACATTAGCACATCACTGTCAGCTAGCTTAGTAGGGTTAAATCTGGTGACAGAATCCCTTTAATAATAATCCATAGAAGAGCTCTGATGTGAGGCAGTGCAGAGGTTAATAAAGTAAGCAATCTGTTGGACTATAAAGGGCTAGACGTATTTCGGGTTATAAATACAGAGATTATCTTGTGCAGAAAAAGAGATCTGTGCAGTCGTGATCCGGGCACCTACAATGGTTATATGGAGCAATGACCTAGAAACAGAAGTGCTCTCACACTTTATTTAATCCTCCCTCCGATGGAAAAGCATTCTGTACTGGTCAGCGACAGCATGTAAGACAGGGCAGAGGGGGATATGAGTGAGGATTGGAGCTGGATGGAATAATGCAGCACGCTATGCTATTCTGACCTTCAAAAGACAACAGACGTCTGACATAAAGAACTAAGGCTCTCTTCACATAAGTGCTGGGGGTCCGTCGCAGATTCTGTCACACTTTATGGAAAAAATAACCCTGTGTGGAGTGCCATTTTTCCCCAGCAAAACGACAAATCTCAGTTGCACCTGAGAAGACTAAATTAAAAAGGCATCTGTCAGAAGGATCAGCCCTATTAAACCAGCCATGAGGTTGGCAGGGTTAACCTTGCTGATTAAAACCTTACCCTTCTATGCCCAATCCGTGGCTGCGTTTAGGTGAAATAATAGTTTCTAAGCATATGCACATGAGGGCTTAAAGGGGTTTTGTAACTTCAAACTAGCTTTACCAAACCGCACAGACTGGCTGGACCTGCAGTGGTGATCACACTTACCTGGTCCTCAGCGCTGCTTTCCAGCTTCATCACCGCCAAAGCATGTCACAGGTCTCACTGAAATTTTTTGCTCTACTGCCACCTCCACAGGTTCTGGCTCTCTAGAATCAACATCCTGTTGAGGAGGTCACGTGACCTCTTCAACCAATCACTGGCCGCAGCGGTGACCTGTCATCCATATGGCACGTGACCCAGTGACGTATCACATGGGTGATAGGTCACCGCTGCAGCCAGTGATTGGGTGCAGTGGTCATGTGACCTTGATCAACAGGATATTGATTCTAGAGAGCCGGGACCTGCAGAGTTGCCTGCGGGGTGATGGAACCGGAACGAGGTAAGCATGATCACCACTGAGAGTGCACCCTAGTAACTCAGTTAGCTCTTCCACTGTGCTTCCTTGGAATCCCCCCGCCACCTGGTTCTGACAATTGAGGGGAAATGTCCAGGGAAGCAGAGCTTAGAAGCTAAGGTGCACCCAGTGGCTATAGCCGGCCTCAGTGCACTTAAACCCTAATTTGCATATTTTTTAAAACATTTATTTCTCCGATTTGTAGCACAGATCTGGGGATGAAAGCCATGGCTTTAATTAGCAATGTGTGCCCCATCAGGCATTATGGCTGGTTTAATAGCGTTAATCCTGCTGACTGATGCCCTTTAAGGCCTCTTTCGCACCAGTGTTACGAATTCTCTCAGGGTCTGTTAAGGAAAAAAAACTGCAGTCAGTTATATCTGAGATTGCGTTCAGTTTTTTCCACGTGGATGCAGTTTTGATGCGTTTTTAACGCGTGTGAAAATAAAACCTTAAAAATAACAATCTACACTGAACAAAAATATAAACGCAACACTTTCAGTTTTGCTCCCATTTTGCATGAGCTGAACTCAAAGATCTGAAACATTTTCTACATACACAAAAGACCCATTACTCTCAAATATTGTTCACAAATCTGTCTAAATCTGTTAGTGAGCACTTCTCCTTTGCCGAGATAATCCATCCCACCTCACACGTGTGGCATATCAAGGTGCTGATTAGACAGCATGAATATTGCACAGGTGTGCCTTACACTGCCCACAATAAAAGGCCACTCTGAAATGTGCAGTTTGATCACACAGTACAATGCCACAGATGTTGCAATGTTTGACGGAGCGTGCAATTGGCATGCTGACTGCAGGAATATCTACCAGAGCTGTTGCCCATGCAATGAATGTTCATTTCTCTACCATAAGCCGTCTCCAAAGGCGTTTCAGAGAATTTGGCAGTACATCCAACCAGCCTCACAACTGCAGACCACGTGTAACCACAACAGCCCAGGACCTTCACATCCAGCATGTTCACCTTTATGATCGTCTGAGACCAGCCACCCGGACAGCTGCAGCAACAATCGGTTTGCATAACCAAAGAATTTCTGCATAAACTGTCAGAAACCGTCTCAGGGAAGCTCATCTGCATGCTCTTCGTCCTCATCGGGGTCTGGACGTGACTGCAGTTTGTCATCGTAACCGACTTCAGTGGGCAAATGCTCACATTTGATGGCGTCTGGCATGTTGGAGAGGCGTTCTGTTCACGGATGAGTCCCGGTTTTCACTGTTCAGGGCAGATGGCAGACAGCGTGTGTGGCGTCGTGTGGGTGAGCGGTTTGCTGACATCAAAGTTGTGGATCGAATGGCCCATGGTGGCGGTGCGGTTATGGTATGGGCAGGCGTATGTTATGGACAACGAACACAGGTGCATTTTATTGATGGCATTTTGAATGCACAGAGATACCGTGACGACATCCTGAGGCCCATTGTGCCATTCATCCCCGACCATCACCTCATGTTGCAGCAGGATAATGCACAGCCCCATATTGCAAGGATCTGTACACAATTCCTGGAAGCTGAAAACATCCCAGTTCTTGCATGGCTGGCATAATCACCGGACATGTCACCCATTGAGCATGTTTGGGATGCCCTAGATCGGCGTATACGACAGCGTGTTCCAGTTCCTGCCAATATTCTGCAACTTCGCACAGATATTGAAGAGGAGTGGACCAACATTTCACAGGCCACAATCAACAACCTGATCAACTCTATGTGACCGTAAGGCAAAACTGTGCCCATTTCAGAGTGTCCTTTTTATTGTGGGAAATCTAAGGCACACCTGTGCAATATTCATGCTGTCTAAGCAGCACCTTGATATGCCACACCTGTGAGGTGGGATGGATTATCTCGGCAAAGGAGAAGTGCTCACTAACACAGATTTAGACAGATTTGTGAACAATATTTAAAAGTAATGTTTTTTTTGTGCATGTAGAAAATGTTTCAGATCTTTGAGTTCAAATCTTGCAAAATGGGAGCAAAACCGAAAGTGTTGCGTTTATATTTTTGTTCAGTGTACATCTCCTCGCAACCAATGCATTACATCTGGATGTAATGCGTTTTTCACGGAAGCCCCATTCACTTCTATGGGGCCAGGGCTGTGTGAAAAACACAAAATATAGAACATGCTGCGATTTTCACGTAACGCAGAGAAGATACGTGAAAAACAACGCTCATGTACACAGATCCATAAAAATGAATGGTCAGGATTCAGTGCGTGTGCTATGCGTTCACTTCACGCATTGCACCTGTACTGAAAACTCGCTCATGTGAAAGGGGCTTAAAAGTCAATGGAGTTCATCGGCTGTCACTTGACAGAGCCTAATTTGGACAAGGTATGGACAGAACCTACAGCAACTGCACTCATGACAAGGCTCCTGGAATAAAGCACAAAACACATACTAGTGACATATGTGGTGGGCTCTAATGAACTCTGCTTTGCGATCTCGGTCGCAAACAGAAAACACAACCAAGTGCCGGATCGGTCACATGCAGGGCACACAAACATGACCCAATGGACCCCACTGACTTACTGTCAGTTTACGAGGAAATCCATCACTTTGAGCTGCATGCTGCTCTATTTTTCACATCAACTATAATACAATGTGCACTCAACCTTACTCTTTCTCGGTAAGTTTTCTTGGCTAGTCAATATCAGGGACGTGGCAGGGAGGTTTTTGAAAAGTTAATGCGACAGAGAGAGGGACATATAAAAGCAATCAGTCACCTCCGACAAGCCCTAATAAGTACAGTGATACATGCACAGAACTACCGCTGACTCCAGATCAGTCATTTGTATGGCAATACAAACCAGCAGTGGAATGCATAGAGGACTACTTGGAGGGGGGACAGCTGTAGACTTTGATGTGTTGGGATAGTGAGTTCCAGAGTTTGGGTGAAATCTTGTTGTCATGCACGGGGGATTAAATGGAATATAATGACGGACAGTTACCTGCCTGGGTGTCTGCCAGTAGCCCTGACACTTACAGCTAGATGCAGCTCATCTGACATGAGAAATAGATTACCTTCAGTGCACAGTACTGATGCCGGTTTATCTGCATATTCCGATCACTGTATCTGTCCAGTGGTGTGAACATGATGCTAAATGGTCCTGCCCAATGACTGAAGAGCATGAAGAGGCTATGGCGCAGACTCTGCTGAGGGAAAATACTTCGTCTCTGGTGCACTGGAAACAAAGAGAACATTCACTTCAATATCCAGACACCATTCTTCTCATCACCTGCTTGCACAAGCATTGCTCTAAAAATTATTCATGTATTATATTACTATAGTATAGTACTGTCTATTGTAGCTACACAATATACACAACCTGCTATAATACATCCAGTCTGGTCACATGCTGACATATGGACACACAGAATGTTTTAAATGCCGGTCTTAATAAGCCCTATAGCTGGTGGTGGATCATCAAAGTTATGTAGAGGTGCAGGCCTCTACATAACTTCGGCGTATCCAGCGGCAGTCTAAATTTAGACCATTTTCCACACCTGAGGCTACTTTCACACTTGCGGCAGAGTGATCCGGCAAACAGTTCCGTCGCCGGACCTGCCTGTCGGATCTGGCAAAACGTATGCCAACTGATGGCATTTGTAAGACGGATCAGGATCCTGATCCTTCTTACAAATGCATTTAAATGCCGGATCCGTCTTTCCGGTGTCATCTGGAAAAACAAATCCGGCATTTATTTTTTTCACAGTTCCAGCATTCCGGTATTTTAAATGCCGAATCCGGCACTAATATATTCCTAAGAAAAAAAATGCAGGATCTGGCATTCAGGCAAGTGTTCTGTTTTTTTGGCTGGAGATAAAACCGTAGCATGCTGCAGTTTTATTTCTGTCCTGATCAGTCAAAAAGACTGAACTGAAGACATCCTGAACGGACTTCTCTGTATTCAGAATGCATGGGGATAAAACTGATCAGTTCTTTTCCGATATAGAGCTCCTAGGACGGAACTCTATGCCGGAAAAGAAAAACGCTAGTGTGAAAGTACCCTAAACCAGGCGTAGAAAATGATGAATGAGACGGGCCTACTGGCCCGTCCCCTTCCCTTTTTTAGACCTGGCATGAGCGCGGAATAAGCTGCAGATTCTGCTAAAACATGCGACAGAATCTGCGTATATCTGTTCATAAATGAGCCCCATCTGCTGGTTAACTTGTCCATGCAGGATATGTTCTGCTTTGTATTATAAGCTGAATGCACTGTAATACAGTTAGGCCCCTTTCAGATGAGTGACTGTCTCGCTGTGGACTCGAAGCGAGGCACCTGGCCTGACCTCCCAGTGCTGTCGGGGTCACATAGCATTATATTGGTTTATGATGTTTATGATGCTATGTAATTCTTACAGTTCTGGAAAGTATTGGATAATGCTGACCTACTGCTGTCAGTGTTATCTAATACATTCCAGACCTCTAAGGGTTACATAGCATCATAAACCAATATAATGCTATGTGACCTCGGCAGTGCTGGAAGTTCAGGCTGGGTGCCTCGCTGAGAGTCCGCAGCGAGACACTCGCTCGTCTGAAAGGGGCCTGATAATACATAGGTGAGGATACCTGGAACGTTTTGAATGATATTCGCCACTAAGGCACTAAAATGGCATCGGATATCCTTCAGTGTATCAGAGTCCTTCTCGTTCTCCGCTTCCAGTAACTGTCTCGTTAAGTCCACGTATTCGAGCAGAGTATTGTTCAGGGAATGTGTCTCATTGTCAAGGCCTCCACTTAAACTAGGAAAGAGAGGAAAAGATTAAAACTACTACTCTGCAACTTACACACCAACAGATAAACACGTCAGGCACTTCTACACAGTACACACAGGCTCTGCTGTGATAATTATACATCCAATCTATTCAACAATACAGGGAAGGGACATTCTCCAGTTAGTCTGTGCTTTCCTGTGCACATCAGAGCCTAATCTGGAGATGGATGGCCTCCGTGCACTGAGCTCTGGGGGTAAATGCCTTCATATAGATGGAATCTGCTGGAGCATGTCACCAAGTTCCTCTGCTGGATTTGTACAGAATAAACCTCCATATGAAGTGGGGCACACAGCGCTTAAACAGGAATGTGAACTAGTAGAAGTGCCGTACTATGAAACTGCCTGAACTGTTACATGTGCAGCTAAAGGCATCTGTGTTTGTTCCATGTTCATATGTGTCCACATTGCTGAGAAAAATGATGCTTTAATAAATGCAAATGAGTCTCTAGGAGCACTGGGGGCGTTGTCATTACACCTAGAGGCTCAGATCTATCTGCAACTGCTGCGCCGTCTCCTCTTTGACTGAAAGGACCATCATCACACCTGGCCTTGTCAGTCAATATAGAGAGGGAGCCGCCAAACAGGGAGAGCAGAGCTTCTAGGTGTAATGACAACGCCCCCGTTGCTCCTAGAAGCTCATTTGTATATAATAAAAACTAGATTTTTGTATAACTTACCAGTAAAATCTCTTTCTCACTCTTTCCTTGGGGGACACAGGAGACCTTGGGTATAGCTCATCTCCCTAGGAGGTGTGACACTAAGTGAAAACTGTTAAGCCCCTCCTCCAGCAGCTATACCCTCAGCCTGGAGAGAGAGACTGCCAGTTGCGTGTCCAAGTAGTGAGAAAAGGCAATGACCAACAAAGTGGAACCAACAAGCCAACTACCCGACAGGGGCAACCAAAACCGTAACCTGTAGAACAAACAACGATGGGTGGGTGCTGTGTCCCCCAAGGAAGAGCGAGAAAGAGATTTTACTGGTAAGTTATACAAAAATCTCGTTTTCTCGTCCATTTCCTTGGGGGACACAGGAGACCTTGGGACGTCCAAAAGGGGAGGGACCACAACCCCAAAGCGAAGCAACCGTAGGCATTAAGAAACCGCCGCCTGCAAGACCAGGCGGCCCAAAGCAGCATCCTCCGATGCATGAGTGTGCTCCCTGTACTACTTGGTAAAGGTGTGCAAGGAAGACCAAGTGGCCGCCTTCCACAATTGTTCAGCCGAAGCCCGATGTCTCTGGGGCCAAGAGGCACCGACCGCTCTGGTGGAATGAGCGGTGACACCGAAAGGCGGAACCCTGCCCTTGGCGCGGTAAGCCTTAGCAATAGCCAATTTGATGAAGTGGGCGATAGCCACCTTGGAGGCCGCCAACCCCTTGCGCGGACCCTCCGGAACCACAAAAAGAGAGTCCGTGCGCCAAAAGGAGCCGGTGATCTCTAAGTAAATCTTCAAGGCCCTAACAACATCCAAGCAGTGTAGTTCCTGTTCCCGGGGGTGGGAAGGGGAGGGACACAGAGAGGGGAGGACGATGTCCTTCTTGAGATGAAAGGCGGAGACCACCTTCGGAAGGAAGGAAGGGACGGTACTGAGAACAGCCTTATCTTGGTGAGGACCAGAAAAGGCTCGGAACAAGAAAGGGCCACCAATTCGGACACCCGTCTGAGAGACGTGATGGCCACAAGGAACACGACCTTACAGGACAGAAGGCGTAGGGAGATCTTCCGTACCGGCTCGAAGGGGGAAGCTTGGAGCGCCGAGAGCACAATATTCAGGTCCCAGGGCGGAATCGGGGGACGGATGGAGGAACCAAGTGAGCCACTCCTTGGATGAAGGTCTTGACAGGCCCGAGAGGGGCCAGGGGACGCTGGAAGAGGATGGACAGCGCCGACACCTGACCCTTCAAGGAACTGAGGCCCAGCCCCAGGCCGGACTGGAGGAAGGACAGAACTGTGGGGAGAGAGAAGCGGAGAGGGGGAACACCCAGATTCTCACAGAATCCCAGGTAATACCTCCAAGTCTGATAATAGATCCTGGACGAGGCAGGCTTCCGGGCGCGGATCATGGTGCGAACCACATCCGCGGAAAATCCCTGTCGCGTCAAAACGGAGCTTTCAACAGCCACGGCGTCAAACGTAGCGACCTTAAATGCTGGTGGAAGATCGGTCCCTGAGAGAGGAGATCTTCTCCGAGAGGCAGCGGCCACGGCGCGTCTCCCATGAGCAGCATCAGGTCGGCGTACCAAGACCGGCGAGGCCAATCTGGAGCGACCAGGATCGTGGGAATGCCGTCTGCCGCGATCTTCCGGAGAACCCGAGGCAGGAGGGGGATGGGCGGAAACACATACAGAAGGGAAAATTTTTGCCACGTAAGAACGAGGGAGTCGGCACCGTACGCCCTCGGGTCCCTTGCCCTGGCCAGGAAGGTGGGAAGCTTGTGGTTGAACCTGGAGGCCATGAGGTCCACATCCTGGCGACCCCAACGAAGGCAAATCGACTGGAACACGTCCGGGTGTAGTGACCACTCGCCCGGGTCGATGGTGGTCCTGCTGAGGAAGTCCGCCGTCCAGTTCTCCACCCCTGGAATATAAATCGCTGACAGGGCCGGAACGTGAGCTTCCGCCCAGAGGAGAATGCGGGTAACCTCTCGCATTGCAGCGGCGCTGCGAGTGCCCCCCTGGTGGCTTATGTACGCCACGGCCGTGGCGTTGTCAGATTGTACACGGACGGGATGGCCTTTTAGCAAGGGAGTCCAGTGTCGGAGCGACAGGAGGATCGCCCTCAATTCCAGGACGTTGATCGGAAGTTTGGACTCCGATCGAGACCAAGTGCCCTGGACGGACCGGGGAGGAAACACCCCCGCTCCAACCCTGCAGACTGGCGTCGGTGGTAACCACCAGGCAGGTCATTGGAAGGAAGGATTTCCCCTGGACAGGGGTCCGCCACCACCAGCGGAGGGAGGCCCGAACTTGGGGAGTTAGATGGAAGGGCCGGTCCAGACTCTCCGATGACTTGTCCCAGGCAGAGAGGATCGCCCTTTGAAGGATGCGGGAATGGAACTGTGCAAATGGAATAGCCTCGAAGCAGGCAACCATTTGCCCTAATACCCGCATGCTGGATCAGAAGGACGTACGGCGGTGGAGAAGAAGATTGCGAACCAACCGGTGGAGGGCCAGACGCTTGTCCGTTGGAAGACGAACCTCCGCCGCCTCCGTATGCAGCAGCATCCCCAGGAAGATCAACCGTCTGGAGAAGGTCAGAGAAGACGCCAGGGTCTCCAGAGTGAGATCCACGCTGGCGGACGTCTGAGAAAAGGAGGGCGCCTTGATGAGGACGTCGTCTAAGTAAGGACGCAGAAAAACACCCCTGGAGTGGAGCAAGGCCAGGACAGGGGCTAGGACCTTGGTGAACACTCGAGAGGCGCCCTTGGTTCTGGACTGGGGAAGATGGGTGTTCTTGCCACCCGTGGCTTCTGAAATAATCTCGTCCAAACAGGTCCCGAATAAAAGGGAGCCCGTGAATGGCAGCCCAGTAAGAGAGCACTTGGAGGCGGAGTCCGCTGCCCAAACCTTCAGCCAAAGCTCCCTCCTGACGGAAACGGCTAGGGCAGACGAGCGGGCTATGAGGGCACCCGCATCGAGAGAAGCCTCGCAGATGAATTTTCCTGCCTGAACCATCAGTTGAGCTAAGGATCGGAGGTCCTGAATGGGGACGTCCGACCCCAATTCCTGTTCAAGCTGCGAGCCCCATTCGGAAACCGCTTTCCCCGCCCAGGCGGAGGCAAAGACCAGTCTGAGGGCTGAAACCGAGGCAGCAAAGATGGCTTTGGAGAGGGACTCCATACAACAGTCCTCGGTGGACTGAAGTGAGGAGCCGTCTGCTACAGGAATGGCCGTGCTCTTAGACAGGCGGGCCACGGGAAGGTCAACCTTAGGCGGGGATGCTCACGTGGCAACACAATCAGCTTGAAATGGGTAACATACGTCCAGCTTTTTGGGAGAGGTAAAGCGGGCGTCAGGGCGAGCCCAAGCCTTAGAGACCACCGAAGAGAAGTCGGCGAGGAGAGGAAAAACTTTGGACGCCTGTTTGGGGCGGGAAAAGGACACACCGGCCTGGTCAGTGCTGGGAGGGTCATCGTGTATCTTAAAGGTATCACAAATATTAGCGATGAGGTGACCCGCTGCGGAGGCTAGTTTGGACGGCAGTGCAGAGTCCATGTCCCAATCCGAATCTGCCAATTCTACCTCAGAGGGCTTGTCCTGTGGGGAGAAGAGGCGTGGCAGAGAGAGAGACGCATCTGAGGAGGATGCGCACTCTGCCCTGGAGTGCTTCTGAGAGTGCCGGGCCCTGGAGGATTCACTGGGAGCGAGGGAACCAGTGGGGGCAGCAGAAGCGGTAGACCCGGAGGGTGCAACAGGGGGTGTGGCAGCGTGCGGGGTAGGCGGTTTGTCTACAAGGCGGCCTACTATGTGGGTGAGACTTTCCCCGGCCTGGGACAGGTACCTAGCCCAGTCAGGCGGACCAGAGGGAACGGGGGGCGGCACGGTGGGTGGCAGATCCTGCATTGGGGCCTGGCATGCGGAGCAATGCGGATCAGATTGCCCACGTGGAAAGGGTTCTCTACAGGCGGTACAGGCATGGTACCAGGGCTTAGGGGCCCCTGTGGGATCTGACAGGTTGATGATGGTGGAGGCATATATAACCCAGGAAGAGAGGGCCTATACCCGGGCTAGGGCCACTGGCGCTAGGAGGGGGTTGTCCTACCAGGAGAGCCTCAGGAAGCGATGGAGCAGCGAAAGCAGTGGTGTGCAGCGCTGTATGGCTGGAGGCAGCAGCGGTGGCCAGCAGGTTCCTTCTCCTCAGAGCTGGAGCTGAAGTGGGTAGCAGAGCGGCGGGAAGGAAGATAGGCCCCGCCCCCCGCTGCTGGAGAGTGCCGCACTTGCACGACAAAATTTACCACTGAGATGCCGCTCTGGCAATTGAAGCGCTGGACCTGCGGTGCCGATGATAGAGGAAGCCAGCAGCCCGCCGGAGGTCCCAGCGGAGCTGAGGGAAGGGGCGCTCGACCGCCGCCCATTTCGAGCACCCAGACGTGACAGAAGTGATGCGGGGGCCTGTAATGACCGCAGACGCGGTCCTGGATGCCAGCCGGCAGAGTAAGAGCACTGCGGCCACCCGCAGTGCCGTTGCCAGATCCCAGAGTAAAGTGCCCGGAGCACAAGAAGTTGGGGCACAAATTAGCTGGGAGGCCCCAGGAGTCAAAGGAGAGGGAACCCCGCAGGCTCCTAGAATTAAACGCCCCGGTGTCGCAGACCCCAGGTAGCAGTGGGGGGGGAGCAGCCACCTCTCACCATCTGCTGTCTTCACCCTCGGTTCATTCCAGCAGGGTCGCCCCTTCAGCTACTGGCACCGTAGTGGCAGGACGCTGGAAGAGGGACTTGGCGTGCGGGCGACCCTTACGCTGGCGGGATGCAGGGGAGCTAGGCTGTCCTGGTCCACCTTGCCTTCTGTGGGGGGAGGCAGCAGTGCGGATGAACGGCACTGGCGCAACACGACCCCAGGAGAAAGAGAGGTCCAGGCGTCTCTGTTGTCCCTGAAGAAAGGGAAATCAAAATTAAATAAAAAATTATAAGGAGAAAACAGCCCTGCAGAGCAGGGAGTGTCTTGCCTCCTTGGACACTAAGCAAAAAACTGGTAGTCTCTCTCTCCAGGCTGAGGGTATAGCTGCTGGAGGAGGGGGTTAACAGTTTTCACTTAGTGTCACGCCTCGTAGGGAGCTGAGCTATACCCAAGGTCTCCTGTGTCCCCCAAGGAAATGGGCGAGAAATATTATTTTTCTCAGCAATGCGGACACACATGAACATGGGACCAACACAGATGCCTTCAGCTGCCAAGTGCACATGTAACAGGTCAGCCGGTGTCATATGTACAAATTTGCTGACAGATGCCCTTTAAAGACAACACAACAGTTCAGATTTTCTGAATCTTTTCTAATTTTATATATATACACATTTTTGATAAAGGTTTTGTATTTTGGTCTACTATTACTTAGGCCAAATTCACACTTCAGTTCGGTCAGTTATTGTGAACCAAAACCAGGTGCGGGTCATAACACAGAACAGGGACAGATCTTTCCCTTGTACCTTATGTCTGAGTAGGCTTCAATACTGGTTTTGCCTCCCAATCACTGATGAAAATCACTGATTAAATAACTGCAGTGTGAACTCCTTAGTCTACTGTCACACTCGCATTTGGTGCGGACCCGTCATGCATCTGCACAAACGCATCCGTTCAGATAATACAACCGTCTGCATCCGTTCAGGACGGATCTGTTTGCATTATCTTTAACATAGCCAAGACGGATCCGTCTTGAACACTATTGAAAGTTAATGAAGGACGGATCCGTTTTCTATTGTGCCATAAAAAAACGTATCCGTCCCCATTGACTTACATTGTGTGCCAGGATGGATTTGTTTGGCTCAGTTTCGTCAGACGAACACCAAAACGCTGCAAGCAGTGTTTTGGTGTCCGCCCCCAAAGCGGAATGGAGACTGAACGGAGGCAAACTGATGCATTCTGAGCGGATCCTTTTCCATTCAGAATGCATTAGGGCAAAACTGATCCGTTTTGGACCGCTTGTGAGAGCCCTGAACGGATCTCACAAATGGAAAGCCAAAACGCCAGTGTGAAAGTAGCCTTAGGCTCCATTCACACGTCCGGAATTCTGTTCCGCATTTTGCGGAACAGTATTGCGGACCCATTAATTTCTATCGGACCCATTAAGTATTGCGGACCCATTAATTTCTATCGGGCCGCACAATGTGCTGCCTGGATCCGGAAACGCGGACCCGCACAAGACAAGATTAGGCATTTTCTATTATAGTGCACGTTGCCGGTGTCCGTGTTTTGCGGATCCGCAAAACATACACAGATGTGTGAATGGACCCTTAATTAGTTTCCCAAGAAATGATCATATGCAGTAACCCATCACTTCTCAATAAGGACTGAAAGATGAGCATTTTTATGACATGTTGTTACTGTACTTAGAAACATCTCTACAGACCTACCTGTGACTAATGACACCAGCATCTGCCAGCAGTTCAAATATACGGACCAGCTGCACTCGTAAAATATCTCGACGCCTGCGCCGCTTCATATTCTGTTAAGAAAAAAAATGTAACATGAAAATACAATTTATTAAACATTTAAGGAGTTTGCTCATAGCAACCACTCACAGCACAGCTTTCGTAGCAACCACTCACAGCACAGCTTTCGTAGCAACCACTCACAGCACAGCTTTCGTAGCAACCACTCACAGCACAGCTTTCGTAGCAACCACTCACAGCACAGCTTTCGTAGCAACCACTCACAGCACAGCTTTCGTAGCAACCACTCACAGCACAGCTTTCGTAGCAACCACTCACAGCACAGCTTTCGTAGCAACCACTCACAGCACAGCTTTCGTAGCAACCACTCACAGCACAGCTTTCGTAGCAACCACTCACAGCACAGCTTTCGTAGCAACCACTCACAGCACAGCTTTCGTAGCAACCACTCACAGCACAGCTTTCGTAGCAACCACTCACAGCACAGCTTTCGTAGCAACCACTCACAGCACAGCTTTCGTAGCAACCACTCACAGCACAGCTTTCGTAGCAACCACTCACAGCACAGCTTTCGTAGCAACCACTCACAGCACAGCTTTCGTAGCAACCACTCACAGCACAGCTTTCGTAGCAACCACTCACAGCAAAGCTTTCGTAGCAGCCACTTACAGCACAGCTTTCGTAGCAACCACTCACAGCACAGCTTTCGTAGCAACCACTCACAGCACAGCTTTCGTAGCAACCACTCACAGCACAGCTTTCGTAGCAACCACTCACAGCACAGCTTTCGTAGCAACCACTCACAGCACAGCTTTCGTAGCAACCACTCACAGCACAGCTTTCGTAGCAACCACTCACAGCACAGCTTTCGTAGCAACCACTCACAGCACAGCTTTCGTAGCAACCACTCACAGCACAGCTTTAATTTTTCAAGAGCAGAATCTGTGTATTTTATCTAGAGGCCTTTCCTACAGGCACCATGCTTTTGGAATCACCCTGTATTACAGTAAACGGTCACATAATTACCTCTGGCCTTCTATCAAGTGCTTCTTTAATTATGGGGTGCAACTCCTCAATTAATTCCCTGGATACAAATAACAGACAGCCATATTAGACACCTGGTATTAAAACAGTAGCTCGGACAGGAAATGCTATGAAGTTTATAAAATATTTACAATAAAAGACAATAATTATATGATCCAAGGAAACAGAATGCATAACACTTACCAGACGGTAAACTCTTATCTTCATTGCTTTAGCAGGTCACATTAGGTTAGGACAAATAAGGCGACGGCCGATTCATGCGCTCCTGCACTTTATCTGGCAGGCCCTCGCCTTATTTGTCCACACCTGATATAACCTGCAAAATCAATGAAGATAAGATTTTACAGTATGGCAGGGGCCATGCATTCAGTTTCTTTGGATGGTATGTTTATTTGCATCTTGCACTGAAGATCGGCACAGCAGCTCCCAGAATTGGAGTCTTTTGCAGTGCCAGCTGAAATTTTTTGTATTAAAAAGACAGCAATTACGCCAATGTGAGGACTCTGCAATGTAACAATCCTGACGGGCAACGAGTAACATGGTCAGTAACAAAAGTGAAGCTTTACACCGGGTAGCTTTAAATATACAAATTTCTGCTACAAGGCACTCATGCACATGACCGTTGTGTGTTTTGTGGACTGCAAATTGCCGATCCAACACGGATACCGGCCTAGTGCATTCCGCATTTTGTGGAACGGGAAAGCCGGCCCCTAATAGAACAGTCCTACCCTTGTACGTAATGCGGACAATAATAGATAAAAGTTCAATTTTTTTGGCAGCCATGTGAACATGGAATGTACACAGAGTAATTTCTGTCTTTTTTGTGGCCCCATTGAGGTGAATGGTTCTGCATAATGTGCAGCGATCTCCTCCACAGTATTGCTTGTCCCCATACAGCAGAGCAAGTTTAAACAGCACAATCTGCTTCCAGTAAATAATAATTTTTGTGTGTGCACAAACTATTCAATTTCAACGGGTAATCAGCGGCACCTTTTACACCGGCAGATAATTGGTAACGAACATTCCTATGAACGCTGGTTAGCGATTATGTTTTGGATTCTCTGCCCGTGTAAAGGGAAAATGTCATCCAGATGGGCTGTCAAAAACATGTTTCTTTGGTTATATTAGGCTACTTTCACACTTGCGGCAGGACGGATCCGACATGCTGTTCACCATGTCGGATCCGTCCTTCCGCTATTTCGCCGTGCCGCCGCTCCGTCCCCATTGACTATAATGGGGACGAGGGCGGAGCTCCGGCGCAGCACGGTGAAAGCCGCCGGACTAAAAAGTCGGACATGCAGGACTTTTAAGGCTACTTTCACACTAGCGTTCGGAGCGGGTCCGTCTGATGTTTCATCAGACGGATCCGCTCCTATAATGCAGACGTTCGCATCCGTTCAGAACGGATCCGTCTGCATTATAACTTAGAAAAATTTCTAAGTCTGAAAGTAGCCTGAGCGGATCCGTTCAGACTTTACATTGAAAGTCAATGGGGGACGGATCCGCTTGAAGATTGAGCCATATGGTGTCATCTTCAAGCGGATCCGTCCCCATTGACTTACATTGTAAGTCTGGACGGATCCGCTCGCCTCCGCACGGCCAGGCGGACACCGGAACGCTGCAAGCAGCGTTCAGGTGTCCGCTCACTGAGCGGAGCGGAGGCTGAACGCCGCCAGACGGATGCATTCTCAGTGGATCCGCCTCCACTGAGAATGCATTAGAGCTGAACGGCTGCGTTCAGGGCCGCTTGTGAGCCCCTTCAAACTGAGCTCACGAGCGGACACCTGAACGCAGGTGTGAAACTAGCCTAAGTCCGGCGGCTTTCGCTGTGCACCGCTGTGCTGCGCCGGAGCTCCGCCCCCGTCCCCATTATAGTCAATGGGGACGGAGCGGCGAAATAGCGGAAGGACGGATCCGACATGGTGAACAGCATGTCGGATCCGTCCTGCCACAAGTGTGAAAGTACCCTTAGACATAATGCGAGATTCTATTACACGAAAGCAGTCATTTTACCTAAAAGCTCCAGGGTTGGTCCTGCCAAGGCCCAGAACAAGAGATTCTGTTATTTCTATGCTCTCTGAACGCATCATTGGTACTATGTGCTTGAATAGGGATGAGGGGGACGGACTGCCAATAATCTGTAAAAGAAAACTCGCTGGAATTACGTGGATTCACTACTGCTTTCATACATAATGTTAAAAAGTTTCAAACATTTTTAAAGATTGTGACACCCTTACCCCATATACCTTTCTGTGTGTATAAGTGGCGTCTTTTTATTTTTTGTCAATATTGAATAAAATTTGTCAGAAGTGACAGATACATTTACATACAGCGCCGAGGCAAAAGCACTACCTTCCTCCACCGATACTGGCTCCAAAGACACTGGTGGTAATTTATCAAACAGCTAATAGTCAGTTTTTCCTGATTTTGCATTGGCATACTTTGTTAAATTTGAAGCATCTTTAAAGGTGTTATCCACGGCCTATAATGCCTTCCCCCCAATATGCCCAGGCCCCTCACACAGATAGTACTTACCTTGCTCCCCTGCACCCATGTCGCTTCTAATGCCGGCATGGTCGCCATTCCATCTCCCCATCGTATGGCAGCCAATAGCAAGCCGTGACGGGAACAAGCCTCCCTAGTGTCAATAGCAGCCAGCAAGAAGAGCCAGGACACACGGGCAGCCGGCCATGTATGTATGTGCTCACCTCACAGGAGGTAAAGGGTTCCTTAGTCATGACATGCTGTGTACATTATTATACAAGTTCTGTGATAACTGTCCGAAACACAGAGGAGGCGATGTGGACATCTCGGTACTTCCAGCGCTCTCCCCTTGGTTCTCACCCTCAGCCTTCTCTGTTTCCCCCCTCTCTACCTAACAAGTCCCCACAGCAAGCGAGAGAGGAGGCGCTGCACGCACGGGAAAGCTCCATCCTGCAGCATTCTCCCTCACCTCTCACCACCGTCGATCCGCATATTTCTCTGCTGTTTCTCTCTCCCCTGGCTCATGTGGCGACTGATCAGAAAATGTTGTGGGCCGATTAGCGAGCGTGCCATATTCTCTAAGGGGAATTTCTATTAAACAGCAGACTATAAGACGTAGGCACTTTTTAAGATTTTTTTCTTGCTAAAAAAAGGTGCGTCTTATAGCCCGAAGAATACGGTATATGGGAAGTGTCCAATTTCCTAATTTATAAACAAATTTGAAAAAAAAAAATCCACAAACTGATTTTAGAAAATCTACATTTACTAACAGTTGGTTGCTAGATTCATATGAGAATAGAGCCTAAAAGAAAGAGGCAGAAGTCACCTTACAATGTCATTAGCTCCTGTACATAACTTACTTTAGAATCAATGCAATATCCACTGTCAGGGGTAGACGCCAGCGTCTCTGGAGGGGAACACCGAACAGAACCCGCAGAAGCTGAAGAACCTGCAGAGGTTGCTGCACTGCAGCAAAGAATCAAGTAGTTTCTCCAAAGGCCGATATACGAATCGCTGCCTGTGACTGCAGTCACTTTCTTAGCATTAATAGGACTACTGCAAGAAAAAAAGGAATTAATATACAATGAAAAAGGATTTCCTTACATTTCTGGAAATGTAATAACACAATGGGGGAGATTTATCAAAACTGGTGTAAAGGAAAATCATAGCAAAACAATCAGATTCCACCTTTCATTATTCAGAGCTCCTTTGGAAAATTGACACCAGTTTTGATAAATCTGCCCCCGTGTTTACAGTAACAGTCATTATATTCCTCATATCTACAGATTATCTTACTTTATATCGACTTGTGGGGAAAGAAGCTGAAGGCGGGTGTAAGAAAACATCCAGGCATAGCTGACAGCAGTGGGGCAGTATTTGGGCAGGTTTTCTTGCTTCAAGAAGCTGGAGAGGCTTATTATCCAAGGATCCTGACCCTGCGTGATGTGTGCAAAAATCCAGATGTGGGATGGACTGACTACATCAAACTGATGGCTGATGGGGGATGAACTCCATTCTGCAAGTGTCTGAAGATCTATTGAGCTGGGACAGTACAGCAAAGTGGTCTAAAGCATAGAGAAAAATCAGACAAAACCCAAAGATATCACCTGAAGCAGAAGATATACAAATGAGCATAACCATACAGAAATGTAACAATCCACTCAGTTTATCTTGGCATTTGAGTAGAACACAGTAAAAAGTTCTTTAGCATAATGTGCAAGTTCAACTTTGTTTCATTGTTTCTCAATGTCCGAAATGAGTGGGATTCAAGCAGAAACAGTATAGCAACAGGTGTCCCTAAGACTGCTGCGACAAGTCACATATTAAAAGAACCAAATTCGAGGCCATGCCTTAAAGTGGAACAGATACGTTTCTGCTCCATTTTCTGTGATAACCAGCTGCTCTGTAAATCGCGAGTAGTGTTATCATGTTAGATATGTAAAGTGCAAGTGATGTCATCACTAAGAGAAAGTGAGATCAGCAGCTCCGGCTGCCAGCACCCAGGGAATACGCAGCCTGAACTTAGTTCCCCATTAGGGACTATGAAGCCACCCAAAAGCCACATACTTCATGTCAGAGACTATAACCAACCCCTGTACTTCCACATCTACAAGACACCAGGAACGATAACCAGCCTGCTACCTAATACAGAAGGCTCACCCAATTAATACGCTACATGTGCATAGAAGTGATAGAAGAAAATAAGCAAAGTCTAAACTGTGAATCTGGTGGCTTTGATTAGTTTCCATTGTGCAATCTAGATGCACTTTTCCAATGCATTCAGGCCTATGTGTAGCCCTTAGTCATACAGGCTTTTTTACACCTTGCACCCACTAAATGCCACTACTATCACGTCTCACATGCACACAAGACATGAGCCGCTAGCACTAAATGACACCCTGGACGATGCATATATATATATATATATATATATATATAATAATGGACTAGAAGCACCACAGATCACTACTCCCTATGTACTTATTAGATACATATGACAGAACTGATGATATCATGCTAGGCAGCATTATAGATAGGAGTTCACATGTATACTGGATGCAGTACCCCGGGCCAGGAGCTTAGCATCAGAGGGAGAGGACGGGTGGACACAGAGGTGAGTCTATGTTACAGAAGGGCTTATATTACACTGGCCGGATCATCGATAACAAGTGATTATGTGGCTGCCTAATACTGCCACTCGTTCATCGGGGAATCAACATTTTTAAGCTGTGTAATCACGATCTGCTGCCGTCAAACAATGATTCTTAATGGGGGTGAGGAATGGCAATAGTGATAGCTGTTCCCCCTACTGTGGAGGAGATCGCTGCATGTAATCGCAGCAGTCTCCTTCAATAACGAGCAGGCGATTGCCTGCTAAATTGTTTAATGTAATACAAGCCTTATAACGAGCTAACCTAATTTACATTTCGGGAGTGTTCTCACGCTGCCAACTCCAATTCCCTGACAAAGGGAATTTTTAAAAGAGAGATGAGCAGCTTAAAGGGGTTGTTTTAACACATTCTACTGCCCCCCTCTGATCTGGAGAAAAGCTACAGTCAGGTCCATAAATATTGGGACATCAACACAATTCTAAAATTTTTGGCTCTATACACCACCACAATGGATTTGAAATTAAATTAACAAGATGTGCTTTAACTGCAGAATGTCAGCTTTAATTTGAGGTATTTACATCCAAATCAGGTGAACGGTGCAGGAATTACAACAGTTTGCATATGTGCCTCCCACTTGTTAAGGAACCAAAAGTAATGGGACAGAATAATAATCATAAATCAAACTTTAACTTTTTAATACTTGGTTGCAAATCCTTTGCAGTCAATTACAGCCTGAAGCCTGGAATGCATAGACATCACCAGACGCTGGGTTTCATCCCTGGCGATGCTCTGCCAGGCCTCTACTGCAACTGTCTTCAGTTCTTGCTTGTTCTTGGGGCATTTTCCCTTCAGTTTTGTCTTCAGCAAGTGAAATGCATGCTCAATCGGATTCAGGTCCGGTGATTGACTCGGCCATTGCATAACATTCCACTTCTTTCCCTTAAAAAACTCTTTGGTTGCTTTTGCAGTATGCTTTGGGTCATTGTCCATCTGCACTATGAAGCGCCGTCCAATGAGTTCTGAAGCATTTGGCTGAATATGAGCAGATAATATTGCCCGAAACACTTCAGAATTCATCCTGCTGCTTTTGTCAGCAGTCACATCATCAATAAATACAAGAGAACCAGTTCCATTGGCAGCCATGACACTACCACCACCAAGCTTCACTGATGAGGTGGTATGCTTAGGATCATGAGCAGTTCCTTTCCTTCTCCATACTCTTCTCTTCCCATCACTCTGGTACAAGTTGATCTTGGTCTCATCTGTCCATAGGATGTTGTTCCACAACTGTGAAGGCTTTTTTAGATGTCGTTTGGCAAACTTTAATCTGGCCTTCCTGTTTTTGAGGCTCACCAATGGTTTACATCTTGTGGTGAACCCTCTGTATTCACTCTGGTGAAGTCTTCTCTTGATTGTTGACTTTGACACACATACACCTACCTCCTGGAGAGTGTTCTTGATCTGGCCAACTGTTGTGAAGGGTGTTTTCTTCACCAGGGAAAGAATTCTTCGGTCATTCACCAGTTGTTTTCCGTGGTCTTCCGGGTCTTTTGGTGTTGCTGAGCTCACTGGTGCGTTCCTTCTTTTTAAGAATGTTCCAAACAGTTGTTTTGGCCACGCCTAAAGTTTTTGCCATCTCTCTGATGGGTTTGTTGTGTTTTTTCAGCCTAATGATGGCTTGCTTCACTGATAGTGACAGGTCTTTGGATCTCATCTTGAGAGTTGACAGCAACAGATTCCAAATGCTAATAGCAGACTGGAAATTAACTCTGGACCTTTTATCTGCTCATTGTAATTGGGATAATGAGGGAATAACACACACCTGGCCATGGAACAGCTGAGAAGCCAATAGTCCCATTACTTTTGGTTCCTTAACAAGTGGGAGGCACATATGCAAACTGTTGTAATTCCTGCACCGTTCACCTGATTTAGATGTAAATACCCTCAAATTAAATCTGACAGTCTGCAGTTAAAGCACATCTAGTTCGCTTTATTTCAAATCCATTGTGGTGGTGTATAGAGCCAAAAATGTTAGAATTGTGTCGATGTCCCAATATTTATGGACCTGACTGTATGGCACGGGTTCTATTCTAACTAAGGTAGAGCCTCAAAACTGCCTCCTATTCCTTTCAAATTCATTTCCATGTGGGAAAACGAAGCGGCATGCTCTATCTTGGGGTGGAATCCGTGCTGGATCTTCCATTGAAATCAAAGGAAAGCGTCAAAATACTGCTCCATACAGGTCAGCGTGTTTTTTGTACATTGTCTGCACGACTGGAAAACTCACAAAAAAAAAAAAAAAAAAAAAAAACAGATTCCACGCTCAGTTTTTTTAGGCAGATTTTCTAAATCCGTCATGTGAACATACCCTAAGACTGTTGAGTTTATTAGCAATAGGGTCATGTACAGTGTTCACCATTCGTACTGATATGAAACCTGCTTGTGTCAGTTGCTCCTTTGCAAACCCCCCCCCCCCCTTGCCTAATATTAAGAATGATGTCTCCACAGTTATGGGCCAAATATGAGTATATCATGCCTGCGGGTTCACGTTTATAGGCAGATGTATCAGACTACAGAAGAGAATAACACGCATTCATAATTTGAAGGGCTACTTCTGAGTCTGTGGACCATTTCTATTCCAAGACTTATTAGTCTCGTGGCCATCTAGCATGTTAAATAAGTAATACACAGATTCTGTGTACTAACACATGTTTGTATAGATTACCACAAGTAAAGACATTAATACAAAGAAGTCATCAAGGTCACTTAGGGTGCACTTACTAGGTAAGTACCAGATTTACCTGATCTGCTCCTGTGAGGTGTATGAAGCTTTCTAGAATGGATGGACTAAGCCTGTCCATGACATCGATAGCCAACTCCTCTTCACCCTATGGACAGAGAAACAACTGAAAATCTCCGAGCACATATTCCCGTGTGTGTTCTTACAGGAAAACCCTACAGAAGCAGGGCTGATGGTGTGTATTAGGTGCTAGTAATGAATAAAGGAAACACTTCTGCTCACCTTTGAAAGTTCAAGGACTGTAAAAAGAGCTCGTATCTCTCGGAGGACGTTGACCGCTAACCTCCTGGTGGCAGGTCGGCTGTTACACAAAATGACCAGTGCAAACCCTTCTACAACATGGAACACGCTCGAGACTGGACTTCTTTCCAGATGGAGCGTATGGGTGGCTCCATTGTGCATACCCCGCTGGAAAACAGAAGAGATACAGAGAAAATGATGACCATCAGACACATTTCTGTCTATAAGGGGCCTTGTAGGAGATGTCACCTTGTTTTCTCTACACTGAATAGCTTTAGAAAAGCAGATGACAAACAAATAGGGGTTAAACGGGTTATCCAGCTAAATGGATTATTATGCAAATAATAGGACATTGCAGATGAAGTTTTATTGCAAGAAAAATATTGTCTGGCTTTTTTATGTACATGGCCTTTTCTTCTCTGGTAGCGCCCCCTGCTGTTTACTCTTCTAGTCCATCTTCTCCAGCATTTAGTGGTGGACTTACATGCTCAGTAGATTCCCTGCTTCCTCCCTCTCAATGCTAGTGTGGTGATCAGATTCACTGCTACATTCCAAGAAATCTCTTTCTCTAGGCAGCGGAGAAGCAGAATGTGTATATTTGGGGCTGTATGTGAGGGACTATTTTCTATGCAGGGGAAAAGTGGTTGCTAATGTTAACTGCAATGTATCCTGGGAGATGCAGGTGCTTGATTAGCTGCTGCCCACCCACAGAAAGGAAAGAAAGGGCTCCACTTAAGGCCTCATGCACACCACTGGATTTTGTTTCACATCCAATCTGCATCTAGTGCAGATCAGAAGTGGACCCATTCATTTCATATCAGTATGTACGCAAAAAAATAAAAAATAAAATTGAACATGTCATATACAGTACTTGTCCTTTTGGTGGATAAGGAAAGGACATTTCTACAGAAGGGAGAAAGAAAATGGCTAAACACATACGGTCATGTGCATGAGACTTTGGCGAGTAAAAGAGTTTTACATGTATGGTATAACCCCATTAAAGCAGCAGGTTCTGTATTCAGAATGATTTGCCAGCGGTAACTGTGCTCCAAAAGAATACGGCTCTGCTTACACTCCTAGCCATTTTTCAGATGGACTCAATATAAGGCCTCATGCACACAACCGTTGTGTTTTGCGGTCCACAAACCGCAGATCCGCAAAACACGTAAGGCGTCCGAGTGCGTTCCGCAATTTGCGGAATGGCACGGACAGCCATTAATATTTTGCGGACAAGAATAGGACAGGTTATATTTTTTTTGCGGACCACGGAACGGAGGCGGACAGCACACGGAGTGCTATCCACATCTTTTGCGGCACCATTGAAGTAAATGGGTCCACACCTGAGCCGCCAAAACTGTGGCTCGGATGCGGACCAAAACAACGGCCGTGTGCATGAGGCCAAACTCAATGGGGGGGACTTATCAAACTGGTGTAAAGTAGAAATGGCTTAGTTGCCCATAGCTACCAATCAGATTCCGCCTTTCATTTTCCAACTTAGCTGTGAAAAATGAAAGGTGGACTCTGATTAGTTGCTATAGACAGCAGTTTGATAAATCTCCCCCAATGGGTCTCACCATGACTCCAGCAAAAGGAAGTGTTAATAGAGCCTTAGCTGGAGTACTCTTCACTTACTGTAACTATTGTGCCAAGCCAAAGATGCAGTCCTATAATATGGGACCTGGAATGATGAGGAGGGAATACCTGTGCATCAGTGTTCTTATTGTGCATTTGCACCGCCTGCTTCCACTGGTTTATTAGCTGCACCAGCATCTTCACCGCATTGTCTAGAAGCGACGGGTGCACATCAGTCACTTCCCGCACAATGAAATAAACGAATCCTGAAAGAACATCCTCCCGCCAGTCGGGAAAATCAAGCATTAGAGCCTGTAAGGTATTGAAAGCCAGCCCACGCAGCTCTTCATCCATATGAATTGTAAGCCTAGGAAGAGAAGGAACAGCCATGTAACGTAGCGCTCTTTATCCGGGTCATAGATGATAGTTAAACTGCTGCTGGTTAGGAATTTTAATGTAACTGCACATTGCAGAATTGTGGTCGTCTAATGCCACTTTCACATTAGTAGGAGCCTTCTCCGGCGGCGGGGGAACAGCCTGCCGGATCCGTCCTGCCGCTGCGGCCCCATTCACCATAATGGGGGTGGGCCAGAGTTACGGCCGCTGCAGGGCAAACATGCCGAGAGGCAGCCGGAATAAAACTACGACATAGAGAGAGGCATACATTGCAAGACTTCTGTTATGATGGGGATAATTTTCCATATTGAAAACCCTCCAAAATGTAAATTTCATGCGTTTTGCTCTATATGTATTTTCTTGTACAATAGCTTACTCAAGGGGTTTTTCATGAGTTAAATATTGCTGACTGATCCTCAGGATAGGACATCAATATCAGACCTTCTTCATAGTATACAAGCACAGAGCCGTAGAATAGTGGCTGTTCTTGTGATCCCATTCACTTGAATAGGACTGTGCTACTGAAAGGTGACATCACAGGCCGAGAAAGAGGACGTAGTGCTCACCTGAGAGCAGCACAGCGCGGGGGTGCTGGGATTTGGACCCCCACATATTTTATACTGATGACCTATCCTGAATAAGCTATTGTACAAGAAAACCCATATACAGCAAAGCACAACCTACACTTGCAAAATCTGGAAAATGATTCCCATCATCACAGATATCTTGCATTGTACGTCTCTATGTTGCTACAGCATGGTCGCACAAAGGTTAATGTAACGATGCGAATGGAGCATACATCTAAAAAAAAAAAAAAAAACATGCCTGTGATATCATGTCCACAGGTCACATGGTCTATCTGCAGCTTAGTCCCAAATTGGGGGGGGTGGACGCTGGCAGAGGACGTGGAAGGAGCAAGGGAAAGGTGCACAGAAGAGCTTGGGTTTGAAGGCACTTAACTACTCATTTGCATATGAATTAAAAGTAAAATGAAGTAACGGACTGCTAAGTGAAAGGTATCATTATATCAAGCTTAGCTACCCCTACATTGTGAAGGTACGGTGAATTTCCTGGTGACAGACTTCATTTAATACAAGAAGAGCTACTATTAAAGGAGATTCTCTAGGGTTTACATACTGATGACTTATCCTAGGTCTACAATATGAGATCAGCTGGGGTCTGACTCTTGGAACCCCTGCTGATCAGCTGTACGAAGAGGCTGTAACTTTCTGTAAGCGCTATCATGTGACAACACGTTCATCGTTCACGTGGCCTGGGCACAGCTCAGCCCCATTCAAGTGAATGGGACTGAGCTGCAATACCAAGCACAGCCACTATACAATGTGTGGTGCTGTGCTTGGTAAGCTGTAAGGATCCAGCGGCGCTCATGGGAGTGCTGCGGCCTCCCCAGGAGTCGGACCCCCGCCAATCTCATACTGATCACCTATGCTTAGGATAGCTCATCAATATCCAAATCCAAAATAACTTCTTTAGGCCTGGTTCACACGAATGTTTTTTTTGCGGGTGTACGGGCCGTTTTTTTGTGTTCCGTATACGGTCCGTATACGGAACCATTCATTTCAATGGTTCCGCAAAAAAAACGGAATGTGTTCCGTATGCATTCCATTTCCGTTCCGTTGAAAGATAGAACATGTCCTATATTTGGCCGCAAATCACGTTCCGTGGCTCCATTAAAGTCAATGGGTCCGCAAAAAAACCGGAACACATACGGAAATGCATCCGTATGTCTTCCGTATCTGTTCCGTTTTTGCTGAACCATCTATTGAAAATGTTATGCCCAGCCCAATTTTTTCTATGTAATTACTGTATACTGTATATGCCATACGGAAAAACGGAACAGAAACGGAAACACAACGGAACTCAAAAACGGATCAGTGAAAAACGGACCGCAAAAAACTATAAAAGCCATACGTTCGTGTGAACTAGGCCTTAATATTAGTTAAGTAAAGCTCTCGATGGAGTGTGCAACTGATGCTTCACCCCTTGGGTAGGTGGCATCCTTGCTGGCTATTCACTGTACAGAGAGAGTAGTCCAACAATACCCATTTTACCATATACTTATATACAGCATAGTCACATGTAAATCTGTGTCAGACTGAATCCTCATTGTTAGGAACTCACAGTTAATTGGCCAAGTTGCCGCCAAACAGCTTAGCGGTGACGAAGATGGAACTACAATAAATGCAGAACTCCAGCTAAAGCTATTCAGTACACCATAAAATGTTATGTACGCAATCACGGAGACAAATCTATAAAGATGAAAATATGAAACTCGAATGATGGGGCAGTGAGATAGTCTAGCTTTACTGATACTCAAAAAACATAGGCGGTCATTTTATTAAGACTGGCATTTTAGACACCGATCTTATGGTCAATTGACACGTCCGCAAATGGGTCCGCATCCGTTCCGCAATATCGGGAACGGGTGCGGACCCATTCATTCTCAATGGGGCAGGAATAGATGCGGAGAGCACACTATGTGCTCTCCGCATCTGCATTTCCAGAGCGCGTCCGCGAACCTCCGGGCTTAGGCCCCGAACTTCCAGGCTGCAGCTCTGCAAAAAATAGAACATGTCCTATTCTTGTCCACGGACAAGAATAGGCAGTTCTATGGGGGGTGCCGGCCGGGTGTATTGCGGATCTGCACTACACTACGGACGTGTGAATAGACCTTAAATAACCCCTATAGCTGGCGGTGGATCCGAAGTTAGAAAGAGGTGCTGGCTTCCACATAATGTTGGTGTTTCCTGCGCCAGCTTCCTTGGGGTCTTACATTTAGATCATTTTCTATGCCTAAAACAGATCAAATGATCAAAATGCCCTTACACGGCACCCTCACTTTTTTAGATCTGGCGTGAGCTGGGAAAAGTCGCAGACTGCGGCGCAATTAACCTTTGCGCAGCAATCTGTGCCAGAGATACACCTAATATAGGCATAATTTTGGATAGTAAATGACCCCCATGCTGCCTAAAAGTGGGGCAGCCGCTCTGATATGGGAGATGCCACTCTGGAACCTAACCTCTACCAGTCCAGGTACAATATGATCCAGGCTATTACCAGATCGCCACTACACGTATAACCTCACACTGCCCCATCGCTCACTTGATTTATTTCTGTGAATACGCAGATGACATTTCATGGTGTGCTGAATACAGGGTACGTTTTAGCTCTGAGGTTTTCTTTGTGGGTTCTGAATCCAGATTGTTGCCGATTGATACTATTTCTTGGGTGGGAAGTAAGGGACCGTATATGTTTTTTTTTGAGAATATAAAGCATAAAAAAAATAAAAAAAAACTGCAGAAGAGGTTTACCTTGCAAGCAATTCAATGAGGTCAGCTCTGCTCATACCATCAGGAATAAGCCTAGGGATAGCAGCAATACACGTTCTGAACAAGTCAATCTTGGGTTTTCTTTCACCTCTGTTACATACATAGGAGAAATGAAAGGAAATCGGACATGAGGATCTATATGATCGCTTTATTACTAGGTTACAATCAGTCCATGCAGGCTGCGTGGAAAACAAATCCAATACAAAATAAGGCAGTATTACCACGAGATATCTCCTACTAGACTCAAAGTCACTAACATATCTTGGTTACAGATAACAGTAATTATGTGAAAAAGACAGTAATGAACAAAAGAGAGAAGTGCGAGGAGAAAGCGAGAGACTGACAGGAGGAGGAGAGTGTGGCAGTGAGAGAGATTGATTTCTTTTCTAAAGGGAATGCATCACCTACATTTTTACTAACTAAAACCACATTAAAAAATTATTGTATTATGCTTTTTTTATTCTATTGTCTGTACATAAATTTGGGGGGTAGCCACCTTGCTTGAGCTGCTGTCAACAGCATTATGCTCCACAGGCAAGAGCTATAGTATGGAAAGGACTTCTTGACTTCTATGGGAGGTTCTTGTGAGCATGCTCCGTGACCCGTGTAGAGGTCACAGTGCAGAGTGTTGGAGCAGAGGAGCATTATATGGCTATACAGTTGACATAGGTTAGATGCATCCACTGGGAAATGCCCGACATACACGTCCAATGTATACTACAAATTTGGTGTGGGAATGATCAAAAATTGCTGCAGCAACCTATCCTAGAATGTGAACAGAAAAAGTTGCATCCCAAGGTAGTGATGGGGGAGTGGGGCCTCATTACAAACTATGCGCCAGCATCTGCCTACATCATACAGCGCAGAGCTTTCCGGTCAGGCTGAAACGCAGAGTTCCTGCTCTACAACACACATTAATGATGTAATCCTGCCTGCCATAATCTTTCAGGCTGAAACGCAGAGTTCCTGCTCTACATAATCCTGCCTGCCATAATCTTTCAGGCTGAGCAGCCTGACAGGAACGCTCAGTGTTGTACGATGAAGGCAGGCGCTGGAGCATAGCGTGCAGCTCTGCAGTGGGACGCAACACAGGTTGCTGGCAGCAATTTTCAAGAACTCCCATAGAACCTCTTTCATCCTGCCTATGATAATAATAATGAGATGACTGCTTTACTTCACAGTAAAAGGAAGTGTCAGCCTATTGTGAGGATCAGTGACCAGAGGGAAAACATTTTTGAGAGTTTTAAATTAATTTTTAAAATACGTTTAACATAAAAACCTAATTTAAACAATACTAACATAAAAACTTATTTTAAACAATAGGTCATTTTCTGACAATATATCCTTTTAAAAGCACAAGGGATTGGCACCATTTTGCTTCCACGGTAACTTGGTAAAGGCATATCCAAGTTGAACTAATGGCTGCAGTTATCAGGTGGCCTGTAGTGTAACCCTTAGAAAACCAGTAGACACCTGCAGAGACAATTTGGTATGAACATTTCTATAGGAAAGCCACTGAGGCTGAGAGCACTCGGAGGGGAGAGCCTAAGTAACCAGCTGACGCCTCCTGTTTAGTAACGGACAGAGAACCGTACAAACCGTAGTGAGGGAGAAAAATAAAAGTTCTGACTGTAACAGGCGTGGTTTCCTACACATAGCAGAGTTTCTGTCCAGTAAACCATATTAGGCTCCATACAAGAAAAACCCTCAATAGTTGGGGTCCGAATGCTCGTTCAGCCCCAGTTCTCTTCCCTAGGTGATGACAGGTAAACGGCACCCCAGACTGATGCACAGTAATCCTCCACTTTCACAATACCCAGGCTTTCAAGCTAATTACTGGCAATGAGCAGCTTTTTTGCAGTACAGTAATTGCCAGCCAACGTAAGCTGCTAGGATCATTATTGACCGCTGGGTTTAGGTACATCAAACATATTACTGTTCACTGCGGCTCGAAAGACGAGCGCAAATAGATGCATTATCCATAATTATACACACGTAATCATGTCTTCTGGCTCCTTATTAGACATCTGCACACTTGTCATGCACATCGGTCTGCCAACCTCCTTATCGAGATGTCGAAGTATGCTGTCCAATGCTTTGCGTACTTGAGGATAGTATACAGACATCCCTATAAAGGAAAGACAGACCAAAAGATTAATGGTAATATATGCGTGCTAGCAGCGTAACATGAAAGACTTGCAGCAATACAAGAGGAAAGGAGGAAGAGTCATGGCTAGTTAGCTCCAATTAGGTTTTATAAGTATTATGTTCCCCCAGTGCTGTACAAATGACACAAGTGGAATCAGCAGGACCTCTGGAAGTTACGACCTTGTCAGAAAACTGGATCCTATGGCTTATTAATCGAGAAAGATGTGCACATCTAGTTCCCAACATAGCAACCTTTGTTGCCATTACTGTCTGCTCCTATGAGACTCAAATATGGGAGAAGGCAGCCCTGCTGAGAAGTATCTTGTAGACCACATAAAGGCAGAGCAGTCTGATACCCAGTCGACTCACATTATTATGACCACTTCCTACTTTCGATGTCAGCAACGTGTAGCTTATGAAGGGAGTCACGCGTGGTGGGTATACAAGGTGTGTGATAGATGTCTGCACACATATCCCTCATTGCTGTCATGGGTAAAGGGGGCGATTTATCAGAGTTACAAAAACGGATGATTGACTTTCAGGGCAAGGGTGGCAGTATTTTTGAAACTGCGCAGTTTGTGAAGTGTTTGCGTGCTGCTGTGGTGAAAGTGTATCACAGTGGAAAAATGGCACGCTACAGTGGAGCGGCTCACCGCCAAAATGAACCAGGGAGCTACCAGATGTGTGTCTAAAACAACAGCTCAGCGAACCCTACTATTTATGGGCTCTAAAGCAAACAGATAGTCACTCCAAAAAAGGCTTCAATTTTCACGGCACTATCAGAATTGGATCTCTGCTGACTGGCAGAGGGTTGTCTTCTCCGATGAATCACGTCTTCTGCTTCATCGAACGGATGGATGATGGCATGTCAGGCGAGAAACATCAGAGAACAAACACATTGCAAACATTGCTAGAAGAACACAAGCTCATGGTGGCAGAGTTATGATCTGGGGAATGTTAGATATCGGCTGGATATGTTGGATAACGGCTGGATATCCGACACTGGTTGGAAGATCATGACCAAGACTTCCAAGTACTACCCTGGCCCCCTAATTGCCCAGACTCGAAACCAATCTGTGGGACCACCTTGATCGCCCTTTTTGCTCTATGGATCCTCCTCCACACACCCTCCAGCAGCTTTGGGATGCACTGCAGACAGCAACGCTCCAGATACCTGTGACCACCTACCAGGACCTTACTGAGTCACTCCAATCCAGTCTAGCTGCTGTCTACGGTGCACACAGTGGTTACTCTGGACATGAGCTGGTGGTCATAATAATGTGACTCAACTGTGTATGACTGCATATTTATTTCTCCACATAAACAGACAATGAGGACAAACCTATGACTTTCGCCTCTTCATCTGTGAGGGTTTTATTCAGAAAGATTTTCTTTACACGTAGGGTATTTCCTGAGGGAAGAACAACTCCAGTTGTTGGCATAGGGGGCTCTCCATCTTTTTGCTGCAAGCTGTCTGCTATTACGAGGAAGACTCTGAGACCTATATTCATTCTCTGGAATACAAACAACAACCAATGTAAGTGACTGGTAGAACAATTTGCTTATACAGCACTCAGATAAAAACCCATGCATATCTGCCTCCTGAGAAGTGATAAAATCAGTTCGTCAGTACAACCATCGTCTCTAATCAACTATACATGGCTCTCCTTGGTAGAACAAACGGTCTATAGAGATGGCTCCCTTTATTGTAGCAATCTGTGAGGGCTTTAGCACCAGGACTTCTACTAATCAAAACTTATGACAAGTCACTATGACATGTCCAAAATTTTTTTTAAATCATATATACCCTTTAAACCAGGACTCCAGTGCTTCAAGTCAGCATTACCAAAGGCCCTGCACATGGGTCTATAACCAGGCAATTATCAGGAACAAAACAGTCCCCTGATCATTGCCCAGTTGCGAGTGGAGAGGATAGCTGCATTTACATAAAACAATGATTTGCTCTGTGTAGAAAGAACAATCACTACTGCAATACAGGGTTCACGTGCCGCATAAACAAATGCAATTACCTGAAGAACAAGCATTTGCTCGGTCATGAGAAGCACATTTACACAGAGCAATTCCTGTAAAGGAGCAATAGTAAGAAGGCTCATCCTTGATGATTGCACTGATCCAAGTCCTATGTAAGAAGGCCTTAAAGGGGTTGTCTGGTGTTAGGCTATTGATGACCCATACTCAGGATAGGTCATCATTATAAGATAGACGGGGGTCCAACTCTCAGCAATTCTCCCCTCCCCGATCAGCTGTCTGAAGAGGCCAAGGCGCTCATGCGAAAGCTGCGTTCTTGGCCTTGCATGCCATCTAGATTGGAGCTGCAGTGTAGTGTAATTAAGTCTTCCTCTCCCGTTCACTCACACAGGCGTTGCAGCCTCCGCTGGGGTTGGCGAGAGTTGGAACCCAACTGATCTAATGGCCTATCCTGGAGCTAGGTCATCAATATCCTGAATGCACAACCCCTTTAACCACAGGGCCCAGGTTGGTGCATGTTATTATGCACAGAGTTTGTGTTGCTTCCATTTCCATGGTGTCTGTAGATCATACTCACACAAACATGTTTTGCTATCCTGGATACACAATCTGATTTAGATAACCACAATGATCCAGTGCTGACCTAGAAAACCTAGAACTGCTGAGCAGTTAGTATAGTGTCTTACCACCACTATAACAGAAGTTGGTTTCCTCAGGCGGATTGGACAATCTGGCATGAGCAGGGGACTTATCTGCGCTCATCCTGCCTCACATGCAATGTATTGGCACTGTACTAGAATTATATCGAGCACACAAGTATCACTTGTCTTTACCTCTGGGTTGATAGTAAATGTTTTAGAAGATTTTCCAACGCTCAGAAGGTCAAATATTATTTCTTTCATTGCAAAATCTAAACGTTCCTATAAAAGAAGAAAAGAAAAAAATGATGCAATAAAACACAACGGCTAAAAGAAAAGGAATTTAGGAATTTACCTCCAGCATGAGTAATACGCCCAATATTCTCAGAATACTGCAGGTATCAGGATTATTTTTATAATGGGCAATAATCTATCATTAAGTGGAATAAAAAAAGCAAATGACATCTATTCACAGAAACAAGAAAATTGTACATAACAATAGGGAGAAATATAAATAGCTTGTCCAACCAAATCTAACTAGTAGGGGCTACTAGGTTAGGACCACCAACCTTTCCTGAGAATGGGTTGGTTCCTCGATGAAGCTGACATTATTTTAGGGTTTAGTATTTAGCAACATACAACTCGTTAGATGATTCTTTTAAATGGTCACTAACTTTTCCCACAACTTCGCATAAATCGATAGTAAAAGCAACCACAAGAAAATGTCTTATCGGAGAGAAATGTCCAGTTCTATTGTAATCATATTACACATGTGAATACAAATCTATGTAGAGGGGAGGGGAAGGAGTGAGCAGCAGCATGAGTGAGACAGAGGAGAAAAGCACAGACAATTACTATGCAGAGGAAAACTGCTAAAAAATGCCAGATACAAAGTTGTATAGTGGCCAGTAATGGTGTTACTACTCATGTGTACAAACAAATGGTACTATTGATTAATGCAAAGTTTATTAAAAGCTTAGGTACGCTTTCAAGGGGTTGTCCCACGAAAAATATTCTAGTTTTCAAACCAGCACCTGCATAAAAACTTGTTATAGCTACTGAGTTTTTCATTGACATCTATCTGTATAGTGCCACCTGCTCTTTTTCAAGTTTCTCTGTCCTGCTCACTGAGATGGAAGAAGCACATGCTCAGTTCCATCAGCTGCAGCAGAAAGGACACCCCCCCTAAGTTGCCAGATTCGACTAAATCTAGCACAACTGAAGTAATGAATGTGGAGATCTCTGGATCCATGTGAGGTACAGGGCTGGCTCTAGCTTTGTTAGAAAGAGGTCGTCATGTACTGGATTATGTGTGATTTTCATTTTTTATGTTATTCATGGCATAACCCCTTTAATGCATTTTAACAATAATCACTAATGAGAGTGACAGGAATCCAAGTTATAGATGCTTTTACAACAAACTTTTTTTTATTAGAGTCAAACTGGGGGTCAAGGAATAATGAGCCATCCAAGTAATATATGGATTTGTTGGGTCTTAGAGGGTGAGAGACCCTCTGGATGACAATCAACAACCTAATGGAGTTTTGGAAAATGTGATCTTGTCATCCAGAGAACTCAGCAGTGGTCAATCCCATTCAAGAGTGTACATTTAAAGCATTTAACCAACTCACCTGAGCAATGAACTGAATGATCTTGACAAATATATTAAGAGGTGTGTCACGGGGCACTACACTACGGGAACCTTTGGGGAAAAGTGCGGATACGATGCTCATAAGGCGGCTGTAACAAGAAAAAATTATAAAGAAATGAAATAAATGAAAACCCCCCAACTTTTCTCCAGTTCTCTACACAATATCACAATAAAATATCTAATTAAGTATAAGGAAATAGTAGGGGTATTTCCACCGTTTTCAGCAACAACTGACAGGAAACAATACATTATCAATTGGTAATAGTGACTGTCTATCTGTAACGTCACCTTTTCCTGCACTCCATGGGAGTCACATGACATTTTTCCATGAGTTGGTTCCTGATGATATCACATCTATATCTGAGGCATGGCAAGTCTCAACCCTTTAGACCAGGGATCAGCAACCTTCAATACTCCAACTGCTGTGAAACTACAACTCCCAGCATGCGTATGTACCTTGCTGTTCTTGTAACTCCCATAGAAGGGAAAGGAGGATTCTGGGAGTTGTAGTTTTAGTATAGCTGGAGTGCCAGAGGTTGCTGATGCCTGCTTTAGACACAATATAATCAGTGACCTTGCCTCTGAGGGTGGTGTTCTGCTCATTCTCTTGGACCCTGCCCTGTAGATGTGATGTCAGCAATGATGCCGTGTCTTAGGGTCTATTCACACGTCCGTATGTGTTTTGCAAATTGCGGATCTGCAAAACACGAACACCGAAAATGTGCGTTACGCATTTTGCGGACCGCACATCGCCGGCACTCTCATAGAAAATGCCGTCTCTTGTCTGCAATTGCGGACAAGAATAGGACATGTTCTATTTTTTTGGGGAACGGAAGTGCAGATCCAGAAGTGTTGGTTGTCACAGATGACAATTACGCTGGAGGAGTCAAAATGCGCTCATCATCTGACTTGCATAATACAGGGAGGGTAAATGCTGGTGTCATTTATTAATTTATTTTTGTGTAACTGGAAAACCCCTTTAAGGGGACAGTTAAGGAAATAACTGACTGTTAGATGATTACTGAAGTAAGCCTGCTGGGAACCCCAAAAATGAACATACACGTTTCAAAAGATCTGAAGGCTTCAAGAGAAAACTATTAATACAGCAGGGGCTCTAAACAGGAGATCGTTACATCTGAAACCAGGAGATTTCCCTCTGTGCTTAACAATACAGATGATTTTCGTCGCAGCCACATACTGATACTGAGACTAATTGGGATTATTTATATGAAGTGATTACACCCATAGCACCAGGCGGCACAACCAAAGGAGAAAATGAAAGCACAACTTAAAAATGGCATTTCTGCAGGCCCCTCACATGATAAATAAGCCGCCGACTTTAGAGCGTGGTCCGCATTTACTCACCTTTGTGTTACAGTGTTGCTTTCACATTTTATCCTAATAACATAAACCCACAATAATCTATACAGAGATTCCAGTGCAACTCGAGACATTTTAGGGTCCTTATTCTGAAAGAAAGAGGAAAGAAAAATGGTCACCGTCTCCCATCTTCATGGCTATTTATGTCTAAAACACAGCTTAAAATATGCAGTAAAAATACACCCAAATATTTAGGAGAAGATTTACCAAGAAAAAAAAGCTAATATTTTGGCACAAAATGCACCAAATAGTGCCATACGTGGCATGCACCACATTTATTATGCATTTTTGACGCTGTGGGGCAGATTTATCAAAGCTGGTGTAAAGTAGAACTGGCTTAGTGGCCCAGAGCAACCAATCAGATTCCACCTTTCATTTTCCAAAGCAGCTGTGAAAAATGAAAGGTGGAATCTGATTGGTTGCTCTGGACCACTAAGCCAGTTCTACTTTACACCAGTTTGATAAATCTCCCCCACAGTGTCATACATTTAGTACCTTACTACTGTTCTGTCGCATTCAAGTGGATGGGCAGAGCTTAGTGTAGTACCCATGGGCACTGTGCCTGGTAACGAAATAGCCGCACTTCTCAACCAAGTACCATGGGCCACTTCAAATACTGACTGGTGGAGGTCAGAACTCTAAAGATCTAATATTGATGGCCTATTATCAATATCAAAATCCCACACACCCCTTTAAAAGGTAGAGTTTCACACATACATTAATATATGCCACCATAAATAAATGTTACATACTGCATTTACCAAACCTCAGAAGAAGAACAGAGGACCTCTCGTGCATTATTAGTGATAGGAGAAATAACTGGATCTCCTATCACTTGGGTACAGCATTCTTCTTCACAGCATCTTCCACAAGGTCATCTACATCATTTACAGTGACGAGTACCTACATCTGGGAACAGAACTGGTAGCTACTATTGGGGGGGGGGGGGGGGTTGTAAATGATGTGGGCCTGCCGTTATAGAGTTGTGTGCGGCAAATCCCCAGCATTTTACATTACCGGCAAAGTGAATGAAATCTCATCCGCGCACTGTGGAGAAAACCTGCAGCTTAAAATGACGAGCACTGGAGGTTTTCACTATTTATGCTGTGGAGTTTATCCGCGGCTTTCAACCTTCGCAATGCAATCCTATCAGGAATGCCAAAATGAAAAGCAGCCAATTTCGGGCCGCCTTTGCAACAGTAATTTTCCTCTTGATTGGCTGCGGATTCTCCACTGCGGATCAGGCCGGTGCGGACCACCCTTACTGTATGAATGGCAGAATGTATATGAATGGCGGGTGTGGACCACCCTTACTGTATGAATAGCAGAATATATATGAATGATGGGTGTGGACCACTCTTACTGTATGAATGGCAGAATGTATATGAATGGCGGGTGCTGACCACCCTTACTGTATGAATGGCGGGTGTGGACCACCCTTACTGTATGAATGACAATGTATATGAATGACGGGTGTGGACCACCCTTACTGTATGAATGGCAGAATGTATATGAATGGCGGGTGCGGACCACCCTTACTGTATGAATAGCAGAATATATATGAATGACGGGTGTGGACCACTCTTACTGTATGAATGGCAGAATGTGTATGAATGGCAGAATGTATATGAATGACGGGTGTGGACCACCCTTACTGTATGAATGGCAGAATGACTCTGTACATCATTTGTAATCTTGAATGTGATCAGAGAGTTAGGCTGGGGTTAACCAGCAATAGGTACTGCGCAACATCACAGCTAACGATTGTTAATGGGGTCGCGATGCGACAGACAACACGCCACAACTGCAGTACGAGCATTGCAGAAGTCAAAAGCTGCACATCACTCTGCTAACATAGACCACAATGCAAGTCGCTAGCAACTGAAACTTGGCTGTTTTTTGCATTAAAAAGGAAAAAAAAAAACAACAACAAAAACTCTGAAATGGTTGCACAACGGCAAGTTGCAGACTAATCCCACAAAAGTTTTTGGTCATGTGACTACTTTGAGACTTGGTGTTGTCTGATACCTGACGGCGTGTAGCCCCAGCCTTATACTAGATAGCAGGTCTTTATATGCATAAATGGTAAAACTGGAAGCAACTACAATACAGAACAGAAAATAATTCAAATTACATAAAAATAAAAAAAAACAGTAAAGCAAAATATTCCTAAAGTATATACTATTTATAGTTTAAAGTAACTACAGGGCCGCCCCCTAACTAAAGCAGACTATGCATTTTAAATAGCAATTGTATGGCCAACAGCTATCTCTCTCTCATCCCTCCATTACACACGCATGCTTGGAGCGGCTGAGTGTGCATGTGTTTGGAATAAGTAGAGGGCAGAAAGCTGCTGCAAGACACCTCTATCAGTGGCTTATCTCCGAGACCAAAAGGATCATTGAAATCCAAAAGCCCGATCTTTATCTTCCCTGACATCTGCCATTGGAGAACCAGGAGGTCCCTAAACATATCAGACATTAATATGTATAGACAAACTAAGTGAGTTCACATCACGTTTTTGCCCTACTTTTAACAAATACATTGGGGAAAAAAGGATACAGAAGCGCAGTACGCTACACTTTTATATCCTGCAGAGTCCAGTATAAAAAAATAAAAAAAAAGTATATGGTAGTGTAAATATATATTTTTTTTGTACAGTGGAACTCTATGGTGATGCATGCCACATCTGTAACAACCAACTGTTTAAAAATATCACATGATGTACCCCATCAGGTGGACTTAAAAAAGGTCTGATGAGATGACATATATGTAGATAGAGATATAGATCAGTAAATATATATCTCTACATATATCGATGTGAATATCTTCTGCCTGTGTGAGCTAGGAGATGATCATGTGACTGTGTTTGTATGCAAGGTTAGGTTGTGCAGAGCAAGCACTGCAGGGCAGGGGGCGGGGCGGGGCAGATTTTTCACACCCACAAATATTCATGAGGGAGAGCTCAGGCATTGTTGTTACACGCCCCCACAGCTTTGCTGCAGCATGTAAACAAAGCAAGAATAACAGAACCATGCAAAGGTGTAAGTATTGTTTTTCTCTTAATAAATCAAGCTTAACTAATGTATATTGTAAGCCCTGAGGAGTTTTATTTTTTTTTCATTACTCGGATAACCCCTTTCATTTATTTAGATACTGAGGTAATGAAAAAGGTGTAGACATCCTCTGAGTATCTTTTGTTTGCTATTAACATTCTCTAATGGCGGGTTTACATGGGCCGAGGTGGAGACGATTGTCGGGAAGGAAGAGTTCCTTCCCGACAGTCAGCTGCTCTTTCGTTGAAGCAATCACTTCCACAGTATACAGCAGCAAACTTTCTGGGCAGCAGATCTGCTGCTCAGAAACAATCATTTACGTGCCTACAAGGACGAGATGATCATCCGATGAACAAACATTTCATTTGTTGATCGGTGGCACATTTAGACGGGCAGATTGTCCGGAACGAGCGTTCACAGGAACGTTCGTTCTTGATAATCTGCCCGAGTATTGAGCCGTGTAAATCCCCCTTAAACCATGTCCAGCATCTGATGGACAAGGCCAGTGGAGGTAGCAACTCCCATGTAAAGGGTAAGACTGCACATCTGCGGAGGGGGTTCTGGCCAGAGCCTGTGTCGCAGAATCTGATGGGATAAAAAAACAAAAAAGGATGAAATAGCACTGGATGCAGCGGTATTGCTCCTGGCAAATTGCCGGTATTCACATTGGAAACACGGCAGACCCCATTATAGTGAATGGACGCCATCGGGTGCCGACAGTGTCCGGCATAGGTCAGATCCGATGGTTCCAGCATCGGAACAGAATCCTGCTGAGCCTTAGGCAGGTGACCATACTGAAGGGTCTAAAGTCCATAGAAAATATAGCTCCACAGAGCAGCGTCCCACATGAACTCACCTGAAGAGTTTCTATTTGTTTTCTGATACTGTTGTTAGATGGCATCTAAATAAAGCAACGTGAGACAGCAAAACAAACATGAGAATGGAGCCACATGCATGTTAGATGAAAAAGCACAAAACATATAGCACAAAACCAAAAGAAGCCGGGGAGGCCCTATCTACTAATGGATATGCTGTGCATTCTACAGTAATTGTCACCTAGACAATGTAAACATGATCAGCACTTGGCTTTATATACAGGCACGAGAGAAACATACACCTGCTTCAAATTCACTGGTTTTAGGTATCAATACATAATAAAAAGCATCTGGTCTTATAGTAAGTCTCAAGAATTAGGCAGCCTCAGATGAGCAGCAATGCAAGGCAAATTACAGTCATTATGTAACAAGACCTAGGTCAAAATGCAGAAGCTGTGCGTGAAAAATTATGTACACCCTTACTGCTTCCACTGGATTTAAAAAGGGTAAGTAGCAACAAGGAGCAGCTAATCAAATACCCTCGACTAAATGATCATGAACAAGTGTAGCCAATTCAATAAAAGCAGAAGTTTTGGCAGTTTGCTGGTCTGGAGCATTCAGACATGTGTTAACACAATGCCAAGGAGGAAAGACAACAACAATGATCTTAAAGGGAACCTGTCACCGGGATTTTGTGTATAGAGCTGATGACATGGGTTGCTAGATGGCTGCTAGCACATCCGCAATACCCAGTCCCCATAGCTCTGTGTGCTTTTATGGTGTAAAAAAAAAATATTTGATACATATGCAAATTACCATAAAAGAGTCATATCTTGCTTGTGTGACCAGAGAAGAGTCATATTTTCAAGCTCTGACTCATCTCAGGTTAATTTGCATATGTATCAAATCGGTTTTTATACACAATAAAAGCACACAGAGCTATGGGGACTGGGTATTGTGGATGTGCTAGCGGCCATCTTTCAACCCATGTCCTCAGCTCTATACCTCAAATCCCGGTGACAGGTTCCCTTTAAAGAAGCAATTGTTGCTGCCCATCAATCTGAGAAGGGTTAAAAGGCCATTTCTAAGAAATTTTCATTCTACAAACTGGGTGAAATAGGAAAATAATCAAGGTGTTGCAATGGTGCTGTAAAAATCCAGACCTCAACTCAATGAAAATGCTGTGGTGGGACCTTCAGACGAATGCCCACAAACCTCAATAAACTGAAGAAGAGCGGGCCAACATTCCTCCAGAAGAATGTGACAGACTGATAAAGTCACACAGAAAACTGTGGTCTACAGGCTATTGAGGTGGACGGGCTTCGTTTATTTTTGTTTTTTAGCTTTTCCATTTTGGCTTTATTTTAATGAATTAATAACTGTTAAATAATGACAAGATGGAATCTGTTGCATGCTGCTGTTCATCGGAGGTTGGATTCACCTAATTTTAAGACTGACCCGATGTTTTCTTTTTATTATGTCCTGATATGTAAAACCATAAAATTCAATTGTTTTTCTCAGGACTGTAAATGTAATTACTCTCCAAGGTCATAATTATTTCTGTAAACTAATGCAATAATCTAGATTCCTGCTGTAGAGGTGTTAAACTTCTAGTGATCTTGGGTGGTCCCATCAATCATACATTTATCACCTATCCTAGGTCTTCTCTTTAATTGAAGGATTTTAAAAAGGAAAACCTACACTTTAACATAGTAGTAAAGTACCACCTGGAGGAACTGCAGTACTAGCATTACCCTACCAGACATCCATTAGGCTTCATGCGCTTGAGATGGCTTGTATGGACATGTGAGCGCTCTGTGTGCCGCCACGAGGTTGCGTCTGCATAATGTGGCATGTAATGTTTTATGCCCCGATTTCTTTTTCTCATAGATTCTTATGAGTGCCTCCATGTAGGCACACACAAGTACAGTATAGGTACACTGATTTTTAGGCATGTTGTATTTGGGATCCCGAATATGGCCATGTACATGAGGCCTCCATCTAATCGCTCACTTCGCATGGGGTAACTCCAATAATAGACTAGGCACCGGCAGTAGTGTTCAGAATACATGGAGCAAATGACTGCTTCAACTCCAGTGAAAAGAACTCTAAAGGCCTCCATATAAAGGCCTCCATGTAGCATGGCTTCCTCGACAATATGGCATGCAGAGGAACATTCCACAAAATACTGTGTGAATGAGCCCTTGTTATTCTAGAGGCTTACATCGGCCATGATAGAAGGCTAAGATCACATCAGCAATTTTTAATTGACATTTGCTTTTATATTATAACTGACTTTTACAGGACAACTCTGCAACCCTACAAAAATTAAAGTTTTATGCTCTTTATGGGTACAAATGTTTTACGATGTATTAAACTTTGTTAAATATAACTGCTTTCTTTTAATCTTGCGTAACCTTAAAGGCAGTCCTGTAGAGCTGAAGGGAGCAGCAACGTGCATGCGTAACCACTGCTCCAAACCGGGGAATAAATATCCCACACTCTCACGATTGGACCTCCAGGGACTCCACTATCTCCAGCAGTCCCATAGAGAATGAATAGAGCAGCAGGGTGCATGCTCAGACTGCCCTTCCATGAAATTGGGGGAACGGGACCCCCTTTCTCTGGATCGTTGGGGAGTGATTGGTAAGTTATCCCCCATCATGTGGATACGGGGATGACTTCTAAACTCGGCACATCCCTCTTAAGTACTGTATGTACCCTACATTTAAAAAACAGAAGATTTTTTTCAGGCACATGAGAGATGGATTAGAGCATGCCATGGGTCAGATAATACCTGTTAGCGAAAATAGCAACAGAACTGCACATTTCAAGTATTAAAGAAAATAAAAAAAAAGAAAAACTTACGTGGTGCATTTAAGGCTACTTTCACACTGGCGTTTTGGCTTTCCGTTTGTGAGATCCGTTCAGGGCTCTCACAAGTTGTCCAAAACGGATCAGTTTTGCCCTAATGTATTCTGAATAGATAAGGATCCGCTCAGAATGCATCAGTTTGCCTCCGTTCAGTCTCCATTCCGCTTTGGAGGCGGACACCAAAACACTGCTTGCCGCGTTTTGGTGTCCGTCAGACGAAACTGAGCCAAACGGATCCGTCCTGGCACACAATGTAAGTCAATGGGGACGGATCAGTTTTCTCTGACACAATCTGGCACAATAGAAAACGGATCCGTCCTCCATTGACTTTCAATGGTGTTCAAGATGGATCAGTCTTGGCTGTATTACAGATAATACAAAACAGATCCGTTCTGAACGGATGCAGACGGTTGTATTATCTGAATGGATCCGTCTGTGCAGATCCATGACTGATCCGCACCAAACGCAAGTGTGAAAGTAGCCTTAGACAAAAGGGTGCGAGGTGGAGATAAAAAGAAAATCAATGCAGCGTGAATGGAACGATAAGCAGTGGGATGAGATATGAGATGAGCGGCCATAACATTCAGATTACTAATCACAGACGTGCAGCCGATTATCAGGAGCAGCGCTCTTCTCCCAGTTCATTTCATTCACATTACTACAAGTAGAAAGCAGTAGCGCTAGAGGAATGTATTCACCTGCTCAGTACAGTAATAGGACGAGTAATGCAATTATTTCAACCAGCGCTATACAGAAAGTCAATCCAAACACAATATGAAGAAAGGAGCTCGAGGTAACAGTACAGATTCATTCAGGCGACAGATTGAAACAGCAAGTTAACTGCTTGATTGAATCCGAAGATGGCGGAAAGAAAATTGCGAGATAAAATTAAATACACGGATTAATTGCAGAATGGTAATCTGATCCGTGCCTGAATCATCCAGTGGGGTACGGGCACCTACCTTCAGATGTGACAAACAGTTCTGTAAGAAGATGTGCCAATTGTTGAGGAAGAACTGCTTCTGGCTCACACACAGCAAGCAGGTAATCAGAGGATATAGAGCCTGCGAAGTAGAAGTCAGCACCATTACAGAACCATCAGATATCTGCCCGTCCTTTCAAGTAGGCCTCCAATTTCAGAAAACTTCTGACATATCATACAGAACCATGCTGAAACAGAGGATCTGGCTGAGCACTAAAGCTCCCGTGTTTGCCTATGGTACTCCTCGGAGATGCGATGTACAGACTCATATACTTTACAAGAGTCTATATACCGAGGAGAGAAGAATGGAACCAAAGAGAACCAGCACTTTGCGGGGGTCTCAGCACATGGACCCTTACCAGTCAGAACAATGAAATTAGAGGCGCCCTTTACAACTGGCTTGTGTGACTGACCTGCAGAAGGTTACCGCAAACAATCATAAATTCACCTTTAGATTTAATGCCCATCTTTGTACACCAGTCCACACATATTTTACCTGATATTAATTTCAATACAGCATGCTCGATAAATTCACTAAACATTTTTGGATTTGTTTGGCAGCCATGTGCCTATACTGAGTTTTTAAAGGGACATCTATGGCACTACACACCTTTTTATATCATGCAGTATGTGTTTTTCTTGTTTAGGGTACTGATCCTCACTGTGGACAATAGTCATTAGATAAAGTATATCTAAATGTGTAGCGCAGGCGGGTGATTACTACTTAAGGCTAGATGCACATGGCTGGTATCTGTGTTTTACAGTCTGCATCCCGCACTATTGCACTATCCAACAGATGGACATGCGGATAAATTGATGCGAACAGCACACGGATGACATCCTTGTGGCGTCTGCATTTAGCGGCCCCACAGAAATGAACAGGTCCGTGTTTAATCTGCAAAAAATGCAGATCAGATGTGGACCGACTATAGGATGCAGAATCTATAGTGCATGTGCTTTACTAACTCACATGCACTAACTGATTAGCTTAGTTCAAACGCCATGTATCAATACAATTTAAAGGCAAAGTCAGAACCGCGCTGCTCCAGTTATAGAAAGACAGTCAATCACTGGTTATACAAAGGGCGGTATCCACTGCAATCTCTGCTCTATTCAACCAGAAAAATAGCACAGCATAGTGAAGTTCCGCAAGTCTTCTTAGGGTACTTTCACACTAGCGTTTTTCTTTTCCGGCATAGAGTTCGGATCAGTTTTATCCCCATGCATTCTGAATGGAGAGCAATCCGTTCAGGATGCATCAGGATGTCTTCAGTTCAGTCTTTTTGACTGATCAGGACAGAGATAATACTGCAACATGCTATGGTTTTATCTCCGGCCAAAAATCCGGAACACTTGGCGGAATGCCGGACCTGCCATTTTTTTTTCCCCATAGGAATGTATTAGTGCCGGATCCGGCATTCAAAATACCGCAATGCCGGATCCGTCCTTCCAGTCTGTGCATGCGCAGACCGGATAAAATGTGAAAAAAATAAATGCCGGATCCGTTTTTCCGGATGACACCGGAAAGACGGATCCGGCATTTCAATGCATTTGTAAGACGGATCAGGATCCTGATCAGTCTTATAAATGCCATCAGTTTGCATACGTTTTGACGGATCCGGCAGGCAGTTCCGGCGACAGAACTGCCTGCCGGATTCCTCTGCCGCAAGTGTGAAAGTAACCTTAAACATCCAACACTTTATTATACTCACATGAGATCGCATAAACACAGGCACGTAGTATTAAATTTCATCAATAGGAATAGAGCAGAGATTGTAGTGGATACCGCAACTGGTATAAATAGTGATTGACTACGCCTACGGAAAAATATTCTCCACGAATCAGTGATTGTACGGTCTTTGCCTTTGAACTATATGTGAACGGAACCTGCAGCGCTCACAGTAGGATTACAATCTGGACATTTTTATTTCTGGTTTTATTAATATTTTTTTCTTTTGATTTTACTAAATCAATACAATTTGCTTATATGGTGCCTGTGTTTATATACTATGCACCTGTTCAGCAAAGCCATGCATCATCATCTCTGCGCACTGAAATGGGCGCAGCTCATTACACACCCCCCCCTTCCCTTCCCCCCCCCCCCCCAAACACCCCCTTAAGGTTAGGATTTACAGTAACCCAGAAATCACGGACATTCACATGACCACACATTTATCTCACCAGGGAATGTTTCTTTCTTGAGCTCAGTTCAAAGGTGGTCTGGTAGAGCATCTCCACAAAATTTTTTAAACATGGCACATTTACTTCATTTTTTACAGCCTGGGAAAACATAAATGAAAGTTGAAGGAATAAATAACATATACAGTAATTACCGGTTCTATGTTACAAAGTTATAACTTTAACAGTGCCCATAGAAAGGTGCCAACCACAGCAGTGCCCATTTGCCTCTATGATTAAACACACCCGGGTATTGCCTCAGTGCCATTCCAGTCTGAGTGAAGTCATCGATCTCTTCTATAAGGACAGATGGGCACTCCATTACCGTGTCAGGAATCCTGGACACGCGTTCGCAATGGAGTTGAGTACTCAGGCCTACAGGCCACACTAGAGCCTATGCTAGGAAATTTACCAATGCCCGGCTGATTTTAATGATAAAAACAGGGAACATGGGAAACTCCCAATAGGGCAGAAAACACGTCATGGACCGTTGATAGTACACAAGCATATAAAAACGTACAGCGGGAGATTTATCATCTTCCTGCGCCTGATTTCTGCCGCCAAAAAGTCAATTTTTTTTAACTTTTTGGACACCATTGTGACAAAATATTTTCTACACCACCATCGCCACTTTCCCCCAAGACAGCCTGGCGATGGTGGAGGGGGACCAGTGTAAATGAAGACAGAAATCAGATTTCTGTGTAGGGGCACAGGCTGCTGCAGGATGTGCCTAATACACGACGAGGCGAGTGCCGCATCATAAATTAGGCGCATTCTCCAGCAGCGCAGGGGATATAAGGAGCAGTGTCAGTCTTGATGAATCTCCCCCACAGTATAGAAGTCCTGCACTGTTTGGGAGGTGTACATCCGGCACCAGAACTCTTCAAACAAGAATGTGAAGTGAAAAGTAGCAGCAATTCTCTCAAAGGTTAAGGATAGGTTTCTTATATTCCAAAGAGAGCTGCACAAAAGCAGAAGTGCCGAGCCTTGAAGAAATCTCACTGCCCGATTATCCAGAAGGAGCAGAAGAGGCTCTAAGATAATTGCTTATTACCTTGGCAGAATGTGTCGGCGGTATATGAAAAGAAGCATTAAGCAGTCTTCCACCTACATATATAATACACAGACTGCTCCTTTCTTTAGCTTTCTCTGAACTATCTCAGTTCCCAAAGAACGTCACGTACAGTGCTGCCGATCACCCGATGAAGGAGCGTGATCGCATCTTTTATGCAGCACATGAGATCATTGCGGGCAACGCACTGCCATGTTTAACCACTTCAGCCCCCAGTGCTTAAACACCCTGAAAGACCAGGCCACTTTTTACACTTCTGACCTACACTACTTTCACCGTTTATTGCTCGGTCATGCAACTTACCACCCAAATGAATTTTACCTCCTTTTCTTCTCACTAATAGAGCTTTCATTTGGTGGTATTTCATTGCTGCTGACATTTTTACTTTTTTTGTTATTAATCGAAATTTAACGATTTTTTTGCAAAAAAATGAAATTTTTCACTTTCAGTTGTAAAATTTTGCAAAAAAAAACAGATCCATATATAAATTTTGCTCTAAATTTATTGTTCTACATGTCTTTGATAAAAAAAAAATGTTTGGGTAAAAAAAAAATGCTTTGGGTAAACGTTATAGCGTTTACAAACTATGGTACAAAAATGTGAATTTCCGCTTTTTGAAGCAGCTCTGACTTTCTGAGCACCTGTCATGTTTCCTGAGGTTCTACAATGGCCAGACAGTACAAACACCCCACAAATGACCCCATTTCGGAAAGTACACACCCTAAGGTATTCGCTGATGGGCATAGTGAGTTCATAGAACTTTTTATTTTTTGTCACAAGTTAGTGGAAAATGATGATTTTTTTTTTTTTTTTCATACAAAGTCTCATATTCCACTAACTTGTGACAAATAATAAAAACTTCCATGAACTCAATATGCCCATCAGCGAATACCTTGGGGTCTCTTCTTTCCAAAATGGGGTCACTTGTGGGGTAGTTATACTGCCCTGGCATTCTAGGGGCCCAAATGTGTGGTAAGGAGTTTGAAATCAAATTCTGTAAAAAATGACCTGTGAAATCCGAAAGGTGCTCTTTGGAATATGGGCCCCTTTGCCCACCTAGGCTGCAAAAAAGTCACACATCTGGAATCTCTGTATTCAGGAGAAGTTGAGGAATGTGTATTGGGGTGTCTTTTTACATATACCCATGCTGGGTGAGATAAATATCTTGGTCAAATGCCAACTTTGTATAAAAAAATGGGAAAAGTTGTCTTTTGCCAAAATATTTCTCTCACCCAGCATGGGTATATGTAAAATGACACCCCAAAACACATTCCCCAACTTCTCCTGAGTACGGAGATACCAGATGTGTGACACTTTTTTGCAGCCTAGGTGGGCAAAGGGGCCCATATTCCAAAGAGCACCTTTCGGATTTCACTGGTCAATTTTTACAGAATTTGATTTCAAACTCCTTACCACACATTTGGGCCCCTAGAATGCCAGGGCAGTATAACTACCCCACAAGTGACCCCATTTTGGAAAGAAGAGACCCCAAGGTATTCGCTGATGGGCATAGTGAGTTCATGGAAGTTTTTATTTTTCGTCACAAGTTAGTGGAATATGAGACTTTGTATGAAAAAAAAAAAAAAAAAAAAAAAATCAGCATTTTCCACTAACTTGTGACAAAAAATAAAAAATTCTAGGAACTCGCCATGCCCCTCACGGAATACCTTGGGGTGTCTTCTTTCCAAAATGGGGTCACTTGTGGGGTAGTTATACTGCCCTGGCATTTTCCAGGGGCCCTAATGTGTGGTAAGTAGGTAAATAACCTGTGAAATCCTAAAGGTGCTCTTTGGAATGTGGGCCCCTTTGCCCACCTAGGCTGCAAAAAAGTGTCACACATGTGGTATCGCCGTATTCAGGAGAAGTTGGGGAATGTGTTTTGGGGTGTCATTTTACATATACCCTTGCTGGGCGAGAGAAATATCTTGGCAAAAGACAACTTTTCCCATTTTTTTATACAAAGTTGGCATTTGACCAAGATATTTCTCTCACCCAGCATGGGTATATGTAAAATGACACCCCAAAACACATTCCCCAACTTCTCCTGAGTACGGCGATACCAGATGTGTGACACTTTTTTGCAGCCTAGATGCGCAAAGGTGCCCAAATTCCTTTTAGGACGGCATTTTTAGACATTTGGATACCAGACTTCTTCTCACGCTTTGGGGCCCCTAGAATGCCAGGGCAGTATAAATACCCCACATGTGACCCCATTTTGGAAAGAAGACACCCCAAGGTATTCAATGAGGGACATGGCGAGTTCATAGAAATTTATTTTTTTTGGCACAAGTTAGCGGAAATTTATATTTTTAATTTTTTTCTCACAAAGTCTCCCGTTCCGCTAACTTGGGACAAAAATTTCAATCTTTCATGGACTCAATATGCCCCTCACGGAATACCTGGGGGTGTCTTCTTTCCGAAATGGGGTCACATGTGGGGTATTTATACTGCCCTGGCATTCTAGGGGCCCTAAAGCGTGAGAAGAAGTCTGGAATATAAATGTCTAAAATATTTTACGCATTTGGATTCCGTGAGGGGTATGGTGAGTTCATGTGAGATTTTATTTTTTGACACAAGTTAGTGGAATATGAGACTTTGTAAGAAAAAAAAAAAAAAAATTCCGCTAACTTGGGCCAAAAAAATGTCTGAATGGAGCCTTACAGGGGGGTGATCAATAACAGGGGGGTGATCAATGACAGGGGGGAGATCAATGACAGGGGGAGTGATCAGGGAGTCTATATGGGGGTGATCACCACAGTCATTGATCACCCCCCCTGGAAGGCTCCAGGGAGACGCCTGTATGTGTTTTGCGGATCCGATCCATCTATCAGTGGATCCGTAAAAATCATGCGGACATCTGAATGGAGCTTTACAGGGGGTTGATCAATGACAGGGGTGTAATCAATGACAGGGGGGTGATCAGGGAGTCTATATGGGGTGATAACCACAGTCATTGATCACGCCCCTGTAAGGCTTCATTCAGACGTCCGTATGCGTTTTGCGGATCCGATCCATCTATCAGTGGATCCGTAAAAATCATGCAAACATCTGAATGGAGCTTTACAGGGGGTTGATCAATGACAGGGGGGGTAATCAATGACAGGGGGGTGATCAGGGAGTCTATATGGGGTGATAACCACAGTCATTGATCACGCCCCTGTAAGGCTTCATTCAGACGTCCGTATGCGTTTTGCGGATCCGATCCATCTATCAGTGGATCCGTAAAAATCATGCAAACATCTGAATGGAGCTTTACAGGGGGTTGATCAATGACAGGGGTGTAATCAATGACAGGGGGGTGATCAGGGAGTCTATATGGGGTGATAACCACAGTCATTGATCACGCCCCTGTAAGGCTTCATTCAGACGTCCGGATGCGTTTTGCGGATCCGATCCATCTATCAGTGCATCCGTAAAAATCATGCGGACATCTGAATGGAGCTTTACAGGGGGTTGATCAATGACAGGGGTGTAATCAATGACAGGGGGGTGATCAGGGAGTCTATATGGGGTGATAACCACAGTCATTGATCATGCCCCTGTAAGGCTTCATTCAGACGTCCGTATGCGTTTTGCGGATCCGATCCATCTATCAGTGCATCCGTAAAAATCATGCGGACATCTGAATGGAGCTTTACAGGGGGGTAATCAATGACAGGGGGGTGATCAGGGAGTCTATATGGGGTGATCACCACAGTCATTGATCACGCCCCTGTAAGGCCCTGTAAGGCTTCATTCAGACGTCCGGATGCGTTTTGCGGATCCGATCCATCTATCAGTGGATCCGTAAAAATCATGCGGTCGTCTGAATGGAGCTTTACAGGGGGTTGATCAATGACAGGGGGGTGATCAGGGAGTCTATATGGGGTGATCAGGGGCTAATAAGGGGTTAATAAGTGACGGGGGACGGGGGGGGTGTAGTGTAGTGTAGTTGTGCTTGGTGCTACTTTACTGAGCTACCTGTGTCCTCTGGTGGTCGATCCAAACAAAGGGGACCACCAGAGGACCAGGTAGCAGGTATATTAGACGCTGTTATCAAAACAGCGTCTAATATACCTGTTAGGGGTTAAAAAAAACACATCTCCAGCCTGCCAGCGAACGATCGCCGCTGGCAGGCTGGAGATCCACTCTCTTACCTTCCGTTCCTGTGAGCGCGCGCGCCTGTGTGCGCGCGTTCACAGGAAGTCTCGCGTCTCGCGAGATGACGCATATATGCGTGACTGTGCGCAGCGCTGCCACCTCCGGAACGCGATCCTGCGTTAGGCGGTCCGGAGGTGGTTAAACACGGATCTGCTGCCAAGAAAAATGAATCTGCATAAGGCCTAAAGCACACGACCGTATTTTCTATCCGTGTCCGTACAGCAAATTATAGAACATGTCCTATCATTGTTCGTATTTCGAACAAAAATAGTCATTTCTAGCAACGAGAGTAAGAAAAATGTGGATTGCACACGGAAGGTGTCTGTATTCTGAGGATCATTGGTTTGCGGATCTCAATACAGATATGGTCGTATGCATGAGGCCTAAGGACGAGCAATGGCAGCAGTGACCGCTCATCCCCAGACAGAGGAGAAGACAGTTGCATGTAAATGCAGCTATCACCTCGGCTCAAAGATCTATTAATGATAAAAGAAATGAAAGTTTCGGCCCCAATTACTGCCTGTGCACTGGCCCATGTAAAAGAGCTTTAAAGGGGTTGTTCAACTTAAATTTATTTTAATTTTTTTAACAGTGGTGATCATGCTTACCTGGTCCCTATGGCTGCTTCTGCAGGTCCCGGGTCTCTTATAATTAACATCCTGTTGATGGAGGTCATGTTACCTCTGCGGCCAATAACTAGCCACAGTGGTGACCTGTCACCCAAGCAGTACAGCACTGGTCACGTGTTGCAGGGGTGACAGATCACCACTGCCGCCAATGGTTGGCTGCATGGTCATATGTCCTCCATTGACAAGATGTTGATTCCGAGAGACCCAGGACCTGCGCAGACAGCCGCGGAGATGGAACCCAGTGGCAGGGAGCAGGTAAGTATGATCACCACCGCGGGTCGGGTCTGTTAAAGAAAGTTTAAATTTGCTCAACCCCTTTAAATTTAAATTCATTTAATCAGAGAGGTAGTTGTGCATGCACAAGAGACACACATCCTTGAGACTGGTGCGGAGTGTGGGGATGGTTCGTCACATGCCAAGTCCTCATGACATGTGAGAAAGATTTCATCAACTCAGTGCAGAAGAATAAATTTGACATAATGTGCTCACAGCTACGTACAAATGCTTGAGGCATGATTGTCGAGTACTTCAAGACTTTCAGCCACACCCATATAAGACAACACAATGCTCTTTAGGGCTATATCCATGATCGCAAATAAAATGCTCCAATTATTTTAGGCGTTAAAGATAGAGTATGTATGATTTAAGGGAGAGTGAGCAAACAGCATTTGTGAGTTTACCTGCATTGTCATTCTCACCTGTAAATACGGCATGACCTTGTCCTAAAGGCCCTTTTACACAGGCAGATTATCAGGAACAAATGTTTGGTAAATGTGCCACCTATCACCTAAGCTGACGATCAGGCAATTATCAGCAACATTTGCGTCGTTCAAGGTAACTTCCTATGCAGCGGGCCTTAATGGCGCATTCACACGTCAGTGTTCGGTCAGTTATTTTCATCAGTGATCGTGAGCCAAAACCAGGTGCGGCTCTAAACACAGAACAGGTGCAGATCTTTCCCTTATACCTTATCTCTGTGGAGGCTCCAATCCTGGTTTTAGCTCACAATCACTGATGGAAATCACTGACCAAAACACTGACTGACTAAGGCTTCATGCACACCGCAAACCGCGGATCCGCAAAAAACGGAAGGCGCCCGTGTTGCCTTCCGCAATTTGCGGAACGGAAGCCGGCAATATAAATGCCTATTCTTGTCTGCAAAGTGCGGACAAGAATAGGACAGGTTATATTTTTTTAGCGGGGCCGCGGAACGGAGCCACGGATGCGGACAGCACACGGAGCTCGGATGCGGACCCAAACAACGGTCGTGTGCATGAGGCCTAAGGACGCGATAGCGGAATCCATAACGAAATTCTTAGATAACCCGAACCTTGTACGCCGAACTTGAAACACAAAGTTCGCTCAACACCAACACGGACGTGTGAATGAGGCTTAAGAGATCCTGGATCTGAAAGGTTTACAGAAATTGTAGGGACCTTGTTCAACTTTTTGCTGGATATAAATTCAGCACAGTAGTCATATATACTACAAATTTTGATTTCAATGAATCAAAAAACGGTTAGAGAAGAACTAGATTTATGGGATTGATGATGGTGCATATATTTTGCTTTGAGTTCGAATGCAATAAGGGAAGACGTCTGCATGGAGTTTGTGTGTTTTCCATGTGTTTGTGTGGGTTTCCTTCAAGTTTTCCGGTTTCCTCCCACACTCTGAAAACATACCAGGGCAGACATAGGGCTACACCTGCACATGAGCAATTACGATTGTTGGGAAGGAAACATTCATTCCCAACAATTGCCTGCTTGTCCGTGAAGGAGACCGCTGCTATTACATGTAGCGATCTCCTCCACAGTATGGGGAGGAGCGATCACCAATGCCATCGCTCGTCCCTATACAGAATTATTATTTGCTGGTAGAGGGTGATTAAACGGCAGCAAACAATTTTTTTAGCCTGCATAAAAAATGTGATTGCCCGATAAATGAGCGTCTGCTCTTTCACTGGGTAATTGGTGGCACTTTTACACAGGCAGATCATCACTAAAGAGCATTCCTACAAACACTTGTTACCGACCCTCTGCAGGTCTAATACAGCCCTTAGTAATCCAATAGACTTGGAGGTTGTCTAGACTTGCACCATGGCTCATGTTGGATGATATATGTGGTGCAAGGATTGACCACTCTATACCAACTACTGGATGGCTGAATTTGAGACCGAATTTTAGCAATAAATGTTGTATCACGTGAGCTAGGCAAAGATATTTTATTTAAACCTTGCCACATTTTGGCGCAATTTATGGCAGATTCTAGATGCTCCAACAATAGTAAATGTGGGCCACTTACTTGGCCCACATTTACTTGGCTTCCTATGAAACTGTCCCTAAAGTTTATATGCTTGAGACAGAAAAATTTGATTGCGAATTGCTTTGGGGACAAGGACTGATGTGAGCCGGGAGTCGGGACAGCTCTGAAGAATATGTTGGTGTATATATGAACAACAGGAATTTAATCCCATTTACATTATGGGATTTTAGGAATATGGGATTTACTTACAGCAGCCACTGGGATGAGGATTTCTACAAACAGACCGGCAAGTGCATGTTTTATGTCCTTGTCTTTCACTTCCAAGAAGTACTGTGCGCATTCCTGTCGGGAACATAAAAAGTACCATTCATTACACTGACCTATGAATATTCATCTGTTATTAGGAATACAAACACATATAGTGAGCACAGGTATGCAACGGCATTACATATACTACATTCCACTGATATTTACACTGTACATGCCACCATGAAAACACAGTGCAGGCAGCATGTTATAGAGCAGGAGGAGCTGAGCAGAGTGAGTATAATTTATATTTTAGTAATCTGAATCTCTGCTCATTCTGAGCAAAGGAGTCATGTGGCAGCGGCCTTAATGGCGCATTCAGTATAAGTGAAGGCTGTCAGTCACTGACGAGGAACACCCCCATGACTTGGCTCAGAGGAAAGATTTAGATAAATAAAATACAAGTTAAATCTTTCCCCATAAAAGTATATTTCAGTCTGCTCAGCTCCTCCTGCTCTATAACATGCTACATGTGACTGGACTGTATGTTCATGGTGACAGGTATCCTTTAAGGTTGGGTTAAAGGGATTTTCCCGACAAAACCTTTTTAACTGGCTAAAGGCTGTTGGGCGGTACACACACCTGTAGAGGGAAGCTCTGGTAATCTTCCACAGCATGTAGTGGTTTCCCCATTGGTTACATGACCATGACGGTGGTACAAGGTCATTGGCCATAAGTGGAAATGACCACCAGACCCCATAAGTCACAGTGCTGGACACAACCACCCCAGTGGTTAGCGTGTCTCAGCATCAAGTGACAAAAATACTTCTCCTTCCATCCCAGCCTAATCAAAGGAAGTGGAAGATCAGATCCTAGATAAGACAATACATCAGACTCCATAAAGTAAAAACGGATTGGTGGGAGAAGAAAACACTAACTGTGGCTGGACAGCGTAGTAAGTGGATCACGGATGCCACTAGTCAGTGGTGAACGGAATTTGTGCCACTACAGGAGGAATAGGCACAGCTGGGGGAGAGGTTTGACCTGCCAGGATGGGGAAAAGGGTTAAGCTACACAGAGTGGAAGGAGGTGTGTGAGGATGGAGCAAAGGGAGAGGGGCTTGACCTGCCCGGATGGAGCAAAGGGAGAGGGGCTTGACCTGCCCGGATGGAGCAAAGGGAGAGGGGCTTGACCTGCCCGGATGGAGCAAAGGGAGAGGGGCTTGACCTGCCCGGATGGAGCAAAGGGAGAGGGGCTTGACCTGCCCGGATGGAGCAAAGGGAGGGGGGCTTGACCTGCCCGGATGGAGCAAAGGGAGAGGGGCTTGAGCAACACAGAGTGGGAGATGGGGTGTGAGGATACATGAAGGGGAGAGGCTTGACCTGCCTAGATGGAGGAAAGGGAGGGGTCTGAGCCACACAGAGTGGGAGGAGGGGTGTGAGGATACATGAAGGGAGAGGGGCTTGACCTGCCCGGATGGAGGTAAGAGAGGGGCTTGACCTGCCCGGATGGAGGTAAGAGAGGGGCTTGACCTGCCCGGATGGAGGTAAGAGAGGGGCTTGACCTGCCCGGATGGAGGTAAGAGAGGGGCTTGACCTGCCCGGATGGAGGTAAGAGAGGGGCTTAACCTGCCCGGATGGAGGTAAGAGAGGGGCTTGACCTGCCCGGATGGAGGTAAGAGAGGGGCTTGACCTGCCCGGATGGAGGTAAGAGAGGGGCTTGACCTGCCCGGATGGAGGTAAGAGAGGGGCTTGACCTGCCCGGATGGAGGTAAGAGAGGGGCTTGACCTGCCCGGATGGAGGTAAGAGAGGGGCTTGACCTGCCCGGATGGAGGTAAGAGAGGGGCTTGACCTGCCCGGATGGAGGTAAGAGAGGGGCTTGACCTGCCCGGATGGAGGTAAGAGAGGGGCTTGACCTGCCCGGATGGAGGTAAGAGAGGGGCTTGACCTGCCCGGATGGAGGTAAGAGAGGGGCTTGACCTGCCCGGATGGAGGTAAGAGAGGGGCTTGACCTGCCCGGATGGAGGTAAGAGAGGGGCTTGACCTGCCCGGATGGAGGTAAGAGAGGGGCTTGACCTGCCCGGATGGAGGTAAGAGAGGGGCTTGACCTGCCCGGATGGAGGTAAGAGAGGGGCTTGACCTGCCCGGATGGAGGTAAGAGAGGGGCTTGACCTGCCCGGATGGAGGTAAGAGAGGGGCTTGACCTGCCCGGATGGAGGTAAGAGAGGGGCTTGACCTGCCCGGATGGAGGTAAGAGAGGGGCTTGACCTGCCCGGATGGAGGTAAGAGAGGGGCTTGACCTGCCCGGATGGAGGTAAGAGAGGGGCTTGACCTGCCCGGATGGAGGTAAGAGAGGGGCTTGACCTGCCCGGATGGAGGTAAGAGAGGGGCTTGACCTGCCTGGATGGAGGTAAGAGAGGGGCTTGACCTGCCCGGATGGAGGTAAGAGAGGGGCTTGACCTGCCCGGATGGAGGTAAGAGAGGGGCTTGACCTGCCTGGATGGAGGAAAGGGAGGGGTCTGAGCCACACAGAGTGGGAGGAGGGGTGTGACGTACAGTTAATCACCAGACCCCCTTTCATCAGCCTTACAGTGAGGAATCAGAGCGGCCATCATTATGCAAGGTTTCACAAGAATACAATTCATGCTGCTGAACTTAGTGGAAAACCTCACTTGAAAGACCTCTCAGTAATTTGTTCACAACTTTTTATGGGCTATTTTTTTTAGGTATTCCTAGCACCAAACATGCACAAAAAAAAACGAGATGTGGACTGAGCCTAAAGTGGGCATTCCAGCACTATTAATTTGAACACTTACTACTCCCTATAATGGGGTTTCTCTGTCAATCCATATTAGTATACCACAACGCAGATAAAAACTAAAGGCTACATACCTGCATAAACTGAAAAGAGGCTTCAAAATCTTCCACCGGATACATTTTGACACGGAAGAATTTCATCCCCATGATCAGGCTGATGATGCTTTGCACCACATGTGGGCTTTGTTCCTTCTGTCGTAGTTCTTTTAATTCTGTGACAAACTTCTTCCTCACAGCCTGGAATCTAAATGATGAAAAGAAAAGCAGGAGGCGCTCCGTTTAATCCTAATACACTGCCATGCTGCCGGATATTCTCTTCTGTCCCCTGCAGGGTGAAAGCAGGGGAACCCGGGCCATTTACCAACCCCTAAACACGGCATAAAACACAAACTCACTTGACGAGAGGCTTTAAAAACAAAAAAATGAAGAAATTCTTACTTGGACTGTGCGAGGACACCTATGACTTCTGCGTATAAATCTGCAATAATGTGCACATTCCCAGTGTTGGTTCCTGAATACCTAGACAGAAGTAAGCAGAAATGATTAATACAGATATAAAGCTATTAGAGCTGCCAATATTTGCTGAAGTCCAAATACAAATGTGTGGATAGGACATGAAAGTAAAAGTCTAGTGACAGAATTTTGTCGGCAAAGTGTTCCCTGTGCTGGGAGCCATGGGGGGCAAACAAGACACATTCGGCCTTGGTCATGATATCGAAATACAGGGGTAGGGTTGCATATGGCAGATGTGCCCCAAGTGTAGGAGATTATAACCCCTAGGCCTGGTTCACACTGCCGACAGGCTGTTCAGTGTGAAACAGGCCTTACAGGAAAACGGTCCTGGTATATACAGTACAAGTCATCACATAAGGACAGACCTTAAATCTTCCACTAGCTAGGTACAATAGGTTACTTAAAGGGGCTGTGTCACTTCAGCAAATAGCATTTATTATGTAGAGGAAGTTAATACAAGGCACTTACTAATGTATTGTTATGATCCATATTGCTGCCTGGATCCATTTTTCCATCACATTGTACACTGCTCGTTTCCATGGTTACAACCACCCTGAAATCCAGAAGTGGTGGCCGTGCTTGCAAACTATCTTACCTGCACACCATGCCCGCTGATTTGCTCATTTTGAGTATCCGCAAATGTTGCTGCCTTATTTGTGATGTTCCATTTCTGCACTATTACTCTGGCGGTGTTCATAGGTTTCCATTTAGAAACTGGGAGCTGTAGGTTTGTGTGTTGGATATATGTCTAATCCACACACAGTTGTGTAATGGTATACAATGATTTTATTCTGTGGGTTTTGTGTTGTCTAATAAATTATACATTTTTATATTAAGAGGTGCAACCTTGTATGCGGTATTTGGTTTGCACTCTGGTCAGTACATTTGGTGTGCCCCCTGCATCTGGTTTGTTCCGTGCTTGCACACTATAGGAAAAGCACCGGCCTACGTGCGCTCCCACTGTCCCGTCCACCAGAGAGGCCAACGCTTTTTCCTATAGTCTGCAAGCACGACCACTGCTGCTGGATTGTAGGGTGGTCATAACCATGGAAACAAGCAGTGTATAATGTGATGGAAAAATGAATCCAGCCAGCAAAGGAAGCAATATGGACAATCACAATACATTAGTAAGAGCCTTGTATTAACTTTCTCTACATGATAAATGCTACTTGCTGAAGTGAGACAACCCCTTTAACACGGACTATATCTCTAACGACCATGATCTCCCAATGACTATCAGTGAATAACCAGATGCTAAGCCCCAGGGACCATATTCTACAACCTCTGTAGATCACCAGGAACTGAATACACTCTCATATAACAGACACAATAGAGGATTGTGCCAGTGACCGCCGGGGACAATGTGATGAACATCATTAAAGATAACTGTTGCTGCCTCGCAGTAATTATTCTATGGGTGGAGTTACTGGACTATATGATACTACCGCTGATGTCCTCATTATACATCCCAAATACATTCTAATGAGTAGCCACAAGAAGATTTGACCCTTTCCACTATTTCAATCGCACACGCTGACAGTGCAGGTGTTATAAGAGGCTATGAATGTGAAAAAAATGACAAATTACTTTACGTCCCTGCACTTCAATAATGGAAATAGATTTATATGTACACAAACCGATAAAGCGTTTCTTCATTCACATCCGGTTATGCAAGTAGGTAAGATAAGGGAAGACAAAGGATGTTTTCCTTCCTATAATACCTAAGCCATCAAGCTAATGTGAGAAAACAGGTTTAGATGGATTGATCGGCGAACACCAGGACTCTAGGACGGGATATATTAGTACCGTATAACAGTTACTAAGGAGCCATGTCCCCAGTTCAGCTGTCATGGGACACTGAACATATGTCCTCATCGGACATACATATTGTATAGAAACTCACGCTAAGGGTCTATTCACACGTCCGCAATTCTGTTCCGCCTTTTGCGGAACAGAATTGTGGACTCATTCATTTCTATAGGGCCACACTATGTTCTGTCCGGATCCGCACTTCCAGGTCCGCAATTCCGTTCCCGAAAAAAATAGAACATGTCCTATTCTTGTCCACAATTGCGGACAAGATTAGGCATTTTCTATTATAGTGCCGGCGATGTGTGGTCCGCAAAATACAGAACACACATTGCCAGTGTCCGTGTTTTGCGGACTCACAAAACACATACGGATGTGTGAATGGACCCTAAGGCCCTTTTAGAAAAGCCAATGATTCGGTGAATGAAAGTTAATTCCCAATCATTCCCCCTTGTAAAAGATGTCTGCGGATCTCATCTTTACATTAAAATAGTAATTTGTCAGCAGCACATCACCCCGCATAGACATGAAACTGTATGTGAATGAGAGATTGCATTAACGATCTTTGGGACACATGCAGTGATTAATGCTCCATTAACTGAGCGTCAATCAACTTGCTATATCGACACTGAGAAAGATTTTCAGTGTAAATGGGCCCTTACTTGGGTAAGACTTGTTTCACACTTAGGCCTCTTGCACATGACTGTATGCCCTCTGAGACATACGGTCCGTGAGTGGGCCATTGTCCCGGAGCGGCATTGATTGTGCGCACGGAAGTACACAGCATCATAGATTACAATGATGCTGTGCACGTCAGGCCACTCGCGGGGCAATTGTCCCGCACTCATATGATCTTATGGACCGTATGTCTCGGAGGGTATACGGTCGTGTGCAAGAGGCCTTACATTGACAGATCCAGAAGGCTGTACCAGTAGTGTAAAACAAGCCCAATACAGGTCTGCCGCAGACATCCTCCAGAGTAAAGTTGCACCCCTGCCTAGGGGATTACTGAGCAAGCGCTTATTATACATCGTCCACATAAGCTCAACACACCACAGTTTGAGGAGTGCTACCATACAGCTTGTACACCCTCAGATATGGTATTATACGCCTTTTAAATTATGCCAGGACAGGATTGGCATCAGCCTTGGCAGCAAAAGTCTTTTAAAGGCTATGTCCACCTTTAGGGGCAATTTTTTGTATTATTGCATTATACTTATTTTAAGCTAAAAATTGTTTTTTACATTTTTCTTTATTACCAATATGGAATCCTTTTTTGTGTACAGAGCTGAGATGCTCTAATAGCTGCCTGTGGATTTTTTGTATTTTCCTGTGATCTGGGGAACTGATGGGCTCCTTATCTCTGCTCTCATTAAAGCTCAATCCTTAGATATTATTTAGAGATAAGGGTTATTAGATGATCGGCACAAAGTGAAAGTACCAGTCACACAGTTAGAAAAACTGTTAACCCTTTGTGTCCGAACAGCTCAATATTTTTAATAAAGGCCTATTGAAAATATGATTTTTTGCCAAAAATAAGTTAAATGCAATCATTAAAAAAAATGACTCCAAAGGTGTACATAACCTTTAGGTTTACACACTTTAGGTAGGGCACTGGCTCTTCTTAATGAGACCAGCCCTATATGGAAATTTACAGAAAATGATCCGTGGGAAAAGGATATACAAAGAGGTATCTCCCAAGGAAAGAAAACCATCTCGCTATCGCCATCTTGTGGAAGTAGCTCCCCAAGAGTAAAAAATCAGACTTTTTAACAAGCCTAGGGGCATGAAAAGTGAAAAAAAAAAGTCAGATTTTCACTCACAGGGAGCCACTTTCACAAGTTGGAGCTGGCGAGATGGTTCTCTTTCCTCGGGAGATACCTCTTTGCATATTGTTTTCCCATGGGGCATTGTCAATAAGTCTTCATACAATGGAGCATTTCCTGTAAGTCTCCATACAGGGAAGGTCTCCTTAAGTCAGCACCCTGCCTAAACTGCATCCATGGCATCACACTCAGCCAGGTAGTATCTTCCTCCAAACTGAAGATGGGCAAGCACCCCAAAACAACTGTCTATGGATGGATATATGGCTTGGCTATTTTCCCTTGTCATTACCCAAGTCTTGTTAAAAAGTCAGATTTGGACTCTTAGATAGCCACTTCCAGAAGTCTACTCACTGAAATGTAATATGTAAGTATATATGTAAATATTCTTAAAGGAGTATTTCCATCTCATAAAGTTATAGCTTGGAATATTGCTATGGTCAATCAATGGTGGTCCAACCTCGGCAGTCACCCCCATTCACTTGAACAGAGCTGTACTGCAGCTTACAAGCACAATGGACAGTCAGGCACCATTGTGCAGGGAAGGACCATGGTGCTAAATCAGCGGGGAGGCCCCTCCATCCTTCGGATGGTTTATCCTAGCAGTCTACCATCGCTTTATGAGATATGTGTATTTAGTTATGAGTACACAGTAGAGGCCACCTTGGCTTTGCATCATCTGCATATTAGTGGTTTATCTGCCTTCCTTTCTTACAGTAAAGGACACAAGCATCTGATGTCATACATTACATCACCAAGAAATGTAATGTCACCAAGAAAGAGCAAGCTCTTAAGCCAGCATTAATTATGTATACTTATTGCTTGGATCAACATAACCCTCGACTGGATTAGAAGCCAGAGACAACACAGACTACAGCTCTGTCTCCTATAAAACACTTGATATGTAGTCTAGAGAGTCCGACAGATAACATCTACATTAAGACATAGAGAGACTTACCCTTCTTTGTGTTTAAAGTGCTTAAAAGCCAGGTTGAGAACTTCTTGTATTAGGGGGTCTGGAACTGGGTGAACAGGAATCTATAATGTAAGATTAAAAGGTTATATTAAGCAAAACATTCAGGTATCTGCACAATGTCCTCCAGCCATGCATATGGCAGATGACGTGAAGCACCAGAACTACTGGCCTTGTAGTACATAACCACATCACAATCACGAAGACCATACTTACGATGCCGCATCATACGGCCAACTGTACCCACACAATGCAGGCATGGCAGGGATTTACCTGTTTGAGGACCTCTACTAAAACTAAACAAAAAATAAAGTCTACAGCCAGGTCTCTTCTTTCAAGTAAGTAGTCTCGCTCCCGCTGCTGTTCATCTCTGTAAGACAAAGAAGGCATGTCTTATTGTAAACTTATATGTTATCAAGGTTAAAGGTCTCATCAGACAACCACACTCAAATAGTGGCCCACGAGCTGTTTGAATGATCTCTACAGGTCCCATTCCCGTCAACTGGTTGATTTTTACGGGGGAGGCCAAACCCAGCCAATTATTTGTCTATTACATGACGGCCATTCAGATGAATGGCTGCCCATGTAATACAAGGATGGCTCAAGACTGCCAAAACAGAGTCACTCACAGAGTAGCTCTCCATTTAGGCTTAAAAAGGAGGGACAACCCCCCTTCCCTTCCATGATGCATCTGGACAAGGATTGTCTTCACGAGACAATCCTTTAAAATATATACATCCACTGATGGCATCTATATAATGATGGGTTAGCTAATTTTATTAACATTTTTACTAGCCATTATAAAAAGTATATTACCCTTTGGATTTTGTGCTAGACCGAGGCCTGTACTCATAGGATTCATCTTCAGTTCCATTTTGGCGTTTATACCAGTCAAACAAGGTGCGGAGTAATGAGGGTAGACAGTGCTCTGCTACAGAGCTCATACAGCTTATCACCTGGGAAGAAACAGACAAAACATATTAGTAGGACTCAAAAGAAAAACACTAATTAAATTAAAAATAATTAGATTTTTCTCTCATTCAAGACAAAATGACCCTCAAGGTGGCCATACACACTAGACAGAAGTCAGTTGATGGTTGAACATCAGCTGAATAAACATCTAGAAGACGACCATTTCACAGACACTGCCATGGACATTTTAGTCCATATTGGACGTTACAGTTCATCAAACTGCCCATACATGTTCAATGAAACCAGGTGATGGATGAAAGCACTATCTCGGAACCTTCTTCCACAGAAAGATCTTTCATCCACAAGATCTTTTGGTCGACTATGGGACGAAAATCTTAAACTCGGCTGACTTCTTTACAGACTATAATGGTCTCTCATCAGCTAAAACGACTGTTGTTAAATTTCAACCGAAGAACATTCATTTTTGGTTAAAATTGTTCTTCATTTTAAATGAACTTGACAGTAATGTGTATGGCCACCTTTAGATAACTTACCTGGGTTCCTTACTTAGATGAGTGTGTTCATTATCAACCACTCCAGCTTTTATCATTTCAGGAGGGTAGTTACTAAGGTGAGGGCTTATATAAATTTTGAAAAGGACAGAAAAGCCTAACAAGGATATCCTCAAGTTCCTCCCTAATGCAGGCCTCCATACACATTAGTGTACTGCTGGCAGCAGGTTCAGCATATAGTCTTATGGGGAGCTCATACCTCTCCCCCAACAATATTTTCACCCCATCCTTTTGTTCTCCCAGGATAAATAAACTGCCACCTGAAGTGTCTGTCAGTGGCTTTCTCCCCTCTTTACATTGAATACAGATATTTGCTTGGCCGAATCGAACATGTAAGGCCCCTTTCACACGGGCGAGTTTTCCGCGCGGATGCAATGCGTGAGTTGAACGCATTGCACCCGCACTGAATCCGGACCCATTCATTTCTATGGGGCTGTGCACATGAGCGGTGATTTTCACGCATCACTTGTGCGTTGCGTGAAAATCGCAGCATGCTCTATATTGTGCGTTTTTCACGCAACGCAGGCCCCATAGAAGTGAATGGAGCTGCGTGAAAATCGCAAGCAAGTGCGGATGTGGTGCGATTTTCACGAATGGTTGCTAGGAGATGATCGGGATGGGGACCCGATCATTATTATTTTCACTTATAACATGGTTATAAGGGAAAATAATAGCATTCTTAATACAGAATGCTAAGTAAATTAGGGATGGAGGGGTTAAAAAATTAATTAATTTAACTCCCCTTATCCACTTGTTCGTGCTGCCCGACTCGTCTTCTTTCTTCTTCTTTAATGACCTGGGAGGAAAAGGACCTTTGGTGATGTCATTGCGCTCATCACATGGTCCATCAACATGGTGATGGACCATGTGATGTGTGCAGTGACGTCACCAAAGGTCCTTTTCCTCCCAGGTCATCAAAGAAGAAGAAAGAGGACGAGTCGGGCAGCACGAACAAGTGGATAAGGGGAGTTTCATACATATTTTTTTTAACCCCTCCATCCCTAATTTACTTAGCATTCTGTATTAAAAATGATATTATTTTCCCTTATAACCATGTTATAAGGGAAAATAATAAAATCTACACAACACCGATCCCAAACCCGAACTTCCGTGAAGAAGTCCGGGTTCGGGTCTGGGTACCAAACATGCCGATTTTTCTTGCGCACGTGCAAAACTCATTAAAACAGGATGGGCACAAGGTTAAAGGGCCTGTCCAATCATGACCTCAAAACATGTTATGCAAATCAGTATCTACAGAGGATGACTACCTGCTATTTTATATGCTGAGATCTTGCTGTCTGGCTGCTTTTTACCTTGACTCTATTAGAGCTGTTAGATGTGACTACAGTTTAGCTATAGCTCTGAGGTAGTCTGAGACACACCCCCTGCCTCATCATTGGTTCAGGCCACTGCTCTCCGCCTCCTCAGACTAGCTGCTTTGTGGAACACAAGTCGATTATGGGTTTACAAGGTTAGCAGGAGACTGACGGACATCCAGTAAACTGAGAGGAACGGGCCCTCGTAAACGAGTCACTTTAAAAGGCATCTGCTAATTAAAAATCTGCAGCATGGAGGCATGTAGAAAACATGTATATTTTGATAAAAATCTGAGGTAATATAGCACAGTCATGAAACCGTGGTTCTCCCATAGAAGTGAAAGGGAACCGTGGCAGCTGTATGACTTTTTCCATTCACTTAAAGGCGTTTTTCCATATAGACACTAATGCCATAGGATATGCCATAAATGTCAAATAGGTGTGGGTCCTACCTCCAGGAACTGCGCTTATCTCCAGAATGGGGCTCTGTCACTCCATGTATGGATCCATCTACTCACTGTTAGGGGACCTCCGAAAACAGCCAGGTAAGCACACTATGTACCCCAGCAGTGAATGGAGAGCCGTGCATGCACTGTGGGCCTTTTCCTGAAATAGGAGGGGGCCCCAGAGTTAGGACCTGCGCCCATCAGAATTTATGGCATATAAGTCTCCAGATAGGAATACTCCTTGAATGAAGCCTAATTGACAGCTAGTCTCGCTCTGGCCTATAGGATATTTTGGCACATTCAGACATACCTGGTGGTATTCGTGGGAAAATAAGACAAAGAATGTATAAAGAAACTACAACTAATTACTATAAAGAGGAAATGAAACAGTGAAAGTGAAAACCTTGGGGTACAAAAGCAAAAATGACCATAGTACTGTGCTGTGTCTGGGTTTCCTATGCTCATAGTGCCAAGTGCCAACCATCCAGAGATATGGCTTCAGTAATGCTATGCCATTCCTGGTGCCATAGGAGCAGTGAAGCACATGCAGATGCCCACAGTAAGCCACATGTATGGAGCCTGAGGGCATTAGGAGGCTCAGAGCCACTGGTCACACAACAATAGGAGGTTATATTTGCAGCACGTGAACCATTATTTTGTTGATTCTGTGGACTTTATCAAGTGGTGTAGGAGTTTATCACTACGCACACATGCCAATATTTAACATTCACTCAATATATCTACTTATTTAAAAGCTAATAATATTGCCACACTAAACTCTCAATATATACACACATATATATATATATATGGTATACACATAAATATATACACATATGGCAAAAGAAACCAGGAGGCCTCTTTTTGGTCAGTATTATGCTTGCCAGGGCTGAAGATTCCCAAAGTGACTGCGCAAGCATGCGCAGTACAGGTGGCTTTAGCCCTGGCATACACGCCAGGTGAGACTACAGCATTGCCTGGCCCTGTCACTCCATGCTGGGGGGGGGGGGGGGGAGGAGTAAGGAGCTTGGCTTTTAGTGCAACAGGGCAGCAATCTGGGTGGGATCAAGAGCGTTTTACTCAAGGGGCCAGTGTACATCCAGGTATGTTGTCACAGATGTCCCTTAAATACTGCTAGAATACTGTTATTTTTACTAGTATATTTCTTAATTTTTACTTCTGGGTTCACACCTAGTGGCAGTGCTACACAAAGCAAAGCCACACTTTTTTAGGTTAAATACTCACATTTTTGTATTGCTGTTTTCTCGGGAGAAACGTGTTTTAAAAAAGGTTTTAAAATTAAAAACCCTGCAGCCAAAAATGGCATCTCAAACCCATGGCATATGAACCCTGAAAAGCTAAAGAAGCACTCTCAGAATTTTTTTTCAACCTTTTGCTCAGTTAGCAATGCCCACCAGGTAGTAGTTGTGAAGCTAAATTTATGCCCTGGTCGATTCCTTCTGGAATGATCGGCCTACTGCACAGAAGAAGAAATGGACAAGACTTTTTGTACCACCTCCTTAAATTGGTTCTAGGCTTTGGACAATCACCACTTGTTAGAAGGACACCTTGAAAATAAGCAGATCACACAGTGCCAAGATCTCCAGCAATCTGCTGCTATCTGTGGGGCAACCCATTGGTAAGGGTTCGATTTCCCTGCAGCAGAAGACAAGTCTTCTATGCCAAGAGGAGCTTTTTGTAACTGCTCATCTTTCTGGTCAAGAGATAAGGATTCTGACCAGGGGTCCTCCCACTCTCCCCATAAACTGAGATCTCCCTAAAGCCTCATGCACATGTCCGTGGAACACGGACCGTGAGATACTGGCCTGGATTCCTGCTGAGTGCAGGAGCGCATGGCGTCATTGGTTGCTATGACGCCGTGCGCCCGCTGCTGTACAGTAATACACTTGTATTATCTATACGAGTGTATTACTGTACAGCAGCGGCGGCACGAGGCGCACGGCGTCATAGCAACCAATGACGCCGTGCGCTCCTGCACTCAGCAGGAATCCAGGCCAGTATCTCACGGTTCATGCTCCACGGACGTGTGCATGAGGCTTAATTCATGAAAATGTTTTTTTCTAAACTAAACAACCTATAAAACCTAAACTTGTCGCAACTGCTGAAGCTACTAAATGGTCCCCCATAGGGAATATTCAAAAAAAAAAAAAAAAAAAAAAAAAAAGTCCACACAGACTACTTTCTAAAAGTGCACAGTGTGATATTACCCTGAGATTTCACAATTGAAGCTTTGTGAAGAACAAAACATTACACAGAATTAAAACGGATGACTGGCATAAAAAAGTGAAGCCTGGTGCTCGGGCAGCTGCCGAGACCTCATGTTCTTCACCGCATTCTTTTTAAATTTGTATTTAGGAGCAGAGAAGCATAAAAGCTGATTGCTGAGCGATGCATTCCAGGCTCCTGGCCGCCATACTCTACTCAACTCTGGTTATTATCTGTAGTCACTAGAAGATGAGGGCAGTAATCTAAGCACATGTTTTATTGCCACTCCAAATGAAAAAATGTTTAGGGGAAATGGTTAACAAAACGACCCAGCTCTAAGTGGACGGTTCAACAACTATCCTGCTCGTTACTGCCGGCTCAGCTTGGCAAAGTCACAGCTCACAAAGCCATACCAAACAAATCCTTGTGCCCGACGGTGTGCTTCATTGATAAAACGCGAGCCGCATTGTTGAAAAGGGAAAATAATGACAGTCCAGGTCAAACAATTATTGGCACCTGCAGACTTCACTAATGGACATGGGGCACGTGCCTACAGCTCGGCATGTGGAGAAATGGCACTGCTGTGAAAGCATGCTAAGGGCAGTGCAGAATAAATGGCGCAAGACAGGACCATCTCACTAAATTACATTGACTTGAATTATTTCACTTATCTCTCGAGGCACTGAAGAAATGTGACCACAATGTCCTAGCAGGGTCTTCATGAGACAGATGCACTTTACATACATCAAATAGTATTTGGTTATGAGCACACTGGTCATACACTTTCAATAGCTGTCATCCGAATGATTGTTTGGACGACAGCTATCGAGTCCGACACCCTCACCCTTCACATACATGTTTGATTCGGCCAAACCTGTATGTGTATTCAACGGGAAGAGAAGAGACACTTCTGGAGGCCACCTATCTCCTGGGAGATCAAAAGGATCAGGTAAAAATACTCACTTCTCTCCCCTGACATCAGTTGGGGGCTCCTCACAAACATTAGACTTTGTAGGTTCAGCCCACAATGCACTAATGTGTATGGAGGCCTTTAGCTGGTGAAGAACCACTGAAGGGTCTCTTCTAAGGGGTACTGCCAGACATTCATTGTAGCTGGATGCCAGAGACAACTTTAAGCCTGTCACCACTCCCTGTCGTGTCTGTTTTAGTACATACATTTATTCTCCATAAAACAATTTTGGAGCACCTTTTCTTATAACGCCCATTCCTCTTTTATTACTTCTGGAAATGTATGAATAAATTGACATCCAGGTATGTGGTCACAGATGTCCCTTAAATACTGCTAGAATACTGTTATTTTTACTAGTATATTTCCTAATTTTTACTTCTGGGTTCACACCTAGTGGCAAATGGAAATTAAGCGCGGCGCACTCTCCTTCATTTTCTGGGGCCCGATTCAGAGGTGGGACCTGCACCTATCTGACATTGACCTATCATAGTGATATGCCATTGAAGTCTCAGATAAAACCACAAGCAATGCTTCAATATCACATCGAGAGGTCATGACTCTCACCTGGTCAAACTGAAGATCTTCACCTCTCTGAAGAGACCTTGATAAGAGCTTCTCCTGTGAAAAGAAACAAAATCAAGTATTAAAATCTGAAGTGAATGTAAACATCAAGACCGTCCTCCTGTGGCCCATACCTAGTCATCTCCTTTGTACGGGGATGAACAATCACTGCCATGGTCATTCATCCCCACACAGATTCAGCTGATCCCTGTTTACACAAGGCAATGTGCCGTCCATAAACGATGAGTGGCAAATATCAGTACTGAGCATTCATATAAACGTTGCTCCCTGATAATTGCCCTGAACCTCAGCCGATGTAAAAGGATCCCACATCACCAACTGTACAAAGCTTTGGCACAATAGGTCACCATACAGCATGGAGAAGGAGACCTGGAAGGATGTGGACCAATCTTAGGTCTGTCCTTATTCACGGTAGAATATGGCATGTTATTGCAGCTCATCACGTATGTCGCCTGTACCTCTGAGAGGAAAGATGATTGGAAATTATTGAGGACATGATACTTGTGCAATAATCTGTGACCCTTGGATTAGAGTGGACAATCGTGACTGTGTGAATGTGCCCTAAATGTTACAAATGAAAGTCTTTTACTATGAATTTTACTATAGCAAATCCTCGAAGACCATATGTTGTTATCTGTGTCTGAACACATGGGATAAGCATATCCTTCTACCAGCACGCAAAATAGATTCCCGACCCACCGCTGAAAGAAACTGCAGAGTAATGCTGACGACAACCGACATTAGTCAGAAAGGCTGACCGTGGCATGAGATGCACACAGAATGGAAAACTCCCAGCCGCCACTAGTTAGTGACTTAAAGGGACACTTCCATCAAATTGTTTTCCTATAGATTAACAAGCTATGAGTGAATATTCTTTGTAATTTTTTTTTTTTTTTACAAAAAAACAGGTGAATAGTTTTTCTGGATATGATTTTAGGACGTCACTCCAATGGCAAACAGTCTTGCTTACACATAGGGCACAACTACACTTCTACATGCATCCATCTTGGATGGATTTTTTGCAGCCGTCGTGTGCGACACCACAGCTTATCATTATAGAAATTGTTGAGACAAAATGTTGTGCGACACAGGTTGTCGTGTAGCCCTAGCATTAAAGGGGAAGGGCGCTGTGGAGGCCACTGTTAAAGAGGCGTTCACTGTGGATGTTACTGTTATGGGGGCAGGCCGCTGTGGTGGTCACTTTTAAAGGGGCGGACACTGTGGAGGTCACTGTTAAGGGAGCAGGGGCCACTATTAACCCCTTAAGGACTCAGCCCTATTTCATCTTAAGGACTTGGCCATTTTTTGCAAATCTGACCAGTGTCACTTTAAGTGCTGATAACTTTAAAACGCTTTGACTTATCCAGGCCATTCTGAGACTGTTTTTTCGTCACATATTGTACTTCATGACACTGGTAAAATGAAGTAAAAAAAAATGTATTTTTATTCATTAAAAAAAATACCAAATTTACCAAAAAGTTTCAATTTCTTTACTTCTATAATACATAGCAATACCTCCAAAAATAGTTATTACTTTACATTCCCCATATGTCTACTTCATGTTTGGATCATTTTGGGAATGATATTTTATTTTTTGGGGATGTTACAAGGCTTAGAAGTTTAGAAACAAATCTTGAAATTTTTCAGAAATTTTCAAAAACCCCATTTTTAGGGACCACTACAGGTCTGAAGTCACTTTGCGAGGCTTACATAATAGAAACCACCCAAAAATGACCCCATTCTATAAACTACACCCCTCAAGGTATTCAAAACAGATTTTACAAACGTCGTTAACTCTTTAGGTGTTCCACAAGAATTAATGGAAAATAGAGATAAAATTTTACATTTTTGGCAGATTTTCCATTTTAATAATTTTTTTCCAGTTACAAAGCAAGGGTTAACAGCCAAACCAAACTCAATATTTATGGCCCTGATTCTGTAGTTTACAGAAACACCCCATATGTGGTTGTAAACCGCTGTATGGGCACACGGCAGGGCGCAGAAGGAAAGGAATGCCATACGGTTTTTGGAAGGCAGGTTTTGCTGGACTGTTTTTTTTTACACCATGTCCCATTTGAAGCCCCCCTGATGCACCCCTAGAGTAGAAACTCCAAAAAAGTGACCCCATTTTAGAAACTACGGGATAGGGTGGCAGTATTGTTGGTACTAGTTTAGGGTACATATGATTTTTGGTTGCTCTATATTACACTTTTTGTGAGGCAAGGTAACAAGAAATAGCTGTTTTGGCACAGTTTTTATTTTTTGTTATTTACAACATTCGTCTGACAGGTTAGATCATGTGATATTTTTATAGACCAGGTTGTCACGGACGCTGCGATACCTAATATGTATAGTTTTTTTTTTTTTATTTATGCAAGTTTTACACAATGATTTCATTTTTGAAGCAAAAAAAATCATGTTTTAGTGTTTCCATAGTCTGAGAGCCATAATTTTTTCAGTTTTTGGGCGATTACCTTGGGTAGGGTATGATTTTTGCGGGATGAGATAACGGTTTTATTGGCACTATTTTGGGGTGCGTGTGACTTTTTGATCGCTTGCTATTACACTTTTTGTGATGTAAGGTGACAAAAAATTGCTTTTTTTGCACATTTTTTTTTTTTTTTTTTTACGGTGTTCATCTGAGGGGTTAGGTCATGTGATAGGTTTATAGAGCCAGTCGATACGGACACGGCGATACCTAATATGTATACATTTTTTTTTTTTACTTTATTTGGGGAAAACTTTTTTTTTTCACTTTATTTTTTAAGTTCCACTTTGGGACTTGAACTTTTGGGGGTCTAATCCCCTTTAGAATGCATTCCAATACTTCTGTATTGAAATGCATTGGCTGTATGAGTAATACTGTGTGTATTACTCATACAGCTTCCGGCCTGTGAGATCCAGGGGGCTGGATCTCACAGGCTCGTCACCGGAAGGCAGCGCGCTGCCTTCCATGCCATCGGGTCTCCCCTACAGCCCAATGGGGACCCGATGGCACCGCCGCCGCACCAGGTAAAAGCCGCAGGTCTGAATTGACCTGCGGTTTGTGGCGATCGCCGATCCGGGGGGGGGGGGGGGGGGTCAAATGACCCCCCCGGCGTTGTGACAGGATGCCCGCTGTAGTTTTAAAGTTAGGACGTACCGGTACGTCCTGGGTCCTTAAGGACTCGGCAAACATGGCCTACCGGTACGTCCTAAGTCCTTAAGGGGCAACTGCTGTGGAGGTCACTGTTAAGGCAGCAGGGTACTGTGAGGTCGCTGTTAAGGGAGCGGGGTACTGTGGAGGTCACGTTCAAGGGAGTGGGGTGCTATGAAAGTCACTGTTAAAGGGGCTGGCTGCTGTGAAGGTCAAAGTTAAGGGGGTGGACTGCTGTAGAGGTCCCATTTTAAGGTGGCAGGGCACTGTGGGGAGGTCAGTGTTAAGGGGTGCGGGACTGTGGAGTTTACTGTTAAATGGGTGGGGTGCTGTAGAGGACACTGTTATGGGGGATACTGTCAATATCTGTTAAAGACACGCACAAACATTAAATGAAATAGATTAAATATACCCGTGCAAAGACGGGTACTTCTGCTAGTAATAACTTTGTGATGCAGTATCTCGGATTTTGCTTGTTTGTGGAGTTTTCTGGCCACTGCTTTGAATAACCGTGATGGTCTAGGTCATGGCTGGCAGAGGCTGCAGTAATGAGGAGAATATTCTGCTGCCTCTGCACTGCTGCACAGTAACCATATCATTTTACCAGGCCAGCACTATAGCTGCAATGCAAACAATACTAAAAATAAGCAGATATTGGATTTTTCTGCTTACACCTTGTGACGAACACTCATACCAAGTCTGCATAGCCTGAAGGTTGAAATATTCCAGAGCACTTCGTAGGCAAATGCTGGTATATTAAAATTTCATCATTTCCAGGAGGATAGAAGACAATGGAAATGCGTAAGCAATCCTCCTGTCACTGAGTGCAGGAAAATCGTTAATGTTCTGTAGGAGACAAGCTGACAGCTTTAGACACAACCGGTAGCTATGATGAGTCCCCACTGATCCTTTTCAAACCTATCTCCAGCTTTAAGCTTTGTTTAGACTTGCATTAAAATAAAATGCTACGTGATCGCGGTGGGATTTTATAATATAGGCAGTTCTTTGCCTGTCCCCAGAATATCCTAAAGTTAAAAAGGTTGCCATAGACCCAATGGTTGCCTTACTGCACAAGGCAAAGGGAGGCTATCAACAAAGAATCACCTCTTAAGGTGCCCATACACCTTCAATATCTGTCAGCTGAAAGACTCTACCATACTCAACCTTACTGCGGGCAATCAATGATTTAGTGTCCATACAAACGATCCTATTACCCGATGAATGATAATTTCGCTCATTCATCAGATAATCAGCGGTACCTTTTCACAGTGTGACACAGTGAGAGGTTTTGTCTGGGAAAACAGGTATTTTCCTCCCAGCATGTGTGAGGTCAAATACCGGACTGGATTTTAAGTGCTGGTTCGGGTTTTGGCAGCACCTGGCTGTCCTTAAATAGGCAGCTGGGCTCAGAAGCCGTGTGTCTGTGTTGGGATCTGGGAGCCTTGTGTCTGGATGAAGGCTTGCGACCTGTTTGGCGTGAAAACAGGTTGGTGCTGCTATGCTCAAGGACTCTGAGGCAGAATTGCCGCATGGTGTGAATTACCAACAACACCGCACGGTAACATTTTTATTGTTTATGACTGCATGTTTTGTCACCAAAGAACTTGTTGTTACCTCTATAATGCGTCCACTAATCCTGTCTACAAGAGCGAAACCCCACAACAGGCAGATTATCGCTAAGGAGCCTTTATACAAACCTGTCTTAACATTGGCCAGTGTAAAGGGCCCTTTAAATATACAGCCTCTTTTCGACTAAACGGTGAGGTAACATAGCCTCTGCCAGAAGAACAAAAAATAAAAAAAATTGAGGATTAAAACTCAAAGCGCCCGATCCTTCTCCCCTCCCAATACTATCTTTCGGAGAAGAGTCGGAAGATCCCCATACATGTCAGATGGTCGGCCATTCCCGCCAAATATGGCAGGTTTAATCGTAGTATAATGTAATATAAAAGGTCTGATAGAAATTTACTTGATGAACTGGATGTTACTTTGCAAAACACTCACTAATGACAATAAACCCAAAATTACATACGGGGGCCGGAAGTCCAGTAAAGAGTCAAGGAACCACAAGGCTAGAGAAGGAGGAGGCAGGTAAGTACAGATTTCTTCACAGGTACCTCCGGCTGGGGGATCCCTTTATATGATCTTCAGGAGACTAGAGGCAGACACGTGTGTCACAGAGAGAAGCTGCTGTAATATGTTCGCATGGCCCTTTATCAGATGCACAAAACATCTCCATTATAGAGACATTTGCTCCACACCCATGACTGTTCTGCTCAAGTGTTTATTAGCTGTTAAGAAGTGTGTGAGGGGTGGGTGAGACTCATGCAAACTAAAGGCACAGGTCCAGACATGGTTCAACATGATTAACCAGCGAAAAAACGAGATTTTTGTATAACTTACCAGTAAAATCTCTTTCTCGCTCTTTCCTTGGGGGACACAGAAGACCTTGGGTATAGCTCATCTCCCTAGGAGGCGTGACACTAAGTGAAGACTGTTAAGCCCCTCCTCCACAGCTATACCCTCAGCCTGGAGAGAGAGACTGCCAGTTGCGTGTCCAAGTAGTGAGAAAAGGCAAAGTCCAAAAAATTGGAACCAACAAGCCAACTACCCTAAGGGTAAAACAAACTCGGAAACAGTCAGAGAAGAACAAAGAATGGGTGGGTGCTGTGTCCCCCAAGGAAAGAGCGAGAAAGAGATTTTACTGGTAAGTTATACAAAAATCTCGTTTTCTCGCCCAATTTCCTTGGGGGACACAGAAGACCTTGGGACGTTCAAAAGCAGTCCAAAGGGGGAGGGACCACAGCACCAAGGCGAAGCACCCGAAGGCATCAAAAAAACCCGCCGCCTGCAGACCAGGCGGCCCAAGGCAGCATACGCCGAAGCCCGCGTATGCACCCTGTAGAACTCGGTAAGGTGTGCAAGGAAGACCAGTGACCGCCGTGCACAAATGGATGGCCGAAGCCTAAAGCCTCCGGCCCAGGAAAAAACAGACGGCCCTGGCCAAATGAATGGTGACACCAAAAGCAGGACCCTGCCCTTGGTGCGGCAACCACAACAAGAGCCACTCTGAGAAAGCGGAAGAAAGCCACCCTGGAGGCCGTCAACCTTTTGCTCGGACCTCCTGGAAACATAAGAGACCGAACTCGACAAGAGTCGGAGATCTCCAAGTAAAAACTGCAAGGCCCAAACAACGTCCAAATCGGTGAAGTGTCCGTTCCCGGGGGGGGGGGGGGGAAGGGGAGGACGACTGCCTCAATGAAATGAAGGACAAATACCACCTTCAGAAGGAAGGAAGAGACGGAATGGAGAACAATCCTGTCCTGGGGGAAGACAGAAGGCTCGGAACAAGAAGGGCCGCCACTCAGGCACCCGTCAGAGACACGATGGCTACAGAAAACCCAACCGTACAGGACAGAAGGAGTAGAGAGAACTTCTGTAACGGCTCCAAGGAAAAATTGGAGCGCCAAGAGCCCAGTATGTAGTTCCCAGGACGGTACCGGAGGGCAGTACAAAGGAACCCAAGAGCCGCTCCATGGAAGAAGTTCCTGACAGGCCCAGAGGGACGGGGAACGCTGAAAGAGGAAGGACAGGAATGACACTTGATACTTCAAGCAACAGAGTCCCAGCCCCAGGTCCAGGCCGGACTGGAGAAAGACAGAACCATGGAGAAAGGCAGAGTGGGGGAACGCCCAGCTTCCCACAGAACCCCAGGTAAAGCCCTAAGTCCTACCACAGATCCTGGACGAAAACTCGGCTAGAAGCGAACACTAGCGAGCCCACTAGAGTCGCCTGGGCAAGCGGGTGAAAACCCAATGATCAGGCGCGGACCAGTAACACGGGTAGAACAGTCGGTAGAACTGGTCCCGTCGGCCCCCGAGCAAGGTTGTCCCGTATCCCCCCAGAGTGGGGAAGCAGAAGGACAAACGGACAGGAACCGAAGGGTCTGCCCAACAACCGCCAGGACAAGACAGGCTAAAGCCGAAGCCAATGTAGCCACCACAGGAAGACAGACTACAGTTCCGGTGTGGGAGATCAAAAGACAATCCTGACCAAATGGTAGTCCTCCCAAGTTACCGAGAAGGTGAATCCAAAGCCGAAACATTGCCTAGAATGGAAAAAACGCAATCTGCACCCAGCGGGAGGACAGAAAGCGGTAGACCCGGTAACTAGGCACACAGCTAGTACAGCCAGTGTGGACAAGGGAGACTGAAAAGGAACACCATAACCATCCAAATGAACAAACATGCTCTCCCCAGAGGGAAGGGCAGTGAAGGAACAGCCTCTGAAGCGTGGCCGGAACAGACGCCACATCGGAATGATCTGTACCGAGTGGGAGTCAAGCAGAGCCGGCGAGAAAAGGCAGGCGAGACAGAGGCCGGTATAACACCCTCCAACAAAAAAAGGGGGGGTGGGCAACAGAGAGGCCATAGGACAGCTCAAAAGCAGAACACCGCTACACAGAGACGCCCGGTTCACCGCCACGCAGAAGGCGAATACCCTGAAGAACCCAAGGTGGAGGTCCCCCGGACCTGTATAAGCGAGCACCCAAGAGAAGTTGGGTGACCTCCCCAAGAAGAGCGCCCGAACCTGGTAGCAGATCAGACTGAAGCACCGAGGGCGCCAATCCGGAAAGAATCATACCACACTGCACCAGAATGATCTCCTTAGAGAATAGTGCAAGGCTTGCGGCAATCATCGTATCCCAAGAGAAAAAGAATGTCGCAGGAGGAAGGAGGCTACGTACGAGTAGCCCCGTAAGCAGTGAGAAGGCCAACCCACCTACAGGACGAGAAGGCATACACGGCCCAAACAACGCACAAGAACGTCCGCTCACTGCAAAAATATAACACCGCGAAGAGGGCCAGCCACAGAGTGCCACAGTATCTACGGGAGTGCAAACTGAAAGGAGTTATGCACAAGACTAATATGGAATGCGATGGAACGCAAACTGACCGCCCCGAAAGGGAGGAAATGTACCTGGCAAACTGCAGTGGGCAAGAATGCAAAGGCCTGCCCCAAAAAGGGGGAGATGCCCAAGGCCGGACCTACGTCAGAGAAGTAGGGCATACCATACTTCGCCCAGAAAGGCGCCATGCACATGGCCACACAGTATCCAGCGGAAAACGCAGGAGGTCCACCTAGGGAAAAGGGGGACATGCATAGGGCTATCCTAGCATTAAGTGAGTGTGCGACAATTCACCCAACACCGAAATTTCGTGAGAGTGTAACTACTCCGCCAATGAAGGGGAACATGTGCAAGTCCAGTACAGCACATACAAGGACAGCCTTGAATCTTGTGAGCGTGCAAAATTCCACCCATGGAATGAGGGGTGGTCACGCCAAGGCCAGCACCGTATCCAAGGGGAGCGCAAGCGTTCCGCCCATGTTAGAGGCCATGCTCAAGGCCAGCAACGTATCTGGTGAGCGTAGTATGCCGCCCAGAAAAGGAAGGGGGGGGGGAATCATGCACAAGGCCAGCATCGCATTCAGGGAGAATGCGAGCAGTCGGTGAGAATGTGTGTATGCCACCAGAAGGAGGCATGCCCATGGCCGGCAGCGAATCCAGTGAGAGTGCGTACACCGCCCACGGAAGGGGGGTCATGATGTGGCCGACGGTGGATCCAGAGAGAGTGCATGTATAGGGGTCATGCACATGGCCAACAATGTACAGGCGAGAGAACAACCACCGACCGAGGGAGTGTATGTATGCCGCCACCCGGGAAGGAGGCATGCCCAAGGCCGGTAGTGAATCCAATGAGAGTACATCATATCGCCTATGGAAGGTGGTCATGCACATGGCTGGCAGTGAATCCAGTGAGAGTGCCGAATGCCGTCCACAGAAGGGAGTCATGCCTATGGCAGGCAGCGAATCCAGAGAGAGTGCAGCGTTCCGCCTAAGGAAGGGGGTCGTGCACATGGCCAGCACCGTATCCGGTGAAAATGCAGTATTCCGCCTAAAAAAGGGGGGTCACGCACATGATCGGCAACGAATCCAGTGAGAGTGTAGCGTTCCGCCTATGGAAGGGGGGCACGCACATGGCCGGCAGCTAATCCAGTGAGAGTGCAGAGTTCCGCCTAAGGAAGGGGGTCGTGCACATGGCCAGCACCGTATCCGGTGAAAGTGCAGTATTCCGCCTAAAAAAGGGGGTCATGCACATGATCGGCAACGAATCCAGTGAGAGTGTAGCGTTCCGCCTATGGAAGGGGGGCACGCACATGGCCAGCAGCGAATCCAGTAAGAGTGCCGTGTTCCACCTATGTAAGGGGGTCGTGCACATGGCCAGCATTGTATCCGGAGAAACTGCAGTAGGCCGCCAAAGAAAGGGGGATCATGCACAAGGCCAACCCGCAGTTAGGGAGAGTGCAGTATCCCGCCCAGGAGGGGGGTCCTGCACATGGCAGGCACCATAACTGGAGAGGGTGACGAATGTTGCCTACAGAAAAAAGCATGCACCTTGACCAGCGCCGTAGCGCGGAGAGGGCAAAAAAAAAAAAAAAAAAAAAAAAAAAAAAAAAAAAAACCCCCAGAAGGGGAAAAAAAGAACCTGGCAGCGCCGCAGCCGGGGAGCGCGACACCATGCCGCCTATGGAAGGGGGGCATGTATACAGGCAGCACTCTGAGATGAGGCTGCAGCGTCCTGCGCAGCCCACAAGTCATATATATAATAAATATTTTTTTTTTTTTTTTTTTAAACACACAGCCTCACTGAGCCAGATGCCACCTACAGGGCACAGATCCACCCATACAGGCCTATCCTCTGTGGGCGGGGGAACCTCCAGGCGGGAAAAATTCGCGCCTGGAGAAGTTCCAGCCCCCTCCAACAGAGGCCTGAATTTTTGCGGCCTAGTAGGCCGTGAAGCTGGGGCCTAAATTTTTAGCGGCGCCCGGCGAACCGGGGCCGCACAGTATTTAAAGTAGCGTCCGGGCCTACGGAGCGGCACATACCGGCCGCGGGTGCCCACCCCGCGGGCCGGAAGAGCCGGGGCCTAAATTTTTAGCGGCGCCCGGCTGACCGGGGCCGCAAGTACCTAAAGTACCAGCCGGGCCTACGGAGCGGCACATACCGGCCGCGGGTGCCCACCCCGCGAGCCGGGGACCCGGATAGAGCGGGATCGTCTTGAAGTGGAACACAAGACTTCGGCGCCCGGCCGACCGGAAGGTTCCGACGGTCAGCCGGGGCTGTTGAAGCGCTCCTTTGCAGGCCGCGGTGCCCACCCAGGTGTCCGGAAGTCAGGACCCTGCACCCGGCAGCCATTTTACCCCTGGAGCGGGCCCTTGGCCTAGAACAGCGCTCCATATGATTTCACCCCTGCCGGCAGCTACAACCACCTTTCCCCTGGACCGGTGAGAGCAGGGAGGGTCAGTGGCAGCAAGGCGCGGGCCCTCTGGCCCTGAAGTAGTGGCCGGTAAGAGGGAGGGGGACCCTGAGACCGGGTCTGTGAGGGTGGGACGCCTGCATGACCCCTCCGTCAGGGGCAGCTAGGTGCGGACCTCCGCAGCTCCCTAGGCATTCCTCTTGTAGGAACAAGGGTGCCAATGTCCTGGAGGCCAGGAGAGAGGGAGCAGATGTCGACCTGCGGCAGCCCAGGGCCAGCCTAGGTCTAGCAGGGACAGAAGGGTCCATAGGCCCAGGTAAGGGTCAGGCACGCAGGAGACCGAGGGGGGAGGGGGGGGGACGTAGGGCTGGAGAAGCCAATCTCTCACCATAGCCGTCTTCACCCTCGGTCCGTTCCAGCAGGGTCGCCCCTTCAGCTACTGGCACCGTAGTGGCAGGACGCCGGGGGAGGGACTTGGCGTGCGGGCGACCCTTGCGCTGGCGGGATGCAGGGGAGCTGGGCTGCCCTGGTCCACCTTGCCTTCTGTGGGGGAGGCAGCAGTGCGGGTGACCGGCACTGGCGCAGCTCAACCCCGGGAGAACAGAGAGGTCTAGTGCGTCTCTGTTATCCCTGATGATCTGGAACAAAAAGAAAATAAAAAAGTAAAAATCTAAAATTGAAACAAGGAGAAAGCAGCCCTGCAGAGCAGGGAGTGTCTTGCCTCCTTGGACACTAAGCAAAAACTGGCAGTCTCTCTCTCCAGGCTGAGGGTATAGCTGTGGAGGAGGGGCTTAACAGTCTTTACTTAGTGTCACGCCTCCTAGGGAGATGAGCTATACCCAAGGTCTTCTGTGTCCCCCAAGGAAATTGGGCGAGAAATTATGTTCTGCACTGAACTACTAACCCATGTGGATGAAGATCTCGCTTTGTAGAACTTCCAAAAAAAAACATCAAGATCTGCTGGTCACCATGTTATATCTGCATGCCAAATCCTTTCCAGGGGTGCAGTTATGTGGTCCTCCTACTGGTTGTCAGAAGAGGATATTCTAGACTGGGATGTAGTGGTGATTTTCTTTTACTCCACATTTACACATGGATGCCAATTGGATCAAGATATAAATGTCTCACATTTGGTCATGCAATATTTCCTTCGGGTCAAGGTAAAAACAGAAATGACTCAAATACATAAAATGTGACTCATTATTGATATGGTGCATATATTCTCACTTCACACAAGCCAAGAACCCTGTACATGGTGATACTATGTAGTAGTGCATGAGATGCAATAATTAAGGTGGTGTTATCCCACGCCATTGCACACAACGCTTGGTTCTATAAAGTGTGCGGACAAGTTGAAGGCCATCAATGAGAACAAAGGAAAACCACTGACTCCAACTTAAGAAAGATTGATAAATAAATGAGACATACAACACAGGAAGGCCGACATTTCCCTAGAGTTGTATTTAAGGAAGGGTAGAGATAATGTGCTTGCATCAGAGGAAACAAAAGCCTGCATTACTTGCCTAATGTGCCGTGTGCAGAACATAACCCGCAGCTCAAGGGATCCATTAGATATTGTTTATACAGCAAGATCAAGCGTGCAGCGTGCGACTGACGAAATATACTGCTATGGCGATATAATGAAGCATTAATGGCCTGCTCACAGCATAACCTTCAACCTGGATTAGTGGCAGATGCATCCATCTCCATTCTATGCTACTGAAAAATTCACCAGGCCTTTACTATCATGTCATGCACAAGACAGATTGTAATACAAGGCAATGAAGGAAAATTCTGGTCATCGATTCGAAAGGCAAATTAAAAGATATTATTCCATTATGTCCACTTACCCTAAATGTTACTTGGAAAACAGAAAGACAAAAGGAAACCTGAAAACCTGCTCCAGGTCTTCTAATTTATTTATTTATTTAATTTACATAAATAAGGGGTATTCCGGTTACCATAAATATAACTTATGTTTTAGACTAATTCATCATCAATAATTACCTAATATAATGTAAATTTCACATATTTACTGTTCAGCAGTTATAAAAGTAGTTTTCTTCCTCTGATACCCGCTGTGTTTCCTCATAAATTCCCATGGCATCGACCTGCAGTTCTGAGCCTTTGTTAGGTCGAGCATGCTCAGTGTGTTGCTAACAAAGGTAGTGTTCGTGTGCTGGTGATTACTGAGTAGAGGGGGCGTGTCTGGACTGTATATCAGGCAGCCAATCAGTAAACATCAACACTCACAGCAGGGAAGCTAGGGATTGTGGGGATTGTAGTTTTGTGAGGGAAGATCAGGCACCAGGATACTCTCAGTGTGTTGCAGGCTCACACAGGAGCTAGACAAATAGATTGCAAGGTAAATTGAAGCTCTGGTTATACAGTCCTGATCAAAAGTTTAAGACCACTTGAAAAATGGCAAAAAATCGTATTTAGCATGGCTGGATCTTAACAAGGTTCCAAGTAGAGCTTCAACATGCAACAAGAAGAAATGGGAGTGAGACACAACATTTTTGAGCATTCAATTTAATGAAAACGAATAAACTGAAACAAGCTGTTTTTCAGCTGATCAAAAGTTTAGGACCACACCTCCAAAAAAAAAAAAAAAAAAAAAAAAAAAAAAACAGAAATTCAACTTCCAAACATGAACTCAGTAATGAGTAGCTCCGCCGTTATTGTTTATCACTTCCAAAATTCGTTTCAGCATGCTTGATGCAAGCGTTTTCATGAGGTGAGTGGGAACATTTCTCCAAGTGGTGAAGACGGCCGCACGAAGGCCATCTACTGTCTGGAACGGTTGTCCATTTTTGTAAACTTCCCTTGCCATCCATCCCCAAAGGTTCTGAATTGGATTTAGATCAGGGGAATACGCAGGATGGGCCAAAAGAGTGATGTTATTCTCCTGGAAGAAGTCCCTTGTCCTGCGGGCATTGTGTACTGTAGCGTTGTCCTGTTGGAAAAACCTAGTCGTTACCACACAGACGAGGGCCCTCAGTCATGAGGAATGCTCTCTGCAACATCTGGACATAGCCAGCGGCCATTTGACGCCCCTGCACTTCCTGAAGCTCCATTGTTCCACTGAAGGAAAAAGCACCCCAGACCATTATGGCGCCCCCTCCACTGTGGCGCGTAGAAAACATCTCAGGTGAGATCTGCTTGTCATGCCGGTAACGTTGGAAACCATCAGGACCATCAAGGTAAAAAAAATTCTCATCAGAGAATAAAAAACTTTCTTCCACCTTTGAATGTCCCATGTTTGGTGCTCTCTTGCAAAGTCCAAACGGGCGTTCAAGGAGACGAGGTCTTTGAAGACGTTTTTTGTTTTTGAAGCCCTTCAGTCTCAGATGCCGTCTGATGGTTATGGGGCTGCAGTCAGCACCAGTAAGGGCCTTAATTTGGGTCGAGGATCGTCCAGTGTCTTGACGGACAGCCAATTGGATCCTCCGGCTCAGTGCTGATGACATTTTTTGGGTCTTCCATTTAACTTTTTTGTTCCATAACCCTCAGGATCATTTAAGAAATTCCAAATGACTGTCTTACTGCGTCCCACCTCAGCAGCGATGGCGCGCTGTGAGAGACCCTGCTCATGCAGTTCAACAACCCGACCACGTTCAAAAAGGGAGAGTTTTTTTGCCTTTGCCATCACAACGTGTGACTACCTGACAGGAAATGACAATGAATCCACATCTTTGCACAGATTTGGCCTTTTAAAGGCATGTGGTCCTAAAATTTGGATCAGCTGAAAAACAGCCTGTTTCAGTTTAATCGTTATTTTCAATTAATTGAATGCTCAAAAAATGTTTTGTCTCACTCTCATTTCTTCTTGTTGCATGTTGAAGCTCTACTTGGAACCTTGTTAAGATCCAACAATGTAAAATATGATTTTTTGCCATTTTTCAAGTGGTCCTAAACTTTTGATCAGGACTGTATGTATAGGTATGGGGTCTGGTTGGGTCACAGCTTGCAGCCTTAATGCAGTTTTTTCAAAAATTAAGTTACTTTACCGGAATACCACTTTAATCATCTATATGTAATTTTTAATTATATTTTTTTAAGAAAAAGGGAATGGTTTGGTGGATATCATTTTTTGCAATCTGACGTATTCTGCTTCTTGCCCTAGCGCTTTTAAGAGACACTTCCATCAAAATTATTTCTGTCACATATTAAAGGGACACTGAAAAACATAAAATCCATCATGCATACACAGCTATGTCTACAAGGTGATCCACAAACTGCTACTATAAGAAGTCTATGAGACATCTTACAGACAATTAACTTTCTCCTTCCCCCAGTCCTCTCCATCTTTGGCTACAGAATGCAGGTGCATGAACTCACATACTTCACACACTCAACAGGTAGAGAGGGGCAGGGTTTTAAGCCTCCTGCATACTGAAATACTGACCCATCCCTGCTCTGACTCCATATATAGTTTAGGAATCTCAGCTCTGCTCTCTGGATGACTTCATAGCAATTATCTTGCAGTGCAATTCTGCCGCCATTGTCCAATGAACGAGCTTGATCATCGGGCAATCTCAAATCTTTTGACATGTTGAAAAATTATTGTTTGCAGGTGGCAGATTGTGCTGTCTAATAACAATCTGCTCCTGGAAAACTACTCTACAGCATGGGGACGAGCAATGGCATAACGATCGCTCCTCCCCATGCAGCGGAGGAGATCACTGCATGCAATAGCAGTGGTCTCCTCCGGTAGCGAGCAGGCGATTGCTGGGAGGGAAGGCTCCACTCCCGACAATCGTCTGCCACATCAGGCTGTGTAATACAGCCTTTAGCTTAACTTTCTGAGTCAGGCTATCACTGCAGCCAGAGAGTGAGAAGGTGTGTGAGTGTGTGAAATAATTAGAGAGCATTACATCACTAATCAATGCAATGCTCTTCTGTGGGCTTCTTTTTCTGGGCTTATCAAGATTACAACAGAACAGTCATACTGTACTAAATTCAAAAATAAAGTATTATAATGAGGATTACCTCACAGATAATGTCCTCCTCTCACAGCAGCAGTAAATGAGAATTGATACTCTACTTAGAAAGTTAGAAATATTTTGTATTTAAATCAACAGCATAAGGCTACTTTCACACTTGCGTTCGGAGCGGATCCATCTGGTATCTGCACAGACGGATCCGCTCCTATAATGCAAACGATGGTATCCGTTCAGAACGGATCCGTCTGCATTATATTTCAGAAAAAAATCTAAGTCTAATTGTTAGTCAGACTGATCCGTCCTGACTTTGCATTGAAAGTCAATGGGGGACGGATCCGTTAGAAATTGCACCATATTGTGTCAACGTCAAACGGATCCGTCCCCATTGACTTACATTGTAAGTCTGGACGGATCCGTTTGGCTCCACACGGCCAGGCGGACACGAAAACGCTGCAAGCAGCGTTCGGGTGTCCGCCTGCTGAGCAGAACGGAGGCGAAACGGAGCCATACTGATGCATTCTGAGCGGATCCTTATCCACTCAGAATGCATTGGGGCCGTACGGATCCGTTCGGGGCCGCTTGTGAGAGCCTTCAAACGGAACTCACAAGCAGAACCCCGAACGCAAGTGTGAAAGTAGCCTTAAACTGCCAAAATGAAAAAAAATAAAAAATAAAAAAAATACCCCTTTCTCAAGCAAGCGTCCCTTTAAGTGGGTGGCACTACCGGGAAATGAGAACTTTTACTTAGTTGCAGTCACCTTTTAAGTGCATTGGCATCACTAAGATGCTCTTGTTGTACTTACAACAGCACATGTATAGTTAAAAAGGTATTTCAACATTCATTGCATACCCACTGGATATGTGTGATATCTGTGGCTCCTACCTCTGGCTCTGGCGACAGGGTCCTGTGCTGCCGACACTATGAGTGGAGAAAAGATGGCCAAGCATGGGCGGTTCTCTCCATTCACTTTAAAGGGAGTTGTAAAAATAGCGGAGTGCGGTTACTTGGCTTCTATCAGGACTCCAATACAAGTGGCTGGAGAGAACTGCACATGGGCCAGCACCTCCATTACTAGCGAGGTGGGAGCTTTTTCGTGAGGTAGAGATAGATATGCCATAAATGTTGAGATTGGAATAGTCCTTTAAGAACATCACTTAAAATACTCCAGTTGCTTAGTTTTCAAGGTTCTTTGACAAGTGTGTATTCCTTTCACAGCACTATACAAAGACTATCACCATCTAGGAGTATATTTTTGGAAACAGCATTTACCTAGAGAAAACCCAGGCCAACACAGGGAGACCATACTGTCCTCGGTTAGACCTGAATCCAGGATAACGGTGCTAAACATTGAGCCACCATGCTGCTCATCTTACCCAAACCAAAAAGAAGGATGTCATTAATGAAAAAATTATGTTCCACACACTAATAAAAACTGTCCCTCAGAGTAATGACAAACAAAATGATGATTGCGGTTTTCCGTAATCTAGAAGCCATGCTGGTTGTTAGTACACTCCTGCAGGTATTAACATGTTGGACAAGGTTCACCTATTAGACGTCTCTTGATAACAGGGCAGGTAGGATGTAATGAGACCCATAGGAATGGTCTTATTTGCAGACATTTGTCTTGATCACCTGTGTTGTTTGCGCACTTGTCTGGCTACTTCTAGGAACTAGTATATTCCTACAAACTAGTCAGGCCACTAGCAGTACCTCAGCCCCATCACCTGGATCCTCTTGTATACACAGGACAGAGTGATCCTTGCTATTGAGTAGACCAGCCGGTAAGAATCAGTGCACTAGAAGAAACTTCCCCCTGCCACAATAGGTGGACATTCTGGGAAAGACTCAAAAGAACAGCAGAGGGTGCCATCATTATTTAACAGCATTTTTAAAATAAATCGAAACTTGGAATATTTTGGGTAGTCACACAGTAAAAATTTATATTTTTAAAAGGGATAACCAAAATTGCTATGTTTTTTTTTTTTTTTCGTGTTTTATTAAAACATTGGTTACTAGTCCCATTTGTCAATTCCATTATTCAATCAGTCTTCACAACGTCTCATGGGTCTAAAACACAATTTTTGTTACAATAATTGATCTTCTCATTATACAGAATAAGCTCATAAAACTGCAGTAATATAAAACAGTAAATAAAATCAGGGTGGATTTGGTTTAAATCAAACTGATTTAAATCACAATTTAAATCCCGATTTAAATCACTAGTCAGTGAGGCTTGATTTAAATCACAGTTTTCTACATAAAGACTAATTCTTGCTGGTATAACTTATAATATGCAAGTAGATAACATGATATTCCAGAATCAGTTACTATTAGACTGAATTACCCCATATTTAATAAGATTCAGCCCTTAGCAAACAGTCTGCATAAAACTGCAATTTCACTATTCAGTTAAGATGGCCGCCACTGCCCTCACCCTGAGGCTAATCCTGCCTGCCCTCACTACCCACAATGCATTTAACTCCTCACATGCACTAGCCAGTAACAATAGCCCCCCAAAAGTGTCAGTAACCAGAGCCCTCCCCCCTAAAGGGTTAATCTTCTGCAGCACAAAGGGGTCCTCTTACCACATGTTGCTTTCATTTATACACCGAGCAGATGGCAGATCTCCCTTCCCTGGTCTGTGCTGCTTCAACTCTGCATTCTCCAGCTCTGCTGAGTGAGGGAGCGTCTGCCAAGCGCAGGGACAGGAAGAAGTGCACACAGCCAAGCACTGTTATCAGCTGGCTTTAATCATTTACTTACAGTCCCTGGCTGTCAGTAAATGTGACCATGCACGTAGACGGACCATGCCTAGCAACCCTATTTTAAGCACAGGTAAAAGTAGACATTACAGGGAACAAAAATGTGGAATTAAGGGGCAATTGAATACACAGTGAAAAGTTGAAATAGGGCCACCAAGCTGATATTAATCACCACAATCCAATACCCAAAAATATATATATATATATGACAGTTATCCTTTAAGGTATTTTTCTCAACTCTGTTCATGTTATAACATTTTTGCTGTGAAGAAGAGGCATGTGATCTCTGCTGAGTCAAATTCAGTTTTGAGAACTGCAAAAGTAAACCAAGCATCTGTGATAATATCTTGTAGGCAGAGAAACTGGCCAATAATCTTACAAAAACCTCTGGAAGAGCATGACATTGTGAATGGATTAATAGAATTTATTTACCAAAAAAAATAAATAAATATATACAGCCTTATTCTACATAATTAAAAAACAAATCTTTATTTCATGATGGAATAACCTTTGGATGGTAATATATTTTCCTCAAAAAGCATTTTAAATTAAAAAAAATCTGATATATATATATTTTTTAAATCATCGGTTTTTATCCACTCTGATTAAAACCAGGCAAATAGATGGCGCACTAGTAAAGGATAGGTGGCCACAAGGAAATAATCGACTGACATATACAGTTGCAAGAAAAAGTATGTGAACCCTTTGGAATGATATGGATTTCTGCACAAATTGGTCATAAAATGTGATCTGATCTTCATCTAAGTCACAACAATAGACAATCACAGTCTGCTTAAACTAATAACACACAGAGAATAAAATGTTACCATGTTTTTTATTGAACACACCATGTAAACATCCACAGTGCAGGTGGAAAAAGTATGTGAACCCCTAGACCAATGACATCTCCAAGAGCTAATTGGAGTGAGGTGTCAGCCAACTGGAGTCCAATCAATGAGATGAGATTGGAGGTGTTGGTTACAGCTGCCCTATAAAAAACACACACCAGTTCTGGGTTTGCTTTTCACAAGAAGCATTGCCTGATGTGAATGATGCCTCGCACAAAAGAGCTCTCAGAAGACCTACGATTAAGAATTGTTGACTTGCATAAAGCTGGAAAGGGTTATAAAAGTATCTCCAAAAGCCTTGCGGTTCATCAGTCCACGGTAAGACAAATTGTCTATAAATGGAGAAAGTTCAGCACTACTGCTACCCTCCCTAGGAGTGGCCGTCTTGTAAATATGACTGCAAGAGCACAGTGCAGACTGCTCAATGAGGTGAAGAATCCTAGAGTGTCAGCTAAAGACTTACAAATGTCTCTGGCATATGCTAACATCCCTGTTAGTGAATCTACGATACGTAAAACACTAAACAAGAATGGATTTCATGGAAGGATACCACAGAGGAAGCCACTGCTGTCCAAAAAAAAACATTGCTACACTTTTACAGTTTGCACAAGAGCACCTGGATCTTCCACAGCAGTACTGGCAAAATATTCTGTGGACAGATGAAACCAAAGTTGAGTTGTTTGGAAGCAACACACAACACTATGTGTGGAGAAAAAGAGGCACAGCACACCAACATCAAAACCTCATCCCAACAGTAAAGTATGGTGGTGGGGGCATCATGGTTTGGGGCTGCTTTGCTGCGTCAGGGCCTGGATGGATTGCTATCATCGAAGGAAAAATGAATTCACAAGTTTATCAAGACATTTTGCAGGAGAACTTAAGGCCATCTGTCCACCAGCTGAAGCTCAACAGAAGATGGGTGTTGCAACAGGACAACGACCCAAGGCATACAGGGAGTGCAGATTAATTTTATTATTGAACAACAACCATGTTCTCAATGAACCCAAAAAACTCATTAATATCAAAGCTGAATATTTTTGGAAGTAGTTTTTAGTTTGTTTTTAGTTTTAGCTATTTTAGGGGGATATCTGTGTGTGCAGGTGACTATTACTGTGCATAATTATTAGGCAACTTAACAAAAAACAAATATATACCCATTTCAATTATTTATTTTTACCAGTGAAACCAATATAACATCTCAACATTCACAAATATACATTTCTGACATTCAAAAACAAAACAAAAACAAATCAGTGACCAATATAGCCACCTTTCTTTGCAAGGACACTAAAAAGCCTGCCATCCATGGATTCTGTCAGTGTTTTGATCTGTTCACCATCAACATTGCGTGCAGCAGCAATCACAGCCTCCCAGACACTGTTCAGAGAGGTGTACTGTTTTCCCTCCTTGTAAATCTCACATTTGATGATGGACCACAGGTTCTCAATGGGGTTCAGATCAGGTGAACAAGGAGGCCATGTCATTAGATTTTCTTCTTTTATACCCTTTCTTGCCAGCCACGCTGTGGAGTACTTGGAAGCGTGTGATGGAGCATTGTCCTGCATGAAAATCATGTTTTTCTTGAAGGATGCAGACTTCTTCCTGTACCACTGCTTGAAGAAGGTGTCTTCCAGAAACTGGCAGTAGGACTGGGAGTTGAGCTTGACTCCATCCTCAACCCGAAAAGGCCCCACAAGCTCATCTTTGATGATACCAGCCCAAACCAGTACTCCACCTCCACCTTGTGTGTCTTGTTCAGTGGTGGTCGTCTTTCAGCCTTTCTTACCTTGGCCATGTCTCTGAGTATTGCACACCTTGTGCTTTTGGGCACTCCAGTGATGTTGCAGCTCTGAAATATGGCCAAACTGGTGGCAAGTGGCATCTTGGCAGCTGCACGCTTGACTTTTCTCAGTTCATGGGCAGTTATTTTGCGCCGTGGTTTTTCCACACGCTTCTTGCGACCCTGTTGACTATTTTGAATGAAACGCTTGATTGTTCAAAGATCACGCTTCAGAAGCTTTGCAATTTTAAGAGTGCTGCATCCCTCTGCAAGATATCTCACTATTTTTGACTTTTCTGAGCCTGTCAAGTCCTTCTTTTGACCCATTTTGCCAAAGGAAAGGAAGTTGCCTAATAATTATGCACACCTGATATAGGGTGTTGATGTCATTAGACCACACCCCTTCTCATTACAGAGATGCACATCACCTAATATGCTTAATTGGTAGTAGGCTTTCGAGCCTATACAGCTTGGAGTAAGACAACATGCATAAAGAGGATGATGTGGTCAAAATACTCATTTGCCTAATAATTCTGCACTCCCTGTAGAAGTAAATCAACAACAGAATGGCTTAAACAGAAGAAAATACACCTTCTGGAGTGGCCCAGTCAGAGTCCTGACCTCAACCCGATTGAGATGCTGTGGCATGACCTCAAGAAAGCGATTCACACCAGACATCCCAAGAATATTGCTGAACTGAAAAAGTTCTGTAAAGAGGAAATGGTCAAGAATTACTCCTGACCGTTGTGCACGTCTGATCTGCAACTACAGGAAACGTTTAGTTGAAATTATTGCTGCCAAAAGGAGGTTCAACCAGTTATTAAATCCAAGGGTTCACATACTTTTTCCACCTGCACTGTGGATGTTTACATGGTGTGTTCAATAAAAACATGGTAACATTTAATTATTTGTGTGTTATTAGTTAAAGAGACTGTGATTGTCTATTGTTGTGACTTAGATGAAGATCAGATCACATTTTATTTGTGTAGAAATCCATATAATTCCAAAAGGGTTCATATACTTTTTCTTGCAACTGTATATGTGAGAACATGATCAAAAGGTGAAACATCAATAACTGACCTTCTACCAAAGGGCCGCCACAGATAAGAAAACAGACATGCAGTAATAAAGCTGTATATACAGGTGCAGATATGGACAAATAACATGCTGGTTAGGTTGGATTCACATCACCGTTTTATTTTCTGTTCTTCTGTTTCATCAGAAGAACAGAAAAAAAGGATCCTGTAAAATGAAAACAGTAACGTGAATCCAGCATTACCTGAAATGGTCACTACTGCACTAGGCTCCTACACACCCTCTAGTGGCAGATGCAGAAAGCTAGTAGAAAAAAATAAAATAAAATTACATTCTCTCATCACAAATAATTTTCAAAATAGAAGTCCAATAATGTTAATAGCTGTTTAAAGGGATTTATATTATTTCTACAACAAATAGACTTTTCATTTTTGGCCATTTTTTTGGGCTGTGTTTGGTGCTGCTGTTAATCTGCGCTAATGGCCAGGCTTTGAACAGAATCAGTCCCCCACCTAACCCCACCCCTGGCAGCTAACAATATAGCCCCCTTTTTCTTTACCAGTAGATATTGTGGGATAAAGAGTGGTAATGATAGATACCGTATGACATCCACAGTATGCCCTCCACCGGAAAGATATCTCTTAGCCAGGATGTGCAGTGACCTGGCTATAAGAAGAACTGAGCGTGTGCGTCCAGAAGCACTCAGCTGCACAAAAAACTGTAGCTGGACGCGAAGGATACTATACCCTTCAACCACCAGGTGGCCCCATAGGAGCCGAATGTCCTAACTCTTCCCCTGATCTTTTTTTTTAACTGAATGTAAATGGTAAACATTATTCATTACTTAGGATCTACACAAGGACATTAAATGGGGACAACTTCTTTTACAAGTCCATGGTGTAGTGTAAATGCTTACCTGAGCAGATGGGTCACTGACTTCCTCCAAACTCCATCAATGCATCACCCAGACATTAAAAGGATATATAAAGCCAAGAATGTACATGTTCCAAGGTTGAAGAAGAATCTACCGTATGTACAATACAATCTACATGTTCCAGGAAATTCCTTATGAGAATATCAATATTCGAGCATAAACATAACCGCAGAACAGCAAAAACTGTCCGAGGATCAATCCCCTGCCGAACACATAACATGCCCGGGCTCAGGGGGCATGCTGGCCAACGCAGCCAACAGAGACTGGAGGAAACCGGACAGGTTTTTAATTCAAGAATAAAGATGGATCTTAAGAAATACAAGGAATCTTATGTCTTTCTCCTTGTTCAGGGCCAAATAACAGCAGGAAACCCACCAAACAGAAAAAAAAGGGATTAACGTACTTTATTTTTGCCCATTTCACTTTTTAGTTGTCTTGTACTGAAAATATGAACATCTAGGAGTAGGCGGGTTCTCTCTACATAACAAGTCACCATACTCTCATCACCAATAGCTGACCAGAGGTTGGTAAAAGGGTCATCAGAAAATGATCTATTGTTTAAAGGGAACCTGCCATGTGGATATATTTGTCTGGTCACATGACCCTCCATCAGCAGCCATTTTATGGACAGGACCTCCCAGTGGACAGCACAAAAAGACTTGGCAAACAAGGGGGGGGGGGGCATACGAAATATAGAAAAGGGCACAGAATATATTATTAAGTGACATATAGACATCTTACGTACACATTCATCAACAGTACCCAGAAAGTGGACAACCCCTCTAACTCCAGTAGAAGCATGTCTCAGAACCTCCGTATTAGTCACATGCCAAATCTGAACAGGGCCATGTAAAATATTCCTAATTAAAATGTGCAACCACTCTGCTCCCTTGAATCCTGAATGCTGTCACGAGCACACCTTGTATCTGACACAGCAGACCGTGGCATTTGAAATCTGAATAAATGCATAGCTAACCTGCAAAACAGATCTCCTCATACAGAGCAAATGCTGTATATTCCTGCTGTACCCAAACTGCAGCGTATGATAAAAACAGGTACGATTTTACTTTTAGGGAGTGGACCTGGAGCAGATAGATGAGCCTTAGGGCTCATGCACACGACCGTTGTTGTTTTGCGGTCCGCAAATTACACACTGGACAAGTGCATTCTGTATTTTGCAATCAGCAAGTCCCTAATAGAACAGTCTTATCCTTGTCCGTAATGCGCACATTAATAGGACGTTTTATTTTTTTGCAGAACGACCATGGAATGCAGATGGAGTCATTTCCGCTTTTTGCAGCCCCACTGAAGTAAATGATTCCGCATACAGGCCGCAAAAATAACGGAACGGACAAAAAATACGTTTGGACAAAAGTCCTTATAAGGCTACTTTCACACTAGCGTTGTTTTAATCCGGCGTTCAATTCCGACACCGGAACTGCCCGCCGGATCCGGAAAAACGTGTGAAAACGGATTACATTTGAATCCTGATCAGGATTTTTATCACAATGAAAAAATGCATTGGAAAAAACGGATCCGCCATTTATGGACTTTAACTTTTTTTTCACATTTTTCGGGTTTAACATGCAAAAGCCGGATCCGTTTTGACTGAACACACAGTGGCAGATCCGGCGTTAATGCAAGTCAATGGGAAAAAGGCCTGATCCGGCGTTCAGTCAAAGTGTTCAGGCTTTTTGGCCGGAGGTAAAAATACTGCATGCTACGTTTTTCTGAAAAGCCTGATCAGTCAAAAAGACTGAACTGAAGACATCCTGATGCATCCTGAAGGACTGACTCTCCATTCAGAATACATTAGGATAAAACTGATCAGTTCTTTTCCGGATTTGAGCCCCTAGGACGGAACTCAGCGCCGGAAAAGAAAAACGCTAGTGTGAAAGTAGCCTAACCCATATGTTTTTTCTTAACAAATACCTAAATGCTATTGCTCATAAACCTTCTATACCTGACAAATACAATTAGGGCGCATTCACACGACCGTATTTACGCGTCCGCATCCAGACCCATTCATTTAAATGGGGCCGATAAAGATGCGGACAGCACACTGTGTGCTTTGCGCCCCTATACAGCTCTGTATAGAGCACATGCGCAGTACATACTGTGAAGCCGATGCCCATAGTACATGCTGTAATGTGCAGGCGGAGAGTTAGTCTACGCAAGATCTGGAGGCAGGGGATCAGTGATATCGCTGCGAGAGGGTAAAGACATCAGGTGTGCTTGGGCTCTTTTAAAGAAAACACCGACCTATGGACTTGGTGCTTGATTTCCAGGTACATCAAAGCACTTTACTGGGGATTAGAAAGGCGATAAGGCAATAAAAGGTATTTTTTTGCAAAGTAAAAGTGTACTACAGTCCTTTTAAGGACTCATGTTTTTATTTTGATTCAACAGTGTCATCCTTTAAAAAGCAACAAGTAAAATAATGAATTACAGATATAGGAAATCATCAGCTATGGACAGCCATGTAAACCAAAGGAGATGAAGAATATGCTTGGCAGAGACAGCACCTCATATAGTGCTTCTATTTAGAACAGGCCCTCAACAAAGGAATCGCGGCGTCAACAAACCACTGCTTTTATGCCTGATAAAGGGTATTAACCCAAAATGTTCCACTTTACACTTGCAAATCTACCAGAATATCTGGGAAGCTCCTGGAAAAAGGGGAGACCTCCCAGACTCCTGGAAGAGCTAGAAAAAAAAACAAAAAAAAAAAACTGCTGGGTGCTGAATGAAGGTCTGCTTTAATTGTACAGTAAGTAGGGCTGGGATGGTGTGACATCAGACTCCTGCCCGTAAGCTAAACGGGCATTGAGGGGTGCAAGCGCTGCAAAAAAAGAAAAGAAAAAAGGGCATGATCTAATAAAAGGAGCATCTCCCCAAAACCACCATCAAGTATGTATTAAATACACAAGTGGTGTATACTGGCTCTATATATCAGATAAGATCTGAAACATACTCATTTGGAGCAGACCTGAATAGGAGTGCTATTTTTTTGATTTATTAAACAAATATTGCACAAGTATCTACCAAATATAAGCGGAGGTGCCGCCCAGGCTAAATACAATATAACATGACTCAACAGTTCAAGCACAGTAAATACACTGCTCAAATAAATAAAGGGAACACTTAAACAACACAATGTAACTCCAAGTCAATCACACTTCTGTGAAATCAAACTGTCCACTTAGGAAGCAAAAATGAGTGACAATCAATTTCACATGCTGTTGTGCAAATGGAATAGACAACAGGTGGAAATTATAGGCAATTACCAAGACACCCCCAATAAAGGAGTGGTTCTGCAGGTAGTTCCTATGCTTCCTGGCTGATGTTTTGGTCACTTTTGAATGCTTCCGGTGCTTTCACTCTAGTGGTAGCATGAGACGGAGTCTACAACCCACACAAGTGGCTCAGGTAGTGCAGCTTATCCAGGATGGCACATCAATGCGAGCTGTGGCAAGAAGGTTTGCTGTGTCTGTCAGCGTAGTGTCCAGAGCATGGAGGCGCTACCAGGAGACAGGCCAGTACATCAGGAGACGTGGAGGAGGCCGTAGCAGGGCAACAACCCAGCAGCAGGACCGCTACCTCCGGCTTTGTGCAAGGAGGAACAGGAGGAGCACTGCCAGAGCCCTGCAAAATGACCTCCAGCAGGCCACAAATGTGCATGTGTCTGCTCAAACGGTCAGAAACAGACTCCATGAGGGTGATATGAGGGTCCGACGTCCACAGGTGGGGGTTGTGCTTACAGCCCAACACCGTGCAGGACATTTGCCATTTGCCAGAGAACACCAAGATTGGCAAATTCGCCACTGGCGCCCTGTGCTCTTCACAGATGAAAGCAGGTTCACACTGAGCACGTGACAGATGTGACAGAGTCTGGAGACGCCGTGGAGAACGTTCTGCTGCCTGCAACATCCTCCAGCATGACCGGTTTGGCATTGGGTCAGTAATGGTGTGGGGTGGCATTTCTTTGGAGGGCCGCACAGCCCTCCATGTGCTCGCCAGAGGTAGCCTGACTGCCATTAGGTACCGAGATGAGATCCTCAGACCCCTTGTGAGACCATATGCTGGTGCGGTTGGCCCTGGGTTCCTCCTAATGCAAGACAATGTTAGACCTCATGTGGCTGGAGTGTGTCAGCAGTTCCTGCAAGACGAAGGCATTGATGCTATGGACTGGCCCGCCCGTTCCCCAGACCTGAATCCAATTGAGCACATCTGGGACATCATGTCTCGCTCTATCCACCAACGTCACGTTGCACCACAGACTGTCCAGAAGTTGGCAGATGCTTTAGTCCAGGTCTGGGAGGAGATCCCTCAGGAGACCGTCCGCCACCTCATCAGGAGCATGCACAGGCGTTGTAGGGAGATCATACAGGCACGTGGAGGCCACACACTACTGAGCCTCATTTTGACTTGTTTTAAGGACATTACATCAAAGTTGGATCAGCCTGCAGTGCGTTTTTCCACTTTAATTTTGAGTGTGACTCCAAATCCAGACCTCCATGGGTTGAAAAATTTGATTTCCATTTTTAAATTTTTGTGTGATTTTGTTGTCAGCACATTCAACTATGTAAAGAACAAAGTATTTCAGAAGAATATTTCATTAATTCAGATCTAGGATGTGTTATTTTTGTGTTCCCTTTATTTTTTTTGAGCAGTGTATAAATAATACAATAACTAAAAAAGCAAGAACAAACCACTCAAGCTAAAGGTATAGAACACATGCAGACAACAGGAATCTGTCCAGGGAACACATTTATTAAAATATCAGTAGGCCAAATGGGACCGTACATGGCCAATGGTGTCCCCAAAAGGCTGGGTCAATATGGTTTTACTGCAGCCTTCAGTCTCACAATCTCTTAGGAATGTAGATTACTTTATACATGGGACCATACTATAGTACTGGCTTATAGATCTTATACTGGCTGTAATCTCACAGCCTGGCTTTATAAGTTTAATTCTTTCAGCAAAAAAATGTGAAAAGTTAAAAATGTAATAAAAAGTTTGACAAGACCATAAAGGAACACGGCTATATAATGGATTGCCTGAGCTATGAAACACATCTTTACTACTTCAAAACACTTTATACAACACTTACAAGGCCAAACCAGATTACAAGAACATTAAGTTGCTCCTTTCGTGAAGGCTTCTATTGTAGGGGATATCTGGGCAGTTGTAGACATATACCTAATATACAGCTATGTGGCCACACAGTGATGCTCGGTTACCTTGACACTGCTTATGGTCATTGCCTCCTACTACTAGATTTTGGACATGAGAAGCAGACACCGATAGTACTGGCATAGAAATCCTAGACCTAAATCAACTACAGGTGGAGAACTGCTCAAAATGTTGACCCTGGCACTTTAATAATAAGGCAATGCACAATGAGGCAGATTTACCAGGACTGCCCCTTATTATCCAAGTTTTAGGCCCAGTCCACACTTCAGTGATTGTGAGCCAAAACCAGGTGCAAGTCAAAAACACAGAACAAGTGGAGCTCTTTCCATTACACCTTATCTCTGTTGCCTCCACTCGTAGTTTTATCTCACAATCACTGATGGAAATCACTGACCAAACCACTGATGTGTGAACTAGCTTGGAACAACCAGGCTGTCCCACCACACTAAGTAATTGGGGAAAAAGGGCCTTGGTAAGATGAGTGACTAAGAACCTAATGGTCACTGCCGCTGAGCTCTAAAGGTCCTGTGTGCAGACATGAGAAACTTCCAGAAAGCCAACCATTACTTCTGCATTCCACTAACTTGGCCTTTATGGCAGGGTGTCCAGAAAGAAGGCTCTCCTCAGTAAAAGACACACGAAAGCCCACCTGGAGCTTTAAAAAAAACAAACAAAAAAAAAACACCACCACTAAAGGACTCTCAGACCATGAGAAACAAGATTCTTTGGTCTGATGAAACTAAGATTGGCCTCAATTCTAAGCATCAAGCCTGGGAGGAAGCCAGGCACTGACCAATACCATATTTACAGTGAAGTGTGGTGGTAGTATCATGCTGTGGGGATATTATTTAGCAGTTGGGACTAGGAGGCTGGTCAGGATTAAGGGAAAGGTGAAGGGAACAAAGCACATAGATATTCTTAATGACAACCTGATCCAGAGGCTCACCTTCCAACAAGACAATGACCCTAAGAACACAGCCAAGGTAACACAGGGGTGGATTAGGAACAACTCCGAGAATGTCCTTGAGTGGCCCAGCCAGAGCCCTGACTTGAACCCAAAAGAAGATCTCTGGAGTGAGCTGAAAAAAGACATAAGTCCATCAAGTTCGACCAAGGGATGGGTGTGGTGTGACCCAGTCAGACCCAGACTTCTACCCATTTTCAAGTATTAATGTTATTTGATTTTAAGAACTCATGTAAGCTTTTCTTTTCAAAACTATCCACTGTTCCTGCCATGACCACATTCTGAGGTACAGTATTCAGACAGCTGCCAAAGCAAACCAGAGCAAAAACTAAACCATGAGGAAAACTACCTGTAGAGATCGGAGACATGACAGAGTTTGAGAGAATCTGCAGAGAAGAATAGCAGATACCGTAATTCCCAAATCCAGATGTGCAAACCTCGTGGCATCATACCCAAGAATACTGCAGGCTGTAATCGCTGCCAAAGGTACTTCTACTACTGTAAGTCCTGAGCAAAGGGTCTAAACTTATGTCAATGCAAGATATTAGTTTTTAGATTTTTGGTTTTAGATTTCAAACACATTCTTTTTTCACTTTGTCATTATGGGGTATGAAGTGCAGAATGTTAGCAAAAACTTCATATATTTTTATTTCATTTTAGAAAAAGGCTGCAACATAAAATGCGTACATTGTACGCCAGATGAGCTGTGGTTCTCCGCGGAGAACCTAAGAGAAACACAAACCTGCGTGCACACTTATTGCGTTATTTAAAGGGAATGTGTCATAAGAAAATATGTCATAAGCTATTTCAAAATCACTTTTTTCATGTTTAACATATTTTTTAATAATTTTTGATGTAGTTTTTAATTTTACATGTATTCCATATATTTAAAAAAAATACATATAAATTCCTGCAGTTTTAGCACTGGCCACTATGTCTAATAATTGGTGCCACTTCTTGGTCTGTAAAGACCACTTTACTGCAGTTAACTCATTCTAATCCTGCCTGTAATAAGGAGATATCACCTCTGTGTATAGATAACGCAGGATCCACCATTCCCAGTAGGTGATTGTCAGAGCTTATCTATTCTTTCCTTGTACAATGACCTCTGCACAGGGCACAGAACAGGCCTAGAAAACTCTCCAATAGAAGTCAGGGAGGTCTCCTCCTGACCATTGTGTCTATGGACCATGGGGCTGCTGTAAAGCAATCTTCTTAAGGCTTTCTAAATGCAGTTATGAAAATCTCAGGCAAGATGGCCGCCCCATCACCATGTTCAGGCAATGGAATAAAAAAAAGCTACAATCAAAAAATAAAAACAGATTAAATAAAAGGAGATGCGTTACTATCTGTGACCAAACATTCATAGCAAGGTTCACTTGGCCAAAAATCAGCCAACAAACAAGCAAATGGTTGTTTGACGGCTGATTGGATTTATAGGTGAGCAGGTCAGCGGCACCACCCCAAGTGTAACAGGCAATGCAGTGCCGACGTCATGTACAGAGCAGGGGGAGAAGGATCAGAGCAATGATTGTACATCTCGCCGACAGTTTTGATTGACCCGTCTAAACGCTGTTGAAGCTAGCACCGATCGACTTGTTTGATTGTTGATCAGAGCTCGTTTGGCCTAAGGGACCCCTAAGACAGACAGGACTATCAATGTCTCACCCTGAGAACACTAATCCCTTCAATAAACCAAGCCTCTTGTAAAACAGTAGTAGTAGTATGCACAGGACAACACATAAATCTAACCACATTATCAAAACTGAAATAATAGCAACTAAGCAAACGCTCCGGGTAACCGCCTCACCAGTAAAACCGAGGACTCTGGACCTAGTAATATTTTACTGCAGCAATAAAAAGATGGGGTATTTACTTTAAGAAGAAAACTGGTAGAGATAGAAGAAAAGTGCACATGGAAGGAAATCGCCTTAGAGAATCGAAAGAGCAAAAAGACATGGGTGAAGTCCAGCAAATATCAGGGACTGAACATCCCAACATCTCTCCGTCCTACCCAACGTGAGCGACAGAGATGAATGCACTAGACATGAATTACAGGTAGGCTTCTGCAATTCTGTACTGCACACAGCAAGCAGAGATGTGATGCACGTGGTAGCCTACTGCTAAGTATCAGATACTGAATGAAGCCGGGTCTAGTCCAAGTGCACACCATGCAAATAGAGGGCTCCCGCAGGAATAAATCGGAATTATGCGTACAGCGCAGCACGCTATGCTGTTACCGCAACCGAGATGGGAATATCCCTTTAAAAATATATATATATCTGGGGTAAGCAGCAATATCCCTGGACATAGCACCCATTTTTGCTTGTTTCCAGTGCCGCCGCCTTCTTCCTTTTTTTTTATATATATATATATATATATGGATCTATTCACATGACCGTATGTTTGGTCCATGTGCTATCTGTGTGCACAGTCTCATAGAACTAAAGATCCCTTTACATGGGCGCATTCTGCAGAAAGGAAACGTTCCTTGCTGGCAATCGCCTGCTCGTCAGTGAAGGAGACCTCTGCATTTACATGCTGCGATCTCCTCCACAGTATAAGGCCCCCTGCACACGAACGGGTGCTTCCCGTTGCCGTATTGCAGACCGCATTTGCGGATCCGCAATACACAGGTGCCGTTCCGTGGGCATTCCGCATCACGGATGCGGACCCATTCATTTGAATGGGTCCGCAAATCCGGAGATGCGGAATGGTACGGAACAGAAGCACGGAACGGAACCCTACGGAAGCACAACGGAGTGCTTCCGTGGGGTTTCGTCCCGTACTTCCGTTCCGCAAAAAGATAGAACATGTCCTATCTTTTTGCGGAACGGCCGGTTCGCGGACCCATTCAAGTGAATGGGTCAGCGATCCGCTGTGGCTGTCCCACGGACTGTGTTCGTGCATTGCGGCCCGCAGCACGACCACAGGGCGCACACGTTCGTGTGCAGGGGGCCTAAGGAGGAGAAGCTTTACGTGCAACAGCAACACCCTTATTGCACCTTGTCGCTCATTTGCATAAAATAAAAGGGCGAATATCTCAGAAGTGGGGACACCAATAGAGATGGGGCAAAGTGTGCTGCTTCAGCTGCCAAGCGTACCTCTCCAAAGTCATTTGGGTTTATATGGCCTTTAATGACTAGTAGAGCAGTTACTCTCTGCATTTATGTCACTGTCAAAGCGGGCGTACCATTCCTGAACTGTCTGGGTCGCGGCGGTCGTCCTGTCCTAGCTACTTCCCTGGTAGACGGCTGATGACCCTAAAGGGACTGGCAGGGAACTGCTTTAAGATAAGGACTGTATATTGGCCGCCATATAACAGGGTGCAGTACATGCAGCAGCTGTATGACGTGCCTGGCACAACGCCGTGCATTTATCTGCCCCGCAGCCACATCAGCCCAGCTTTCATCCACAGTACTGGTCTTTTTATGGAGTCATTGTACTGAGCAAACAATGGAGGTTTTCGTGCACAGGATGAGACACCTGCCTTGCACTTCTTGACAAACCACCTGGATATCAGATAAAAAGCTCTTTATAAGCAGATTACAGACTACCAGCCTTATACAAGCGGAGTCTGTGTTCAACAACCCCAGGCAGGTGCTTCATACAAAGGAGCCGAACTGCTACTCGGTGAAAAGGCCATGACGTCCAGCTCTCTACAACTGACCTCTTTATGGGGATATTACTAACAACTGAAAATGTCAGACATGAAGACGTCCATTACCCACCGCAATTATTACACTGACGAAGGAAACGGACGGATGTGTGAGACCAAGACAGGAGCGATTGGCTAAATTATCATCAAAAACTCCTAGCTCAAACATGGACAAAAAAAAGTTCCTATGTAGTTAGTGCAAATAAATAGAACAAGCGAACATGTACCCCTTAATAACGGGGTTTTCCAGGCCTACTATGGTTGTTAACCCCTTCCTGACTGCCCACTGGCTATATACATCCTATATGCACAACATACCCTGTGCAGATAGGACGTATATAAACGGTCAGGCAGCGCTGGGATTATAACCTCCTGCAGTCTAGCAGGAGCAGGTCGGGTCCCAGCCGACAGACACAGCGGGGACCCTGAGGAGAAGACACGAGCGGTTTATTACCGCTTCTGCCTTCTCCTGTGCCGGCAGGAGATCAGTGAACGAGGTATGGAGAGCAGGAAGCGGCCAAGCTGCTTCCTCTGTTAGGCCCTGCGGTCATGTGACCGCTGTGGGTGTCTAAGGCATGGGCAGAGCTGCAGGGTCTAAGGAGACCCTGATGAGCACTGCCGTGTGTCATGCCCCCACAGGGGGCTGTTTTCCCCTGTAACTGGGGCTCCTGTGGACGCCCCAATAACAGTGGAAACAGTGAAACAAAAAGAAAGCCAGTGTCCTCCAGAGGTCGTTTGATGACCTCCTGGGGGACATATTATGTGCCAAAAATAAATTAAAATATAAGTAATAAATAAATAAAAAATACAAAAATAAATAAATAAATGCTGTCGCTAACGGAAAGCATTACCATAGGCTCCCCGTTTACTCAAACCTATGCATATTATATATCAAAATGATCGTCACAAAATAAGGAACCCATTGCAATAATACATTTTTGTGCAAGTTTTAATATTTAAGAAATAAAAAGCTATAATAAAAAAATGACTTCTTAATAAGAATTAGCGGTTTTCCCCTAAATGAAACCTAAAAAAAAGGGGGAAAAATCTCTTTAAAAAAAAAAACTCCATGAAAATAAAAAGTCCTAAGTCTCAAGTAAAAAACATTATTTTGTTAGTCAAACAAATAGAAAAGTTAGGGTCACTAATCCCCCCCCCCAAAAAATCTGAAAAATTGCCTGGACATTCAGGACGTTTTTTGGCCCAGTCATGAATGAGGTGCTCATACAGTTGCTTACCTCATGAACAATTTTTGCCCATGCTTTTTTTTTTTTTTTTTTTTTTTTAACTCCTGCCCATTTTTTACCATGTGAACAAATCCCTCTGGTCTCTTTCTATCCTGTATGTAGCTCTTCCTGGTGCTGTATCCAACAGCCAGAGAGGGTAAGGAAGTGAAAGACGACCTATGTTAGAACGTGGCATAACTTCCCGTTATACCGTAATGAATAAGCTTCATTTACATAAAACCCCAAAAAGTAAACATTAAAAACCAGGAATTGACCAAGTTCTGAGGGCAGTCTTATTTCCGCTCTCATTTCCTTCAGCTTTCGTAACTTCGCTTCTCTCTTGTCGTCCGGGGCCTATTCTCTTGAATTTCCCTCACCGCTGATGACTGATATACCTTTACAACGTCTCAAGCTGCAGATTTCCCATTAGGTTACTGAGTTGCCATGTGCACGATGACTATTATAATGGGCCCCACTGGGAGCTTTTCGAATAGGCCAGAGGCACGTTATGTCACCTTGCTGAACACAAGTGAGGCTTCAGCCCTCAGTTCGGTTTGTTCTCGGAAATAAATACTAATTATTAATAAGTAAAAAAGAAGAAGAATAAGGGTAAAAAAAAATAGGCATGGCCTTACTTTTAACTCCTATTCTTATTGTTTGTTAAGCCACTTCGTAAAATATAGACAGGATATGGCACCATACAATGTTCCTCCAGCCACCACCTTGCCGGGCTCCGTTCCCGAAATAGGTGCAGGTCCCAGTGGTGGGACCCGGACCTATAAGACAATGGGGGCATAATCCTAGCGATATGCCCCCATTGTCTACGATGAGACAACCCTTAAGACTGTGAGCCCCTGGGGACAGCAAGCAATGGTAACATCTGTAAAGTGCTGTGGAATAGGTCAACGCTGTATAATAAAGTGAAATGCAAAAAATAATAATACAATATACTTCATCAAAAACATGATGTCTATACAGATTAGGTAAATGATGGACTGATTGGATTTCAACATGCCTGATCCTGTTCTCGCATGAAATAAGCCATCACTGCAGGAATCTGGCAGCAGTATATTGTCATATCCTCACTGACCAAAGCATGAACGTAAATGGGGGTAGAGGGGGGAAAAGTTGTGGTAAAACGACAGCTAAGGTGGACCTTTAGGCCCACATGGGCATTTTTCTCTAGGTTATGTTCCGCAGGTACCACAAAAACACTATTGCAAAAAAAGGTGAGGTGGGTTGGACTTTAACCCCTTAAATTCTTAGCTTTGGCCACATTTTGAAAGATCGAAAAATCAGCTGAATGACGTAACTGACGTGCTACTATTGGAAAGTAATGCCCCTTGAAATTCATCAAATAGGACCTGTCACCTCTCCGGACATGTCTGCTTTAGTAAAACTAGTATTCCACATGAAAGAACATTTCTGGAGCACCTTTTCTTAGAAGCTCTGGCTGTTACCAGTTAGTGTGGGTGTCCCTGCACAGTCGTTACTGGTCGCGTCAGACTGGGCAATAGACACAACCCAACGAGCAGCGCCTAGTGAGCAATCCAGTCATACATTTCTAGTAAGGAGAATGGAGGAATGGCACAATATAGGAGTTACAAGAACAGATGTACAAGTAGTTACGGCATGACAAAAGCAAGTGGTTACTAAAACAGACATGTCAGGAGAGATGAGGGGTCCTTACAGTGGAAGGAGCAGAGGCTGACCAGTGCCGAGGTGGATGAAACGCGCAGTAGGGGCAAAAAAACTAATAAATTAGACATTACTACATTTCAAAGCCAAAGAGGTATGTCCCAGAGAAAGGGAACCGTTTCACTGGGGGCTTTTTTTGGAGGTGGCTCCCTATGAGTCAAAGTCTGTACAATTTTTTAACAAGCTTTGGAACATGACAAGGGAAAATAGCCAAGTCAAATATCTGCTTGGCTACATGTCCCTGTCACGTTCCAAGGCTTGGTAAATGGTCTGACTGACTCATAGGGGGTCACTCACCAAAGGTGGGGCCAGCGAGACGGTTCTCGTGCTCTTGGAGATACCTCTTTGCACATAAGTTTCCCATAAAGCACTGCCTGTAAGTATCCATACACAGTCATAATACAGAATTATTTATATATATATAATGAAGGACGTATGTATGTATATGTGTATGTATGTATGTTCCGCGATCACTCAAAAACGCAACCATCGATTTCAACGAAACTTGGTATGCACATCCCTTAATACCTGGAAAGAAATCTTGTGGGGGTCCCAGCTCTCTAGGACGTACCGTTCCTGAGATATTCCAAAAAATGACCTGCATTAGCCAATACAAGCCTGCAAGTCTTTCTCTTTATCTCTTTATATCCCAACTGCCATACACACGGTCACATGTCCCTTATCAGCCAATAGAAGCTCACAGTTTTACTTCAGGTTTCCATAACAACACAGCCATTTTTCTTCACTGCTGTAGGTCAGCTGTAGGCCAGGGCTACACGACAACATGTGTCACACGACACATAGGGCACAACTACACTGCTACATGTGTCGTGTCGCAGTATGTCACATGTCGCAGTGCCTATCAGCCTATCATTATAAAAATTGTTGAGACAAAATGTTTAGCGACACATTTCTTCGTGGCCCTAGCATTAAAGGGGCAGGGCGCTGTGGAGGTCACTGTTAAAGGGGTGGACACTGTGAAGGTCACTGTTAAAGGGGTGGACACTGTGAAGGTCACTGTTAAAGGGGTGGACACTGTGAAGGTCACTGTTAAAGGTGACAGGGGCCACTATTAAAGGGGCAACTGCTGTGGAGGTCACTGTTAAGGCAGCAGGGTACTGTGGAGGTCACTGTTAAGGGGGTTCTACAGTTTGTTTTAACTGATGATCTATCCTCTGGATAGATCATCAGCATCTGACCGGCAGGGGTCAGACACCCGGGACCCCCGCCGATCAGCTGTTTGAGAAGGCAGCAGCGCTCCAGCAGCGCTGTGGCCTTCTCACTGTTTACCATTGGCCCAGTGACATCACGACTAGTATCAACTGGCCTGGGCGCAGCTAAGCTCTGTTCACTTGAATGGAGCTCAGCCCCGCCCAGGCCAGTTGATACAAGTCGTGACGTCACTAGGCCAGCGGTAAACCGCGAGAAGGCCGCGGAGCTGCTGGAGCGCCGCTGCCTTCTTAAACAGCTGATCAGTGGGGGCCCCGGGTGTCGGACGCCCGCTGGTCAGATGCTGATGATCTATCCAGAAGATAGATCATCAGTTAAAACAAACTGTAGAACCCCTTTAAGGGAGTGGGTTGCTGTGAAACTCACTGTTAAAGGGGCGGGCTGCTGTGGAGGTCCCATTTTAAAGTGTGGCGGGACACTGTGGGGGGGGGGGGGGTCAGTGTTATGGGCTGGGGGACTGTGGAGTTCACTGTTAAAGGAGCGGGGTACTGTAGAGGTCACTGTTATGGGGGCTACTGTTGATATCTTTTAACGACACACACAAACATTAAATGAAACAGATGAAATATACCCGTGCAAAGCCGGGTCCTTCTGCTGGTTGGGTTCTAAAGAGTATGTGTGTTTAGTTCCATGATAGCACATTTACATATTACAGGTGCCAGGACTGATTTACTGATCATGTAAATATATAGATTGGAATCAGCGGCAGTGCGGTCTAACTTCGTCTGCATTTTATAGATTTGCCGGTTTTACTTGAATAAACATATTAAAAAACATAACTGCTTAAAAAAACATAATGCGCCTTTTAATTCATGTAGAATTTCCTTTCTGCACCGTTTTTAGGGATTATGGGGGAGATTTATCATCTTCCTTGTGCCTGAAAAGTGCAACTTTAAAAAAAAATAATTCATATCTATCAGTTTACGCAACTTTCCCAAAATGGGGCAGGGCCAGTCATCCCCACAAATTTTACTTTATTTATGCCAGTTTTCTGGAACAAGCCAGAAATTACGGCATCGCTGAGTTGCCATTTCCATTTAAGAGTCCTGCGCCTCATCATAAATTAGGTGCCTTCCTTCGGCAGGGGATATCAAGACCAGCAGAGAAAGCGCTGGTCTTGATAAATTTCCCCCTCTGTTAGCTGTAAATGAATGGAAACTTACGGACAGAATAGTTCTTTCAACTAGACATAATACGTTATAGCTACACTGATAAATTGTAACAAACGAATAGGACCTGAAAGGAATTTGTGTAGCTGCTTATGTATCTAGCTCCTGGAGGATCTGATAACATGGTAGCAAAAACACACCTGTCCTCGGTCCCACCGCCGCCCTGTTCCCAGCTGCTGCCAGTTTCTGCAGGACCAGGAAGCAGCTGGGTCTTGTTACCGATGTGGCCAATCACAGGCCTCCGCGGCCCCATCCGTTATAACGTTACATCACAGTTGTGAAGTACCGTCCAAGTCAATGTGATCATTGAGGTCTGTGATTGACTGCAGCGATCACGTCACCCATCCGCTTCCTGGTCCGGCAGAGACTGGAAGCGGCCAGGAACGGAGCGCCGCTGAGACCTTGGCGTCTTCTTTTTTTTATGTTCAGTGGCACAGGTTCGTATCATAGGGGTTGTCAGCTCCAGTTGTAGGTTGAAAGAATGAAGTCATGGAAGTGTACATAATGGTGAGTTTAGCATTTTAGCACAGATAACAGACCTGTAATAATATATGTATAAAGCATGACCGTAAAGAAAAACAAAAAAACATATGCTTCATTGAAGTTGTGCCAGCATTTAAAGGGGTTGTGGCATGAAAAATATTCTACATTTTTCAAACCACCGCCTGGATCTGAATACACCCTCTGAGAAAGGACACGTCCCCTGAGCTGCCAGCCTGAAATAAATCTAACTGGAGCAATGAATGGGGAGATCTCTGGATCCATGTGAGGTACAGGGCTGGTTCTAGATTTGTTAGAAGGAGATTGTCATGTACTATATGATGTCTGATTTTCATTTCTCCATATTCGGGGTGCTTTCAGCCAAGCCAACCTACGTCACTGGACCTGAGGAGGGAAACAGCCTTAGGGTACTTTCACACTAGCGGCAGGGGACTCCGGCAGGCTGTTCCGGCAGGTGAACAGCCTGTCGGATCCTTCCTGCCGCTAGTTCACGCGTGCCCCCGGACTGCCGCTCCGTCCCTATTGACTATAATGGGGGCGGGGGCGGAGTTCCGGCGCCAGCACGGCACCGCACGCCGAGAGGCAGCCGGACTAAAAGTACTGCATGCAGTACTTTTAGTCCGGCTGCCTCTCGGCGTGCGCTGCCGTGCTGCCAACGGAACTCCGCCCCCATTATAGTCAGTCAATGGGGACGGAGCTGCAGTCCGGATCCGACAGGCTGTTCACCCGCCGGAACAGCCTGTCAGACTCCCCTGTCGCTAGTGTGAAACTAGCCTTAACTGCTCCACAATGTTGGGTTCTGGCTCCTGATAAACTTTCATGGCAGTCACGTGGCTGCTGTAGCCAATGACTGACTGGCCAAAGCTGTGATCCATGCATCACGTGATTCATTACTGCTGCAGCCAGTCAAATAGAAGATTACCGGTGGGTGCTAGAGCAGTGGCGGGGGAGAAGGGATGGGGGTGAGGGATTAACCCGAAGTAACCAAAACCCAGCTGCAAGGAGCAGGTAAATCTGTTTCCCTCCGCAGGTCCAGTGACATGGCTGGATCTTGGATCTAGCTGAAAGGCCCTTGAAGGTTTACAACCAATTAAAACATCATTTGAATAGGATTCATAATGAAAAACGGGGTACTTTTGTAATTTACTTTCTGTTATAAAAATGTTTCAGTTGCGAGATATTCACTTTACCTCATGATAATGGCTTCCCTGGTGTTTAATCTGTATAGTAATGTGCAATTCCGCTTACTGACGTGGTCGCACATGCTCAGTTTCAGCCTTCAACTGCCACTACTAGAAGCTGTGACCATTACAGAGTGGGAGATGCAACAAAAAGTACACATTTCCTGAGAAAGGACACACCCCCTGGGCTGTGATAGGGAGACAGCTGTAGCAAGAAGGACACACCCCCTGGGCTGTGATAGGGAGACAGCTGTAGCCAGAAGGACACACCCCCTGGGCTGTGATAGGGAGACAGCTGTAGCAGGAAGGACACACACCCTGGGCTGTGATAGGGAAACAGCTGTAGCAGGAAGGACACACCCCCTGGGCTGTGATAGGGAGACAGCTGTAGCAGGAAGGACACACCCCCTGAGTTGCCAGTCTGAAGAGAGTATACCAGAGCAAATGGAGCAACAAATAGAGGAGCTCTGGATCCATGTGAGGTACAGGGCTGGTTCTAGCTTTGTTAGAAAGAGGTTGTCATATGGTATATTATGTCTGTCATGTATTTACATACATCATGGCATAACCCCTTTAAATTCTGGCATAAATCCAGTCATCATACAGAAAGGATGTCGTGAGCACTTACCAGGGGTTCAGCCATCACAACTTCAATTTTTTTCTCTGCTTGAATAGCGAACTCTGCAAAGAGGCTTTTGATGACATATTCTCCAGGTTTGACATCTGGATCGATAGTAATGTTTGACATTGTGACACTTCTCTTTTCCAAAATGCAGTGGTTGATGGGAGCGACCCGCTTCTTGTTTACAGCGCTGGCCGGAGCAGAGGCTGTAGAGAGAGAAGAAGCGCACATTAACACCCCGGAGCAACGCACACTGAACGCACGTCCTGACAAAGAGGAAAAAATGACAAAATACCAGCAATGACAGCACAGCCTGGCTGATGAGCGGTGGCCGCATTCATCTGCCCTAAATTTAAGAGAAGCATTTCACTGCCCCACAGCCATGTACATCTCCATGTGCTGTGCAAATAGGAAGGGGGCCACATGTCTACGGTCCCCCCATAATGACACAGCAACAGCCAGGATGAGGGAACCCCCGCTCTGGAGATGGCTGCAGGTCTCAGAGGTGGGACTTGCATCAATCACACATGACCTGTGGACACGGTGGAACGGTCTGTGGAAATAACCTGTTAAAAATTCATCAGGAATCAAATGACTAAACAAAATTCATGAAGGAAAGAGATGCCCCTCTCAGACATATCCCTAGGATGTGCCATCAGTGTCAGATAGAGTCTCAGAGGTGGGACCCGCACCTATCTCCAGAACGGGCTCCTACAAGTGAGGCCACCCTTCATTCACCGCTATGGGACTTTTGCCCATTTTCAGAACTCCCATAGCAGTGAATGGAGAGCACGCCACACTCTTCACTTCAGGGGTCTGTTCTGGAGACAAAGAGGGTCCAAGAGGTGGGACCCACACCTGTCTGACACTGATGGCATATCCTAAAGATATGCCATTGATGTCTCAGATAGGTATAACCCCTTAACTACATTAAATTAAGAGGTGCCTCAACGCAAACATTTTTAATAGGGACCCTTATCTACCATGTGCCATATATAATACTGTGTTTATTAGGCAGGGCGGCCTTGGTTCAGATGTGACTACTACTATACTTACTTATAGGTCATCCATAAGCAACAAATAATTGTCCAGAAGTTACGTCCATCGACAAAACTGATTTTGCCACAGCTATGCTCATTTATCTTGGTAGGTCGAGCTAGCTCTACATAGGCAGGGGGCAATGAGTGTCTTCAGATTCCCTAATATTACTTATCTAGCGCTAGACTGATCCAGTCGGTTTACATCTTTCTCTTTTCTCCACACAACTGGGCTGGTTGCCCTTAAACAAATAACATTTTTAGCAGATCCCACTGAAATTGAGGGGTCTCATCTACCTAATGCCACGACGATGGAAGACTGTCAATGTAGAGTATTTATCATCCAAGATAGTAATATGCTGAAGGAGTCGTACAATCTAGTTATGAAGAATATTTTAATAGAACAAAGGACAACACATCTCTACAAGTCTTCACCCAACAACCAAAGTCCAAAAACCATCCAGCCGCCATTACTGCAACAAGCTACAACAGGATTAGACAAAATGGGCTGCCACAATGAGTAGAAAATCAGCCCTGACCGCCATGCTTTGCTCCCCCTGCACTCTTGGCTGAGAGCAATCGCACTCAGGTGGGCACTTTCTGTATAGTGTGCAAGCACGACCACTGCTGCTGGACTGTAGGGTGGTCATAACCATGGAAACAAGCAGTGTATAATGTGATGGAAAAAAAATAAATCAATCCAGCCAGCAAAGGAGGCAATATGGACAATTACAATACGTTGGTAAATGCCTGGTATTAACATTCTCTACATGATAAATGCAATTTTCTGAAGTGAGACAAGCTTGACAAGGGGAGCTTAATAAATGTGTGCCACTAACTAGAAATCTGAATATTAAAGGGTTTCCAGTTATTTCAAGTTATCCCTTCTTTACAGGATAGGTGCTAACTATTAGACCCTCACCAACCATGAGAACAGTGGTAGGTTGGCATGCCCACTTGCATGCTTGACCTGCCATGCTGCACGGGGTTATGGTTCTCATGCACAGTGGACAACATGAATTAACCAGAATACCCCTTTAAAGAAAGAAAGTTCCACACGATTGTGCCAAAACCAATCTTACAAGTAGTCCAGTAGTGAGTGGCACAACAGCTGCCCCAGTGTTCTTGGAAGGGATCACACATGGTGAGATGCCAGCATTCCTTCTTTTCACGGAGGCAAATCTAATAGTGGAATGTCCGCTCAGGAAAACATGTATATGCTGCCGTCCAGAGGACTTCATTCAGATCAAGTCTTCAGAATGTGATATTTAGGTGACGTTAGCAAAGTTCCCAAGAAGACAGGCCATGCGTGATCAGATGAAACCCAATAGATGAAATATAGAGTGAATGCCTGAACGAATTACACTAATCTGGCAATTGAACGAGCGCAGTCTCTTTTAGTCCCATGTATACTGTTGGAAGGTGAAGACAAGGATCTCCTGACTGCAGTGACCTTCCAGACTGACGGTGTCCATAATCCTGCAGTAAAACCTGCCAACATAAGGGTACGGCCACAGGATCAGGTTTCTTGATGCAGTTTTCCACGCCAAATTCACAAAAGAGCAGAAGCCGTATCTGTCTTTAATACTTACTCGCCCTTTTATGATCCCAAAATTGCATCAAGAAACCTGAACACATTGCTGCAACCTAATAATTTATACCAGAATTATCCTAACCAAGCTTAGCACTTAACAGGTGCACAAAAAATCTCCTATGGTGCCCGGAAACCCTCACTAGATGTTGGCCTCACAGCCCCATACGCATACATGCTCAGTTTTGCTTAGCTTCACACTAGAACTAAACTGCTTCGGCAGGCTGATCCGGTGGAGGAACAGCCTGCCAGAGTCCAACGCATCTGCCATAATGGAAACTGCCGGACCACCTCCAGGTCCCATGACTATAATGGGACCCAGCGGGGATAGGCCTGTTTCCAGCATTAGTGCTGAGATTCGGCCGGACAAATACCGCTGCAAGCAGAGGTTTCTGTCCTGCCGAACCCTAGCACCAATGCCGGAAACAGGCTGGATCCCCACCAGGTCCCATTATAGTTAAAGGGCTCCAGGGGGGAAAGACTATGCGAGATATGATAAACCCCAGCAGGCTGTTCCTCTACCAGACCAGCTTGCCGGAACAGTTTAGCGCTATTGTGAAGCTAACCTTAGAATATATGCGTTTTCAATAGGAAGAGAAAAGAAAACTGCTTCCAAATACCTCTGGTGAAGACCTATCTCCTGGGAGAACAGAAGGACTGGACTGTGAAATTCAACATGCCCAATCTTTCTTTCCCTCTAACATAGTCGGTCAGTGGAAAGTCAGGAGCTCCCCATGGAAATCAATACGTTGGGTTCAGCTGACAACAAATATGGATAGGGGTCTATATATCCATCAGAGACTGGGGATATCAAATTGCTCAAAATATCGAGATAAAGAAGGAAATCCAACCCTCTGAAGGCCAACACACAAAGACAGCCGGTACATCCGTGACCGATCAAAATGACTAGCCCAGGCTCCATTTCCACTTTATATATCACCTGCAAACATAGTCAATGGTAGGGGTCACTATAAAAGTTTTGTGATGTCAATTGGTTCGGTGAGGCGCTGGGTTCAGTGAGGCTGCTGCCAGGACACTGCGCAGGCCCAGACGAGTGGATCCAAGGCGCATGCGCGAGATTATGGAGCACCAAAAGAAAAAGTCAGCAAGGAGAAGAGTGAATAATTAACAGCGGGGCAGTGCTGGGCTCCGAGATAATGGGCGCGGCTGGGCTCCAACGCTCAGAGGGACAGTTGCATATGAATAAAAGCGGCCCTCCACCTTGCAAAACTACAATTCCCATCATTCCCTGACAGCCTACAGCTGTCATCCTAAAGAGGGGCATCGTGGGAGGGCCGCAGGTTGAGTATCCCTGTTTTAAACTAAATCTAGGAGACTGATGTGATGATGTGAAAAGCTTTGTAGCTAAAATCCGGATGACAGAATCCCTTTAAAGTCAAAAACAGCAGAAACATGCCCCACCTCCCCCAAAAATAACCCTTAGGCCATTTTCACACGGCCAGTGTTTTTCATCAGTATTTGTAAACCGAAACCAGAAGTGGGTCCAAAAAAACTGAAGCGGCACAGATATTTCCATTATACTTTTTTCTCTGTAGGTTCCCCTGTTGGTTTACAAATACTGACCATGTGAAAGTGGCCTAAGCATTTTGGGGCTTTGATTTTAGTTTATATAGCCTTCCTACTCATGAGGGCAAAATTAGTATGAGCTTTAAAAAAACAAACAAAAAAACATACCCTCTGTAGGGCACCCAGTGCCCCTCCTTTACTCTCTATGGACTGGCTGCTTGTACACGGCACAGACAAGTGTCCTTATCGAGGCCACTTCACATACTGCCAAGCCTGTGCCACCACAGCAGCAGAGACACTCACTCCGAGCAGTTTGTGGCTGGGAGCGGAGCCTTATAGCTTTAACATTCCTTCCCGTACATGCGTTTGCATCATCCTTTACTGAAGTCACTGACATTTCCCCAGAAGTAAAGCACTAGTAAGAATTTCCACTGTGTAGAAGAGCTAAATACCTAAGGCCACATCTACATCTCTGGTCCTGACGACATGAAGTCTGATGCTGGACCTTACAGTGATAGCCTCGTAGTAAGGCTACTTTCACACTAGCGTTTTTCTTTTTCGGCACTGAGTTCCGTCAAAAGGGCTCAATGCCGGAAAAGAACTGATCAGGTATATCCCTATGCATTCTGAATGGAGAGTAATCCCTTCAGGATGCATCCGGATGTCTTCAGTTCAGTCATTTTGACTGATCAGGCAAAAGATAAAACCGCAGCATGCTACGGTTTTATCTTTGGCCAAAAAAACTGAAGACTTGCCTTAATACCGGATCCAGCATTTTTTTTCCATAGGAATGCCGGATCCGTCCTTCCGGTCTGTGCATGCGCAGACCGAAAAAAAGGTGAAAATAAATAAATGCCGGATCCGTTTTGCAGGATGACACCGGAAAGATGGATCCGGCATTTCAATGCATTTTTCTGACTGATCAGGCATTTTTAAGACTCATCAGGATCCTGATCAGTCTTACAAATGCCATCAGTTGGCATACGTTTTGTCGGCGACGGAACTGCTTGCCGGATCACTCTGCCACAAGTGTGAAAGTAGCCTAAATGGAGGAGAGCAGCTCACATCAAAGAACAAATAGCGGGCCTCTGCAAGTCCAGGGGAACTTCTTGGAATAGCTGAGTCCTTCCAAAAACAATGTTTTGACAAGGAAAAACAGCCTTCAGTTTAGATCTTTATCATGGCACAATCTTCACTGAGGTTGTGTTTAAGGAACCATTACATTCATCTTAGGAGCAGAAGCGTGCATAATTAGATAGTCGCATTAAAAATGTCATTAAAATAGTTAAACACAACCAAAGTCGGCTGAAGTATAACAGGCAAAAGCTTGAAATAGTTAAGAAATCCCGTGGCTTTCTATAGTAAACACTCCACATAATGCTCCCCCACCTCTGCTCTGAGCGAGGGCTGCAGCGTCCATCCAGGAGAACGCCGCAGCCATCTGTGGAGCTCTTACCGTAGAAAACCTAGGGCACTTAAAGCTTTAGGGAATACTCAGAGGGTATCTGCAGTAGCAGCACATTTTAGTAGCGGCAATTTCCCTTTCTCAGCCATGCGGCTACTAAAACCATACACAAAGGTACGTTTAGGCCTCATGCACATGACCCTATTTTGGGTCTGTGTACGTTCTGCATTTTTTGCAGACCCGTTCATTTCTATGGGGCCTGCAGAAAATGCATACTGCACACCGATGTTATCAGTGTGCGGTCCTCATCCGCGCAGCCGTTCTGCAAATGATAGAACATGCCCTACACAAGAAAAGGCATTTTTATAATAGGGACCACGGAAAGTGCGGCAAGTATCTGCGGTGTGTGGACCATAGAACAAAAACGACCATGTGTGCGAGGCCTCACACAGCTTACCAGGTCTCTAGAAACACGGCATACAAATTACTACTACGAATGCTAGATTACACCATTTTGCAAGCAATTATTCAAAAATGACTCCAACATTTCATTTTTTGTTCGAGAGGAGAAAGAGTCTCCAAAAAAGAAAATTAGAAAAATCTGAAAATATTCACCATTCTGTATTTACAGCTCCTTTGTAGGTAAAATCGCCAAGAAGTAAAAGAAATTAATCTTGCAAAAAGTCTTAAACCTACTGGTCCCCATGGTTACAGACAACAAAGAAATCATGCGTAGTCTGATGCCACAGTCTTAGGGCTCACGCACATGACCGGATTTTTAGTCCCCATCCATTCCACATTTTTGTGGGATGGATGGGGACCCACTCACTTCAATGTCAGTTCCGTGGCATTTGCAAAAATTTAGAACATGTCCTATGCTTGTCTAAATTATGGATAAGGATAGGACTGTTCTATTATGGCAAAATGCGGAAGCACACGGCTGGTATCCGTGTTTTGCGGCTCCGCAATTTGCATCTGTCAGCAGATTTGTACCTATGACACTGGCTGACCTGTTACATGTGCACTTGGCTGAAGACATCTGTGTTGGTCCCATGTTCATATGTGCCCGCAGTGCTTCTAAAAATTATGGGGGTCATTTATTAAGACCGGCGTTTTAGACCCCAGTCTTAATAACCCCTATATCAGGCGGTGGATCTGCCGAAGTTATGAAGAGGCGCAGGCCTATAGATAAACTTTGACGCATTCAGTGCCAGTCTAAATGTCAAATAGCTTCCTTGCCGTCTTCCATTTAGACCATTTGCTACACCTAAACCAGGCCTAGAAAATGATGAATGAGAGCCTCCCGGACTGACCCCTTCCCCGCCACGCCCACTTTTTTTTTAGACCTGTTGTGAGTCGCAATCCGCCAGAAATACACCTAATATAGGCGTATTTCTGGATAATAAATTACCCCATGTTTTAATGTATGCAAATGAGCCTCTAGGAGCAACAGGGGCGTTACCGTTAGGCCTCTTTCACACGAGCGTGACGGATTAGGTCCGGATGCGTTCAGTGAAACTCGCACCATTTTGCAAGCAAGTTCAGTCAGTTTTGTCTTCGATTGCGTTCAGTTTTTTCCACGCGGGTGCAATGCGTTTTGATCCGTTTTTCACACGCATGATAAAAACGCAAGGTTTACAAACAACATCTCTTAGTAACCATCAGTAAAAAAACGCATCGCACCCGCACTTGCTTGCGGATGCAATGCGTTTTTCACTGAAGCCCTATTCACTTCTATGGGGCCAGGGCTGCGTGAAGAACGCAGAATATAGAACATGCTGCGTTTTTCACACAATGCAGAACTAACGCGTGAAAAACAACGCTCATGTACACAGACACATTGAAATGAATGGGTCAGGATTCAGTGCGGGTGCAATGCGTTCATGTCACGCATTGCACCCACGCGGAAAACTCGCTCGTGTGAAAGGGGCCTTACACCTAGAGGCTCTGCCCTCTGCTACTGCCATGCCCTCTGCACTTTGATTGACAGGGCCAGGCAGTGAAAACATTTCCAACTGGTCTGGTCATGTCAATCAAAGTGCAGAGGACGCAGCTATTGCAGAGAAACCTTCTAGGTGTAATGGCACCGCCCCCGTTGCTCTTAGAGGCTCATTTGCATTTATTAAAACTTCATTTTTCTCAGCAACGTGAACACATATGAACATGGGACCAACACAGAGGCCTTCAGCTGCCAAGTGCACATGTAACAGGTTAGGCTACTTTCACATTAGCGGTTTTTGTGGATCTGCAAAAACGCCTCCGTTACAATAATACAACCGCATGCATCTGTCATGAACGGATCCGGTTGTTTTAGGTCTTCTATAGCCATGACGGATCCGTCTTGAACACCATTGAAAGTCAAAGGGGGCGGATCAGTCTTCTATTGTGCCAGATTGTGACAGAAAAAACTGATCCGTCCCCATTGACTTACATTGTGTGCCAGGACGGATCCGTCTTGCTCTGCACCACATCGCAGACAGAAAAACGCTGCAAGCAGCGTTTTGGTGTCCGCCTCTAAAGCGGAACGGAGGCAATCTGATGCATTCTGAGCGGATCCTTATCCATTCAGAATGCATTAGGGCAAAACTGATCCGTTTTGGACCGCTTGGGAGAGCCCTGAACGGATCTCACAAACGGAAAGCCAAAACACCAGTGTGAAAGTAGCCTCAGCCAGTTAAGGGTATGTGCACACGTGTTCACATGTTCTGGGGGCAGCCTATCTCCCATGAGAATAAAGTATCAGGCTTGTTGAAATTCAACATACAATACACTTCTGTGCTAGGGCATGTTACTCATGGTTGGCACCGTCCTCTCCAGGAGACCCTGCACGCAGATGTCTACCTTATAGAAGTAACCATATTCTGAGAATCTGCAGCCAGTTCTTATAAACCTATCCATTGTTATTAAGGATTTAGTAATCCCCCACATAACGTGAGCTAGACAACAATGCGGTGCTGGAGAGGCTTCCTTCCACACCACGGGCTCTTGGTTGTACGTTTCCCACATAGCAGAGCCATGGACAGAGAACAAACAAACATGGCATTGTGTTACGGAATAATGTGCGGTGTGTTCATGGAGCAGTAGGCCATGTCTCGTAAGTGCGAGACCTCATTCACCAGCAAGGTCTTCTTTTTAACTCTTGAGACTTGCTCCAGGTCTCTGTTCCTATACTGAGGCACATCTACGGCCATGATAAATCAGGATCCCTGCTTATCGCAGCAGTCATTATAGGTAATGCAGGGTAAAAACAAAGTCGTTTTTGTTTCTTGTGTGCCATTTTTGGATACACCCTTGGACCAGTCTCTGCCCTCAAACTGGCGTAACATGGGCAGGACCATAGCCACTACAGCACACCTCTTTCTTCTTCAGGGCTTTTGCCGGGTGCTCGTCTGCTCTCCCCTTCCCACAAATGGGGTGAAGTATGTACAAATGTTCCAGCCCTCCAAAACATGCTTCATCCAAAGAACACACTTTATGCTTCCAGCCAGGCAGTGCGGCACCATGATGCAGTCAATACATAGAGCGACATTTTGGGCCACAGGACAGAGGAACCCATTTTCAATCTTCGGGTACATTCACATGAAAAAAGGCCATTAAAAACAGATACACTAGTGGTTTCTCAAGGCCATTATGCATCAGGGTGGGCATATATTTACTGGCCGTCTATCCATTTTTAATGGCCGTTTTGCATCCATTTTTAAAGACAGCCATTAAAAATTGATAAATTTCATAGGCTTTTTAAATTCCAACCTCTGCAGTGCCCTCAGTACACATAATACCCCCCATAGTAACCCCTGAACATCAAATGGCCCCATAGTATCCCCCAGTATATAAGCCCCTCCTAGTGCCCCCAGTATATATCAGGACTAGGGATGAGTGAATCAACTTCGGATAAAACATCCGAAGTTGATTCGCATAAAACTTCGGTAAACAGTTTTTTACAGTACAAATTCATTTATTAAGTTATTACGCAAAGTCTTGTGAGACTTCGCGAAGCAATAACTTCGGCTCATCGAAGCCAATACATTCTAATACTGTATGGAGTTCCTGCTCTGTACAGTATCAGAACAAAGTTTTATGCAAATCAACTTCGGATGTTTCATCCAAAGTCGATTCACTCAGCCCTAATCAGGACCTTCCTGGTGTACCCCATTATTTTTAAAGGGGTTTTCCAGGTGTTTTACACTGATGATCTATACTCTGGATCGGTCATTAGTATCTGATAGGTGGGGGTTCGACAACTGTGACCCACGCCGATCAGCGGCTTGAGAAGACATTATCGGCACAGTAGCACCAAAGTCTTCTCTCAGCAAACCAAGCACACTTCACACTCTCTTCAATGGGGCTGAGCTGCTCATCACATGGCCTAGGCTAAGCTGGAGAAGGCAGTGACATTAAAGAGGTATTCCGGTAGCTTTACACTTATCCTCTGAATAGGTCATCAGTATCTGAGCGGTGGGCGTCTGACACCCAGGACCCCCACTGATCTGCTGTTTGAGAAGGCTGCAGCACTCTCAGCAGCACCACGACCTTCTCCAGCTTTCCTTAGTCCGTGTGACGTCACATTCATCAGTCACATGACTAGGCGCAGTTCAGCCCCATAGAAGTGGGTGGGGCTGAGCTTCGATACCAAACACAGCCGCTATACAACGTACTATGCTGTGCTTGGTTTGCAGAGAGAGAGCCGTGGTGCTACTGCGAGCACTGGTGCCTTCTCAAACAGCAGATCGGCGGGGGGACCTGGGTGTCGGATCCCCACTGATCAGATAGTGATGACCTATCCAGATCAGTGTAAAACTCCCAGAAAATCCCTTTAATGACCCCTTAGTACCACCAAGGGTGCTTGGTACCCCACTGTTCTCTACTTCCTGACATCCCACTTATGGTGTCCTGACACAGAGGCATGTGACCACAGCAGCCAATCACCAGATGTAGCAGGCCACTGCTGCAGTGGTCACATGTCCCATGTCAGAATGTCGTTGATGGAACGGGAAGCAGTGGGGGAACCAAGCAGTGACGGTACAGGATTAGCATTGTCTTTTTATGTTTGAACAGCACACTTTAAAAGGGACATCTAGTATGGAACCTTAAAATATCTAGGTACATTCAGGGGATGATTACCTGCTATTTATTTAGTTTCAATAGGGCCTAGTTCTTATCTGTGACTACAGCTTGGCTATAGTGTGCACAAGGCGTCTGTGGTAGTCCGAGACACGCCTCCAGTCTGATCATTGGTTCAGGCTGCTGCGCTCTCCCTCCCTCTGCAGCCCTGCCTCTTCTGATTGGCCGATGAGCACAAGTCCAGCACAAGCTTACTACTTTCAGCAGACTACTAAATTATCAGGTAAGTGCTGCACATACTGCAGGGTCTGCAATACAAGGGGAATGGCCGCGTGCGCACCATACTACAGATGCTGTCCGATTGACTTGAATGGGTCCGCAATCCAGAAGATACGGCGCAGTGCAGAACGGAAGCACGGATTGGAAGCCCCACGGAAGCACTACGGAGTGCTTCCATGGGTTTTCTGTCTGTGCCTCCGCAACACAAAAAAGTAGTGCATACAAGTGAATGGGTCCATGTCCGCAGACGGCGGGCACATGGTCGGTGCCTGTGCACTGAGAGATCAAGCTTTATAACTAACAGAATTTGTAGATATCAGGTACCTGATGGGTCTTGTTTGCCTTTCACAGGCTCGACAGCAACATACGGTTTGCATACAAAAACCACCTGAAGCTTGTATAACACGTTAATCAGGAATTGTGCAAATACTCTCATCTCAGAGGTGCGCTAAATATTCCTGCATCCAGATATCTGCCATAAGTCTAGCGCCACTGTCTAAAGCCGGCCATGCATGTTCAATAGCTGCCAGTCAAATAATTGTTCGGATGACAGCCATCACTCCCATCTTCCCCAGACAAGTTTGATTCAGCCCGAGCAAGTATCTGCAGTCAATGGAGAGAGGGGAGAAAGTCGTTGTCAGACACCTCTGGATATGGCTTATCTCCTGGGAGAATAAAAGGATTGGACGGAACCAGTCAGTTCTCCCTATTCTTCTGACCAGATGATGTCGGGGGAGAGCCAGGAGCTCCCCATACACATTAGACCTGTTGGTGAACCCACCGCTCTTGGCAGGTTTAGCCGACAATACACTAATGAGTGTGGGGACCTTTAGGCTAGTTTCGCATCTGCTGCAAATTTCCCAATGACTAAAATGGGGTCTGTCGGGTTTCCGGCAAGGCTAGCGCAGAACACCGCTGAAGTAAGTGGTATTTCGTCCTTTTTTGTAGTGTCGCAACAGCAGGAGGCAGTTGGGTTATAGATGATTAAACATGGCTTACATGGACTTTTAGCACAGCAAATGGTCTCTCTTGACTTTCTCAGTCAGACCATCAGTGAGACCAGAGAGTGAAGAGGATGAATGACTCAAACACAACACCACACACGACACTAATCAATGTGATGCTCTTCTGTAGAGGTTTACAGCCATCATACTGTTATCCCAATTCTACACCTTCTATTATAATGAGGATTATCCTTCAGGCATCTTCCCCTCACAGCAGCAGTAAACTGACATAGATTACCTATCTAGTACGTAGGAGGTTCTGTCATCCGTACTGACTGCTACAATATTTTGTATGTACAGGACTGCACAAATGAAAACTGAAGTGTCCCTTTAAATGAATTTTTACTGCATTTACAGACGCCATGAGAAATAAATCTTCCTCCTAATACACATTACCTGCCCTTATTGTGGGGCTTTCTTTCTTAATGGCATCCCAAGACAAATAATGCAGAAATTAAAAATTCAAAAGCTCAAAACGCGCTAATAGTTCTGCAGACGGCTCGCACCTGCATTCAATTATGAGAAGCGCGCCGTTTTGCTAGGCTTATTTGTTGTGTTCCCATAACTACCTGACCGCGCTGCCAATTTCCCAAATGATGTGAAGTAAATTCAATATTAAAACAAATGAGTTTGAGGAAACAGGCTTTTGGGCCTGGAAACAATGAAGAAGCGGTGGAAATCGTAATTTGTCACCAATGAAAAATGACCTATGCATCACTCAGAGTACAGACGGCCATAACCATGAGCAAGAAGAACGGCAACTTTCTTAGACTGGGCTATACAAAAGTCACAGGCTTCAGAGGGAACTGATGGCACAAATGCCATTGTCACAAAAACAATCCAGAAAAGTACCATTTCGAGAGATTGCCGAGAAACTCGCTAACTTAAAGGGGTTGTCCTGGATTATTTTAAATGCCACCACCCCATCAGCAGGACCTGTGAAGAGAGCCATCTACTCCCCGCTGCTCCATTGGGGCTCTATGGCTCCTGGACTGTCTTCACCAGACTTCCGGGTCCCTACATGTATCATGTGCCGCTGCAGCCAATTACTGACCTTAGCATGATGCATGGCATGTGACCCAGCGGTGATTTGCCGTTTGAGGGAGTAGGGAGAGACAGCTATGAAGGTGTAGAGTACCTTTACTCCCAATATATTAGATATTGGAAGCAATAAGTCCACTACTATCATTGCATAGTGGTCATCTACTGTCTGTCCCTGGCCACAATGTCCTAGCCTAGATATAAACCAACAATCATGTGATATCTGTATTGTTTTCAATCGCATAACCGCTACAAGTATAAATTTGAGTTTCTCAGGGCACATTTTGATCACATGGTGTGAGCCCACCTAACACAGCATGTCAAACCCACTCAGATAGACCATACCAATACAACAGGAGACTTATCTCTCATTCTCAGGACTAGACCTACAAAATGAACTTGAAATAGTTGTTTATTACCCATCATGAATTGCTATTCAGGCCCAAGAGAGATAGGCAAGTCTCCTGTTGCATAGGTGCACTATTTGGTGTAGGGACCCATCTGAATGAGGTTGCCTTGGTGTGGTAGGTGGGCTCACACAATGTGATCAAATGTGCTCTAATTTATGAGCATAGGAAATATAACCTGCTTCTCCATTGCAGTCACATAATTCTTGCCCATTTATTTGACTTTGTTAGGAGGTGCTGAGTAACCTTGCTTTTTTAGGCTGAACAGCAACTGCAAAGTAATGCAAACTGCATATGACTGTAGATGTGGTTAAACTATAACCAATGGGCACAGCCACTCCGTGTCAATGGCACAGATATGAGCTATTTGCCATTCTCTTCTCATCCCAACAGTGACATTGGACATAATGCTGCCACCTGTTCCACAAGATTAAATGCTGGGTTTGGTTCAATATGGCTGCCGTATGTATAAAAACATGTATTTGTTATGTACAACCCACTTTACGTGATGAATCTGGAGGACTTTCTGGAGGTCATTGGTATTCTGCAGTAATTTAGGATTAGACCAAATCCTATGACAAAAGGAGTATTGTATAATTACAATAAATATGTCTACCCAGTCCTATCTGTCTTATGCACCAAGAGGGTGGACAATCAGGATTTGCATTTCCGTGGCCAATTATTGAAGTTCTATCCTGAGAGTAATCTTCTTATAAACCTTCTCTATTATACCAGATCTGCACAGTGGCACAGCCAGAACTGCAATCACCTTCAAGAAGTCTGTAGAGGAAGAAGCAACTCTGGCCCTGGACCGTATATATGTGAAGGATTGCTTGTGCATAACGATGTTACTGTGAGCATGATCCCCCACCACGGCATACAGACTGTATCATAGGGTGGGTCCACACGTTACCGTTCAAGGGCAAATGCAATTATAATCTGAAACAAACTGTGGCCACTTCTGTCTACATGATACAACCACAAAACAAAAAATATGTGTGGCACGGGGCCGGAGAAACAAACTGGAGAAGACCAGGGCACATACAATGAGATTTATAGGTGCAGTTTGACACTAAAGGCAGTAAAAGACTGAGATGGGTGGATGGTTAAATGGAAAGGATTATAGGAATAGGACCCCCCCCCAATGTGCCTTGAAATGTGTTACTGAAGAATAGAGACTATATTAGGGTGGTGTCCAACACAGGTTATTGTAGAAAATTTTGATGCCTTTTTTTTAGACAGCCAGAAGTGGACCCAGCAGCAGGAAGGAGAAGTAGAAGTCCTTCTTTTATACTTTTTACAACCCACTTCTGACTCTTTCTCCAAAAAACTGCATCAAAATCTGTCAGAAAAAAGCTATTAGTAACACGTCTGATTTTCAGGCCAGTTATTGAGAACAACCACTTATATGAACGCTGGCTGCTGTAAGGCTGCCCTACATGGTGCGGCCCGGCAGCACAATCCACACGCAGATCACCGCTAATTACTGGACGGTACCTGTCCTTGTCTGCTTTAGCCTACATGCACACGAACGTTTGTGTTTTGCGGTCTGAAAATTGCGGATCCGCAAAAAAAAACAAAAAAACGGATGACATCCGTATGACATCCGTTTTTTTGCAGATCCATTGTAACAATACCTATCCTTGTCCGCAAAACGGACAAGAATAGGACATGTTCTAATTTTTTTTTTGCGGGGCTACAGAACGGAGCAACGGATGCTGTGTGCTGTCCACATCTTTCGCGACCCCATTGAAGTGAATGGGTCCGCACCCAAGCCACAAAAAATGCGGCTCTGATGCGGAACCAAACCACGTTCGTGTGCATGTAGCCTTAACCTGTACAAACTATATCAAACAAACTGTATGTACAGGTGCTGGCCGACAATTAGCGGTGAGACACACGTGGATCCCACAACCAGGCCGAATCACATACAAGAAGCTAAACTGTGCTGCTCGCCTGTCAGCCACTGGCATCTTTTATTTATATCAGTATTTTTCATCAATATTTGGTTGCTTTCCTTTACACAGTCAGTGTTTAATCAGTGATTTGCATCAGTGATTGAGGGACAATAGGTGCAGGTTAAAAACGTAGAACAGGTGCAAATATTTACTTATCTCACTGTAGGCTCCACTCCTGTCTATGAGTAAAGCCGGTATCACACGGCCAAATAATCGCTAGTGATGGTCCGTATTAACGCGCGTTAGCAATCATTTGACAGTGTAAGGCTAGTTTCACACTCACGTTGTGGGCAGATCCGTCATGGATCTGCAAAAACCGATCCGTTACAATGATACAACCGCATGCATCCGTCATGAACGGATCAGTTTGTATTATCTGTAACATAGCCAAGACGGATCCGTCATGAACTCCATTGAAAGTTAATAGGAAAGGGATCCATTTTCTATTGTGCCAGATTGTGTCAGAGAAAACGGATCCGTCCCTATTGACTTACATTGTGTGCCAGGACGGATCCGTTTGCCTCAGTTTCGGCAGCGTTTTGGTATCCGCCTCTAGAGCGGAATGGTGACTGAACGGAGGCAAACTGATGCATTCTGAGTGGATCCTTTTCCATTCAGAATGCATTAGGGCAAAACTGATCCGTTTTGGACCGCTTGGGAGAGCCCATGACGGATCTCACAAACGGAAAGCCAAAACGCCAGTGTGAAAGTAGCCCAATACTGCCGCAGATTACCCATTTAACGGGCAATCGTGATCTTTCAGCATACTGAACGGTCACGATTTGCCGGCGGCAGATTGTGCTTTTTAAATAGACAGCATGGGGACGAGCGATGACATAATCACTCCTCCCCATGCTGTGGAGGCGATCGCTGCATGTAATAGCTGCGGTCTCCTCCGCTAGCGAGCAGGTGATTGCCAGGAAGGAACACTTCCTTCCCAACAATCGCCTGCGGAATCGGGCTGTGTAATACAGCCTTTGGGATCAGCATCAGATCTGAAACACGTCAACCTGACTGCGAGTTTTCCACATATTCTACAGGTCTGGTACACCCATCTTTCGCTTATGAATATGGCGTATTGTGCTGGAAGTCCACTCGTGTTACTGCAGATAGTAGTCCAGAATCGTAGTGACAGATGGTGCAGGTTTACTAACAGAAGATCAGCACAGATTTCCTGCACTTTTCGGTGCGTTTGCACACCAAAAACTGCCCAGTGTTGCTTGTGGTTTTATGGGCTGATTTGATGCGGTTTTGCCGCCGATCTCCCCTTAAAAGGGTGATATCTATAAACCGCACAAACAATTGACAAGCTGCAAATTTCAAAATCCACACAGCAGGGTTTCCACACATAAGGAAAAAAAAGCAAAGTGTACATGAGATTTGTCTAACCTCATACACTTTGCTGGTACTGTATTAGGCTACAAGCACACGACCGTTGTGTGTTCTGCGGTCCGCAAAACACGGATGGCGTCCGTGTGCGTTCCGCAATTTGCGGAACGGCGCGGACAGCCATTAATATGACTGACTATTCTTGTCCGTAAAACAGACAAGGATAGGACAGGTTATATTTTTTTTGCGGGCCACGGAACGGAGCAACGGATGCTGTCCGCATCTTTTGCGGCCACATTGAAGTGAATGGGTCCGCATCCAAGCCGCAAATACTGCGGCTCGGATGCGGACCAAAACAACGGTCGTGTGCATGAGAACCCGCACTGTTTGGAGGCAGCCTTGGGGTACGGCCACGCGCCTAGGTTTCTGCATGCAGTTGTGGAAGCCAAAACCAGAAGCGAATTCAGAAAAAGATAAGTGGTATCTGACCTGTACATTTTCTCTCCTTTCATGATCCACTCCCGATTTTTGGCTTCCAAAAACTGCTTGCAGAAACCTGACTGTGTGGCCGCTCCATTAGCCTAAAAGATGCTCAATTATCGGCAGCGCATTGCCCTGTGTATTCAGGGATGTGCTGCCCATAATCAACTGAATGGGAAAGGGACGATTCCAGTATCAAGCATTCCTCCTCCATATACATTGCATCGGCCAATGAAACGAGTTTATGGATGATCGGTGGGAGTCCAGCCTGCGCATCGGGCAGAGTATTACCACCCTTACTTTTTTGGGTTGGCCTTTTCTAATATCAATTCAAGTGCCTAACACAGGATTGGAGAATATTTGGCATCTGCAGTGGCTTCTAATGATCATTTAGCCCATGTAGAAGGCGGTACTCCTCCTAGAAGCCCATACTGTATCTCTGACTGAACAGAGTACCATTATTTCCTCTTTTATTACGTATGGATGGCTTAGTACAGGCCCGCAGACTTCTCTCTGTATTACAGTTCTGTGCAACTCAGATTATATGGAGTTGTATGACAGCCCTGCGTATGAGGCTTTAAAGCAACAACACGCAAAGAAGCCATGATGTCTTTTTAGATAAAAGCATCAATTTTACATTTCAAAGAAAAACTACAGCAGCGTCACTCCTTGGCATTCTCCAAATCCAAGTGATCGAGTCCTGTGAACCAATTAAAGGGGTTCTCCAGCAACACGTGATTTTTAGCTTTTCATGCAGAGATTGATAAATTTGTCCTAAACCACCAGCAGCCAACGTCTTAAAGACCACAACTTTAAGCAAATTGTAAAAAAAAAAGACAGAATAGATCCTGAACTCCGGCTGCATGTAGGTGCATTTCTGGATCAGAGAACCTATTGTCTGGTCATTTTCCTCCTGCAGGAAAACAATACCAACAGAAAGATGTGCGGAGCTACAGATAACCAGCGCTATATGGCAAAGGTCCAGGGCGGCTACACATCAGAAACCGGAACGCTCAATCTTTGTTAGCGGCGCTCATCCACAAGAGCGAGCACAGAGAAAAGAGCAGTGATCTCTGACTTGGAGCAAGGCCTACACGAGTCTAACTGGTTCCGGCAAGACGCAAGACACTTACACACCCAGGTTATACCAGGAACCTATAGAAATGAGTCAAGTTGAAGGTATGATGACCATCTGGATTAGGTGGGGCACTGAAGAGATCGGAGACTGACAGCTCGATTATTTATGAAAGCTTAAAGCAGATGCCATCTTCCACTGAACACATCCTACAATCACATCATCTCCTCCGCCTGACGTGCACAGAGCTGCCGTAGGCTTTTGAAGGAAAATTCCAGCTTTAGTGTGTGTGTGTGTGTGTGTGTGTGTGTGTGTGTGTGTGTGTGTGTGTGTGTGTGTACCGTATATCTGAAGATCAGCAGTTCCCACAGTTAGGCTACTTTCACACCTGCGTTTGGGTGTCCGCTCATGAGCTCCGTTTGAAGGGGCTCACAAGCGGCCCCGAAAGCAGCCGTCCAGCCCTAATGCATTCTCAGTGGATGCGGATCCGCTCAGAATGCATCAGTCTGCCAGCGCTCAGCCTCACGCTCCGCTCAGTGAGCGGACACCTGAACGCTGCTTGCAGCGTTCGGGTGTCCACCTGGCCGTGCGGAGGCAAGCGGATCCGTCCAGACTTATAATGGAAGTCAATGGGGACGGATCCGTTTGAAGATGACACTATATGGCTCAATCTTCAAGCGGATCCGCCTCCATTGACTTTCAATGTAAAGTCTGGACAGATCCGCTCAGGCTACTTTCACACTTAGAAATTTTTCTAAGTTATAATGCAGACGGATCCATTCTGAACGGATGCGAACGTCTGCATTATAGGAGTGGATCCGTCTGATGAAACATCAGACGGACCCGCTCCGAACGCTAGTGTGAAAGTAGCCTTATCTGTGCCAAAGAGGGTACACGAAGAAAGAAGAATATGCACCGAGGTGTTCACACGTAGAATACACTTTCAATATCTGAAAGTTGGAACACCACTTTAATGGGTTAAAGGTGTTGTTCAAGGACATAAACAATATGGCTGCTTTCTTGAAAAAAAAAAAAAAAAGAATAATAATAATTGCCGGGTGGACAACAGCAAGTACAGGTGCGAGCGAGCAAGTAGCGGTAATCCAGAATCCGAGGCCAAACTGCACAGCGTACAGGCACCTTTTATGGTACCTGCAATGGTGCCTGCAAATCTGCACCAAAACCACACATAAATCTGCAATACGTGTTGTGGTTCTGTAACCCAGTAACCCCTGCAGCCCCCTGAAATAAACGGAGCGGCCAGATATGCGATATGCTTATAGGTGAGATAGCCAAGCGTTGTAGTCTGCTGTCTCCGGAACTGCCATAGAAATGAGTGGAGCAGCCACGTGTATGTGCAACTGGCCACTCCATTCATATCAGAGGGGCTGCAGGGGGTACGGGGCTCCCGTTCTCATGATCAGTGTGGACCCCCACCGATCTAATAGATTGACAACTGACAGGCTGAGGATTTTGAAATGTCCACACGTTTAAAAAAAAAAAGCAAAGTGCACATGAGATTTGTCAAATCTTATTCACTGTGCTGGTGCAGTATGAAGCTACATATGCACACAACGGATGACAATGCAGGCCGCAATGCACGAACACCGACCGGGAGGCAGCCGGAGCAGATCGCGGACCCATTTTACTTTAATGGGTCCGTGATCTGGCCGTTCCGCAAGAAGATAGAACATGTTCTATCTTTTTGCGGAACGGAAGTACGGGACGAAACCCCATGGAAGCACTCCGTAGGGCTTCCGTAGGGTTCCGTTCCGTGCTTCCGTTCCGCATCTCGGGATTTGCGGACCCATTGAAGTAATTGGGTCCGCATCTGTGATACGGAATGCACACGGAACAGTGCCCGTCCGCAAATGCAGTTTACACAATACGGCAACGGGACAACTACGGTTGTGTGCAGGAGGCCTAACGCTGAGGATTTTACGGCTAGAAAATCGGCATCGCGTGCAGGTAATGGACAGGTGTGGTGCTGTGGTTGTACCCTTAGGCCACCTAATGTATGGCTAGCTTTAGGAACCAGACTCTTACGATGCCTAAGGACTCAGGGTTCCCACCTCTTTGGAATAGCCCAGAGAGCTCACAAGGAATTGAGGCTATAGCCACGGTCTAGGCGAGGCACTTTAGGAGGACTTTGGGTGACCGCAACTGGACCATACCATTACCATAAAGATAAAACGGCAGATTTGCCATTAAGCTTTCTCTGCAGACCTGACACAATCACACAGACGCTATGAAATTAGTCAGGGGCTGGAGTAGTTTTTTACGGCTGATGCACGGACGGCTGGAGGTATGCCTAATTTATCACGACGTGTACGCCTCGTCATACATAATGCGCAACCTCCGCCAGCGCAAAAGGGGAAACAAAGACCAGCGTAAAAAGTCGCAATGCAACTTCACATCTAATTAGAGATGATAGAATCGATTTGTTCATCAAACAGAATTTTTGAGCAGTGACAGGCCGTCCCTGCTGCTCAAGAGGCTGCCCTTGCCGCTTGACGTCTCGATCGGCCCTGACCATACCTGCACCTGCGCCGCTGCCCTGAGTAGAGGCGCATGCACAGTGGCTGATCTGGAAGTAGCGGCAGATCCTCTGCACTTCTACCACTACTCAGCCGTGGTGCAGGTGCAAAACTGCCAGGGCTGGGCGAGACGTCCGACCCTGCCAGTCATGCAGCAGGAGGGACCCTCGAGAGCAGAGGGGGCAGCCCCTTCACTGCTCAATAACTCTGAGGACAAATCGGTTTGCTCATCTCTACATCTAATGATCGTCAATGGAGTCCTTATGTGACATGCTGCGACAACTGCAAAAAATTATGCTACTTTGCAATCATAGAACACAATGTAAGTCACACGTGATTACCACCTGCCTATGTTTTTACAGCCAAATGACAGCTGTAAAATAGTAACATGACAACAAGTTGCGGACAAGTGGTACAAATGCTTTTGGTCGTGCAAGGTTTCTGCAACCACGTGTCGCTGTGCCACCCCAGCCTAAAAGACGGCACAATACTACTCCCTGCGCTTCATGTCAGGCTCCTAGTTAATTCCTATTCTGCGGCATCTGGGACAAGACGGGACATAAACTACCTTTCACCAGGGGTGTCTGAGACTTCTCCAAATGTCAGCATTAGTGGTATGTGTGTGCTCCATTGTACAGGAGAGACGGTGGTCTTCCTATCTTATACATCAGGGTATATCACACAGGGCGCCATCATGGTTTCACTTCAGATGCATTATATCAGTCAAGACACAATGAGAACATGACCGGAACAATGGCATACCTACCTCATAACCATGCAGTAGAGATTACAATGTTCTCATTCTGCTGGATACAGTATATTCACTAAGCTGCGTTTGTCATCATTGTTGCCCAATTAATACACACCCTAAAATAATCTTTATCGCCAACAACCCATGTACCCTGCGAGGAAAGAGTAAGATTCTATATTGTGAAACTGTTCACATTGCGGAGAATGGGGAAATTAACCAAAAGATTAACCAACCTCCGGCCACACTTCAATCTCTCCAAACAAAAACACAATTCAAGTCTTGCAGTCACGCGTTTCAGGCTGCCATACCATTTCTTTGCATGTAGGTGGGCAAAATTCTGGTTGGATTACAAACTCCTGATAACCTGGTGACTATTCTGGATGAAGTTGCGTTGGAGAGTTACAGATGTAGCCACAATGTGATCTTTTTGGTTTTCCACAGGACAGCAGGTAAGTACTTCGGCTAAAACTGATCCCCAGCTTTGAAGTCAAGTAACATCTGCGTAGCAGCATAGAAATCCAGAGATGCACATTAAACAGGTTGGACATTTCTATTCAGCGCACGTGCCGTTTTCCCACCTTTCCGAGCACTGTGTGGAGGTGGCTGATGGACGTGACTGGTCACATAGCCCTCCACTAGCGGATAATCATAATCTAGCCATGACCTCAACTTTTTTCTTTTCCAAAGCTCAAGGTCAAGGATGTGGCCAATGGCAAGCTATGTCTGCATAAAGTGCAAGCTAAGAGACTCGGGCAGACGGAGGATCACGTGCTGAAACAAGTGAGGTGCGGAGATATGCCATCACCCAGGGGCAGAATGGGATCTTAAAGTGTTAAATAAAAGTGGCCCCATGTTGTAGGTGGCCCAAATTGACAGAAGGTAGATACAACAAAAGTGGGTGTGGCCAATATAAGGCACAAAATACCACATGCAGCCCCATATACTGCCCCAGCAGCACCAGATAGCACGGTGCAGCACAAATACCTCCCCACAAGATCTGCACCACGTTCTGTCCTCAGCATGGTAATACAGCTGACCTCAGACGTTAGGAGGGCACCTGTAGCTGCCAGCCAGGTACTTGACGCTCTCTGCTCTAAGCATCAGATTAGTACTTACTTGGCTGGTGGCAAGTTTCCTTGCAGGGCCAATGGCCAGTCCGTGTGGGTTCAGGAACCTTGGTGGAACAACTCCCTGTACCCTGGGCTTTTAAATTACCAAGATCCTTCACGTGACCAGAGCCAAAAGGCCAAAAATCACCCACCTCAACTGTTTCATCTCAGTAAAATAAAGCTGAATGACAAAGTCATCTCTGCTGCATCACGAGAAAACAATGAGATAAAAGGCAGTAGCATTATGTACTGTTGAGACGGCAACAAGGCTGTTCTTTGGAGGGGACAGATACTTAGGCCTCTGCAGGGGCGTAGCTATAGGGGAAGCAGCTGCTTTGGGCCCAAACTCAGAAGGGGCCCACCCAGGAGGAGGACTAAAAGATTTTAATGTCAAGACCCCCATAACAGTATTATACAATGATGATGTATACAGTGACACCAGGCTCGGACTGGCCCACAGGGGTACAGGAGAATCCCCCTGACACATTAGATTTACTGCACTATATACATATAGTCAATGGATAGCACCTCAACCAGCCTATGTTCATATAAAAAACTTGTTAAAATTATTTATTATATTTGAATGTATCCATACAGTGGGCCCCCAAAATAAATGTTATTGGTGGCCCTAGGTACCCCAGTCCGACACTGAGTGACACTGTAGGAAACGGATGGAGCAGCTACTGGGTTTGGTCTGAGAGAGTTATCTTGACTAGCCACAAGAGTGGGGGTTTCACAGGAGGGGGTGGTTGCGAAAAAGTTTCTTGGGGGAGCCCAAATCTTTTATTGGGCCCGCCCCCCCAAGAAACTTTTTTGCAGTGGGGCCCAGTCATCTCTAGTTACGCCACTGGGCCTCTGTATATGGAAGTGATGACTGACAGTCACTCCCCCGAGCTCAGCGTACACATTGCAGAGTCACCAAATACTACTGGTCATCGCCCCGGTACAATGTGGTGGGGAGCCGGCGTACATACATGACCGCTCTATAGGCGCTTCTCCACACTCCACAACGGTATACAAGGACAACAGCGCAAACCTTCTGTTCTATGCTCATAGCAAAGTAGCAATAGAAATAGAAAATGCAAAAGCTCACCAAGCCCATGGGCAAAAAGGCACACGTCAGATCCAGATCGCCCCACGTCAAAGGGCACATAGAGCATTGTGAGGTTCAGGGCTCCGGTCGCCCTTGTATTGCAGAGAGCGGCTCTTGACCTTGAAGGAGCGGTTGCGTCCACTGACATCAATGGCATGCAGTGACAACCAAGCATAAGTCCTCACTGCCCTGCTTCTAAATACCATGCCTAGAGAGTGGGCACCAACGGGAGTGGCGTTTCATGACTACAAGAACCTTCTATGATGGAAAGGTGGCTCCTTGCAGCTGGGCAAACATGGTTTTATATGCACATATCACAATCAGGCAAATTATACCAGTAAGCGCGGTGTGATGAAGAAGATGGTACAGGTTAGACGGCATTCCTGCGATAACATCAGGGGGCATTTTGAAAAATCGTTACACATAACAACTATGCAAATACATCCAACCAGGAACTGCAGGAACTCTGCAAATACCCCTCAAATGTCATTCTGCACAAACCGGATTCATACGAGTAAAAGACGAGAACCAGCTAAAAGTATGTACCGTCTAAAACACTTACCCAGGACCAGCATCAATGAGGTGGCTAGAAGAGGATCGCCCCTCTTCCTCCCGCATCAGCGCCATCCACAAGGACACAAAGGCGTGGAAATCTGTATGCAAAACCTGAGCTCAAAGTTTCTTGCAGGGTTTCAGTGACCTTTGAACTGCTTGCTCCCAATTCACAGAGGTCAATGAAGGGGTCAGAGGGTCACTGTAGCTGGGACACTGAATAACTGGGCTCTACCAACAGTCCTGGGCTCTCTAGCATGAGTGTCCTGTAAAGACTGCGGCACTGCGAAGCGCTTCCGTGGGATTTTGGTCCACAATTTTTTTTTTAACATTTCCTATTTTTTTCTTCTATTTTGCGGTGTGGACCGCCTCTTGTGGATCGCGGGCACACAGACAGTCCTAGATAGGCAGCAATGCATCTCCGCTCAGCTGGGAAACAACCGTATGGTCATAGGGAGTGATCGCCAAGCTCTTCTAGAAACAGATGAAACACGCAATGCATCTTAGGTCTCACGCCCCTGACCGTGTCCTTGCTGCGGTCCGCAATGCACGAATCTGCAAAATACGGTCGTGTGCATGAGGCCTCAAGTTATGACCATGCGACTGGGTCGTGTGACTCTTGCGTTCAAGTACAGCGCAGCTACAGAGGGTTCAGGTTAAAAACTAATGAGACCGCATGTTCGGTGGGTTTGCACTGTAAACAGCCGCAGGGTAACAAAGGTGCACTATGGTTAAGAACTGTGCGACCACGTCGCAAGCACCACTCAACCGCGCCAAGTGGTCGTACCCACATACACATTCTTCATACGTCATATAAAGGGGCCCTCTGCTCACACATTTTATTTCATGTCAATTGGACTGCATTTTTCAGATATACAGCGTTTTACTCTCTGCTTGCTGTCAGTAAATTGAAATGTTCTTATCTACATCCAGATACTAAACACCCATGGTAACCTATGGCCTCTGTCACAGGATTGTGTCAGGATCTGCTCAGGAAAAAACGGTTGGTTTTTCACGCAACTTCAATCAGTTCTTTCTGCGACTGCACTCAGCGTCTGGGCTCATTCACACAAGCGTATTTTCTTTTCGTGTCCGTTCAGACAGTATGCGGAACAATTCATTTCAATGGATCCGCACCAAATAAACGGAAGTTACTCTGTGTGCATTCCGTTTGTCCGTATTTCCGTTCTGGAAAAAAAAAATAGAACAAGTCCTATTATTGTCCGCATTACGGACAAGGATAGTACTGCTCTATTAGGGGCCAGATGTTCTGTTCCACAAAATACGGAATGCATATCCATATTTTTTGCGGAACGCAAAATACATACGGTTGTGTGCATGAGCCCTTTGTGTTTTTCCCATCCAGATTGTATCTGGATTTCACCCACATGAAGAAAAACGGAAGACTAACAATCTACATCTCCTAGTGACCATCAGTAAAGCCAGGGCTGCGTAAAAAACGCACAACATAGAAGATGCTGGGATTTTTCCTGAACGCAGAGATGATCAGTAAATAACGCTGCTGATGAGCACAGACCCACTGAAAGGAATGGCTCAGGATTCAGTCTGGATGCTATGTGTTCACTACACGCATTCAATCTGTGAAATTAGCCTAATGGTTCTCGCCGCTGAGAATCTGCTACAATGCATTCTCGGCAACTCTATATAAGCAAAATACATGAAGGTTAGCGTTAACGTATCAGGTATAGGGTCCAGTGAGCGCTGAGGCCCCCTCACAGCTTACCAAGCACAGCGCCTCCATTGTATAGAGGCTGTGCTTGGTATTGCAGCTCAGGCTCATTCATTTCTATGGGGCTGAGCTGAGCCTAGACCGTGTGACAGATGAACGGGACGGGACGTCACTGGTCTAAGAAGAGGCCTTAGCACTCACGGAGCACCATATGTCAGATCCGTGGGGGTCCCAAGAGTCAGACCCACCACTGATCTGATACTGATCACCTATCCTGAGGATAGATCATCAATATGTCAGTCCTGGAAAGCCCCTTTAACAGCATTATGTGGGGAGTCCAGGACACTTCACTCACAGAGCATTGCCTAAACTAGGTGGATTTACACTGCACAATTATGGGGCAGATTATTATGAACGCTCATTCCTGATAATTGCCTGGTGGAAAGGTACCGCCGATCACTGGAACGAGCATCGGGTGAATTCATGGTTTATGCTGACTCCTAAATCATGGTTTCTGGGCAGCAGTCCCAATACAATAATGTATCTCTGCAGTAGCCATCGCTCGTTCCCATAAAGTGGAGGAGACTGAGGCATGTAAGTGCAGCTCCACTGACGAGCAGGCAATTATCAGGAAGGAACAGTTTCTTCCCAATTATTGCCTGCTCAGTCAGTGCATGTAAATGCGCCCTTTACACTGAAGCAAACACTCAGCTCTGATAATCATTCAGTCCGGGTTTTCATCTTCTGGGTGTAAATAAGAACATCCATTGGCCTCATGCACACGACAGTATTTTTTCACGATCCACAAAACGGGGTTCCGTTGTTCCGTGATCCGTTTTTGTTTCCATGTGTCTTCCTTGATTTTTGGAGGATCACCAGACATGAAAAGTGAAAAAAATATTTTTTTGACGGACTGGAAACACGGATCACGGACGCGGATGACAAACGGTGCATTATCCGAGTTTTCAACGGATCCATTGAAAGTCAATGGGTCCGCAGAAAATCACGGAAAACGGAACAATGGACACAACGGTCGTGTGCATGAGGCCATTCACTGACAGCAATTATTTCTGGAAAATGGCAAGACCACATCACTATGGGATGCGATGGGTGTTGTGAACGGACGGCATCCCGCTGAATCCTGACCCATTCATTCAGTGGGTCTGTGCACATGAGTGTCGTCGTTCACTGATCGTCTCTGCGTTCAGGGCGCATTATTTTCTACATTGCGCGTCTTTAAAGCGGCTCTGGCTCCACTGAAGTGAATGGGGCTTGTGTGAAAAAACGGAAGGCATGCAATGATTTTTTTTCAGCGATGGTAGCTCGGAGATGTTGAGTGTTATTCTTCAGTTTTCGCGAAATATTCATTAAAAACTGGTTCAGGAAAAAATATACACTGAACGCAATCAAAGAAAAAACAAATTGAACTTGGGTGCAAAACCATCAGTTTTTCCCTGAACAGATCCTGACACAATCCGTATCGCTGGTGTGAACGAGGCCTTATAGTGATCCCACTGTAAAACACTCCCTGCGTTACACTTCTATCACACTATAGTCACCAAAGTCTAAGGAATCCTAACAGGTTAAAAGAGACAACAGCCTTCCAAACCCAAAACTGCTGGCGCTGGAGCGGCACCCGGTATACAGGCCGTATGAACGTCATTGTTATCTGTGAAAGACAAAATGCTCAACTGCAATCAAGCGCTGCCCAGCACAGCAGCCATTACTGTCGGCTAAGCAGGCCGGGAACGCTGGCTCCACACTGTCATTGTGCTGGGGGGGTCGCTGCCGCGAAATTCAGCTGACTTCAAGGTTCCCCTAGGATTGGCCACAGTAATGTGCACGTTCAATACAGTCTGCAGCATCTAACCATCATTACACAACACATATAAAAAGGTATCCTACACATTACACAGCGCCGAACAGAAGAGCAAACTGGGTCCAAGAGCATCGGGGGCATGGATGTCCAGATCACATCCATATAGACTGCTGTAAAGACAACCCTATAGACACGCACCGCTCTACAGACAACCCTATAGACACGCACCGCTCTACAGACAACCCTATATACACACGCACCGCTCTACAGACAACCCTATAGACACGCACCGCTCTACAGACAACCCTATAGACACACACCGCTCTACAGACAACCCTATATACACACACACCGCTCTACAGACAACCCTATATATACACACAACCCTATAGACACACCGCTCTACAGACAACCCTATAGACACGCACCGCTCTACAGACAACCCTATAGACACGCACCGCTCTACAGACAACCCTATAGACACGCACCGCTCTACAGACAACCCTATAGACACGCACCGCTCTACAGACAACCCTATATACACACGCACCGCTCTACAGACAACCCTATATACACACGCACCGCTCTACAGACAACCCTATATATACACACCGCTCTACAGACAACCCTATATACACACGCACCGCTCTACAGACAACCCTATAGACACACCGCTCTACAGACAACCCTATAGACACGCACCGCTCTACAGACAACCCTATAGACACACCGCTCTACAGACAACCCTATAGACACGCACCGCTCTACAGACAACCCTATAGACACGCACCGCTCTACAGACAACCCTATAGACACACCGCTCTACAGACAACCCTATAGACACGCACCGCTCTACAGACAACCCTATAGACACGCACCGCTCTACAGACAACCCTATAGACACGCACCGCTCTACAGACAACCCTATAGACACGCACCGCTCTACAGACAACCCTATAGACACGCACCGCTCTACAGACAACCCTATAGACACACACCGCTCTACAGACAACCCTATATACACACACACCGCTCTACAGACAACCCTATATATACACACCGCTCTACAGACAACCCTATAGACACACACACCGCTCTACAGACAACCCTATATACACGCACCGCTCTACAGACAAACCTATATACACACACACACCGCTACACAGACAAACCTATATACACACTGCTACACAGACAACCCTATATACACACCGCTACACAGACAACCCTATATACACACCGCTACACAGACAACCCTATATACAAGCACCGCTGTACAGACAACCCTATATACACACACACCGCTACACAGTCAACCCTATATACACACCGCTACACAGACAAACCTATAGACACACACACCGCTCTACAGACAACCCTATATATACACACCGCTCTACAGACAACCCTATATATACACACCGCTCTACAGACAACCCTATAGACACACCGCTCTACAGACAACCCTATATACACGCACCGCTCTACAGACAAACCTATATACACACACACACCGCTACACAGACAAACCTATATACACACTGCTACACAGACAACCCTATATACACACCGCTACACAGACAACCCTATATACACACCGCTACACAGACAACCCTATATACAAGCACCGCTGTACAGACAACCCTATATACACACACACCGCTACACAGTCAACCCTATATACACACCGCTACACAGACAAACCTATATACACACCGCTACACAGACAACCCTATATACACACCGCTACACAGACAAACCTATATACACACCGCTACACAGACAACCCTATATACACACCGCTACACAGACAACCCTATATACACACCGCTACACAGACAACCCTATATACAAGCACCGCTGTACAGACAACCCTATATACACACCGCTACACGGTCAACCCTATATACACACACTGCTACACAGACAACCCTATATACACACTGCTACACAGACAACCCTATATACACACACCGCTGTACAGACCTTATACACACACACTGCTGTAAAGAGAACCCTATATACACCTCTCCCCCATGAGCAGCACTCCAGGACTAAAATCCCAATACCACACACAGTCGGTGCACAGTCAGTGTTGTCACAGGACCCAACAATACAAACCAATAGAAACCATATAGAATGAGTGTGAAAAACTCTCAGCTTCTTATAACCCGGGGCCTGGAGTTCTCCAAATTAGATGTCTAATCAAAAATGGATGGAAATGAGTGGGGATGCCCAGTTGTTGGCACTGCTGCCACATAGTATGGGGCATAGGGTGATCCCTGAACATCTGCAGTGTATACCGTACATGTATTTAACCATGTCATATCTGGTTTCCCATGAGAGTGGATATGTGATTGCGAACTCTCCATGGACAGCGCTACCAAATATGTTGGAGCTATACAGATTGTGAATACTGAGGAATGATATTAGAGGATAGATAGATATTAAAAGATAGATAGATAGATAGATAGATAGATAGATAGATAGATAGATAGATAGATAGATAGATAGATAGATAAAAATGTAATATGAGCGGCACCACATAAATCCAGTAGCGGTGTGCCAGCGGCTGTGGAAGTGATTGTTCATCCAATAAGTAGTATCTATCATCTATCTATCCGTCTTTCTATAGTGTTTATCTATTATCTATCTATTATATCTATCAGCCATCTATCGATATATCTATCTCCTCTAATATCTATCTACCTGTAAGTAGTATAAAGAAATTCCACGGCACTCCCAAGGTTGTGAACCAAACATAGTGTTCTTCAATCACCAACGTGACGTTTCCGTCCTCTTACTGGGACTTTTCTCAAGCAGTGATTGTAAGAGGACGGAAATGTCGCTGTCTGGTGATTGAAGAACACTATGTTTGGTTCACAACCTTGGGAGTGCCGTGGAATTTCTTTATACTACTTACAGGTAGATAGATAGATAGATAGATAGATAGATAGATAGATAGATAGATAGATAGATAGATATTAGAGGATATAGATATATCGATAGATAGCTGATGGATAATAGATAAACACTATAGATAGATAGACAGATAAATAGCTGATAGAGATAGATAATAAACACTATGGACAGGTAGGTAGGTAGATAATAGATAAACACTATGGATAGGTAGGTAGATAATAGATAAACACTATAGACAGAGGGAGAGGTAGGTAGATAATAGATAAACACTATGGATAGGTAGGTAGGTAATAGATAAACACTATAGACAGACGGCCAGGTAGGTAGGTCGGTGTCCTTCTGCAGGGAGGACAGGCCCTCCAGCCCTCGCCCCCTGCAGAGAACATGCGGTGCCTGGCACGCTCCGGTCAGATGATTGCTGGAGCAGGGATTACACCAGGCTACATACATGAAGAACCAGCGCCTGCCTTCTGCACATAAAACCGCACAGATAACGCGCCCGTGTACTCACAGCTGCTGCTCCAGGACTTCAGCAGTGACTTGATGCTGATCTCGAAGAACACCGAGTCCTGTAGGCTCAACATCCTGCCTCCGGTGGCGGCTGCTGGGGGTAGTAGTAGTGCGCGCTCTCCTGCCGTCTGTCAGAGTGCCGGCCTCCAGCGCCGCCGCTTCATCACCATGCAGTGCCTCAGTGACGCACGGACACGGGAACTGCTGCTCAGTGCAGGATGGGGGGAGGCTGCAGGACCGAGCAGAAAGCCTCAAGTTGTCTGCCGGGATGATCTCAAGGACATGGTCACCTCTTCTCCACAACTCGTCAGTAAACAGACGCTGCGTTGTCTCCGGAAAGCCGCATGGGTGACGCAGAGGGAAAGTGTGAGCGGGTGTCATAGGCGGCCGTTCTCCCAGCACAGGCCCGTGTCACTCACTGCTGCCGGCTAATGGACTGCGAGGTGATGTCATGGAGGACGCCGCTGCTGGGGGAGAGCTCTGACGGCAGCCACTTACCGGCACAAATGTACTTACCAACAGCCTGCAGAGCCCAGAGAGGGTATGCGGGTACTTGTAGTGCCACAAGATCTGCACAGCCACCTACCGGCAGGACGTGTGTGTACACAAATGTACTTACCAACAGCCTGCAGAGCCCAGAGAGGGTATGCGGGTACTTGTAGTGCCACAAGATCTGCACAGCCACCTACCGGCAGGACGTGTGTGTACACAAATGTACTTACCAACAGCCTGCAGAGCCCAGAGAGGGTATGCGGGTACTTGTAGTGCCACAGGATCTGCACAGCAGAATGTGAGGGTGGTACCTACCATCTTACATGTAGGTGACTGTCCCCTGATGATCCCTGGAGCAGACGTTGCTCTGGACTAATAATGGGGGGCAATAGATTGCATTTAACTCTTTATCCCCCACAAGCCGGCCACACACATTAGCCAGTGTGCCCTAACCCTCCAATGTGTCTGTGTCTCCCTAATAGTGGACAAGGCAGGATCAGACCAATGGATTTCAACATGCCCGATCCTTAAAGGGTTTTCTTAAATGATACCTTCACCCCACTGGACAGGTCTACATAGCACTTCCAGTCCCTGCATGGGCAGAGTCACGTCAACCACTGCAGCCAATGACTGGCCTCAGCGGTGACATGTCCCCAAGCAGTACGTGGCCCAGCCAGTGACATGCCACTTGGGGACACATCGCTGCTGACCGCAGCGGTGCACATGGCCCAGTCCATGCAGGGACTGGAAGTGCTATATGACCTACAAAGCTAGGACCTAGTAGCAGGGAGCAGGTAGGTACACTTCCCTTCACAGCTCCGCAAGGGTGGAGGTGTACGCGTTGGACAACCCCTTTAAGTTGCCGCCAGAGGTGCCTGGCTGCAGCTTTCTCCCCATTCAGAACACTGGTGATTTAGTAATACAGTATGGGAAATCAGCTCTGCGATTGGCTGTTGTCTATAACACAAGCCTATCAGAAGAGGCAGAGCGGCAGCAAGGACCAATGAGGAGACAGGAGGCGTGTCTCAGACTACCTTGGACTCCCTGTAGACACCGTTACTAAAGTGTAGTCACAGCTCTGTCCTAATGGAGCCGAGCTGAAGAAAATAGGTAAGGAGTCTCATCGTGGGTAGAAACCGGAGTAACATTCTACTTCTACCTCCTGTCTGAACGGTCACCACTGAGTAAACGCTGACAGTATGTAAGGGGTACAAGAGATGTAATACTTGCTACCAGACTGCTGTGTTCCAGAGATCCTGTTCTATGTCCGCCATCTAACCGTCTTTATTGGCGGGGTAATAGTACACGTCTGTCTATGGCATCATAACTTCTAGAAAGTAGATTCAAAGTATATATAGCAAAATACAGTAAAGTGTAGTAGACCACAAATTCAGGGGGAAAAAACTGCATGTAATGTGACGGATATATGGCTGTGTTCACACTACAGTTTCTACTTTCTATCAGAGGTTCCACTATGTCTCAAGACAAGAATAGGACAGTCAGCAGTGATACTGTACTGTGGTCTTCAAAAATCCCAGAATCCCCGACGGACCCCATTACAAGTCATTGGGATCCATCGGGACCTGTTCAAACAAGGATGCACCACAGCAGTCATGGCTCTGGTGTGAACAGAGCCTAGGAACTATCCCAATGGCAGAAACGGAAGTAACAGCTGCAGAAGACGCCCCAGTGACCCGTCACGCCCCTGACCACAACTGCGAGCCCCCTCTGGACGGACATTCTCCGGGACACATTGCAGTCAGAGGCATAGGCTAGGTGCAGTCCTTCAATCTGGCATAGTGACAATGCCTGGAACCCGACAATAGACAGCGGCCCTGTGCCCATGTGACAGGAAGCAATTCACCGGTTATGTCACCACCCCTGACTAGGGAAAATGACATCCCTGCCAAAGTCAGCAAATGGAGCCGTGTGATAACAGTCCCTCTCTGCAGCCCCTGGAAACACATCGTATAAAGAGAAAATATCCACTTCTATAACATGGGCTTGTCTCCATGAACAGATATTACATACATAGCGGCCAGGGAGTATGTAGGTACACACGGAAGGGGCGCTGCAGTTCTCTTATACAGTACGGTAAACCGCATCTCGCCCCGGGGCATATCGAGCGCGCCACAAAAAAAAAAACACAGAGGTGTTTGGATTAACCTGATGTGCCTGCGCTATCACTGCGCTCGTCCCAGTGCGATATCTCCAGGAATATCCGGTGGAAAAGGATACGTGTGGGACCTGATGTTTAGCCTATATACATTGAAGTGGATGGTTTTCTCCTGATCGGATAGGGAACGCGCGGTCCTACAAAACGCATTGACTGAACCGTGCACACTTCACCTTTGGGACCCGCAGCGGCAAATATTTGAGGCAACGTACTGGAGTTTTAAAGTTTTATCTTATTTGTTTGTTCCATTCAAGTGAATGGTAGAGGAAGCGGCAATGGCGTGCAGGTAAACGGTGAAGAGAACGCAGACTCGCACGAGCACCACGGTCCCTTCAAACACCTGATCATCAGCGGGGGTTCCGCATAGGTCATCAATTTAGGTAAACCGGACAATCCCTTTAAGTCGCCAGCAAGCAAGGCCCCGAATAACCATACAGACCAGTCCATCAATGTACCATTACACTATAGGTCGTCATACTCTTGAGATTGTAGATGGCCAAAAAGGCCGGTTTAGACCTTCATCCCTGCCTGTACTCAACAAGAACAAGTGTGGCAGAAAAATGTCAAAAAGTTGATCTGGGATGTTGGATTTGTTTTTTTAGTCGTAGTCAGGTGCTGTTTTGAAAGGCGATTCATGCCAAACAGATCTGCACTGCATCGATGGAAGCTCAGGCCAGGCCATAGATCACGAGACCGAGTGATCATTTTGTCCAAATTGTCGGCAGAAGAAGAGTGTGTGAAATCTATAATATATGGCGGCGTCTTAATATATAGGTGATAGGATCCTTAAAACTGGAAGAAAGCTGTGGACGGTACATTGTATTACAGGACAATCCTATACTTCCCAGGCACGTTTAACGGGCCGCAGCATAAATCACACTTTCCTAATCATTACAGCAGCAACTGGCTGACTGCTCAGACCTATATCACAGTGATTTCAGGAGCTCAAGCTGAACGCCACGAGGCTGCCGCTTCATTAGCAGCTGCTGCCAGCCAACTGTCCTGTACCACAAGGATCCTTGTTCTCCTGCAGCTCAGACCAGACACCATGTTCAAGGGCAGAAAGAAACCATACACTTTCCAACTTAATTACTGTAAAGTGCAGCCATTCAGAGAAGCTACAGCCACATATTTTCTGTAGCAACTGGAAGTTACTTAACTACAAGACCCCCCTCTGATGCTATATTTTAGGGCATAAAATAGGAAAACAGCTGAGACATGCACCCAGAAATATATTAAAAAAATATATATATATATATATATATATATATATATATATATATATATATATATATATAAAAAAACTTATATGGAAATATCCCATAAATAATAAAAATGGGGAAACCCCAGACCAACAACGACTACTGCTCCTCCTCCTACTACGCTTCTTGCTGCTCCTACTACTACTACTACTCCTCCTGCTGCTCCTACTACTACTACTCCTCCTGCTGCTCCTACTACTCCTGCTGCTCCTACTACTACTACTACTCCTGCTGCTCCTCCTACTACTACTCCTGCTCCTCCTCCTACTACTACCAGGCCTCCTGCTCCTCCTACTACTAGTCCTCCTGCTGCTGCTCCTCCTACTACTACCAGGCCTCCTGCTGCTCCTCCTACTACTACTACTCCTCCTGCTGCTCCTCCTACTACTACTCCTCCTGCTGCTGCTCCTCCTCCTACTACTACTCTTGCTGCTGCTCCTCCTACTACTACTACTCCTGCTGCTCCTACTACTATACCTCTTGGTGCTCCTCCTACTACTCTTCCTCCTCCTGCTGCTGCTGCTCCTCCTACTACTATTTTATATTTTTCTAATTTCTCTGTCCTCCTCACTGAGGTGGACGCACATGTTCAGCTCCATCCTTCAGTTGCCCCCAGCTGCAGCAGACAGGGCACGCCTGCTGAGAATGGACATGCCCCCTGTGCTACGAATCTGAAATAAGTCTAGCAGGGCAATGATAGCAATAAGAGGGTAGATCTCTGGATCCACGCAGGGACCAGAGCTTTGTTAAAGGGAGGTCGTCATGTTCGAGGACCAGAGCTTTGTTAAAGGGAGGTCATCATGTACAAGGACCAGAGCTTTGTTAAAGGGAGGTCGTCATGTACTACATGATTTTTCTAACATTAATCATGGAATAAACCCTTTAAGCGTTTTTTAATGCTCTTCAAAAAGGCAGGGACAATGACGTAAAGAACTGCTGGAATGATAATTCATTTACGAAATGGGTGGGGTGGTTAAAAAAAAAAAAAAAAAACTTGACAGACATCAAATCAACTCCAAAAGGGCAAATGTGAAAAATAATGATAGTGCTAGTAAAACCTGAAACCTTATGAGATGCTGAGGCCCATGTCTACTCACCACGTGAAGAACATTTAGATTTTGACTTGGTATCACAAACGGCTAATGTAATTTACACAGGAAGCAGTTATATTTTTGGGCTGTGCGAGTCTTTAATTGTGGAAACACATTTTACACACATTGCATAAAAAGACAGATCAACATCAAGCCTGTTGTAAAATCTGATCTGAAAATCCCTTGGGTCCTACTATAGCCCGAGAACAAAGGGAGGCTCCAACAGAAGCAGAGAAGTGATGTTCTCATCATCCATGGGGAATCAAGAAGACCCTAATGGACATCGAAAATCTTTTTAAAACATCGGAATTGCTGTCAGAAACACTCATTTATGTATACAGGATAGAAGGACGTGACAGGAAAGTGCACTACATGAGAAGAATATTCAACTACTCCTCCAGTGGCCTTGAATGCTACATCTATTCTGTGCAATCTCATACAAGCTTCTCATATGTTTCATCGCACAATGTACAAAGGAGTAAAGAACGGTATTTAATGCACTTCCACAGCACAGGCACGTAACGCTCGTTATCCTAGGAAGCATTCTTTGCACACCAGTTCCTACCTCAAACTTAAGTCTGAAGAGAATTGGCAATTTTATTTCCCAGAAAAGCTATCGGTGCCACATGATCATGCGGGTAAATGCCCTTCCACTACAGATTATGATTTGATAATAGGTAAATTAAAGTAGTGGATGTCCAGGATATTTTACGCCACTCTAAAAAAGTGTGTAAAATAAATTGATAGGGTAACTAAAGATGGTAGTTATGGAGATGTTGAGCTCATCTTCATGTACTGATGTTTAAAGGTGCTATTATAGTGCCCATTGTAGCGTCAGTGGGAGCGCTGATGGAGGAGAACACATCCTTTTGCACCGACCTGATTACACAGGCCGATTCATACAGCATGCGGGAGGAACGCTCGCTACCACAGTCGTTCCTCCCTCATTCTCTTCTCTAGATGATCGGCAGCACATCCCTGATTACACAGGAATGATGAAAGACGCCCATCAGCGGATGAATATGCGGTTGCTTGTTCATTGGCTGCTGGCTTATACAAGCCAAATTATAAAAAAGGAGCGTTCCTGATAATTTGCCGATGATTGTGGGGTCTAATAGGCCATTAAGGGAGGTTCTTAAAATTGTCTGTGAAGGTTCTCATTAATAGGTGATGGTATATCTGTAAAGAATAAACCAAGGCAACTGGACTTACTGTAGATTTCTTGAAAACGTTTCACTTGTTCTTCCAACGAGCTTTCTCAATTCTGAGTGACTGTACAAGAATTCTCTGGGAATAAATATGTAACTGAATCAACATCTGGTAATTATACCCAGCATGGGGTCAGAGGTCATTATACCCAGCATGGGGTCAAAGGTGTTGATGCCATTATCCTAATTGGAGTCAGTAGGTGATAATGACCTCCCAGAAAAAGGTGTCAAGACAGCATTGTAGGTGGCAGACAATAGATGTCTAACCCCCCGCCTCTATTCAAGCTTGGCTTCTCCATTTTTACGTAGATGGCCATCGAGGTGTGAAGGAGGCCATCTACGTAAAAATGGAGAAGCCAAGCTTGAATAGAGGCAGGGGGGTTAGACATCTATTGTCTGCCACATACAATGCTGTCTTGACACCTTCTTCTGGGAGGTCATTATCACCTACTGACTCCAATTAGGATTATGGAATCAACACCTTTGACCCCATGCTGGGTATAATTACCAGATGTTGATTCAGTTACATATTTATTCCCAGAGAATTCTTGTAGAGTCACTAAGAATTGAGAAAGCTCGTTGGAAGAACGAGTGAAACGTTTTCAAGAAATCTACAGCAAGTCCAATTGCCTTGATTTATTCTTTACAGATATAGTTCTTAAAATTGGACATTAGGGGAACTTGTGATCATTAAGGGTGCCAACAAAGTGGGGCTGAACACATGTGGCCAAGCTCCATCTATCCGCAATGAGCAATGGCCACACAATTTCATAGCACTGGTGGCCAGCTGTGCCGCGTGGTCTCACAGAATAGTGACCCCCCCCATCCCAAAGAAACCTTATATGTAACTGCGCAGCAAGTAGAGTGTTCGTTGAGAAAAAGTAGTTCACTCACAGGTAACTTATGGGTCCGAATACCCTTTACATCTTTGACACCATAGGTGGAGCTCTGTTACACCGGACCTGCCCACTGAGGTGAAGGATGGGAAACAGAACACAACAGCAAGTACAAATCCATTCTCATCTGTAGATAACACATATTAAAACCACTAGAAAGACAAGTCTTTATTGTTGTGGTTGATGACTGGAGATATCCATCAAGGTCAAGTTCAGCAAATAGTTGGGCTGGTTGACCTTTTTACTGCTGCCCTCTTTAAAGAGCATCTGTCATCAGTCCCAAAGAAAAACACACTAGCCTCCCAAAGAAAACAAGGCATCTATGTACTATCTTTGGTGATGTTGATGTGGCATGTGGTTCCCCTTGGTTGGCTCAATTTATTATCTTGTGCCACCCTGAAGCATTTGGGTGTGTCGAGCATTAACTTGTTTTTTTTTTGGGCACTGGTTAGATGGCATAAAGGCGTGTATCCTGGTCCGCCACCATATCTCACCTACACTACGCTCCAGATGTGACTTGATAAAGGTCTGTTAGCGACCTGGGCGTTATGATATTATGGTCTGGATTTAATATTTTCTAACCATGAGATTTTTAGATGAGGCATACATGAATATCATATTGGATAAGCTCCCCTCTCCCTCCTCCTTGACTTACAGGGCCAGATTTAAGAACCTGGCTGTGCCAAAAGAAAGAGGGATGGGCTGGCAGATGAAGCAGGAGGAGCAAGGGTGCACAGAGTGGTTTGGGCCCGCCTTCTGTGCACTTAACTTTTAATCCATATCAAATGAGCAGTAAACATTCAGCTGAGCTAGCCCTACAATGCAGTGTGTCTGATTTAACGGTTTATTTCCCGGTGAAAGACTTCCTTTAAGTCCCCGACTGATTAAGTTTTCCGAGACTCAGATATTGATGACCTGCCCTCAAGATTGGTCACAAATATCTGACTGATGTGTGTCCAACACCACCACTCATCTGCTGTTTCAGACAGATCCCGGAAATGAAACAGGTGTCAGATCCAGAAGCTCCGGGTCCCATCCACTGTGTACTTTCCAGTTCACTTGAATGGGCGCCAGTACCCTGGCACGCCAACCACACAGTGAATGGAGCCTTGGGCTTCCAGCTCTATCCACTGTATAGTTTCCGGCACCTGCTGGGCGGGGGTGCTGGGTGTTAGACTCCCACCGATCTCATATTGATGCCCTATCTTGAGCATCGGCCATCAATATCTAAGTCCTTGAGCACCTTATTATGAATATAGGCCATTTCCTGTAAAAGCCCTGGAGACTAAACTAGTTGGCCATCAGGCAAATCTGACATCTGACACTGGTGTAATCTAGACAGTGAAGTGCAGTAAGCACCACCGCAATCCCACAGCTGACATTTCACATCATCTGCCAACCAGGTCTGTAACACAGGGTAGCCGGAGAGAAAACCACGTGGTACGAAGCAAGATTTCATGCCTGGACCAGTCTGCCAAGAACAAAATTCCTAACATTGTCATGTGTATGAAAGAATAACAGCAGCCAGAAAACACTATTTAAAGATTGGAGGGGATATATTTAAAAGCGTGGGTGCTCAGACAATATTGGGATCTTTTTAAAGACCTGGCTTTCATACACACATAAATAAGATGGCGAATGCTGTGACATGTCATATTAAAGAGGTATTCCGATTCAGAAAATAAAGGTTATTCTTTATGTACTGAACAGGCTCTGTTCACGCGGGCATCACGGGTTTTGCCATGTATGTGTGGTATATGTGCCAGGAGAACTTCTGGCGTATATTTTAAATGTACCCATAGGCCCCCATTCATCCAACAAATGCCAAAAGACTGTCCATGTGGCCTTTGTCGGGCTAATATACCTTTTTTTTTGCTTTTAATTTTTCTATGCTATTCCATACGGAGAAATCCAGTAAAAAGTTAGCTTTTTTTTTTTTTTTGAACAGCATCCATCGGCAGATCTGTACCTATGACACTGGCTGACCTGTTACATGTGCACTTGGCTGAAGGCATCTGTGTTGGTCCCATGTTCATATGTGCCCGCAGTGCTGAGAAACATGATGTTTTAATTTATGCAAATGAGCCTCTAGGAGCAACGGGGGCGTTGTCATTACACCTAGAGGCTCAGATCTATCTGCTTCACCCTCTGCACTTTGACTTTAGGAGTCAGGCCCAGGCATGATCATATTTACACTGCCTGGTCCTGTCAATCAAAGTGCAGAGGGCGCAGCAGTTCCAGAGAAAGCAGAGCCTCTAGGTGTAACAGCAACACCCCTGTTGCTCCTACAGGCTCAATTGCATCTATTAAGACTTTATATTTCTCAGCACTGCGGGCACATATGAACATGGGACCAACACAGATGCCTTCAGCTGCCGAGTGCTCATGTAACAGGTCAGCCAGTGTCATAGGTAAAAATCTGCTGACAGATGCCGTTTAACATGGATGCCCATGGGCAATATATGCCACAATTTTCTATACAGTGGCAAGCATTGGAGGCAGAGGTCGCATTCAATTTTTTTTGCAGAAGAGTAAATATACTTCTCTGACCATTTTTGAGGAGTATTTTTACCCGAGGAGGAGTACGAAAGTTGCGGTAATTCAAATACATAATACGTAGGCCTACACTCGCTCACATCTGCGTTTGGAGCCTCTGTTGCAGATTCTGTCGAAAGACCAGACAAAAAAGCCTTATATGCAGCACTTTTGTGTCCGGTAAAAAGACAGGATCCCGAACAGAAACTGAACGGATCCCATCATAGTCGGTGGAATCTGTTCAGCTTCTTCCCTGTGGGGTGACAGGAGGAGGGGGGGAGCAGGGTCACTAGTGGGGTGACAGGAGGAGGGGGGGAGCAGGGTCACTAGTGGGGTGACAGGAGGAGGGGGGAGCAGGGTCACTAGTGGGGTGACAGGAGGAGGGGGGAGCAGGGTCACTAGTGGGGTGACAGGAGGAGGGGGGGAGCAGGGTCACTAGTGGGGTGACAGGAGGAGGGGGGGAGCAGGGTCACTAGTGGGGTGACAGGAGGAGGGGGGGAGCAGGGTCACTAGTGGGGTGACAGGAGGAGGGGGGGAGCAGGGTCACTAGTGGGGTGACAGGAGGAGGGGGGGAGCAGGGTCACTAGTGGGGTGACAGGAGGAGGGGGGGAGCAGGGTCACTAGTGGGGTGACAGGAGGAGGGGGAGCAGGGTCACTAGTGGGGTGACAGGAGGAGGGGGGGAGCAGGGTCACTAGTGGAGTGACAGGAGGAGGGGGGAGCAGGGTCACTAGTGGGGTGACAGGAGGAGGGGGAGCAGGGTCACTAGTGGGGTGACAGGAGGAGGGGGGGAGCAGGATCACTAGTGGGGTGACAGGAGGAGGGGGAGCAGGATCACTAGTGGGGTGACAGGAGGAGGGGGGAGCAGGATCACTAGTGGGGAGACAGGAGGAGGGGGAGCAGGGTCACTAGTGGGGTGACAGGAGGAGGGGGGAGCAGGGTCACTAGTGGGGAGACAGGAGGAGGGTGGAGCAGGATCACTAGTGGGGTGACAGGAGGAGGGGGGGAGCAGGGTCACTAGTTGGGTGACAGGAGGAGGGGGGAGCAGGATCACTAGTGGGGAGACAGGAGGAGGGGGGAGCAGGATCACTAGTGGGGTGACAGGAGGAGGGGGGAGCAGGATCACTAGTGGGGTGACAGGAGGAGGGGGGAGCAGGGTCACTAGTGGGGTGACAGGGGGAGCAGGGTCACTAGCGGGGTGATAGGAAGGGTGAGCAGGATCACTAGTGGGGTGACAGGAGGAGGGGGGAGCAGGGTCACTAGTGGGGTGACAGGAGGAGGGGGGAGCCGGGTCACTAGTGGGGTGACAGGAGGAGGGGGGAGCAGGGTCACTAGTGGGGGGGGGGGGGGTCCTATTAGATTTTGTGTCTCCACTTTCTGTATTTCTATAGGTCATGTCCTCATAACTATTCTGCACACCTAGAGACTATGCTCCTCATTATCCTGCAGCCGGAGGGGGGTGCTAGTTATAGGGTGATAGCAAGGTGGACAGAACAACAACTCCCCCACCCCCCCCAACCCACTCCACCCGGTGGCCGGGGGAACACATGCCTGGGGGCAGCTTTTCTCTCAGATCAGGGACCAGTCACATGAGTCTGTGGCTCCTTTTCTCTCCTGCGACCCTGTCATGTTTCCCAGGGTCCATGGGCAGCGCGCCCCGATCTCCTTACTACAGCCACCCCTGGAGCCGGTCCCTCCTCCTTCCAGCTCCCACCGGCTTCCCCTGTTGCAGGACCTGTATAGCTCTGGTGCACGCATATACAAACCAATAACAAAGCTCCTTGCTGTAAGGAGCTTTTCTATTGGTTATTTCAGGCACAGGCAGCATCGCTGCGCTGACCGCGCCGTTCACAGCGCTTACTGCGCTGATGAATGTGGGAGAAAAGTCTAAGGCGTATTGGAACGCCTTAAACTTTTTTCAGGGAGTAAAATCAGGCATCTATGGCGCTTGTACAGGCGTTATTGCGACCTCTGATTGGAGGTATCTGTCTGAGGTACAGAACACTAAATCCTCCTCGCGTATACCTCTCCTACAGGCACTGTAAATGCACTGGGGAAGAATTGATCATGATATATTTGAGGAGGGTACTTTTTAAAGTCATTTTTGATTGTGTCTGCATCACAGACGTCGCTAATGGTTTGTTAAATTTGGCATACCTTTAAATCTAACACTTTTGTCTAGAAAGGCTACCCCAGTTTTTACGCAAGCCCCCTACTAGAGTTTTTGGAAAGTCGCAGTGAAATCTGGAGTGAAACTAAATTAACCCAGCTACCCAAAACCACTTTCCAATACACTTTCTAGACCTGGAGTGAGTGGTGTAAAAATATAAAAAGTTGCAAATTTTTGGTCAAAAAGTCACAAATGCCCTATTTTGCGACGTTTTGAAGCCAATATTCTGGAGTGCAGGGCATGATAAATTTCACCCAAAGGCTCCAGATCAAAATTACCCCAATGTTGTCCACAGACATAGACAATCAGTTCTGGTATATAAAAAGGATTTTTAGGCATATTGAGGCTCTGTAACATGGGCAAACATTTAAATGCAGAAATACACAGGAGACATAAGAAATCACTTCATATATTTACAGAATTAGTGACTTGAATGAGACATTCAGAATGCGGCCACTGCCAAACATAGGTTTTTGGATTCATACGAGACGGATGTTCTCTTCAAACAAAGGACAATCAAATGCATCTCAAACAAGGGCAGACTGGCCGCACAGTTGCTGAACATGACTGCTAGCCAAGAAGGAGCTTGGCTGTCATGATAGTTTATTGGGGTGCTTGCAGATGTTCCAAGGTAACACACAAACAAGACAGACTCTGGGGTATTCTGGGAAAACAAATTGTTCTGGCCAAGTCAGACACTACTAAGGCAATGGCACAAGCTATGCGTTCCTATGTGCTCAACACAGCTCCCAGTGCCAAGTAGCAGGAGCCAGAGAATTCAGGCCACACTGTACCATAGCACTGATAAAACATTTCAATGCAAGAAAGCCATATTCACAAGGGTTATTCATAGGGTATGTAATAAACAGACTTCTGACCAAAGTCGCCACCAATGATGTCGAAAAATACCTCACTGTACATAAAAACTTCTGAGAATACCGTGGACAAACAAGTAGATCCTCAACCAAATCGAGCCTGTTTATTTAACATCCAAGTTATCTTACTTTTCGACATGTGCAAAGAGGTATCTCCCAGGGAAAAAAGAACCATCTCGCTATCGTCACCTTCTGGAAGATTATGAGTCAAAGTCTGATGTTTTAAGAAGCCTTGGAACATGAAAAGAGGAAATAGCCAAGCCAAATATCCATCTGTAGACAGCTGTTTCGGGGTGCTTGTCCCTAATCAGTACGGCTTGTTTCAAAGTTGGACTTCGACTCATAGGAAGCCACTTCCAGAGAGAAGCGAACATAGGTCTCTTTCCCTGGGAGACACCTCTTTGCATATTTTTTTTTCCACGGAGCGTAGCCAATAAAGTCTCCATACTGGTCTCTTTAAAGGAGAGCCAGCACCTTGCCTAAGCTTCTTTTCGACATGAAAGAGGAAGATCAAAAACCTGTGGAATGATATGACCACAGGAGCCACAAACACACCACTGAAGATCCATGTGGTCTCCAGTAGTGAAAACCAACTTAAATGAACTTTGGAGGGTTGCCTGGTTTGGGCGATCACAGGTCACATAGTGGATTATCTAGAGCCAAGTCAATCTTTGAGCTCTTTCTGATGGAAATTCAAGTAATCAGCTGCTATCGAAAAAGATATCGTATTGTCGATGTTAGTCTTTATATAGCTGGTCTTCCATGCCAATTGAAATCAATGGGTATCCATTGTTTTCAGTAGACATCTAAAGAACTGCACAGGACAAATTCTCTTCTTAAACAAAATATGGCCATTAGGTCAGGAAGCATGGAGTTATCCGAGGCTCTGTTCACACAATAATCAAGTACTGTGTAGCACCATTCTTGCCAGCAAAAAAATATGGAAGACTAAGGATTCATTACAGGTTCCTGAGATCCATAAAGAATTTTAGGTGCCTAATTTAAAAAATACCAGGAAAAAAAAGATCAGTCCTTTTCAGCGTTGGCATAAAAAGGCCTCCAATGGATAATTCACAAGATCAGAACACAGCCTATATAGTTTTAATAAAAAGTAGCCGATGCTTTCATGGTGCAAATCAGAGATGATCTGAGAAAGTGGTGGGGAGGCAATATTTGTGCAGTTCATGGATTATTTAATATTCCACAGAACTGTACTGCCACAACAGGTTAAATAATCACCTCCTAACAAGCCTGTTGCTCGGCATATGTTAAGCTGGTATCCGTCAATATGTCTCCACGGTGACTGCCTTTGTACTTTTATACTCACAATTCCTATGTTGGTGCTTTTTTGCCTCCATCTGTTCTTTCCCACTGCGTTACTTAAAAAGTAATATAAAAAGCACTGCCAGACAGGATGGTTCAGTCAAGGTCTTGTTTCCAGAGAGTGCCATCAGAACACAAGTAATCTCAGGAGCAAGAAAAAAAAAATTTAATAAAAAGAAGGAAGAAATAGTTTACTATGATGTGCTGGAAACCATCCCTGAAGGGACCAGAGACGTGCAATTACTGATTCAGCGAATACACGCCAAACCTAGCAAAAAACAAACATTGCGGTAACACTACGGAGGAGATTTATCAAAGCAAGTGCAAATGAAAAGCAGCAACTAATTAAGTCAATGACTTTTAGGGCCTCTGAGAAATTGTATTCAGAATGCTATTATTTTCCCTTATATGTTATAAGGGAAAATAATAGAATCTACAGAACACCGATCCCAAGCCCGAACTTCTGTGAAGAAGTTCGGGTTTGGGTACCAAACATGCGCGATTTTTCTCACGCAAGTGCAAAACGCATTACAATGTTTTGCACTCGCGCGGAAAAATCGTGCATGTTCCCGCAACGCACCCGCACCTTTTCCCGCAACGCCCGTGTGAAAGAGGCCTAAGGGTATGCCCACTCAGCACAGTTAGGGCTGACTCACTTGTGTGTCGGGCACATCTCCTAGACCGACCGCTGCTCCCCTGAGCCGAACTGATTGCATCATATTGTTTTAGGATAGTCAGCTCATATGTGATTGCAAGTCTATTATAGTGTGCTCACATCATCATGTGAGTACAGTACAATAGACCCACAATCAGATAGGAACTGACTGTATCATAAAACACCATGATGCAGTCAGGTCAGGGGAGCCGCAGTCGGTCCAGATGATGCGGTCGACACAGACCATGTTTCCTGGACCAAGCACAGTCCGGAATCTGATGCAGGAATTGATACAGATTTACATTTGTGGTTAGAAAACTCCAGATTAGTCTCATTGGATGGGGTTAAAGGGTTCTGTGAGATCAGAAACCAATAATCAGGACCTGGGGCACAGTATAAAACTAAAAAAAAAAAAACACACACATCACCTGCCAAAAGCTTTCCAGGTCCAGCACAGAGCTCCTGTCACCAACGTTTTTGATGCCCAATGGACCAGAAGTAGGCCGTGCCACCTACATGCACATAACCACTACCAACCAATGTGCCTCACGTTTGATTTATCACAGGCGAATCTTTAAGAGAATCTTTAACATGTGAATTTAGCCTCATAGATAAATGATGCAGAAAGGACCTAAAATATGCAGGTTAGATACATTTCTGGATGCTCTACATCCAGAAACGGACTGGCGATATCCGGGATAAAGAAGTGATTAGGTTTCTATAAAGTAATCCAATTGAAAAAAAGAAAAAGTAGAGACACTGCACTGCAGAGAGAACCACAATCTAATCTGATCACATCCAAGAAAAACTTCTCTCCTCTACTGACATGACCGTTTGGGTCAATACTTCTGTTCTTCATGAAATCACAATATTGGAGCATCTTTTCTTTGAACTCTGCATTCTGCTGTTCCTATGTTATTCCTCCTACTCATTTATGAATAAATTGACGACTAAGCATTGCTTGTTGGGGGGTGCCACTGCACAATCTGATGCGGGATAATGCCAGACCCCCAAATATTGTTGTTATTTTACTAGGGAATACATGCATTTACTAAATCATCTCAGGAGTGGTGATGGGTCCCATCTTGAGACTGACTGTGTTTTACTAGGAAGCTCCAGGCTATAAGAAGAAATTGTAAATTGCCATGATGGCTGCTGTATTCATTACAGGACATGACAAGAAAAGTTATAAAAAAAAAAAAAAATCTGAGTCAGGTTGTAAGTTGGTACAAGTCCAGGAAACAAGAAGGAACTCCTCGAGTGTTATAAAAACTAAATTAAAGTTAAGACTGGACCAGGTGTATATAATCCAGCATACCCAGAGGACAACGATTCCTGGAGGATGGAAAATTACCTTTTAATCACTAGTGCTCAATCAAAGTTTCAATCAAAGTCAATTTCAAATTTGCAATTTCTCCAATTTCCTTTGCCCATCTTTAGCTTCAAGGACAGAGAGGAAGAGTTAACTCCACTGGTGACACCACAAAGCAAACTTTCACAGATGTTAGGTCTCTTGCACACGACTGTATGTATTTTCGGGTCCGCAAAAAAAACGCATCTGCAAAAAATAAAGATGACATCCGTGTGCATTCCGTATTTTGCGGAACGGAACATCTGCCCCCTAATAGAACTGTACTATCCTTGTCGGTAATGCGGACAATAATAGAACATGTTCTATTTTTTGGGGGAACGGATAACAGAAACGGAATGCACACAAAGTAACTTCAGTTTTTTTTGGGGACCCATTGAAGTGAATGGTTCCGCATACGGTCCGCAAAAAAAACTGAACGGACACGGAAAGAAAATACGTTCGTGTGCAAGAGGCCCAAGTCTGGGCCAGCAGCTTCTGTGTACGTTTGGATTTTATACTATAGGGCAGTGATGGCGAACCTTTTACAGACCGAGTGCCCAAACTGCAACATAAACCCACTTATTTATCGCAAAGTGCCAACACAGCAATTTACCTTGAATACTACAGTCCAATATAGAATATCTTCCATGTACTTTATCATTTATTTACAATATTCTGCCTACATTCAGTGCGCTGCCTGTGCTGTTCATAGTGCGCCCTGCGCTGCTGAATGGCAGGAAAAGTCTAAGGCATATTGGTACACCATAGACTTTTTCCAGGGTGTGGGTGCCCACAGAGAGGGCTCTGAGTGCCGCCTCTGGCACCCGTGCCATGCGTTCGCCATCACTGCTATAGGGACACAGAGAATGCTTTCTCCCAGATATAGGGATTAGGCACATAGGATTTATTTTTAGGCTGTATTACACAGGCCGATGTGGCGGACAATGGTCGGGAGTGAAGCGTTCCCTCCCGGCAATCGCCCGCTCGCTAGAGGAGGAGACCGCTGCGATTATATGCAGCATGGGGTGGAGCAATCACTATGCCATTGCTCTTCCCCATGCTGTATAGTGGTTTACTGGCAGAAGACACCACAATCTGCCGCCTACAAACGATTATTTTTTAACACGTTAAAAGATTTGGATTGCCTGATGCATGCTTGGCTAGGTTGAACATACATGTGGATGCGAGGATCGGTGGAATAACTGTAGGCCAAATGAGCATTCGGCCAACAGTTTTCTAAAGCGTACAGCCACCTTATGCAAATTCAACATCTTAACCAACATTCAGCTTTCCTCGGAAATATAATATATGCATCTAAATCAGCAACTCAGGGTTGACTCCAAATTAAAGGGTTTGTCTAGTGAAGATAACTCCTGTTGGTATGCCTTATTAAAGACTTTTTAAATGGGCACAGGATTTTGGTAAAATTGGGATCTCTCAGTTCCAATAACTTCCCTATGTATACGTGCCACTGATTGCCCAATGAATGAGCACAATTATCAGGTGATGACATCTTTCATATGGCACAAACCATGCATATTGTTGCAGAGGGGTGATTGGGGATGATCACCTCAACGAATAGGCAATGATTGGGAACAGATGGCTCATTTCCAATGATGCCTCCACATCGGCCCTTGTAAAAGGGCCTTTAGTTCATGTTGACGTCATAGAGCGGAGACGTCCTGCAAGCTCATATACTGATTATGTTGTGGTGTCCATGTAGCATGTGGATGGACAGACGAGCTAGATGCACATGCTGCAATGGACTTCCACTGATAAAAATGTCGTCAGCCGGTCAAGGATTTCTTGCCAGATCCACTAGCTTTGCACAGCTGCATTTTCAGTTTTCATGTGCACATCACATTTTTAAACTGCATAGATTAATATGTTAAACCTATGGATTTTTACTGCGTAAACAAAAGAGGATTTCTGTGGATGCAGCTTTTCAATAAATACATTTAATTTCCATCTTGAGCCCGATTTCCCCTGAAGGACGCAGCAGATATTTCGGACACCGCAGATAGAAGTGCCTACCACACGAGAAATGAAGGTGACAGACAGGAAGTAACACACTTAGTAAAAAGAGTCTCAACTGAGGGGAAACGTCTGCACTCTGAAGCTTCATCTGGCTGCTAATATTGTGTAATGGCAGAAGAGGAGATATCTATATAAGCCCTGATGGTTTTTTAAACCAGTGTTCCTCAACTCCGGTCCTCAGGGCCCACCTGCTGGTCATTATTTGACAATATCCCACAGAATAAATACCTGTAGTAAGTGCTGATGCACTGACACTAATGATATCACCTGCTCAATACTAAGGAAATCCTGAAAACATGACCAGCAGGTTGGCCCTGAGGACCAGAGTTGAGGAACCCTTTTTTAAACCATGTACTTACTTCCTAGACTTTTATACTGATGACCTATCCTCAGAATAGGTCACCAGTATCTGATCGGTGGAGGTCCAACAACCAGGACCACCGACGATCAGCTGTTTGAGAAAACACAGGCGTTCTCGAAGTAGCGCTGAGGCCTTCTCCAGCTTTTCCCTGGCCATGTGAAGTCATGTTCTTGGCCTAGTCGCAGCTCAGCCCCATTCAAGTGAATTGGACTGATCTGCGATACAAAGCTCAGCCGCTATACAATGTATGGCGTTGTGCTTGGTGAGCACGGAGAAGGCAGCGGCACTACTACGAGCATCGGTTCCTTCTTAAAACAGCTGATCAGCGGGGGTCCAGGATGTCAGACCGCCACCGATCAGATACTGATGACCGATCCAGAGGAAACCCCCTTTAACCTAACTTGGGGAAACCAGATGGAAGCCAGCGGGACGCTACAGTGAATTCCGGTAGGATAAATGGTGTGATTTATTCAGCTGATTCTAAAGCAAATACCTAGACTCAAGCTGATCACATATAATTCTTCAGACAACACAATAAGGTCTCCAAAAAAAAAGTGCCCTCTTTTACCTACCTTTCTATGTCATTTAATTAGGGTTCATTTAATATTTTTTTCCTGTGCTTTTAAGGATTCATGAACATAACCATTTATTTAGCACCTGTGTGCACTTTTTGCAGATTGCACACTGACCCAATCATTTCTAAGGGACTATGCACACATCCGTTTTTATTTTTTGTTTGTTTTTTTGCAGATCCGGGTGGCCGTTCCACAAATTACAGAACATGATCTATTCTTGTCTGTACTTGAAGATGAGAATAATCCTTTCTACACAGGAGTGACAAAAATATTGAATGCACATGGAAGCTACTTGTATTTTGCGCATCCAAACAGAATACTGAGTGATCGCCAAGGGCTGCTGTCATACATAAATGTGATCGGGCATATTCCTTGTGGATAAAAAAAAAAAAAAAAAGCCATTAAAAGCGCATGCATTTTATTTTTATTTTTTACATTTAAGGCCCCATGCACACAACCATATCAGTTTTGTATGTGGTGAAACACGGATGAAGTCCATGTTGCATCAGTTGTTTTTTTAGCAGACCCACTGAATTCAATGCAGAGCAATCGAGCAGGCCTGGACCAGCCTGTCTCATCGCTAGTGCTAGTGTTAATTTATGACTTTTAGCATTTTTATACCATTTCCTCAGTTTTAAAAAATTGGTCATGGCTAGCTACATTCGCTTCACTCCAGATTTATTATTGTGACTTTAAAAATAAATAAAATAAAACTCACTCCAGTAGGGTGGTGGTGGTGGTGGGGTGGCATAAAAATAGGTTATCAGCATCTGATCGTAGGGGGTGGGGGGGCGGTCCCCCTAAAATCCATGGTGCACCAAACTATATCCTGTACCTCAACTACTTCAGCTGTAATGACAGAGGGGCCATTTAAGGCTGCATTCAGACTGCTGTAATAGTGCTTCATCCAGAAACCATATATCGGAGAAAAAAAAGGCTGATTGAATCCAATCGCTACAAACTCTACTTCATTCTGACAGAATCAGATCTCATTTTTGGCCCTAAATATGCGCCTTCCATCCTGAGCCATAGTACAAGCACTACATCTCCTATTTCCATGAAGTTAAGAACCTTTATTCATTGGAGGCCCTCCGTGGGAGAACTCCTACAATAATACTACTGTATCAATGATGATGTAGCTCGCCCTGACCACACTGCCAGATGAGTAAAACAATTAGCAATAAAGTCAGAATATGCAGAAAATCATCACAATCGTCATTACTGAACAATGTGTGTGAACCACGAATCAAATCAACTAAAAACTTAAGCAATAAATACTTTAAAAATGTCGGTGGAAGCAAACACAATGTATACCGGTGGGAAAAAAATATGTCGAACCTGTCAAAGTACCGTAATAAGCATTTATAGTAAACTTTACATCTTGGTGACCAAGCAATTCCAAGAGCTAGAAGTTTTCTTTTTGTCAGTGATGCAATATGCGTGCTTGTTTTTTTTTTGTGGGACAACTTGTGGTTTATATTGGTACCATTTTGGGGTACTTAACACATTTTGATCGCTTTTTATTTTGTGGAAGGGGGAGGTTGGAAAAGGGATATAAACAGCAATCCTGATAGCTTTTTTAGGTTTTTACTGCATTCACAGTATGATAACTTTTCTATTCTTTGGGTCAGTACAATTACAGCGATATCAAATATACTGTATATACTTTACTGCTTTTGCACTTAAATTCTTTTAAAAAAAAATGTTTTCAAGACAACTTTTTTCTTTCAATAAAGGGATGTAATAGTTATACTTTTGCATTATGACTTATTTTCATTGGTACCATTTTGATAGTTTTTATTCGACTTTTCATGTGGCATATAAGTAAGGCTACTTTCACACTGGCGTTTCTGGGTCCGCTTGTGAGATCCGTTTCAGGGCTCTCACAAGCGGTCCAAAACGGATCAGTTCAGCCCCAATGCATTCTGAATGGATAAGGATCCGTTCAGAATGCATCAGTTTGCCTCCGTTCAGCCACGATGCGGAGCCAAACGGATCCGTTATGACTTACAATGTCAGTCAATGGGGACGGATCCGTTTTCTCTGACACAATATGGTGCAATTGAAAACGGAACCGCCTCCCATTGACTTTCAGTGTAAGTCAAAACGGATCCGTTTGCATTATCATGAACAAAACAATTTTTTTAAATAAATTTTTTTGTTCATGGTAATGCAATTGGATCCGTTCTGAACGGATACAAGCGTTTGCATTATAGGTGAGGATCCGTCTGTGCAGATACCAGACGAAAGTAACCTAAGAAACAGCAATTCTGGCATTGTTCTTATGGCATTCACCATGCAGGATAAATTACATGTTCACTGTATAGTTCAGCTTGCTATGGATGTGCAATATGAAATATGTGGTGGGAATTTTTCAACTTTCTCCAGGAGAAAATGTAGACTTTATTTTATTTTTTACTTTGGGTTTTTTCTTAAATAAAACCATTAAATTTTTATGGCACTTAAAGGCAACTTTATTGCTTACATAATACACCATACAGCTAAGGCTCCGTTGAAATATCTGTTTCGGAGATCCAGCAGCCTGATCTGGTGCAAATGCCAGATGTCGGCCAGACAAAAAACCGTCGCATGCAGGTTTTTTTTTTGTCCAGCTAAAACCCAACATTTATGCTGGGAATCAGCCAGATCAATGGGGATCCGGTGGTAAAGTAAAGGTTCCGGCAAGCTGCTCTATGCCGGAACTGCCTGCTGGATCTCCAAACGGAGATGTGAACGAGGCCTTATGTGGTGCAGTGTATTATTATGTCAGTAGGAAACTGACAGGCAACAGATTAGGCAGTGCCACAGGCATGGCCCAGAAGTCAAACACTGAAGGCAGACATGGGGGCCTTCAACGGAGCTCCAACTGTTAAAGTTTCTAGGGTCCTGGCCCTAATTAGATAGCCAGACATCCGTTCAGGCTAAACCTGCACCACAGCAAAGCAAAAAAACATTAAAAATTGTGCCCATTAGTGACCGCCATAAAAACATGTATGGGTGGCCACTAATGGGTTAATAAAATTTCCCTTTCTATCAAAATATTGACTAAAGATCCGCATACGCAAGATAAAAGTCAGCCAAACCCACCAATTTCAGCAGGATCGGTTGGCTGTAGGTGTACATGGGCCTCAGGACTTTCATCTGGAAGATATTGTTGGGGAAAAGAAGGATTGGGCATGTTCAATTTCAATGCCCGATCTTTTTGCTTTCAAAGGACATAAGCTGCTGCCAGAGGATCCGACAGCGCCTTACTCTCTTCCACCCACTAAAGCGAGCATGTGAATAGGGGAGACGGGAAGAATAGCCAATGGCCAAAGGGGCATTCAGCCAACAGCTAGTAAAGGCGTATGGGCACCTTAAAGGGGTTTTTCCGGTGATTTTGATGATCTATCTTCAGGATAGGTCATCAGTATCAGATTGACGGGGGTCCGACAGATGGTTGCTCTGTGAGAGTGCAGCCTTCCCTTCATTGTTTACCTGCTCGCCGTCGACATCGCAGCGGTGAGCAGTGTAATTACAAACTGTCCCACTCACTTCTATGGGACAGCTCCTTCCTAGTGTATACTACAAAGCCGTCCCATAGAAGTGAATGTGACGCCATGGAATTACACTGCTCAGCGTTGCGATGTCAATGGCGAGCAGGTAAACAATGAAGGGAAGGCTGTGCTCGCATGGAGCGCGGCCTTCTCTTCAACCATCTAAATGGAGCGGTGCCGGGTGTCGGACCCCCGTCGATCTGATATTGATCACCTATCCTGAAGATAGGTCATCAATATTAAAATCCCGGAAAACCCCTTTAAATCAAGGCATAAAAAAGGTAACCTATTAAACCTGAAATCATTTATCTCTTTGCTTGGAAGTACATAAGGGGTCTTCCCTTTGCCACACAGCATTGATTTTCTTTATCTCATCCTCCTAATCCTCTACCACAACAGCAAAGTTGTCCCATCATGGGTGGAAATGAAGAGCACAAGCTGTCCTCTTTTTTCCTCCTTCATCGTGACCTTGGGAGGACTGTAAATGTTTTTTATTACAGTCGTGAAGTCTGTTTAATAACTCTTCACCTTTCGCTTTACTTTTTGTCCACCCGTAGTGGCACATGCGATAGCGTGTCGCGGCCATTTCTTTTTCTTATTATTTTGTATTTTAGAAACAAGATAACATGGGCGATCTATTATTTGCAAGTTTAGAAAAAAAAAAGATAACATAGGTGTTAAATGTTCGTTTAACTCTCAATCTTAAAATCCACCTAAAGCAAACACTACCAGCCCAGGGCCATGTTTAAATATGACTGATTGATGAGCTTACAAAGGGTGTATTTTTCCTCACTTGCTTAGCATGCAAGGATCTTGGACTTGGCCTGCCCGCTGCCTTCTGCACGCAAATGCTTTAGAACAGCAATCTATGGTGGGATACAAAGCATATAAAACCACAAAAAAACTAAGATAACAAGTAAAAAAAAAAAAAAAATTAAAAAAAGTAAAGTTACCATTAAATTAATACATACAATCTTTGAATGCGATCTGAGCAGAGTTCTAGATAAAAACCAGACACTCCTTGCTTGGTTTCCAGTTAAAACCTACCTAGAGGTCGCCTCTTTGGCCAGTGCGTGTTACGCGCCGGAAAATGAGCCTCATGATCCTCGTCAATGGTCTGTCCTAGGGAAAGCAGGCTCACTCTTCTCATCTTCAGAAGCCTAGGAGAACTTTCACGCACGGTGCTTCCTACATCCAAGACCACCTCACCTGAGATGGAGGTGGGTACGACCCTTTTTAGAAACTCCATGTCCCATCACATCCCTGACAGTTCTTGTACAACTCTGACTCCAGCAGCCAAGGTGTATGCACGGCTTCCTTGAAATAACATTAAGGTGGACTAGCCCGGCTTGCTTTGCATAGTGATGTCATGCTAAACCTGGGTGGTGCCAGACGTGAGCAGGTCAACAGCCAGCTGTTATGAAGCAGATCCTCAGCAGTATTTACTGTGCAAACTGATAAACCCAGGCGATAGCAGGCTCATAAAATGACTGCAATGTGCTTCATACAACATGCAGACTTCATAACTGCCCGCAAAGTCACTATACTGCAGAAAATAACCAAATTAGAAACCCAGATAGCAGGGTAAAGTGCCTAATGAACTCCTTGCTGATAACCCATGAACGCAGCGGGCAGGGAGGAGTAATAGTCTGCGGCAGAAGATAAGACTTATCACCTACACACTGCTACACAGGGCTGAGAACACACATCGGAAATGGGTGTAGAGCTCCCCCTAAGGCCTTAACCCGGGAGCAAGGAGAAAATGCCCATTAAGAATTGGCTCCATTAAAGCACTAAGATAAATCACATAAAAGCATTCACTGGCAATAAAGAACGTGGCTCCTCGCTGCTATCAGATCAGTGTATTGATATGGGATATGGATTGTAGAAAGATCTCTCAGTAGAAAACACCAAAACTTAGATGGCAGCAAGTTTCTAGACACATTGAATAATCATCTGTCCAGTCCTGGGCAGAATCTCATCTAGTTCTCCCCATCCACTCTGAAAGGAGTGGAGGTGGATTGGAAAAACATGGCCGCTTCCCAAAAACAGTGCCGCACCTGTCCAAAGGTTATGTGTGATACTGCATTCTAATACCTTTCACTTCAATGGAGCCAAGGTGCCAATACTGGACATAGTCCATGGATAGGTGCGCCACAGCCTCTGGAAGTCACGCAGTCACGTTTCTCTAATGCTTCACAACCCATTTGAAGTGGTGGGTGCTTTTGGACCTACAAGCACGGCCACAGGATAGGTGATAAATATCTGGCTGGTGGAGGTACGACTGTTGGGACCACTGATGATTACAAGAACCAGGTCCCAGATTCCCAGGGATGAATGCTCGATGTCCCACCAGCCAAGTCTATGGGACTGCCTACTTGGCCTCCTCTAAATTTTACCAGATGTCAAACAACCCATTTAAAAGGGTTATTCCATCTTTTGAGAAGTTTTTTAATGTTCTTTCCTCCCTGCAGGACCTTTGAAGTCAAGCATACTTACCTGCTTCCAGTCAGGTCTGGCTCCTGAAGTCCACTGCTCTCTTCACCACACTCTGGTCCCTGCATGTAATCGTCCCACTCGGTGAGGAGACACGTGTGCCGTTGCAATAAATGATTGGCCGCAAACGTGACGTGTCGCCAAAGCAGTCAGCCACCAAAGGAGCCAGAACAGAGCAGTGAGGAGCAGGTAAGCATGCTGGACTTCACAGTGAATCTAAAAACGTATAAAAACCTGGAATAACCTTTTAGGCGGCATGCACATAAATGTATCAGTTTTACGGTCTGCAAACTGCAGATCCACAAAATAGGGATGTGGTCCATGTAGCATCTGCATTTTGTCCAAGTAAATGTGTCCGCCGCCCGCGGGAAAAATTAAGGACATGTTCTGTTGTTTTTTTTTTGAGGATCAGACATACGGATGCGTATGGCACACGGATCATCTGTATATCTGTTCCATAAAGAGATAGAATAGGTCCCTAAAACGCAGACCACAGACCCATTGAAGACAATGGGTCTGCAAATAAAATGTGGACATCACACAGACCACATCTGCGTTTCTCGGATCTGAAATTTGTGGCCCACAAAACAGAAACAGTCATGTGCATGAGGCCTCAATCAAGACATTCCATCATTATTCAGGAGCGGAGGAACAGACTACAAGAGGGGAACACAAGGTGCCACAGATATTTATTTACGGATCCTGACAATTTTGGAGAACTCGGATCCATTCGGCAAACCATAGATCCGCAAAATATACATATACCGGAAGTGTGCATGACACATTTTTCTTCCAGTATTGGCTATTCTTGTTCTATAATTTGCAGAGTGGCCCCACAATGAAGAAAGAACATGGAAGACATCTGTGTGCGGTCTGAATGAATAGGTCTGTGTGCGATCCGCAAAAACTGAAGATTGGATGCAAACCAAAATTATGGTTGTGTGCATGAGGCCTTACTGTGTATGGTGGGCCAAAAACATTACAATATCAACAGTTTCCTTCAAACATATCAGGATTTGCCAAAAAATGTCAGACTCTCCATTTTGAGTATGTGTAATATATTTTCATACATGTGAATGGCACAGAAGTGCTAGGAGTCTACACAACGAGAGAAAAAACCCTGTACATTTAAATATCCGTCTTATCAATCAAATAAAAGCTGGAACCAAACACTCCGCTGACACAGTCCAGGACCGTGAACCATAAAATAAATTCAGAAAGCCTGAGAAGACACAGTGTGCCGCTGCCATCTGTCATCATCCTCCCCTCTAATGAAATTTATTCAGCGCAAAATTCGTGTATGAATGAAAACATGTTTATTCTATCAAAAAACCTTTGCCCTGTAAGGAGTGGCCCAAGAACAAAGACTCGGATCAAGAAAGTGAAAGCTAAATAAACTGCTTCAATCTATGACTTCCCTTTCAAACTGGCTGCGCAGACACATAGCTGTGGTTCACCTGATGAAGGAGCAGTTTTTCTTTTCGTGATCTGAGGCTCAGTTTCGGAGTTATGATACTTTTTCTTGGTGCAACGAGGGCATCGCCATTGCTCTTGTTGCACCCAAGCTCCACTTCTTTCTGTTGTCAGCCCCTCGCTGGCTGCTTTTATTAACAGGACCAGGCAGTGGCAAAGCAGTGAGGGAGGCGCTGGCCTCAGAACTGAGCAGCCCTTAGGTGCAACAAGAACAATGGTAACACCCTCATTGCACCAAAGGCTCAATTTGCATATTAGGCTACTTTCACGCTCGCGTTTGGTGCGGATCCGTTATGGATCTGCACAGACGGATCCATTCAAATATTACAACTGTCTGCATCCATTCAGAACGGATCTGTTTGCATTATCTTTAACATAGTCAAGACGGATCCGTCTTGAACACCATTGAAAGTCAATGGAGGACGGATCAGTTTTCTATTGTGTCAGAACGAATCCGTTTGGCTCCGTTTCGTCAGACGGACACCAAAACGGAATGGAGACGGAACGGAGGCAAACTGATGCATTCTGAGCGGATCCTTTTCCATTCAGAATGCATTAGGGCAAAACTGATCCGTTTTCGACCGCTAGTGAGAGCCCTGAACGGATCTCATAAACGGAAAGCCAAAACGCCAGTGTGAAAGTAGCCTTAGGAAAAAGTATCATAACTTGGGAATGAAGCCTTGGATCAATAAAAGTAAAACCGTATTGTACTCAGGTGAACCACAGCTATGTGTCTATGCAAACAGTTGGATGGGGGGGGGGGGGGGGGGTAGCTGGTGACAGATTCCCCTTAAGGGGTGCAGGGCTGCTCTTAGAAATTGTGTGTAAATAGCCACCTTTAGGTTCAGAATTAAAGGTCATTACTTCAAAGCTTTGTTCTAATGGAGAAGCTAGTTATGATCAGTTACTGACACTCGGGCAAGGTTCACACACTGCGGCCACAGCGTTCTGAAACCGCAGCATTTCCATCGCAATGTCGGAAAACCAAACTGTGGCTGCAACTTGTGAACCCAGCATTAGTTACACAGAGTAAACTTACACATAAAAGGAAAAGGATTCTAAAATGGTTACAAGCATAGTATGGATATTTACACTTACAACACTACTGTGTGCGAACAATGCCCTCTGCATATTCAGCCATAGCAGCAATACCAAACAACAGTTTACATGTTCAGTCATATTACACCAACAAGAATAACTGGATGGATACATCTTCCACCAGCTCACATTTACAGCAACAATGATACGGCACACCCACTGAAATATGGACGGTTCAGTTAAAGAGTCCACGTCATTTCAACAAACTTTGCATAAATTAATAGTACAAGTGGAAATCTGAAACTTTGCAAGTTATCCTATTACAGAAAAATGCTTCTTTCTCCACTTATCAGCCATGTCTTCTTTCATTAATCCCCTAGCGATATATTCTTTCACCGAAGCCCCCTTCCTCCCCAGCCCCACTGATCATTAAAGGGATTGTCCGGGTTCAGAGCTGAACCCGGACATACCCAGACTTTCACCCAGGCAGCCCCCCTGATGTTAGCATCAGAGCATAAAATGCTCTGATGCTCTACCTTGCCCTCAGCTGGATCACGCAGGGCAAGGGCTTTTTTTATTTACAATGACACACTGCCAGGCGGAAGCTTCCACCCAGCAGTGTGTTCGGTGACGTGACCGGCTCTGATGGGCAGGATTTAGCGCTTCAGTGCCGGTGATGTCACCGGGCTCGCTGCTGGGCGAAAGCCTCCGCCTGGCAGCCCTATGGAGAGCCCAGTACGTCACTGGATCTCCAACAAAGGCCTTTGCCTTGCGCGATTCAACGCAATGCTCCGATGCTCATCTTAGTGGGGCTGCCTGGGTGAAAATATGGGCATGTCCAGGTTCAACTCCGAATCCGGACAATCCCTTTAAAAGAGGCAGAGGTGAGATTATCAGTTTCACTGAGAGATCAGGTTAGGCTACTTTCCCATCTGCGTTCGGTGCAGATCCGTCTTGTATCTGCACAGACTGATCCGCACTGATAATTCAAACGCTTGTATCCATTCAGAACGGATCCGTTTGCATTATTCATTCAGGGAAAAGAATACAATCCACAGAACACCTGACCCAAACCAGAACTTCTGTGAAGAAGTTCGGGTTTGGGTACCAAACATGCCGATTTTTCTCACGCGCGTGCAAAACGCATTACAATGTTTTGCACTCGCGCGGAAAAATCGTGCATGTTCCCGCAACGCCCGTGTGAAACCAGCCTAACAGCAGTTTCACCCAATAAATGAGTGTTTTGCACATTCATCGGGTTATTGGCTGCACCTTTAGACAGGCAGATTGTTCGTTCCCAATAATCTGCCCGAATATCTGGCCGTGTAAATCCACCTTTAGAAAACCATCTGGGGCTTTTCTTCCAAGGAAGAATGTGCATGTGTCCCAGTATGTTTATTCACCATATTCTTCCTATAAACACAAATACGGAACACATGGATCAAGCCCACTACAAGCCGTCACTTCCAGCAGCATTCTGTGTATTAGCTCATTAAACTAAGACACCATCTACATGATGTAAGATCAGTCAAAATAGAGGAAAATCCCTCGCTTTACAGTTCTGCATATAAAATCCATCATCCCTATATTTATACACTATCTTGTCAGTGGCAGCATTATAGTCTTACTAGGGACGCCACATGTTTAGGTTAGCGGGATAGCCCCTCTATCTTGTTTCCATATAGCCTAAACACACAACCTATCTTTACCCTAAACCAGAGGTCCCCAACCTGTTGTAGCTTGTGAGTTATTTTCAACTTTAAAAGGGAATTTTTGGTGACGCTAAAATACATTTTCGGTGTCACTATATATAAAAAATTATATATATACATATATACACACACATACACTATATATATATATATATATATATATTTATTTATTTATAATTAATAATAATAATAATCTTTCAGCACGCTTAAAAATCTTAGTTTGCAAGCGGCAGGTCATGCTGTCTAACCACAATTCGCTGCCGGCAAACAACTAGTCAGTCTGGGGATGAGCGATGGCATAACAATCGCTACTCCGCATGCTGTAAAGGAGATCACTGCATGTAATAGCAGCGGTCTCCTCCGCTAGCGAGCAGGCAATTGCCGGGAAGGAACACTTCCTTCCCAACAGTCTCCTGAAGAATCGAGCTGTGTAATACAGCCCTTAATGACAGAAATCACCTCTATATAGATAACACAGGATTCACCATTCATAATATAATAGGTGATGTCACAGCTTATCTACTCCCTCATTGTACAATGACCTCTGCACAGGTCGCAGAGCACATCCTAGAAAAGTCTCCCACAGAGGTCAATGAGGTCTCCTCCTGTCCATTGTGTCTATGGACGATGATGGTTGCTGTAAAGCATATCTCTAAATGCTGTGAACCACAGCTCAGGCAAGATGGCCGCCCCAATAATAAGGTTCAGGAAATGGAATTTAAAAAACTGCAATCCGAAAATCAAATCAAAATTAGAAATAAAGGATACGTGGCACTATCTGGTTTTAACTGCCAAAACAAAAAATATAGGTAGCACTTTCCCGTTCGGAAATGTCTGGGAACCACATTCAACTAAAACAGGTAGGAGAAAAACTTTAAATGCTGAGAAAGCTTAAAATGATCAACGTTTGCTGATGAAAATTGCAGTGTGAAACTTGACACACATTATACCATCTTAATTGCAACCGTTAGATTAGGATAGGGATATAGGATAATGTCAACTTTCAGTATATATGTGGCACTTGCGCGGGAATGGGAGCACGTAAAAAAAAATTGCTTGGGGGCATAGAAGAATCTCTTTTTTGGGAACATGACAGGTGCTCTTTAAAAGGGATTAGGCTACTTTCACACTTGCGCTAGCAGGGTCTGGCGGGGGGCCGGAGCCGTACTAACGCTAGCCCATGTGTGCCGCAGGAAGTCCGCTCTGGCCACATTCACTATAATGGTGAAGCTTTTGTCCGACGGCCTCTCGGCATGTTTGCCGTGAATGGGGCCCGAGCGGACTTCCGGCAGCAGACATGGGCTAGCGTTAGTATAGATCCGGCAGGCTGTTCCCCCGCCGGACCCTGCTAGCGCAAGTGTGAAAGTGGCCTTATCCATCTATTTTTTAACGATGAGCTATCCTCTGGATAAATCATCAGCATCTGATCATTGGGGGTCCGATACCTGGGACCCCCACTATCAGCTGTTTGAGAAGGACTGGCGCTGTGGCTCTCTCACTGCTTATCCTAGGGCAGTGACATCACAACCATCATCCACATGGCCCGGGAGCAGCTCAGTCCCGCTCAAGTGAAATGCATGGAGCTCAGTTGCAACTAGGCCATGTAGCCAGACCTTCTCAGCAGATCAGCGGGGGTGCACACATGAATACAGCCGAGACCCTCGCGGCCTAAACTGTAAGAGAATATGTGTGTACTGCATGCGTTCTCACAGAGCAGCCATGTTTTTTTCTAAAGCTAATGATCCCTTTAATATGATAAAAGAGGCAGACAAAACACAGCCTTCATTAAATATTCAGCCTCGTCAGACACCAGACAAGCTAATTATTAGGGTTCAGAAGAAATATAGCAGCGGGTGAAAAAGAGCCCAGACAATATTGCCGTTTCCCACTTCCATTCTCGCTGGCAACTAATGAAACATACATGAGGCGGGGTGTCATAAGAAGCTTCCACTTATCCCGTCAAGTCATTAACTGTATTCTCATTGATGAAAGGCTCTATCTAAATCCTCACAAAGAAGGATGCCGCCGAACAATCAAAGCAAATTCTTCCCTTTTGTCCAATTGTAATTAGCGCAGTATTAACGTGCAATTCCGGGCAGATCTGAATTTACATTTTCAACGCCAAAAAGAGAAGATTGTGTGAACAATGGCTAATTTGATTTATAATTGCACTGTTGCTGACTGATTGCCACAGACCGACCGGAAGACAGAAATCTGGGGGACAGACGGAAATTCATACACGAACAGCGGTTTTACAGGGCGGTGAGAAGTGCAGTTATATCCATGTGTCCTAGCGGCTTTCTGCCGATCTGTGCCGAGAAGGTCAATGCTTATTACACAGCTTTCCATACATTTGCACATAAAATCAGGAAGAGTTATCCTTAGTGCAAAACCGTTATGCAAATAAAGAATCTGTCGGCAGATTTGTACCTATGACACCGGCTGACCTGTTACATGTGCACTTGGCAGCTGAAGGCATCTGTGTTGGTCCCATGTTCATATGTGCCCGCAGTGCTGAGAAAAATGAAGTTTTCATATATGCAAATGAGCCTCTAGGAGCAACGGGGGCGTGGTCCTGTCAATCATAGTGGAGAGGGGGTGGTAGTTGCAGAGAAAGCAGAATCACTAGGTGTAATGACAACACCCCCATTGCTTTTAGAGGCTCATTTGCATATTACCATTTTTTATATTTTTTTTCGGCAATGCGGGTACATGTGGGGGCAGCGTGGTGGCTGAGTGGTTAGCACTGGTGCCTTGCAGTTCGAATCAGACAAAGGACAACATCTGCATGGAGTTTGTAGGTTCTCCCCGTGTTTGTGTGGGTTTCCTCCGGGTTCTCCGGTTTCTTCCCACACTCCAAAAGATATACTGATAGGGAACTTAGATTGTGAGCTCCAATGGGGACAGCTTGATGCTAATGTCTGTAAAGCGCTGCGGAATAGGTCATGGGACCAACACAGATGCCTTCAGCTGCCAAGTGCACATGTAACAGGTCAGCCAGTGTCATAGGTACAAATCTGCTGACAGATGCCCTTTAACCCCTTAAGGACATAGGACGTACCGGTACGCCCTATTTCCCGAGTCCTTAAGGACACAGGACGTACCGGTACGTCCTGACTTAAAATCTGTATTCCGGCGCCCGAGGGGTTAAACGGAACGGGATTTCGGCTGAAATCCTTCAGCCGGCATCCTGTGACAACGCCAGGGGGGGTCATGTGACCCCCCCGTGTCGGCGATCGCAGCAAACCGCAGGTCAATTCAGACCTGCGGTTTGCTGCGCTTTTTGCAGTTTCTGATCCCCGCGGTCCCTGACCGCGGCGATCAGAAACTTTAGAGTGGCTAAAATCTATATTTTTCACCCCCCCCCTGCACCCCTGCATGATTTGATGCCGGCGGGTGGTGCGGGGGGGGGTGTCGCATGCGGTGGGGGCGTTGCGGGAGGCGGGCGGTGCGGCAGGCGGCCTCCCCATGAATGATCGTTGGCTTCTAGTGGGTATACCAGGGTGCCAGCACATTGCTGGCACCCTGGTATAAACGGCTGACATCTGTGCAGATGTCAGCCGTTTAACCCTTTCCATACCGCGGTCCGTACGGACCGCTGTATGGAAAAAGTTAACTGTCATCGGTCAGGGAGCTCCCTCCCTCTCCATCGGGGGGCTGCTGTGCCTTTGCAGCCCCCCGATGGAGAGGGAGAGAGCCCCCAGAGAGCCCCCCTCAGCCCTGTGCTTACCCTTCCCCGTCTGCGAAGTTCTGAGCAGACGGGGAGGGTTCCCATGGCAACAGGACGCCTGCTCAGGCGTCCTGCTGTCCATGGTGCTGAACAGATCTATGCTGAAAGCATAGATCTGTTCAGTGTAAGTAAAATACAGTACAGAACAATATATATTGTACTGTACTGTATTATACAGACATCAGACCCACTGGATCTTCAAGAACCAAGCGGGTCTGGGTCAAAAAAATGTAAAAAAAAAGTGAAAAAAGTTAAGATAAAAAAAAATAACATTTATCACTGAATAAAAATTAAAAAAATAAAATAAACTACACATATTAGGTATCGCCGCGTCCGTAACGACCTGATCTATAAAATGGTCATGTTACTTTCCCCGCACGGTGAACGCCATAAAAATAAAAAAATAAAAACTATGAGAAAATTGAAATTTTGCCCACCTTACTTCCCAAAAAAGGTAATAAAAGTGATCAAAAAAGTCGCATGTACGCCAAAATAGTACCAATCAAACCGTCATCTCATCCCGCAAAAAATGAGACCCTACTCAAGATAATCGCCCAAAAGCTGAAAAAACTATGGCTCTTAGACTATGGAAACACTAAAACATGATTTTTTTTTGTTTCAAAAATGAAATCATTGTGTAAAACTTACATAAATAAATAAAAAGTATACATATTAGGTATCGCCGCGTCCGTATCGACCGGCTCTATAAAAATATCACATGACCTAACCCCTCAGATGACCACCGTAAAAAAATAAAAATAAAAACAGTGTAAAAAAAAGCCATTTTTTGCCATCTTACGTCACAAAAAGTGTAATAGCAAGCGATCAAAAAGTCATATGCACCCCAAAATAGTGCCAATCAAACCGTCATCTCATCCCGCAAAAAATGAGACCCTACTCAAGATAATCGCCCAAAAACTGAAAAAACTATGGCTCTTAGACTATGGAGACACTAAAACATTTTTTTGGTTTTAAAAATGAAGTTATTGTATAAAACTTACATAAATAAAAAAAATGTATACATATTAGGTACCGCCGCATCCGTGACAACCTGCTCTATAAAATTACCACATGATCTAACCTGTCAGATGAATGTTGTAAATAACAAAAAAAAAAAACGTGCCAAAAAAGCTATTTCTTGTTACCTTGCTGCACAAAAAGTGTAATATAGAGCAACCAAAAATCATATGTACCCTAAACTAGTACCAACAATACTGCCACCCTATCCCGTAGTTTCTAAAATGGAGTCACTTTTTTGGAGTTTCCACTCTAGGGGTGCATCAGGGGGGCTTCAAATGGGACATGATGTCAAAAAAACAGTCCAGCAAAACCTGCCTTCCAAAAACCGTATGGCATTCCTTTCCTTCTGCGCCCTGCCGTGTGCCCGTACAGCGGTTTACGAACACATATGGGGTGTTTCTGTAAACTACAGAATCAGGGCCATAAATAATGAGCTTTGTTTGGCTGTTAACCCTTGCTTTGTAACTGGAAAAAAAATATTAAAATGGAAAATCTGCCAAAAATTTGAAATTTTGAAATTGTGTCTCTATTTTCCATTAAATCTTGTGCAACACCTAAAGGGTTAACAACGTTTGTAAAATCAGTTTTGAATACCTTGTGGGGTGTAGTTTCTTAGATGGGGTCACTTTTATGGAGTTTCTACTCTAGGGGTGCATCAGGGGGGCTTCAAATGGGACATGGTGTCAAAAAAACAGTCCAGCAAAATCAGCCTTCCAAAAACCAAACGGCGCACCTTTCACTCTGCGCCCCGCTGTGTGGCCGTACAGTAGTTTACGGCCACATATGGGGTGTTTATGTAAACAGCAGAGTCAGGGCAATAAAGATACAGTCTTGTTTGGCTGTTAACCCTTGCTTTGTTAGTGGAAAAAATGGGTTAAAATTGAAAATTAGGCAAAAAAATGAAATTCTCAAATTTCATCCCCATTTGCCAATAACTCTTGTGCAACACCTAAAGGGTTAACGACGTATGTAAAATCAGTTTTGAATACCTTGAGGGGTGTAGTTTCTTAGATGGGGTCACTTTTAGGGAGTTTCTCCTCTAGGGGTGCATCAGGGGGCTTCAAATGGGACATGGTGTCAAAAAACCAGTCCATAAAAATCAGCCCTCCAAAAACAAAACGGCGCACCTTTCACTCTACGCCCTACTGTGTGCCCGTACAGTAGTTTACGGCCACATATGGGGTGTTTCTGTAAACGGCAGAGTCAGGGCAATAAAGATACAATCTTGTTTGGCTGTTAACCCTTGCTTTGTTAGTGGAAAAAATGTGTTAAAATGAAAAATTTGACAAAAAAATTAAATTCTCAAATTTCCTCCCCATTTGCCAATAACTCTTGTGCAACACCTAAAGGGTTAATAATGTATGCAAAATCAGTTTTGAATACCTTGAGGGGTGTAGTTTCTTAGATGGGGTCATTTTTGGGTGGTTTCTATTATGTAAGCCTCGCAAATCGACTTCAGACCTGAACTGGTCCCTAAAAATTTAGTTTTTGTAAATTTCTGAAAAATTTCAAGATTTGCTTCTAAACTTCTAAGCCTTATAACATCCCCAAAAAATAAAATATCATTCCCAAAACAATTCAAACATGAAGTAGACATATGGGGAATGTAAAGTCATCACAATTTTTTGGGGTATTACTATGTATTACAGAAGTAGAGAAACTGAAACTTTGAAATTTGCAAATTTTTCCAAATTTTTGGTAAATTAGGTATTTTTTTGTGCAAAAAAAAATAAATTTTTTGACTTCATTTTACCAGTGTCATGAAGTACAATATGTGACGAAAAAACAATCTCAGAACGGCCTGGATAAGTCAAAGCGTTTTAAAGTTATTAGCACTTAAAGTGACACTGGTCAGATTTCCAAAAAATGGCCTGGTCCTTAAAGAGGACCTTTCACCAGTATATACTATGTGAACTGAGTATGCTGCCATATAGAGCGGCGCCCGGGGATCTCACTGCACTTACTATTATCCCCGGGCGCCGCTCCGTTCTCCCGTTATAGGCTCCGGTACCTTTGCTTCTTAAGTTATAGTAGGCGGGTCTTCCCTTGTCCTGTGGGCGTCTCCTTCTCCTAGGCTGTAGCGCTGGCCAATCGCAGCGCACAGCTCACAGCCTGGGAGGTTTTTTTCTCCCAGGCTGTGAGCTGTGCGCTGCGATTGGCCAGCGCTGCAGCCTAGGAGAAGGAGACGCCCACAGGACAAGGGAAGACCCGCCTACTATAACTTAAGAAGCAAAGGTACCGGAGCCTATAACGGGAGAACGGAGCGGCGCCCGGGGATAATAGTAAGTGCAGTGAGATCCCCGGGCGCCGCTCTATATGGCAGCATACTCAGTTCACATAGTTTGTACAAGTGAAAGGTCCTCTTTAAGGTGAAAATGAGCCCGGTCCTTAAGGGGTTAAAGGGGGTTGTACATGTTTGGGTCTCCTCCCGGGCATACTTACCTGCTTCGTGACGCTGGCTCCTGGGCTCCACCCTCCGCTGCTCTGCACAGGTCCCTGGATGTAAACACCACAGCTGTCAATCGGTGCCAGCAGCAGTGACCTGCTCCCCTTGCATCACGTTACCATTTGTCATGACGGAAGCTGAGCAGGTGACCGCTGCAGCCAACGACTGGCTGCTGCAGTATCAAAGCAAAAGTTTACATTGCGTTACCCAAACGAAGCAGTGGAGACAGGAGCTGGGAGCCAGCTTCAGGGAGCAGGTAAGTATGCTTCCCTTCACTGGTCTGCCCAGGAGGGGAGGAGAGGGTTGCCCACCCCCACAAATGTGCACAACCCCTTTAAAGGGGTTTTCAAACACTGATGGTGCATCCTCAAGCTGGCAATAACACATTAGGTAGCCATCAGCTGAGCCCCATCTCACCTGACCCCCAATATATAAGCAGCCAAGTGTTCCTGTGTCAGGAGAGCGGAGTACGCAGCAGCCAGACACCTCTGGTGCCCGCTTAGCTCTCAAGAACAAAAAGATCAGGCATGTTAGAATTGAACAGACCACACTTTTTGTAGCAACAGAAGGTCCCCACACACACTAGATGGTTATCCGTTCCCACGTTTGGCCAACATACAACTGATGTGTCACTAGCTTTAGACTAGGACTTTCACGCTTAACCAGTGGAGGTACAACCTCTGCCGATGAGGATCCTTCATGGTTTATCAAGGCACAGTGGCTGCTGCGCCTGGTAATGTCGCTATGCCCTGCTCACTGGATTAGATCTGAGCAGGTGACTATTTCTTCTTCCTGGACAACTTACAAGAATCACTTCTACAGACAAATGGGACAAGTGCTAAATATCCACATGAAGACATCAGCAGTATTCACGGTGACCTTTACAAGTAATCTGTAAAAGCTTTTTCAGCTTCAAAGAAAATCATGGACGCCTCTTTTTTTTTAACAAAAAAGTCGCCTATTTTTACAGACTGTCCAGGAATTTACAGACGGCACTCCACCCTGGCACCGCCGCACATATAAGAGAGTCTCCATGCCAAGATAAACAATGAGGGGGCCACAGCAATTCCTTCTTCTGATTGCCAGGGGTCCCAGAGGTCAGACCCTCATCGATCATTTATCTTAGAACAGAATTACAGCGATGTAGAGGAGAGGTGTGAACAGTCTGCTTACATGCTGGCAGTCAGGTCGAGATGATGTGCCGGCGTTCAGTGCATCTATCTTAATATCGGGAAGCGGGAGCAGATGAGCGGAGTAGGCGGCCAGGCGTGGAACCATCAGAACTCAGTGAGCTGCAGCAGCTGGAAAGAGAGGAACACATACATCAATTATTTGGGACTTGTACCGTAAGAAGCTGAGTCTAAGGTGAAGTCCCTGCAAAATATATAGATGTCTCTATAACAGACATTACTACTTAATATGCAGAGATCCAAAACTAGATATTCTGCACATCTATTGCGGTGAAACCTTGCAGAAAATTTGCGTTACTTTTCTTGCACTGATTGTTAGTGACATCACGTCTTACAGAACTCCGCTGTCAGAGTCCACCTGTACTGTCCGGACATATCCTAGAACAGGGATGGCCAACCTGAGGCTCTCCAGCTGTTGCAAAACTACAACTCCCAGCATGCTCAGACTGCCTACAGCTATCGGCCTACAGCAGGGCATGGTGGGAGTTGTAGTTTTACAACAGCTGGAGAGCCACAGGTTGGCCATCCCTGGGCTAGAAGATTAGCTGAAATCCTAGCGTGCAATGATATGTTTCTATACTACCATACAGTGCCTGGTATAAACACTACACCTCCCACACATCAGCTGCGGGCTACTCAGGACCTAAGGTCAGCTACGACAGGAATGCAGCACACTTCTGAAGGGGTCATTGGATATGGATGACATAGGAGACATGAAGCAACTCAAGATCAGTACAAAGTATAGCAAAGTATGTGCAAAGTTACTTAAAGGGTTTCTACCACCAGATTTTCACCTATTTAGCTGTCTGACACTAGCGATCTGCTACTGTCTGCTGTACCTAACCATGTTCATGTATTACCTTTGTATGGAGCGGTTAAGCTTAAAAACGTAGTTTTATTGATATGCAAATGAGCCTGAGCCTGAGCAGGCGCAGTGACTGTCGGACCGCTCCCTGCGCCGGCATCTTCACTGCGCCTGCGCCGATTACAGCGCAGGGAGTAGTCCGACAGTCACTTCGCCTGCGCCGAATACAGAAGCACACGGCGCAGGCGCGAGAATTCGGCTGATATGGAGAGAAGTAGGCTGTCAATCTAGACGAGAGGGGCGGGCTGGAGGGACAAGATGGGCGGTAGAAATAGTGAGTAGACGGAGCCTCTAGGTGCTGAAAAGACGCCCCCATAGCACCTAGAGACTCATTTGCATATCAATAAAACTACGTTTTTAAGCTTAACCGCTCCATACAAAGGTAATACATGAACATGGTTAGGTACAGCAGACAGTAGCAGATCGCTAGTGTAAGACAGCTAAATAGGGTGGTAGAAACCTGTAGGAACCTGTAACCACGAAATTCAGCGCAATCTGCTGGCAGCATGTTATAGAGCGAGAGGAGCTGATATATAGTTTTGTGGTTAAAGATTCAGTAAAACTTGTAATGTATACATTTAAGGGTACTTTCACACTTGCGTTGTTGGATTCCGGCTTTCCGTCTCCGGAACTGCCTGCCGGCAATCTATATAAAAACGGATACCATTTAGAGACGCATCCGGATGCGGTTCCTTCTCACAAATTCATTGCAATACCGGATGCATCTCTCTGGTTGTCATCCGGAAAAACGGACCCGGTATTTATCTTTTTCACATTTTTAACCTCCTCAGGACCGCCGTACGCAGGATTGCGTCTTTGCGGCGGTCCTGTTGTTCTGGGTGGACGCGCCGGTGCGTCCTCTCGCGAGACGCGAGATTTCGTGCATTGCCGGCCCGCGCATGCGCATCGCGGGCCGGCAAAAGTTAAAGAAGTATTTCGTCACCAGCCTGCCAGCCACGATCATTGGCTGGCAGGCTGGCGATTTTCAAAAAATCAAATCAGAAGCCAGATAACAGATCATATTAGTAAATATGATCTGTTATATGGCTTCTCTGCTCCTCTGCTGGTCCTTTTCGTCGGTTGGATCCAGCAGAGGAGCAGACATCACTGTGAGTACACACTCACTTTTTTTTTTCACTAGTATTGGCTGTTAGGTTTTAGGATTAGTTTAGGCCCCTTGGTTAGGTAGTTTAGCGTCAGTTAGCGCCCAGCCCACCGCACCGCAGTCACTTATTCGCTGATTAGCGTATCGCTAATCAGCATTTGTACTTTTATAGTATCTGTAAGTGATCAAAACTGATCACGGTCAGATCTATAATAGTATTAGTGTCACCTTAGCTCGCCCTCCACCCAAAACGCAGTGTTTGCCCGATCAGGCCTGATCGGTCGCCCACACGTGCGTTCACCCACGCCCGCCCCACCGCAGTGACAAAAAAATATTTGTTTTTTGATCACTGCACATTCACTTTACACGCACTGCAGCGATAAAAAAATAAGTTTTGATATTTTTTATCAACCGCAGCGGCCTCCGGTACTTTGCTAGCCTCCCCTTTGTAAGACAGGCTTGCTTTTTTTCTTAGGTAGTCTCAGGGAATACCCCTAAATTTAGTAGTCCAAAATGTCAAACAGGGGTATTCTTCTGAAGAGGCCTACAGGATTCTGACCCAGTCGGATGAGGAATGGGAACCCTCATCTGATGAATCTAGCGGGTCAGAATATGAACCTGTGGAAAGCAGTGGCTCTCTGACCCAAAGGTCGGACGAGGAGGTGGAGGTCCCTGGCAGCACCAGGCGTACCCGGCCCCGTGTCGCTAGACCACAGGTTGTGCAGGATCCGTTTCAAGAGCAGCAGAGTGGGGCTGTCGCTGCCGGATCACGTGGAATAAGGCGTGACACTCGCTATTTCTGTCCTGACTGTCCTGACCACCCTGCCCTATGCTATGGAGAGTGTTTCCGGAAGTACCACACACAGGTACACCTAGCATAGGGATCACATCTCACCAGGACAGGCATACAGGGCTATTAGGGCCCATTCACTCACAGCTGCTGCAAACCTCTCCTTTCACCTGGGATAAAGTGCATAACGCACTTCGCCACATCTTTGGGCGATTTGCGCTTTGCACATTGTCCCATGGGGAAGGAGAGGTTTGTTCTATAAAGGTAAAAAAAAACAAAAAAAACACCAGTAAGCAAAAAGGTTAATGTTCAGTTCAAAAAGTTAAAGTTTAGATGTTCTCTTCCAAAGTTAATAAAATTATTGTGTTGCGGCCTGGTTTTTTCTTTTTTTTACCTTCCAGGTGGACCAACCGATCGACTAGCTGCAGCATTGATGTGCATTGGGACAGAAGCATTGTGCTGCTGTCAGATTACACGCAAGTCGGTGTATGCGGCGCTGCAAGACGAGATTTCTCCTCTGCAGTAAAAGATATGTTTGCCGAGGCATATGAGCTGAGGAGGTGGCGGTGTTCATATACTTTGGCAAACACTTTGTATATATAAAAAAAAAAAATCCCGGCAATGATTTATTCATCCACATCAATTGGTGTGAATGGAGAAATCTGTTTGCCAGGGCATACGAGCTAAGTGGGTATGGATGTTGGGCGGAGCTCCTATGTCCTGGCAGACGCCTTTCCCCTCCTTTTTCTTTTTTTGGCAGAGATTTTTTCATCTACATTGATCGATGCGAATGAAGAAATCTGTGCCGTTCATTTTTTTCTTTCAGCCCAGAGGCTGAACGGGAAAAAAAAATCTCATTACCCGTATGCTCAATATAAGGAGAATAGCAGAAACTCCTAATGCTGGGCATACATGTAATGATTGCGGAGACCCTCAAATGCCAGGGCAGTACAAACACCCCACAAATAACACCATTTTGGAAAGAAGACACCCCAAGGTATTCGCTGAGGGGCATATTGAGTCCATGAAAGATTTAAATTTTTGTCCCAAGTTAGCGGAAAGGGAGACTTTGTGAGAAAAAAAATCAAAAAAATCAATTTCCGCTAACTTGTGCCCAAATTTTTTTTTTTCTGTGAACTCGCCATGCCTCTCATTAAATACCTTGGGGTGTCTTCTTTCCAAAATGGGGTCACATGTGGGGTATTTATACTGCCCTGGAATTTTAGGTGCCCCAAAGCGTGAGAAGAAGTCTGGTATCCAAATGTCTAAAAATGCCCTCCTAAAAGGAATTTGGGCCCCTTTGCCCACCTAGGCTGCAAAAAAGTGTCATAAATGTGGTATCTCCGTATTCAGGAGAAGTTGGGGAATGTGTTTTGGGGTGTCATTTTGCATATACCCATGCTGGGTGAGATAAATATCTTGGTCAAATGCCAACTTTGTATAAAAAAAATGGGAAAAAAAAAAATCATAATTTTCCACTAACTTGTGTAAAAAAAAATTTGAGGAACTCGCTATGCCCATCAGCGAATACCTTGGGGTGTCTTCTTTCCAAAATGGGGTCACTTGTGTTGTGGGGTAGTTATACTGCCCTGGCATTTTCCAGTGAAATCCGAAAGGTGCTCTTTGGAATATGGGCCCCTTTGCCCACCTAGGCTGCAAAAAAGTGTCACACATCTGGTATCTCTGTATTCAGGAGAAGTTGAGGAATGTGTTTTGGGGTGTCTTTTTACATATACCCATGCTGGGTGAGAGAAATATCTTGGCAAAAGACAACTTTTCCCATTTTTTTATACAAAGTTGGCATTTGACCAAGATATTTATCTCACCCAGCATGGGTATATGCAAAATGACACCCCAAAACACATTCCCCAACTTCTCCTGAATACAGAGATACCAGATGTGTGACACTTTTTTGCAGCCTAGGTGGGCAAAGGGGCCCATATTCCAAAGAGCACCTTTCGGATTTCACTGGTCAGTTTTTACAGAATTTGATTTCAAACTCCTTACCACACATTTGGGCCCCTAGAATGCCAGGGCAGTATAACTACCCCACAAGTGACCCCATTTTGGAAAGAAGAGACCCCAAGGTATTCGCTGATGGGCATAGTGAGTTCATGGAAGTTTTTATTTTTTGTCACAAGTTAGTGGAATATGAGACTTTGTATGAAAAAAAAAAATAAAAATCATCATTTTCCACTAACTTGTGACAAAAAATAAAAAATTCTAGGAACTCGCCATGCCCCTCACGGAATACCTTGGGGTGTCTTCTTTCCAAAATGGGGTCACTTGTGGGGTAGTTATACTGCCCTGGCATTCTAGGGGCCCAAATGTGTGGTAAGGAGTTTGAAATCAAATTCTGTAAAAACTGACCAGTGAAATCCGAAAGGTGCTCTTTGGAATATGGGCCCCTTTGCCCACCTAGGCTGCAAAAAAGTGTCACACATCTGGTATCTCTGTACTCAGGAGAAGTTGGGGAATGTGTTTTGGGGTGTCATTTTACATATACCCATGCTGGGTGAGAGAAATATCTTGGCAAAAGACAACTTTTCCCATTTTTTTATACAAAGTTGGCATTTGACCAAGAAATTTCTCTAACCCAGCATGGGTATATGTAAAAAGACACCCCAAAACACATTCCTCAACTTCTCCTGAATACAGAGATACCAGATGTGTGACACTTTTTTGCAGCCTAGGTGGGCAAAGGGGCCCATATTCCAAAGAGCACCTTTCGGATTTCACTGGTCATTTTTTACAGAATTTGATTTCAAACTCCTTACCACACATTTGGGCCCCTAGAATGCCAGGGCAGTATAACTACCCCACAAGTGACCCCATTTTGGAAAGAAGAGACCCCAATGTATTCCGTGATGGGCATAGTGAGTTTATAGAACTTTTTATTTTTTGTCACAAGTTAGTGGAATATGAGACTTTGTAAGAAAAAAAAAATAAATAAAAATCATCATTTTCCGCTAACTTGTGACAAAAAATAAAAAGTTGTATGAACTCACTATGCCCATCAGCGAATACCTTAGGGTGTGTACTTTCCGAAATGGGGTCATTTGTGGGGTGTTTGTACTGTCTGGGCATTGTAGAACCTCAGGAAACATGACAGGTGCTCAGAAAGTCAGAGCTGCTTCAAAAAGCGGAAATTCACATTTTTGTACCATAGTTTGTAAACGCTATAACTTTTACCCAAACCATTTTTTTTTTACCCAAACACTTTTTTTTTATCAAAGACATGTAGAACAATAAATTTAGAGCAAAATTTATATATGGATCTCGTTTTTTTGGCAAAATTTTACAACTGAAAGTGAAAAATGTCATTTTTTTGCAAAAAAATCGTTAAATTTTGATTAATAACAAAAAAAGTAAAAATGTCAGCAGCAATGAAATACCACCAAATGAAAGCTCTATTAGTGAGAAGAAAAGGAGGTAAAATTCATTTGGGTGGTAAGTTGCATGACCGAGCAATAAACGGTGAAAGTAGTGTAGTGCAGAAGTGTAAAAAGTGGCCTGGTCTTTCAGGGTGTTTAAGCACTGGAGGCTGAGGTGGTTAAAGGTCTGCGCATGTGCAGACCACAAAACCAGATCAGTTTTTCCAGAACACTTGGGGATGGATCCGGCATTGATGCATTTCAATGGAAAATAATGCCGGATCCGGCATTCCGGCAAGTGTTCAGGAATTTTGGACGGAGAAAATACTGCAGCATGCTACTATATTTTCTCTGACCAAAAACCGTACAGTGACTGAACGGAAGACATCCTGATGCATACTGAACGGATTTCTCTCTATTCAGAATGCATTAGGATAAAACTGATCGGTTCTTTTCCGGTATTGAGCCCCTAGGACGGAACTCAGTGCCGGAAAAGTTTAACGCAAGTGTGAAAGTACCCTAAGTCTCTGCAATTTCTGAGCTCTGTTGTACACGGTCATCGTATCAGTGACTGATAGCATTGTGTGTAACGGTCCCTTTACATGGGACAATTCAGCAGGCAATTGTCAGGAAGGAAGTGTGCTCGTCAGTGAAGGGGACCACTGCATCTACATGTAGAGATCTCCTCCACAGTATGAAGAGACGCAATTGCTAATGAAGCCCCTCATCACCATACATAATCATTGTTTGCTGGCAGCAGAGGCTGTTTAGACAGCACAATCTGCTCCTGGCAAACGATAATTTAGGTGTATGCACAGGCGAGAACATTACCAGATGAACGAAAATAGGTGAGTGCGCAGCTCGGCTATTTTCGGCATTTTCATAAGAATGAATGGAGGGCAGCTGCGCATGTGCAGTGCGCCCCCCGTCACTTTGCGGGCTCCATTCTAAGGATAAGTGTGGGTCCCAGAGGTGGGATCTGCACCTATCAGACCTATCCCACTGATATGCCACCAAATGTCTAACATGGGAGTACCACTTTAAGTGTGTATACATAGGTAGCCATCATTCACTGACAAGATGACCCCTGTGTACAACTAAGCTCAGAAAGAGCAGAGATTTTAAGGAGTTGGTTCATCGCACACATTGAAAGGATATCTCTATATCTTCTGTTTCAGTGTTTTTTAAGACCATAGGCTTTTGCTGATGTATACACTTCTGTACATGTGAGCTTTGCACAATTCAATATATTGGGGCACATTTATTAAGACCAGTGTTTTAGACGCCGGTCTTAATAAGGCCCCTGCGCTGGATCGCTGAAGTTATGAAGAGGCGCCGACCTCTACATAAATCTGCATACCCACCACCAATTCTAAATGTAAGACAGCTTCCTTGCTGTCTTACATTTAGACAATTTTCTACGCCTAAACCAGGCGTAGAAAATGATGAATGAGACAGGCCTACTGGCCCATCCCATTCCTCGCCATGCCCCTTTTGTTAGACCTGGCATGAGTGGGAAAGAAGTCCCAGATTCTGCAGCAACCTGGCGTGCAACAGACTCTGCCCAGATACAAGAGTGGCATATATCTGTTCGCAAAAGACCCCCATTATTTTTAGATTTTATGTGTAAACTTCAGCTTGGGTGTGTGTTTTAGGTGCAAATGTTTGCTTTGATGCATTTAAAAAAAAAAAATTCTGTTTGTCACAAAGTTACGGTACATGAAAATGGACATGGTTGTCAACGGTCCGTCAGGACAGCTGCAATCAGGTTTTCTGCTTTCAGGAAATATATATACACATTTTCTGGGGGTGCACTTAATTCTTTTTTAAATACAACCCCTGTATCTTACAGGTTGCTACCTTTTTTAAATTTTCATCTTAAAACTAGATTTATGGTCTTTCCAGTTCAGGTGATTTTATGTTGTGTGCATGTAAATTTAGGCCTTTGTGGCATGTATGAACTCTGCACATGTTGAACTTTTACTTTTGGGCTGCATTGTGTTACACTTTTATCCACCAATATCAACTTTTTTGCATTTTCTATGAAGAATGACATTGCATGAAAGTGTCCGTATGTATAAAGTACTGAGGCCAATGTCACTTTATCATTTTGTGTGAGTATACGTCATTTATAAAGCACTAAATACTGTCACACGGCTGAAAAAAAAAAATTTAAATTAAAAATGGACTTGCGACAATTTTTTCAACTACCGGTAAATTAGTCACAAGTCCCTTAATAAATGACCCCCAAAGTGTTTGGAGGTTTAGGGTTCCTTTACAGGTGGCAAGTTTTGAAAATCAGTTCCATCACCTGAACGTGGCTCTTTTGGCGTTAAGCACATGGAGTTCTGCAAGCCCCATTCAGGTGGATTTTCTGCCGTGTGTGAAGGTGCTCTTATTTGTACGGCTCTACTGGGCACTGCCCTGACAAACATAACAACTGGATACGGTTTGACCATTTCAGTCCAAGAAAGTCAAGAATGATGTAGGGCTGACTTAAGGTCAACAACGCCCCCTGCAGGACATGTAAGTATGTGCAAATGAGATGACTCCAAGCCTCACGCACAATCTAGACTCTGTTCACACCTGGTTTACACACTATGGTCTGCAAACAAACTAAATCTCTAAAAACACACACCAAAGCCCCAACAGATACAACTCCATGCAATACTTTCATATAAATCCCACTTTGATACCTACTGAAAAAATATACTTTTCCCCCATAATGCCCCTGTATTGAAAAGCATAGTTTGCTATACTTTTCGCATTTTTTTTTTTTGTAGATTACAGTTTTTGCAGAATATCGGTGTCCATTCTACATATTGCAATGCGATCGGTGACAGAATCCACACAGAACATACTTGGTAACATGTAGATTTTGCAGCAGATTCCCATGATAGTTCTGCAGTGTATGAACAGTCAAAAAGGGCTTGTTCACACGGCCGTACGTCTTTTTCGGGCCGTTTTTAACAGATCTGTTTTTCCATTTTTTTGTTTCAGTTCCGTTTTTCCGTATGGCATATACAGTAATTACATAGAAAAAATTGGGCTGGGCATAACATTTTCAATAGATGGTTCCGCAAAAACGGAACAGATACGGAAGACATACGGAGTACATTCCCTATGTGTTCTGTTTTTTTTTGCGGAACCATTGACTTGAATGGAGCCATGGAACATGATTTGCGGACAATAATAGGACATGTTCTATATTTAAATGGAACGGAAATACGGAAACGGAATGCATACGGAGTACATTCCATTTTTTTTTTTTTTTTGTGGAACCATTGAAATGAATGGTTCCGTATACGGAACTCAAAAAACGGCCCGTATACAGAACGCGGGGAAAAAAAAACTTTTGTGTGAAAGAGCCCTAATGATAAGGCTACTTTCACACTAGCGTTTTTACTGGATCTGGAAGGGTTCAGCAAAAACGCTTCCGTTACTGATAATACAACCGTCTACATCCATCGGTTGTATTATTTTTAACATACCCAAGACGGATCAGTCATGAACTTTATTGAAAGTCAATGGGGGACGGATCCGTTTTCTATTGTAGCAGAGAAAACGGATCCGTCCCCTTTGACTTGCATTGGGGGTCATGCCAGATCAGTCTTGCTCCGCATCTCAGGACGGAAAGCAAACTAAAACATGTTGCGGTTTGCAATCCGATCTGGGAACACAACTAAACGGAACGGAATGCATTTTGGTACATTCTGTTCTGTTCAGTTTTGTCCCCATCGACAATGAATGGGGACAAAACTGAAGCGTTTTTTCCCGGTATTGAGCCCCTATGAGGGATCTCAATACCAGAAAACTAAAACGTTAGTGTGAAAATTGCCTAAGTTTACATGTACCGGAAATATCCACAAAAAAAATAAAATAAAAAAAAAAATATTAAAAAAAAGCAGCAAATATGAATGCACTTCACCCTCTACACTTCCTCGGTGAAGATCCTTAGCAAAAACTGAACCACAGGTCAATTTAAGCTACAGTAACACAAAAGCGAAAAACAGCCGCATGATGGACATTTTTTTTTTTTTTAATCAGCCGTCACAGGACTGTTTTAAGAACAATAGTAGTCTATGGGGTTATTCACATGCTTGCTTTTTTTTTTTTTTTTTTTTTTAAATTGTCCATGAATAACAGCCATCAAAAAAATAGGACGTGTCCTTTTTTTACCAGTTTTCACTGACCAACAGCCCTCATACAATTTAAGAGGACAATTTTTAACGCCCGTGCTTCAGAAAGGAATGTAGCCTTAGCCCACACTTGCGGCAGAGGAATCCGGCAAGCAGTTCCGTCGCCGGAACCTGCCTACCGGATCCGTCAAACCGTATGCCAACTGATGGCATTTGTAAGACTGATCAGGATCCTGATCCGTCTTACAAATGCATTGAATTGCTGCATCCTTCTCTCCGGTGTCATCCGGAAAAACGGATCCGGCATTTTTTTTTTTTCAATTTTTTTTCCGGCATTACAGTATTTTGAATGCCGAATTCGGCACTAATACATTCCTATGGGAAAAAAAATGCCAGATCCGGCATTCCGGCAAGTGTTCTGGATTTTTGGCCGGAGATAAAACCGTAGCATGCTGCGGTATGATCTCCATCCTGAACAGTCAAAAAGACTGAACTGAAGACACACTGATGCATCCTGAACGGATTGCTCTCCATTCAGAATGCATTAGGATAAAACTGATCAGTTCTTTTCCGGATTTGAGCCCCTAGGACGGAACTCTATGCCGGAAAAGAAAAACGCTAGTGTGAAAGTAGCCTAAGGGGGCCTTCACACGCAGCATATTTTGTGGCTGAAAATTCTGCAACTGAAAATCAGTTCCATTAATTTGAATGGGGCAGCAAACACGTGGATTTCTCATTAAGGGCTCATGCATACTGCCGTGTTCCACGGCCGAGAGCGGTCCGTGGTAACCCGGCAGGGATTCCTGCTGACAGCAGGAGCGCACAGAGTCATTGGTTGCTATGACGCCGTGCGCTTCATGCCGCCGCTGCACTACAGTAATACACTCGTATGATCTATACGAGTGTATTACTGTAGTGCAGCAGTGGCATGAAGCGCAGGGCGTCATAGCAACCAATGACGCTGTGCGCTCCTGCTGTCAGCAGGAATCCCTGCCGGGTTACCACGGACCGCTCTCGGCCGTGGAACACGGCCGTGTGCATGAGGCCTAAGGTGAATGGAATCGATTTTCATTTGCGGAATTCTCTGCCACAATACCTGTCGCGTGTGAAGGCACCCTTAGGCTTCATGCACACGACCGTTGTTGTGGTCCGCATCCGATCCGCAGTTTTTGCGGCTTGGATGCGGACCCATTCACTTCAATGGGGCGGCAAAAGATGCGGACAGCACTCCGTGTGCTGTCCGCATCCGTTGCTCCGTTCCGTAGTCCGCAAAAAAATATAACCTGCTCTATTCTTGTCCATTTTGCGGACAAGAATAGGCAGTTATATCAATGGCTCTCCGTGCCATCCGTGTTTTGCGGACCGCAAAACACACAACAGTCGTGTGAAGGCGCCCTTAGGCCTCATGCACACGACCGTTGTGTGCATCCAAGGCTGTTGTGCCGTTTTCCGTTTTTTTCCGCGGACGCCGTGGTTGCTATGACGCCGTGCGCTTCATGCCGCCGCTGCACTACAGTAATACACTCGTATGATCTATACGAGTGTATTACTGTAGTGCAGCAGTGGCATGAAGCGCAGGGCGTCATAGCAACCAATGACGCTGTGCGCTCCTGCTGTCAGCAGGAATCCCTGCCGGGTTACCATGGGTCCGTGGAAAAATCGGAAAATGCACCGTTTTGCAGCCTAGACCGTGATCCGTGTATCCTGTCCATCAAAAAAATATGACCTGTCCTATTTTTTTGACGGACAACGGTTCACGGACCCATTCAAGTCAATGGGTCCGTGAAAGAACACGGATGCACACAAGATTGGCATCCGTGTCCGTGATCCGTGGCCGTGAAAACTCAGAACCGACAGTATATTCTAACACAGAGGCGTTCCCATGGTGATGGGGACGCTTCAGGTTAGAATATACTAAAAGAACTGTGTACATGACTGCCCCCTGCTGGGGCAGCCCCCCCCCCCCCCCCCTGTAGTTAACTCATTGGTGGCCAGTGGGCCCCCCCCACTCCCCTGTAGTTAACTCATTGGTGGCCAGTCCGGCCGGCCCCCCTCCCTCCCCTGTAGTTAACTCATTGGTGGCCAGTGGGCCCCCCTCCCTCCCCTGTAGTTAACTCATTGGTGGCCAGTCCGGCCGGCCCCCCTCCCTCCCCTGTAGTTAACTCATTGGTGGCCAGTGGGCCCCCCTCCCTCCCCTGTAGTTAACTCGTTGGTGGCCAGTGGGCCTTCTCCCCTCCCTCCCCCTCCTAATTAAAATATCCCCCCTATCATTGGTGGCAGCGGAGTGTACCGATCGGAGTCCCAGTTTAATCGCTGGGGCTCCGATCGGTAACCATGGCAACCAGGACGCTACTGCAGTCCCGGTTGCCATGGTTACTTAGCAATTTGTAGAACCATTATACTTACCTGTGAGCTGCGATGTCTGCGTCCGGCCGGGAGCTCCTCCTACTGGTAAGTGACGTCCGGCCGGGAGCTCCTCCTACTGGTAAGTGACATGACCTGTCACTTACCAGTAGGAGGAGCTCCCGGCCGGACGCAGACATCGCAGCTCACAGGTAAGTATAATGGTTCTACAAATTGCTAAGTAACCATGGCAACCGGGACTGCAGTAGCGTCCTGGTTGCCTTGGTTACCGATCGGAGCCCCAGCGATTAAACTGGGACTACGATCGGTACACTCCGCTGCCACCAATGATAGGGGGGATATTTTAATTAGGAGGGGGAGGGAGGGGAGAAGGCCCACTGGCCACCAACGAGTTAACTACAGGGGAGGGAGGAGGGGCCCACTGGCCACCAACGAGTTAACTACAGGGGAGGGAGGGGAGAGGGCCCACTGGCCACCAACGAGTTAACTACAGGGGAGGGGGGGCCCACTGGCCACCAACGAGTTAACTACAGGGGAGGGAGGGGGGCCCACTGGCCACCAACGAGTTAACTACAGGGGAGGGAGGGGGGCCCACTGGCCACCAATGAGTTAACTACAGGGGAGGGAGGGGGGCCCACTGGCCACCAATGAGTTAACTACAGGGGAGGGAGGGGGGCCCACTGGCCACCAACGAGTTAACTACAGGGGAGGGAGGGGGGCCCACTGGCCACCAACGAGTTAACTACAGGGGAGGGAGGGGGGCCCACTGGCCACCAATGAGTTAACTACAGGGGAGGGGGGGGGGCCCACTGGCCACCAATGAGTTAACTACAGGGGAGGGGGGCCGGCCGCACTGGCCACCAATGAGTTAACTACAGGGGAGGGAGGGGGGCCCACTGGCCACCAACGAGTTAACTACAGGGGAGGGAGGGGGGCCCACTGGCCACCAATGAGTTAACTACAGGGGAGGGGGGGGGGCCGGCTGCACTGGCCACCAATGTGTTAACTACAGGGGGGGGGGCTGCCCCCTGCTGCCTGGCAGCACCTGCCAGGCAGCAGGGGGCAGTCATGTACACAGTTCTTTTAGTATATTCTAACCTGAAGCGTCCCCATCACCATGGGAACGCCTCTGTGTTAGAATATACTGTCGGATTTGAGTTTCACGATGTAACTCAAATCCGACGGTATATTCTAACATAGAGGCGTTCCCATGGTGATGGGGACGCTTCAAGTTAAAATATACCATCGGATTGGAGAAAACTCCGATTCGATGGTATAAAAAGGGACTCCTAACTTTACATTGAAAGTCAATGGGGGACGGATCCGTTTGCAATTGCACCATATTGTGTCAACGTCAAACGGATCCGTCCCCATTGACTCGCATTGTAATTCAGGACGGATCCGTTTGGAAGACCCACGGACGAAAAAACGGTCACGGATCACGGCAAAACGAAACCCGTTTTTGCAGACCTCAAAAAAATACGGTCGTGTGCATGAGGCCTTACACTGAGTTTCTTAAACTCTCATTTACTTTGCTGGCACGGTACAACACTGGATCTGCAGCAGGAAAATCCACAAAGACAAACCCCCAGCTATTCATTCATGTATGAACCCAGCCTAAGGGCTCATGCACACGGCTGTAGCAGCAGCATTTTGCAGAACAGAACGTCCTGCCCTTTATAGAACAGTCCTATCCTTGTCTATAAAATGGACAAGAACAGGACACGTTCTATTTTTTTGTGGGACTGCAGAATAGACATATGGATGCATTTTTGCGGCCCCATTGAAGTAAATGGGTCCACATTCAAGCCACAAAAAAATGTGGATCGGATGCAGACAAAAACAAGTCGCGTGTATGAGCCCTAAGGCTGCTGCCGCATTATGGGGCACATTTTTTCAGACCGGTGTTTTAGACGCCGGTCTTAATAACCTCTATATCTTGCTGTGGATCTGCCAGAGTAATGAAGAGGCGCAGGCCTATACATAACTTCGGCAGATCCTCCACTTCTAAATTTAAGACCACTTCCTTGCTGTCTTACATTTAGACCATTTCTATGCCTAAAACATGGGTAGAAAACGGTAAGTGAATGGGGAAAAAATGGAACTGAACGAAACAGAATGCACCAGAATGCATTCCATCCCGCTTGGTTACGTCCCCATCCCCAAGCAGCGTTTTTCTGTCCGCGATGTGGTGCGGAGCAAGACGGATCCGTCCTAACACACAATGTAAGTCAATGGGGACGGATCAGTTTTCTCTCCCAGAAATCTTGGATCTGTCTTGGGTATGTTAAAGTTAATACAACCGGATCCGTTCATAACGGATGCAGATGGTTGTGTTATCAGACCGGAAGCAGTTTTGCTGATCCATGACAGATCCAGCAAAAACGCTAGTGTGAAAGTAGCCTAAGGCCTCGTGCACACTACCGTTGTGTGTTTTGCGGTCTGCAAACCGCGGATCTGGTAAACAAGGATGGCCTTTAATATAACTGCCTATTCTTGTCCGCAAAGCGCAGACAAGAATAGGACAGGTTATTTTTTTTTTTTGCGCACCACGGAACGGAGCAACGGCTGCAGACAGCCCATGGAGTGCTGTCCGCATCTTTTGCGGCCCCACTGAAGTGAATGGGTCCGCATCCGAGCCGCCAAAACAACGGCCGTGTGCATGAGGCCTTATTTAGGAATATTACTATTTAATAAATGACCCCCTATGTTTTTTTTTTTGTTTGCTTTTAGCACGCGTTTATATATGGCTATTTCTGGCATGAGTCTTTCTACAGGAAAGTACATACCATCTTGAAGTGTTACTTCCTCTCCAGCGCAATATGAAAAGACTGATAAAATGCCATAAAAAAATAAATAAATAAAAACACACCGGCACTTGCATTCTTGCAAGAAAAGCCCCCCCCAAGAGATGTCAATGAGACAAAAATGCAAGAGGATGAGGCTAAAAAAACAACAACACACCATTGACCTACTGAATTATACTAACATCACAATGTAGAAATAAGGTCATGCAGAGACACACCGCATTACAAATCACTATAATGCCATGATGAACCCCTGAGAAATGAGCGGTGTCCATAACAGGGAATCCCGCTCACACAGGGGTGTGATTTACACACAGGACACGCTCGTCTGATACAGGCCTTAGTGTCTTAGTGACAGAAACTTTGATGGAATCCCAAAAATGCAGTGTAAGCAGAGCCCAAGTGCCTCTTCAAGGACAGATTTTTACAGCTGGTTGATACAAAATATAGTTTTTTGTACAGAGTTTTGTCATGTAAACTCCACAAATGTAAGGCAGAAGAGTAAAGAAAAGAAAATCCTCTATTGGTTTAGGTTCAGTAATCCATATATGTGTGGTGCCTGGGACGGCTCCGAGGAACGCGGTAGGATGATGTGGAAACAACACATTTGTCACTTTGTGATCATTGGTGTTTACAGTTGAACCTAAACAAGTGTAATCCAGCAGCGCCTCCGCCATGGAAGACTTCCTGCAAAACCCAGACCCAAAATACAACCGTAAAAGGTCATATCATTAAAGCTCCGCTTCCAAAACAAGGCACAACAATATGCAGCATAGAATCACAATATTAACCCCTTCATACACCCCACGGACCTGGAGCACAACGCACAGCGGGGGAATTACACATGCACATACATACACAAGCACACACGCAGGCAGGCATATGAGGTATTCTACTTTAAGGGTCCGGCCACATGTAGCATCTGTCAAAATCCGCACCAGATTTCATCCTCTGCATAGCAAGGAGCAAAATCCGTGACACATATGCGCAACCACAAATGACGTGCTGTGGAGAAGCTTTGGTAAACGCTCGGCCACCCTTTTCTACTGTAAACGCTGCAGGTTTTCAACAAGCAATTCTGCCGCAAATTTCTTTTTACACCCTTAGAGATTTTAATCTTAGCTGCTGTGTTGATTTGAGGTCAGATGTGAACAATTCCTTTAAAGAGTACCTGACCGCATCACTGAGGTCTGTTTATACTTGGATTCCGCATGTAATGATCACTCCAGAGCATCTATTCTTAGGACTCTGTGTTATGCTGTTCCTTATGGATATTTGTAAATAAATGTATACGTGGGTGATAAAGGGTTAATCCCATCTTGGACATTGGGGGGCATAATCGCTAGCACATGCTCCCTGGGTCTGATAGGTGCGGGCCCCACACCTATAGTTAGAACGGGGCCCGCAAAGTGCCTAAGGGTGCACCATAAATGCGCAGCCGCCCACCATTCACTTCTATGGGTCTTAGAGAAGTAGCTGAGCCAGTGCTTGACTATTCCCCGCAGTCCCATAGAAATGAATGGACGGCAGCCATGAATGCACGGTGCGCCCTCCAGCACCTTGTGGCCTCCGTTCTAACTATATCCAGAGGAGGGACAAGCACCTATCAGACACTGGGGACATATCCTAGCGATATGCTGCCAATGTCCAAAATAGGAATACCCCTTTAACATTCCTCTAGCTGCCCCTACACAGACTGGCTCTGGCGGTACTGACTGGACTGTAGCAGGGTGTACAGTGACAAACACCCAACTGTTAGTTTAGTTATACATTTCTAGTAGGAATTACAGAGTGAGTGGCACAACACAGAGTCATTTCATATGGATTAGGCCGAATGCACACGGCCGTGAGCGGTCCGTGGTATCCCAGACTGGCATCCTGCTGACAGCAGGAGCGCACGGCATCACTGGTTGCTATGACGCCATGCGCTTCATCCCGCCACTGCTGTACAGTAATACACTCGTATAGATCATACAAGTATATTACTGTAGTGCAACGGCGGCATGAAGCGCACGGCGTCATAGCAACCAATGACGCCATACGCTCCTGCTCCTGTGCATTCGGCCTTACAAGAATATACTAAAACAGACAGGTCACGCTGACCACGGACATCCACGTATTACACGGGCAACCATTTATCTGAATGGTCACATGTAACACCACATTTTACCGCAGGGGGAGCAGTCAAATGCATCTTCCCCAGTAAACTCCGCTGTATGCCAGGGTTCTTGAGAGGTACCTTTGATATTTAAGGAGGTATTTCATGAGATAGAGCCCCTTTTAGGGCAAGTTTAGATTTTAATCAATCAGATACCTTTTGGGAACCAAGTGAAAGAAGATGGTCAGGCAATTTTAATTTTTGGCAATCTGTTCATCAACCAATCACAGCTCAGCTTTCATGTGACCAGATCAGTTTAAGAAATAAAAGCCCAGCTTTGATTGGCTGCCATTTTTACTGTAAGAAACATCAATCTTGCAGCCTCTATAGAAGTAAGGCCGCCTTTTCTAGAAGGAGATGTCATCCCTGAGGTGAAGCAGTGGATAAAACCCCATGTCCTCAGCGGCTCAGTGTCCATTCCAGCAGCTTTGGCCCGTCCGCCTGGGAGCTGATGAGTCTATTCAATAGTACCAGAGCTGAACCAGCAAAACCTTCAGAGGGGAAAACGCTGAATACGAGGTCCGATCAGCCTACAATGGCTGATTTTTTTTTCTTCCGATGAATATGCTTAATCAGTGATACAGGACGCGACACCACAGAAATTATAGGGCACGCTAAAAGAGGAGGAGGACCAAGCAGAACTAGGAACCATCTGCTCAAAGCTTCAGACATCTACAACATATCCATAAGACCCTAGCTGGTGGGCAGACCCAACTCAGTGCCCCCCATTGTGCCTTAAGACACCTCCACAGCCAAGGGAATCTCCCCCCAATCCACCACGCTTCCCCCATGATGGACCATGGGGTGTATGGAGAGTTGGGCTCTAAGGCACCATCACTGGAGGTCCTATCCATATGCCGGAAATGGTAGACGAGGACAGTATATTATCCCATTATATGTAGCTCTGCCATCACCAGACGGCCATGGCTATAGTCTCTATTGACTGGAGTCTTGTTGACCACTAGGCTCCATAGAGCCGCCATATGATCAGTGTACCTATTATGTCCGTATAATACTCCATACAGCAACACAAACACCCTCAGAACAGGTCAACACTAATCTGTCAGACACCAAGAAGCTAGTGTGAACAGCGCCTAACAGCCAAACCTAACAGTACGTAGTTGCCTAGCAACCAGTCTGTCTGAAATGACTATGCTGAGAACTGGATTGACACTTAGGAACTTGAGCCGAGGTCATCAGTCAGGCTGTGCCATTCCCTCTACATAGCTTTTGTTTGTTTTTTTGCTAAAAAATGGAAAACTCCTTTAAAAGGTCATATCTGTCAGCAGATTTTGTACCTATGACACTGGCTGACCTGTTACATGTGCACTTGACAGCTGAAGGCATCTGTGTTGGTTCCATCTGCATATGTGCCTGCATTGCTGAGAAACATATATGCAAATTAGCCGCTAGGAGCAACGGGGGCGTTGTCATTACTCCTAGAGACTCTGCTTTCTCTGCAACTGCTGCGTACTGTGCACTTTGACAGGGCCAGGAGTGATCACATTTACACGGCTTGACCCTGTCAATCAAAGTGCAGGGGGCACAGCAGTTGCAGAGAGCAGAGCCTCTAGGCGTTAGGACGACATTTGTCCTGCAACAATAAGTCGCAGAACATTTTTTATGATGACAGTCTAAGGTGTTGCACTGTGACAACAGTTTCATCCAAGTCGTGTCGCAAGTCGCAGTGCGACACCATAGACTGTCATTATAAAAAATGTCACACAATATTACTGTGACAAACGTAGTCGTGTAAATGTACTCTAATGACAGCGCCCCCGTTGCTCCTAGAGGCTCATTTGCATATATTAAAACATTATATTTCTCAGCACTGCGGGCACATATGAACATGGGACCAACACAGATGCCTTCAGCTGCCAAGGGCACATGTAACAGGTCAGCCGGTGTCATAGGTACAATATAAATCTAATTACAGAACAGTTTCATATACGTACATCACACACAAAGCAATAGCTAACCATCCATTTGTGCAACCAGTGCAGCTGTAGAGAACATGGCGCCACCTAGTGTTAAAGAGGTTTTTTGGGCGTATAATATAAGAACAGTGGAGGTCTGACTCCCGACACCCCAGCCAATCAGCTGTCTGAAGAGGCGTGGCACTCCATTACACCCACTTCCATTCATCTGAATAGCCATCATGTAACAGCACGTTTCCTCTGCAGTGGTTCAGGGTCTCGACTTCTATAAGACTGCACATCCCCATTGTAACCTGCTGCTGCCATTTTTAGAATTTAAAGGAGTTCTCCAGGCTACCCTCAGGATAGCTCATCAATATCAGATTGTTGGGTGTGCTGGGTGTTAGACCCCCACTAATGATAGGGGCATGGCCTGAATAGGCTTTGCACCTCATGGTGCCATTGAGACGTATGGTACTATTGGTTTTGGGTTTTCGCCCCCCCCCTCCCCTTTCTCCAGTTGGATACCGGGCAGCTTCAGGATTGGTCAGTTTGGCTGAAGGGTCAGTGATTATTATTGGTTAAATCTGTTGCTGTCCGGTTGCTGGGCCTTGTTCTATTTTTATCTAGGTCCTGGATTGGTTAGCGGTGCGGCGGGAAAGCTACCTATTTAAGAAGGCATCGTACCTGTGGAGATCAGTCGCCGTGTCAAGGACAGAGAAGAGGCTTGTTCCGCCCGCCCTCCCTGAATATTGTCGTGGTCTTTGTTTCATTTTAGGGGGGGGTTAGTCGCTCAGAATTCTGGGTGGACTTAAATTATTTCAGTAAATGGACTTTAATATTATTAAATATGGTTTTATATTGGTTTAAAGTGGTTGAGTTATGTAACCCCCAAGAATTTAATAAAGACCGCGGCCTTTTCATCCATTTGAAGTTTGTGTTGTATTATTAATTATTTAATAGGTTATTGTTGAATATGGCACCATGATTGAGGATTAGTTGTTGCATGCTGCTGTGGTGCCAGAAATTAACAGTGTATGGACGGAAACCAAAGGACCCATAAACTGTGTCGTTTCCAGCAACGGCATGCTGAAAGTAAGCAGAGCTGCAGTACCCCAGAATGGCCACTACATGGCGTACAGAGCCGTTACCTCCAGCTCTACTCACTGTATAATGTCTGCTGCTTTATTGTCTATATCAATGTGTTGTACAACTCGCCTTACTGCTCCTTACCGTTTTCAACTACTCTACTTTGTGTCCATCATGAAAGTAAGAAAACATCTCACAGCTGAGCATTTGCTACAGTTGTACATAAACGACAGAAGAAATAGACCCTACGACTCACCTAGGCTGCCCTTACATTATGTCCTTTTTAGTTTCTCTTAGGATACATTGAGGTAGATTTATGTAAACTAGAACTGGCTTAGTTGCCCATAGCAACCAATCAGTTTTCACCTTTCATGTTCCAAAGGAGCTCTGAAAAATGAAAGATGGAATCTGATTGGTTGCTATAGGCAACTAGGCCAGTTCTAATTTACACCAGTTTTGATAAATCTCCCCCAGAGTGTTCATCTCAGGCAGGTTTACAGTCACATACTGATGATTTCCCAAAACATTTCCTTTCAGTAAAATATCATTGCTTCTTTTCTTCCCCCTACTAATTTAGGAACATGCCTCCTTGTTCCAGCATTTCATTTCTTATTAAAGACACTTGCCTCTCGACAATCCCTTTTCATAGGCAATGGGTAAAATCTGCCAGCTGGATTACCCTGACAGGATAACCAATGATCGACACTCACTCATGCACAGAACTACAATGCACTTCCTTCCATGTGTCTACAGGTTCAATACTAACATTGGCCAATTTCACACAAGCGTATTCAGTATGAGAAATACGCACCGCGCGTCAGAGGTATTTCCCGTCCTGAACGCTGCTCCTATAACATGGAGCCACAGCATTATAATGAACTGTACTCGTATAATACCATCCATACAAATCATTAGAACTGAGGTTGGGCAGGAACTCACAGGATTATAAGTCATTATAATGCTGTGGGTCCATGTCATAGGAGCAGAGTTAAAGGGGTTATCTAATTTCTGAAACAGCTGCCCCAATGTGCCGGGCCCCTCACAGGTAATATACTTACCCCGCTCCTGGTGCTGTTCCTGGTCCCCGTACTGCCACTGCTTGCTCTCCCTGTACACGGATGAAAACATCCGTGTCAGGGGGAGCAGCCAATGGCAGACAGGGACGGGGACAAGCCTTCCTAGCATTGCAGGTGACGCTAGGGAGGCTTGTCTCCGTCCCCGCCTGCCATTGGCTGCTCCCCCTGACACGGATGTTTTCATCCGTGTACAGGGAGAAGCAGCAGCAGCAGTGCGGGGACCAGGAACAGCGCCAGGAGCGGGGTAAGTATATTACCTGTGAAGGGCCCGACACATGGGGGCGGCTGTTTCAGAAATTGAAAAACCCCTTTTAGGACGGGAAACACCTCTGAATACGCTTGTGTGAAATTGGCCTTTGTCAGTATTTCATTACAATACTAAGCTGGCTGAGATGTCCCTTAGAGAAGTCCCTGCTGTGCTCTATGGAGTCCTGATGGGCAGTCGGACATTGAAAGAGGGTGTCTTAGTGGAGGTGCCCGTGAGCAGTCTGAAAATGCTTGGGCATACATCTGTATATTTAACATTTTATTTTGTCTCTTGTTTCAGGTCTTGAACCCATTGCTCTTGACCTGTTGTATGGGAGGCAGAAACAATCAGTGAGCCACAGGCTCCATTGTTATTAACGGAAGGATTTTCTCTGACAAAAAACCGCAATACTATTCTTCACATGCATAATGTGCTGTTATCTACATACTACCGTATATAGTATCTATATATACTAGTACATTGTATGATTTTTGTTTTTAAAGAGAATACCAGACATATTTAAAAAAAATAAAAATATGGCACAAAATAAATGACTATAAATGCATTTTTGTAACACACTATGAAATAAATGTCATAGAACCACTGTGCTCCCATTGAAGGCAGCTCAGGACAGTGGGGGTAGTAGTCCTATAAATTCCTGCTGGAAACATTCCATTTCCTATATAGTATATTATACATAGCTGAGCATATTGCCCTCCATGGAAGGGTGGTACTCCAAGCTGCCAGTGAAACAGTATGGTCTGCCAAGGACAGGTGGTACTCCCACAACGAGCAGACCAAGATGGTGGTGGTGATAGTAATGTCACATCCAGCTGGAAGCAATCCATCTCCTATATGGTACAAAATACATAGCTGAGTACATTGCCCTCTATAGAAGGCTGGTACTCCCATTTAAAAGAAGCTCAAGCTAGTAGAGCTACTCCTACCATATCTAGCTGCTGTATCCTAAAGAGTACAAAACATGTCATAATTCAGAGTTTTAATCGGTGGAACACCATTTTTATTTTTTGAGCACTGGTATTGCGCACTTTAAATGTAGAATGTAACTCACCCCAGGACATTGAGCGGAGATGGTCTGCGTCAATGCTTAATATCCAACATTTATCAGGCTTCTCTCCCGCTATAAAGGAAGAAAAAACATTTTCAGAAAAAATAATGCATTTTTAGTAAGTACAGCTACACACTTAGGCCTCATGCACACGACCGTTGCGTTTTTTGCGGTCCGCAAATTGCGGCTCTGCAAAAACACAGAAGCCGCCCGTGTGCCTTCCACAATTTGCGGAACGGAACAGGCGGCCCATTGTAGAAATGTCTATTCTTGTCCGCAAAACGGACAAGAATAAGACATGTTATATTTTTTTTGCGGGGCCACGGAACGGATGCGGACAGCACACGGAGTGCCGTCCGCATCTTTTGCGGCCCCATTGAAGTGAATGGGTCTGCACCCGAGCTGCAAAAACTGCGGCTCGGATGCGGACCCGAACAACGGTTGTGTGCATGAGACCTTACTATTATATTTATTCTGGCATTCTGGCAACTACAAAAGAAGTCAAATAACTAGACCAGCACTTCCCAATCTTATAAATGCAGGAGAAAAGGTTTCCGCTCCGGGGACCCCTCTCTACTTCCAAGAAGTTTGGCGTAGGAGCAGGTAAAGCCTTTAAAAAGGCTGGGGCTACAACTGACATGAAGATCGCTATGTAACATGCCGCTTAGTCTAGTCTCACACTCGCGGTATACTGTAGTTCTGTCAGACAACACCCTGCCAGACCACTCTGAATCCAGCACTGCCGGATGTTACTGCAATGGCCGCCGGCCCCATTGACTATAAAGGGGTCCGCCCGATATCCGGCCAGACAAAAACCACTTTATGCTGTATCCCCACCGATCGGGCACTGATGACCTTCCAGAGGATAAGTCATCAGTATTAAAATCTCGGAAAACACCTTTAATAATAATTTACGAGGAAATGCAATTAGCAAAAGCAAAAACTACAGTGGGTGCCCTTTCAAGGTGAGATCTGTGTGATATCTGCTCAGTAACAAGTCCAGGCCTCACCAGACATTTTCTAAGATGAAATAATAAGGAAATCACTGGATCTTTGCTGTAACTTGTCTGAAGTGTAATGCAACAGGAAAGGGGCAAAGGGGACATTGTGAGGAAGAGGAGGCTGAAATCACTTAGCGCAGAGCCTCCTGCCCAGACATGTAGCCGCAGCAGCCGGCATCTGCCCACTCCTCTTCCCACAGACATTCCTCTGCAGCCATACAAAGCCCTTCACCAAACAGCTCCCTCCAAGACGCTCTTTATCTCGGTTCTGTTCTTACAAGAAGTCGCTGGCTTCCTCTCACTGGCAAACAATGGGAAGTCAGTCCTGGATGGGAAACACACTCCCTGTAAAAACAAGTTACCAAATTAATAGACAATTGATCCAGCTTCCTAATTATCACGGCTAAGGGGGGGGGGGGGGGACGACGATAAAATCTACCGCAACACAATAAAAAAAAATAAAAATACAGGCCTCCGTTCCCAGAAAACAAAAGCAAAGCACGGCTTAAGATTTCAGCTGCGAGAAGAAAAAAAATGCAGGGATGGAAATTTCCACCACAAAAAAGCTCGGCAGTTACATTGAACTGTGGGGCATATACATGCGGTCTGACCAGGGAGGGGGCCGAACTCAACCTTTCCGAATAATCTGCAGATTACAGATAGAAAAGGCTTTACAGCTGACCCGCAGAAATGTACAAATCCGGTAGCACCTCTGCCGCCTAAGATATCAACGGATTATTTTAGGCTCGCTTTATAGACGCTCTCTTTGCACATAAATTGTATACACTTTTCTGACGGACTGATAATCCACATCACCTATCAGATGCCCTTTATGTCGCACCGCTCCTGTCATGTCTGCTTTAGTAACTACTTGCATTCCCAGTGTAAAACTAATTCTGGAGCATCTTTTTCGCGTAACTTTGGGCCATACCATTCCTCTATTACTCTTGCTAGAAATAAATGAACTGCCGGCAAACTGCAAAAACAGTTCATGAGAGTGTTACCAGGTGAGGGGATGTCCTTGCACAGTCTGGCATTGGCAGCACTGACTGAATAAGGTCAGACTGTGCAGTAGCACACCCCCAACTGGTCACACCCTTCTGGATCTTCATTGCAAACTGATGGCAATTTACTCAAGTTTCTGGTAGGAATAATAGCGGAACAACACATCAGAGAGTGATATGAAAATGATCCTCTAGAATTGTTATTACATCATATCTTTCAACATTTAAAAAAGACCAAGGAGGGAAAATATCATCCCAAAATTATTATTTTTTTTTTTTTACACCAAGCCACCGAATCCCTAGCTATACACGCCTAAACCCCCCAAACAATAGTTATTCCCCCTTAGTGTCCGCACACAGCAGAATGCCCACTAAGACTAAGTGCCCCCTCAAAATAGTGCTGCTCCGCTGCCCCCTTAGTGCCCACCTTACAATAGTGTTAATAAAATAAATAAAATCACCTAGCCCCAATCCCCCAGTGAACAGCGAACATCCTGCTCTCCCCAGCACCAGGTGCTAGGCTGAGCACTAAAGCACATAGGCCAGGGGATGATCATTATTCCCCAGCCTGTGCACTCTCTTAGGCTAAATGCACACGATCAGGATTGAATGCGGATTTGCGTGCAGAAAATCCGCAACGTAGGTCATGTACATTGATTTCTATGAGAATTTGAAATTTTTTTTGTGCGGATTTTGACCTACGGTGTGGATTTTAAAATCCGCAGCATGTCAATTTATTTTATTTCTCCTGTATTTTATGGATTCACTTCAATGGGGACAGTAAAATCCACATTCAAATCCACACCAATTCATGCGGATTGACCGTACAGATTTCCCTGCGAACACCTGCGGATTTCAGTGCGGATTGTCCGCACAGAAATCCTGAACGTGTGCATTTACCCTTACTTAGCCCAGCAAGCATCATTAGGTCATTGCATCGCACCTGCTGCTGGGGACAGCATCATCCAGGGGAATGGTGAAGCAGGGAGCTGATGGGTCCCTGCTTCACCATTGATTTCAATTGTCTCATTTAAAGGCAGCACATGCCTCTGCCCTTCCAGGACAGCCACCAAAAACCAGGACTGACCCTCTGGATCGGAGACGGTTGGGAGGTATTATTACAGGAGGAATGCAAGTTATTACAAAAAATAGACATGTCAGGAGAGGTTACCAGTCCTCTTCAAAGAGTCACTGTACTTTTGCACAACTTCATTTAATTTATTTGAGAATGGTGTAACTAGCTAATTTCTAAATCACTTAATTTAAAAAATATGCCTGCATCCACCTAAAGAAATCCTGTAAAAGTCATGGCCACTAGGGGTCGCACCTCCCAACTAATTTGCAGCCCACTGCCTGCTGTCAGGCAAGATCTACTATCCCTAGTAATAGAGACAAAAGAGGGCTCACAGGAAATGAGGGCGTGCCAGAGCATCCCGAGAATGATAAAAGAACTGCTCCTACGCTGCTTCTGAAGGTAAAGGGGGCGTCCTTCTTTTCTGCAAGTCTGACTTTCCCCTCCTTATCTGACTGGAGCTGAAAACAAACATAGTGGAAAGTAAGGGAAAGGACGTCACAGCAGTACAGTGACGGCATAATTCACAGAAGGGATATGCACCCTGATTCTGAGAGAGAGATACACCTAACTGTGCAGCTGAAACTGGAAATAATATGGCCGAAAGAGACATTAGCCCAAAAAATAACAGCCATTATGCAAACCTTTTTGAAAACTCAGGCAGGTTTTAAAAAGTTATTTTACACATGGTGTTATTTTCCTAATCAGTCCCTTTAGGCACAAGATTAGGGCTTCTGAAAATGTTACATTTCCTGTAAAATGTTTTTTGCTCATTCAGTTGCTATGCATCTGCAATTATACTCTACGGCAAAATTAGTTCCAAGTGACTTTGAGACTATCAGAAATTTTACAATATGCACAACATCAATTACAACCTGTCCCCTAGGAAACAATAGCTATTGCACTGGGACTGATAATTTACCATTCTACACAGTGCTGTCTATCCTCAGATATTTCACAAAAGCACATTATTAGGGAATTGCAATGTAAGGAATTTACAAGGCCATTTACAAAGCATCAGGGATCAGACCATTTTGGATCTCAAACTGAATTCTATTCTTATCCTAAAGATGAGATGGTATCAGTCGGCAGTTCATCCCAGTCTCACAGGACCGCATTTTGCATCCGTGTCCAATCAGCATTTTCTGCTGACCGTACACAGATCCAATTTATTTCTATGGGACCGCAAAAAACGGACAGCACACCGATGTCACCCATGTTCCGTCCACATCCGTGGAGTGAAAAAGTGCGGATTGTACATGGAAGGTATCTGTATTTTGTGGATCTGTGGTTTGCGAAACAAAATACGGATATGGTCATGTACATGAGGACTAAGGGTAACATGCCATTTGACTCACCCAAACGGGCAAGTAGAATCAAGAGAGAAAGCCATTGACAAGGAGCCGGCAGAAGCAGAAGGGATAAGAAAGGAAAGATGTCTCACTGTCATCTTAAGGGCTCATGCACCCGAATATATTTTCTTTCTGTGTCTGTTCCGTTTTTTTTGTGGACCGTATGCGCTAAGCAAAAAAATGGAAGTTAATCAGTGTGTGTTCCATTTCCATATTTCTGTGTGTCTATTCCGCAAAAAAATAGAACTTGTCCTATTATTGTCCGCATTACGGACAAGGATAGTACTGTTCTATTAGGGTTACGCAAAATATGGAAAGCACACAGACATCATCCGTCATTTTTGCGGACCGCAAAATACATACGGTTATGTGCATGAGGCCTAAGGGCGACTGTCAAAAACACAAATTAGATCTTTAAAAAACATGGTATAGCTGTCATTTTTGAGCTGCTCACTAATAGCGCTACTCTTACATCGCAGAATAAGAGTATGTAATACTACAAAGGTATAACGCCACCAGTAGACCACTTGTGAGAATACGGTACAAATACTCACACATACTGTAGTGTAACTTGCCCTCTTCCGTCCGGAGCACTACACTCATCATACACACAAATTCCTCATAGAAAGAACATGGCGATGCCCCCAACACACAGGACATGTGATAAGTATAGAAAAGTGCAGTACGTACCCAAACTCTAATCCGCCATGCAGAAGTCAATTATTCACACAATGGACAAAAAGCCCAGATAATGCCATGTCTGTGCAGCAGGCACCCAGGACTCAACATACTCCAGATTCTCTGCCCACACCCAGTCTTGCAGGGCAGACCTCTCACACGGACAAAAAGACTTAAATTGTTCCACATGCTTTTCCATCTATAAACGGCTAATGTGTTGGTACTACGACATAGCTGATGTTCGCCGGAGCCATCAGGAGAGTCAGTCTGCCAAACGAGACCCTTGTAAAAAGGGAGTAAACACCATATATAGTCCAAAAGACAATTAGGAAAAAAATAAAATTATACCAATTAATATTTCCAAAGACACAAAGCATCGCCCATACGGCGTCAGTATGGCTACAGCACGTTCCATGGCATCCAGCCCCCATCTGCACATTATATTGGATAATTAAATGAGTGCTCAGCATCCAGACTTATAAAGCTAGGTGTAATTACAGCCGATTATTGTCCCCCAAGAACTTATCATTTGGGGAAGGGGGGTTCATATAATGTTCCTCTATGAGACATCTCATTGACTGAGCAGATAGAAGAGGAACAAGACCCGTCCATGAGTAGAGAACGACACATGGTGGCCCTTTAGTTCTACTACTGCCCCAAAGGTGCAAACGCATAAAACTTTAGTAAAAAATATATAAAAACAGCTTTGAAAGTGCGTCGCAGGTCCCGATCGTGAAGTGGGTACAGTTCCCATATACAGATGCGCTTCTAAGTTGGACCGTGTTGCTCCAGGAGTAACAGAATTTCCACACTTTAGAAACCTTCAGATTCAGTTGGAGTAGAAAGGATTTATTATACTCCCAATCTAAAAATCGATAATAAGCAGTGTACATGAAAGATCAAACACCCGACGCGCGTTTCGCTCCAAAAAGCTTTGTCAGGGTAACAGAAGAATGAAGCAACAGACAGTCATGAGAATAGATGTTCCAGAATTGTTATTACATACGGGATGCAAGAAGTTACTAAAACAGACGTGTCAGGAGAGGTGACAGATCTTCTTTAAAGGACCATTAACATTGCTGGTTCTGTAAAAAAGCTGCAAATTTGCGGCATGCAAATCCACGACGTATTAATCCTGTGCGGACATAGCCATCATAAATCTCCATTACATGGAGCCATCATCTCACAATACTATTTCATTGGTCTCGAACCACATTGAGCAACTGTCTGCAATATTCTCATCACATAGGTGATCACGCTAGGAGTCAATTTTACCTCTGGTTCAAAGGTAAACCCTTTGGGGGAGCCATTTAGTGGATGCTATTGCGACGAATGATAGAGGAAAGAAGGACTGGTCTCCTTTAAGGGCATCATCTATTGTTAATGAGACTTTGTGCAAACGTGGAAAAAACGATGAACTACAACCACAAGCTCCAGGATAACTGCTGAAATCATGTATGGAACGAGATGAAAGGAACTTAGCTGATCCCTGGTAATTAGGCCCCCCACCCCCGCAGAGGGAAGACCCTGAGCAGAACGCAAGCACGTCTTAAAGCAAGCAAACAGCCTGCTGCAGCTCTAGAAGAGAGATACGAGAAGGATTAAGAGGAGCAGCTAGCACGACGCTGCAGAAGAGTTGGAAACAACCACCGATGACTACAAGGCAGGGTCCCCTCAGGGATGATGGGCTCACTTCTGTTCCAGGCAGATGGATACGGTCCCTGGAAAGGAGCAATACAATGTGTACCATAAGAAGAGATACCAATCGGGGGGGGAAACAAGACACTGAAATGCTGAAGAACGCTGAAGAACGTCAACTACTGCCAAACAAATTCATCTAGTGATTGGACATTCACATACGGTATTTTTCGCTTTATAAGACTCACCCCATGATAAGACGTACCCAAGGTTTAAGAGGAGGAAAATAATAATAATAAAAAATTTCATCAGACCTCCCATCAGATCCTCAGATCAGACCCCCATAAATATCAAGACATTAGATCAAGCCCCCACATAAGGACATCACATCTGACCCCCTTATCAGGACATCACATCAGCCCTCCATGTCAGACCCCCATCAGACCTTAGATCAGATTAAAATAAAAACCTCCTCTCACCTCTCCTGTGCCGCAGCTCCTCTCCACCTTCGGCAGAAGTCGCCTTCCCCTGTCTTCCAGGCCTGCGCTGCTCTGTCACCTGACTGCGTTCAGCATCAGGTCACAGTGCGCTCACTACGTGCTGACACAGTACGTGGTCACGCAAGTGAAGCGCTGCCCCAGGAAGGAAGACCGGAGGAGAGAGGGCGAGTACCACAAGGTACCCTAATTCATACTAGTTAGCACTTCCATAATGAAAGCGCTCACTAGTATTCGCTTTATAAGACACAGGGCCATTTTCCCCACACTTGGAGAAAAAAAAGTGCGTCTTATAAAGCGAAAAATACGGTACATTCCATCTGTGAAAATTCATCATTTAAAAGGGTACCTCCAATTATAAAGGAAACATGCTGCAGTACTTACTGCTAAGCTTTAAAGGGGTTGTCCAGAATTTTTAAACTGGTCATGGGGGCAGACAAGAATAGTCCCTCTATTTCAGAGCTGTAAGTCGAGTGCCTGGAAGTGATAAGATCACAGACCTCTGAGGCCAATCATTGACTGGGTGTGACATCATCGCTTCTGGTCCATTAGAAACTGGAATCCCTGGGACCAGACCTACAACACTGCAACAAGAGAAACCCTTAGAAGAAGAGCTGAAGGGGTTTGACCCATCTGGGACATTGGTGACATATCTTAGCAATATGCCATCAATGTCAGACAGGTGCAGGTCCCACACCTACTTCCAGCACAGGTCCCCAGAAGTGAATGGAGAGCAGCCGCGCATGCATGGCCACCATCCATGCTATCTGAGAGAGTTAGCTTTACCATTTCCAGTAGCCCCATAGCTGTGAATGGAGAGGTGCGTTTTCCATTCAATGCTATCGGACTTCTAAAAACAGCCAAGTGCACTCGCTCGGCTATTCTCAGAAGTCCCTTAAAAGGTGAATGGAGGGGATCTCCGCGCATGCGCTGTGTGCTCTCCTTCACTTCAGGAGCCCTGTTCTGGAGATATGAGGCGGGACCCACATCTGTCTGACATTGATGGCATATCCTGGCGATATGCCATCAATGTCCCAGAAGGGTAAACCCCTTCAACTTTTTTTTTTTTTTTAACCATTCGTTCCCCTGATGTCACTACCAGAGCTTTGGGACGTTCTCACAGCTCTGTTTCTCCACCCTTGTGATGATGTCACTACTAGAGCTGGGAGGAGTTCTCACTGCTCTGTTTACTTTTGGTTTCCTTCCTCCCAGCTGTTCCTCATGCGTTTGATTTCCCTCTCTTTATATCACCCCTCCTCCTATTGTAGGACGTGGATTATAGTTTCAGTTGTAGCTCTTGCTTTAGTATCTTCACTTGTAGCCATCAGTTCACTGGACCTGTGTTCTGCTGCAGCAAGCACTCCGGATATTGCCAGCTGTCCTTGGATCCGTCTTCTCTGCGGCTGCAACACCTTCAGCTAAGTGTACAGACATTGTTGTGTACCAGATCATTTTCTGACTGGATCTGAGGTGGCCACGGTTCCCTCCATATACTGAGTAGGGCACCGGTGGCCGTGCCCCTTCCATTGTAGGGGTTACAGTGGTCATTAGTCTTAGGTACGTGGGCATGCCTCGTTCCGCCATTTGGATCAGGGCATGTGCTTAGCAGCATAGGGAGAGCTTTGAGGGTCTGACAGGGGTCACCCTTTATCCTCCCTAGTTTGGGTCCGGTCAGTAGCTCTTTTACTGTGTATACTATTGTTGCTCACATACAGCCGTGACATTATAATCCACCAAAACCGTCCTTTTTTGACATGGATCCGCTTTCTGGCTTGGTTGACCGCATGCAGGGTCTTTCTTTGAAAGTAGCGGATCTCCGTCAATCTATGACTCAGCTTCAAGCATTGGGCTCTGCTCCGGCTCATGGAGTCTGTTGCGAGCCAAAGGTCTCACTTCCGGAAACGTTCTCCGGGGGCAGTGAGAATTTTGTTAGCTTCAGAGAGGCATGCAAACTCCATTTTTGCTTGTGTCCCCACTCCTCTGGTAATGAGCAGCAGAGGGTGAGGATTGTCATCTCCCTGCTCAGGGGTAATGCTCAGACTTGGGCTTTTTCGCTGCCATCAGGGGATCCCTCCCTTCGATCCGTGGAAAGATTTTTTGTGGCCCTGGGGCAGATTTATGATGACCCGGATCGTGTTGCTCTGGCCGAATCTAACTTACGTGTTTTATGCCAGAACAAACTGTCTGCGGAGCTTTATTGTTCTGAATTTCGGAGATGGGCAGCTGATTCGGGTTGGAATGATGCTGCACTCCGGAGTCAGTTCTGTCATGGTCTCTCAGAGAGATTGAAAGATGCGTTTGCTTTCCATGAGAGACCAACGTCCTTAGAGTCTGCCATGTCATTGGCGGTACGCCTTGACAGGCGTCTAAGAGAAAGAAACGAGACCTCTCTGTCCAGCCATTGTCAGTCTAGGGGCAGTGGTGCGGACTCATTCAGTGTGCAGGGGCCTCATCCTGTCTCGCTCCCTTCTGAGGAGGAGCCCATGCAGCTAGGTCGACTTGCCCCTGATAAAAGAGGATTTAGTCCTCAGAGTATGGTGTGTTTTTGTTGTGGGGGCATAGGTCATTTGCCAAATTTTTGTCCGTTTAGGAGATTCTTGAACTGTACTAAGAGCGATAATAAGAGAAAAACCTCAAAAGGTAGATCATCAAATTCTGCTTCATCTGCTACTTTGGGCAAAGTTGATGTAGGAATTGATGCTTTTCCTCTGACCTGCAGTTCCCGTTTTCTCCTGTCTGCCAGGGTGGCGCTAGAGAGCAAAGTCATTTCTTGTGAGATTTTTGTCGATAGTGGAGCGGCCGTCAATCTTATTGACACTCAATTTGTAGCCATGCATGGTTTTCAGGTTTGCACATTAGAAAAGGATATACCTGTTTTTGCTATTGACTCTGCTCCACTCTCACAGAGATCTCTGAAGGGCATTGTTCACAATATCCGGCTAGCTGTAGGTGACACTCATGTGGAGGAAATATCTTGTTTTGTCCTTAACGGATTGCCTTCTCCTCTAGTTTTGGGGTTACCCTGGCTCACTAGACATAACCCCACTATTGATTGGCAAGGAAGGCAAATAAATGAGTGGAGTGACTTTTGTAGAGAGAATTGTCTCACAGCGACTTTTGCAGAGGTGTCTACTAAAACTGTGCCATCATTTCTCTCTGATTTCTCGGACGTGTTTTCCGAGAGCGGTGTTCAGGAGCTACCTCCTCACCGGGAGTTTGACTGTCCCATTAACCTCATTCCCGGCGCCAAGCTGCCAAAAGCACGCCTCTACAATCTCTCACAACCGGAAAGAATCGCAATGCGAACTTATATCTCCGAGAGTCTCGAGAAGGGGCATATTCGTCCCACAAAGTCACCTGTGGCCGCGGGTTTTTTTTTTGTTAAAAAAAAAGATGGCTCTCTGAGACCTTGCCTAGATTTTAGGGAGATGAACCGTATCACGATTCGCGATCCCTATCCCCTTCCTCTGATCCCGGACCTCTTCAACCAAATTGTTGGGGCCAAGGTGTTTTCCAAATTGGATTTGAGAGGCGCATACAACCTGGTCAGGGTCAGAGAGGGGGATGAATGGAAAACGGCCTTTAATACCCCTAACGGGCATTTCGAGAATCTCGTTATGCCTTTCGGCCTGATGAATGCTCCGGCCGTCTTTCAGCATTTTGTTAATAGTATTTTCTACCATTTAATGGGGAAATTTGTATTGGTGTATCTTGATGATATTTTGATTTTTTCCCCTGATGTTCAGACCCATCAGGATCATCTTTTTCAGGTTCTGCAGATTCTGCGGGAAAATAAATTGTACGCCAAGCTGGAGAAATGTCTTTTTATGGTATCGGAGATTCAATTTCTGGGTTTTCTCCTCTCTGCTTCTGGTTTTCGCATGGATCCGGAGAAGGTCCGTGCTGTACTTGAGTGGGAGCTTCCTGAGAATCAGAAGGCATTGATGCGCTTTCTGGGTTTTGCGAACTATTACAGAAAGTTCATTTTGAATTATTCCTCTGTTGTCAAACCCCTTACTGACATGACAAAAAAGGGGGCGGATTTTTCCTCTTGGTCGGAGGAGGCGCTTGCAGCCTTTTCTAAGATTAAAGAGAGTTTTGCGTCTGCTCCCGTCTTGGTGCATCCCGATGTTTCCTTACCTTTTATTGTTGAGGTGGATGCTTCCGAGGTGGGTGTGGGTGCGGTTTTGTCCCAGGGCCCTTCTCCTGCCAAATGGCGACCCTGTGCCTTTTTCTCTAAAAAACTCTCCCCGGCAGAGAGAAACTATGATGTGGGAGATAGGGAGTTGTTGGCCATCAAGTTGGCTTTCGAGGAATGGCGCCATTGGTTGGAGGGGGCCAGGCACCCTATCACCGTTTTTACCGACCATAAGAATCTGGCATACTTGGAGTTGGCCAGGCGTATGAATCAGAGACAGGCCAGATGGTCTCTGTTCTTCTCCAGATTCAATTTTGTTGTTACATTTCGACCTGGGATAAAAAAATGTGAAGGCTGATGCTCTCTCTCGCTGTTTTCCGGGAGGAGGAAACTCCGAGGACCCGGGTCCCATTTTGGCGGAGGGGGTAGTTGTTTCTGCTCTATATTCCGATTTGGAGGCCGAGGTCCAGGCTGCCTAGACTGAGGCACCTGCCCGTTGTCCTTCTGGGAAGTTGTTCGTGCCTCCTGAGCTACGTCACAAACTCTTTAAGGAGCATCATGATACGGTTCTTGCTGGTCACCCCGGGAGTAGAACCACGGTAGATCTCATTGCTCGGAGATTTTGGTGGCCGGCTCTTCGTAAGTCGGTGGAGGGCTTTGTGGCTGCTTGTGAGACGTGCGCTCGCGCTAAGGTCCCTTGTTCACGGCCTTCAGGTTCCCTTCTCCCGTTACCCATACCTTCCCGTCCTTGGACACACCTGTCCATGGACTTTATCACGGATCTTTCTCGTTCCTCGGGGAAGTCGGTGATCCTGGTGGTGGTGGACCGTTTTAGCAAGATGGCTCATTTCGTACCTTTCCCTGGTTTACCCAATGCTAAAACGTTAGCGCAAGCTTTTGTCGACCATATTGTTAAATTGCACGGCATTCCCTCTGATATTGTTTCCGATAGAGGCACGCAGTTTGTGTCCAGGTTCTGGAAGGCTTTCTGTTCTCGCCTGGGGGTTCGGCTGTCCTTCTCTTCTGCTTTTCACCCGCAGTCGAATGGTCAGACTGAGCGCCTCAATCAGAATCTGGAGACATATTTGCGCTGTTTTGTGGCAGAGAACCAGGAGGATTGGTGTTTATTTCTCCCTCTTGCTGAGTTTGCTCTGAACAACCGTCGTCAGGAATCTTCTGATAAGTCACCATTCTTTGGTGCATATGGGTTCCATCCGCAGTTTGGGACATTCTTGGGAGGGGCTCTTTCTGGTTTACCTGAGGAGGAGAGATTTTCCTCGTCTTTGTCTACCATTTGGCAAAAGATTCAGAGTAATCTTAAAAAGATGAGTGAGAGGTATAGGCATGTGGCTGATAAGAGACGTGTGCCTGGTCCGGACCTGAATGTGGGTGATCTGGTGTGGTTGTCTACAAGAAATATTAAACTGAAGGTTCCCTCCTGGAAATTGGGTCCCAAGTTTATTGGGCCTTATAAAATCTTGTCAGTCATCAATCCTGTTGCCTTCCGTCTTGATCTTCCACGGGTTTGGAAGATACATAATGTATTTCACAGATCTCTCTTAAAACCATATGTCCAGCCCACGGTACCCTCCTCTTTGCCTCCTCCTCCGATTTTGGTTGATGGCAATCTGGAGCTTGAGGTTTCCAGAATTGTGGACTTTCGCATTGTCCGCGGTTCTCTTCAGTACCTCGTTCATTGGAAGGGTTATGGTCCTGAGGAGAGGATGTGGGTTCCGGTGTCGGACATTAAAGCCACTCGCCTCATCAGGGCATTTCATAGGGCTCATCCTGAGAAGGTGGGTCCTGGGTGTCCGGAGTCCACCCGTAGAGGGGGGGGTACTGTCACTACCAGAGCTTTGGGACGTTCTCACAGCTCTGTTTCTCCACCCCTGTGATGATGTCACTACTAGAGCTGGGAGGAGTTCTCACTGCTCTGTTTACTTTTGGTTTCCTTCCTCCCAGCTGTTCCTTATGCGTTTGATTTCCCTCTCTTTATATCACCCCTCCTCCTATTGTAGGACGTGGATTATAGTTCTCATTTCAGTTGTAGCTCTTGCTTTAGTATCTTCACTTGTAGCTATCAGTTCACTGGACCTGTGTTCTGCTGCAGCAAGCACTCCGGATATTGCCAGCTGTCCTTGGATCCGTCTTCTCTGCGGCTGCAACACCTTCAGCTAAGTGTACAGACATTGTTGTGTACCAGATCATTTTCTGACTGGATCTGAGGTGGCCACGGTTCCCTCCATATACCGAGTAGGGCACCGGTGGCCGTGCCCCTTCCACTATTGTAGGGGTTACAGTGGTCATTAGTCTTAGGTACGTGGGCATGCCTCGTTCCGCCATTTGGATCCGGGCATGTGCTTAGAAGCATAGGGAGAGCTTTGAGGGTCTGACAGGGGTCACCCTTTATCCTCCCTAGTTTGGGTCCGGTCAGTAGCTCTTTTACTGTGTATACTATTGTTGCTCACATACAGCCGTGACACCTGATTATTTTTAAAAACGAACAACCCGTTTAAAAGGGTTTTATGGGACATAACCATCAATATGCAGCTCCCAAACCCTCCCCCAGTCGACTAACTATTTCAGGAGCTGCTGCACCGGAACAAGGCATCAGAACTACACAGCTCCACAGACTTGTAGTGGCCATGTCTGGCTACTGCAGTGCTGCTCCCATTCAAGTGTATTATGTCTACAAGATGTAACTTTTGCCAGAAAGATTCGTTGAGCCAAGTTCCATTGTGTTATCTGTAAAGAATAAATCAAGGCAACTGGACTTACTGAAGATTTCTTGAAAAACGTTTCACTCGTTCTTCCAACGAGCTTTCTCAATTCTGAGTGACTGTACAAGAATTCTCTGGGAATAAATATGTAACTGAATCAACATTCCATTGTGTTCATCGTCGGGGCACTGCCCGTAAAGCGACTCTCCAGGATTACATTGACAAAGTTAATTAAATCAAGAAGAGAAAATATTTAAAAGACTGTAATTATTACATGTCACAATAGGATTCCCGAGTCCTTTGGAGAGAGTTCAGAGAAGAGCTACTAAACTGGTACATGGATTGCAGGATAAAACTTACCAGGAAAGATTAAAGGACCTTAAAGGGCTTCTGTCACCCCACTAAAGTGATTTTTTTTTTTTGGGCTAGTTAAATTAGTTATATTGCGATATATGAAAATATAATGGTGTTACTTACTTTGATCCAGCAGTTTCTTCCAAAAATGAAGTTTTATAATATGTAAATTAGGTCTCTACCAGCAAGTAGGGCGGCTACTTGCTGGTAGCTGCTGCAGAAAACCGCCCCTCGTCGTGTTGATTGACAGGGCCAGCCGGGATCTCCTCCACCGGCCAGCCCTGTCGGCATTTCAAAAATCGCGCGCCTGTGTTCATTCGGCGCAGGCGCTCTGAGATGAGGAGGCTCGTCTCCTCAGAACTCCCTCAGTGCGCCTGCGCCGATGACATCACCGAAATAGAAGACGTCATCGGCGCAGGCGCACTGAGGGAGTTCTGAGGAGACGAGCCTCATCTCAGAGCGCCTGCGCCGGATCAACACAGGCGCGCGATTTTTGAAATGCTGACAGGGCCAGCCGGAGGAGGAGATCCCGGCTGGCCCTGTCAATCAACACGACGAGGGGGCGGTTTTCTGCAGCAGCTACTAGCAAGTAGCCGCCCTACTTGCTGGTAGAGACCTAATTTACATATTATAAAACTTCGTTTTTGGAAGAAACTGCTGGATCAAAGTAAGTAACACCACTATATTTATATATATCGCAATATAACTAATTTAACTAGCCCAAAAAAAATAAATCACTTTAGTGGGGTGACAGAAGCCCTTTAACATGTATAGCTTGGAAGAAAGACGAGACAGAGGGGATATGATAGAAAGTTTTAAATACATAAAGGGAATAAACAAGGTAAAAGAGGAGAGAATATTTAAAAGAAGAAAAACTGCTACAAGAGGACATGGTTTCAAATTAGAGGGGCAAAGGTTTAAAAGTAATATCAGGAAGTATTACTTTACTGAGAGAGTAGTGGATGCATGGAATAGCCTTCCTGCAGAAGTGGTAGCTGCAAATACAGTGAAGGAGTTTAAGCATGCATGGGATAGGCATAAGGCCATCCTTCATATAAGATAGGGCCAGGGGCTATTCATAGGATTCAGATATATTGGGCAGACTAGATGGGCCCAATGGTTCTTATCTGCCGACACATTCTATGTTTCTATGTTTCTGATCTCATGACCGTTTCCCAATGTACATAAGGAATACATCCACAGGGATCGGGAGCTCAGAATGCATCAGTTTGCTTCCGTTCCGTCTCCATTCCGCTTTGGAGGCGGACACCAAAACTGACGAAACTGAGGCAAAACGGATCAGTTCTGACACACAATGTATGTCAATGGGGACGGATCAGTTTTCTATGACAACAGAAAACGGATCCGTCCTCCATTGACTTTCAGTGGTGTTCAAGACGGATGCGTCTTGGCTATGTTAAAGATAATACAAACGGATCCGTTCTGAACGGACGCAGAAGGTTGTATTATCTGAACGGATCCGTCTGTGCAGATCCATGACGGGTCTGCACCAACCGTGAGTGCGAAAGTAGCCTTAATGAGTCATTCACACAGAAAAGATGATGTTCAATTGCATAAAAAAATAATCCCCAGATATTTTTGCAATTTGCTTAGTATTGTGATCATCGCTTGTTTGTCCCCACAGCATTTACACTGCCAACGACGGGATTTCTGATTAGATAATGGGGATGTGGCCGTGAATAATCATAATCTCACAGTCAGGCAGATTTGTTCAAACCATAGAAACTGAAGGATTTATCGCTCGTTGTTGGATGGATGGTTGCATGCTACTACAGATATATAACGATAATTGATCAAATCTAAATGATAATCGCTCGGTCTAGCAGGCTGTATGGCAAATAAAGCGACCACTGCAAAAATTATTTGACCATGACAGATAGGCTTCCAATGGGGAAGGGATCAGCAACCTTTGGCACTCCAGCTGCTATAAAACTACAACTCCCAGCATGCAAACATTTGGATGTTCTTCTCCCGCAGAAATGAATGGAGCATTCTGGGAGTTGAAGTTTCAGAACATCTGGAGTGCCGAAGGTTGCTGATCCCTGCACCAGGGTAAAGCCAAAATGTTGTGCCTATTTTACCCCTTACATGGCAGATTTTGACACTGTCTAAACCACTGCGGCTTCAAGTGGTGTCCAGACACCGCACCAAGAAGGGACATGTACCTCCCAAGCATCGAGGGTGACGCAAGGGAGGCCCCCCTCCACGACGCCAAATGTTTTCATCCACAAGACAAGGAGATGCAGCGGCCGCTGTGCCGGTATGAGAAGTGACGCGGGTGCTGGGGAGCGAGGCACGTACAATCTCTCTGAAGGGCCTGGGCATATAGAGGGGGGCATTTAGAACTTAGATAACCCCCTTTAACCTCTTCCAGTGGGAGGCAGACACCAAGCGACGGCTAATGGAATACCGGTGTGGTGTATTAGCCCACCTTACTCAGCGTCCATTGCCAGGTTTCCATATTTGCATTTCAAGCTGAAATTCCAGATACTATCATAAATGTAAAAAAATAAATGCAAACAGCCTATTGTGTACCGGTGATTTCAGATCCTATATAATAAGTCAAATACAGAAAATACTGCTGAAGCCGGGCTATAATCCATGAAGTAACAGAATCACATCGCTGTGCTGGATAATTATAATGTCCAATCACTACAGGGATCAGGGCAAGGTAAGACAGGCACAACACAAATAGCCCAAAAAAACATCTGTAATGATTTTTAAAAAAAATCATAAAAAATAGATGTCGGTTCAGTCCCTTGGGACTTTTGTCTGATGATTCTGTCAATGATTCCTCAGGGCATGAGACATCAGCTGTGTGACTACCTGCAAGAGTAAACAACCCAACGCTCCCAGTCTCTCCCACATACATTATCACACTGTGGGAGAGAACCACCATGAGGGGCATTTATAAAGGCAGTTTTGCAGGAGTCTGTGTTCCCGTAAATAGAACCAAATTTATCAAGTGTAGCACAATGTTTCATAAATTTGGTTACTCTTTAAGGGGTTGTCCCACGAAAAATATTCTACAGTTTTCAAACCAGCACCTGGATCTGAATACTTTTGTAATTGCATGTTATTTAAAATTTTACATAGCCACTGAGCTATTCAATAAAATGTATCTGTATAGCGCCTCCTGGTTTTTATTCTTATTACTTTGTCCGGCTCACTGAGATGGCCGCACATGCTCAGTTTCACCCTTCAGTTGCCTCCTGAGCTGTGATAGGGAGAGCATGGACACGCCTCCTGAGCTGTGATAGGGAGAGCATGGACACGCCCCCTGAACTGCAGTAGAAAAGACCCTCCCATTGAGCTGTCAGCTTGATATAAATCTAGCAGAGCAATGAATGGGGGGATTTCTGGATCCATGTGAGGTACAGGGCTGGTTCTAACTTTGTTATTGAGATTGTCATGTACTGTACGATGTCTGATTTTTATTTTTTACACTAGTCTTGGGAGAACCTATTAAATACGATCTGTCTTGAGAGCTTACTACACTTTTTACATCACTTCCTTTACTGGAGGCAAGATTGGGACAATTTTTACTTTTTAAAAAGTCTCACTTGATAAATATGGCTTAGAGGGGTTTCCAGTTTGTATCAACATCCGCTAAAATAATGATTTATGAAGGTCGCTGTAATTCCCTTTATTGCTCCCATCTCCCTTTCTGGGCTGTGGTCACATGAGCGTGTCCATGCAGCGCTCTTCTATTTCCTGTGATGTTCTGTCCATTGGCGGGGCAGTGATAGGGAAGTGTCTATCTAACTAGCTGGTGGGAGGGGCTATAAACTAACTGGGCGTTGTTAGGGGCAGTGATAGGGGAGTGTCTATGCAACTGGTGGGGGAGGAGCTATAAAATAGCTGGGTGTGAGTGTATCTAGCTGGTGGGAGGAGCTATAAACTAGCTGGGCGTTGTTAGGGGCAGTGATAGGGGAGTATCTATGTAACTAGCCGGGGGGGAGGAGCTATAAACTAGCTGGGAGTTGTTAGGGGCGGTGCAGGAGCTGTGGTACAGAAAGGAGAAGTGCATCACGGGTTTGGTTGGATACAGCAACAGGAAGTGCTGGAAACAAACCAGATTGATTGGTTTACATGGCAAAATTGGACTAATAAAAAGCAACTACAGCAATTAGAGTCCAAACTACAGTTACGCCAGAAAATCTCTTAAAATCAGCTTGACAAGCCAAATTTGTATTCTGTAATGACATTAATATATATATATTTTCATTATATATACTGCATGTATGTTGAGAGATACACGTTACCTAATAGAGATCAAGTCTAAGGTCTACATACATTGTACAATTAAAGGGGTTGTCCAAGTTGTTTTTATTGATGACCTATCCTCAGGATACGTCACATCATCAATACCAGATTGGCGGGGGCACCACCGACAATCAGCTGGTTGAAAGCTGGTTGCCGTGCCAGCGCTGCCTTCTCTTCATTGTTGACCTATCCTCAGGCGGTGAGCAGGTAAACAATAAAAACAACTTGGACAACCCCTTTAAGTTGAATCCATTGCTCACTGTTATCAGCCACTTCAGAGAATGACTGCAATGTTTTCCAATGGCAGTCCCAAAAACCCAGCTGTATCTCCTACATATCCAGCTGATAGCCTCCAGACACATTCACGATACAGACAGCTCTTTGTATAGGATTTATACATCAGGTTTACCCCTGCCACAAATCACACACATGCAAATACAATTGAGGAGAGGTAATAAATTTAGTATTTATTACATCTCCCCAACCAAGGAGAAGAATAAGAACAGCAATGAGCCTGGTTCTAGGGCATACGATGAAATAATAGGAGGAAGAGAAGGAATGCGGCTGTAATACAGGCATGCACCGGGTATGGGGGGAGGTGATCGGGGAAAAGGAAGGAACCGCACTCATTTTATGTGTAACCACTTAAATATGCAGCTACACATGCAGATGTAGCAGGAATGAGGATGTTAAACATAGATCCACAATGGAGTGTATAGAGGTAAGGGACTCCAAAAGTTGAAGATGTGGCCCCTTTTGGTGCCACTACCCACCTAGGACAGGAGGAATTGGTGCCCCTCATCTCTTTTCTGTGATACTTTGTTTCATTCCTCAGACCTTTCACCTTTGTTATATGACCTGTAGACGGGGGAAATCACTGCACAGGTCACAGCCCATTTAAATAAGATATTGACCAAACCTGAGCTTGGCCCCCTTTCTCCCTATAAACAGGCACTGCCTCTAAAGCCGGCCATACAAGTTCAACAGCGGTTGGTCAAATGATCGTTCGGCTGCCAGCTTTCTCTCCTGATTGACCATACAAACACATGTTAGGTCAAACCTGTAAGTATACTAAATGAGGAGAGGGAGGAGAAACACCAAACACTTCTATCCAAAAGGATCAGGCGAAAATATTAATTTCCTCCGATCCTTCTCCCCCCCCCCCCCCCCCCCCCCCCCCCGAAATGATCTGTTGAGGAGAGTCGGGCGCTCCCCATACACATTTGAGTGTGAGCAAAACCCCTCTTTTAGGCTGATTCAGCAATACACTAATGTGTAAGGTTGTCTCACTTCAGCAAATGGCATTTATCCTGTAGAGAAAGTTAATACAAGGCACTTACTAATGTATTGTGATTGTCCATACTGCTTCCTTTGCTGGCTGTAACTCCCCCCCCAAACTAAAACCATGAAAAGGTCCTCTTTAATACTATCATCACTGTAAAGAACAACAAGGAGTCTTGGATGGATTGTGTGACCCCAACAGTGCCCTGATCTCAACATCTAATCTGTGTGGGATTACATGAAGAGACAAAAGGATCTGAGCAAGCCTACATCCACAGAAGATCTGTAGTTAGTTCTCCAAGATGTTTTGAACAACCTCCCTACCGAGGTTCCTTCAAAAACTGTGTTTCCAGGAAACATTTTATTCCAATTTCAAGAAAAACATGGTGCTGGGTTTCATCAAGATCTGAATAATCAATTCACATTGTGAACTAAAAATACATCTGCAACATGCACAATTAGTAATTATGAGATAATCTTGTTTCCTTCCTAAAACAGGAGGCTGAGCAATGAGACAGGAGTTAAGAATGTGTGAATTGTGCATTTCTAATTTTACATCAAAGGTTCTAAAAAGGCCTTTGCACAGCAATGAAATGTTCCCGGTTATAAATGCAAATTAGAAGCTTGATTGGAACGCAGTAAATTATGAGCACAGAAAGTGCAAGTCAATCATTTTATTCAAGGAAGAATGAGATTACCTGGATCTGTTTCAGAACTTCAATACCCGTAGTCTGTTTAAGGCCTCTCTAAAAAGGGAAAATGGGCACATACACTGACCAAAAATATAAACGCAACACTTTCGGTTTTGCTTTCATTTTGCATGAGCTGAACTCAAAGATCTAAAACGTTTTCTACATACACAAAAGACCTATTACTCTCAAATATTCTTCACAAATCTGTCTAAGGCCTCCCTGCACAAGACCGTATGGCTTTCTCAGCATTTTGCTGTCTGCAAAAAACGGATCCGCAAAGAATACGGATGACATCCATGTGCATTCCGTTTTTTGCGGAACGGAACATCTGGCCCCTAATAGAACAGTACTATCCATGTCCGTTATGAAGACAATAATAAGACATGTTCTATCTTTGAACGGAAATACGGACATACGGAAACGGAAGGCATACGAAGTACCTTCTGGTTTTTTTGAGGATCCATTGAAATGAATGGTTTCGTATAAGGTCCGTATATGGAACGCAAAAAACAGAACGTAAACGGAAAAAAAAAATACGTTTGTGTGCAGGAGGCCTAAATCTGTGTTACTGAGCACTTCTCCTTTGCAGAGATAATCTATCCCACGAGTCATAAAACAAAGTTCCATTACTCACGTTTTCTTTGGTAGCTAAAATCCTCGTCTTTATTCAGGCAGTAGAAACAATGTACAAGACATGCACCCACTAATGTAGCAACATTGGCGCGTTTCGAACAAAGTTCTTATTCTTAACTTCATTCGAAACGCGTCAATGTTGCTACACTAGTGGGTGCATGTCTTGTAGATTGTTTCTACTGCCTGAATAAAGACGAGGATTTTAGCTACCAAAGAAAACGTGAGTAATGGAACTTTGTTTTATGACTTATGCTACAGAGGCTCACCTGCCTGTTCAGTGCACGCGGGTGATCCAGGTTGATTGAGTGAGCTGGACTTCTCTACGTACTAATAATCTATCCCACCTCACAGGTGTGGCATATCAAGGTACTGATTTGATAGCATGAATATTGGTGTGCCTTAGACTGCCCACAATAAAAGGCCACTCTGAAATGTGCTCAGGTTTTGCCTTACTGGGGGGAGGGGGTCAAAAAAACAGTCAGTATCTGGTGTGGCCACCATTTGCCTCACGCACTGCACATCTCCATCGCATAGAGTTGATCAGGTTGTTGATTGTGGCCTGTGAAATGTTGGTCCATTCCTCTTCAATAGTTGTGCGAAGTTGCAGAATATTGGCAGGAACTGGAACACAATGTCGTATACGCCGATCCAGAGCATCCCAAACATGCTCAATGGGTGACATGTCCAGTGAGTATGCTGGCCATGCAAGAACTGGGATGTTTTCAGCTTCCAGGAATAGTGTACAGATCCTTTCAATATGGGGCCATGCATTATCCTGCTGCAACATGAGGTGATGGTCGGGGATGAATGGCACAACAATGGGTCTCGGGATCTCGTCACGGTATCTCTGTGCATTCAAAATGCCATCAATAAAATGCACTTGTGTTCGTTGTCCATAACATACGACTGCCCATACCATAACCGCACCGCCACCATGGGCCACTCAATCCACAACATTGACGTCAGCAAACTATGAACAGAACGCCTCTCCAACATGTCAGACGCCATTAAATGTGAGCATTTGCTCACTCAAGTCGGTTACGACGACGAACTGCAGTCAGGTCCAGACCCCGATGAGGACGACGAGCATGCAGATGAGCTTCCCTGAGACAGTTTCTGACAGTTTGTGCAGAAATTCTTTGGTTATGCAAACCGATTGTTGCTGCAGCTGTCCGGATGGCTGGTCTCAGACTATCATAGAGGTGAACATGGTGAATGTGGAGGTCCTGGGCTGTTGTGGTTACACGTGGTCTGCGGTTGTGAGGCGGATTGGATGTACTGCCAAATTCTCTGAAAGAACCTTTGGAGACGGCTTATGGAGAGAAATGAACATTCACTGCACGGGCAACAGCTCTGGTAGACATTCCTGCAGTCAGCATGCCAATTGCACGCTCCCTCAAACGTTGCGACATCTGTGGCATTGTGCCGTGTGATCAAACTGCACATTTCAGAGTGGTCTTTTATTGTGGGCAATCTAAGGCACACCTGTGCAATATTCAGGCTGTCCAATCAGCACCTTGATATGCCACACCTGTGAGGTGGGATGGATTATCTCGGCAAAGGAGAAGAGCTCACTAACACAGATTTAGACAGATTTGTGAACAATATTTGAGAGTAATGGTTCTATTGTGTATGTAGAAAATGTTTCAGATCGGAGTTCAGATCATTCAAAATGGGAGCAAAACCAAAAGTGTTGCGTTTATATTTTTGGTCAGTGCAATAAAAGTAGGTTTGGAAAGACATTCTGCAGCAGATCAATTTCTTTCTTAACTGCTGACTTTTTGGCTGTTATTCTTTGTCGTTTCAGCAGTACTATGCCATTGAAAATTGAAGGGAATTTGTCACCAGCGACCTCCCTTTCAAATTTTCTGCATAGACACATAACTGTGGGTCACTTGATTAAAATGCTGTTATATTTTTTTGTTGATTTGAGGCTCTGTTACGATACTTTTTCTTTATATACAAATTAGGCCTTTGGTGCAGTGAGGGAGTCACCATTGCTCTTGTTGAAATCAAGCTCCACTCCTTTCTGTGGCCAGCACCAACCTGGCTGTTTTACCACTGCCTGGTCCTGCCAATCAAAGCAACCAGAGAGGGTCTGACAACAGAAAGCTTGGATGCAACAAAAGCAATAATGACGCCCTCACTACACCAAAGGAGCCTCGATAAAAAAAAACAAAAAAAATACGTTTTAATCAGGTGATCCACAGCTATGCAAACAGTTACATAGAGAGGTCATTGGTGATAGATTTCCTTTAAAGGGTAACTGTCATTTATTTTTAATTTGCTTGTTTATTAGAGCGAGGCATGTATACCGGAGTTAGTCTGTCAATGATTGTCAAAAGATCTGTAATTACCTTATAATAACAGCTTCCACTGTCCACTGCTCCCTTAAAAGACCGTTGCTAGGGCTCGTCTGTCTGCCCTTTAGTATAAACAGAAGACGGAGGGGCGGTCCTTCACACTGCATGCCTGCATTAGGCTTCAGAGTGAGGAGGCGTGTCTCTCAGTAATCCAATCTGATTGGCTGGCAGGGAGATTCTGGCTACAGCAAGTGTGTATGGGAAGTGAGGGAAAGCAGTTTTGGCCTCAGAGAACTGGCAGAGGAGTCATCTTGAGAAGATCCTCATATTGTAAATGTTTAAACAGCCGTAACTAAGGGAAAAACTCAAGGAAAACAGTGGTATGTGAAGAAACTAAAGATTGTTTTATGCATAATACCACTGCAGCAGTAACATATGCTAAAATGTATTTTTTTATGAAAACATGACAGTTACCCTTTAAATACATATGGGGTAATTTAAACTAGTGTAACGTAGAACTATTTTAGTTGCCCATAGCAACCAATGAGATTCAACCTTTCATTTTCCAAAGGAGCAGTCAAAAATGAAAGGTGGAATCTGATTGGTTGCTATAGGCAACTAAGCCAGTTCTACTTTACACCAGTTTGATAAATGACCCCAATAATACTGTTTTCCTGTAGCAGTCAGCACAAAAGATAAGATCTACTATAGATATGTAATTGTCAGTATACTGCTGCTGTGATGGGAAGGTGTTATCTAAAGGGTAATCCTCCTTATAATAGAAGGTGTAGACTTGGGATGACAGTATGATAGTTCCTGTGTTCTCTTGGTAGGCCTAGATAAAGATACCCACAGAAGAGCAGAGTAGCGATTAGTGTAACGAGTAATGATCTAGCTAATAAACTACAAGGGTGCTCTCTCCAAGCGCAGTGATGGTGTGCCTGAGAAAGTCAAACAAAACCATCTGCCGTTTTGTTCTCCTAAAAATCTAAAACAAAAGTGGAAGTAAAAAAACAGGACAGGAAGTAGAATATATGGAGGGAATTCAAAAATGTAAACCCAGAAAAGCATTCACCCATTTTTTTTAAGAAGAATTTTTTTTTAATTTTTCACAATCTCAACAGTAGAGAAACAATTCAGTTGACACTCCATCTATTTGTGGTACATGTGCCCTGGAGTTATTTCCTATAAAAATAAAGCTTTACATGAGCCAAAACGTGGTACCCCACTGGTGACGGTGACCCAATCTGAGACCAACATACACACATCTTCTCCCAGTCCAAGCATTCCTAAGTTCGTTAATGATCGTGGTGCAGGACACAAACCCAGGTTCGGATTTATAATGTAAAACCTCATTCACACGTCCGTGTCCGTGCACCTGTGAAGCTGTCCGTGAAGGATTCGTGTGTCTGCTTTTTGCTGTCCATGTTGCATCCGTGTTTCACTGACACTGAACAGCTGAAAAATAATTTTCAAAGCATCTCCTCTTGATGATCCGTGAAACACGGATGCAACACGGATGGCATCCATGTTGCATCAGTGGTTTTCACGGACCCATAAATAGTTTATGGACAAAATAGAGCATGCTTCCGTGCTAAAAAAAAACTGATCCACGGACCGTGCTAAAACACGGATGTCTGAATACACACATTAAAATGAATGGGGACGAGTGCTGTCCGTGGAGAACACATACAGCACACGTCCGTGAGACACTGATGTGTGAATGTGGCTTGATACAGTAAAGGTGCACGAGACCAATGAAGTCTCGCGTTACTGGTGGCCATATTGAAAAAGCCTCATCAGAGGCAGCACATTTTATACTTTTACGGAGCTAGGGATCGGGAGTCATGTAGATGAACGAATGGGTTTGTCAAAGCAGCACGAACCTGGTTCACTTATCACTACAACCAGCTAATGTCCAAAGTAAGCGCCATGTACAGCAGTTAGACGGGCTGGGAGTGACTCTATAATGTCCTGGTTGGTTGTCACAGGTATCTGGAGCGTTGCTGACTGCAGTGCATCCCACAGCTGCTGGAGGGTGCTTGGTGGAAGATCCATAGAGCAAACACAACGATCAAGGTGGTTCCACAGATTTTTGGGTTCAAGTCTGGGAAATTAGGGGGCCAGCGTAGTACTTGTAAGTCTTTATCATGGTCTTCCAGCCAAAGTCAGATATTTCTAGCAGTGTGACATGTTGCATTGTCTTGCTGGAAGATCCCATCTGCCCCAGAGAAGACAATCAGCATTTATGGGTGTACGTGATCTGCAAGGATGGATTCATACCCAAGCTGGTAAAGCCTGCCTTCCACATGGACGAGTGGGCCCAGAGAATGCCACAAAAACTTTCCCCAGACCATAACGCTGCCACCACCACCTTGTGTTCTTCCAGCAATAGCTGCAGGAAGTTTGTTCTCTGAGGTTTCTTGCCTGAGACGCCAACGTCTATCCATCCATCAATGAAGCAGAGAACATAACTCATCAGAGGAGGCAACCCTCTGCCAATCCCATACTGCCATGAAAATTGAAGCCTTTTCTGCAAATGCAACTTCACAAGCAAAGGTATAGTGACCACCCATCTGTTTTGGAGCCCATACGCTGTAGGGTTCGCTGAACTGCCGTTTTAGACACACATCTGGTAGCCCCCTGGATCATTTTAGCGGCAAGCTGCTTCGCTGTAGTGTGTAGCTCCAGTCTTGTGTACCTTCGTAGCCAATATTCACCTCTCACATCAATGGCACATAATGCTCTGCAAGTCTCTTCTTCGCAACTGTGCCATGTGTCCACACACGATACACTTTCAATTGACCCATTTTACCCATAACAGCAATGAGGGATATGTGTGCAGACAGCCTATCACACACCTTATATACCCACCAAGCCAGCCCACCACACGTGACTTCCTTTATGAGCTACATGCTGCTGACATTTAAAGTAGGAAGTGGTCATAATAATGTGACTGCAGTGTCCTGGCATTTCTCCTGCTCTGCACTAGGCTAAGCTACACGACGACAATAAGTCGCGCAATTTTTATAATGATAGTCAATGGTGTCGCACTGCGACATGCTGTGACTGTCGCAGAAAAATCCATTTTGGATGGGTTTTTTGCGACTGTGCGACACCATAGACTATCATTATAAAAATTGTTGCGCGACAAATGTCGTGTAGCCCTAGCTTTAGCCACTCAACTGCGCAATGCAAATTTAAAGGGATTTTCCATTCATCTGTAGACTCCTGCCCCTTTCACTTATTTTTGATAACCCTCCTCCAGGGTGTCTGCACTTTCTCATCAGCCCCTCAGTAGGCTAATAATTAGCCAGTTTTCTGACTCATCAGGGATTTTCAACTTGCTGGCAGGAATTGGGGAACAACCACTACAATTCCCCCTTTGACCTGGAATTATTGCTTCCGTATAGATGTCCCAACAGGTTTCTCTATGAACTCTCAGCAGCTTCATAGCTGTAAGCTCATCGTGTAGTCTGTGTTAAGACGCATTTATCACAGGAGGCAAGAAAGTACAGCATCCCTACAATAGTAAGAATACATGATGAAAGGGTCTTCCAATCACAGCCACTATGAATCAGCTGGATTAAGAGACGGCCGGGTTTATAGGGTTTTATTACTACATTCTGAACATAAAAATATTTGGAGGATGATTAGTGCATCTCGTTGTCAGATGCAGCACTTAACATGTCTAGACTGTGGTCTCCATCCAGACTGCAGTGCAATTAAGAGCACGAATACGGTCTAGACTGCCGCTCTCCGCTCAAGTGCTTTCCTTTTTCTTTGACGTCTGGCATAAGATAATAAGGTGCACTGTTCTCTGCCAACCTCTACCTACTTCTATACTGATGGAACTGCTGGATAAATATATAGATTCGAGCAGGGCCTAAAAAAGAAGATGCTATCTGCAGTCTGCTTGGCAGGGAGCCATAAGGCTGGGTTCACACTTGAGCGTTTTACAGCGCGTTCAAACGCGCTGTAAAACGCTCAACACATGAAAACCAATGCTTCCCTATGGCCCTGGTTCTCACTTGAGCGTTTTACAGCGCATTTGAACGCGCTGAAAAACGCCCTACGCTCAAACAAGTTCTTGAGCTTCTTTGGGGCGTTTTGACGCGCGTTTGTGGCCATAGGACACTGCAGTCAATCACACAAACGCGCGTCAAAAGCGCGTTTACTATTGCAAAAAACGCGCATAAAAACGCGCGACAAAAACGCGCGTTAAACGCGCATATCAAATACGCTCAGGTCTGAACCCAGCCTTAGGCTGGGTTCAGACCTGAGCGTCTTTGATATGCGCGTTTAACGCGCGTTTTTGACGCGCGTTTTTTGCAATAGTAAACGCGCGTTTGACGCGCGTTTGTGTGATTGACTGCAATGTCCTATGGCCACAAACGCGCGTCAAAACGCCCCAAAGAAGCTCAAGTACTTGTTTGAGCGTAGGACGTTTTACAGCGCGTTTTTCAGCGCTGTAAAACGCTCAAGTGAGAACCAGGGCCATAGGGAAGCATTGGTTTTCATGTGTTGAGCGTTTTACAGCGCGTTTGAACGCGCTGTAAAACGCTCAAGTGTGAACCCAGCCTTAGACAGCAGTCTATAGCTTCAGCGTCTTAAGGTGCTGCTCCTTAAGGCTGGGTTCAGACCTGAGCGTATTTAATATGCGCGTTTAACGCGCGTTTTTGTCGCGTGTTTTTATGCGCGTTTTTTGCAATAGAAAACGCGCGTTTGTGTGATTGACTGCAGTGTCCTATGGCCACAAACGCGCGTCAAAACGCCCCAAAGAAGCTCAAGAACTTGTTTGAGCGTAGGGCGTTTTTCAGCGCGTTCAAACGCGCTGTAAAACGCTCAAGTGAGAACCAGGGCCATAGGGAAACATTGGTTTTCATGTGTTCAGCGTTTTACAGCGCGTTTGAACGCGCTGTAAAACGCTCAAGTGTGAACCCAGCCTTAAGAATGATTTGGCTGCGTCCATATCTCAGTTAGCGCCTTACGGAGACTATTCACTATAATGGAGTCCTACCGGCATTCGGCAGCACAAGATACTACTGCGTGCTGTATACTGTATATAACCCATTTAAAGGTCCCTAATAGGTCAATAAGTCTTTCTTTCCATACGCCTTTGGCTCTCTGGTGGACACAGCCAGGTCACCTATTACATGGTCATTCACTCAGATACCATTCTTAAGCTTATTTCACATATTTAAAGGGGTTCTGCACTTTCATTTAACTGATGATCTATCCTCTGGATAGATCATCAGCTTCTGATCGGCGGGGGACCGACACCCGGGACCCCCGCCGATCAGCTGTTTGAGAAGGCAGCAGCGCTCCAGCAGCGGTGCGGCCTTCTCACTGTTTACCGCCGGCCCACTGACGTCACGACTAGTATCAACTAGCGTGGGCAGGGCTAAGCTCTGTTGACTTGAATGGAGCTTAGCCCCGCCCACGCTAGTTGATACAAGTCGTGATGTCACTGGGCCGGCGGTAAACAGTGAGAAGGCCGCGGCGCTGCTGGAGCGCTGCTGCCTTCTCAAACAGCTGATCGGCGGGGGTCCCGGGTGTCAGACCCCCGCTGATCAGAAGCTGATGATCATCAGTTAAATGAAAGTGCAGAACCCCTTTAACTTTTTGTGCTTTTTCACTTGAACCAAAAACACCAAGATTATCTAGAGTTTTTCATTGCATTTTTACAAGCGTTTTTGGCAGTCTTTTTCAATTTGTCACCTTTTTTACATTCATTTTTTTTCTGGCGTTTTTAATGTCCTATAGAAAACACAGCGCAGGTTATTTATTATGACCCCTCCATGCCAGAAACTGGCATAAAAAAAATAAAAAATAAAAATAAATAATAAAATCGTAACTACCCCAGTTTGCAATTTTTTGAATGTCACTGCACCTAAAAACTTAGGCACAAGTTGCGTTTCTACGATGCCCTTGCCACTCTCTGAAAAAGGGGAGTGGTGGGGCCACCTTCACAATGACTATCATTTACGCCACTTTACCGCTTTTCACAATGTAAATTGCGAGATCAGACAATAATATATGGTCTATAAATCCTAGCAGATGCACAGCCAAGACTAGGGCTGCAACAAATACTCGATTAAATCGAGTAATTCGACACAAAAAAAATCATCGATGCAAGCTGATGGCAATGGGGGGGAGGGCAACGGAGCTGATGGCAATGGGGGGGGGAGGGGAACGGAGCTGATGGCAATGGGGGGGGGGGAACGGAGCTGATGGCAATGGGGGGGGGGAGGGGAACGGAGCTGATGGCAATGGGGGGGGGGGGGGGAACGGAGCTGATGGCAATGGGGGGGGGGGGGAGGAACGGAGCTGATGGCAATGGGGGGGGGGGAGGGGAACGGAGCTGATGGCAATGGGAGGGGGAGGGGAACGGAGCTGATGGCAATGGGGGGGAGGGGAACGGAGCTGATGGCACTGGGGGGGGGGGGGGGACGGAGCTGATGACACTGGGGCTGATCGCACAGGGGGAACGAAGGGTGTTTGGGACTGATGGCACGGGGGTCTGATGAGTTTTTATAAAGGAAAACAGTCTATTAATTCATTTTTTCTTATTAGAGTACTCGATTAATCGTAAAAATAATCGGTAGAATGCTCAATTGCTAAAATAATTGTTTACTGCAGCCCTAGTCCAAGACCCATTGGGGAGATCATGAATAAGTCAAAGACTATACCTGTCCACTATACCTATAAAGAGGTCGCACTACATTTTTTCCAGAAGAGTAAAAATACTACTCTTAGGGCCCTTGCAGACAAGCGTTGGTCATGCTGCGAGTCCATATCGCAGCTCCCAGCCTGAACTACCAGCGCTGCCGGGGGCCACATAGCATTAAATTGATTTATGATGTAACCCTTACAGTTCTGGAATGTATTGGATAACACTGGCAGCATTATATAATGCTATGTGACCCCCGGCAGCGCTGGGAGTTCAGGCCAGGAGCTGTGATATGGACTCGCAGCATGACCAACGCTAGTCTGCAAGAGCCCTTAACAATTTTGAGGAGTATTTTTAGCCGAGGAGGAGTACGAATTTTTCGGTAATTCATAGATATAATGCATAGGCCTACATAACGTTATGAGGCTGATATTTCTGCAGGGAAACCATTGCATGTCTCCCATGCAGAAATAAATGTAGACAATTTTACAATTATCCAACATCATACACTAACCATAAGACCACTGCTGCCACACACTGTGCCCACCTGGCGCTGCCACACACGGCGCCCACCTGCTGCTACTAGATACATATTACACACACAGCTCTACCACATGCCCATTGCACAGCTAGAAGTACTGTGTGCACATTACACACAGAAAACTGTACAATAGACTGGTTACACTGACATAGCCCTGCTTAAGGCTACTTTCACACTTGCGGCAGAGTGATCCGGCAAGCAGTTCCGTCACCAGAACTGCCTGCCGGATCCAGCAAAACGTATGCCAACTGATGGCATTTGTAAGGATACTTTCACACTAGCGTTTTTCTTTTCCGGCATAGAGTTCCGTCACAGGGGCTCAATACCGGAAAAAAAACTGATCAGGCATATCCCCATGCATTCTGAATGGAGAATAATCCCTTCAGGATGCATCAGGATGTCTTCAGTTCAGTCATTTTGACTGATCAGGCAAAAGAGAAAACCGTAGCATGCTACGGTTTTAGCTCCGGCGAAAAAGACTGAAGACTTGCAGGAATGCCGGATCCCGCATTTTTCCCCATAGGAATGTAATAGTGCCGGATCCAGCATTCAAAATACCGGAAAGCCGGATCCGTCCTTCCGGTCTGCGCAGAACGGTAAAAATGTGAAAAAAGATACAAGACGGATCCGTCTGTCCGCATGACAAGTGGAGAGACGGATCCGTTCTTGCAATGCATTTGTGAGATGGATCCGCATCCGGATGGGTCTCACAAATGCTTTCAGTCACATGCAGATCGGCGGATCCGACAGGCAGTTCCAACGACGGAACTGCTTGCCGGATCACACTGCCGCAAGTGTGAAAGTAGCCTTAGGCTAATCTCACACGAACGTGTGTAATCCGTGGCCGTATTGCGGCCCGCAAATTGCGGGCCGCAATACACGGCCACAGTTTCATGTGAATTAAGCATCACGGATGCGGACCCATTCACTTCAATGGGTCCGCAAAACCGGAATCGCGGAACGGCCGCACAAGACGGGGCCCCTCGGAAACACTACGGAGTGCCTCCGTGGGGTTACGTCCCGTACTTCTATTCTGCAAAAAGATAGAACAAGTCCTATCTTTTAGCGGAACGGCCGGATCGCGGACCCATTAAAGTGAATGGGTCCGCGATCCGATGCGGCGGACCTACGGCCGACGATCGTGCATTGCGGCCCGCTATTTGCGGGCCGCAGCACAGGCACGGGTCACACACGTTCGTGTGAACTCGGCCTAAGACTGATCAGGATCCTGATCAGTCAAAAAAATGCATTGAAATGCCGGATCCGTCTTTCCGGTGTCATCCGGCAAAACGGATCCGGCATTTATTATTTTCACCTTTTTTTTCAATCTGCGCATCGGATCCGGGACTAATACATTCCTATGGAAAAAAATGCCGGCATTCAGGCAAGTCTTCAGTTTTTTTGGCCAGAGATAAAACCGTAGCATGCTGCGGTTTTATCTTTTGCCTGATCAGTCAAAATGACTGAACTGAAGACATCTTGAACGGATTAGGGCTCTTTCACACTTGCTTTGTCCGGATCCGTCGTGTACTCCATTTGCCGGAGGTGCCCGCCGGATCCGTAACACCGCAAGTGAACTGAAAGCATTTGAAGACGGATCCGTCTTCAAAATGCGTTCAGTGTTACTATGGCAGCCAGGACGCTATTAAAGTCCTGGCTGTCATAGTAGTAGTGGGGAGCGGGGGAGCAGTATACTTACCGTCCGTGCGGCTCCCGGGGCGCTCCAGAATGACGTCAGAGCGCCCCATGCGCATGGATGACGTGATCCATGTGATCACGTCATCCATGCGCATGGGGCGCCCTGACGTCACTCTGAAGCGCCCCGGGAGCCACACGGACGGTAAGTACACTGCTCCCCCGCTCCCCACTACACTTTACCATGGCAAACAGGACTTTAGCGTCCTGGGAGCCATGGTAACCATTCAGAAAAAGCTAAATGTCGGATCCGGTAATGCGCCGAAACGACGTTTAGCTTAAGGCCGGATCCGGATTAATGCCTTTCAATGGGCATTAATTCCGGATCCGGCCTTGCGGCAAGTGTTCAGGATTTTTGACCGGAGCAAAAAGCGCAGCATGCTGCGGTATTTTCTCCGGCCAAAAAACGTTCCGGTCCTGAACTGAAGACATCCTGATGCATCCTGAACGGATTTCTCTCCATTCAGAATGCATTGGGATAATCCTGATCAGGATTCTTCCGGCATAGCGCCCCGACGACGGAACTCTATGCCGGAACACAACAACGCAAGTGTGAAAGAGCCCTAACTCTCTATTCAGAATGCATGGGGATATACCTGATCAGTTCTTTTCCGGCATTGAGCCCTTTTGACGGAACTCAGTGCCGGAAAAGAAAAACGCTACTGTGAAAGTACCCTTATACACGCCTCCATACATAAAGTACCTCTGCATTCTCCACCAGCACAGTCCTACACTGAGTCTGTGTTCCCCTAACTCCTCCCACACTCATGGCTGATCACATGACTGACATCACCACAGGTCCTGTAACCACAATGTAGTGTTTAGTCCACACTCTGGAGCTGCTCCTGGTGAGAGAGAGGTCAGTGAGGGGTGGGGCTTCTCAGTAGAGGGGCGGGGCTTCATGTGTGCCAGACCTGGCAGCTTCTGATACAGCGCTCCTGACTAGAAAACAAGACCATGCATAAAAAATATGCACTAGTCTTTTTCCAGGGAGTAAAATAGCCAGAACAGGCGTCTATGACGCTTGTGCAGTCGCTATTGCGACCTCTGCCCTTTGCCAGTATGTATTTTAAATTGGACACAAATGGTCAGATTACAGAAATCTGGGCAAGCTGAAAAAAAACAACTGAGAAAACTGAAAAATAAATGACCTCACCATGCAAAATAACAGAAGATGACACATGGTCTTTACAGGATTTCCTTACAAAACAAAAAATATGTTCCTTAAAAAGGGAAATTCCCCTTACGACTTCCCATGGTTGAACTATATAAGAATTGTTGAGCACTGCAAATGGTGCGCTTCATTTATTCTCAGGCCGAAGAACATCCTAGAATACCAACGTTGAGATCACTTCTCTAGATAGTAATGGCAAGATTATACATAGTGGTTGCAGGTTGGTAGCGTGCTGATGGATGAAAATAGTGCAGCCACAAACTGCCATGCTTCCAAAACACATATTTCAGACACACGGCATGTACAGGTGAACCACAGTTTGAATGTGATTTACCTGTACAAGCAGGAGTAGGCCCGAGAAGCAGCCCCCACCCCGAGGAGTAGGCCCGAGAAGCAGATGATAACTGGCTGTTTGAAGGTGGGGGAGGGGTCTGTCCATTTGTAAACTGTAAGTCTATTTGTAATCTGAATTTTGAAAAAGTTTATTCAAGTTAAAAAGACACATTTTGGGAGAGTTATCTTCCATTACACTGCCAACTCCTGAACTACCTGCTTCACATTCGCGGACTATGTGCTTCGACCGAATCTGTGAAAGTCATTATTAGCCGCTTTATAAAACATTAGTGGTTCTTTAAATCTGCATAAAAATAATCTCACATATGCGATGGTGGGGGTCTGAGCTTAAACCCCTGCCAAATTACCGAGGGGCTGTAATATTCAATTGCACTCAATCCCCTTCTGGCAAAGTAGAACATTTACGGTACATGCATTGAAACCCTTGATACTCTCCCTTCTAGGGATCGACCAATATTGATTTTTTAGAGCAGATACCGATAACCTGTAAACTTTTAGGCCGATAGCTTATTATTAAAATTTCTGTCACGGCCTTCACCACATAGGAGAATTTTTTTTATATATTTGAATGTGATATGTTTATTTATTGTTCATATATTTTATATGTAAAATTGGGAAAGGGGGTGATTTATACTTAAAGAGGACCTTTCACAACTGTACAAAATCAAAAATAACTAGATCAGTGGGCAGAGCGGCGCCCAGAGGTCCCCCTGCACTTACTAGTATGTCTGGGCGCCACTCCATTCGCCCGGTATAGGCTCCGGTGTCTGCGCTCCCTCTGACTGATTTCTTGTATGAGGCGTGTCTTGCTGCAGCGCTGGCCAATCGCAGCGCACAGCTCATAGCCAGGCTTAAAGAAGTACCTTATGGGTTGTTGTCTACAGCGGATCTCCCCCGAATAGAGAAAATAATATAGAAACTTTATGGTGATGGACAGAAATTATTAGAAAAAGTCACTTTCAAAATAGGCTTGCTAGAATTTTATTAAATTTTTTAACAAAGAAAGTTAAATGAGTTGTCAGAGATACAGTAATTCTGACACATCCCCTACGAGGTCTTAAAAAATAAAAAAATTCTACACTAAATCATTTCTGCAGCGCGTTCCCTGAGGCGCTGGTCTGGTACTCTCACAGCGGTGGTGATGTGCCTGGATACGATAATTGGGGGGTGGGGGGGAACTATCTCTCCTTGGGGAGGGAGCGCCTTAGTCGGCTTGAGGAGACTTATAGGCCATACATGCTCCTCTGGAGTTCTAGGAAGAAAGGGATGCAAATGAGCTCTTAACAAGCTCTGCCTGTAATGCCACCAGATGTAAGGCTGCCATCCTATAAGTCTGTGTCGACCCTTTAAATAGGCCTTGAGACATGACTTGGATACGGTAAATGACTGCTGCAGCCAATCATGTGCTGTATCCTGGTGTGTCACCGCTGCCATTTGAAAATGGTGCTGGAGAAATGGGAGAGTATAAAAAAATTTTTATTTTATTTTAAAAACATTGCAGGGGTTGCCTGAGATTTTTCATTATCCCCCCTTAACCCATTAAAATATATAATATACACAGTTGTAAAACAAAACAAAAAATAAAATAAAAATACATATATTGAATCCAACAGGGTCACCTCGGAAAAAACCCTGCAAAATGATTACAAGACATGGGAAATACCATCACATGCCATGAAATGGACTTTGCCAGACATGTCTGCCGTGAAAGCACATGGTCATCAAATTATTAGAAGGTGGTTAGCAGTCTGGGCTTACCTCAGTCCCCTGGGGCATATTCACACATACTGGCTTGTTTAGCTTTCAGCTGCTACAGGTGCATGCAGACAATTCTGCAGCTGAAGATCAGGACCATACCTATGAATATACCTTACAGAGCTGGATCACTCATACTTTGTGAGTGCCTTCCCTTTAAATGGCTCCTGAAATTGAGGAGAGGATAGGATAGGTCTAGGGCTGAAACGATTAGGGTGGGTTCACATCAGTGTTATGGATTCCGTTATAACATGGTTATAACGAAAAATAACGGAATCCATAAGAGGCATTCCGTTTTAATCCTTCATAATACAAGTCTATGTGGAGCAGAATGGATCCAGCCTGGTTTCCATTATTCAGGAGTCGAGTGGAGTGTATTATGACTGAATGCAAAATGAAAGCCTTTAAAAAGGCATTCCGTTTTGCTCTCCGTCATAATAGAAGTCTATGGGAATCATAACGGATCCGTCCCGTTTCCATTATGCAGAATGGAGAAGAAAAAAAAAAAAAAGTCCTGTCTTGCATAACGGGAACCAGACGGATCCATTATGATTGCAAATAGACTTCTATTATGACGGATCAAAACGGAATGCCTCAAAGGCTTCCGTCTTATGGATTCTGTTATTTTCCGTTATAATATGGAAAGCCATAACGGAATACATAACGCTGATGTGAACCCACCCTTACTCGATTGAATCGAGTAATTAGACACCAAAAAATCCTTGAGGATTCATTCGCGCTAGTGAAGCACTTGCTATTACTCACCGCTCCGTGGTCACCCGCCGGCCCGCACTGCGCTGCACCGTCCTCCTGACACATCGCCAGGACAAAGTGCATGACAATTGTCTGCTCGTCGGCACAGTGTAAATGTGTCTTAGGCTAGTTTCACATTAGCGACTTTAGATCTGGCAGGGAACAGCCTGCCGGATCTCTCTGTATTTATTGCCGGAAGCTACCGTAGCGCTGTCTGGCCCCATTCACTATATGCAAATATGCCGGATCTCTGCCGGTCCCCATTTATAGTGAATAGGGCCAGCGGATGTTAGGTAGCATTCATACATCTCTGGCAGGCTGCTCGAAGCTAGAACAGCCTGCTTGAGATGTCTACCGCAAATACTAAACTAGCCTTAGGTTAGTTGCACACTAGCGGTGGCAATCCAGAAGGCTGTCCCGGCAGGGAACAGCCTGCCGGATCTCTGCGCACCCTGGCATTGCCAGAGGTTTGTACGGCTCTCTCTGTCCCCATTCACCATAATGGGGACCGGCGGAGATCCAGACGCATTCTGGCAAACATGCCGAGAATCGGCCGGAAGAAAACTGCTGCATGCAACGGTTCTTCCGGCCAATTCTCAACATATTTGCCGCATCTCCACCCGGTCCCCATTATAGTGAATGGGGCCGGACGGAGCTTTACAAACTTCCGGGCATGCCAGAACGCAGAGCGATCCGGCAGGCTGTTCCCTGCCAGAACAGCCTGCTGGATCGCCACTGCTAGTGTGCAACTAGCCTTAACAAAAATGTCAGACACCACTCTGCCCGAAATGGGAACAAAGGACTATGCTCAATGGACTGGCAAATGAAGAGGAGATAAACGTTCTGCATAGTGTCTCCATCTGTCCAAGAAGCCCTGGAGATGCATTACACCGATGGCGTGCTGGGTGGCTTGTGAATGTGCCGCCTGCATTGTTTGCTCATTAAACAGTCACAGGATAGAAGTGTTACCGCAGGCACAGCACAGTCATGGAAACAGGTCTCCAGGCAGCTGGATACATACGTGTGCGTGATTGCAATGTGGTTTATTACCGCCCTGGACTCCTTCTCCTCACACAGGGGAAGTAATGGCACTGGCTTGACGTGCACCCTCCCTGCCACCCAATGACACTAAAACGCCAGGAATAAACAAGAGCCCATTTCATCGTTTTTAGGAAGATTAGTCGCTGACTAAAAGCACTGATCCTCGCTCCTCATCCTGGGGGACGCCAGATGCAGGGCGACACAGATTAATGCTACATCAGCTTATATAAACCAGCATCCATTTGGTTCCTATTCACTGCCATGGAAAATAGAGACATGCCTGCTAGCCGTGCCCTGAAACGCTTCCAGATAAGAACTGACAATGCGAGCGGCTCATGGAGATGCAGTGCACGCTCTCGTTCCGGTGAATCTGGCCCAAATCATACAGCAAGCATTTCATCATGAGAATGCTAAACAAATGCATTCATTAAGACTGAAAAGCGGGCATTATGTACCCAGCTCAGGGTCCAAAATCCTCACCGCTCGCATGGAAGAGGCATGACAGCCAACTGCTCCTTACTAAAATACAGCGACAGCGCAGGATCACTGCTGCCGTGCTTCACGCCAATGTCAGCTGCGGTCATTCTGAACAATGCCAATCCATTATAATACTGATATAGTGTTATACCACAGAGAGCTGCAGAATCTGCATACGTACGCCGGTCAGCCATAACATTTCACTTGAATGGGACAGAGTGCAACTACAACCTCTCCTTCCCATTGAAGTGAATTACGGTACACGGATTGATGCGGCAATGCCAACGGCGGGCAGGTAAACGGAGAAGAAAACGCAGTGCTCACAGGAGAGCTGTGTTCTCTTCAAACAGCTGATCAGTGGGGGTGACGGGAGTCGGCCCCCCACCGATCTGAGCATAGGTCATCAATATTGGAAACCAGACAACCCCTTTAATGACCTATCCTAACGAGAGGTCATTAATATCAGAAGCCTGAAAAACACCCTTTAAAGCTACTAACAGGTGAAGTGAATGTCCATGATTATCTTGTTACCTGTCAAAGGGTGGGATATGCGAGGGTACCGCCATATGTTCAGGTTCTTTCATGCCATTTTTGAAGCCCAAACCAGGAGTGGATTAAACAAAGTGGAGAATTAGTATTGTTCCGTAATACTTTTTTTTCCTCTTTTTATGATCCACACCCGATTGTGGCTTCAAAAATGGCATAAAAAAACCTGAATGTGTAGCAGCACCCTAAGACACCTAGTGAATAGCGAGTTCCCGAAGCGGATGTGCTGGAAGCAGGAGAAATGGGCAAGCATGAGGATCGGAGTCATTTCTCAGCACATCTCCAAAACAATGCAGAGTGTTCCCAGGTAACAGCAGTTAGTACCTACCAAGAGGCACAACCTGTAAGCAGGAAAAGGGGTCACGGCTGCCCAAAAGATCAGTTATGCACAAGGAGCAAAGTCTAGCCCATCTGGTAGAAGAACCACTGCAGACCAGTCAGAACGTCCATGCTGATCCCTGTCCACTGTTGAAAGTGCCTACACTGGGCAACTGGACCATGGTGCAATGGAAAAAGGTGGCCAGGTATGATGAAATCACATTTTCATTGACATTAACAACATGACACTATCAATACTGACAACACAGTAAAATTAGTGGTCTACATAATAGTAAGCACAATGCGCTAGCATTTGGCATATATTGCACTACTAAGATTTCACAAGTTATGACAGGAACATTTGTGACTGCACCCAGTTGATGTGGCCTCCAAGAACATCTTGTTTAGACCACCTTATGTGGAGATAAGGAACAGCTTGCCGAGGAGCTCTGAAAAGGATGTAAAACTAGCCTTAAAGGGAACCTGTCATCAACTTTAGGCCTCATGCACACGACCGTTGTGTGCATCCGCGGCCGTTGTTCCGTTTTCCGTTTTTTTTTTTCGCGGACCCATTGACTTTCAATGGGTCCGTGGAAAAATAGGAAAATGCACCATTTCGCAGCCGCATCCGTGTTTCCTGTCCGTCAAAAAAATAGGACCTGTCCTATTTTTTTGACGGACAACGGTTCACGGACCCATTCAAGTCAATGGGTCCGTGAAAAAACACGGATGCACACAAGATTGCCATCCGCGTCCGTCATCCTTGTCCGTAGGCTACTTTCACACAGACGGATCCGCTGATCCGTCTACATAAAAGCTTTTTAGATCAGATTTTTCACTTCGTGAAAACTCAGATCCGACAGTATATTCTAACACAGAGGCGTTCCCATGGTTATGGGGACGCTTCAGGTTAGAATATACTAAAAGAACTGTGTACATGACTGCTGCCTGGCAGGTGCTGCCAGGCAGCAGGGGGCAGCACCCCCCCCCCCCTCCTCCTGTATTTAACACATTGGTGGCCAGTGCGGCCGGCCCCCCTCCCTCCCTTGTTCACACATTGTGTCAACGTCAAACAGATCCGTCCCTACTGACTTGCATTGTAAGTCAGGACGGATCCGTTTGGCTCGCACAGATCCTCCAAAAATCAAGGAAGACCCACGGACGAAAAAACGGTCACGAATCACGGAACAACGGAAATCCGTTTTGCGGACCGCAAAAAAAAACCGTCCGTGTGCATGAGGCCTTATGCTGACCGCACTGATGGCAGCATATATTAATGACAGAAATGCTGATCTCAGCGGTGTGTCACTCATGAGCTAAAAGTAAGTGGTTGCCGAGAACCAGCATCATAATCATTGCAGCTCAGGCCTTGAAAAGAGTCAAATCTACCTGAGAAGAGTCCTGGTCCATAATCTCCTGCTCTCCCCGTCCACCTGCTGATGATTGGCAGTTCTCTCCTAGAGAGAAAGGGAGAGAACCAGGTAGAAGACTGTCAGCCATCAGCAGGTGAGCAGGAATTCATGAATAACCAGGACTCTTCTCAGGTGGCCGGGACTCTTTTCCAGGCCCAGTCTGCAAGGATTGTGATGTTGGTTCTTGGCAACCACTTACTCTTAACTTTTAAATGACAGACCTCTGAAATCAACTCACCTGTCTCTACTTTATTCTGCCGTTAGTATGGACAGCATAAAGTTGATGACAGGTTCCCTTTAAGATGGTGTAAGACAAAAAAGCTCCAGTCTTAGTAAATGTGGGTCTTTATGGTCAAAAACAGTATTCTATGTCCATATTGGTCCAAAGGAGGAACCCGCATCTATCAGACAGTCTTAAGCAGGTGGGAATAAAGTGCAGTCATGTGAAGGAGGCCTTAACGGAATTTAATGAATCTTAATCCAGTAACTTAGCAATGAATTCCATCTCGTGAGCAGTCATCCTGTCACATATCTCCCGCAGCAGAGGTCTATCCTCAGGTACAGAACAACCTGACAACTACTAGAGAGCACATGACCGCAGGAGACGAGACATCACCGTACAAACTCTAACCACAGACAGCAGCATTCCCAGATGCAGACATCTGCCCACCCGGCTGAGCAGACAGCTACGTGTCTGACAGAACAAAGAAAGAAAGGAGTAATTGTACAATCTCACTGCAGACGTCACACAAAACGCTGAAGAAACCTGAAGACATCTGAACAAATGCAAGCAACTCATAGGCTCCTATTATCTTCACCACAGTGCAGAAATGACAGACATGTCACAGAGCTCTGGAACTCCATGGGTTAAAGAGAACTTATCACAAAATGCAATGCAATCTGCAGAAGCATGGTATAGAGCAGGAGGAGCTGAGCAGATTCATATTCATATTCATTTTATGGGAAAATGTGTCTTTTATACATTTAAAGATGTCATTTATATTGATGGCCTATCAGGATAGGTCCTCAATATCTGATCAGCGAGGGTTCACTTCAATGGAGCGAGTACTTGTAATTACACTATGCCGCAGCTCCACGAGAGAGAAGAGGCAGTGTAACGAACAGGAAGCAGTCCTCGTATGGAGCACCACCTTCTCTTCAAATAGCTGATTGACGGGGGTGTTGGGTGTCAGACTGCCACCAATCAGATGTTGATGACCTATCCTGATGATAAGTCATCAATATAAATGGAAGGATAACCTCTTTAAGTCTCTGCTCTTTCTGAGTTCAGTTGTCCACAGGAGACCTGTTATCAGTGACTGACAGCTTTCTCTGTGTAAGTGTGTATACAGAGATAACTGTCAGTCACTGATCGCTGTACACAGGGGAGGTGTTATCAGTGATTAATAGCATTCTCTGTGTAAGGCCTCTTTCACACTACCGTATGGCTATTTCAGTGTTTTGCGGTCTGTTTTTCACGGATCCATTGTTCCGTTTTTTTGTTTCCGTTGTGTTTCCGTTTCGTTTTTCCGTATGGCATATACAGTTTACAGTAATTACATAGAAAAAATTGGGCTGGGCATAACATTTTCAATAGATAGTTCAGAAAAAAATGGAACGGATACGGAAGACATACGGATGCATTTCCGTATGTGTTCAGTTTTTTTTGCGGACCCATTGACTTGAATGGAGCCACGGAACATGATTTGCGGGCAATAAAAGGACATGTTCTATCTTTGCATACGGAGTACATTCCGTTTTTTTGCAGACCCATTGAAATGAATGGTTCCATATACGGAACGCAAAACGAAAAAAAACTAAGGTGTGAAAGAGGCCTAAGTGTGTATACAGAGATAGCGGTCAGTCACTGATAGCTGTGGACTAAGGTTGTCTTACACAGAAACAGTAAAGATATAAATGTAGAAATTGCTAATTTTACTGAACCTTATCCAACAAAACTATAACTATCAATCTGCTCAGCTCCTCCTGCTCTATAACCTGCTGCCTGCAGATTGCATTACATTTTATGGTGACAGGTCCTCTTTAAGTGTAAATATATTTTGCAAAATCTTTAGCCACACACACCGATTAGTACAACTGCAGATTTGGTCGACAGTCTAATGTGTATGGAAAGTTAATGACTCAGCAATAGATGATGTCGGGGAGGGAAGAATTGGGCAAACTAAATATTTTCACATAATACTTTTATTCTTCCAGTAGATAAGCCACCACCAGAGGTGTCTGCCAGCTTCTCCCTCCTCTTTCCCCATTGACAGCACATACACACTTGACTGGACCGGATGGAGTCGGGAGAGCCAGCCGTCAGTTGAACAATCGAACAGAATGTGTATGACTAGTTGTTCCTCAGCTCAGCTCCTCCTGCTCTCTAAGGCTAAGTTCACACGAACGTGTGTGATCTGTGGCCGTATTGCAACAGTTCCGTGTGAATTCTGCATCACAGATGCGGACCCATTCACTTCCATGGGTCCGCAAATCCGGAATCGCGGAACGGCCGCACGGGACGGGACCCCTTGGAAGCACTACGGAGTGCCTCCGTGGGGTTACGTCCCGTACTTCCGTTCCGCTAAAAGATAGAACAAGTCCTATCTTTTAGCGGAACAGCCGGATTGCGGACCCATTAAAGTGAATGGGTCCGCGATCCGATGCGGCTGACCTACGGCCGGCGATCGTGCATTGCGGCCCGCTATTTGCGGGCCGCAGCACAGGCACGAGTCACACACGTTCGTGTGAACTCGGCCTAACATGCTGCCTGCAGATTGCACTGCATTTCATGTCGACAGCTTCTCTTTAAGAAGATCTCACACAGGAAGTCCTGGGCCACAAACCAAACCTCACAGAAGAGGAGCGGAAGAAGCTGCATAAGAAGCTTTACTTTGCTGGGAGTCAGGATGATGCAAGTATTGAGGGACAACAAGCAGTTCTAGTGCACGGGTTGGAAATTGCACAATTAACGCCCCCCGTATGACCATATAATAAACTGAGTAGGTCTTGACAGCTGTGGCATGCCACGTAATAACAAGAAAAGTTTTATTTAGATGAATTAGCGGTAACAAATGCAAAAAGAAGAAACGCCTTTATAGAAGTTGTCTCACTTCAGCAAATGGCATTTATCATGTAGAGAAAGTTCATACAATGAGTGGCTGTGTGCACTCCAACTGTCCCGGTCACCAGAGAGGACAGCACTTTTTCCTATAGTGTGAAAGCGCGACCACCTCTGATGGATTGCAGGGTGGTCGTAACCCCTGGATATGAGCAGTGTATCATGTGATGGAAAAATTAATGAAGCCAGCAAAGGAGGCAATATGGAGAATCACAATACATTAGTAAGTGTCTTATATTAACTTTGTCTACATAATAAATGCCATTTGCTGAGGGGAGACAACCCCTTTAAATACTAAAGGATCCACCATTGTGCACACTATCATGTAGTAGGGTATTATGTATAGCTACAGTATAAGGGTCCATTCACACGTCTGTTTCTTTCCTGATCTGTTCCGTTTTTTGCGGAACAGATCTGGACCAGTTCTGTACCTATTCATTTTCAATGGGTCCTGAAAAAAAAAAATCAGACATTGAGCTGTCCGATTTTTTTTCAGGACCCATTGAAAATGAATGGGTACAGAACTGGTCCAGATCTGTTCCGCAAAAAACGGAACAGATCAGGAAAGAAACAACGGACGTGTGAATGGACCCTAAATGAGAGACTGCAGTTATTTACTACCCTCTCCCAGGCACTCATTGGGGACATTTTTCACAGCCTGGAGGGGTCAATGCTTCACAGCCTCCCACCCATCTCGAACAACGAGAGAAACTTCACATCTACATCATGGTTTCCGTTAAAAACAAATACCATGACAGTGCTGGATCCATCACACGACTGACATCAATGGTACAACACAGCGCCTGCTGACTGTTATTAGGATCTGTCCGTTCCATCATGGTGTCCATCATAAGGCCAGAAATAACAGCACTGCGGGTGACGGACTCACTGGAGGGTCACCTACCTTCTTATCTCCCTGTACCTTAGGGGCACACATGGAAGATGCAGATAACTAGAAAGTGTTAGATAATCCAATTACTTCAGAGAAATCAATGCAGGAAATTAAATGACATACTGACAGCGCTAAGGGTACATGCACATGTTCAGGATTCATGTACGGAGAATCCGCAGGAGTTCGCAGCGAAATCCGTGCGGACAATCTGCATCAATTCGTGTGGATTTTACTCTCCCCATTGAGGTGAATGGAGAAAATCCGGTCAGGAAAAATAAAATAAATTGAGATACTGCAGATTTTTAAATCCGCACCGCAGGTCAAAAACTGCACGGAAAACAATCCGCATTGTGTACATGAGAATTTCAAATTCTCATAGAATACAATGTGCATCATCTATGGTGCCGATTTTCCGCATGCAAATCCGTGCAGAAAATCCGAACACAATCCTGATCGTGTGCATTTAGCCCTCTAAAAAGGTTGGGGTGCAATAAGGGGGTTGTTACCCCTTTTTTTTTTTTTTTTTTTTAACAAGTCCGAGGCCAACACATTTATTACACATATCCATTAAATATAAAGACTACAGAGCAAAACAGACCAGGATGTAAATCATGTCGTCCTCCAGGTTCCAGGACACACAGCACTTCTGGATCCCTGCTCCAGGGTATAACACCCGTCATGGAGGCAACACACGGCTCTGCTATGTGCATGACCCCTGCCCATGGACACGATAAGGTCAGAGGTCAGCCCATTGCGTCACCTGTAGGCAGTGGGACACGAGCCCAGGAGTCCTTAGGGTGCATTCAATTAAACACCTGAAACACCATCATGCTGTGCTACAATATAATCAATGAGGGTAAATGACCGGAAGTGATCGGTTTAAATTGATGATTATTGCTGCTATGATATTTTACTCTAGAGGTTATCCCAAAAAAATATATATAAAAATCAACTTCATATAATAAGTCGTATACCATTATAATTCTCTATTTTAAGCTACTTTGCAGCATTTTCAGCCCCACAATAAAATCCTTAGTCATTTTTTTTCCATTCCGTGTCCCCCCTCAGCACCACTGCTTATGTGGGTGGGCGGCTGCACAGTGAAACACGACTCATGTTCTTGTTTAATGTCTACAACTCTGCATGTACTCCATAGGTCTGTGACTTCCCCCTGCTTAACGTCACCACCAGTCTCCGTTCCCCTCGGGTGGCAGTAAATATAGTCCCCAAATAGGTTCCAAGTGAGTCTCCTTCCCCCTCTGGCAATCATAAATATGGTCCTCAGTAAGTTCCAGAGTTTTCTAGCAACAGTCAGTGATAAATGGACTAAACACAGATGGCATCCGTGGGCTGCCCGTGATTTTCTTGGACCCACAGAACTGGGTCCATGTTTCACTAACATGTCTATATCGGCACGGTCGGCTACAATATCACATCTGCAAGTAAGGCTACTTTCAAACTTGCGCTTTCCCTTTCCGCTATTGAGATCCATCATGGGATTTCAATAGCGGGGGGAAAAACGCTTCCGTTTTGTCCCCATTCATTGTCAAACGGGACAAAACTGAACAAAACGGATTGTACCAAAATGCATTCCGTTCCGTTTGGTTGCGTCCCCATTGCGGACAGAATAACGCTGCAAGCAGCGTTTTTCTTTCCGCCATGTGGTGCGGCGCAAGACGGATCCGTCCTGACACACAATGTAAGTCAAGACAGATCCGTTTTCAATAGAAAACGGATCCGTCCCCCATGGAATTTCAATGGTGTTCATGATAGATCTTTAACATAGCCAAGACAGATAATACAACCGGATCTGTTCACAACGCATGCAGACGGTTGTATTATCAGAACGGAAGCGTTTTTTGCTGAACCCTGCCGGATCCAGTATAAAACACTAGTGTGAAAGTAGCCTTAGCTAACAGAATCCAATAAATGACAGCCTGCACTCTGCGGATGGCTCCTAAAGGAAAGATGGAGGGAATTTCCAATTCACTGTAGTCCAGCAAGGTTTTAACCCTTTAATCATTGCCTGCAATTGGAGCGGTTCTCATAATAAAATATTTGGGAATAGCCACCATAGTTGGGATAGGTCGGCTTGGTGCATTTTTGTATTTTTATTTTTTTTTGCCTACGAATTTCCAGACCTGCAAAGCGCTTAGCGATTTTATTGATTCCTCACCTGCCCGCGCTCAGGGATTCTTCAGTACAAGCGATAAATGTCAGTGTGACTTGTGTCTCACTATATAACATTTCTGTCTTCTGACAGAGTACAGATGTCACAGAGCGCAGCTCTGCATGAGGCGCCATACTTCTGCTATATAAACAGGCTGCTTTTCTATGCTGCCCGATGCCCCTGTGTCGGATAATGGCAATAACAATAACAAGTATACCAGGTGTACACCCTGAACCCGGAATACAGTAGATGGTCCAACGCCTCAACGGGGGGTTATTATTGGGAAAGCGCTCTTTATTTCCAAGTGGGATCCAATGATGCGCACTGCAAATATACAAAGCCTTCAGCAAACAGCTAGCATTCTTACTGCACAATCCGACCTTCCTTGTGGTTCACATCAGGCAGCGTAATATTACAATCTCTGGTGGAAATACTATTCATCTCACTGGGGTTTAGTACACAGCGCTCAGATAACCCAGAAGATATAATACTGCAGTCTCCAAAGGAGCATTGTTCAGCAGTGGTCTACAAAGGCAGCACTATGGACGGAGTAGGTCTATGAAGAGTTACGGGCCGGCTTGTGCAGACATGCAGTGTGCTGGTGAACAATGCCACCGCAGCTGCTTTGTATCGGAGATCAGCGAGGACTGCCTAGAAGGCGGACACCACCATTTTTCTTAACTTCTGACATGTCCCTGAGAAACCTGAGCCTCAAGAATAGAAGGTGTAAACAGGAGCATCAGTATAGGTGCCTGTATACATTGGAATAAGGTCAAACAGGTCGGTTTCCACCAGAAGAGCATGCATGAATGTGTATGGGGGAAGGTACTGTAGGAAGAACAGCGGTCCTGCTTGGCCAACAGCTACTGAAAGCGAATGAGCCCCTAACTAGTAGTCATAGGGTGCAACCGCCAGTGATCTTACCAAAATAAGGGGTCCCAAGCGCGTGTTTTTATACGTATCGGAGGAAACGAAAGGACACATTTTGGCAGCGGACTTCCACTTTATTGTGAATGCCACAGAGAAATGGAAATTGATTGGGCTGCACTCGTTGTCGAATCTATAAAGGTGCTTCAGTGGAGTGGATGTAATCCAGGTAAACAATAGTACGAGAGACACCACCGCGCACTCAGGGTTATCCTGCAAATAAAATTATTTTATTGTGACATATGCTCTAATAAATACATAAGTAATTGCGGAATAATGCCTATTTTGTGACTCCGAGTCTTGACGCTTCTGTCACTTCGGACCTTGGTCACACAAGTCACTAATGAAAAAAGGAACATAAATTCATTAGTCGGAGGTAAAGGGTTATGTTATATGAAGAGATGGACATTTGGCTGATTATAGCTGAGACCAATGTATAAATAAGATATTGGAAGATATAGGTCAAAGCCTATATAAATGTGTCAATGAGGGGCTGTTGAAATGTGTAACCAAAGCTGGGGAAGCAGAAATTGCTGGGGTGTATGGTGCGCTAATGATATCAAAGTATATCAAGATAGATGTCCCGAAAAAAATGTAAATCAAAATGTATGTATGATGTATAGTACGTGTCCCCAAAGTGTATGGGCAAGCCAAGGATAAAGCAATAGATCAAATGGAGTCATCTTATTATAGGGAAGTAGTATGTTGTCATGTAGCACAGTAAGTAGTATGTTGTGATGTAGCACAGTAAGTAGTATGTTGTGATGTAGCACAGTAAGTAGTATGTTGTGATGTAGCACAGTAAGTAGTATGTTGTGATGTAGCACAGTAAGTAGTATGTTGTCATGTAGCACAGTAAGTAGTATGTTGTCATGTAGCACAGTAAGTAGTATGTTGTCATGTAGCACAGTAAGTAGTATGTTGTCATGTAGCACAGTAAGTAGTATGTTGTCATGTAGCACAGTAAGTAGTATGTTGTCATGTAGCACAGTAAGTAGTATGTTGTCATGTAGCACAGTAAGTAGTATGTTGTCATGTAGCACAGTAAGTAGTATGTTGTCATGTAGCACAGTAAGTAGTATGTTTTCTCACTTAGTCCTTCACTCAGAATCTTTTTTCACAGACACCCTTCAACACTGTTTTCCCCTTCTTTCTCACTCCAAACCCCCTTTTTCCTTCTTCTCCTTTTCCCCTTCTTTTTCTCCTTTTTTCTGTTTCCCTTCCTCCCCCCCCCCTTTTCCTGCCTCCCACACCACATTTGCCAACATGTCCCCATTTTCAGTCTTTCATCACACTCACATACCGCCCACCAGTTTCACACTATCACTACAGCAATTTCCACCTTTTCCCCCTATCCTTTCCCACACCTAACATGGCCGCGCCAGTCTCAGCGAGTCCCAGCCTAGCCTCACGCCCAATCCGTTCCATTACAAGCCCGAAGTCTCGCTAGATGTCGCGTGACGCATCATACCTACTTAGACGCCGTCTCCGGCGCTCTCATCCACACTGGCCCGCAGCCTTTCCCCGCAGTGTGTTCACGCTGTACCACGGGGGTCCTCCTGATATCCTGTACCCTACTCTTGGTAAGCTCCTCTGTGCTATCTGTTACATGACAACATACTACTTCCCTATAATAAGAGGACTCCATTTGATCTATTGCTTTATCCTTGGCTTGCCCAGACGTACTATACATCATACATACATTTTGATTTACATTTTCTCGAGACATCTATCTTGATATACTTTCATATCATTTGATATCATTAGCACACCATACACCCCAGCAATTTCTGCTTCCCCAGCTTTGGTTACACATTTCAACAGCCCCTCATTGACACATTTATATAGGCTTTGACCTATATCTTCCAATATCTCTCTTTTATACATTGGTCTCAACTATAATTAGCCATATGACTATCTCTCCATATAACATAACCCTTTACCTCCGACTAATGAATTTATGTTCCTTTTTTCATTAGTGACTTATGTGACCAAGGTCCGAAGTGACAGAAGAGTCAAGACTCGGAGTCACAAAATAGGCATTCTTCCGCAATTACTTATGTATTTAATAGAGGAAATAGCATGATAACCCTGAGTGTGCGGTGGTATCTCTCTTACTATTGTCACAGAGAAAAGACAGAGCAGTGATCAGTGGGGTACGAGCACGAAAATAATTAAGCCTCATTCACACGTCAGTGTCTCACGGACGTGTGCTGTATGTGTTCTACACGGACAGCACACGTCCCCATTCATTTTAAGGTGTGTATTCAGACATCAGTGTTTTAGCACAGTCCGTGGATCAGTTTTTTTTAGCACGGAAGCATGCTCTATTTTGTCCATGTTCACGGATCCATCACGCCCATTATAGTCTATGGGTCTGTGAAAGTCACGGATGCAACACAGATGCCATCCGTGTTTCACAGATCATTAGGAAGAGATGCTTGGAATGTTTTTTTTCAGCTGTTCAGGGTCAGTGAAATACGGATGACACGCGGACAGCAAATAACGGACACACGGACCCAACACAGATCCTTCACGGACAGCTTCAAGGATGCATCACTGACCACCTTCACACGGATTTGAGCATGCAAGTGTGAATGAGGCTTCAGGCCTGTTTCCTCTGAAAGAGGAGTGCAAGTAATGTACCGTCTACATCCCATATGCAGGAGAGCTTTAGGCTACTTTCACACTAGCGTTGCTTGAATCCGGCGTTCAATTCCGTCAACGGAACTGCCCGCCGGATCCGGAAAAACGCGTGAAAACTGATTACATTTGAATCCTGATCAGGATTTTGATCACAATGAAAAAAATGCATTGGAAAAAACGGATCCGCCATTTATGGGGGGGGAGAGATTAAATAAAGCCTTCAGTTTCATAAGGACTGGTTTAGAAAACATCAGCTGAATGGGAAGTTATATATACACACACAACTAGAGAGCCCCTTCAAAGAGCATTTCCACCACGAGGTGACTTGATACTACAAGATAGCGATCAGTAGATGTCTTATTACACCATGAAGACCTTTTTATTATTACAAGAAACATCAGAAGGGAAATAAATCAGGCAGCCATGTCATATTACGCCTCGCTGTATGCTGCTGCAGCAAACATGAGGTTGTCGCCACACCAACCGTCATCCGCATTATGAGGTTGTCGCCACACCGACTGTCACCCGCATTATGAGGTTGTCGCCACACCGACCGTCACCCGCATTAGGTGCTGAGGCAATCAAGGGCCGAGGCTACGCAAGACAGGTGTCTGAACAGGCCAGCATACAGAGGACATGGTGTCCTTCACACAGCAGGCGCTCTGAACATCTGGTAACCTTCACAGAGTAGGAACACAGCAGCCGTCCTGATATGGAGGGTAACTGCAGTCTACAATGTACGCAAGTATAAGCAGCAGGTGTCTGCACAGTCTGACGGGGAAGCAACAAACTCTAATGGCATTCAGATATGGCCACAGATGTTACAACTTCCCCAGGACACAATGGGGGAGATTTATCAAAACTGGTGTAAAGGAAAACTGGATTAGTTGCCCATAGCAACCAATAAAATTCCACCTTTCATTTTTCAGAGCTCCTTTGGAAAATGAAAGGTGGAATCTGATTGGTTGCTATGGGCAACACGCCAGTTTTCCTGTAAACCAGTTTGGATAAATCTCCCCTGACATGCAGCCGATCAGCAGTGTATGGGATGTAAAGGTACGACAACGCGGCGGGGTCGCGTTGAGGTTGCAATGCAGCCATGCTGCAGTCGAGTACAGGCTCTAATTACTCCAAATATGACCACACTGTTTACTTGTATTGTTAGTGGCCACACGGTATTAAGGCCATTAACAATGCAGACCAACTACACAGTGCCGTCCTGATTAGTTTCATTTGAGCCCGCCGCGGCTCAAACGACCACACGTCTGTGCTGTGAGATCCTACCCCAACAAAACCTACATGCTCTGGAGGAAATCCAAGTGGATATAAAAAGGATTATCCACCGTCGATATAAAGTAATTAAAAAAATTAATTTTTTTTTTTTAAAAACACCACAGTAGAACTCAACTCTCCAATCTCCCCAGATCAACCAAAGAATGGAAACCATAATCTATATAACAGCATCAGCCAAATTCTACAAGATAAATGTTTGTTTAAGGCCTCATGCACACGACCGTTGTTTTGGTCCGCATCCGAGCCGCAGTTTTTGCCGCTTGGATGCGGACCCATTCACTTCAATAGGACCGCAAAAGATGCGGACAGCACTCAGTGTGCTGTCCGCATCCATTGCTCCGTTCCGTGGTCCGCAAAAAAAATATAACCTGTCCTATTCTTGTCCAGTCGCATACGGTGGGTCCGCAATACACGGGACACTGGCCGTGTGCATTGAATGAGTACGCAAATCCGGAGATGCGGTGCGGAACAGAACGGAACCACTACGGAGTGCTTTCGTGGGGTTCCTTTCCGTGCTTCCGTTCCGCAAAAAGACAGAATTTGTCCTATTTTGCGGAACGGACGGATCGCGGACCCCATTCAAGTAAATGGAGTCGCGATCCGCATGCGGCTGGCCCACGGTCGGTGCCCGTGCATTGCGGACCGCAATACGGGCAGCACATGTTCGTGCGCAAGAGGCCTAATTCACCAAACTTGGTGACTTCTTGCAATATTTAATTCCTTTCCTCACTGCCTCCAGTCAAAGGACCCCCCCCCCCCCCTTTCGTCCGCTGTGGTCCACGTTTGTTTTGGCGCCTCATATGCTAATGAGGCAATTCGGTTCAACTAGGCGGGGACATGAATTTATCCTGGGCGCGGTTATCTTTTCCCTGGCTGCGAGCGTATCCAATCAGAGCGCCCCGCCTTTAGCCAGGGAGAAGGCGCTCAAGTTCTCGAGAACTTGAGCTTTTACACATCCCGAGCCGTGCGCCATCTTGGAGTCCAACTCCAAGTCCAGCTCATGGGGGGGGGAATTTATCATGATGGGAATATTTGAAATCAGTTTTGGTAGAGCTGCATTGAAGTAAAGGTATGATAAATCAGAGCCCTTTACACAGGCAGAGAATTGAAAAGATTATCGCTAACTCGCTTGTTAGCGATGATCTGGTGGCGCACGGATCTCCTTCAGCTCCTCCAGAGTATGGGGAGGAGCGATCACTAATGCAATCGTTCTTCCACACACAGACTTATGTGGGGGTAACCAGGATTTTTGTGCTGCGTTTCACTCGTTCATCGGGTAATCGGCGGTACATTTAGGCCTCTTTTACACGAGCGAGCTTTCCGCGCGGGTGCAATGCGTGACGTGAACGCATTGCACCCGCACTGAATCCGGACCCATTCATTTGTATGAGGCTGTGCACACGAGCGGTGATTTTCACGCATCACTTGTGCGTTGCATGAAAATCGCAGCATGTTCTATATTCTGCGTGTTTCACGCAACGCAGGCCCCATAGAAGTGTAAGGGGGTTGCGTGAAAATCGCAAGCATCCGCAAGCAAGTGCGGATGCAGTGCGATTTTCACGCACGGTTGCTAGGAGACGATCGGGATGGGGACCCAATCATTATTATTTTCCCTTATAACATGGTTATAAGGGAAAATAATAGCATTCTTAATACAGAATGCATAGTACAATAGGGCTGGAGGGGTTAAAAAAAATAAAATAAATAATATAACTCACCTTAATCCACTTGATCGCGCAGCCTGGCTTCTCTTCTGTCTTCTTCTTAGCTGTGCACAGGAAAAGGACCTTTGATGACGTCACTGCGCTCATCACATGGTCCGTCACATGATCCATCACCATGGTAAAAGACCACGTGATGGACCATGTGATGAGCGCAGTGACGTCATCAAAGGTCCTATTCCTCAAAGAAGAGTCAGAAGAGATGCCGGCTGCGCGAACAAGTGGATTAAGGTGAGTTAAATTATTATTATTATTTTTTTAACCCCTCCAGCCCTATTGTACTACGGATTCTGTATTAAGAATGCTATTATTCTCCCTTATAACCATGTTATAAGGGAAAATAATAAAATCTACACAACACCTAACCCAAACCCGAACTTCTGTGAAGAAGTCCGGGTTCGGGTCTGGGTACCAAACATGCCGATTTTTCTCACGCGCGTGCAAATCGCATTACAATGTTTTGCACACGTGCGAAAAAAACAAACATGGAACGCAATCACAGTGAAAACTGACTTGTTTTAGTGTCAAAATCGCACCATTTTCCCTGAACGCATCCGGCCCCAATCCGCAATGCCCGTGTGAAAGGGGCCTTACACCGCCAGATAACCAATATCAAGCGTTACTATGAACGGTATCTTTTCAATTCTCGGCCCGTGTAAAAGGCCTTTAAGGGTCTAGTTACACGGGCCATTAACGAGCACGGATCTACGAGAGAAGAGAAGTCGATCAGCGCTGGTTTAAATGGCATTTCACATGGCCCTATGCAAACTGAAAGGGAGATGAATGATCGTTTGTCGCCCCATTCGCTTTACATATCCTGTGCTTCCAGTAAACGTTTGGCCCCAATAATTGACCCAACCCCCCGCCTGTGTAAGGCCCTCAGAAGCACACTCACCATCTATAAACATACAACTAACAAAAGTTTGCTAAACAACTAGACCTCACCACAACCGATGACCCCGAGGTCAACCTGACATTACTGAGTCACTAAATGGAAACCAGGAAGACAATGTGATCAGTCATGGTCTCTGTAGACCACAAAGCAGATAATGTTTAATAGGTGATGTATGCGACACAGATACCGAGACATAACTACAGTATGATGCACGCTCCCAGACAGGCCAAATAAGGCCCTGCGCCCCTCACTTTACCCCAGGAACACCGCCCAATGTAGACATCAAAGATATCCATAGGCTCACTCCACAGAGGCCAATAGATTGCCCTTTTGGCCTTCACCAGACCTGTATAAAAAAGGGGTGCAGACTGGGCTTTCCTATACAATTGGGCATGGCAACAAATATACCGTGTGGTATACAGGTTAAACTCGAAAAATTTGAATATCGTGCAAAGTTCATTTATTTCAGTAATGCAACTTAAAAGGTGAAACTAACATATGAGAGAGACTCATTACAGGTAAAGCGAGATATTTATCTGTTATAATTTGGATGATTATGGCTTACAGTTTATAAAAACTCAAAGTCACAATCTCAGGTACCCTTTTCTCAGGGGGTATGGGATTAATTAGCTGACTAGTGTGAGACCCTTTGAGCCTAGAATATTGAACCTTTTCACAAAATTCGAATTTTAAGCTGCATTAATGCAATTCCTTTTAATTTGCATTACTGAAATAAACTTTTGCACGATACTCTAATTTTTCGAATGTCACCTGTATGTATTTTTACACCTGTAATTAATGGGCAGTGTATGCCCCTACAAGCCTGTACAGTGATGTACATCAGAGACTTCTGTCTGAGGTAGATCATAAGATCCTGCAGAGCTCAGAAACACAGTGTGCACAGGGCCTAAAGATGGCCATACACATTAGATCTAGGACGCCCATAAGGTGGGTTCAGATAACCATCTAACGTGTATAAAGCCTCGCCGGAGATAAGGATCAGTCATGTTGGATTTCAACTGTCCGATCCTTTGGTCCTCACAAGATAAGGTGCTGACAGAGATGTATGGCAGGGTCTTTCTCCCCTCTCTGCATTCATTATATGTGCTTGGCCGAGGAGAGAATGCAAATGTATGGGGAGATCGATAGAGATAGCTGGAGCGGAGGTCACACGTCCACTGGATGGACACCAAACTCACAAAGTTCTGCCCCTAGAATAGACAGGTTATGGGCTCCTCACACATGGATGGACTTTATTGGATTACAATTTTCCAAGACTCATTTGGACGTGTGCACCCAGAACCCTCCTTATGGGGGACAGATCCCTCTCGCCCAGTGTCCAGATTAACCCCGGCCTCTGGCCCGGCCCCCCAGATTAGCCCCGGCCACTGACCTGCCGCCCAGATTAGCCCCGGCCACTGACCCGGCCCCCCAGATTAGCCCCGGCCACTGACCGGCCCTCCAGATTAGCCCCGGCCACTGACCGGCCCTCCAGATTAGCCCCGGCCACTGACCGGCCCCCCAGATTAGCCCCGGCCACTGACCGGCCCCCCAGATTAGCCCCGGCCACTGACCGGCCCTCCAGATTAGCCCCGGCCACTGACCGGCCCTCCAGATTAGCCCCGGCCACTGACCGGCCCTCCAGATTAGCCCCGGCCACTGACCGGCCCTCCAGATTAGCCCCGGCCACTGACCGGCCCTCCAGATTAGCCCCGGCCACTGACCGGCCCTCCAGATTAGCCCCGGCCACTGACCGGCCCTCCAGATTAGCCCCGGCCACTGACCGGCCCTCCAGATTAGCCCCGGCCACTGACCGGCCCTCCAGATTAGCCCCGGCCACTGACCGGCCCTCCAGATTAGCCCCGGCCACTGACCGGCCCTCCAGATTAGCCCCGGCCACTGACCGGCCCTCCAGATTAGCCCCGACCTGCCGTTCAGAATAGCCCTGGCTCCTGCACAAGGAGGCACTTCCTCTGCTGCACACAGTGATGTCACTGCTCACACAGGTAGCTACTTGTACATCACACGCATTAAGTGTTTACTGTCTAGGCTAACACAAACAGCCCCAGCACCATCTATTAGATTGCAAGCTCTTGGGCACAGAGTCGCAGTGATTGACACGGCTGATGACATAGGCTCACAGCTAGGGCGACCTGCTACACATGTATTCACCCGTACATATACGGCTATGGTGCCCCCCCACTGGGTTCACTCACCGGGCCGGATAATAAAGCAGCGCTCCCGATCTGATCTCCCGCTGATGTCCTATTAGCAATATGTCCGCTGACTTGTAACTGCTGCCGCCACCGATTCACACCGTGTTCAGTTATCGGTAAGATTTCCATCCAAGTCCAATTGCAATCCGTTCCCGCAACGTCCAGATTCTTTCTTTCCCCACTCTCAGCCTCCCTCTCTATTCTTTCTCTTCCCCCTCGATACCCCGACTTTAGTTACAAGCCAGCCTCCGCTACACGCTCATTGGTCAGCAGGCCGCGGGAGGTGGGCATAGAGACGGAAAGAGGAATTGTCATTGGATGACAAACACGTCAATATAATTCGGCAACTGCCACCTCCCCCTTCGCGTCCAAAGCTCAGCATGTCGACAGACATGAGCCTGTCAATCACAAAGCGATGTCTCGCAAACCTGTTGGGATTGGCTGAATTCTTACGGGAGGGAACGCCCTCTCCGAGGAGAGATGCAATGATTTCATTGGCTTGTTGCTGGATACTTGATCCCGCCCACATAATATTACAACGATATGATTGGCTTAGACGATTGTCTTTAACGACCTCACCCTTTTGCTGATTGGCTGGATGAGCTGTCAATAAAGCGCAGACTCCAGACATGGTTTACACATGTTGATGCAATTCATTTCAGAAGCCTCTGAGTCTGAGCACTTCAGGCATTTAGTGTTGCTGGTGGGAGATGGGAGCACGTGTGAAAGACCCCAAAATACCAAATGCCTATGTTCAGAGGGCTAAGGCTGGCGTTTAAATAAGGCTTTGGAGGCGGACACCAAAACACTGCTTGCCGCGTTTTGGTGTCCGTCTAACGAAACTGAGCCAAACGGATCCGTCCTGACACACAATGTAAGTCAATGGGGACGGATCAGTTTTCTATGACACAATCTGGCACAATAGAAAACGGATCCGTCCTCCATTGACTTTCAATGGTGTTCAAGACGGATCAGTCTTTGCTATGTTAGAGATAATACAAACGGATCCATTCTGAACGGATCCATCTGTGCAGATCCATGACGGATCCGCACCAAACGCGAGTGTGAAAGTAGCCTAAGGCTCTGTTCAGATTAGTCTTTTCTGCGTTGTTTTTATTTACACTGCGTGCAGAATTATTAGGCAAATGAGTATTTTGACCACATCATCCTCTTTATGCATGTTGTCTTACTCCAAGCTGTATAGGCTCGAAAGCCTACTACCAATTAAGCATATTAGGTGATGTGCATCTCTGTAATGAGAAGGGGTGTGGTCTAATGACATCAACACCCTATATTAGGTGTGCATAATTAGTAGGCAACTTCCTTTCCTTTGGCAAAATGGGTCAAAAGAAGGACTTGACAGGCTCAGAAAAGTCAAAAATAGTGAGATATCTTGCAGAGGGATGCAGCACTCTTAAAATTGCAAAGCTTCTGAAGCGTGATCATCGAACAATCAAGCGTTTCATTCAAAATAGTCAACAGGGTCGCAAGAAGCGTGTGGAAAAACCAAGGCGCAAAATAACTGCCCATGAACTGAGAAAAGTCAAGCGTGCAGCTGCCAAGATGCCACTTGCCACCAGTTTGGCCATATTTCAGAGCTGCAACATCACTGGAGTGCCCAAAAGCACAAGGTGTGCAATACTCAGAGACATGGCCAAGGTAAGAAAGGCTGAAAGACGACCACCACTGAACAAGACACACAAGCTGAAACGTCAAGACTGGGCCAAGAAATATCTCAAGACTGATTTTTCTAAGGTTTTATGGACTGATGAAATGAGAGTGAGTCTTGATGGGCCAGATGGATGGGCCCGTGGCTGGATTGGTAAAGGGCAGAGAGCTCCAGTCCGACTCAGACGCCAGCAAGGTGGAGGTGGAGTACTGGTTTGGGCTGGTATCATCAAAGATGAGCTTGTGGGGCCTTTTCGGGTTGAGGATGGAGTCAAGCTCAACTCCCAGTCCTACTGCCAGTTTCTGGAAGACACCTTCTTTAAGCAGTGGTACAGGAAGTAGTCTGCATCCTTCAAGAAAAACATGATTTTCATGCAGGACAATGCTCCATCACACGCGTCCAAGTACTCCACAGCGTGGCTGGCAAGAAAGGGTATAAAAGAAGAAAATCTAATGACATGGCCTCCTTGTTCACCTGATCTGAACCCCATTGAGAACCTGTGGTCCATCATCAAATGTGAGATTTACAAGGAGGGAAAACAGTACACCTCTCTGAACAGTGTCTGGGAGGCTGTGGTTGCTGCTGCACGCAATGTTGATGGTGAACAGATCAAAACACTGACAGAATCCATGGATGGCAGGCTTTTGAGTGTCCTTGCAAAGAAAGGTGGCTATATTGGTCACTGATTTGTTTTTGTCTTGTTTTTGAATGTCAGAAATGTATATTTGTGAATGTTGAGATGTTATATTGGTTTCACTGGTAAAAATAAATAATTGAAATGGGTATATATTTGTTTTTTGTTAAGTTGCCTAATAATTATGCACAGTAATAGTCACCTGCACACACAGATATCCCCCTAAAATAGCTAAAACTAAAAACTACTTCCAAAAATATTCAGCTTTGATATTAATGAGTTTTTTGGGTTCATTGAGAACATGGTTGTTGTTCAATAATAAAATTAATCCTCAAAAATACAACTTGCCTAATAATTCTGCACTCCCTGTATACACTTCATCCCCTGACATCACCCCTGCTTTACTCCAAAACACCAGTAATTGTCTGGCAGCTGTCTCTAACATCATGTCCTCTCTGTATCTAAAACTGAACCTCTCAAAAACTGAACTTCTTGTCTTTCCCCCATCTACTAACTCACCTAAACTTGATATTTAAATTTCGGTCTGCAGCACTATCATAACTCCTGTGCAACATGCCCGCTGTCTTGGGGCCACATTTGACTCTGATCTTTCCTTTGTTCCCCATATTCAATCACTTACACGCTCTTGTCGTCTGCACCTCAAGAATATCGCCAGAATCTGCCTTTTTCTTACGGTGGAAACGGCAAAAACTCTTGTTGTTCATTCTCGTCTTGACTACTGCAACGCATTACTAATCCCTCTCACTAACCTCTCCCCCCTTCAGTCTGTTCTAAATGCTGCAGCCAGGCTCATCTATCCATCCAACCGCTACACTGATGCCACTAGTCTGTGCCAGTCACTTAACTGGTTGCCCATCCACCACAGAATACAGTTCAAACTTCTCACCCTCAGCCACAAAGCTCTCCACACATACATCTCCTCCCTCATCTCCATCTGCCACCCTACTCGTACTCTCCGTTCTGTTAGCGACCTAAGATTAATAACCTCCATAATTCGTACCTCTCACTCCCATCTTCAAGACTTTTGGAATACTCTGCCCCAGAATATTAGGTCAATTCACAACTTCTCCATCTTCAAACGTAGCTTAAAAACACATCTTTTCAGACAGGCTTATCAAGCTACCTATAATGACTTTTCCCAGACTAAACCTCTCCCCCACCAACTCCTCTGGCCTAAACTCGATCCTCTAGTAGTCCCAAACCCGAAGCAGATCGGCCGGCACCACTCCTGTCAGTTCAATAATGGCTCAAATCCTACTTATCACAATCAACTACCTTATGTGTCACCCCCAATTCCTCATAGATTGTAAGCTCTTGCGAGCAGGGCCCTGACTCCTAGTGTTTCAGTTGCATATTAGCCAGTTACGTTTGTTTTGTACATGAACCCTATGAATTTGCAAAGCGTTGCGGAATATGGTGGCGCTATATAAATACATTTTATTATTATTATTATCTTTCCTCCCTGCATTTGTGATGCACTCCTTTAGGGTCCATTCACACGTCCGCAACGTGTTTTGCGGATCCACGGAGCCGCGGATCGGCAAAACACGGACAGCGGCAATGTGCGTTCCGAATTTTGCGGACCGCACATTTCCGGCACTATAGAATATGCCTATTCTTGTCCGCAATTGCGGACAAGAATAGGACATATTCTATTTTTTTCGGGAACGGAATTGCGGACCCGGAAGTGCGGGTCCGCAATTCCGTGTCCGGCCAGCACATCCTGCTGCCCCATAGGAATGAATGGGTCCGCAATTCCATTCCGCAAAATGCGGAACAAAATTGCGGACGTGTGAATGGACCCTTAGACTGTAATGTGTGTATTTGGAAACAAATACGCACAAAACTCGGACATACTGCGGATTACAAATACTGGTGGAAATAATACACCCATGTGAATAGCTCTATTCATTAACACTAGCAGCGGATTCCGATACATAAAGTCAGGGCCGAATATGGACTGTAAATAAGCTTGTGTGGAAGAGGCCTATCCCACATGTAGTAGAGTTCCCTTTTTGGTTCTTTATTGCCCCTGAAAGCCATCTTTATATTGGTATGCAAATAAGCATAAAAGAGCTCAAGGGTCAGTAATAGGGATAAAAAACATCCTCAGTCGATTCGCATAAAACTTTGTTAGAATACTGTACAGAGCGAGCGCTCAGTACAGTATTAGAATGTATTAGCTCAGGTAAGGCGAAGTTATTACTTTGCGAAGTCTCGTGAGAAATTAATTTCTACTGTAAAAACCTTTTACCAAACTTGGAAACAAACCCGAGTTCGGTAAAAGGTTTTTAACAGTAGAAATTAATTTCTTAAGTTATTACCCAAAGTCACGCGAAACTTTGCGAAGTAATAACTTTGGCTCATAGGAGCTTATACATTCTAATACTGTACGGAGCGCATGCTCCGTACAGTATTCTAACAAAGTTTTATGTGAATCGACTTCGAAAGTTTCATCCGAAGTCGATGCGCTCATCCCTAGTCAGTACCTATTCACAACAGAGCTACCCCCTCTGAATCAGAGCCCCGCTCCTCCTCTCCCGACGTCATCAAGCAACTGCTGGACAGCTCACACTGACGTTCATCACTGCTGTGTTTGCCGCTGCGCCGTCTGGGCCCTTCTGTGGCTAGTGTTATCAACTGTGCTGCACAGCCTAGTTTTTTAACTGGGTGCCCGTGGAAAAACAGAGAAATGCACTATTTTGGTCTGTGATGTGGGTCAAACACATCCATTAAAGCATCCATGAAAACCACTGACAGAGCATAGATGGCATCAGTGCTCTGTAAGTGGTTTTTACAGACCAGTAGTAGGAGATGCTCTGTAAATCCTAGTAGTGCACCTGAAATACAGATGACACATGGACGGCAAAAAGTGGATGTACGGAACAGCAACAGGTCATTTATGGACATCTTCATGGATGAAACACTGACCATCTTGTTTCGGACATCATCACATACACAGAAGTGTAAAAGAGGCCTCAGAATTAGGCTCCATGCACACGACCATGTGCCCCCCGTGGCCGTATTGTGGCCCGCATACAGCGGGTCCACAATACACAAGCACCGGCCATGTGCATTCCACATTATGAATCGCGGACCCATACACTTGAATGGGTCCGCAATCACAGAGATGCGGAACGGAGGAACGGATCGGAACCCCACGGAAGCACTACGGTGTGCTTCCATGGTGTTTGTAGCCGTGCCTCCGCAACGCAAAAAAGTAGCGCATGCGCTCCCCCACAGTCTGTGCCTGTGCATTGCGGACTGCAATTTGTGGTCCGCAGCATGGGCACAGAGCCCTTACGTTCGTGTGCATGTAGCCTTAGGCTATTAATGTTAACGTGTGACGTGAGATATTCTCTTACCCAGTCTGGCACGGAGAGACACTACATCACGCTGGATGTTACAGTTGCTGAAGCAATCATACACTCACCTAAAGAATTATTAGGAACACCATACTAATACGGTGTTGGACCCCCTTTTGCCTTCAGAACTGCCTTAATTCTACGTGGCATTGATTCAACAAGGTGCTGATAGCATTCTTTAGAAATGTTGGCCCATATTGATAGGATAGCATCTTGCAGTTGATGGAGATTTGAGGGATGCACATCCAGGGCACGAAGCTCCCGTTCCACCACATCCCAAAGATGCTCTATTGGGTTGAGATCTGGTGACTGTGGGGGCCATTTTAGTACAGTGAACTCATTGTCATGTTCAAGAAACCAATCTGAAATGATTCGAGCTTTGTGACATGGTGCATTATCCTGCTGGAAGAAGCCATCAGAGGATGGATACATGTTCTCATTCGGTTTACGCCAAATTCGGACTCTACCATTTGAATGTCTCAACAGAAATCGAGACTCATCAGACCAGGCAACATTTTTCCAGTCTTCAACAGTCCAATTTTGGTGAGCTCGTGCAAATTGTAGCCTCTTTTTCCTATTTGTAGTGGAGATGAGTGGTACCCGGTGGGGTCTTCTGCTGTTGTAGCCCATCCGCCTCAAGGTTGTGCGTGTTGTGGCTTCACAAATGCTTTGCTGCATACCTCGGTTGTAACGAGTGGTTATTTCAGTCAACGTTGCTCTTCTATCAGCTTGAATCAGTCGGCCCATTCTCCTCTGACCTCTAGCATCCACAAGGCATTTTCGCCCACAGGACTGCCGCATACTGGATGTTTTTCCCTTTTCACACCATTCTTTGTAAACCCTAGAAATGGTTGTGCGTGAAAATCCCAGTAACTGAGCAGATTGTGAAATACTCAGACCGGCCCGTCTGGCACCAACAACCATGCCACGCTCAAGATTGCTTAAATCACCTTTCTTTCCCATTCTGACATTCAGTTTGGAGTTCAGGAGATTGTCTTGACCAGGACTACACCCCTAAATGCATTGAAGCAACTGCCATGTGATTGGTTGACTAGATAATTGCATTAATGAGAAATAGAACAGGTGTTCCTAATAATTCTTTAGGTGAGTGTATAATGCTCAGTGAGTATCATGCATGGATAGGGGTGACTGCACATGGTGCCAATTTATGTGTAGAAAATCTGCATGAAATCTGCACAAAAACAGCACAAAGAAATGTACATAAATCCACATTATTGTAGTTTTTTTGTGCGATATTTGATGCAAATGTTCAGCAGATCTCACCTCTGCATTGAAAAGGGTGAAATCCACACAAGAAAAACGCAACAACATGCTGCAGGTTTCAAAATCCACAATGCCGGAGGTCAGTGGCATAACAAGAAATGACTGGGCCCCACAGCAAAATTTTGAATGCCGCTCCCCCCCACCACCACAGCAACTTTTTTGCAAACCTCTTCTCCTGTGGCTAGTCTAGATCATTCCCTTAGATGAAGACCGGCAGCCACTCCATCGGTTTCCTACACATATATACTGTATATAATGTCATTGTATAAAACTGTTGAGGAGGTCCTGCCAATAAAATCTTAGTCCTCCTCCTGGGTGGGAGCCTTCTGAGTTTGGGCCCCAAAGAAGCCAATTCCCCTGCTTTCGCTATAGCTACACCCCTACCAGAGGTCAATTTCCACACCTAAGTAAAGAGCAAAGTGTACATGAGATTTGTCTGATCTCATATACTTTGCTGGGACTGTATTACGCTGCGTTTTTTACGCACAAAAATCTGCATGGAAAAACACACACCCTAAGGTCGCCTCCACACGAGTGCGGGTGAACGTACATAAGATCCACACAGATTTATGTGCTTTTCTGCAGCATATCCGCACCAAAATCTGCAATTTTAACCGGTTTTTGGTACCCATTTGATGCAATTTTGACGCAGATCTCACCCTTCATTGGAAAAGGGTGAAATCCACAGCTAAAACCAAAAGCGTACCGTAATTGATAAGCTGTAAATTTGAAAATCCGCACAGAAAGTCAATTTTAGACTCCTGTCTTAATATCCCCTATAGCTGGTGGTGGATTGTCGAAGTTATGTAGAGGCGCCGGCCTCTACATAACTCTGGCGTATCCACCGCTGCTTCTAAATGTAAGATATCTTTTTTGCTGTCTTACATTTAGGCCTCTTTCATACGACCGTCTTTTTTTTTCCGTTAACAGGCCATTTTTTGTGTTCCGCATACGGAACCATTCATTTCAATGGTTCAGCAAAAAGAAGGAATGTACTCCGTATGCATTCCATTTCCGTATTTCCGTTTTTCCGTTCCGTTGAAAGATAGAACATGTCCTATTATTGCCCGCAAATCACGTTCCGTGGCTCCATTCAAGTCAATGGGTCTGCAAAAAAAACGGAACACATACGGAAATGCATCCGTATGTCTTCCGTATCCGTTCCATTTTTGCTGAACCATTTATTGAAAATGTTATGCCCAGCCCAATTTTTTCTATGTAATTACTGTATACTGTATATGCCATACGGAAAAACAGAACGGAAAAACGGAACAGAAACGGAAACAAAAAACGGGACATTGAATCCGTTAAAAACGGACTGCAAAACACTGAAAAAGCCATACGGTCGTGTGAAAGAGGCCTTAGACCATTTTCTACACCTTAACCAGGCATAGAAAATGATGAATGAGTCGGGCCTGCCGGACCATCCCCTTCCCCACCCACCCCATGCCCACTTTTTTAGACCTGGCGTGAGCTGGGAATAAGTCGCAGATTCTGCCGCACCGCGTCGTGCAACGGAATCTGGGCCAGATATATGCCACAAAAGTAGTGTATATCTGGTCATAAATGACCCTAATAGTTAGTAAGGCCAAAAAAAAGACATCTGTCCATCCAGTTCGGCCTGTTATCCTGCAAAGTGGATCTAGTGGAAGGCAAAAAACCCCTGTGAGGTAGAAGCCAATTTTCCTCATTTTAGGGAACAAAAATTCCTTCCCACCTCCAATCAGGCAATCAGAATAACTCCCTGGATCAACGACCCCTCTCTAGTAACTATAACCTGTAATATTATTATACTCCAGAAATACGTCCAGGCCCCTCTTGAATTCCTTTATTGTACTCACCATCACCACCTCCTCAGGCAGAGAGTTCCATAGTCTCACTGCTCTTACCGTAAAGAATCCTCTTCTATGTTTGTGTACAAACCTTCTTTCCTCCAGACGCAGAGGATGTCCCCTTGTCACATTCACAGTCATGGGGATGAATAGATGATGGGAGAGATCTCTGTACTGACCCCTGATATATTTATATATAGTAATTAGATCTCCCCTCAGTCGTCTTTTTTCTAAAGTTAATAACCCTAATTTTGATAATCTTTCAGGGTACTGTAGTCCACCCATTCCAGTTATTACTTTAGTTGCCCTCCTCTGGACCCTCTCCAGCTCTGCTATGTCTGCCTTGTTCACAGGAGCCCAGAACTGTACACAGTACTCCATGTGTGGTCTGACTAGTGATTTGTAAAGTGACTTCTGGATCAAGGTCATGGGCTTAGAAGTCTTGACATTTCTTTTTCAGTAAATACTTGCCTTCCTCATAAAATATAAATTCTGAAGCTTTTTTTCCTATCACTGATCGCAGCATCTGATAGTAATAATACAGTGTAAAATAAAAATAAAAAATTTATAAAATCATACTTAACTTCCGCCGCCATCTTGATTGAAGATCTAGTGCAAAATCTCGCCCAACCCATGATGACGTTGATGACGTCATCAGGTCAGACGGCGTGGTGACATCAAACATCATGATGCATGGGATCTTCAATCAAGATGGCGACAGCCAGCTCTTTGCACTCAAACGGATGAAGTAAGTATGATTTTTTTAATTTATTTTTTTAACGCCAGTCAGGAAAAATCCATTCGTTACCAGGAAGCATGAGGAAATTCGGCTTTGCGGCAAATCGAATTTTCCCTGAAATTCGGATCGAAATCCACTTTGTGGACTTCGATTTCTCAACACTAGTCATAAGCTTAGCCAGGCTGTCTATACCTGCACCAGATTTATCAGAGGGGCTCGGGCTGGATGATAAATGTGGTGCAGGGCAGGGCCGTTTCTAGAGCCGGGCGAGGGGTGCCACCGCTCGGGGCGCTTAACATCAACAAGCAAAAGGGGGCGCTGGTCACTGGTGTTTACAGCTGATCAGCAGCAGGGCCAGGACGCAACTAATGAGCGCTTCCATTGTGGAAGTGCTCATTAGTTAAGGAGGCTGAAGGAACAGTGAGTACAGCGCTTCCAGCACTAGCTGCACTCACCGCTGGTCCTCTTCTCTATGGCTGCAGTATTTTCTGGGATAGAGCAGCCTGTGCAGTGTGTGTGAGAGAGGAGGAAGGGCCTGTGGGAGCTCATCAGCAAGGAGGCGGGGCTAGTGTGAGAAGAGGACAAGGCACTGAGGGCTGTGTGGGGGAGGAGGGAGGAGGAGCTATCTGGGGAGTAGTCAGGTAGCTGACCTGTGAGGAACTTTCTTCACAGTGAGTGCAAACCATAATGTAAATGTGATGGAGCCTGTGCATGAGGGATATATAGTGTATGAGGGGGCTCAGTACATGAGGGGAGATGGGGGGGTGCTCAGTACATGAGGGGAGATGCAGGGGGGGTGCTCAGTACATGAGAGGAGATGGGGGGGCTCAGTACATGAGGGGAGATGGGGGGCTCAGTACATGAGGGGAGATGCAGGGGGGGTGCTCAGTACATGAGAGGAGATGGGGGGGCTCAGTACATGAGGGGAGATGCGGGGGAGTGCTCAGTACATGAGGGGAGATGCTGGGGTGGTGCTCAGTACATGAGGGGAGATGCTGGGGTGGGTGCTCAGTACATGAGAGGAGATGGGGGGGCTCAGTACATGAGGGGAGATGCTGGGGGGTGCTCAGTACATGAGGGGAGATGCTGGGGGGTGCTCAATACATGAGGGGAGATGCGGGAGGGGGGGGGTGCTTAGTACATGAGGGGAGATCCTGGGGGTGCTCAGTACATGAGGGGAGATGCTGGGGTGGTGCTCAGTACATGAGGGGAGATGCTGGGGGGGGGGTGCTTAGTACATGAGGGGAGATGGTGGGGGAGTGCTCAGTACATGAGAGGAGATGCTGTGGAGGATGGGGGTGCTCAGTTTATGAGGGGAGATGCTGTGGAGGATGGGGGTGCTCAGTGTATGAGGGGAGATACTGTGGAGGATGGGGGTGCTCAGTGTATGAGGGGAGATGCTGTGGAGGATGGGGGTGCTCAGTGTATGAGAGGAGATGCTGTGGAGGATGGGGGTGCTCAGTGTATGAGGGGAGATACTGTGGAGGATGGGGGTGCTCAGTGTATGAGGGGAGATACTGTGGAGGATGGGGGTGCTCAGTGTATGAGGGGAGATACTGTGGAGGATGGGGGTGCTCAGTGTATGAGGGGAGATACTGTGGAGGATGGGGGTGCTCAGTGTATGAGGGGAGATGATGTGGAGGATGGGGGTGCTCAGTGTATGAGGGGAGATACTGTGGATGATGCGGGTGCTCAGTGTATGAGGGGAGATACTGTGGATGATGGGGGTGCTCAGTGTATTGGCAGCGCACAGCTCCAGGACGTATTGCACATAGGAGCACACTATGACCCGGCGCTGTGTGATGTCAGGACATAGTGCAGCACTGGCGCCAGGACACAGCGCTAAACCAAGAGCGATGGCGTCTGGAGGAGAAGCAGAGAGGGCAGTATACACCATATATATATATATATTTTTTTTTCTAGTCTGATGGCTGCATTTAATGTACTAGAGGAGAGAGATGGAGGTTATAGGGGGCAACAGGGGTCTGAATAAATTTTAGGTCTGTATAAATTTGTTGGCTGATCTGTATGAATTTGGGGGTTGTTCTGGGGTCTGAATGGATTTGGGGCTGACTTGGGGTCTAATCTGGAGTCTGTATGAATTTGGGGGCTGATCTGGAATCTGGATATATTTTGAGATTTGGTCTGGAGGTCTGCATCATTAATTTTGGGATCTCATGTGGGCTCTGTGTTAGGCATCATGCACATGACCATATTTTGTTTCCGTGTCCGATCCATTTTTTTTGCGGATAGGATGCGGACCCATTCATTTCAATGGGTCCGCAAAAAACGCGGACAGCACACCGTGTGCTGTCCGCATCAGTATGTCCGTTCCGTTGCTGCGCAAATAAAATAGTGCATGTCCTATTTTTTTCTAGTTTGCGGACAAGGATAGGCATTATTACAATGGATCTGCAAAAAAAACTGATCCGTCATCCGTTTTTTTGCGGATCCGCAATTTGCGGACCACAAAGCACATACGGTCGTGTGCATGTAGCCTTAAGAAGGGTTTATCCAGCCATGTAAAATTCATTTTCTAAAACTGATTTGAATGTGATAATAAAAGTAGTGATCCATCTCTGATCCCTGCCGCACTCCTTCCACTGCTTCCCGTGTCTTCGCTGCTCTATGTACTTCTATGTCCCCCTCCACTGAGACATGAGACCACTGCAGCCAGTGATTGAGAAGTGAGCGCTGGGATCAAAAAAGTTTCACTATTTTTATTATTTTATCATGTTCTGAGCAGTTTTAAAGCAAACTAATGTAGGTCTATGGGGCAGCACCTGGCATAGTATTGGTGGACACTACAGGGTGGCAGTGTTAAAAGGGGCAACTATATAGGGAGGTTATTTGCTATAGAGGGTCGGGGTGGACTGCAGAAACAACAAGCCAAAGTCAAAAGTATAAGCTGAATTTCCTGGTCCCTAATGCAAAATCGGTAACAGACCTCCTCTACCCTGCACCATTTATTAATACTGGTGTCTTTTTATGTGGCAGAGGGGGCTGCACCCCTGGCCGAAGATGTGTGTGCCTGAGCTTCTGGAAACAAACTGAAAAGAAAAGGAAAGTGAACAAACTGAGATGTGTGGAGACTTTAAACGTGAATGGGGGGGGGGGGGGGGGGGGGGGGCTTTTGTATTGTTCGCCATGTTGACAAAGTTCCCTAGAAACTGCCCTGGTGCAAACACTTCTCTCTGACTCTTTACTCACTATTGCTTGGCTTTGTTTGTGACAGAATTTTATGCAATTTTAGTGCAAAAGTCACATTTTATACCACATTCCTTTCCTTTGAAGGCCCACCCCAAATCAGAAAAAGTTGTACTATGTACAATCCATAGTTAGAAAAAGGAAGATATGTCCAGCTTGTCTTGATGGAATCCAAAAGCACTTTATTTAATGTTCAAAATAAAATCATCCAGGTACAGAATGCAAAGTCTACGCGGTCCGGGCAGGGAAATATTAGCCCTTACTCATGACTGTGTACAATCCATAGTTGCACCGATTTGCGCCACTTTCTATACAGATTCATTCTAGGCACAGACACATTAGTAAATCTTGGGTTTGTTTTTTGGTGTGTTTTTTTTGCACCTGGTTGAGATAAAGCTCAGTCTCCACCATTTGTACACCTTTATTCATCTTTTTTTATGCTCCTATTGGCTACATATGTTTTAGGCCGCATGCACGCGGCCGTTCTATGCATTGGGGACTGCAATTGTGGTCCCCAATGCACAGGCAACATCCGTGCAGTGGGCCGGACCCATTCATCATGTCATATTTATTTGCGGTGCGGAACAACGGAAAGAAACACCACAGAAGCACTCCGTAGTGCTTGCAGTGTTCCGTTCCGTGACTCCGTTCCGCAAGTGAATGCGTGGTGCACACGGCTGGCGGCCGTGGAATGCCGACCCCCCGTTTGCAGGCCACAATACGGCCACAGCCACCCAACGGCCGTGTGCATGAGGCCTTAAGAAAGGAAGAAAAATTTGTCATATAGACCACAGAAGGACGGATATAAAAAAAAATAATCATATTTTTTCATAAATTAGATCAGTGTGTCACAATCTTTGGAAACTCAGTGCTCCATTTACCGAAATGAAGGGGTCAGCAAGATGTCTACTATATCATTTCTCATAATTGCCCCTACTACTTCTATAATTGCCAGTTATTACCAGGAACAAATCTTGCCTAAAACAACTGCAGAAAAACCACATATTCAGATAATATTATAGCTCCTCTGTGCCACACCTCGGCGAGGCTGGGCAGGAACTGAAAAGCAAGCCTGTCAAGCAAACCACATTAACCCATAATGATTTGTGCTTCTAAATAAAGAACCCGGAGACGGACATGACAGTCATTGTAGTTAAAAAAAGTACTTCACTGAATTAATTATGTCCTGTGTGTGAGGCACCTTTCATTTACATTTGGGACCTAACACTCATATAGTGTAGTTTAAGGCGTGTTCACACCAGCGCTAGTCATTTCCATTGTTCTGCTGTTAGAGGAGCAGAACAACAAAAATAATGGAAGTGCCAGATCGGCACATAACTAAAACTAAAGGAGCCAAACAGATCCCATTGATTATAAATCATTTGGTTACTGTTACTGGTGTCCTCATTTTAGCAGAAAAAATGCCTACATGCAGGACCTTTTTGTCCTCTTTTTTTAGTAGAATCTGAAACGGAAGACCTGAAAGGAAACCTCCAACACAGATGTGAACAAGCGTAATTTTCCTATCTTAGGCTACATGCACATGACCATATGTATTTTCTGGCCCTCAAACTGTGGTTCCGCAAAAAAATGAATAGCATCCATATACCATCTGATGGTACCATCTGATTTGCAGATCTATTGACTTGAATGGGTCCATGGACCGCATTTTGTGGACCAGAACAGGACATGTTCTATAACTTGTAGAACAGACATATGGATGCGGACAGCACACGGATGACATCCATGGATTTTAGGCCGCAAAAAACATACAGTCGCATGTATGAGACTTAAGGCACATATGTAGACATACCAAATGTCTTATTATGCCATCTAAAGGCAGCAAATGTGAGAGAAAACATATAAGCACCATCCGGATTTTATGCCACTCAGATCTGTGCATCTCAACATGTAAGAAATTAACGCTCAGCCGATAATTGTCCACAATAAAGGCCGACTTCAGCCAGGGATTGACTGTGCGTATATTTCCTGAATGTTGAAAATATAAAAAATTGGATTCCATAGTACTTGACAACTTCTAAAGGGGTTCCCCAAGACTAAATCAGACCTCCAGACATGGCCGACCCGCAGTGGTAATGATACTCACCTGGTTACGGTTGCTCGATTTGGGCTTTGTGGTTCCAAGACTGACAGTTCTGCCAATATCAACATCTGTCGACAAGAAGACACGTGACCACTGCAGCCAATCACAGACCACAGTAGTGACCTAATCCCCATGTGATGTCAAATGTGATGCAAGGGGAGCAGGTTACCACTGCAGCCTGTGATTGGCTGCAGCGGTGATGTGTCCCTCCGTTCATGGATGTTGATATTGGTGTCAAAGGGGAGTGGAAACGCCTGTCCGGGAGCCACACAGACCAAATTCAGAGGCGGGGACCAGGTGAGTATCATCATCAGCGCGGGTCGGCCACATCTGGACGTCTGATTTCGTTTCAGAATAACCCTTTTGGTCTACTTTCACACTGGCGTTTTGGCTTTCTGTTTGTGAGATCCGTTCAGGGCTCTCACAAGCGGTCCAAAACGAATCAGTTTGCATTCTAATGCACACAGAATGGAAAAGGATCCGCTCAGAATGCATCAGTTTGCCTCCGTTCCGTCTCCATTCCGCTTTGGGGGCGGACAACAAAACGCTGCTTCGTCTGATGAAACTGAGCCAAACGGATCCATCCTGACACACAATGTAAGTCAATGGGGACGGATCCGTTTTCACTGACACAACCTGGCACAATAGAAAATGGATCCGTCTCCCATTGACTTTCAATGGTGTTCAAGACGGATCCGTCTTGGCTATGTTAAAGATAATACAAACGGATCCGTTCTGAACGGATGCAGACGGTTGTATTATCTGAACGGATCCGTCCATGACGGATCCACACAAAACGTGAGTGTAAAAGTAGCCTAAATGGCTAACTGAAAAGTTGACAAAATTAAAGTTTTCAGACACAGTATCTAAAGATTTGCATATTTATACACAACAGTTCATAGGAATAGTGAAGTAGATAAGTGATGTAAAGCAGATCAATATGAGGAGTGAACAGACATTTGTAGCAGTAAATTGTTCTAGCAGTTACAGATAAGAAGTGTGAAACTTTTATTGTCCCCTGATATATATCCAGTCTATGAATTTCAATAACCCAGGAGGTCCATAAAAATACATGCAAAGCATTCATTCCTGATGGCAAGAGTCGTCATGACCTTGTATTCTCAGACTCTCCTGTCTTTCTTAGATTTAAAATTCCCTTCTTTTTTTTTAAATAAGCTTTTATTTCAGGGAAAGAAAAAAATTACAATACATGCATACTGTATATACATGACATTTAGAAAACATTATAGCGATCTGACAATCTATTCATGACAAATAAATATTTTCTTTCTTCCCCTTTTTTCCCCCTTTAATTCTTTCCCCCTTGCCCCCCCCCCCCCCCCCCCCCCCCCACAGTAGCCAATACATTTTAAAATTCCCTTTTAACATCAAGACATTCATTGTAGCTGGCCAGCTAAGGCTACTTTCACACTGGCGTTTTGGCTTTCCGTTTGTGAGATCCGTTCAGGGCTCTCACAAGCGGTTCAAAACGGATCAGTTTTGCCCTAATGCATTCTGAAAGGAAAAGGATCCGCTCAGAATGCATCAGTTTGCCTCTGTTCCGTTTCCATTCCGCTTTGGAGGCGGACAACAAAACGCTGCTTGCAGCGTTTTGGTGTTTGACGAAACTGAGCCAAAGTCAATGGGGACGGATCCGTTTTCTATGACACAATCTGGCACAATAGAAAACGGATCCGTCCTCCATTGACTTTCAATGGTGTTCAAGATGGATCCGTCTTGACTATGTTAAAGATATACAAACGGATCCGTTCTAAATGGATGCAGACAGTTGTATTATCTGAACGGATCCGTCTGTGCAGATCCATGACGGATCTGCACCAAACGCGAGTATGAAAGTAGCCTAAGACCTGTCCTAGGTTGCTAATATAGCTTGTGTGTTTATACAGCTACACCTGCCAATAACCTTAATACAGTTCCTATGTTTGTGTGTTAAAGACAAAATCAGAGTTATTTACAGTGACTTCATGTTTGGATGTCATATAACTGTTATATATATTGTGTTCACAGAAGTGATAATATGAAATATGCCTTTAAGATTCATTGTATGGATGTGAGGTAAGCTCAATGACACAGCAGAAACAACAGAAAGCAATCACAGCCAACCCCACACAAGGCTTGTATGGGAAATTCCCCTATCAGGAGCATCTGGAATCATTATTCACCAGAGAAAGAAGCTGAACAGACACACACTACACTAAGAGCTGTGTTTTATGGAAGCAGAGAGGTCAAAATAGGTATTTTAAACAGTTATATAATGTTCTTACTGTTAATATAGTGATTAGAACTGTATACTGAACCAGTTATATGTGTGTTTACTTACAGTTCCACCAATTGCAAACTACAAAGTTCACAATCCAAATTCAAATTCCATATTGCAATCCAAATGTCACGGCGGACGTGCACTCAGACTAACAGATAAACCACCAACCAGGCTCTAGGCGAGAGGCAGGGGAAAGGGTCACCTCCTAGCTAATCCCTGACCTCTCTCCCTGCACTGCTCAGCCCACATGCAGACCTTGGTGGTAGGTATAATGTGTCCCCGTGCCTGGGCTGAAACACCCTAAATTCCCTGAGATGGTGAAGAGGGGAAATAGGAGCAGCCTGCTCGCACAGAACCTCCGCACATAGTCAGGGCGGGGCATGACACCAAATTGCATTCAACCATACCCGATCATACTCAACCAATCTTCAAATAGTTACTGCTAACTGCATACTGCAAATTGCGACCAAATTCAGCAAGTGAACTATTAGTTAGACCTCAGATATACCTCTCAGAGAGATCATAAAGTGCTTAAATAACTTAAAGTGAGAGTACAGATACTGAAGAGAGAAAAATATCCATTTTATGTTGAATGACAAGATTGAACAGTTGAACCACCATCTTATGTATACTGATATTTTGTTATATCTTTTCAACACGTGTTTTGTACATGGACTATCTGCTGCAGAGGTGGCAGTGTCATATATGAAGAAAAGTTGAAGTTAATAAATAAGTTATTTCAAGCATTTGGGGTGCTCTTTACACCTACTCTTTATGGTAAGAGCAGTGAGACTATGGAACTCTCTGCCTGAGGAGGTGGTGATGGTGAGTACAATAAAGGAATTCAAGAGGGTCGTATTTCTGGAGCGTAATAATATTACAGGCTATAGCTACTAGAGAGGGGTCGTTGATCCAGGGAGTTATTCTGATTGCCTGATTGGAGTCGGGAAGGAATTTTTTATTCCCCTAAAGTGGGGAAAATTGGCTTCTACCTCACAGGTTTTTTTTTTCCTTTCTCTGGATCAACTTGCAGGATGACAGGCCGAACTGGATGGACAAATGTCTTTTTTCGGCCTTATGTAAAATGTTACTATGTTACTGTTTCCATAGAACGGTGCTAGAGGAATTACAGAGTAATAGACAGTCTGGTTAGACTAAAAGTCAGAGATATGAAAATGATTCTAATGCCACAGCGCAAAAGGCACTTTATAGTGCTGCGCCTGCCACATTCATGTCTGTGATGTTGTGGTCTTGGCTGCAAAAGTGTTTCTGTACAAGCAGATCTTTTCTTTCTTTTTTTTATTGTGTAGCGATGAGGGTTCATTCTTGTTCTAAGCTTTTGACCAATTTCACCAACATAGAGACCCCCAGTAGGAAATTTGGTACATATAATCAAGTAAACCACATTTAGCATGATGTAGTTGAAGGTACCTGGGATCTTGTGCTTCTGATGTGTATTAGGAATGTGTACCTTGTCAGTAGTCATTATGTACTAGCAGGTCTTACATTTTTTATTAGTTGCATGGGAATGTCCCTGCTGTTGTTAGAGAGGATAGTGATGTTTCTGAGATTAGGGTGCTACATGTTTACAGACCCAACTTCTGCTGTGTATGTACGGCAGATGTTGGGAAGGGATTACTCATATATAATGAGCCCCCTCTAGTGTTGGCAGAAATAACTTTAGCTTTTAACTCAATGGGGCACATTTTTCTATGTGGGAATCTTTAAAGTCAGTTCTACACGACAGGTTTAATGAGACGCACAGGACTGAGGAAAAATTTGGACGAGGTGCTGCCAGTAAAAGAGGATCCGCCCTTCCTCTAAGGTGAATAAATAATGTTAAAAATATATACTGGGCACTCTCACTTATGTAGAATCATATATTTTATTTAGAACATGTAAGGTGAAGTACAATCAAATATTTTAAAAACACATATAAAATACAATCAAGCAATATAAGAACACATGGATAAAATAAAAATAGAATAAATGATAAGCCCAGTGGTGGATAGGTTGGGGATGGTAAAAAATCAGTCCATATGGAAGTCAGAAAAAATAGAAGTATAGCCCAGCTGGTGGCTTGAGCTAATATAGTAGCTAGCTTCACAAAATACTATAAGGTTCACAGTCCTGATTCGCTGGAAGAGGATAATGTAACTGTGATACAACAGAATTCACTTAGGTGAGTATACTTGCGGCGTCCCGCTAATACTCACTGTGCAGTGCGGACCCTTATGCAGGTGAACTTGGAAACAAATTGTCGTTATCAGCTACTGATATAGCAACTGAAGGATACTGTGTCTTTTCTCTGTGCCCTTGCGATCCTCTAGCTGCCGCTCCGTAATGACAAGAAGCCGGTCAGCGCTGGGACTCAAAATGCTTTTCCCCTCGTCGGTATATTATGCGACACACTCCTCGTGTGTTGGCGCTTGTAAGTCCCGGCGTCTCAGGGGTTTAGTAAGGCACGGAGTTCTCAAAGACTTTGAATTGCCGCACGGCTCTGGATAGTTCAAGCACGTACTCCTTGGGGTTGTTCCGGGGGGCTCCTCACCAAACGCGTTTCGGGGTACTTGCCCCTTCTTCAGTGGTCAGTTCTACATGAGTCTGTGTTGCTATCATTTGCACCAAATTTATCAAATGTTGCAGTGTTTGATAAATGTGGTGCATCTTTAAGTCTAACACTTCTGTATTGAGATGTTACTACACTTTCTTCGCCACACCTTTACTGGAGTAAAATAAATCTGTCGCACTTAATAAGGCTGTATTCACATATGCACAGTGAACTCTGGCAGTCTGTTCCGGCAGAGGAACAGACTGTTGGAGTTCACTGTATCCGGTATAGTCAGATACCACTGTGCACTGCTGGGTCCCCAATCACTGTAATGGGATGCGGCGGGGAACCGACCATTTTCAGCATATATGCCGGCTTTCGGCAGGACAAAAAATGAGGCATGTAGTATTTTTTGTCTGGCCAAAAGCTGGCACATATGCCGAATACAGCGACCGGATCAGAGTGCCAGAATTCACAATGCAGATATGAACCTGGCATAACTTTGGCCTACTTGAACTCGACAGGCTATCAATGTTCTTTTTACTACCTACTTTTAAAAACTAGAGGGATTGGTGTAAAATGCAAAATTTCACAAAATCTTTGCACAATTAAGCCGAAAAAATTGCAAAGCCCTTTTCTGAGGCCAGAATTTTGAAGGGCAGGGCTTGATAAACTCAGTCTACTAAGAAGCCTCTCTTAAAGGGGTTGTCCCACAAAAAAGATTCTATAGTTATTCAATAAAATATGTGTATAGCGCCATTTACTGTTTTTTTTCTTTCGTATTTCTTTGACCTGCTCACTGAGATGGCCGCACATGCTCAGTTTCACCCTTCAGTTGCCTCCTGAGCTGTGATAGGGAGAGCATGGACACGCCTCCTGAGCTGTGATAGGGAGAGCTTAGACACGCCCCCTGAGCTGCAGTAGAAAAGACACTCCCCTTGAGCTGTCAGCTTGATATAAATCTAGCAGAGCAATGAATGGGGAGATCTCTGGATCCATGTGAGGTACAGGGCTGGTTCTAGCTGTGTTAGAAAGAGATTGACATGTACTATATGATTTACATTAGTCATGGGATAACCCCTTTAAGTGTGTCCCTAACACCACTTCTGCTAGTTGTGAACATACAGATGGACTCTGCAGATATCAGAAACCCTGGTCCTATTCCCTAGATCAGTGGTGGCGAACCTATGGCATGGGTGCCAGAGGCGGCACTCGGAGCCCCCTCTGTGGGCACCCACACCCTGGAAAAAGTCTGTGGTGTACCAATATGCCTTAGACTTTTCCTGCCATTCATCAGTACAGGGTGAGCTATGAACGGCACAGGCAGCGCACTGAATGTAGGCAGGCTATTATAGCTAAATTATAAAGTACATGGAAGATATACTATTGGACTGTAGTATTCAGGGTAAATTGCAGTTTTGGGATAAATAAGTGGGTTTTGGGTTGCAGTTTGGGCACTCGGTCTCTAAAAGGTTCACCATCACTGCCCTAGATCATGTTTGCAATTATGTACAAGTTTATATTCACCCAGAGGTTAAAATAAGCCTCGTCACTGTGTGATATTTTGTCCCTTTGAATGACCTTCAGCTCTGTGTGTGGACATATTATTTTATGCAGTTTGTCACAGAGGAATTTCAGTTTGGCAGCCTCACTTGGTCATTCTTCCTGCTTTTTACAGACACCTCCCTAAAGATAACCCGATAAGCCCTGATAACATATGGTCTAATATTGAAAAGCTAATGAAGCATTTGTGACTAGCCAGGTAGGAATTTTGGATGCCAAAGGGGTAGTGGCCTTCGAGAATAACATGGACTTGTTTGGACAGATAACTTCATAGGCGTTTTCTTTTGCAACTATTACCAATTTTCCATTTTAATAACTATACGAATTACATTTTAATTGCGTGCAGGGCTGTGAGGATTTTCAGATTAGGCTTCCATGTCCGTTCCATTTTTTTCTTACGGATTGGTTGAGGACCCATTCATTTCAATGCTGTCCACATCCGTATATCCGTTCCGCGGCCCAGCCGAAAAAATAGTACATGTCCTATTGCTGTCTGTTTTGCGGACGGATAGGCATTGTTACAATGGATTCGCAAAAAAAACTGATGCCATACGGATGTCATCCGCCATACGACACATACAGTTGTGTGAATCTAGCCTTAGACTGTTTTCAGGAGTCAGGAACAGATTTTAGGGAGGGTAATAGGGGAGATTGCCCTGGGTCTCTACCACACAGTTCCATCCAGCCTTTGCAAGACATGAGAGTTTGTTAAGATTTAGGGTCCATTCACACGACCATATTTTCGATCCTCATCCAATACGCATTTATTGTGGATCAGATGCAGACCCATTCATTTCAATAGGGCCTCAAAAGATGCGGACAGCACACAGTGTCCATTCCACAGCCCTGCAAAAAAGATAGAACTCGTCTTATTCTTGTCTGTTTTGCAGACTAGAATAGGCATTTCTAATATAGGGCAGAATGTGCGGGGCCGCAAAATCCATTATGCACACGGCTGGTATCTGGGTTTTTGGACCGCAAAATGGATACGGTTTAGTGAATGGACCCTTAGGGAACGGTTTCTTTGTAGTAACTGGGGCTGCATGTGGCCCAAAAAAATAATGTAGCAGGGCCTTTACATGCTGTACATTGTTAATTGGCCAAACAATACCACAGTTTTACCTGCAAAACCAGTCATGCTAATGGTCATGTGATTTAGTGGGTAATACTGTGGTATTACCAGCAAAGTCATGCAGCCTATCAATTTGAAAACCATGCCTCACAGGTATAGGACTGGTATAAGGTCTCAAACTGGGCCAGATACATGGGCCGCATAGAGCAATTTCCACTTGCTCAAATGCATTCATTTCAAATACAGTACAATTATAGATGTATAAACAGTGGAGTAGTTCTGTACTAACAGCCCACACAGGATGCCTTATCTTCTGGATTACATATATTACACGAACACGTAAAGCACATACGTGTGTCACACTCCCCACTCCTCAGTTTTACCTCAGCCGGCCACACCTGGAAATTTCACCAAAAGCTCCCTTACTGGTGGAATGAAAGCGGTATCACTATTTTTTTTGTGGCATTCTATTCAGTTTTCAGAAATAAATTTCCCATTCTAGGACGACCCCAAAGTTAATGACCAGACACTAAAACAAATACAGACCCCAAAATTCATGCAGACTTCCAGACAGCCCCAAAATTAATACAGACCTCCAGACCAGACCCTAAAATTAATGCAGACTGCAGATCAGTCCCTAAATTCATACAGACCCCAGATTAGACCCCAAGTCAGCCTAAATTCATACAGACCCGAGATCAGCCCAAAAACTCAAACCTTAGATCAGCCCCCCAAATTGTGCAGAACACAGATTAAACCCCAAATCAACCACCAAATTCTAACAGATCCCATATCAGACTGCAATTTTAGGCATAACTGTCAGAAAGATGCGGTCCCAACTCAGGGGGCGGGGGGACACTCTCCAATTTCAAGAATGGGAGCCCCAAAGTGAATGGAGAGTAAGCAACACGTCGGCCATCCATCCATTTACTGCTATGTCAATTCTGAAAGTCCCTCAGACATTAATGGATACCATGAATGTGCAGTGTGCTATTTACAATACAGTGGTAGTGATGCCATATCAAGCTCATTACATAAATACAGCACCAGAACCAAGCTCAATACATAAATGTGTAAAGGTAAGCTGGAAGTTGTTTCACCTAAAGGGCTGCTACCACCCATCATCGCACTGCTACCACCCTATGCTCTGCGCCCCATTATATAGTGCTACATGCTCTGTGCCCCCATGCCTTTTGCTCCTTTATATAGTGCTGCATGCTCTGTGCCCCCTTATATATCAATATGTGCTTTGTACCACCATATTCTGTGCCCCTATGCTCTTTGCCCCCTCATTTAATGCTACATGCTCTTTCCCCCCTTATACAGTCAGGTCCATAAATACTGTGACATTGACACAATTCTAACATTTTTGGCTCTATACACCACCACAATGGATTTGAAATTAAATGAACAAGATGTGCCTTAACTGCAGACTGACATCTTTAATTTGAGGGCATTTACATCCAAATCATGTGAACGGTGTAGGAATTACAACAGTTTGCATATGTGCCTCCCACTTGTTAAGGAACCAAAAGTAATGGGACAATTGGCTTCTCATCTGTTCTATGGCCAGGTGTGTGTTTTTCCCTCATTTCCCTAATCTCCCCTAATTACAATGAGCAGATAAAAGGTCCAGAGTTCATTTCAAGTGTGCTATTTGCATTTGGAATCTGTTGCTGTCAACTCTCAAGATGAGATCCAAAGAGCTGTCACTATCAGTGAAGCAAGCCATCATTAGGCTGAAAAAAACAAAACAAACCCATCAGAGAGATAGCAAAAACATTAGGCGTGGCCAAAACAACTGTTTGGAACATTCTTAAAAAGAAGGAACGCACCGGTGAGCTCAGCAACACCAAAAGACCCGGAAGACCACAGAAAACAACTGTGGTGGATGACAGAAGAATTATTTCCCTGGTGAAGAAAACACTCTTCACAACAGTTGGCCAGATCAAGAACACTCTCCAGGAGGTAGGTGTATGTGTGTCAAAGTCAACAATCAAGAGAAGACTTCACCAGAGTGAATACAGAGGGTTCACCACAAGATGTAAACCATTGGTGAGCCTCAAAAACAGGAAGGCCAGATTAGAGTTTGCCAAACGACATCTAAAAAAGCCTTCACAGTTCTGGAACAACATCCTATAGACAGATGAGACCTAGATCAACTTATACCATAGTGATGGGAAGAGAAGAGTATGGAGAAGGAAAGGAACTGCTCATGATCCTAAGCATACCACCTCATCAGTGAAGCATGGTGGTGGTAGTGTCATGACGTGGGCATGGATGGCTGCCAATGGAACTGGTTCTCTTGTATTTATTGATGATATTACTGCTGACAAAAGCAGCAGAATGAATTCTGAAGTGTTTCGGGCAATATTATCTGCTCATATTCAGCCAAATGCTTTAGAACTCATTGGACGACGCTTCACAGTGGAGATGGACAATGACCCAAAGCATACTGCAAAAGCAACCAAAGAGTTTTTTTAAGGGAAAGAAGTGGAATGTTATGCAATGGCCAAGTCAATCACCTGACCTGAATCCGATTGAGCATGCATTTCACTTGCTGAAGACAAAACTGAAGGGAAAATGCCCCAAGAACAAGCAGGAACTGAAGACAGTTGCAGTAGAGGCCTGGCAGAGCATCACCAGGGATGAAACCCAGCGTCTGGTGATGTCTATGCGTTCCAGCCTTCAGGCTGTAATTGACTGCAAAGGATTTGCAACCAAGTATTAGGCTACTTTCACACTGCCGTTGCAGGGTCCGCCTGTGAGATCCGTTTCAAGGTTCTCACAAGCGGCCACAAACGGATCAGTTTAGCCCCAATGCATTCTGAATGGATGCGGATCCATTCAGAATGCATCAGTTTGGCTCCGTTCCGCTCTGGAGGCGGTGCGGAGCCATACGGATCCGTCCTGACTTACAATGTAAGTCAATGGGGACAGATCCGTCTACATTGACACAATATTGGTGCAATTGTAAACGGATCCGTCCCCCATTGACTTTCAATGTAAAGTCATGGCAATACATGGCATATTGTGCCCATACCTAAACTTTATTAAACAAAACACACCACAATAATAAATAATACACTGACTAGAGAGTGGAGGTAAACGGAACTGATTTATTAAATATAGTACCAAATACAACTCACTTAAACTTTTAAGAGCCCAGTCATAAACTCAGACTCCAATAAAAATAAATATATATAACTAAAACTCAGAGTCCATCCCATCACGGGACGACTATCATTACTTCACCCAAACATCAATCACATCTCCAAAACTTACCATATATAAGGGGCGGGCGGGAGGGGCACACAGGATCCGGCTCCACAGGCAGGTTCAAGTTCAAGACAAGCCCCAGCCTGCGGAGCACGGCTAGTTATAGCCCCCTCCACATACGCATAAGCCAATCAGCGGCAATCTCCATGGCTCCGCTAATCTTCCTCAATACCCTGGGCCCACATAGGCTAAAATTCCCACCAATTGCAGGGTGATCACTGGGCAGAAATATTCCTCTGCCCAGTGATCCCACAAAAGCGGGAAACCCTTTTCCCGCCAAAATACCTAACAAATAACCCATCTATCACATGTACAATTTACCACAGGTCAAATAACCCTAGGCAAATGCCTGTATGGCCATGTGTCCCCCTCCATAATGTCCGGGGGCCCTTCATGGCAATACATGGCATATTGTGCCCATACCTAAACTTTATTAAACAAAACACACCACAATAATAAATAATACACTGACTAGAGAGTGGAGGTAAACGGAACTGATTTATTAAATATAGTACCAAATACAACTCACTTAAACTTTTAAGAGCCCAGTCATAAACTCAGACTCCAATAAAAATAAATATATATAACTAAAACTCAGAGTCCATCCCATCACGGGACGACTATCATTACTTCACCCAACCGGCCCAACCCGCCTTAACAAGGCGGCGCGGGCCCCACCCCACCAACCGCTATTTCAATCATAGCCTGAAGGTTGAGGTTGAAAATATCACAACCAATTAATGATAAATGAACACCATCTCTAAAATACAGGCCCGCCTCTCCACTCTCTAGATCCACATGTCTGAACGAAAAACCCCCGGACATAGGCATAAACTTAAACATTGCCCGATTGATCCTCTTCCGCACTTTTTCTTTGAATTTCAACTCCGGTGCCAGCAGCCAGCAGCGCCTACAAATGATCTCCGAAAAAATCAGGCGAGCATCCGGAAACAGCCGATGCAGATCTGAAAATGTCCTTTTCATTTGGAAAACCAAATCCATAGTGTCAAAACAACCTATGTCATTACCTCCTAGATGAATAATGATAACATTGGGGTTAGGAAAAACATCATGCAAATGTGACACTAAATCAATCAAACCTGACCAGCGAAGTCCTCTAACTCCGGCCCAGTATATCCTGACGGCCTCAGCTGAAAACGATAAATTGGATCCATAGCACCTCTCTGCAGCCCTCTTTTCAGCCCAGTGGACAAAAGAATGGCCCAGAATCCATACTGTAGTATCTGTAACTAAAGAATCACATAATTAACAAATGAGGTCGGACATACAATTTATACCTGCTAGAAGACCACCTGCCGATCCCCTTTATAGCTGACTCATTCAAACCAGCTTGTGCAGCCGCAGTCGCAGCACCTATCCGGAATGAATGGGAAGAAAAAAACTTTGCACTCAACCCTAACTTACCCAAACATTTAGCCAGCACTGCCCTAAACTGAAACTGCGATAAGGGGGATAAATTATCATGCACCAGAAAACAATCCACCAACCCCTCAGGGCGAATCGCCAAATACTGCCCTACTGCCAAAACCGGACAAATCCTCTTATCCTCAATCGCCCCCAATCCAATCCAGCACCCTTTACCTGCCTGATCTGCCTTAGACTTCTCAATAAACAAGGATACGCTAGCTTTCCGTAAAACTACATGCCTCAATGCCAAAACCCCCTTAGCCCACCTAGAACGAGGTAACAGCTCCCCAATCCGCAAAGCCCCAAAGAACAGGACAATAAAAGCAGTACAAAACAATAACACTTCAAACTGAGAGAAACAAACAAACCGTGCAGCCTCACATAACCTAACTAGTAACTCTGGGGAAATAGGACACCGCCCATCAGGCAAATGACCCACCGACCTATAACCCTTCAATAGCTGCCTAATCAAAAAATACTCAGTAAAAAACCCAGACCCAAACAATTTAAGAAAAAATGACACTCCTGCTAGGATCCGACAAACCGAACTATAAGCTAATCCTTCCTCAAATAAATGCAACACAAACGACAGAGCCAACGCCTCATTCAAAACCCATGGCGATACCGACAAACCTGCCACAAACCGCTCCCAACGTAACCAAGCAGACTGTAAAGGGAGAATATTAATCACCAATATTTATGCAAATATCGATAATTAATATTCATAAATGGGAGGAGCCATCTAGTGATAACTCCGCCCATTTATGCCTTTATATAATAATAACAATACCTTCGCTATGCTTCACACTGATCACTTATGCTAACTGCATGCGCCTTACTAACTCGCTACCGCTAACAAGTACACGCTACACAAAAGGGTACAAATATAACGGTATTTATTACACCAAGCAATACACTAACAATACACTACGCACGCAGTACACTACAATACAGCACTAAATATTCAATCCTAAACTACACTACACATTCCCAATTCCACCCATCAACTAACTATACAATTCACACATACAAGTATATCAACAATCCACCCCACCTGACTATTCACTGTCCCTACGGGGTACGACGAAGGGTTAAAAAGGATTGTTTGCAGAGCAGAGGCATGCTCTACAGAGGATTTGTTTGCAGAGCAGAGGCCTGCTCTACAGAGGACCAGGGAACCAGGGGTTGGGGTAACCCAGGGGTTAATCAGGGCCACCAGGGTTCAGGGGTCTATGGGGGGTGATCCAGGGGAGAGCAGGCACACAGGGAAACAGGGGTAACCAGGGGAGACCAGGGGTGTACAGCAGGGATCAGGGACACAGCAGGGAGTGGGGGTAATCAGGGGTACTAATAGGGCCACAGGATCAGGGGTACAACAGGGGAATACAATAAGGCAAGGGTTTGGGGATCAGGGTGTCCAGTAACACGGCAAGGGTAAATCAGGGCCCAGGGTCACATCACATCAAGGACACAAATATACCAGGGGTGATACTTAGGCCTTATCCAGGGGGTCATCATGGAGCTCCTCTCTCCTATGCGTCTCTGAATCTAGTCTGGTTGCAAGAGAGCGCATGTCTGCCATGCTGGGGGTTTTATAGCCCAAAAGCCGCCCCCCCTCCTCCTTCTTCAACAGGAGGGTGATGACATCATCGTGGGGTCGTGTGACGGAATGCTAGAGCTGAAACAAAGGACTTCCTGCACAAGCTGTAAGCCCCCAGCTGCTGCCACATAACATTACACACTCCCACGTCATAAACGAACCAGGCTGATCAATACATATATATATACTACCCAACCTGGGGGCACTTATATATACTAATATAAGGGGGATTATAAGGGGGCACAGCTTCCAGGGACCACATATTTCCCACAGGGGCCACCATGAGCCCCTGGGGATCACCATGGGCATCACCCCATGATGCAGTGGTTAATGTATGCATATATATACCATACATGCCCGCACGTGTTTGCAGGCATGCATGGATATATATGCACACGTCTCAACCGTTCCTCAACACAGACATATAACCTTGCCATGTGGACACCGCCACTGACCGCCTCAGCAAGTTCAGGGCTAGCTCCAGATTAGCCCCCACAGATGCTCCGGACAAGGACTCCCGAAAGCGTCGGCCGATGGCACCAAACTGCGGAACCGATCCATCTGTAAACGGGACAAAGCATCAGCCACATCATTCTTACAACCCGGGATATGCACAGCTTTAATCCACACATTTCTCTTCAAACACAACAAAACCAAATGCCTCAATAACCTGACAACCAATGGACATTTGGAAGCTAAACAGTTAACCGCATACATCACCCCTTTGTTATCCGTATGCAAACGAATACGCCTATCCTGGAAAAAATCCCCCCAAAGCACCAGGGCAACCACCACCGGAAACAATTCTAACAACACTAAATTTGATAACACTGCATTCTCTGCCCAAGACAAGTGCCACCTCTCCGCACACCATCTACCGTCCCAAAATGCGCCAAAACCCACACTACCTGCTGCATCCGTAAATAAATTCAACTGACATGCATCCACAAATTCCTCCTGCCACAACGTCCTCCCATTAAAATCACGCAAAAAACTCAACCAAACCAACAAATCATCCTTTGCTCCCCTGTCTAAAGTTATATGTAAACAAGGATTCCGAAACCCCGCTACCTTCAAAGCCAACTGCCTACAAAAAATCCTACCCATGGGCATAATCCTGCAACAAAACGCCAACAAACCCAACAAAGACTGAATTTCTTTAACAGTAACACTCTGACGCAACAAAAAACCTTTAATCAACAAACAAACCTTCCTAACCTTAGCCAATGGCAACCTAAACTCACCCACTTCAGCATCAATCACTATACCTAAAAACTCAATACAACTGGAGGGCAATACCGTCTTCTCCTCAGCCAATGGCACCCCAAAATCCTCACACACTGCCCTGAACACAGCCAAAACCTCCGCACAAACCCCAGAATCAGCCGGACCAACAAACAAAAAGTCATCTAAATAATGAACTATTCCACCCTTCATGACCTGTGCTGCAACCACCCACTCAAGAAAGGTGGAAAAAGCCTCAAAATAAAAACACGAAATAGAACAGCCCATTGGGAGGCATCTGTCAAAATAAAACAAACCCTGGAAATGAAAACCCAATGAATTAAAAGCAGCCGGATGAATGGGAAGGAGCCGAAATGCCGACTGCACATCCGCCTTCGCCATTAACGCTCCCCTACCAAACATCCGAACCACTGAAACAGCTGTATCAAACGTAGTGTAACACACCTTAGTCAGAGACGGATCAATCTCATCATTCAATGAATCACCAAAGGGATAGGACAGATGATGAATGATCCTAAATTCACCTGGCTCCTTTTTCGGCACCACCCCCAGAGGAGACAAACGAAAATCCTCAAAAGGCGGCACCGAAAAGGGGCCCGCGACCCTTCCAGCAGCAATTTCCTTCCGTAACTTTTCTGCCACGACCCATGGAAATTGCTGAACTGAAGGTAAATTCTTGACCATCACACATCCCTCGCCAGAAAATGGAGGTAACACAAAACCTTCAGCAAAACCATTAGCAACCAGATCAGCTATCTGCCGATTTGGGAACCTGTTTAACCAAGGTAGCATTCTCGCCAGCTTTACCGGCGTCCATGCTTTTAAAAAGAAACTCTTTTGCCAGCGGCTGCGCGGGCAAATTAGCCTTTTTAAAACATCGCGACATTGGGTGACTTGCACCACAAAACCCACACTCATGTTTGTACTTACAAGAGGCAGGCCATTTGCACTGCGACTCATTGTAGGCAAAACAGAGACCCCTCTTCATAGCACCGCCCGCCGGAACTACTCTCTGACTAACCACCGGCGGCTTCTGAGGCACCAACAGATTCAGCCATAAGCCAACATCTTTGGTGCCCCATTGCAGCTGCGGATAAACCGCCAACTTTTGTCTAAAATTCTCGTCATATTGGAACCATCCAAAACCTCCAAAATTTTTGTATGCTTCCAATACGATATCAACATGCTGAAATAATCCTGAACATCTCTCAGGAAAACGCTCACCTAAAACACCTGCAAAAATACAGAACGCCTGTAACCAGTTATTAAAAGAACGAGGAATCGGACGGCGCCTATCCTCTTCCCCTCTCTCCTCCTTGCGCTCCATTTTAGAAACAAACTCCTTAGAGGCCGGGAGGAGAGAGAGGATATCTACATAATCGCCACTCCAAATTTTTTCTTTAATAAGTACAGATAAATGAAAACCTAAAGGGGAGACAGAACAAGGTAATACTTCTTTCAAACAATTCTCAGCAATACCTCCCCTTCCTAATACAGGTAATTGTTGAACTGTAAGTGGCTCAACTATACTGTCAGCCTCCCCCCCCCCCAACCCCTCAGCCGTGAGCCAGGCAGCAGCCACATTATTCGGCTCGGCATTAGAAAACTGAGGAAGGGGGGTAGCAGAGGACCGAGGTAATAAACCTTCTAGGGAAGAGAGCACTCTGGACAGGGATGACATAACAGGAGCAAGCTGCGCAGCTGACCACTCACCCGACATAGCAGACGATCCAGGCAGCGGTGCCGCAGCAGCGTTCGGCCATCCAGCCTGCGGTCCTGAAGAGGAATCCCTTGCATCCAGAAGCGAGGTGCCCACAGCGTCCACCGGTCCCCCCAGCCCCTGCGACCTGGTAACACAGGACCGCAGAGCGGGGTTAGAAACCGGCCTGCGGCATGTACTGCTGACCCCCGGCACAGCTGAACTCTGACCCGGCGCTCCAGCTGATTCCGACGTACCCGGCGTAATCTCGCGACGTCCTCTCGCGAGACTACCACCGGCACTCCTCCGATCCTGCTGCCTCGGTCCCGCACGCTCCACAGAAGCCTGAGAGAACTTCCTCTTCTGTGACCTCAATCTTCGGCTCTTCTCGCGAGAACCCGATGCCGCCGCCTCCTCCCTCAGCTCCGGCCGCTCCGAAACTTCACTCCGCTCCACACCAGCAGGGGCGAAAACTGCGTCTTCTCCTCGATCTTGGGCACGCTCCACATCTGTCACCGATGCCTCCACCTCCATCTGGGAAACCGGGACACGCAGCTGCGCCAGACAATCCTGGATCCACGCCGGGGCACCATCCTCCGCAGCTCTAGACGCCAACTCGATCATCAGGAAATCCATCTTCAAGGTAAGCAGCACACAGGATCCGGCTCCACAGGCAGGTTCAAGTTCAAGACAAGCCCCAGCCTGCGGAGCACGGCTAGTTATAGCCCCCTCCACATACGCATAAGCCAATCAGCGGCAATCTCCATGGCTCCGCTAATCTTCCTCAATACCCTGGGCCCACATAGGCTAAAATTCCCACCAATTGCAGGGTGATCACTGGGCAGAAATATTCCTCTGCCCAGTGATCCCACAAAAGCGGGAAACCCTTTTCCCGCCAAAATACCTAACAAATAACCCATCTATCACATGTACAATTTACCACAGGTCAAATAACCCTAGGCAAATGCCTGTATGGCCATGTGTCCCCCTCCATAATGTCCGGGGGCCCTTCAGGACGGATCCATTTGACTTACAGACTTATTTTGACTAAGTGTATGCAGACGGATCCGTACTGAACGGATACCATCGTTTGCATTTATAGGTGCGGATCCGTCTATGCAATTACCAGACGGATCCGCACCTAACGCAAGTGTGAAAGTAGCCTTAAAAAGTGAAAGTTTGATTTATGATTATTATTCTGTCCCATTACTTTTGGTCGCTTAACAAGTGGGAGGCAAACTGTTGTAATTCCTGCACCGTTCACCTGATTTGGATGTAAATACCCTCAAATTAAAGCTGACAGTCTGCCGTTAAAGCACATCTTGTTTGTTTAATTTCAAATCCATTGTGGTGGTATATAGAGCCAAAAATTTTAGAATTGTGTTGATGTCCCAATATTTATGGACCTGACTGTATAGTGATAAATGCTATGTGCCCACTTATATAGCATTCCCCTATGCCTTCCCCCTTTATATAGTGCGTCATGCTCAGTGGCCCTTATACAGTGATAAATGTTCTGTACCTCCCAAGCTCATTGCATATATACAGCACCAGAACCAAACACAGTACAGTGTGAAACTACAGCTCCCAGTATGTCCTCAGTTGTCTTGAGCTTCTTGTTTTAACAACCTATCCAACCCACCCTAATAACTACTACAAACTCCTCTCAGTGCCACACTGTGCCCTAAATATAATAGCATCATAAACTGTGCCCTAAATATAGTAGCATCATACACTGTGCCCTAAATATAATAGCATCATACACTGTGCCCTAAATATAATAGCACCATACACTGTGCCCTAAATATAATAGCACCATACACTGTGCCCTAAATATAATAGCACCTGTAGAAAGGCACAAGGGACCATCATAGATGAAAGATATGTGTCACCGAGGTTCCTGGCCTCGGTGAAGTAGGAGCCAGTAGTGCATATGTCCGCAGAAGTTGCTGATGGACACTTTGGTAGTTAGCATAGCTGTGAAAAGCTAATCCGGGACGGCTCTTACTGGGAGTAGCCATAGTGCTGGGCGGGTGGCTACTCCCCACAGTCCAGGCCGGGTTTTGTACTGGCTTACAAAAAGTCAGCCAGCAGGGTCAGGTGGGGTGTGTGTGATTACCCGGCTGGCGGTGGAGCTCTGGATAGTTGGGTGTTATTTGAGCTGAGCTGAGAGGGTCTCTGCCGAGAGACGGAGGACAAAGCAAGAACCCCCTTCACTCCATGGGGATTACGGTACTGTGCCTTAATAATACCTGTGTGATGTCACCAGATACGGGACTGAATTCTTTTTTTCTTTAAGTGTCGGCTGGAGTAAGCCGATCACTGCCGCCTGTTGACTTGTTGTGTGCCAACAATAAAATACATTTATTACTTTAATTTTCACCGAATAAAGGCTGCTGTGTATTTATCTGAAGGCTACCATTTAGGAAATCCCTACACACCATACACTGTGCCCTAAATATAATAGCATCATACACGGTGCCCTAAATATAATAGCATCATATACTGTGCCCTAAATATAATAGCATCATACACTGTGCCCTAAATATAATAGCATCATACACGGTGCCCTAAATATAATAGCATCATACACAGTGCCCTAAATATAATAGCTTCATACACTGTGCCCTAAATATAATAGCATCATACACTGTGCCATATAATAGCATCTTACACTGTGCCCTAAATATAATAGCTTCATACACTGTGCCCCTGAATACAATCTTGTCACATGCTCTGTGGCCCAATACATAATGCCACATGATGTGCCCCTATAATGTGGTACATGCTCTGGGCCCCTTAATATAGTGTTACATGGCAATACATGGCATATTGTGCCCATACCTAAATTTTATTAAATAAAACACACCACAATAATAAATAATACACTGACTAGAGAGTGGAGGTAAACGGAACTGATTTATTAAATATAGTACCAAATACAACTCACTTAAACTTTTAAGAGCCCAGTCATAAACTCAGACTCCAATAATAAATAAATATATATAACTAAAACTCAGAGTCCATCCCATCACGGGACGACTATCATTACTTCACCCAAACATCAATCACATCTCCAAAACTTACCATAGATAAGGGGCGGGCGGGAGGGGCACACAGGATCCGGCTCCACAGGCAGGTTCAAGTTCAAGACAAGCCCCAGCCTGCGGAGCACGGCTAGTTATAGCCCCCTCCGCATACGCTTAAGCCAATCAGCGGCAATCTCCAGGGCTCCGCTAACCTTCCTCAATACCCTGGGCCCACATAGGCTAAAATTCCCACCAATTGCAGGGTGATCACTGGGCAGAAATATTCCTCTGCCCAGTGATCCCACAAAAGCGGGAAACCCTTTTCCCGCCAAAAATACCTAACAATAACCCATCTATCACCATGCAGACAATTACCAACAGGTCAAATAACCATAGGCAAATGCCAGTATGGCCATGCGTCCCCCTCCATAATGTCCGGGGGCCCTTCATTCTCTGGACCACCATCCTGTATTCCCCCATGCTCTGTACCCCTTATATAGTGCTACATGCTCTGTTCCCTCTTATATAGCGAACGTGCTCTGTGCCACTATGCTGTATGCCCCTATGCTCTGTACCCCCTTATATAGTGCTACCTGCTTTGTTCCCCCTTAGATAGAGATACAAGTGCTGTGCCCACATGCTCTGTGCCCCCTTATATAGTGATACATGGTCTGTTCCCCCATGCCCATGCTCCATGGTATCCAGCAATCTAGTCCTCCTTAGGCCAGACATCACCAGCGGTTCCCTTGTCCTGCCAGTAGTGAGGTGGATGCCAATTATATCTGCGTCCACAGTACAGGGGTGTCCGTAAAACTGGGTGAATCAACCTGACAACCGGGTGCCCGGGAGAGGACTGAAGGGTGATGCCCTGTGCGGCCAAAGACTGCAATTTATTATGACAAAAAAATATTCCCATCATGCCTAGTTTGTACATAAAACATGATCAGGTGTGACAAACTCCTTTTAGGGCTCATGCAATCGACTGTATTTTTCTTCAGTGTGCTGTCTGTTGTGAAAAACACGCTGATCAATACAAGTCAATGGGGCAATGAACATATTTGTTTGTTGTCGTTTTTTTCACGGATCTATGTAGCTGATCCACAAAAGTCACCGCAGGTCCTATTCTTGTCCGTTTTTTTTTTTTTTGTTGCGGATAAGAAAAGCCCTTTCTGTTGCTGGGAGTCAGAGAAAATGTAATGCACACGGAAGCTATCCATCTATCAAGGAATGTGTCTGTGTACATGAGGCCAAGATCTTACTGTGACAGAACGCTTGAAACAGGCTTCCATACATAAAAGGGCTTGTGATGTTGGATTGAAAAGGTGTTTCTTCACATTTATTTTTAGAGTATGTTTGCTGTCACCATTAGTAATGAAGTTTTGAACAATTCGATTCGCCGAACTTCCATTCCTTACAAATTACTTTGTCACAAATCGCTTTTCATTGTATGGTGCGGGCCCAATGACTGATCGTGGCATCTGAGACTCACGTTCAAGTGCTCAAGGGGTTAATCTGGCGTTAAAAAGAAAAAAATATATACTCACCTTATTTACTTGCTCGCGGAGAGTCCATCCGCTCTCATCTTGATTGAACAAACTCCATCAAATGACCTGTGTCGAACGTGATGGTGTCACCACGTGATCACGCTGGCCGTGCGCAGTGACGTCATCACTGAACAAGTGGATGAGGTCAGTATAATTTTTTTTTTTTTCCAGCCACCATTTTAGGAAAAATCTATCTGTTACCACAAAGCGCAAGGAAATTAGGCTTTTGCGGCAAATCAAATTTTTACTAAACTTCGGATTGAATTCCGCTTCATATGCTTTTATTCGCTCAACACTAGTCACCATCCATTTTCTTGTGTATCTGTACACTAGTGTCGATCAGCTGGTCTGTATCCACCATATACCAGCACTGGAAGGATCTGCATCCAGGAGCTGAATTTACAATATATAGGACTATTCAGTGTGGAAGGGAAATGCACCACCTAGTGGATACTCACAGTACTGCAGTATCTTAAAGGGGTTTTCCAGTAATACAGGGAGTGCAGAATTATTAGGCAAGTTGTATTTTTGAGGATTTATTTTATTATTGAACAACAACCATGTTCTCAATGAACCCAAAAAACTCATTAATATCAAAGCTGAATATTTTTGGAAGTAGTTTTTAGTTTGTTTTTAGTTTTAGCTATTTTAGGGGGATATCTGTGTGTGCAGGTGACTATTACTGTGCATAATTATTAGGCTACTTAACAAAAAACTAATATATACCCATTTAAATTATTTATTTTTACCAGTGAAACCAATATAACATCTCAACATTCACAAATATACATTTCTGACATTCAAAAACAAAACAAAAACAAATCAGTGACCAATATAGCCACATTTCTTTGCAAGGAAACTCAAAAGCCTGCCATCCATGGATTCTGTCAGTGTTTTGATCTGTTCACCATCAACATTGCGTGCAGCAGCAACCACAGCCTCCCAGACACTGTTCAGAGAGGTGTACTGTTTTCCGTCCTTGTAAATCTCACATTTGATGATGGACCACAGGTTCTCAATGGGGTTCAGATCAGGTGAACAAGGAGGCCATGTCATTAGATTTTCTTCTTTTATACCCTTTCTTGCCAGCCACGCTGTGGAGTACTTGGACGCGTGTGATGGAGCATTGTCCTGCATGAAAATCATGTTTTTCTTGAAGGATGCAGACTTCTTCCTGTACCACTGCTTGAAGAAGGTGTCTTCCAGAAACTGGCAGTAGGACTGGGAGTTGAGCTTGACTCCATCCTCAACCCGAAAAGGCCCCACAAGCTCATCTTTGATGATACCAGCCCAAACCAGTACTCCACCTCCACCTTGCTGGCGTCTGAGTCGGACTGGAGCTCTCTGCCCTTTACCAATCCAGCCACGGGCCCATCCATCTGGCCCATCAAGACTCACTCTCATTTCATCAGTCCATAAAACCTTAGAAAAATCAGTCTTGAGATATTTCTTGGCCCAGTCTTGACGTTTCAGCTTGTGTGTCTTGTTCAGTGGTGGTCGTCTTTCAGCCTTTCTTACCTTGGCCATGTCTCTGAGTATTGCACACCTTGTGCTTTTGGGCACTCCAGTGATGTTGCAGCTCTGAAATATGGCCAAACTGGTGGCAAGTGGCATCTTGGCAGCTGCACGCTTGACTTTTCTCAGTTCATGGGCAGTTATTTTGCGCCTTGGTTTTTCCACACGCTTCTTGCGACCCTGTTGACTATTTTGAATGAAACGCTTGATTGTTCGATGATCACGCTTCAGAAGCTTTGCGATTTTAAGAGTGCTGCATCCCTCTGCAAGATATCTCACTATTTTTGACTTTTCTGAGCCTGTCAAGTCCTTCTTTTGACCCATTTTGCCAAAGGAAAGGAAGTTGCCTAATAATTATGCACACCTAATATAGGGTGTTGATGTCATTAGACCACACCCCTTCTCATTACAGAGATGCACATCACCTAATATGCTTAATTGTTAGTAGGCTTTCGAGCCTATACAGCTTGGAGTAAGACAACATGCATAAAGAGGATGATGTGGTCAAAATACTCATTTGCCTAATAATTCTGCACGCAGTGTAATTGCTTTTAATCTAAATGTCTGCAAACTGCCTCCAGTCCCCTTTGCTGCCTCCGCTATGTCCATGTTCTGGTCCCCTGAGTGTGTACATCAGTTGCTGTATGGGCATAATCACATGCTCCGCTGCAGCTTCAGCAGTGATGTTGTCGCAACCAGCATGTCACCATGCATCGAGCATTTGACCAGGCACATGCAGCAGTGGATGACAATCCATGGACCGGAACATGGGCACAGTGGAGACAATGCAGAGGACTAAAGGCATTAGAGTAAATGTAATTATTACCAGAAAACCCCTTTAACCCCTTTCTGACACAGTCATTGTTCACCTTCCTGATACAGCCTAATTTTGCAAATCTGATGTGTATCACTTTATGTGGTAATAACTTTGTAATGCTTTTACTTATCCAGCCGATTCGGAGAATGTTTTCTGATGACACATCGTACATTTTAAGGACCAAAGTCACTTTGAGGGGCTTACATAATAGAAGCCACCCATAAATTACCCCATTTTAGAAACTACGCACCTCAAATTATTCAAGAATTATTTTACAAACATTGTTACCCCTGTAGGTGTTCCACAAGCATTAAAGGAAAATGGTGGTGAAATTTTTCAAAAAAAACTTTTTTCTGCAGAATTTTCCATTTTAATGTGTTTTCTTCTTGTAACACAGCAAGGGTTAACATCAAAACAAAGCTTAATATTTTCAATATTTATTACCTTCATTCTGCAGTTTACAGGAACACCCTATATGTGCTTGTATACTGCTGTATGGGTACAGCACAGGGTTCAGAAGGGAAGGAGTGCCATATGCCTTTGGAGGGCAGATTTTGCTGGAATAGTTTTTGGGCACCATTTTGCGTTTGAAGAGACCCTGAGGTACCCCATACAGTAGGAACACCCAAAAAGTGAACCCATTTTAGGAACTACAATCTTCAAAGAATTTATTGAGGGGAGTAGTGAGTGCTTTGTACCCATGGGCATTTCATAGAAACACTTGGCTGTGAAAATGAAAAATTCAATTATTTCCAATAAAATGTTGCTTTAGCCCAGGATTTTTTATTTTCACAAGGGGTAAACGAGTAAAAGCACCCCACAATTTGTTACACATTTTCTACTGAATATGGCAACACCCCATATGTGGTTGTAGAGTGCTGTGCTGTTTGGTCACACTGCAGGGTGAAGTCAGAAGATAAAGAGCACCATGTGCATTCGAGGCCTAGTTTAGTGATTTATACTTGGGTAAGTAACTGGCTCAATAACTGGTCACTATCACTAGTGGAGTACCTCAGGAGTCAGTACTGGGCCCTATCCTCTTCAATATATTTATTAATGATCTTGTAGATGGCTTACACAGTAAAATATACATTTTTGCAGATGACACTAAACTGTGTAAAGTAATTAACACTGAAGAGGACAGTATACTACTACAGAGGGATCTGGATAGATTGGAGGCTTGGGCAGATAAGTGGCAGATGAGGTTTGACACTGACAAATGTAAGGTTATGCACATGGGAAGAAAGTCACCCGTACATACTAAATGGTAAAACACTGGTTAACACTGACATGGAAAAATGTAACACCCCAGAGTTGTGTTACTACACTCCTCTACTATCTTCTAAGCGCCTCTTATAACTTCATCTGATGTAATTTATATTATGTCCTCCAGAAATGTGCATATAAAACTATGTTAAATGTAATGGTTCATGTAATTATCCTGGTTACCAGCGGGTGGCAGCATCATTGGCAGAGATAGTCTTAACGTTATGGCAGTTCAGAGTGGAACAATCCTGTTCTATTCTGCCCCCCTTCTGGAGAGAGGTGGGCTAGTCCTTCTTCCTGCAGCAAGGGAGGAAAAAAAACCAGAGCTGGATATATAGTTTACCCCCTGTTGGGGAAAGGAGGGTTTTGAGTGGTACTCCCTCCTTAGGGAAGAAAGTAGGGGCACGTCTCCGCAAGAGACGTGGCCATATACCCAGTCTGAGCACCTTTAGCACTGCTGGATGAAGAACCAGAATCTACAGACCAACTCCAGAGTTCCAGGAAGAAAGCATCCCCTGAGAATCCATCTGTGAGATAAGTCCAGAGTCCTAGGAGAAGCCTTTTCCTCCTCAGCTAGTCGGTCCCCACCCAGCAGAAGGTACCAGATAAGTGCAGAAGCTAACCCTGCCATAGTTACAGAGCTACCATGCAGACGTTTATCCTGCAAGCTCCACGTTTAAAGAAGAAGTACTCATTCATGTCAATCATTGCCAAAACCTGCTGGGACCAAGAGACCAAGCTGTATACTGTTTGGATGCAAATTATTCCAAGTAAAACAATGTTTGAACTTCATCTAAAGGTCTGGACATAATTTATTCTGCCAAGTTCCTCTATTACTCCTATTATCACTACACTCAAATTTATTGCAAGTGAGCCGGGAGTCCGGCTGTACCCAGGTAGGAGACACCGTGACACAACTACCACCAGAGACATTATAGGCCATTACACCACTCTGGCATTCCTAATCTGGGAAGTGCGTTATAACACCTTGGAAGGGCCCTGGGATAGTTTCCTGCGCACGCTGCAATTGGCGTCACGACAAATACTGAATATTATTCACCCGTTCCTGGCCACTGCAAAAGGACCTAGGAATTTTAATAAACAGTAAACTAAACTGTAGAAACCAGTGTCAGGCAGCTACTGCCAAGGCCAATAAGATAATGGGTTGCATAAAAAGGGGAATAGATGCCTGTGATGAGAACATAGTCCTACCACTTTACAAATCACTGGTCAGACCACACATGGAGTACTGTGTACAGTTCTGGGCTCCTGTGAACAAGACAGACATAGAAGAGCTGGAGAGGGTTTAGAGGAGGGCAACTAAAGTAATAACTGGAATGGGGGAAACTACGGTACCCTGAAAGATTATCAAAATTAGATTAATTCACTTTAGAAAAATGACGATTGAGGGGAGATTTAATTACTATGTATAAATATATCAGGGGTCAGTACAGAGATCTCTCCCATCCCCAGGACTGTGACTGTGACGAGGGGACATCCTCTGCATCTGGAGGAAAGAAGGTTTGTACACAAACATAGAAAAGGATTCTTTATGGTAAGAGCAGTGAGACTATGGAACTCTCTGCCTGAGGAGGTGGTGATGGCGAGTACAATAAAGGAATTCAAGAGGGGCCTGGATGTATTTCTGGAGTGTAATAATATTACAGGCTATAGCTACTGGAGAGGGGTCGTTGATCCAGGGAGTTATTTCAGGACCTGCAAAAGGACCTTTGGTGATGTTTCTGTCTGCATTCAGCAGGACCTGCGCTGACGTCGCCGCGCTCACCACTGAGCGCGATTACGTCACCAAATGTCCTTTTGCAGATCCTGAAAGAAGAAGCAAGAAGAGGATGCCGGCTGCCCAATCAATTGGAACAGGTAAGTAAAAAAAAATGTTATTTTTTAACACCGCAATCTACATTTTACTAAGCATTCTGTATTAGGAATGCTAATATTTTCCCTTACAACCATGTTATTATAAGGGAAAATATAAAAATCTACAGAATACCTAACCCAAACCCGAACTTCAGTGAAGAAGTTCGGGTTCGGGTCTGGGTACCACATTAAGTTTTTTATCACGCGCGTGCAAAGTGCATTGCACTCACACGGAAAAAACTGAAGAGTGCAACGCAATCGCATACAAAACTCACCCCACTCGCAGGCAAAATCGCACGATTTTCCCACTACACACCCGCATCCTATCTGGCCCTCACTCGCGACGCCCGTGTGAAAGATGCCTAAAAGTACACCATGCATATCTATGGCCCAATGTGATGATTTACGCATCTTTTGCTGACAACTGTAGAGGCTCTTGGGTAAAATAATAAGTGGAAACTCTAAGATATGAACCCATTTTGGAAACTGCCCATCAAGATAATGATGTCACGGATGTAATAGGGGAGAACACCAAGAGACAACAAGAAGGAAGGGTAAAGACACTAGGCCTCAACGCTAGGGAAGGAAAAGGGCCACTACCTATAAAACCCTGCTCCTGGCCCTAACTCCTATCCGTATGGGCACCTCTCGATGGTAGAGATTCCCATACACAGGAACCCAGAAAACCCTGGTGACCCTCGGATGCCCTAAAAGTAATGACAGATTTGAGACAACCTGTTCCTTTCCTGGTGAAGGAACTAACGTCTCGCTGAGGCCTAGTGAACAACCAGAGGGGGGGGGGGGGAATACAAAACACAACAAGCGGGACACTTAACTTCTGAGGATGATGGATGAACAGGACATCAACACGAACCACACTCCAGCTCTTCTAAAACCAAATGAAGCTATCCAGAGCAAGGAGTGATGGGTAAAGTCAGACTAAATAGGGATGGGTAAAGGTCACATGATCTACACCTGAACAGGAGGTGTGGACATACCAGCAACACACAGACAAAGTGAAACCAAAAGAGGCTGTCAGATCACTAATGTGCAGATAATCTTTCAGACCCTCTAAGACCTGTCACAGGTGTGACAATTGAGTTGTGGATTAAGCATTTTGATAGAACAGATATTGTGCAAATGAAAATTGAAAGTGCCCAATATGTTGTGCTAGGCTGGTGCTGGTGAGACCCACACCACACTACTTGAATCCATAGGTGGTTTCTTCTTGGTACAGAAATGGCATAAATGTGGAAGTAAGCTGCTGTATTTGCGCAAGGTAGGGGTCAGAAGGAATGGAGCACCGTTTGGGTTTTGAAGCATGGATTTTGCTGGAATGTTGGCATTGAACAGCCTCTTACCAGTACTGCCATTCTCTGAGAACCATACGTTTATTTTTCTCTCAACAAAGCTATATGAGGGCTTATTTTTTAAGGGATAATGCCATTATCATTGGTACCATTTTGGGGTACATATGTTTTTTTTAAATCACTTTTTACTTCGCTTTTTGGGAAGTAGGATAAAGAAATGCAGAAACTCTGTCATTGCTTTTTGGGTTTTGTTACTGCAGCAAACATCATGTGGGAAAAATGTCATGTTATCTTTATTTTCCTGGTCAGTATGATTACAGAGATACCAATTTTCTATAGCTTTTTTTTAAGTTTTACCACTTTTACAAAGAAAAAAAAATCTAGTTTTTGTGTCAACATTTTCTGAAAGGCATATTTCTAAAAACAAATTTCTGGCAATGGTCTTGTGTGAGCGCATATTTTTTGCGGGATGAGGTAAATTTTCATTCACTGAATTATACCAGAATGGAACCAGAAGGTAATTACAGAAATAGTTAATGCAAACAATGTTTCAATTTTTCATCTTACTCTACCCACTTTTCCAAAGCCTCCTGAAATACCCCCACATCCATTCACCCAGCAGGGAACTATTCATCTCTCCCTCCATCTTACCTTCTCATCTGATCGCTTGCACAAACCTGGTTGGCAACGTAAAACACTTCCTTCCCAAACGCACACAGATACCTCATGCCCTCTCTTATTCTTACCTACTAACACTTTCTCTGCTTCTCCTTATTGCTGGTGATATCTCTCCAAATCCAGCTTCCCCCTCAGAAAATCCCTGCTATCATCTCTACCTCCTACTACAAATCTCCTTCTACAGATTTCTGCAACCCCATTCCTCTGACCCCTGCTGCTTTGGTTCCTCTTGCAGGAGCATTATGGAATGCACGCTCTATAACAAACTGTCTTACATTCATGATCTTTTCATCTCTCAAAAACTTTCCTTTCTGGGTCTCACAGAAACATGGCTGACACCTTCTGACACCTCCTTCCCTGCTGCACTCTCATATAGTGGATTTCATTTCACTCACACCCCCCCTCGGCTGCAAACATGGTGGAGGAGTTGGTCCTCTCCTATCAGACACCTGCTCCTACAGCCCAACTCCACTGCCACCCTCCATTACGCTCACTTTATTTGAAGTACACTCTTTTCACATCTACTCTCCCTCCAACCTTCAAGTATCTGTCATTTACCGCCCCCCAGGCCCAGCCACCATCTTTCTTGACCACTTTAACACCTGGCTACTACACTTTATTTCTGCCGACATCCCCACTTTCATCATGGGTGACTTCAACATCCCTATTGACACCTGCCACTCAGCCGCCTCTAAACTCCTATCACTCTCTTCCTCCTTCGGCCTCTCACAGTGGTCTTCCGCTCCCACCCACAGAGTTTATTCACACTCTGGATCTTATCTTTACCCGCCTCTGCTCCCTATCTAACCTTTCTAATTCGTCTCTCCCTCTATCCGACCACAACCTACTCACCTTCTCTTCATTGGTCCCTTCTGCTGCTCCGCCGGTCCACACACTAGCACACCCCCCCCCCCCCCCCCCCCCGCAGGAACCTGAAACATCTCGACTTTCGCTTGCTTTCTGACTCTCTTCTGCCTCTCTATACTATTTGTTCCCTCCAAGACCCAGATGCTGCCACCACCCTATATAACACCACAATAAGTACAGCTCTGGACACTGTTGACCCCCTCACACACAACTAAACCTGAAAAATCAACAGACAACCCTGGCACACCAACCTGACCAAAAAACTCAGACAAGCTTCCAGGGCTGCTAAGCGGCGATGGAAGAAATCCCATTCTAAAGATAAATTCACCGCATACAAGCAATCCCTCCTCATATTCAAATCCTCACTCACTGATGCAAAACAGGCCTACTTCTCATCTCTCATATCTTCCCTGACCCACAGCCCTAAACAACATTTTAACACTTTTAACTCCCCCAGCGCCCCCACCCTCTCCTCTCATCTCAGCTGAAGACTTTGCCGCATACTTCAAACAATAGTCAACATCAGAGAAAGCTTCAGTACACAGTCCCCACAGCCCCTCTACACAACTGCTCAGTCCTCTTCTCCCAAAACCCACTTCTCCACAAAAGGAAAACTCTCCACTCTACTCTCCAGATCACATCTTACCACCTGTGCACTTGACCAAATCCCATCCCACCTCATCCCTAACCTCACCACAGTGTTTATCCCAGCCCTAACTCATCTCTTCAACGTATCACTAACCTCTGGTGTCTTCCCCTCTGCTTTTAAACATGCTACCATTACACCCATCCTCAAAAAACTTTCACTTGAACCTTTGTCCAGTTATCGGCCCATATCACTTCTTCCGTATGCCTCAAAGCTACTTGACCAACATGTCCATTCGGAACTGTCCTCTTACCTCTCCTCCTGCTCCTTCTTTGATCGGCTACAATCTGGCTTCCGACCCCACCACTCGACTGAGACTGCCCTTACCAAAGTCACCAATGACCTACTAACAGCCAAAACCAAAAAACATTACTCTGCCCTCCTTCTCCTTGACCTGTCCTCTGCTTTTGACACTGTTGACCACTCCCTTCTGTTGCAAACTCTCTCATCTCTTGGCATCACTAACCTGGCCCTCTCCTGGATCACATCATACCTCACAAACCGGACGTTTAGCGTCTCCCACTGTCACACCACCTCCTCGTCTCATTCCCTCTCTGTTTGTGTCCTGCAAGGCTCTGTCTTAGGATCCCTGCTCTTCTCTATTTACACTTTTGGCCTGGGACATCTCATAGAGTCCCATGGCTTTCAGTGTCACTCTTATGCTGACGACACACTAATCTACCCTTCTGGTTCAGACATCACCACCTTATTATCCAGAATCCCACAATGTCTATCTTCTATATCATCATTCTTCTCCTCTCGCTTTCTAAAACTTAACATGGATAAAACAGAATATACAACAGACCTATCTATCACGATCAACGGCTGCACACTCTCCCCGGTCAACCAAGTCTGCTGCCTTGGAGTGACCTTGGATTCTGCCCTCTCCTTCCGACCGCACATCCAAACCCTTTCCACCGCCTCAAACTCAAAAACATCTCCCGCCTCAAACTCAAAAACATCTCCCACATCCGCGCTTTCCTCAACTTTGAATCTGCGAAAATGCTTGTACATGCCCTCATCATTTCCCTTCTAGACTACTGCAACATTCTCCTCTGTGGCCTTCCATCTAGCACTCCCGCACCCCTCCAATGTATCCTCAACTCTGCTGCCCGACTAATACACAATCTCACCCTGTTTGTTACTCCTCTGCCTCTCCCCTCTGCCAATCTCTTCACTGGCTCCCCATTGCCCAGCAAATTCAGTTTAAAATACTAACAAATACACACAAGGCCGTCCACAACCTGTCCCCTCCCTACATCTCTGAGCTACTTTCCCAATACACCTCCACATGCAATTTCCGATCCTCATAAGACCTCCTTCTCTCCTCTCCTCTTGCCACAATCGCCTCCATGATTTCTCCCGTGCATCCCCCACACTCTGAAACTCGCTACCCCAACATATCAGACTCTCACCGACAGTGGATTCCTTCAAAAGAAACCTAAAAACCCACCTCTTCAGACAAGCCTACAACCAGTGACCCTGCTGCCTCTATACCGCCATCACCAGCTTCACCCTCACCTACTGTGTCCTTCTCCCATACCATGTAGATTGTAAGCCCTCACGGGCAGGGCCCTCTCTCCTTCTGTACCAGTTTGTAACTTGTCTTGTTTATGCTTAGTGCAATCGTCTTTATTATGTAATAATAAACGCTTTAATAATAAATAATAATAATAATAATAATAATATTTTTATATGTCTATTTAAAAAAAAAACAACTGTTTTTGTGTGTTGCCATTTCTCTGGCAACTGCCTTGTGTGAGGGCATGTTTTCTGCGGGATGAGGTGATGTTTCCATTTTAGGATACATATGGGGTCATTTACTAAGCTGAAATGTGCCTATATTAGGTGTATTAAACGCGCAGATTGCGGTGCAACAACTATCTGTTGCGCCGCAATCTGCGACTTCGCCCCGCTCACGTGAGGTCTAAATAAGTGGGCGTCTCTTCACAATTTCAGCAGAACTAGCCCCAGCTTAGGGCTTTATTAAGACCGGCGTCTAAAACGCTGGACTTAATAAATGTGCCCCATAGTACTTTTTGATCGCTCAAAATTACGCTTTTTGTGAGGCAAGGTGAGCAAAATAGTGGCTTTTCTGGCACTATTAAAAAAAAAATTATTTCTCCTGAAGGAATAGATCATGTGATGCTGTCATGATACCTAATATGTCTATTTATATATATTTATTTATTTTTGACATTTGTTAATCGCTTGATGAAGGGAAAGGGGCGTCCTTTTTTACACTTTTATTTTCTTTTGTTTTTATGAAACACTATGGGACTTTTGAGGGCCTGATCCCTTTTTCAATGCTGTACAATACATGCTCCTATTTTTGGACGGTCGTTATTCACAGGCCGTTAAATAACGACGCCCATTTTTCACTGGTGTTTGAATGTAGCCCAGGGGGTTATTCACATGGCTTGTTTTACCGCAGAATTTTGGCGCAGACGTGCCCTTTCTGCCTCCCATTAATTTCAATGGGAGGCAGCGCAGAGGATCACTGAGCAGTGGCTTAAAACAGCGGCGGCTTAAAGCCATGGCTGCACCGAAAACAAACATGTCTACGATCCTTAGTGCTGCCTCCCATTGAAATTAATGGGAGGCAGAAAGGACGTGGCCGTCAGTAGATCTTCAGTGAAATTTTAGTGTGGTTCTTTGCTCCAAAATTTCACAGTAAAACCTGCCATTTGAACGGTCCCTTACAATTTTCCGTATAACAGCTCTGTGGTGCATAAGGCCTTACACTTTTGACACATTATTCAGCGCAGGCCTATGTAATGCTTTTACTGTAACCTGATGATCAATAGCTTCAAGTCATAGCGTTGCCAAGATGCAGAGCAAACTTCTCCTAAGAAAGATAAACAGCTACTGGCATACAGGATATGCACATCTGCTTTGTTTAGCTGTAGGAGATTTATTGGATGGTGGAAGGATAGCGAAAGACGGGAACAGTAGAAGTTGAATTTAGTTCTGCCAAGCTCCAGGATGATCTTAGGTAATGGTCAAATTGGAAGGTAAAAGGAAGTGGTACACTCAGTTTAAAGGGAATGTATCACCTATATGTATTTAATAATTAATATCTGCTAGTGAAAATTAGTCTCTGATTCTAATCAGTTTTTTTTTTTTTTCCTGTAGATTTTTTTTATTCTATACTGAACATGACTATTGGGGCAACCATGTTGCCTGAGCTGCTGTTAACTGCATTCAAAGATATGCCTAAAACAGCCACGCAGACCATAGGCACAGCAGACAGGAGATGTTTGTAGACATGTTCTGTGACCAGTGCAGAGGTCATTGTCCATGGTGGATGGTGGATCCTGTGTTTATTACCTTTTTATTGTAATCCTGTATATTGATGATAAGGAGACTATTGAAAAGTCATCCGTACAGAAGAGGAAACATCATCCTATTATAAGGGTTAGGCCTCTTGCACACGAACGTTGTGTACCCATGGCCTTAATGCAGTCCGTATACAGTGGGTCCGCAATACATGGGCACCAGCCCGTGTGCACTCCACATCAAGGATGCGGACCCATTCACTTGAATGGGTCCGCAATCACGGAGATGCGGAACGGAAGCACAGATCGGAAATACATGGAAGCACTACGGAGTGCTTCCGTGGTGTTTCTGTCCGTGCCTCCGCACCGAAAAAAAATAGAACTTGTTCTATTCTTATGCAGTGCGGACGGATCACGGACCCATTCAAGTTGAATGGGTCTTGATCTGTCCCAGCCTCCGCACGGACGTTGCCTGTGCATTAGGGACCCCAAATTGTGGTCCCCAATGCACGGAACAGATGCACAACGTTCGCGTGCAAGATGCCTTAGTGTCCAGTGTTTCTTTAATAGATAGATTAAAAAATTATTGAATAAATTAAATTCTTTAAAAAATAAATAATTTAGAAAAATTATTTAAACAATAAGTTCAGATTTTTTTGAATACACATTCCCTTTAACCACAAACAAAATAAGAATTAATGTACTCTAATTACATTTATTGTGATCTTGACTACAACCATTGTGCAGATAATTAGGCATAGTTTCAAAGATATGTGCACTTTTTTTAAACCTATCTTAGGCCTCATGCACACAAACATATTTTGTTTTCGTGTCCGTTCCGTTTTTTGGCGGATAGGATGTGGACCAATTCATTTCAATGGGTCTGCAAAAAATGCAGACAGCACATCATGTGCTGTCCGCATCCGTATGTCTGACTGTAGCCCCGCAAAAAAGATAGAACATGTCCTATTCTTGTCCGTTTCATGAACAAGGATAGGCATTGTTACAAAGGACCTGCAAAAAAAAAGGATACAATACAGATGCCAAACGAACGTCATCCATATTTATTTACGGATCCGTGTTTTAAGGACTGCAAAACACATACGGCCGTGTGAATGTAGCATTTTGTAACCATTTGTATTTTGTGGTCCGCAAAACGCGGATCTGCAAAAAATACGGATAATGTCTATGTGACATCCGTGTTGCATCTGTTTTTTTGGCGGACCTATTGTAACAATGCCTACTTTGTCCAAAAGACAGACAACAATAGGACATGTTCTATCTTTTTTGCAGGGCTGCAGAACAGACATACGGATCGCGTGGTGTCCGCATTTTTTGCAGCCCGATTGAAATAAATTAGTCCACATCCGATCTGCAAAAAATGTGGTTCAGATGCGGAGCAAAAATATGGTCATGTGAATGGGGCCTTAAAGGGGTTGGGCCACTAATATAAATGCTTCCCGACCAACAGATATCGCTGTTATATCACCTTCCACAAATACCAGCATTTCTCAATACAGCCTTAGGCCTCTTTCACACTACCGTTTTTTTTTTCCGTTTTGCGGTCTGTTTTTTGCGGTCCGTATACGGTCCGTATACGGAACCATTCATTTCAATGGTTCCGCAAAAAAAACGGAATGTGTTCCATATGCATTCCGTTTCCGTATTTCCATTTTTCCGTTCCGTTGAAAGATAGAACATGTCCTATATTTGGCCGCAAATCACGTTCCTTGGCTCCATTCAAGTCAATGGGTCCGCAAAAAAAAGGAACACATACGGAAATGCATCCGTATGTCTTTCGTTTCCGTTCCGTTTTTTCTGAACCATCTATTGAAAATGTTATGCCCAGCCCAATTTTCTCTATGTAATTACTGTATACTGTATATGCCATACGGAAAAACGGAACGGAAAAACGGAACGGAAACACAACGGAAACAAAAAAACGGAAAAACGGATCCGTGAAAAACGGAACGCAAAACACTGAAATGGACATACTGTAGTGTGAAAGAGGCCTTAAAGGAGTTATCCAGGAAAATATATTTATGGCATCCTCAGAATAGGTCATCAGTATCAGATCTGTGGGGGTGCGACACCCGGGACCCCCGCCGATCAGCTATTAGAAGAGACCTTGAGCGCCGCAGCCTCTTCCTAGGCCAATGATGTCACTGTACATCAGTCACATGGCCTAGTTGCAGCTAAACCCCATTCAAGTCAATGGGGCTGAGCTGCAATACCAAGCATTGCCACTATACGATGTACGGTGCTGTCTTTGGAAAGCTGGCGGGAGCCTGCATTGCTCACATGAGCTCCTGTGAGCACAGCCGCAACCTGAAACAGTTGATCAATGGGGATGCCGGGACTTGGACCCCCACTGATGTTATAATGATGACTTATCCTGGGAATAAGTTATCATTATCTTTTCCAGGATAACCCCTTTAATCTAAAGTCATTAGCCTACCATTGCGCCCTGTGGCAAATCATATTCAGTTCCTGTAGGTTATGTCCTGCATTGCAGCCTTGTAATGTAGGACAAACAATTGTTATTGGTAAGAACAAGGGATGTGGTTAGTGTCACGTGAACTGCTGATGCCAGGGCACATCTCACTGCATGATCGGACAGCAGACACATAACAAATCAAGAAATAGGATTCAAGAATGGGGGATAAGAGAAAACTGCAAATGAAGTAAATTTGAAAAAATAAATAAAAATACTAATGAGAAATGGAAGCTAGAGTACTTGATTTTTAAAAGTAGTTGCTGGCACAACCCCTTTAATTGATTAAATATATCTAAAATAAGAAAAAAAGATAGGAATCTTGTATGAAAATAGTTTTAATCAAAGGGAGTCTGTCACCACAATTTGACATTATAGACCGCTTACATAGCGCTGTAGTATAACTATACATCATGAGTCAAATGGTACCTTTGTTGTGTTGTTTTGAAGTTGAACAGATGCAAAATCGCTGTTTTATTGAAATGTAAATGAGGGCTCGCAAGTGCCCAGGGGCGGTGTTCGGGCTGTAAGTGCCCAGGCCGGTCTGTCTTCTTCTCACATAACTCCTCCCCAGCCTGCTGCTTGGCTACAGCGATATGTAAGCGGTCTATAATGTCAAATTGTGGCGACAGACTCCCATTGAAAACATCCTACTGTTTTGAGTACACTGCTCATGCAGATCAGTTTTTTTTTGTGGTTATATAATACAGACAAATTAGAAAATGCTATTTTTCAGTTATTCTCAAAAGAGTGCTTCAGTTCACATGATCACTGTGGGTTCGGTAACGAAAAAGTAAAATGAAGAACATACTGTACAGGTAGGGAGAAAAATGGGTTGAGATTACATTGTCACATCCATTTTTGCAAATAGCAAATTTTCCTTTGAATTAATCCCTGAAAATTGTTTGAGAATAACATGCATGCAAAATACACTGAACAAAAATATAAATGCAACACTTTCGGTTTTGCTCCCATTTTTTGCATGAGCTGAACTCAAAGATCTGAAACATTTTCTACATACACAAAAGACCCATTACTCTCAAATATTGTTCACAAATCTGTCTAAATCTGTGTTAGTGAGCACTTCTCACAGGTGTGGCATATCAAGGTGCTGATTAGACAGAATGAATATTGCACAGGTGTGCCTTAGACTGCCCACAATAAAAGGCCACTCTGAAATGTGCAGTTTGATCACACAGTACAATGCCACAGATAGTGGTGGTGGGGGGCGGGGGGAGTCAGAAAACCAGTCAGTATCTGGTGTGGCCACCATTTGCAACACATCTCCGTCACATAGAGTTGATCAGGTTGTTGATTGTGGCCTGTGGAATATTGGTCCACTCCTCTTCAATATCTGTGCGAAGTTGCAGAATATTGGCAGGAACTGGAACACGCTGTCGTATACGCCGATCCAGAGCATCCCAAACATGCTCAATGGGTGACATGTCCGGTGAGTATGCTGGCCATGCAAGAACTGGGATGTTTTCAGCTTCCAGGAATTGTGTACAGATCCTTTCAATATGGGGCCGTGCATGATTATGCTGCAACATCAGATGATGGTCGGGGATGAATGGCACAACAATGGGCCTCAGGATCTCGTCACGGTATCTCTATGCATTCAAAATGCCATCAATAAAATGCATCTGTGTTCGTAGTCCATAGCATACGCCTGCCCATACCATAACCCCACTGCCACCATGGGCCACTCGATCCACAACGTTGATGTCAGTATACCGCTCACCCACACAACGCCACACATGCTGTCTCCCATCTGCCCTGAACAGGAAAACCGGTACTCATCCGTGAACAGAACGCCTCTCCAACGCGCCAGATGCCATCGAATGTGAGCATTTGCCACTCAAGTCGGTTACAACGACGAACTGCAGTCAGGTCCAGACCCCGATGAGGACGACGAGCATGCAGATGAGCTTCCATGAGACGGTTTCTGACAGTTTGTGCAGAAATTCTTTGGTTATGCAAACCGATTGTTGCTGCAGCTGTCCGGGTGACTGGTCTCAGACGATCATGGAGGTGAACATGTTGGATGTGGAGGTCCTGGGCTGTTGTGGTTACACGTGGTCTGCGGTTGTGAGGCCGGTTGGATGTACTGCCAAATTCTCTGAAATGCCTTTGGAGACGGCTTATGGTAGAGAAATGAATATTCACTGCACAGGCAACAGCTCTGGTAGATATTCCTGCAGTCAGCATGCCAATTGCACGCTCCCTCAAGCGTTGCGACATCTGTGGCATTGTGCTGTGTGATCAAACTGCACATTTTCGAGTGGACTTTTATTGTGGGCAGTCTAAGGCACACTTGTGCAATATTCATGCTGTCTAATCAGCACCTTGATATGCCACACCTGTGAGGTGGGATGGATTATCTCGGCAAAGGAGAAGTGCTCACTAACACAGATTTAGACAGATTTGTGAACAATATTTGAGAGTAATGGGTCTTTTGTGTGTGTAGAAAATGTTTCAGATCTTTGAGTTCAGCTCATGCAAAATGGGAGCAAAACCAAAAGTGTTGCGTTTATATTTTTGTTCAGTGTATGTACAGTTGTGAAGATGGGAACAGTTTTCCTCTGGAATATTCAAGCATATTTTTTAATACAATTCCCATGAATTGCATTAAAGGGGTTATCCCATGAGTAATGAGCGCCACAGCCTTCACACAGCACCGTACATTGTATAGCGCGTGCTTGGTATTGAAGCTCAGCTCAATTCACTTGAATGAGAATGATGTGCGCCTAGACCATGTGGCCAATGAACTTAATGTCACATGGCCAAGGAAGAGCACTCAACGAGTCAAACCTCTACTGATCTCATATTGATGACCTATCCTGAGGATTGGTCATCAATATGTAAATCCTGCAGAACCCCTTTAGGTTGAACTTCTACTTCTGTTCCTGACATAAATCCGTGGCATTTTCCAGCAGTCACCAGTAGGGAGAGCTCAGTGCATAGCGATTTTTACAGCTTCTATTAAGTTCAAGGGTAACTGTTGTGGGGTTTCGCTCTGGTAGACAGGATTAGCGGACGCAGTATAGAGGCAACAACAAGTTCTTTGGATCAAACAGTTCAGTGTTTTATTTACACTTTAGGCAAGTGACAAAACAAGCAGTCATAAACAAGCAAAAAGTCACCTTGTGGTGTTGGTGGTAATTCACACCATGCGGCAATTCTGCCTCAAAGAGTCCTTGAGCATAGCACCAACCTGTTTTCAGGTAGCAAGCCTTCATCAAGACACAAGGCTCCTAGATCCCAACACAGAGACATGACTTCTGAGCCCAACTGCCTATTTAAGGACAGCCAGGTGCTGCCAAAACCCAGATCAGCATTTAAAATCCGGTCCGTTATTTGACCTCACTCTGCTATAAATCAGCCCAGCAGCACATGCTGGGAGGAAAATACCTGTTTTCGCAGACCAAACCTCTCACTGTGTCACACTGTATACATTTCTATGCACTGGGCTCCCCCTAGTGGTGGCTGCATGCAGCCAGTTTTATAGTATACCATGTGAGGATCTGTAAGAAAGAGATTTATCAATGTGTTTATGCCAGTTGTCTGGTGTAAAAACATTAAGCAATATGGTACTCAGAAAGTGAACCATATTTTTTTTATTACAAAGTTTTGCTTTGGGGCCCCACGAGATTGGTGTGCACCCCTGTCTTTACGCCATCAATGTACGCGCTCAAATAACCACTTCTATTATGTAGTAATCATCTTTGAATATTGCTTTAAGATACGTTGCATGGAATATATCCTTCATAATGTGATTTGTCTTTGGTTACTGGAACGTCAATGTCAGCAGGTGAATAAACACCCAAGAAGGTTAGATCAAAACGACCTTCAGTTTCTACATCCGCAGCTTGTTTCCTTTAGATTACATCTATACATATGTACTGTGTAAGTCATCACTATTAGAAATGTGCAAACAAATTACTGCCATAAAACAACCACCGAACATCAGATTATACAAACTGATTTCACATAAAGTGTCACACATGTCATAAACTTAGATGAGGAGCTGGAGAGGGGTGAAACAGTACAGGAAGCTACTGGGTTTCTGGTGAAGTTCAAAAGATACGTTTGATAGCAGAGTTCTATGCAGCTTTTTATGGAGTACATATAAACCACAATCAGTTATTACATGAAGTGTTTGTACAGCATCCATTTTAAAGCAGTTTTCAAGCTGAGTCAACTGTACCTGTTGAGAAAAAACATACTAATCTGTTGCCCAACGCTCTCTTCTGCGGTGTTCCATTCCTCGTCCTGTAAACTTCTGAACAGACGGGGTCAACTGCACTGTTGCAGGCAATGACTGGCCTCAGCGGTGACATGTTCCAAAGAAGTATGTGACCCAGCCACATGTCACTGCTGGTTCACCATGCTACTTGATGACACATTACTGCTGGGTCACCCTGTTGTTTAGAGACAAGTATTGCTGGGTCATCATGCTGCTTGGGAACTCATCACTGCTGGGTCACCATGGTGCTTGGGAACTCATCACTGCTGGGTCACCATGGTGCTTGAGGAGACCTCACTGCTGGGTCACCCTGCTGCTTAGGGACATGTCACTGCTGGGTCACCCTGCTGCTTAGTGACATGTCACTGCTGGGTCACCCTGCTGCTTAGTGACATGTCACTGCTGGGTCATCCTGCTGCTTAGGGACACGTCACTGCTGGGTCACCATGCTGCTTAGGGACACGTCACTGCTGGGTCACCATGCTGCTTAGGGACACGTCACTGCTGGGTCACCATGCTGCTTGGGGGACACGTCACTGCTGGGTCACCATGCTGCTTGGGGGACACGTCACTGCTGGGTCACCATGCTGCTTGGGGGACACGTCACTGCTGGGTCACCATGCTGCTTGGGGGACACATCACTGCTGAGGCCAGTTAGTGGTGACATGTCATTGACTGCAGCGGTAGACATGACTTCATCTATCCAGAAGTTTACAGGATGGGAACCAGAAGACTGCAGAAGGGTGCCAGGAACCGGGGAGCTGGAATAGAGAATTTGGTAGTAGGCAAGTATGTTTTCTTTTCTCAAATGTTGTATCAAAATTTTTTTTCCCGCAGTGTGATGCCTGCGGCAAGACGTCAGTGAAAGGTCCGTCATTGATTTGTGTGTCTGTTTCTTTTTCTCCATGTGTCTTCCATCTTCCATTAGCACTGCTAGGCTGAAAAGGGGTATCAAGAGCATCTTCTACCAAGGAAAATCACTGATAGAACACTGATGCCACCTGTGTTCTGTCAGTAGGCTTTATTGACCCATAGACTTCAAAGAGCGTTTGGTCTGCATCATGGACTGAAGTAGCGCATGCCTCTGTTGTTTTTCCACTGAATCATTTAACTACCTGAACGATAGTGTTTTTAAAATAAAACAAAAAAAAACTGTATTAAACTCCTTGATAAGACATAAACATAATGGCTATCTATAATTAAATCCTGTTCAGGTTTATGAACCTATCAGCTGAGAAACAGCAAAGAAACATTGTACACAGGGACTTTACTGATGAGCTTCAAATCATCAATTTATCCAAATGGACTTTGACTAAAATAGAGATGGTGTACGACGTAAGGGTTTATCCTATGTTCCTGACTACAAATTTGACCTGTTTAACTGGGTCAAAGACATCAATCTTTTCATTAGAAAGCTCAAATGGCGTAAGTTTTTCCTGACAAATGACAGAGAGCAATGTCTAAAACTGGGCATTGAACAGGAGAAACTGCAAGATGTAAAATTTTTAGTGGATTTTATGGAAGAGGGGCAACGGGACATAGGGGCAGGGCTGTTTACTGACTTACGGTTGTCATCGTGAAAAAAATCCACCAATTAGTGACTATTCACCCTTAGATGCGTTTCTGACTGTGATCACGGATAAGCTTACAGTAGATCCCTGCGCACAAGTGAGTCAATTACATCTAACCTCACGCAAAGGAAACAGAAGGATCAAACCATAGTGATTAAACCCTCTGATAAGGGGGGTAACGTGCGATGGAGGAGGCAGCGGGGAGGGTGGATCAATGACCCGCCTCCCTGCCGATTTGGCAAGACCGCTGCGATGCTCTGCCTAGTGGGAGTGGTTCTAAATAGGTAAGGAGCGGCACATAGCGGCCGCGCTACGGCCGTCATAGTGCCGGAGGCTACAATAGCTGCACGCACGCCATCAGAGCCATGCAGCTTGTGTGTTACTATGTCTATTATTAAGTGTTTATACGTCTAAGCTAGCTCCTGAGGATTTGCTGGCTATGTCCAGCGATGAAACGCGTCAAGCAAAGCTAGGGATGACAAGAAGACAGTATCTCATGAGGCAATTACTAAGGGGGCATTATTAGGGACCCGTGATAGGGAGGTGACTCACGTCTGTTTTCTATTTTTTGAACAGGGTGAGACCCCTGTAGATCTACCATAGGGTGGTTGTTGCCGCTGATTTAAGTAAGCAATATCACTGGCTCAGGTTTTTAAGCAGGGCAACAATTACACAAGGCGTGGAGGCTTACTTTAGGGTCATACAAAAGGAGCATGATATTTGTTTTAGAGGTTTCTTACCCCCGCTGCCAAACCTGAACAGGATTTAATTATAAATAGCCATTATGTATATATCTTATCAAAGGAGTTTAATAAAGTTTTTTTGTTTTATTTTAAAAGTCCTGTCGTTCAGGTAGTCAAATGGGTTGTCCGAGTTAGCACTGTATATCTGATGGTCAGCAATATATAACTAAGCTAAGCAAGTTTTTGTCCAAAAAATTTTTTTTCTCATTTTCCTGGTTCTCTTCTGGCCCTTTCCTTACCTGCAATAACAACAATCTCTGCTCCTCCCCCTGCTCTGCAAAGGGAGTGAATGCAAGTGCTGCCCTGAGTGACATGTCTGCCTGCTGGGAGACTCAGCAATATGTTGTATGTGTAGGACTACAAGTCTGAGCTGTATAATGACACTGCTGATACACACAGGATCTTCCCCCTACCTGTTCTTGTGCAATGCTCTGCATAACTCCTCTGTCAGCTCCTGTGCCCATCATTTGTCTCCTCACTGCATGAAGCTACTCAGTAAAGCCTTCAGCCCTGAGTCTGTGCAGCTGAAGGGGTTAAGAATCCAGGGAGAGAGCAGACAGCTGCAGACGGCAGTGCAGGGGGGCGTGGCCAGCACAGTGACGTCTCTATCTGTTCTCTCAGGATTGTGCAGGAAACATCATCAGAGCATTGAGAGACGCTGACATCACAGGTCATGTGACCCTCAGTGAAATCTGAGAAAGCAGCAACTGGAGATAAAGTAAGTGAATTGTAAAGTCCTTACGTTTGCCTAGTTAGAAACATACGAAGAACAAAAAAATAACTCAGACAACCCCTTTAAACGATTTAATGTATTGATAGACGCAAACATACACATTTTATTTTTCAGTTAATCTTTTTTCCCACTGAGCCTATACTTGCCCGTACATCTACCATTACTTACAACTGTATACTGAAATACATAAATCAACGCCAGCTCCTAGTTGCCATAGATGTTAGATTCTGATGCATGGACCTGCCAAAATACAGCAAAATTATTAAAGGGTTTTTCCCATCTCAGACATTGATGGCATATCACTAGGATGTGCCATCAATGTCAGATAGATGTGGATCTGTCCTCTGGAACCTGCTCCATTTCTCCAGAATGGGGCCCCCAAAGTGAAGGAGGGCACTCTGTGCTCACTATTTTTGTCCTCTGATGTTTCCCCGCTGATCTTTATTGACAGGTCTCTTCTGGACACATGTCCTCATATCAAACTTGTTTTTAAAACCTTGGGGGAGATATTTATGAAACTGTATAAAAAGAAAAATTGCCTTTGTTGCCCATAGCCACCAATCACAGTACAGCTTTCATTTATCAAGCGCCCTGTAAGAAATGATAGCTGGGCTGTGATTGCCTGCTGTAACCCATAGCATAGACAGTTTCAGAAATCTCCCTGAATGTCTACTATGAGACATCATTGAGTTTCAGAGTAAAAATTTACTAATTTGAGTGCACCTAGACATTGTCATGCATTGTATCAAATTTTGTAGCCATTTGGTGCATTTCTGATGCAATTTGGTGTATCTAGTTTTAGAAAAATCCATTGCACCTAGTGTTGTCGATATGAGACTGAAAGATCTGAAGCCATTTCAAGATGGCACTGGCATTCAGGACCACTCTCAACTTAGCTAGAGTTTACATTCCTTAGCCATGCCAATTGCACAGATTTTTTTATAATGACCAATGGAACAATGCCACGAGCCTCAGAACGGACGCCTCTCTGATGTACAGTCGTGGCCAAAAGTTTTGAGAATGACACAAATATTAGTTTTCACAAAGTGTGCTGCTAAACTGCTTTCAGATCTTTGTTTCAGTTGTTTCTGTGATGTAGTGAAATATAATTACACACACTTCATACGTTTCAAAGGCTTTTATCGACAATTACATGACATTTATGCAAAGAGTCAGTATTTGCAGTGTTGGCCCTTCTTTTTCAGGACCTCTGCAATTCGACTAGGCATGCTCTCAATCAACTTCTGGGCCAATTCCTGACTAATAGCAACCCATTCTTTCATAATCACTTCTTGGAGTTTGTCAGAATTAGTGGGTTTTTGTTTGTCCACCCGCCTCTTGAGGATTGACCACAAGTTCTCAATGGGATTAAGATCTGGGGAGTTTCCAGGCTATGGACCCAAAATGTCAACGTTTTGGTCCCCGAGCCACTTAGTTATCACTTTTGCCTTATGGCATGGTGCTCCATCGTGCTGGAAAATGCATTGTTCTTCACCAAACTGTTGTTGGATTGTTGGAAGAAGTTGCTGTTGGAGGGTGTTTTGGTACCATTCTTTATTCATGGCTGTGTTTTTGGGCAAAATTGTGAGTGAGCCCACTCCCTTGGATGAGAAGCAACCCCACACATGAATGGTCTCAGGATGCTTTACTGTTGGCATGACACAGGACTGATGGTAGCGCTCACCTTTTCTTCTCCGGACAAGCCTTTTTCCAGATGCCCCAAACAATCGGAAAGAGGCTTCATCGGAGAATATGACTTTGCCCCAGTCCTCAGCAGTCCATTCACCATACTTTCTGCAGAAGATCAATCTGTCCCTGATGTTTTTTTTGGAGAGAAGTGGCTTCTTTGCTGCCCTTCTTGACACCAGGCCATCTTCCAAAAGTCTTCGCCTCACTGTGCGTGCAGATGCGCTCACACCTGCCTGCTGCCATTCCTGAGCAAGCTCTGTACTGGTGGCACTCCGATCCCGCAGCTGAATCCTCTTTAGGAGACGATCCTGGCGCTTGCTGGACTTTCTTGGACGCCCTGAAGCCTTCTTAACAAGAATTGAACCTCTTTCCTTGAAGTTCTTGATGATCCTATAAATTGTTGATTGAGGTGCAATCTTAGTAGCCACAATATCCTTGCCTGTGAAGCCATTTTTTGCAACGCAATGATGGCTGCACGCGTTTCTTTGCAGGTCACCATGGTTAACAATGGAACAATGATTTCAAGCATAACCCTCCTTTTAACATGTCAAGTCTGCCATTTTAACCCAATCAGCCTGACATAATGATCTCCAGCCTTGTGCTCGTCAACATTCTCACCTGAGTTAACAAGACGATTACTGAAATGATCTCAGCAGGTCCTTTAATGACAGCAATGAAATGCAGTGGAAAGGTTTTTTGGGATTAAGTTAATTTTCATGGCAAAGAAGGACTATGCAATTCATCTGATCACTCTTCATAACATTCTGGAGTATATGCAAATATGCAAATTGCTATTATAAAAACTTAAGCAGCAACTTTTCCAATTTCCAATATTTATGTAATTCTCAAAACTTTTGGCCACGACTGTACATATATACTGATTAACTTTCTCTAATAAACGAGAATTCTGCTTTGATTCTGGAGAGGTATCAGTGTGGTTTACTCCGTCGTGCACAACTCACTAACAACTTGCAATTTGGAGCAGTTGATAGATAGCACAGCTTCTGTGCATTTAAAACAGTTGCCGCCCAACGTGGGGCAACGGTGAAATCGTTTCAACTGAGCAGCCTCAAGAATCATCCACTTGTGGGTCGGATGTATAGGAGGGAGAAGACTGCGCAGCTCCGAGAAAGGTAAGGGTACTTTCACACTTGCGGCAGAGGAATCTGGCAGGCAGTTCCGTCGCCGGAACTGCCTGCCGGATTCGTCAAAGCATATGCCAACTGATGGCATTTGAAGACTGATCAGGATCCTGATCCATCTTACAAATGTATTCAAATGCCGGATCCGTCTTTCCGGTGTCATCCGGAAAAACGGATCCGGCATTTATGTATTTCGCATTTTTTGGGGTCTGCGCATGCGCAGACCGGAAGAACGGATCCGGAATTGCGGTATTTTGAATGCCGGATCCGGCAATAATAGAATCCTATGGAAAAAATGGCGAATCTGGCATTCCGGCAAGTTTTCTGAATTATTGGCTAGAGATAAAACCTTAGCATGCTGCGGTATTATCTCCGTCCTGAACAGTCAAAAAGACTGAACTGAAGACATCCTGATGCATCCTGAACGGATTGCTCTCCATTCAGAATGCATGGGGATAAAACTGATCAGTTCTTTTCCGGTATAGAGCCCCTATGATGGAACTCTATGCCGGAAAAGAAAAACGCTAGTGTGAAAGTACCCTAAGAAAACTAGTTATCTTACTTAATATCCCTTCTGTGCCTCTGCTCTGTGCAGTGGGTGGGACAGCTGTCCATCTGGCCATCAGACCACATAAGCCCTTGTCCCAAGAATCCGGTCAAATTGTATTATCAACTGTCTGTGGGTAGACAGGGATGCAGAAGCATGGTATAGAACAGTCAGATAAATGAAGAAATTTGGCTGGACAGAAATGTATGATGAAAAGACAAATGACATGCCGCCAACACAGCCACCTAAAATGGCGGCGAGGACTCTGCCATGCTTCAGCAGGCACGACCCCCACTATATCATCAGCCCCCTCAGTCTCCAGAGGGGTGGATCTGTGGAGTATGTCATTGCCAAAATCCCACAGGGAGCATTGTCTGTTATAGCTGTGGCGTGCCAAAACCACGCCCCAGGCCCGCCTCCTTGTACCCGGTTATCACACATGATAGCACACCTTATGTACCAACTTTCTCTCCGGCGGCCATCTTAACTAATCCCACTTCCTCTCCGGCGGCCATCTTAATTAGTACCACTTCCGCCCCAGCGGCCATCTTAACTACTGACATCTTCATGAATGAGGAGGAGGAACAACTGGAAGACCAGGCCGAAGAAGGAGTAGGGGCTCTTGCTGATACTACAAATGGGGTTCAACAGTTACAGGCTTTCCAGGACCCCTCTCAACCAGGTCCCTCAGGACAGTTAGTTATCCCACCTGAAATAACTGTGACTTTACAAGCGGGACAGGGCTAATCGACTCGCCGCAATAGGCAATACTCTTCATTTGTAGATGAACCAGGGCATACCCACTCCGGCCACTTTAAAAACCAAAATATGTTGCATGGATGCCAATGGAGATGATAACCTTATTGAACAATCGGCCGGATCCGGACAAACTGCCTATACCATTCTACAGTAAGGTAAGACAAATACAAAATACCCACTCAGCAACATGGAAGGACTTGGCCGCCCTAGTGGAGATCAAAGTGGGAGATGGATACTGGCCAGTCATGGAACCGCATCTATATATGAAGTATAAAGAGTCAGATGAAACCGTAGAATCAGGAGACCATTTCACCAGACAATTGGAAAAATGGACCAGAGGAAGACTGGCTGATCAAGCAAACACAATAAAAGATATAACCCAAGAGAAGGGTGAATCAGTTGAAAAATTCTTCCACCGTCTAAACGTGATGTTTCATGATCTGGGATTTACAGCACGGGAAAAGTCACACCAACAACTTTGGACACAAGCCTTGGTACAGGGACTGAGAGAGGGACTTGTCATCAGAAAACAGGTGCTAATGACAAGGCCTGAATACCGCACCTTGGGGCCAGAAGTCATGTACCAAGTAGCGAAGGGGATTGAGAAGAACTGTCATCTCCAGAAGCCCATGGCTGCCATAATGACCTTTCAACCGTGGCAAGACCTCAACAGAGAATCCACAATTATTTGTTACCTCTGTGGAAAGACCGGACATGTGAGGAGAAATTTTAGGACCCTAGGACATCAAGGTATGAGAAGAAATCCTAATGGTTCTCACCATTATGCGGGTTACCAAGACCAGGGCCTATCAGAGTTGCCTCCTCCTACAGGACGACAACAAGAAGATTTACCTCGCTAGGAAACAGGCAAGCCAGGTCCACCACTCTGTCCGCTGTTAGCCCTTGAAACAAAACAACCCAGTGGACCAACCTGTTTTGTCTAGGTGAATGTAGAGGGAAAATCACTTGATTTCCTGGTGGACATTGGTGCAGTCAGAAGTGTGATTCGACACCTGGACCTCCCCTACCCTGATTGCCTTTCTGCTGAGACAGTGGCATGTGTAGGAGTTGGTACTTCTAGACGCTCCCCCATGTCCAGGCCTCTACACATGAACATACAACCTACTAAAGCCATGCTAACACAATTAGTTGTATCCTCTACATGCCCTGTCAACCTGTTGGGAGTGGACCTCCTTGCAAAGATGCAAGCTACAATCCAATTTCATAAAGATGGCACAGTGTACCTTACATCACCCCTGGACCCTGAGGACACCACCAAAGCGTTTGGCCTATTTTACCTTGAAGATTACATTTCAAACATGAGATAGGAAAGTACTCTAGAAGCTGTTCCTGAAGACCTATGGACCATATGGATCCGCATATATAGTATCATATTGTGCAGGATGTTTTGTATCCCCTATGGACCACAGGCCCTGAAGATATAGGCAGATTAAAAGTGACACCAGTCAAGGTCGCATTAAAGCCACATGCTGTTCTCCCATGTAAGCCGCAGTACCCTCTCTCTATAGTTCCGACAGACTCCATATCAAGACAACTTAAGGCCTACCTTGCCGTAGGTGCCATCATCCCTACGAAGTTACCTTGTAATACTCCTCTGTTCCCTGTGAAGACGAAAACCAAAAAAGGAGAACCAGCAGCATACCGCATGGTGCAAGACCTTCGGGCTTTTAATGAGGTTACAATTTTGAATACACCAGTGGTGCCTAACCCTCACGACCTGCTGGCACAAATCCCCTCCACTGCAACTTATTTCACAGTGATAGACTTGACAAATGCATTTTTCAGCGTACCTCTAGATGTAGACAGTCAAAACCTTTTTGCTTTCACCCATGCTGGTAATTAATATACCAGGACAGTCATGCCACAAGAGGCCCAGAATATCCCTTTAATGTTCTCCCAAACTATGACACAAGTCTTGTAACCATGGAAGATGGAACATCCCTTAGTTGTACTGCTACAGTACGTTGATGATCTCCTACTCTGTGCACCCACCACAGAGCTCTGCAACAAGGCCTCCATCTCTCTTCTTCAGTTTTTCTACAAGAATGGCTGTAAAGCCTCAAAACAAAAACTTCAACTAAAAGTTGTCTATTTGGGGCATTGTATCTCTCACCAAGCAAAACACCTTACCGAGGACCGAAAAGTTGCCATTCAAGCCCTACAATTACCTACCTGACTACAGTAAGCCTTTCAGATTTTATGTGATGGAGAGAAAAGCCCACAGGAGTCCTTACACATGAACATGGGGGCAGACAAAGACCTCTTGGATATTATTCTGCAAGACTAGACCCAGTTGCAAGAGGAGCTCCATTATGCATGAGAGCTGTGTTTGCAGTGCATCCTCTCCTGGATAAAATCTCAAAACTTGTACTGGCCTACCCCTTAAAGATCCTGGCTCTGCATGATATCACTGCCATACTGCAGCAGACTTAACCCAAACACCTGTACGCAGCCAGATATTTGCACCTCCAGTGCTCGCTTCTCATTCCTGATAATGTATCTCTCTCCCATTGTGCAGTTCTCAATCTCGCCACTATCCTTCCTCTTCCAAAAGGGGGGTAGAGAAGAAGTTAAAACTGAAGATGATGCAGGTATGCACATGGAAGATGAAGTTTCGGACTTACCACATGACTGCCTTGCACTTATGAGCCAAGAGACATCTGGGTTTGACTCTGTTACAGATACCCCCTTACAGGATGAAGACCTAACTCTCTTTGTGGATGACTCCAGGTTTGCAGATGAGAAAGTACGGTTTCACACGGGTAGGGCAGTGACCACCACCACAGAAGTGCTGCTGGAACAACATCTGCCACCTCATCTGTCAGCCCAGGAGGCTGAGTTGAAGGCTCTGACGGCCACCTGTAACATGGCAACAGGGAAAAGAGCAAACATATACACAGACTCCAGATGTCCCATTTGGAAGGCTAGAGACTTCATAACAGCAAATGGAAACTCCTGTCAAACATCACAAGGCAATAGCCCACCTTTTGGAAGCTCTGCCTCTACCCCAAGCAGTAGTAATCATCAAAGTAAAAGCCCACACTGGACAGAGAGGAAATCATTTGGCAGATCTGACAGCAAAGAGAGCAGCTCAGAGCTCTGAGGCGCATACAGAAGAAGAAGTTGATCCTATAATGACACAAGACAAGGAGAAAGGGAGGAAACTGAAGAAGGCAAGAAAATAGACTCCCAGGCTTGGGAATTGATCATTACTCTACAGAAACAAGCTCCAAAGGGAGAACAAGAAGAATGGATAAAGAAGGGAGTGGTGATGACAGAAAAATGAGTCTACATAAAGAACAAGAAACCCTGCTTGCCCAGAACCATGTATCCAATGGTGGCACAGTGGGCTCATGGAACCACACATCAGTCCAAGACTAAGATGAACAACTTGGTGGCATCTTATCACTTTGCTCCAGGATTCTCGACGACATCAACACATCATACTCAGGGATGTCTTGTGTGTGCACGGTGTAATGTGGGAAAAATTGAGAAGACTCTGCAGACGTAGACTCCCACACCAGTCTACCCATTTCAGAGGATACAGATTGATCACATACAGATGCCAAGAGCAGGTCCTTATGAGTATGCTCTAGTGGTAGTTGACTTGTTCTCAGGATTACCAGAGGCTTTTCCCACCAAGAATCAATTGGCCATCACCACCACCAAGAAACTCCTGAATGAAATTGTCTGCTGGTTTGGCCTACCAGGGAAAATTGAAAGTGACAGCGGACTAGCCTTCACAGCCAATGTTACCAAATAAGTATGGACACAGTTGTGGACATAATTAACTTGGCACACCCCGTCTCACCCGCAAAACAGCGGAAAAGTCAAAAGACTGAACGGCACTATGAAACAGAAAATCCTGAAAGCTGCCCAGGACACTAGGAAACCCTGGACAGAAAGCCTGGCCCTAGCTCTTTTCAGCGTGAGACACACGCCAAAAGGACCCCAGAAACTCAGTCCTAATCAGATATTGTTTGGCAGCGTCCCTAGGTTGGGGCTATATATCCCACAACAGCTTAACATGCAGTATAATACTCTTTCTAGATATGTTATTGAGTTATGTAAACAATTGACTAAAATACATTCTCAAGTCTTTTCCTCTCTCCCAGATCCAGAAGTGTGTCCAGGCCAACACACCATACAGCCAGGTGACTGGGTGCTGGTGAAAAAGTTCAGCAGAAAAACACCTCTTGAACCAAGGTTTGCCGGCCCTTATCAAGTCCTGCTCACTACAGATACCTCAGTCAAGTTGGAAGGGAAGCCAACATGGATCCACGCCTCCCATTGCAAGAAGGCCCAGGAACCAGAGGATTGGATCAGATCTTGCTAATATATACAGTCAGGTCCATAAATATTGGGACATCGGAACAATTCTAACATTTTTGGCTCTATACACCACCACAATGGATTTGAAATGAAACGAACAAGATGTTCTTTAACTGCAGACTGTCAGCTTTATTTTGAGGGCATTTACATCCAAATCAGGTGAACGGTGTAGGAATTACAACAGTTTGCATATGTGCCTCCCACTTGTTAAGGGACCAAAAGTAATGGGACAATTGGCGTCTCAGCTGTTCCTTTTTCTGATCCGACAGTATATTCTAACACAGAAGCGTTCCCATGGTGATGGGGACGCTTCTAGTTAGAATACACTACAAACTGTGTACAAGACGGCCCCCTGCTGCCTGGCAGCACCCGATCTCTTACAGGGGGCCGTGATCAGCACAATTAACCCCTTCAGGTGCGGCACCTGAAAGGGTTAATTGTACTATCATATCCCCCTGTAAGAGATCAGGGCTGCCAGGCAGCAGGGGGCAGACCCCCCCCCTCCCCAGTTTGAATATCATTGGTGGCCAGTGCGGCCCCCCCCCCTCTATTGTAATAATAGGTTGGTGGCCAGTGCGGCCCCCCCTCCCTCTATTGTAATAATTCGTTGGTGGCACAGTGTGCGCCCCCCCCTCCCTCCCTCTATTGTAATAATTCGTTGGTGGCACAGTGTGCCCTCCCTCCCTCTATTGTAATAATTTGTTGGTGGCACAGTGTGCGCCCCCCATCGGCCCCCCTCCCTCTATAGCATTAACAACATTGGTGGCCAGTGTGCGGCCTCCCATCTCCCCCCCCCCCCCATCATTGGTGGCAGCGGAGTTCCGATCGGAGTCCCAGTTTAATCGCTGGGGCTCCGATCGGTAACCATGGCAACAAGGACGCTACTACAGTCCTGGTTGCCATGGTTACTTAGCAATAGTACAATAGTAGAAGATTCATACTTACCTGCTGCTGGCTGCTGCTGGGATGTTCGTGTCCGGCCGGGAGCTCCACCTACTGGTAAGTGACAGGTCTGTGCGGCGCATTGCTAAATGAACTGTCACTTACCAGTAGAAGGAGCTCCCGGCCGGACACAGACATCGCAGCTCCCAGGTAAGTATGAATCTTTTACTATTGTACTATTGCTAGTAACCCGCTGCCACCAATAATGCTATAGAGGGAGGGGGGGCCGATGGGGGGCGCACACTGTGCCACCAACGATTTATTACAATAGAGGGAGGAAGGGGGGGGGGCGCACACTGTGCCACCAATGAATTATTACAATAGAGGGTGGAAGGGGGGGGGGGGGGCCGCACTGGCCACTAATGATATTCAAACTGGGGAGGGGGGGGGGGTCTGCCCCCTGCTGCCTGGCAGCCCTGATCTCTTACAGGGGGATATGATAGTACAATTAACCCCTTCAGGTGCGGCACCTGAGGGGTTAATTGTGCTGATCACGGCCCCCTGTAAGAGGGGGGCAGTCATGTACACAGTTTGTAGTATATTCTAACTAGAAGCGTCCCCATCACCATGGGAACGCCTCTGTGTTAGAATATACTGTCGGAAATGAGGTTTCACGATCTAACTCATATCCGACAGTATATTCTAACATAGAGGCGTTCCCATGGTGATGGGGACGCTTCAAGTTAAAATATACCATCGGATTGGAGAAAACTCCGATCCGATGGTATAAAAGGGACTCCAGACTTTACATTGAAAGCCAATGGGGACGGATCCGTTTGAAATGGCACCATATTGTGTCAACGTCAAACGGATCCGTCCCCATTGACTTGCATTGTAATTCAGGACGGATCCGTTTGGCTCCGCACGGCCAGGCGGACACCAAAATGACTTTTTTTTCATGTCCGTGGATCCTCCAAAAATCAAGGAAGACCCACGGACGAAAAAACGGTCACGGATCACGGGAAAACGGAACCCCGTTTTGCGGACCGCAAAAAAATACGGTCGTGTGCATGAGGCCTTAGGAGCATGGGTGAGCGGTCAAGACCCTAAGGCAAATTTGGAATATGGGTAAAAGAAAAAGACAAAAAAAACATCACCCCTAAGGCTTTAATCCCCTCTCCTATTGTTGGAGTAAAATATCTAGCTAACCTGACCTATGAAGATAAACTGGATTTAGAGACTGGATTCTCTGACTCCAATCTCTGGATGGAGTGGATAAAGTACACTGTATCCGCTCAGAACCGCTCCTCATGTATAACTTGTGCAACAGCAAGGCCACACTTAGGTACAGTCCCATTTCACATTGATAATGACATAGACTCTGAGGGTCTCCAATGCATATTGGTCATGTACGCCGGATGCAAACCCACCACAGACAAATGTAAGTTCATCAGGAGCTTATATCCCTCCACAAGAAAAGGTGATCCAGTAGATTATGGTATTACTCCATACCCAGGAAAATATACCTGTTTCCACAGAAACAACACGGGGATGGATTTGGGAAACCTCCCAAAAGGATATTGTAAGTGTGTTATAGAAGTTGGTACCCCAACATACAATGATACTGTATTCTTCAATCAGACAGAACAGATTCCAGATGTATATTGGCTGTGTGGAGACATGAAGGTGAGACCCAGGTTATGTGATGGAGGGGTGAATGCACCTCATCAGTTTTAATGCCATTCCAGATTTTTAAGCAACCAGAGTGGGAACAGGTTATAAAGGACACCCAGGTAACCAGGGTAAGAAGGGAAGTAAAAGGCTCTTTTGACCCACATAGTAACATAGTTTATAAGGCTGAAAAAAGACATCTGTCCATCCAGTTCAGCCTGTTATCCTGCAAGTTGATCCAGAGGAAGGCAAAAAACCCCTGTGAGGTAGAAACCAATTTTCCTCACTTGAGGGAAAAAAATTCCTTTCCGACTCCAATCAGGCAATCAGAATAACTCCCTGGATTAACGACCCATCTCTAGTAACTATAGCCTGTAATATTATTACACTCCAGAAACACATCCAGGCCCCTCTTGAATTCCTTTATTGTACTCACCATCACCACCTCCTCAGGCAGAGAGTTCCATAGTCTCACTGCTCTTACCGTAAAGAATCCTCTTCTATGTTTGTGTACAAACCTTCATTCCTCCAGGCGCAGAGGATGTCCCCTCGTCACAGTCCTGGGGATAAATAGACGATGGGAGAGATCTCTGTACTGACCCCTGATATATTTATTAGTTATTAGATCTCCCCTCAGTCGTCTTTTTTCTAAAGTGAATAACCGTAATTTTGATAATCTTTCAGGGTACTGTAGTCCAGCCATTCCATATATAGGGAGTGCAGAATTATTAGGCAAGTTGTATTTTTGAGGATTAATTTTATTATTGAACAACAACCATGTTCTCAATGAACCCAAAAAACTCATTAATATCAAAGCTGAATATTTTTGGAAGTAGTTTTTAGTTTGTTTTTAGTTTTAGCTATTTTAGGGGGATATCTGTGTGTGCAGGTGACTATTACTGTGCATAATTATTAAGCAACTTAACAAAAAACAAATATATACCCATTTCAATTTATTTTTACCAGTGAAACCAATATAACATCTCAACATTCACAAATATACATTTCTGACATTCAAAAACAAAACAAAAACAAATCAGTGACCAATATAGCCACCTTTCTTTGCAAGGACACTCAAAAGCCTGCCATCCATGGATTCTGTCAGTGTTTTGATCTGTTCACCATCAACATTGCGTGCAGCAGCAACCACAGCCTCCCAGACACTGTTCAGAGAGGTGTACTGTTTTCCCTCCTTGTAAATCTCACATTTGATGATGGACCACAGGTTCTCAATGGGGTTCAGATCAAGTGAACAAGGAGGCCATGTCATTAGATTTTCTTCTTTTATACCCTTTCTTGCCAGCCACGCTGTGGAGTACTTGGACGCGTGTGATGGAGCATTGTCCTGCATGAAAATCATGTTTTTCTTGAAGGATGCAGACTTCTTCCTGTACCACTGCTTGAAGAAGGTGTCTTCCAGAAACTGGCAGTAGGACTGGGAGTTGAGCTTGACTCCATCCTCAACCCGAAAAGGCCCCACAAGCTTATCTTTGATGATACCAGCCCAAACCAGTGCTCCACCTCCACCTTGCTGGCGTCTGAGTCGGACTGGAGCTCTCTGCCCTTTACCAATCCAGCCACGGGCCCATCCATCTGGCCCATCAAGACTCACTCTCATTTCATCAGTCCATAAAACCTTAGAAAAATCAGTCTTGAGATATTTCTTGGCCCAGTCTTGACGTTTCAGCTTGTGTGTCTTGTTCAGTGGTGGTCGTCTTTCAGCCTTTCTTACCTTGGCCATGTCTGAGTATTGCACACCTTGTGCTTTTGGGCACTCCAGTGATGTTGCAGCTCTGAAATATGGCCAAACTGGTCGCAAGTGGCATCTTGGCAGCTGCACGCTTGACTTTTCTCAGTTCATGGGCAGTTATTTTGCGCCTTGGTTTTTCCACACGCTTCTTGCGACACTGTTGACTATTTTGAATGAAACGCTTGATTGTTCGATGATCACGCTTCAGAAGCTTTGCAATTTTAAGAGTGCTGCATCCCTCTGCAAGATATCTCACTATTTTTGACTTTTCTGAGCCTGTCAAGTCCTTCTTTTGACCCATTTTGCCAAAGGAAAGGAAGTTGCCTAATAATTATGCACACCTAATATAGGGTGTTGATGTCATTAGACCACACCCCTTCTCATTACAGAGATGCACATCACCTAATATGCTTAATTGGTAGTAGGCTTTCGAGCCTATACAGCTTGGAGTAAGACAACATGCATAAAGAGGATGATGTGGTCAAAATACTAATTTGCCTAATAATTCTGCACGCAGTGTATATGTATATATTGATGCAATAGGTGTTCCACGAGGTGTCCCTGATGAGTTCAAAGCCCGGGATCAGGTAGCAGCTGGTTTCAAATCCCTGATAGCCGTTGTCACTATCAACAAGAATGTACAGTCGTGGCCAAAAGTTTTGAGAATGACACAAATATTAGTTTTCACAAAGTTTGCTGCTAAACTGCTTTTAGATCTTTGTTTCAGTTGTTTCTGTGATGTAGTGAAATATAATTACACGCACTTCATACGTTTCCAAGGCTTTTATCGACAATTACATGACATTTATGCAAAGAGTCAGTATTTGCAGTGTTGGTCCTTCTTTTTCAGGACCTCTGCAATTCGACTGGGCATGCTCTTAATCAACTTCTGGGCCAATTCCTGACTGATAGCAACCCATTCTTTTATAATCACTTCTTGGAGTTTGTCAGAATTAGTGGGTTTTTGTTTGTCCACCCGCCTCTTGAAAATTGACCACAAGTTCCCAATGGGATTAAGATCTGGGGAGTTTCCAGGCTATGGACCCAAAATGTCAATGTTTTGGTCCCCGAGCCACTTAGTTATCACTTTTGCCTTATGGCACGGTGCTCCATCGTGCTGGAAAATGCATTGTTCTTCACCAAACTGTTGTTGGATTGTTGGAAGAAGTTGCTGTTGGAGGGTGTTTTGGTACCATTCTTTATTCATGGCTGTCTTTTTGGGCAAAATTGTGAGTGATCCCACTCCCTTGGATGAGAAGCAACCCCACACATGAATGGTCTCAGGATGCTTTACTGTTGGCATGACACAAGACTGATGGTAGCGCTCACCTTTTCTTCTCCGGACAAGCCTTTTTCCAGATGCCCCAAACAATCGGAAAGAGGCTTCATCGGAGAATATGACTTTGCCCCAGTCCTCAGCAGTCCATTCACCATACTTTCTGCAGAAGATCAATCTGTCCCTGATGTTTTTTTTGGAGAGAAGTGGCTTCTTTGCTGCCCTTCTTGACACCAGGCCATCTTCCAAAAGTCTTCGCCTCACTGTGCGTGCAGATGCGCTCACACCTGCCTGCTGCCATTCCTGAGCAAGCTCTGCACTGGTGGCACTCCGATCCCTCAGTTGAATCCTCTTTAGGAGACGATCCTGGCGCTTGCTGGACTTTCTTGGACGCCCTGAAGCCTTCTTAACAAGAATTGAACCTCTTTCCTTGAAGTTCTTGATGATCCTATAAATTGTTGATTGAGGTGCAATCTTAGTAGCCACAATATCCTTGCCTGTGAAGCCATTTTTATGCAACGCAATTATGGCTGCACGCGTTTCTTTGCAGGTCACCATGGTTAACAATGGAAGAACAATGATTTCAAGCATCACCCTCCTTTTAACATGTCAAGTCTGCCATTTTAACCCAATCAGCCTGACATAATGATCGCCAGCCTTGTGCTCGTCAACATTCTCACCTTAGTTAACAAGACGATTACTGAAATGATCTCAGCAGGTCTTTTAATGACAGCAATGAAATGCATTGGAAAGTTTTTTTTTGGGATTAAGTTAATTTTCATGGCAAAGAAGGACTATGCAATTCACCTGATCACTCTTCATAACATTCTGGAGTATATGCAAATTGCTATTATAAAAACTTAAGCAGCAACTTTTCCAATTTCCAATATTTATGTAATTCTCAAAACTTTTGGCCACGACTGTACACTGGATCAACTACCTGTATTACAATCAACAAAGGTTGCTCAACTACACCAGAGATGCCCTAAAAGGGGTAGTTGAACAACTAGGCCCAACTTTCATTATGGCCTTTCAGTACTGTATGGCCTTAGATATGGTACTTGCAGAAAAAGGGGGCGTATGTAAAATGATAGGTTCCTCTTGCTGCACATACATACCTAAAAACACTGCCCTGATGGAAGTATTACCAAGGCCCTGAAAGGTCTCACAAATTTGTCAAATGAACTTGCAAGAAACTCAGGGATAAAGAATCCCTGGGATTCAGTGTTTGGATGGTTGGGTGACTGGCAGATGGCATTAAAATAAATAGGTACGGCTATAGTATGCATTCTTATAATCCTTGCTTTAATCGCTTGCTGTGTGGTCTCGTGTGTTCGGAAACTTCTTACCAAGACGATTTCAGAAGCCACTCCGACCATGTATGCTGACTTCCCAGAGTTTGAAGATGAGAAGACCAAAGAACTGATACCTACATCCTCTACAGAAGATCAACATCAAGATTCACCCCCTTATGTTCTGTGTTAGGGACATGTGAGAATCTGACTTCCCATATTGTGTAAGTCTATTAAGAGGGAGTCTATCCACAAGGGATAGATTGTCTGCAAAAAGGGGTGAAACAAACAACGGTCACAATAGGACAGATTGTTAGGTTTACTCAGGTTAGGGACAGGAGGACACAGGGTCGGCTCCAGGTTCATGTGGGCCCTTGGGCGATAAAGTCTCAGTGGGCCCCCTTACACAGTGATAACTCTCTGAGTACAGATAATATAGTAGATGTCCCCTGCAGTCCTATGTAACAGCACAGATAACACTAGTGCTAATAATGTGTTAGTGTTACCTGCAGTCCTATGTAAAACCAAAGATAACACTAATGCTGACAATGTGGTAGTGTTACCTGCAGTCCTATTATTTTATGTTTACTAATCAGAGAGGATGCAATAGTTACGCGTAGGTCCAACGGACCAATTAACTCGTCAGTAATAATAAATACAGCGTCGCAACCTCCTGAGGGGTCATTTGTTTGTTGTTAAAACACACAGGGAGAGACACACACACACACACACACACACAGAGGGACACAAACACAGCTAGGCCTCACCACACTCCAGCCAGGTTCATCTCCGTACAGGAACACACAGGGTCACTAGTGAGGTGACAGAAAGTGGGGGGAGCAGAGTCAGTAGTGGGGTGACAGGAGGAGGGGGAGCAGGGTCACTAGTGGGTTGGCAGGAGGAGGGGAGAGCAGGGTCACTAGTGGGGTGACAGGAGGGGGGAGCAGGGTCGCTAGTACGCTGACAGGAGGAGGGGGGAGCAGGATCACTAGTGGGGTGGCAGGAGGAGGGGGGAGCATGATCACTAGTGGGGTGACAGGAGGAGGGGGGAGCAGGGTCACTAGTGGGGTGACAGGAGGAGGGGGGAGCAGGGTCACTAGTGGGGTGACAGGCGGAGGGGGGATCAGGGTCACTAGTGGGGTGACAGGAGGAGGGGGGAGCAGGGTCACTAGTGGGGTGATAGGAGGAGGGGGAGCAGGGTCACTAATACGCTGACAGGAGGAGGGGGGAGCAGGATCACTAGTGGGGTGGCAGGAGGAGGGGGGAGCAGGATCACTAGTGGGGTGACAGGAGGAGGGGGGAGCAGGGTCACTAGTGGGGTGACAGGAGGAGGGGGGAGCAGGGTCACCAGTGAGGAGACAGGAGGAGGGGGAGCAGGGTCACTAGTACGCTGACAGGAGGAGGGGGAGCAGGATCACTAGTGGGGTGGCAGGAGGAGGGGGGAGCAGGGTCACAAGTGGGGTGACAGGAGGAGGGGGGAGCAGGATCACTAGTGGGGTGACAGGAGGAGGGGGGAGCAGGGTCACTAGTGGGGCGACAGGAGGAGGGGGGAGCGGGGTCACCAGTGAGGAGACAGGAGGAGGGGGAGCAGAGAACTGTGAGACTGGACAGAACCATGATTGGGGGGAGGGGGGAATCACTTACGTGAAGACTGACAGGCCGGGCTTCTTAGCTCTCCAGCGGCCCTGTCATGTTTCCATGGGTCCTTGCGCAGCGCACCATGCTCTCCTTACTACAGCCGTCAGCCACCCTGGGAGTCCTCCTTCTTCCAGCTTCCACCGGCTTCCTCTGCTGCAGGGCCTGCCACTCCGACCAGTGTACTCGCGAACGTGCACATGCACGTGGCGCACTGACGCTCCGCACTTTGCAGGCCTGGAGATCTTTTATGACGGCGGCAGCGCTGCACAGCGCCAGAGCCAGCAACAGTTTGTAAATCTTTTTAAAGGGACCATGCAGAAACAAGTGGGCCCACCCAGAAGCAGTGGGCCCCGCCACTTGCCCGGGGTTTGCCGGGTGCTGGCGCCGGCCCTCGGAGGCCATGCTTGAAATGGCTCCAAAGGGGGGGACTGTTGTGGATATGAGACTGAAAGATCTGAAGCCATTACAAGATGGTGCTGGCATCCAGGACCATTCCCCACTTATACACTGCGTGCAGAATTATTAGGCAAATGAGTATTTTGACCACATCATCATCTTTATGCATGTTGTCTTACTCCAAGCTGTATAGGCTCGAAAGCCTACTACCAATTAAGCATATTAGGTGATGTGCATCTCTGTAATGAGAAGGGGTGTGGTCTAATGACATCAACACCCTATATCAGGTGTGCATAATTATTAGGCAACTTCCTTTCCTTTGGCAAAATGGGTCAAAAGAAGGACTTGACAGGCTCAGAAAAGTCAAAAATAGTGAGATATCTTGCAGAGGGATGCAGCACTCTTAAAATTGCAAAGCTTCTGAAGCGTGATCATCGAACAATCAAGCGTTTCATTCAAAATAGTCAACAGGGTCGGAAGAAGCGTGTGGAAAAACCAAGGCGCAAAATAACTGCCCATGAACTGAGAAAAGTCAAGCGTGCAGCTGCCAAGATGCCACTTGCCACCAGTTTGGCCATATTTCAGAGCTGCAACATCATTGGAGTGCCCAAAAGCACAAGGTGTGCAATACTCAGAGACATGGCCAAGGTAAGAAAGGCTGAAAGACGACCACCACTGAACAAGACACACAAGCTGCAACGTCAAGACTGGGCCAAGAAATATCTCAAGACTGATTTTTCGAAGGTTTTATGGACTGATGAAATGAGAGTGAGTCTTGATGGGCCAGATGGATGGGCCCGTGGCTGGATTGGTAAAGGGCAGAGAGCTCCAGTCCGACTCAGACGTCAGCAAGGTGAAGGTGGAGTACTGGTTTGGGCTGGTATCATCAAAGATGAGCTTGTGGGGCCTTTTCGGGTTGAGGATGGAGTCAAGCTCAACTCCCAGTCCTACTGCCAGTTTCTGGAAGACACCTTCTTCAAGCAGTGGTACAGGAAGAAGTCTGCATCCTTCAAGAAAAACATGATTTTCATGCAGGACAATGCTCCATCACACGCGTCCAAGTACTCCACAGCGTGGCTGGCAAGAAAGGGTATAAAAGAAGAAAATCTAATGACATGGCCTCCTTATTCCCCTGATCTGAACCCTATTGAGAACCTGTGGTCCATCATCAAATGTGAGATTTACAAGGAGGGAAAACAGTACACCTCTCTGAACAGTGCCTGGGAGGCTGTGGTTGCTGCTGCACGCAATGTTGATGGTGAACAGATCAAAACACTGACAGAATCCATGGATGGCAGGCTTTTGAGTGTCCTTGCAAAGAAAGGTGGCTATATTGGTCACTGATTTGTTTTGTTTTTGAATGTCAGAAATGTATATTTGTGAATGTTGAGATGTTATATTGGTTTCACTGGTAAAAATAAATAATTGAAATGGGTATATATTTGTTTTTTGTTAAGTTGCCTAATAATTATGCACAGTAATAGTCACCTGCACACACAGATATCCCCCTAAAATAGCTAAAACTAAAAACAAACTAAAAACTACTTCCAAAAATATTCAGCTTTGATATTAATGAGTTTTTTGGGTTCATTGAGAACATGGTTGTTGTTCAATAATAAAATTAATCCTCAAAAATACAACTTGCCTAATAATTCTGCACTCCCTGTATATAGTTTACATTCCTTAGCTATGCTAATTGCGCAGAAGTGAAAATTTATTTTTGTATAATGACTAATGGAACAATGCCACGAGCCTCAGGGGGGACGCCCCCTCTGATGTACATATAAACTGCTTAACTTCCTCTAATAAACGAGAATTCTGCTTTGATCCTTAAAGAGGTGTCCGTGTGGTTTACTCCGTCGTGCTCGACTAACAACTTGCAATTTGGAGCAGACAGTTGATAAGATAGCACAGCTTGTGTGCATCCAAAACAATAGCTTGCCAAGGGGATGTGGCTTCATAGGAAAGTGGCGTGGCAAACTATGCCAACCAATATTTGGAATAAATGTAAAGGCTCTGATTTATCATACCTTCACTCCAGAATTCTGGAGTCAAAAAGTTGCAAAATAGGGCTTTTGCGTCATTTTTGCACTCTCTTGCGCAAAATTTAAGCGCTTGTGCAAAGATGTGCAACTTTTTACATGCACTTGCAAAAACTTTTGCGACTTTTTCGATTTTTACACCACTCACTCCAGTTTTGTAATATGGGTGGGAAAGTGGGGTGGTTAGCTATGGTAATGAGTTTCACTTCAGATTTATCATTGCGATTTGTTTAAAAAGTAGCTAAAAAGTTGCTATCTCACTCCAGGAGGTGAGTAGAGTAGGAAAACTGGAGTAGCTTTTATACACTGCTCAAAAAAAAAAAGGGAACACTTAAACAACACAATGTAACTCCAAGTCAATCACACTTCTGTGAAATCAAACTGTCCACTTAGGAAGCAACACTGAGTGACAATCAATTTCACATGCTGTTGTGCAAATGGGATAGACAACAGGTGGAAATTATAGGCAATTAGCAAGACACCCCCAATAAAGGAGTGGTTCTGCAGGTGGTAACCACAGACCACTTCTCAATTCCTATGCTTCCTGGCTGATGTTTTGGTCACTTTTGAATGCTGGAGGTGCTTTCACTCTAGTGGTAGCTTGAGACGGAGTCTACAACCCACACAAGTGGCTCAGGTAGTGCAGCTTATCCAGGATGGCACATCAATGCGAGCTGTGGCAAGAAGGTTTGCTGTGTCTGTCAGCGTAGTGTTCAGAGCATGGAGGCGCTACCAGGGGACAGGCCAGTACATCAGGAGACGTGGAGGAGGCCGTAGGAGGGCAACAACCCAGCAGCAGGACCGCTACCTCCGCCTTTGTGCAAGGAGGAACAGGAGGAGCACTGCCAGAGCCCTGCAAAATGACCTCCAGCAGGTCACAAATGTGCATGTGTCTGCTCAAACGGTCAGAAACAGACTCCATGGGGGTGATATGAGGGCCCGACATCCACAGGTGGGGGTTGGGCTTACAGCCCAACACCGTGCAGGACGTTTGGCATTTGCCAGAGAACACCAAGATTGGCAAATTCGCCACTGGCGTCCTGTGCTCTTCACAGATGAAAGCAGGTTCACACTGAGCACATGTGACAGATGTGACAGAGTCTGGAGACGCCGTGGAGAACGTTCTGCTGCCTGCAACATCCTCCAGCATGACCGGTTTGGCATTGGGTCAGTAATGGTGTGGGGTGGCATTTCTTTGGAGGGCCGCACAGCCCTCCATGTGCTCGCCAGAGGTAGCCTGACTGTGATTTTGTTGTCAGCACATTCAACTATGTAAAGAACAAAGTATTTCAGAAAAATATTTAATTAATTCAGATCTAGGATGTGTTATTTTTGTGTTCCCTTTATTTTTTTGAGCAGTGTAGATAAAAGTGTTAAATGACCCAGCTGTGCCCCCAGTAATACGCCCTGCTGTGCCCCCAGTAATATGCCCTGCTTTGCCCCCAGTAGTATGTCCAGCTGTGCCCCCAGTAATACAGATGTAGTAGAGTTAACACTCATGCTTCCTAAAGAAGCAGAGACAGCTGCCAGAAAGCGGGACATACCTCCCCCGTACCAAGACAGCCACTGAAATCCGGGACTGTCCCGCCGGATCCGGGACGGTTGGGAGGTATGCTTATGACAGGCATAGAAACCAAGCTGTCAAAAATAAACATAAAAAATCTGCCTGAAAAACGCTTTACAAAAATGAGTCAAAAATACGCACGTAATTTTGAGGCGTAAAAATCAGCTTGGATTTAGTGCTGATTTTTTACAAGGGTATTTTGAAAATCAGCCGTGTGAACCCTAACGGCCGTGTGCATGAGCTTTAATACTGTTTTCTTTCTTGGGTTATGCTGCCACCTAGTGACCAATTGTGTTAGTTGCTACATGCGCAAGAACTTTTAGTCAATTAATCCAGTTCTGCAAATCCTTGAGCCAAATACAAGTTCCTCATACACATTAATGTACTGCCAGCTGAATTTGCACAGAAAGGTCCTGATTTTTTTTTTGTTTTTAGAGCCAACATATACTACAGGATGGTACAGGAACCACCATGACACTCACAATCGCACCCCACACAAAGGACAATTTCATAGAAGTCCAATTCATTTACCAGGTGTAAGTTTATTTAACCACTTGAAACGGGTACAACGTACCAGTTTCATACAGCTGAGACCTCAGTTCTGCAAGTGAAAACCGCAACCACTGACACATGAGGTCTTGTAGTACAGTGACATTGGGGCGGGTTTATAACTTGTGGCACAGGGTTACCCTTTGTGTGCGGGGGGTGGGGTATTTCATTTGTCCTGAACAACCCCCCATCCCTACTTGTGGCTGGGATTTTCTTAGCAGATGATAAAGTCTTTGGCTCCCTTCCTCGCTATTCACTTGGCATATGGCAGATGTTTTTTGCAGCCTATGTCTCCTGCAGCCTTCCTTCTGGCACATGGCAGACCACACAGGTCTCAGATTTAGAATCGATTAGACCCTGGTAAGATGGATGTGGTTACTGGGGCTATAGTTAAATGGGTACTAGAGGGGCGTTGTGTGGTGGCGTCCAGGCACTGTACCATTTGGCACCATATATGAAATCTATTCTCATATATGCAATAAACCACAGGGAATTCTAAAATGCTTGGAAATAAAACATATTTCCATATTTATTAAATCCAGTTACACCTAAAACATCCTGGTAAATGAATTGGTCTCCAATGAAATGGTCCCTAGTATGGGATGTTATTGTGGGGGCTATGGTGAGTGACTATCTATATAAAAAGAAGAAAACCTGTATTTTTTATTTTTATTTCTTCCACACAGACCCTGCGCAGGATGAGCAGCTGGCCCTTTAATTTCCAATCATCACCATAGTGACTATGCGGGGTTCCTTTGTTACAATCATCACCATACTGACCGAAGAACCTCCAACCAAGCGGAAGCTGGAAGCATCTCCAGAGGGGCGCTACTGATCTCCATCTTCTCTCCAGAATTTCCCCATCATCCCTCCATTATGGCCGGTAAGATCTATGATCATAACTCCCAGCAGACACTATTCCCATCAGTTATTGAAGGACTGGAGCAGATTTCCATTGGTCTGAAATAGGGCTGGGCAATATGGCCTAAAATCTATATCGCAATATAATTTGAAGCATGTGCGATATAACGATATATCGCAATATACACTGCTCAAAAAAATAAAGGGAACACAAAAATAACACATCCTAGATCTGAATTAATTAAATATTCTTCTGAAATACTTTGTTATTTACATAGTTGAATGTGCTGACAACAAAATCACACAAAAAAAAATATGGAAATCAAATTTTTTAAACCATGGAGGTCTGGATTTGGAGTTACCCTCAAAATGAAAGTGGAAAAACACACTACAGGCTGATCCAACTTTGATGTAATGTCCTTAAAACAAGTCAAAATGAGGCTCAGTAGTGTGTGTGGCCTCCACGTGCCTGTATGACCTCCCTACAACGCCTGTGCATGCTCCTGATGAGGTGGCGGACGGTCTCCTGAGGGATCTCCTCCCAGACCTGCCTAAAGCATCTGCCAACTCCTGGACAGTCTGTGGTGCAACGTGACGTTGGTGGATAGAGCGAGACGTGATGTCCCAGATGTGCTCAATTGGATTCAGGTCTGGGGAATGGGCGGGCCAGTCCATAGCATCAATGCCTTCGTCTTGCAGGAACTGCTGACACACTCCAGCCACATGAGGTCTAGCATTGTCTTGCATTAGGAGGAACCCAGGGCCAACCGCACCAGCATATGGTCTCACAAGGGGTCTGAGGATCTCATCTCGGTACCTAATGGCAGTCAGGCTACCTCTGGCGAGCACATGGAGGGCTGTGCGGCCCTCCAAAGAAATGCCACCCCACACCATTACTGACCTAATGCCAAACCGGTCATGCTGGAGGATGTTGCAGGCAGCAGAACGTTCTCCACGGCGTCTCCAGACTCTGTCACGTCTGTCACATGTGCTCAGTGTGAACCTGCTTTCATCTGTGAAGAGCACAGGGCGCCAGTGGCGAATTTGCCAATCTTGGTGTTTTCTGGCAAATGCCAAACGTCCTGCACGGTGTTGGGCTGTAAGCACAACCCCCACCTGTGGACGTCGGGCCCTCATATCACCCTCATGGAGTCTGTTTCTGACCGTTTGAGCAGACACATGCACATTTGTGGCCTGCTGGAGATCATTTTGCAGGGCTCTGGCAGTGCTCCTCCTGTTCCTCCTTGCACAAAGGCGGAGATAGCGGTCCTGCTGCTGGGTTGTTGCCCTCCTACGGCCTCCTCCACGTCTCCTGATGTACTGGCCTGTCTCCTGGTAGCGCCTCCATGCTCTGGACACTACGCTGACAGACACAGCAAACCTTCTTGCCACAGCTCGCATTGATGTGCCATCCTGGATAAGCTGCACTACCTGAGCCACTTGTGTGGGTTGTAGACTCCGTCTCATGCTACCACTAGAGTGAAAGCACCGGCAGCATTCAAAAGTGACCAAAACATCAGCCAGGAAGCATAGGAACTGAGAAGTGGTCAGGTCACCACCTGCAGAACCACTCCTTTATTGGGGGTGTCTTGCTAATTGCCTATAATTTCCACCTGTTGTCTATCCCATTTGCACAACAGCATGTGAAATTGATTGTCACTCAGTGTTGCTTCCTAAGTGGACAGTTTGATTTCACAGAAGTGTGATTGACTTGGAGTTACATTGTGTTGTTTAAGTGTTCCCTTTATTTTTTTGAGCAGTGTATTATTTTCTTCTGTATGTACAAATTACATGGCTACCATCATCATGTGCCCCAGCCAGCGCCATCAGCCCCATGCCATTGCCACCATCATCATGTCCCCCAGCCAGCGCCATCAGCCCCATGTCTTAGCCATCCACCCCCACCCCACGGTAGATTCGGGCCCCTGCTAATATACTTACCTTTCCTGCATGGTGCGCGGCTGGCTGATGAAGTCCGCAGGAGGGCGTCTTCTTCCCAGCATGCACTGGGAGGGACCTGACGTCACACACAGCGTCAGCCAGCTGACGATGTGTGAACGCAAAGCCCTGCAGCGCGGTGCAGAGTCGGGAGGCCCCGGAGCGGTGAGTGAGAATTTTCTTCAATTCAATACTGCTCCGTGGTCATCTATCGCGATATGGCGATATAACAAAAATCTATAGCGTTGCCCGAATTTTTGACGATAATATCGTATATCGTTTATATTGCCCATCCCTAGTCTGAAACAATCCGATCATCACCCTGATGACTATATCATGGCTGGATCTTCACAGCAGGGGGCGCTAGACCTGTGCCCGGGGAAGAAAATCAGTGACACAATATTCAGTCTCAAGAATTTTCTTGTTCTTTATTTTCTTACATTTGTGGTCGGATCGGCTATCAGAAAGGTGAACCTAACCTATCTAACCCTATCTACAACAAGCAGTAGAATTATGCCAAAACTGCTGTGGAAGGGCAGCCTAAAGTGGCCAAAAAGAGCAGACCTTAGTTTAGAGTAAATATATACATACCGTTACGACACCCACTTTTGAACGAAAAGACCTTTCACGATGAAGGTGCGGAATATACCGTATATAACACTGACTTCCATCTACCTTACCTATTTGTCTTGTGCACCGGCACATCGTTCTTGGAGATGGTTAATGCTGATGCGATTTACTCCTATGTTGACTAACATATGACCATATAACGAGAAGGTCTGAATCCTGAGAGCTGCAGACTGAAACAAACAATGGTGAATCTGTTGGAAGGGCCTAAATGAACTCCAACCATTTGCCAAGGGCCCTGATAGGACACCAACTGTTCCTGGTGGCAAAATACTTTACCTCTACTTATTCCCCAGGCCACACTTTTTATAAAGGACCCAAAAGTTAGAACATGGCGTATGCCGTCTTACTCTAGTAGTAGATTAAGTGAAATGTGTAAACCCACCAGGCCTGCGGAACCATAAACAGGAATACATGCTTATTTCGATTAACGAGCTAATTTTGCCTGTAATAAGGACAGAACATACACACCATACCTGCAGTTGTGACAGAAATAAGCTTAAGGTCGTGATAAACTATATATGCTGCGCCTGTAGTCGTGATAGGATTTGTTGTGCCTGTAGTCATGACAGACTTCGTAAACTGCGCCTTATTACTGTACCTCCTACTGGAAGACGGACCGATACCCAGGACTTAGGCCGGACACCAACACCCTCAGCCCGAGTTTGTAGATGAAGTAAGCATGCCTGGGAGAAGGTGATGTCCGCAAAGACAGGCTCGGGATGACGGCTTATAAAGAAAACAATGATTTTCCTTTTAGACCCAACAACCTAGAAAATTAAAAAGTTAGAGAAAACAATAATGCGAGTGGTGCCTAAAAACATGGTATGGGCACAGCTCTGAGTATGAGCATGAAGAGCATGGTATAAAGCAGATCACCTGCACGGACTAACTAACACCCTGTGCCTAAATAACCCCCTTGGAAACCTTATGTACGGCCGGCAGAAGGAAGCCACCGCCTATCATCTGCTCCTCCTGACCGAGCCTAGTACTCCCTACCCCTGATCCCTGCCTAACTAACGGCACGGCGGCCCGTGCCAGACTTTATTGAAGATGAGGAGCGGGGACACGGTGTCCCCTGTACCTTTACACATAGCCGCGTGGGGAGCTCACGCTGCTCCCTGGCAGAGTGCACCAATGCGGGGGAGTCCCCCCCTCAGCCAGGGGCCGACCCACCGCCGGCTGGACACCCGTACCGCGTGGGGAGCAGCGCAGCTCCCTGGCAATGTGCACCGGGGCAGGGGGAGCCCTTCCTTTACCATTGGCCCCGCCCCCCGCCGGTTTGAATCGTGTGCCGCGTGAGGAGCCGCACAGCTCCCTGGCAGAGTGCACCAGTGCGGGGGAGCCCCCCTTCAGCCAGGGGCCGACCCACCGCCGGCTGGACACTCTAACCGCGTGGGGAGCAGCGCAGCTCCCTGGCAATGTGCACCGGGGCAGCCCTTCCTTTACCATGGGCCCCGCCCCCCGCCGGTTTGAATCGTGTGCCGCGTGGGGAGCCGCACAGTTCCCTGGCAGAGTGCACCAGTGCGGGGGAGCCCCCCTTCAGCCAGGGGCCGACCCACCGCCGGCTGGACACTCGTATCGCGTGGGGAGCAGCGCAGCTCCCTGGCAATGTGCACTGGGGCAGGGGGAGCCCTTCCATTGCCAAGGGCCCCGCCCCCCGCCGGTTTGAATCGTGTGCCGCGTGGGGAGCCGCACAGCTCCCTGGCAGAGTGCACCAGTGTGGGGGTGCCCCCCCTCACCTAGGGGGCCGACCCCCCGCCAGCTGGGCACCCATACCGCGTGGGGAGCCGCACAGCTCCCTGGCATTGTGCTCCGGTGTGGGGGTGCCCCCCCCTCACCTAGGGGGCCGCCCCCCCGCCGGCCGGACTCTAATACTGCATGCTGCGGAGAAGCAGCTTCCCCACCAGGCCTCTGAACGGCCAGACAAACAATACAAACAACCATGGTTCGACCATTAGCGCCCAAACTCTGCTTCATCCCAGAACGCTACATGTCGCGGACCGCAGCGTGGGTCCCGTGCAAACAACTCCGATCCTACCATGAATACCAGCGCCCTCCTGAGACATTCTGCCGTCGCCCAGCCGTAAGGAGCCTCCACACCATGCTGCTGTATCCTAGAGCTGACTCAGAGGTAGTGAAATCAGCTGAATCGGCGTCAACCTGGGCCCACAGGTGCCTCTAAATAGCCTAGTAATCAGCCAGCCTGGGCCCACAGGTACGTATGAATAGCCTTGTAATCAGCCTCCCCTCCCACAAATGCAGCAATATCTTGCTTATACTTATGATCTCACCAGATTTAATGTAATGAGTGATGTTCATATAGATTCAGTCACTGCAGGGTGCGGGTACATCCACTGGGCATAGGATGGCAGTTGGCACTGGACAGTGCCAGTTACTGGTCACCATGGGAGAGCTGGGTTGTCACATCAGTAATTTACAGGGGAAATACACCTTAGGAAATCTCTATCTCCTGGCAGCCGCTCTCAGTAAAGCCCTTGGTGCAAAAATGTCCATATTTCTTGGCTATGGCAAAGGGATTTTGGTGCCATCTTCTCCTCATTATGAGAATCAGTGGGGGATCCTGGTTCATGAGCCCCTGAAACAACTGTATCATTTGGCAGCCACTTTTGCAGGAGGTAGAGTTCCCCCTTAAATATTATAACATAGAGGGAGATGTATCAAAACTGGTGTAAAGGAAAACTGGCTTAGTTGCTTATAGCAACCAATCAGATTGATCCTTTCATTTGTCAAAGGAGCTCTGAAAAATGAAAGGTTGAATCTGATTGGTTGGTATTGGCAACTAAGCCAGTTTTTCCTTTACATCAGTTTTCATAAATCTCCCCCATAATGTTCTGTATCCTGTTGTCTGTAGATACGGGGCAGCTCTATAATCTGAAATTAAGGTGGTAATGATATATTTCAGTACAATATTATAAGAAATAAACATTTCTATACAGGCCCCGCCGCCAATAAACAACACACACACAAAAAATATACCATATATATATATATATATATATATATATATATATACTGTATATACAGTACAGACCAAAAGTTTGGATACACCTTCTCATTCAAAGAGTTTTCTTTATTTTCATAACTATGAAGGCATCAAAACTATGAATTAACACATGTGGAATTATATACAGTAGGTGTTTGTGAGATTGTGCTTTCAGCACGACAGCGTCGCGCTGATACTCGGCGACGTGGTGCCGAGATCTCGCACTCACTGGGATAGCGACAGCACATCCCAGCAAGCGCGTCATAGAAGAGGCGGGAGATCCGACTTGGATTCCCGCCAATTCTACACGTGTGCGGCGTTTGTTATGAATCCTGAGGGGGAAGTCCCCGCCGGATTTTAAATAAAAATCCGGCCTGGGTCCCGCCCTCAGGAGCATACCGGGCCCTTAGGTCTGTTATGGGTTGTAAGGAGAGCCCCCCCTACGCCGAAAAAAACGGCGTAGGGGGTCCCCCTACAATCCATACCAGACCCGTATCCAAAGCACGCTACCCGGCCAGCCAGGAAGGGAGTGGGGACGAGCGAGCGCCCCCCCCCCCTCCTGAGCCGTACCAGGCTGCATGCCCTCAACATGGGGGGTTGGGTGCTCTGGGGCAGGGGGCGCACTGCGGCCCCCCCACCTCAGAGCACCCTGTCCCCATGTTGATGAGGACAGGGCCCCTTCCCGACAACCCTGGCCGTTGGTTGTCGGGGTATGCGGGCGGGAGGCTTAACGGAATCTGGGAGCCCCCTTTAATAAGGGGGGCCCCCAGATACCGGCCCCCCACCCTAAGTGAATGAGTATGGGGTACATCGTACCCCTACCCATTCACCTGCAAGAAAAGTGGTAAAAACACAAATAAACCACACAGTGTATTAAAATATTTTATTTTTCTGCTCCGGAGGCCGCCCCCTGTCTTCTTTATTAGCTCTTTTACCAGGGGGGGCTCTTCTTCTTCCGATATCCCGACGGGTCTTCTCCGCTATCCGGGGGGGTCTTCTCAACTCTCCTTCTGTTCTTCTTCTGTCTTCTCCTTCTGTCTTGTTGTCTCCTTCTGTCTTCTGTCTCCGGGGGGGGCTCTTCTTCTTCCGATATCCCGACGGGTCTTCTCCGCTATCCGGGGGGGTCTTCTCAACTCTTCGGGGTTCTCCTTCTGTCTTCTCCTTCTGTTCTTCTTCTGTCTTCTCCTTCCTTCTTGTTGTCTCGGCGCACCCCGGTTCTTCGTCTCGCGAGACTCGGCGCACCCCGATTCTTCTCTCTGTTGTTGACTCGGCGCACCCCGGTTCTTCGTCTCGCGAGACTCGGCGCACCCCGATTCTTCTCTCTGTTGTTGACTCGGCGCACCCCGGTTCTTCGTCTCGCGAGACTCGGCGCACCCCGATTCTTCTCTTCTCGCGAGATGAAGAACCGGGGTGCGCCGAGTCAACAACAGAGAGAAGAATCGGGGTGCGCCGAGACAACAAGAAGGAAGGAGAAGACAGAAGAAGAACAGAAGGAGAAGACAGAAGGAGAACCCCGAAGAGTTGAGAAGACCCCCCCGGATAGCGGAGAAGACCCGTCGGGATATCGGAAGAAGAAGAGCCCCCCCCGGAGACAGAAGACAGAAGGAGACAACAAGACAGAAGGAGAAGACAGAAGAAGAACAGAAGGAGAGTTGAGAAGACCCCCCCGGATAGCGGAGAAGACCCGTCGGGATATCGGAAGAAGAAGAGCCCCCCCTGGTAAAAGAGCTAATAAAGAAGACAGGGGGCGGCCTCCGGAGCAGAAAAATAAAATATTTTAATACACTGTGTGGTTTATTTGTGTTTTTACCACTTTTCTTGCAGGTGAATGGGTAGGGGTACGATGTACCCCATACTCATTCACTTAGGGTGGGGGGCCGGTATCTGGGGGCCCCCCTTATTAAAGGGGGCTCCCAGATTCCGTTAAGCCTCCCGCCCGCATACCCCGACAACCAACGGCCAGGGTTGTCGGGAAGGGGCCCTGTCCTCATCAACATGGGGACAGGGTGCTCTGAGGTGGGGGGGCCGCAGTGCGCCCCCTGCCCCAGAGCACCCAACCCCCCATGTTGAGGGCATGCAGCCTGGTACGGCTCAGGAGGGGGGGGGGGCGCTCGCTCGTCCCCACTCCCTTCCTGGCTGGCCGGGTAGCGTGCTTTGGATACGGGTCTGGTATGGATTGTAGGGGGACCCCCTACGCCGTTTTTTTCGGCGTAGGGGGGGCTCTCCTTACAACCCATAACAGACCTAAGGGCCCGGTATGCTCCTGAGGGCGGGACCCAGGCCGGATTTTTATTTAAAATCCGGCGGGGACTTCCCCCTCAGGATTCATAACAAACGCCGCACACGTGTAGAATTGGCGGGAATCCAAGTCGGATCTCCCGCCTCTTCTATGACGCGCTTGCTCTCCATCGCGGCAAGCCAGCTCGGCGCTGGCTCCCGCGATGGGGCTCGTATGTGCTCAATCTCGCCGAGAAATACGGCGAGATTGACACAAAATCGGGTTCACCTACTGTACATAACAAACAAGTGTGAAACAACTGAAAATATGTCATATTCTAGGTTCTTCAAAGTAGCCACCTTTTGCTTTGATTACTGCTTTGCACACTCTTGGCATTCTCTTGATGAGCTTCAAGAGGTAGTCCCCTGAAATGGTCTTCCAACAGTCTTGAAGGAGTTCCCAGAGATGCTTAGCACTTGTTGGCCCTTTTGCCTTCACTCTGCGGTCCAGCTCACCCCAAACCATCTCGATTGGGTTCAGGTCCGGTGACTGTGGAGGCCAGGTCATCTGGCGCAGCACCCCATCACTCTCCTTCATGGTCAAATAGCCCTTACTTTCAAAGTTTTCCCAATTTGTCGGCTGACTGACTGACCTTCATTTCTTAAAGTAATGATGGCCACTCGTTTTTCTTTACTTAGCTGCTTTTTTCTTGCCATAATACAAATTCTAACAGTCTATTCAGTAGGACTATCAGCTGTGTATCCACCTGACTTCTCAACGCAACTGATGGTCCCAACCCCATTTATAAGGCAAGAAATCCCACTTATTAAACCTGACTGGGCACACCTGTGAAGTGAAAACCATTTCAGGGACTACCTCTTGAAGCTCATCAAGAGAATGCCAAGAGTGTGCAAAGCAGTAATCAAAGCAAAAGGTGGCTATTTTGAAGAACCTAGAATATGACATATTTTCAGTTGTTTCACACTTGTTTGTTATGTATATAATTCCACATGTGTTAATTCATAGTTTTGATGCCTTCAGTGTGAATCTACAATTTTCATAGTCATGAAAATAAAGAAAACTCTTTGAATGAGAAGGTGTGTCCAAACTTTTGGTCTGTACTGTATATTAGACGCTGTTATCAAAACAGCGTCTAATATATCTTTCAGGGGTTAAAAAAATCGGATCTATAGCCTGCCAGCGAATGAACGCCACTGGCAGGCTGTAGATCAGCTCGTTTACCTGCGGTTCCTGTGAACGCAGGCTCCTGTGTGCGCGTGTTCACAGGAAATCTTGCGTCTCGCGAGATGAGGCGCCGGCGCGTCGAAGAGGAATGAATCGACCGCCTCCGGAACGCAATCCTGGGTTAGGCGGTCCGGAGGCAGTTAACATAGCAATTCATGTTTGATTCATTTCGTGCCTATAATTATACCGACAAAACACATGTTGAATAAAGTATCACAAAATGGTGGTTCAACTGTTCAATCTTGTCATTCAACATAAAATGGTGGATATATTTCTCTCTTCAGTATCTTTACTCTCACTTTAAAGGGAGTATATAGGATATCGACCAGTACACTGGATGACGTAAGAGGCTTACAGGGCGGGCCAAGCAACAGGCTGGGGAGGGGTTATGTGAGAAGACGGAAGAGCGGCCTGGGCACTTACAGCCAGAACGCCGCCCCTGGGCACTTGCGAGCCCTCATTTACATATGAATAAAACTCAGTTTTTGCCCCTGGTGAACATCCAAACAAAAAGACAAAGGTACCATTTGACTGATCTATAGTTATGCTATAGTGCTATGTAAGTGGTCTATAAGGGCAAATTGTGGTGACAGACTCCCTTTAAGTTATTTATCCTGTTCCGGACACATGACGTACCGGTACGGCATGATGTCCTGGAACTTAAGGACACATGACGTACCGGTACATCATGTGTAGTTCCGATCACCGCCGCACGGCGGGCGGTAATTCGGAACTGGGTGCCTGCTCAAATCATTGAGCAGGCACCCTGGGACAATGCGCCGGGGGGTCCTGTGATCCCCCCGTGTCGGCAATCGCAGCAAACCGCAGGTCAATTCAGACCTGCGGTTTGCTCTGTTTCCGGGTTATTCGGGTCTCTGTGGACCTGATAACCCGGAACAGGATGGTGATCGGTGGTGTGATAATACACCACCGATCACCATCCTGCGATCCTGAGAGGCTCTCATTGGTCGGCTGGGGCGGGCGGGCTATTCAAATTACTGCAGCGCTCCTCTCTTCCTCCTTTTGTGTCCGGGAGCCGAGGAGAGAGGCTGCACGTCGATCTCCAGAGCCAGCTGCAGGGATCATCAGCCAGCACCCCCATCTCTGCTCCAGCACCACCTTCACCAAGGTATTTAGGGAAAGGTTAGGGACAGGTTAGGTTAGGCAGGGATATTCAGGGAAAGTTAGTGAAAAAAACAAAACAAAACAGTTTTGTTGCATCACCCTAAATCGGGTGTCTTGGGTCCACAGCACAGCTGTGTGACCCTAGACCCCCCCCCCAGGGGTGCTGCAGCTTGCCCCCTGCCCCCCCCACCACAACTTTTTGGGGGGCGCAGTTTTTTTTTTTTTCTATGTACGCTGACTGTGGCTGGAACACTTAGCGTCTGGCCACTGTTAGCGCATCGCACACCCCACCACTGATCAACTTCGGACGGTTGATCAGCGAGTTTGAAATTTAATTACATTTTTTTTTACATTTTTTAGCCTTTTTTTTTTTTACTTTTTATTTATTTTTTGTCTGTTAGGTTTAGGGTAAGTCCGCGAACACCCGTGCCCCCACGCACACCAAATAAAGTTTAACACGCACACACTCTCCTATGGCCCGCCGGATGTTCTTGGCCGAGGAGGCATACACCCAGCTTGCCTCCGAGTCCGAGAGCCCCAGTGAGGACGAGGATGACCCCACTTTCCTTTTGTCATCCGCGTCCTCCTCATCAACTAGCGATGATGATAAGCCCCCAAGGCGGTGGAGCAAGGGGACCGCCATGCTAGGGACCCTATGGCCCACACTAGTACGAGCAGCTCTGGGGCTCGTACTAGTTTTCCGGCCCACCAGATAAGTCCACCTGAGCCCCCTGCCGGTGAACTTGTCTGGTGTACCCCAGAGCATTTTGAGCCCGCGATTCCTGATTTTGTAGGCCAACCAGGAATCCAGATTTCCACAGTGGGCTTCACAGAATACGACTATTTTAGTCTTTTTTTCAGTGACCACTTTGTAAATCTGATGGTGGAGCAAACGAACCTGAACGCCCAACAGTTCGTTGCTCAACACCCGGGCTCCTTTTTGGCTAGGGCCGGTGGCTGGACTCCGGTCAGTGCAGCAGAGATGAGGACGTTTTGGGGCCTTGTGCTGCACATGGGCCTAGTCAAAAAACCTATCGTCAGGCATTACTGGAGTGGGGACGTCCTCTACCAGACCCCACTTTACAGTACGGCCATGATGCGCTCCTGGTTTGAGGCCATCCGGAAATGCCTGCATTATGCAGATAATGCAGCATGTCCCCCCTAAGATGATCCTGCCTATGACCGCCTGTACAAAATCAGGCCGGTCATCGATCACTTTGGGGCCAAATTTGTGCAGGCCTATGTAGCTGGAAGGGGGGTCGCGGTTGATGAGTCTCTCATTGCTTTCAAGGGGAGACTCCTTTTCCGCCAGTATAGTCCCTCTAAGCGGGCGAGGTATGGCGTGAAGCTGTACAAACTTTGTGAGAGTACCTCAGGGTACACTTACAAGTTTTGTGTGTACGAGGGGCGAAATTCCCATATTCAACCCCCAGAATGTCCCCCCACTCTGGGTGTTAGCAGGAAACTTGTGTGGGACCTTATGCACTCACTGCTAGATAAGGGTTACCACCTGTACGTGGATAACTTTTATACTAGTATCCCCTTGTTCCAGTCCCTTGCCGCCAGATCCACGTCCGCTTGTGGGACCGTGCGGAAAATTAACACGGCCTCCCTACCGACCCCCTCCAGGTACCTATCCCCAGGGGTGAGACCTGTGCCCTTACCAGTGGAAACCTGTTGCTGGTCAGATATAAGGACAAGAGGGATGTCCTTGTACTGTCCACAATTCACGGTAACGGCATCACCCCTGTCCCTGTGCGAGGTACCGCGGCAACGGTCCTCAAGCCCTATTGTATCCTCGACTACAATCGGTATATGGGAGGAGTTGATCTCTCTGATCAAGTCCTCAAGCCATATAATGCCATGCGCAAAACCTGGGCATGGTACAAAAAAGTTGCGGTCTACTTGGTGCACGTTGCCTTGTACAACTCTTTTGTGCTGTCCCGGAGCGCTGGCAACACAGGGAAATTCCTTCAGCTCTATGAGGCAGTCCTCAAGGACCTGATCTTTTCTGACCGGGAAAGAGCAGGCCGGAGTACCTCGGGAACTGGAGGTGCCCGGATTGTCCCTGGCCAACACTTTCCAGGTGTGGTCCCCCATACTGGAAAGAAGGGACGGACCCAAAAAAGGTGCAGAGTGTGTCACAGGAGGGGGATACGGAAGGACACCACTACTCAGTGTGACACGTGCCCCGATCATCCGGGCCTCTGCATTATTGGTTGCTTCAGGGAGTACCACACTTCCATAGAGTACTAAATTTATATTCGCCTTCCCCAATTTAGCCACTGACAATCGGATAAAAAACTATGGTTCTCAGACTTGAGACACTAAAACCAAAAAAACTAAAATTTCTAAAATATTAGTAAAACTAAAATAAATAAAAAAAGTAGACATATTAGATACTAAATTATTATTTTTTGTTTATAAAAAGATAATATAGTGTAAAACATAAATAAATTTAAAAAAGTTGCCATATTAGGTATCGCCGCGTCCGTAAGAATCTGCTCTATAAAAATACCCCATGACCTAACCCCTCAGAGGAACACGGTCAAAAAAAAAAACGGTGCAAAAAAAGGTATTTTTTTGTCACCTTACATCACAAAAATTGTAATAGCAAGCGATCAAAAAGTCATATGCCCCCCAAAATAGTGCCAATAAAACCGTCCTCTCATCCCGCAAAAAATGAGCCCCTACCTAAGATAATCGGCTGAAAACTAAAAATAAAATGACTTAGACTATGGATATACTAAAATGTTTTTTTTTGTTTATAAAAAGATAATATAGTGTAAAACATAAGGTATCGCCACGTCTGTAAGAATCTGCTCTATAAAAATACCCCATGACCTAACACCTCAGATGAACACGGTTAAAAAAAGTTAAATAAAAACGTGCCAAAACAGCAATTTTTGTGCAAATTTTCCATTTTATTCCTTTTTTTTCAACTGGTAACAAAGCAAGGGTTAACAGCCAAACAAAACGTATATTTATTACCCTGATTCTGCAGTTTACAGAAACACCCCATATGTGGTCGTAAACTGCTGTATGACCAAACGGCAGGGCGCAGAAGGAAAGGAACGCCGTATGGTTTCTGGAAGGCAGATTTTGATGGCCTTTTTTTTTTGCACCATGTCCCATTTGAAGCCCTCCTGATGCACCTCTAGAGTAGAAACTCCATAAAAGCAACCCCATCTAAGAAACTACACCCCTCAAGGTATTCAAAACTGATTTTACAAACTTTATTAACCCTTTAGGTTGTCCTCAGTTTATAGCAAATGGAGATGAAATTTCAGAATTTCTATTTTTGGTAACCTTGCCTCACAAAAATGTAATATAGATAAACCAAAAATCATATGTACCCTAAAAATAGTCCCAACAAAACTGCCACCTTATCCTGTAGTTTCCAAAATGGGGTCACTTTTATGGAGTTTCTACTCTAGGGGTGCATCAGGGGGGCTTCAAATGCGACATGGTGTAAATAAATCAGTCCAGCAAAATCTGCCTTCCAAAAACCACATGGCGCACCTTTCCCTCTACGCCCTACTTTGTGCCCGTACAGTAGTTTACGGCCACATATGGGGTGTTTCTGCAAACTACAGAATCAGGGCAATAAATATAGCGTTTTGTTTGGCTGTTAACCCTTGCTTTGTCACTGGAAAAAATTGATTGAAATGGAAAATTTGCCAAAAAATCTAAATTTTAAAATGTTATCTCCATTTGCCATTAACTCTTGTGGAACACCTAAATGGTTAACGACGTTTGTAAAATCAGTTTTGAATACCTTGAGGGGTGTAGTTTCTAGAATGGGGTCATTTTTGGGTGGTTTCTATTATGTAGTGACTTCAGACCTGAACTGGTCCCTAAAAATTGGGTTTTTGAAATTTTCAAAAAAATTTCAAGATTTGCTTCTAAACTTCTAAGCCTTGTAACGTCCCCAAAAACTAAAATGGCATTCCCAAAATGATACAAACATGAAGTAGACATATGGGGAATGTAAAGTAATAACTATTTTTGGAGGTATTACTATGTATAATAGAAATAGAGAAATTGAAACATTGGAAATTTGCAAATTTTTCCAAAATTTTGGTAAATTTGGTATTTTTTTATAAATAAAAATTTATTTTTTTTACTTCATTTTACCAGTGTCATGAAGTACAATATGTGATGAAAAAACAGTTTTAGAATGGCCTGGATAAGTCAAAGCGTTTTGAAGTTATCACCACATAAAGTGACACTGGTCAGATTTGCAAAAAATGGCCAAGTCCTTAACCACCTCAGCTCCCCTAGCTTAAACACCCTTAATGACCAGACCACTTTTTACAATTCTGCACTACACTACTTTCACGGTTTATTGCGCGGTCATACAACTTACCACCCAAATGAATTTTACCTCCTTTTCTTCTCACTAATAGAGCTTTCATTTGGTGGTATTTCATTGCTGGTGACATTTTTACTTTTTTTGTTATTAATCGAAATTTACCGAAATTTTTGCAAAAAAATGTCATTTTTCACTTTCAGTTGTAATTTTTTTTTTTTTAAAACTACATTTCTATATAAATTTTTCTCTAAATTTATTGTTCTACATGTCTTTGATTAAAAAAAAATGTTTGGGTAAAGAAAAAATGGTTTGGGTAAAAGTTATAGCGTTTACAAACTATGGTACAAAAATGTGAATTTCCGCTTTTTGAAGCAGCTCTGACTTTCTGAGCACCTGTCATGTTTCCTGAGGTTCTACAATGGCCAGACAGTACAAACACCCCACAAATGACCTCATTTCGGAAAGTAGACACCCTAAGGTATTCGCTGATGGGCATAGTGAGTTCATAGAACTTTTTATTTTTTGTCACAAGTTAGCGGAAAATGATGATTTATTTTTTATTTTTTTCTGTCACGGCCATGGCTATGACCGTGACTCCTGAACCGCATGCGGTTGTCAGCGATTTCCTTTGGTGTTCAATCACAGGTGAGGGCTGTGGTATTTGCCTCACCTGTGGTTGCCGCTGGCAACAGTATGTATGTGGCAGCGTAGCAGGCTGAGCTGTGCCATTGCAGCTCGCTACGTTGTGCATGCGGTTTTGTGTGATGTGTGTATGTGTGCACTTCCTTTTTATGTTATTGTGTGCACGTCTCCTATTAGTGGTGTTTTCCCTTCCCTGGTGTTGGAAGGGTTAATCTCCTTCCTAGTGTGTGTGCACTGGGTGTGTCCGTTTGTGGGTGTGGCTGTATGGGCTATAAAGCCTCAGTTTAGACAGACGTGTGAGGGGTACTCCAGCCTTGTAAGCTGGAGGAACTCTCCTGGTCACATTTTCATCTGCCAGTGTGGGCCACCCTTGTGATCATAAATTGTGATACACTATGTTATGTTATGATCAGTTGATTTGTTCCTGTTGTATATTTGTGCAGCTATGGATCTGGGTTCCTGTGTGTGGTGTGTTTGCTGGGTTCATTGAATCTTGTCTGGACTTCAGCTTGCCTGCACAGGGATCCAGTCAGCAAGGCTGTGGCAGGTAAGTGGAACTAGTTCACATTACCTGCCATATCCATAGGACTGTTTGTGTTCCCCCATTTTCCCAACAGCTTGGCCGTTGAGACTCCTGCTCCTCCGTGCCTAGGAGGAGTGGGGCGCCTTACTCTGACTCCTAGCGCAGGGACCGGACGGAGGGTGAGTTAGGGATCCGAGGTTCCTGCGCATGGGTCCTCCTACCTTTAAGGTCGGCCCATGCAGTTAGGAGTTAGGGTCAGGGTAGGGACGCTGTTAGGAGGTGACCTGCTCCCTATCCTGCTCTCCTGGTCGAGTAGGCCATAACATGACCAGGCCTCACACGGCTGAGGATTTCCCCCATCCTCAGCCGTGACATTTTCCTTACAAAGTCTCATATTCCACTAACTTGTGACAAAAAATAAAAACTTCCATGAACTCACTATGCCCATCACGAAATACCTTGGGGTGTCTTCTTTCCAAAATGGGGTCACTTGTGGGGTAGTTATACTGCCCTGGCATTTTAGGGGCCCTAATGCGTGAGAAGTAGTTTGAAATCAAAATGTGTAAAAAAAATGCACTGTGAAATCCTAAAGGTGCTCTTTGGAATGTGGGCCCCTTTGCCCACCTAGGCTGCAAAAAAGTGTTACACATGTGGTATCGCTGTACTCAGGAGAAGTTGAGGAATGTGTTTTGGGGTGTCTTTTTACACATGCCCATGCTGGGTGAGATAAATATCTCTGTCAAATGACAACTTTGTATAAAAAAATGGGAGAAGTTGTCTTTTAGAGACATATTTCTCTCACCCAGCATGGGTATTGTAAAAAGACACCCCAAAACACATTGCCCAACATTTCCTGAGTACGGCGATAACACATGTGTGACACTTTTTTGCAGCCTAGGTGGGCAAAGGGGCCCACATTCCAAAGAGCACCTTTAGGATTTCACAGGGCATTTTTTACACATTTTGATTTCAAACTACTTCTCACGCATTAGGGCCCCTAAAATGCCAGGGCAGTATAACTACCCCACAAGTGACCCCATTTTGGAAAGAAGACACCCCAAGGTATTTCGTGATGGGCCTAGTGAGTTCATGGAAGTTTTTATTTTTTGTCACAAGTTAGTGGAATATGAGACTTTGTAAGAAAAAATAAAAATAAATAAATCATCATTTTCCGCTAACTTGTGACAAAAAATAAAAAATTCTAGGAACTCGCCATGCCCCTCACGGAATACCTTGGGTGTCTTCTTTCCAAAATGGGGTCACTTGTGGGGTATTTATACTGCCCTGGCATTTTAGGGGACCTAATGTGTGAGAAGTAGTTTGAAATCAAAATGTGTAAAAAATGCCCTGTAAATGCTAAAGGTGCTCTTTGGAATGTGGGCCCCTTTGCCCACCTAGGCTGCAAAAAAGTGTCACACATGTGGTATCGCTGTACTCAGGAGAAGTTGGGCAATGTGTTTTGGGGTGTCTTTTTACATATACCCATGCTGGGTGAGAGAAATATCTCTCTAAAAGACAACTTTTCCCATTTTTTTTATACAAAGTTGGCATTTGACCAAGATATTTATCTCACCCAGCATGGGTATATGTAAAATGACACCCCAAAACACATTGCCCAACTTCTCCTGAGTACGGCGATACCACATGTGTGACACTTTTTTGCAGCCTAGATGCGCAAAGGGGCCCAAATTCCTTTTAGGAGGGCATTTTTAGACATTTGGATCCCAGACTTCTTCTCACGCTTTAGGGCCCCTAAAATGCCAGGGCAGTATAAATACCCCACATGTGACCCCATTTTGGAAAGAAGACACCCCAAGGTATTCAATGAGGGGCATGTTTTGCGGATCCACAAAACACATACGGACGTCTGAATGGAGCCTTACAGGGGGGTGATCAATGACGGGGGGGTGATCACCCCATATAGACTCCCTGATTACCCCCCTGTTATTGATCACCCTCCTGTAAGGCTCCATTCAGAGGTCCGTATGTGTTTTGCGTATCCACGGATCGGATCCGCAAAACACATATGGACGTCTGAAGGGCGCCTTACAGGGGGGGTGATCAATCAAAGGGGGGTGATCAGGGAGTCTATATGGGGTGATCACCCCCCCCTGTAAGGCTCCATTCAGACGTCTGTATGTGTTTTGCGGATCCGAATGGAGCCTACGGACCTCTGAATGGAGCTTTACAGGGGGGTGATCAGGGAGTCTATATGGGGCGGTCACCCCCCTGTAAGGCTCCATTCAGACGTCCGTACGTGTTTTGCGGATCAGATCCATGGATCCGTAAAACACATACGGACGTCTGAATGGAGCCTTACAGGGGGGTGTTCAATGACAGGGGGGTGATCAGGGAGTCTATATGGGGTGATCACCCCCCTGTCATTGATCACCCCCCTGTCATTGATCACCCCCCCATTAGGGATGTCGGCACTGACACCTGGTACAATTAGCGATGTCGACACTGACACCTGGTACAATTAGGGATGTCGACACTGACACCTGTACTGACACCATTAGGGATGTCAGCACTGACACCTCACACTATTAGGGATGTCGGCACTGACATCTGACTGAGACCATTAGGGATGTCAGTACTGACACAATTAGGGATGTGGGAACTGACACCTGGTACCATTAGGGATGTTGGCACTAACACCATTAGGGATGTCGGCACTGTCACCTGACACCATTAGGGATGTCGGCACTGACACCTGACACTATTAGGGATGTCGGCACTGACACATGACACTATTAGGGATGTCGGCACTGACACCTGACACTATTAGGGATGTCGGCACTGACACCTGGCACCATTAGGGATGTCAGCACTGACACCATTAGGGATGTCGGCACTGACACCTGGTACAATTAGGGATGTCGACACTGACACCTGGTACAATTAGGAATGTCGACACTGACACCTGACACTATTAGGGATGTCGGCACTGACACCTGGCACCATTAGTAATGTCAGCACTGACACCATTAAAGATGTCGGCACTGACACCTGGTACAATTAGGGATGTTGGCACTGTCACCTGACACTATTAGGGATATATGATATATGCTCCTGATGAAGGGGACCCACTAAGAGGCCCCGAAACGCGTCGAGCTTCTCACTCCCCCACCCTGGCTTTGGAATAAAAGACTAAAAGAAAGAACAAGGACTCCTGAGTGATCACTGTTCGTGTCTGAGACTCTACTGGCGATCCAGGCGCAGGAGGTGTGGTGTGGGTGTCTTGAGCTTTATCCCACATTACCCTCCTGGGTGAAGTGAGTCACTAAAATTTTGATTTTATATTTGCCTATTATCGCTATTTTGATTTGGCTTTTACCACCATTTACCTATCATATACCAACCAACTGTAATATCTGGTGAGTGTGTGCACATTACCACGCAGCTTATGCGCACCTAAAAACATAAGCCTCTACCTTTGGGTTTTACACCATCATAACCCTAGACACTGGGGATTCTGGCGCCTCTACCATTAGGGATGTCGGCACTGGCACCTGACCACCTGGAATGTTGTAGTGATATGAATCCATCAGAATATCAGCACCGTCTGTGTATGGGACATGTGATAACTATTCACCAGCCCCTGGGGCCATGGAGACGGTGCTTCCTTAGTATGACAGGATGGAGAGATATGACTGACAGTGCCGGGTGTTCCCTTGTAGTTCTGCCTGGCAGACCGTCCCTCTATAACACCGCTAGTCAGTGACACCTAAGTTCTGTGTGTGGTGGAGGGCGGCAGCCAGACTATCGCTTCCGGGTACAGGCGGAATTTCCGGGCTGTCTGCTGTACATGTAGGAGGGGGAAGCAGAGGTCACGGCGCTGTACAGGACAAATAAAGCTGATGGTTGTTACAGCTGTGCATGGACATGAGCTCTCCTCAGGCAGACCTCAGCGAGCAGCAGCCGCCGCACAGGAGAATGCAGGTACGGCGCTTTACAGGGCCCATCACCATAGTGTCCTGTCTGTACACTGACATGTCTGCTATATATACAGGTACGGTGCTGTACAGGGGCCCATCACCATGGTATCCTGTCTGTACACTGACATGTCTGCTATATATACAGGAGAATACAGGTACGGTGCTGTACAGGGGCCCATCACCATAGTGTGCTGTCTGTACACTGACATGTCTGCTATATATACAGGAGAATACAGGTACGGCGCTGTACAGGGCCCATCACCATAGTGTCCTGTCTGTACACTGACATGTCTGCTATATATACAGGAGAATACAGGTACGGTGCTGTACAGGCCCATCACCATAGTGTCCTGTCTGTACACTGACATGTCTGCTATATACACAGGAGAATACAGGTACGGTGCTGTACAGGGGCCCATCACCATAGTGTGCTGTCTGTACACTGACATGTCTGCTATATATACAGGAGAATGCAGGTACGGCGCTGTACAGGGGCCATCACCATAGTGTCCTGTCTGTACACTGACATGTCTGCTATATATACAGGAGAATACAGGTACGGTGCTGTACAGGCCCATCACTATAGTGTCCTGTCTGTACACTGACATGTCTGCTATATATACAGGAGAATACAGGTACGGCGCTGTACAGGGGCCATCACCATAGTGTCCTGTCTGTACACTGACATGTCTGCTATATATACAGGAGAATACAGGTACGGTGCTGTACAGGGCCCATCACCATAGTGTCCTGTCTGTACACTGACATGTCTGCTATATACACAGGAGAATACAGGTACGGCGCTGTACAGGCCCATCACCATAGTGTCCTGTCTGTACACTGACATGTCTGCTATATATACAGGAGAATGCAGGTACGGTGCTGTACAGGCCCATCACCATAGTGTCCTGTCTGTACACTGACATGTCTGCTATATATACAGGAGAATGCAGGTACGGTGCTGTACAGGCCCATCACCATAGTGTCCTGTCTGTACACTGACATGTCTGCTATATATACAGGAGAATGCAGGTACGGCGCTGTACAGGGGCCATCACCATAGTGTCCTGTCTGTACACTGACATGTCTGCTATATATACAGGAGAATACAGGTACGGTGCTGTACAGGGGCCCATCACCATAGTGTCCTGTCTGTACACTGACATGTCTGCTATATATACACAGGAGAATACAGGTACGGCGCTGTACAGGGGCCATCACCATAGTGTCCTGTCTGTACACTGACATGTCTGCTATATATACAGGAGAATACAGGTACGGTGCTGTACAGGGCCCATCACCATAGTGTCCTGTCTGTACACTGACATGTCTGCTATATATACAGGAGAATGCAGGTACGGCGCTGTACAGGGGCCCATCACCATAGTGTGCTGTCTGTACACTGACATGTCTGCTATATATACAGGAGAATACAGGTACGGTGCTGTACAGGGGCCCATCACCATAGTGTCCTGTCTGTACACTGACATGTCTGCTATATATACAGGAGAATACAGGTACGGTGCTGTACAGGGGCCATCACCATAGTGTCCTGTCTGTACACTGACATGTCTGCTATATATACAGGAGAATACAGGTACGGTGCTGTACAGGGGCCCATCACCATAGTGTCCTGTCTGTACACTGACATGTCTGCTATATATACAGGAGAATACAGGTACGGTGCTGTACAGGCCCATCACTATAGTGTCCTGTCTGTACACTGACATGTCTGCTATATATACAGGAGAATGCAGGTACGGCGCTGTACAGGGGCCCATCACCATAGTGTGCTGTCTGTACACTGACATGTCTGCTATATATACAGGAGAATACAGGTACGGTGCTGTACAGGGCCCATCACCATAGTGTGCTGTCTGTACACTGACATGTCTGCTATATACACAGGAGAATACAGGTACGGTGCTGTACAGGGCCCATCACCATAGTGTCCTGTCTGTACACTGACATGTCTGCTATATATACAGGAGAATACAGGTACGGTGCTGTACAGGCCCATCACCATAGTGTCCTGTCTGTACACTGACATGTCTGCTATATATACAGGAGAATGCAGGTACGGTGCTGTACAGGCCCATCACCATAGTGTCCTGTCTGTACACTGACATGTCTGCTATATACACAGGAGAATACAGGTACGGTGCTGTACAGGGCCCATCACCATAGTGTCCTGTCTGTACACTGACATGTCTGCTATATACACAGGAGAATACAGGTACGGTGCTGTACAGGAGAAGTGTGTGGTGGGTTCAGCATGCATGTTGGTACTTGCATCCCTGGATCCGATGAAAGCTGTAATGGCACCGGACGGGGTTACAAGCAAAGTGTACTTGGCTTGCATGCTGACCTGCATTCCCTGGATTTTATGTGGCTGTCATGGCCCATGAACAGGTAGGAACAAGAGTTAGGGACCACTCATGAGACGACCTTGACGCGGTGAGTGGCTTACTGTGCTTTGGCCAAAATATAAACCAATGTCTCATCCAGCATGGAGGGCAGAGTGCTGGATGTAGTGTGCGATCACATTTGCATTTTCCGTCTGTCTGTACACTGACATGTCTGCTATATACACAGGAGAATACAGGTACGGTGCTGTACAGGGCCCATCACCATAGTGTCCTGTCTGTACACTGACATGTCTGCTATATATACAGGAGAATACAGGTACGGTGCTGTACAGGGCCCATCCCCATAGTGTCCTGTCTGTACACTGACATGTCTGCTATATATACAGGAGAATACAGGTACGGTGCTGTACAGGGGCCCATCCCCATAGTGTCCTGTCTGTACACTGACATGTCTGCTATATATACAGGTACGGCGCTGTACAGGGCCCATCACCATAGTGTCCTGTCTGTACACTGACATGTCTGCTATATATACAGGTACGGTGCTGTACAGGGGCCATCACCATAGTGTCCTGTCTGTACACTGACATGTCTGCTATATATACAGGTACGGTGCTGTACAGGGGCCATCACCATAGTGTCCTGTCTGTACACTGACATGTCTGCTATATATACAGGTACGGTGCTGTACAGGGCCCATCACCATAGTGTCCTGTCTGTACACTGACATGTCTGCTATATATACAGGTACGGTGCTGTACAGGGCCCATCACCATAGTGTCCTGTCTGTACACTGACATGTCTGCTATATATACAGGTACGGTGCTGTACAGGGCCCATCACCATAGTGTCCTGTCTGTACACTGACATGTCTGCTATTGTAAAGGGGATATTAATTATTGATATTTATGCAAATCTCAATAATTAATATTCATAAATAGGCGTGAGTCGTCTAGTGATGACTCCGCCTATTTATACCTAAATAAACAACAAACACTACTGATTACCTCAGATTGCATATACACTACACTGAACTACACTACGTGCGACTTACTATCACTATACTAGGGCGGCGACTAGTAAAAACACCAAACACTGTATTATGAACAATAAGGAATATTTATTACACAATACAATTATACAAGTCTAACAATACGCTATATATATATATATATATATATATATATTCATAGATCAATGGATATGAATATATATACATATAGAAGTACACACTGCAGTATAGAAACGGTACTACAATAAACACAATACAAACCTAACTACACTACACAGCACAATCCCATATTCCACCCCACACACTAGCTATACTTACAATAATACACTTTCATACATACAATTATCGGTAACCCACCCGCCTGGCTACTCACTGTCCCTATGGGGGTACAAGAGGGTTAATCACACAATTGTGGCACTGCAGGGGTTAATACCTGCAGGTGAACTTGAAGGAAAAGAAAATCCAGCACCTTGTTTTTCTTGCTTGACGGTATTTATTCCACAAACCAAGTGTACAGCGGTAACGGAACCCTCAAAGTATAAGCCCCAATGCGGTCTACATGTTTCGAACCATGATTAAGAACCATCTGGTTCGAAACATGTAGACCGCATTGGGGCTTATACTTTGAGGGTTCCGTTACCGCTGTACACTTGGTTTGTGGAATAAATACCGTCAAGCAAGAAAAACAAGGTGCTGGATTTTCTTTTCCTTCAAGTTCATTTGTTTGGGTCTCATCCCATCCGTGCACTCTTGAAACTGCTGATGCAGGTGAGCTGGACTTTTACTATTATTGGTTAATACCTGCAGGCCAAGGAACACAGGGTAATGAGTTATCAGGGCAGCGGTAGCAGGGATCAGGCATTGAAGGGGTTAATGGTCAGGACTCTGCAGGGACAGGGCAATGCAGAGGTTAATGCTCTGCAGGGATTTATTCACACACTATATGTCACAGTCTAATATTTGCTTATAATTATATATATCTATATCAATGGAATAGATATATATATTTATAGCAGCACACAACAATATAAGTACACACGCTATAACAATACACTATTACGGTACTAACTACACTAACACAGTCCCAAGTCCTCCCCAACATCTAACTACAATTGTAATAATACACATGCATACACTTTACCAGCAGCCCACCCAATCCTGACACTATACTATCCCTACGGGGAATAACCAGGGGTTATTACGGAACAGGGGATATGAGGGATCTACAATCCTGGGGGAACACAGGGGATATTAGGATTATAGGGGGACTCAGGGCAGGAGAGGTTAAGTGTAACCAAGGGTTATACAGAGGGTGACTGGGCTGCTTCCAGGGTACAGGCTCATCAGGGATTAATGCTGAGACATGAAGTCAGCAGCCAGGGGTTAGGGGATGGTTGGTACTCAGCCATTTCCAGGAGCATGTGGCCCCATGTGGCCTCTCTTCCTTCAGGGAGCTGTTCCCATCCCATATGTCTCTGATTGTAGTCCAGATTCCAAGAGACCCCTGTTCCTGGTTTCAGGCTCCTATATCAGCCTCAGAAACAGCCCACCTCCCCCCTCCTCAGGGATGTGACATCATAGTCTCACTGTGACGTATGCCTGCCCTCAGAACAGCCAGTTGGCCCCCTGAGGCTAGCAGCACCACACGCCCAGCCATGTCCCAAACATAAGTAACTAGGCTGATAAACTGAACAAAAGGCCTCAGATCAATTAATTCCTTAAAATAGTAATAGATTGGTGGTTGGCTCACACTAAGGTGGCTATGGGCAGGTGCTACTAACTCACAACTTGGGTGCCCGAACCCAAAAAGGTAAGTAAATTGCAGAAAAAGAAAGGAGTGAGCACTCACACCATCTGGACCATAAGGTGCAATATTTAATAAATGGTATGCAAATACATCTCAACACATTCAAATCTAAAATTTCATAAAATGATGGTTGGCGCCAACATAAAATCACACTGGTAAATATAATTAGTTAAACACTGGCAGATGAAAATTTGCACAATCTTTGCGTGCTTAGTAATAGCACTTGGACCGCACACCGCGGTCAGCAGTTCAAATGTCCCAATCCGGAGTGAATCTAACTCCCAGTTAGTACTCAAGTGTCCTCTTAATTATTAATAGACGTTCCGATGCAAAAGTCTCTCCACAGTTGGTCCGATATAGCCGCAAAGGGCTGTGAATAAAGCCACTCAATGTAAAGTACAGGTTCCTACCTTATCCACAGTTGTACCAAATCACCGCGCTGAGCCTCCTGCCACGAGAAGCGAGTGATGCCGGCCGCTTCGGCGTCTCACGTAGCAAATCTCGGGCTGCTGACGTCACGATAACGCGGGATCACGGGATTCGGCTGATGGGAATGGTAAATCGCTGGTGGAACCTGTAGTTGTCTCCTGTATCCTAGAGTGGTATTGGTGCAATTGATTATCGCATGGCCATGCAATATCTTTCATCCAGATCCAGTGGGTTAGGTGGGCGCTTCTCTTCCAGTCACCAGACGCGTTTCGGGGCGTCTACACCCCTTCCTCAGTGGTAGAAGCGCAAGTCCTCCTTCTCCACCTTTTATAGTCCTTTCGGTATTCCGGAAAAGCTGGGTTTTGGAGCTCCATTGCGGTTTTCATGCGGTATCATTGCGGTTTTTTTCACCTAGTTGCGTTTTTACATAAATTAGGTGAAAACCGCTGTAAGATTGGCAAATACCCCGATCATAAGTTAAAAAGATTATTTTAATATATCTAAAAACACCTTAATAATCCTAAAAATATAAATTAACATACAATCATACAAATTTTCATTACAACCATACAAATACCCATATTATGTCGGCTGAAAGGTAAATTGATCGAGAGCATACATATATTCATAGTAGAGAGTCTGGAGACCACATAAGTTGGACTAAAAACGTTTTTAGTCCAACTTATGTGGTCTCCAGACTCTCTACTATGAATATATATATGCTCTCGATCAATTTACCTTTCAGCCGACATAATATGGGTATTTGTATGGTTGTAATGAAAATTTGTATGATTGTATGTTAATTTATATTTTTAGGATTATTAAGGTGTTTTTAGATATATTAAAATAATCTTTTGGATCTGGATGAAAGATATTGCATGGCCATGCGATAATCAATTGCACCAATACCACTCTAGGATACAGGAGACAACTACAGGTTCCACCAGCGATTTACCATTCCCATCAGCCGAATCCCGTGATCCCGCGTTATCGTGACGTCAGAGAAAGGCTCATTGCGAGCCGAAACGTCGCTTGTGCCACCTATGGGTGAATAAACCTTTTTTCATTGAAGATACAACTGGAGTGCAGTCCAATTTCTATGTTCCGTATTAGTGGGTAAGCACCAGTTACCATACTCGGACAGTGCACCCTCTCTACTTGTTTTCTGGCTTGGTGGTGCTGCTGGTAATTTTTTTCTATATATATATATATATATTTTACACTGCTCAAAAAAATAAAGGGAACACTTAAACAACACAATGTAACTCCAAGTCAATCACACTTCTGTGAAATCAAACTGTCCACTTAGGAAGCAACACTGAGTGGCGATCAATTTCACATGCTGTTGTGCAAATGGGATAGACAACAGGTGGACATTATAGGCAATTAGCAAGACACCCCCAATAAAGGAGTGGTTCTGCAGGTGGTGACCTGACCACTTCTCAGTTCCTATGCTTCCTGGCTGATGTTTTGGTCACTTTTGAATGCTGGCGGTGCTTTCACTCTAGTGGTAGCATGAGACGGAGTCTACAACCTACACAAGTGGCTCAGGTAGTGCAGCTTATGCAGGATGGCACATCAATGCGAGCTGTGGCAAGAAGGTTTGCTGTGTCTGTCAGCGTAGTGTCCAGAGCATGGAGGCGCTACCAGGAGACAGGCCAGTACATCAGGAGACGTGGAGGAGGCCGTAGGAGGGCAACAACCCAGCAGCAGGACCGCTACCTCCGCCTTTGTGCAAGGAGGAACAGGAGGAGCACTGCCAGAGCCCTGCAAAATGACCTCCAGCAGGCCACAAATGTGCATGTGTCTGCTCAAACGGTCAGAAACAGACTCCATGAGGGTGATATGAGGGCCCGACGTCCACAGGTGGGGGTTGTGCTTGCAGCCCAACACCGTGCAGGACGTTTGGCATTTGCCAGAAAACACCAAGATTGGCAAATTCGCCACTGGCGTCCTGTGCTCTTCACAGATGAAAGCAGGTTCACACTGAGCACATGTGACAGACGTGACAGAGTCTGGAGACGCTATGGAGAACGTTCTGCTGCCTGCAACACCCTCCAGCATGACCGGTTTGGCATTAGGTCAGTAATGGTGTGGGATGGCATTTCTTTGGAGGGCCGCACAGCCCTCCATGTGCTCGCCAGAGGTAGCCTGACTGCCATTAGGTACCGAGAAGAGATCCTCAGACCCCTTGTGAGACCATATGCTGGTGCGGTTGGCCCTGGGTTCCTCCTAATGCAAGACAATGCTAGACCTCATGTGGCTGGAGTGTGTCAGCAGTTCCTGCAAGACGAAGGCATTGATGCTATGGACTGGCCCGCCCGTTCCCCAGACCTGAATCCAATTGAGCACATCTGGGACATCACGTCTCGCTCTATCCACCAACGTCACGTTGCACCACAGACTGTCCAGGAGTTGGCAGATGCTTTAGTTCAGGTCTGGGAGGAGATCCCTCAGGAGACTGTCCGCCACCTCATCAGGAGCATGCACAGGCGTTGTAGGGAGGTCATACAGGCACGTGGAGGCCACACACAGTACTGAGCCTCATTTTGACTTGTTTTAAGGACATTACATCAAAGTTGGATCAGCCTGTAGTGTGTTTTTCCACTTTAATTTTGAGGGTGACTCCAAATCCAGACCTCCATGGTTTAAAAAATTTGATTTACATTTTTTTTTTTTTTTGTGTGATTTTGTTGTCAGCACATTCAACTATGTAAAGAACAAAGTATTTCAGAAGAATATTTAATTAATTCAGATCTAGGATGTGTTATTTTTGTGTTCCCTTTATTTTTTTGAGCAGTGTGTGTGTGTGTGTGTATATGTATGTGTGTATATATATATATATATATATATATATATATATATATATATACACACACATACCTGGGGGAGAGCCATGGCAGATACACATATATAGATGTATGCACTGCTTACACACATCCCATATATATCTATCTATCTATCAGGGGGCACAGATCAACCAGGGACCACATATTTCCCACAGGGCCCAACATGAGCCCCTGTGGGCCACTAAGGGCAGATGTGCGCAGATGCATGGCACATCTGCGCACATCACCCTATAGAGTGACCATTAATGCATGCATATATATCATATATGCATGCACGTGTTTGCATGCATATATGTATATATATATGCATGTGTCTCAACCCTTCCTCAACAGCTATATATACAGGAGAATACAGGTACGGTGCTGTACAGGGGCCCATCACCATAGTGTCCTGTCTGTACATTGACATGTCTGCTATATATACAGGAGAATACAGGTACGGCGCTGTACAGGGCCCATCACCATAGTGTCCTGTCTGTACACTGTATATAGCAGACGTGTCAGTCAGGTCCATAAATTTGGGGACATCGACACAATTGTAACATTTTTGGCTCTATACACCACCACAATAGATTTAAAATGAAACGAACAAGATGTGCTTTAACTGCAGATTGTCAGCTTTAATTTGGGGGTATTTACATCCAAATCAGGTGAACGGTGTAGGAATTACAACAGATTTCATATGTGCCTCCCACTTGTTAACCTCTTAAGGACACATGACGTACCGGTACGTCATGATGTCCTGGTACTTAAGGACACATGACGTACCGGTACGTCATGTGTTGTTCCGATCACTGCCGCCCGGCCGACAGTGATCGGAACCCGGTGCCTGCTCAAATCATTGAGCAGGCACCTAGGCTAAATGCGCGGGGGGGTCCCGTGACCCCCCCATGTCGGCGATCGCGGCAAACCGCAGGTCAATTCAGACCTGCGGTTTGCTGCGATTTCTGCAGTTTCTGGTCCCCGCGGTCCCTGACCGCGGAGATCAGAAACTTTAGTATTCCTAAAATAGATCTGTATCCCTCCCCCTGCACCCCCGAGCGATTTTAGCCCGGTGGGAGGTGCAGGGGGAGGGTTGCGGGCGGTGCAGGAGGCGGACGGTGCGGCAGGCGGGATCGCGATCCCCCGCCCGCCTCCCCTTGAAAATTCATTGGTGTTCAGTGGGTATACCAGGGTGCCAGCACATTGCTGGCACCCTGGTATAAACGGCTGACATCTGCGATGCGATGTCAGCCGTTTAACCCTTTCCATACAGCGGTCCGTACGGACCGCTGTATGGAAAAGGTTAACAGCGCAGGGAGCTCCCTCCCTCTCCCATCGGGGGGCTGCTGTGCCTTTGCAGCCCCCCGATGGAGAGGGAGAGAGCCCCCAGACAGCCCCCCGAGAGATCCCCTCCTTACCCTTCCCCGTCTGCGAAGTTCTGAGCAGACGGGGAAGGTTCCCATGGCAACAGGACGCCTCTCAGGCGTCCTGCTGTCCATGGTGCTGAACAGATCTATGCTGAAAGCATAGATCGTTTCAGTGTAAGTAAAATACAGTACAGAACAATATATATTGTACTGTACTGTATTATACAGACATCAGACCCACTGGATCTTCAAGAACCAAGTGGGTCTGGGTCAAAAAAAAGTGAATAAAAGTGAAAAAAAAAGTAAAAATCAAAAAACACATTTATCACTGATAAAAAATGAAAAAAATAAAATTCCCTACACATGTTTGGTATCGCCGCGTCCGTAACGACCTGATCTATAAAACGGTCATGTTACTTTACCCGAACGGTGAACACCATAAAAATAAAAAATAAAAAACTATGATGAAATTGAAATTTTGCCCACCTTACTTCCCAAAAAAGGTAATAAAAGTGATCAAAAAAGTCGCATGTACGCCAAAATTGTAACAATCAAACCGTCATCTCATCCCGCAAAAATCATACCCTACCCAAGATAATCGCCCAAAAACTGAAAAAACTATGGCTCTTAGACTATGGAGACACTAAAACATCATTTTTTTTGTTTCAAAAATGAAATCATTGTGTAAAACTTACATAAATAAAAAAAAAGTATACATATTAGGTATCGCCGCGTCCGTATCGCCCGGCTCTATAAAAATATCACATGATCTAACCCCTCAGATGACCACCGTAAAAAAATAAAAACGGTGTAAAAAAAGCCATTTTTTGTCATCTTACGTCACAAAAAGTGTAATAGCAAGCAATCAAAAAGTCATATGCACCCCAAAATAGATGCCAATCAAACCGTCATCTCATCCCGCAAAAAATGAGACCCTACTTAAGATAATAGCCTAAAAACTGAAAAAACTATGGCTCTTAGACTATGGAGACACTAAAACATTTTTTTGGTTTTAAAAATGAAATCATTGTGTAAAACTTACATAAATAAAAAAAATTGTATACATATTAGGTATCGCCGCGTCCGTGACAACCTGCTCTATAAAATTACCACATGATCTAACCTGTCAGATGAATGTTGTAAATAACAAAAAAAAAAACGGTGCCAAAAAAGCTATTTCTTGTTACCTTGCCGCACAAAAAGTGTAATATAGAGCAACCAAAAATCATATGTACCCTAAACTAGTACCAACAAAACTGCCACCCTATCCCGTAGTTTCTAAAATGGGGTCACTTTTTTGGAGTTTCTACTCTAGGGGTGCATCAGGGGGGCTTCAACTGGGACATGGTGTCAAAAAAAACAGTCCAGCAAAACCTGCCTTCCAAAAACCATATGGTGTTCCTTTCCTTCTGCGCCCTGCCGTGTGCCCGTACAGCGGTTTACGAACACATATGGGGTGTTTCTGTAAACTACAGAATTAGGGCCATAAATAATGAGTTTTGTTTGGCTGTTAACCCTTGCTTTGTAACTGGAAAAAAAATATTAAAATGGAAAATCTGCCAAAAAAGTGCAATTTTGAAATTGTATCTCTATTTTCCATTAAATCTTGTGCAACACCTAAAGGGTTAACAAAGTTTGTAAAATCAGTTTTGAATACCTTGAGGGGTGTAGTTTCTTAGATGGGGTCACTTTTATGGAGTTTATAATCTAGGGGTGCATCGGGGGGCTTCAAATGGGACATGGTGCCAAAAAAACAGTCTAGTAAAATCATCCCTCCAAAAACCAAACGGCGCACCTTTCACTCTACGCCCCGCTGTGTGCCCGTACAGTAGTTTACGGCCACATATTGGGTGTTTCTGTAAACAGCAGAGTCAGGGCAATAAAGATACAGTCTTGTTTGGCTGTTAACCCTTGCTTTGTTAGTGGAAAAAATGGGTTAAAATGGAAAATTAGGCAACAAAATGAAATTCTCAAATTTCATCGCCATTTGCCAATAACTCTTGTGCAACACCTAAAGGGTTAACGACGTATGTAAAATCAGTTTTGAATACCTTGAGGGGTGTAGTTTCTTAGATGGGGTCACTTTTAGGGAGTTTCTCCTCTAGGGGTGCATCAGGGGGACTTCAAATGGGACATGGTGTAAATAAACCAGTCCATAAAAATCAGCCTTCCAAAAACCATACGGCGCACCTTTCCCTCTACGCCCCGCTGTGTGGCCGTACAGTAGTTTACGGCCACATATTGGGTGTTTCTGTAAACGGCAGAGTCAGGGCAATAAAGATACAGTCTTGTTTGGCTGTTAACCCTTGGTTTGTTAGTGGAAAAAATGGGTTAAAATGAAAAATTAGACAAAAAAATGAAATTCTCAAATTTGCTCCCCATTTGCCAATAACTCTTGTGCAACACCTAAAGGGTTAACAACGTATGCAAAATCAGTTTTGAATACCTTGAGGGGTGTAGTTTCTTAGATGGGGTCATTTTTGGGTGGTTTCTATAATGTAAGCCTCGCAAAGTGACTTCAGACCTGAACTGGTCCCTAAAAATTGAGTTTTTGTAAATTTCTGAAAAATTTCAAGATTTGCTTCTAAACTTCTAAGCCTTATAACATCCCCAAAAAATAAAATATCATTCCCAAAACAATTCACACATGAAGTAGACATATGGGGAATGTAAAGTCATCACAATTTTTGGGGGTATTACTATGTATTACAGAAGTAGAGAAACTGAAACTTTGAAATTTGCTAAATTTTTCCAAATTTTTGTTAAATTAGGTATTTTTTGGTGCAAAAAAAAATAATTTTTTGACTTCATTTTACCAGTGTCATGAAGTACAATATGTGACGAAAAAACAATCTCAGAACGGCCTGGATAAGTCAAAGCGTTTTAAAGTTATCAGCACTTAAAGGGACTCTGGTCAGATTTGCAAAAAATGGCCTGGTCCTAAGGTGTAAAAAGGCTGTGTCCTTAAGGGGTTAAAGGACCAAAAGTAATGGGACAATTGGCTTCTCAGCTGTTCCATGGCCAGGTGTGTGTTATTCCCTCATTATCCCAATTACAATGAGCAGATAAAAGGTCCAGAGTTCAGTTCAAGTGTGCTATTTGCATTTGGAATCTGTTGCTGTCAACTCTCAAGATGAGATCCAAAGAGCTGTCACTATCAGTGAAGCAAGCCATCATTAGGCTGAAAAAACAAGACAACTCCATCAGAGAGATAGCAAAAACATTAGGCGCGGCCAAAACAACTGTTTGGAACATTCTTAAAAAGAAGCAACGCACTGGTGAGCTCAGCAACACCAAAAGACCCGGAATACCACGGAAAACAACTGTGGTGGATGACCGAAGAATTCTTTCCCTGGTGAAGAAAACACCCTTCACAACAGTTGGCCAGATCAAGAACACTCTCCAGGAGGTAGGTGTATGTGTGTCAAAGTCAACAATCAAGAGAAGACTTCACCAGAGTGAATACAGAGGGTTCACCACAAGATGTAAACCATTGGTGAGCCTCAAAAACAGGAAGGCCAGATTAGAGTTTGCCAAAGGACATCTAAAAAAGCCTTCACAGTTCTGGAACAACATCCTATGGACAGATGAGACCAAGATCAACTTGTATCAGAGTGATGGGAAGAGAAGAGTATGGAGAAGGAAAGGAACTGCTCATGATCCTAAGCATACCACCTCATCAGTGAAGCATGGTGGTGGTAGTGTCATGGCGTGGGCATGTATGGCTGCCAATGGAACTGGTTCTCTTGAATTTATTGATGATGTGACTGCTGACAAAAGCAGCAGGATGAATTCTGAAGTGTTTCGGGCAATATTATCTGCTCATATTCAGCCAAATGCTTCAGAACTCATTGGACAGCGCTTCACAGTGCAGATGGACAATGACCCAAAGCATACTGCAAAAGCAACCAAAGAGTTTATTAAGGGAAAGAAGTGGAATGTTATGCAATGGCCAAGTCAATCACCTGACCTGAATCCGATTGAGCATGCATTTCACTTGCTGAAGACAAAACTGAAGGGAAAATGCCCCAAGAACAAGCAGGAACTGAAGACAGTTGCAGTAGAGGCCTGGCAGAGCATTACCAGGGATGAAACCCAGCGTCTGGTGATGTCTATGCGTTCCAGACTTCAGGCTGTAATTGACTGCAAAGGATTTGCAACCAAGTATTAAAAAGTGAAAGTTTGATTTATGATTATTATTCTGTCCCTTTACTTGTGGTCCCTTAACAAGTGGGAGTCACATATGCAAACTGCTGTAATTCCTACACCGATCACCTGATTTGGATGTAAATCCCCTCAAATTAAAGCTGACAGTCTGCAGTTAAAGCACATCTTGTTCGTTTCATTTCAAATCTATTGTGGTGGTGTATAGAGCCAAAAATGTTAGAATTGCTGTACAGGGCCCATCACCATAGTGTCCTGTGTGTACACTGACATGTCTGCTATATACACAGGAGAATACAGGTACGGTGCTGTACAGGGCCCATCCCCATAGTGTCCTGTCTGTACACTGCAGGGTGTAGAGGAGCACACTGACAGTCTCTCCTGCAAATTTGAGGTCCTTCATTCTTGTTCAACTTCTGAAAGGTGTGGATATCCTCCCTATGATATCATTTATGCAATCATCTGTAAGGATCTGTTCACACATAATGCCTTCCGTCAGACGCCCGGATGATTTCCTGATGCATATACAGTCAGGTCTATAATTATTGGGACATCTATACAATTCTAACATTTTTGGCTCTATACACCACCACAATGGATTTGAAATGAAACAAACAAGATGTGCTTTAACTGCAGACTGTCAGCTTTAATTTGAGGGTATTTACATCCAAATCAGGTGAACGGTGCAGGAATTACAACAGTTTGCATATGTGCCTCCTACTTGCTAAGCGACCAAAAGTAATGGGACAGAATAATAATCCTAAATCAAACTTTCACTTGTTAATACTTGGTTGCAAATCCTTTGCAGTCAATTACAGCCTGAAGTCTGGAACGCATAGACCTCACCATACGCTGGGTTTCATCCCTGGTGATGCTCTGCCAGGCCTATACTGCAACTGTCTTCAGGTCCTGCTTGTTCTTGGGGCATTTTCCCTTCAGTTTTGTCTTCAGCAAGTGAAATGCATGCTCAATCGGATTCAGGTCAGGTGATTGACTTGGCCATTGCATAACATTCCACTTCTTTCCCTTAAACTCTTTAGTTGCTTTTGCAGTATGCTTTGGGTCATTGTCCATCTGCACTGTGAAGCGCCGTCCAATGAGTTCTGAAGCATTTGGCTGAATATGAGCAGATAATATTGCCTGAAACACTTCAGAATTCATCCTGCTGCTTTTTGTCAGCAGTCACATCATCAATAAATACAAGAGAACCAGTTCCATTGGCAGCCATACATGCCCACGCCATGACACTACCACCACCATGCTTCACTGATGAGGTGGTATGCTTAGGATCATGAGCAGTTCCTTTCCTTCTCCATACTCTTCTCTTCCCATCACTCTGATACAAGTTGATCTTGGTCTCATCTGTCCATAGGATGTTGTTCCAGAACTGTGAAGGCTTTTTTAGATGTCGTTTGGCAAACTCTAATCTGGACTTCCTGTTTTTGAGGCTCACCAATGGTTTACATCTTGTGGTGAACCCTCTGTATTCACTCTGGTGAAGTCTTCTCTTGATTGTTGACTTTGACACACATACACCTACCTCCTGGAGAGTGTTCTTGATCTGGCCAACTGTTGTGAAGGGTGTTTTCTTCACCAGGGAAAGAATTCTTCGGTCATCCACCACAGTTGTTTTCCGTGGTATTCCGGGTCTTTTGGTGTTGCTGAGCTCACCAGTGCGTTCCTTCTTTTTAAGAATGTTCCAAACAGTTGTTTTGGCTGCGCCTAATGTTTTTGCTATCTCTCTGATGGAGTTGTCTTGTTTTTTCAGCCTAATGATGGCTTGCTTCACTGATAGTGACAGCTGTTTGGATCTCATCTTGAGAGTTGACAGCAACAGATTCCAAATGCAAATAGCACACTTGAACTGAACTCTGGACCTTTTATCTGCTCATTGTAATTGGGATAATGAGGGACTAACACACACAATCAATCAAAATGTGAGACAGCACACCAATAGAGATTTTTTTCAATGCAATAAGTGTTTTTATTCAGCCGGACTTTACATCATTTTGAAAAAAAGCAACGTTTCAGGCTTTACATATTGCGCCCCTCATCAGGCTGATTCTTGAAAAATAAATAAAAGGAGAACGAGGGAATAACACACACCTGGCCATGGAACAGCTGAGAAGCCAATTGTCCCATTACTTTTGGTCCCTTAACCCCTTTGTGACCACCCATACGTGTTTTTACGGCGGTTACTAAGGGGCCTTGGGCTGGAGTTTCCGCCTTTTTACGGCGGCACTTCAGCCCAAGTTAGCGGAAAAAAAAAGCGCTGTAGCTCCGTGCCCGCAGCTACCGGAGGTAGCTGAGGGCTCGGGGCAGTGATCGGAGACCGTGACAAGCGGTCTCTGATCACGTGATCGCCGTGATACACTTTATCACGGCGATCACAGAAAATGCCGGCAGCGGAGCTGCCCACACTAAACTTTCTCCCTCCTCTCATGTAAGAGAGGAGGGAGAAAGTCTCTGGTGCAGCGATCGTGTCCCCCAGCGCTTTTGGCCCTAAGATGGGTCCCGATCCTCACCCCCCACCCACCCTTACCCTCAAGAAAGATAGCAGCGGCGGCCAGGCGCATGCGCAGACTGAAAGCCCGCCGGCGCCGCTCACTGCTGCTCTGAGTAAGGTCCCTCTCCTCAGGAGAGGAGAGAGAAGTTCAAATTATGCCCCGATCGGGTCCCCCAGCACCGATCGGGGCAATATGGCCCCCAGATATGTTAAAATAAAGTTATTAGGGCGCCCCCCCACATCTAATAAAAAGAATATATATAAACGGCGCAGACATGCGCACTGGTTACTGTGCTGAAGATCTGCCTTCAGTACAGTAACCATCAGGGACCAATAATAATGGTCCCTGATCATGTGGTCTTAATGATAAACCTATCATGGAGATCACATCCATTATATTTACAAAACAGACCCAGGACAGACCCCTCAGCGCAGTTGTTCTGTGAGGAGAGAGAGAGATCAGACTTCTGTCCTGGCTCTGTGATTACATACTGTGAAAGAAAAAAATCAAATTATAAACTGTCCAACAGTAACTGGCGGTCAGTGGGTGTCCGTGATTAGGCGTCCGTCATTAGACGTCTATTAGTGACGGTCAATTATCTTTATTAGGGACCCTGTGTCCGTCTGTTTCTGGCGGTCAGTGGGTGGGTGTCAGTGAGTTGGTGGGTGTCAGTCAGTCGGCTGAAAATTAAATTTTTTTTCACCTTCTTGGCATTAATTTCTTTAAAAAACTAGTGGGTCAAAAAACTCATTACACCCATAGATAAATACGTTAAGGTGCCTAGTTTTTAAAATGGGTTCACTTTTGGGGGGTTCTATTATTCTGACACTTATAAGCCTCTGCAAACTTTGCTTGTTGCAGGAAAAAATATGTACTTCAAAAATTTTTACATTTATATTAAAATGTTAAGTCTCCTAAATAAAATTAAAAAGTTAACATTATTTGTAAGTGCAGCCAAAATAAAGTAAAGATGTGGAAATATATTTCTGATAAAAATATTGAATAGTATGTATGTATGTGAAATATTGCAGTTGAAAATAGGAAAATGTGCCAATGTTTACAAATTTTCATAAATTTTCACTTTTTTAGTAAGATACGCATACAGTATTTTATCGGTAGAATTTTACCACCTAAGTAAAGTACAATATGTGACGAGAAAACAATGTCAGAATTACTTTTGATGTGCAAAACCGTTACAAAGTTATTCTAAGATAAAATGACACGTCAGATTTCCAAAATTTGGTGTCACAGCCAGACAGCTGAGAAGCGCTCACAGGAGCTTCTCAGATCCTCCTCCTTGAATTTCTTTGTTTTGGTTTAGTTTCTCATCTCGTTAGTCTATCTCAGCTGTCATGCAGTTGGACTGATCGCTACCCTTTAAGTTCCTCCCCATAATGCAGTAGTGTGCGGCTGATACAACTTCCTGGAGTGTGTGTGCATGCTGTTCCCAGTTCCCAGTCGTCTGCAGATAAGTGCTGTTTATGTATTTATGATTTTGTCTTTTCTGGATCCAGGTGACCCTGACTCCCTCCGTGTCAGTGTAGGGAGCCGGTGGTCGTGTCCCTTCACTATTGTAGGGTCTTCAGGTAATAGATAGCCGAGGAACGTGGATATGCGGCCATCCACCTTTGGGGTGTTCGCATAGGCTGAGCAGTGAGGGAGAGCGGCAGCTCTATTGCAGGGGTCTCCCTTTGTTCCTTAGTTGTGGATCCAGAGAGAGACATTGTTTATATGGTATTGTCTTGTTTCCTGTACACCATCCGTGACATTATCAGCCGCCAAAACCGTCTCAAGCATGGATCCGGTTTCACTTTTGGCTGAACGCCTCCAGGGTCTTTCATTGGAGGTAGCTGATCTCCGTAGGATTTTTTCTCAGTTTCAAGTGACCGGTTCAGCTTGCGTTCATGGAGTTTGTGCTGAGCCCAAGATCTCGCTCCCAGATACGTTCTCTGGGGGTAGTGAGAATTTTGTGCGTTTTAAAGAGGCTTGCAAACTCCATTTTCGCCTTCTTCCCCATTCTTCTGGTGATGAAGAACGGAGGGTGGGGATCATTGTATCGCTGCTCAGGGGTAACGCTCAGTCTTGGGCCTTTTCTCTACCGGAGGGGGCACGGCCCCTCCGCTCAGTGGAGGAATTCTTTTTAACCCTGGGTCAGATATATGATGATCCGGATCGTATTGCTCTGGCTGAGTCTAGACTACGTCTGTTATGCCAGGGTAAACAATCCGCAGAGATATACTGCTCCGAATTTCGGAGATGGGCAGCTGATACTGGTTGGAATGATGCTGCACTCCGAAGTCAATTTTGCCATGGTCTTTCAGAGGGATTGAAAGATGCATTTTCCTTTCATGAGAGGCCTATCTCCTTGGACTCTGCTATGTCTCAGGCCGTTCATATTGACAGGCGTCTTAGAGAGAGACGAGAGATCTCTCCTTCCTGTCCTACTCAGTCTCAGAACAGTGCAGCGGTCTCATTCTGTGCGCAGGAGTCATAGTCGCTGTCAGCCCCTTCTGAGCAGGAGCCCATGCAGCTGGGGTTGATTGCCTCTGACAATAGAAGATTCAGCCCGCATGGGAGGGTTTGTTTTTGTTGTGGAGGTATAAATCATTTGGCAAATGTTTGTCCCTCAAGGAGATTCAGGCAGTTTTCTGAGAGTAATAAAGAGACAAAAAGGAAAAAATCTTTTAAAAATGTTCCGTCTGTTACTATTGGCAGGGTTGAGGCGGAAATTGAAGGTTTTCCGTTTGCTTGTAGTTCCCGTTTTGTCCTGCCTGCTAGGGTGGCGCTAGAGAGCAAGAGCATTTTTTGTGAGATTTTTGTGGATAGTGGAGCAGCTGTCAACCTCATTGATAATCAATTTGCAATAACTCATGGTTTCCAGGTATGCACTTTGGGAAGGGATATTCCTGTTTTTGCTATTGATTCAGCTCCACTTTCTCAGAGATCATTAAAGGGCATTGTTCACAATATCCGTTTAATTGTGAGTGATACTCATGTTGAGGATGTGTCATGTTTCGTCCTTAGCGGTTTGCCTACTCCTCTAGTGTTGGGGCTACCCTGGCTCACTAAACATAACCCCACCATTGATTGGCAAGCGAGGCAAATAAATGGTTGGAGTAACTTTTGCAGAGAGAATTGCCTCATAACATCTGTTTCTGAGGTTTCTACTAAGACTGTACCACCTTTCCTCTCTGAATTTTTGGATGTCTTCTCTGAGAGTGGAGTTCAGGGTTTGCCTCCGCACAGGGAGTATGATTGCCCTATTAATCTCATCCCAGGCGCCAAGCTGCCTAAATCTCGTTTATACAATCTTTCCCAACCTGAGAGGGTCGCTATGCGGGCTTATATCTCTGAGAGTTTGAGAAAAGGACACATACGACCCTCAAAGTCACCTGTTGCCGCTGGTTTTTTCTTTGTTAAGAAAAAAGATGGTTCTTTAAGACCTTGTCTGGATTTCAGGGAGCTGAACAGTATTCCTATTCGTGATCCTTATCCGCTTCCTCTGATCCCGGACCTGTTTAACCAGGTTGTTGGGGCTAAAGTCTTTTCCAAATTAGACCTAAGAGGGGCATACAACCTGGTTAGGGTCAGAGAAGGAGACGAATGGAAGACGGCTTTCAATACCCCTGAGGGCCATTTTGAGAATTTGGTTATGCCTTTTGGTTTGATGAATGCCCCAGCCGTTTTTCAGCATTTCGTCAACAGCATTTTTTATCATTTAATGGGTAAATTTGTATTAGTGTATTTGGATGACATTTTGATTTTTTTCTCCTGATTTCAAGACTCATAAGGAACACTTACGTCAGGTCTTGCTCATTCTGCGGGAGAATAAATTATATGCGAAACTGGAAAAATGTGTGTTTGCGGTTCCAGAAATCCAATTTCTGGGGTTTCTTCTCTCCGCTTCTGGTTTTCGCATGGACCCTGAGAAGGTCCGCGCTGTGCTTGAGTGGGAGCTTCCTGAGAACCAGAAGGCGCTGATGCGTTTTTTGGGCTTTGCCAATTATTACAGGAAATTTATTTTGAATTATTCCTCTGTTGTTAAACCACTCACTGATATGACCAGAAAGGGGGTAGATTTTTCTTCCTGGTCGGTAGAGGCGCGTAAGGCCTTTTCTAATATCAAGGAGAGTTTTGCTTCCGCTCCCATCCTAGTACAACCTGATATTTCGTTACCCTTCATAGTTGAGGTTGATGCTTCTGAGGTAGGGGTGGGTGCGATCTTGTCTCAGGGTTCCTCTCCTGCCAAATGGCAACCGTGTGCCTTTTTCTCAAAGAAACTCTCCTCCGCAGAGAGAAATTATGATGTGGGAGATAGGGAATTGTTGGCCATCAAGTTCGCTTTTGAGGAATGGCGCCATTGCCTAGAGGGAGCCAGACACCCTATTACCGTGTTTACTGACCATAAAAATCTGGCCTATTTGGAGTCAGCCAAGCGTCTGAACCCGAGATAGGCCAGATGGTCTTTGTTCTTTTCAAGGTTTAATTTTGTTGTTACGTTCCGCCCTGGGGTTAAGAATGTGAAGGCAGATGCCCTGTCACGTTGTTTTCCGGGAGGTGGGAATTTTGAAGACCCGGGTCCCATTTTGGCTGAAGGTGTGGTGGTCTCTGCTCTTTTTCCTGAATTGGAGGCAGAGGTGCAGGCAGCCCAGTCAGAAGCTCCTGATCTTTGTCCTCCTGGGAGGTTGTTTGTGCCTCTCGCTTTGAGACACAAGATTTTTAAAGAACACCACGACACGGTCCTTGCTGGGCACCCGGGGGCAAGAGCCACACTGGATCTCATCGCTCGGAGATTCTGGTGGCCTGCGCTTCGTAAGTCGGTTGAGGGTTTTGTGGCAGCTTGCGAGACTTGCGCTCGTGCCAAGGTCCCTCATTCACGGCCATCAGGTCCTCTCCTTCCTTTGCCCATTCCTTCCCGTCCTTGGACACATCTGTCCATGGACTTCATAACGGACTTGCCTCGTTCCTCGGGGAAGTCTGTGATTCTGGTGGTGGTGGACCGTTTTAGCAAAATGGTGCATTTTATCCCTTTCCCTGGTTTGCCCAATGCTAAGACGCTGGCGCAGGCATTTATTGACCACATTGTCAAATTGCATGGGATTCCTTCAGACATAGTCTCTGATAGGGGCACGCAATTTGTTTCCAGATTCTGGAAGGCTTTCTGTTCTCGCTTGGGGGTTCGGTTGTCATTCTCTTCTGCTTTCCATCCGCAGTCGAATGGCCAGACGGAGCGCGTCAATCAGAATCTGGAGACATATCTGCGCTGTTTTGTGGCGGAGAATCAGGAGGATTGGTGTTCTTTTTTGTCCCTTGCTGAGTTTGCTTTAAATAACCGTCGTCAGGAGTCCTCTGATAAGTCACCATTTTTTGGTGCATATGGGTTCCATCCGCAGTTTGGGACTTTCTCGGGAGAGGGCTCTTCTGGTTTGCCTGATGAGGACAGATTCTCCTCGTCTTTGTCATCTATTTGGCAAAAGATTCAGGATAATCTAAAGAGCATGAGTGAGAGATATAAGCGTGTGGCGGATAAGAGACGTGTGCCTGGTCCGGACCTGAATGTTGGTGATCTGGTGTGGTTGTCTACCAAGAATATCAAATTGAAGGTTCCCTCCTGGAAGTTGGGTCCTAGGTTTATTGGGCCTTACAAGATCCTGTCTGTCATCAATCCTGTTGCCTACCGTCTTGATCTTCCTCAGACTTGGAAGATCCATAATGTTTTTCATAAGTCCTTATTGAAACCTTATGTTCAACCTATTGTACCCTCGCCTTTGCCTCCTCCTCCGATTATGGTTGATGGAAATCTTGAATTTCAGGTCTCTAGGATTGTGGATTCTCGTCTTTGTCCGCGGTTCCCTCCAGTACCTCGTTCATTGGGAGGGTTATGGTCCTGAGGAGAGGATGTGGGTCCCAGTGACGGACATTAAGGCCTCTCGTCTCATCAGGGCTTTCCATAGGTCCCATCCTGAGAAGGTGGGCTCTGAGTGTCTGGAGTCCACTCCTAGAGGGAGGGGTACTGTCACAGCCAGACAGCTGAGAAGCGCTCACAGGAGCTTCTCAGATCCTCCTCCTTGAATTTCTTTGTTTTGGTTTAGTTTCTCATCTCGTTAGTCTATCTCAGCTGTCATGCAGTTGGACTGATCGCTACCCTTTAAGTTCCTCCCCATAATGCAGTAGTGTGCGGCTGATACAACTTCCTGGAGTGTGTGCATGCTGTTCCCAGTTCCAAGTCGTCAGTCGTCTGCAGATAAGTGCTGTTTATGTATTTATGATTTTGTCTTTTCTGGATCCAGGTGACCCTGACTCCCTCCGTGTCAGTGTAGGGAGCCGGTGGTCGTGTCCCTTCACTATTGTAGGGTCTTCAGGTAATAGATAGCCGAGGAACGTGGATATGCGGCCATCCACCTTTGGGGTGTTCGCATAGGCTGAGCAGTGAGGGAGAGCGGCAGCTCTATTGCAGGGGTCTCCCTTTGTTCCTTAGTTGTGGATCCAGAGAGAGACATTGTTTATATGGTATTGTCTTGTTTCCTGTACACCATCCGTGACATTTGGCTTGGTCATTAAGGCCCAAACAGGCTTGGTCACTAAGGGGTTATAAGGGAACAGCCCCATAGAAATGAATGGGTCGGGATTCAGTGCGGGTGCAATGCGTTCAACTCACGCATCGCATCCGCGCGGAATACTCGCCCGTGTGAAAGGGGCCTAAGGGTTACATAGCATCATAAATTAATATAATGCTATGCGACCACGTCAGGACTGGTGCTGTCGCTGACAGACGCTGCAAGTCCAATGTGTGGAACTCCCTCGTCCTTGCAGCAATTTTGCGTCTGGCATGGGAACGCAACAAACCAGAAAGGAATGTGTTTTGGTGCACTCCGTTCCGGTTTGTTGAGTTTTCTCCCCATAGCAATGAATTGGGACAAAACTGAAGCTTTGTGCTTTGGTTTTGAGACCCTCTGCCGGATCTCAAAACCGGACAGCACAACGCAGATGTGAAAGTAGCCGTAGAAAAGTACACGATCCCTGGAGTGGAGTAGAAATTAGAGAGTTTTTGAGACCTACACACCGTAAATAGGTTGGAAAAGAGGTGCAAACATTAGAAAACCTCTGAATTAGGCCTCATGCACACAACTGTTGGTATTTTGCGGTCTGCAAAACACGAATCCGCTAAAAAATACAGATGACATCCGTGTGCATTTCGTATTTTGTGGAACAGAACAGCTGGTCCCTAGTAGAACAGTATTATCCTTTTCCGTAATGCTTACAATAATAGGACATACCTAAACGGGGAATGCACACGGAGTAACTTCCTTTTTTTTTTTCGGACTCGTTGAAATGAATGGTTCCGCATACGGTCCACATAAAAACCCAGAATGGATGCAGAAACCAAATCCCTTTCGTGTGCATTAAGGCCCTAGTCTAAAACATCAAAACAGACAAACGAGGCACAAATGCCTCCAAAACATATGCAGTTTCAGTAGTAAATGAGACTAAAATAATAAGACAGTCTAAAACAGTATTTTTAGGCCTAAAAACAGGCGCGGACACTATAGTAAATGTGGCCCACTGTTTTATTTTGTAGTGCAGGGATCCGCAACCCCCCCACACTATAGTTGTGGGGAAACCACAACACCCAGCATGCACACTTGCTTGGCTGTACTCGAAACTCCCATAGAAATGAATGGAGCATGTTGGGAGTTGTATTTTCCCAGCAGCCGGAGTGCCGGAGGTTGCTGAATCCTGATAGGAGTCAGTAGTGCCCTATGGATATGAGCGTCCCAAGAATATATACGCTGAAGTGAAGTGTGAACAGAGCCTGATGTCCGTCCCTCTGGGGCCTGCAGAATAAGGAACTGGAATTAAAATAATATAAACCTGTCCATTTATGTAACCAAAGTAGGACCCATCCTCCTAACTACTCTTTCATCTTCCCTCCAGCGCTGGCGTCCAGAAGTGGTGACATGGCAGCATTCTGTATAAACATGGACTTTTCTTCTGTTTTTCAGGGTGGCTACACTCCCACTGAAGAGGAGAAGAGAGTCTTGAGAGAATGTAATTCTGAGAGCTTTTGGTACAGATGTAAGTAGTCTGTAGCATCCTTGGATTCTAGTGATAGTCTTAAAGGACTCTTCTAGATATTGTTGATGGGTCATGAATATCCGATTTGTGGAGGGCCAATCAGCTGTTTGAGGAGGTCAGAAGCTCTGGAGACCGGACAGTGGATGGAGCAGGAAGCAGAAGCCTGATCTACTGTGTAGTGCAGGGATGGCAAACCTGCGGCTCTTCAGCTGTTGCAAAACTACAACTCCCTGCATGCCTAGACTGCCTTCAGCATTCAGCCTACAGCAGGGCATGGTGGGAGTTGTAGTCTTACAACAGCTGGATAGCCACAGATTGGCCATCCCTGGTGTGGTGTCCATGCTGGGGTACTGCAGCTCCGCTCCGGTTCACATGAAAAAAACATAAAAGTTTTACAAATGCTCCAAAAATCAAAGCAAAATGTGAATCCAGCCTAAATGTAGCTTTTGTGTAATGTTATATTCTTGTATTTCAGCTGTCCCCTTTTCCGTTGTTAGCATGCTGGCTACACAGACCCTCATCCGCAGAGGTAGGCTCCTTCTTCTTCACTGCGTGGACTGCTAATAATTCAGTTGCATTTGTGTACAGTATTTCTTATTAGGGATCGACCGATATATTTTTTTTTTAGAGCCAATACCGATAATCTGTGAACATTCAGGCCGATAACTTATACTGATATTCCCTATTCACCCTAATAGAGCTCTATCAGGGTGAATAGGACTTTACACTCTGCCTGCTGCCCTGTGCATAGTACACACAGCAGCAGGGATGTTACCATGGCAGCCAGGGCTTCAGTAGCGTCCTGGCTGCCATGGTAACCAATCGGAGCCCCAGGATTACACTGCTGGGGCTCCGATCAGAACTCCCACCAATGAGGAGGAGAGGGAACCCTGTGGCCACTGCCACCAATGATAATTACCCTTTAATACAGATACAGAGGGATTTACTGTCCCAAATAGAACAGTTAGAAAAAACTAATAAAGCTGCCCCAAACGTGAATACATCACATACCCTGAGGTCTCTCAGATTGAAACTAAGGGAACTCCTTTTACATTCTTACGAACATGCCCTGAAGAAAACTAAAGCTAGATACTACTCCCAAGCTAATAAGGCAGGTAGATTACTGGCAAACAGAATAAAAGCAAGAGCCTCTAAATCCTGCATAGCCTTTTTATGGAACTCTGCCAAATCCCAAAAAATATATGACCCTAAACACATTGCCAATCGATTTAGTGAATTTTATTCTCACCTATATAATCTGGAACAGGACCCCCTCATCACCCCTCCTTCTTCCTCGGATATAGATAAATTTTTGGATGCGCTGTCCCTTCCCACTATTGACATAGAAAGTAAAAAATCTCTCACTTCTCCCATAACCTCTGTATAATCCGCCACCTCCCGAGCCACAAAAGTCCAGGTCCTGACGGCCTATCTAATATGTACTATAAACTGTATGCCCCAACATTAGCTCCCCACCTCCAAGCCTCCCTGTCTCGTGCCGCATTGGATGGAAGGATGCCAAGGGAGATGTTAGAAGCTATCATAGTGACCCTACCAAAACCGGGGAAAGAACCAGATACTCCACAAAATTTTCGCCCAATATCACTCTTAAATGTGGATCTCAAAATATATGCGAAATTGATGGCGAATAGACTAGCCCCTATTATTCTGACCTTAATTAATCCAGACCAAGTGGGCTTTGTACAAAGGAGACAAATTACGGAAAACTCAAGGAGAGTCCTTAACTCAATTGATTACGCAAATAGAACTGCTAAACCAGCACTCTTCATCACCCTGGACGCTGAGAAGGCATTCGACCGGGTCAATTGGTCGTTTGTCTTTTCGGTGCTAGAGAAAATGGGTTTCCCACACCAGATGATGAGAGCAATAGGGGCGTTATATAAAGATCCCTCGGCAAGGGTATTAGCTAATGGCACTTGATCAGATTCCTTTGCTCTGTCTAACGGCACGAGACAGGGATGTCCTCTCTCCCCAATTATTTTTATTTTATCCATAGAGCCTTTAGCCCAGGCGATAAGGAGGTCCCCAGAGATAACGGGCATTCAAATAGGCGATAGACAACACCGCATATCTTTGTATGCAGACGACATTCTACTGACACTCACTAACCCTGATAAATCACTATCATCGGCGATGAAGATAATACGCGAGTTTGGTGCCCTGTCTTATTATAAAGTCAATGAGACTAAGTCACAGGTCCTCCCGCTGGGATTACCTTCAGACGAACTAACTCACCTGCAGAGAAAGTTTCCCCTAGATTGGAGAGCGGATGACATCTCATACTTAGGAATCCGTCTTTGCTCCTCCCCTCATAATCTTTTTTAAGCTAACTTTTCCCAGTTAATACCAACACTTCAATCTGAACTTAACAATATAGCAAAAACGGAGATATCATGGATAGGACGAATTGCTGCGTTCCAACAGCATATTCTCCCAAAAATGCTATATCTGTTTCGGACCATCCCCATTCCAAACTCCTTTTTTAAGCTATCCAATAAAATGCTAAATAGGTTCATATGGCAGAAGGGTCCACCAAGAATTGCTAGGGGTATAATGAATAGACATAGGAAGAAAGGAGGTCTTAGTCTACCAAACATCTTTGACTATTATATAGCCTCTACAATCAGCCTACTAAAGGCGTGGTTGGTGGGAGATGAGTCTATAAACTGGGTTCACATAGAGCAATCCCAAGCTCCCTCACATAATCTTAAAGCCTTACTGTTAGCATATATAAGCAAGAAATCCCTCATCCCGACTCAATCATATTTCGTCTCATCTTCACTAGTCTTGTGGAAAACATATACAACCAAAGTGGCAAGTAGCCAGGTATCATTTTCGCATTTAGCCCCAATAGAGTATTTATCTCTGCTCACCCCTGATCTGCAACTGGCAGTATGGAAAGAGAGAGGAGTGCTTACTGTGGATGAGCTATTGATAAATTCGCAGACCAAACCCTTTGCGGAATTGCAACAGGCCTATAGCATTCCGAATGGGGAAATATTTAGATACCTAAGGATCAAACACATACTTAATGATACTCCTATGACAATGGGCAATGGGGTCTTACAAATGTTGAAGCATTGGAGCCTTCCCAACTCATCCTCTTCAGGAATTAAGGCTACTTACTCCCTCCTAGGAAACAAATTATCCTTCGTTAAAACTGCTCCATTCATAGCCTGGGAGAAGGAACTAGGACAACCATATACTCTTGCCCAATGGACTAATGCCATTGGTATAGCCTCGTCCCACCTGCACTGTACTACTCATTTGGAATCATATATGAAAACGTTGTTGAGATGGTACTATACTCCTCTCAGACTTAGGCAAATTTATCCGGGGGTATCACATACCTGCTGGAGGGGATGCGGAGGGAAAGGATCCTTGTTTCATATCCTTTGGGACTGTCCCAACCTCAAAGAATTATGGGCCCAAATTTTTCAAACTATTTCGCTTCTGACTAAAGCCCCAATTTCGCCTGATCCTGCTCTAGCCCTGTTATTTTTAAGGTTAAACGAGATTCCCAGAGAAGCTAGAGTGATAAGCTTGCACATTTTCCTAGCTACAAAACTACGAATAGTGACCTACTGGAAAAGTAGGAGAATACCGTCCCTCTCTGAAATAATTGAATTAGTGGCAACTACTTCGGTTTACGAAAAAATGATGGCATATAAGGACGCTAGAACTAGCAAGTATGAGATAGAGTGGGCAAAATGGGATATTATACAGGAGCGGGCAAGAACCCTATCAGAGCATGGTCCTAGCCAATAATATTTAGGATACTTAGGCGGGTTAACACATCAGTGTTCTACTGCGAGTTATGACACCCACATTCAGGCCTTATAGCAATGACTTGGGAAATGTAATGTGATAATGTACTGCCAGGATATGCAACGTCTTTCGTATATTCTCACCATACAGGAAACCCTAACTCCTACACCCCTTCTCCCCCCCCCCCCTCTATGTATTCCCCTTCCCCCTTTATCCTTTGTTTATGTATTATTTGATCTATATTGTAAAACAGAAATGTATGGCGAAATATATGTTCCTGTATTACCTTTTCTTGAAAATGACAATAAAAACAATTGACAAATAATACAGATACAGTGTCTGGAAAGAAATAACAGTTTGACAGAAAATATTAATAATAGTTAATATGTGGATGAGTTTATTTTGCCTTTTGTCTCTTCTTTACCGTCCTATATTAAAGACACCAAGGATGCGGTTACCAGACGTCAGGAGATCAGGTTACTGAGCACACTCAGCTTGCCAGTCTTGACATTGAAGCACTTTATACCAGTATCATACATGATCTAGGAATTAAGGCAGTAGCTTCATTTCTATACTCCAAGGGCACGCAATTTCACTCTCACAATGAGTTTCTACTCACACTTACACACAATTATTTCTTATTTAATGGTAAATTTTATTTACAGACAAATGGTACCGCAATGGGTAGTAAATGCGCACCGAAATATGTTAATCTTTTTTTAGGGTGGTGGGAGAACTGCATTGTCTTCACGGATCACTTTGATAAATACACTAAGCACATTTTCTTTTGGGGTCGTTATATTGATGATGATTTGATTTTATGGGATGGCACTACAGCACTTTTTAATGAGTTCGTGAAGAGCCTCAATAATAATGAGATGGATATGAACTTTACTTTTACAATACATCAACACACTCTAACGTTTCTTGATCTTCGAATCTCTGTGGACCCTGGTGGCCGCATCAGAACGGAAGTGTATCAAAAGCCAACGTCTAGTTATCATCCATTGCTGCTAAGGAGCGAAATACCTATAGGACAGTATATACGGGCTCGTAGAAACTGTTCTGATCACTCTAGGTTCCTCCAGGAATGTAAGACATTGTACCATCGTTTTCATCAGAGAGGGTACCCAAAAAGGACGTTACATAGTGTTTTCCCTAGGGCCAAAATAACCAACCATTGTGATCTCCAAAATTAACAAAAAGTACTAAAACTCCCTCAACCATCAGATGTATTGGTACTTTTGATGTACAGAACTGCAGGATCTATCAAATCTTACAGAGGTATTGGCACATTTTAAAAGATGACAACGATCTCAGGGAGGTGTAGACTCCTAAGGCTACTTTCACACTTGCGGCAGTGTGATCCGGCAAGCAGTTCCGTCGTCGGAACTGCCCGCCGGATCCGCCGATCTGCCGCTGACTGAAAGCATTTGTGAGACGGATCCGGATGCGGATCCATCTCACAAATGCATTGCAAGGACTGATCCGTCTCTCCGCTTGTCATGCGTCTTGTATCTTTTTTCACATTTTTACCGGTCTGCGCATGCGCAGGCCGGAAGGACGGATTCGGCATTCCGGTATTTTGATACTAATACATTCCTATGGGAAAAAATGCCGGATCCGGCATTCAGGCATGTCTTCAGTTTTTTTTCGCCTGAGATAAAACCGTAGCATGCTGCAGTTTGCCTGGATCAGTCAAAACGACTGAACTGAAGACATCCTGATGCATCCTGAAGGGATTACTCTCCATTCAGAATGCATGGGGATATGCCTGATCAGTTCTTTTCCGGTATAGATCCCCTGTGACGGAACTCTATGCCGGAAAAAAAACCGCTAGTGGGAAAGTACCCTAAACCAAGTATCACTAAGGCTCAATTCACACGTCCGCAAGTGTGGACTGCAATTGTGCGGACCCATTCATTCTCTATGGGGACGGAATGGATGCGGAGAGCACACTATGTGCTCTCCGCATTTCCAGAGCACGGGCCCCGATCTTCCGGTCCGCAGCTCCACAAGAAAATAGAGCATGTCCTATACTTGTCCCCAATTGCAGACAAGAATGGGCATTTTTCTGGGAGTGCCGGCCGGGTGTATTGCTGATCTGCAATGCACTACGGATGTCTGAATGGAGCCTTACCGTAGAGGTGAAAATCTAAAAGACTCACTTGTTCACAGTTTTTATAGTACCACTCTATCCAAGAACACTTGGCTCAAATCAAATGTGGTGGGTAGTTTTCCATGTGGCAAGTGTAGTTTTTGCCCCTCCATCAAAAAGACAAAAGATTTCACTAATCCTGTAGATGACAAAAAGTACGATGTCAGGCAGTTTATTAACTTCCAAATTATGGTAATTATTTATATTGCTCAATGCCCCTGTTCCAAATTGTATGTTGGAAAGACATCCCAAGAATTTCGCCGGCGGATTTGCCAGCACATTAGTAGTATCAATACTAAATCTGACACTACAATTTCACGACACGTCATTTTTTTTTTTTTACAATGGAGATGCTAGGTGTCTTAAATTTTGGGGTGTAACTAAAAAATCTCTTTGTGCAAGAAGAAACTAGGTGGATTTATCGCCTTGACAGTCTAAATGAAGGCTTCACTTTTTCATCCTTTTTATGATGTACCACCAATGTACCTTGTATATATCATCTAAATAATTTTACAATATTTTTCTTTGACTTTTTGTGAGCCTTGAGGAAGCTATAATAAATAGCCACACGCTTTCTTTGAATGTGAATTTGAATTTATTGACAGAAAAAACTTAAGGCACCAGTGAAGTCATAGTTATATGGTAGAAAAATATACATCTTCAATGCGATAGTCTAAGTATCCTCTGCAACAGCGAGTAGTTATCTGTCCCTTTTCTCCTTTATATATACTTAACGTCTCCTTTAAGAGATGTCAGAGTCATCCTGTATTTAGTTATTTAATATTTTGTGACAATATTTAGTCACATTGTTATACCACCTTGAGAGTGTTACTTAGGTCTGACAATGACAGTATATATATTTTTTGTACCAACATCACTTTTTTGAGGTAGTGTAGGCATGTTAGGACAGTTCCAACCATATTTGGCACGAAGTTTAAGTGTAGCCATAGTCATCTATCTGTTGCAGGAATGATATTAAGTATCCGCGCAGGCGCACAGCGCCGTTGAAGCCTATGAAAATGACTTAAGTCTGTGCGCAGATGCAGAAGGAGATATGCGGCGCGCACTAGACTGACACACTGAGCCCGCTACCTGGGAAAAAATACTAAGTCTCAGCGCAGCCGCGATGAGCACAAGCGGCAATGGATTAGGCTAAGTGTCTGCACTGCGAAACAGCACGCAGCACGTCGTTAATTAACATGTTTGGGAAGATGTGGGTATGTACTATTCGGACATGCAGAGTGGCAATGGGTCACAAGTGTGTGACGTCTACCTACTATTTGATCCCCTCAGTGCCTAGTGGTTTGTACAGCTGTCAATGACGAGGCATTAGCCTTTAAAAGATTGTGTTTGGCGTCCTCATTCATCTCTGCCCGTTATCCCTGATGAAGCCAGATTAGCTGGCGAGACATGTTGGGTGGCATGAGTTAGGTTTTTAGTTCTGGTCACTATTTTAATAGTGCGTATTTTCAGTTGCTTAAAGTGACAGTATATGTAGAAATTCTGCTATAAGCAGCGAGCCAGCATAGGGAAGTGCACTCCCGGCTGCCAATTGCAAGCCATACAATACCTTTGCGCTTTCAATGGTTATCAGTCAGTTTTAACCTCACTAGTTTGTGCTCAGTTAGTATTTTGTATTAGAATTTACTTGTTTGCTTTTTAATCTATCATCTATTAAAAGTTATATTTTATTATCTGGGACAAGATAGGAAATTGGCCTATTTTGGCTAGCTGACACTTCTAATACAGATACAGGAGGCGGGTACAGCCAGCACCCGCCTTCTGTATTTGTATTAAAATTATCATTGGTGGCACAGTAGCCAGGCACCTGCTATGCTGGCTGCTTGACTCTGGAGAGGACGCTCAGGAAGAGGAGGAGGCTGCTGCCGTTCGCCGAGCACACTAGCTAAGATGGCGCAGCGGTAAACCCTCTCCTGTCCCTCCTCCTGCTTTAATATTAGTAACACATTCATTGGTGGCAGTGGTGCGGGCAACTTCAGAGCCCGCTCATTTTATTGGGCTCTGTGGCGGTCGCGTCATAGAAGGGAGGGATTCCCTCCCTCTCTCCTTCTCCACTGACTCTGGCCACTGAACACGGCCATGTTTTCTCATAAGCGAGCAGCAAGGTTAGATGCCGATACCGTTAACTTTAAAAATCATGAATATCGGCCGTTAATATCGGTAAATCCAATAATCGGTCGATCGCTATTTCTTATTGACAACCTGTCTACTTAACATTCAGGGTCATTCTATACAGGTACAGTTATTACACTTGTGCATTTATTTTCTTTAAAGGGGTTGTCCCATTAAGGCAACTTACCCCCTATGTTTTAATGGGACAACTTCTTTAAAGGGTCATATCAGCACATAAAAAATGCTCCCCAATGTCCAGCAAAGTTAAAAAAATAAATAAAATAAATATAGTCACATGGCTCATTCCCCACTGCTGCCCTTCAGACGGTGCGGGGGTTCTCCTACTGGTCATTGCTGTAGCCAGTGAGTAGCACTCCTGCCATGTTGAAAACAGTAGCAAGAAGTGCAGTGCAACGGAGACCCGTGTACCGTTGGCATGACAGTGGCGTGTGATTGGAAGGTGAGTTTCAGCTTATGTCTGTTTCACCATTTGCACGCCATTGGGGAACATTTTCAATGTCTTGGAGTACCCCTTGAAATTGATTTATTCCAAAGTCGGGGACAATTCCTCTACATCTGAATTGTGGCATTATAGTGAATGTCTTTGAGGGTGAAAAATAAGCCAACAGGTCAATATGGAATAATAACGATTTAAAAGGTTTTTTTAACTGTTTTTACTGATGACCTATCCTCAGGATAGGTCATCAGTATCTAGTGGGGGTCAGACACCTGGGACCCCGCCGATCAGCTGTTTGAGAAGGAATCGGCTCACAGTAGCACCACAGCCTTCGCTTTTCAAACCAACCACGTCGTCCATTGTATAGCGGCTGTGCTTGGTATCGCAGCTCAGCTCCATTTACTTCTATGGGGCTGAGGTGTGCCTAGGCCAGGGGTGGGCAACCTCCTGCACTCTAGCTGTTGTAAAACCCGGGCTACTTGAGAAACCTTGGCGTGGTGCCCGGGCTTAGACATGCTCTACACCGTAGGACATGTTGACTAATCTCTCAATTTTAAAATCCGTTTGAGGGTTTAGTGAGACTGCAGAGTGCACCTATCTTTGTTATTTTGTTATAAAACTACAACTCCCAGCATGCATAATTGCTCTGCTCTTCTCAGAACTCTCATAGAAATGGAGCATGCTGGGAATTGTAGTTTCACAACAGCTGGATTGCTGAAGGTTGCTGATACCTGGACTAGGCCATGTGACCGATGAACATGACGTCAGTGGCCTGGGGAAAACTGCGAGAAGGCCACAACTCTGTTGCAAGCACTGCTGCCTTCTCAAACAGCTGATCGGTGGGGTTCCTGGGTGTCGAACCCCCACCTATCAAATACTGATGACCTATCTCAACGATAGGTCATCGGTAAAAAAAACACTTGGAAAACCCATTTTAATAATTAATATTGCATGGACAACTTACTAATCACACTTGCAAATATACATGTTTCAGAATACTTAGGGCATATATTCATCTGCAGCGCTGTTGTCCTCTCCATTATTTCATGTCACTTTTATTTGATAACACAGTTTATTTGTTGCAGGTATACTTACAACATCCACCAGATTCGGTTCTTTCCCAAAAGTAGCCGGTAAGTGGATTTATTTCATACTTCTGTCATCTTTTTGGCAGTATAATGAATGCTAGGTTCACATCTGCATCAGGGGCTCTTTAAAGGTTCTTATTATTATTATTATTTTTTTATTTTGCAAATGTAAAAAAAAAGTGTAAAAATCATTACTCACCTATAGCCCGCCGCTCCATTCCATCTCCCTACCTTTTGGTCCCCATCTGTTAACTTCTGCATGGATGGGGTCACGTACGCATCTCGTACACTTTGCTGTTACTGTATTACGCTGTGGTTTTTCCACACAAGTACCCGCATGGAAAGACCGTGCGTAATCTTCACCATGTGCAGGTAAACATGCAGAAGATCCGCACAAATTTCCCAAACCTAAACATGCTGCGGATTTCTAAGTCTCATGTAATCTTATTCACTTTGCTGTTAGTATATTACACTGCGGTTTTCCCACACAAGAACCTGTACCGTGTGCAGGTAACCTTAAAGGGTATGTTCACAAGGGCGAAATACTCTTTGAAAAAATCTAACAATTATTTTTACTTGTGGAACCTGCAATAGAAAGTCTGCACACTGATTAGTCCTATTCGATGGGGCTAATCAGTGTATGGCCACAGCAAGAGGAGTTTTGTTTTCATGCTGAAAAACCAAGCACTAGTCACTGTGTGAGGCTGATTTGAGGCATTTTCTTTCACGCTGATTCCAACATGGCTTCCACATCAGAAGAAGTGTAAAAAAATGCTATGTAAATGAGCCCTTAGGAGATGTGTACATAACCTAAAAGATATTTTGATACCTTTTACTTCATTGGTTTATTTTTCTACACTGTCAATGCAAGTAGATTGCTTTTCTTCTATTGACTAGTCACCCAGCTGCTCTTTATCTGTCCTCTCAGACTAAGGCCTCTTTCACACGGGAATCACGGGTGAGGGCTGGATGCGTTCAGGGTGCATTGCGGGAAACCCGCGAGAGTAGGCACGCAATTTTAGTTAGTTTTGTCTGCGACTGCGTTCCGTTGTTTAATTCTGCGATTATGTTTCGCTTTATAAGACACACTGTGCGTCTCATAAAGCGATGGTTGACTTTTTACGCGGCTGACACTGATGTATCGCCGGCCGCTATGCTGCACAGTGCAGTGGTGGGCCCCGCGCACATAAATGTCTTTGTATGCAAAGTCTTTCTTTACTGCTGAAACAATCCCTCTCCTATTGAAACTCCTATTCATAAAATCACCAGCCTCTGTACTCACTATGAATGCACTGCCACGAGCGGGCCAGCCGGCGCATGACTTCAGTCAGTCGCGCTCCTGCTTCATTAATGAAGTGGGAGGAGCGTGACTGACTGAGTGACGTTAGTCATGCGCCGGCCGGCCCGCTCGTTGCAGTGCATTCATAGTGCGTACAGAGGCTGGTGATTTTATCAATAGGAGAGGGATTGTTTCAGCAGTAAAGAAAGACTTTGCATACAAAGACAGTTATGTGCGCGGTTTAGGACACATGAGGGAACATTAATAAAGTAATGCTTTGACACATAGGGCCATGAGGGGGACCAGCATAATATGCTTTGTGTGTCATTCACAAATATAGCATCTTATGCTGGCCCCCCTCATGGCCCTATGTGTCATAGCACACATCCCCCATAACAGTGCATCATCCACAGATCCCCTTCATAACAGTGCATCATCCACAGATCCCCTCCATAGCAGTGTCATCCACGGATCCCCCCTCCATAGCAGTGTCATCCACGGATCCCCCCTCCATAGCAGTGTCATCCACGGATCCCCCCTCCATAGCAGTGTCATCCACGGATCCCCCCTCCATAGCAGTGTCATCCACGGATCCCCCCTCCATAGCAGTGTCAGCCACGGATCCCCCCCTCCATAGCAGTGTCATCCACGGATCCCCCCCCCCCCCATAGCAGTGTCATCCACAGATCGCCCCCTCCATAGCAGTGCAAATAGACCTCTAGCACAATTCCCTTAAAATATTGCATCGCATATCGTTATCGCAGTTTTTAGGGCCCTAATCGCAATCGCACAAAATTCCCATATCGTGCAGCCCTAATCTAAATCAAGTAAAATAAATGCTCCAAAGGGTCTAAAGCCTGTTGCAGTAATAATCCAGTGAAATGTATCACTATAGGTTATATACCTGTAGCCTTTATCAGATTCACAAGACTATAATCAGCCTGAAAGACCCAATGTGACCGTATTGTGTTTTTGTTTTTGTCTGGAAGTTGCTGGTGTCTTTGGATACATAGCTGGAAAGATTTCGTACATTAAAGAATGTAGGGAGAAATTTCTGAGATTGGAGAATTCCCCGATGGCAGAGATTATTCGTCAGGGACCAAAGAATCCAGCACAGTAAGATATCTGTCATTCTACCAAACAAAAGAAAGTTTTGCAATTTATGACTTGGTGACTCTTCTGTAAAAGTTTGCTTTCACAATGGCTGCAATATGGCTGCCTTTTAGCATTTGGGGACCTCCCCTTTAAAAGAAATGTGTCCTCAGAAAATGACCTATTGTTTAAATCATGTTTTCTTGTTTTAACATATTTTTAATTTTCCATGTTAATATCTATTTAAAAAAAAAAATAATAATCTGCTCCATTTCTTGGTCTGTACAGATCACTTTACTGCAGTTATCTGCTTATCTACACACAGAGGCATAATAAGAATGACAGATAAGACAGGGTTCTCAATTCACAATAGGTGATTGTCGGGGCTTATCTATTCCTACCTAGTACAATGAAACCTGCACAGGTCACAGAGCATGCCCCGAAAACTCATGGAAGTCAATGAGTTGCTGCCGTAAAGCAATTTTCTTAATTCTTTCTAAATGATGTTAAGAACAGCTATCGTTCAGAAAACAGAATAAATCTGGTTTTAACATTTTTGGTGACACATTTCCTTTAAGACGGATAATTTTTTTTTTTTTTTTTTTTTTTTTTTTTTATGGTGATTACTAGGCACTAAAAATTACATGACAGCCTTATTCTGCTGGTCAGTACGATTACGGCGATACCAAATTTATATAGTATTTATTTTGTTTAGTACTTTAAAAAAAATAAAACTCTGAAAAAAGGTTTTGATTTTTGCAGGGTATGCCATTTTTGGCAACATTAAGCTTTACAGGCGGCTCACTATGACCGGCATGCAATCCTTCATAAGGCCTCAGCCTGTTACAGCAACCGATTGGAGCCATTTACTTTCTTCATGGGGGCTCCGATCAGAGGGAGCCTCCTCCCTCTGTGTAACCGGTCAGATGCTGTGGTTGCAATTGACTGCAGCATCTGAGTGGTTAAATTGGGATCGATCGGCGTTACCTCTGATTCCTGGTCATTGCGGCCAGGTGCTGGCTGTATTACTTAGCTGGTCCCAGCCACCAGTGGGGGACTGGGAATTTAAAGTGGCCCTGGAAAAAAACACTAAGGCCCCTTTCACACAGGCGAGAATTCCGCGCAGGTGCAATGCGTGAGGTGAACTTCAATAGGGCTGTGCAGATGAGCAGTGATTTTCACACATCACTTGTGCGCTGCGTGAAAATCGCAGCATGTTCTATATTCTGTGTTTTTCACGCAACACAGGCCCCATAGAAATGAATGGGGATGCGTGAAAATCGCAACCATCTGCAAGCAAGTGCAGATACAATGTGATTTTCACGCATGGTTGCTAGGAGATGATGTTAGTAAATTGATTAAAGTCAATTTACTGTATTATTTTCCCTTATAACATGGTTATAAAAGAAAATAATAGCATTCTTAATACAGAATAATTACTAAAATGTGGCTTGAGGGGTTAAAAAATAAAATAAAAATTAACTCCCCTCATCCACTTGATCGCGCAGCCGGCACTGTCTTCTTTCTTCTTCTTTGAGGACCTACGAAAGGACATTTTGACGTCAGTGCAGGTCCTGCTGAATGAAGATAGAAGGAACTTTTATCTTCATTCAGCAGGACCTGCGCTGACATCACCACGTGGTGAGCACGATTACGTCGCAGGTCCTCAAAGAAGAAAGAAGACTATGCCGGCTGCGCGATCAAGTGAATGGAGGCGAGTTAATTTATTTTTTATTTTTTAACTCCTCCATCAACATTTTAGTAATCATTCTGTATTAGGAATGCTATAACCATGTTATAAGGGAAAATAATATCATCTACACAACACCGAACCCAGACTTCGGTGAAGTTTGGGTCTAGATACCACATTCAGTTTTTTTATCACGCGCGTGCAAATTGCATTGTACTCGCGCAGAAAAAACTGAACGCAACACAATCGCATTCAAAACTGACTGAAATTGTGTGCGCACTCGTGTGGGTTTCCCGCAATGCACACGCGACGCATCCGGAGCAAATCCGGGACGCCCGTGTGAAAGAGGCCTAAAAGTGGCCCCGTTTTGTAATGGAGTCCAAATTGATGGAAGGCAGGGCCAGGAATACCATATTGTGGCACATTATTCCACCCCAACAGAGCCAAATACCTCAGTCCATCACAAAATACTGCCAGCAGCACAAAATACATCCCCAAAAACTTCCACTGACTGGCTGTGAGGAGAGCCCAGGTGGCCCCCTGGGCATCGTCCCACCAGAGATTTCCCTGTAAGGTCTATGGCCAATCCGCCCCTGCCTGCCACATATGGAGCTGATGGTGCTGCTCCATACACCTCTCGCACCACGCTGACGTAGTATTACGTCAGGTGTCGCAAAGAGGTTAACTCTGCTAAACTGTAGAAATAAATTTAGACTACCATAGGATGCTAGAACTGCATGTGGTCAGTCTTGCAGTTTAAATGCCACCATCTGAAACGGGACTGTGACACGGACGTAAGAATGCGGATTGCGCACGTATTTCATCTGTGTACTGTCAGTTTTTGCAGACCCTTAGTAATGAATGGGACCCTGTGAAAACCAAGAAAAAAAAGCAGATCGGATGCAAAATACAGTCATGTGCAGGAGCCTGTAGTCTAGACATGACATTTTAATTTCTGTAGGAAAGTTTTCTAGACCTACTATGTGACCTCTGTAGAAGTCAGGAAGGAGTAGATAAGATGATAGCATCACCTACTGTGAATGGTGGATCCATATATAGGTGATGTATTTTAATGCAATCCTGCCTGTGATGACGAGATGACTGCTGAGAAGTGATCTCTACAGAACAGTACTAGAAGTTTACTATGGGCTTCAGTTACCAGTGTAAAATCTACAGGATTTCAGAACTTTTTTTTTATATGCTGATATTGGGGGGGGGGAAGGGGGAAGAGTTTAATATAAAAGCTTGATTTTTACAGCTCATTTTCTTTTATGATCTCTTTAAATAGAACCTGTCACCAGGATTTTGTGTATAGAGCTGAGGACATGGGCTGCTAGATGGCCGCTAGCACATCTGCAATACCATGTGTAAAAAAAATTATATATATATATATATATATATATATATATATATATATATATATATATATATATATATATATATATATATATATATATATATATTTATATATAAATATAAATGAAGCTACTAACGTTTCTGGAGCCCAGCCACGCCACTGAAGGAGCCCAGCACCGCCCCGCATACTCCGAATCTCCTCCTTGCTCCCCGATGTCACAAAGATAGAGCGCCGTAATCTCGCAATCCGCGAGTTAGCGCATGCGCAGTTCCTTCCCTGAGGCTGATGCCAGCACAGGGAAGGAACACTATGACGACACTGCGCATGCGCTAGCTCGCACATCGCGAGATTACGGCGCTCTAGCTTTGTGACAACGGAGAGCAAGGAGGAGATTCGGAGTATGCGGGGCGGTGAAAAGGATTTAGGAAAACTAGAAGAATGGTCAGAACTCTGGCAACTGAAATTTAATGTGGATAAGTGCAAGATAATGCACCTGGGGCGTAAAAACCCAAGGGCAGAATATAGAATATTTGACACAGTCCTGACCTCGGTATCTGAGGAAAGGGATTTAGGAGTAATTATTTCAGAAGACTTAAAGGTGGGAAGACAATGTAATAGAGCAGCACGAAATGCCAGCAGAATGCTTGGATGTATAGGGAGAGGTATAAGCAGTAGAAAGAGTGAAGTGCTTATGCCGCTGTACAGAACACTGGTGAGACCTCACTTGGAGTATTGTGCGCAGTACTGGAGGCCATATCTCCAGAAGGATATAGATACTCTAGAGAGAGTTCAGAGAAGAGCTACTAAACTAGTACATGGATTGCAGGATAAAACTTACCAGGAAAGATTAAAGGACCTTAACATGTATAGCTTGGAAGAAAGACGAGACAGAGGGGATATGATAGAAACTTTTAAATACATAAAGGGAATCAACTCGGTAAAGGAGGAGAGCATATTTAAAAGAAGAAAAACTGCTACAAGAGGACATAGTTTTAAATTAGAGGGGCAAAGGTTTAAAAGTAATATAAGGAAGTATTACTTTACTGAGAGAGTAGTGGATGCATGGAATAGCCTTCCTGCAGAAGTGGTAGCTGCAAATACAGTGAAGGGGTTTAAAGCGAACCTTTCACCAGGATTTCACCTAATAAACTATTACCAGTACCTTCTAGATTATGCTCATTCTGTTTAAATGCATTCTTGTCCCGCTTTCCTGGGATGTATATTGATGAAAAAAACGACTTATAAAGTCCTCGTCTCCAGCTCCTGCAGTCACGGTGGAAGTCAAGGGGGTAGCCCTTCCCTCACTCCGGGCTGTACCTCCCCTGCCCTAACCCCTCCTCTAACTAGTGTAACTGACACCCGGCTCAGTCGCCGGGACCGCGCTTGTACTGGCGGCGCATGCGCTGTTGGTCTCAGTAGCAGCGCGATCCCGTCTATCGCGCGACTGAAGCGCGATCCTGTAAGTGAATTGCGCATGCGCCGTCCGTCCCCGATGCCTCCCTGTCTTCTGTTCTTCAGGCGCGCGCCTGAATAGAAGACAGGGAGGCATCGGGGACGGACGGCGCATGCGCAATTCACTTACAGGATCGCGTTTCAGTCGCGCGATAGACGGGATCGCGCTGCTACTGAGACCAACGGCGCATGCGCCGCCAGTACAAGCGCGGTCCCGGCGACTGAGCCGGGTGTCAGTTACACTAGTTAGAGGAGGGGTTAGGGCAGGGGAGGTACAGCCTGGAGTGAGGAAAGGGCTACTCCCTTGACTTCCACCGTGACTGCAGGAGCTGGAGACGAGGACTTTATAAGTCGTTTTTTTCATCAATATACATCCCAGGAAAGCGGGACAAGAATGCATTTAAACAGAATGAGCATAATCTAGAAGGTACTGGTAATAGTTTATTAGGTGAAATCCTTTTGAAAGGTTCGCTTTAAGCATGCATGGGATAGGCATAAGGCTATCCTTCATATAAGATAGGGCCAGGGACTATTCATAGGATTCAGATATATTGGGCAGACTAGATGGGCCAAATGGTTCTTATCTGCTGACACATTCTATGTTTCTATGCTGGACTCATCTCAGGTTAATTTACATATCTATAAAATCGTGTTTTGGACACAATAAAAGCACATAGAGCTATGGGGACTGGGTATTGTGGATGTGCTATCGGCGATCTAGCAGCCCATATCCTCAGCTCTATTCACAAAATCCAGGTGACCGGTTCCATTTAATATAGCTTTATTTATTTTTATTATTTATTTATTTATTTTTAATCCTAGTTTCCGCTATGGAAATGAGCTGGTTACTTTATTTCTACATTTTAACCTTGTCTTTAGTGTTTTATGAATAACTTTCCAGATTTTCCAAGCGTACAGACAATGCTGAGACCGCAGCCCCACAGCAGACTTTTGCCCCAGTAGAGGCTAAACCTCCATCCACTGTGTACAACAGCAAGCATGAGTCCATGGCTGTAGAAGTGCCTTTTAGCTCATCCATGAGTGAGTCTTCACCCACTGGAATTGGAGATAATGTTTTAAAAGGTAAGTGTTGTTTAGTAATACAAGCAAAAGAAGAAATACCGTACATGAAGAAGACAAATACCTGCTGCTCGTCTGTCTTAGTCCCATGATCTTGATGTGTACCTCCAATCATCCTCTCCCACACAATCTGACATCATACACGGAGAAACACAACTGTAGCTGGGCGATAAAGTTGACCGAGACAAGTGCACAATGCCTACTGTTTTATAGGACCTTTGCATGATATGCAGTGCACTTAGTTGCCTCGGTAGCTATTCTTTCCAGCCTGCAGTTGCATCTCTCAGGCTCTGTGACAGAGTGGCATTTTAAAGCGATTATCCCATAAAAATGATCGCCTATCCACAGGGAATACTGTGAACCTGGAGAATGAGAGGTCTCAGTTTAGAGTGGTAATGCGCTCCATTCACTTCTGAGCACTGTGTGTTGCCCCAGTAGAAGTATCTCCATTCAGAGAGGGGATTCAAAGACCCTCCGTTCTCAGGATCGATAAGTAATTTTCATGGCATAACCTCTTTAGGTAAAGACAGTTTGTTATAATGGCCCTACTGAAGGATATCACAATGTTTGGGTGGGCGCATGTACAGAAAAGTTTTTCTATCTACTTTGTTAAAGGGGTTTTCAGGACTTCACGGACCCCCCCAATCAAACCCACCTTTAATCATAGGTCACCTATAGAAGAAAGTTTCTAATATACCAGTAAAGTTGTGAGGATTCTTTTGAAAATCCTGCATCTGCTAACATCACGTTCTTTGTCAGGTTTGTTGCCTGGACTATGGACAGGATGTTACTCCTGTAGCCCAGGACAGGAGACGTGCTGTGGACTGGGCCAGAACTATTTGTCTACCTGGAAATTGCGCAGATGAGGTAAATTCAGGCATTTGCGACAGGGAGACATATTTTTGGCCCCACCCATGGTGCCTCCCCTAAGTTGTGGACACAGTAAGTATATTACAAACTTTCTTCTACAGGCGAGTTATGAGTAATAGAGCTTGGTTATTGGGGCCCATTGGGTCCGGAAAAAACCCTTTTAAGGATTATTTCACACATCTCTTTTATTTGGTGGTGGTCTGTTTTTTTTTTTTTTTTTTTTTTTTTTTTTTTTTTTTTTTTTTTGCCAAAGCAAGGAGTGGATCCAGCAGGATGCAAAAGTTCTTGGTTTATATTTCCCCTACATTTTGAATCCACTTCTAGTCTTGGCTTACAAAATTGCCGCATTGCCCCCCCCCCCCCCCCCCCCAGAAAAGCCATGTGTGAAACAGCCCTAAACAAATTTTAATGGAGAAAAATCTACCTGTCAATGTTCACTTCAGGAGAAGTGGTTTATACTAAACTAGCCTCATCTATCAAAATTAAAATTCGGGTTCAATTTCCAAAATGCATAACTTAAATGTGGTTTATTATACAGAACCTGAACCATTCCTAGAAGAAGCGTCTAAACAGAAACCACTGACATATGATGAGCTGAGGGACCAGAATAGAGATTCCTACCACAAGGCGGGTTTAGCGTCTTCTAGAGCACCCGTGCAGGAGAAGAAGCCTTGGAAAGAAGGTGCCATAGTTTGGTTTGTTTGTCACAGATATCACTGCCTTCTCTATACACATTGATACTGGGCGAGCTGTCGGTCATACTTTGTGGACAGGGAAATAAGGACTCTCACGGTCTCTCCTAGGAGTTCTCTAAGGATTTATTCTACCTTTTACTCAGAAACCCTACTCCAGACCATATAAACCTGCTCTCTCTAACATATCTTGCTCTTATATCGGGGCTCATGCACATGACTGTATTTTGCATCCAATCCACTTTTTTGCAGATAGCACACGGACAGCATATAGATCTAGTCAGTGTGCTGTCCGCATCCGTATGTCCATTCTGTAAATTACAGAACATGTCCTATTCTGGTCCAGATTGTGGACAGAATAGCCATTTCTATTTGTGAGTGAGAAAAATGCAGAATGCATGTGGAAAGTATCTGTATTTTGCAGATTAGTGATTTGCGGGATAAAATACGGATGTGTGCATGAAGCTTTAGGCAGCAGAGATCATCTGTACACTTTAAACACATGTAGGAACTGAATCCCAACTGGTCCAAAGGAAAAAGTGAGTAGTTCCTTATGACATCCAGTCATGTTGTTTCTTCCAGTTCGTGCCTTTGAAAGGTGAAGTTTGGTTTGCCATGGACTACTCCAATGTTTCCCTTTGCACCAGCTTTGATATCACTCATTTAATGCTCATATTCAATACTGGGGATGTTGGGGATTGACAAACAAAGTATTTGTCTGTGGAACATTACCATCAGCTATAGGTTGCCTAGCTTAGGCCTCTTTCACACTTGCATTGTTGGGATCCGGCATGCACTTCCGTTGCCGGAGGTGCCCGCCGGATCCGGAAAAACGCAAGTGTACTGAAAGCATTTGAAGACGGAACAGTCTTCCAAATGCTTTCAGTGTTACTATGGCACCCAGGACGCGATTAAAGTCCTGGTTGCCATAGTAGGAGCGGGGAGCAGGGGAGCGGTATACTTACAGTCCGTGCGGCTCCCGGGGCGCTCCAGAATGACGTCAGAGCTCCCCATGCGCATGGATGACGTGATCCATGTGATCCATGCGCTTGGGGCGCCCTGACGTCACTCTGGAGCGCCCGGGGAGCCGCACGGACGGTAAGTATGCTGCTCCCCCGCTCCCCGCTACACTTTACCATGGCTGTCAGGACTTTAGTGTCCTGAAAGCCATGGTAACCACTCTGAAAAAGCTAAATGTCGGCTCCGGCAATGCACCGAAACGACGTTTAGCTTAAGGCCGGATCCGGATCAATGCCTTCCAATGGGCATTAATTCCGGATCCGGCCTTGCGGCAAGTGTTCCGGATTTTTGGCCGGAGCAAAAAGCGCAGCATGCTGCGGTATTTTCTCCGGCCAACAAACGTTCCGTTCCGGAACTGAAGACATCTTGATGCATCCTGAACGGATTTCTCTCCATTCAGAATGCATTAGGATAATCCTGATCAGGATTCTTCCGGCATAGAGCCCCGACGACGGAACTCTATGCCGGAAGACAATAACGCAGGTGTGAAAGAGCCCTTAGACAACTCCTGTGCCAGCTTGGCAGTCTCCAAGTTATTCCCCCAGACCTAAGTCAAGTCAAAGACCTGTCACCCAGCCAAACAAAGATTTTGGTTTTGGTTTATATCCCAAGATCCCCAGATTGAAAATCTACACTTGCTAATGCCATAACCAATAGCTAATACAATTTAAAGGGTCTGTTCACATTGACATTTTTATGCGTGGATTTCATTCAAAATGGGAGTCCATGCTGTTTATGAAGCCCCAGATTATTCAATGTGTTTTTCCAGACTGCGCTGAGAGATCATAAGCTTTCTTGGTGCAGTTTCTGTGTGGACATTGCTGTAAAGCGCAGTGGGTGTCCACTCGTAGATTATTCCCATTGAATGGAGCTGTAGCCGCGGGTGTATCCGCTGCATTCAAAGTGCAAAACTGCAGATTACACTGGGGGAGATATATCAAACTGGATTAGTTGCCCATAGCAACTAATCAGGTTCAGCCACTAAGCCGGTTTTCCTTTAAACCGATTTGATAAATCTCCCCCACTATTAGGGGTGCACCGAAATGAAAATTCTGGTCCGAAACCGAAAATTCTGGATGCCCTTGACCGAAAACCGAAACCGAAACTGCCTTTTTGCCCAAATGCTTTTAAAATACTTTTTTTTTTAATGATTTTATTAATAATTCTTTTTCATGAATTTAATAAATCATATTATATATGGAGAGGGGGATCTGTGGGTGGCGCTATGGAGAGGGGGATCTGTGGGTGGCGCTGTTATGGAGAGGGGGATCTGTGGGTGGCGCTGTTATGGAGAGGGGGATCTGTGGGTGGCTCTGTTATGGAGAGGGGGATCTGTGGGTGGCTCTGTTATGGAGAGCGGGATCTGTGGGTGGCTCTGTTATGGAGAGCGGGATCTGTGGGTGGCTCTGTTATGGAGAGGGGGATCTGTGGGTGGTGCTGTTATGGAGAGGGGGATCTGTGGGTGGTGCTGTTATGGAGGGGGGGGATATGTGCACTGTTATGGGCATAACAGTGCACAGATCCCCCCTCCCCATAGCAGTGCCATAGACCGATCCCCCTACCCATAACAGCCCCGGCCCTGCTGCTCACAGCAGACTAATCACTCACTGCATCTTTATTTTACCTTACAATCGTGACGCTCCAGTAACAACTCTGCAGGCAGAGCGGAGGGCGGCGTAACGTCACTTACTCACGTGACACACCTGCTCCGCCCACTTTATGAATGAAGTGAATGAAGTGACGTTACGCCGCTCTCCGCTCTGCCTGCAGAGTTGTTACTGGAGCGTCACGATTGTAAGGTAAAATAAAGATGCAGTGACTTAAAGTAAACCGCCCGCCCGCAGATGGTGAGCTACTTGGTGGGTGACAAATCCCACACCCCATATTTTCGGCCGATATGTAACAATATCGGCCGAAATGGATTAGGTACATTTTCGGCCGATATTTTCGGCTGCCGGAATTTCGGTGCACCCCTACCCACTATATATTTTGCCATAGACAAAATCCACCGGGTGACCTCAGCCTAACTGGTTTTATTGTCTGGCCTTATTCTGCCAGTGGTCGCCATTGCTGAGCTGAAGCTTCAATACTATAACTTTTCACTATAACACAAGCGAGTGCACTTATCCTCAAACTACAAAATGACATTTTCTGTGTTCCAGTAAAGAAGAACAAATACGGCGATGTGTGGGAAGAATGAAAATGTCTGCAGAACACCAAATACTGGCATCTGTAATAACTGGTCCATATGCTGGCACTTAATAAATGAATGAAAAAATCAGAACAGAATTCAGATTTCATGGCGTGTAACATGTTTTATTGGTTTACGTTGCTGCAACTATAAAAGCCAAATGTGTTCCGAAAGAATGGCTTCTATATTTTAGCACATTAAAGTTTAATTTTTTTGTAAATGTTTTTCGTCTGTTTTTAACAATCAGTCCCAGAAAGAACCATATTTACTATCCATCTTATTAAGTAACATAGTTTATAAGGCCGAAAAAAGACATCTGTCCATCCAGTTCTGCCTGTTTATCCTGCAAGTTGATCCAGAGGAAGGCAAAAAAATAACCTGTGAGGTAGAAGCCAATTTTCCCCACTTAAGGGGAAAAAATTATTTCTCAACTCCAATCAGGCAATCATAGTAATTCCCTGTATCAACGACCCCTCTAGTAGCTATAGCCTGTAATATTATTACACTCCAGAAATACATCCAGGTCCCTCTTGAATTCCTTTATTGTACTCACCATCACCACCTCCTCAGGCAGAGAGTTCCATAGTCTCACTGCTCTTACCGTAAAGAATCCTCTTCTATGTTTGTGTACAAACCTTCTTACCTCCAGACGCAGAGGATGTCCCCTCGTCACAGTCACAGTCCTGGGGATAAATAGATGATGGGATAGATCTCTCTACTGACCCCTGATATATTTATACATACAGTTGCAAGAAAAAGTGTGTGATCCCTTTGGAATGATATGGATTTCTGCACAAATTGGTCATAAAATGTGATCTGATCTTCATCTAAGTAAGAACAATAGACAATCACAGTCTGCTTAAACTAATAACACACAAAGAATTAAATGTTACCATGTTTTTATTGAACACACCATGTTAACATTCACAGTGCAGGTGGAAAAAGTATGTGAACCCTTGGATTTAACCCTTTCAGGACCAAGCCATTTTTCACCTTAAGGACCAGGCTATTTTTTTGCAAATCTGACCAGTGTCAGTTTATGTGTGAATAACTTTAAAACGCTTTTACTTATCCAGGCCGTTCTGAGATTGTTTTTTCGTTACATATTGTACTTTATGACACTGGTAAAATGGAGTAAAAAAAAAATCATTTTTATTTATAAAAAAATACCAAATTTACCAAAAATTTGGAAAAATTAGAAAATTTCCAAGTTTCAATTTCTCTACTTCTATAATACATAGTAATACCTCCAAAAATGGTTATTACTTTACATTCCCCATATGTCTACTTCATGTTTGGATCATTTTGGGAATGACATTTTATTTTTTGGGGATGTTACAAGGCTTAGAAGTTTAGAAGCATTTTTCTGAAAATTTCCAAAAACCCATTTTTTAAAGGACCAGTTCAGGTCTGTATGTAAGTCACTTTGTGTGGCTTACATAATTGAAACCACCCAAAAATGACCCCATTTTGGAAACTACACCCCTCAAAGTATTCAAAACTGATTTTACAAACTTTGTTAACCATTTAGGTGTTCCACAAGAGTTATTTGCAAATGGAGATGAAATTTCAGAATTTAATTTTTTCCCCTCCCCCACGACAGCACCATAGAGAGAGGGATCCACCCCCAGGGACAGGAAACCTACAGAAATAAAAGGGTGGAGCCTCTCCTCCTATTCAGTGGTTTCCTGTCCCTGGAGTGGGAGACCTACAGTTTCCTTTTTCTTTAGGTCTTACCGTTGGTCTTTGTTTCCTAGGAGTTTCCTAGAGGGCTGACGGTCGCTGCCGGGGTCTATCGCGCTGCTGGGCAGGCTGAAAGGACCCTAGGATGCGGAGGTGCTCCAGGGGGCTCTCCGTATCTTGCGGCAGGCATGTGGGTAACTCTCAGGGAGAGCTCTGCCCCATGGAAGCGCCATCTGGGCGGCTGGAGAGTGGTTATCCTTGGATACAAGGCTCTGCCACTGGTTTTTCTGTTGGAGCGCTTCCGGACACGTGGGGAGATTGGTCACTTCCGGTACGCGACAAATGCATGACGCACTTCCGGTTTCCCTGAAGAGCTCCATCGAGGCGTGGAACGCATATTACGCGACTTCCGGTTTCGGATACCGGATGGGGCGCGCTTTTCAAAAGCGGCAAATGAGCGAACGCCCGGGGGTATTTAAGAGAGATGGCCAGACCAGTCAGTGAGCCTATACAAGACGGTCTGTGCTGATCTACATGTAGGGGCCTCCTGGCAGTTGTTATGTTATAACAAAGCTACGGATCAGAGTCTAATTATAAACCTTTTTTTCCATAAGTGTATAGACTCCCTGCCTCCTCCATCCTGATACAATGGAGGAAGAGAGAAGACCTGAATCTGCTGAGGGTGAAGTGGATCCCATCCCGGTAGTTCTTTGATCTTCAGGGGGTAAGTGGCTCCGTTTTTGGGGTTTTTTATTAAAGTTATGCCTTGTGCTCTCTCCTTTCCAGCCTAAACCAAAGAAAATGCTGGTAAAGAGAAAAAACAAGGAGTGTGCGCTGTGCAGGACTTCTTTATCCTCTTCCTATGGAAAGAAATTGTGCAAAAAATGCATAGACAGGACCATTTCGGACGAATCCCCATCCTTATTGGAAAGCATTAGATCGCTTATTAAGACGGAGGTTAAAAATACCCTTAAATCAGGCAAGAAGGAAAAGACTTTGATTAAAGATAAAAAGACAAAATCTAGCCTGCCTCAGGACTTCTCTCCAGACGACAGTGACACACCTCAGGGGTCGTCCTCGTCTGGTTCATCATCGGAAGATGAATCTATGTCCAACACCTTTTTTCCTTCAGAAGATACAGACAAATTGCTGAAAATTATAAGATCCACCATGAACATTGAGGATGTTAAGGAGGATAAATCTGTGGCAGACTCTTTGTTTGAGGGGTTACAGGAAAGGAAGGGTCGCTGTTTTCCTGTACATAGCAGCATTATGTCTTTGATTCAAAGAGAATGGCGGAAGCCAGGCAGGAAGGTATTTGCCTCTAAGGCCTTTAAAAGGAAATATCCATTTGAAGAAGTGGCCTCTTCCTCTTGGGGGAAAGCTCCAAAAATTGATGTGGCCATCTCTAAGGTGTCTAGAAAATCTTCTCTTCCTTTTGAAGATACGGGCATGCTTAAAGAGCCCTTAGATAAAAAGGCGGAGGGCTTCCTTAGGGGTGCTTGGGAGGCCTCTACCTTGTCCTTTTGTCCCGCTGTAGCGGCTACAGTCACGGCTAGGACCCTAGCTCTATGGTTACAGCAGCTAGAAGTACAGTTAAAAGAAAGAGCCCCTAGGGATCAAATATTATCCTCATTGCCAACTTTACAAAAAGCAGCTGACTTTCTGACAGATGCGTCGGTGGATTCTATTAAACTTAACGCACAGTCAGCCTCCCTCACCAATTCTGCGCGTAGGGCTCTTTGGTTAAAAAGTTGGAATGGGGGTGATATGGCCTCCAAACAGAGGTTATGTAATATCCCCTGTCAGGGAGAATTTTTGTTTGGGCCAGAGCTAGACGATCTATTAGAAAAGGCAGCTGATAGAAAGAAAAGATTTCCAGTCCCTAATCCTGCTGCTATCTTTAGTTCCCGAGGTAGGCAGTCCTTTCGTCCCTATAGAAGTTATGCAGGCAGAAGGCAGAGCAGAGATAAGGATCAGAGATTCCGATCCAGAAATTTTGGGGGCAAAGGATTCTTGTTCGGAAATCCTTCCTCTGCTAATAAGAAACAACCCCAACAATGACGCCAGGCCAGAGGTGGGAGGAAGGCTGAAATTCTTTCAGGAAGCCTGGGAAAGGATTGCAGGGCCATGGGTTCTAGATATTGTTTGTTCAGGTCTAAAACCAGAATTCCATTCCTTGCCTCCGCAAAAATTCACCATTACAAAAAGCGTTTGTGTAAAAGGTCGGTTTCCCATAATAAAAGAAGTTTCAGACCTTATCAAGAAAAATGTTTTGATTCCTGTTCCTCCAGAAGAGCAATTCAAAGGGTTTTTCTCCCACCTGTTTCTGGTTCCAAAACCGGATGGTACACACAGGACGATCATCAATCTCAGGGATTTGAACAAATTTCTGGTGTTCAAAAAGTTCAAGATGGAAACAATGAGGAATACGATCCAGCTTCTTTTTCCTCATTGTTTCATGGCGGTGTTGGATTTAAAAGACGCTTACTTCCATATACCAATGCACCAGCAGTTTCAAAAATTCCTGAGAGTGGCGATTCCGATGGATGGTCAGGTTCGGCAATTCCAGTTCCAGGCATTGCCCTTTGGCCTGACCATGGCCCCAAGAATATTTACAAAAGTGGTAGCAGAGATGATGTCGTTCATAAGACTCAGGGACATTTTGATAGTTCCATATCTGGACGACTTTCTGATCATTGCGAGTTCCAGGCTGAATTGCGAAAGGAATGTTCAGACTGTCATTCAGACCTTTCAAAAACTAGGTTGGATAGTGAATTACAAAAAATCCAAGTTAGAACCAGTCAGAATTCAGCGGTTCCTTGGCCTGATTTTAAATTCAGAGACTCAGAAAGTGTATCTCCCAGAAGAAAAAATTACAAAAATCTGGAATCAAGTCAGATCCCTCTCTTCCACATCCCTGACTCTTCGAAAGGCCATGTCGGTTCTAGGATCCCTAACCTCCTGCATCCCGGCAGTAGAGTGGGCCCAACTTCATTCCCGTCAGTTACAGTCGGAGATCTTGACGGCTTTCAAAAAACACAAGGGTATGTTAAATGTCAGGATAAAAATTTCAGACACAACCAGAAGGAGTCTATCTTGGTGGCTGGACAGGGACAATCTAGTTCAGGGGATTCCATGGTCCTACCCAGATCCTATGGTCCTGACCACGGATGCGAGCCCTTGGGGGTGGGGAGCCCACATTCAACAATACAATTTTCAGGGTCTTTGGTCCCCAGTCCAAAAATCATTCTCTTCCAACCGGAAAGAGTTGGTAGCTGTAAGGCTAGCCGTAAAAGCAGCTCTGCCACTACTAGGCACAGGCCACGTGAGAATTCTTTCAGACAATCAAACGACGGTGGCATATGTGAACCATCAAGGGGGGACAAGGTCAGCGTCCCTAAGGTGGGAGGCAGGAAAATTGTTAGCACTGCTAGAGAAAGAAGTCAGTCACGTATCAGCCCTCCACATAAAGGGAAAGGAGAATATTCAAGCAGATTTTCTCAGCAGACATCCTCTAAAACAAGGGGAATGGTCCCTGAACTCCTCAGTATTTTCCAGAATCAGTGCGTCATGGGGCAAGCCAGTCATAGATCTCTTCAGCACGAGCCAGAACAAGAAGGTGGAAGTCTTTTGTTCCCTGAATCCAAGAGAATCCCCATATGGGGTGGATGCCTTTCTACTGAAATGGGACTTTCCCCTAGCATATGCTTTTCCCCCCTTCCAGTTGATTCCAGCAGTCCTGAAAAAGATCAAAAAGGACAGGGCAAGGGTCATCCTTATTGCCCCCTTTTGGCCCAGGAGGGCATGGTTCACCCTGCTCAGGACGATGTCGATCTCAGAACCCTGGATTCTGCCGGACCTGCCAGATCTGTTGTCCCAAGGTCCAGTTTTTCATCAGGCGGTCAGTGGTCTACATCTGACTGCATGGAATTTGAACGGAGCCTGTTGATCAAAAAAGGTTTCTCCCAGGAGCTCATTACGACCTTGCTTAAAAGCAGAAAGCCTGTTACCATTTCCATCTATGCCAGAACTTGGAAGAAATTTATTGAATTCAGTAATCTGAACCCAGGACATTTACCCTTGTCTGTCCCTATTTCCCAGGTTCTTGAATTTCTACAAAAAGGCCTTTCCTTAGGTCTTGCTAAGAGTACCCTTAAGGTACAAGTCTCTGCCCTGTCAGTTCTATTCGAGCAGAACTTTGCCTCCAATCCATGGATCACCAGATTCTTTAAAGCGGTAGATAGGATGACGCCAGTTTCATCCCCTAGAGTTCCCCCGTGGGATCTTAATGTTGTGCTTAACTCCTTAACAAAAGCACCCTTTGAACCTATCAATTCTGTAAGCATAAAGCTTCTTACTTTCAAGCTTGTCTTGCTAGTAGCCCTCACTACTGCTAGAAGGATAAGCGAGTTACATGCCATTTCCATTAACCCCCCTTTCACTACAATTATGGAGGATAGAGTTATTATTTTGCCCGATCCAGCCTTTTTACCCAAGGTGTCGTCCAGATTTCATAGGTCTCAGGAGATTATTCTTCCCTCCTTTTGTGACCATCCCAAGAACTCTGGAGAGTTGACATTTCATACTCTAGATGTGCGGAGATGCCTAATTCAGTATCTCGAAATTACAAAAGAATGGAGAAAGTCTTCTGCTTTATTCATCCTCTTTTCAGGACCAAATAAAGGGAAGAAGGCTACCAAAAGTACCCTGTCTAGGTGGCTTAGACTGGGCATTATACAATCTTACCTGGAGGAGGGTCTTTCTCCTCCAGTCTCGGTGAAAGCTCACTCTACTCGCTCTGTTTCCACTTCTTGGGCTGAAAGGTCAGGGGCCTCTATCGAGCAAATTTGTAGGGCAGCCACGTGGTCTTCTCCCTCTACTTTTTTCCATCACTACCGTTTGGATCTGCACTCTTCTTCTGATCTTTCCTTTGGTAGAAAGGTTTTGCAAGCGGTGGTCCCTCCCTAGGAAGGGTTCTTCCTCTGTAATTCTCTCTATGGTGCTGTCGTGGGGGAGGGGAAAAATGAAGATTACACTTACCGGTAATCGGATTTTCCAGACCCCACGACAGCACCCTTCCTAATTCCCTCCCTGGTGGTGGTTTCCAAAAAAAAAAAAAAAAAATATATATATGTATATATTATGTTCCAAGATTTGTATTGTTTATGCGAATATCTGCTGTTTAAGCTCAGACTAATTAATGGCGTAGGAGTCCCTCTCTTGCTCTGTAATCCACTGAATAGGAGGAGAGGCTCCACCCTTTTATTTCTGTAGGTTTCCTGTCCCTGGGGGTGGATCCCTCTCTCTATGGTGCTGTCGTGGGGTCTGGAAAATCCGATTACCGGTAAGTGTAATCTTCATTTTTTTGCAAATTTACAATTTTAATCCATTTTTTACCATAACAAAGCAAGGGTTAACAGCCAAACAAAACTCATTATTTATGTCCCTGATTGTGTAGTTTACAGAAACACCCCATATGTGGTCGCAAACTGCTGTACGGGCACACGGCAGGGCGCAGAAGGAAAGGAATGCCATATGGTTTTTGGAAGGCAGATTTTGCAGGACTGGTTTTTTTGACACTATGTCCCATTTGAAGCCCCCCTGATGCACCTCTAGAGTAGAAACTCCAAAAAAGTGCTTTCCAAAAACCATATGGCACTCCTTTCCTTCTGCGCCCTGCCGTGTGGCCATACAGCAGTTTACGGCCACATATGGGGCATTTCTATAAACTACAGAATCAGGGCAATAAATATTGAGTTTTGTTTGGCTGTTAACCCTTGCTTTGTTATGGGAAAAAATGGATTAAAATGGAAAATTTGCCAAAAAATAGCTGTTTTGGCACTGTTTATTTTTTATTATTTACAACGTTCATCTGACAGGTTAGATCATGTGCTATTTTTATAGAGCAGGTTCTTACGGACGCGACGATACCTAATATGTATACTTTTTTATTTATTCAGGTTTTACACAATATCATTTTTGAAACCAAAAAAATCATGTTTTAGTGTCTCCATAGTCTGAGAGCCATAGTTTTTTCAGTTTTTTGGCGATTGTCTCAGGTTGGGTATCATTTTGCGGGATAAGATGACGGTTAGATTGGTACTATTTTGGGGTGCATATGATTTTTTGATCGCTTGCTATTACACTTTTTGTGATGTAAGGTAACAAAAAAATAGCTTTTTTGACACCTTTTTTTTTTTTTTTTTTTTTTTTTTTTTACAGTGTTCACCTAAGGGGTTAGGTCATGTGGTATTTTTATAGAGCAGGTTCTTACGGACGTGGCAATACCTAATATGTCTACCTTTTTATAATTTATCTAGGTTTTACACAATAATATCATTTTTGAAACAAAAAAAATCATGTTTTAGTGTCTCCATAGTCTGAGACCCATAGTTTTTTTATTTTTTGGGCCATTGTCTCATGTAGGGGCTCATTTTTTGCGGGATGAGGTGATGGTTTGATTGGTACTATTTTGGCGTACATGCGACTTTTTTGATCACTTTAATTACCTTTTTTGGGAAGTAAGGTGGTCAAAATTTCAATTTCCTCATAGTTTTTATTTTTTTATTTTTATGGCGTTCACCGTGCGAGGAAAGTAACATGACCGTTTTATAGATCAGGTCGTTATGGACGCGGCGATACCTAATGTGTAGTGTATTTTATTTTTAAAATTTTAATTCAGTGATAAATGTGTTTTTTTTTTTTGTTTTTTTTTTTATCTTTTACTTTTTTCACTTTTTTAAAAAAAAAATTTTGACCCAGACCCACTTGGTTCTTAAAGATCCAGTGGGTCTGATGTCTGTATAATACAGCACAGTACACTATATAGTGTATTGTACTGTATTTTACTTACACTTTGTCTGAACAGATCTATGCCTTTAGCACAGATCTGTTCAGCACCATGGACAGCAGGATGCCTGAGAAGGCGTCCTGTTGCCATGGGAACCTTCCGCGTCTGCCACAACTGAGCAGACTGGGAAGGAGGGGGGATGTCTGGGGGCTCCCTCCCTCTCCCATCGGGGGGCTGCAAAGGTACAGCAGCCCTCCGATGGGAGAGGGAGGGAGCTCCCTGACTGTTAACCTTTTCCATACAGCGGTCCGTACGGACCGTGGTATGGAAAGGGTTAAACGGCTGACATCGCAGCACAGATGTCAGCCGTTTATACCAGAGTGTCAGCAATGTGCTGACACCCTGGTATACCCACTGGCCACCAATGATTATTCAAGAGGAGGCGGGCGGGGGATCGCGATCCCGCCTGCCGCACCGCCTGCAACACCCCCCCTGCACCACCCTCCGGCATAAAATCATTCAGGGGTGCAGGGGGGGTGAAAAATATTTATTTTGGGCATACTAAAGTTTCTGATCCCCGCGGTCAGGGAATGCGGGGATCAGAAACTGCAGAAAGCGCTGTAAACCGCAGGTCTGAATTGACCTGCGGTTTGCAGCGATCGCTGATAGGGGGGGGGTCACAGGACCCCCCTCGGCATTGACCCAAGGTGCCTGGCTGTGTGTAACAGCCGGGATCTCAGCGCTGTCACCATGTCTGCAGACATGGTGACAGTTTAATGCCATGACGTGTATACTCGTCATGGAGCGCTAAGTAGCAGTGCTCCATGACGTGTATACTCGTCATAGGACGGGAAGGGGTTTTAATGTACGGCAGATTTTCACACTCTCTCCTTCTCTGATCGCCCCCCTGACAGGAATTGGGACGATCAGAGAAGGAGAAGCACATAGTCCCTCCCTAACCCCCCCTTACCTGCCCCGATGCGCTGCGATTGGTCCCTCTGCAGTATTGGACCAATCGCAGCGATCGCGGCCGATGCAGTTCCTGCCGGCTTCTCTGGTTGCCTGCCAACCCCAGCACGCCGGCTTCACTGAACCTTCAGCGCTTCGCTCCCTGCGCTGACAGAGAAAGCCGATCACGTACATGCACGTGGGGATGCGGTGAGGCACCACATTCACCCACGTACATGTACGTGATGTTGCGTGAAGGGGTTAATAACTGGTTGAAGCTCCTTTTGGCAGCAATAACTTCAACCAAACGTTTCCTGTAGTTGCAGATCAGACGTGCACAACGGTCAGGAGTAATTCTTGACCATTCCTCTTTACAGAACTGTTTCAGTTCAGCAATATTCTTGGGATGTCTGGTGTGAATCGCTTTCTTGAGGTCATACCACAGCATCTCAATCGGGTTGAGGTCAGGACTCTGACTGGGCCACTCCAGAAGGTGTATTTTCTTCTGTTTAAGCCATTCTGTTGTTGATTTACTTCTATGCTTTTGGTCATTGTCCTGTTGCAACATCCATCTTCTGTTGAGCTTCAACTGGTGGACAGATGGCCTTAAGTTCTCCTGCAAAATGTCTTGATAAACTTGGGAATAAATTTTTCCTTCGATGATGGCAATCCGTTCAGTCCCTGACGCAGCAAAGCAGCCCCAAACCATGATGCCCCCACCACCATACTTCACAGTTGGGATGAGGTTTTGATGTTGGTGTTCTGTGCCTCTTTTTCTCCACACATAGTGTTGTGTGTTTCTTCCAAACAACTCAACTTTGGTTTCATCTGTCCACAGAATATTTTGCCAGTACTGCTGTGGAACATCCAGGTGCTCTTGTGCAAACTGTAAACGTGCAGCAATGTTTTTTTTGGACAGCAGTGGCTTCCTCGGTGGTATCCTCCCATGAAATCCATTCTTGTTTAGTTTTTTACGTATCATAGATTCGCTAACAGGGATGTTAGCATATGCCAGAGACTTTTGTAAGGATTCTTCTTCACCTCATTGAGCAGTCTGCGCTGTGCTCTTGCAGTCATCTTTACAGGACGGCCACTCCTAGGGAGAGTAGCAGCAGTGCTGAACTTTCTCCATTTATAGACAATTTGTCTTACCGTAGACTAATGAACAGCAAGGCTTAGATACTTTTATAACCCTTTTGAGCTTTATGCAAGTCAACAATTCTTAATCGTAGGTCTTCTGAAAGCTCTTTTTTGTGCAAGGCATCATTCACATCAGGCTATGCTTCTTGTGTAAAGCAAACCCAGAACTGATGTGTGTTTTTTTTTTTTATAGGGCAAGGCAGCTGTAACCAACACCTCCAATCTCATCTCATTGATTGGACTCCAGTTGGCTGACACCTCACTCCAATTATCTCTTGGAGATATCATTAGTCTAGGGGTTCACATAGTTTTTCCACCTGCAATGTAAATGTTTACATGGTCTGTTCAATAAAAACATGGAAACATTTAATTCTTTGTGTGTTATTAGTTTAAGCAGACTGTGATTGTCTATTGTTGTGACTTAGATGAAGAGCAGATCACATTTTATGACCAATTTGTGCAGAAATCCATATAATTCCAAAGGGTTCACATACTTTTTCTTGCAAGTGTAGTTATTAGATCTCCCCTCAGTTGTCTTTTTTCAAAGTGAATAACCCTAATTTCAGGGTAGTGTAGTCCCCCCCCTCTCCCCAATCCAGTTATTACTTTAGTTGCCCTCCCCTGAACCCTCTCCAGCTCTGCTATGTCTGCCTTGTCCACAGGAGCCCAGAACTGTACACAGTACTCCATGTGTGGTCTGACCAGTGATTTGTAAAGTAGTAGGAATATGTTCTCATCACAGGCATCTATGCCCCTTTTGAGGCAACCCATTATCTTATTGGCTTTGGCAGCAGCTGCCTGACACTGGTTTCTACAGCTTAGTCTGCTGTTCACTAAAATTCCTAGGTCCTTTTCCATGTCAGTGTTACCGAGTGTTTTACCATTTAGTATGTATGGGTGAATTACATTATTCCTTCCCATGTGCATAACTTTACATTTGTCAGTGTTAAACCTCATCTGCCACTTCCCTGCCCAAGCCTCCAATCTATTCAGATCCATCTATAGCTGTATAGTGTCCTCTTCCGTGTTAATTACTGTACACAGTTTAGTGTCCTCTGAAAAAATTTATATTTTACTGTGTAAGCCTTCTACAAGATCATTAATAAATACACTGCTCAAAAAAATAAAGGGAACACAAAAATAACACATCCTAGATCTGAATTAATTAAATATTCTTCTGAAATACTTTGTTCTTTACATAGTTGAATGTGCTGACAACAAAATCACACAAAAATAAAAAAATGGAAATCAAACTTTTCAACCCATGGAGGTCTGGATTTGGAGTCACCCTCAAAATTAAAGTGGAAAAACACACTACAGGCTGATCCAACTTTGATGTAATGTCCTTAAAACAAGTCAAAATGAGGCTCAGTAGTGTGTGTGGCCTCCACGTGCCTGTATGACCTCCCTACAACGCCTGTGCATGCTCCTGATGAGGTGGCGGACGATCTCCTGAGGGATCTCCTCCCAGACCTGGACTAAAGCATCTGCCAACTCCTGGACAGTCTGTGGTGCAACGTGACGTTGGCGGATAGAGCGAGACATGATGTCCCAGATGTGCTCAATTGGATTCAGGTCTGGGGAACGGGCGGGCCAGTCCATAGCATCAATGCCTTCGTCTTGCAGGAACTGCTGACACACTCCAGCCACATGAGGTCTAGCATTGTCTTGCATTAGGAGGAACCCAGGGCCAACCGCACCAGCATATGGTCTCACAAGGGGTCTGAGGATCTCATCTCGGTACCTAATGGCAGTCAGGCTACCTCTGGCGAGCACATGGAGGGCTGTGCGTCCCTCCAAAGAAATGCCACCCCACACCACTACTGACCCAATGCCAAACCGGTCATGCTGGAGGATGTTGCAGGCAGCAGAACGTTCTCCACGGCGTCTCAAGACTCTGTCACGTCTGTCACATGTGCTCAGTGTGAACCTGCTTTCATCTGTGAAGAGCACAGGGCGCCAGTGGGAATTTGCCAATATTGGTGTTCTCTGGAAAATACCAAACGTCCTGCACGGTGTTGGGCTGTAAGCACAACCCCCACCTGTGGACGTCGGGCCCTCATATCACCCTCATGGAGTCTGTTTCTGACCGTTTGAGCAGACACATGCACATTTGTGGCCTGCTGGAGGTCATTTTGCAGGGCTCTGGCAGTGCTCCTCCTGTTCCTCCTTGCACAAAGGCGGAGGTAGCGGTCCTGCTGCTGGGTTGTTGCCCTCCTACGGCCTCCTCCACGTCTCCTGATGTACTGGCCTGTCTCCTGGTAGCGCCTCCATGCTCTGGACACTACGCTGACAGACACAGCAAACCTTCTTGCCACAGCTTGCATTGATGTGCCATCCTGGATAAGCTGCACTACCTGAGCCACTTGTGTGGGTTGTAGACTCCGTCTCATGCTACCACTAGAGTGAAAGCACCGCCAGCATTCAAAAGTGACCAAAACATCAGCCAGGAAGCATAGGAACTGAGAAGTGATCTGTGGTCACCACCTGCAGAACCACTCCTTTATTGGGGGTGTCTTGCTAATTGCCTATAATTTCCACCTGTTGTCTATCCCATTTGCACAACAGCATGTGAAATTGATTGTCACTCAGTGTTGCTTCCTAAGTGGACAGTTTGATTTCACAGAAGTGTGATTGACTTGGAGTTACATTGTGTTGTTTAAGTGTTCCCTTTATTTTTTTGAGCAGTGTATATTAAAGATAAAAGATAATAGGGCCCAATACTACCTCACTTTCCTGAGCCCCCTCGCTACCACCCTCCCCCACATCTACCCCATAAAGTGCTTGCTCAGTGAGCAGCAAACTCTTTTCCAAATGGTCATCGCTTCTCAGTGTTGAAACTCTCCCAGTTAGATACACGATGTGCGATTCCAAATGGGTAATTTGCTCACATTTTGAACTAAGATATGCACCCTCAAACCGCTGTTCCAGGACTGCATACATTAGACAAGATGTGCACTGGACTGTCAATAATGGAACACATACTAAATGGGGATTATGCAAGAAAAGAGAAAAATTACAATATGGTGCAGTGATAAGAATCTAACTTACTGTAGTCCCCTCCTAAAGTCCCTGGATCTCAAGTCACGTAAACTAAAGTCACACACTTAATACAAACAAACACTTGAACTCAAACACACGAATGCTCACAAACTCGCGTTGTTTGTCTGCTTGTATAAGTGCAGCTCTCAAACCAGACAGGTTTTTTTTCCTCTGGATTAAAAGTAAGTATTTGGAGTATGGCAGTTCTTTTTGGATTAATACATGAGCACTGTAGAATTGCAAACATAATTTTCTCTCATTTGCAACCTCTTTTAAAGTTTTGACGACTGTATTCTCTCCTTAGGCATTGAAAGAGAGTAGAAAATTCTGGTAAAACCTTAAGCTGTTATGCCATCAATATTTCAATGGTGGAAGTTCGACCTCTGCAAAACAGTGCAATGAAGGGATTGCTTCATTAAACTGGCACAGCAGCTCGTCTAAGTGGTTCTGCAGCTCATCCTTCACTTGATTGTTAGAGAAGAGCAAATGGTTGTTAGACTTGAACATGCATCTGGTGTATAAGGTTCTATTCATATGCGGCAGATTGGTTGCTAACATTTCTGTAACTGTCTCAGTCAGAGGAATGGGCTCATTTCAGTTACAGGGGGTTCTACAACATGTAGGCGTGTGCAAGTAGTCACAGGAGTCTCTGATTCAGTTTTTACCTATGTCAGATTTCAGCATCCTACAATACATTACAACCTATGACCCTGACACAGTACTAAATGGTTGTACAGAATTAGAAGAACATGGCTGATCTCTTCCACAAACAGCACCACAGCTGTCCATGGGCATTGCAGCTCGGCCCAGTTCACTAAAAGGGGCTAAGACTACTTTCACATCTGCATTTTTAAATCCGGCAGGCTGTTTCGGCCGAGGAGCAGCCTGCCGGATCTCACTGTATCCGGCTTAGCCGGATAGTGTCGTTCACAGTTGGACCATATTACCTACAATAGGAACTAATGAAAATCCGGCCAGTTTCCAGCATGAGTGCCTGGTTTTGGGCAAACAAAAAGCAGTGCACACACTGGTTTTTGTCCATCTGAAATGCAGCACTCACGCCGGAAACTATCCAAATGCCATTATAATCTGGAACAGCCTTCTGGTTTTAAAACCGCTGATTTGAAAGTAGTCTAAAGCCTCATGCAGACGTCCGTGGAACACGGTCCGTGAGATACCACGCTGGCATTGCAGGAGCGCACGGCGTCATATTAACCAATTAAGCCGTGCGCTCCTGCAATGCCAGTCCAGTATCTCACGGACCGTGTTCCATGGACGTCTGCATGAGGCTTTAGGTGTAATACCTTATGGATCCTGAGGACAGGTGTGGTGCTGTTTCTGGAAGAAAGTACCCATGTTTTCCTAATCCCTACAATCCCTTTATGTAGATGCTCAGAATTTATATTTATTTTATTGAAAAAGAAAAGCAGGTGGTCTGAATCCACTTCACCACATAGTACTTGTATATTGCCATTCCTGCTGCAACTGACTAAGCAGCAAAGTTGAAAAGCTTTGGGTAAGCGGGGGGAGTTATCCACTTTTTACTATTGATAACCTATCCTCAGGATAGGTCTTCAGTATCAAATTGGCGGTGGTCCAACTCCCGACACGAACGCCGATCAGCTATTTTAGGAGAAGGCAGCGCTCATATGAGCGCTGCCTTCTCTGCTCTGTTTACCCGCTCGCCTCAGCAAGTGCAGTGGTGAGCAAGGGTGTAATTACAAGTATGGTGTCCCCATTCACTTCTATGGGACTGCTCTGTAGTACACGATGTAGCAGTAAGACAGCACTACTCACTCTTTATCCAGTAATTCCAATTTGTGATGGTGCCTGCAGCGTTGGATCCCGGTCCTAAGGTTCCCATAGTTGCCAGCAATAAATAGTAATAAATAGTAGAGCCACGGCACTCCAATGGATATTTTCCAATACCTTTATTACACCTAAATCAGCAGCGATGTTTCGACCTTACGGTCTTTATCAAGCTCACATTATAACAATGACACAGTGAACATTTAAATACCACCCCAAGGCCTCACATTGGTTACAGCTTGGCCCATCCCATTAACCCCCTAAGTACCTTCTAAATACCTCAATCCGTATTTTACATCCTCCTTTAACTACCAATCGTATCCGAACATTCAAACCTTTGCATACCATGTCCCCATGCTGTAGGAGCCTTCGCTGGACTTTGATCTCCAGAGTTTATCTGCAGGACATTCTCGCTAGTTCTTTGGCCACCGGCGTCCCTCTATTCACAATTAAGATACAGAATTATAGATAGTGTCCCTGCGCTTAGGAGGGGTGGAGATAGGGAAAAATTATTAAAAATGAAAGAACTGAGATGGATTTACGAACTAGATACCATGGAGCCAAAAGGCCTTAATAGGGAATTTAAGGTGGGCTCTCTCTTCTGAACCCAGATCTGGATGTGTGTTTATGTAGCTTAAAGAGGACCTTTCACCAGAATAAAACCTCTAAACTGACTATACAGACGTGTAGAGCGGTGCCCAGGGATCCCCCTGCACTTACTGTTATCCCCGGGTGCCAGAGGTTCCCCTGGGTGGAGCCTAACTATGAAGATACCGGAGGCTATACCGGCCGAACGGAGCGGCGCCCGGGGATAACAGTAAGTGCAGGGGGATCCCTGGGCGCCGCTCTACACGTCTGTATAGTCAGTTTAGAGGTTTTATTCTGGTGAAAGGTCCTCTTTAAGCTTAAGTACCAGCCTAAAAGCCGTGTGTGTTTTTTTTAATAAAAAAAAAATATCATTTAACCCCCCTTTTGTATGTATCCTCATCTTTTTTTTACCCTCATTTTTTTTTTTTTTTTATAATTTTCAGATGCAGCCGTGTACATGCTGTGGGAGAATTGTACCTGGACTATAGAATAAGATTCCAAATGGGGGACCCTTAGGGAACTTGTGGAGTGCGAGCATTGACCATTGGGGAAGTCTCTGGAGGGGACATGCGGCCACCCTGGTATGTACTAAAAGGACGGATACAATAGCTGGGAATAAAGGAGGTGTTTGTAATTGTGGAGGATTCATTGGTGGCATCCAAGGAGAAAATATATTTGAAAGGAGGGATATGGTGATTAAGCTGAATATAAAAGGAGCAGGTCAATCCGCAAATAATTAGGAGGGACAAAGGGAAAGAGGAGGGCTCATCCAGTAAATGGATTGTAGCCCCCCATTCTTTTGAGTCCCCCAAGAATGAATGGTAATTTAGGACTGGATGACCCCCCCCCGGAGCATTGGGTCTATATACCAGCTACATGATGAATGGTGGAGAACCGGCTATGCAGCGATGTAATTAACACCATGTGATTCACTCTATAAAAATAAAGATGAATGTAATGGATTCCTAACGATGCCCCCAATGAACCCATAAAGAAGCCCTCCATATAAAGTATTAAATAAATAAATGTCCTGATTGATGGTGTGCCGGGGTGTCCGCATCACTCCATCAAGAGATCGCTCTGGAATTAAATGAAAATCTGATCGGCAGTCTCTGTGACGATCCGGCATCAAGTAACCTGGCAACTGGAAGTCCGGTGATAACATGTGACGTGTAACGTCACGAGGAGACTTAGTCATGTGATCGGAAGTACCGTGATATGATAGTATGACTGGACCCGGAAGTAGCGACGGCCGAAGGGCGGAAGTGATGTCATGGCGCATGCGCAATTGAATAGAGGGACGCCGGTGGTCAAAGAACTAGCGAGAATGTCCTGCAGATAAACTCTGGAGATGAAAGTCCAGCGAAGGCTCCTACAGCATGGGGACATGGTATGCAAAGGTTTGAATGTTCGGATATGATTGGTAGTTAAATAAGGATGTAAAATACGGATTGAGGTATTTAGGAGGTACTTAGGGGGTTAATGGGATGGGCCAAGCTGTAACCAATGTGAGGCCTTGGGGTGGTATTTAAATGTTCACTGTGTCATTGTTATAATGTGAGCTTGATAAAGACCGTAAGGTCGAAACGTCGCTGCTGATTTAGGTGTAATAAAGGTATTGGAAAATATCCATTGGAGTGCCATGGCTCTACTATTTATTACTGCTCTGTAGTATTCACTTGAACAGACAGAGCCGTCCCCAGTGAATGGGGACGCCATACTTGTAATTACACCCCTGCTCACCACTGCAATTGCGGCGAACAGGTAAACAGAGAAGGGAGCGCTGCCTTCTCTTCAAACAGCTGATCGGCAGGGGTGCCCAGAGTCGGATCCTGTCCTGAGGATGGGTTATGAATAGTAAAAAGCGGACAACCCCTTTAATCTGTAAGTGGTCTTAGTGTTGACATCTAGTGACAATGTAAACACTGCGATGTGAATTATTTTGGAATTTATTTTTATATTGATCACTGCAACGACAAGAAATGGCATCTTTATTTTCTGATGAAGGGTTCAGCAATTAAGTGATCCAGTGATACGACTTACTGTAACTTTTTTAAATTGTAATACTTCAAAATGATCTCTGTTTCTGTGTGAGAGGATCTATGTAACATACATTAGTCAAATAATTTTGGACAGGAGACCCTATTTGTAAAAAAAAAAAAAAAATTGTTTTATTATAAACAAGTAAGAGGAAATTAGATATTTAGGCCAAGCGGTGCTTTTATAATCACAGCGGTAACCTAAGGAGACATAATGAAATACATAAACCTTTGTGAATAATGGCTAAAACATACTAGCTCATATTATTTTCATTAAAGGGGTTCTACAGTTTGTTTTAACTGATGATCTATCCTCTGGATAGATCATCAGCATCTAACTGGCGGGGGTCTGACACCCGGGACCCCCGCCGATCAGCTGTTTGAGAAGGCAGCAGCGCTGTGGCCTTCTCACTGTTTGCCGCAGGCCCAGTGACGTCACGACTTGTATCAATGGCCTGGGCGCAGCTAAACTCTGTTCACTTGAATGGAGCTTAGCCGCCCCCAGGCCAGTTGATACTAGTCGTGACGTCACTGGGCCAGCGGTAAACAGTGAGAAGGCCGTGGCGCTGCTGGAGCGCCGCTGCCTTCTCAAACCGCTGATCGGCGGGGGTCCCGGGTGTCAGACGCTGATGATCTAACCACACTGTAGAACCCCTTTTAAATTGGTGGGGGTTAAGGCATTAATAAAATCACCATGTGTAAGATGTTGCATAGGTTTATTTAGTCAGTGAACAAACCCCACGACTATCCTGTACTTGGCAGAGGTCCCTACTGGTGCTACACATTGCAGTGACAGCAGTCGGGGCATCGTTTGTGTTCCCTCAGAACCAACGCACAGGCTCCAAGGGGCCCAGCCTTCTATACGTCACTACTGTAGTATCTATGAAGGAGTGTATTTCTAGGCTGGATAGTTTCTAAAGACAACGGACCATCAAAAATATCAGTAATATCACACATACAGTGAAAGCAGCACTGTGTGCATGTAACTCCAAAGAGTGCAAGCCACACAGACCTTGGACCACTAGTACCATTCATGGATCTGACACCACAAAATAGCAGCACTCTAATTTAGCAAAAAAAATAATATATATATTTTTTTTTTCTTAATTCATTCATCTGAAGTTTTAGCACCATCTAGAGCCTGCCTTTTGAGTCATGAATGCACACAGAGTACCTAAGGTTCTGTACCATGGAATTATAATGCGCCCCTGTGCAGTATTATACAGGGTGATTCAATAAGGATGGTGCAAAAGTAAAGGCCTGTAGTTAAAGGGGTTGTGCACCTTTGGGGAGGAGCAAACCCCCTCCCCCCTTGGGCAGACCTGTAAAGTTAAGGGGTACTTTTTTACCAACCTAATACACCAACTTTTATATTCTGGGGTATTATTATTATTGTTAATTCACAACTTTTCATCATTTTTAGGGCCGTATAGGGCTTTCTAGGGGCGGTACGAAGGCAGGGAAACCCCACCATCAGGGGTGGTCCCTGGGCTGAGGATAGACCAGGATCTGACTACGGAAAGATTCCCTTGGTAGCATTTCATTTTTACCTCAAAACCTGGTCAACGATCCTCTTTTCTCCTCTTGATGTAGTATATTTACATTCATTAATCAATTTGTGGTGGATGGTATATACAGTTGCAAGAAAAAGTATGTGAACCCTTTGGAATGATATGGATTTCTTCACAAATTGGTCATAAAATGTGATCTGATCTTCATCTAAGTCACAACAATAGACAATCACAGTCTGCCTAAACTAAAAAAAACACAAAGAATTAAATGTTACCATGTTTTTATTGAACACACCATGTAAACATTCGCAGTGCAGGTGGAAAAAGTATGTGAACCCTTGGATTTAATAACTGGTTGAACCTCCTTTGGCAGCAATAACTTCAACCAAACCTTTCCTGTAGTTGCAGATCAGACGTGCACAACAGTCAGGAATAATTCTTGACCATTCCTCGTTACAGAACTGTTTCAGTTCAGCAATATTCTTGGGATGTCTGGTGTGAATCGCTTTCTTGAGGTCATGCCACAGCATCTCAATCAGGTTGAGGTCAGGACTCTGACTGGGCCACTCCAGAAGTCGTATTTTCTTCTGTTTAAGCCATTCTGTTGTTGATTTACTTCTATGCTTTGGGTCATTGTCCTGTTGCAACATCCATCTTCTGTTGAGCTTCAACTGGTGGACAGATGGCCTTAAGTTCTCCTGCAAAATGTCTTGATAAACTTGGGAATCGATTTTTCCTTCGATGATAGCAATCCGTCCAGGCCCTGACGCAGCAAAGCAGCCCCCAAACCATAATGCTCCCACCACCATACTTCACAGTTGGGATGAAGTTTTGATGTTGGTGTGCTGTGCCTCTTTTTCTCCACACATAGTGTTGTGTGTTTCTTCCAAACAACTCAACTTTGGTTTCATCTGTCCACAGAATATTTTGCCAGTACTGCTGTGGAACATCCAGGTGCTCTTGTGCAAACTGTAAACGTGCAGCAATGTTTTTTTTTGGACAGCAGTAGCTTCCTCTGTGGTATCCTCCCATGAAATCCATTCTTGTTTAGTGTTTTACGTATCGTAGATTCGCTAACAGGGATGTTAGCATATTCCAGAGACTTTTGTAAGTCTTTAGCTGACCCTCTAGGATTCTTCTTCACCTCATTGAGCAGTCTGCGCTGTGCTCTTGCAGTCATCTTTACAGGACGGCCACTCCTAGGGAGAGTAGCAGCAGTGCTGAACTTTCTCCATTTATAGACAATTTGTCTTACCGTGGACTGATGAACAGCAAGGCTTTTGGAGATATCTTTTATAACCCTTTCCAGCTTTATGCAAGTCAACAATTCTTAATCGTAGGTCTTCTTTTTGGTGTGTGTTTTTTATAGGGCAGGGCAGCTGTAACCAACACCTCCAATCTCATCTCATCGATTGGACTCCAGTGTGCTGACACCTCACTCCAATTAGCTCTTGGAGATGTCATTAGTCTAGGGGTTCACATACTTTTTCCACCTGCACTGTGAATGTTTACATGGTGTGTTCAATAAAAACATGGTAACATTCAATTCTTTGTGTGTTATTAGTTTAAGCAGACTGTGATTGTCTATTGTTGTGACTTAGGCTACTTTCACACCTGCGTTAGGTGCGTATCCGTCTGGTATCTGCACACACTGATCCGCACCTATAATGCAAACGCTTAGATCCGTTCAGAACGGATCCGTTTGCATTACCATGAAAAAAAAAAAAAAAAAAAAAACGGATCCGTCCCCATTGATTTACATTGTAAGTCTGGACGGATCCGTTTGCCTCCGCACGGCCAGGCGGACACCCGAACGCTGCAAGCTGCGTTCAGGGGTCCGCCTGCTGAGCGGAGCGGGGGACAAACGGTGCCAAACTGATGCATTCTGAGCGGATCCGCATCCACTCAGAATGCATTAGGGCTGGACGGATCTGTTCGGGGCCGCTTGTGAGAGCCTTCAAACGGAGCTCACAAGCGGAGCCCCGAACGCTAGTGTGAAAGTAGCCTTAGATGAAGAGCAGATCACATTTTATGACCAATTTGTGTAGAAATCCATATCATTCCAAAGGGTTCACTTACTTTTTCTTGCAACTGTATGCAGTATTAGGTGGGCCCATGAGTTGTTATTATCGGTCACCAATTTTCGGGGGAACATTTTTAGCTTGATCAATATGAAAAGTTAGATTTTAAGGGTCCTATTTCCTCCCAGTTTAATGTATGTTTATTACAAGGACTTGAGCACTATCCTATAGTATTGTTCCAAAGGAGTTTGAAGCATACTTACCTGCTTCTCAGCCTGTCTTGGTTTCCCCCCTGTGCCGCACTTTAGGGTCCATTCACATGTCCGCAAAATGGGTCTGCATCTGTTCTGCAATTTTGCGGAACAGGTGCGGACCCATTCTTTTTTAATGGGGTCGGAATGGGCTGTCCGCATCCGCATTTGCGGATCCGCACTTCCGTTCCGCCAAAAAATAGAACCTGTGCTATTCTTGTCCGCGAAAAGGCATTTTCTATGAGAGTGCTGGCGATGTGTGGTCCGCAAAACACATACGGACCCTAAAGGGCATCTGTCGGCAGATTTGTACTTATGACACTGACTGACCTGTTACATGGGCACTTGACAGCTGAAGGCATCTGTGTTGGTCCCATGTTCATGTGTGTCCACATTGCTGAGAAAAACAATGCTTTAATATATGAAAAGGAGCAACGAGGGCGTTGCCGTTACAACTAGAGGGTCAGCTTTTTCTGCAACTGCTGCGACCTGTGCACTTCCTGAGTGACAGGATCAGGCAGTAAAAATGTCATCATCGAGATTTCTCTTGGTTTGGTAGGATTAGTATTTTAAAAATGACCCTGTTACCAAAACTACTCTACCTCTTACAAACCATCCCCCTTCGCATCCCATCCACATTCTGGTCTCGACTTCGTAGATGTTTCACGCACTTTGTGTGGGCACCCGTTCGGCCGCTATTAAAATGGGAAATAATGACCCGCACTAAGGAAGCTGGAGGGGTGGGTCTCCCAGACTGTCGACTTTATTACCACTCTACTGCTTATGCTCGATTATTGGACATGACACGTACTGACACATCCAAATCCTGGGTGCTAATTGCATGGGACTCCTCACCGTGTTCCGTAATAGCCCTCCCATGGCTGGTGGGCTCTCCACGCCCTACACCATCGCAACTGTCCTTTACCACCCACCACACCCTCGCAATCTTAGCATCCATAGGTCGACCTACTTCACTGATTGACCCCAAAGGCCCTTTGGTTCCGGTAACTGACCACCCCAGATTTCCTCCAGGACATTCATTCCGACCCTTCCTCCAGGGCACGAGAACCCGCCCGATCAGGTTCTGGCATGTTCTCTCAGGCTCCGCACTGAAACCTCTGTCCCAAATACTTGAGACCCCATTAGCCCGTAACTCCTTTGAGTATCTGCAACTCCAGCATTTCTACTTCTCTTTAAAGGGCTTCTGTCACCCATCAAACACCAATTTTCAGTTTTAGACTTAATATATTTGCTAATGTTTACAGATTCGATATATACCCCTCTTACCTCAGGCTGTGGTGTAATTTCAGTAAAAATCTGACTTTAGTGATATGTAAATTTCTTCATTACCAGCAAGTTGGGCGGACTTGCTGGTAGCCGCCGCATCCTCTGTCTGAAAAAACGCCTCTCCTCCACTTGATTGACAGGGCCAGCGAGCGCTCTCATCCTCCAGCTGGCCCTGCCTGCAGCTCAAATCCCGCGCCTGCGCCGTACCGGTCGTCATTCGGCGCAGGCGAAGTCTTCTCTTCCCGGTGTAGGGCGGACGTCATCGGCGCAGGCGCACTGAGGAAGGAGCAGCCAAGCGAGCGTCCTTCTCTCACCAATGACGACCGGTACGGCGCAGGCGCGGGATTTGAGCTGCAGGCAGGGCCAGCTGGAGGATGAGAGCGCTCGCTGGCCCTGTCAATCAAGTGGAGGAGAGGCGTTTGTTCAGACAGAGGATGCGGCGGCTACCAGCAAGTCCGCCCAACTTGCTGGTAATGAAGAAATTTACATATCGCTAAAGTCCGATTTTTACTGAAATTACACCACAGCCTGAGGTAAGAGGGGTATATATCGAATCTGTAAACATTAGCAAATATATTAAGTCAAAAACTGAAAATTGGTGTTTGGGGGTGACAGAAGCCCTTTAAACAAGACTCACACCCTGACCCAAAAACTCACTTAATTTGAGCAGATGTGTGTCTCTCCCTCAGCGGTCCTACAGGGTACTGATACACCGGCGTTCCTCGTGCCTTCCTCCGTATTGTCAGGCCTGGGAGCGGGATCTGGGTAACCACTATACCCCAGCTCAATGGAACAAATGCTTCCTACTATCTCATAAATCCACAATTTCTACCAAAGCTCAAGAAACGAGCTATAAAATTTTATCTAGATGGTATAGAGTACCAGCGTTACTCCATAAATGGTTCCTGACAGTGTTGGATCGTTGTTGGAGATGTCTTACGGAAGAGGGCACGATGATCCACGTTTGGTGGAATTGTAGCGGCTTGCGCCCTTTCTGGAACTTTGTACATAAAACAATCAAGGAAGTCACAGGCGTCCCCATTCAGAATTCCCCAGATGCCTTACTACTGTTCGACTGTGTCCTGGATGTCCCATCATATATGAAATCCCTCTTAAAATATATGGTGCAAGCGGCGAAAGCAGTGATTCCTAGGCATTGGAAATCCACCTCTCCTCCCTCACCTGAGGAGTGGTTTGATGAAATCGCCCTATATCAGAGATTGGAAGACCTCATCAGTATTAAGCCCTCAGACACCTCACGATATGTGAAAACGTGGGGCCCCTGGGAAGCCTTCCGTTCCTTGAACTCATTTCGGAATGCACAGGTCTAGACTCCCCAAGGTTAATTGCAGCCTTCTTTCCATTTCCCTCCTTCCCTTTCCGCTCTCCCATGGTCTATCATCTTATTTGTATGTCTCTTCTCGTTAGTTTCATGTCCACTTAGGGCATTTAACTCCATGTTGTTCCATGGTTCATATTGTTCGATACCGGGTTGTATATACCCTTTACAACTATATAAGTACCATAACTGAAGTGTTCATGTCACATGACTTTGAAACTGTTCTAATGTGTTATGTTGGAAAATCTTAATAAAACCTAAAAAAAATGTCATCATGCCTGGCCTTGTCAATCAAAGTGCAGGGGACGCGGCAGTTGCAGAGAAAGAGGAGTCTCTAGGTATAACGTCCCCGTTCCTGTTGCTGCTAGAGGCTAATTTGCATATATTAAAGCATTGTTTTTCTCAGCAATGTGAACACATGTGAACATGGGACCAAAACAGATGTCTTCAGCTGCCGAGCGCACATGTAACAGGTCACCCAGTATTATAGGTACACATCTGCTGACAGATGCCCTTTAAGTGTGGCACAGAGGGATATCAAGACAAATGCCCTTTAATTTATACCACAGAATAGGTCTTATCATAAATTAAGTTCAAAGTGCGGGGAGATATCCAGACCGAACAAGAAATGGAGCAATATGATTTCTTGATAAATGACCCCATTATAGTCAGCCAGAAGAAACCTGTATAAAGTTAGAGGTATATGGAGGTACAGAGAGACCCCCTAGACGTATAGAGGCACTGTATTACACCTCTGAGCCCATACTGTATGTTATATATGCACACTAGATATAGAGAGATTATATACTACTAATTCACTTTCATGGCTCTTTATAAGTAAACTCCATTCAGTTTTCATCGGCCTGAAGCTCCACTCCACTTCTTGTGGTCCAGCTATCAGTCCTCTCTCTGGATGCTGATACTTACACAAGCTCAGGAGGAATTAGTGGCGGGTTGGGCACTCTGCTCCTTGTCCTTGGCACATTTCTTTTTGCATTCCTCACAGACATGATGACAATGCCTGTTACACAGAAATTAAATGGTTAGGCTGGGGTTACACCTACACTTTTTTGCAGCACTTTTGATTGATTTTTAAAGGCTATGTACACCTTTGGGGGCATTTTTAAAAAAAATTATGTTTGCATTGTACTTATTTTGAGCTAAAAATCATTTTTTTCAGTATAGAATATTTTTGTATACAGGGCTGAGATGCTCTACTATATGCCTGAAAACTGGAGTAGGACAGCACCACTTACTTGAAAGCAATTCACTATTGGCGGCGGTTCTCGTGGCGTCAGGTCCCGGCCTCAGGGACCCCCCCCAAGAACATAGACAGGCTTTAGAAAAGTCACGGCACTCTCGAACTTCAATCCAAAATTAGTGTTTAATCACACCGAAAGATACAGCAACGTTTCGACACACAAGTCTTTCTCAAGCTACATGAAGCTTGAGAAAGACTTGTGTGTCTAAACATTGCTGTATCTTTCGGTGTGATTAAACACTAATTTTGGATTGAAGTTCGAGAGTGCCGTGACTTTTCTAAAGCCTGTCTACTATATGCCTGTGGATTTTTTGTCTTTTCAGTCATCTGAGGAGCAGACAGACTCCTTATCTCTGCTCTCTGACATTATAAACACTCATTAAAGCTCAATCCTTATCTTACTGATAAGAATGTGGCTTAAATAAGTGTTTATGGCCTCTTAGTAGGTTAGAGATAAGGGTAATTAGATGACTGGCACAAAGTGAAAATACCAGTCACACAGTTAGAAAAACAGTTAACCCTTTGGGACAGAATAGCTCAATATTTTTAATAAAGGCCAATTGAAAATATGATTTTTAGCTAAAAATGATTAAAATGCAATCATAAACAAAAATGACCTTAAAGGGTGTACATACCCTTTAACTACTGAGTAGTAAACTGATTGGTACACAATTGTGTGCAATGCTACTGTCGACAGGTTTCTGCATAGTCTTCTCTCCTGGCCCTGTCAATCAAGAAGAGGAAGGATCTGGCAGAATAAGCAGGAGCAAGTGTGTAAACAATGGTTTGGGCCCGCCCTCAGTGCACTTAACTGCTCATTTGCATGGATTGAAAGTACTTTTTCTCCAGAATAGAGCAATGGATCACTAAGTGAAGGGTGTCATTACGTTCATCTGAGCTAAGAGCCTGGTTTAACAGTGAATTTCCTGGTGACAGATTCCATTTAATTAATTTATTGGAGCATGATTGTGTCTATGTAGACAGCCTCTGACATATGGCTGCATAGACTGACCAGTATGGCGTTTGTCTATGAATATAGATCTGTTCATATCCAGAGACTGCAAAAGTGGCCATACCTTACAGTACATATATACAGATATCGGTACACGTTATGAAACATACTTGTTATGGTTTGGGAAAAATCCTGGATCAAATCCACCAGCCATACCAGGGGCAAATGCAGCTTCAAAGGGGTTCTGCACTCCCAGTTTCTCAAACTTTTTCTGGCATGTTCCAAAATAGGATATCTTTCCGACGGCGAATCCGAGAAAACCAGCCACTGTCACAGAAAAGAACATTAGTTATTACTTTACAGCATATTAATAATTCATTTCCTATTTTCCCAAGTGTGACGTTCCCTTTGTTTGCACTCACAGGACCCAGCCATTGGTATGATAGACATGCATGGCAGCAGTATCAGAAGCCTCCATACTTACATGCAAGCTTCGGCAAGGAACCAAACCGTATGTTTTTTGACAGATATCCTGTAGAGAAAAGCACATCTTATTAACTACATTTTCTTTTCCTTCTATGTCACACACAGAGACACTGAATGCTAAACTGGTCCTCCAGTGCTAGGACACAGCATACAGCAGCCCAGATCTCTGCAAGTACGAGCTGGCAGGAACACGATTTTCAGCTAGGTTATGGTTAAGCCATACATTTTAGGTTTTGGGCAGAGTTTGTTGTACCTCCTGTTTAAATTCAAATGGTATCTCTGGGATAAAAAAAAAAAAAAAAGCTAACCATTGCTTAGGCTACTTTCACACTAGCGTTGTTTGAATCCAGCGTTCAATTCCGACACCGGAACTGCCCGCCGGATCCGGAAAAACGTGTGAAAACTGATTACATTTGAATCCTGATCAGGATTTTGATCACAATGAAAAAATGCATTGGAAAAAACGGATCCGCCATTTATGGACTTTAACTTTTTTTTCACATTTTTCGGGTTTAACATGCAAAAGCTGGATCCGGTTTGACAGAACACACGGCCCCGGATCCGGCGTTAATGCAAGTCAATGGGAAAAAGACCGGATCCGGCGTTCAGTCAAAGTGTTCAGGATTTTTGGCCGGAGGTAAAAATACAACATGCTACGGTTTTCTGAAAAGCCTGATCAGTCAAAAAGACTGAACTGAAGACATCCTGATGCATCCTGAACGGATTACTCTCCATTCAGAATGCATTAGGATAAAACTGATCAGTTCTTTTCCGGATTTGAGCCCCTAGGACGGAACTCAGTGCCAGAAAAGAAAAACGCTAGTGTGAAAGTAGCCTAATTACCTGATAAATTTCCCCACTTTTGTAGCACCAACGCTCTGGTGGTCTTTGCTGGTGTTCGTTTACCTTGCTGTAGCAATGACGGGCAGTACATCCATGCGACCGCTGCAGCCAATCATTGGCCTAAATAGTGATGATTGTATATTCAGCACAAAACAGATGGGGCCAGAAACTGCAGCATGTCACTGCTGCTGAACAAGTATTCAAAGATTGGCAGGGACCACTGGAGCGTCGGTGCTGTTAGGCTATTTTTTTTTTCAAAATCCCAGACAACGCTTTCAATTTTATAAGCAGCAGGGACTGTTCTAGCCTTTCTGCTGCCTGAGAGAGTTAGAGGGGTTTTCTGAGACTTTCCTACTGATGACGTATTTGCATAGGTCATCACTATCTGATCGGTCATCCGGGACACCTGCCGATCAGCTGTTTAAGAAGGCACCGCAGCCTTCTTGCAGCTTAGCCTAGGCCAGTGATATCATGTTCATCGGTCACATGGATTAGGCGCAGCTCAGCCCTATTGAAGTGGATGGGGCTGAGCTGTGATTCCAAGCACAGCCGCTATACAATGTACTGCACTGTGCTTGGTAAGCAGAGAGAAGGCCGGAGCCCGATTTTAGGTCATCAGTAAATACGTTTCAGAAAATCTGTTTAAATAGGGTCCCCTCTTCAATTATAGATAAAAGGGCTCATTTGTTAAAACTGACATTTTATGCCAGTCTTACATTTCTCCCTGCGATTCTGTAAGATACGGCTAATTTATTAGGAGGTATTCCTCTGCCAGAACAGCCTGGAAGATTTAAAAATGCAGATGTGAAACTAGGCTAAGGGCTCATGCACACGACCGTTGTTGTTGCACTACTTTTTTGCGGAACGGCCATGTGGACAAACGGAAACGAATGGTTTCGCATACGGTCCGCAAAAAAAGGAACGGAAGCGGAAAGAAAATACGTTTGTGTGCATAAGCCCTAAGGCAGAGGGCAGCAACCTCTGGCACTCCAGCTGTTGTAAAGCTACAACTAGAGATGAGCGAATTAATGAAAAGTTTGATTTGGCCGCTTTGTCTAATTTTACAAAAAAATTCACTTTGTGACTAATTACTTTGTCATGATGTGCATTTCTTTGTAAGTAGTGGGTGCAAAGACAGAGAGTGGCAATTGCGCCACTCCCCTTCATTGTACCCCTCAGATGCCGCGTTCATACATGATCGTGACATCTGATATAAATAAAAGAGTATAAAATAAAAAAATATATATATAAATAAATCATACTTACCTGATCCATTTGCTCGCGACGGGCTGGCTGCCGTCATCTTACTTGAAGATCTGGCACAAAAGCTTGCGGAGCCCAGGGTGAAGTTATACGTCACCACGCATGGGATTTCGGCCGAGTTCTTCAAGCAAGATGGTGGCAGCCGGCCCGTCGCGAGCAAATGGATCAGATAAGTGTGATTTTTTTTTTTTTAAATTTTCTACACCATTTCAGGTTAAATCGATTCGCTATCACGAAGCACAAGAAAATTCAGCTTCGCGCCAAATCAAATTTATCCGGAAATTCGGGTCTTTGATTCGCTTAACACTAACTACAACCTCCAGAATTCTCCATTCACTTCTATGGGAGTTCTAAGAGCAGCCACGCAAGTCTGCATGCTGAGAGTTGTACTTTCACCACAGCTGGCGTGCCGGAGGTTGCTGATCCCAGGACTAGAGATATTCTGTAGATGGACTTTGTGCGGATATAACTTTATACTTTTAATTCCTTACCTTGGAAAATGAGGGCTTGCGTGGCTATCATGCTTGTAACAGACAGAGGCAGAGCTGCAAGAACCAAAACAAAAAGTGACTAGTAAAGTGTTCAGATACACCTTCGGACAAGCATAAGGGGCACAGATTTCTGAATGTTTTTCATTTTTTACTTTCAAGGGGTTCCAGGATAAGGAATACATGTCTGACTGTGTCTGACCAAAAGAATGGAGGGGCAGTTGAGCATGCACGCTGCTGGTTCTTCCTCTATGACTACTGTTTGTTATGGGCAAACTTATCCCCTATCCCGTATAAGGCTGTGTACGCCTTCGGAGGCACCTTTATTGCATTGTACTCATTTTGAGCTAAAAATCATTTTTTCAACTGGTCTTTATTAAATTTTGAATCACTATCTTTGTGCAGCCTTAAATTTATCTAGTAGCAAGATCTGAATTTTCACTCTGTTGCATCAGGCAGCTCAGCTGATGGACTCCTTAACCCTGATCTCTGACCTTATAAACAATCATTTTAGCTCAATTGTTGTCTAACTGATAAAAATGTGGCTTAGGCTACTTTTACACTAGTGTTTCTATGTTTCTATGTTTTTGTTAGATCCGGCAGGGTTCAGCAAAAACTCTTCCGTTACTGATAATACAACCATCTGCTTCCTCTGACGGATCTGTCATGAACTCCACTGAAAGTCAATAGGGGACGGATCCGTTTTCTATTGTGTCAGATTGTGTCAGAAAAAATGGTCCCGTCCCCATTGACTTGCATTACGGGTCATGACAGATCTGTCTTGCTCCGCATCCCATGACGGAAAGCTAACCGCAGTATGCTGCGGTTTGCTCTCCGGTATGAGAACAGAATACATTTTGGAGCATTCCATTCTGTTCAGTTACGTTTTGTCCTCCTTAACAATGAATGGGGACAAAATGGAAGTGTTTTTTTCCGGTATTGAGACCCTATGACAGATCTCAATACCGGAAAATATTAACGCTAGTGTGAAAGTAGCCTTAAATAAGTGTTTATAACCTTTTAATAATTTAGAAATAAGATGATGACCGGCACAAAGTAAAATTAAAAAGTACGATTCACACAGCTAGAAAAACAGTTAACCCGTTGTGACAGAACTGCTCAATATTTTAAAGAAAGACCAATTGAAAAAAAGATTTTTGGCCCAAAATGAGTAAAATGCAATCATAAAAAATTGCCCCGAAGGTGTACATAGCCTTTAAGCTAAAGCCAGGAGTGTATCCTCAAAATTTTAACATACTGTAAAATATGCCCTCAAAATATGCTCTTTTAGGCTTGAAATGAAAAAAACATTTAAAAATCATAGCATTCATTATCAGAGCATCTGTCTCTACACGCGGAGTCTGACACAGCCTCTATGGCAGTGCACTGAGCCTGTACAGAAGTGTACTAAGACGCTGTACTAAACAGGCCATACTAGCTCCATGCCAGTGCGCATAATCCCTAAGTACAGAACTGAGAATCTATAGGTAGGCCTCAGATTTCCTGGATGCAGTGGGACAGTCTTGGGTCTGCGGTAATGTTCGAATGTCCCCAGCGTTCCTTAGCCCACCCATCCGAGACCCAAAATTCCCAAAAATAGGGAAGACCTTTATGATTCTGGTACACCTAGTTTATTTTCCGGGCCAAGAAGTATAAAAATAGTAATAACGAGCTTGAATCCAGATTTAAGGAGTATTCTTATATTCACATAACAGGTACTAGTGATTTTATTAATTACCTCTATACCAGAAACTTTCCTCTTTACATTCCTTAAAAACTTTACGGAATTCTTCCCTATTTCCCTGAGAAATGGGGCAATGCATCTGAAAAGACAAATGTGCAAATATTTCATAAGTGGTCCTCTGCAGACATGTTTAGGAAGGTTCAAATACAATAGATTAAAGGACAACTACTCTAAGGAGCACAATATTAAAAGGACTCGAGACGGGAGTGTTACATCAGCTGAACCTGCTGATTTTGCTAGGACTGTCCAACCATCTAATGTGTATGGAGGAAAAAATTATTTGGTTAGGGCTACACAGCGACATGTGTCGCATGACACAAAAGGGTACAGCTACACTGCAACATTTGTCATGCAACTTTTTGTCAAAGAAAAGTCGCTCAACATTTATTGTAATGATAGTCAATGGTGTTGCAATACGACATGCTGCAACCATAATGGCTTGGACGGATTTTTTGCAACTGTCGCGACGCAATCACAGCATGTCACGTTGCAACACCATTGACTATCATTACAACAAAAATATTGCATGACTTTTCTGCAACATGTCGCTGTGTAGCCCTAGTCGTAGACATGCTGGCCAATCTTCGGTTCTGATGGGACATAAGCTGCTCCCTAAGGGCTCATGCCTACCAGTGTAAAGGCCCCATACAGCGGACTGTAAATTCATGCACGGGCATCGGCCGCGTGAACTCCATTTGCAGATGCAGACCCATTGACTTGAATGGGTCTGCGATCCGCAACATACGGCCAAAGATAGAACATGTTTAATCTTTCTGTGTTGCAGAGGCACTGATGACTACGAATTGCTTCCATGGGCTTCCGATCCGTGCCCCTGCTCGGCAAAAGTTAGGTAAAGTCCTATCTTCGGTTGTATGTTGTGGATTGCAGATCCATTCAAGTCAGTGGGTCCACATCCGCACAGCGGCTGGCGCCCATATATTGTGGACCAGCTGTTTTACGGTCCGGAATACGGGCACTGAGCCAGTACGCTCGTGGACATGAACCCTAAGTAAGCCAAAACTGTCTAGCGGCAGCTTATTCCCTTCTCTTCATTCAGAACACATGCCCGCTCAGCCAAGCCCAGTGTTTCCCAGAGTGAAAAGAATACAGTCAATGGGAAGTCAAAGCCGAGCAGTACTATGCTTGTAAATGTTTGCGTTATATGGGCACACCTTACTAGAATAAGGAAGTGTGCGGAAGGTTACCTCAGGTAACCAATGACTAAGGCCTCTTTCAGGTGTGTCCAGTGTTGGAAAATGTGTTTTTGTGGCAATTTTATTTTATGAATTTTTTTTGGAGGGGGGGGGCATTTTTTGCAAGCAGTGGGGGAGATTTAAAAGCGCTTTAAATGAACTTTTGTGGCATAAAAATATAGCAAATTATGGTGTGCGCCACATTTGCACCATAATTTGCAACTTTTTGAGCTTCTCTCTTTTTCCTAAAGTGATGATAAAAAGTGGTGGGGTGGACTGGAGCCAACTGGATTTACTATAAATTACACCAGAAATTAGTGTAGATTATAGCTCGAGTCTACAACATCCTTTAGCTGGTATTACTTTCAGTTTCTATCCTCAGGATAAGTCACCAATATCAGAACTGTGGGGGTACAACACCCAGGACCCTGGACAATCAGCTGCTAGAAGAGGTCGAGCTCTCTGTGAGCTCCGTGGCCTATTCCTAGGCTATGTGACATCGCCGTACATCGGTCACATGGCCTAGGCGCAGCTCACCCCCATTGAAGTGAATGGGGCTAAGCTGCAATACCAAGCACTGCCACTATACAATGTACGGCGCTGTGCTTGGAAAGCTGCAGGGAGCCATCTGCGCTCACCAGAGCTTTGGTGAGCAGAGCCGCTCCCTGATGAGCAGGGGGTGCCAGGACTCTGACCCCCACCAATTTGATAATGATGACCTACCCTGAGGATAGGTCATCATTATCTTTACCTGGATAAGCCTTTTAATTTACTAAGAGGCATCTGACTCTGAGTCACCTCACAGACTATTGAAGGGAATGCCAGTCTTGATAAATTTCTACAGTGTGTTTGGCCACTTGAGTTTTCTTCAGACATTTTTTCCTCTATAGAGAAGGTAATGTGAAAAGACCAAGAGCTACAGCATTCTGCATATTAGAAAAGAAGCAAGAAAGACAAAAATCACCACCAGTACCAAAAAAAAATGCTCTATAGAACAATCCTATCCTTGTCTGCAAAACGGAGAAGAATAGGACATGTTCTACTTATTTGCGGATGTAACAGAACGGACAAATGGATGCGGACAGCACATAGGGCACTGTGCGCATCTTTTGCTGCCCCATTGAAGTGAATGAGTCTGCATCCGATCTGCAAAAAATGCGGAACAGATGTGGAAAAAATATACATTCGTGTGCATGATCCCTAAGGGCTCGTTCACACGAACGTATGAAGCCCGTGCCCGTGCTGTGGACCTCAAATTGCGGTCGGGCACCGTCCATGGGGCAGCCGCCTGAGGATCGTGGACCCATTCACTTGAATGGGTCCGCGATCCCTCCGTTTCGCAAAAAGATAGAGCATGTTCTATCTTTTTGCGGTGCGGAGGCACGGAATGGAACCCCAGAAAGCACTCCGTAGTGCTTCCGTAGTGTTCTGTTCCGTGCTTCCGTTCCGCATCTCCGGATTTGCAGACCCATTGAAATGAATGGGTCCGCATCCGTAATGCACATGGAACGGTGCCCATGTATTGCAGGTCCGCAATACGGCAACGGGCAGCACACGTTCGTGTGAACGAGCCCTTAGTCAGAGTACTTGGCATTAGTGGTCCCTATGTTTATATACTGAGCAGAGCAGTACATTCTTTGTGTCCAGCAAAACCAGTCCCGACAGAGACTTAGGCCTCTTGCACACAAAAGTTTTTTTTTCCGTGTACGTTTCGTTTTTGGCGTTCCGTATACGGAACCATTCATTTCAACGTACTCCGTATGCCTTTTGATTTCGTATTTCTGTTTTTACATTCTGTTCAAAGATAGAACATGTCCTATTATTGTTCGCATAACGGACAAGGATAGTACTGTTCTATCAGGGGCCAGCTGTTCCGTTCCGCAAAAAAACGGAATGCACACGGACGTCATCCGTATTTTTTGCGGACCGCAAAATACTGAAAAAGCCATACAGTCGTGTGCAAGAGGCCTTATACTGGGAATGTGGGTGAAAAGTGCACTTTGTATAGGTTTCCGTTCTGTTGTATATCTTTCAGTTCCCTGAGTGGGGGGACTGTATACTAAAATGTCACATCACTCATATGGAAAGCACTTAAAGGGAACCTGTCACCAGGATTTTGTGTATAGAGCTGAGGACATGGGTTGTTAGATGGCCGCTAGAACATCCGCAATACCCAGTCCCCATAGCTCTGTGTGCTTTTATTGTGTAAAAAAAAATAAAGATTTGATACATATGCAAATGAACCTTAGATGAGTCCTGTACGTGAGATGAGTCCAGCACAAAATCCCGGTGACATGTTCCCTTTAAGACAGTCCAACCAATTTGTCTAACAATGGAGCAGTTCTGAAGACTTTTCCACAGTCGGCCTCTACAAGCGTCTACATGTCTTCCTCACAAGGGGTGCGAACATGAAGATAATAGGAGTCCTCTCAAACATCAAATATCACACAGAAACGAGCGTAAATCAGAGGTTTCCCTCTTTAGTCTCTACTGGTCGCTTTCCAGCTATTTCAAAACTACAGCTCTCAGCATGTTGGGAGTTGTAGTTTTGCAGCAGCTGCAGAGTCACAGGTTGGAGATGACAGATAGAAATAAGGATATAGAAGGGTGACTTACTAGACTTTTTTGGGGTGCGGGGGTGGTGCTCTGCTCTGGAGCTTGCTGTGGGTCAGCTGCCATGGCTTCTAGTAGTAGACTTCTAGGAAGGAAGGTCGGGCACACAGTGCTGTGGATATGTCTGCGTTCAGTCAGGGTGTGTATAATTACCGGTCACTCCCATACTGGATGACGTTGAGAATCTGCAGGGGGAAGGAGTTTTCAGAGACAGCATTGAGCAGAGTGTACTTCATACAAAACTAGGTACATAGAAGGATATCTGCACTGAAATGTAGGTCCTTGAATTGTCATATGCATCGAAGAGCTCATGCACACGACCATATGCGGTACGCAAAACACGGATCCGCAAAAAAAAAAAGGATGACATCCATGTAATGTCCGTGTTGCATCTGTTTTCTTGTAACAATGTCTGGCCTTGTCCCCAAGACTGAAAAGAATTGGACATGTTCTATTTATTTATTTTTGCGGAGCGGACATACAGACATAGGGCTCGTTCACACGACCGTTCCGTTTTTTTGCGGTTCCCAAATTGCGGATCCGCAAAACACGGATGACACCTGTGTGCCTTCTGCAATTTGCGGAACGGAACAGGAGGCCTATTATAGAAATGCCTATTCTTGTCCGCAAAATGGACAAGAATAGGACAGGACTCATAATTTTTGCGGGGCCATGGAACGGAGCAACGGATGCGGACAGCACACAGAGTGCTTGTTATGAATGTCGGGCGGCACTGTGTGGGTTGTGGGTGCACGGTGCTCGGGCGTCGCCCCAGGTACTTCAATGAAAGAAAGAACCGGCCCTCCTTGCGATATAGTCGTGAGTATTTTATTCGCCACTCATGGATAGAAGTGACGCGCGTTTCGGCACATGGAAGTGCCTTTGTCAAACTCAAACAAACAGCAAGTGGCATGGAAATGAACATAAGCATATGTTTAAATAGCCCGCCCCTAATCACGTGATAGAGGCCTTCAAGTCATGTGATTCTGACGTCATATTGGCAAGGTAAGTGGAGTGGCGAATAAAATACTCACGACTATATCGCAAGGCGTGCCGGTTCTTTCTTTCATTGAAGCACACAGAGTGCTGTCCGCATCTTTTGCGGACCAATTGAAATGAATAGTTCCATATGCGGAACGCAGAAAATGGCCCGTATACGGAACGCAAAATATGTTCGTGTGATCGAGCCCATGGAATGAGTAATTTCTGTTTTTTCAAGCCCCATTAAAGTGAATGGTTCTGCATATGGACCTGTAAAAAAAACGGAACGGAAAAAAAATACGTTCATGTGCATGAGCCCTAAGTTGACTCAAATTTGCTGGGTTTTGGCGGCTGAATCATAGTCCTGGGACAGCTGGGTTATTTCAACTATATCTGTGCCCCGAAGATTCTGTCACTTTGAATGCAATGGTGAAGGCTGGAGCTGTCAGCTCCTTGCTCCGCCAATCTCCAGCATCATGCTGTTCCCAGCAGCAGGTGCAATGAGGTGACGTCATCGCGTCTGCTGAGCTGTGCAGGTAAGTGCATAGGGCAAGGATCATTCCCTGGTCTGTGTGCTCCCCTGCTCCCCTGATGATCTCACTGCATTGCGCCCACTGCTGGGGAAAGCATGATGTTCTTTGGGGGAAGGGGGCTAGGTGAGTATTATATTTTTTATTTTATTAACTCTAAGGCGGCTTCATTACACTAAAGGTTAATGCCCACGACCGTTGTTGTTTTGCGGTTCATTTTTCACGGATCCTTTGTTCTGCATCTGAGTTTTTTTTTCTCTGATTTAAGTCCTCTTCCATTACGTTATTGCACAAAACATATCCGTATGGTTTCCGTATTTGATCCGTTTTTTTCGGATTGGAAACGGAAACAGTAACTTATTAATCACCAAACACATGAGCAATTCTACAGTATGGATCTGCAAAATACGGATGAAATGCAGATGACATACGGATGTGTTTCGTGTGCGTTCCGTATTTTTTGCGGACCCATTGACTTCAATGGAGCATCGGGACGTGATTTGCCGACAATAATAGGACATGCACTACCTTTTTGCGGAACGGAAACGGAATGCACACGGAGTACCTTCCATTGTTTTTGCGGACCCATTGAAGTAAAGGGTTCCGCATACGGTCCGGAAAAAAAAAAATGGAACAGAAGCGGAAAGAAAATACGTTCGTGTGCATGAGCCCTAAGGGGCATAACTACTTTGAAAGAGGCACTGAGGAGACATTCTCCTGAGTGGGAGCACTAAGGGAGCATGCGTACTGTGTGGGGGCACTAAAGGGGCATTTTACTCTGAAAGGGGCACTCAGGGGACATTCTATTATGTGGGAGCACTAAGTGGGCATAGCTATTGTGTGAGGGCACTAAGGGGGCATTCCATTGCGAATGGGGCATTAAGAGAGCATCACTACTGTATGAAGGCAGTAAGTGGAATAATTACTCTGTGGGGGCACAAAGGGGACTGGGAGATTGGGCATCTACAGGTAGGCATTGGGCAGAGCGGTCAGAAATTACATAAATATCTCGTGTGATTTGAACATGAATTGATGCAGTTTAGTAATGTGGTTTTGGCCATGCGTCTTGTAAAGGGGAAACCTATGGCTGAAAACTGCATTGCAAAAACACAGCAATTTGTGGTAAAACCACATGCAGTTTTTTCACACAGTTTTTGACCATGCAGTCAAACATGTGTCATAGAAATGCACCTTTGCTTCTTATAATAACGTTCTGCTGTTGAGTTAATTTTCTACTAATCAGTGGTTGAATAATTAATATGGTAGGTTTCCTGTCTGCAGTATGTTTGATCTGCTGTACTTAACCCTTTTGCTACCACTTCTGCTAACTGAGTCACCCTTTGCCTTATTTGTGATGCATTTGGAGCATCCAGTGGTGTATTAAACAGGTCCTGGGCTATTTTCCAAACTTGGACCCCCCTCTTACCCCACAACTGCCCTGGCATGTTGCAAATTTCCAAGATCAACTTTCTGTGCTAGCAGGTTTAATTCTGGTTAAACAGTCTGCCCTTGTTCTGTTTATAATGAATAAAACTGACAACTGACTGTTACAATTTAACTTGTCAATTAGGCCTGAGTTGTTACATACTTTTTGTGGAAAACAGGTAGTTACTGTAACAGTCATGTCAGGAGAGAGAACAGCTCCTCTCTAAATCCAATGAGTCACAGGTAACAACTTCTCGGATTGTTCTCTTGCTTTTTCTTCTTCATCCAGCCCAGACCCCCATGACAACTTGTCCTGAAAACAACAGAGTTTGGAGCCAAGAAATCTTTGCCCCTCTTGCTTCTGCAGCAACCCCCACCCTTTATTACAACACAAATAAATACAGAACTTAGACCAGGCCAAAAGAATTATTCTGAGCTCAGACCAGACCCCTCAATTAATTTAAACCCCAGATCAGACATTTTAAACTTAAAAATGAAATGATGTTCATAGTTTGAAGCGCCCCTTTAAGTTCAGTTCACACTAGGGTCAAGGCCTAAGCATTCAGTTTTAGCAGATAGAAACAGATCAATCAACCTTCAAGGTTTATTTTTATTGTAGCAGACTACAATATTCTGAATGGAAATCTCATGCAACCTCAATGATGAGATCAATGAAAACACTGTCATTGAATTCCATTGTCCATTGCAGACCTTCCATTGTCTATGGAAGCATTTCTTTACATTTTTTTACATTTATGGAACAGAAGGTGGGGCTAAAGTGATGGGGGTGCGGAAGTTATTAACATTTTAATTAAATCATATTTTTTACATCCTGTTTAGTGAAAGTGGGCATATTCGCATGCAGCAGATTTGTTTGAAGAAATTTCTACGACTGCCTGTTTTATTGCTCTCCAATCTTGATGTCTGTAGCATCTTTTAAGTGTTGTGCCTTTCTCACAGTCGTTCATTTATATAACTCCTGATGAAGGAGCTTCTGTTCTCTGAAAGGTTGCAAACAGATAATTTTTATTTGTTAGCCATGCACACAACCTGTGCTGGCCGTGCACGTGCTGTTGACTGCAATTTGCTTTGGGCAGCATGGTGATTCAGTGGTTAGCACTGGTACCTTGCAGCGCTGGGGTCCTAGGTTCAAATCCAGCCAAGGACAACATCTGTTTGAATCTGAGTTTGTATGTTCTCCCTGTGTTTGCGTGGGTTTCCTCCTGGTTCTCCGGTTTCCTCTGGTTTCCTCCCACACTCCAAAGATATACTGATAAGGAGCTTAGATTATGAGCTCCAATGGGGACAGCTTGATGCTAATGTCTGGAAAGCGCTGCGGAATATAGAAGCGCTATCTAAGTGCGTATAGGTCATCAATATCAGATCAACAGGGGTCCCACAGCCGGCACCCCCGCCGATCAGCTGTTTGAAGAGAAGGCGCGCGCCGTGCCAGCACTGCCTCCTCATGATTGTTTACCTGCTCGCCATCGCATCTGCAGCGGTGAGCAGGTGTAATTACACCCAAGCCGTCCCATTCATTTTAATGGGACGGCTCGTTCCTATACACTTGTATAGGATGGGATTAGTAATAGTGGGTCGAGAGGCTGGTGGAGTTCATAGCATGGAGTCAATAGACAGGTAAGTAGTCTCCAAAGCTTCAAGGGAGAGACAAAGTGGGGCATCTCTAGAATGAAGCAGGGCTAACTGAGCTATTTGAGTTGCTTGGTAATATTTTTGATAATTCGGTACCCTGAGACCTCCTTTGAATCTAGGTCTATATAAAATAGAGCGTGCTACTCTAGGAATACAATTATTCCAAATTGAAGCGAGATCGATTGTATGGTTTACAGGAAATATGTCAAAACTGGGAGAGCTCTAAAATTGTATAACAATTTGGGCAAGAAAGACATTTTTAGAGAGTTCATTCTCCCAATCCAAGATATGTGATAGCGGCTCCAGCTTTACTTTTCTCTTTTTTTAATGCAAAAGGATTTTACATCACCTATAACTGTATTATTCATTTGTATCCTCAGAAATCCATGTTCTAGCCACTGAAACAATCAGGGATGGACAAACTCCCTCCCATTAATAGGGGGAGGCCTCATCTGGCCACAGGGAGCTCCTCTTCACGATATGTCACACATTTTTGGCCTAAAATTCGCAATAAATTCGCAAATTCTAGAATTCATGATCTCTAGTGATTATTTTCTTGATTGTGAAAATCATCAATGTAAAATGCGCGCATTGTGCGTGCAATACAGGCGTGGGTCACTTTTGCTACATTTTTCAAGCTGGCCTTTTATTCAATGATTTATCTTTACATGTATTGAATGTGCTAATGCTTGTCATTGGTAACATTCTGGTGCACCTGGTAGCCTGTGTCACATGGCCTGTTATAGGTGGGCCTCGCAGCCTCCTCCTCTCTCCCATTGTATTAGGGATCTTAGTATGGAGGTATGTAGGAGCTTGGCTGTGAGTCGGTCCTTAGCACCTATTGGACTGTGTTCACACACGATAGGTAGTTTAGCGGTAGGACCCACGCCACACTGAGATACCTTGACAGGATGCGCAGGTCTCCGATATGTTCCTGACTGGAAGATATTGGCTAGTCTCAGCTTTTATAAAACAGGGTCTAGCCAGTATGGTCAATAGGATCCAGATGAAAGCACAGAGCTCAGCAATGTCACTGCTCTCTGTCTAAGAACTGTAAAATACTGCATACAATGGCTGCTGGGAGGTTCTTATATAGTAAGGGGTGGGCAACTTTCCTATTGGTTGCTAGGGATGTTGCTAAGCTCTGACAAATGTATTGCAGCCTTCTCATTGGCCCACAAGCAGGAAGCAGTGAGGGTACTGATGAAAAAAAAAATCTATAATATTCACGATTACGAAGATATAGCACTATATTCTAAATCTTCGCAAATTCTCGAAGTGCCAATATTCGTGATAAAAATGTGCGATTAGAATATTAGCGATCAACACTACTGTTCAGGGTCTCCTCAATTAGTAACAGATTACGCAGACACTATATTATCCCAAGTCACAGATTCTCTACATCTTTCTGAGCTGTGATTTGCTGATACAATAGGAAAGAAGAACCTTGCCTCCTTCAATAAAGGTACCGGTGAGACTACCCACCACTACCCTAGACATCAGGGGTGTGAGAATTAAAGTGGTATTCCAGCATAATAAAAAAATAAAAATGCCCCATAGCCTGGAAATTGGTAAAAATAATAAAAGAGCTTATACTCATCATCAGAATGAGTGGACTTATTACTCTGGATTGTGCACACTGTATGCCAGAGGTGTATCTGCAGTGCCAACACTTCACAGCCAAGTGGTTTATATGATATAAGGCTGGCGGAACAATGGCGGTACTAGTAAGACAGAGACGCTCTTATTGCATCATCCTGTATGACATTGTGCAAATATGAGAAGACCTTTCACTCAAAGACAAGCCCTGTAAATAGTAATCTAGAAACAGTCAGAGATAACAGGGCTGAGGCAACAACAAGTAACAGCTCTGACCTCCTTCTAGATACCTACAGTCTAAGGCCTCATTCACACAACAGTTGTTTGGGTCCGCATCCGAGACGCACTTTTTGCGGCTCGGATGCGAACCCATTCACTTCAATAGGGCCATAAAAGATGCAGACAGCACTCCGTGTGCATCTGTTGCTCCGTTCGGTGACCCCGCAAAAAAATAGAATGTGTCCTATTCTTGTCCGTTACGCGGACAATAGACATTTCTATTATAGGTGGCCCATTCCATTCTGCAAATTGCAGAACACACACGGCGGCATCCGTGTTTTGCAAATCAGCAATTTGCTGACCACAAAACATGGCATGGTCGTGTGCTTGTAGCCCAAGGCCTTATTCACACGTCAGTGTTTGATCAGTGATTTCCCTCAGTAATTGTCAGGCAAAACCAATTGCTGGTCAAAAACCCAGACCAGGTGCAGATCTTTCCATTACACCTTACCCCTGTGGTTTTGGCTCACAATCCCTTATGCAAAACACTGACCAAAATACTGACATGTGAATAAGGCCTCATGCACACGACCGTTCCGTTTTTTGCGGTCCGCAAATTGCAGATCCGCAAAATACGGAAGACGCCCGTGTTCCTTCTGCAATTTGGGGAACGGAACAGGCGGCCCATTGTAGAAATGCCTATTCTTGTCCGCAAAACGGACAAAAATAAGACATGTTATATTTTTTTGCAGGGCCACAGAATGGAGCAACGGTTGCGGACAGAACACGGAGTGCTGTCGGCATCTTTTGCGGCCCCATTGAAGTGAATGGGTCCGCACCCGAGCCGCAAAAACTGCGGCTCGGATGCGGACCCGAACAACGGTCGTGTGCATGAGGCCTAAGGCTTACTGTAGTAATATTTTATTGTATGGAAATAAGACTAGGAAACAAAAAGTTGATCTAATATTTTTGTCTGTACAAAAGGTTGCATCAGAAATACAGAGGCAGGTAATGGATGATTAAACTTCCCAATAAAGTATATGTTTTCTCTGCCTATTGTATTAGGCATTGGTTTATATTACCTGTATGGTTGTGGAGTGTGGTGGAAGCCAGAAGACATCCACACAAACCAAAAAAGAACATGCAAACTCCATGCAAATGCTATCATCCCTGCAGCTCTGTTCCCACTGGTGTCAAGGTTTACATTTATACAGGCATCATGATGGATCTGTTATGATCCACTTTGTAATAGATCCTAACAGTTCCTGATACATACCACTTTCTTATAGGGCTCATGCATATGGCACATACACTGCCCTAGTGCATGGACACATGGCCAGGTTTTCCGATACGGTTTTGGAAGCCAAAACCAAGATTGGATCATACGACTTCTCTTTATTGAATTCCCTCCTGGTTTTGACTTCCAAAACTGACGGTGTGGTCCTACCCTCACGATCACCATGTGCTGCTGTACATGATATGTCAAGTGCTCCACATATGGAGCAATACTTCTAGGGCAGAATACCTCCGCTCGTATGGCATCTGATGGAGCATGCTACAGTTTATTTTATTAGTCAGATTTTTTATATTTTAGCCAAAAAACATGATTACTAATTGATGAATGAATGATTAACTAATGGGTTTTAGAATAAAAAGAGCAGCAAAGAGGGCTTATGATGCTGCAATATGTCTCCCTGAAAGACAAAACCAATTAGAAATTTTTTACATGCACTAGAGCCAGATTGGGTTAAACTAGGGGGATGAACATAGAAGGCTCCTTTGATACTTTTATTATATTGGATATGAGAGGATCTCTTTAGGGAAGGGCCATATAATAGGAAAAGATAGTTATTTTTTTAAGATTTCCATATAATCTTATTGCGTCCCACAAAGTATCAGCCCATCAACAGACCTATATATATAAATAAAACCTATATTGGGTAGGACGCTGTCTAAAGATATGTTTAGACTGAGGATTTTGAGTGCGGGGTTCAGTGAGGATTCAGTGCTAAAAAGTGGGCCGAATCTGTGTTGAAACCGCCTCCCACTGTTTTCAATAGGAGGACGTGCCACAGTTTATGCAGGTTTTTGCCTTGCGTTTTTCATGACCGTGCCAAGAATGTACAGGTGCATTCTTGGTGCCGTTAACTCGTGGACCTCTCGCAAAGCACAGTGGAAGTCTGCTCGTGGTTTAGCTCCATACAATGGGCTAAACCTAGAGCGGGTCCACATAAAAACCCACTACAGAAACCACAGCGCAGCTCCTCTGTCTAATATACCATAAAGGTACAACCACATGGCTCAGTCGTGTCGCAGTTGCTGTGGTCGAGTACCACATGGCCATGCGGACCGCAGCTGGCGCTTGTTAATTAATGAAGACTGCATGTTTGTCGGTCTGCATTGTTAATGGTAGAGTGGTATTGAAGGTGCAGTGTGGCCATCAACAATGCAGACCGACTAAACAGTGTGGTCTCATTAGTTTAATAAGCCAGATGCTGACTGAACGGCCATGCTGTACTCAGCAAACATTGCTGCATAATAAATAATTATTCACACACTTAAAGTGTACCTGTCATCAACTTTATGCTGACCTCACTGAGGGCAGCATAAATTAGTGACAGAAATGCTGATCTCAGCGGTGTGTCACTCATGAGCTAAAAGTAAGTGGTTGCCGAGAATCAGCATCATAATCATTGCAGCCCAGGCCTTGAGAAGAGTCAAATCTACTTGGAAGAATCCTGGTTATTATAATCTCCTGCTCTCCTCACCCATCTGCTGATGATTGGCAGTTCTCTCCTAGAGAGAAAGGAGAAAACCAGGTAGAAGCCTGTCAGTCATCAGCAGGAGAGCAGGAATTCATGAATATCCAGGACTCTTCTCAGGTGGCCATGACTCTTTTCCAGGCCCAGTCTGCAATGATTGTGATGTTGGTTCTCAGCAACAACTTACTCTTAACTTATAAATGACAGACCGCTGAATTCAACTCACCTGTCACTACTTCATGCTGTCGTTAGTATGGGCAGCACAAAGTTGATGACAGGTTCCCTTTAAAAGTTTATGGGTCCAACAAAATAAATTGCAATGGGAATGAAGGTTTAGCTGTGACACTTCTCCATGTAGCGGGAACCCTGCACGGTTACACCCAGCCAATGGGGATGAGCAGTGGCGTAAGTAGAACTGACTGGGCCCCACCTGAAATTTTTGAACAGGGCCCCGTTAATGCAGACCACAGACCTGACTAAAGAATGTACTCACCTTTCTTCTCCTCCTGCAGGCACTTTAGCTCTTGTGCAGCACTGTGTCTAGACTGTGATCTGACGTTGCATAGCATTAGGTCATAGTGTTCTACACACACTTCATCTCGTCCTGAAGCAGTGCGCCTGCAGTGCAGGCACCTGGAGAAGAAGTCCGGGGCATTGAGTATTACCAGTGTTAGGACCAGGAGCACCATACTCACCACTCCCTGGGCCCCTCCATTTGTCTTCTTCCCGGGCCCCTTCCTGAGTTCAGGCCCCATAGCAGCTGCTTCCCCTTCTTCCATGGCAGCTACATCCCTGGGGATGGGAGCTTTCTGAGTGAAACAGCACCAAGTACTCTGATCCCCCAGAATTGTGCTGGAAGTCTCTAGGATTTGGCGTCTAAACAACATCTGATCTCCGTGAAAGGAGGTTTGTACTGTTCTGCAGGGACTATTGTATCATAGAATAGTTTTTTTAGAGGACAGGTTATAATTGGGTTAGAACAGACAGAAGGGGGGGGTGGGGAGAGGAGTTGAGCATTACCAAGTCACGTTGGTTTTGCTATAGATCACAGGTCATGGCACATCAGGCAAGATCATGAACTAGTCAAGGCAATCTAGTTAGAAAAAGAAAAATTGATTGATACCAGAGCTCGCAAAGTTGGAAGAAGGATTAACAAGAACGCAGCAGCACAGCATGATGATACCTAGACTGAGACCCCCATAGTCCACTGGCCTCACAGAAATCGCAGAAAATAAAATAAGGCTAACCTAGCTGGAAAACCTAAAATAATAAATTAGGGAACATACAAATATACAGTGAATACACAGGGGATTACACAGTAAGGCTTCACCACCCATAATCTTAGCCTTGAGGCAAACAGACATTGGACGTATAGAAGACAAATTTGCAAGTCATGCTTATTTACAGCATGTGGAATCGTGTAGGAGGAAGACTGATTTCTAGCAATTCTGCTGCTCGAAATGTCTAATGAAAACAGTTTGATCATTTCCAGTAATGTTTTCCGACCTGAAATAACTTTTTGTGTTATGTCTAACACTGTTGAATATAATGATAATCTACACAAAAGGCTGAGTTCTGAGCTACAGCCTGTGGTCTGTGTGGTGGCTCAGTGGTTAGCACCGGTGCCTTGCAGCATTTTGTTTGAACGAAGAACAACATCTGCATGTTCTCCCCATGTTTACGTGGATTTCCTCCCACACTCCAAAGACATACTGATAAGGAATTTAGCTTGGGGTCCCTATTGGGGACAGTGATTGATGACAATGGTAAGTGTTGTAGAGCTCCAAGACATACCATCAATATCTCCACTTAAATTCCCTTGTAGCCGAAGAAGCAGGTCAATGTCCAAGAGACAATTTCCCCAGTAACTGGACGACACACAGTTTGGGAGTCAACTGACTTTACTAGGCATAGCACAACTGGTTTCAAACCCCCAACAGCCTCATTTACACACAATACATAGATTACTATAATACAAGGAAAGGTGGGGTCAGACAATAGCAAGGGCTGAGGTTGAGGGGGACACGGCAGCTAGTTTAAACAGGTCTGGCAGTGTCCCTGGGACACCGCCCTGCTCTTGGGAAACAATGGGACAGAAAAATGGGGAAGAAGGGGGGGAAGGGGGGTGTACGGACAGCCGAACATAAAATAATATAAAAGGGTCCATCTGTTACAATAAGCAAGTGCTGTTACCAGGGCACTTTGGCTGTCATTATTATGGGGGCACTTTAGCCAGCGCTGTGATGGAGTCAGCCTCTATATAAATAGAGGTCAGCCAGGTCATCAGCTGATCCATACATTTCCTGGACCTTTCTTACTGCTTTTAAAGGGGGGGCTCTATGAATTTACATGACCGGATATTACATATAGAAAGGAGTTTTCTTACAATAACCCTTAAAAGGGGTTCTCCAGGAATAATTTAGAATGTCCGCAAGCAACCTGTCCTAGAAAGTGAGCAAGACTGGTATCCACCACTTGCAGAGCTGCCTGGGGGAAGAGGAAGTGGGTGGGGGTTCCTTGACTACACTGCTGTACAATAGATGATAATGATGTGATCCTGCCTATGATATGCCATCATGGCTGAGCAGCCTGAAACTCATCAATATGTAGTATATCCAAGTGCCAGAGTGTAGTGTGTAGTGAAGCCCCTTCATCCCCCTAGGCAGTTCTGGAAGTGAAGTCGACCAGTCGTGCTCATATTCTAGGACAAGTTGCTTGCAGGCATTTTCAATCACTCCCAGAGAAAATTATTATTGTAAATAGGAAATTATTGAAAATGTCATGAGGGTGCTGTCTGGCAATGTCATGGGGAAATTCTATGAATGCTGATTAGTGTTGTAAAAACATTATAGCTTAACTGTCTCAGGGCACTGCGCATGGCTCTGTTATTGGGGCATTATTATATAGACTCTAGCTAGAAAACATGGTAAGGAAATTAGAAGGCAGAGCTTGAGAGATCTGTAAATCTGTAGATTTCTTGTGGATCCAGCTGTTTGGATATGTTCAGTGCTTCCATCGGCTGGCATATGGGTTGTGCAACATACGACAGCGGCAAAGGGTCCCTTTAAGAAATATTTGTGATGCCAGTTGCAGTGAAGCAACAACGGGACAGAGTCCCTTTAAGAAATAGTGTTGGTGGTGGTACCCAAGTGCAGGAATAGCCGAGTATTATAGGGTGGCCTACAATGTCCTTTACTGTTTTGTATGTGTCACGGTGCTCCTACCTGGATACGCTGGACCCCAGGCGTTGTCTTCCGAAGCAGCAAATAAGGGGGGTAGTTAACTTTGGGATGAAGAATAAATTAAGTCCAGACCTTGTGATGAAGTTCAATAACAGATTTACTTGGCATAAACGTTTCTCCAAACGGGTTACAGACTTTGTCTTGTTCCAGCAGGCTTTAGCATTAAAACTCTGACAGGCAAACTCGTCTCTGCTACATCTGTTGCTCTCTGGCTCAGCTGTACTAACAGGGTAGCTGTATAACTTAGCTTCATCTCGATGCTACAACTTCTTTCTTGGTAGTCTGTCTCTTAAGTAGTACCAGGAAACGACTTCCTAGCTTCTGAGGCTCTTAAAGGGTACCTGTCATCAACTTTATGCTGACCTCACTGAGGACAGCATAAAATAGTGACAGATGCACTGAATTCAGCGGTGTGTCATTCATGAGCTAAAAGTTAGAGGTTGCTGAGAATCAGCATCACAAGCATTGCAGCACAGGCCTTGAAAAGAGTCAAATCTACCTGAGAAGAGTCCTGGTTATTCCTAATCTCCTGCTCTCCTGTCCATCTGCTGATGGTTGGAAGTTCTCTCCTAGAGAGAAAGGGAGAAAACCAGGTAGAAGCCTGTCAGTCATCAGCAGGTGGGCAGGAGAGCAGGAATTCATGAATAACCAGGACTCTTCTCAGGTGGCCGGGACTCTTTTCCAGGACCAGTCTGCAATGATTGTGATGTTGGTTCTCGGCAACCACTTACTTTTAACTTTTAAATGACACACTGCTAAAATCAACTCACCTGTCTCTACTTTGTATGGTCAGCATAAAGTCATAAAGTTGATGACAGGTTCCCTTTAAGCTGTGGCCTCCATATCCAGCAGAGCTAAAGGTTGTGGCCCCGCACAACCTCCCTTAGCAGGGTGTAAGCTGGAACTAACTCTAACTAGAACTTCACACCACGGAGGGGGGGGGGGATCAGAATGGAAAATAAGGTTCCACTCTATGTAACTATAATTTTGCCTTCTTTGCTGCCACCTGCTGGTGAACTATGCACATTACCTTTGAACATAACAGTTACATTAGAAATAGGAATGCACAGTGTTTGGACCTGGAATAAATATACATGTTAACATGAGGTTAACCAATAAAGACAGTAGCGAGGTGCAAAGGTGGTAATGCCACTCTGGGGCATTACAGTTTTGCCTAGTAATGCATACTTTTGATCAGTATTTAGTATTTTGGACTGAACATAAAGCTGGGATTTGACTTCTAAGTTTTTGGTGATTTTTTATTTTTTTGTAACCAAAGCCAGGAGTTGATCATAACAGAAGAAAAGCTGGTACTGCATCAAATAGCACACCTGGTTGCACACTTCTCCCACTATGGAGGATAGTAAGCAGTGCCTGTTTATAGAAGGTAATACATCTAAACCTGTTCTGCCTTGTTCTGTTCTGCTTTGTAACAATGTGATGTCAGTCTGGAATCATTCATCATTCCCTGCAACAAGGGGCAAAGTGTAGCTAAAGCAGGTAGGACCTAGCTTACTTACTTAAAGGGTAACTGTCATATATATATATATATATATAAGTCTGGAGAAAGCCGACTGGTTGGGGTGAGGCTGCGTGTTCCTGACATGAGCCGAATGAATTCTGGGTAGTTAGGGAGGGAGGTCTTAGCCTCAGGGCAAGGGCATCAGCGACCATCTTGAGAAGATAGTCAGAAAGAAGCCTTGTGAGGAGCGGTTGCTATGGACTTAATCTCATTAACTCCTTAAGGACGGGCTAATTTTCACCTTAAGGACCAGGCCATTTTTTGCAAACCTGACCAGTGTCACTTTATGTGGTGATAACTTTAACCACCTCAGCCCCCAGTGCTTAAACACCCTGAAAGACCAGGCCACTTTTTACACTTCTGACCTACACTACTTTCACCGTTTATTGCTCGGTCATGCAACTTACCACCCAAATGAATTTTACCTCCTTTTCTTCTCACTAATAGAGCTTTCATTTGGTGGTATTTCATTGCTGCTGACATTTTTACTTTTTTTGTTATTAATCGAAATTTAACGATTTTTTTGCAAAAAAATGACATTTTTCACTTTCAGTTGTAAAATTTTGCAAAAAAAAACGACATCCATATAGAAATTTTGCTCTAAATTTATAGTTCTACATGTCTTTGATAAAAAAAAAATGTTTGGGTAGAAAAAAAATGGTTTGGGTAAAAGTTATAGCGTTTACAAACTATGGTACAAAAATGTGAATTTCCGCTTTTTGAAGCAGCTCTGACTTTCTGAGCACCTGTCATGTTTCCTGAGGTTCTACAATGGCCAGACAGTACAAACACCCCACAAATGACCCCATTTCGGAAAGTACACACCCTAAGGTATTCGCTGATGGGCATAGTGAGTTCATAGAACTTTTTATTTTTTGTCACAAGTTAGCGGAAAATGATGATTTTTTTTTTTTTTTTTTTTTTTCTTACAAAGTCTCATATTCCACTAACTTGTGACAAAAAATAAAAACTTCCATGAACTCACTATGCCCATCAGCGAATACCTTGGGGTCTCTTCTTTCCAAAATGGGGTCACTTGTGGGGTAGTTATACTGCCCTGGCATTCTAGGGGCCCAAATGTGTGGTAAGGAGTTTGAAATCAAATTCAGTAAAAAATGACCTGTGAAATCCGAAAGGTGCTCTTTGGAATATGGGCCCCTTTGCCCACCTAGGCTGCAAAAAAGTGTCACACATCTGGTATCCCCGTACTCAGGAGAAGTTGAGGAATGTGTTTTGGGGTGTCTTTTTACATATACCCATGCTGGGTGAGATAAATATCTTGGTCAAATGACAACTTTGTATAAAAAAATGGGAAAAGTTGTCTTTTGCCAAGATATTTCTCTCACCCAGCAGGGGTATATATAAAATGACACCCCAAAACACATTCCCCACCTTCTCCTGAGTACGGAGATACCAGATGTGTGACACTTTTTTGCAGCCTAGGTGGGCAAAGGGGCCCATATTCCAAAGAGCACCTTTCGGATTTCACTCGTCATTTTTTACTGAATTTGATTTCAAACTCCTTACCACACATTTGGGCCCCTAGAATGCCAGGGCAGTATAACTACCCCACAAGTGACCCCATTTTGGAAAGAAGACACCCCAAGGTATTCCGTGAGGGGCATGGCGAGTTCCTAGAATTTTTTATTTTTTGTCACAAGTTAGTGGAAAATGATGATTATTTTTTTTTTTTTTTTTTTTCATACAAAGTCTCATATTCCACTAACTTGTGACAAAAAATAAAAACTTCCATGAACTCACTATGCCCATCAGCGAATACCTTGGGGTCTCTTCTTTCCAAAATGGGGTCACTTGTGGGGTAGTTATACTGCCCTGGCATTCTAGGGGCCCAAATGTGTGGTAAGGAGTTTGAAATCAAATTCTGTAAAAATTGACCTGTGAAATCCGAAAGGTGCTCTTTGGAATATGGGCCCCTTTGCCCACCTAGGCTGCAAAAAAGTGTCACACATCTGGTATCTCTGTATTCAGGAGAAGTTGAGGAATGTGTTTTGGGGTGTCTTTTTACATATACCCATGCTGGGTGAGATAAATATCTTGGTCAAATGCCAACTTTGTATAAAAAAATGGGAAAAGTTGTCGTTTGCCAAGATATTTCTCTCACCCAGCATGGGTATATATAAAATGACACCCCAAAACACATTCCCCACCTTCTCCTGAGTACGGAGATACCAGATGTGTGACACTTTTTTGCAGCCTAGGTGGGCAAAGGGGCCTATATTCCAAAGAGCACCTTTCGGATTTCACTCGTCATTTTTTACAGAATTTGATTTCAAACTCCTTACCACACATTTGGGCCCCTAGAATGCCAGGGCAGTATAACTACCCCACAAGTGACCCCATTTTGGAAAGAAGAGACCCCAAGGTATTCGCTGATGGGCATAGTGAGTTCATGGAAGTTTTTATTTTTTGTCACAAGTTAGTGGAATATGAGACTTTGTATAAAAAAAAAAATAAAAAAAAAAAATCAGCATTTTCCACTAACTTGTGACAAAAAATAAAAAATTCTAGGAACTCGCCATGCCCCTCACGGAATACCTTGGGGTGTCTTCTTTCCAAAATGGGGTCACTTGTGTGGTAGTTATACTGCCCTGGCATTTTCCAGGGGCCCTAATGTGTGTTAGGTAGGTAAATGACCTGTGAAATCCTAAAGGTGCTCTTTGGAATATGGGCCCCTTTGCCCACCTAGGCTGCAAAAAAGTGTCACACATCTGGTATCGCCGTATTCAGGAGAAGTTGGGGAATGTGTTTTGGGGTGTCATTTTACATATACCCTTGCTGGGTGAGAGAAATATCTTGGCAAAAGACAACTTTTCCCATTTTTTTATACAAAGTTGGCATTTGACCAAGATATTTCTCTCACCCAGCATGGGTATATGTAAAATGACACCCCAAAACACATTCCCCAACTTCTCCTGAGTACGGCAATACCACATGTGTGACACTTTTTTGCAGCCTAGATGCGCAAAGGGGCCCACATTCATTTTATGAGGGCATTTTTAGACATTTGGATACCAGACTTCTTCTCACGCTTTGGGGCCCCTAGAATGCCAGGGCAGTATAAATACCCCACATGTGACCCCATTTTGGAAAGAAGACACCCCAAGGTATTCAATGAGGGGCATGGCGAGTTCATAGAAATTTTTTTTTTTTGGCACAAGTTAGCGGAAATTGATATTTTTTATTTTTTTCTCACAAAGTCTCCCGTTCCGCTAACTTGGGACAAAAATTTCAATCTTTCATGGACTCAATATGCCCCTCACGGAATACCTGGGGGTGTCTTCTTTCCGAAATGGGGTCACATGTGGCGTATTTATACTGCCCTGGCATTCTAGGGGCCCTAAAGCGTGAGAAGAAGTCTGGAATATACATGTCTAAAAAATTTTACGCATTTGGATTCCGTGAGGGGTATGGTGAGTTCATGTGAGATTTTATTTTTTGACACAAGTTAGTGGAATATGAGACTTTGTAAGAAAAATAAATAAAAATTCCGCTAACTTGGGCCAAAAAAATGTCTGAATGGAGCCTTACAGAGGGTGATCAATGACAGGGGGGGTGATCAATGACAGGGGGGTGATCAATGACAGGGGGGGTGATCAATGACAGGGGGGGTGATCAGGGAGTCTATATGGGGTGATAACCACAGTCATTGATCACGCCCGTGTAAGGCTTCATTCAGACGTCCGTATGCGTTTTGCGGATCCGATCCATCTATCAGTGCATCCGTAAAAATCATGCGGACATCTGAATGGAGCTTTACAGGGGGGTGATCAATGACAGGGGTGTAATCAATGACAGGGGGGTGATCAGGGAGTCTATATGGGGTGATCACCACAGTCATTGATCACGCCCCTGTAAGGCTTCATTCAGACGTCCGGATGCGTTTTGCGGATCCGATCCATCTATCAGTGCATCCGTAAAAATCATGCGGACATCTGAATGGAGCTTTACAGGGGGGTGATCAATGACAGGGGTGTAATAAATGACAGGGGGGTGATCAGGGAGTCTATATGGGGTGATCACCACAGTCATTGATCACGCCCCTGTAAGGCTTCATTCAGACGTCCGGATGCGTTTTGCGGATCCGATCCATCTATCAGTGCATCCGTAAAAATCATGCGGACATCTGAATGGAGCTTTACAGGGGGGTAATCAATGACAGGGGGGTGATCAGGGAGTCTATATGGGGTGATAACCACAGTCATTGATCACGCCCCTGTAAGGCTTCATTCAGACGTCCGGATGCATTTTGCGGATCCGATCCATCTATCAGTGCATCCGTAAAAATCATGCGGACATCTGAATGGAGCTTTACAGGGGGGTAATCAATGACAGGGGGGTAATCAATGACAGGGGGGTGATCAGGGAGTCTATATGGGGTGATAACCACAGTCATTGATCACGCCCCTGTAAGGCTTCATTCAGACGTCCGGATGCATTTTGCGGATCCGATCCATCTATCAGTGCATCCGTAAAAATCATGCGGACATCTGAATGGAGCTTTACAGGGGGGTAATCAATGACAGGGGGGTAATCAATGACAGGGGGGTAATCAATGACAGAGGGTGATCAGGGAGTCTATATGGGGTGATCACCACAGTCATTGATCACGCCCCTGTAAGGCTTCATTCAGACGCCCGTATGCGTTTTGCGGATCCGATCCATCCATCAGTGGATCCGTAAAAATCATGCGGACATCTGAATGGAGCTTTACAGGGGGTTGATCAATGACAGGGGTGTAATCAATGACAGGGGGGTGATCAGGGAGTCTATATGGGGTGATCAGGGGCTAATAAGGGGTTAATAAGTGACGGGGGGGGGGTGTAGTGTAGTGTAGTGGTGCTTGGTGGGACTTTACTGAGCTACCTGTGTCCTCTGGTGGTCGATCCAAACAAAGGGGACCACCAGAGGACCAGGTAGCAGGTATATTAGACGCTGTTATCAAAACAGCGTCTAATATACCTGTTAGGGGTTAAAAAAAACACATCTCCAGCCTGCCAGCGAACGATCGCCGCTGGCAGGCTGGAGATCAACTCTCTTACCTTCCGTTCCTGTGAGCGCGCGCGCCTGTGTGCGCGCGTTCACAGGAAATCTCGCGTCTCGCGAGAGGACGCACCGGCGCGTCCACCCAGAAGAGCAGGGCCGCCGCAAAGACGCAATCCTGCGTACGGCGGTCCTGAGGTGGTTAAAATGCTTTGACTTATCCAGGCCATTCTGAGAGAGTTTTTTTGTCACATATTGTACTTCATGACACTGGTAAAATGGAGTAAAAATTTTTTTGCACATTTCCAAGTTTCAATTTCTCTAAGGCCTCATGCACACGACCGTATTTTTTCACGGTCCGCAAAACGGGGGTTCCGTTGGTCCGTGATCCGTGACCGTTTTTTCGTCCGTGGGTCTTCCTTGATTTTTGGAGGATCCACGGACATGAAAAAAAAGTCGTTTTGGTGTCCGCCTGGCCGTGCGGAGCCAAATGGATCCGTCCTGAATTACAATGCAAGTCAATGGGGACGGATCCGTTTGACGTTGACACAATATGGTGCAATTTCAAACGGATCCGTCCCCCATTGACTTTCAATGTAAAGTCAAGAGTTACCATATACCATCGGATCGGAGTTTTCTCCAATCCGATGGTATATTTTAACTTGAAGCGTCCCCATCACCATGGGAACGCCTCTGTTAGAATATACCATCGGATTTGAGTTACATCGAAACTCAGATCCGACAGTATATTCTAAGGGCTCTTTCACACTTGCGTTCTTGTCTTCCGGCATAGAGTTCCGTCGTCGGGGCTCTATGCCGGAAGAATCCTGATCAGTTTTATCCTAATGCATTCTGAATGGAGAGAAATCCGTTCAGGATGCATCAGGATGTCTTCAGTTCCGGACCGGAACGTTTTTTGGCCGGAGAAAATACCGCAGCATGCTGCGCTTTTTGCTCCGGTCAAAAATCCTGAACACTTGCCGCAAGGCCGGATCCGGAATTAATGCCCATTGAAAGGCATTGATCCGGATCCGGCCTTAAGCTAAACGTCGTTTCGGCGCATTGCCGGATCCGACGTTTAGCTTTTTCAGAGTGGTTACCATGGCTGCCAAGACGCTAAAGTCCTGGCAGCCATGGTAAAGTGTAGTGGGGAGCGGGAGAGCAGTATACTTACCGTCCGTGCGGCTCCCCGGGTGCTCCAGAGTGACGTCAGGGCGCCCCACGTGCATGGATGACGTGTCGCGTGGATCACGTCATCCATGCGCATGGGGCGCTCTGACGTCATTCTGGAGCGCCCGGGGAGCCGCACGGACTGTAAGTATACCGCTCCCCCGCTCCCCACTACTACTATGGCAGCCAGGACTTTAATAGCGTCCTGGGTGCCATAGTAACACTCAAATGCTTTCAGTTCACTTGCGTTTTTCCGGATCCGGCGGGCAGCTCCGGCAAATGGAGTACACGCCGGATCCGGACAACGCAAGTGTGAAAGGGCCCTAACACAGAGGCGTTCCCATAGTGATGGGGACGCTTCTAGTTAGAATATACGACGAACTGTGTACATGACTGCCCCCTGCTGCCTGGCAGCACCCGATCTTTTACAGGGGGCTGTGATCAGCACAATTAACCCTTCAGGTGCCGCACCTGAAGGGGTTAATTGTGCGTATCATAGCCCCCTGTAAGAGATCAGGGGCTGCCAGGCAGCAGGGGGCAGACCCCCCTCCCTCCCCAGTTTGAATATCATTGGTGGCCAGTGTGCGGCCCCCCCCGCCCCCCTACCTATTGTAATATCATTGGTGGCCAGTGTGCGGCCCCCCCGGCCCCCCCTCTATTGTATTAATATCATTGGTGGCCAGTGTGCGGCCTCCCCTCTCCCCCCCCCCGATCATTGGTGGCAGCGGAGAGTTCCGATCGGAGTCCCAGTTTAATCGCTCTGGGGCTCCGATCGGTAACCATGGCAACCAGGACGCTACTGCAGGTCTGGTTGCCATGGTTACTTAGCAATATTACAATATTAAAAGCATCATACTTACCTGCTGGCTGCTGCGCTGGCTGTGTCCGGCCGGGAGCTCCTCCTACTGGTAAGTGACAGGTCTGTGCGGCGCATTGCTTAATGATATGATATTACAATAGAGGGGGGGCGGGGGAGGCCGCACACTGGCCACCAATGATATTACAAATGGGGGGGGGGCGGGGGGGCCGCACACTGGCCACCAATGATATTCAAACTGGGGAGGGAGGGGGGTCTGCCCCCTGCTGCCTGGCAGCCCCTGATCTCTTATAGGGGGCTATGATATGCACAATTAACCCCTCAGGTGCAGCACCTGAGGGGTTAATTGTGCGGATCACAGCCCCCTGTAAGAGATCGGGTGCTGCCAGGCAGCAGGGGGCAGTCATGTACACAGTTCGTAGTATATTCTAACTAGAAGCGTCCCCATCACTATGAGAACGCCTCTGTGTTAGAATATACTGTCGGATTTGAGTTTTCACGAAGTGAAAACTCATCTTTGAAAAAGCTTTTGTGCAGACGGATATTCAAATCCGTCTGTATGAAAGTAACCTTCGGCCACGGATCACGGACGCGAATTCCAATCTTGTGTGCATCCGTGTTCTTTCACGGACCCATTGACTTGAATGGGTCCGTGAACCGTTGTCCGTCAAAAAAATAGGACAGGTCATATTTTTTTGACGGACAGGAAACATGGATCACGGATGCGGCTGCAAAACGGTGCATTTTCCGATTTTTCCACTGACCCAAAGTCAATGAAAGTCAATGGGTCCGCGAAAAAAAAACGGAAAACGGCACAACGGCCACAGATGCATACAACGGTCGTGTGCATGAGGCCGTATTCTATAATACATAGTAATACCTACCAAAATAGTTATTACTTTACATTCCCCGTATGTCTACTTCATGTTTGGATCATTTTGGCAATTACATTTTATTTTTTGGGGACGTTACCAGGCTAAAAGTTCAAAAGCAAATCTTGAAATTTTTTTAGAAATTTTCAAAACCCCACTTTTTATGGACAAGTTCAGGTCTGAAATCACTTTGTGAGGCTTACATAATAGAAACCACCAAAAAATGACCCCATTCTAGAAACTAGGCTACCTTGACCCTCAGGGTATTCAAAACTGATTTTACAAACGTCGTTAACCCTTTTAGGTGTTCCACAAGAGTTAATGGCAAATGGAGATAAAATTTCAGAATCAAAAAAAAAAATTTGGGCAAATTTTCCATTTTAATCAATTTTTTTCCAGTAACAAAGCAAGGGTTAACAGCCAAACAAAACTCAATATTTATTGCCCTGATTCTGTAGTTTGCAGAAACACCCCATATGTGGCCGTAAACTACTGTACGGGCACACGGTAGGGCGTAGAGGGAAAGGTGCGTCGTGTGGTTTTTAGAAGAAAGATTTGGCTGGACTGGTTTATTTACAACATGTCCCATTTGAAGCCCCCCTGATGCATCCCTAGAGTAGAAACTCCATAATAGTGACCCCCATCTAAGAAATTACACCCCTCAAGGTATTCAAAACTGATTTTACAAATGTCGTTAACCCTTTCGTGTAATTATTTTATGTTCCAGGATGAATATTTTATTCAATTACGCCGGACCGCAATGGGTTCAAATGTGGTGCCAGATTATGCCAACATTTTTATGTCACACTTGGAGGAGAGATACGTCTATGTTAGCCACCACTTCAGACTAGTTCTGGGGTGGTGGCGGTACATAGACGATATCTTCCTCCTATGAACAGGCACTATGGGGGAACTACACCAGTTTGGTGACTTCCTCAATAGTATTGACCCAGAGGTTAAGTTTACACTTGTTGCCTCAGAGACGGACATCCAGTTTTTGGATGTGACAGTGAGCAGATCAGGTGATCACTTGTATACTGATTTATACACTATGGTAACTGATAAGAACACTTTGCTTAGGTATGACAGTTGTCACCCCAGGAGTATGGTCAGGTCATTGCCATATAGCCAGTTGCTTAGAGTCAAGAGGATAGTACAAGGGGAAGAGGATGTTGTGGTTAGACTGACAGAGATGGGGGCTAAATTTGTCAGGAGGGGCTATCCCAGAAAACGTATTCAACAACATACAGCGAGGGCCCTATTGCAATCCAGAAAGTCCTTATTAGACAAAGAGGTAACAAAGGTAGATGATGTTAAACGCATTCCCTTTGTTACACGTTTTTCTCAGTTGAGCAATAGGATCAGTGGTATTCTGAAGAGACACTGGCCCATTTTGGGCAGCAATTCTAAACATATTCCTGGGCTGATTAATCCTCCTTTGATGTCTTATAGGCGCACATGTAACATTAAGGATCAGTTGGTGCGGGCAGACATCGGCACGAATAAGGTCTCGTTCAGTACTTATTGTGGTGCATCAAAGAAGGGTTGCTTCCCTTGTCATGGATGTGTGAATTGCCCTTTTATGTTGAGGGGTGCTACTTTTACACATCCACGGACAGGAGACGAATATGTGATCAAACATTATCTGACTTGTGACTCCTCGTATGTGGTGTATTTATTAGAATGCCCATGTCATCTTTTCTATGTGGGTGAAACCACATGGGATGTTAAAACAAGATTGAATCAGCACAGGTACACCATCAGGAAAAAGAAAATGTTAGGATCCTGAAATTTAATATGAAAGGATCCGCATGGGATTTTGATCATGACAAGGTCATTAGGTGAGGTTTTGGCGGGAGATTTTCCCGCCGAAAGTGGTGGTCAGGGTGGCTAAATTTAGCCAGTGTTGCTGGGGGGAGGTCAAGGGTTGGGGATTGGCTAGTTAGGGTACCTATAGAGGACGGTTGCTGGGCAGATTAATTGTTGATGCCCAGCAACAGTTAGGGCATTGGGTGTTGATTTGTGGGGATGGGGTCTGTCTGTGTATATATTGCGGTGGCTGTCGGTGATCCAGCTGTCAGCCAAGCCGCAAGTGTGGAGCTGCACCCGCCCACCCAATTTTGCGATATTGTCACGACTGCTTTATTAGAAGGAGGGGTAAAGTCGCTCACTGACATGGTGAGCGGACGAGTTATTCGGGTATTTAGGCCGAGCTTATGGCTGGTCTAATCTATGGTATTAAGCTGGATGGTCCGAGCTTATGGCTGGGCCGTTATGTGGTTATAAAGGTTATATTGGTACATGATTTAATGTTTATTTGGTTTAAGCTGTTCTTTAATAAAGCTGGTCGTGGCCAAAATCTTCCACCATATAAGGTGTCCACGTGTCTTATTTATTTATTTATTTATTTCAGTTGTATTGGTAAGGAGATTGGATGCGGGTTTTGTATGATCTATAATCCCATGGATCTACCAGTGTCAAAGCACTTCACGGAAGCAAAACACACTGAGAGGGACTTACGTTTCAGGATCATTGACCAGGTTGCAATGCCACGCCGGGGTGGTGACAGGTCAATGATGCTGAAGTAACGTGAGCTGTACTGGATTTACCAGTTACAGACCTTAAAACCCAATGGGTTAAATGTTGAGTTTAGGGTGGTATGATCATGGACTTGTGGGGTCCCTGCCCTATATCTGAATGTGTATGTCAAGATTGGTGCTCTTAATTTACTGTTTTTCTTTTTATTTCAGGATATCTGGATGGAAACTATTGTCTTGAGTATGAGGACATCGCCCGACATGAAACCTCCATGTGAATATGACCCACAAAAAAGGCCTTTTAACCTGTTTCTCCGTTGTTCTAGTTTCTCTATTAAAAGGGTGCAGATTACCAGAATATTGGTGGATTTGACACTGATATATTATTACCATTGTGTGGTAATGCATGGATACGTGAACTTGGTTGGGGAGTTGTGTATTGGTTGTTGGATAAGGGAGCAGGGGAGAGGAGACGTGGAAGCGCCCCTCTCCTCTGTTCCGCACGGGGGCTCGCATCCTTGATTGGAGTGTGCGCACCGATGTGGAGCATTTGCGACCTTGCACCACCCCCTTATTCCACGCGACATCAGTGATGCCGGCGCATGCGCAGTACTCAACATGGGACGCATGCGCGGGACATGAGGAAATCTTGCGTTCTTAGTACATATGCCGGCGCATGCGCAGTATCCAATATGGGACGCGGAGGTTATGATGAACATGTGAGGATTCATGACGTGGGTTTGTCCTTTTTTTATCAATATATGATTAAGCACAGATGTACTTTATATATGAATTATTGGCAATTATGTATTTGACACGGAATTATGGATATGAAAGATTATTTATTGTAATCACGATCACTTTGTAATAATGCTGTACTTTGTATACATGTAGCACATGGAAATTATGTTTTTAATCATGTTTTTCACTGTATATTCACATTTATTTATATGTGTAAATAGTATTCTGACCAACATAACTTTTTTATACTTAGGTCTACTGAGCTGTTTAGAGGCTCATTTTTTGCGGGACAATTCATAGTTTTTATTGATACCATTTTGGAGTGTGCATGACTTTTGGGTAAGAGAAGCAATAAAAAAAATGGCAAATCGGTCATTTTGACCCTTTTTTCCGTTACACCATTTGCCGTATTGGATTTATTTTTATTTTTTAATATTAAGGGCATTTTCGGTTGTGGTGATACCCAGGATGTTTATATTTATTGTTATTTTTTTTTTTTATTATTATTATTATTATTATACGGAAATTGGGGTGATTTAAACTTTTATATTTTTTTACATTTTTTATATATTTTTTTTTTACTTTTTTTAAAAATGTTATCATCATTTTAAGGCTCATAAATGAGCTTATAAATGATGTTTTTTTAATTTTTCATTTTGACCTATAAGGGATTTAAGAAATGACAATTTCTTAGCATTTTGCTTATTTCTTATGTTGGCCTGCCATCTGGTGGCCAAAATAAGAACTGCAGCATTAATGCTCTGAATTTCTTCATAGAGACTCAGAGCATTCAGCGCATGTACTGAAGTCCCGATTGGCCGCACGGGGCTTCAGTACTAAGCCCGGAAGCGTGAGCAGGCGTCATGCTTGCACAGCGCTACCAGCGCCGTACATCTACGGCGCTGGTAGCAAAAGGGTTATATTAACCACCCAAATACAAAGGAACTGACGTCAGTATGAAAACACCGCCCCCAAGTGAAAAAATTCACATAAAAAAAGGGAAAACCGACAACACATGTCGTAAAGATAAAGTCGAACTAATGTATGTTAGAATTCACAATTGTACCATATTTCAATTCCGCTAAAAGAAAAACAAATAAAATAATGTTAGAGACTTAGTTCATAGGAAACCATACACATTGTAATCACGGTTGAGGCCTCTTGGCTCCATCGTTTGTAACCGATGGATCCAGTAAGCCTCCCTTTTAAGTAACAACTTATATTTCTATCGCCCCCTCGGCGAGGTAATGTGACACCTTCAATGATTTGAAAACGTAATTGCACTATAGTGTGTCTCTGCTGATGGAAATGATGTGGTATAGGCAGTAATAGATTACCCCTCCTTATGGTGGACTTGTGTTTGCTCAGTCTGTCTTTCATTCTCATAGAGGTTTCACCTACGTACAATAAACCGCAGGGACATTTAAGTATTTAGACTACATATCGGCTGTCACATGTGAACATGCCCCGTACTGGTATACTTTCACTTGAATGTGGATGGGTAAAATGTGTGCCTTTTATCACACTCGAGCAATTTACACAATTGAAGCACAGAAATGTTCCTTGTTTGGGAGAAGAAAGTACACTCTGCCTCAATTCAATCTTATTACTACCAATGTCAGCCCTAGGGTTGCCACCAGTACGGGAATGACCCGGACTGTCGGGGTTTGTAATCCTGTGCCCGGGTACAAGCCTTCTCAGACCCGGGCACAGGATTTGTTTCAAACTGCAGACTTGCTCACCTGACAGCTGGCGGTGAGCGGTGGCGGGCGTTGAGCGGCGGGCGATGAGGTGTCAGCAGCGGACGATCAGCTGTCACTGCCGGCGCGGCGATCAGCTGTGAGTGATGCTAGCGCAGGGTGGCGCTGTCTTCAGACACTCCCTCCCTCCTTCTCTCTGCTAGTGAGAGGAAGTGACATCAGAGAGAGAGAGCATGGGAGAAATCATTCTCCGGCAGCCTGCGCGTGAAGCAGTTTCTTCTTCTTTTCGTCTGGGAGTCGACATCTGCGACCAATGCCGTGACTACCGTCCTTCTCCACACATATGGACCTCTGAACGTCTAAAAAAAAGTTTTTAAAACATTTGAAGTGTTTAATAAAAAATATTAATTGGAAGGGGGGGGGCGGGCACGGCACTTGTTAGTATTGCACATAAAACATGCCATTTGTATAGGTAATAACATTTCCTATATAAAGAGTCCGTCAAAGCACAAATATTGTCTTTTTTAAGTACAAAATTTGGAAAGTTGTGATTAACTCCATATGTATTGTGATACAGTACCTTGTGATTACCTACAATATTATTTAATTACAAAATATGTGCATAGTGTATACTTTACCAAAAAATTGCCACGAGGTGCTAAAGTGTTCCGGTTTGGCTTGAAGAAAAGGTGGCAACCCTAGTCAGCCCTGACAATTCTGTCCTTAATATTATCAGCTCTTTTATAACACATCATAGGTGGCTGTTGGAATTCCACTATCTGTGGATATGATCTAGAAATAACATGCCAGTGTTTATTGACCACTGCTCTTATCTTTTGAGTCCAAGGATGGTATTTAACTACTAATGGGATACGCGGTTCTTTTAGTGATCTGTTTTCCTGTGCAGTCTCAACCCTATTCCTCTGTTCCTGTAGTAAATATGTGGGATAACCTTTCTCTTTAAATTTTGTAGTCATTTCATCAAGTCTTATCACACAAGTCTCTGTGTCACTAACAATACATTTAACCCTTTGATATTGGGAATGGGGGAGAGACTTCTTGGTGGAGGATGGATGGTTACTAGTAAAGGTAAGTAAACTGTACGGTCCGTACTTTTTGTAAATAAATCAGTATGTACTCGACCATCCTCACCTTTTATAACCCAAGTGTCCAAGAAAGAGATTTTATGGACATCAAAATGCATGGTGAACTGTAGCTCAGTCCAAATAGAGTTGAGGTATGCTGCAAATTGAGTGAGGGACCGAACGTCTCCACGCCACAAGCAAAAAATGCCATTAATAAAACGACGCCAAAAAATACAATGTTGTAAATATAACTGATTGGAGCAGATAAATTCTCTCTCAAAATGCGCCATATAGCAATTTGCGTATGGCGGTGCGACGTTCGATCCTATTGCGGTCCCGTGGCGCTGTTGATAGAAAGAATCCTGGAAAAGAAAATAATTATCTTCCAATACCACCTTCAAAAGTGAAAGAAAATATATATACTGGATGCCAAAAGGTTTTTGACTGCATTGATACCTTTATCATGTGTAATGGACGTATAAAGGCTGCACACATCAAAAGTAGCCGGTGAGCAGTCTTTATCCAAGTGAACGGTCTTGATTTCATCTAGAAAATGCCCAGTATCGCGTAGATAGGAAGGTGATTTTTTAATCAATGGTGTGAGGACTCTCTCAAGAAAGATTGCTGGAGGGGAGAGAATAGAGTCAGTGGATGCCACAATTGGGCGACCAGGGGGTTGAGTAATGGATTTCTGCACCTTTGGCAACGTATAAAATACAGGGGTGATAGGATAATGATTAATCAAAAATTAGCTCAACTTGGCATCAATGACTCCATTATCTTTAGCTGTATTCACAATAATCTGAAGCATTTCATTAATACAATAGACGGGGTCAACCTCTAGTATCTGGTATGTATTGGTATCTGTCAGTTGTCCAAGGATTTCAGATATATAATATTCCATGTCTAAAACAACTAGGGCTCCCCCCTTGTCAGCTGGGGATTTATCATCTAATAAATGGTCTACAGCAGGCATGGCCAACCTGCGGCTCTCCAGATGTTGTAAAACTACAACTCCCACCATGCCCTGCTGTAGGCTGCCAGCTGTAGGCAGTCTGGGCATGCTGGGAGTTGTAGTTTTGCAACAGCTGGAGAGCCTCAGGTTGGCCACCCCTGGTCTACAGCATGTTTTTCCTCTAAGGTCAAGTTGTGGTAAATATGAGACTCTCCCTGTTTACACTGATGCAATAATCTATCCACATCCTGTTGAACCAAATTAACAAAAGTCTCAACCGGGTGATATGATTTTGGCGGCATGAAAGTACGTGTACTTTTGGTTTTCAAGTTAAATTGTTTAGTAGTAAGTTTATCAGTCATAGGTAAATCGCCCAATTGAGAGACATTCTGTTCATTCGAAAAATGAGCTTTCAGGCGTATGTTGCGATAAAATCGCTGTAAATCCATATCCAGAGTGAAAGTGTCAAAACCTCCCGTGGGGCTAAAGGATAAACCTTTTTTCAACAAATTCATCCGTGCTGGACTTAAGTTCTTGGAAGATAAATTCAAGACTAAGTTCTCCGCCATACCTGTGACCTTGTCTTTCTCGGTGCGTCCACCTCGCCGATAATGGCGCCCAGCTCTCCTTGTGTTGCCTTTTTTGTGCGGTTGCGTTTGCCTAAAAAAGGCCCCCGGGGTCCACCTGTAATATCGCTGCCAGAACCAGAGGATGCTGAATCTACTTGTCGGTTTCTTGTACGTGTAAATGGAATTGCGATGCCTGATGTATCCTGCCATTTGTACACTCGATGTGTTAAATGTATGAGTGCGTCCATGTATGTAGTGACTGTGTGTATGAGTGCATCCATGTATGTAGTGACTGTGTGTATGAGTGCATCCATGTATGTAGTGACTGTGTGTATGAGTGCATCCATGTATGTAGTGACTGTGTGTATGAGTGCATCCATGTATGTGGTGACTGTGTGTATGAGTGCATCCATGTATGTAGTGACTGTGTGTATGAGTGCATCCATGTATGTAGTGACTGTGTGTATGAGTGCATCCATGTATGTGGTGACTGTGTGTATGAGTGCATCCATGTATGTAGTGACTGTGTGTATGAGTGCATCCATGTATGTAGTGACTGTGTGTATGAGTGCATCCATGTATGTGGTGACTGTGTGTATGAGTGCATCCATGTATGTGGTGACTGTGTGTATGAGTGCATCCATGTATGTAGTGACTGTGTGTATGAGTGCATCCATGTATGTAGTGACTGTGTGTATGAGTGCGTCCATGTATGTGGTGACTGTGTATGAGTGCGTCCATGTATGTGGTGACTGTGTGCATGAGTGCATCCATGTATGTGGTGAGTGCGTATATGAGTGTGTCCATGTATGTGGTGACTGTGTGTATGAGTGCCTCCATGTATGTGGTGACTGTGTATGAGTGCTTCCATGTATGTAGTGACTGTGTGCATGAGTGCATCCATGTATGTGGTGAGTGCGTGTATGAGTGTGTCCATGTATGTGGTGGATGTGTGTATGAGTACATCCATGTATGTGGTGAGTGCGTGTACAAGTGCGTCCATGTATGTGGTGGATGTGTGTATGAGTACATCCATGTATGTGGTGAGTGCTTGTACAAGTGCGTCCATGTATGTGGTGACTGTGTGTATGAGTGCATCCATGTATGTGGTGAGTGCGTGTATGAGTGTGTCCATGTATGTGGTGGATGTGTGTATGAGTACATCCATGTATGTGGTGAGTGCGTGTACAAGTGCGTCCATGTATGTGGTGACTGTGTGTATGAGTGCATCCATGTATGTGGTGACTGTGTGTATGAGTGCATCCATGTATGTGGTGACTGTGTGTATGAGTGCATCCATGTATGTGGTGACTGTGTGTATGAGTGCATCCATGTATGTGGTGACTGTGTGTATGAGTGCATCCATGTATGTGGTGACTGTGTATGAGTGCGTCCATGCATTGTCACGAGGGTATCGAGAACCACGCCTGACTCCGTTATACCCGGGGTCAGGAAGTCGCAGCGGTTGGCTGCACGCTCTATTTAAGATAGGGCTGTTTTCCTTATGGTAGCTTTCTGGGTTTGCTTTGCAAACCCTTTTGGCTCACTCAGGGATCCGTAGCTCCTTCTCCTCAGCTGTTCCTTGTCCAGCACTCCCAGACCTCCTTATATTCCTCTCTCACACTTCTCTGGTTGCCAGAGATAGAGCTTCCTGCCTGGACATCTATTCTGACCTTCTGGAGCTGTGTTGCTGCGTTCGCTGGTAGTTGGTCCAGAACGCTACCCTCCGGATCCCTGTTGGACCTTTTTGGTCTATTGTGGTCACCCACCTGGGTGTATGTGTTTGTCTGTATTGTCTGTCCTCTCCCTGGTGTTTCCCTCTTAGTGATAGTGGTGCGGACTAGCGATCCCACCGGCCTGTTCACTATCTAGGGCTCATATTAGGGAAAGCCAGGGGTTAGGCACGCGATCGCCGCACGGGTGAGGAACCCGTCTAGGGACGTCAGGGCAGTCAGGTGCCAGCCGCAAGGTGAGTTAGGGGTCACCACCTTTCCCTCTCCCTTGGGCAGGGCTTTCCCTGTTTTCCTCCCTGTGCGTGTCGTCGGTCATTACATGTATGTGGTGACTGTGTGTATGAGTGCATCCATGTATGTGGTGACTGTGTGTATGAGTGCGTCCATGTATGTAGTGACTGTGTGTATGAGTACATCCATGTATGTGGTGAGTGCGTGTACAAGTGCGTCCATGTATGTGGTGACTGTGTGTATGAGTACATCCATGTATGCGGTGCGTGCGTGTATGAGTGCCTCCATGTATATGGTCAATGCGTGTATGAGTGCATCCATGTATGTAGTGACTGTGTGTATGAGTGTGTCAATGTATGTGATGAGTGTGTGTATGAATGCATCCATATATGTGGTGAGTGCGTGTGTGAGTGTCCATGACAGAACTGCATAGGGCACCTGTGGCTGTAGTATGAAAGGTACAGAGGCTTGTGGTTATGTAGAGGTAAATCAGACATGTCTATTATAATTGCAGCTCAGGTTTAAAGGGGTTGAGTTAAATATAAACTGTAAGGCCCCTTGCAGACGAGCATGTCTAAATTAGGTCCGGATGCGTTGCATCGATGATCAGGGAAAATCGCGCGAGTAGGTATGCAATTGCCCAGGTGTCAGACCCCCACCGATCAGATACTGATGACCTAGCCAGAGGATAAATTATCAGTATTATTGTTGCTGTTCACAGAAATGAACACTTCTGTCGTCTTTTCTTCTCGCACCAAATCTTGAATTGATTTAATCTCAGTACGTCACATCACATTAAGCTTTATCCTCCTATTTAGGGCTCAGGCACACCACCGTATCCTCAAAAAACAGATCTGCAAAAAATACGGATGATGTCAGTGTGCATTCCGTATTTTGCGGAACAGAACAGCTGCCCCCTAATAGAGCAGTACTATCCTTGTCTGTAATGTGGACAATAATAGGACATGTTCTATTTTATTTGCGGAACGGAAATACAGACATACAGAAATGAAATGCACACGGAGTAACTTCAGTTTTTTTTGCGGACCTATTGAATTGAATGGTTTCACATACGGTCCGCAAAAAAAACCGGAATGGACACAGAAAGAAAATCTGTTTGTGTGCATGAACCCTTAAAAATAAGTTCCATTAAGTACAATGAACAATGGCCACTACACATATATTCTTCTGTCTCTGTTCCTTCCCATTAGGAACCTACATGCAGTGAAGTCCTGGGGTAAGAAGAGTAACAGGACCCTATCTGAGGCTACAGGACAAGGTGTTCCTACGGGTGAAATGTACAATTTGGAACCAGGCCCTTTACGAAGAAAACTGGTCAGGTTGGGTTTACTAATTTTTGTCACAGTAAACAATGAAGCATGACAAAAAAGGCATCTTAAAGCCACATGCATTTTCTACCTTGTTTGACATGTGGTTAAACACATTTTTTAACGTTTCACCTGTAAAACTGAATGCATTTTTTCATGCAATGTGTAAACATAGCCCGGGCACTTAGGCTACAAGACAACTTGTCCGCAAAATGCAGACTGTAGACAGCTTGCAGACCGCAAAATACATAAGGTCGTGTGAATGTGGCCTTAAAAGTATATTACCTGGTCATTAAAAGGGTTGCCCAGTTCCTCCCACTGATCAGACACGGAGAGACACTAGGTGCATGCTGTCTCCGGGCAGGACACCCAGCAAGTGTCACATCAGAAGGACGCATGCACCAGACGTACTGAGCATCGCATGTTTGTCTTGGCAAGTGCCCTGTCTGGTGACAGCAAATGCCATGCACTGGTGCCTTTCCACATGTCAGATTAAGGCCTTATTCACACATCCGTGTCCATGGTAAAATCTGTGACAAGACGGTTTGTGGTTCATCCATGAATATAAATACTGGGCCATTACAGGGGCCTTATAACTACTGGGGGCTCTACAGGGGAGCCTTATAGAGAGGCCTTGTTACTGCTGGGGGCAATATAGGGGGTGGCTTATTTCTACCGGGGACACTATGGTGGCATTAATACTACTGGGGTACAGTGAGGACATTATTATTGTGCACAATATAGGGGGCATTGTTACTCTTGTAGAGCATTTTCACTATTGATGGTACTGTAAGGGACACTATTACTATGGGGGGACTACCTGTATAGCGCTATTATTTTTACAGTATAGTGTTTGTTGGCGTTGGGGAGAGGACATAGTTTTGGGGGTATCAGTAGGACAAGGCTTCATGCACACGGCCGTTGCTCGGCCGTATTGCAGACCGCAATATGCGGGCACCGGCCGTGTGCTCCCCGCATCACGGATGCGGACCCATTCACTTGAATGGGTCCGCAATCTGGAGCTGCGGTGCGGAACGGAGGCACGGAACCCCACGGAAGCACTACGGAGTGCTTCCGTGGTGTTTCTGTCCGTACCTCCGCAATGAAAAAGAATAGAACATGTTCTATTTTTTAGCGGTGCGGATGGATCACGGACCCATTCAAGTTGAATGGGTCTCGATCCGTCCTGGCCGCCACACGGACATTGCCCGTGCATTGGGGACCGCAATTTGCTACACAAATAGTATGGCTGCACCGTTAAAGCAAAATAAATTTTAACTGTTAAATGTGAAAAATATTAAGTGGTTAATAAGGTGCAAGTCACCCGCAAGAGCCTGACTTCAACTTCTGTTAGTGAAGTGATGAAACGCTATGAAATGTAACTGATGTCACCAGAATTTTACTGTGGAACAGCACACAGCTGCCATCTAGTGGTGAATGTGCTGTATTACACAGACAGGTCTCTTCATACATTAGATTGTAGTCTGGTCAGTGGAAACACATACAATTAGAGGATCAGTTCTTTATTGTGACAAAAAGACCACTATAAACTAAAATAAATAGAAAAATTAAGATAATACTATATCCTAACCATTTCTACAATGTTTTATAAAACGGAAGGTTTACTTTCAGTAAACTTCAGTAAGGGTCCATTCACATGTCCGTAAGTGTTTTGTGGTCCGCAAATTGTGGACACCGGCCATGTGCGTTCCGCATTTTGCGGACCGCACATAGCTGGCACTATGATAGAAATGCCTATTCTTGTCCATGGCTACGGACAAGAATAGGACATGCTCTATCTTGCGGAACGGATGCGGACGCGTTCATACAGACCGTGTGAATGGACCCTAAGGCTGAGTTAACACTTCAGTTATTTGGTCAGTTATTTTGATCAGTTAGGGCTCATGCACACGATCGTGCCTTTTTTTGAGGTCCGCAAAAAACGGATGCCGCCCGTGTGCCTTCCGCAATTTGCAGAACAGAACAGGAGGCCCATTATAGAAATGCCTATTCTTGTCCGCAAAACGGACAAGAATAGGACATGCCTCATGATTTTTGCGGGGCCACGGAATGGAGCAACGGATGCAGACAGCACACAGAGTGCTGTCCGCATCTTTTGCGGACCCATTGAAATGAATGGTTCCGTATACAGACCATATTCGGAATCAAAATACGGCCCGTATACGGAACGCAAAAAACGTTCGTGTGCATGAGCCCTTATTGTGAGCCAAAACCAGTAGTGAAACCTGCACAGAGATAAGGTATAAGGGAAAAATATTCACCTGTTCTGTGTTTTTAACCACTTCACATCCGGGCCATTTGCCCTCTTCCTGACCAGGCCTAATTTTGCAAATCTGACATATGTCACTTTATATGGTAATAGCTTTGGAACGCTTTTACTTATCCAAGCCATTCAGAGATTGCTTTCTGGTGACACATTGTACTTCATGATTTTATTTATTACTTAACATTCCCCATATGTCTACTTTATGTTGGCATCATTTTGTAAATGTCATTTTATTTTTTTAGGACGTTACAAGGCTTAGAATTTTAGAAGCAATTCCTAAAATGTTTACGAAAATTGCCAAAACCCACTTTTTAAGGACCAGTTCAGGTCTGAAGTCACTTTATGGGGCTTACATAGTTCAATACCCCACATAAATGACCTCATTGTATAAACTACACCCTCAAGTTACTTAAAACTGATTTTACAAACTTGTTAACCCTTTTTAGGTGTACCACAAGAAAATGGAGATCAAATTTCTAAATTTAACTTTTTTGGCAGTTCCAGTTATTTGGTGAGTTATTTCCATCAGTTATTGTGAGGCAAAACCAGGTGCGGATTAACCACCTCAAGTCCGCCCATAGGATATAAACGTTCTATAGGTGCATCTCTATCTCTGAATGGACGTTTCTGAACGTCCATTCAGAGATGGCAGCTGCACACTAATCGTGCAGCTGCAGAGCGGGTTGCCCGCTGTCAGTGACAGCAGGGTACCCCAGAGAGAAGGCAGGGACAGTTCCCAGGTGTCCCTGTCTTCTAGATCGCTGTATACACAGCGATATGCGCTTCCTGTCCCGACCCGGTGATCATGTGACCGCCGGGGGAGTGCAGGAGCTGTCGAGTCTTCTACAGACCTTGATTAGCCCTGCACTGATGCTGTACAGCACAGCAAAAAAAAAAGTAATTGTACATGTAAATTTAAGGGTTTTCCGAGATTCCTAAGTTGCTTACTTCATGTATATCTTCCCCATGCATTTAAAAAAAAAATATATGTTTTTTAAGTTTGGACTCTCCTGACCCGTTTTCACCATGTATACAAAGCCCTCTGGTTTCCAACCTGTATGTAGCACTTCCTGTTGCTGTATCCAACCAAACCCATGATGCACTTCTCCTTTCTCTACAACAGCTCCAGCACCGCCTCTAACAACGTCCAGCTAGTTTATAGCTCCTCCCACCAGCTAGTTAAATAGACACTTCCCTAACACTGCCCCTAACACCCAGCTAGTTTATAGCCCCTCCCAGCACTGGCGGATCCAGGGGCAATTGCCCCCCCCCCCACACGAGCTCGCGGCGCGGCCCTGCTCAGAAGTGGGGGGCGGCGGCAGGACACAGGGAGATGAGCGCTTCCATTGTGGAAGCGTTCATCTCCATAGTCATCTGTATCGCCGTCCTCAGGACAGCGATACAGATGCTTGTGCTGTGGGGCAGGGGAGGGAGAGGTGTGTCCCTTTCCCTTCCTCTGATAGGCACTAGGCCGGCAGCCTATCAGAGGCCAGCGCAGGCGGCGAGATGACGTCATCGCGCCGCCTGAGCCGTACAGCGCGAGACACAGGCCGGAAGAGTCCTGCATCGCATCGCTGACATGGAGGTAAGTGAAAGGAATCCATGTTTTTTTTTTATGTCAAAACCAATTCTGCTTTTTGCTGAAGTTTCGTTTCTCTGTTAGGAACTAACTCTGATTGCTGTGAAACTAATTGCTGTAAAGTTTCTATTCTCTGTAACCCGGAATTTTATCTCTTTGGCACTACTCCCGGACAATATTCCTAATATGGAAGTTCCGTTTTTGTTTCTCTTTTTCTGTCTGTAGAATGAAACGTGTTAATATGATAGGTTGAATACATAACTTACGATGATATGCTAATAAGGGGGGTAAAGCCAGGGCCGGCGCCACCACCCGGCAAACCCGGGCAAATGCCGGGGCCCCCTGCTCCTGGGGGGGGCCCACTGTGCCCGCTCACTTCTGCAGCTGTGTCCTGCCTGTTCTGAGTTCTGGGGCAGCTTACCCCAGCAATGCAGACAATTTTCGCCATGTGCACTGCTGGGGTGGGCGGCCCCAGGACTCAGAACAGGGTAGATGGAGTTGTTTCGGTAGATGATCGATCCTATGTTAGAATGTAGTTGTTAGAAGGAGTTCTGTGACATCACTGGTCACATGCTCCTTCATGGTCACATGACAAACCCTGATGGCAGCAGCAGCTTGTTGAAGGAGGAGGGGCTGTGCCTGCAAGATGCAGAGTGAGGTCGGATGTGCTGCTGGAGAACCAGAACTTGTGAGGGGCAGCATATGGAGCTTATATATCAGGGGGCAGGTGGAGCTGAGATATGAGGGGGGCAGGTGGAGCTGAGATATGAGGGGGGCAGGTGGAGCTGAGATATGGGGGGGGCAGGTGGAGCTGAGATATGAGGGGGGCAGGTGGAGCTGAGATATGGGGGGGGCAGGTGGAGCTGAGATATGAGGGGGGCAGGTGGAGCTGAGATATGAGGTGGGCAGGTGGAGCTGAGATATGAGGTGGGCAGGTGGAGCTGAGATATGAGGGGGGCAGGTGGAGCTGAGATATGGGGGGGGCAGGTGGAGCTGAGATATGAGGGGGGCAGGTGGAGCTGAGATATGAGGGGGCAGGTGGAGCTGAGATATGAGGGGGGCAGGTGGAGCTGAGATATGGGGGGGGGGCAGGTGGAGCTGAGATATGAGGGGGGCAGGTGGAGCTGAGATATGAGGGGGGCAGGTGGAGCTGAGATATGAGGGGGGGAGGTGGAGCTGAGATATGAGGGGGGCAGGTGGAGCTGAGATATGGGGGGGGGGCAGGTGAAGCTGAGATATGAGGGGGCAGGTGGAGCTGAGATATGAGGGGGGCAGGTGGAGCACTCAGGGGTAGTGGGGTTCAAGTGGAGTGGAATCTGGTGCAATTAAGGGGGTTTATCATACAGATCCAGGTGTATTCTGAGGGCCAGGATGTGTGTGTCAGTCTGTCCCTGTGTGTGTGTGTGTGTCAGTCTGTCCCTGTGTGTGTGTCTGTCAGTCTGTCCCTGTGTGTGTGTGTGTCAGTCTGTCCCTGTGTGTGTGTGTCTGTCCCTGTGTGTGTGTCTGTCCCTGTGTGTGTGTGTGTCTGTCCTTGTGTGTGTGTGTGTGTCTGTCCCTGTGTGTGTGTGTCTGTCCCTGTGTGTGTGTGTGTGTCTGTCCCTGTGTGTGTGTGTGTGTCTGTCCCTGTGTGTGTGTGTGTCTGTCCCTGTGTGTGTGTGTCTGTCCCTGTGTGTGTGTGTGTGTCTGTCCCTGTGTGTGTGTGTGTGTCTGTCCCTGTGTGTGTGTGTGTCTGTCCCTGTGTGTGTGTGTGTCTGTCCCTGTGTGTGTGTGTGTCTGTCCCTGTGTTTGTGTCACCATCACCATGCCCACAGTGTTCCCTTTGTCTTGACACAGCTGCATCAGGACATTCTGTGCGGGGTAAGATGAAGATGGAAGAGGAGGCAGCACCGCCAGCATGGAGTCTGTGGTAGAGGCACAGGGAGGCACACTAAGGACGCAGGTAACACTACTACATGATCTACACTAGTGTTATCTGTGGTTTACATAGGACTACAGGTAACACTATCACATTATCAGCACTAGTGTTATCTGTGGTTTTACATAGGACTGCAGGTAACACTACTACATTTTCTGTACTCAGATAGCCATGACTGTGTTATCTATGCTGTTACATAGGACTGCAGGTGATATCTACTGTATTATCTGTACTCAGAGAGTTACCACTGTGTAAGGGGGCCCACTGAGACTTTATCGCCCAAGGGCCCACATGATCCTGGAGCCGGCCCTGGGTAAAGCCCCCTCTATATAACCTGTATGCATTAAAAATAAACCTCAGAGTGTTCATTCAGTACATCACTGTTGTGTCTTTTATTACCTACTGAGTGAAGCGCTCTCCTGACGTCAGAAAAGGACTCAAACCAAGCCGATACTAGAAGTTTGGTGCCAGGGGTACCAAGTGGGACGTTGAGATTCCTATCAGTTTGGGGGCTCGTGTCCGGGGATTGAGAAGATCATCCTCAGGTTCGGTAAGAAAGACATCTGTTATTGTCCTGTGGCCGATCCGAGGGCCACGTCTCGATCTAGTAAGTAGAACCTACAACTTCTAGTATAATTACTGTATCAGGGATACAGGGAACAGACTCCGGGAGTCTGGGGGAGTGACCCGGGGACTCCGGGAGTCCGCCGTGAGAATCACTCAGAGAAAATATAGTGCGCACTAGATAATATTGTCTCAGGGAGACAAGGATGGAGCTTGGTTTGACTCTTTTAAAGTTGTTTTAAAGTATAAGATTATTAGAGTTGAGATAAGGATACTGATGTCCGGGTGGTAAGTGTACGGACTGAAGTTCACTATTTGCATAGAGTTTTAAGGACATTGCATTGTTGTTTTACTGTGTTGCAGAGGTCTGCAATACGCCCCACCCCCGGCTAGGAGTAATCCATTAACCCGGGGATAGGTGAACACAAGTGGCAGACCAAAGCAACAAATTATATGTTTGATGAAACTCTCTGATATTTTGTGATCAGACCTGAGTCCTTTGCCTAGTTGACAGGATTAATTTGTCGAATCCTTAACGCTTCAGTACAGCCAGTCCTAGGAAAGTAGCATCATTAAAATATCAGACGGAATGGGGTCACAAGGGTCTAAAACAAATTATCCCAAACCTGAGACGGGAGAAACATGCAAAGTTTATGTTGCACGGTGTAGTCCCACAAATTACTTCTTAGTTAACCAATGGGTCGATAATTTAGCTGGATGGACTGAGTTCATGCAAGCTGCTAGCCCCTTTTCCCAGGGACGGCGATAATAGCCCGTACTACATGGACATGATAAAGGGTCTTTGTCTGGGAGACAAAGAAGCATGGCCACATTTTGACCATGACCCGTCCTAGGATATGGATTACATGATACAAAGGGGTAGGGAATCCTGCAGAGTAAGTGATGTTATATGTGTAATATTATTATAGAAGACAAAAATTGTTCAATAATTTTCTTTCCCCAGCAGTGTAATATGAGAATCCAGCTTTTAACAAAAATTATTATATATGTACAACATTAACACCTGACATATAAAATGATTTGGGTTTAACAAAATGACCGTATGATTATAACATGTATATTGTTTTCTTATAAGAGTTGATTAATCACAGAGTGAAGATCAGAAAACATTGGAAAACAGCACAACAGCGACATATACTATCAGCAATTCTGGGTGTGGCTATCTGTTTCCCGGAAAGCTGTGTTTGTCTGTGCTGCAAGTTTTGGGAGGAAACAAAGACAATTGTGTGATTAGGTTGGAAGACAAATGATTCAGTGGAATGTGAATGGGTGTGGCTTTGAGTTGTAGTGGAGTTGAAAGTGTGAAAGAGCCCTAATGGATGCTTTTAGCAGAGCTGTGTGTGCAATTCAGTTTTTATGTGTAAGGGCGTGGTTATGAGCTGTTTTGTGAAGATGAGTACATGAAAATGTATATGACTGTGTATGGAGTGCGATATTTGTTTCATATAATATGCGCATTGAGAATTTTATTTTATTTTTCTTGGAAGTTTTTGGTTTTTATTGGTGCCAACAGCATTGATCAAGCTGTAAAAAATTTTATTATTGAAGTCAATGAAAAGTTTTTATGGGCCCTTTGTGTGTTTATGTCTGTATTGTCAGATCTGTTTGTTTCAATGTTTGCAGTTACGTGTTACATGTTAAGTGTTGTGCTTAACATCAGAGCTCTGTCCTCATGGGCAGCTGGGACACTAATGACAGACAGAAGGAGGACCACAGCGTCCGACTAAAAGGGGTGGTCTTAGATGACTGAGAGTAGGATTCATGGTAGATAGCAGTGCAACCTCAAGTGTGTTAAGTAAAGATTTGTTCATTAAGCTTGACTTACAAGTGTCAGCCAAAAATCAGGGCATAAGAGTACACTCAGATCTCATTCCAATCTCTACACCAGTGCCACTGATTCTTGCAAACATACAGAACCACCCAGAACTTAACAACATTAAACCTGCATTATGGTCTTCAAATAAATATGACACAGGATTCATAGATTGCACACCTTACAAAGCTACTGTGAAACCAGGTGTCATCTCAGTGTTCCAGAAACAATACCTACTGCCAAAAGAGAAACTCGATGGACTTAGGCCAATGATAAAAGAATTCCTACAAAAAGGGAATCCTGGAAGAGATGAATTCACCCTACAGCACGCCTGTAAATCCAGTGACAAAGGCAGATGGTACTACCCGCTTTGTACAGGATTTAAGGGCCATCAACAACATCATTGTGCTTAAAGCCCCTATTGTACCTGACATCACTCAATTACTATCTGCCATTCCAGCAGACGCTGTTTGGTTCAGTGTGATAGATGTGAAAAGGGATGTGCTGATTCACCTGTAGTGTACAGAATAGTCCTCCAAGCCATGTTAGAACCATGGTACCCCCCCCCCCCCAAGGTTCCATGTTGTTGCAATACGTGGATGATTTACTGTTGTGCAGTATGTCAGTGGAGGCCAACATTGAGGATGGTATAACACTGTTACAATGGTTGTTTGAATGTGGACACAAAGTGTCATTAGGGAAAATGCAATGGTGTAAACAGCAAGTCGAATACTTGGGGTTTGTCCTCACAAAGGGGGAAAGAAGGATCAGTCCAGGGAGAGTTCAGTCTGTAGCGGGCCTGGTCACCCCGCTCTCCAAGAAGGAAATGCTATCCTTCCTTGGAATGATAAACTACTGCAGACAATGGATCCCAGACTGTTCCTATTATGACAATATCTTGAGGCAGGCAACACTACAGGACAAACCTGATTTAATAAAATGGTCTTCAGAAATGTACAATGCATTTGATTATCTGAAATGTTCATTAATGTCAAGTCCAGGATTGGGCCTCCCTGACTACAAACTGCCCTTCCACATGTTTGCACAACAAAATTGTAAAACCATGGCGGGTGTACTGACACAAGAAAACGGAGGCAAGTTGCGTCCTTGTGTATTTTTCTCAAAGGTAATGCCCACCCCTGTTCAAGGGATGCCGGCATGTCTGTGTTCTCTTGCAGCCTGTGCTATGATAGTAGAGTTGGCAACTCCTTTCACAATGTGACGTTACACCATTTTTGCACACTACACATGATGTTGTAGGCCTACTCAAGGGCATCCACACTCAACACAGCAGGCAGCTGAGCTCATTGCACTCACTAGAGCATGTATTCTACATGCTGGCAGACCTGTCACCATCTATACTGATAGTAGATACGCACATGGGGTAGTGTGGGACCATGGTATGATTTGACAGAGGAGAGGATTCACGGCAGCAGATGGTAAGGATCATGTCTCACAGGGCAATGCGCTGGCAGATAAGGTGGCGAAACGAGTGGCCAAATGCAACCCCACAGGTCCATGTAACTATTGGGAGATGCCATATTTGGCACCTCCAACCCCTGAGATGTCACAAATGCTTAGTGATTTTCAAAGGTATGCCACTGAACAGGAACAGCAAGACTGGTGTTATCCAGTATTGCAGAAAAATCCTAAGACAGGATTAGTCTGAAAAGAGGGGGTAGGATATAACAGCATTGAGAATCCTTACAGATACTCATGGGAAGGCCTTTCCCCACACGCGCCAACAATAGTGCAGGAAGGAGACCTTGATTTTATAAGGGAAGAATATGTCACCAAATTGATACAGGTACTTAATAAAACTGAGGAAAAAGTTGCTTGTAAGTCTCCATCTCTTCCACAGGAACCCACCCACCCATACAGGGTGGGGGATGAGATAGTGATCAAAACACTGAAGAAAGGAAAAGGTGACTTCGCATATGGCCCACCCACTACCTTGGTCGCAGTAACCAGAACAGCCGTGCTGACTGAACAGTCTCCAACTTGGATCCACGCCACCCGAGTGAAGCTTGTGAGAACAAGAGAGGAGGCAGGAACGGAGGCAGACAGCCTTGGCCTTGAAGAAGGACAAGAGGTACTAACGGGGGCAGACAGCCCTGACCTCCAACAATGCCCAGAGGTACTAACGGGGGCAGACAGCCCTGACCTCCAACATGATGAGCTCCTCACTCTTTTCTGGAAAATGGTTGAATGTACTGACTAAGATTGCTTAAATAATCTTGTTGATTTTAGCAATTAACAGTATGGGAGAAGTAGCCGCAACTAGCAAGGGCGGCATCATCACCTTTTGGTATAATTCATCTAACACTCACGTAGCTACCTACACCTTTTGTCTTTGTGATATATTGAAAACATGTTCATATTATAACTATTGTTCCAACGACTATGTAGAAGGACAGGCCTATATATGTGTAACAGACTCATACTGGGGAAAAGGTTGTGGATACTGGGGATCAGTGGGATGGAATACAGGGACAGAATGGGGATATAAACCAGAAAGCGCCCTCAAAAGGAGGGATAAAAATTCTAAGTCCCTTTTGACTAGAATGACACTCCTTGAGAGAGGGACGTGTTATGTGGACACCTCCTCATTGAATTATTGCAAAAAAAGGTCAGCGGAAATGAAAATTGTATTGACAATAGAAAACCCTGGTAAATATGATGAAGGAGATTATTGTATTGGGATGGTACTTCCATAAAATGTGGGGAGCTGCGACTTCCCGGGTAACACAAATGTTCAGACTTAGAGATATGTATAAGTCTAAGGAATACCAACCCATCACAGGTGTCTCCAAAAACCCCACATATAGTTTCTCTAAAAAACCTAAGGGCCATATCTGATCCCACATATGAGGATACTTTGGCCATGGAGACGGGTTTTTCTGATGTTAATTTGTGGCTGGAGTGGATGAAGTATAGTGCAGCCTCTGTGAATAAAAGTAACTGTTACATATGCGGTGCTGCCAAGCCACACCTAGGTACCGTACCCCTAGTGTTACCAGAAAGTGTTGAAGAATGTTTTTTGACTCTTTTTGTTAATATGTCTTATAACCACAGTGCATGTACAGAATGGAAATCAAAATACCCTCTGTTGTTAAAAATCCTCGCCCTGGGGTAGGTATCCAGGTATATCCAGGTAACTACACATGTAACAAAGGGAGTACACATGGGAGGAATGTACAGAATTTCACCAAAGGTTATTGTCACAAATACAGCAATCTGAACATATCCCTCACTCAGAACCAAGTGTACTCCATAGGAGATATGTACTGGATCTGTGGAGATGGAAAAATAAGATCCAGACTGGAAGGTGCCTGGAAAGGTGAATGTGCGCTTGCCAAAGTTATAATGAACATGCACATTTTTACTGAATCAGATATTATAGAAAAAGGGGTGCTAAAGATAAACAAAAGAAGCAGCCCCCTTTCAAGTTTTGATCCCCATGTGTATATAGATGCAATAGGTGTTCCAAGAGGGGTCCCAGATGAGTTCAAAGCTAGAGATCAAGTAGCCGCCGGATTTGAATCAATATTTCCGATCATTACTGTGAATAAAAATGTGGATTGGATAAATTACATATACTACAATCAGCAAAGGTTTGTAAACTATACCAGAGATGCATTACAAGGGGTAGCAGAAGAACTACAAGCAGACTCAATCATGACATTCCAGGATCGAATGGTTTTGGATATGATTCTTGCAGAGAAGGGCGGAGTGTGCCGAGTATTGATTGATCCAACCTCCTGCTGCACATACATACCAAATAATACTGGTCCCACTGGTAAGGTCACAATAGCTATAAAAAAGCTTGAAGATCTGTCAGTAGAACTGAAAAAGAACTCAGGTATAAATAATCCATGGGATCAATACTTTGGGTGGTTCACAAATTGGAAACAAGGTCTCATGCAACTAGGGATTGTCATACTAATAGTAATTGTAGTAATAGGTGTAGTAGTATTATGTGTTATTCCTTGTGTGAGACGAATGCTAGAAAAAGGGCTCTCTAATATGTCATTATATCAGACTACTGTACCCCAGGAGGATCGAAGCCCAGATGGGTATAAGAATTACCTAATATCATATAGAGAGAAAAAGGACAAGAAAGGAAAGAACCATGTAGTGTGATACACTAAAGGTTCTTAAGAGGGGATTTGAAAGGAATCCATGTTTTTTTTTTATGTCAAAACCAATTCTGCTTTTTGCTGAAGTTTCGTTTCTCTGTTAGGAACTAACTCTGATTGCTGTGAAACTAATTGCTGTAAAGTTTCTATTCTCTGTACCCCGGAATTTTATCTCTTTGGCACTACTCCCGGACAATATTCCTAATATGGAAGTTCCGTTTTTGTTTCTCTTTTTCTGTCTGTAGAATGAAACGTGTTAATATGATAGGTTGAATACATAACTTACGATGATATGCTAATAAGGGGGGTAAAGCCCCCTCTATATAACCTGTATGCATTAAAAATAAACCTCAGAGTGTTCATTCAGTACATCACTGTTGTGTCTTTTATTACCTACTGAGTGAAGCGCTCTCCTGACGTCAGAAAAGGACTCAAACCAAGCCGATACTAGAAGTTTGGTGCCAGGGGTACCAAGTGGGACGTTGAGATTCCTATCAGTAAGTATAAGTGTTTTTTATTTATTTATATATACAATACTTTTACTGGCACATGGGGGGGGCTGTTATTACTGGCACATTGGGGGGGAGCTGTTATTACTGGCACATGGGGGTCTGTTATTACTGGCACATGATGGGGGGGCTGTTATTACTGGCACATTGGGGGGGCTGTTATTACTGGCACATGATGGGGGGCTGTTATTACTGGCACATGATGGGGGGCTGTTATTACTGGCGCATGATGGGGGGCTGTTATTACTGGCACGATGGGGGGGCCATTATTACTGGCACATTGGGGGGGCTGTTATTACTGGCACATTGGGGTGGCTGTTATTACTGGCACATTGGGGTGGCTGTTATTACTGGCACATGGGGGGGCTGTTATTACTGGCACATGATGGGGGCTGTTATTACTGGCACATGATGGGGGGAGTGCTTTTATTATTGGCACATGATGGAGGAGTGCTTTTATTACTGGCACATGATGGGGGGAGTGCTTTTATTACTGGCACCACATGATGAGGGGAGTGCTTTTATTACTGCCACATGATGGGGGGGAGTGCTTTTATTACTGGCACATGATGGGGGGGCTCTTGTTACTGGCACATGATGGGGGGCTCTTATTATTGGCACATGATGGGGTGGCTCTTATTACTGGCACATGACGGGGGGAGTGCTTTTATTACTGGCACATGATGGGGGAGTGCTTTTATTACTGGCACATGATGGGGGAGTGCTTTTATTACTGGCACATGATGGGGGAGTGCTTTTATTACTGGCACCACATGATGAGGGGAATGCTTTTATTATTGGCACATGATGGGGGGAGTGCTTTTATTACTGGCACATGATAGGGGGGTCTCTTGTTACTGGCACATGATGGGGGGCTCTTATTACTGCCACATAATCGGGGGGGCTCTTATTACTGGCACATGATGGGGGAGTGATTTTATTACTGGCACATGATGGGGGGTGCTTTTATTACTGGCACATGAATAGGGAGCTCTTATTACTGGCACATTATTGGGGGCACTTATTACTGGCACATTATTGGGGGCACTATAGGGGCATCTACTGAGGCCACAAAGAAGGGGTTATTTTATATGGGGGGGCTCTGCACAGTATAATTGTATACTGGGACACACGTGGGTACTATGGGGAAGGGGGGAGAGGAGTACTATGGGGTCATCTACGGGGGGGCACTAAGAAGGGGTATTTTATACTTGCAAATTATGGGGGACACTGAGGGCATCTACTGGGGCATTTTATACTGGTACATTATGGGGGGCACTAGGAGGAAGGGGGAGAGTAGCACTATGGGGGCATTTACTGGGGGCACTATATAGGGGTATTTTATACTGTCACATTATGGGGGTACTATGGGGACATTACCTCAACTGGGGGCATTACAAGGGGGTATTTATTGCACTGTCACATTATAAGGAGAAATATTTCTACTGGGGGGGCATTATGGTGGGCTTTATTATTTCCACATGGTATGACCCCCTAGTAGCAGCACGATCCTCTCCCTGCTCTGCTATTCCTCTGCCCCTTCTCCAAATACTTATTATGAAATCTTTCTCATTAGGATAAAACACAACATCAGCTCCACCGAGCCCCCCAGCCAAAGTGTTGAAGTGATGTCCGAGATACCCCAGGGCCAACCAAGTAATTGTTTTCATGTGCAATATGTTTGTTATACACATATAGCATACACTGCGCCACACAATATACAGTATACCTCTACACTGTGTAGTCTGTTCTATAAGCACCATTGTTTTGTGGCGGTGGACAGAAAATAATCTGGAAGTGCCCCTCCCGAGACCAGGCTCTGGATCCACCACTGCCTCCCAGTAGCTATTTACATAGACACTGCCCTATCACTGCCCTTAACCCCCAGCTAGTTTATAGCCCCTCCCACCAGTTACATAGACACTCCCCTATCACTGCCCCTGTATGGACATAACATCACAGGAAATAAGAAAGAGCTGCATGGACACTGTCATGTGACCACAGCTCCCAGCTAGTTTATAGCTCCTCCCACCAGCTAGTTACATAGACACTCCCCTATCACTGCCCCTAACCCCCAGCTAGTTTATAACTCCTCCCACCAGTTACATAGACACTCCCCTTTCACTGTCCCTGTATGGACATAACATCACAGGAAATAAGAAAGAGCTGCATGGACACGGTCATGTGACCACAGCCCAGAACGGAAAATAGGAGCAATAAAGCAGGGGCATAACTTACTAGGGGTACTGTGGGGCATTATTATTATTATTGAGCACAATATGGAGGGCACTGCTAATAATTGGGGCACTCTTAGGGAACAATATCACTATTGGGGCACTATTACTAATAAGGGCACTCTGGGAGAGAACTATTATTACTGGTAGGACTTTGGGGAGCATTATTACCATGTGGGGTACTGTGAATGGCACTATTTTTGCAGTACAGGGTACAGTATTGGGGGAAGCAGTAGGGCGACACTGTTGGGGAACCAGGATAGGGAGTTTGTGTTGAGAAGATGGGGAGGATGATGGGAAAATGAGGAACCTAAGATGTGTGCGTGGCAAACTCTGCAAAGATGAGACGTGGCTGAAAGAAGTCATGGCATCTGGTCTGAATGGAGAAGATGAGGAAAGAGAACATCTACATCAGAGACATCACTGGATGTAAGAGGTATGTGGTGCTGTATTCTCCTGTATCTATTATTTTACGCACTTATATAACGCTAATATATTCCGCAGCACATTACAGACATTAGCATCCAACTGTCCCCAATGGGGCTCACAATCTAAGGTCCCTATCAGTATGTCTTTGGAGTGTGGGAGGAAACCGGAGAACCCGGAGGAAACCCATTAAGTTAAGTTATTTATTAAGGGTTATTTATTAAGGGGTAGAGTGAGCATTGTGACACCACAGGTATTTTCCAAAAATTAATGTGCAGCGGACCATGCAAAATGAAAAGTGCAAGTTTTCCACAGATATGGCATTTAAGTGCCCAGTATATTGCCACATCACACCCCTTAAATTGTTAGGTGGGCTCTACTGCATACTGAAATGCCATAAATGTGTACATAAACTGCTGGTTGGTTGCGCTGCAGGGTTCAGAAGGGAAAGACCACCTTTTGGCTTTTGCAGCGCACATTTTGAGGGATTGGCTTTCGGGCACCATGTTGTTTTCAAACAGCTTCTGAGGTAGTAGTACAGCTATTTTCTGACAACCATACGTTTTTTATTTTTCTCTTTACAGAGCTGTACAGGGGCTTAATTTTTGCAGGATGAGTTGCCATTATTATTGGTAATATTTTGGTGTGCATACGACTTTTTTTAATTTTTTTATTTGGGTTTTTGGGAAGCAGGATAAAGAAAAGGCAGCAATTCTGCTACTGCTTTTTGGGTTTTGTTGTTGTGGCGTGCGCTGTGTGGGAAAAATGACATATCTTTATTCTGCTGGTCAATATGATTAGGATACCATTTTATATAGTTTTTTTTAGGTTTTGCTACTCTTTTCACACAATTTTCTACACAATTAAAGCATTTTTTTAATCATATTTTTGTATCTCCATATTCTGAGAGCCATATTTGTTTTATTTTTCTTGTGTGAGGGGTTGTTTTTTGTGGCATGAGTTGACATGTTTATTGGTACAATTTAGGGGTGAATAATATTTTTTTTAACATCTTGATATGTTTTTTGTAGGGCAAGATGACCAAAAAGTGGCTGTATTTGCATATTTTTTTAATTTTATTTTTTACAGTGTTCACAGGACATGTGATCATATGGTATTTTAACAGAGCCGGATGTTATGGACACTGCAATTCTAATTACGTACATCTCCAGGGAGGAGGAGTGAATACAGCGCTCACAGATCTTCACCCCCCCAGCCTCCTGCAGACTAGTGAACATTTTCATAATGGAAGGGCTCACTAGTATGCACTTTATAAGACGTTTGCGTCTTATAAAGTTAAAAATACAGTAATTGGCAGTGCACCACTGTGACCCCTATAGCTACGCCACTGAATTCATATAGGGCATACAGTAAGTCAGATCTGATCTTATGATATTGTGTATATAATATTATACACTGATGGCATGATTTCCCTGCTCTACATGACTGCATATATGGCTGTTACGTTATATTTGACACATAGGGGCATTGCTATAAAAGGGCATAAGTTACAGACATATTAGGGGACTATAGCCTAATGACCCCCTTCCGTCACACATGAGGGCAGCAGTACTATAAATAGCAAGCGACGATTGAAGGGCATTAGTATTATAATAAGGTACATCTCTGTTAACCTGGGAGAGCCCTTCAGAGGGGGACACTTGCACAGCAAGTGGCAGCAAAAATGGGAGTGGCTATTTTGAGGGGCATGGTTTGCATAATAGGGAGTGGTTAATCTTCTATTTAAAATACAATAGTAGTGGTGCCATTCCAAGCACATAATTACATAAATACAGCACCAGAACCAAGCACAGTACATAAATTCTGCACCAGAAACAGGCATAGTACATAAATACAATGCCAAAACCAAGCACAGAACATAAATTCTGCACCAGAACCAGGCATAGTACATAAATACAATGCCAAAACCAAGCACAGTACATAAATTCTGCACCAGAACCAGGCATAGTACATAAATACAATGCCAAAACCAAGCTCATTACATAAATACAGCACTAGGACCAGGCTCAGTAAATATACATAACACCGGAACCAAGCACAATACATAAATACAACACAAAAAACTAATTTATTACATTAATACAGCACCAGGACCATGCTCAGTAAATATATGTTGCACTAGAACCAATCATGGAACATAAATATAGCATCAGAACCCCTCTCTTTCCATAAATACTGCACCAGAACCAAGCTTACAACATTAATACAACACTAGAACCAAGCTCATTACTTAAATGCAGCACCAGAACCAAGTATGGTAAATATATAGAGCACCATTACTAAACTCATTACATAACTACAGCACTAGCACTAAGCACAGGGGCAGCATAGTGGCTCAGTGGTTGGCAATGGTCCCTTGCAGTGCTGGGATCCTAGGTTTGAATCCAACCAAGAACATCTACATGGAGTTTGTATGTTCTCCCCGTGTTTGTGTGGGTTTCCTCCTACACTCCGAAGACATTCTGATAGGAAACATACATTATATGAGCTCCATTGGGTACAGAAAGTGATGAAAATGTATGCAAAGGCTTATGTGGCAAGGCTGCAGCTGTAAAATATGTATATACATCTGTAGCCTTGCCACATAAGTTAGGATACAGCTTGAAACTACAGCTCCCAGTATGGACTGCACAGTTGTAAAGGTATGCTGGGATTTGTTATTTCACAAAAGAGAATGCTAACACCCATCATCACACAGTAGACTATATGTAAGATACTACAGCAGTGAACAAATTCAGTCAGTGGCAGAATAAACATTTAGGAACTTACAGGTGAGGAATACTCTGGGGTTATTCTCTTTCCTTTTATATCCATTCAGTTCAGACCACCATGATGACATCTCCCAACCACAACTTGTCTCCGCAGAGTTTGTCGCACAGATATCTTCAGCTTCATCACTTTATCAACACATCTGTACCCTATATACTAACACAAACACCTCTTAGTGCAACATGTTGTGCCCTGAATATAACAGCAGCATAAACTGTGCCTCTGAATATAATCATGTCACATACCATGCCCCCTGAAAACTCACATAGTGTCCCTAGTGGTAGTGCCCCTATAGATAGTACTACACACTCTGTGTTCCCTACAGATAGTGGCACAAACTCTGTGCCAACTGTATATAGTGACAAGTTTTTATATAGCAGCTCATTGCTCTGTGCCTCCTTTGTTTAGGGCTAGGATCAGTCCCCTCTTTATATGGCATCCCCTGCTCTATATGCCCTGTATATAGTGCCAGACTCTGTGCTCCCTTTATATAATGCCAAGATCTGTGTCCCCTATACTGCCTCTTGCCCTGTGCCCCCTATAATGCCCCTTACTCCATGCCCCTATAGTGCCCCTCGCTGTGTGCATTATATAGTGCCAGACTTTGTGCTCCCTTTATATAGTTCCAGACTCTGTTCACCTTTTATATAATGCCAAGATCTGTGCCCCCCTATAATGCACCTTACTCCATGCCCCTATAGTGCCCCTCGCTGTTTGCATTATATAGTTCTAGACTCTGTGCATCCTTTATATAATGCAAAGATCTGTGCCCCCTATAGTGCTTCCTGCTTTGTCCCCCCTATAGTGCCCCTTTCTCTGTGCCCTCAGTAGTGCTTTTTGCTATCTGCCCCCTATATTGCCTCATGCTCTGTGCCCCTTTGCCCCCATGTAGACATCTATTTGTTCCTGATGCCACAATGTCATCCAACAATGCAGACATGGCCCTCTTTTGGGCAGGTATGCTCCTGCAGAACATCACAGGCGGCCTAGTGATATCATCACACCCTCTGCATCACAAAAAAGCGCTGAATGGCAGATCAGGGACCTAATGGTTCCCTTGTCGTGCCAGCGCTAAAGCTGGTCAATCATATCTTCTTTGGATGCAGATACAAATGAGTGCAGGGGGGGGCCTATAAATGGACAAATGGACCTGGTGCCCAGGAGAGGGGGCCCAAAACCCGGGTGACTCTTCATAAAATAAAGAGAGTTGACAGCTCTGTATTCGATATACCGGTAGCTAGTTACTTGTCAGATTAAAGGCCTCCATATGCATTAGTATATTGTCAGGAAAACCAACCAAAAACCGTGGAATCAGCTGACAGTCTAATGTGTGTGGGGAACCCCCAACTACCTCCCGACAGATGATGTAGGGGGAGAGAAGGATCGGGGAAATTAATATCTTCACCCAATCCTTTTCTGGTAACGGTTCTTCCCTGATGGAATATAGATACATGCTAGGCCGAACTGAACATGTATGGGGGAGTCGGGAGATAGAGCTATCGGCTGACCAAGCATTCTGCCCACAGCTACTGAATGTGTATATGGCCCTTATTCGAGCACTAGAAGTGATCTTACATGACCCTTCGTGTTGCCAGTGGCTAAGTCATTTGGTTTTTATGTCTACATTATACAGTATATTTCTTAACTAAACACTTGTGGTTATCTCCTTCTGGAGTATGGGAAGTTTTAACATGTTTAAAAAAAAAAATCTCCTATAGGAAATATACAGACATAGCAGGATCAATACAGATCTTCCAATTTTTAGAATAGAAATATGCATAAAATAGAAAAGCAAGGATCTGTTTCTGACTGGAATATAAAGGACACTGTTGCTGAAATGTGGGTGTCTCACTATTCTTGAAGATGAAAAATGACAATGTTCCTTATCAACTCTATATTTTAGTCTCCTGAATCCGAGAGTCTTCCCGCAGGAAATTGAAACCACATGAAAGATGATGAAAAACGAAGCTGGATCTCAACACAAGGCCATATGAGATGACCTCATACCCTAAATATACAAGGAGCCATTAATCTAGGAAGGAAGGTAGGACAGGACTTCTTCACTTGACCCAGGTGAGATGTCATAGGTTCACCATGTTTATTTTTTGAGTTAGGTTAATATTAGCATTTTAAAGGTAGGCTCCCACTTATATGGTGGTTGTGCAAAAGCAAATTCAAAGCTAGGGGATGAAATCAGGTGGGGCATGTGCTCTGTATTTCAGTGGTGGTAATGGGGAGAATAAATATATTGGCTTTAACCAGTAGATATACAATAAGGATAACGGAGAATTTTTGCAGCTGGTGAAGAAAAGCCTATTTACGCTTTTGAAGTGTGGGGCACTTCTGATTTTCCTAAAAAACAAAAACAAAACATTAAATAAATAATAATTTTATACTGTGGTATAGAAATTTCACAACTGTTGTAATGTCAGGTGTTGCTCACCACTGGTCCATACTGAGGACAATGAAAGTTGGGTTTTGTATGGGACCTGTATACAGGGAGTGCAGAATTATTAGGCAAGTTGTATTTTTGAGGATTAATTTTATTATTGAACAACAACCATGTTCTCAATGAACCCAAAAAACTCATTAATATCAAAGCTGAATATTTTTGGAAGTAGTTTTTAGTTTGTTTTTAGTTTTAGCTATTTTAGGGGGATATCTGTGTGTGCAGGTGACTATTACTGTGCATAATTATTAGGCAACTTAACAAAAAACAAATATATACCCATTTCAATTATTTATTTTTACCAGTGAAACCAATATAACATCTCAATATTCACAAATATACATTTCTGACATTCAAAAACAAAACAAAAACAAATCAGTGACCAATATAGCCACCTTTCTTTGCAAGGACACTCAAAAGCCTGCCATCCATGGATTCTGTCAGTGTTTTGATCTGTTCACCATCAACATTGCTGCAGCAGCAACCACAGCCTCCCAGACACTGTTCAGAGAGGTGTACTGTTTTCCCTCCTTGTAAATCTCACATTTGATGATGGACCACAGGTTCTCAATGGGGTTCAGATCAGGTGAACAAGGAGGCCATGTCATTAGATTTTCTTCTTTTATACCCTTTCTTGCCAGCCACGCTGTGGAGTACTTGGACGTGTGTGATGGAGCATTGTCCTGCATGAAAATCATGTTTTTCTTGAAGGATGCAGACTTCTTCCTGTACCACTGCTTGAAGAAGGTGTCTTCCAGAAACTGGCAGTAGGACTGGGAGTTGAGCTTGACTCCATCCTCAACCCGAAAAGGCCCCACAAGCTCATCTTTGATGATACCAGCCCAAACCAGTACTCCACCTCCACCTTGCTGGCGTCTGAGTTGGACTGGAGCTCTCTGCCCTTTACCAATCCAGCCACGGGCCCATCCATCTGGCCCATCAAGACTCACTCTCATTTCATCAGTCCATAAAACCTTAGAAAAATCAGTCTTGAGATATTTCTTGGCCCAGTCTTGACGTTTCAGCTTGTGTGTCTTGTTCAGTGGTGGTCGTCTTTCAGCCTTTCTTACCTTGGCCATGTCTCTGAGTATTGCACACCTTGTGCTTTTGGGCACTCCAGTGATGTTGCAGCTCTGAAATATGGCCAAACTGGTGGCAAGTGGCATCTTGGCAGCTGCACGCTTGACTTTTCTCAGTTCATGGGCAGTTATTTTGCACCTTGGTTTTTCCACACGCTTCTTGCGACCCTGTTGACTATTTTGAATGAAACGCTTGATTGTTCGATGATCACGCTTCAGAAGCTTTGCAATTTTAAGAGTGCTGCATCCCTCTGCAAGATATCTCATTATTTTTGACTTTTCTGAGCCTGTCAAGTCCTTCTTTTGACCCATTTTGCCAAAGGAAAGGAAGTTGCCTAATAATTATGCACACCTAATATAGGGTGTTGATGTCATTAGACCACACCCCTTCTCATTACAGAGATGCACATCACCTAATATGCTTAATTGGTAGTAGGCTTTCGAGCCTATACAGCTTGGAGTAAGACAACATGCATAAAGAGGATGATGTGGTCAAAATACTCATTTGCCTAATAATTCTGCACGCAGTGTATACACGATACTGTAAAGTGGTGGGACTGGCTGAGGATGTCATAGGAAATGTCGCAGATAACAGACTTGCAAAATAAGAATGCTGTAATTATCATTGCAAGACTCTTTAAGGGTACAAATGAACACCTCAATAACATAATAAACAACACTTGCTCTAGTATATTGCTCCTTCAATAGTCTGTGTACCCAATTAGAACAACTCAGTTTCTTAGTCTTAGCTAATCATATCGTTGGTACACCAGGTGCCTCCTGCTTTTTGCTGAACTCCTCTGCAGAAATGTGTCACCTGTAGCTTTGTTGTTTCTCATGTTGACTAGACACTCCCTGCAGTCTCTGGCTTTCTGATCTGCTTTACTAAACTGACTGATCTGGCGATGAGGCAAGCGACATGCAGGCTTCACTGTTCTGCTTATTTAAGAACCACTTTCTCTCATGTAGTGCCTTATAAGAAATGCCTTTGAAATAATATATTAGGGTGACAACATGCTGTTATAATGCGCACATCCTATATTTACTGTACATTCCCCTAATCTGCTGAGCCATGTGACTGCAATGTAGTTTTGATTGCAGAACTGAATAATTGCTATAATTTTTAACAAGCGTTTGGTCGGCAGGTGATATGCCATAATTGTGCCTGTGAATAGAGAGGATGCTGCACATATGCAGCTTTCTCCATCCACTGCTATGGGACTTTTCAGAAGTCCTACAGCAGTGAATGGCAAAAGCTCTGCATACACATTGCCCTCTCCATTCACAACAAGGCCCCGTTCTTGAGAAAGGAGCAGGTCTCAGAGGTGGGACCTGCATCTATTGGACATTTATGACATTTTCTGTCAATATGCCATGTCTGGATGGGACAAACCCTTTAACTTGAGTGTTGATAATGTATATATCATAACTAAGTAAGATTGCCATTGAAGGGGTTGCCTCAGAACAAATATTGAGACATCAGTGTCCAATTGGTGGGGGTCCAACCACTGTGACCCCTGCCAAGTGGCAGTTGCTCTGATATACAGTAGGTCAGCCTTTTTGGAGATTGATTGCTTATCGTAGAGACATAGCATTATGTAGCATAGTACTGAGACAACTCCTTTAACTCTCTTCATATTTTCGATCTGTAGAATATGTGTATTTTCTGAGAAAAACAGCAGATGATGCCATCAGAGGAAAGTCTGAAATTCCCAACAAGCCTAAAGGAGCAAATGGTAACCATGTTTGTTGTCACCCAGTTTTCCAAAAAGCAGACAAATATTGCGGATCTCTGATACTTTAGTATTATTATTTGAAAGCGCCATTAATTCCATGGCGCTGTACATCTAAGAGGTGGCATACATACCTAATCTAAAACAACAAAGGTCCAATGAGTATGAACTCAGTAACAGACTGGTACAGAGGGGGAAAGGACCCTGTCTGCGAGAGCTTGTAATCTACAAGGAAAAGTGAAAAGGCAAAGTAGGTTATGGTAAAAGGGTAAAACTTAGAGGGGATGTGCCACAAAAAATATTCTACATTTTTCCAACATGCACCTGGATCTAAATACTTTTATAATTGCATGTAATTCAAAATTTAGTATAGCCACTGAGGTATTCAATAAAATGTATCTGTATAGTGCCACCTGCTGTTTGTTCTTTTCCTTATCTCTCCATCTATGTCACTGAGGTGGTCGCGCATGCTCAGTTTACTTTTGTAGTTTTGCATTTTTAGTGCCATTTGAACACCTATGTTATTTGCAGCATTTTAGTAGTAAAAACACCAGCTCTATGAGGGAGATAAATCAAGGCTGGCGGATCCATCCGCCATTCTTGATTTCCCTGCGCTTGCGTGAGATGCGCCTGATTTGTTAAGAGGCAGAAGTCTCTTAGCAAATCAGGCGCATCTCTGCCCTGCTGTGCGCCAGAAAGTGAAGTCTACGCGAGCTACAGGCTATAACTTCTGCCACTTTTCTGGTGAAAGTTATAGTAAATGCGGCGGGCGAGGCGAAGAAAAGTGTAGAGAACCATAAAAAAGCACACATTAAGGTGCAAAGATCCCATGCGCCTTAATTTGCGACTTTTTTACACCACAATTGTGGCGTAGAAACAATGATAAATGTCCCCCTATATGTTAGTAAAAGGTCTATAGAAAATATCGAACGCAAGACACACAAGTGCTTTTTTGTTCTTGGCATTTTGTTCATTAGGTTGAGTTTTATATCTTTCGGGAATAAAAAAAAGAAAAAACACAGCATGCTGGAGCTCTGGCCTAGACTTACTAATCTAAACAGGTTGTCTAGACATGCACCAGATCACGGCAGCTCAGGTACAGGGATGGAAACTTCTCTGACTCTATACCAACTATTGGTTGGCTAAGGGTCCATTCACATGTCCGTAGTGTATTGCGGATCTGCAATACATCCGGCCGGGACCCCCATAGAAATGCCTATTCTTATCCGTAATTGCAGACAAGAATAGGACATGTTCTATTTTTTTCCGGAGCTGCGAACCGGAAGATCGGGGGAGCGCTACGGAAATGCGGATGCGGAGAGCATATAGTGTGCTCGCCGCATCCATTCCTGCCCTATTGAGAATAAATGGGTCCGCACCCGTTCCACAAAATTGCGGAACGGATACGGACGTGTGAATGGAGTCTAAGGCCTCTTTCCCATGACCATATGGCTTTTTCAGTGTTTTGCGGTCCGTTTTTCACTGATCCGCTGTTCCATTTTTTGTTTCAGTTGTGTTTCTGTTTCTGTTCTGTTTTTCTGTTCCGTTTTTCCGTATGGCATATACAGTATACAGTAATTACATTACAAAATTGGGCTGGGCATAACATTTTCAATAGATGGTTCCACAAAAACGGAACGGATATAGAAGATATACGGATGCCTTTCCGTATGTGTTCCGTTTTTTTTGCGGACCCATTGACTTGAATGGAGCCACGGAACGTGATTTGCGGGCAATAATAGAACATGTTCTATCTTTCAACGGAACGGAGAAATGGAAATACGGAAACGTAATGCATACGGAGTACATTCAGTTTTTTTTGCGGAACCATTGAAATGAATGGTTCCGTATACGGACCGTATACGGAACGCAAAAAATGGCCCGTAAACAAAAAAAAAAAATGGTCGTGTGAAAGAGGCCTTATTGAGAAAGAGTCTTAAGCCAGAATTGTGCAAAAATCTTTACGCAAAATGGCGCATCTTAAGCCACACCCCTTTCTTCTGTTAAGCCCAGCCCATTTTGAGCATGTGTAGAAACACTAGATAAACCAAATTTCACCATTTTGCCCCACTTTTTTTTAGACAGATCTTTGGTACTGATACATTAGAAAGTCTGGGCCATTAAAAACACCACAAAAACTACAGCAAAACACGCAGGTGACAAAAAAAGCAGTTGTTATGCCACAAAAATCTGAGCCAAATGCGTGTGTGGCACCTTTTATAGAGGTTTCTAGTCTAGTTTTCTAGACACTTCCAGGAGAACAGCTGGTCATACAGTCTTTAGAAGGCATTTAATCTAATCTAAGAGGATTCTTGTAAACTGGTGTGGCTAAGAGACACTCTGTATGACATGTTCTTGCTGGGCAAACTGATGTAGGAAGTCATATCAGTTATTCTACGGTATATAAAAAGTAAACAGTATTATGGAAGTATTTAGAGATGAGCAAATTTCATGTTATGAAATTCGTTCACGCTTCGTTTGGTGGTAAAAGCAGAATTGTGTTATGGATTCCGTTACCACGGACCATAACGCAATTCTATGCATAACGGAATGCCTTTAGAGGACTCCCCTGCATAACAGAAACGGGACGGATCCGTAATGAAGGCCATAGACTTCTATTATGACGGAATGAATAACGGAATGCCTCTAAAGGCATTTCGTTATGCATTCCGTCATGGAATTGGGTTATGGTCCGTGGTAACGGAATCCATAACGCACTTCTGCTTTTACCACCAAACGAAGCGTGAACGAATTTCAAAATATGAAATTCGCTCATCTCTAGAAGTATTACATCATTTTTTCCTTTTCATTATTCATCATTGTAAGGCTACGTGCACACGAACGTTGTTTGTTTCCGTGACCGTTCCATTTTTTTTGCGGATAGTATGCAAACCCATTCATTTCAATGGGTCCGCATCAGTATGTCCGCATTTCAATGGGTCCGCACCGTGTGCTGTCCGCATCAGTATGTCCGTTCCGTAGCCCCGCCAAAAAAATAGAACATGTCCTATTCTTGCCCGTTTTAGGCATTGTTACAATGGATCCGCAAAAAAAAAAAAAAATGGATGGCATGCGGTTTTTTTTTGGGCGAATCCGCAATTTGCGGACCGCTAAACACATACGGTCGGTCGTGTGCATGTAGCCTAAGGCTCAGAACATGTTTTTATTTTTTGGGTCCACATAGCTCGGAGATGCATGTTTGTGAATTTATTCCACTGGATGATGTGCGTCAAGTGATAGCAAATATTTGTTTATTACTTGTTGCAAAATATTTCATATTTACCCCTTCATTCCAATGATAATAGTTTACACTTTTAAAACTTCAAACTTTTAAACTTTTGCACAGTACTATGTGTGTGTGTATATTACTGTGACGCAGGTGGTGATTAATGTGCACTGTTGCTTTAAAGCCTTGGCACACAGATCATATGTGGGAGCATGAAAAACAAATTGGTCTCACTGATGCCCTGTTGAGTACCAGAGATGATATAACAAGAATGCTAAGTGCACCTTATGGCAGTAGTGGCTAGATAGATGCACACTGAAGTCACTCAACATTCAAATACATACAGGCTAGTAAAATTAGTATTGGTGGGCGAGAGTCAACATGTAAGGGGGGCTCTGGACAAGAAGTTCATGAGTGTAATTCCAATATAGGACATTGTACACATCAAGTTCAATAGCATGGCTGTGTAAGTTAAAGGGGTTGTCAGGGATTTTACTATTGATGACCTATCCTCAGGATAGGTCATCAATATCAGATCGGCGGGGGTCTGACACCTGGCACCCCGGCTGATTAGCTGTATGAGGAGACGGCGCGCACAGTGCGCATGTGCCGTCTCCCATCTCTCTTCCTGTCTGCAGTCTGATTGGCGGGGGTGTCCGGTGTGGGACCGCTGCCGATCTGATACTGATGACCTATCCTGAGGATAGGTCATCAATAGTAAAAGCCCCGACAACCCTTTTTAATAGAGGGCACTCCACAACAAGTTGAATAGTAGGAGTCATTGTCACTCAGTTCTGTGGGAGCTCCAGCTCCTCCTATCCTTCACTTAGATTTGCATAGGCTGTCTCTGAAAATCAGGGACAGTGCAGATTCGGGACTGTTGGCAACTATGGCACTGGTCACATATGGATAGGATTGAGCTGCAAAACTATTGTATTTTTCGCCCTATAAGATACACCGGCCCATAAGATGCAACTAGGTTTTAGAGAAGGACAATAAGAAAAAAACATTTTTCATTAGACCTCAGATCAGACCAGCAATCAGACCCCCAATGTTAATCAGACCTCAGCTAACAGCCCCAATCGGACCCCAAATATTAATAAGACCCCAATACGACCTCAGCTCAGACCCCAATGTGAATGACCCCCAATCAGACCTCAGCTAATACCTCCAATATAAATAATACCCCCCATTCAGACCTCAGATCAGCCCCCCATGCCTCAGATCAGCCACCAGCCATCAGCCTCATGTCAGCCTCAGAGCAAATAAAATAAAATAAATCCATTTACCTCTCCTGCTCCGGACGCCACCGTTCCTCACCTCCAGTGCGCTCTCTCTTCTTTCTGCCGTGGCTGTGCTGTGACCCGACGCGCATAGTGTGAGGTCACAGGGCGCCCTCATGCTGTGTGAAGAACAGCTGACAGCCGAGGACCAGGAAGCGGTGAGTACAGAGAGGAAGCGCTCATTAGTATTCACCGCATAACACGCAGGGACATTTCCCCCCACTTTGGGGGGGGGGGGGGAAAGTGCATGTTATGGGGCGAAAAATATGGTAAGTACAGCTGCTATACAACGTACCACGCTGTGCTTGGTATATTATGAAAAGCCATTTTCTGTCTTCGCGTTTAGAATTTTTTACTCCCGGCCTTCCCGAAGCCATAACTTAGCCATATAAGGGCTTGTTTTTTTGAAGGACAAGTTGTACTTCTATTGAATATGAAGTGGTGGGAAGCTGGAACAAAATTCCAAATGGGGTGGAATTGGACAAAAAAATAAAAAATAATTCGCAATAGTTTTATGGGTTTTAAAGGCGTTCCCGATATGGTAAAACGGACCTGTTCCCTTCATTCTCTGGTTCAGTACAATTACAATGACAGCACATTTAAAAAGTTTTCTTATGTTTTAATACTTCTTCTGTGTAGACGGTAAGTTGGGTTTTCTGTTCATTCCTATGAGACTGACGTTAAAGGGGTTGTCTCACTTCAGCAAACAGCATTTATCATGTAGAGAAAGTTAATACAAGTCACTTAGTAATGTATTGTAATTGTCCATATTGCCTCCTTTGCTGGCTGGATTAATTTTTCCATCACATTATACACTGCTCGTTTCCATGGTTACGACCACCCTGCAGTCCATCAGCGGTGGCCGTGCTTTCACATTATAGGAAGAAGTACCAGCCCATGTGACCTCCCATGGTCCCGACCACCAGAGAGGCCAATGCTCTTTGCTATAGTGTGCAAGCACGGCATTCATTGCTGGATTATTCCGGTGTGGTCGTAACCATGGAAACGAACAATGTATAATGTGATGAAAAAATTAATCCAGCCAGCAAAGGAATATGGACAATCACAATACATTAGTAAGTGCCTTGTATTAACTTTCTCTACATGATAAATGCCACTTGCTGAAGTGACACAACCCATTTAATGATCCCATAGGAATGAGAGAAACTGTGTCAGTTGGAGAGTCAGAATGCTGGTGACATGACACAGCTGGGGACCAGAAGGGAGTAGAAAACTCACAAATACAGTCACTGGTAAGAAGATTACCTTCACTACAATTTACATCATGTACCTTACTAACAGGTCAGAGAATAAACTTTTTTGTGGGATTGATTCTTTAACCCCTTAAGGACTCAGCCCTATTTCACCTTAAGGACTTGGCCATTTTTTGCAAATCTGATCAGTGTCACTTTAAGTGCTGATAACTTTAAAACGCTTTGACTTACCCAGGCCGTTCTAAGATTGTTTTTCGTCACATATTGTACTTCATGACACTGCTAAAATTGGGTCAAAAAAGTTAATTTTTTTGCATAAAAATACCATATTTACCAAAAATGTGGAAAAATTAGCAAATTTCAAAGTTTCAGTTTCTCTACTTCTGTAATACATAGTAATACCCCCAAAAATTGTGATGACTTTACATTCCCCATATGTCTACTTCATGTTTGTAGCATTTTGGGAATATTTTATTTTTTGGGGATGTTACAAGGCTTAGAAGTTTAGAAGCAAATTTTAAAATTTTTCAGAAATCTTCAAAATCCCACTTTTTATGGACCAGTTCAGGTTTGAAGTCACTTTGTGAGGCTTACATAATAGAAACCACCCAAAAATGACCCCATTCTAGAAACTACACCCCTCAAGGTTTTCAAAACTGTTTTTACAAACTTTGTTAACCCTTTAGGTGTTCCACAAGACTTCATGGCAAATGGACATAAATTTTAAGAATTTAGATTTTTTTAAATTTTTTCCAATATAATACATTTTTTCCTGGAAAAAAACAAGGGTTAACAGCCAAACAAAACTCAATATGGGTTGCCCCGATTCTGTAGTTTGCAAAAACACCCCATATGTGGTCGTAAACTACTGTTTGGCCAAACGGGAGCACATAGAAGGAGGGGAACACCATATGGGTTTTGCAAGGCAGATTTTGCAGGACTGGTTTTGTTTATACCATGTCCCATTTCAAGCCCCCCCTTGTACCCCTAGAATAGAAATTTCAAAAAAGTGACTCCATCTAAGAAAGTACACCCCTCAAGGTATTCAAAACTGGGTTTACAAACTTTGTTAACCCTTTAGGTGTTCCACAAGAGTTAATGGCAGATGGAGAAACAATTTAGAAATTTCTATTTTTTGGAAGATTTTCCATTTTAACCCTTACTTTATTACTGAAAAAAATGGGTTAACAGCCAAACAAAACTCAAAATGGGTTGCCCTGATTCTGCAGTTTGCAGAAACACCCCATATGTGGTCGTAAACTACTATTTGGCTAAACGGCAGGACATGGAAGAAGGGGAACGCCATATGGTTTTTGGAAGGCAGATTTTGCTGGACTGGTTTATTTACACCATGTACCCTTTCAAGCCCCCTGATGCACCCCTAGAGTAGAAACTCCATAAAGGTGACCCCATCTAGGAAACTACGGGATAAGGTGGTTGTTGTTTTGGGACTATTTTAGGGGTAAATATGATTTTTGGTTGCTCTATATAAAACATTTTTTTGAGGCAAGGTAACAAAAAATTATAAATTCTAAAATTGTTTCTACATTCGCTATTTAGTTTTGTGGAACACCTAAAGGGTTAACAAAGTTTGTAAAGTAACTATTGAATACCTTGAGGGGTGTAGTTTCTTAGATGGGGTCACCTTTTTGGAGTTTCTAGTCTAGGCTACATCAGGGGGGCTTCTAATGGGACATGGTGTCAAAAAAAACTGTCCATCAAAATCTGCCTTCCAGAAACCATATGAGTTCCCTTCGTTCTATGCCCTGCCGTGTGGCTATATAGCCATTTCCGACCACATATGGGGTGTTTCTGCAAACTACAGAATCAGGGCCATAAATATTGAGTTTTGTTTGGCTGTTAACCCTTGCTTTATTACCGGAAAAAAAGGATTCAAATGGAAATTTTGCCCAAAAATTGGTGTTTTGGCACCGTTTTTATTTTATATTTTTAACGCTGTTCATCCGAGGGGTTTGGTCAAATGTTATTTTTATAGGGCAGATTCTTTTTTTTAGTTGGGCGACTATCTAATGTAGGGGCTCATTTTTTGCAGGATGAGATGGCGGTTTTATTGGCACTAATTGGGGGTGCATATGACATTTTGTTCACTCTCTATTACACTTTTTCTGATGTTACGTGACAAAAAAATTGCTTTTTTTACACGCTTTTTTTTTTTTTAACGCTGTTCATCCGGGGGGGTTGGATTAAATGTTATTTTTATAGAGACGATTTTTACGGACGCGACGATGCCCAATATGTATGGCTCTCAGACTTTGGAGACACTAAGCAGGCATCCTAAAACTGCGGCCCCCCAGATGTTGTAAAACTACAATTCCCACCATGCCCTGCTGATGGCTGTAGGTTGTCTGGGCATGCTGGGAGTTATAGTTTTACAACATCTGGAGGGCCGCAGTTTGAGGATGCCAGCACTAAAACTAATATTTTTTTGGGGAAAAAAAATTGTTTCCGTGTCTCCAAAGTCTGAGAGCCATAGTTTTTTATGTTCTCTAGGGGACTGTTGGGGATTATAAAAATGTAGTACTCCATGGAAGTGTGATACTCCCTGAAGCATTCGATAACGCAGAGGCCCGGATGATCGGGGCAAGTGTCACATTGAGTGGTGGTGTCCTTCCGTATCCCCCTCTTGTGACACACTCTGCATCTTTTTTGGGTTCGTCCCTTCTTTCCAGTATGGGGGACCACACCTGGAAAATGTTGGCCAGGGATGATCCGGGCGCCTCCAGTTCCCGAGGTACTCCGGCCTGCTCTTTCCCGGTCAGAAAAGATCAGGTCTTTTAGGACTGCCTCATAGAATTGGAGGAATGTCCCTGTGCTGCCAGCGCTTCGGGATAGTACAAAAGAGTTGTACAAGGCAACCTGTACCAAGTAGACCAGTATTCTGAAAGCTGGAACAAAGAAAGTTTCGATAAAAGTTTTTTTTTTTTTCTAACTTTTCCCTTCTGTCTCTGCCTAACGGTGCCTCTCCCTCACTGACCCTAACCTACCTGGAGGGCGATGGGTGCAGGAGAGGGTGATGGATGGCGATTAGGGGGACTCAGGAGCTGGTGCTGGACGTTGCTGCAGGGTGCTCGTGCACAACAGGAAGAGCAGGGGAGAGAGGAGCGCAGGAAGTTTGAATCTCGCGCCTCTCTCCCCTGCACCAATCAGCACCCTGGACAGCGGCATTCAGCACCAGGGCCAGCACTGCCTCTCCAAATCTTCGTACTGCGATTGGTGTGTAATCACGCCAACGATCGCAGTCTTTTTCCGGTTCATCGGGTCACCGGAGACCCGAATGGACCGGAAACGCAGCAAACCGCAGGTCTGAATTGACCTGCGGTTTTCTGCGATCGCCGATACGTTGTTACAGGATGCCGGCTGAATGATTTCAGCCGGCATCCTGTTCCGATTAACCCCCGCGGCGCCTGAATCACGATTTAAAGCCATGACGTACTGGTACGTCATGGGTCCTTAAGGACTCGGGAAACATGCCGTACCGGTACGTCAGGCATCCCTAAGGGGTTAAAAGGAACCTGTCATCAACTTTATGCTGTCCTCACTGAGCTAATAGTAAGAGGTTGCTGAGAACCAGCATCATAATCATTGCAGTACAGGCCTTCAAAAGAGTCAAATCTAGTTGAGAAGAGTCATGGTTAGGCTCCGTTCACATCACCGTTCAGCTTTTCCGTTCTCCTGCCCCGTTTAGAGGCAGGAAAACGGAAAGGACGGATTCGGCACATAACTTAGCTGAACGGAGCCGACGGAGCCCATAGACTATAATGGGGTCCGTTAGGTTTCCACTCAGAAGAAGATTTTGGAGCGGAGACAAAAGTAGTGCATGCAGGAATTTTGTCTCCGCTTCAAAAATCTTCTTCTGAGCGGAAACCTAACGGACCCCATTATAGTCTATGGGGCCCGTGGGCTCCGTTCGGCTCAGTTATGTGCCAAATCCGTCCTTTCCGTTTTCCTGCCCCTAAACGGGGCAGGAGAACGGGAAGGCTGAACGGTGATGTGAATAAAGCCTTAATCATAATCTCCTGCTCTCCTCACCCATCTTCTGATGATTGGCAGTTCTCTCCTAGAGAGAAAGGAGAAAACCAGGTAGAAGACTGTCAGTCATCAGCAGGTGGGCAGGAGAGAAGGAATTCATGAATAACCAGGACTCTTCTCAGGTGGCCGTGACTCTTTTCCAGGCCCAGTCTGCAATGATTGTGATGTTGGTACTTGGCAACCACTTACTTTTAATTTATAAATGACAGACCCCTGAAATCCACTCACCTGTCTCTACTTTATTCTGCCTTTAGTATGAGCAGCACAAGGTTGATGACAGGTTCCCTTTAAGAACACATGCATGATCAGACTGAGCATATGGTGCATTTATATGTGACTGTCGGGAGAGACTGCTGTCAGCCTAAACTCAGTTTGAGCTATCTAATATTTGTAGCCAGCCTTTAGGGGTGGTCTGGAAACCTAAAGTGGCGGACAGAAGACAGGGCAACACAAGTAGACTGGGTCATCAATACCATAGTGCAGCACATAATACTGCCCCAGTAGAACCAAATACCACAGTGCAGCACAAGATACCTCCCCAGAAGCTGCCTTTTTGTGGTGGCCAGCACCAGCTGCCACGTTCCATCCCCCTTCTCCAGTTCCCTCTAATGAAAAGGACCTGCAGGTTCTAGAGCAGTAGGAGCTGAGCAGATTGATAGATAGTTTTGTGGGAACAAATTCAGTATAACTTGTAATTTATACATTTATATTCCTGCTCATTCTGGGCGGTCCTATCAGTGATTGACAGCTCTCTCTGTATACACAGTCATAGAGGGAATGCTGTCAATCACTGATAGGACCGCCTCCTTGACTTCAAAGGCCATAATGAGCAGGAACTTGATGAATAAATTACTGAATCTTTTCCCATAAAACTACACTGCTCAAAAAAATAAAGGGAACACAAAAATAACACATCCTAGATCTGAATTAATTAAATATTTTTCTGAAATACTTTGTTCTTTACATAGTTGAATGTGCTGACAACAAAATCACACAAAAATAAAAAAATGGAAATCAAATTTTATAACCCATGGAGGTCTGGATTTGGAGTCACACTCAAAATTAAAGTGGAAAAACACACTACAGGCTGATCCAACTTTGATGTAATGTCCTTAAAACAAGTCAAAATTAGGCTCAGTAGTGTGTGTGGCCTCCACGTGCCTGTATGACCTCCCTACAACGCCTGTGCATGCTCCTGATGAGGTGGCGGACGGTCTCCTGAGGGATCTCCTCCCAGACCTGGACTAAAGCATCTGCCAACTCCTGGACAGTCTGTGGTGCAACGTGACGTTGGTGGATAGAGCGAGACATGATGTCCCAGATGTGCTCAATTGGATTCAGGTCTGGGGAACGGGCGGGCCAGTCCATAGCATCAATGCCTTTGTCTTGCAGGAACTGCTGACACACTCCAGCCACATGAGGTCTAGCATTGTCCTGCATTAGGAGGAACCCAGGGCCAACCGCACCAGCATATGGTCTCACAAGGGGTCTGAGGATCTCATCTCGGTACCTAATGGCAGTCAGGCTACCTCTGGCGAGCACATGGAGGGCTGTGCGGCCCTCCAAAGAAATGCCACACACCATTACTGACCCAATGCCAAACCGGTCATGCTGGAGGATGTTGCAGGCAGCAGAACGTTCTCCACGGGATCTCCAGACTCATGTCACATGTGCTCAGTGTGAACCTGCTTTCATCTGTGAAGAGCACAGGGTGCCAGTGGCGAATTTGCCAATCTTGGTGTTCTCTGGCAAATGCCAAACGTCCTGCACGGTGTTGGGCTGTAAGCACAACCCCCACCTGTGGACGTCGGGCCCTCATATCACCCTTATGGAGTCTGTTTCTGACCGTTTGAGCAGACACATGCACATTTGTGGCCTGCTGGAGATCATTTTGCAGGGCTCTGGCAGTGCTCCTCCTGTTCCTCCTTGCACAAAGGCGGAGGTAGCGGTCCTGCTGCTGGGTTGTTGCCCTCCTACGGCCTCCTCCACGTCTCCTGATGTACTGGCCTGTCTCCTGGTAGCGCCTCCATGCTCTGGACACTATGCTGACAGACACAGCAAACCTTCTTGCCACAGCTCGCATTGATGTGCCATCCTGGATAAGCTGCACTACCTGAGCCACTTGTGTGGGTTGTAGACTCTGTCTCAAGCTACCACTAGAGTGAAAGCACCGCCAGCATTCAAAAGTGACCAAAACATCAGCCAGGAAGCATAGGAACTGAGAAGTGGTCTGTGGTTACCACCTGCAGAACCACTTCTTTATTGGGGGTGTCTTGCTAATTGCCTATAATTTCCACCTGTTGTCTATCCAATTTGCACAACAGCATGTGAAATTGATTGTCACTCAGTGTTGCTTCCTAAGTGGACAGTTTGATTTCACAGAAGTGTGATTGACTTGGAGTTACATTGTGTTGTTTAAGTGTTCCCTTTATTTTTTTGAGCAGTGTATATATCAATCTTCTCAGCTCCTCCTGCTCTATAATGTGCTGTTGTCAGCTGAGACACCATTTTCAACATGACATGTTCCCTTTAAAATATGGAGCAGGGGGGAGCTTAGGAGGTGAGATGCGGCCATAGCAACAAGCCAGCCCTACTTTCTTGTTCCAAGCTGCTGACTGAGGTGCAGACCATAGGCCTCTTTCAGCTAGTTTCCCTGACCATTTGTACACTGCCTTTTATAGCGGCCTTGCTGCAGTATTCAATTGTATCACCGTCCTGAGGACAGCCATCTGACAATTGAATTCAGAAAGGCACTCTGTCCGGTGGCCAGATACATGAGTACCTCCCAGTGTTAACACTGAGAGTGTCAGGTCATTATGTACCCAGTGTAAGAAGGTACAAGGAATCATCGTGGATGGAAGGTACGTGTCACCGAGGTTCCTGGCCTCGGTGGAGTAAGAGACGGTTTTTATGTGTCAGCAGCAGTTGCTATTTGACACCTTGATACTTAGTATGACTGTAATAGCTGATCCGGGATGACTCTTACTGAGAGTAGTCAAAGTGCTGGGTGGGTGACTACTCCCCATGTTTCAGGACAGGTTTTGCCAGGCATAAAAAACAGACAGCACTGCCAGGTGGAAAGGATTACCTTCGTCTGACAGTGGAGCTCAGAAGGTCTGTGTGCTGTGATCTGAGGACTGTGTTGGGACCCGCGGCTTGAGCCGGGCTGGAGTGCTCAGACCCCTGTGAGGGCGAGCAGGCTGCCTAACGCCTGCCTGTGGACTTGACAAGGCAGAACTTCCAACAGGCTGTGAAGTAACATCCAGGAGAAAAGGTGAATGTTTTTTATATGAACTTATTATGTGTGTGAACGATCACCAAGCAACTTGTGTTTTTGTTTTGCTTTCACATGTGAATAAACACTGATGTTTTGAACCAAGAACTTGTACTTTGCCTCTGTGCTGCACCCGCTAATCCTAACAGAGCAAATCCCCACAACAGCCATCGGCTATGAGGAGGACTCAGGCGGCCCCTTGGGCATCTGCTCACCGAGAAATGTCCCTGTGCAGGTCTATGGCCAGTCTGCCCTTGCCAGCTTAATGCTCCCAACAAATGGTGTGTGTTTTGTCAATAGAGAACACTTAGAAGGATGAGTATCATGTAAAAAAAAACCCTGAGTCACTGGAATCTCAAAACCACATTTTAGCCCCATTCATAGTGTGTGTGTGTGTGTGTGTGTGTGTGTGTGTTGTGAATTTGCTGTTATTTAAAATGCACCTAGACATTTAAAACAATTTTATTAAAACCTATTCTACATGTTATATAATGAATTTTTGCAATATATATTTCTTTATATTTTACCTATGATGTTTGCTCAGGCCTGTGCATAACTCACTGTGGCCCCACAGTGGAATCCGTACATCGCTGACGTGTCAGCAGTGCACTAGTGTATGGCTTAAAAATGGTTACAAACACCCTCAGGTGCCTATTTAGTAGGTAAAAAAGAAAAATGAAGTACAGGATGGGCCATTTATATGGATACACCTTAATAAAATGGGAATGGTTGGTGATATTAACTTCCTGTTTGTGGCACATTAGTATATGTGAGGGGGAAAACTTTTCAAGATGGGTGGTGACCATGGCAGACATTTTGAAGTCGGCTATTTTGAATCCAACTTTTGTTTTTTCAATAGGAAGAGGGTCATGTGACACATCAAACTTATTGGGAATTTCACAAGAAAAACAATGGTGTGCTTGGTTTTAACGTAACGTTATTCTTTCATGAGTTATTTACAAGTTTCTGACCACTTGTAAAATGTGTTCAATGTGCTGCCCATTGTGTTGGATTGTCAATGCAACCCTCTTCTCCCACTCTTCACACACTGATAGCAACACTGCAGGAGAAATGCTAGCACAGGCTTCCAGTATCCGTATTTTCAGGTGCTGCACATCTCGTATATTCATAGCATAGACAATTGCCTTCAGATGACCCCAAAGATAAAAGTCTAAGGGGGTCAGATCGGGAGACCTTGGGGGCCATTCAACTGGCCCACGACGACCAATCCACTTTCCAGGAAACTGTTCATCTAGGAATGCTCGGACCTGACACCCATAATGTGGTGGTGCACCATCTTGCTGGAAAAACTGAGGGAACGTGCCAGCTTCAGTGCATAAAGAGGGAAACACATCATAATTTAGCAATTTCACATATCCAGTGGCCTTGAGGTTTCCATTGATGAAGAATGGCCCCACTATCTTTGTACCCCATATACCACACCATACCATCAATTATTTTGTTCCAACAGTCTTGGAGGGATCTATCCAATGTGGGTTAGTGTCAGACCAATAGCGGTGGTTTTGTTTGTTAACTTCACCATTCACATAAAAGTTTGCCTCATCACTGAACAAAATCTTCTGCGTAAACTGAGGGTCCTGTTCCAATTTTTGTTTTGCCCATTCTGCAAATTCAGTGCGCCGATCTGGGTCATCCTCGTTGAGATGCTGCAGTAGCTGGAGTTTGTAAGGGTGCCATTTGTGAGTAGCTAATATCCGCCGAAGGGATGTTCGACTAATGGCACTCTCCAGTGACATGCGGCGAGTGCTACGCTGTGGGCTCTTGCTGAATGAAGCTAGGACAGCCACTGATGTTTCTTCATTAGAGACAGATTTCATGCGTCCAATTTTGGCAAATCCAACACTGAACCAGTTTCACGAAACTTAGCAAGCAGTTTGCTAACTGTAGCATGGGAGATGGGTGGTCTCGTAGGGTGTCTTGCATTGAAATCTGCTGCGTTAACCAGACATCAACACAATTTCTATCCGCTCCTCACGTGTTAACCTCGGCGACATGTCAATGGCTGTAAACAAAAAGAAATTTGTAAATAACTCATGAAAGAATAAAGTTACGTTAAAACCGTCACAACATTGTTTTTCTTGTGAAATTCCCAATAAGTTTGATGGAAAATGGAAACCTCAAGGCCACTGGATATGTGAAATTGCTAAATTATGATGTGTTTCCCTCTTTATGCACTGAAGCTGGCACGTTCCCTCAGTTTTTCCAGCAAGATGGTGCACCACCACATTATGGGTGTCAGGTCCGAGCATTCCTAGATGAACAGTTTCCTGGAAAGTGGATTGGTCGTCGTGGGCCAGTTGAATGGCCCCCAAGGTCTCCCGATCTGACCCCCTTAGACTTTTATCTTTGGGGTCATCTGAAGGCAATTGTCTATGCTTTGAAGATACGAGATGTGCAGCACCTGAAAATACGGATACTGGAAGCCTGTGCTAGCATTTCTCCTGCAGTGTTGCTATCAGTGTGTGAAGAGTGGGAGAAGAGGGTTGCATTGACAATCCAACACAATGGGCAGCACATTGAACACATTTTACAAGTGGTCAGAAACTTGTAAATAACTCATGAAAGAATAACGTTACGTTAAAACCAAGCACACCATTGTTTTTCTTGTGAAATTCCCAATAAGTTTGATGTGTCACATGACCCTCTTCCTATTGAAAAAACAAAAGTTGGATTCAAAATGGCCGACTTCAAAAAGGCCGCCATGGTCACCACCCATCTTGAAAAGTTTTCCCCCTCACATATACTAATGTGCCACAAACAGGAAGTTAATATCACCAACCATTCCCATTTTATTAAGGTGTATCCATATAAATGGTCCACCCTGTATATTACAAAGATGCATTATTCATTTAGAGTAGGTTTCAATAAAATTGCTTTCAAGATTTAGGTACACTTTGAGTGACCTGCTGGGGAGTGTGTGGAGGATGGGAGTGGTGGTTGCGGCCCACCAGACCAGTTGGTATCAATAAATAAGTCTCCCTTTACTAAAGCGCACAACAGAAGTACTCGTACATCTGACAAAAACAAGGTACAGTTCCAAAGAATATTACACAGGACAATCCTTTTCGAATATCAGCAATGATGGAGGCTGTAGTACTCCTTCTCCCTGTCTCTCTCTAAATTCTCTCCGCAGACCTTTAGGCAGGCAATAAGGTTCTTGCTAAATGGGTCTGCAAATTCCCAGGCTGAGGAGTGCAGATTTAAGACGCAGCTGGCCAAACCACCTCCAAGCGTTGAATGATGCGTTTTTAATGTTCCCTCTTACAAGGCCTCTCTGCAATAAACGTGCATAATACCTTGCTGAATGACTCCAGTGCACAGCCTTGTAGTTCTCTGGAGTACTTTTGATGATTAAGACTTCTACAGCCAAAGAAGCTACTTTAACCCCTTTAGGACACAGCCTTATTTCACCTTAAAAACCAGGCCATTTTTTGCAAATCTGACCAGTGTCACTTTAAGTGGTGATAACTTTAAAACGCTTTGACTTATCCAGGCCATTCTAAAATAGTTTTTTCGTCACATATTGTACTTCATGACACTGATAAAATGAAGTTAAAAAAATCATTTTTATTTATAAAAAAATACCAAATTTACCAAAAATTAAAAAAAAATTGCAAATTTCCAAGTTTCAATTTCTCTACTTCTATAATACATAGTAATACCTCCAAAAATAGTTATTACTTTACATTCCCCATATGTCTACTTCATGTTTGGATCATTTTGCGAATGATATTTTATTTTTTGGGGATGTTACAATGCTTAGAAGTTTAGAAGCAAATCTTGAAATTTTTCAGAAATTTTCAAAAACCCAATTTTTAGGGACCAGTTCAGGTCTGAAGTCACTTTAGGAGGCTTACTTTATGGAAACCACCCAAAAATGGTATTCAAAACTGATTTTAAAAATGTTGTTAACCCTTTAGGTGTTCCACAAGAATTAATGGAAAATAGAGATACAATTCCAAAATTTCACTTTTTTGGCAGATTTTCCATTTTAATATTTTTTTTTACAGTTACAAAGCAAGGGTTAACAGCCAAACAAAACTCAATATTTATGGCCCTGATTCTTTAGTTTACAGAAACACCCCATATGTGGTCGTAAACTACTGTATGGGCACACGGCAGGGCGCAGAAGGAAAAAATACCAAATTTACCAAAAATTAAAAAAAAATTGCAAATTTCCAAGTTTCAATTTCTCTACTTCTATAATACATAGTAATACCTCCAAAAATAGTTATTACTTTACATTCCCCATATGTCTACTTCATGTTTGGATCATTTTGCGAATGATATTTTATTTTTTGGGGATGTTACAATGCTTAGAAGTTTAGAAGCAAATCTTGAAATTTTTCAGAAATTTTCAAAAACCCAATTTTTAGGGACCAGTTCAGGTCTGAAGTCACTTTAGGAGGCTTACTTTATGGAAACCACCCAAAAATGGTATTCAAAACTGATTTTAAAAATGTTGTTAACCCTTTAGGTGTTCCACAAGAATTAATGGAAAATAGAGATACAATTCCAAAATTTCACTTTTTTGGCAGATTTTCCATTTTAATATTTTTTTTTACAGTTACAAAGCAAGGGTTAACAGCCAAACAAAACTCAATATTTATGGCCCTGATTCTTTAGTTTACAGAAACACCCCATATGTGGTCGTAAACTACTGTATGGGCACACGGCAGGGCGCAGAAGGAAAGGAATGCCATACGGTTTTTGGAAGGCAGATTTTGGTGGAATGTTTTTTTTTTTACACCATGTCCCATTTGAAGCCCCCCTGATGCACCCCTAGAGTAGAAACTCCATAAAAGTAAACCCCATCTAAAAAACTACACCCCTCAAGGTATTCAAAACTGATTTTACAAACGTCGTTAACCCTTTAGGTGTTCCACAAAAGTTATTGGCAAATGGAGATGAAATTTCAGAATTTTAATTTTTGGGCAAATTTTCCATTTTATGCAATTTTTTCCAGTAACAAAGCAAGGGTTAACAGCCAAAGGAATGCCATACGGTTTTTGGAAGGCAGATTTTGCTGGACTGTTTTTTTTTGACACCATGTCCCATTTGAAGCCACCCCTAGAGTAGAAACTCCAAAAAAGTGACCCCATTTTAGAAACTACGGGATAGGGTGGAAGTTTTGTTGGGACTAGTTTAGGGTACATATGATTTTTAGTTGCTCTATATTACACTTTTTGTGAGGCAAGGTAACAAGAAATAGCTGTTTTGGCACTTTTTTTATTTTTTGTTATTTACAACATTCATCTGACAGGTTAGATCATGTGGTACTTCTATAGACCAGGTTGTCACAGACGTGGTGATACCTTATATGTATACTTTTTTTTTATTTATGTAAGTTTTACACAATGATTTCTTTTTTTAAACAAAAAAAAATCATGTTTTAGTGTTTCCATAGTCTGAGAGCCATAATTTTTTCAGTTTTTGGGCGATTACCTTGGGTAGGGTATGATTTTTGCGGGATGAGATGACGGTTTTATTGGCACTATTTTGGGGTGCGTGTGACTTTTTTTTTTGTCAAATCTTTATTTTCATTTTCCTTGTAATAAAATCCATACAAAATATGGCAATACCATACGTAAATAGTAACAGATAACATCTAACAACTCCAAACTCCTCTTAGGTCACAGTTCAGTAATTGTCTAGTTCCATAAGCGGTGAGATACATATGACTCCCTTTTTCAAGCGAGTACATGTTGTCTGATATGTTATACACATTGTATACACAGTTTTTTTGCACATAAATAGTGAGAGCATTTCGTATGTAAGTAGAACCCTCGTTTCCCACACCACAAACTTAGCTGGACCATTGTGTTAAAAAAATAAATTAAAGTTACTAGAGAGGTTACTAACTGTGGAATTTCTTATACCAGTCTTGCCAAGGTTGCCATGTAGTTAAGTATCTATCATGCGACAATGATTCCCAGCTTGTCAGTTCTTCCAATTGGCAAATGTCTTGAACCCTGTTAACCCATTCCTGGATACTCAGGGTTTTATTTGATAGCCAATATTTTGGTATTAATAGCTTGGCCGCTGCGATAAGTTGGGCAGTCAAGGAGTGTTTCATCAGTTTATAATGAGTATCAGGCAAGTTGAGCAGCGAAACTAATGGGGTAATAGGTGAGGCTATTGTGCATATTTCTTGCACCTCTTTGGAAACCATGTCCCAATACTTGGTAATTAAAGGGCAAGTCCACCAAATATGGTAGAGGGTGCCTGCTTCACTACCACACCTCCAGCAGTTTGCTGAGTAGGAAGGGCTTATGGCATGGAGTTTATCAGGCGTTCTGTACCATCCGGTGACTAGCTTAAAAGCATTTTCTTGAATTTTTATACACCTCGAGTATCCATGAGAGTTGACAAGTATTTTGCTCACAGTCTCATCACTAAGGGAGGAGCCTAGTTCTTCTTCCCAGTAATTGATAAACGATGGCCTAGAGGTTGTGTCTATGTCTAATAGTTTGTTATTCGATAATGAGATAATACCCTTTTTACCGATCGGCTGATTCCAAACTGCATCATACCATGTTGGGGTATAGTCGTTGGGAGTTAATGTCAAGTACTGTGTGCATATCTTGTTTAATTGGGTGTAGTGGGTTATGGACCACGGAATGCGTGGAAATCGCTTTTTCAGAGATTGTAGGGAAGGAACCGAGCGATGATCCAAGAAATCTCCTATAGCTATGTTGCCCAAAGCTGACCAAAGCCACAAATCGTCTTTAAAATCTGCTATGAGTATGTAAGGTAAGTAACAGATAGGTGTAAAAGGTGAGGGACTTCGAGAGGCATATATGGATTCCGAAATCTTATACCAAGAGTCTAGGACTCCCCTTAGCGAGTTTGGGATATCCAGTTTGTGTTAGGGTCTTGTGTGATGGTCCCATAGCAGTGCTAAGCCTCGTGCCCCTAGTACTCGTCTCGCTATTTAGCAGCCTAATTTATCCACACCTTGATTGATAAGCTCTGAGTGTAATCTCATCTGTATTGCCCTATAATAGCCGAAGACGTCTGGGAGTCCAAACCCTCCTTTATGTCTAGGTAAAACTAACCTTTTATAGGCCAGTCTGGGTTTAGTGTTGTTCCATACAAATGTAGAAAAGACCTTGCTGAGCTGCGTAAGGTAAGAGAGGGGCAAAAATATTGACAATGTCTGCATGGTATATAGTAGCTTAGGAAGTATATACGTCTTTAAGACGTTTTTCCTCCCCAACCATGTTAAATAGGGAATCTTCAGTTCTATAAGCTGGTGTTTGATGTCAGTTAGTAGTGTAAGGTAGTTCTGGGAGTATAGTTGTGCGGGGTCCTTTGTTATCTGAACTCCTAAATAACTGAGGTTATTATCATTCCATTGAAAGGGGTAGGTCCCTTTTGAGCATTGTGGTAACTGACCCGGGGGTATTGATTCCTAACGCTACACACTTGGCGAGATTTATTTTAAAGTTGGATAAGGTCCCAAATTCATCTAGTTGCCGTAGAAGTGCTGGGAATGCTGTGATCGGGTCAGATAGTAACATAGCATATCATCCACAAAAGCGGCTACAGTGTGTGTTTGAGGGCCTATACGTATCCCTTTTATTTCCCGGTCTTGCCTTATGGCTTAGAGCAGTGCTTCTCAAATAGTGGGGCGCGCCCCCCAGGGCTCCGTAAAGGGGGGCTCGTTCAGGGCCGGCCTTTGGGGTGTGCGGGTTGTGCGGCCGCACAGGGCACCATAGCAACAGGGGCGCTGGGCGGCCGACAGCTCGCAGTGTAATATGCGGCAGGGAGATGAGCGCTTCCATTGTGGAAGCGCTCATCTCCCGTCTGATCAGAGGCCGGCGCAGGCGCTGGACGCGATGTACGGAGCGGGGGCCAGGGGAGGGACTGGGAGGAGGAGCTGGGGGCCGGCAATAGCGGTGGGGCGGTGCGGTCACTGTACTATAGCCCCGCCCCACCGCTCCCTCCGGTATACTAATATAAAATGTATTATTGAATTAAAAGTTATTAAACATGCCCCCCTCACTCCTAATAGTACCGTATATCCGAATTTCTTCTGTATAATGCCGGCAGGCAGGCCGGGCGGCCGGCGCGTCCCTCAGTGATGTCACGTGCCTGCGCCGCCTCCTTTATGAATGAAGCAGGCGGCGCAGACAAGTGACGTCACTGAGGGACGCGCCGGCCGCCCGGCCTGCCTGCCGGCATTATACAGAAGAAATTCGGATATACGGTACTATTAGGAGTGAGGGGGGCATGTTTAATAACTTTAAACGGCGGCGGTGGGCACACGGAATCTGTGGATGGCACAGTTAAGGGGTGGGGGTCTGTGGATGGCACTGTTATGGGCTGGGGGGGCACTGTGGATGGCACTGTTATGGGGTGGGGGGTCTGTGGATGGCACATATATAACAGTGCCAGCCACAGATCCCCCTGTAACAGTGCCAGCCACAGATCCCCCCATAAGTGTCCGTCATCCACAGATCCCCCCCATAAGTGTCCGTCATCCACAGATCCCCCCATAAGTGTCCGTCATCCACAGATCCCCCCATAAGTGTCCGTCATCCACAGATCCCCCCATAAGTGTGTGTCCGATCCACATTTCTTTCTTTTTTTATTCTCTTATACGTTAATAAGGATACAGTGTTATGCAGAGGTGTACTTATAACAATTTTATAGACAAATGATACTATTTACAGTCGCGCGGGGGGCGCAAAATGTTTTCTTCTTCCTAGGGGAGGAATGACAGAAAATAATTGAGAAGCACTGGCTTAGAGGAAAGTTTCCAGACAGAGTATAAACAGAGTGGGCGACAGCGGGCATCTTTGCCGTGTCCCATTGCCGATATCAAAAGGGGGCGAGAGGATACCATTAACGCGTATTTTTGCCGTGGGGCAGGAGTACAACGACAGCACAGCAGTTACAAACTGGGGTGGAAAACCAAATCTATGTAGAGTGGCTTCCATAAACTGCCAGTCCACTCTATCAAATGCCTTCTCGGCATCGGTGCTGAGAAACGTGAGTTTCAGACCATGAGATAAGGCATATTGTTGTGCTTGCAGGACTCGGAATGTGCTATCCCTGCACTCCCTGCCTCCCACAAAACCAGATTGCTCTGGAGACACCAGCCTACTTAACAAGGGTGCAATTCTGAATGCTAGGATCTTCGCCCACAGTTTGACATCAGCATTTAAAAGCGATATCGGTCGGTAACTAGCAGGAAGGTTAGGGTCTTTACCTGGTTTGGGTAATACAGTAATGTGTGCCTCAAGTGACTGCCGGACTAAAGGTGTTCCTTTCAATAAAGAATTGAAAAGGGTCACTAACTGCGGGCCTAATGTGGGTAGAAAGCATTTATAGTAAGCCACTGTCAGGCCATCGGGGCCGGGGCTTTTGCATTTGGGAGTCGATTTTGGGGATTTTTTAACTTCTTCCAGTGATATGGGCGCTAATAATGTTGATTTTTCTATCTCTGAGACTTCTGGTAAGTTGAGTTTTTGCAGGAAAGGAAAGTAGATGTATTTTCCCGTCGGACTCTCAAATCCTCCTTGGACTCGCCCTTCCTTATATTATACAGTTCATGGTAATACGCAGTAAAGACTCTGGAGATACTATCAGTATCTGTGGATAGGGCCCCTTCTCGTGTTCTCATTTGTTTAATATAGGATTGTTCTGCTCTTTTTTTTATAAGAGCTGACATAATTTTACTACCTCTATTTCCGTGCATATAATGTTTGTGCTTCACTCATAGATAAGCTTTTGCTGCCTTAATATTAAGTAACGCCTTGAGCTCTTGTCTAAGAGATACTAGTCTCTCGAAGTCATTCAAGGCGAGTGACTTTTTGTGGGACCTTTCTAGCTGGGAGATGCGAGACAAGAGGTCTGTCAGGCGCCTAGCACGCTCTTTTTTAATATGTGAACCGAACGCTATAAGCTCCCCGCGCACCACCGCCTTGTCATTTTCCCATATTATAGCAGGTGTCGTTGCGGAATTGTCATTGAGTGTAAAATACTCCTTTATTTTATCTGAAATAGCGTTGACATGTGCTGGTGTATCTAGCAATGTGTGGTTTAGTCTCCACGTCCGCTCCCTTCCTTTCGAATATGGGAGTTGGATGGTGCATGACACTAAAGCCTGGTCTGATACCGTGATGTTATCGATATCTGAAGACATAATTGAGGGCAACCATCTGTCAGACACAAAGAGGTAGTCCAGTCTCTGATAGGACTTATGCGGGTTTGAGTAAAATGTATAATCCCGTCTCTCTCCATGTATTGATCTCCATATATCACTGACATGCAAGTCTCTCAAGTGTGTCTGTAGTGATTTAAGCGCCTTAAATGTGACAGCCGACTTTTGAGTTGAGGAATCTAACAATGGGTTTAAGGTCAGGTTGAAATCTCCACCTATTATGAGCGTGCCAGAGGCAAAGGCATTGATCCTATCTATAGCATCCTTCAGCCAGTGAACCGTCCCAGTATTTGGAGCATAGAGGTAACATAGAGTGACCATTGTATGGCCTATTTCACCTTTTAGTAGAAGGTACCGCCCCTCCGGGTCTGTTAGTTGAGAATGGAAAGAGAAGGGTACGCCCTTTTTAATCCCAATACTAAGGCTACTTTCACACATGCGTTCAGAGCGGGTCCGTCTGGTATCTGCACAGACGGATCCGCTCCTATAATGCAGACGTTTGGATCCATTCAGAACGGATCCGTCTGCATTATAGTTTAGAAAAAATTCTAAGTGTGAAAGTAGTTCAGACGGATCCGTCCAGACTTTACATTGAAAGTCAATGGGGGACGGATCAGTTTGAAAATTTAGCCATATTGTGTCAACTTCAAACGGATCCGTCCCCATTGACTTACATTGTAAGTCTGGACGGATCCATTTGCCTCCGCACGGCCAGGGTGTCCGCTTGCGGAGCGGAGGCTGAACGCTGCCAGACTGATGCATTCTGAGCGGATCCGCATCCACTCAGAATGCATTGGGGGCTGGACGGATGCGTTCGGGGCCGCTTGTGAGACCCTTCATACAGAGCTCACAAGCGGAGCCCCTAGAGGCCGAGCTGTCAAAGCATGAATGATACCAAGTGTGAAATGCAGTGTTGCGTAAGTTAGGCACACGAAGGGCTCTGAAATAGGTTTCTTGCAGCAGAATGACATCAGTCGCTGCTTTCCTGATGACTTGAAAAACACGGCTTCTCTTAACTGGGCCATTGCAGCCGTGTACGTTAAAAGTTGCCACCTTAAGTATTAACGGAGCCATTCATGTGCCGTATAGTATCTGATTAATAAGTCATATGTGTGACCCAGAATTGGAGTATTCAACAGTAAGCAATACAAGAAAGTAATACAAAACATAATTCAGCAATTGGCAAGGATAAACCTAAATTCCAAGTGGAATTTTCTCGTGGGGGTGGGAGGTAAGTACACACTACAGGTGTATCCCGATCGGCCTAGAACCCCTCCCGTTAGCCTGTTGCTAATAAACGTTACGTATCAAGTTAACTACCCATATGGTTTTAAGAACACAGCTAAAAGCATATTAAGAAACAATTAGCTTATAGCACAGTGAGAAAAAAGGTTATGCATAGATATAGACTTTAGTTATAAAGTCAGATATTGAAGGTGAGGACACCCCTAAAGGGCCAATGATACAACATACAGTACCCAAGTAGTGGCTGTTAATTGTAGGTACAAACTATAGACAGGAACAAACTATAGACAGGAATACCGCCTCGCAGTTGTTCAAGTGTCCATCTCTGTTTGCGCGGTCTTCCTACTTCGCCCAGCCCGCTGAGATCTTGGCTTCATCCACCGCGATGCCGCTGGGAGCGTGGGCAATTCTTCTTCATTGGGAATAGGGAGCCATGGGGGGATCTCCACTGGAGGCAAATTCAGCATATCCCACGGGGGGGTAGACCTGCAGGTGTTTTCACGGTGAAACGGCGGTTCCCACCTGTAATGAGTATGCCGAAAGGGAACAGCCCCCTGTATGGTATCTTTGAAGTGCGCAGTAGGTCTGTAAGGGGTTTAAGTGTCCTCCGTTTCTGAAGGGTAGAAGCTGCTAGATCTTGGAAGAGTTGGATACCGACTCCTTGTAACTTTACCTCCCCTCTTTCTCTTGCTTTCTGCAGAATCTCCTCAGTGTCCCTGTAGATCAAAATTCCACATATAACATCTCTAGGGTTTTCAGAGAGTCCTGGCTTAGGTCGGAGGGCCCGATGCACCCTCTTAACTGTAATTTTTTCCGCCCTTCCAGGCCCAAGCAAAGTGGCGAAAAGGGACTCTATTACATGGAATAAGTCCTCCTTGTCCTCTGCCTCTGGTAAGTCTCGGATCCGTATATTTCGCCGCCGATTCCTATTCTCTTGGTCTTCCATCTGAAGCAAGAGGTTGTTCATGGCTCTGGTGTGGGAGCCTAGCGTGCTCTGTACAGCTGTGTTAAAGGTGAGCATGGCGTCTTGTACTTGTTCTAGGGACTCAACCCTGTCGCCAATATGGCGGATGTCTGCTTTTATGGTAAGTCCGCCGCTATCGGGGCCGAAGCCTTTTGCAGGGCCCCTTCCAGAAATTCGCGGGTGAGAGCTGCCTGAGCTTCGCAGTGCTACGATCCGCTCACCTCTTTTAGCTCTTTAATCGTGGCTCCACAGGCCGCGTCCCCAGAAGCCTTCTCCTCTCCATTCCGTCTCGGCGCCATGTTACTTGCGCGCGCTGGTAACTGGGGAGCCGTCTTGTGAAGAAATTTCTCCATATCGGAGCGCTGTGGTGAGTCCCTCCTCGGTTCAGGAGTGTCTTTAGGCGGATCCTTAGGTTGGATCTTCATTCCTTCTGTCGGGTAGTGCTTAGAAATAGGCTAATACAGGGCCTAGTAGCGGGACCTCTGCTTTCAAGCAGCTGCCATCAAGCTCGGTCAGGCCACGCCCCCCGGGGTGCGTGTGACTTTTTGATCGCTTGCTATTACACTTTTTGTGATGTAAGGTGACAAAAAATTGCTTTTTTACACCGTTTTTATTTTTATTTTTTTACGGTATTCACCTGAGGGGTTAGGTCATGTGATATTTTTATAGAGCAAGTTATTTACGGACGCTGCGATACCTAATATGTATACTTTTTTTTATTTATGTAAGTTTTACACAATGATTTCATTTTTAAAGCAAAAAAAATAATAATGTTTTAGTGTCTCCATATTCTGAGAGCCATAGTTTTTTCAGTTTTTGGGCGATTATCTTATGTAGGGTCTCATTTTTTGCGGGATGAGATGACAGTTTGATTGGCACTATTTTGGGGTGCATATGACTTTTTGATCGCTTGCTATTACACTTTTTGTGATGTAAGGTGACAAAAAATGGTTTATTTAGCAGTTTTTATTTAAAATTTTTACGGTGTTCATCTGAGGGGTTAGGTCATGTAATATTTTTATAGAGCCGGTCGATACAGACGCGGCGAAACCCAATATGTATACTTTTTTTTTTATTTATGTAGGTTTTACACAATAATATCATTTTTGAAACAAAAAAAAAAATCATGTTTTAGTGTCTCCATATTCTGAGAGCCATAGTTTTTTCAGTTTTTGGGCGATTATCTTAGGTAGGGTCTCATTTTTTGCGAGATGAGATGACAGTTTGCCACTATTTTAGGATGCATATGACTTTTTGATCTCTTGTGATTACACTTTTTGTGATGTAAGGTGACAAAAAATGGTTTATTTAGCACAGTTTTTGTTCATCTGAGGGGTTAGGTCATGTGATATTTTTATAGAGCCGGTCGATACGGACGCGGCGATACCTAATATGTATACTTTTTTATTTATGTAAGTTTTACACAATAACAGCTTTTTTAAAACAAAAAAAATTATGTTTTAGTGTCTCCACATTCTGAGCCATAGTTTTTAAAAAAATTTTGGCGATTGTCTCAGGTAGGGGCTCATTTTTTGCAGGATGAGGTGATGGTTAGATTGGTACTATTTTGATCGCTTGCTGTTGTACTTTTTGTGATGTAAGGTGACAAAAAAAATGGTTTATTTAGCACAGTTTTTATTTATTACTTTTTAAGGTGTTCATCTGAGGGGTTAGGTCATGTGATATGTTTATAGAGCCGGTCGATACGGACGCGGCGATACCTAATATGTATACTCCCCCCCCCCCTATTTTTTACCAATTTTTTTTAACTTTATTTGGGGAAAATTAAGTTTTTGTTTATTTTTACTTGAAACTTTTTTTCACTTTGGGACTTCAACTTTTGGGGGTCTAATCCCTTTACAATGCATTCCAATACTTCTGTATTGGAATGCATTGGCTGTATGAGTAATACTGTGTGTATTACTCATACAGCTTCCTGCCTGTGAGATCCAGGGGGCTGGACCTCACAGAAGTCGTCACCGGAAGGCAGCGCGATGCCTTCCTTAGGCATTGCGCTGCCTTCCATTCCATCGGGTCCCCACTACAGCCGCATGGGGACCCGATGGCACTGCGATCACCGCCGTAACCGCAGGTAAAAGCCGCAAACCGCAGGTCTGAATTGACCTGCAGTTTGCGGCGATCGCCGACACGGGGTGGTCACGGGATTCCCCCCCCCCCCGCGCATTTAGCCAAGGTGCCTGCTCAATGATTTGAGCAGGCACTGGGTTCCGATCACCGCCCGCCAAGCGGCGGTGATCGGAACTATACATGACATACCGGTAAGTCATGTGTCCTTAACCGCCTCCGGACCGCCTAACGCAGGATCGCGTTCCGGAGGTGGCAGCTGCAGGCAGAGTCACGCATATACACGTCATCTCGCGAGAAGCGAGATTTTGCTCAAAGCCGGCCCGCGCATGCGCATCGCGGGCCGGCAAAAGTTAGAGGAGTATTTCGTCAGCAACCTGCCAGCCAATGATCGTCGCTGGCAGGTTGCTGATTTTTTAAAAATCTAATCACAAGCCATCTAACACCTTATATTTATAAATATAAGGTGTTAAATGGCTTCTCTGCTCCTCTGCTGGTCCTTTTGGTCGGTTGGTTCCAGCAGAGGAGCAGACATCACAGTGAGTACCCACCAACACCACACTTAGCCCCCAGATCACCCCCCATCACCCCAATTAACCCCTTGATCACCCCTGTCAATCACTAGTGAAAGGGAAAAAAGTGATCAGTGTAAACTGTCACTTTTTTTCCCCACTAGTATTGACTGTTAGGTTTTAGGATAGTTTAGGCCCCTTGGTTAGGTACTTAGTGTCATTTAGCGCCCAGCCCACCGCACCGCAGTCACTGATTCGCTGCTTAGCGTATCGCTAATCAGCATTTGTACTTTTATAGTATCTGTAAGTGATCAAAACTGATCACAGTCAGATCTATAATAGTATTAGTGTCACCTTAGTTCGCCCTCCACCCAAAACGCAGTGTTTGCCCGATCAGGCCTGATCGGTCGCCCACACGTGCGTTCACCCACACCCGCCCCGCCGCAGTGACAAAAATTTTTTTTTTTTTTTATCACTGCACAATCACTTTACAAACGCTGCGGCGATAAAAAAAACAGTTTTAATATTTTTTATCAACCGCAGCGGCCTCCGGTACTTCGCTAGCCTCCCCTTTGTAAGACAGGTTTGCTTTTTTTCTTGGGTAGTCTCAGGGAATACCCCTAAATTTAGTAGTCCAAATGTCAAACAGGGGGTATTCTTCTGAAGAGGCCTACAGGCTTTTACCCAGTCGGATGAGGAATGGGAACCCTCATCTGACGAATCTAGCGGGTCAGAATATGAACCTGTAGAAAGCAGTGGCAGTCTGACCCAAAGTTCGGACGAGGAGGTTGAGGTCCCTGATAGCACCAGGCGTACCGGGCCCCTTGTTGCTAGACCACAGGTTGCGCAGGATCCGCTTCAAGAGCAGCAGAGTGGGGCTGGCGCTGTCGGATTATGTGGTGAGGCATACACCAGCAGCGCTGCCCTCCCTGGACCTAGTACCAGCACTGCCGTACAACATGGTGAAGTGGCGAACACCAGAAGGGCAGTTGAAGCTGGTACGGTGGCACGTGCAATAGTTACCCCGTCGCAGCCACCGCACAGACAGGCTCGTAGAGCCCCTAGAGTCCCTGAGGTGCTGGCAAACCCTGATTGGCAGTCCCCAACTTCAGCCGCACCTGTAGTTCCCCCTTTCACCGCCCAGTCTGGAGTTCGGGTTGAGACAGCTCAGATCGGTTCGGCACTGGGATTTTTTGAGCTGTTCTTGACTGCGGAGCTCTTGGACTTAGTCGTGGCAGAAACAAATCTGTATGCCACTCAATTTATAGCCGCCAACCCGGGAAGCTATTATGCCCAGCCTTTCCGGTGGAAACCAGTCCAAGTGTCCGAATTAAAAAATTTGCTGGGCCTTCTCCTCAACATGGGTCTAAACAAAAAGCATGAATTGCGGTCATATTGGTCCGCGAACCCAATTCATCACATGCCCATGTTCTCTGCTGCTATGTCCAGGGCACGATTTGAGGCCATCCTGCGTTTCCTGCACTTTAGCGACAGCACCACCTCCCGTCCCAGATGCCACCCAGCTTTTGACCGGCTCCACAAAATTCGGCCCCTCATAGACCACTTCAACACCAAATTTGCAGATTTGTATACCCCTGAGCAAAACATCTGCGTAGACGAGTCCCTTATACATTTTACCAGGCGCCTTGGCTTCAAACAATACATCCCAAGCAAGCGCGCCCGGTATGGGGTCAAATTGTATAAGCTCTGTGAAAGGGCCACAGGCTATACCCACAAATTTCGGATCTATGAGGGAAAAGATCAGACCCTGGAGCTGGTCGGTTGCCCTGACTACCTGGGGAGCAGTGGGAAGACAGTCTGGGACTTGGTGTCACCCTTATTTGGCAAGGGGTACCATCTTTATGTGGACAGTTTTTACACAAGTGTGCCCCTCTTCAGGCATTTGTTCCTAGAACAGATTGGCTGCTGTGGCACCGTGCGACCTAGTCGCCGGGGTTTCCCCCAACGGCTCGATACCACCCGTCTTGCAAGGGGGGAGAGGGCTGCCTTGTGTAACGAAGAACTGCTCGCGGTGAAATGGAGAGACAAGCGTGACGTTTACATGCTCTCCTCCATTCACGCCGACACGACAATACAAATTGAACGGGCAACCAGTGTCATTGAAAAGCCCCTCTCAGTCCACGACTATAATGCGCTCATGGGAGGGGTGGACTTCAATGACCAGATGTTGGCTCCCTATTTAGTTTCCCAACGCACCAGACGCTGGTATAAGAAGGTGTCTGTATATTTGATTCAATTGGCTGCATATAATAGTTTTGTTCTCTACAGTAAGGCTGGGAGAACGGGATCCTTCCTCAAATTTCAGGAAGAGATCATCGCGAACCTCCTGTATCCAGGAGGTTCCGTGGCCCCAACCACCAGTGTAGTGAGCCGTCTACACGAGCGACATTTCCCCAATGTCGTTGCTGGTACCTCAACCCAACTGTTACCCCGAAAAAGATGTCGTGTCTGTAGCAGGAGTGGAATAAGGCGTGACACCCGCTAATTCTGTCCTGACTGCCCTGACCACCCTGCCCTATGCTTAGGCGAGTGTTTCCGGAAGTACCACACACAGGTACACTTAGCATAGGGATTGCATCTTACAGGACAGGCACACAGGGCTATTAGGGCCCTTTCACTCACAGCTGCTGCAAACCTCTACTTTCACCTGGGATAAAGTGCATAATGTACTTCTCCACATCTTTGGGCGATTTGCGCTTTGCACATTGTCCCATGGGGAAGGAGAGGTTTGTCCTATAAAGGTAAAAAAACAAAACAAAACAAAAAAACACCGGTAAGCAAAAAAGTTAACGTTCAGTTCAAAAAGTTAAATAAAGTTTATATGTTCCGTTCAAATGTTATTATAAAGTTAATAAATTTATTGCGTTGCGGCCTGGTTTTTTCTTTTTTTTTACTTCCAGGTGGACCAACCGATCGACTAGCTGCAGCACTGATGTGCATTCTGACAGAAGCATTGCGCTGCTGTCAGATTACACACAAGTCAGTGTATGCGGCGCTGCAAGACGAGATTTCTCCTCTGCAGTAAAAGATACGTTTGCCGAGGCATATGAGCTGAGGAGGCGGCGGTGTTCATATACTTTGGCAAACACTTTGTATATAAAAAAATAAAAAAAAATACCGGCAATGATTTATTCATCCACATCGATTGATGTGAATGGAGAAATCGGGTTTGCCAGGGCATACGGGCTAAGTGGGTATGGATGTTGGGCGGAGCTCCTATGTACTGGCAGATGCCTTTCCCCTCCTTTTTTTTTGGGCAGAGATTTTTTCATCCAAATTGATCGATGCGAATGAAGAAATCTGTGCCGTTCATTTTTTCTTTCAGCCCAGAGGCTGAACGAAAAAAAAAATATCTCATTACCCGTATGCTCAATATAAGGAGAATAGCAGAAACTCCTAATGCTGGCCATACATGTAATGATTGCGGAGACCCTCAAATGCCAGGGCAGTACAAACACCCCACAAATGACCCTATTTTGGAAAGAAGACACCCCAAGGTATTCACTGAGGGGCATATTGAGTCCATGAAAGATTGAAATTTTTGTCCCAAGTTAGCGGAAAGGGAGACTTTGTGAGAAAAAACTAAAAAAAATCAATTTCCGCTAACTTGTGGCAAAAATTTTTTTTTGATGAACTCGCCATGCCCCTCATTGAATACCTTGGGGTGTCTTCTTTCCAAAATGGGGTCACATGTGGGGTATTTATACTGCCCTGGCATTTTAGGGGCCCTAAAGCGTGAGAAGAAGTCTGGGATCCAAATGTCTAAAAATGCCCTCCTAAAAGGAATGTGGGCCCCTTTGTGCATCTAGGCTGCAAAAAATTGTCACACATCTGGTATCGCCGTACTCAGGAGAAGTTGGGGAATGTGTTTTGTGGTGTCATTTTACATATACCCATGCTGGGTGAGATAAATATCTTGGTCAAATGCCAACTTTGTATAAAAAAAATGGGAAAAGTTGTCTTTTGCCGAGATATGTCTCTCACCCAGCATGGGTATATGTAAAATGACACCCCAAAACACATTGCCCAACTTCTCCTGAGTACGGCGATACCAGATGTGTGACACTTTTTTGCAGCCTAGGTGGGCAAAGGGGCCCACATTCCAAAGAGCACCTTTAGGATTTCACAGGTCATTTTTTACACATTTTGATTTCAAAATACTTCCCACACATTAGGGCCCCTAAATTGCCAGGGCAGTATAACTACAACAGAAGTGACCCCATTTTGGAAAGAAGACACCCCAAGGTATTCCGTGATGGGCATAGTGAGTTCATGGAAGTTTTTATTTTTGTCACAAGTTAGTGGAATATGAGACTTTGTAAGAAAAAAAAAAAAAATCATCATTTTCCGCTAACTTGTGACAAAAAATAAAAAGTTCTATGAACTCACTATGCCCATCAGCGAATACCTTAGGGTGTCTAATTTCCGAAATGGGGTCATTTGTGGGGTGTTTGTACTGTCTGGCTATTGTAGAACCTCAGGAAACATGACAGGTGCTCAGAAAGTCAGAGCTGCTTCAAAAAGCGGAAATTCACATTTTTGTACCATAGTTTGTAAACGCTATACCTTTTACCCAAACCATTTTTTTTTACCCAAACATTTTTTTAATCAAAGGCATGTAGAACAATAAATTTAGAGAAAAATTTATATATGGATGTCGTTTTTAAAAAAAATTTACAACTGAAAGTGAAAAATGTCATTTTTTTGCAAAAGTTTCATAAAATTTCGATTAATAACAAAAAAAGGAAAAATGTCAGCAGCAATGAAATACCACCAAATGAAAGCTCTATTAGTGAGAAGAAAAGGAGGTAAAATTAATTTGGGTGGTAAGTTGCATGACCGAGCAATAAACGGTGAAAGGAGTGTAGTGCAGAAGTGTAAAAAGTGGCCTGGTCATTAAGGGTGTTTAAGCTAGGGGGGCTGGGGTGGTTAAGCACCAGGACAACATGCCATACCGGTACGTCATGTGTCCTGAAGAGGTTAAGTTGAAGTTCTCGGGCCTAACTTTGAGAAGCTTGCACATGTAGATTCTTACTATAACACAACTAGACTCACACTCCTCTAACTAAACTAACCAGGGGGTGGACCAAGTCCATTGCCTGGCAACCTAACAGAATGAGCCAAGATGTTAACCCTTGGTTGTCCATACAATACCATTGGGTACACAAATATAGTAAATCACATTTAACTTGCCAATATAACATTACAAAAACATAAGTAAACCTTTTGTGTAACCTTATTCTGGGACACTGCATTCCCCCTATTGTGAGACCAGCTATCCTGGCGTTCTTGCCACGCAGTTCCTACATAGAACAGCATGCATAGAACTTGGCTGGCTCCTTTCTCTAGATTCTTTTCTGCAAGAGAAATGTTAAGGCGCATGCACAATAATAAAAACTAACCCTAGGCACTTGTATAAAAGCAGGTGGGAAGTGGGCATCTGCACAATGGATAAAAATAGGTAATGATGGTCTCCTTCTTCTTTGGGGTAAAGTCCACAAAGACATTCCATGGCTATATCGGTATAGACAATCCAAATCTAGTGTAACAATATAATAACTATGCAAGGGGCTTAGAAGTATTAACACTTTAAAAATTATTTAAAAATTCCAAATGGGGTAGAATTGGAAAAAAACACAATTCCGACACAGTTTTATTGGTTTTGTTTTTACGACGTTCACTATGTGGTAAAAGGGACTTGTGCACGTCATTCTCCAGGTCAGTATGATTACGGCAATACCACACTTGTATAGTTTTTCTTGCATTTTAATACTGGAAAAAAAAAAAACTTCTGAAATTTTTCTTTTCTTGTCATCACTGTATTCTGACCCCCATAATATTTTTTACAGTTATGTCTATGGAAATATGTGAGGGCTCATTTTTTGCAGGACAATCTGTAGTTTTTGCTAATTTTGGGTGTGACTTTTTGATCACTTTTTATTGCATTTTTTGGGAAGTAAAATGATGAAAAAATGGCAAAAATCAGCCATTTTCTTTTGTTACACCATTCACTGTATCGGATATGTTTTTTAATATTTTAATTGTATGGGCGTTTTTGCACGCAGAGATACCCATGATGTTAAGTTTTTAATTGTTTATTTTGATTTTGAGGAGGGGGGAATTTGAATTCTTCTATCGTTCACTCTGTACTAGAGCGGGTGCCATCTTTAAAGTCTCGGGAAGGGGTTAAAGTCCATTCCCTGACGTTAGAACTTTTTAAAGGAACATCAAAAAGTGCCTCAGGTACATATGAGTCTTTCACAATGGACACAATGCTTAAACGTTGCCAAACTGATTCTCAAAGAGCTCTGGTACATAAGAGCAAAAAAAAATAAAAAAATAACCTGTTTATTTTAAAAATGCATGAATTTCATAGTGTTTTTTTTACAAGCCAAAACATATACCGGTATATAGAAAGTACAGAAAACAGAGTAATGGAAAAAAAAAGTCAAAATGGCCAATTCAGCGTTTTTTGGTCACCTCACTTTCCCCAAAAAAGTGAATAAAAAAAATTACTTAAAAGTCATATACACACCAAATTGCTATCAATAAAAAAATACAGATCAGCCTGCAAAAAAATTAGCCCTCAAACAGCTCTGTAGATAGAAATATAAAAAACTTTAAAAGGTCAGAATATGACAATGCAAAGAAAAAATATTACTATTTTTATATTTTTAAAATTAAATACTAGTTATATTTAAATTCTTATCAGCTTGTCACTGTTGTCACTGTGATTTCGTAGTAAAGAGATCACAGAGAGGCACGGAGCATTATCAGTCATGTTAATGCTCCGTGCCTCTGCAGTCTGCATCGGGTCTTGGCACTCTTTCACGGAGCGGATGCCATGCACGGCATCCGCTCGTGTGAAACAGCCCTTAAACAGCCCAGATCGGCACTCCTGCCAGTCTGGGCTGTTACTTCAGGGCCACGGCTCTCATGTGAGAAGCGGGCCCCCCGCTGCTCGGGGGACCCGTGCAGTGCTTAGACTGGGCCGCCGTAAGGCCCCTTAGTGACCACCGTAAAAAGGCATATGGGTGGTCACTAAGGGGTTAAAGCTGATGACAGACAAGCATTTTCATGCAAAGATTATTGTGTACATATTAGTTCACATGCTATTCTTTACTCGCTTAATTGGGGATCGTTCACTCTATTTAAACAGCAAGGATTTACATAAAACACGCCTGTTTTTATATTGTTTACACTTCTGAAAGATCGCACAATGTAACCTTACATTATCAGAATTCAATAACGACAAATGATCATTTATTTGTTTGCATAAACGATCTTACAAGTTGAATGAGCGGTTTCAGTCTAATCTTTCAGTTGTTACATACATTTACGTACAATACATGATTATTGCCCATCATGAATTGGAACTGTAACAATTATCTGCTCGTCTGAGGCTAGTTTCACACTAGCGTTTACAGATCTGAACGGAACAGCCTGTCTGAATGCCGTCCGGTCCCATTAATTATAATGGGGTCTGGTGGAGATCCGCACAAAATCCGGCAAATATGCGGAGAATCAGCCGGACAAATACCGCAGCGGTTTGCGTCTGGCCAATTCCCAGCATTTTATGTCGGGAGAGCCTGCTGAAATGCTCTAACAGCAGTGTGAAACAGGCCTAAATGTGCCTTTCCTTAACCACCTCCGGACCGCCTAACGCAGATTCGCGTTCCGGAGGTGGCAGCGCTGCGCACAGTCACGCATATACGCGTCATCTCGCGAGACGCGAGATTTCCTGTGAACGCGCGCACACAGGCGCACGCGTTCACAGGATCGGAAGGTAAGCGAGTGGATCTCCAGCCTGCCAGCGGCGATCGTTCGCTGGCAGGCTGGAGATGTGATTTTTTTAACCCCTAACAGGTATATTAGACGCTGTTTTGATAACAGCGTCTAATATACCTGCTACCTGGTCCTCTGGTGGTCCCCTTTGTTTGGATCGACCACCAGAGGACACAGGTAGCTCAGTAATATGTTGCACCAAGCACCACTACACTACACCCCCCCCCTGTCACTTATTAACCCCTTATTCACCCTTGATCACCCTTGATCACCCCTGATCACCCCATATAGACTCCCTGATCACCCCCCTGTCATTGATTACCCCCCTGTAAAGCTCCATTCAGATGTCCGCATGATTTTTACGGATACACTGATAGATGGATCGGATCCGCAAAACGCATACGGACATCTGAATGGAGCCTTACAGGGGCGTGATCAATGACTGTGGTGATCACCCCATATAGACTCCCTGATCACCCCCCTGTCATTGATTACCCCCCTGTAAAGCTCCATTCAGATGTCCGCATGATTTTTACGGATCCACTGATAGATGGATCGGATCCGCAAAACGCATACGGACGTCTGAATGGAGCCTTACAGGGGCGTGATCAATGACTGTGGTGATCACCCCATATAGACTCCCTGATCACCCCCCTGTCATTGATTACCCCCCTGTAAAGCTCCATTCAGATCTTCGCATGATTTTTACGGATCCACTGATAGATGGATCGGATCCGCAAAACGCATACGGACGTCTGAATGGAGCCTTACAGGGGAGTGATCAATGACTGTGGTGATCACCCCATATAGACTCCCTGATCACCCCCCTGTCATTGATTACCCCCCTGTCATTGATCACCCCCCTGTAAAGCTCCATTCAGATCTTCGCATGATTTTTACGGATCCACTGATAGATGGATCGGATCCGCAAAACGCATACGGACGTCTGAATGGAGCCTTACAGGGGAGTGATCAATGACTGTGGTGATCACCCCATATAGACTCCCTGATCACGCCCCTGTCATTGATTACCCCCCTGTCATTGATCACCCCCCTGTAAAGCTCCATTCAGATGTCCGCATGATTTTTACGGATCCACTGATAGATGGATCGGATCCGCAAAACGCATACGGACGTCTGAATGGAGCCTTACAGGGGCGTGATCAATGACTGTGGTGATCACCCCATATAGACTCCCTGATCACCCCCCTGTCATTGATTACCCCCCTGTCATTGATCACCCCCCTGTAAAGCTCCATTCAGATGTCCGCATGATTTTTACGGATCCACTGATAGATGGATCGGATCCGCAAAACGCATACGGACGTCTGAATGGAGCCTTACAGGGGCGTGATCAATGACTGTGGTGATCACCCCATATAGACTCCCTGATCACCCCCCTGTCATTGATTACCCCCCTGTAAAGCTCCATTCAGATCTTCGCATGATTTTTACGGATCCACTGATAGATGGATCGGATCCGCAAAACGCATACGGACGTCTGAATGGAGCCTTACAGGGGAGTGATCAATGACTGTGGTGATCACCCCATATAGACTCCCTGATCACCCCCCTGTCATTGATTACCCCCCTGTCATTGATCACCCCCCTGTAAAGCTCCATTCAGATCTTCGCATGATTTTTACGGATCCACTGATAGATGGATCGGATCCGCAAAACGCATACGGACGTCTGAATGGAGCCTTACAGGGGAGTGATCAATGACTGTGGTGATCACCCCATATAGACTCCCTGATCACCCCCCTGTCATTGATTACCCCCCTGTCATTGATCACCCCCCTGTAAAGCTCCATTCAGATGTCCGCATGATTTTTACGGATCCACTGATAGATGGATCGGATCCGCAAAACGCATACGGACGTCTGAATGGAGCCTTACAGGGGCGTGATCAATGACTGTGGTGATCACCCCATATAGACTCCCTGATCACCCCCCTGTCATTGATTACCCCCCTGTCATTGATCACCCCCCTGTAAAGCTCCATTCAGATGTCCGCATGATTTTTACGGATCCACTGATAGATGGATCGGATCCGCAAAACGCATACGGACGTCTGAATGGAGCCTTACAGGGGCGTGATCAATGACTGTGGTGATCACCCCATATAGACTCCCTGATCACCCCCCTGTCATTGATTACCCCCCTGTAAAGCTCCATTCAGATGTCCGCATGATTTTTACGGATCCACTGATAGATGGATCGGATCCGCCAAACGCATATGGACGTCTGAATGGAGCCTTACAGGGGCGTGATCAATGACTGTGGTGATCACCCCATATAGACTCCCTGATCACCCCCCTGTCATTAATTACCCCCCTGTCATTGATCACCCCCCTGTAAAGCTCCATTCAGATGTCCGCATGATTTTTACGGATCCACTGATAGATGGATCGGATCCGCAAAACGCATACGGACGTCTGAATGGAGCCTTACAGGGGCGTGATCAATGACTGTGGTGATCACCCTATATAGACTCCCTGATCACCCCCCTGTCATTGATTACCCCCCTGTAAAGCTCCATTCAGACGTCCGCATGATTTTTACGGATCCACTGATAGATGGATCGGATCCGCAAAACACATACAGGCGTCTCCCTGGAGCCTTCCAGGGGGGGTGATCACCCCATATAGACTCCCTGATCACCCCTCTGTCATTGATCACCCCCCCTGTCATTGATCACCCCCCCGTCATTGATCACCCCCCCTGTCAGGCTGCATTCAGATGTCCGTATGATTTTTACGGATCCACGGATACATGGATCGGATCCGCAAAACACATACGGACATCTGAATGGAGCCTTATAGGGGGGTGATCAATGACAGGGGGGTGATCACCCCATATAGACTCCCTGATCACCCCCCTGTCATTGATCACCCCCCTGTCATTGATCACCCCCCTGTCATTGATCACCCCCCTGTAAGGCTCCATTCAGAAATTTTTTTGCCCCAAGTTAGCGGAAATTATTATTTTTTTTCTTACAGAGTCTCATATTCCACTAACTTGTGTCAAAAAATAAAATCTCACATGAACTCACCATACCCCTCACGGAATCCAAATGCGTAAATTTTTTTAGAGATTTATATTCCAGACTTCTTCTCACGCTTTAGGGCCCCTAGAATGCCAGTGCAGTATAAATACCCCACATGTGACCCCATTTCGGAAAGAAGACACCCCAAGGTATTCCGTGAGGGGCATATTGAGTCCATGAAAGATTGAAATTTTTGTCCCAAGTTAGTGGAAAGGGAGACTTTGTGAGAAAAAAATAAATAAAATCAATTTCCGCTAACTTGTGCCAAAAAAAAAAAAATTCTATGAACTCTCCATGCCCCTCATTGAATACCTTGGGGTGTCTTCTTTCCAAAATGGGGTCACATGTGGGGTATTTATACTGCCCTGGCATTCTAGGGGCCCTAAAGCGTGAGAAGAAGTCTGGGATCCAAATGTCTAAAAATGCCCTCATAAAAGGAATGTGGGCCCCTTTGCGCATCTAGGCTGCAAAAAAGTGTCACACATGTGGTATCGCCGTACTCAGGAGAAGTTGGGCAATGTGTTTTGGGGTGTCATTTTACATATACCCATGCTGGGTGAGATAAATATCTTGGTCAAATGCCAACTTTGTATAAAAAAATGGGAAAAGTTGTCTTTTGCCGAGATATTTCTCTCACCCAGCATGAGTATATGTAAAAAGACACCCCAAAACACATTGCCCAACTTCTCCTGAATACGGCGATACCACATGTGTGACACTTTTTTGCAGCCTAGGTGGGCAAAGGGGCCCACATTCCAAAGAGCACCTTTCGGATTTCACAGGTCATTTACCTACTTACCACACATTAGGGCCCCTGGAAAATGCCAGGGCAGTATAACTACCCCACAAGTGACCCCATTTTGGAAAGAAGACACCCCAAGGTATTCCGTGAGGGGCATGGCGAGTTCCTAGAATTTTATATTTTTTGTCACAAGTTAGCGGAAAATGATTATTATTATTTTTTATTTTTTTCCTTACAAAGTCTCATATTCCACTAACTTGTGACAAAAAATAAAAACTTCCATGAACTCACTATGCCCATCACGAAATACCTGGGGGTGTCTTCTTTCCAAAATGGGGTCACTTGTGGGGTAGTTATACTGCCCTGGCATTCTAGGGGCCCAAATGTGTGGTAAGAAGTTTGAAATCAAAATGTGTAAAAAATGACCAGTGAAATCCGAAAGGTGCTCTTTGGAATATGGGCCCCTTTTCCCACCTAGGCTGCAAAAAAGTGTCACACATGTGGTATCTCCGTACTCAGGAGAAGTTGGGGAATGTGTTTTGGGGCGTCATTTTACATATACCCATGCTGGGTGAGAGAAATATCTTGGCAAAAGACAACTTTTCCCATTTTTTTATACAAAGTTGGCATTTGACCAAGATATTTATCTCACCCAGCATGGGTATATGTAAAATGACACCCCAAAACACATTCCCCAACTTCTCCTGAGTACGGCGATACCACATGTGTGGCACTTTTTTGCAGCCTAGGTGGGCAAAGGGGCCCATATTCCAAAGAGCACCTTTCGGATTTCACAGGTCATTTTTTACAGAATTTGATTTCAAACTCCTTACCACACATTTGGGCCCCTAGAATGCCAGGGCAGTATAACTACCCCACAAGTGACCCCATTTTGGAAAGAAGACACCCCAAGGTATTCGCTGATGGGCATTGTCCGGCATTGTAGAACCTCAGGAAACATGACAGGTGCTCAGAAAGTCAGAGCTGCTTCAAAAAGCGGAAATTCACATTTTTGTACCATAGTTTGTAAACGCTATAACTTTTACCCAAACCATTTTTTTTTTTACCCAAACATTTTTTTTTTTATCAAAGACATGTAGAACAATAAATTTAGAGCAAAATTTATATATGGATGTCGTTTTTTTTGCAAAATTTTACAACTGAAAGTGAAAAATGTCATTTTTTTGCAAAAAAAATCGTTAAATTTCGATTAATAACAAAAAAAGTAAAAATGTCAGCAGCAATGAAATACCACCAAATGAAAGCTCTATTAGTGAGAAGAAAAGGAGGTAAAATTCATTTGGGTGGTAAGTTGCATGACCGAGCAATAAACGGTGAAAGTAGTGTAGGTCAGAAGTGTAAAAAGTGGCCTGGTCTTTCAGGGTGTTTAAGCCATGGGGGCTGAGGTGGTTAAAGGGCTTGTGTCGCTTCAGCAAGTGGCATTTATTACGTAGAGAAAGTTAATACAAGGCATTTACTAATGTATTGTGATTGTCCATATTGCTTACTTTTCTGGCTAAACTCATTTTTCCATCACAGTATACACTTCTCGTTTCCATGGTTATGACCACCCTTCAACCCAGCATCGGTGGCTGTGCTTGTAGACTATAGTAAAAAGCAGGGGCTTAGATAAGGGGGGGGATAGGGGGTTCAAACCCCTCCCCCCCCCAGAGTGTCTGTCCTCCTCAGGGCCGGCGCTTCCATAAGGCAGAACCAAGCGGCTTCTTAGGGCGCACCCTGCACAGAGAAAGGGGTGGGCGGAAAAACAAACCTTTTTTTTTTTAATCACTTACTTGCCGGCAGCGCAGCGCTGCCGGGCGCCCTCCCCAGCCAGTGTTCACTCTAAGGGCTCTTTCACACTTGCGTTCTTTTCTTCCGGCATAGAGTTCCGTCGTCGGGGCTCTATGCCGGAAGAATCCTGATCAGTTTTATCCCCATGCATTCTGAATGGAGAGAAATCCGTTCAGGATGCCTTCAGTTCCGGACCGGAACGTTTTTTGGCCGGAGAAAATACCGCAGCATGCTGCGCTTTTTGCTCCGGCCAAAAATCCTGAACACTTGCCGCAAGGCCGGATCCGGCATTAATGCCCATTGAAAGACATTAATCCGGATCCGGCCTTAAGCTAAACGTCGTTTCGGCGCATTGCCAGATCCGACGTTTAGCTTTTTCTGAATGGTTACCATGGCTGCCAAGACGCTAAAGTCCTGTTTGCCATGGTAAAGTGTAGTGGGGAGCAGCATACTTACCGTCCGTGCGGCTCCCGGGGCGCTTCAGAGTGACGTCAGGGCGCCCCACGTGCATGGATGACGTGTCGCATGGATCACGTCATCCATGCGCATGGGGCGCTCTGACGTCATTCTGGAGCGCCCCGGGAGCCGCACGGACTGTAAGTATACTGCTCCCCCGCTCCCCACTACTACTATGGCAGCCAGGACTTTAATAGCGTCCTGGGTGCCATAGTAACACTGAACGCATTTTGAAGACGGATCTGTCTTCAAATGCTTTCAGTTCACTTGCGTTTTTCCGGATCCGGCGTGTAATTCCGGAAAATGGAGTACACGCCGGATCCGGACAACGCAAGTGTGAAAGAGTTCTAAGGCTACTTTCACACGAGCGTTCGGGTGTCCGCTCGTGCGCTCCGTTTGAAGGGGCTCACGAGCGGCCCCGAACGCATCCGTCTGGCCCCAATGCATTCTCAGTGGAGGCGGATCCACTGAGAATGCATCCGCCTGCCAGTGTTCAGCCTCCGCTCCGCTCAGTGAGCGGACACCTGAACGCTGCTTGCAGCGTTCGGGTGTCCGCCTGGCCGTGCGGAGGCGAGCGGATCCGTCCAGACTTACAATGTAAGTCAATGGGGACGGATCCGCTTGAAGATGACACCATATGGCTCAATCTTCAAGCGGATACGTTCCCCATTGACTTACAATGTAAAGTCTGAACGGATCCGCTCAGGCTACTTTCATACTTAGAAAATTTTCTAAGTTTTAATGCAGACGGATCCGTTCTGAACGGATGCGAACGTCTGCATTATCGGAGCGGATCCGTCTGATGAAACATCAGACGGATCCGCTCCGAACGCTAGTGTGAAAGTAGCCTAAGCTGCGCTTGTGTTAAGCTACAGATAGGAGCAGGAGGCTGCTGTTTGGCCAGTATCAGCTAGCTGCCCTGCCATTGGTCCATCCTTTCACACCCCCTTCTCTCTGGAGCTGAACATAGCAGGAGGTTGTGAAGACAGGAAGCCTGCGTTCTCACAGTGGATCATGTGACCATGAAGGAGCATGTGACCAGTGACGTCACAGACCTCCTTCTAACAAATCCATTCTAGCATCTACCCAGCATGTATGGCAGGACTCTGCTGAGCAAAGACCATGTGCCCAGGTGAGGTGACCACAGAAGTGCCCTGGCATCTGTCTGCTGCTGGAAGCTCAATGTGGAGCTTTATGAATGTAAAAACTAATACCCAAGAGGCTAAACAAAGCCCTGCTTGTCTGCTTCTGACCCTAATCTTAACACATAACGTTCATTTGATTGAAATTTACTCTAACACCTAAAGGGATTTTTTTAAAGCCTGCTGTTTCTCTAGATGACCTTATGTTGATAGTAGTGTTAATAGAGTCTCAAAGGTCTGTAAAAATAGGGTAACTGCTTTTATAGACCCTTGAGACTCTATTAACACTACTATAAATATAAGGTCACCTAGAGAAAGAGCAAGTTTTTTTAATTATTTTTTTTCTTTTAGGTGTTAAAACATAACTTATTTGATTTCTTGAATACCTAAAGGAAAAGAAATTAAAAACCTGCTGTTTCTCAAGATGACCTTATGTTGATAGCAGTGGTAATAGAGTCTGAAAGGTCTATAAAAGCAGTTACCCTATTTTTACAGACCTTTGAGGCTATATTAACACTACTGTCAACATAAGGTCATCTAGAGACACAGCAGGTTTTTAAAATGATTTTTTCCTTTAGGTGTTACAGCAATCAAATGAAAGTTATGTTTTAACACCTAAAAGAAAAACATTTAAAAAAAGATGCTGTTTCTCTAAATGACCTGATGTTGATAGTAGTGTTAATAGAGTCTCAAAGGTTTGTAAAAATAGTGTACCTGCTTCTATAGACCTTTGAGACTCTATTACCACTACTTTTAGCATAAGATCATCTTGAGAAACACCAGGTTTTTTAAATTATTATTTTTTCTTTAGGTGTTAGAGCAATCAAATGGAGGGGGAGAAATGTGACATGGGTGAGGATGGGGGGACCATAGGAGTGCACATAGGCCAGCGCTTTTTCCTATAGTGTGCAAGCACGGCCACCGATTCTGTATTGAAGGGTGGTTGTAACCACGGAAACGAAAAGTGTATAATGTGATGGAAAAATTAGTGTAGCTAATAAATGCCATTTGCGGAAGTGAGACAAACCCTTTAAATATCGGCGCTGCTTGCAGGGCTGTGCCATTGCTGCACTAGGGCTGCGTCTTAGTCTCTGCAGGGCCACGCCATGTGGCTGTATAACATTACACTATGAACACATCAAATCCTAGGAATGCTATTTTGTAATTGCTATGAACTTCAAATAATGATAATTAGAATTAATTTCAGCGGTATTCACGCTTTGGTCAGGCAGAAACATTCCACAACTGCTGTATGCAGCACTGGGAACAATTTAATTTGTACCGAGCTGCACAGTCTGACTTTGGTCAGGAATTAGGACCAGGAAAAAAAGAGACCCTATCTTCATGTTTTTGCTATGTTAAAGGGGTTGCGCAGGCAGTTTATATAGGTCCTCCATATCTGAGATGCGGGGGTCCGACACCCTCGCCGATCAGCTGTTTCGAGAGACAGTGGTGCTCCATGCGAGCGCTGCTTACCCTTCATTACATTGTCCGTTGTCTTGCATTGAGCACGAGGGTGTCGGACCCTGCCGATCAGGAGGGGTCATCAATATAAACTGCCTGCACAACCCCTTTAACATATCAAAAACCTACTACCTTCACATAGACCTACAGACACAGCAGCAGGAAAGGACTGTCAGGTATCAGTTTGTAAAGTGAATGTCCACACGTAAAACCATTTTACAGTTCACACACCAAATATTACTACATAAAAAGCTAGGTAACTATGTAAATACATTACATTACTAAGGGCTTATGCACATGTGAAATGGGGAGGTTGAGCTAAACAGCCTGCAATTCTGAACCCCATCCCCTTTACCAAATATATGTGTCTGAACTGAACTTCATTACTGTGTGCAGGACTCGGTGAAGATAATTGGGACTAGAGTTTTTATGTTATGTTTGGCTGTGTTCTGCATTGTTTGCCATGTGTGCTAGATTTTGAGTCTTGTCCTATTCTTGTCCGCAAATCACGGTCCGTGGCTCCATTCAAGTCAATGGGTCCGCAAAAAAAACTGAATGCCTTCGTATGTCATCCGTTTTTGCGGATCCGTGATTTTATACTAATATGCCCAACCCACTTTTGCCATGTGCTGTGTGTTTGGATACATTGGCTGGTCACATGTTGAGGCCTAAAAAGGCCTGAATTTCCTGAGCTCATTACAGTCATCCAACAACACCCTGAGTTATGGGACACCTGGAGTGATGTTTATCACGATAAGGTAGCCAAGGAGCGGGCCTGGGATGAAGTGGCCCAGACCATCTTGTCGTTACAATGGGAGCAGGCAAACACCAAAAAGCGGACACAATTAGGTAAGAGCTTACCTGGCCAATATGTTCTTCTGTAAATTATGTTAACTTGTGTATCATACGAACTCGCTAAGTTGCCCCTAGCTAACTTTCAATTATAAAAGTTATTATTGTTATGCTGAACTTGAACTACTCTAGTTTTAAAACGAATTGTTTGCTATGGGCAAGTAGTCCACTTCTGTATTGAACCCGTACAAATTATTTGCACATATGTTTGAGTTTTAATGTAGTTTTGCACCTAGTGCATTATCGGAACTATATATGAATATTCGCCTACACCTGTGGATATAGATTAGCCATTTGTGTCACTGCTCCTACAATGTGCGTGTCCCTTTTATTTAAGATACTTCTGCCATCACCAGCCCCCATGTAACTCATCATATAATCCAGCGTAGTAGAGCATTGTATGACACGCACATTGTGTAGGCTTGGATGTAATTTGCAATTGCTGACTTTTTCAAATATTAAAATGCTGTGATTTTGCCTTTGAGTGTGTACATGCACTTGGTCCTGTAACATTGCATTATTGGAATTCTCTTATATAAAATATACTATATTTAGTAATGTGTGTATGCTTATATATGTTTATTTTTTGGTTCACAGTCCGTAAAGTAAAAACGCGATGGCAGTCTTGCCGGGACCAGTTTCGGCGTGAGCTGGCATCTGCACATGGCCACAGTGGAGATGGTGGTTTGAAGAAGAGGCCATACCTTTACAGCCGTCAGCTCCAATTTCTAAAGCCTATTCTTGATCTGAGGCTGTAAGAACATATTTTATTTTCTGTGTGTATAATGGTAGTACATATTTTTTGTTTGACAAGGATGGGTTAAAGTATTAAAGGTAACTAGTCCCCTAAACGTGCAATGTATTGGTAATCCTCAAAATTTTTACACGTTGGGCAGAGATGCTCAACCAGCGGCCCTCCAGCTGGAGTCAAACTACAGCTCCCACAATGCCATGCTGTAGGCTGATGGCTTTAGACTGTGACGGAATTATGGGAGTAGTAGTTTAGCAAACCCCGGAGGGCCGCAGGTTGAGCATGGCTGCTTGATATAGTCGTGTAATTTCCTTCTTTTTTTTTTTTTGAACAAGTGAAAAATCCTAGAACCGTAGACAACTTTGAAGATGCTGCAGACCCGGCACAATCATCTTCGGAAGACGAAGCTGCTGCGGGTCAAAGTACTCAGGAGCAAGATGACCAACCATTGCCAGGAGATGAGTCAGCCATAGAGGCTGGCGAACACACAATAAGTAGCCCAGAAGCCCAAACCACAAAGCCACGTCGGAGAAGGGGGGCAAGAGTAACTCCTGTCTCTGGCACAGATCCTAGAGCAAGACTAGATGGTGAAATCTTGCAATATCTGTGCCAGAGGCGGAGTGAAAGCGTTGAGGAGAGGCTTTTGCGTGGCCTAGCTCCCCTTATCCAACAGTGGACACCCCTAAAATTGAGGATGTTTGTGAGTGCCATGTCCACTGTAGCAGCAATAATGGATTCTCCCCTGGATCAGCGAGATTTACATGGCTTCCTGGACACCATGAAGCAAGGCTACTGGACCTGGAAATGGATCAGCAACCAGGCACAAGCTCCTCATCTCGCAGTGAGCCCCAGCCAGGGCCTAGTTATGCCCCCCCCACATCCATACCCAGCAAATACTTATGGCCCCCGACATCACCATCCTGCAACTTCTTATGGGCAACCACATTCCCAGCCTGGCCATAGTTATGCCCACCCTCATCCCCATCCCGGGCCGAGTTATGGCCACCCTCATCCCCAGCCCGGCCTGAGTTATGGCCACCCTCATCCGCAGCCAGGGCCTAGTTCCCAGCCCCTGTATTCACAGGACCGAGACCAAATGTGGCCACAGCCATATTTACCCAGCCAACCTGAATACCACCCCCATGGCCCAGTTGGTGGCCAACCCGCCCCAGTTGGTGGCCCTTTCACCAGGGATTTATTTGACAGTTAATTTTTGAAAGGTATTTGCAATATTTTATGACTGCTGACATGTAAGCTACATTTTATTTTTATTGGTCAGAAGATGAATAATCTGTTACTTTAAACATGTTCAACATGTCCTGGAGTAATTTTTTTTTTTTTAAAAACAGTACACATATGTTTCATTACAAGTGATTTATTCAAAAACACACATAGCTTAAAAAAACTGTTTGCCAAATTTGATACACAACTTTAATTTTAAAGTTCGCACAAGTTTAGAAAGGCAAATGTATAAATTATATCTGATTATGACAGGTATGGTATGGTACCTTGGACAGTGCCTTCACAGCCATTTTTTTGTGGATGGGCAACCTGCAGCAACACATCTACCTAAAAACGAATACTCTATAAACAAGCAGTGCTGGGGAACTAGAGCTGTATGGTGTCAAGTCATGATGGCCTTTGTACGTTGTACACAGCTAGAGGGGTGGCATTTACACATGCCTTGAATCTGGGAGAAATTGATTCTGATATATTTAGCGAGATTGATTAAGAAGACCCATCTAAATACATGTGTCATGGGGTAATACAAACATTAAAGATGTATTAGAGGATTAAAGTAGGGAAAAATATGTCTGTGGCTAATTAAAATATATATACACGGAAACATTTTCCAGTGCTGTTGCAAAGGGGAAAAATGAAAACAAACATATTTAGTCCTATAATCAATCCCAGCCCACAAGCCCACGTCAAGGGTCCTCTTTGTCTTGCGAGTCCCTACACTATCTATCACAAATCAAATGAAACCTGTCTAAAAAATAAATAAAAAACTACACAGAGACCACATGTTATTACAGTCTGCCCTGAACTGCGTCCATCTGCCATGGTAATGCACCCTCAGGGCTAGCGAAGTACTCGGCATAGAGGTCTCGAACAGCAAGTCCTGCAGGCCGGCCATGACGAGTGAGGTCCAATCCTCCAGATGATGAAGAATATGTACCTGTTTCCTCCAAACTATCATCTGAGGGAGCATCATGAATCCTGACAAAGTTATGCAAGATCACACATGCTTGAATAACTAATGTGGCATTTTCCGGGCCCATCTTTAAGGATGACAGGAATACTCTCCACTTGTTAGAAAGTATTCCAAACTCAACATACTGACGGGCTCTTGTCAGCCGATAGTTGAATATACGTTGTTTGTCATCCAGGTTGCGTCTGGGGAAGGGTCGCATGACATGTGGGGCCAAAGCAAACCCTTCATCAGCCACAATTACAAACGGTGCTGGTGGTCCTGCAGAACCGGGCAGACTTCTGGCCTCTGGGAGTGCAAGTTGGTTGGCACGAAGTCTCTCACTCCATCTAGAAGAACTGAAAATGTGCGCATCTGCAGTGCTCCCATAGGCCCCAATATCCACAATTATAAACTTATATATAGTGTCTGCCAAAGCCAACAGCACTACAGAAAAGTATTGCTTATAAATGTAGTACCGGGACCTAGAGTGAGGCGGCTTCTTAACACGTATGTGTTTGCCATCCATTGCCCCAAAGCAGTTAGGAAACTGCGCATCAAGATGAAAGCCCTAAGCAATTCTGATCCAATCCTCAGCCGTGGGCTCTGGCATCACTGTGTCCCGGAGTCGCTGCCAAATCATTAGACATGTTTAACGAACAATTCTAGAAATCGTGGAGACGCCCAGCAGGAACTCAAAATGCAGCGTTACAAATGAATTACCGGTTGCCAGAAATCTAAAACAAAAAGACAGATAAATAATTATTTAAAATAGACTTGGACTGATACTTTTGATCCAGCTTTTACATATAAACAATCACATATATCGAAGATATAAAGCTGAGTGTATGTGTGTATGTATGTACAGAGCAGACAGTATCACACAGGATAGGATTGGATACATGGCTCTGCAGACAGTGGGCCGGGTGCTGTACAGGTCACTGTTATGGGGGATACTGTCAATATGTTTGCACAACACATAGAAACATGAAATTCAATAGCTGAAATATACCCGTGCAAAGCCGGTCCCTTCTGATTGTATATATATATATATACACTCACCTAAAGAATTATTAGGAACACCATACTAATATGGTGTTGGACCCCCTTTTGCCTTCAGAACTGCCTTAATTCTACGTGGCATTGATTCCACAAGGTGCTGATAGCATTCTTTAGAAATGTTGGCCCATATTGATAGGATAGCATCTTGCAGTTGATGGAGATTTGAGGGATGCACATCCAGGACACGAAGCTCCCGTTCCACCACATCCCAAAGATGCTCTATTGGGTTGAGATCTGGTGACTGTGGGGGCCATTTTAGTACAGTGAACTCATTGTCATGTTCAAGAAACCAATTTGAAATGATTCGAGCTTTGTGACATGGTGCATTATCCTGCTCGAAGTAGCCATCAGAGGATGGATACATGTTCTCATTCTGTCTACGCCAAATTCGGACTCTACCATTTGAATGTCTCAACAGAAATCGAGACTCATCAGACCAGACAACATTTTTCCAGTCTTCAACAGTCCAATTTTGGTAAGCTCGTGCAAATTGTAGCCTCTTTTTCCTATTTGTAGTGGAGATGAGTGGTACCCGGTGGGGTATTCTGCTGTTGTAGACCATCCGCCTCAAGGTTGTGCGTTTTGTGGCTTCACAAATGCTTTGCTGCATACCTCGGTTGTAACGAGTGGTTATTTCAGTCAACGTTGCTCTTCTATCAGCTTGAATCAGTCGGCCCATTCTCCTCTGACCTCTAGCATCCACAAGGCATTTTTACCTACAGGACTGCCGCATACTGGATGTTTTTCCCTTTTCACACCATTCTTTGTAAACCCTAGAAATGGTTGTGCGTGAAAATCCCAGTAACTGAGCAGATTGTGAAATACTCAGACCGGCCCGTCTGGCACCAACAACCATGCCACGCTCAAAATTGCTTAAATCACCTTTCTTTCCCATTCTGACATTCAGTTTGGAGTTCAGGAGATTGTCTTGACCAGGAGCACACCCCTAAATGCATTGAAGCAACTGCCATGTGATTGGTTGACTAGATAATTGCATTAATGAGAAATAGAACAGGTGTTCCTAATAATTCTTTAGGTGAGTGTATATAACATTTATACCGAAAATACAAAATATACATATCAAAATTTAACACAATTTTTAATAATTTGAATCACACATGCTACTTTATGAATCATTCGATGGGACCGTTTGTACAATAGAAAACATTACCAGCAATTTGATAGATTAATTGCATGTGTAACTCAAATGAATAAACATTTATACACGTTATTAAAGGGCCAGGGTCCCTTTTGAGCTTTTACATAGACATGTATATATAGTACATTAACAAGAACTGTTATTATTTTATATAAAACACATTAACAAACAAGACTACATTCAACTTACCTCAACGTTACAATGAGCCGTTCCTCGGGTGAAATGCAGCGCCTCATATTTGTGTCCTGGCGTGTAAGGTCAGGACGCAGAGCTGCTAACAAAATGTCAAAGCTGCTCACAGATATACGACAATACCGATGAAATTTATCATGATGTTGCCGCAGATCCATGTACAGCGTGTGGAAGTGGCCCTTCCTGCGCCGCTGCGAGACAATTGGATGAATCCAATGCCTCCTCCTCGGTTCCTCCACTAGCATAGTAGGCTGCTGTGGTTGGCGCCGAGTATGCAGCCAGCACAAGAGAATCTCTTCCTCTGAGTCGTCAGCCATATTACAACCAATAGCAAAACACCAGCTTCAAACCAAACTATCAAAGCTGCAAAAAGCTGCTAAAATGGAGTGCGGAGTATCACATGACCAGTATATATAGGGGGTGTGAAAAATGGGTTGAGTCTAAAGTTTAACTCATTCATGGTTCCGTTTCTTGTCTGCAAAAAATACAAATACAACTGAAACCATACTGAAGCAATACGGACGTATTTCGCGGAAAAACGGAACGGAAACGGAACCACAACGGACTGCAAAAACGGAACAACTGATCCGTGAAAAACGGACCGCAAAACCATACGTTCATGTGAACGAGCCCTTAGGCTGAGTTCACACGGGCGAGATTTCTGCGCGGGTGCAATGCGGGAGGTGAACGCATTGCACCCGCACTGAATCTGGACCCATTCATTTCTATGGGGCTGTGCACATGAGCTGTGATTTTCACGCTTCAATTATGCGTTGCGTGAAAATCGCAGCATGCTCTATATTGTGCGTTTATCACGCAACGCAGGCCCCATAGAAGTGAATGGGGCTGAGTGAAAATCGCAAGCATCCGCAATCAAGTGCGGATGCGGTGCGATTTTCATGCATGGTTGCTAAGATGACAGTCTATTCACTGTATTATTTTCCCTTATAACATGGTTATAAGGGAAAATAATAGCATTCTTTAATACAGAATGCTTAGTAGGTGGTCAATTGAGGGTTAAAAAATAAATAAAAATTAACTCACCTTCTCCTCTTGATCGTGTAGCTGCCGGTCTCTTCTTACTTCTTTAATCATGAGCTGCCGGCTAAAGGACCTGTGGTGACATCATATCACATGGTCCAATCACATGATCCATCACCACCATGTGATTGGACCATGTGATCTGACGTCACCACAGGTCCTTTAGCTGGCAGCTCATGATTAAAGAAGTAAGAAGAGACCGGCAGCTACGCGATCAAGAGGAGAAGCTGAGTTAATTATTTTTTAACCCTCAATTGACCACCTACTAAGCATTCTGTATTAAAGAATGCTATTATTTTCCCTTATAACCATGTTATAAGGGAAAATAATAACATCTACACAACACCGAACCCAAACCTGAACTTCTGTGAAGAAGTTCGGGTCTGGGTACCACAGTCAGTTTTTTATCACGCACGTGCAAAAACGCAGTGCGATAAAAACTGAACAACGGAACGCAATCGCAGTCAAAACTGACTGCAATTGGGTACCTACTCGCGCGGGTTTGCCGCAACGCATCCGGACCTTATCCGGACACGCTCGTGTGAACTCAGCCTAATGCAACTTAAAAGGTGAAACTAACATATGAGAAAGACTCATTACATGCAAAGCGAGATATTTCAAGCCTTTATTTGTTATAATTTGGATGATTATGGCTTACCGCTTATGAAACCCCAAAGTCACAATTTTGAGGTACCCTTTGCTTAGGGGATATGGATTAATTAGCTGACTAGAGTGTGACACTTTGAGCCTACAATATTGAACATTTTCACAATATTCAAATTTTAAGCTGCATTAATGCAATTCCTTTTAATTTGCATTACTGAAATAAATGGACTTTTGCACGATATTCTAATTTTTCGAGTTTCATCTTTATGCTTTGGGTCGTTGTCATGCTGAAAGATATTCAGCTTTCTAGCAGAAGCCTGAAGGTTTTGTGCCAATATTGACTGGTATTTGGAACTGTTTATAATTCCCTCTAGCTTAACTAAGGCCCCAGTTCCAGCTGAAGAAAAACAGCCCTGAAGCATGATGCTGCCACCACCATGCTTCACCGTGGGTATGGTGTTCTTTGGTGATGTGTAGTGTTGTTTTTGCGCCAAACATATCTTTTGGAGTTATGGCCAAAAAGTTCAACCTTGGTTTCATCAGACCATAACACCTTTTCCCACATGCTTTTGGGAGACTTCAGATGTGTTTTTGCAAAATGTAGCCTGGCTTGGATGTTTTTCTTTGTAAGAAAAGGCTTTCGTCTTGCTACTCTACCCCATAGCCCAGACATATGAAGAATACAGGAGATTGTTGTCACATTTACCACACAGCCAGTACTTGCCAGATATTCCTGCAGCTCCTTTAATGTTGCTGTAGGCCTCTTGGTAGCCTCCCAGACCAATTTTCTTCTTGTCTTTCCATCAATTTTTGAGAGACGTCCAGTTCTTGGTAATGTCACTGTTGTGCCATATTTTCTCCACTTGATGACTGTCTTCACTGTGTTCCATGGTATATCTAATGCCTTAGAAATTATTTTGTACCCTTCTCCTGACTGATACCTTTTAACAATGAGATCCCTCTGATGCTTTGGAAGCTCTCTGTGGACCATGGCTTTTGCTGTGGGATGCGACTAAGAAAATTTCAGGAAAGACCAACTAGAGCAGCTGAACTTTATTTGGGGTTAATCAGAGGCACTTTAAATGATGGCAGGTGTATGCTGACGCCTATTTAACATGATTTTGAATGTGATTGCTTAATTCTGAACACAGCTACATCCCCAGTTATAAGAGGGTGTGCACACCATTATTTTAGTTTTTTTTTTTGTTTTCTTCCCTCCACCTAAAAGATTTCAGTTTGTTTTTCAATCGAGTTGTACAGTTTATAGGTCAAATTAAAGGTGGAAAAAGTTCTGAAATGATTTATCTTAGTCTCATTTTTTTACAGCACAGAAACCTGACATTTTAACAGGGGTGTGTAGACTTTTATATCCACTGCATGTCTACCGTCCAGGTGTATATACTCAATGGGCGGTTGGCAAGTGGTTGATGTACATCCTTGGTGTGGCTTCTTGTTCCTGACTTCTATCTTCACTCTGAACATCCTCTTTTGTTAATTTAATCTGTTGCCTGGTACCTGTTGTCCTACTCTTGGCTGGATCTGACCCTTGTACATCTTCTACATCTGTTTCATTCTCCTGGTTGTCACATCCTGACCTCGGTGACTTATAGCTCTTTTCCTGACTACTCAATTACTACTATTGTATAACAGTTTTGCCAGTAGATAAGAAGAAATCTGTTTATATGTCAGGACCTGAAGTGAAGACCCATCTGTTTTTTAAGTCTGTTTGATGTTACATAAGTTACTCTAATCAAATCTGCTTCTTTTAGAATCTCAGAACAATTTTGCATTGACATTTTGGTTTCCAGGACAACAACAATATTTGCAGTCCAAGCCGAAAAAATAATGTGTACCACGATTTACCAGCAAACAAAATACTAATAGTAATCACTACTCACTGCAAAAGAAGGAACATACAAATAGGAGAGGTGAATATGAAGAAACTATAGGCGGCAATGCCATTTAACCCTCAAAAATCAGTCACATTTCAAACTGACCTGTTGCATACGCATTCCCTCTCTATTATATTATCTATGTTAAAAAATATTTTCCTTTATTGCTTGTTATACCAATCTGAAGCAGCGTCATCTGCCTGTCACAACCAGACAGTTGAGAAGCTCTGACAGGAGCCGTCCAGATCCGCCTCCTTGAGTTTCTTTGTTTTGGTTTCTGTTCCTCACCTCGTTAGTCTATCTCAGCTGTCATGCAGTCGGACTGATTACTTCCCTTTAAATCCCTCCCCATAAGGCAGTAGTGTGCGGCTGATACAACTTCCTGGAATGAGTGTGCATGCTGTCTTCAGCTCCCAGCTCCCAACTACCAGTTCTCAGTTCGTCTGCAGATAAGTGTTGTTTTAGTATTTATGATTTTCTGTTGTCTGGATCCAGGTGACCCTGACTCCCTCCGTGTCTGTGTAGGGAGCCGGTGGTCGTGTCCCCTCACTATTGTAGGGCCTTCAGGTTCAGATAGCCGAGGTACGTGGATATGCGCCCATTCACCTTTAGAGTGGTCGCATAGGCTGAGCAATAAGGGAGAGCGGCAGGTCAATTGCAGGGGTCTTCCTTTTTGTTCCTTAGTTGTGGATCCAGTGAGTCATCGTATGTTATTTGTATCATCTTGTTTCCTGTACACCATCCGTGACATTATCAGCCGCCTAAACCGTCTAAAGCATGGATCCGGTTACACTTTTGGCTGAACGCTTTCAGGGTCTTTCTTTGGAGGTAGCTGACCTCCGTAAGACTTTTTCTCAGTTTCAAGTGACCGGTTCAGCTTGCGTTCATGGAGTTTGTGCTGAGCCTAAGATTTCGCTCCCGGATACGTTTTCCGGCGGTAGTGAGAATTTTGTACGTTTTAGAGAGGCTTGCAAACTCCATTTTCGCCTTCTTCCCCATTCTTCTGGTGATGAAGAACGAAGAGTGGGTATCATTATATCGCTGCTCAGGGGTAACGCTCAGTCCTGGGCCTTTTCGCTGCCGGGGTGGGCACGGCCCCTCCGTTCAGTGGATGAATTCTTTTTAGCCCTGGGTCAGATATATGATGATCCGGATCGTATTGCTCTGGCTGAGTCTAAACTACGTCTGTTATGCCAGGGTAAACAATCCGCAGAGATTTACTGCTCAGAATTTCGGAGATGGGCAGCAGATACGGGTTGGAATGATGCTGCACTCCGAAGTCAATTTTGCTATGGTCTTTCAGAGGGATTGAGAGATGCATTTGCCTTTCATGAAAGACCTACCTCCTTGAATTCTGCTATGTCTCAGGCTGTTCGTATTGACAGGCGTCTTAGAGAGAGAGGAGAGATCTCTCCTTCCTGTCATACTCAGTCCCGGGACAGTGCAGCGGTCTCATTCTGTGCACAGGGGTCTCAGTCGCTGTCAGCCCCTTCTGAGCAGGAGCCCATGCAGCTGGGGTTGATTGCCTCTGACAATAGAAGATTCAGCCCGCAGGGGAGGGTTTGCTTTTGTTGTGGAGGTATAAATCATTTGGCAAATGTTTGTCCCTCTAGGAGATTCAGGCAGTTTTCTGGGAGTAATAAAGAGACAAAAAGGAAGAAATCTTTTAAGAATGTTCCGTCTGTTACTATTGGCAGGGTTGAGGCGGAAATTGAAGGTTTTCCTTTTGCTTGTAGTTCCCGTTTTGTCCTGCCTGCTAGGGTGGCGCTAGAGAGCAAGAGCATTTTTTGTGAGATTTTTGTGGATAGTGGAGCAGCTGTCAACCTCATTGATAATCAATTTGCAATAACTCATGGTTTCCAGGTATGCACTTTGGGAAGAGATATTCCTGTTTTTGCTATTGATTCAGCTCCACTTTCTCAGAGATCATTAAAGGGCATAGTTCACAATATCCGTTTAATTGTGAATGATGCTCATGTTGAGGATGTGTCATGTTTCGTCCTTAGCGGTTTGCCTACTCCTCTAGTGTTGGGGCTACCCTGGCTCACTAAACATAACCCCACCATTGATTGGCAAGCGAGGCAAATAAATGGTTGGAGTAACTTTTGCAGAGAGAATTGCCTCATAACATCTGTTTCTGAGGTATCTACTAAGACTGTACCACCTTTCCTCTCTGAATTTTTGGATGTTTTCTCTGAGAGTGGAGTTCAGGGTTTACCTCCGCACAGGGAGTATGATTGCCCTATTGATCTCATCCCAGGCGCCAAGCTGCCTAAATCTCGTTTATACAATCTTTCCCAACCTGAGAGGGTCGCTATGCGTGCTTATATCTCTGAGAGTCTGAGAAAAGGACACATACGTCCCTCGAAGTCACCTGTTGCCGCTGGTTTTTTCTTTGTTAAGAAGAAAGATGGTTCTTTAAGACCTTGTCTGGATTTCAGGGAGCTGAACAGTATCACTATTCGTGATCCTTATCCGCTTCCTCTGATCCCGGACTTGTTTAACCAGGTTGTTGGGGCGAAAGTCTTTTCCAAATTAGACCTAAGAGGGGCATACAACCTGGTTAGGGTCAGAGAAGGAGATGAATGGAAGACGGCTTTCAATACCCCTGAGGGCCATTTTGAGAATTTAGTTATGCCTTTTGGTTTGATGAATGCCCCAGCCGTTTTTCAGCATTTCGTCAACAGCATTTTTTATCATTTGATGGGAAAATTTGTATTAGTGTATTTGGATGACATTTTGATTTTTTCTCCTGATTTCAAGACTCATAAGGAACACTTATGTCAGGTCTTACTCATCCTGCGGGAGAATAAATTATTCGCGAAACTGGAAAAATGTGTGTTTGCGGTTCCAGAGATCCAATTTCTGGGGTTTCTTGTCTCCGCTTCTGGTTTTCGCATGGACCCCGAGAAGGTTCGCGCTGTGCTTGAGTGGGAGCTTCCTGAGAATCAGAAGGCGCTGATGCGTTTTTTGGGCTTTGCCAATTATTACAGGAAATTTATTTTGAATTATTCCTCTGTTGTTAAACCACTCACTGATATGACCAGAAAGGGGGTAGATTTTTCTTCCTGGTCGGTAGAGGCGCGTAAGGCCTTTTCTAATATCAAGGAGAGTTTTGCTTCCGCTCCCATCCTAGTACAACCTGATGTTTCGTTACCCTTCATAGTTGAGGTTGATGCTTCTGAGGTTGGGGTGGGTGCGGTCTTGTCTCAGGGTTCCTCTCCTGCCAAATGGCAACCGTGTGCCTTTTTCTCAAAGAAGCTCTCCTCCGCAGAGAGAAATTATGATGTGGGAGACAGGGAATTGTTGGCCATCAAGTTGGCTTTTGAGGAATGGCGCCATTGGCTAGAGGGAGCCAGACACCCTATTACCGTGTTTACTGACCATAAAAATCTGGCCTACTTGGAGTCAGCCAAGCGTCTGAACCCGAGACAGGCCAGATGGTCTCTGTTCTTTTCAAGGTTTAATTTTGTTGTTACGTTCCGCCCTGGGGTTAAGAATGTGAAGGCAGATGCCCTATCACGTTGTTTCCCGGGAGGTGGGAATTTTGAAGACCCGGGTCCCATTTTGGCTGAAGGTGTGGTGGTCTCTGCTCTTTTTCCTGAATTGGAGGCAGAGGTGCAGGCAGCCCAGTCAGAAGCTCCTGATCTTTGTCCTCCTGGGAGGTTGTTTGTGCCTCTCGCTTTGAGACACAAGATTTTTAAAGAACATCACGATACGGTCCTTGCTGGGCACCCGGGGACAAGAGCCACACTGGATCTCATTGCTCGAAGATTCTGGTGGCCTGCGCTTCGTAAGTCGGTTGAGGGTTTTGTGGCAGCTTGCGAGACTTGCGCTCGTGCCAAGGTCCCTCATTCACGGCCATCAGGTCCTCTCCTTCCTTTGCCCATTCCTTCCCGTCCTTGGACACATCTGTCCATGGACTTCATAACGGACTTGCCTCGTTCCTCGGGGAAGTCTGTGATTCTGGTGGTGGTGGACCGTTTTAGCAAAATGGTGCATTTTATCCCTTTTCCTGGTTTGCCCAATGCTAAGACGCTGGCGCAGGCATTTGTTGACCACATTGTCAAATTGCATGGGATTCCTTCAGACATTGTCTCTGATAGGGGCACGCAGTTTGTTTCCAGATTCTGGAAGGCCTTCTGTTCTCGCTTGGGGGTTCGCTTGTCATTCTCTTCTGCTTTCCATCCGCAGTCGAATGGCCAGACAGAGCGTGTCAATCAGAATCTGGAGACATATCTGCGCTGTTTTGTGGCGGAGAATCAGGAGGATTGGTGTTCTTTTTTGTCCCTTGCTGAGTTTGCTTTAAATAACCGTCGTCAGGAGTCCTCTGATAAGTCACCATTTTTTGGTGCATATGGGTTTCATCCGCAGTTTGGGACTTTCTCTGGAGAGGGCTCTTCTGGTTTGCCTGATGAGGACAGATTCTCCTCGTCTTTGTCATCTATTTGGCAAAAGATTCAGGATAATCTAAAGAACATGAGTGAGAGATATAAGCGTGTGGCGGATAGGAGACGTGTGCCTGGTCCGGACCTGAATGTTGGTGATTTGGTGTGGCTGTCTACCAAGAATATCAAATTGAAGGTTCCCTCCTGGAAGTTGGGTCCTAGGTTTATTGGGCCTTACAAGATCCTGTCTGTCATCAATCCTGTTGCCTACCGTCTTGATCTTCCTCAGACTTGGAAGATCCATAATGTTTTCCATAAGTCCTTATTGAAACCTTATGTTCAACCTATTGTACCCTCGCCTTTGCCTCCTCCTCCGATTATTGTTGATGGAAATCTTGAATTTCAGGTCTCTAGGATTGTGGATTCTCGTCTTGTCCGCGGTTCCCTCCAGTACCTCGTTCATTGGGAGGGTTATGGTCCTGAGGAGAGGATGTGGGTCCCAGTGACGGACATTAAGGCCTCTCGTCTCATCAGGGCTTTCCATAGGTCCCATCCTGAGAGGGTGGGCCCTGAGTGTCCGGAGTCCACTCCTAGAGGGAGGGGTACTGTCACAACCAGACAGTTGAGAAGCTCTGACAGGAGCCGTCCAGATCCGCCTCCTTGAGTTTCTTTGTTTTGGTTTCTGTTCCTCACCTCGTTAGTCTATCTCAGCTGTCATGCAGTCGGACTGATTACTTCCCTTTAAATCCCTCCCCATAAGGCAGTAGTGTGCGGCTGATACAACTTCCTGGAATGAGTGTGCATGCTGTCTTCAGCTCCCAGCTCCCAACTACCAGTTCTCAGTTCGTCTGCAGATAAGTGTTGTTTTAGTATTTATGATTTTCTGTTGTCTGGATCCAGGTGACCCTGACTCCCTCCGTGTCTGTGTAGGGAGCCGGTGGTCGTGTCCCCTCACTATTGTAGGGCCTTCAGGTTCAGATAGCCGAGGTACGTGGATATGCGCCCATTCACCTTTAGAGTGGTCGCATAGGCTGAGCAATAAGGGAGAGCGGCAGGTCAATTGCAGGGGTCTTCCTTTTTGTTCCTTAGTTGTGGATCCAGTGAGTCATCGTATGTTATTTGTATCATCTTGTTTCCTGTACACCATCCGTGACACTGCCCTACTTCACCCACTGGTGTACCCATGCCTGTTGCAATTTTTTTTTTATTGATATCTGATATTTTGTTTCTCAGGATTAGAATTTAGTGTACCTTCTATTACTAACATTTTCATAGGAATCATCAAGATACATAGTCAACATTGTCTTCTCAAGTTTTCTTTATTTTTTTGTTAAAGGGGTCCTCTTGGATTTTAATATTGATGATCTATCATCAGGATAGGTCATCGATATCAGATCGGCAGGGGTCTGATACCCTGCACCCCCGCTGATCAGCTGGTTGAAGAGAAAGCCACGCTCCATGCGAGCGCAACATTCTCTTCACTGTTCACCTGCTCGCCATTGCATCCAAGTACTTTTGTTTCCAGTAGTTTATGTCACGCTTCGGTGTGGGAGGGAAACCAACACCGAACGTAGGAGGGAAAGGGGTGAGGGGAAAAGGCCTGGAAACTAGGGAAAGGAGCAGGTCACCTCCTAGAGAAACCCTAATCAAAGTCCTGACTGACTGCAAGTATGAACAGACCCCAAAGGTAGGAGAGTTCATACACTGGAACCTAAAGTCCTGACTCAACCTGTAGGACCTTGGTACTAATGTCAGGACAAGAGACAACCTGTTCCTCCAAAAGGTAGGATGAACAGAAGTCTCCCTCAGGCCTAAACACAAATGACAGGGAAAAGAGCAACACAAGTAAACCAACAATTTAAACAAAAGGGCAAGAACACACTTATCTTCAAATGGCTAAGGAAGCACAGGAACTCCGCCGAGATCCAAACACCAGTACTCCACAAAGACAGAAGCTATAAACCGCACAGCATGGTGGGAGAAGCCACAATAAATAGGGAAGGTAAAATGACCACATAAGCAACACCTGAAGCAAGCGGTGTGGCCATTACCAGAAACAACACAGACACAAATTGATCCAAGGATCCTGTCAGATCAAACCACGTGTTGCCACTGATCTCCTGGCACCTGTCACGGGAACATCCGTGACAGTTTATTTCCTTGGGCTGTAATGTGTCTACTGGTTTATTCTCTTATCCAGTCCAGTGGTTTGATGATTTTATTTGCTTGTTTCAACTGGAAAGTGGTCTGGTTCCTTATCCCATAGGAATATCTATTTGTTTCAAGTTTCAATGCTTGGTGTCCTCTGGTTTTGTGCCCCAGTCAGTACTGTTCTCTGGTTGGGTTCCACAATATCTTGTGTATAATGTTTTGTTGTCTTCAGTACTTGAAGTCTACTGTATAATGTTTCCGTTGTTTTATAGTTTGGTGCTCCCAATTTTTTATCTGTAGTAGTTAGAGTTGTTGCGATACCAAATTTATGATTCGATTTCGATACCATAATAAAGTATTGCGATACTTGATACCATTCGATACCACGCAAAAAAAGAAAACACCAAAAAAGCCACGTGCATTCCGCATTTTTAAAAATGGCGAATCGATTAGTTTTTTTTTTTCTGTTCCGGCATTCACCGCATAGATTTATTAAATATTTTAATAGTTTGGACTTTTCGGACGTGGCGATATGTGATATGTGGGACACATATATCTATTTATCTGAGCACTACTGTTTAGGTTTCCTAGCACTCTTTGGACTATCAGCGGTAGGGCTCTATCCTCTTGCTCTGTCTGCAATATTACATATACACGGACCAGGCGGTGAGAAATCGGTGTGGCCACGGATTGTGGAACACAGCAGAATCCCCATTTTTTCATTTGTGGGGACGAGAACAACCTAAGAAGTGTCTGTATTTCCAAGTGATGGTTTATCCTATTTCGGGCATAAACATATTCCTATGGTAGGGATATGTTTGCGGCATTGGCCCCGTGAGGGTTCTGGTCTATTAATAGAATCGTGGGCCTTTGTTTTTTAAGGTATAACATTAAAAGTTAAATTTTACTACTGCCCTTTTTATTGTGATTCTGCTGCCGGCACCTGCCTCCTGTATTAAAGGTTAAAGACGATCTTTCGTGGGTTCGGACTTTAAGTTAGCAGGCTACATAGAGCGGCGCCCAGGGATCTCCCTGCACTTAGTATTATACCTGGGCGCCACTCCGTTCGCCCTCTGTGGCCCAGTTACCGTCTCCTGCTCCGTATGCTAATTACTACTATCGGAGAAGGAACGCCCAGGAGAGAAGATGATGTCTCCTGCCCATTGCTCCGATAGTAGTAATTAGAATACGGAGCAGGAGACGGTAATGGGGGCCACAGCGGGCGAACGGAGCGGCACCCAGGAATAATAGTAAGTGCAGGGAGATCCCTGGGCGCCGCTCTATGTAGCCTGCTAACTTAAAGTCCAGACCCATGAAAAGTCCTGCTTTTATTGGTGGTGCAGTGCGCCCACCCCTCTCTCCTCATTGGTGGCAGCGGCACAGGAGGGAGGGAGAGACTGCTTTCTCCTCCCCTGTGCTGCTGAGGGAACATGAGCGCGCTGATAGCAGTGCGCTCATGTTCTGTGATACTAGACTGCGCAGCAGCGCAGCCCAGTATCGAGAAAATGGAAATCCCGGTATCGTATCGATACCGGGACAAAAGTATCAATTGGGTATCGAAATTTCTATACCCGCAACAACCCTAGTAGTAATATGATGCCTCTAGTCCTGGGTTTCCAATGATTTGCCACCGCACAATCCAGATTCTAAAAGCGCACTGACATGCGCCGAGGAGCAGCCAAGGAAGCATTCCTTCCCGGCAGTCGGCTGCTCATTCAGTGGGGTGAAGCTCTGCATTTACATGCAGTAATCACCTCCACAGTATAAGGACGAGCGGTCGCTATTGCCATCACTCATACTCATACAGCTGCATTGTTTCTGGGCAGCAGATCGCCGTTTAGACAGCATGATCTATCACCCAGAAATGATAATTTAGGTGCCTGCAAGGATGACAGGATCACCCGATGAACGAGTGTTTAACTCGTTCATCAGGTGATCTGTGCCACATTTACACAAGCAGATTTTTAGGAACGAGCGTTCACAGGAATGTTTGTGCCCGATAATCTGCCCGAATATTGGGTTGTGTAAATCCACCTTCAATTGTACCGATGTAGATGTGGACATTTTGACAGTCACGGTATGTTGATAGAAGTGTTTAGATCTTTGACATTTAAGTCCTTTGTATCCAGAGGTTTATTGATCTTAATTTTGTGGTCCATTGTTGGTTCCAGAACCTGGAGTAACTGAGTTGCCTCCAGTCTACAGATATAAAAATACTAATCTGCCTACCCAACTGTTCTACTTCACGCAATCGTACGTTAATGGTTTTCTCCCATCAATCTGCACTCAATGCCACATAATGAGAAAGTAAAAAGAGAATTTTAGAAATGTTAGCAAATTTATTAAAAAGGAAAAACAAAAATTTTACATGGACATTGGTATTCATACCCTTTCCTATGACTCTTGAAATTGCCCATTTCTCTTGATCATTTTCTAGATGTTCCACACCCTGATTGGAGTCCACCTGTGGAAAATTCAGTTGATTGGATATGATTTGAAAAGACACAGCCCTTTCTATATAAAGTCTCACAGCTGACAATGCATATCAGAGCAAAAACCAAGCCATGAGGAGGAAAGAACTGTCTGTAGAGCTCAGAGGTACAGAAAAAGAACTAGCGCTGCCGATATTCCAGGATTCCAAATTATTGAAGAAAGGACACACGACCTCATATCTTTCTCATGCCATAAAACATACATAAATAACACACTTGACATGGTATAAATAGCTGAAATATAATGGCAATGCTAATGCTAATTTATATAAGGGTTTTTTCAAACAAGTATACATTTTATCAGCCCACACCCATAGTGACAACCTCATATTTTATAGGAGGTACATTGATGATTTATTCTTTTTATGGAAGGGTGATGGTAGTAGCGCTGATCTTTTATGAGAAGTTTAATAATAGTATGGGACTATCTTTTGTCCATCATTTCTCAGATGATTGCACTGAATTTCTTGATTTATTATTTTACAAGGGTGATGATAGTAAAATCCAGTGGGGCCTGCATGAACGAAAGGATCACCTGATGAAGAGCATTTTGTACAATCATTGAGTGATCTGCGGCACATTTACATGGCCAGATTGTCTGGAATGACAGTTTGGGCCGTGTAAATGCAATCTAAGACTACAGTCAGGTCCATAGATATTGGGACATCGACACAATTCTAAAATTCCAAATCAGGTGAACGGTGTAGGAATTACAACAGTTTGCATATGTGCCTCCCACTTGTTAAAGGACCAAAAGTAATGGGACAATTGGCTTCTTAGTTGTTCCATGCCCAGGTGTGTGTTATTCCCTCATTATCCCAATTACAATGAGCAGATAAAAGGTCCAGAGTTAATTTCAAGTGTGCTATTTGCATTTGGAATCTGTTGCTGTCAGCTCTCAAGATGAGATCCAAAAAGCTGTCACTGTCAGTGAAGCAAGCCATCATTAGGCTTAAAAAACAAAACAACCCATCAGAGAGATAGCAAAAACATTAGGCATGGCCAAAACAACTGTTTGGAACATTCTTAAAAAGAAGGAATGCACCGGTGAGCTCAGCAACACCAAAAGACCCAGAAGACCACGGAAAACAACTGTGGTGGATGACCGAAGAATTATTTTCCTGGTGAAGAAAACACCCTGCACAACAGTTGACCAGATCATGAAAACTCTCCAGGAGGTGGGTGTATGTGTGTCAAAGTCAACAATCAAGAGAAGACTTCACCAGAGTGAATACATAGGGTTCACCACAAGATGTAAACCATTGGTGAGCCTCAAAACCAGGAAGACCAGATTAGAGTTTGCCAAACGACATCTAAAAAAGCCTTCACAGTTCTGGAACAACATCCTATGGACAGATGAGACCAAGATCAACTTGTACCAGAGTGATGGGAAGAGAAGAGTATGGAGAAGGAAAGGAACTGCTCATGATCCTAAGCATACCACCTCATCAGTGAAGTCGTAATAGATCAGTAGCGGGTAGGAAACGGGGGGTGGTCACCCACCCCGGGTGTCACACCGGTCACTGTAAAAAAGTAAGAAAATTGAGCGCCAATCTCCCAAATGACAGATTATAAGGAAAAGGAAGTAATGGTATTATTAGTCGATGAAGTTATGAAGTGGCACCAACCACAGGTGCTAGGGACTAGTGGGTGGGGCACAGTGGTGGTTTGGTAAAAGATACATAAATATGGTATAATTGTAATAATATTAGGTAAAATACCAAATAGTGCAACGTTGAAATAGAATAAAATACGGATGTATAGAAATTTTTTTTTTTTTAAAAAGAAATGTAATTCTTTAGAAGTGCTAAAAACATAAAGATGATAATAAAAGTAGGAATATTAGTAATAATCCACTCACTTCACAGGGGGGTCGCCACCAGGATAAACTCAAGACACCTGTGGCAAGTAACCCCCCTAAGCCGGGATCGCGTGTAGATTGTTAGAGGTCGATGTATACGCCCTGGGTGTACAGCCTGGTTGGTAAATCAGCAGACGAGTCCAGAAGTGCGCAATCAATCCTCTTTAATGTAAAATGTGCGGCTCAACGCGTTTCATGGGTCACAATACCCCCTTCATCAGGAGCAGAAAGAGGGAAGAGAAGAGTATGGAAAAGGAAAGGAACTGCTCATGATCCTAAGCATACCACCTCATCAGTGAAGCATGGTGGTGGTAGTGTCATGGAATGGGCATGTATGGCTGCCAATGGAACTGGTTCTCTTGTATTTATTGATGATGTGACTGCTGACAAAAGCAGCAGGATGAATTCTGAAGTGTTTCGGGCAATATTATCTGCTCATATTCAGCCAAATGCTTCAGAACTCATTGGACGGCGCTTCACAGTGCAGATGAACAATTACCCAAAGCATACTGCAAAAGCAACCAAAGAGTTTTTTAAGGGAAAGAAGTGGAATGTTATGCAATGACCAAGTCAATCACCTGACCTGAATCCGATTGAGCATGCATTTCACTTGCTGAAGACAAAACTGAAGGGAAATGCCCCAAGAACAAGCATGAACTGAAGACAGTTGCAGTAGAGGCCTGGCAGAGCATCACCAGGGATGAAACCCAGCGTCTGGTGATGTCTATTCCTTCCAGACTTCAGGCTGTAATTGACTGCAAAGGATTTGTAACCAAGTATTAAAAAGTGAAAGTTTGATTTATGATTATTATTCTGTCCCATTACTTTTGGTCCCTTAACAAGTGGGAAACACATATGCAAACTGTTGTAATTCCTACACCGTTCACCTGATTTGGATGTAAATACCCTCAAATTAAAGCGGACAGTCTGCAGTTAAAGCACATCTTGTTCGTTTCATTTCAAATCCATTGTGGTGGTATATAGAGCCAAAAATGTTAGAATTATGTTGATGTCCCAATATTTATGGACGTGACTGTAACTTTAAGAAGGTCAAATAGTTACCTCAACTTCAATAGTGCCCAGTATGCTTCCTGGCTGAGGAACATCCCATTCAGCCAGTATAAACGTGTGAGAAAAATTGCTTTGATCCTTAAGTTTTTTATTTCAAGCAAGAGGATATCCTTAAGGAAAGATTTTGCTACAAACACTACCCCAAAAAAATGTATTATAGTGGCTCGCAATCAGGCATTTATTCTCACACAGGCAGAATGTTTAAAAGCAAAAGCCAGGCCTCCTTTAGTACAAGATTCCTTTTGGCATAACTTTATTACTACTTTTAACTGTAGGCATAAAGAGATAGGGAATATACTTCAGCGTAACTGGCATTTGCTGCTAAATGATCCATATCTTAACAATAGGTTGCCTAGTAAACCATGTCTCACTTTCAGGAGATCTACCAACTCTCCGTAGTATTCTGGTTCGGAGTAGACTCAAGAAGCCTTATAACAATACGGTGAGTTCCCCCCCTTCCCTCATATTAAGGGTTCTTTTAGAGGTCTTTGTTATATGAATGTATCTCATAGAACTACTTTTTTATTTCTACTGTAACCAGGGAGATTTTAAATTATTTTTTTATTTTTTTTTATTGTGGTTTGCTTCAGAGCCAGTGCGGTATACAGTATTTAGGGCACACCATCCAGGCCCTGCGCAATAGAATTAATACGTATAAGTCCAAAGTGCAAAAAGGTTTTCTAAAACACAGTGTATCACGACACTGTGCTGTGGAACATAATTGTAGTTTTCAGACTATCACAGTTACACCAATTGAACAGATTCCCGCTGCCACCACTAATAGGTTTTTGAAGTTGAGACTGTGGTAATCTTTTTGAATTCATACAATGAGTTGGCTACAACGGGGGGGAGTCTTAATGACATGTTAGAATGAGCATTTTAGACTGTACTATTATTTGATGTCACATAATGTCCCTTTTTTCCTCTTTATGTACTTGTTTATAAACACCTGTTCTTATTTTATCTATATAACAATCAATGTACTCCTTTTAATTAGCATTTTAAATAAATATTCAACTTGCCTGTTTGTTTGGTTGGACAGTCAGAGGTCACTTCCTGGAAGGTGCCATTTTCTTTCAGCTCTAAGTATCTTGTCAAGTGTGTTGTTTATGTATGTTTTATGGCCTGATGAAGGTTTGGAATCTTGCAATATCAGCAGCGCTGGTTCTTTTTCTGCACCCCTGATATATTATCTAGTGATCATTATTGGTGTCCCACTTCATACCTGGCTGCAGCTGATTCTCCTTACACTATATGTTCTTTCAGTGTTGTGTCTGAATTGCAGAATGTTACAAGTTGAGCACGATATAGCTCCCCCTATAGCTTCTCTTCTCTGTGGTGCTGTGTTTCTTTTTCCTTTTAATTACAGTGTAGAATTTAGAGACAGGATTGTGTGTAGACACAGGTGTAGAGGAGAGCACAAAAATTTCTGCTGCACAGAAAGTTACCAAGAGCACAGTGGCCTCCGCGCCATCCAGGGGCATCGGCTATGTGAACTTCATGCTGTGCTGTGGACCCAATGGACTTCACACGGCCAGTGCCCGTGCATTGCGGACCCACTGTTTGTGGTCTGCAATACGGGCACAACGGCCATACAGTTGAGGGAATGAGCCGTTAGTTTGGAACGACCAGGACTCTTCCTAGAGCCGGGTGCACCTCCAAACTAAGTAATCAGAAGAAAAAGGCTTTGGTAAGAGAGGTGACCAAGAAACCAATGGTCACACTGGCTGAGCTCCAAAGATCCTGTGTGCAGAAGGGAGAAACTTCCAGAAGGTCAACCATCACTGCAGCACTCCACCAATCTGGGATTTATGGCAGAGGGGCCATAAAGAAGCCTCTCCTCAGTAAAAGACACATGAAAGTTTAGACTCTAAGATTGTGGAAAACAAGATTCTCTGGTCTAATGAAACCAAGATTTAACTTTTTGTCCTCAATTCTAATCATCATGTTTAGAGGAAACCAGGCACTGCTCATCACATGGCCAATACCATCATACCATCCCTACAGTGAAGCATGGTGGTGGCAGTCATGATGTGGGAGTGTTTTTCAGTGGCTGGGACAGGAATACTGGTCAGCATGGAAGAAAAGCTGAAGGGAGCAAAGTAAAGAGATATCCGTAATAAAAACATGATCCAGAGTGCTCTGGACCTCAGACTGGGACAAAAGTCTACTTTACTACAAGACAATGACCCTAAGCACAAAGCCAAAACAACACAAGAGTGGCTTAGGGACATCTCTGAATGTCCTTCAGTGACCCAGCCAGAGCCCTGACTTGAAGCCAATTGAACATATCTGGAGAGACCTGAAAATGGCTGTCCACCAACGATCCCCATCCAACTCAACAGAGCTTGAAAGGGTCTGCAAAGAAGAATGGTAGAAAATCTCTAAATCCAGGTGTGCGAAATCTCACCCTAGATGACTGGAGGTTGTAATCACTTCCAAAGATACTTCAACTTTTCAATGAATTAGCAAAGATTTCCAACATTCTGTTTTCACTCTGTCATTTTGGGGTATTGAGTGCAGCATGACGGGGAAAACTGGAATTTCTTTTAGTTTAGCACAAGGCTGTAACATAAAAACATCTAAAAGGTGAAAGGGTCTGAAGACTTTCCGAACGCACTGTATTCTTTGCAAAACAAAAAAGATTTGCCTGGAGTTGTGCCACATACAGTGTGACCTATTTTCCTTGATCAGTGCTAGTTCTTCTCTCCATTGTGTTTGCGTCATTTGCTGTCCTCTCCCCCTTGCTCTGTTATGTTCCTGTGTACATTTCACATGTACGTGCCCCGAAGAGATTAGAGAAGACCTGTCACCACTCCTTACATGTCTGTTTTAATAGCTTCATGCATTCCCCATGTAATAACAATTGTGGAACATCTATTCTTATGGCTGTATGTTGAGCCCTTCCTTTATTATTTCTACTAGAAGTTATGAATGAATTGCTAGCAGTCTGCAGTAAGGGTACAGAGGGGTGTTACCAGTTGGGGGTGTGTACCTGCACAGTCTGAAAATGGCAGCACTGATTGGATAGAGTCAGACTGTACAGGTAGACCCCAACTGGTAACACCCCTCTGTACCATTACTGCAGACTGCTAGCAATTCATTCATAACTTCTAGTAGAAATAATAAAGGAATGGCACTAAATACAGACATAAGAATAGATGCTCCAGAATTGTTAGTACATGGGGAATGTATGTAGCTGTTAAAACAGACATGTCAGGAGAGGTGAAAGGTCCTCTTTAACATGCACTCTCTTTTTGTAAAGGGGGAATATTAATCACCAATATTTATGCAAATATCGATATTTAATATTCATAAATGGGAGGAGCCATCTAGTGATAACTCCGCCCATTTATGCCTTTATATAATAATAACAATACCTTCGCTATGCTCTACACTGATCGCTACGCTAGCTGCATGCGCCTTACTGAACTAACTATCGCCAATAAGTACACGCTACACAAAAGGGTACAAATATAACGGTATTTATTACACCACGCAATACACTACGCACGCAATACACTATGTACGCAGTACACTACAATACAGCACTACATATACAATCCTAAACTACACTACACATTCCCAATTCCACCCGTAAACTAACTACACAGTTCACACATACAAGTATATGTACCCACCCCACCTGACTATTCACTGTCCCTACGGGGTATGATGAAGGGTTAAAAGGATTTGTTTGCAGAGCAGAAGCCTGCTCTACAGAGGACCAGGGAACCAGGGGTTAATCAGGGCTAACCAGGGGTGTATCGGATTCCAGAGGTCATTAGGGGGATCAGGGGATAGATACCAGGGGTAATAGGGTTCCAGGGGTAATAGGGTTAATATCAAGGGACCAGGGGTTATAACCAGGGGAGGGATAAAGGGTTAATAAGGGTATAGTTGGTAGGATAGGGGTTTGGGATGTAAGGGGGTGTAAGGGATCAGGGATATATCCAGGGGTACACATCAGGGACACAGCAGGGAGGGGTGTTTAATGTTTATGCTCGCGTCCAGGGGGGGTCGCTCCTGAGCGCCGATTGCACTCTTCTTCAGAGGGGCCGGTCGGGGTCCTTCAGGAGGTGGGGGGTCCGGACACGGCCTGAGCGCAGGGTGCGCTCTCCTCTCCAGGTATCGTTGGTGGGATCAGTGGGGGTAGATGCGGCTGGGTCCGGTCATGGAGCCGGAGTGGGGGCCGCGTCCTAAGCGCCGATGCGCTTCTCCAGGTGGGGGCCCTCTCCCAACTTGAGAGTGCCGGGGCCGCCGGATATTTATTCCCCCGGCGGCCCGCACTCCCGCGGCACCAGGGGGCGCGCGCACTGCCGTCCAGGACACGTGGGCCGGCGCGGTGAGATGACGTCACCGCGCCTGCCCGCGCGTCCCTGCCCGCGCGCCGCAGGGCCGCGTGCACTTGCTGACAGGCGGGAGATCCTTTGATCTCCCGCCTGTAGCTCTCAGCATTCCGGACATCGCAATAGTAATTGCGATGCCAGAATGCGCATAATAGAGTGAGCGGAGGTATCTCCTCTCTCTCTATTATGCCTAATTATCTCCAGCAGGACTGCAGATAATTAGAACAAAAGGATTCAAATTCTATTGAATTTGAATCCTTTTGAGGTCACCAGAATGACCGGACCTTGTCCGGTCATCCTGGCGCCTTCACCCAGATTACATCAATGTAAATGCTTGGGGCACATTTACATTGATGCATCTGTGTCCATGTAGGGAGGGGGGGTTTATATGGAATATACATGTGTATTGATGCTTGGGGCACATCCATACACATGTATACATTAATCATATTTAAGGGGGATATATATGATAAGAGGGCATTGTAGGATACAGGGGGCATTATATGATATATCTATTAAGGGGGCACATACATATATGAATTCCCACAGGGGCATGAATGAGCCCCTGGGGAATATCAGAGAGCACAAGCCCCTAGAATAGTCTTTACATCATAAGGGGGCACAAGCCCCTACATTATCAGGGGGCACAAGCCCCTACATTATCAGGGGACACATATTTCCCACAGGGGCCAGCATGAGCCCCTGGGGATCACCATGGGCAGACGTGCGCAGATGCTGGGCACATCTGCGCACATCGTCCCATGCTGCTATGTCTAATGTATGCACATATATACCATACATGCCCGCACGTGTTTGCAGGCATGCATGGATATATATGCATATGTCTCAACCGTTCCTCAACAATCCCCCTGTTGTCGGAATATAATACGACAATATAATGGGGGAACGGGTTGAGATATATTTGCCCCCCTTCAACCCCATCTTTGGTGGAAGTTCAGGAAGAACTGTAGTGCACACTGATCTTTAGGTACTTAGACATCCCTCATCCAGCTTCCTCCGACCTGCCCTTCACCGTAACCTCCTCCTCCGTCCACAGGATACACCGTACCACACACCCACAGTCTCTCGGTTATTCTGCCGATCTTCAGGTATCTTCGCCCCCCCCCCCCAATTCTGGAGTGGGTTCACCCTTACAGTCTTTAACTGGCCTTTCTATAACAGTCTCTTGGTGTTGGCCACCCCCACTTTGGAGTGACCACACCCCCACAGTCTCTCGGTCATTCTGCCGATCTTCAGGTATCTTCACCCCCCCCAATTCTGGAGCGGGTTCACCCTTACAGTCTTTGTCCCAACTTTCTTCCAACGTCTGTTTCCATCTTGATGGGTGCAGTTCTCCCGTGGACAGATTAATAGGTCTTTACCAGGCAGGTCAAACTCTTAAGCGGTGATGTCATGGTACCTAAATTCTACTGCGGAGAACACCTCCGCCACACTACACCTCCAGCCCTTCCCTTAAGAACCTCACCGTTCCAGGGTTCAAGGTGGCAAATGAATGAGGCCTGTCCCTATCGTGACCTAACCTTATCCCCATTCACACAAAATACATGTCACATCCCTCCCAACACCACCAAAATCATTATATGTATGTGTACCCATAGAGACTCATGCAACCTGGCATATCTCTACACCTCCAAAGACACAGGTAGGTCGCAGACCCCTGTGTCAATGGGAAACGACTATAGGATGCAAATGTGTACAGCCGAATATAGGCTGTCACACATTTGCACCTAGAGTGTCCATGGGTACACAATCAACCGACAAACAAAATCAATACATGTACAATACAATGTGCTATGGGGTTTCAGGGTAGTACAAGTTATACGTCCCGAACCCTCATAGGAAACAAAGTGTGTCCATACAATATTTGGCTACAGGAACAATATTAGCGCTATGTCCTGAGCCTCCTCCTTTGGTTAGCTCGGTAAAGTTCTGTCTGGTTCTGGTGTATTTGGTCAATAAGTCCCTTGACCCTCCGATGACGATGACCAGAACCAGAAGAAGTTTCACTGGGAGAAACAAGTGAATAAGTTCTTCCACCCGAACGTCTCCCAAGTCTTCCTCCAGAGCTTTAAATAATGCTCCCGCTGGATTGTGGCACTGTCTTCATTTCTATAACACCTCTAGGTAGAGGTCGCTTCGTTGCCAAAATCCAGTGGGATCCTCTGGAGCCTCACAAAAGTGTCAGGGGGAATAGCTGGCCTCTTCTGTGGCATCTCCTGAGTTTTTCTTCCGCTCCATATAAAATCACACCTATGGCAGAAGAAAACACCTGGCGCTCCCAGGGGAATTTCTCCCCTAACAGTGCAATTAATGTGAAAATTTCCAGCACCAATACCTTTGACCCATGGGTAGAGAAAGGTATTGGGCTGCCCTTTGTCTCACAGGACCCCTCGTCATCCCAACACTGGTGTCTGAACATCCTACCTTCAGAGGAGCGTGTCCCTCTGCACCAACAGATAAGGATGGCCACCCTACTAGGTTAGGATAACTGGAGCTCTGTGGACAAAGCACCATCTTGTTATTGATGGCACCGTATCCCCGTCCACTCGTGTGTACCCAGGCCGATTTCCCCCTGTGATCCCATCTTGTGGAGGCCCGCAGAACCAATGGCTCCCCAGGCCCCCACAACACAAGAACACAGTCCACATTCTGCTGCCAAACACTCTGCGTCCAATCCCTATCAGAGCTGTGCTACCTGACCGGACTAGAATTAAGTGCGCAGCACAACATTACACCAATGTTGTCTGTCCGCCCCAGTCCCCAGCGCAACACAGTCCTACCGAAAACCTTGAGCAAAACAGTGTTATCTGTATCGATCTGAGACCCTGGCTGCCCAGAATAATATCACATCATCCTTTGTGTAGGATTTCCCGTGTGAAATTATCTGCTCGCAAGCCTATACGTTCTCGATCCACAGTATAACACTGTTCCACTGCAGGGGGACACAGAATGAAACAGACAGCAGATGGGACTTACACCACTACATAAATCAGCATGGTAGAACACATCCGCAGACAAGGACTACCACCATCAACATCAAGAAAAACTCAAACAGATAACAAAAACACACAACATGGACATACACAGGGAACAAACGGTGTAACAAATAGTACAGGGGTGTCAAATGTTGCCTAGCCTAGCCTGGCCACTCTGACCCCTCAGCAGCTGGTGATGCTGTCGAGAGGTAACCCCGTTATGGCCAGGCTGACTAGACCCCACTGCACAATTTGTTACCTGGCTGATACTGTTGGACACATTGCAATTACTTGCACCAGGGCAATTCCTTGCAATGTGTCCTTTGTTCCCACACCTGAAACACGTGACTTGGTTTCCTGTCCTGTGTGTTATGTTCCTATCTGTTTTGCAGTGTCTCGCTATGTGACCTAGGCCACCACAAGCAAAACATCTGATGTTTGCTCTGCATGGCCCAGGTCCATCTACACTGCATCCGTGCTCCCTTCTCCTGAATTGTTCCATCCTCAGGGACGCACTCTTCACCACAGTTGTTTTTCCCAAAGTCAGGGAAAAATCTCTGTTAGTCTGGACCGGCTTGACCTGATGATCAGACCGGTCACAGACTACTCTCCCCCCTTGTGGCCCTGCACAGGGCAACGTTTTGGGAGATTCCGACCCTGGCTTTACGGAAAAAGAAAGGGCCGGCACCAACTTGGTGATAACCTGTTGCATGCCAGACATTAGCTGGGACCTTACAGCAACCTGAGCCTTCAATTTGGCTACCGTCACGTCAGTAGAGGCAGTCCGCTCCTTGAAGGCTTTGACTTCAGTATAAGACTGAGTCAACTTAGCCTCAATTTCCTCCTTCTGCCTCTGCAGCTCTACTAACTGTGACTCTATCCTAGCCACCTGCGCATCTCGGTCAACAGTAGACTGCACATTCTCTGCCAGCTGTGCCCGCAATGCCGAAACCTGGTCCGAATTACTGGCACAGCACTGGCAGTGAATGGCCGGAGGAATTGTCTCCGTTGACTGAGACACCAGCGCCACTTCCTTTGGCTTACAGATGCTAGCCTCAAACATATGAACGAGTTTGGCTAGCATCCGAAGCCGTTTGGTGGCCTTGTTCAAAACCGTCCGTTTGTTAACACAAAGCTTGTCATAAGTACAAGCCTGTGCTAACAAATCGGACCACAGCATTTCTGCTGACTTGTATGTAGTGGGGAGGATGGGGTTAAATGTGCTGTGTTTGGCTAAGTGTTGCAGTGTGGGGAAGTCCATACTCACCGTTTGATGAGTGTCCATCTTCTCCTTGGCGCCGTACCTCGCAGCTGCTTGGAAGAAGTCCATTTTCCCGGATCGCTTCTTCCCCAGCCGGACTTGTACGCCGCTCCCACGAAGATGGATCTCTTTCAGTGACGTGTCTTCTTCTCCCTTGCAATCACTTGAGCGATGCTTGTTGGTGCTGTACTTTTCCGTGTCTTCTTCTCTTACCCCAGCGACGGTGACCGTGTAAAGCAAATACAAAAATATTAATTCACAGAACAATTATAGATTCTCTGCAAAAGGTTTTGTTTCATTTCTGGTACTCTAAGGGAGGTATCGCTTCTCCTGTACGAATTATCGGGTCCTAGACGCTCAGACACTCCGCTGACCGCGTCTCTCCTGCCCGCTAATTCACAGTACCAGCGACCCTCAGCCTTAATACCAAAAATAAACGCAAAATCCACGCAGTGGGCCTGGCTCGCCAATGTAAAGGGGGAATAATAGTCACCAATATTTATGCAAATATCGATAATTAATATTCATAAATGGGAGGAGCCATCTAGTGATAACTCCGCCCATTTATGCCTTTATATAATAATAATAACAATACCTTCGCTATGCTCTACACTGATCGCTACGCTAGCTGCATGCGCCTTACTGAACTAACTATCGCCAATAAGTACACGCTACACAAAAGGGTACAAATATAACGGTATTTATTACACCACGCAATACACTACGCACGCAATACACTATGCACGCAGTACACTACAATACAGCACTACATATACAATCCTAAACTACACTACACATTCCCAATTCCACCCGTAAACTAATTACACAGTTCACACATACAAGTATATGTAACAATCACCCACCCATCTGTACACACTGTCCCTACAGGGTTAACGGTGGCACTGCAAGGGAGTGCAGGCCATAGACACTATAGATTCAGCACTGCAAGGGTTACTTGCAAGTGAGTGCTGAGGTTTACCAGGGGTACAGCAGGGATCAGGGACACAGCAGGGAGTGGGGGTAATCAGGGGTACTAATAGGGCCACAGGATCAGGGGTACAACAGGGGAATACAATAAGGCAAGGGTTTGGGGGATCAGGGTGTCCAGTAATAGATACAGTGGGGGTAACCACAAATACAATCAGGGGAACCAGTGGCACAGGATCAGGGGTACAAACAAGGATACAATAAGGCAAGGGTTTGGGGGATCAGGGTGTCCAGTAACACGGCAAGGGTAAATCAGGGCCCAGGGTCACATCACATCAAGGACACAAATATAGGGGTTACAGGACCAGGGGTGATACTTAGGCCTTATCCAGGTGGTCATCATGGAGCTCCTCTCTTCTATGCGTCTCTGAATCTAGTCTGGTTGCAAGAGACCGCACCTCTGGCCGGTTCGGGGTTTTATAGCCCAAAAGCAACCCCCCTCCTCCTTCCTCAGGGATGTGACATCATAGTGTGCCTTAGTCCCCCCTCCTAGTCCCAAAAATGCTGGGAGTAATGGGCATGGCCATGGGGCAGAGGTGTGGAAAAACAGGTTCTCAGGTTCTCAGGTTCTTGATGTCTCTGGTTAGAAGGTCCCCTCACAAACGGTGCCAAAGCGTCTGATTGCTTTGGGCCTGAACAAAAGGGGACTAGATGCTAATCAGCTGTTATCCTACAGGCTATAACAACTCTGTTGATAACAGTTGGAATTGCATATATGCATATATATATCCACAGATGCTTGGGGGCTCATCTATAAACACATACAAAACCGGGGGTATGAATGGGCAGCAATAAGCCCACATACATACTGTCATGCTGACATAAGTGTATATACATAGACACGTGTGCAAATACATACACACATATCTATATATACACACACCCTCGCATATATCTGGGGCATCACATACAGGGGACATATATAAGGGGGCACATATATATATACGAATATAAGGGGGATTATAAGGGGGCACAGCTTCCAGGGACCACATATTTCCCACAGGGGCCACCATGAGCCCCTGGGGATCACCATGGGCAGACGTGCGCAGATGCTGGGCACATCTGCGCACATCACCCCATGATGCGGTGGTTAATGTATGCATATATATACCATACATGCCCGCACGTGTTTGCAGGCATGCATGGATATATATGCATACGTCTCAACCGCTCCTCAACACTTTTAGAAAACAACATGTATCCTTCATGTTGTGGTCATGGGTTACCATTGACCCTGTTGCAGTAGCCATTCTACCTAGTTGAACTGTTATCCGTACCACTCAGGGCCAAAAAGATTCTGTTTGTAAGGACTGACGACCTTACATGTCTGTATGACATGTGAGAGGCTACTCAGCACAGGGTCAGGTGGTGTGCAAGACTGCTTTAGCATCCAGCAACATTTCATTGATGAATGGTTACAAGATGGGGGGCTCCGCATGGCACAAACAACAAAGGAAAAAGTTTAGGATTTTTTGTCAATGTTGTCCACCAATACTGTGCCTGCTACCCATCAATAATATCCCTGCTGCACCTCGATAAAGTGTCTGCTGTCCCCAATAGTTTCATGGATATTCATGTCTACACAATCGCATTGGCAGCAAACTCTCCGGAGCAGAGTCATAGCTTTCATGATGGTTTGGGCCAGATGGAAAAACAGGACAAGATGTTGATTGTGATCATTGCTCATTGCAAGAGATGTCATAGGGCCCCATAGCAAAACTTAGTTAGGGCCCCCAGTGAGATTTTTGATGAATGTACAAGTTTTGTGTAGAGGAGTTTCTTAATAAAATAAAAACATTGTTTTCTGCTTCATTGACTTTACCCGACTCCTATGTGGACCAGGTGCTTCATAAATATGGTACTGAACCTGAACCTCATATTTCTTAGTGTATTTAAATCAGACAACTGACATAAATACATTGATACATCTCCTCCATACTGCTCTAAATCTACGGCTTACATTCACACAATATATGATAAAACTGGGGGGCAGTTCAGTGCCATTGAATTCAATAGCAGCGGTAAAATCTCGCTACACTTAGCTCCCCCTAGCGGCAGTAGCGGGAAAATTATGTGGATTTATATCAGGAAACAGAAGATAGTGTTCAGCGCGTGATTGCAGTATTTTTGGCAAGGCAAAGTATTTGGAGTAGGGATTATGGTACATGGCACAGAAAATCTGTGCCCTGAGCGTCTTGAGCAGTGCCCCTCTTGTTGTCCCTAGTTATCAGAACTTTATAGGCATATCCACAGTGTTCGGTAAAGGTTTTCTGTGTGATTCCCAGGATCAAGCAGGCTGCATGTCTCAGTACATAGTAAGGCCAGATTCACACATCCATGTTCCGGATATATTATACGCCTGTATTACTGGAGGGTTTTAGATCCTTGTAATGATAAACCCATGGTCAGTTTGTGACACACGTGAGCGAGTAATATGTACATATAATCCATATGGAATACAGCTGTGTGAATCTGGCCTTAGAAGTTGTCTAGCCAACTGTTTCTCAACCTTTGTCAGGGGTGAACTGGCTATATACCTTACAGGAAAATTTCCTGGTGGGCCGATGACCAGTGGGCCACCCAAGCCCTCCTCACAGCCGCTGGCGAGGTAGATAACAATCTGAGGCTCTCGTTATTAATTAATGCCAGGAGCATCAGGTACTCATACACCTGGCCCTCCTGAATTCAACTGTATCTCTGGCGATAGGGAAGTATTTTATGCTGCACTGTGGTATTGGGTTTTGCTGCGGTGATATTTTATGGTGTACTATGGTATTTCTTGTCCTACCTAATTCGGTTGTCCCTGCCTACTTATGGCTTGTGTTGGCCCTGCCTACTTATATTGCTCCGCATTCTGTCAATTTGGAGTCGCCTACAACTTGGAGCCACTTTTTTTTTTTTTTAGGGCCACTTTAATTTCCCAGTCCGCCCCTGTTGGTACCTTAGGTAGGCCCTAGGGGTTACAAGCAACAGGTCAGGGGTTACACAAGAGTGCCCTAGCATCCAGCAATATTGTATTGCTGGTTGTTAGAGCACTGACGTGGGGCTGCTCCACATTTCATTGTAGTTCTGCCCTTAGGACGTTGGTGCACTTTAATACTGCCGATGGCTCACTACCCCACTGCATTAACCCTTACTGGCTACATGCCACAAGATCTGAAGCCTATGAGAGGATGGTGGACGAACCCTATCACAGATGGGGGCATGAAACAACATAGAAGGTCATTATTATTACTACTGGGAGAACTAAGGTGGGCTTTATTACTACTGGGAGAACTAAGGTGGGCTTTATTACTACTGGGATAACTATGGTGGGCTTTATTACTGCTGGGAGCACTATAGGAGGGAATTATTACTACTGGGGGAGGAGGAGGGAACATTATTATTGCTATGGGCACTATGGGGGCATTTTTACAACTTGGAGCACTATTACTCTGCATGTGAGAATGCCAAGGTCCGATTTACTTCACTCACTCAATCTTGCGAGCCCCTCCACACAGGCCACAAGTTAAGCATAAATCACGCCCCAACACAACCTTCTAGGTACCACAAAACACACTGCCACCACCTACTGCATTCAAATGAATAATTTAATAAGAAGACAATAGGAACCCCGACAATATCACACTCACAAGCAGGTGCACAACAACACAACCGTACTTATTCTCAAACTGAGCTTTGGTTTGTTTTTGGCACAAGGCAAACCATTTAAGTTTTAGACTTTAACCCGTAAAGGAACCGCGCCATACATGTATGGCGCTGGTGGATGTGACTGCACCCGTCTGATCAGCAGCACGGAGCTGGCAGTCACTGACAGCCGGACCACTGCTGCATATGCCAACATCGATGAAAACACAGATGTCGGTGTATTAACCCCTTGTATGCCGCGGTCAAAGCTGACCGCGGCATGCAGAGGATTTGCAGAGGGTACGCGTGCCCTTCGCATCTCCATCAGGTGGCGGAGACCCGATGGCAGAGAAGTCAGCCCTTCCATAGGCATTGGGGCTAGCCTGTGAGATCTAACCCCTTAGGCTGGGTCTCACAGGCAGGCTGTCAGCATAAAAGCTAACAGCCAAAGCATTACAATACAGGTTGTGACGTTATGCATTGCAGAGGGGATCAGACCCCAGAAGTTGAAGTCCCAGAGTGGGACAAAAATAAAAAGTAAAAAAATAAGTAAAAAAAAATTGTTTTTCACAATAAAAAAATAAAGTTTAAAGTAAAAAAAAAAGTTCCTTTTCCAAAATAATACACACATTATCAAAAAAAAGAAAAAAAAAGAAAAAGAAAAACAGACATATCGGGTATTGCCGCATCCGTAACGGCTCTATAAAAATATCACATGATCCACCCCCTCACCTGAACATCGTAGAAAAAATAAAATATAAATTGTGCTAAAGCAACAATTTTTTTTGTCACTTTACATCACAAAAAGTGCAACATCAAGTGATCAAAAAGGCGTATGCACCCCAAAAATAGTAGCAATCAAACTGTTACATCATCCCGCAAAAAATGAGCCCCTACATAAAACAATTGGGCAAAAAATAAAAAAACTATGGCTCTCAGAATATGGAGACACTAAAACCATGATTTTTTTTTTGTTTACATTTTTTTTTTGTGTAAAACTTTTAAAAAAAGTATACATATTAGGTATCGACGCATCCGTAATGACCTGCTGTATAAAAATATCACATGACCTAACCCCTCAGGTGAACACAGTAAAAAAAACTGTGTCAAGCCATTTTTTGTCACCTTACATCACAAAAAGTGCAATTAAAAAGTCATATGCACTCTAAAATAGTACCAATCAAACCGTCATCTCATTCCGCAAAACATGAGACCCTACATAAGACAGTCTCCCAAAAAAACTAACAAAACTATGGCTTTCAGAATATGCAAAAAAATGCTTTATTATGTAAAACTGAAACAAACAACCCAAAAAAGTTGTCATATTTGGTATTGTCACATCCGTAACAACCTGCTCTATAAAAATAGCACATGATCTAACCTGTCAGATGAACATTGTAAAAAACTAAAACTAAAAACGGTGCCAAAACAGCTATTTTTTGGTTACCTTGCCTCACAAAAAGTGTAATATAGAGCAACCCAAAATCATATGTACCCTAAAATAGTACCAACAAAACTGCAACCTTATCCCGTAGTTTCCAAAATGGGGTCTTTTTTTTGGAGTTTCTACTCTAGGAGTGCATCAAATGTGACACGGCAACTTAAAATTATCCCAGTGAAATGTGTACTCCAAAAACCACATGGCGCTCCTTTCCTTTTGCGCCCGTACAGCAGTTTACAATCACAAATGGGGTAATAAATATTGAGTTTTGTTTGGCTGTTAACTCTTGCTTTGTTAGCGGAAAAAAATTGATTAAAATGTAAAATCTGCCAAAAAAGTGAAATTCTGAAATTTCATCTACATTTTTCTTTATTTCTTGTGGAACACCTAAAAGGTTAACAAAGTTTGTAAAATCAGTTTTGAATACCTTGAGGGGTGTAGTTTCTAAAATGGGGCCATTTTTGTGTGGTTTCTATTCTGTAAGCCCCACAGTGACTTCATAACTGAACTGGTCCTTACAAAAAAGTGGGTTTTAGAAATATTCTGAAAAATTTCATGATTTGCTTCTAAACTTTGCCTTCTAACATCCCCCAAAAATAAAATGACATTCACAAAATGATCCAAATATAAAGTAGACATATAGGGAATGTAAAGTAATAACTATTATATGAGGTATCACTGTCTGTTTTAAAAGCAGAGAAATTGAAATTTGGAAAGTTGTGAATTTTTCCTATTTTTTTGTAAATCTGTGACTTTTAAAAAAAAAATTAATTATTGACTGAAATTTACCACTGTCATGAAGTACAATGTGTCACGAGAAAACAATCTCAGAATGGGTTGGACAAGTAAAAGCGCTCCAAAGTTATTACCACATAAAGTGACACATGTAAAATTTCCAAAAAACTGCCTGGTCCTTAAGGTGAAATATGGCAGGGCCCTGAAAGGGTTAATGTAAAAAAATGTACAATTCTTAGTTACAAAAAACCCCCAAAGAAATGAACAGAAATACACATAGGTGCACAAAAGTTTTGAAAATAAAAAGGAGAAAAACAGAAAAGTCAATTCTTGACTGGGTATTCCCATCTTTAAGGTTGAGTTCACATTGGAAAGGACGGATTCGGCACATAACTAAGCCGAACGGAGTCTACGGACCCCATAGACTATAATGCACGCAAGACTTTTGTCTCCGCTCCAAAATCATCTTCTGAGCGGAAACCTAACGGACCCCATTATAGTCTATAGGGTCCGTAGGCTCCGTTCAGCTCAGTTATGTGCCGAATCTGTCCTTTCCATTCTCCTGTGCCTATAACGGAGCAGGAGAACGGAAAGGCTGAACGCTGATGTGAACTCAGCCTTAGACTTCGCTAAGATATGCCCCCAATGTTTGATAGATGTAACATAGTAACATAGTACATAAGGCCGAAAAAAGACATTTGTCCATCCAGTTCGGCCTGTTATCCTGCAAGTTGATCCAGAGGAAGGCTAAAAAAAAAACCTGTGAGGTAGAAGCCAATTTTCCTCACTTTAGGGGAATAAAAAATTCCTTCCCGACTCCAATCAGGCAATCAGAATATCTCCCTGGATCAACGACCCCTCTCTAGTAGCTATAGCCTGTAATATTATTACACTCCAGAAATACATCCAGGCCCCTCTCTAGTAACTATAGCCTGTAATATTATTACGCTCCAGAAATACATCCAGGCCCCTCTTGAATTCCTTTATTGTACTCACCATCACCACCTCCTCAGGCAGAGAGTCCCATAGTCTCACTGCTCTTACCGTAAAGAATCCTCTTCTATGTACAAACCTTCTTTCCTCCAGACGCAGAGGATGTCCCCTCGTCACAGTCACAGTCCTGGGGATAAATAGCTGATGGGATAGATCTCTGTACTGACCCCTGATATATTTATACATAGTAATTAGATCTCCCCTCAGTCGTCTTTTTTCTAACGTGAATAACCCTAATTTTGATAATCTTTCAGGGTACTGTAGTTGCCCCATTCCAGTTATTACTTTAGTTGCCCTCCTCTGGACCCTCTCCAGCTCTGCTATGTCTGCCTTGTTCACTGGAGCCCAGAACTGTACATAGTACTCCATGTGTGGTCTGACTAATGATTTGTAAAGTAGTAGGAATATGTTCTCATCACGGGCATCTATGCCCCTTTTGATGCAACCCATTATCTTATTGGCCCTAGCAGCAGCTGCCTGACACTGTTTTTTGCAGCTTAGTTTGCTGTTTATTAAAATTCCTAGATCCTTTTCCATGTCAGTGTTACCGAGTGTTTTACCATTTAGTATGTACAGGTGACTTGCTTTATTCCTTCCCATGTGCATAACTTTACATTTGTCAGTGTTAAACCTCATCTGCCACTTATCTGCCCAAGCCTCCAATCTATCCAGATCCCTCTGTAGTAGTATACTGTCCTCTTCAGTGTTAATTACTTTACACAGTTTAGTGGGTCCCACCTCTGGAAACGGAGTCCGCAAAGTCCCAGAGGGCACACCGCACATAGACAGCTGCCCTCCATTCATTCCTTATGGGTGTGCCGAAAAATAGCCGAGTGGCACACACAGCTATTTTCGGAAGTAACATTGACAAGAAAGAGGCACACCACACAAGCGAGGCCACTGCTCCATTCACTTCTATAGGCGTTTATGGAAATAGCTGAACCAGCGCTCAGCTATTGTTAGCACTCCCTTAGGAATGAATGGAAGGGGCCGCACATGCTTGGGTGACTTTGCAGGTTCTGTTCTAAGCATAGGTGTGGGTCTCAGAGGTGGGACATGCACCTATCAGACTTTTGAGGGCATATCCTAGTGATATGCCCCCAATGTCTGAGATGGGAATACCCCTTTAAAGGGAACCTGCCATGTGGATATTTGATTATAATCTAATTATATACAATCATTATCTACTAAAAAGTGCCTTAGATGTATTCACTTACTGGTGTGACAGATGGTTACCTCATAATATACACACAAAGATGCCACATGCTAAGGAGCTAATTTGAGTCCAGCGTGATGTCAGTGAGTCCAGCGTTTTTTTAATTCAGAGCTATAGCCACTCCCCTGCCCACCTGCTGCTGATTCATATGGAAAATAACTGTCAATCAGCAGCAGGTAGGCGGGAAGAGTCAGGAGCTCATGAATATTCATGACTCATCATTATGAGCTGGAGCTTTTCAATACAAGATGCTGGCAGATTGACTGGGTCAATTAAGGAAAGTGACCCAGAATTTTGCTAAGAGAATCAGTCACTTATTTATGTTGCCCTTAGTTAGGACACCATAAAACTGGTGACAGGTTCCCTTTAACAATTGCTTGGTAAATCCTTTTGCTGGTCCCGGGGATAGGGAGAGAAAGCTGAACACAACTCTATTCGTTCACATCCCCAAATTGTGACAACTAGGGTTTTCACTGTCCCAGATTTTTATACCCCTCAGCAGAAGGGGTGGGCTGAGGGGAAACTATTTTTCATTTTGGCCAGGCCTGCAGATATGGCAGATATAAAAGATTGTATCACCGGAATATTTGGATGGGTTGCGAAAATTTCATAACAATCACTGTCACAGAATTACTGAATTCTCTTAAAACATAACTTTTACTAGCATTCATTTAGAAAATAGCCCCATACCAAAAATAGGCTTGTTGTCAATAGATCCCCAGGATTTTATTCTGGGGGAGATACATTGACGACATTTTTATCTTGTGGGACGGTACCAGGGACTCTTTTTCTGAATTTGTGGCTTAACTTAATGTGAACATAATAGGTTTATATTTTACTTATGAGATCGATAAAGACAATATTGCATTCCTGGATGTATGTATTACCAAGCATCAAGGGGAATTGCACACTAAAATCTACAGGAAACCTATGGCAACAAATAGCCTTTTACAATGGGACAGCCATCACCCTCTGAGTTTAAAACGTGGCATCCCTAATGGCCAGTACCTTCAGATCGAAGGAACTGCTCCTCCTCTGAGTCATTTTATACACAAGCCAGGGACTTACAACATAGATTTGAACAACGAGGATATCCCCCTGAAGTATTCGGTAAGCGCTTTTTACAGGCGTTTTTATTGGGCGTTTTTGAGGCGTATTTTGGGGCGTTTTTGTATTTTGGAAACGCGCGTAGTACGCGCGTTTGTGTGATTAACCACAGAGGCATCCAATGAAAAACTGCCACAATACGCCCCAAAGAAGCTCCTGTACTTCTTGGGGCATAGGGCGTTTTACAGCGCATTCGTACGTGCTGTAAAACGCTCAGGTGAGAACTATGCCCATAGGGAAACATTGGTTTTTGCCTCTTGAGCGTTTAACAGCGCGTAGGAACGCGCTGTAAAACGCTCAGGTGTGAACCGAGCCTTAGTGTTATTGGAACATTTGATTGTGAGAATAATAGAGTAAGGAATATTTTTAGAAGATATTGGGACATTCTCCTTACTGATCCTGATTTGCGTGATGTTCTATCCCCCTCACCTGCCATAACTTATAGAAGTGGTAGGTCATTGAAGGATAGGCTTGTACATAGCCATTATCAAGAAAGCGGAAAGTGCAAAACATGGCTTAATAAACCAATGGGTACTTATAAATGTGGCGGTGATTGCATCTGCTGCCCTTTCATTCTTAAGTCCAAAAATTTCTCCAGTGTAAGCACAGGTTTAACGTATGTAATGCGCGACTTTTCCAACTGTCACACACAGGGTGTCATTTATCTGTGCACCTGTGCATGCCCACTTAATTATGTGGGAAAGACCAAACGCGAACTCAGAAGACGAGTAGGTGAACACCTGGGCGATGTTAGAAATCAGAGAGATAAACCCATTGCACGCCACGTCTTAGAAGTACATAATGGTGACTTTAATACCTTGTAATTCCAGGTAATTGAGGTGATACGACAGTCACCGAGAAGTGGAGGTTGGGACAACAGAATCCTAAGCAAGGAGGCCCAGTGGATATACCGCCTCAAAATGGTACATCCATTTGGCCTTAATGAGCAAATTTAATTTAGTTGCTTTATTTAACCAGGCCGTAGTTGCAATTTTTGATGTTAATTTGATATATGGGATCATTATGTTTATTGTTAAGCCTGCACTCCTGCCAGGTATCGAACCAGGATTGGTTCCTACAGGCTGTTTATCATACAATATGGGGTGTCTCTTGTGGCATTATCTTTTGCCTCCAGTGACTCTATTACCATGCCTCAGCCCCAATAGAGGCATTTTTTGAGTGTCAGTATTGTTTAGTTTGTTTTCGGATAGCTCACAACAGACAATATATTTCTATTCCTATCTTAGCTTTTATTCACACTTTAGTTCCGCTCCTTCTTAAAGATTGGATAGCTTCATACTAACTGTAATGTGTTCTGCGCATCGTAGATCACATGGGGACCACATTCGCGTCACTTACGGTTTCGGATGCACGTGTGCGTTCCACACAGTGGGCATGAGTTCCAAATACCGGAAGTGGCGCGATTAGGAAGCCAGCAGCACTTATTGCACTTATTGGCTCAGCAAGAGGGCAGACTCGCCTTTTGGCGCCCATCGTGAGTTATTTAAGATCTGTTTTTTAGTCTAACAGTGTGCTTTACTTTGTCTTGACACCAATACCGGACAATAATACTCTCCCCGTCACCAGATGTTTTGAACCGCGCGGTGGGGAGATGCAGCGGTGGCGTGTGAGGAGCAGGAGCGACGCGGGGTAAGTATAACCTGTATGAGGTGCCCAGACATTTTGGGGGGCATTATAGGTGTTGGATAACCCCTTAAGGCTCCATTCACACGTCCGCAAAATGTGTCCGCATCCTTTCCGCAATTTTGCGGAAAGGGTGCGGACCCATTCATTCTCTATGGGGACGGAATGTGCTGTCCGCATCCACATTTGCGGATCCGCACTTCCGCATCCGTGCTTCCGTTACCGCAAAAAAATAGAACATGTCCTATTCTTGTCCGCAATTGCGGACAAGAACAGGCATATTCTATTATGTCGGCAATGTGCGGTCCACAAAATGCGGAATGCACATTGCCACTTTCCGTGTTTTGCGGATCCGTGTCTCCGTGTATCCGCAAAACACATTGCGGACGTGTGAATGGAGCCTAACTCATATTTTGATATGCCAGCTGAGAGCCAAACTATGACTGGAGCCACCCGGTCTATGGCTTTATGCATTATTTTCTATAGGCTTTTGTGATAATATACACTATAGGACCGGCCATCTATCACAGGGACATACTCCTAAATCACTCAACAGATATTTGCTACCAGAAAGGCCGTCCATTTAGAACACCAGCTTGCCACAATTATTTTTAGGGGAAACTATGCTTGTGGAACTATTACTGTTAAGGAAACTGTTTGCTGGGAACAATTATTTTTGTGGCCATTGTTTCGCAATAATTAATGAAGGGGGCACTATCTGTGGTGCCAGTATTCTCAGGGAGGCTGTCTGTGTGGTGCCAGTATTCTCAGAGGGAATGTTTGTGTGGTGCCAGTATTCTCAGGGAGGCTGTCTGTGTGGTTGTCACGACTATGACTGATCCAGACAGGTCTGGGAGGAGAAGGTCGCAGCGACTTGCTACTCGCGATAGCTTGTGAGTTTGCTCCGTGGTTCAGGGTATGTCATCGGGGTTTTGCCTTGTGAACCTTTTTGTCCTGACTGGAAGTTTGTAGGCATCCTTCTCAGGTGAGTCCTGTCTGCCACTCCCAGCTACTATATTAGTTTCAGTTTCACTTGCAGTCATTGCCAGATATAGTCCTTACTTCCAGTGCTATTCTGTCCTTTGAAGGAGATCGTTTGACGATGTTGCTGTGGAGCTCTTGTCTGGCGTGGACTGTCGTCATTGGGATCACCTTCTCTGCTCGTGACTGGATAAGTCTATCTCTGCTGTAGATTGTTTGTTTGTTGCTGTCTTCCCCTGTTGTTCTCCTAGACTTGAGTGATGGTGACTAGTGCTCCCATCTGCCTTTCCCCAGTCTAGTCTTGTTAGGGTGACTGAGGGTTTAGGCATCCTGCTCGCCGCACGGGTTCACACCCTGTCTAGGGTATCAGGGCAGACAGGTGCCAGCTTAGGGTTAGTCAGGGGTGGCCGTTCTATTTCAAATCCGTAGATAAGGGTCCCCCTTCCCCTCCGTCTGGTGCGACACGACTGCTGCTGGGGTAGCAGTCGTGACAGTGGTGCCAGTATTCTCCGGGGCACTATCTGTGTGGTGCCAGTATTCTCAGGAAGGCTGTCTGTGTGGTTCCAGTATTCTCAGGGAGGCTGTCTGTGTGGTGCCAATATTCTCAGGGAGGCTGTGTATGTGGTGCCAGTATTCTCAGGGGGACTGTCTGTGTGGTGCCAGTATTCTCAGGGAGGCTGTGTGTGTGGTGCCAGTATTCTCAGGGGGACTGTCTGTGTGGTGCCAGTATTCTCAGGGAGGCTGTCTGTGTGTTTCCAGTATTCTCAGCGAGGCTGTCTGTGTGGTGCCAGTATTCTCAGGGGGCACTGTCTGTATGGTGCCAGTATTCTCAGGGGGCACTATCTGTTTCTGCAGTAAAATATTTGTGGGCACTACAGGACACAAGGGGCACAATATTGGAGGTAGCAGCAGGATGACACTGAGAGAGCACCAGGATGGGTAGATTTTGTTGAGTAGGTGGGGAGGGTCAGTGGTGTAACTAGAAATGACTGGGCCCCACAGCAAATTCTTGAATGGGCTCCCCCTCCACCAACTTCTTTGCAACCTCCAATCCTGTGGCTAGTGAAGACAGCTCTCTCAGACTAGGCCAGGCAGCAGCTCTGTATGTTTCTTACACGTATATACTGTATATATTGTCACTGTATATTACATCTGTTCTGCCAAGCAGGGTTAGGGAAAATGATTACAGATCACGTCTGCCAAAGTTTGGTATTTCTGTAGCAATTAATGTAGTGCATTGCATTGTGTGTTTTTGCAAGGCATCCTGGGAAAGAGAAATCTCCAGGACACAGTACAGAGCTGTCCTATGCATATCTCCTTCTCAAACTCCACCATCCTTGTAAAATCATATCTGGTGAGAGATCTACCTTTGTTTCAGGGACATTATGTTATGCAGCGCTGTTTAGTTAGTTGTAATTGTTACTCAGGGAGTTAATTCTGTTAGCTAGACATGCAGTCTTATGTACAGGCAGCCATTTTACTATTTGCTTCAGTGTTAATGTAATGTTACAGTACATGTAATTCTATGCTTAATACTTATACATGCTATTTGTATTCTTATAGTTTTACCAATCAAATACTCCTGTTTTACCAATAAACAAGTTAGACTACAAAGAACAGTCCTCTTATTTGGAAGACAGAGATGGTTTATGCTGAATGTCAGACTTAACACTGTGTGAACGCGTATGAAGACAGAACAGTAAAACAAATACTAGTCCCCAGCGATAGTAGATCTTACTATATGGAGCTGCAATCACACACGCGGTCCTGCATACAAGATTTCAGCCGCTGCCATACAGTTACAAGAAGTGAAAGTGCAGCCCCCAGTAAGTGCAGCACGATCCTGACCATGCTGAAGTCCGTTTCTACATAGACTGAGTCCGCACAGAGACATTAAGCAGCCAGAAAAAGGCACACAATGTCCGCTAGCCAGGCATCATCATTCAGGTCACGAGCAAGCTGCTCTAGCAAGTACTAAATAAAAGAAATAGCTGCTCTCGACCGTGCAGAAGCTAAGGCTGCAAAAGTAAGGTCTTCCTTTGCTGCACAAGAGATCCTACTAAAGAAAGAGAGCATTAAAGGAAAAAGAGAAAGCGTTACCGGAAGAAGAGACAGCATGCCTGCAAGCGTCACTGGAGAAACTCGCCGCAGAAAAAGAAACGGCAGCCGCAGTGACCAAAGCAGAGTTCCTAGAAGCCATGGAGTTCCCCGGAACTGAGAAACACAGCGAAGTACTTGGGCCAGACCTAGATCAACAACCTAGATCAACAAGATCCAACACAGCGTGTCTCACAATACATCCATCAGCATCCCAAGACAGATGACGAATATGATCCAGTATATCAGCCAGCTTATACAGAGTGCCAAAGATCCTACATTGAACCGCAGTACCTCAAGCAGGACGGTATGCGACAAAACAATGCTGACCACAACTATTGCCCTACAGAACAGAAGCTACAACCTTCGCTTCGACTTAAAGGGACAACCTTCGCGTCAGAACGGTATTATACAGACTACTCTAAGCCAGAATCCCCTAAAAGTTATAGTGATACACCACACACGCAGCATAACAACACCACACCGGGTAGTATTGGTGCTAATTATGCCACCATGGACTTCGCTAAGTTTTTTGCTAAACAGGAGTTGGTTACCAAAGGACATATAAAGTTCACCGATCGTCCCAAGAACTACAGGGCATGGCAAGCCTCCTTCCAGAACGCCATAAGGGACTTAGATCTTTCCTGTAGTGAGGAGTTAGATCTCTTGGTAAAGTGGCTTGGAAGCAAGTCTACTGAACACGCCAAAAGAATCTGAGACATTAACATAAACTATCCTGGCAAAGGCCTAAAGATGGTGTGGGAAAGACTTGAGTGTTATGGGTCAATAGAAGCTATAGAAAATGCTTTATATAAGAGAATTGATCATTTTCCCAGAGTAGTGGGTAGGGGTTGCCAGAAGCTCAGGGAACTCAGCGACTTGTTAATAGAGGTACAGGTTGCTCAGGCAGAAGGAGATCTGCCAGGGCTAACATTCCTGGTCACCGCCAGAGGTGTCAATCCGATTGTCCAAAAACTCCCTTATAATCTACAAGAGAAGTGGATCACGAAAGGTTCCCATTATAAACTGTTTCATAATGTACCATTCGCCTCCTTCGTGGTGTTTGTAGACTTTGTTACTCAACAGACGAGGATTAGAAATGATCCCAGTTTTGACTTTACATTGTCATGTTCCACTACCCCTTGTGTCAAACTTCATAAAACACCGGTGGCAGTTCACAAAACTAACGTTGCCTCCACAGGTTCTCCTTACAATATGTTTAAGTCTTCTCAAGAAGAGAACAAACTCAAAGATCTTACCAAAGAATGCCCCTGCACAAGAAACCACATCCTCTACTAAAATGCAGAGCCTTCAGGAGGAAGTCTTTAGAGGACCACAAAGAATTCCTCAAAGAAAACAACATCTGCTTCAGGTGCTGCACTACAAAATCGCACTTCACAAGAACTGTGTAGTCAGTGTGACATGCACAGAATTTGGTAGCACAGAACACAACACGGCTTTACACCCTGGACCACCCTCTCAGGTATCATCCCAAGCAGAGGAGCATGACAGAAAGCAGATAGACACCGACATAGATACCCAAGTAGTCACTTCTCACCGTACAGAGATCTGTAAAGGACTTGCAGGAGGGAAGTCCTGCTCAAAAATCTGCCTTGTCAGAGTTTATCTGGGCGGTCACCGAGATAAGGCGATCAAGGTATATGCAATCTTAGATGATCAAAGCAACCGGTATTTAGCTAAATCCATCTTCTTTGACACCTTCAACATCTTAGGGCCCAGTTCTCCCTACTTCTTAACCCCTTAGGGACACAGCCTTATTTCACCTTAAGGACCAGGCCATTTTTTGCAAATCTGACCAGTGTCACTTTAAGTGGTGATAACTTTAAAACGCTTTTACTTATCCAGGCCATTCTGAGATTGTTTTTTCGTCACATATTGTACTTCATGACACTGGTAAAATGAAGTAAAAATTTTTTTTTTTTTACATTAAAAATACCTAATTTACCCAAAATTTGGAACAATTTGCAAATTTCAAAGTTTCAGTTTCTCTACTTCTGTAATACATAGTAATACCCCCAAAAATTGTGATGACTTTACATTCCCCATATGTCTACTTCATGTTTGAATTATTTTGGGAATGATATTTTATTTTTTGGTGATGTTACAAGGCTTAGAAGTTTAGAAGCAAATCTTGAAATTTTTCAGAAATTTACAAAAACCCAATTTTTAGGGACCACTACAGGTCTGAAGTCACTTTGCGAGGCTTACATAATAAAAAAAATGCCCAAAAATGACCCCATTCTATAAACTACACCCCTCAAGGTATTCAAAACTGATTTTACAAACTTTGTTAACCCTTTAGGTGTTGCACAAGAGTTATTGGCAAATGGGGATGAAATTTGAGAATTTCATTTCCCAATTTTCCATTTTAACCCATTTTTTCCACTAACAAAGCAAGGGTTAACAGCCAAACAAGACTGTATCTTTATTGCCCTGACTCTGCCGTTTACAGAAACACCCCATATGTGGCCGTAAACTACTGTACGGGCACACGGTAGGGCGTAGAGGGAAAGGTGCGCCATATGGTTTTTGGAAGCCAGATTTTGCTGGACTGGTTTTTTGACACCATGTCCCATTTGAAGCCCCCCTGATGCACCTCTAGAGTAGAAACTCCATAAAAGTGACCCCCATCTAAGAAACTACACCCCTCAAGGTATTCAAAACTGATTTTACAAACTTTGTTAACCCTTTAGGTGTTGCACAAGATTTAATGGAAAATAGAGACACAATTTCAAAATTTCACTTTTTTGGCAGATTTTCCATTTTAATATTTTTTTTCGAGTTACAAAGCAAGGGTTAACAGCCAAACAAAACTCATTATTATGGCCCTGATACTGTGGTTTACAGAAACACCCCATATGTGGTCGTAAACTGCTGTACGGGCACATGGCAGGGCGCAGAAGGAAAGGAATGCCATACGGTTTTTGGAAGGCAGATTTTGCTGGACTGGATTTTTTTACACCATGTCCCATTTGAAGCCCCCCTGATGCACCCCTAGAGTAGGAACTCCAAAAAAGTGACCCCATTTTAGAAACTACGGGATAGGGTGGCAATTTTGTTGGTACTAGTTTAGGGTACATATGATTTTTGGTTGCTCTATATTACACTTTTTGTGCAGCAAGGTAACAAGAAATAGCTTTTTTGGCACCGTTTTTTTTTTTGTTATTTACAACATTCATCTGACAGGTTAGATCATGTGGTAATTTTATAGAGCAGGTTGTCACGGACGCGGCGATACCTAATATGTATACAATTCTTTTTATTTATGTAAGTGTCACAGCCAGACAGCTGAGAAGCGCTCACAGGAGCTTCTCAGATCCTCCTCCTTGAATTTCTTTGTTTTGGTTTAGTTTCTCATCTCGTTAGTTTATCTCAGCTGTCATGCAGTTGGACTGATTGCTACCCTTTAAGTTCCTCCCCATAATGCAGTAGTGTGCGGCTGATACAACTTCCTGGAGTGTGTGTGCATGCAGTTCCCAGTTCCCAGTTCTCAGTCGTCAGTCGTCTGCAAGATAAGTGCTGTTTATGTATTTATGATTTTGTCTTTTCTGGATCCAGGTGACCCTGACTCCCTCCGTGTCAGTGTAGGGAGCCGGTGGTCGTGTCCCTTCACTATTGTAGGGTCTTCAGGTAATAGATAGCCGAGGAACGTGGCTATGCGGCCTTTGGGGTGTTCGCATAGGCTGAGCAGTGAGGGAGAGCGGCAGGTCTATTGCAGGGGTCTCCCTTTGTTCCTTAGTTGTGGATCCAGAGAGACATTGTTTATATGGTATTGTCTTGTTTCCTGTACACCATCCGTGACATTATCAGCCGCCAAAACCGTCTCAAGCATGGATCTGGTTTCACTTTTGGCTGAACGCTTTCAGGGTCTTTCTTTGGAGGTAGCTGATCTCCGTAAGACTTTTTCTCAGTTTCAAGTGACCGGTTCAGCTTGCGTTCATGGAGTTTGTGCTGAGCCTAAGATCTCGCTCCCGGATACGTTCTCCGGGGGGAGTGAGAATTTTGTGCGTTTTAGAGAGGCTTGCAAACTCCATTTTCGCCTTCTTCCCCATTCTTCTGGTGATGAAGAACGGAGGGTGGGGATCATTATATCGCTGCTCAGGGGTAACGCTCAGTCCTGGGCCTTTTCGCTGCCGGAGGGGGCACAGCCCCTTCGTTCAGTGGATGAATTATTTTTAGCCCTGGGTGAGATATATGATGATCCGGATCGTATTGCTCTGGCTGAGTCTAGACTACGTCTGTTATGCCAGGGTAAACAATCCGCAGAGATATACTGTTCAGAATTTCGGAGATGGGCAGCAGATACGGGTTGGAATGATGCTGCACTCCGAAGTCAATTTTGCTATGGTCTTTCAGAGGGATTGAAAGATGCATTTGCCTTTCATGAAAGACCTACCTCCTTGGATTCTGCTATGTCTCAGGCTGTTCGTATTGACAGGCGTCTTAGAGAGAGAGGAGAGATCTCTCCTTCCTGTCATACTCAGTCCCGGGACAGTGCAGCGGTCTCATTCTGTGCACAGGGGTCTCAGTCGCTGTCAGCCCCTTCTGAGCAGGAGTCCATGCAGCTGGGGTTGATTGCCTCTGACAATAGAAGATTCAGCCCGCAGGGGAGGGTTTGTTTTTGTTGTGGAGGTATAAATCATCTGGCAAATGTTTGTCCCTCTAGGAGATTCAGGCAGTTTTCTGAGAGTAATAAAGAGACAAAAAGGAAAAAATCTTTTAAAAATGTTCCGTCTGTTACTATTGGCAGGGTTGAGGCGGAAATTGAAGGTTTTCCGTTTGCTTGTAGTTCCCGTTTTGTCCTGCCTGCTAGGGTGGCGCTAGAGAGCAAGAGCATTTTTTGTGAGATTTTTGTGGATAGTGGAGCAGCTGTCAACCTCATTGATAATCAATTTGCAATAACTCATGGTTTCCAGGTATGCACTTTGGGAAAGGATATTCCTGTTTTTGCTATTGATTCAGCTCCACTTTCTCAGAAATCATTAAAGGGCATAGTTCACAATATCCGTTTAATTGTGAGTGATGCTCATGTTGAGGATGTGTCATGTTTCGTCCTTAGCGGTTTGATTACTCCTCTAGTGTTGGGGCTACCCTGGCTCACTAAACATAACCCCACCATTGATTGGCAAGCGAGGCAAATTGTCACTACCAGAGCTTTGGGACGTTCTCACAGCTCTGTTTCTCCACCCCTGTGATGATGACACTACTAGAGCTGGGAGGAGTTTTCTGTTTCCTTCCTCCCAGCTGCGTTTGATTTCCCTGCCTTTATATTCCCCCTCCTCCTATTGTAGGTGTGGATTATATTTCTCATTTGGGTTGTAGCTCTTGCTTGAGTATCTTCCCTTGCATGCTATCCTTTCACTGGACCTGTGTTCTGCTGCAGCAAGTACTCCGGATATTGCCAGCCTGTCTTTGGATCCGTCTTCACTGCGGCTGCAGCCCCTTCAGCTAAGTGTGCAGACATTGTTGTGTATCTGTGTGTTTTCTGACTTGATCCGAGGCGACCACGGTTCCCTCCATATACTGAGCAGGGCACCGGTGGCCGTGCCCCTTCCACTATTGTAGGGGTTACAGTGGTCATCAGTCTTAGGTACGCGGGCATGCCTCCTTCCACCATTTGGATCCGGGCATGGGCTTAGCAGCATAGGGAGAGCTTTCGAGGGTCTGACAGGGGTAACCCTTTATCCTCCCTAGTTTGGGTCCGGTCAGTAGCTCTATTTTCTGTGCATGCTCTTGTTGCTCACATACAGCCGTGACATTATAATCCACCAAAACCGTCTTTTTTGACATGGATCCGCTTTCTGGCCTGGTTGACCGCATGCAGGGTCTTTCTTTGGAGGTAGCGGATCTCCGTCAATCTATGACTCAGCTTCAAGCATTGGGCTCTGCTCCGGCCCATGGAGTCTGTTGCGAGCCAAAGGTCTCACTTCCGGAAACGTTCTCCGGGGGCAGTGAGAGTTTTGTTCGCTTCAGAGAGGCATGCAAACTCCATTTTTGCTTGTGTCCACATTCCTCTGGTAATCAGGAGCAGAGGGTGAGGATTGTCATCTCCCTGCTCAGGGGTAATGCTCAGACTTGGGCTTTTTCGCTGCCATCAGGGGATCCCTCCCTTCGATCCGTGGAAGGATTTTTTGTGGCCCTGGGGCAGATATATGATGACCCGAATCGTGTTGCTCTGGCCGAATCTAACTTACGTTTTTTATGCCAGAGCAAACTGTCTGCGGAGCTTTATTGTTCTGAATTTCGGAGATGGGCAGCTGATTCAGGTTGGAATGATGCTGCACTCCGGAGTCAGTTCTGTCATGGTCTCTCAGAGAGATTGAAAGATGCGTTTGCTTTCCATGAGAGACCAACGTCCTTAGAGTCTGCCATGTCATTGGCGGTACGCCTTGACAGGCGTCTAAGAGAAAGAAACGAGACCTCTCTGTCCAGCCATTGTCAGTCTAGGGGCAGTGGTGCGGACTCATTCAGTGTGCAGGGGCCTCATCCTGTCTCGCTCCCCTCTGAGGAGGAGCCCATGCAGCTAGGTCGACTTGCCCCTGATAAAAGAGGATTTAGTCCTCAGAGTATGGTGTGTTTTTGTTGTGGGGGCATAGGTCATTTGGCAAATGTTTGTCCGTCTAGGAGATTCTTGAACTGTACTAAGAGCGATAATAAGAGAAAAACCTCAAAAGGTAAATCATCAAACTCTGCTTCATCTGCTACTTTGGGCAAAGTTGATGTAGGAATTGATGCTTTTCCTCTGACCTGCAGTTCCCGTTTTCTCCTGTCTGCCAGGGTGGCGCTAGAGAGCAAAGTCATTTCTTGTGAGATTTTTGTTGATAGTGGAGCGGCCGTCAATCTTATTGACACTCAATTTGTAGCCATGCATGGTTTTCAGGTTTGCACATTAGAAAGGGATATACCTGTTTTTGCTATTGACTCTGCTCCACTCTCACAGAGATCTCTGAAGGGCATTGTTCACAATATCCGGTTAGCTGTAGGTGACACTCATGTGGAGGATATATCTTGTCTTGTCCTTAACGGATTGCCTTCTCCTCTAGTTTTGGGGTTACCCTGGCTCACTAGACATAACCCCACTATTGATTGGCAAGGAAGGCAAATAAATGAGTGGAGTGACTTTTGTAGAGAGAATTGTCTCACAGCGACTTTTGCAGAGGTGTCTACTATTGATTGGCAAATAAATGAGTGGAGTGACTTTTGTAGAGAGAATTGTCTTACAGCGACTTTTGCTGAGGTGTCTACTAAAACTGTGCCATCATTTCTCTCTGATTTCTCGGACGTGTTTTCCGAGAGCGGTGTTCAGGAGCTACCTCCTCACCGGGAGTTTGACTGTCCCATTAACCTCATTCCCGGCGCCAAGCTGCCAAAAGCACGCCTCTACAATCTCTCACAACCGGAAAGAATCGCAATGCAAACCTATATCTCCGAGAGTCTTGATAAGGGGCATATTCGTCCCTCAAAATCACCTGTTGCCGCTGGTTTTTTTTTTGTTAAAAAAAAAGATGGCTCTCTGAGACCTTGCCTAGATTTTAGGGAGCTGAACCGTATCACGATTCGCGATCCCTATCCCCTTCCTCTGATCCCGGACCTCTTCAACCAAATTGTTGGGGCCAAGGTTTTTTCCAAATTGGATTTGAGAGGCGCGTACAACCTGGTCAGGGTCAGAGAGGGGGATGAATGGAAAACGGCCTTTAATACCCCTAACGGGCATTTCGAGAATCTCGTTATGCCTTTCGGCCTGATGAATGCTCCGGCCGTCTTTCAGCATTTTGTTAACAGTATTTTCTACCATTTAATGGGGAAATTTGTATTGGTGTATCTTGATGATATTTTGATTTTTTCCCCTGATGTTCAGACCCATCAGGATCATCTTTTTCAGGTTCTGCAGATTCTGCGGGGAAATAAATTGTACGCCAAGCTGGAGAAATGTGTTTTTATGGTATCGGAGATTCAATTTCTGGGTTTTCTCCTCTCTGCTTCTGGTTTTCGCATGGATCTGGAGAAGGTCCGTGCTGTACTTGAGTGGGAGCTTCCTGAGAATCAGAAGGCATTGATGCGCTTTCTGGGTTTTGCGAACTATTACAGAAAGTTCATTTTGAATTATTCCTCTGTTGTCAAACCCCTCACTGACATGACAAAAAAGGGGGCGGATTTTTCCTCTTGGTCGGAGGAGGCGCTTGCAGCTTTTTCTAAGATTAAAGAGAGTTTTGCATCTGCTCCCGTTTTGGTGCATCCCGATGTTTCCTCACCTTTTATTGTTGAGGTGGATGCTTCCGAGGTGGGTGTGGGTGCGGTTTTGTCCCAGGGCCCTTCTCCTGCCAAATGGCGACCCTGTGCCTTTTTCTCTAAAAAACTCTCCCCGGCAGAGAAAAACTATGATGTGGGAGATAGGGAGTTGTTGGCCATCAAGTTGGCTTTCGAGGAATGGCGCCATTGGTTGGAGGGGGCCAGGCACCCTATCACCGTTTTTACCGACCATAAGAATCTGGCATACTTGGAGTCGGCCAGGCGTATGAATCCGAGACAGGCCAGATGGTCTCTGTTCTTCTCCAGATTCAATTTTGTCGTCACATTCCGCCCTGGGATCAAAAATGTGAAGGCTGATGCTCTCTCTCGCTGTTTTCCGGGAGGAGGAAACTCCGAGGACCCGGGTCCCATTTTGGCGGAGGGGGTAGTTGTTTCTGCTCTATATTCGGATTTGGAGGCCGAGGTCCAGGCTGCCCAGACTGAGGCACCTGCCCGTTGTCCTTCTGGGAAGTTGTTTGTGCCTCCTGAGCTACGTCACAAACTCTTCAAGGAGCATCATGATACTGTTCTTGCTGGTCACCCCGGGAGTAGAGCCACGGTAGATCTAATTGCTCGGAGATTTTGGTGGCCGGCTCTTCGTAAGTCGGTGGAGGGTTTTGTGGCTGCTTGTGAGACGTGCGCTCGCGCTAAGGTCCCTCGTTCACGGCCTTCAGGTTCCCTTCTCCCGTTACCCATACCTTCCCGTCCTTGGACACACCTGTCCATGGACTTTATCACGGATCTTCCTCGTTCCTCAGGGAAGTCGGTGATCCTGGTGGTGGTGGACCGTTTTAGCAAGATGGCTCATTTCGTACCTTTCCCTGGTTTACCCAATGCTAAAACGTTGGCGCAAGCTTTTGTCGACCATATTGTTAAATTGCATGGCATTCCCTCTGATATTGTTTCCGATAGAGGCACGCAGTTTGTGTCCAGGTTCTGGAAGGCTTTCTGTTCTCGCCTGGGGGTTCGGCTGTCCTTCTCTTCTGCTTTTCACCCGCAGTCGAATGGTCAGACTGAGCGCCTCAATCAGAATCTGGAGACATATTTGCGCTGTTTCGTGGCAGAGAACCAGGAGGATTGGTGTTCATTTCTCCCTCTTGCTGAGTTTGCTCTGAACAACCGTCGTCAGGAATCTTCTGATAAGTCGCCATTCTTTGGTGCATATGGGTTCCATCCGCAGTTTGGGACATTCTCGGGAGGGGCTCTTTCTGGTTTACCTGAGGAGGAGAGATTTTCCTCGTCTTTGTCTACCATTTGGCAAAAGATTCAGAGTAATCTTAAAAAGATGAGTGAGAAGTATAAGCGTGTGGCTGATAAGAGACGTGTGCCTGGTCCGGACCTGAGTGTGGGTGATCTGGTGTGGTTGTCTACAAGAAATATTAAACTGAAGGTTCCCTCCTGGAAATTGGGAGTTTATTGGGCCTTATAAAATCTTGTCAGTCATCAATCCTGTTGCCTTCCGTCTTAAAATCCCACGGGTTTGGAAGATACATAATGTATTTCACAGATCTCTCTTAAAACCATATGTCCAGCCCACGGTACCCTCCTCTTTGCCTCCTCCTCCGATTTTGGTTGATGGCAATCTGGAGTTTGAGGTTTCCAGAATTGTGGACTCTCGCATTGTCCGCAGTTCTCTCCAGTACCTCGATCATTGGAAGGGTTATAGTCCTGAGGAGAGGATGTGGGTTCCGGTGTCGGACATTAAAGCCACTCGCCTCATCAGGGCATTTCATAGGGCTCATCCTGAGAAGGTGGGTCCTGGGTGTCCGGAGTCCACCCGTAGAGGGGGGGGGGTACTGTCACTACCAGAGCTTTGGGACGTTCTCACAGCTCTGTTTCTCCACCCCTGTGATGATGTCACTACTAGAGCTGGGAGGAGTTTTCTGTTTCCTTCCTCCCAGCTGCGTTTGATTTCCCTGCCTTTATATTCCCCCTCCTCCTATTGTAGGTGTGGATTATATTTCTCATTTGGGTTGTAGCTCTTGCTTGAGTATCTTCCCTTGCATGCTATCCTTTCACTGGACCTGTGTTCTGCTGCAGCAAGTACTCCGGATATTGCCAGCCTGTCTTTGGATCCGTCTTCACTGCGGCTGCAGCCCCTTCAGCTAAGTGTGCAGACATTGTTGTGTATCTGTGTGTTTTCTGACTGGATCCGAGGCGACCACGGTTCCCTCCATATACTGAGCAGGGCACCGGTGGCCGTGCCCCTTCCACTATTGTAGGGGTTACAGTGGTCATCAGTCTTAGGTACGCGGGCATGCCTCCTTCCACCATTTGGATCCGGGCATGGGCTTAGCAGCATAGGGAGAGCTTTCGAGGGTCTGACAGGGGTAACCCTTTATCCTCCCTAGTTTGGGTCCGGTCAGTAGCTCTATTTTCTGTGCATGCTCTTGTTGCTCACATACAGCCGTGACACAAATAAATGGTTGGAGTAACTTTTGCAGAGAGAATTGCCTCATAACATCTGTTTCTGAGGTTTCTACTAAGACTGTACCACCTTTCCTCTCTGAATTTTTGGATGTCTTCTCTGAGAGTGGAGTTCAGGGTTTACCTCTGCACAGGGAGTATGATTGCCCTATTAATCTCATCCCAGGCGCCAAGCTGCCTAAATCTCTTTTTTACAATCTTTCCCAACCTGAGAGGGTCGCTATGCGGGCTTATATCTCTGAGAGTCTGAGAAAAGGACACATACGACCCTCGAAGTCACCTGTTGCCGCTGTTTTTTTCTTTGTTAAGAAAAAAGATGGTTCTTTAAGACCTTGTCTGGATTTCAGGGAGCTGAACAGTATCACTATTTGTGATCCTTATCCGCTTCCTCTGATCCCGGACCTGTTTAACCAGGTTGTTGGGGCTAAAGTCTTTTCCAAATTAGACCTAAGAGGGGCATACAACCTGGTTAGGGTCAGAGAAGGAGACGAATGGAAGACGGCTTTCAATACCCCTGAGGGCCATTTTGAGAATTTAGTTATGCCTTTTGGTTTGATGAATGCCCCAGCCGTTTTTCAGCATTTCGTCAACAGCATTTTTTATCATTTAATGGGAAAATTTGTATTAGTGTATTTGGATGACATTTTGATTTTTTCTCATGATTTCAAGACTCATAAGGAACACTTACGTCAGGTCTTGCTCATCCTGCGGGAGAATAAATTATACGCGAAACTGGAAAAATGTGTGTTTGCGGTTCCAGAAATCCAATTTCTGGGGTTTCTTGTCTCCGCTTCTGGTTTTCGCATGGACCCCGAGAAGGTCCGCGCTGTGCTTGAGTGGGAGCTTCCTGAGAATCAGAAGGCGCTGATGCGTTTTTTGGGCTTTGCCAATTATTACAGGAAATTTATTTTGAATTATTCCTCTGTTGTTAAACCACTCACTGATATGACCAGAAAGGGGGTAGATTTTTCTTCCTGGTCGGTAGAGGCGCGTAAGGCCTTTTCTAATATCAAGGAGAGTTTTGCTTCCGCTCCCATCCTAGTACAACCTGATATTTCGTTACCCTTCATAGTTGAGGTTGATGCTTCTGAGGTAGGGGTGGGTGCGGTCTTGTCTCAGGGTTCCTCTCCTGCCAAATGGCAACGTGTGCCTTTTTCTCAAAGAAACTCTCCTCCGCAGAGAGAAATTATGATGTGGGAGATAGGGAATTGTTGGCCATCAAGTTGGCTTTTGAGGAATGGCGCCATTGGCTAGAGGGAGCCAGACACCCTATTACCGTGTTTACTGACCATAAAAATCTGGCCTACTTGGAGTCAGCCAAGCGTCTGAACCCGAGACAGGCCAGATGGTCTTTGTTCTTTTCAAGGTTTAATTTTGTTGTTACGTTCCGCCCTGGGGTTAAGAATGTGAAGGCAGATGCCCTGTCACGTTGTTTTCCGGGAGGTGGGAATTTTGAAGACCCGGGTCCCATTTTGGCTGAAGGTGTGGTGGTCTCTGCTCTTTTTCCTGAATTGGAGGCAGAGGTGCAGGCAGCCCAGTCAGAAGCTCCTGATCTTTGTCCTCCTGGGAGGTTGTTTGTGCCTCTCGTTTTGAGACACAAGATTTTTAAAGAACACCACGACACGGTCCTTGCTGGGCACCCGGGGGCAAGAGCCACTCTGGATCTCATCGCTCGGAGATTCTGGTGGCCTGCGCTTCGTAAGTCGGTTGAGGGTTTTGTGGCAGCTTGCGAGACTTGCGCTCGTGCCAAGGTCCCTCATTCACGGCCATCAGGTTCTCTTCTTCATTTGCCCATTCCTTCCCGTCCTTGGACACATCTGTCCATGGACTTCATAACGGACTTGCCTCGTTCCTCGGGGAAGTCTGTGATTCTGGTGGTGGTGGACCGTTTTAGCAAAATGGTGCATTTTATCCCTTTTCCTGGTTTGCCCAATGCTAAGACGCTGGCGCAGGCATTTATTGACCACATTGTCAAATTGCATGGGATTCCTTCAGACATAGTCTCTGATAGGGGCACGCAGTTTGTTTCCAGATTCTGGAAGGCTTTCTGTTCTCGCTTGGGGGTTCGGTTGTCATTCTCTTCTGCTTTCCATCCGCAGTCGAATGGCCAGACAGAGCGCGTCAATCAGAATCTAGAGACATATCTGCGCTGTTTTGTGGCGGAGAATCAGGAGGATTGGTGTTCTTTTTTGTCCCTTGCTGAGTTTGCTTTAAATAACCGTCGTCAGGAGTCCTCTGATAAGTCACCATTTTTTGGTGCATATGGGTTCCATCCTCAGTTTGGGACTTTCTCGGGAGAGGGCTCTTCTGGTTTGCCTGATGAGGACAGATTCTCCTCGTCTTTGTCATCTATTTGGCAAAAGATTCAGGATAATCTAAAGAGCATGAGTGAGAGATATAAGCGTGTGGCGGATAAGAGACGTGTGCCTGGTCCGGACCTGAATGTTGGTGATCTGGTGTGGTTGTCTACCAAGAATATCAAATTGAAGGTTCCCTCCTGGAAGTTGGGTCCTAGGTTTATTGGCCTTACAAGATCCTGTCTGTCATCAATCCTGTTGCCTACCGTCTTGATCTTCCTCAGACTTGGAAGATCCATAATGTTTTTCATAAGTCCTTATTGAAACCTTATGTTCAACCTATTGTACCCTCGCCTTTGCCTCCTCCTCCGATTATGGTTGATGGAAATCTTGAATTTCAGGTCTCTAGGATTGTGGATTCTCGTCTTGTCCGCGGTTCCCTCCAGTACCTCGTTCATTGGGAGGGTTATGGTCCTGAGGAGAGGATGTGGGTCCCAGTGACGGACATTAAGGCCTCTCGTCTCATCAGGGCTTTCCATAGGTCCCATCCTGAGAAGGTGGGCTCTGAGTGTCCGGAGTCCACTCCTAGAGGGAGGGGTACTGTCCCAGCCAGACAGCTGAGAAGTGCTCACAGGAGCTTCTCAGATCCTCCTCCTTGAATTTCTTTGTTTTGGTTTAGTTTCTCATCTCGTTAGTTTATCTCAGCTGTCATGCAGTTGGACTGATTGCTACCCTTTAAGTTCCTCCCCATAATGCAGTAGTGTGCGGCTGATACAACTTCCTGGAGTGTGTGTGCATGCAGTTCCCAGTTCCCAGTTCTCAATCGTCAGTCGTCTGCAAGATAAGTGCTGTTTATGTATTTATGATTTTGTCTTTTCTGGATCCAGGTGACCCTGACTCCCTCCGTGTCAGTGTAGGGAGCCGGTGGTCGTGTCCCTTCACTATTGTAGGGTCTTCAGGTAATAGATAGCCGAGGAACGTGGATATGCGGCCATCCACCTTTGGGGTGTTCGCATAGGCTGAGTAGTGAGGGAGAGCGGCAGGTCTATTGCAGGGGTCTCCCTTTGTTCCTTAGTTGTGGATCCAGAGAGACATTGTTTATATGGTATTGTCTTGTTTCCTGTACACCATCCGTGACAGTAAGTTTTACACAATGATTTCATTTTTAAAACAAAAAAAATGTTTTAGTGTCTCCATAGTCTAAGAACCATATTTTTTTCTGTTTTAGGGCGATTATCTTAAGTAGGGTCTCATTTTTTGCGAGATGAGATGACGGTTTGATTGGCACTATTTTGGGGTGCATATGACTTTTTGGATAGCTTGATATTACACTTTTTGTGACATAAGATGACAAAAAATGGCTTTTTTTACACCGTTTTTATTTTTATTTTTTTACGGTGATCACCTGAGTGGTTAGGTCATGTGATATTTTTATAGAGCCGGTCGATACGGACGCGGCGATACCTAATATGTATACTTTTTTTTATTTATTTAAGTTTTACACAATGATTTCATTTTTGAAACAAAAAAAATCATGTTTTAGTGTTTCCATAGTCTAAGAGCCATAGTTTTTTCAGTTTTTGGGCGATTATCTTGGGTAGGGTATAATTTTTGCAGGATGAGATGACGGTTTGATTGGCACTATTTTGGCGTACATGCGAATTTTTTGATCACTTTTATTACCTTTTTTGGGAAGTAAGGTGGGCAAAATTTAAATTTCATCAGTTTTTTATTTTTAATTTTTATGGCATTCACCGTTCGGGTTAAGTAACATGACCGTTTTATAGATCAGGTCGTTACGGACGCGGCGATACCAAACATGTGTAGGAAATTTTATTTTTTTCATTTTTAATCAGTGATAAATGTGTTTTTTGATTTTTACTTTTTTTTCTGCTTTTTTTTGACCCAGACCTACTTGGTTCTTGAAGATCCAGTGGGTCTGATGTCTGTATAATACAGTACAGTACACTATATAATGTTTTGTACTGTATTTTACTTACACTTTGTCTGAACAGATCTATGCCTTTACCACAGATCTGTTCAGCACCATGGACAGCAGGATGCCTGAGAAGGCGTCCTGTTGCCATGGGAACCTTCCCCGTCTGCTCAGTTGTGGCCACAACTGCGCAGACGGGGAAGGGTAGCCCCCGATGGGAGAGGGAGGGAGCTCCCGATTGTTAACCTCTGTTCTTCCATACCGCGGTCCATACGGACCGCGGTATGGAAAGGGTTAAACGGCTGACATCGCATCACAGATGTCAGCCGTTTATACCAGGGTGTCAGCAATGTGCTGACACCCTGGTATACCCACTGGACACCAACGATTATTCAAGGGGAGGCGGGCGAGGGAACACGATCCCGTCTTCCGTACTGCCCACCTCCCGCACCGCCCACAACCCCCCCTGCACCTCCCGTCGCCATCAAATCATTCAGGGGTGCAGGGGGGCTGAAACATATATATTTTAGGCATATTCAAGTTTCTGATCCCCGCGGTCAGGGACCGCAGGGATCAGAAACTGCAGAAAGCGCAGCAAACTGCAGGTCTGAATTGACCTGCGGTTTGTTGCGATCGCCGACATGGGGGGGTCACGGGACCCCCCCGTGCATTTAGCCGAGGTGCCTGCTCAATGATTTGAGCAGGCACCTTGTTCCGATCACTGCCGGCTGGGCGGCAGTGATCGGAACAACACATGACGTATCGGTACGTCATGTGTCCTTAAGGACTTGGGAAACATGCTGTATCAGTACGTCATGTGTCCTTAAGGACTCGGGAAACATGCCGTACCGGTACGTCATGTGTCCTTAAGGGGTTAAGGACATGTGCTGGTACCATTGAGACAGCGGGTAGGAAAGCAACTGGGTACAAGGTAGAGTCCATGGATGGTAAGACCTGCTTGTCCCTGCCAACCATACTGGAGTGCAATCACATTCCTGACAACCAGTCTGAGATACCTACACCAGAGGTAGCGGCATACCACCCCCACCTGAAGCGTATAGCTCACCTGATACCGGAACTGGATCCAAAAGCCCCAATAGTCTTACTCCTTGAAAGAGACATACTACAAGATCATAAGGCTAGAGGACAGATTAACGGCCCCAAAACACTCCATACGCTCAGAGACTTGACTTAGGATGGGTCATCATAGGAGATGTCTGTCTAGCAGGAGCACACAAGCCAACCTCAGTCAACAGTATGCTCACCAACATACTTGAAAATGGACGTCCTTCCCTATTCCAGCCATGTCAGAGCAGTTTCCTGATAAAAGAATTGCCACACAGAGCTCCTGTGCCTTGTCCTTTCACAGATCCCTCCTGTAGAGACCACGCCTGCGATGGTGAGTAAGATCACTTAGGGTGCACAGTCTTCCACAGGACAAGAGAAGACAGCAGGGTCGCAATGTCAATAGAAGACAGGCTGTTCTTGGATATCATGGATAAAGGAATAGTAAAAGAAAAGTCAAAAAGCTGGGTCCCGCCTTTACCATTTAAACCCCGGAGACAACGCTTACCTAATAACAAAGAACTTGTCTACAGTTGATTTATCTCCCTTAAACATAAACTTCAGAGGACACCAGAGACAAGAGAACATTTCTTTACCTTCATGGAAAGAATATTCCAGAACAACCATGCAGAAATGGCACCCGTGCTCCAAGACTCTGAGGAGTGTAGGTACTTACCCATATTCTGCGTTTATCATCCTAAAAAACCAGGGTAGATAAAAGTAGTATTCGACTAGAGCGCCAGGTGCGAAGATGTATCGCTAAACGATGTTTTACTGTCTGGTCCAGACCTCAACAGACTTCTAGAGGTACTTCTACGCTTCCGCAGAGATTTCGTAGCATTTATGGCCGACATATAACAGATGTTCTACTGCTTCCTCATCAAGGAAGAACACAGAAACTACTTGAGGTTCTTCTGGTACCGCAACAACGACCGAAATGAAGACATTGTAGAGTACCGAATGAGATTGCACATCTTTGGAAACAGTCTTTCCCCTGCAGTCGATATCTACGGTCTCAGACATTCAGCCCGAGAGGGTGAAGAAAAGTATGGGTCAGATGTCAGATCCTTTGTGGAAAAAGATTTCCACATGGACGACAGCTTGAAATCCACACTCACAAACAAGACCGCAATTAGTCTCCTGAAAAGGACCCAAGAAATGCTCGCTCTATCTATTTTGAGGTTGCACAAAATCGCCTCCAACAGCCGTGAGTTAATAGAGGCCTTGTCACCCCAAGACCATTCAAGTCATCTAAAAGACTTGGATCTTAGCACCCACTCCCTTCCCATGCAGCGGAGCCTCAGTTTGCTCTGGGATTTAAAGGCAGACACGTTCACCTTCCAAATCATCAAGGAAGAAAAGCCCTTCATACGTAGAGGAGTTCTGTCCACCATAAACAGCTTATATGATCCTCTGGGATTCGTAGCACCTGTCACTATCCAAGGCAAAATGATGTTAAGAGACTTCACTACAGAGACGTCTGATTGGGATGACCCGCTTCCCGTGGAGAAAAAGGACCTGTGGACAGGTTGGAAGAAGTCTCTCGAAGCTTTGTCCAGCCTTCATGTGGCACGAACATATGCTTCCGTGCCATCTACTGAAGTCAAGATACAAAGACTGTATATCTTCTGCAATGCTTCAGTCAAGGCGGTTGCAGCCGTAGCATACTTAAAGACCATTGATGTCAAAGAACAATGCCATATAGGGTTTGTCATGAGCCAGACCAAACTGGCGCCACTCCGCGAACACACGATACCCAGGCTGGAACTCTGTGCTGCTGTGCTGGCAGTGGAGTTGGCTGAACTTATAACAACAGGAATGAACCTGGAAATCCAGGAAGTCAAGTTTTACACAGACTGCAAGGTAATATTTCCAACGAAACCAGACGCTTTTATGTCTATGTCAGCAATTGTGTGCTAAGGATCAGGAGATCCACTTGTCCTAAACAGTGGCACTACGTGCCTACGCAGCATAATCCTGTAGACCACGCAACTAGATCCGTCAGACCAAGCCACCTTAAGGAAACTACATGGTTAACGGGTCCTGCATTCCTGTACCGTTCAACATCTTGCAGCATCGGATCCAACATGTTTGAATTGGTAGACCCAGATGCCGATGAAGAAATCTGACCTGAAGTATCTTTTCTACCTATGGTGACTTCTGACCACCAACTCAAATCCAATTGTTTCAACAGGTTCTCCACTTGGATGTTGCTTGTTCGTGCTATAGCCTGTCTAGTTCATATAGCTCAGTCTTACAAATCGACATTACCTGTGAGCCAGAAGCCCTGCAAAGGTCGGCATCACTGCAAACACGCCTTTACCGCTGCTAATCTGGAAAAGTCCAAAAACATAATTCACACTATACAACTTGAATGTTATGCTAAGGAAATAGACCTCAGCAAAGGTCAAACAGTATCCAAGGATAGCGCTTTGAAGAAATTTGATCCCATCATTGACCAAAATGGGTTGTAAAGAATAAGAGGCCGTCTTCAAGAAGCCAAAGTAGAATTTGTGGAGAAACATCCTGTAATAATTCCCGGACATCATCACGTCACGTCTCTGCTCGTGCGACATCACCATGTTCAAGTGAAACACCAGGGCCGATTTGTTTACCGAAGGGAATCTACAATCTGCCGGACTATGCATAGTTGGAGCAAAGAGGTGCGTGAGCAAGCTGATCTTCAACTGCGTTACCTGTCGCAAACTTCGTGGCATGTTCCAGAACCCAAAGATGGCCAGTCTCCCAACTGAGAGACTCAGTACAGATCCTCCTTTCACCAACGTTGGTCTGGATCTATTTGCTCCTTGGTCAGTGGCTACACGGCACACTAGAGGTATTCATGCCAGTGCAAAGCGCTGGGCAGTCATGTTTACTTGTATGTCCAGCAGAGCCATCCCTATAGAAGTGATCAAATCCATGGACACTTCAAGCTTCATAAACGCACTTTGACGGTTTATTGCCATTAGAGGGCCCGTGAAGGATATTCGTTCAGACAGAGCCACGAATTTTGTTGGAGCAGTGAAAGAACTTCAAATTCCTTCCAACTTGGACATTGCCAACGTGGAAAGATACTTATATGAGCAAGGATGCACCTGGACCTTTAATCCGCCTCATTCTTCTCACATGGGCGGATTCTAGGAAAGGATATGGATAGCAAGGAAAATCTTGGATTAAATCATCTTGCAAGTAGGGAGTACGAGACTCACACATAAAAGTTTGACCACATTCTTGGCAGAAGTCTCAGCCATCATGAATGCAAGACTGTTGACTACCCTTTCCAGTGACCCTGAAGATTACACTAGCCTCACTCTTTCCATGTTACTCACACAGAAGACCAACACCCCGAAGTGGCAAACTAACAAGCCGGACATCAGACCTGGGGATGTCGTGCTCGTGAAAGACAGTCAGTCGCACCAGAATGAGTGGAATCGAGTCCAGCCGGCACTCGCTATGTTACCTGGCGTTGCAACGGAAAGGAGCGTCACTCCACGTGAACCAGTGAAATCTTCCAGCAAGTCGTCTATTGACAAAGGCTATATGCCGAAACGCGTTATTATGAAACTATGAATTGAGTTATGAAATAATGAAGAATAATATTTTTGCAACATATTGGCGGCTTGCTGGAATATTTCACTGGCACCAGAATGAGTGGCCAATGAGCCACATCACCAACACCTTCCCAAGCAAGGAAGGGAGCGTGCGCAAGGCCGAATTCAAGATTTGGAAGTTTGGCGAGTGTAAGCTATTCCTCAGGCCAATAACTGAGTTTGTTCTATTGTTTTCACCTGAGGGACCTAGTGGTGGAGTCTGTTGACGCCAGACAGGGAGTGTTCTGCCCAGAAGGGTTAGGGGAAATGAGTACAGATCATGTCTGCCAGAGTTTGGTATTTCTGTAGTGATTAATGTGGTTATAGCACCATCTAGCGGTGTTAAATTGTATTACACTTTGTTTTTCTTGCTACAAAGACTACTGCATTGTGGGTAGTGCAATGCATTGTGGGTTATTGCAAGGCATCCTGGGAAAGAGAAGTCTCCAGTCTCCAGGACACAGTACAGAGCTGTCCTATGCATATCTCCTTCTTAAACTCTACCATCCTTATAAAAGCATATCTGGTGAGAGATCTACCTTTGTTTCAGGGACATTATGTTATGCAGCGCTGTCTAGTTAGTTGTAATTGTTACTCAGGGAGTTACTTCTGTTAGCTAGACATGCAGTCTTATGTACAGGCAGCCATTTTACCATCTGCTTCAATGTTAATGTAATGTTACAGTACATGCAATTCTATGCTTAATACTTATACATGCTATTTGTATTCTTATAGTTTTACCAATCAAATACTCCTGTTTTACCAATAAACAAGTCAGACTACAAAAAAACAGTCCTCTTATTTGGAAGACAGGGATGGTTTATGCTGAATGTCAGACTGCACACTGTGTGAACGTGTATGAAGACAGAACAATATCATTGTATAATACTGTTGAGGGGACCCTGACAATAAAATATTTTAGTCCTTCTTCTGGCTGGGCCCCTTCTGAGTTAGGGCCCCAAAGCATCCAGTTCCCCTATAGCTATGCCCCTGGAAAGGGTGAGGGAAAAGTGAGGAACCTAAGTTTGCTGTATAGGAAACTCTGCAAAGAAGGAACCGGGCTGAAAGAAGTCATCATGGCGGTCTGGCCAAATGGAAAAGATAAGGAAAGAGAATGTCTACGGGTGCGTTGTCCGCATCTTTTGGGGCACTACTGAGATGAATGAATCTGCATCTGATCCGTGGCTACGGCTGTGTGCATGATCCTTTACTGTGACATGTCAGTTGACAGAAATATAAACCTGTTGGATCCTAGCGCACCCGTATTTACTATGATTAGTTGCAATTTTAGCAGCAGGACATTGCGGCTTTATGTTGCATTGCCACATGTCGCTATGTAGACCTGGAATTACTGGTAAAATATCTTAGAAACTAAAAATAAATGGTAAAAATAATAGTTCCCTGCCATCATCAGGCTTCTCCAATGTATGTGACAGGCCCTACAATGAGCCTTCCTAGCCTCACACCAAACTCTCCCTACAAGCTCATGACGTCACGGGCAGGCAGCCCTCGGGACACAAACTGTACATAAACGCCTGTCTATTTATGGGCGTGGTCTAGGAAACAGGCTGTGTATGACGTCATCAACTAGCCACCTCCCAAAACCAATAAAACCCGCCCCAAGGACCCGCAACCTCCAGTCCCCGCCCACTGCCTTGCCGATCCAATCATTGAGATGGAGGGGTGGGACCTCAGGCGATTTCGTTCCAATCTGTGTTGTTGTGGGCGTGGTTGAGCAGAGTGCGTGTGCCCTGAGAAGTGAGTGCGGGTCGAGTAGCTGAAACGGGGGGACCGGGCTTCTAGTGCCTGTCTGTCTGCGTCACACGAAAATGCACTCGGATGCTGTCAGTAAGTACAGGCCGCGGCGGACTCTGCTCCACCTGTTATCGTCCTGGAATGTGCCCGGAAAAGGCGGGGGCTGCTGTGGCTGAAGGGGGTCTGTGTACGTCATATGTCATAGAGGTGGCGCCCCCTAGCTGGAAGCGCTGGGGCAATAGGGGCATTGTGCAAGACTAGCGGCTGCTGCGTAATAATAGCGGCCGCCATCATCGTCTGGCGCTCCATCCCCCTCTCCGAGACAGACCTCCTTCTCCCCCCTCTACCCCTGTGGGATATAAAGCTCGGCCTGTCAGCCTTCGGGGTACACAGTGGCTGGAGGAGGGAGGTAGTGTGTGCGAGGCTCAGTGCTGCCATCTAGTGGCAGGGCAGTGACGGCTTGGATTTCTCAGCTGGTCCATGTCTGCCTTTGTGCGTAGGCACCTCAGACATCAGTGGTCGTGTCAGGGTGCAGTTTTCTGACAGGTTATACACACAGGTAGCAGTGTTACTACCCTCCAGTGAGGGCACATGCCAGTCTTGTAGCCATCCATTGGAGTAGGACTATGACTTGTGTCTGTGGACCCTGCCTGTGAGCGGTGTGTTGCATGATGCTATCTAGCTCCACCCTTTACCACAAAGGCGTTTCAGGGCGGTCAGTAAATGTGTCGGGCAGTGGTATAACGTGTCGGGAAACATGTCACGCAGCGGTATAACGCGTCGGGCAGCGGTATAACGCGTCGGGAAGCGCGTCGGGCAGCGGTATAACGTGTCGGGAAACGCGTCGGGGAGCGGTATAACGTGTCGGGAAGCGGTATAACGTGTCGGGAAGCGTGCAGGCAAGCGGTATAACGTGTCGGGCAGCGGTATAACGTGTCGGGCAGCGGTATAACGTGTCGGGCAGCGGTATAACGTGTCGGGCAGCGGTATAACGTGTCGGGCAGCGGTATATCTCAGCTAAAATTTCCATTTTTCTAGAATATTTTTGCCGTTTTCAGGCATGTGACACATTTATACAGTAGTCACGGGATGAAGGTGCCAAGTGCTGTCTACTCAGAGCTGCCCGCTATGTGGCTTCACCTTTGGCGCGTTAATGACTGTATATTAGGGAATTTTCTAGGGGTGTGTGTTTTTTTTTCCTTTCCGCCTGTATACCCCTTTCAGAGAAATGAGAATCCTATAGGGACATCCATGTATCTAATGACTGCCTATGGTGAACCGTCATGGTGGGGAGGGACATCTGAAGTGGTGTTAGACGTAAAAAAGCCCTGAACATTCCTGGTTCTGTTTTTAACCCCTTCTACCCAGTTTTCACCTTCCTGCCCAGGCTTATTTTTGCAAATCTGACGTCATTTTATGTGTTAATAACTTTGCAATGGCTTTACTTATCTAACCAATTCTGAGATGGTTTTCTGGTGACACCTTGTACTTAATGTTAGCGGTTAATTTGGGTGAATAATTTTTTCCTTTATTTATAAAAAAAATTATAATACAAAATTTACAGAAAATTTTGGGGGAGAAAAACACATTTTCTAAATTTGAATTTCTCCACTTTTAAGACATTCCCCATACGTCTACTTTATATTGGCATCGTTTTGAATGTCATTTTATTTTTTAGAATATTAGAAGCATTTTTTCAAGAAAATTTCCAAAACCATTTTCTTGAGCACTAAGGCTGCTTTCACACTTGCGGCAGAGGAATGCGGCAGGCAGATGGAACTGGCTGCCGGAATCCTCTGCCGCAAGTGTGAAAGCAGCCTTATCTCTGTCCTGAAAAGTCCAAAAGACTGAACTGAAGACATTCTGATGCATCCTGCTCTCCATTCAGAATGCCTTAGAGTAAAACTGATCAGTTTGTTTCCGGTATTGAGCCCCTAGGACGGAACTCAATGCCGGAAAAAAATAACGCTAGTGTGAAAGTACCCTAATTCAGTTATAAAGTGATTTTGAGGGGCTTAGGCTACTTTCACACTAGTGTTTTTACTGGATCCGGAAGGGTTCAGCAAAAGCTCTTCCATTACTGATAATACAACCATCTGCATCCGTTATGAACGGATCCGGTTGTATTATCTTTTAAAGGGGTTGTCCAGGATTGGGGACATTGTTCTAATTGTACAACAGTAAAACAAATATTACACACATGCCTATCCTACCTTTGCCACCCATGTCTGATGCCCCATTTTCATATTGCAAATTCTAAGCCGGAGGTGCCTATTTTCTCATAGTCAGTGACGTACCGGGTCCCTTGCTGCAGAGAGAAGCCTCTTCTTCCGCTTCCCAGGGAGCCCGGTGATGTCACCAACAGCCTCTGTAATTATGCAGATCGCAGGGAGGAGCGGTCACTAGGCTGTAAGACATTGCGCTAAGCCACGCCCCTCCAGTCCGGTGACGTCACCAGGCATGGCACTTTCTAATGAATGGAGGCGGAATATTAATGAGGGGGCGGAGTTACAGCGGAGATGAAAGTTAGCTGTAAACACGTGATGCCGCGCTGCGCTGGAACCCACAGTGCAGTGCGGCAGGAAGTTAGGCAAAGATAAACATATATTTAAACAATGCGTGGGGGACCATCGGAGCCATGTAGAAGTGGCGAAAATACCTCGACACATATGGGGGGAACTTGAATCAACTGTTAATAGTGAGTACACTTTAAAAATATATATATATATTTGATCCCGGACAACCCCTTTAACATAGCGAAGACAAATCCGTCATGAACTCCATTGAAAGTCGATGGAGGATGGATCAGTTTTCTATAGTAGCAGATTGTTTCAGAGATCCGTCTTGCTCCGCATCCCATAATGGAAAGTTTGCGGTTTGCTTTCCGTCCTGGGATGCAGAGAAAAATGGATCCGTCATGACCCACAATTCAAGTCAATGGGGACGGATCCGTTTTTTTTTTGAACACACTCTGCCACAATAGAAAACGTATCCGTCCTCCATTGACTTTCTAAAGAGTTCATGACAGATCCGTCTTGGCAATGTTAAAAAATAATACAAATGGATCCAGAAGGTTGTATTATCAGAATGGAAGCGTTTTTGCTGAACCCTGCCGGATCCAGTAAAAACGCTAGTGTGAAAGTAGCCTTACACAGTAAAAGCATTTTTGAAAAGAAAAAAAATCTTGTTTTTGTGTTGCCATTTTCTGAAAGCTGTATTTTATAATTTTTTGGGTGATTGTCTTAGGTAGGGGCTTTTTTTTTTGTTTGGTACCATTTTGGGGTACATACAACTTTTTGATCGCTTGGTATTAGCCATTTTTTGGTTAGCTTGGGTCACAAAAAGTGTGTTTTGGCACCGTTTTTATCTATTTATTTTTACAGAGTTCACCTAACTGGGATGATCATGTGATATTTTTTTTTTAGAGCCGGTCGATAAGGACGTTGAAATACCTAATTTGTTTATTTTTCTTTTTCCCTTTTTTGTTATAATTTGATATAAAGCTACTTTAACACTTGTGGCAGAGGAATCCGGCAGGTAGTTCCGTCGCCGGAACTGCCTGCCAGATCCGTTAAAATGTATGCCAACTGATTTTAAAGACTGATTTTAAGATTGAGATGCCGGATCAGTCTTTCCGGTGTTATCCGTAAAAACGGATCCGGCATTGCGGTATTTTGAATAACGGATCCGGCACTAATACATTCCTATGGAAAAAAAGGCCTTCAAGCAAGTCTTCAGTTTTTTTTTTTTGGCCGGAGATAAAACCGTAGCATGCTGCGATATTATCTCCGTCCTGAACAGTCAAAAAGACTGAACTGAAGACATCCCGATGCATCCTGAATGGATTGCTCTCCATTCAGACTGATCAGTTCTTTTCAGATATTGAGCCCCTAGGATGGAACTCTATGCCGGAAAAGAAAAAAAAGCTAGTGTGAAAGTACTCTTAATTATGGGAAAAGGGCACTTTTTTTTTTTTTCCTTGGAACTTTTTTTTATTTATTTTTTATTATGACTTTTTTTTTTTTACTTAGACTTCGACTTTTGGGCGTCTGATTCCCTCTGCAATGCATTACAATACATGTGTAGTGTTGAGGCAACTTGTGTTTTCAAGTTCGGTGCACAAGGTTCGTGTTTTCTAAGAATTCCGTTATGGATTCCACTACCGCGGACCAGGGTGGATTTGATTTAAATCAAACTGATTTAAATCACTAGTCAGTGAGGCTTGATTTAAATCATAGTTTTCTACATAAAGACTAATTCTTGCTGGTATAACTTATTATATACAAGTAGATGAAGATTTTTAGAATAACAACTTTTCATATTAGTTTGATTAGGTTGATTCTGCATTCATAGGTTTGTAGAAGTTAGGATTAAGGTATTTTTCTCAACTCTGTTCATGTTATAACATTTTTGCTGTGAAGAAGAGGCATGTGATCTCTGCTGAGTCAAATTCAGTTTTGAGAACTGCAAAAGTATACCAAGCATCTGTGATATCTTGTAGGCAGAGAAACTGCCCAATAATCTTACAAAAACCTCTGGAAGAGCATGACATTGTAAATGGACAAAGGGGGAAACTAACTCTACTTAGGGAGAGAGCACCTTAATCAGTGGGAGGAGACTTTTAGGCCATACATGCTCCTCTGGAATTCTGGGAGGGAAGAAATGCAAATGAGCTCTTAACAAGCTTTGCCTCTAATTCCACCAGATGTAAGGCAGCTATCCTATGAGATAATGTTCAGCTCTTAAAATAAGCCTTAAGACATGATTTGGATAATGAATAAGCCAGCACCTCATCTGCAGACAGCTGTTTCGGACACAGACCTCCTACCAGTTAAGCCAGTACTCTCTGCTCTGCACTGATGAGGGGCAATCACCCCGAAACAGCTGTCTGCAGATGAGGTGCTGACTTATTTAATATCCAAATCATGTCTCAAGGCTTATTTTAAAGCGAACCTTTCACCTGGATTTCACTTAATAAACTATCAAAAGTACCTTCTAGATCATCCTCATTGTGTTAGCACACGGTCTCTTCCCGCTTTTCTGGCATGTATATTCATGGGAAAATCGCTTTATAAAGTACTCTTCTCCAGCTCCACAAGTCACGGTAGAGGTCAAGGGGGTAGCCCTTCCCTCACTCCAGGCTGTAACTCCCCTGCCCTAACCCTGCCTCTATGCAGTCTAATTGACACCCGGCTCAGTCGCCGGGACCGCGCTTGTACTGGCGGCGCATGCGCCGTCGGACTCAAGCGCGATCCTGTAACTGAATCGCGCGTGAGGAAGAGAAGACAGGCAGGCATCGGGGACGGCGCATGTGCGATTCAGTTACAGGATCGCGCTTGAGTCCGACGGCGCATGCGCCGCCTGTACAAGCGCGGTCCCCGCGACTGAGCCGGGTGTCAATTAGACTGCATAGAGGCGGGGTTAGGGCAGGGGAGTTACAGCCTGGAGTGAGGGAAGGGCTACCCCCTTGACTTCTACCGTGAATTGTGGAGCTGGAGAAGAGTACTTTATAAAGCGATTTTTCCATGCATATACATGCCAGAAAAGCGGGACAAGACCGTGTGCTAACACAATGAGGATGATCTATAAGGTACTTTTGATAGTTTATTAAGTGAAATCCAGGTGAAAGGTTCGCTTTAAGAGCTGAACATTATCTCATAGGATAGCTGCCTTACATCTGGTAGTATTAGAGGCAAAGCTTGTTAAGAGCTCATTTGCATTTCTTCCCTCCCATTGTGAATGGATTGATTTTTTATTTTTTTTATAAATTAAAGGAAAAAATTATTCACCCAAATTAACCGCTAACATTAAGTACAAGGTGTCACCAGAAAACCATCTCAGAATTGGTTAGATAAGTAAAGCCATTGCAAAGTTATTAACACATACAATGATGTCAGATTTGCAAAAATAAGCCTGGGCAGGAAGGTGAAAACTGGGTAGAAGGGGTTAAAAACAGAACCAGGAATGTTCAGGGCTTTTTTACGTCTAACACCACTTCAGATGTCCCTCCCCACCATGACGGTTCACCATAGGCAGTCATTAGAAACATGGATGTCCCTATAGGATTCTCATTTCTCTGAAAGGGGTATACAGGCGGAAAGGAAAAAAAACCACACACCCCTAGAAAATTCCCTAATATACAGTCATTAACGCGCCAAAGGTGAAGCCACATAGCGGGGAGCTCTGAGTAGACAGCACTTGGCACATTCATCCCGTGACTACTGTATAAATGTCACATGCCTGAAAACGGCAAAAATATTCTAGAAAAATGGAAATTTTAGCTGAGATATATCGCTGCCCGACACGTTATACCGCTGCCCGCCACGCTTCCCGACACGTTATACCGCTGCCCGCCACGCTTCCCGACACGTTATACCGCTGCCCGGCACATTTACTGACCGCTCTAAAACGCCTTTGTGGTAAAGGGTGGAGCTAGATAGCATCATGCAACACACCGCTCACAGGCAGGGTCCACAGACACAAGTGATAGTCCTACTCCAATGGATGGCTACAAGACTGGCATGTGCCCTAAGGCCCCTTTCACACGGGCGAGTATTCCGCGCGGATGCGATGCGTGAGGTGAATGCATTGCACCCGCACTGAATACCGACCCATTCATTTCTATGGGGCTGTTCACATGAGCGGTGATTTTCACGCATCACTTGTGCGTTGCGTGAAAATCGCAGCATGCTCTATATTCTGGGTTTTTCACGCAACGCAGGCCCCATAGAAGTGAATGGGGTTGCGTGAAAATCGCAAGCATCCGCAAGCAAGTGTGGATGCGGTGCGATTTTCACGCACGGTTCTAGGAGACGATCGGGATGGAGATCCGATCATTATTTTTCCTTATAACATGGTTATAAGGGAAAATAATAGCATTCTGAATACAGAATGCATAGTAAAACAGCGCTGGAGGGGTTAAATTTTTTTTTTTTAACTCACCTTAGTCCACTTGATCGCGTAGCCGGCGTCTCCTTCTGTCTCCTTTGTTGAATAGGACCTGTGGTGAGCATTCATTATAGGTGAAGGACCTTTGATGACGTCACTCCAGTCATCACATGGTACGTCACATGATCTTTTACCATGGTAATTCACCATGGTAAAAGATCATGTGACGTACCATGTGATGACTGGAGTGACATCATCAAAGGTCCTTGACCTATAATGAATGCTCACCACAGGTCCTATTCAGTAAAGGAGACAGAAGAGAAGCCCGGCTACGCGATCAAGTGGACTAAGGTGAGTTGAATTTTTTATTTTTATTTTTTAACCCCTCCAGCGCTGTTTTACTATGCATTCTGTATTCAGAATGCTATTATTTTCCCTTATAACATGGTTATAAGGGAAAATAATAGCAATCTACAGAACACCGATCCCAAGCCCGAACTTCTGTGAAGAAGTTCGGGTTTGGGTACCAAACATGCGCGATTTTTCTCACGCGAGTGCAAAACGCATTACAATGTTTTGCACTCGCGCGGAAAAATCGCGGGTGTTCCCGCAACGCACCCGCACATTTTCCCGCAACGCCCATGTGAAAGAGGCCTAACACTGCTACCTGTGTGTATAACCTGTCAGAAAACTGCACCCTGACACGACCACTGATGTCTGAGGTGCCTACGCACAAAGGCAGACATGGACCGACAGACACTTATCATGTAACTGCATTAAAGGGATTCTGAGGGCGTTAAAGAGGACCTGTCACCACAAAATGCAACACAATCTGACAGCACAATGTTGTAGAGCAAGAGAAGCTGAACAGATAGCATAGTTTTGTGGGGAAAGTCATTCAAACTTCCTGTGTACAGCTATTGGTACAGGGAGGAGGTGCTGTCAGTGACTGACAGCTACTGTATTTTCCGACGTATAAGACGACTTTCTAACACTAGAAATTCTTTTCAAAAGTCGGGGGTCATCCTATACACCGGGCATACTCAGATCCGATGGTATATTCTAACCCCCAGGCGTTCCCATGGTGACAGGGACGCTTGCCTGGGGGTTAGAATATACAGGGACCCGCGGCTCAGAGGAGTATACATTTATTAACTGTAATACGTAACTTTAACTTTAAATCAGCGCTCATCTCTTTACTAGGGTACCTTACTCTCTGCTCCGGTAACAAGCAGTGCGGGCGGCGCTCACTCACTAGGCGGCGCAGGCGTGTGACGTCAGTGAGTGAGCGCCGCCCGCACTGCCTGTTATCGGAGCTGAGAGTAAGGTACCCTACTAAAGAGATGAGCGCTGATTTAAAGTTAAAGTTACGGATTACAGTTAATAAATGTATACTCCTCTGAGCGGCGGGGAGGGGGATCTGTGGATGGCACATGGGGAGGGGGATCTGTGGATGGCACATGGGGAGGGGGATCTGTGGATGGCACATGGGGAGGGGGATCTGTGGATGGCACATGGGGAGGGGGATCTGTGGATGGCACATGGGGAGGGGGATCTGTGGATGGCACATGGGGAGGGGCATCTGTGGATGGCACATGGGGAGGGGCATCTGTGGATGGCACATGGGGAGGGGCATCTGTGGATGGCACATGGGGAGGGGCATCTGTGGATGGCACATGGGGAGGGGCATCTGTGGATGGCACATGGGGAGGGGGATCTGTGGATGGCACATGGGGAGGGGGATCTGTGGATGGCACATGGGGAGGGGGATCTGTGGATGGCACATGGGGAGGGGGATCTGTGGATGGCACATTTAGCATAAGATGCTATATAGTGTCATCCACAGATCCCCCTCCTCAAAACAGTGCCATCCACAGATCCCCCTCCTCAAAACAGTGCCATCCACAGATCCCCCTCCTCAAAACAGTGCCATCCACAGATCCCCCTCCTCAAAACAGTGCCATCCACAGATCCCCCTCCTCAAAACAGTGCCATCCACAGATCCCCCTCCTCAAAACAGTGCCATCCACAGATCCCCCTCCTCAAAACAGTGCCATCCACAGATCCCCCTCCTCAAAACAGTGCCATCCACAGATCCCCCTCCTCAAAACAGTGCCATCCACAGATCCCCCTCCTCAAAACAGTGCCATCCACAGATCCCCCTCCTCAAAACAGGGCCATCCACAGATCCCAGTCAGTTCCCTGGACTGGAGAAGATCGTCTTGAGGACAGGGAGGGCTGGGCATTCAGGGGTAGTCTTATACGGCGAGTATAGCCCAAACCCTATATTTTTTATGGAAAAGTTGGGGGTCGTCTTATACGCCGGAATATACGGTATCTCTTATACACACAATGCTATCAATCACTGAGAACATCTCCTCCTGTACCAATAGCTCTTCACAGGAAGTGGAAAAGCAAAGATATAAATGTATAAATCACAGGTTTTACTGAATCTCCCCCCCCCCCCCCCCCCCCCAAAAAAAATATACATCAATCTGGTCAGCTTATCCTGCTCTGTAACGTGGTGCTGTCAGATTGTATTGTATTTTGTGGCGACAGGTCCTCTTTAACCTGTCAGATTGTACGGGCTGCGCTGCAGTGAGGTGGACCCGATGCCTTCGGCATACAAGGTTCAGGTTATCTAAGGCTACTTTCACACTAGTGGCAGGACGGATCCAACAGGCTGTTCACCCTGCCGGAGCTGTCCTGCCGCTATTTCGCCGTGCCGCCGGACTGCAGCTCTCTCCCCAATGACTATAACGGGGGGGGGGGGGCGGCTCTCCGCCCCCCCCCCCCCGTTATAGTCATTGTCCGACTTTAGTCTGGCGGCCTCTCACCGCGCACTGCCATGCTGCGCCGGAGCTCCGCCACCCTTGGGGACGGAGCGGCAGTCGCACAGCGAAAAAAGGGTGAACAGCCTGTCGGATCCGTCCTGCCGCTAGTGTGAAAGTACCCTAAGAATTAAGTAAATAAATTCCATTAATCCATTCACAACGGGAGGGAAGAAATGCAAATGAGCTCTTAACAAGCTTTGCCTCTAATACCACCAGATGTAAGGCAGCTATCCTATGAGATAATGTTCAGCTCTTAAAATAAGCCTTGAGACATGATTTGGATAATAAATAAGCCAGCACCTCATCTGCAGACAGCTGTTTCGGACACAGGCCTCCTACCAGTTAAGCCAGTACTCTCTGCTCTGCACTGATGAAGGGCAATCACCCCGAAACAGCTGTCTGCAGATGAGGTGCTGACTTATTTAATATCCAAATCATGTCTCAAGGCTTATTTTAACCCCTTAAGGACTCAGCCCTATTTCACCTTAAGGACTTGGCCATTTTTTGCAAATCTGACCAGTGTCACTTTAAGTGGTGATAATTTTAAAACGCTTTGACTTATCCAGGCCGTTCTGAGATTGTTTTTTCGTCACATATTGTACTTCATGACACTGGTAAAATGAAGTCAAAAAAATAAAAAATTTTTGCATAAAAAAATACCTAATTTACCAAAAATTTGAAAAAAAATTGCAAATTTCAAAGTTTCAGTTTCTCTACTTCTGTAATACATAGTAATACCCCCAAAAATTGTGATGACTTACCATTCCCCATATGTCTACTTCATGTTTGAATTATTTTGGGAATGATATTTTAGTTTTTGGGGATGTTACAAGGCTTAGAAGTTTAGAAGCAAATCTTGAAATTTTTCAGAAATTTACAAAAACCCAATTTTTAGGGACCACTACAACTCTGAAGTCACTTTGCGAGGCTTACATAATAGAAACCACCCAAAAATGACCCCATTCTATAAACTACACCCCTCAAGGTATTCAAAACTGATTTGACAAACTTCGTTAACCCTTATTGGCAAATGGGGATAAAATTTGAGAATTAAATTTTTTTGCCTAATTTTCCATTTTAACCCATTTTTCCACTAACAAAGCAAGGGTTAATAGCCAAACAAGACTATCTTTATTGCCCTGACTCTGCCGTTTACAGAAACACCCAATATGTGGCCGTAAACTACTGTACGGCCACACAGCGGGGCGTAGAGTGAAAGGTGCGCCGTTTGGTTTTTGGGAGGCAGATTTTGCTGTACTGGTTTTTTGACACCATGTCCCATTTGAAGCCCCCTGATGCACCCCTAGAGTAGAAACTCCATGAAAGTGACCCCATATAAGAAACTACACCCCTCAAGGTATTCAAAACTGATTTTACAAACGTCTTTAACCCTTTAGGTGTTGCACAAGATTTCATGGAAAATAGAGATACAATTTCAAAATTTCACTTTTTTGGCAGATTTTCCATTTTAATATTTTTTTTCCAGTTACAAAGCAAGGGTTAACAGCCAAACAAAACTCATTATTTATGGCCCTGATTCTGTAGTATACAGAAACACCCCATATGTGATCGTAAAATGCTGTACGGTCACACGGCAGGGCGCAGAAGGAAAGGAATGCCATACGGTTTTTGGAAGGCAGATTTTGCTGGACTGTTTTTTTTTACACCATGTCCCATTTGAAGCCCCCCTGATGCACCCCTAGAGTAGAAACTCCAAAAAAGTGACCCCATTTTAGAAACTACGGGATAGGGTGGCAGTTTTGTTGGTACTAGTTTAGGGTACATATGATTTTTGGTTGCTCTATATTACACTTTTTGTGCGGCAAGGTAACAAGAAATAGCTTTTTTGGCACTTTTTTTTTGTTATTTACAACATTCATCTGACAGGTTAGATCATGTGGTAATTTCATAGAGCAGGTTATCACGGACACGGCGATACCTAATATGTATACTTTTTTTTAAAATTTATGTAAGTTTTACACAATGATTTCATTTTTGAAACAAAAAAAATTATGTTTTAGTGTTTCCATCGTCTAAGAGCCATAATTTTTTCATTTTTCGGGCGATTATCTTAAGTAGGGTCTCATTTTTTGCGGGATGAGATGACGGTTTGATTGTTATAATTTTGGCGTACATGCGACTTTTTTGATCACTTTTATTACCTTTTTTTGGGAAGTAAGGTGGGCAAAATTTCAATTTCATCATAGTTTTTTTATTTTTTATTTTTATGGCGTTCACCGTTCGGGTAAAGTAACATGACCGTTTTATAGATCAGGTCGTTACGGACGCGGCGATACCAAACATGTGTAGGGAATTTAATTTTTTTCATTTTTAATCAGTGATAAATGTGTTTTTTTGTTTTAACTTTTTTTTTCACTTTTTTTCACTTTTTTTTTTTTTACCCAGACCCACTTGGTTCTTGAAGATCCAGTGGGTCTGATGTCTGTATAATACATACAGTACTCTATATAGGGTACTGCACTGTATTTTACTTACACTGAACAGATCTATGCCTTCAGCACAGATCTGTTCAGCACCATGGACAGCAGGACGCCTGAGAAGGCGTCCTGTTGCCATGGGAACCTTCCCCGTCTGCCACAACTTCGCACACGGGGAAGGGTGAGGACGGGGCTGGCGGGGGGCTGTCTGGGAGCTCTCTCCCTCTCGTTCGGGGGCCTGCAAAGGCACAGCAGCCCCCCGATCGCCACACTAAAGTTTCTGATCGCCGCGGTCAGGGACCGCGGGGATCAGAAACTGCAGAAATCGCAACAAACCGCAGGTCTGAATTGACCTGCGGTTTGTTGCGATCGCGGACATGGGGGGGGTCACGGGACCCCCCCGCGCATTTAGCCGAGGTGCCTGCTCAATGATTTGAGCAGGCACCTTGTTCCGATCGGAACAACGGCAGTGATCGGAACAACACATGACGTACCGGTACATCATGGGTCCTTAAGGACTCGGGAAACATGCCGTACCGATACGTCATGTGTCCTTAAGGGGTTAAGAGCTGAAAATTGACTCATAGGATAGCTGCCTTACATCTGGTGTAATTTATTTTTATTTTTTTAAATAACTGATTATTATCCACCCTGCCGTGGACCATAAGTTATGTTCCGTAGTAGCGGAATCCATAATGGAATTCTTAGGGTACTTTCACACTAGCGGCAGGACGGATCCGACAGGCTGTTCACCCTTTTTTCGCCGTGCCGTCGGACTGCCTCTCCGTCCCCATTGACTATAATGGGCACAATGGCAGTGCGCGGTGAGAGGCCGCTGGACTAAAGTCGGACATGCAGTACTTTTAGTCCGGCGGCCTCTCGCCGTGCACTGCCGTGCTGCGCCGGAGCTCCGCCCCCCCCCCCGTCCCCATTATAGTCATTGGGGAGAGAGCTGCAGTCCGGCGGCACGGCGAAATAGCGGCAGGACAGCTCCGACAGGGTGAACAGCCTGTTGGATCCGTCCTGCCACTAGTGTGAAAGTAGCCTTAGATAACCTGAACCTTGTATGCCGAAGGCTCACAGGCTTCTGTGGAAGGAATCAGGCTGCCTTCCCAACCATCGGGTCCACCTCACTGTAGCGCAGCCCGTACAATCTGACAGGTTAAAGAGGACCTGTCGCCACAAAATACAATACAATCTGACAGCACCACGTTACAGAGCAGGATAAGCTGACCAGATTGATGTATATTTTTTGGGGGGGAAAAGAGTCAGTAAAACCTGTGATTTATATCTTTGCTTTTTCCACTTCCTGTGAAGAGCTATTGGTACAGGAGGAGATGTTCTCAGTGATTGATAGCATTATGTGTATAAGAGATAGCTGTCAGTCACTGACAGCACCTCCTCCCTGTACCAATAGCTGTACACAGGAAGTTTTAATGACTTTCCCCACAAAACTATGCTATCTGCTCAGCTTCTCTTGCTCTACAACATGGTGCTGTCAGATTGTGTTGCATTTTGTGGTGACAGGTCCTCTTTAACGCCCTCAGAATCCCTTTAATGCAGTTCCATGATAAGTGTCTGTCGGTCCAGGTCTGCACTCTCCAAAATCTTGTGTTTTAAGAATCAGTGATTGCCAATAACCCAGGATAGCACTGCGTCGGTCAGACTGTTGCAGTCATCCGCAGAATACAGGCTACGGTTTATAGATTCACACAAAAACAACGCAAATTTGCTGTAATTTGTGCTGAAGTGTGTTGTTTCTGGGACAATTCTGTGTAAACCAGAGTGTGTTTGACCGAGGCTAAACGGTTTTGAATGGTCTGAGCGGGAGCCATCTTTAAAGACCCGACATGTGACATACTATTACGTCACATGTCGGGAAGGGGTTAAATGTGTCTGGAGTTGTGTGGCATTCATCATCTGGTTCCGCAGGGCATTGTTCACAGTGAAGCGGTCATCAGTGTGGGATGTGGCCAAAGGACGTCCACTACTATTGCCTTTCTGTGACTCCTCCAGTCTCTCTGTATCTCTGCTGATGACACTCGAGCTTGAAGCCCCGCAATGGCGAGGTACTATTGATCAATTATTAGGTGTCGTCTTGGTCTCATGATGTCAAAATGTGAACAGAATGATGAGGAGGAGTGTTTAAATTCTAATTGAACCAGGAAATTTATTGGGCGATCATTCATGGATCAAACACCTGTTGTGAATTTTGCTGTTAAGGCTACTTTCACACTAGCCTAACAAGGAGCTTAAGGTACATTCACACTAGCGGCAGCCTTCTCCGGCAGGTGAACAGCCTGCCGGATCCCTGTTGGCGCTAGTGCATGTGTGGCGCTGGAGGTCCGCTCCGGCCCCATTGACTTTAATTGGGGCAGCTCGGCAAACATGCCGAGAGGTGGCCAGAATAAAGCTACGACATGTCATATATAATCTATATATATCAGGAACATAGATGGCAGCTGAGGAAAGAGATTATTGCTTCCAATGTGAGCTACATAAATCTGTCCACCCCTGATGGCAACTCTGATACCCCTGATTCATAAAATTGGTAAGCATCACTTGTGCCAATTTTACCAGGGCATATGCATGTCATTTTTTTATTTTTTATTTTTTATTCTTTATTTATAAGTTTCAAGAATATGATAAAAGTTGTAATATGTTAAGTCACATATAACAAAATGATAAAGCCGGAACCCATCCGACAAACAGTCATGAGTAACATATTGATATCCGGACAATAAAATCTGAATATATGTAGCATATGATAGCCATGATAATGAATGAGTAACATAAAGGATAAGGAAAAAACTAAATAAACCACTCTCTAAAAGTGGTACATCACATTGTAGTCTCAACATAATAATAATAAGACCAAATACAGCTGAAGAAAAGACAGGACAAACCCACAAAAGGAAGGGAAGGACATATACGGTAAAGGAAAGCAAAAGAGGAAGGTTAGGCGGACGAAAATGAGAGAGATGACTCCATCAGGCCAGTAAGGATTGGTACTCCGTTGAATCCTGAAAGATAAACCAAGGGGTCCAAGTAGTAACAAAGGCTTTTGTGGTTACTCTTTAAGGACGCTGTTAGTTCCTCCATTCTCCGGATCTCTTCCACTTTTTGAATCCACAACTCAGTGGAAGGTGGAGTAGGGGATTTCCATTTCACAGGGATGCAAGATCTAGCCGCAATGACCAGGTGGCGCAGGCAGTATCGACGGAATAAACTCAGTGGTAAATCCGAGAGAAATAATAAGAAAAATCCTGGCGTGTTTGGTACGGGAAAAGAAAAACTAGATGCCAAGGTCTTATGAATGGAGTCCCAAAAATGCTTGATTTTGTCACATTGCCAGAAAATATGGAGAAGCAAGCCCTGAGACGTTTTGCAACGCCAGCACAGAGGGGACGTCGTCGGAAACATTCTCTGGAGACGGGTCGGAACATAGTACCATCTTGACAGTATTTTATAACTGGCCTCCTGATACTTACTGGCAATGGAACATTTATGAGCTAATTGAAATATTTTGAGCCATTGGTCGGAGGAGATATCAACTTGCAGATCTTGAGTCCACTTGTCAGAGTAGGAAGGGTGGAAATCTACTTCGGGCGTTACCAACGTTTTATAGAGTTCCGAGAGAGAATGGCGGTATACTCCTGAGCCTATGCAAGTTTTTTTCAAAAGTAGTAAGAGCTCTATCAAAGCCCAGGGAAGAGGGAATAGAGGAAAGGAAGTGGTGTAATTGCCTAGTTCTCCATGGTCCGAAAGTACAGGGTTCAGACTGCCCCAAGAGTTCAGCGTGTGTGAACCAGCGACCCGAGGTTCTAAAGAAAGGCGCACGACACCTTCCACTCAGTCTCCATTGCATAAACGGGCCTCCCGAACTACTCGCCCGGAAGACCGGGTGTCCCAGGATAGGGAACATCGAGGATGGTGTGGGGGATATCGTGGGAATGTGTTGGTACTTGTAGAATTGAAGTAGAGTAGGGCCTATGATAGGGTGGGAGGAGATTGTAGACGGAATCTTCCTATCAGTCCATGGTAGTAGAGCCAGCGGGGTCCGAGATGAGAGTTGTTCAATGGAAATCCATTGTTTGAATGGAACGTGTCGGCACCAGTCTACCACCCGCTGAAACATGGAGGCAGCATGATATTTCCTTAAAGGGAGTCTTTCATGCCGATTGACCCTATTAACAGACTTATGTCCACGGCATCCCGCCTATTGAAACTGTTCTTACCGTTAGTTCCCTGCTAGCATCGTTCGTCCGAAAAACACTTTTATTCCGTATGCAAATGAGGCTGTGAAGGTGCCCAGGGGCGGCCTTACAACGGCCGGTGCCCAGGCCCCTGGGTCATTTTCATACAAATCCACTCCCCCTCCGCCGCTTCTGCCCGCCCATCCGCCGCGTCTGCCCGCCCTTGGTCTCTTCTCTATCTTTCCTCCTACTGTCCGTAATCCCGCGCATGCGCCGATGACCGCGATATCGGCGTGTGCGCATTGAATGACCACAGTCTGACCGGGGCATCACAGTTTACTGTGCGCATGCGTCGGCCCGGGCCTAACTTACGTTCTTGCCGTGATGCTGTGATCACGGCAAGAACGTAAGTTAGGCCGGGGCGGCGCATGTGCACGGTAAACTGTGATGCCCCGGTCAGACTGTGGTCATTCAATGCGCACACGCCGATATCGCGGTCATCGGCGCATGCGCCAGATTACGGACAGTAGGAGGAAAGATAGAGAAGAGACCAAGGGCGGGCAGAAGCGGCGGAGGGGGAGTGGATTTGTATGAAAATGACCCAGGGGCCTGGGCACTGGCCATTGTAAGGCCGCCCCTGGGCACCTTCACAGCCTCATTTGCATACGGAATAAAAGTGTTTTTCGGACGAACAATGCTAGCAGGGAACTAACGGTAAGAACAGTTTTAATAGGGGGGATGCCGTGGACATAAGTCTGTTAATACGGTCAATCGGCGTGAAAGACTCCCTTTAAGGGTCCATTCACACGTCCGTTGTTTCTTTCCTGATCTGTTCCGTTTTTTGCGGAACAGATCTGGACCAGATCTGGACCCATTCATTTTCAATGGGTCCTGAAAAAAAACGGACAGCTCAATGTCTGATTTTTTTTTTCAGGACCCATTGAAACTGAATGGGTTCAGATCTGGTCCAGATCTGTTCCGCAAAAAACGGAACAGATCAGGAAAGAAACAACGGACGTGTGAATGGACCCTAAGGCTGCGTTCACACGGGTGAGATTTCCGCGCGGGTGCAATGCGGTAGGTGAACGCATTGCACCCGCACTGAATCTGGACCCATTCATTTCAATGGGGCTGTTCAGATGAGCGATGATTTTCACGCATCACTTATGCGTTGCGTGAAAATCGCAGCATGCTCTATATTCTGCGTTTTTCACGCAACGCAGGCCCCATAGAAGTGAATGGGGTTGCGTGAAAATCGCATGCATCCGCAAGCAAGTGCGGATGCGGTGAGATTTTCACGCAATGTTGCTAGGTGACAGTCTATACACTGTATTATTTTCCCTTATAACATGGTTATAAGGGAAAATAATAGCATTCTGAATACAGAATGCATAGTAGGTGATCAATTGAGGGTTAAAAAAATAAAAAAAATTAACTCACCTTCTCCTCTTGTTCGCGTAGTTCTCCCGGTCTTCAGTTCTTTAAAAAGATGAACTATGGGCTAAAGGACCTTTGGTGACGTCAGATCACATGCTCCAATCACATGGTACATCACCGCGGTGATGTACCATGTGATTGGAGCATGTGATCTGACGTCACCAAAGGTCCTTTAGCCCATAGTTCATCTTTTTAAAGAACTGAAGACCGGGAGAACTACGCGAACAAGAGGAGAAGGTGAGTTAATTTTTTTTATTTTTTTAACCCTCAATTGATCACCTACTATGCATTCTGTATTCAGAATGCTATTATTTTCCCTTATAACCATGTTATAATGGAAAATAATAACATCTACACAACACCGAACCCAAACCTGAACTTCTGTGAAGAAGTTCGGGTCTGGGTACCACAGTCGGTTTTTTATCACGCGCGTGCAAAACACATTGCACACGCGCGATAAAAACTGAACATCGGAACGCAATCGCAGTCAAAACTGACTGCAATTGCATTCCTACTCGCGCGGGTTTGCCGCAAAACACCGGGACGCATCCGGAACTAATCCGGACACGCTCGTGTGAACCCAGCCTAAGTCAGGTATCCCCAGACCCTCGGGACATGTAGCAAGAATCTAGAAATTCTCGGGTGTCTTCCCGCCCAGATAAATTTGAAGAGGTCATGGTGTGCAGAATTAAAGAAACTAGCTGGTATGTGGATGGGGAGAGTTTGCAATAGATATAACAGGCGCGGGAGGACATTCATTTTAAATATGGCACACCTGCCAAACCAAGTATACAGGCCTTTGGACCATCTCTTAAGGTCTTCCCTAATCCGACTCAAGAGGGGAGTGTAGTTTCTAGAAAACAGCTCCCTTAGATCTTTGGGGATCATCGTGCCCAAGTATCTAATGGCACCTGTCGTCCATCTGAAAGGTAAGGAGCCCGCCAGTTCCGCCTCAAGGGAGTTTCGAATGGATATATTAAGAGCCTCAGATTTTTGTAAGTTAATTTTCAAGTTGGATAAGTTGTGAAACTCCTGCAATTCAGCAATTAGGTTGGGGAAGGTGACCCGAGGTCTGGTAATCATAAACATCAGATCATCTGCATAGGCTGCTGTTTTAAATTCCTGACCCCCTACTAGGGATCGACCGATTATCGGTTTGGCCGATATTATCGGCCGATATTGAGGATTTTGAACGTTATCGGTATCGGCATCTATTTTGCCGATATACCGATAACATATTGGGAACACAGAACGCGCTGCACTCAGCGCTCTGTGTTCCCTCCGCAGCACAGGGGAGAAGGAAGCCGTGTCTCCCTCCCCCTGTGCTGCTGCTGCCGCTGCAGCCAGTGAGAGGAGAGAACATAAGAGGAGGGGAGGGGCTGTGGCCACCGCTCCACCAATGAAGATAAGCCTTTCATTCATTCATATACAGGAGGCGGGAGCTGGCTGCAGAATCACATAGCCGGCTCCCGACCCCTATAAGCGATAGCTGCGATCCGCGGTAGTTAACTCCTCAGGTGCCGCGGATCGCAGCTACCGCTCATAGAGGTCGGGAGCCGGCTATGTGATTCTGCAGCCAGCTCCCGCCTCCTGTATATGAATGAGAGACTTATCTTCATTGGTGGCGCAGTGCGCCCCCCCAAGCCCCCCAGTATTAATCATTGGTGGCGCAGTGCACCCCCCACCCCCATCCCAATCCCGGCCAATAGTAAAAACATTGGTGGCGCAGTGCGCCCCACCCACCCAGTATTACTCATTGGTGGCAGTGGCCACAGGATCCCCTCTCCCCTGCTCCTCCGATCGGAGCCCCAGCTGTGTAAGCCTGGGGCTCCGATCGGTTACCATGGCAGCCAGGACGCTATTGAAGCCCTGGCTGCCATGGTAAGCTCCATGCTGCTGTGTGTACTATGCACAGAGCAGCAGGGACAGTGTGAGCTCCTATTCACCCTGATAGAGATCTATCAGGGGGAATAGGACAAGGGTTCTAGTCCCTAAGGGGGCTAAAAGTTAGTAAAAAAAACCCCACAAAAATATTAAGTATAAATGAAAAAGATTTATAAAAAAAAATACACATTAACAATAAACATATTAATTTTCAGCAGATTTGTGTAGGAATTTTTTTTTTTCTCAAAAATGAAAATTCCCAGAATATCGGTATAAATTATCGGCTATCGGCCTGAAAGTTCACAAATTATCGGTATCGGCCCTAAAAAATCAATATCGGTCGATCCCTACCCCCTACTACCAGACCCGAGATGTCAGGGTTTTTCCTAATTGTCCTCAGAAGAGGTTCTAGGGTAAGGATGAAAATTAAGGGTGATAGAGGGCATCCTTGGCGGGTACCATTCCTGATATCAAAGGGGGGCGAGAGCACACCATTAACCTTTGTGGAGTGGACGCCGAGGGTGAGGAGTGGAGAGAACGGATCCATGATAACAGTGGACCCTCGATGCCCACATGGCTTAGTACTTCGAGTAACCAAGGCCATCCCACCCTATCAAATGCCTTTTCGGCATCAGTTGATAGGAGACAGAGGGAAGAGCGTTGTATCTTGGCATGATGGATCAAGTTCAACACTTTTGTGGTATTGTCTCTCGCCTCCCTTGAAGGGATAAATCCAACCTGATCTATGTGTATACGATCTGACAGGAAAGGGGTCAAACGTGTAGCCAACACTTTTGCAAATAACTTAATGTCAACATTAATATGCATGTCATTTATATGAATGGTTGACATGACACGTTTTATCTGTACAGGCCAGTGTGGGGAAATATATAGCTAGACTTCCAGAGATTAAAAAGGTTGTTCCAGCAATGTGCCATCCCTGATGCAGCATCACTATGTGATTGACTAGGGAGTGTGGATCAAAAAAAGCCAAAGTGATGTCTGAACCTACAGCTTCTCCCAAGATCTTAACTGGTCACTGCAGGGGTTAGCAGGTAGACTGGTGGCCATTAGTATATCAACTAGTGCGCTTCATTTTGGAAGGCAGTTATCCAGTTGGACACCCCCTTTTAATTAGGATTGTGCATCCTTGGGACAGTTATATAGTCTAAACATGTAACTTCATGAGTAAGGCTACTTTCACACTTGCGGCAGAGAGATCCGGCAAGCAGTTCCGTCGCCGGAACTGCCTGCCGGATCAGGCAAAATGTATGCTAACTGATGGCATTAGTAAGACTGATCAGGATCCTGATCAGTCGAAAAAATGCATTGAAATGCCGGATCCGTCTTTCCGGTGTCATCCGGCAAAAACGGATCCGGCATTTATTTTTTCACCTTTTTTTCAGTCTGCGCATGCGCATACCGGAAGGACGGATCCGGCATTCCGGTATTCTGAATGCCGGATCCGGCACTAATACATTCCTATGGGAAAAAATGCCGGATCCGGGATTCAGGCAAGTCTTCAGTTTTTTTAGCCGGAGATAAAACCGTAGCATGCTACGGTTTTCTCTTTTGCCTGATCAGTCAAAACGACTGAACTGAAGACATCCTGATGCAAACTGAACGGATTACTCTCCATTCAGAATGCATGGGGACATGCCTGATCAGTTATTTTCCGGTATAGAGCCCCTGTGACGGAACTCTATGCCGGAAAAGAATAACGCAAGTGTGAAAGTAGCCTAAGGACATCAAATGTACTGTGTCTGTACTTTGTAATGACTAAAGTCTTATGGTTGATAAAAAAAAAAAAAAACTGTCCATCAGGCTCGACCAAGGGATGGGAAAGTATGGATAAATGTTAGAAAATAGTTTCAACCTCATGGATTCAGCTGTTTGGGAACCTATTTTGCGGAACAGGTGCAGACCCATTCATTTTAAATGGAGCCAGAATGTACTGTCCGCATCCGCACTCGCAAAAAAAAAATAAAAAATAGAACATGTCCTATTCTTGTCCGCAATTGCGGACAAGAAAAGGCATTTTCTATGAGAGTGTTGGCAATGAATGCTCTGCAAAATGCGGAACGCACATTTCTGGTGTCCGTGTTTTGCGGATTCGCAAAACACATACGGACGTGTGAATGGACCCTTAGGACTCATGCACATAACTGTATATCTGATCTGTGTACTATTGTCTTTTTTTTTTTTCGATAGTGCACTGACCATTTTGTTTCTATGTAGCCATGCAAATCTCTTTATTTTTTTGCTGATCCATGTGGCCGTTCTGCAAATTTTAGAGCCTGACCTATTCTGGCCTGCGTTGAGGAGAAGAGTAGCCATTTCTATTGGTGAGAGTGAGAAAAATGCGGAAGGCACATGAAAGGTATCTGTGGTTTGCAGGTGAATATCCAGACACTGTCATGTGCTTGAAGCCCTACAGGGAATCTGTCACCAGTTTTAACTAAAGGTAACATAGACTGCTGACAGATCCCATTAGCCAAATGCTGGGTCACTTCCTGTAATTGACTCAGCCATTTTGCTAAAATCTTGTATTGAACAGCTCGAGTGCAGATGCTAATGAGTCCTGATATGCATGAGCTCCTGGCTCTCTCCACACCCTAATGCTAATTCAGTTGTCAGTCAGTGACGGGGGTGGAGAAAGCCAGGAGCTCATGAATATCAGGACTCATCGGCATGTGCTGGAGCTGTTAGAACTGAGCAGCATTAAAACATACAGGTCTTGTATGCAAGGGGTTTCCCATACACCAGAGCATAGGGAATCAGCGCTTCCAGGGGGATCCAGTGCATGATTCATTCATCTAAATGGGGTTTGCAGAAATCCTTGTGCTTGCCAGCAAAACCTCCCCATTTAAATAAATTGCAGAAACTCCTGCAACTTATCAGCCACGTATTGTAATTCCATATTGAAATAAGTATATAGGCTACATGCACACCGCAGCGTATTTTATGGGGATTCTCATGTGTTTTTTGCTGTGTTTCTGCGCCAAATCCACACCAATATTTGCTTGTGTTAAGTCTCATTCACACGTCTGTGCTCAAATCTGTGAGCAGGTGGTCAGTGATGCATCCGTGAAGGCTCAGTGTTGGGTCCGTGTGTCAGTTTTTTGCTGTCGTGTTTCACTGACCTTGCACTGCTGAAAAATCATTTTCAAAGAATCTCTTCTTAATGATCTGTGAAACATGGATGCAACACGGATGGCATCCGTGGTTTTTACTGACCCATAGACTATAATGGGCGTGATGGATCCGTTAACAATGCACAAAACAGAGCATGCATCCGTGCTAAAACGCTGATGTCTGAATACACACATTAAAATGGATACGTGAAACACTGACGTGTGAATGAGGCTTTACTTGTGGATTTTGATGCAGACTTGACCGCACAAACGATTGACGTGCTGTAGATTGCAAAATCTGCACCGCAGGTCAATCTCTGTGCAGAAAATGTTTGCATCGTGTACAAGAGATTTTGGAAATCCTATGGATTAGGCTGGCACTACATTACACTGTGGATTTTGTGCACGAAAAGCCATCAGAAAAATCTGCGGGTAAGGCTACTTTCACCCCATCGTTTTCAATTTCCGCTATTGAGATCCAGCATAGGAGCTCAATACCGGAGGAAAATGCTTCACTTTTGTCCTTATTCATTGTCAATGGGGACAAAACTGAACTGAACAAAACGGAGAGCACCAGAATGCATTCCGTTCCATTTGGTTGTGTTCCCATGAAGCGCACACAAGCACTGCAAGCAGCGTTTTTTACTGCGTCCTGGGATGCGAAGCAAGACGGATCCATCATAACTCGCAATGTAAGTCAATAGAGACTGATCTGTTTTCTTTGACATGATAGAAAACAGATTCGTCCCCTATTGACTTTCAATGGAGTTAATGACGGATCCGTCTTGGCAATGTTACAGATAATACAACCGGACCCGTTCATAACGGATGCAGATGGTTGTATTATCAGTAACGGATGCGTTTTTGCTGAACCCTGCTGGATCCAGTAAAAACACTAGTGTGAAAGTAGCCTAATATGCATAGTGTGCCTATATCCTAAATGCGCCCCATTGTGTATATGAAGCCTTACTCTATATTCTTCAAAATTACGTCACAGCCGATAAATGAACGCAGCTCGGAGGAGTCATGACTGTTACTATACATTCACAGTGGAATGGAAAAAGGGGTTAGAAGGGCAGACTCCCTTAGCAGGACCATCTCAGTCTGTGCCTGTGCTTTGAAAAATGTACAGATGTGCCGCAGTTCATTTCTGTATCCTGCTTCCTTTAGGCTGAGTTCACACGGGCGTTGCGGGAACATGCACAATTTTTGCGCGCGAGTGCAAAACATTGTAATGCGTTTTGCACGCGCATGAGAAAAATCGGCATGTTTGGTACCAGGGTGGATTTGATTTAAATCACGATTTAAATCACTAGTCAGTAAGGCTTGATTTAAATCATACATACATCATACAGACATAAAGACTAATTCTTGCTGGTATAACTTATAATATGCAAGTAGATGAAGATTTAAACAACTTTTCATATTCGTTTGATTAGGTTGATTCTGCATTCATAGGTTTGTAGAAGTTAGGATTAAGGTATTTTTCTCAACTCTGTTCATGTTATAACATTTTTGCTGTGAAGAAGAGGCATGTGATCTCTGCTGAGTCAAATTCAGTTTTGAGAACTGCAAAAGTAAACCAAGCATCTGTGATAATATCTTGTAGGCAGAGAAACTGGCCAATAATCTTACAAAAACCTCTGGAAGAGCATGACATTGTAAATGGATTAATGGAATTTATTTACCAAAAAAATTACACATATAGAAACATAGAATGTGTCGGCAGATAAGAACCATTCGGCCCATCTAGTCTGCCCAATATACTGAATACTATGGATAGCCCCTGGCCCTATCTTATATTTAGGATGGCCTTATGCCTGTCCCATGCATGCTTAAACTCCTTCACTGTATTTGCAGCTACCACTTCTGCAGGAAGGCTATTCCATGCATCCACTACTCTCTCAGTAAAGTAATACTTCCTGATATTACTTTTAAACCTTTGCCCCTCTAATTTAAAACTATGTCCTCTTGTAGCAGTTTTTCTTCTTTTAAATATTCTCTCCTCTTTTACCTTGTTGATTCCCTTTATGTCTTTAAAAGTTTCTATCATATCCCCTCTGTCTTGTCTTTCTTCCAAGCTATACATGTTAAGGTCCTTTAATCTTTCCTGGTAAGTTTTATCCTGCAATCCATGTACCAGTTTAGTAGCTCTTCTCTGAACTCTCTCCAAAGTATCAATATCCTTCTGGAGATATGGTCTCCAGTACTGAGCACAATACTCCAAATGAGGTCTCACTAGTGCTCTGTAGAGCTGCATGAGCACCTCACTCTTTCTACTGGTAATGCCTCTCCCTATACACCCAAGCATTCTGCTAGCATCTCCTGCTGATCTATGACATTGTCTGCCTACCTTTTAAGTCTTCTGAAATAATGACCCCTAAATCCCTTTCCTCAGATACTGAGGTTAGGACTGTTTCACTGATTTTATATTCTGCTCTTGGGTTTTTTCGCCCCAGGTGCATTATCTTGCACTTATCAACATTAAATTTTAGTTGCCAGATTTTTGACCATTCCTCTAGTTTTCCTAAATCCTTTTCCATTTGGTGTATCCCTCCAGGAACATCAACCCTGTTACATATCTTTGTGTCATCAGAAAAAAGACACACCTTACAATCGAGGCCTTCTGCAATATATATTAAACAATATGGGTCCCAGAACAGATCCCTGAGGTACCCCACTGGTAACAAGACCTTGGTCTGAATATACTCCATTGACTACAACCCTCTGTTGTCTGTCCTTCAGCCACTGCCTAATCCATTCAACAATATGGGAGTCTACGTACAGCCTTATTCTACATAATTAAAAAACTAATCTTTATTTCATGATGGAATAACCTTTGGATGGTAATATATTTTCCTCAAAAAGCATTTTATATAAAAAAAAATCAGATTTAAAAAAATAAATCATTGATTTTTATCCACCCTGTTTGGTACCCGAACTTCTTCACAGAAGTTCTGGCTTGGGATCGGTGTTCTGTAGATTGTATTATTTTCCCTTATAACATGGTTATAAGGGAAAATAATAGCATTCTGAATACAGAATGCATAGTAAAATAGCGCTGGAGGGGTTAAAAAATAATAATAATTTAACCCGCCTTAATCCACTTGCTCGCGCAGCCGGCATCTCTTCTGTCTTCATCTTAGCTGTGTGCAGGAAAAGGACCTGTGGTGACGTCACTCCGGTCATCACATGGTCCATCACATGATCTTTTACCATGGTGATGGATCATGTGATGACCGGAGTGACGTCACCACAGGTCCTTTTCCTGCACACAGCTAAGATGAAAACAGAAGAGATGCCGGGCTGCGCGAGCAAGTGGATTAAGGTGAGTTACATTTTTTTTAATTTTTTTTTAACCCCTCCAGCGCTAATGTACTATGCATTCTGTATTCAGAATGCTATTATTTTCCCTTATAACCATGTTATAAGGGAAAATTAATAATGATCGGGTCTCCATCCCGGTCGTCTCCTAGCAACCGTGCGTGAAAATCGCACTGCATCCGCACTTGCTTGCGGATGCTTGCGTTTTTCACGCAGCCCCATTCACGTCTATGGGGCCTGCGTTGTGTGGAAAACGCACAATATAGAGCATGCTGCGATTTTCACGTAGCGCATTAGTGATGCGTGAAAATCACAGCTCATGTGCACAGCCCCATAGAAATGAATGGGTCCAGATTCAGTGCGGGTGCAATGCGTTCACCTCCCGCATTGCACCCGCGCGGAATACTCGCCCGTGTGAACTCAGCCTTAGTCCCGATTCACATGACTGCGCTCGGCCCGGTAAGCCCCCCCCCTGCACCCCTGAAAGATTTTATGCCGGCGGGTGGTGCAGGGGGGGGAAAGTTGCAGGCGGTGCAACTTGAATATTCATTGGCGTCCAGTGGGTATACCAGAGTGTCAGCACATTGCTGACACTCTGGTATAAACGGCTGACATCTGTGCTGTGATGTCAGCCGTTTAACCCTTTCCATACCGCGGTCTGTACGGATGGGGTGACAAAGGCCACCTCCTTACCCTTCCCGTCTGCTCAGTTGTGGCAGACGGGGAAGGTTCCCATGGCAACAGGACGCCTTCTCAGGCATCCTGCTGTCCATGGTGCTGAACAGATCTGTGCTAAAGGCATAGATCTGTTCAGACAGTGTAAGTAAAATACAGTACAATACACTATATAGTGTACTGTATTATACAGACATCAGACCCACTGGATCTTCAAGAACCAAGTGGGTCTGGGTCAAAAAAAAGTAAAAAAAAAAGTGAAAAAAGTAAAGATAAAAAACACTTATCACTGAATAAAAATAAAAAAAATAAAATACACTACACATATTGGGTATCACCGCGTCCTTAAAGGGAACCTGTCACCGGGATTTTGTGTATAGAGCTGAGGACATGGGTTGCTAGATGGCCGCTAGCACATCCGCTATACCCAGTCCCCATAGCTCTGTGTGCTTTTATTGTGTATAAAAACTGATTTGATACATATGCAAATTAACCTGAGATGAGTCCTGTCTTTGACTCATCTCACATACAGGACTCATCTCAGGTTAATTTGCATATGTATCAAATCGTTTTTTTGACACAATAAAAGCACACAGAGCTATGGGGACTGGGTATTGCGGATGTGCTAGCGGCCATCTAGCAACCCATGTCCTCAGCTCTATACACAAAATCCCGGTGACAGGTTCCCTTTAACGACCTGATCTATAAAACGGTCATGTTACTTTCCCCGCACGGTGAACGCCATAAAAATAAAAAAATTAAAACTATGAGGAAATTGAAATTTTGCCCACCTTACTTTCCAAAAAAGGTAATAAAAGTGATCAAAAAAGTCGCATGTACGCCAAAATTGTACCAATCAAACAGTCATCTCATCCCGCAAAAATAATACCCTACCCAAGATAATCACCCAAAAACTGAAAAAACTATGGCTCTTAGACTATGTAAACACTAAAATGATTTTTTTTGTTTTAACCACTTAAGGACCACAGGTTTATACCCCCTTAGTGACCAGGCCCCTTTTTTACAAATCGGCACTCCACAACTTTAGCGGTTTATTGCTCGGTCATGCAACTTACCACCCAAATGAATTTTACCTCCTTTTCTTCTCACTAATAGAGCTTTCATTTGGTGGTATTTCATTGCTGCTGACATTTTTACTTTTTTTGTTATTAATCGAAATTTACTGATATTTTTATTTTTTTGCAAAAAAATGACATTTTTTCACTTTCAGTGAAAAAAAACGACATCCATATATAAATTTTTCGCTAAATTTATTGTTCTACATGTCTTTGATAAAAAAAATGTTTGGGTAAAAAAAAAATGGTTTGGGTAAAAGTTATAGCGTTTACAAACTATGGTACAAAAATGTGAATTTCCGCTTTTTGAAGCAGCTCTGACTTTCTGAGCACCTGTCATGTTTCCTGAGGTTCTACAATGCCCAGACATTAGAAAAACCCCACAAATTACCCCATTTCGGAAAGTAGACACCCTAAGCTATTCGCTGATGGGCATAGTGAGTTCATAGAACTTTTTATTTTTTGTCACAAGTTAGCGGAAAATGTGGATTTTTTTTTTTTTTCCCACTAACTTGTGACAAAAAATAAAAACTTCCATGAACTCACTATGCCCATCACGAAATACCTGGGGGTGTCTTCTTTCCAAAATGGGGTCACTTGTGGGGTAGTTATACTGCCCTGGCATTTTAGGGGCCCGAATGCGTGAGAAGTAGTTTGAAATCAAAATCTGTAAAAAATGGCCGGTGAAATCCGAAAGGTGCTCTTTGGAATGTGGGCCCCTTTGCCCACCTAGGCTGCAAAAAAGTGTCACACATGTGGTATCGCCGTACTCAGGAGAAGTTGGGCAATGTGTTTTGGGGTGAGATAAATATCTCGGCAAAAGACAACTTTTCCCATTTTTTTTATACAAAGTTGGCATTTGACCGAGATATTTCTCTCACCCAGCATGGGTATATGTAAAATGACACCCCAAACACACATTGCCCAACTTCTCCTGAGTACGGCGATACCAGATGTGTGACACTTTTTTGCAGCCTAGATGCGCAAAGGGGCCCACATTCCTTTTAGGAGGGCATTTTTAGACATTTGGATCCCAGACTTCTTCTCGCGCTTTAGGGCTCCTAAAATGCCAGGGCAGTATAAATACCCCACATGTGACCCCATTTTGGAAAGAAGACACCCCAAGGTATTCAATGAGGGGCATGGCGAGTTCATAGAATTTTTTTTTTTTTTGCCACAAGTTAGCGGAAATATATATTTTTTTTCTCACAAAGTCTCCCTTTCCGCTAACTTGGGACAAAAATGTAAATCTTTCATGGACTCAATATGCCCCTCAGCGAATACCTTGGGGTGTCTACTTTCCGAAATGGGGTCACATGTGGGGTATTTATACTGCCCTGGCATTTTAGGGGCCCTAAAGCGTGAGAAGAAGTCTGGAATATAAATGTCTAAAAAATTTTACGCATTTGGATTCCGTGAGGGGTATGGTGAGTTCATGTGAGATTTTATTTTTTGACACAAGTTAGTGGAATATGAGACTTTGTAAGAAAAAAATAAAAATAAAAATTTCCGCTAACTTGGGCCAAAAAAATGTCTGAATGGAGCCTTACAGGGGGGTGAGCAATGACAGGGGGGTGATCAGGGAGTCTATATGGGGTGATCACCCCCCTGTCATTGATCACCCCCCCTGTAAGGCTCCATTCAGACGTCCGTATGTTTTTTACGGATCCACGGATACATGGATCGGATCCGCAAAACACATACGGACATCTGAATGGAGCATGACAGGGGGGTGATCAATGACAGAGGGGTGATCAGGGAGTCTATATGGGGTGATCACCCCCGTCATTGATCACCCCCCTGTAAGGCTCCATTCAGACGTCCGTATGTGTTTTGCGGATCCGATCCATGTATCAGTGGATCCGTAAAAATCATACGGACGTCTGAATGGAGCCTTACAGGGGGGTAATCAGGGAGTCTATATGGGGTGATCAGGGGTTAATAAGTGACAGGGGGGGGGGTGTAGTGTAGTGGTGTTTGGTGCTACTTATTACTGAGCTACCTGTGTCCTCTGGTGGTCGATCCAAGCAAAAGGGACCACCAGAGGACCAGGTAGCAGGTATATTAGACGCTGTTATCAATACCTGTTAGGGGTTAAAAAAATCGCATCTCCAGCCTGCCAGCGAACGATCGCCGCTGGCAGGCTGGAGATCCACTCGCTTACCTTCCGATCCTGTGAACGCGCGCGCCTGTGTGCGCGCGTTCACAGGAAATCTCGGCTCACGCGAAATGACGCCAATCGGCGTTAGTGTGACCTGGGAGCCCCGCAGCAATGACGCCTTTCGGCGTTAGCGTGGCGGGAAGTGGTTAAAAATGAAATCATTGTGTAAAACTTGCATAAATAAAAAAAAAAGTATACATATTAGGTATCGCTGCATCCGTATAGACCGGCTCTTTAAAAATATCACATGACCTAACCTCTCAGGTGAACACCGTAAAAAAAAATAAAAACGGTGTAAAAAAAAGCAATTTTTTTGTCATCTTACGTCACAAAAAGTGTAATAGCAAGCGATCAAAAAATAGTGCCAATCAAACCGTCATCTCATCCCACAAAAAATGAGACCCTACCTAAGATAATCGCCCAAAAACTGAAAAAACTATGGCTCTCAGACTATGGAGACACTAAAACATGATATTTTTTTTTTTTTTCAAAAATGAAATTATTGTGTAAAACTTACATAAATGAAAAAATTTTGTACATATTAGGTATCGCCACGTCCGTGACAACCTGCTCTATAAAAATACCACATGATCTAACCTGTCAGATGAATGTTGTAAATAACAAAAATAAATAAAACTGTGCAAAAAAATCTATTTCTTGTTACCTTGCCTCACAAAAAGTGTAATATAGAGCAACCAAAAATCATATGTACCCTAAACTAGTACCAACAAAACTTTCACCCTATCCCGTAGTTTCTAAAATGGGGTCACTTTTTTGGAGTTCCTACTCTAGGGGTGCATCAGGGGGGCTTCAAATGGGACATGGTGTAAAAAAATCCAGTCCAGCAAAATCTGCCTTCCAAAAACCGTATGGCATTCCTTTCCTTCTGCGCCCTGCCGTGTGCCCGTACAGCAGTTTACGACCACATATGAGGTGTTTCTGTAAACTACAGAATCAGGGCCATAATGAGTTTTGTTTGGCTGTTAACCCTTGCTTTGTAACTGGAAAAAAAATATTAAAATGGAAAATCTGCCAAAAAAGTGAAATTTTGAAATTGTATCTCTATTTTCCATTAAATCTTGTGCAACACCTAAAGGGTTAACAAAGTTTGTAAAATCAGTTTTGAATACCTTGAGGGGTGTAGTTTCTTAGATGGGGTCACTTTTATGGAGTTTCTACTCTAGGGGTGCATCAGGGGGCTTCAAATGGGACATGGTGTCAAAAAAAACAGTCCAGCAAAATCTGCCTTCCAAAAACCATACGGCGCATCTTTCCCTCTACGCCCTACTGTGTGCCCGTACAGTAGTTTACGGCCACATATGGGGTGTTTCTGCAAACTACAGAATCGGGGCAATAAATATAGCATTTTGTTTAGCTGTTAACCCTTGCTTTGTTACTGAAAAAAAATATGGATTAAAATGGAAGATTTGCCAAAAAAATCTCAAATTTCATCTCTATTTGCCGATAACTCTTGTGCAACACCTAAAGGGTTAACGATGTTTGTAAAATCAGTTTTGAATACCTTGAGGGGTGTAGTTTCTAGAATGGGGTGGTTCTATTATGTAAGCCTCACAAAGTGACTTCAGACCTGAACTGGTCCCTAAAAAGTGAGTTTTTGAAAATTTCTGAAAAATTTCAAGATTTTCTTCTAAATATCTAAGCCTTGTAACATCCCCAAAAATAAAATATCATTCCCAAATTGATCCAAACATGAAGTAGACATATGGGGAATGTAAAGTAATAACTATTTTTGGAGGTATTACTATGTATTATAGAAGTAGAGAAATTGAAACTTGGAAATTAGCAATTTTTTTACACATTTTTGGTAAATTTGGTATTTTTTAAATAAATAAAAATGTTTTTTTTTTTACTTCATTTTACCAGTTTCATGAAGTACAATATGTGACGAAAAAACAATCTCAGAATGGCCTGGATACGTCAAAGCGTTTTAAAGTTATCAGCACTTAAAGTGACACTGGTCAGATTTGCAAAAAATGTCCTTAAGGTGAAATAGGGCTGGGTCCTTAAGGGGTTAAATGAGTTTGCCTAAGCAGGTCTACCCTAAGGGTACAGCCTCACACTGCAGGTCCGTTGTAAAAAATCTACAGTATACATGCTGGAGTTTTGCAGCACTAAAACTGTACCACACGTCAAGTTATGTATTTTTTTTAAATGCCATTAATTTTTCTCCTGCTATACAGTATTCTCTGCAGATCTTTCACACGCGGTTCCGCTGTGGAAAGTCCACGTGTGACAGATTATGTGACTGTACTTGATAACTGCAGTGACTTGTCCAACTTTGGTTATAAATCTCTTCATCCTTGGTTATAGCAGAAGCAAATGTATATATCAGACACTAGGTATCTACAAATGTTCAAGGATATGGGTTTGTAGGGTCTGGTGGGTTGGATTCTCATCGATAACAGGAACAAAGAACAGAAAAGCTGCAATACCAGTCACAGCTCCTGGACAGCAGTGTATGGGCACATGCTGTACCCATGTGCTATGATTTTACAAAGATTTGCGGGCAGGCCCTTGCCTTTTTGGGGATGTAATCACACGGAACGGAATGCATTCTAGTGGACTCTTTCGTTCAGTTCAGTTTGTCCCCTGTGGGGGGTTAGCTCTTCTCCGGGGGTCATTCACACAAGTATCTTTGCCAGACACCAAGTTTAAGGTCCAAACATCGCCTTTATTTGGCACCTCAGCAAAACAAACATAAATCATACAAAATAAACACCTGCCCGGCTGGGCTCTAACTAAACATAGTATATCCCTGACTCACCTAAAGCATCGTTCACACACTGTTATAACATGCGGCTTTCCCAGCCCAATGTCCATCAGCCTTCTGGCTGTACAGAGCACCATTCACACACGGTCTCAAGTCCAGTACCTTTATGGGGGAGTGTGGCCCAGTAGTCCTCCCGACTCCGGCCCCGTGGCCCCTCAGCCAGCCCGGCTGAAAGCACTCATACAGAGCCTCCAGCAGGACTCTGTTTAACAAAGACTCTGTCTCCTTCCCCTAGACTAGGAGCCACTTCAAAGTCCAGCAACAGGATTAAATGGCATCCCTGGACATGGGCATATTCCAAAATCCCGGACTGGAGCATGAGGAACAGGCACCCACCCAACACATTGCCTGTTCCCAGTAAAAGCCCTCCCCGGACTAGCTGGAGCCAGCTAAGCTAACTATCTTGGTAGCCACCTTTTATCTAGGGCCTTTACTCCACCAAGGCCGTGCCCCTTAGTGACACACTCGAGGTGCAAACAACATCCCTTTTTTTAAGCTTCCCCGGGACTTTGCTGCGCGCATCACTATTCACATTGCCACACCCTATTGACAATGAATGGGGACAAAACTGAAGCGTTTTCCCCTCGCTATTGAGATCCTATGACAGATCTCAATACCAGAAAGGGAAAGCGCAGATGTGAAAGTAGCCTAATTGATAATGCTTCCCACAGGGAATAAAGCCAGCGGAGAGCCTCCCTATAAGCAGTAGTGTCTGTAAAGAGTTGTGCTCGCTGAGAGCGTGTCTCCCCCAGTAAACAGTAGTGCCAGCAATTGCCAGTAGGGTCAGATCACAATATACTGTATATATATGTAGCTACAGGCTCATTCACACGACTGTGTGTGCCCATGCTGCTAATACACGGGCACTGGCCGCATGATTCCCGTATTGTGGAGTGGACCCGTTGACTTGAATGGTTCCGCAATATACTGCACGAGATGGCACATGTTCTATCTTTTGTGGTGCAGAGGCACGGACCCAAAAGCCCACAGAAGGGTTTTGTAGTGCTACCGTGTGGTTCCCGGCCATGCAGTATATTGCAGATTGTGGACCCGTTCAAGTCAAGTCAAACGCTGTTTGCGGCCCGCAATACGGCCACGGACGGCCTAGGGTCGTGTGAATGGGCCGTACAAGTGATGTGAATGGAAACAATATCATTACACATGCAGCCACATTTGCAGGAGACTTACCCACTGTGGTGAGTGCAGGACATCTTCCTTAGGGCTCATTCACATGACCTTGTGTGCCCTGTGCCCGTATTGCAGACTTGAATGGATCTGCAAGATATGGAGCCGTGCAGAGCAGAGGCACTGATCGGGAGCACTACGAAGAGCATATATTGGATTTCGGTCCGTGCCTGTGCACCACATAAAATAGAAAGTTTTTTTTTTTTTTTTTTTTTTCGTGTGGAGTGTATTTAGCGGATAGTGTGTCCACATCCGCAAATGTCCTGCACTTGGCCGGTACCCATGCATTGCAGACTGCAAATAGCACGGGGCATATGCGCTCGTGTGCATGAGCCCTTACTTTGGGTGATTTTCAGACAATAAGAGTAGGCAAGCAAGGTGTATCTGGATTGTACCTCACAGTGTGTACCGTTATTGTTTTATATTACATTTTGACAGTGTATAGTTACTATAGATGAAAAATGGCATTGGCTTCTTGTACAGTGATTCCTCAAGATACAATATTTTTAACATATGATGGGTCAGAAAAGACCATTGCAAGTTGAAACCAGACTGAACATACACAATGTTGTACGCAAGTACAATGCCTCAGATCCAACCAATCAAGGCCTCTTCTCTGGTGAAATAGTTGTATTAGTTAATAGCAGCTTTTCCTGACTGTTATATGTAAGGACTTGTTTTATTTGTCTTAGTTATCTGCTTATTTTTCTTAAATCTTCATTTTCTTTTATCTTGGATGACCTTTTGGGGCTTTGTAATTCCAATGGTTTCAACATACAATGGTCGTCCTGGAACCAGTTAATATTGTAACTTGAGGGACCACTGTATAACTACTTCTCTAATGTTTTTTTTTTATCAAACAGATTTTCAACTGAACTCTCATCTATCAACACTGGCAAATATTCACAAGATATACCACACACTCAACCGGCTGGTAAGTGCAGGATATTGGCATGACGAGATGTTGGAATAGTGACCTGCAGTTTATTAATGAAAATCTGCCCATCTATAATGTGCATAGTCTTGTGGTTAAACACCTATTCATTGCAGCATATTACATATGCCGGCTAAATATTACATTTCATATCCCATGTACAGAATTTGACAGAAGACGTGGGTCAAGACGATCACCAGACAGGTAGACAATTGCATTCTAGTGTCCTTGTATTTCTGCTTTATAGCTGAAGACGTTTTTATTCTAATATATTGATTAGGCTACTTTCACACCTGCGTTAGGTGCCGATCCGTCTGGTATCTGCACAGACGGATCCACACCTATAAATGCAAAAGCTGGTATCCGTTCAGTACGGATCCGTCTGCATAACTAATTAAAAAAAAAAGTCTAAGTGTAAGTCAAACGGATCCGTCCTGACTTACATTGAAAGCCTTGAAACGGATCTCACAGGCGGACCCAGAAACGGCAGTGTGAAAGTAGCCTTAGTGGGAAGAAAATCTTGTATAATAATGTTGGGCTCTGTTCACACTAGCGTAATGGTTTCTGATGTTAATGAATCTATTACAATTAGGATGTATCCATTGTGCAACAGATCCCATTGACGCTATTTTTGCATCATAAAGAAATAGATTCTTAAATTAGTGTATATGTGAATGGGCACTCATACATTAGGAATCACTAAGAACAATAAAAATACAATTTATTTGATGCTGAATACAATAATCTATACTAGCTAAAATGTAATAAAAAATATATTCAATGATCGTTAAGCTTATAACAATAGATTGATGGTGATCTGATACACTGCCCTTGAATTATTGTTAAATCTCTTTTTATTGTATGTAAGGACAAAGCAAGTGACACAGAGCATTATAAACAATAAATGCCACCTCTTTCCAGCTTAGGGTAAAGGCTTCTATTATTTAACAGTAATACAGTACAACCTAATCCCCAATTCAAGGCACAGTTTGAAACAAAGTAATCTGGAAATTCCTCCCAAATTGACAGGTATTGTGGGACTGAGATCCCCTGCAAAATTGTGGGTGTTCAAATAAGGTAGACCCTGACTTGAAGATATAGTAACTCTTTAACTGAGGGAAGAGTGTCATCTCGAGTCCTACACTGTGCAATCACTTATATTGGCGAAAAAGGAGACCTAAAATGCACGATATATGAGCCAAATAGACTGGAAATAAATGTGACAAGCACTCTCGTCGGGCGCCTAATTTACGTATTAATAGTAAGGCAAATATGGTGCTTCTAACATCGTGGCTCAGGGAAAGAAACACGAAAATTCAACAAACAAAGACAAAAAACAAACAAAAACAAGACAAAGACAGACAACAGACCAGGGAAGGGAAGAGGGAGAAAGGTGGGCGGGAGAAAAGAGGAGGGACATCTGAAGAAATTGTCAGAGATGTCGTCAGGTGTACACACCTGTATCACTGCCCTTCAATTGGCTTGTATACCATAGTATTGGGCAACCTCGGATGGTACAGTGCGACGGTATCAATAAACTATTTGGGCAGTGTACGGGATCAGCAAGTTAGCTAGGATATACTGAACAATATATCAGAAGTCTCTGAATCGACAATATATTAAAATATACAAATTAAGGGTAACGTCGCTATGCTCTGTAGGAACCAACCGCTATGGTATCCGGGTAATTGGAATTGCCAATTATTTTTGAATGATCATTTTATGTCCATCATACAGTGAAAAATAATATGGCAATTGCTTATTATCCATAGTACAATAGAGAGGATGTGATGGTATATTCCAAAAAATTGTGAATTTATATAATTATGTATTCCAAAAGCGTCTCTATTGTATTGTAGCAGTTTTGCTTAAAGGGAACTTGTCACCTGGAGTTTGTGAATAGAGCTGAGGATATGGGCTGCTAGATCGCCGCTAGCACATCCGCAATATCCAGTCCCCATAGCTCTTGTGTGCTTTTATTGTGTAAAAAACCCAATTTGATACTTATGCAAATTAACCTGAGATGAGTCCTGTCCCTGACTCATCTCACATACAGGACTCATCTCAGGGACAGGACTCCTCTCAGGTTAATTTGCATAAGTATCAAATAGGTTTTTTTACACAATGAAAGCACACAGAGCTATGGGGACTGGATATTGCGGATGTGCTAGCGGCGATCTAGCAGCCCATGTCCTCAGCTCTATACACAAAATCCCGGTGACAGGTTCCCTTTAATTATTAATCCAAATGTTCTATTGTGACAGTTTTGCTTAATCCCTTTAGGACACAGCCTTAATTCACCTTAAGGACAAGGCCATTTTTTGCAAATCTGACCAGTGTCACTTTAAGTGCTGATAACTTTAAAACGCTTTGACTTTATCCAGGCCATTTTGAGATTGTTTTTTCGTCACATATTGTACTTCATGAAACTTGACCCCAGGCCGCCCCTGCTGCTCCCTCTGGGTCGGTTCCTCCGGAATGGGCTGCTACCCTGTCCCAAGCCATAAGGAACCTTGCCAGCTTCTCCCAAACCCTGGCGCAGTCGCTGGATCGCTTGCCTGCCCAGATTGCGGCCGACTCTGGCAGGGACCCCTCCACCCCTGCTGGGGACGTCCGTTCTCGCTCCGGCACGCGGTCCCATAAGCGACCTCGTAGGCTCCCAGCCGGGTCTCATTCATCCTCAGCTTCCTCGGATCACTCCCTGGATAGGTCTGAGGCGGGCGAAGTTTCCTCTTCTGCCGTTTCCGCTGCTCCTGGGGACTCCTCTGACTCAGATTCCGAATCGGAGCGGGGCACGGCGATGTCTGCAGCCGTACAGGATCTCATCAAGGCTGTTAGGGACGCACTCCATGTGCAGGATGATCCTTCTTCCTCCTCCCAGGAGTCTGTGTCCTTCTGCCGTTCCAGGCGTCCCGCTTTGGTTTTTCCTAACCATGTGGATCTCGACAGGGACTCCTGGCCAAGGAGTGGCGTCATCCTGATAGGCGCCTCCACCATACCAAGGCTTTGGATATCCCTTATCCCTTTTCCGAGGATTCCCTCAATCTCTGGACGGTTCCTCCTCAGGTAGATCCCCAAGTGGCACGCTTGGTGAAGGCCACTACCCTTCCCTTGGCTGACGCGGCCTCTTTGTCGGATGCTTCTGACAAATGGATCGACTCTTTGGCAAAGTCCACTTTTATAGCAGCGGGTGCCGCCATCCGTCCTGCTTTTGCCGCTTCCTGAGTGGCCAAGGCCTGTGTGGTCTGGGCCAAACAGCTCATCCGTGCCTTGCCTCCGGATTCAACTCAGGGGGAACCTGCCGTGCTTGCCTCTCATATCTGCCAGGCATCCAAGTTCCTTTGCGATGCCTCTATGGAATCGGCTCGCCGCTCTGGTCGAGCGGCCGCTAACTCAGAAGCCATACGCCGCACCATCTGGCTCCGTTCTTGGGCAGCGGACGCCGCTTCCAAGAAGGCCCCCTTATCCCTTTCTGGGTGGGAAGCTTTTTGGGAAATGCCTGGAGGAGCTCATTTCTGAGGCCACAGGGGGTAAAAGTTCCCTTCTTCCCCAAAACCGGCCTCGCAGTCACCGGCTTCCTGGTTCGTCTTCGCGGACGCAGAGTTTTTCGCTCCTTTCGAGCCCGGCCGGACAGGAAGTCTGCACGACCTTCCTTCAAGGCCAAGCCCTCCTGGCATGCCAAGCCCAAACCTGCTCGGCCCCAGTCCACTAAGCCACCGTCTGCATGACTCGGCTCCGGCCAGGGTGGGGGGGGTGCTTGCTTGCCTTTCAGCACATCTGGCTGGCAAGCGTAGAAGACGCTTGGGTTCTGGAGGTTGCCTCCTCCGGATACAAGATAGAATTTTCCAGTCTTCCGTCGGGAAGGTTCTTCCTGACGTCGCCCCCCCAAGTCCCCCCGTCGGAGCAGAAGGGTTTTTTCGGGCCATTCATTCCCTTCTCTCCGTCGGGGTCATCGTTCCAGTCCCGGACTCGGAGCGTTTTCAGGGTTTCTACTCCAACCTGTTCACGGTTCGCTCTGCCCAATCCTGGATCTGAAGGCGCTCAATCACTTCATCCAGGTCCGTCATTTCCGCATGGAGTCCCTCAGGTCGGTGATCGCCTCCTTGGAAGAAGGCGAGTTCCTGTCGTCCATAGACATCCAGGACGCCTATCTCCATGTCCCCATCGCTCACTCCCATCAAAGGTTCCTTCGCTTCGCGGTGGGTTCTCTTCATTTTCAATTTGTCACCCTGCCCTTTGGTCTGGCCTCCGCCCCAAGGGTTTTCACGATGGTACTTGCGCCTCTCGTGGCGCTTCTCCGTGCCAGGGGGGTCGCTGTGGTGCCTTACCTGGACGACCTTCTTGTCCGGGCCCCGTCCCTGGAGGACAACCTGTCCAGCCTCCATATCACCCTCTCGACCCTGTCTCGATTCGGGTGGCTCATCAACCACTCAAAGTCCTCTCTTGTCCCATGCCGGAGGATGTCCTTCCTGGGCATGATCTTCGACACTCGCCTCGGGCGGGTGTTCCTTCCCCCGGACAAAATTGCCTCTCTTCAAGCAGGGGTGACTCGTCTCCGCGAGCTGTCCCCTCTGCCCATCAGGACGTGTATGCCCGTCCTTGGCAGGATGGTGGCGTCCTTCGAGGCCATTCCCTATGCACAATTCCATTCCCGGGATCTGCAATTATTCATCCTGTCCAAGTGGAACAGGTCTCCGGCGGGCCTCGATTGTCTCATCCGCCTTCCCCCCCGAGCTTTGCCAGAATCTCTCCTGGTGGCTGAACTCTCGGACGATATCTCTGGGCCGTTTCTTCCTTCCTCCCTGTTGGCGGGTGATCACCACAGATGCCAGCCTCACGGGTTGGGGGGCGGTCTTCGAGTCCCTCACTGTCCAGGGCCTGTGGTCTGCTCAGGAGTTCTCCCTGCAGATCAATTTCCTGGAACTCAGGGCGATCTTCTTAGCACTGTCCCACTGGACCCCCCGTCTCCGCGGTCTACTGATACGGATCCAGACTGACAATTCCACCGCGGTGGCCTATCTGAACCACCAAGGGGGCACCAGGAGCGTGATAGCTCTAAAAGAAGCCTCCCGAATCCTGTGTTGGGCGGAGGAACACGTCCCGGTCCTCTCCGCCGTTCACATTCTCGGGGTCGACAATTGGGCGGCAGATTTTCTCAGCCGTCAGCTGGTCGACCCGGGCGAATGGTTTCTTCTTCCAGAGGTGTTCCTCCAACTTTGTCACCGTTGGGGAACTCCGGACGTGGATCTCTTCACCTTTTGCCTCAATCACAAGCTCCCACACTATGCCGCGCGGTCCAGGGACCCTCAGGCTCTCGCGGTCGACGCCCTAGTTCTTCCTTGGGCTCAGTTTGACCTTCTGTATCTCTTTCCCCCCATTCCTCTTCTACCCCGAGTCCTCAAGCGTTTCAAGGCGGCCCAGGTCCCGGCGATCTTGGTGGCTCCGGATTGTCCCCACAGGGCGTGGTACGCGGACCTGGTGTTTCTGCTCGCCGACGTTCCGTGGCGGCTCCCCCTGCGTCACGATCTCCTTTCTCAGGGCCCTCTGTTCCACCCGAATTTACCTCGGCTTCATTTGACGGCGTGGCTGTTGAGACCGCAATCCTGAAATCCCGCGGTCTCTCGCTCGCAAGCCCCAATCGGCCCTTATTTACTACCGGACCTGGAGAGCTTACTTTGCTTGGTGCGAATCTGGCTGTTTTTGCCCTCTCAGGTTTTCTGTCCCTAAGATCCTGTCTTTCCTTCAGGCCGGGTTCGATAAGGGCCTGCGCCTGGCTTCTCTTAGAGGTCAGATCTCGGCTCTCTCTGTTCTTTTCCAGCCACCTTTGGCTTCGCGGTCCCAGGTTAGGACTTTTCTCCAGGGGGTTGCTCGCCGACTCCCTCCTTTCTGCTTTCCAGTGGAGCCGTGGGTCCTGAATCTCGTGCTGGACGCCCTCCAGACATCGCCCTTTGAGCCATTGGCAGAGATTTCTCTGTCCTTTGTCTCATTTAAGGTGGCCTTCCTCGTGGCCGTCACCTCCATCCGTCGGGTCTCTGAACTTGTGGCGCTTTTATTCCCTTCCTAGTGTTTCATCAGGACAAGGTGGTCCTGCGTCCCGTTCCTTCCTTCCTCCCGAAGGTGGTTTCCTCATTTCATATTAATGAGATCGTTCTTCCTTCCTTTTGCCCCAATCCTTCTCACCCCAAGTGAGAAGCCTCTCCATTGCCTGGATGTTGTCCGGGCCCTTCGCCTTTATCTTCGCCTCACGGAATCCTTCCGGCGTTTGGATTCTCTTTGTGGTCTCAGCAGGCCCCCGTAAAGGTTTGCCTGCTTCCAAGGCCACCATTTCTCGCTGGGTTCGGTCAGCCGTCATGGAGGCCTATGTCGCGAAGAGGCGTGTTCCCCTTCCAGATTGACCGCACACTCGACTAGGGCGGTTGGGGCCTCTTGGGCGGTGCGCCATCACGCCTCGGCTTCCCAGGTCTGCCGGGCCACCACTTGGGCGTCGATTCATACTTTTTCAAAGTTTTATCATATTCATTCGTTGGCATCTGTCGACGCCAGTCTGGGGCGCAAGGTTCTGCAAGCGGCTGTGCTTTAGATTGTTTGCATGGCGCTGTTTCTTTTCTCTGGGTCTGCTTTGGGACGTCCCATGGTGCTGTGTCCCCCAATGCCATGCACGAGAAAATTGGATTTTTTGTACTCGCTGTAAAATCCTTTTCTCGTAGTGGGCATTGGGGGACACAGATCCCACTCTTCTTGAGTTCTAACTTGTTTACAGTTTCGGCTTGTTCCTGAGCTCGGTTGTGAGGTTTCCCCCGTTGAAGACTTGTTGGCTTCTCAGTTTTTTGTTAGGTGTAGCTTTCCTACTGCTTTTGTACCGACTGATCTCTCTCGGCTGTGTGCAGAGGGTATAGCCCATCTGGGAGGAGCCAACACTTTTTTTGTTTATAGTGTCAGCCTCCTAGTGGCAGCTGGACATATACCCATGGTGCTGTGTCCCCCAATGCCTACTACGAGAAAAGGATTTTACGGTGAGTACAAAAAATCTATTTTTTTGGTAAATTTTCCATTTTAATCCATTTTTTCCAGTTACAAAGCAAGGGTTAACAGCCAAACAAAACTCAGTATTTATGGCCCTGATTCTGTAGTTTACAGAAACACCCCATATGTTGTCGTAAACTGCTGTACGGGCACACGGCAGGGCGCAGAAGGAAAGGAATGCCATACGGTTTTTGGAAGGCAGATTTTGCTGGACTGGTTTTTGTTGTTTTTTTGACACCATGTCCCATTTGAAGCCCCCCTGATGCACCCCTAGAGTAGAAACTCCAAAAAAGTGACCCCATTTTAGAAACTACGGGATAGGGTGGAAGTTTTGTTGGTACTAGTTTAGGGTACATATGATTTTTGGTTGCTCTAGATTACACTTTTTGTGAGGCAAGGTAACAAGAAATAGCTTTTTTGGCACCGTTTTTATTTTTTGTTATTTACAAAATTCATCTGACAGGTTAGATAATGTGGTATTTTTATAGACCAGGTTGTCACGGACGCGACGATACCTAATATGTATACTTCTTCTTTTTTTTATTTTTTTATTTATGTATGTAAGTTTTACACTGATTTCTTTTTTGAAACAAAAAAAAATCATGTTTTAGTGTTTCCATAGTCTGAGAGCCCAAATTTTTTCAGTTTTTGGGCGATTGCCTTGGGTAGGGTATGATTTTTGCAGGATGAGATGACTGTTTTATTGGCACTATTTTGGGGTGCGTGTGACTTTTTGATCGCTTGTTATTACACTTTTTGTGATGTAAGGTGAGAAAATGGCTTTTTTTTTTTACACCATTTTTATTTTTTTACGGTATTCACATAAGGGGTTAGGTCATGTGATATGTTTATAGAGCCGGTCGATACGGACGCGGCGATACCTAATATGTATACTTTTTTTATTCCCCCCCCCCCCCTATTTTTTACCATTTTTTTTTTTTTTACTTTATTTGGGGAAAATTATGTTTTTGTTTATTTTTACTTCAAACTTTTAATTTTTTGGGGGGAAACTTTTTTTTTTCACTTTTTTTTTTGTCCCACTTTGGGACTTGAACTTTTGGGAGTCTAATCCCTTTACAATGCATTCCAATACTTCTGTATTGGAATGCATTGGCTGTATGAGTAATACAGTGAGTATTAGGCCGAATGCACACGGCTATGTTCCGCAGCTGAGAGCGGTCCGTGGTATGCCGGGCTGGATTCCTGTTCAGAGCAGGAGCGCACGGCGTCATTGGTTGCTATGACGCCGTGCGCTTCATGCCGCCGCTGCACTACAGTAATACAATCGTATGATCTATACGAGTGTATTACTGTACAGCAGCGGCGGCATGAAGCGCACGGCGTCATAGCAACCAATGACGCCGTGCGCTCCTGCTCTGAACAGGAATCCAGCCCGGCATACCAGGGACCGCTCTCGAACGCGGCTGTGTGCATTCGGCCTTACTCATACAGCTTCCGGCCTGTGAGATCCAGGGGGCTAGATCTCACAGGCTCGTCACCGTAAGGCAGCCTTCCATGCCAGGTCAATGAATACCCAAGTATTATAATCCTTGGTGGCAGTTCCGATCGGAGCCCCAGCAGTGTAATCCTGGGGCTCCGATCGGTTACCATGGCAGCCAGGACGCTATTGAAGCCCTGGCTGCCATAGTCTGCTCCCTGCTGCTGTGTGCACAAAGCACAGAGCAGCAGGGAGAGTGTAAGATCCTATTCACCCTAATAAAAGGTAAAAAATATATATATATATTCCGTTTAAATCACTCCCTTGCCCAATTTTTACATATAAAATATATAAACAATAAAAAAAATTACATATCGCCAAGCCCAAAAAAAGTGCGAACTATCAAAATATTTTAAAATATCTCCTATGCGGTGAACGCCGTAACAGAAAAAAAAAAACAAAACGTGCAATTTGCCATTTTTTAGTCACCTTGTCCCGACAAAAATTAGGTTAGGACTGTTCTATTATGGTCCAGACGTTCCATAAAATGTGGAATGCACGCGGCTTTTTTGGTGTTTTTCTTTTTTTCACGTGGTATGGAGTAACGCAATACTTTTTTATGGTATCGAGTCCAAATTTTGGTATCGTGACAACCCTAGGTAAGACGTGTGTTTTTTTTTTTTTTTTATTATACCGTAATTCTATGTATTTTAAATTTGGCGACTAAAAATTTTAATTTGGCTCCTAAATTTCTCAGGTTAGGAGCCAATGGCTCCTTTATATATTTTTTTAGTCTGGAGCCCTGCACTGTTTATCACTGGCGCAGTGACGTCACAAATAGTATCAACTGGCCTGGGCGCGGCTAAGCTCCATTCAAGAGAACGGAGTATAGCCGCGCCCAGGCCAGTTGATACTAGTCGTGACGTCACTGGGCCAGCGGTAAACAGTGAGAAAGCTGCGGCGCTGCTGAAGTGCCGCTGCCTTCTCAAACAGCTGATCGGTGGGGGTCCTGGGTGTCGGACCCCCGCCGGTCAGATGCTGATGATCTATGCAGAGGATAGATCATCAGTTAAAACAAACTGCAGAACCCCTTTAATCACTTGTTCAAATGTTCTCAATGAGACTCTATAACAATTACCGTAATTACAGGGGTTATTCCTAATGCTCTATTCTTTTGTATTTGTTGTACTCACTGTTATGAGATCTACATCCATCCGTGGTGATTAGGCTGGTAAGCTTACCTCCATTGGTGTGGTGTAGAAATATGAGAAGAGAGTTTAGTAGTTTCTTACGTAGATTAGTTGCTGTGAAAGTTCCACATCTCGTATCTCCCAATCTGTTGTGAAGTAGTATGCCGCGCTGATTGTATGCGGCAGCCCCGATATCTCCGCTGACTGGGCTGTGGATTGCCGAGTATAGTCTGCATGCGCTTGGTGTCCCACGTGTCCCGGATCTTTCAGACACTTGTAGTGAGGATCAGCTCCTTCAAGATCTAGTTGTCGTCCGGGCTTGTATACCTCTATCTCTGATGTTTTTCAGTGAATCCCCTCACTAATTTTTTATTATAGGGTTATGTACCACATCAATGGATATTCCCCATAATGTTCACTGCTTCTATGTCGGATTTGCAAGTGTATAAAGCTCGCCAAACGTGTTTCGGAGTATCTGCTTATTCCTTCATCAGTGGCTACACTTGCTATGAAAAGACAGCTGGGTTTTATACCGATGCATCTCAAGATATATAGAAAAGTTGGACCGGATTTTGAAGTGTAGGAGTCACAAATCCCGGTCTATCGCGGTTCCAGGCGGTTTTCATGCTTTTTCCTTCGGTACTCATGTGTTTTTTGCTATTTAGTATGTATACCAGCTGTAATATACTTTCAGTAGCTGATATTGAGCCACACATGTTGCTTTGCTGTTATAATTGACTTTCAACATCACATATAAATAAAGAAATGGATAAAACGTCCATATAGATATAAAATCTCTAAAATATTGGAAACCATTAATAAAGCAAGACATTGTATTTCACATTATTCTAAGTACATCAAACCGAAGGGTACTCCAATACAGCTCATTCTAAAGTATACAGGATGGGAGCCCTCGACCAAGGAGGGTTCGCAGTGCTGATAAGCAGCCGGACTGCGATCCCTGGTCGGCAGGGGGCGCCCACCCTTTCAAAGGAAACCGAAGATCTCCTCCAATTCAGCATTCAGACCCTCTGGTAAGAGACTGCCAAAGTCTAAAATCCGTCTAGATTCCGCTCTTGACATTCTTGCAATATGGTCCCCCCCCCCCCCTCCAGTGACGTTCTACTTGTTCTAGTGCCGCAAAAGTAAGGCCCTTTGGGTCTTGATTATGGACTACTTTGAAATGTTTGGACAGGGAGTGCTTCTTAAATCCATTCTTGATATATATATTTTTTATATGTTCTGCTACTCTGACCTTCAGGGGTCTTTTTGACCTGCCAATGTATTGTTTGGAATATGGGCATTGGATAATATGACATTGGAGGAATTACACGTTAAAAAATCTTTTATTTCAAAAGAGAAGGAATTCTGTGTCGAACATATTCTGGTTGTCTTTTTAGGAAATGATGCATTTCTACAATGTATACAGCTTTCACATCTGTGGAAGCCATTAATTTTTAACCACTTTTGTATGGATTGATTATTCTTTTTAGGGTGTCTGATAGAAGGGGCTATTTTTAAACCCAGATTTGGGGCCTTTGTATATACAATCTTCGGCAGCACAGGTATTATAGGTCCTATTACCTTTATCTTTTTGAATGTAGTGCCAATGCTTTTTTATAATTCTTTCAATGGTCTTGAATTGTGCATTATAGGGCAAAATTATGCGTAAAGTTTCTTTCTTGTTTTTTTTTTCTCAGTTCTATCTGGGTTTGTTGCCTTTTTTTTGTTGCAAAGAAGGCTTTTCTGTCTATTTCTCTAACTTTTTGTAATGCATTGTCTATCACTTTTTCTGGATAATTTTTGATCTGGAATTGTTCCCTCATTTGGATAGCTTCTTCTTCTCTCTATTGGTACAGTTTCTTTTAATTCTGCGGAACTGTCCAAGAGGAATGTTGAGCAGCCATCTTGGGTAGGTGACAGCTTGAGAACAGAATGAAGCTATTCCTTGCAACGGATTTCTGATACGTATTACATATATATTGATCCTCATTAGTAGTAATTTGTAAATCTAAAAATTCTTTATGTTTTGTTGTTGATATTAGATGAGAAGAGAAGGTTGTATTGGTTCTTATTGATCTCATCCAAAAAAGGTTTGTAATTTTGATTCCCCATTTTGCCAAATAAAGATAATATAGTCTATGTACCTGTTCCAGAGCACCAGATCCGTCCCCAGCCTGGGCGTGCTTTTGGAATACATAATTATATGAATTCACAATTTTTTGGAAAAAACTATCACATCCTCTCTATTGTACTATGGATAATAAGTAATTGCTATATTATTTTTCACTGTATGATGGACATAAAATGATCATTCTAGAATAATTGGCAATTCCAATTACCCGGATACCATAGCGGTTGGTTCCTACAGAGCATAGCGACGTTACCCTTAATTTGTATATTTTAATATATTGTCGATTCAGAGACTTCTGATATATTGTTCAGTAGATGCTAGCTAACTTGCTGATCCCGTACACTGCCCAAATAGTTTATTGATACCGTCACACTGTACCATCCGAGGTTGCCCAATACTAGGGTATAAAAGCTAATTCAAGGGCAGTGTATCAGATCACCATCCATGGCTCCAGATGGCGACCAAAATGGTCGCCAATGCGACTTAGAATTTACAAATGGCGATAAGACTTTTTAGTCTTGTCGCCATTTGCAACTAGACCCGCCGCCGCAGCTCTGCAGTTGAATACAGTGGCGGGGCACCGGAGATGATAATTCTCTGCCCCGCCACCGATGGTCTCAGTAGCGCAGTGGAGGAGTCTCTCCCTCCCCCCTGTGCTGCCGCCGCCGCCAATAAGAAGAGAGACAGGAGGAGGAGGGGAGGGGCTGTGGCCACTGCGCCACCAATGAAGATAACTGAAGGGTTAACTGCAGCGGATCGCAGCTCCCTGTCATAGAGGTCGGGTGCCGGCTATTTGATTCCGGCACCCGCCTCCTGTATTTGTATTAACAGGTCAGTTATCTTCATTGGTGCCGCAGTGGCCACAGCCCCTCCCCTCCTCCTCCTGTCTCTCTTCTTATTGGCGGCGGCGGCAGCACAGGGGGGAGGGAGAGACAGGAGGAGGAGGGGAGGGGCTGTGGCCACTGCGGCACCAATGAAGATAACTGACCTGTTAATACAAATACAGGAGGCGGGTGCCGGAATCAAATAGCCGGCACCCGACCTCTATGACAGGGAGCTGCGATCCGCTGCAGTTAACCCTTCAGGTGCAGTCAACCCTGTATTTGTATTAACAGGTCAGTTATCTTCATTGGTGGCGCCCCCCCCAACACCCCAGTATAATAAACATTGGTGGCGCAGTGTGCCCCCCCCAAACACCCCAGTATAATAAACATTGGCGCAGTGCCAATGAGGGTTAAGAAATAAAATAAAAATGAACTCGCCGGTCTCCTGTTCTTTCTTCAGGACCTGTCAAAGGACCTGTGGTGACTTCACTGAGCTCATCACATGGTCCATTACCATGGTGATGGATCATGTGATGAGCACAGTGATGTCACCACAGGTCCTGAAGAAAGAACAGACCGGCAGCTACGGGATCAATTGGAGGAGGTTAGTTAATTTTATTTTTATTTTTTAACCCTCAATTGACCTTCTACTAAGCATTCTGTATTAAAGAATGCTATTCTTTTCCCTTATAACCATCTTATAAGGGAAAATAATACAGTGAATAGACTTTCATCCTAGCAACCCTGCGTGAAAATCTCACCACATCCGCACTTTCTTGCGGATGCTTGCGATTTTCACGCAGCCCCATTAACTTCTATGGGGCCTGCATTGGGTGAAAAACGCACAACATAGAGCATGCTGCGATTTTCACGCAACGCACAAGTTATGCGTGAAAATCACCGCTCATGTGCACAGCCCCATAGAAGTGAATGAGTCGGTATTCAGTGCGGGTGCAATGCGTTCACCTCACGCGTTGCACCCGCACAGAAATCTCGCCCGTGTGAAAGGGGCCTAAGGGTGAATAGGACAAGGGTTCCAGCCTGTAAGGGGGCTAATAGTAAGTAAAAAAAAACACAAACACTAAGGCTACTTTCACACTTGCGGCAGTGTGATCCGGCAAGCAGTTCCGTCGTTGGAACTGCCTGCCGGATCCACCGATCTGGATGTGACTGAAAGCATTTGTGAGACGCATCTGGATGCGGATCCATCTCACAAATTCATTGCAAGAACGAATCCATCTCTCCGCTTGTCATGCGGACAGACGGATCAGTCTTGTATCTTTTTTCACATTTCTGGTATTTTGAATGCCGGATCTGGCACTAATACATTCCTATGGGGAAAAATGCCGGATCCGGCATTCAGGCAAGTCTTCAGTTTTTTTTGCCGGGGATAAAACCGTAGCATGCTGCGGTTTTATCTTTTGCCTGATCAGTTAAAATGACTGAACTGAAGATATCCTGATGCATCCTGAACGGATTACTCTCCATTCAGAATACATGGGGATATGCCTGATCAGTTCTTTTCCTGTATAGAGCCCCTGTGACGGAACTCTATGCCGGAAAAGAAAAACGCTAGTGTTGAAGTACCCTAAAATATTTAGTTTGAATCCCCCCTTTCCCAATTTTACATATAAAATATATAAACAATAAATAAACATATTACATACCGCTGCGTCCGAAAAGTCCAAACTATTAAATTATTAAAAATTATCTCCTATGCGGTGAGCGCCGTAACAGAAATAAATAAATAAATAACCATGCGATTCGCCATTTTTTAGTCCCCTTGTCACCCAAAAAAATAGGATAGGACTGTTCTATTATGGGCCGAACGTTTCATAAAATGCGAAATGCACGCAGCTTTTTTTTTTTGCGTGGTATTGAGTATCGCAATACTTTTTTATGGTGACAAAAGCGAATAAAAATTTTGGTATCGAAACAACCCTACGCCAATCTGATCGGTGTAGTACTGTCACGATACCAAAATTTTTATTCGGTTTCGATTTGGCAACTAAAAATTTAATTTGGCTCCTTCATTTTTCAGTTCAGGAGCCAATGGCTACTAGGTATTTTTTTTAGTCTGGAGCACTGCCATCAATCTATTGTTACAAGCTTAACGATTATTGAATATATTTTTTATTACATTTTATCTAGTATTGATTATTGTACGATTCAGCATCAAATAAATTGTATTTTTATTGTTCTTAGTGATTACTCATGTTTGAGTGCCCATTCACATATACACTACTTTAAGAATCTATTCAATGTGACTAGGGAGCATCATTAGTTTGGAGCACCATTACATCACCAGGAAAAGGAGAGCCGTCCTTTAAAATCTATATATTCGATAAATAAATAGAAACCTGATGGAACTTTCCCTAAAGGTAGTTTGGACAGAGTGTTATCCTAAGGCCTCCGCACACTCGTGTATTGTGGTCCACAATCTACGGATCTGCAAAATACGGACACCATCTGTGTGCTTGCCACACTTTCTCACTCCCATCACTAGAAATGACTATTCTCTTCTGCAATACGGACAAGAATAGTACTTGTTCTAATGGACATACGGATGCCAACAGCACATGGATGACATCTGTGTGCTGTCGTTTTTTTTTGTGAACCCCTAGAAATAAATGGATCCATGTGCCATCCGCAAAAAAAGCAGAAAGCATACGGATGGAAAATACCATTGTGGGCATGAGTCCTTACAGTAAGAATAAATATCTATTAGCTTTAGATAGGAATCAATATATCGGATTTGTTGCAGACTTTATTAGAAATTTAATGGTCGTATGACTCCGTTTGCTGAAGGAGCCTGAAAGCCTTTTAATGTCTGACATTGGGGACCTGGCTTATTTTATTGTTGTCAGGATATATAGGGTTATAAGTGGGCAGTACGCAACAGTCATATAGAGAAATTATTAAATCTGAATGTACTCTATTTTCTTTTTCCAGGAAGTCTGCGTTCCTGCAGCACCTCAGACTGCTTTACTAAAACTATGCCCCCACGAAAAAAGAGGAGACCTGCTGCTGGCGATGACCTCTTGGCTAAGAAAAGTAGACATGAAGGGTAGGAGATTAACAGCCATATAAATAATGAGAACATTTCTAGCTCTTAGTTCTGTTACTTAAGAACTATCATAAATCCCATCATCCGTATCATATACCAAACTATTACGGCTCATGCCTGCACTTTACCACCTCTCGGGCTGGTTTCAGATGGCCTTAAAGGGTTTCTGTCACCCCAATTTTCGCTATTAAACAGGCTGACATTATAGAGGCTTCGTTCGCCCACCTCATTTCCACGCCCTTCATTCTTGATTGGCAGGGCCAGGCCAGCGTTGGTTCTCCTGCTGGCCCCGTCTGCCGTGTAAATCGGGGTGACAGAAACCCTTTAAAGGGGTATTCTGGTTATAACCATCAGATGGGTGGCTGTCCCAGTTCAGGGACCCCCACTGATCACAAGAACAGGGGTCCTGTACCGTGTGAAACCCCCTGAAATGGACCAAGCTGCTGGTCGGAAAAGCTTGCTGCCGCTCCATTCATTTCTGTAGGAGCACCAGAGATAGCCGAACGCTGTACTCGGCTATCACCGCAGCTTAACAAGCACAGCGGTGTACATTGTATAGTGGCTGTGCTTTGTTTTGCAGCCCAGGCCCATTTACATGAGTAGGACTTAGGAGCACATAGCCATATGACCAATGAACATTACGTTACTGGCCCGGTAAGGCCACAGCATTCAAATAACAGATCAGCAATTTCACATGGAAAGGGAAAAGAGAATTGCTATTGCTGCGTCTGTAATGACCCGATCTATTAAATTATCTCACACGGTAAACCTCATAAAAAATCCCCAGTGACGGAATTTTAAATTTTTTTTTTTGCCACGTCCCCTCCCAGAAAAAAACTATCTAAAGTTTTTTGTTTTTTTTTAAAGTCATACAATACATTAGATGTTCTCATTAAATACAACTCTTCCTTTTAATGATTTGTGATCAGTTACCCTCAGGCCTCATGCACACGACCGTGGTGTGTTTGGCGGTCCGCAAATCACGGATGGCACGGACAGCCTTTAATATAAATGCCTATTCTTGTCCGCAAAGAGCGGACAAGAATAGGACATGTTATATTTTTTTAGCAGGGCCACGGAACGGAGCAACGGATGCGGACAGCACACTAAGTGCTGTCCGCATCTTTTGTGGCCCCATTGACATGAATGGGTCCGCATCCGAGCCGCCAAAACAGCTGCTCGGATGTGTACCAAAACAACGGCCGTGTGCATGAGGCCTTAACATAAGGCAGAAAAAGCTTGTTTTACTTGTCAGGCTGTGTTCACACCAGTGTTTCAGATTCCGGTGATCTGCTCCGTTAGAGGAGCAGAACATTGAGGTTACCGGGAGCACTGGAGCCATCATATATTAGTAACAAACATCACGTGCCCAACTGACTAGTGGGATCCGTCAGGTTTCTGTCAGAAAATGAAAGATTTTACTGCATATAACATTACAGTATGCGGTCCCATATGGCCCCTATTTGACCAGAGCCTTAATTCAGCATTTGCAGTAGACTAGGCTTTGCTAAAACTGAACATAATCTTCCTCTACATTTCACCTTTCAGAATGTATAAGAAATACGACTCTTCCAGAATAAGAGCAGAGGACGAAGCTTTTTCAAGCAAGAGGTGCCTGGAGTGGTTTTATGAATACGCAGGTATAGTCCCAGCATTTAATGCTGTTTTATATATAAAGTGAAAATGACTTTCTGATGTGTCATGTAAGCCAGATTGCAGAGCTGAAAAGTAGCAGCGCCCCCTGCTCTGGCAGACCTGGCCCATTCAGTTCTTTTACCGCCATATGGTGTGTGACTAGACACAAAGCGGTCGGCCAGCTTCTTTTAATAAGGAAGGTGCCTTTATGAGAGGACATTAACGTTTGCTGCAGAGTAGTTTTCAATAGATTTTCAATGCTAACCCCGCTTCAACTAAAGGTCAGATGACTGCGCTCAGTACTCCTAACTGTAACACCAAGTGTGCGGGTCTGGCAGTGTGTATATATGCATATATATATTTATATATTTAACCCCTTCCCGACATATGACGTAATAGTACGTCATGGTGACAGTTGCGTTCCCGCATTTTGACATACTGTTACGTCATGGTGATCGGGCGGGCACCGGAGCAGTGCGCGCCTGATCCCTGCAGGGGCCTGGCAGTCCCTGGTAGCCGGGCTCCTGCTGTATCTGCCAGCATCGCTGTACAAGCCGATGCCGGTCGATTAACCCCTTCTATGCCGCAATCAGGGCTGACCGCGGCATAGAAGGGATTTGCGACGGGTGAAGGAGCCCATCGTGTCCCCGCGCGGCTGTGGCGGGGACCCAATGGGTAAGAAGACAGCCCGATGCCGTGCAAGGCATTGGGCAGCCTCTGCACGGCATCGGGACCTGTCTTCTACTGGTGCCCAGGAGATCCAGCCCCAGGCCTAGTCTCCTAGGCAACCTTTTAGTGTATGACTCAGTGTAATACACTAACAGGCAATGCATTGTATTGTAATGCATTGCAGAGGGGATCAGAGGGGAAATAAAGTTTTAAAAAAGTTTTTAATAAAAAAAAGACGTTTCAAGTAAAAAAAAGAAAAAAAGGCCCCTTTCCCCTGATTTTATATAAAAAAAATAGAAAAAAAACCCACACATATTAGGTATCGCCGTGTCCATAATGACCGGCTCTATAAATATATCACATGATTCACCCCGTCCGATAAACACCGTAAAAAAATAAAAGCTGTTTTTTTTGTCACCTTACATCACAAACACTAAGCGATCAAAAAGGTGTATGCCCCTTAAACTGCTACCAATAAAACCGTCGCCTCATGCCGCAAAAAAAAAAGCCCCTACCTAAGACAGTAGCCCAAAAAATAAAAAAAATGTCAGAACATGGAGACACTAAAACACATCATTTTTTGGGGGGTTTCAAAAATGCAATTATTGTGTTAAAGTGAAATTAAAAAAAAGAAAGTATACATATTCGGTATCGCTGTGTCCGTAACAACCAGCTCTATAAAAATATCACATGACCGAACTCCTCAGGTGAACACCGTAAAAAAAATTAAAATAAAAAGTGCCAAAAAAGCAAGTTTGTAAAATCAGTTTTGAGTAACTTGAGGGGTGTAGTTTCTACAATGGGGTCATTTATAGGGGTTTCTATTATGTAAGCCCCACAAAGTGACTTCAGACCTTAACTGGTCCTTAACCACTTAAGGACCACAGGTTTATACCCCCCTAGTGACCAGGCCCTTTTTTACAAATCGGCACTTCACAACTTTAGCGGTTTATTGCTCGGTCATGCAACTTGGCACCCAAATGAATTTTACTTCCTTTTCTTCTCACAAATACAGCTTTCTTTTGGTGGTATTTAATTGCTGCTGACATTTTTCGTTTTTCTGATATTAATCAAAATAGACTGCAATTTTCTCCAAAAAAGTGTATTTTTAACTTTTTCTGGTAAAATTGTTCAAATATAATTACATTTCTATACAAGTTTGTGTCAGAATTTATTGTGCTACATGTCTTTGATAAAAAAAAAATCCAATAAGTGTATATTTATTGGTTTGCGCAAAAGTTATAGCGTTTACAAACTATGGTACAAAAATGTGAATTTCCGCATTTTGAAGCAGCTCTGACTTTTTTTTCACAAGTTAGCGGAAAATGACACTTTCTGAGGAAAAAAAATAAATAATAAAGTTTCCATTTCTGCTAACTTCTGGCAAAAAAAATAAAAATCTCCCACGGACTCACTATGCCCCTCAGTGAATACCTTGGGGTGTCTACTTTCCGAAATGGGGTCATTTGTGTGGTGTGTTTACTGTTCTGACATTTTGGGCGGGGCTAAATTGTGAGCAACCCTGTAAAGCCTAAAGGTACTCGTTGGACTTTCGGCCCCTTTTACGCACCTAGGCTGCAAAAAAGTGTCACACATGTGGTATCGCCGTACTCAGAAGAAGTAGGGCAATGTGTTTTGGGGTGTATTTTTACATATACCCATGCTGGGTGAGAGAAATATCTGACAACTTTGTATAAAAAAAATTAAAAAGTTGTAATTTACAGAGATTTCTCACACAGTATGGGTATATGTAAAAATACACCCCAAAACACATTGCCCTACTTCTCCTGAGTACGGCGATACCACATGTGTGACACTTTTTTGCAGCTTAGGTGCACAAAGGGGCCCAAATTCCAATGAGTACCTTTAGGATTTCACAGGCCATTTTTACGCATTTGGATTCCAAACTACTTCTCACGCTTTAGGGCCCCTAAAATGCCAGGGCAGTATAAATGCCCCACAAGTGACCCCATTTTGGAAAGAAGACACCTCAAGGTATTCCGAGGGCATGGCGAGTTCATAGAAGTTTTTTTTTTTTGGCACAAGTTAGCGGAAAATGATATTTTTTATTTTCTTTTTTTTCCTTCCCTCCAAAGTCTCATATTCCACTAACTTGTGACAAAAAATAAAATTTTACATGAACTCGCCATGCCCCTCACGGAATACCTTGGGGTGTCTTCTTTCCAAAATGGGGTCACTTGTGGGGTATTTATACTGCCCTGGCATTTTAGGGGCCCTAAAGCGTGAGAAGAAGTCTGGAATCCAAATGTCTAAAAATGCCCTCCTAAGGCCCCTTTCACACTGGCAAGTATTCCGCGCGGATGCGATGCGTGAGGTGAACGCATTGCACCCGCACTGAATACCGACCCATTCATTTCTATGGGGCTGCTCACATGAGCTGTGATTTTCACGCATCACTTATGCGTTGCGTGAAAATCGCAGCATGCTCTATATTCTGCATTTTTCACGCAACGCAGGCCCCATAGAAGTGAATGGGGTTGCGTGAAAATCGCAAGCATCCGCAAGCAAGTGCGGATGCGGTGCAATTTTCACGCACGGTTGCTAGGAGGCGATCGGGATGGAGACCCGATCATTATTATTTTCCCTTATAAGGCTGCGTTCACACGGGCGAGATTTCCGCGCGGGTGCAATGCGGTAGGTGAACGCATTGCACCCGCACTGAATCCGGCCCCATTCATTTCAATGGGGCTGTTCAGATGAGCGGTGATTTTCACGCATCACTTGTGCGTTGCGTGAAAATCGCAGCATGCTCTATATTCTGCAGAATACAGAATGCTTAGTAAAATAGCGCTGGAGGGGTAAAAAAAAAAAAAAAAGCAAATAAATTAACTCGCCTTCTCCTCTTGTTCGCGAAGTTCCTGGTATGATGAGTTGTGGGCTAAAGGACCTTTGGTGACGTCAGATCACATGCTCCAATCACATGGTCCATCACCACGGTGATGGACCATGTGATTGGCGCATGTGATCTGACGTCACCAAAGGTCCTTTAGCCCACAACTCATCATACCGGGAACTTCGCGAACAAGAAGAGAAGGTGAGTTAATTTATTTTTTTTTAACCCCTCCAGCGCTATTTTACTAAGCATTCTGTATTCAGAATGCTATTATTTTCCCTTATAACCATGTTATAAGGGAAAATAATACAATCTACACTACAACTAACCCAAACCTGAACTTCTGTGAAGAAGTTCGGGTCTGGGTACCACAGTCGGTTTTTTATCACGCGGTTGCAGAACACATTGCACCCGCGCGATAAAAACTGAACATCGGAACGCAATCGCAGTCAAAACTGACTGCAATTGCATTCCTACTCGCGCGGGTTTGCCGCAACACACCGGGACGCATCCGGACCTAATCCGGACACGCTCGTGTGAACCCAGCCTAACATGGTTATAAGGGAAAATAATAGCATTCTGAATACAGAATGCATAGTAAAACAGCGCTGGAGGGGTTAAAAAAATAAATAAATAATAGTTTAACTCACCTTAGTCTACTAGATCGCGTAGCCCGGCATCTCCTTCTGTCTCCTTTGTTGAATAGGACCTTTGGTGAGCATTAAATACAGGAACAGGACCTTTTGATGACGTCACTCCGGTCATCACATGATCTTTTACCATGGTGATGGATCATGTGATGACCGGAGTGACGTCATCAAAGGTCCTTGACCTGTAATGGACGCTCACCACAGGTCCTGTTCAGCAAAGGAGACAGAAGGAGATGCCGGCATCGCGATCAAGTGGACTAAGGTGAGTTAAATTATTTTTTATTTTTTTTAACCCCTCCAGCGCTGTTTTACTAAGCATTCTGTATTCAGAATGCTATTATTTTCCCTTATAACCATGTTATAAGGGAAAATAATACAATCTACAGAACACCGATCCCAAGCCCGAACTTCTGTGAAGAAGTTCGGGTTTGGGTACCAAACATGCGTGATTTTTCTCACGCGAGTTGTCGGGTGGTAATAATTCAATTAAGAATTATTAATTATGGTCATAAAAATAATTAACCATAAAAAAATAAAATTTATAAAATTTGTCATAAATTCTTAAAATCATGACCTGGTGAATTGTAGACAACCTAATTGATACAATTCACATCTGAGTCCGACTATTTCCTCAGATAAATAAGTTCTTTTTGACGTGAGATGACGTTAATGATAAAATGTAGTTTTGCATTATACAACAATACACAGGTATTATAAAAATATGCAGATTTATTGGTTACAAGATTATAAACATATATAAGTAAATAAACACAAAGATACATGCAAATGAATATATATAGCATTATTATAAAGCATTACAAGCTTAACAATACATGTGAGTGGAAATAACTTGTCACATTATAACCAAGCTATTATTAGGTTAGGATATCAAAATATGAACATAAGTTATATACATTACTTCTGTTCAGAGAAAACCTCATGATATCAAGATGGGCATGTCTAATCCTAGACATCAATATAGAATGCTACATACATTCTGCCCCCCCCCCCCCCCCCCCAACCAACTACACATCACATGGCTTCAAGATGGGCACTTCCATCCAAGGATATAACTTAGAAGAGACAACTGTATCCTTCCGCCCCATCCTGGACTATTTTCACATATATAACATTGGTAAGACTATTAAGACAAATAACAGGGATCTAGGATCTTAAATGGGAAGGACTTGACGTCTTTCCTGTGGGAATCCATCACTTAGCTTGGCGAAGAATGTTCTATCAAAATATATATATATATATATATATATATATATATATATATATAAATATATATATATATAAATATATAAAAATAATTTAATGCTTTGCTAGATTATGAGTCTAGATTCTTCTGCAGGTAAAATGAAGCCTCACAATATCCTAAGACTACATCTCAATATGGAGATGATCAATTAATTTAATCATTTATTTATTCGCCAATCTAGATGGTATAATTTCACCCACACTATCAAATTAGTCTTAATAAAATGAAATATCATTTTCTGTGTCTCTTACCAAGTCCTAGTAGGAATCTCACTTCTGCTCCTAGGAAAGCTGGGTGGTCCATCATAGCGCATCTCACCATGGCTTCCATCTTGATAGACCTCAACTTCTCCTCTCTCTCTTTCTCCTTTTTTTTTCTCTCCAGCTCTCGCCTTTTTTCTCTTGCTAGCTTTTTTTTTTTTTTTTTTATGCTACTCCGCACACGAGTAATTATTCCCCCCCTTATCTAAGAATCATCCCCTTTAGGTTAGGGATTCCCAATCAGGTAGGGTGGGTGTATTCGCATGCTAATAACATCATGACGTTGTATCAACTCCTAATATGGTATAGAATAAATAATGAAATAATATAATATTGTCCATCTGCCTCCAGGTGGCACTGTGGTATTGTAGATGAACATAACAACTTTTAAGCATTAAAATTAAATATCTAATAATATGTTTTCATGACTTCGTTGACCTATCTTACCATAAATCATTGAGGAAGGTCTTTTCCTTACACTTTTAATTACCTATATCCTGGACTTGTTGCAGTTGACTGTCTTCTCCTATCTTTTTGAAATATAGGTTGACTTGATGAAAATTTTATATAGCGGCTTTGATGCTTGGCATCGGAACTTGTACATTTCATTTATCTACATCCATGAATAACTATTGTTTTGAAATCCAATTAACTTAAACTTACTTTTTTTCTGTACCTTCTAAATGGTAAATACATGGTATAACATATATATAAATCGATACATTGTTACACATAGATAACACATTATATGAATTATTGATTAACATATGTTGTAAACTAAATATACCATGCAAAGATATATATATATAATATAATTATGAATATATAAATTGAACCTCATACAGTAGTGTGTGATACGGACATGAGTCCTTATCAAGTAACCTTGTTCCCTCCAGACATACATGTTTTAGGGAGTTGACTTACTCCTTAACAGATGGTCTCATATCTTTAGCACTAACTTTCAATACAATGTCCATTTATGTTCACAATTATAATTTTTTTATGTAGACTGAACTTGCCATGAACTCATCTTGGCTTTCCAGCCACATAACAAAACTTTGGTTCAGGCTGATCTTATTCTTAAAGGCAATGAGATGAGCATTCATTTTGATTATAATGTCATTAGATAATATTGTATATGTATGAAAATGCTCAACAGAGTGCAAAACGCATTACAATGTTTCGCACTCGCGCGGAAAAATCGCGGGTGTTCCTGTAACGCACCCGCACATTTTCCCGCAACGCCCGTGTGAAAGAGGCCTAAAAGGTACTCATTGGAATTTGAGCCCCTTTGCGCACCTAGGCTGCAAAAAAGTGTCACACATGTGGTATCGCCGTACTCAGGAGAAGTAGGGCAATGTGTTTTGGGGTGTCTTTTTCACACATACCCATCCTGTGTGTGAGAAATATCTCTGTAAATGACAACTTTTTCCATTTTTTTTTATACAAAGTTGTCAATTTACAGAGATATTTCTCTCACCCAGCATGGGTATATGTAAAAATACACCCCAAAACACATTGCCCTACTTCTCCTGAGTACGGCGATACCACATGTGTGACACTTTTTTGCAGCCAAGATGCGCAAAGGGGCACAAATTCCAATGAGTACCTTTTAGGATTTCACAGGGCATTTTTACGCATTTGGAGTCCGTGAGGGGTATGGTGAGTTCATGTAAGATTTTATTTTTGGGCACAAGTTAGTGGAATATGAGACTTTGTAAGAAGAAAAAAAATAAAAAAATCCATTTCCGACTAACTTGTGGCAAAAAAAAACTTTGAACTCGCCATGCCCCTCAAAAGTGATCTTTATAGTTCCACAGTGATTTTACAGTGTTTTTGCAGTGATCAGAAAAAAAAAAATTCTGTCATTGCGGTGGGGCGGACTGAACGCAAGTGTGCGCACAAGATCAGGCCTGATCGGGCGAACACTGCGTTTTTTGTAGAGCCTAAGGTGACCCTAATGTACTGATATAGATCTGATTGCGATCAGTCTTGATCACTTACAGATACTATATAGTACTAGTGCTGATTACCGACAGCGATGACGCTAATCAGTGACTGCAGTGGGCTGGGCGCTAACTACCAAACCAGTAGCTAACTTGCGGTGATATGAGACCCTTAGGCCCCATTCACGCGTCCGCAATTCTGTTCCGCATTTTGCGGAACGGAATTGCGGACCCATTCATTTCTATAGGGACAGACTTTGTCCCGCTCGGATCCGGAATTGCGGATCTGCACTTCCGGGTCCGCACTTCGGTTCCGCAAAAATATAGAACATGTCCTATTCTTGTCTGCAATTGCGGACAAGAAAAGGCATTTTCTATATAGTTCTGGCAATGTGCGGATCCGCAAAATGCGGACGTCTGAATGGAGCCTTACGGGGGGGGGTGATCAATGACGGGGGTGATCAGGGAGTCTATATGGAGTGATCAGGGGTTAATAAGGGGTTAAGTGACGGGGGGGGGGGGGGGGGGTGTAGTGTAGTGTGGTGCTTGGTGCTACTTACAGAGCTGCCTGTCCCCTCTGGTAGTCGATCTAAGCAAAAGGGACCACCAGAGGAGCAGGTAGCAGGTATATCAGACGCTGTTAACAAAACAGCGTCTAATATACCTTTCTGATGCGATTATTTTAACATCTACAGCCTGCCAGCGAATGATCGTCGCTGGCAGGCTGTAGTTTAACTTCTCAGCCGTGCGTCGCTGTGAACACGCGCATGCGCGCGAAATCTCGGGTCTTATGAGATGACGCCAATAGGCGTCATTGAGACCTGAGAGAGCCGCCGCAGTGACTCCTTTCGGCGTTAGTGTGACGGCAGGAGGTTAAAAAGTGGGTTTTGGAAATTTTTGTATTTTTTTTTTTTTTTAGAATTCTAAGGCTACTTTCACACTTGCGTTCGGGGTTCCGCTTGTGAGTTTCGTTTAAAGGCTCTCACAAGCGGCCCCGAACGGATCCGTACAGCCCCAATGCATTCTGAGTGGATGCGGATCCGCTCAGAATGCATCAGTTTTGCACCGTTTGGCCTCCGTTCCGCTCAGCAGGCGGACACCTGAACGCAGCTTGCAGCGTTCCGGGGTCCGCCTGGCCGTGCGGAGCCAAACGGATCCGTCCTGACTTACAATGCAAGTCAATGGGGACGGATCCGTTTGACGTTGACACAATATAGTGCAATTGCAAACAGATCCGTCCCCCATTGACTTTGAGTGTAAAGTTAGGAGTCCCTATTAATATACCATCAGATCGGAGTTTTCTCCAATCCGATGGTATATTTTAACTTAAAGCGTCCCCATCACCATGGGAACGCCTCTATGTTAGAATATACCATCGGATTTGAGTTAGATCGTGAAACTCAAATCCGACAGTATATTCTAACACAGAGGCGTTCCCATAGTGATGGGGACGCTTCCAATTAGAATATACTGAGAACTGTGTAATAACTGCCCCCTGCTGCCTGGCAGCACCTGATCTCTTACAGGGGGCTGTGAACCGCACAATTAACCCCTCAGGTGCCGCACCTGAGGGGTTAATTGTGCGTATTATAGCCCCCTGTAAGAGATCAGGTGCTGCCAGGCAGCAGGGGCCAGACCCCCCTCCCTCCCCAGTTTTAAATTAATTTGTGGCCAGTGCAGCCCCCCCTCCCTCCCCAGTATTATATTCATTGGTGGCCAGTGCGGCCTCCCTCCCTCCCTTCCCAGTATTATATTCATTGGTGGTCAGTGTGCCCCCCCCCCTGCAATTTTAGAAGCATTATACTTACCTGCGATGTCTGTGACCGGCCGGGCGCTCCTCCTACTGGTAAGTAAAAGGTCTGTGCGGCGCATTGCTTATAGCACAGACCTTTCACTTACCAGTAGGAGGAGCGCCCGGCCGGTCACAGACATCGCAGGTAAGTATAATGCTTCTACAATTGCTAAGTAACCATGGCAGCCAGGACTGCAGTAGCGTCTTGGCTGTCATGGTAACCGATCGGAGCCCCAGCGATTTAAACTGGGACTCCGATCGGAACTCTCCGCTGCCACCAATGATGGGGTGATTTTAATTAGGGGGAGGGGGGGCCGCACTGGCCACCAATGAATATAATACGAGGGAGGGAGGGGGGCCGCACTGGCCACCAATCAATATAATACTGGGGAGGAAGGGGGGTGGGGCCGCACTTGCCACCAATGAATATAATTCTGGGGAGGGAGGGGGGCCGCACTGGCTCTAATGAATTTAAAACTGGGGAGGGAGGGGGGTCTGCCCCCTCCTGCCTGGCAGCACCTGATCTCTTACAGGGGGCTATGATACGCATAATTAACCCCTCAGGTGCGGCACCTGAGGGGTTAATTGTGCGGATCACAGCCCCCTGTAAGAGATCGGGTGCTGCCAGGCAGCAGGGGGCAGTCATGTACACATTTCTTTTAGTATATTCTAACTTGAAGCGTCCCCATCACTATGAGTTATGCAGACGGATCCGTGCAGACGGATCATGCATTATAGGAGCGGATCTGTCTGTGCAGACACCAGACGGATCCGCTCCGAACGCAAGTGTGAAAGTAGCCTAAGCCTTCTAATGTCCCCAAAAAATAAAATGACATTTACAAAATGATGCAAACATGAAGTAGACATATGGGGAATGTTAAGTAATAAATATTTTATGAGGTATCACTTTCTGTTTTAAAAGCAGAGAAATTGAAATTTTGACCATTGCGAATTTTTCCAAATTTTTGGTCAATTTGGGATTTTTTCATAAATAAAGGTGAAATATATTGACTCAAATGACTGTCATGAAGTACAATGTGTCACGAGAAAACAATCTCAAAATGGCTTGGATAAATAAAAGCGTTCCAAAGTTATTACCACATAAAGTGACACATGTCAGATTTTCAAAAAATGGCCTGGGCAGGAAGGTGAAAACTGGCCCGGGGTAGAAGGGGTTAAATATGGTTAGTATGGGGTTAAAAATGGTAAAAGCCATACTACCTCTCACTGATCCCCTGCCACTGCTGTTCTGATGCTGCTCTGGCTCTTGCTGTCCTCCACTACCTGGTCCTGGCTCAACATGTCCTAATTGCCAGGAGATACCGTACCTGCTCAGCAAATCACTAGAGTGGATCTTAGGCATCTCCTGACATTTCCTACGAGCCAAGCTTTAAAGGGATTCTGTCACCGGATTTAACCCTATCAAGCTAGCTGACATTAGCGATGTGCTAATGTCAGCTAAACCTAACTAGCCTATTCCTACTTTTATCTATGCCCCCGTTACGCCAGAAATCTAACTTTTATAATATACTAATTAGCCTCTAGAAGAGGAGGGGGGCGTTGTTCCTGCTCCTAGAGGCTCCGTTCTCCCACCTTTGTCGCCTCCCTCCAAGTCCTGATTGACAGGGCCAGGCAGCGCTCTGGAGAAATCTCGCGCCGTTCAGTATTCGGCGCAGGCGCGGTGAGGAAGCTGGCAGCCTGCGAGCGTCTTTCCCTCACCACGCCTGCGCCGAATGCTGAACGTTTCTTATCATAGAAACAGTCATGGCAACGTCCTTTTAAATGGTGAGAGTTATGTCAGTGGCAGGGAAAGGACTCCAATTTTTTTATTCCAGATGAAGACTTGCACACTGGTAGAGTAAAGGGTGGGGTGAGCTCTTCTTATACTAGGTCCAGTTTAAATGATTATTCCCATCTTATAAAGTGCCAGCAAAGTGAGATGTCCTCTCTCTAGAAGATGGGAAATACCCATTTAAAGGGAATCCGTCATCTGTAAAATCAAAATCAGTCTAGGCACAATGCCTTAGCTAATCATTCCCCGATCCGTCGCTTTAATTCCAAGAAAATGCAAATTATGACTTCAGTGCACAGAGGGCAGGTCTGAGCTACTCGGGGCACCTTAGCGCCTCTGCTCTACTTTGCTGGCCAGCCCCCTTCCACTTGATTGAAAGGGCCAGATGAGATGATGATTCAGACGCCTGACCTGTAAAAGTGTCAAGGAGGATGGTGTAGCTCAGGCCTGCCCACGGTGCACTTAAGACATCATTTGCACATGGATTAAACAGCATTTTCTTGGAATTGTGGCACCAGATTGGGGAGAGAGAAGCATAGAAGTAATTAGCTGAGACAGACTAGGTGCAATGCCTGGTAGAGCCGATATAGATTATACAGGCGACAGATTCCCTTTAATCTAAGCATTTGTCACACCAGAATTTCAAATAAAAATGGCTTGTTTCTCTCTACAGGAACTGACGACATAGTAGGTCCAGATGGCATGGAGAAATTTTGTGAAGATATTGGTGTAGAGCCTGAAAATGTAAGGCTTCCTTTTTCCTGTAATTTACATTTATACAAATGAGTGCAAATAAGCTTTTATTGTAGAGGCTATCAAATGGAAACAAGCACCTTCCCTCGTTTTTAGAAATGATGGGCAGGAAAATATGCTCTTTTATAATAATAATAATAATTGAATAATTCTAACCCAATGGGTAAAGGGATGTTGCTTTAATTGGGACAGCTTTGATCAATGTGGCTTTCTAGCTTTCTAGGGCTTGTGGATGTTGTAAGGATGAGGGTTCCCAACCTAGGACTCTTATGTGGTCCACGTTTACACAACAGTATTCTGCAAACACCAGACGTGGAACCTACAGAGTGAGGAAATAGTTCTTCCGGCCGGCCCCGATTCTGCGGCCTAGTAGGCCGCATCTTCCAGAGTGTTTGGGGATGGGAACTGTGCTCTGAGAGCGCAAAACTTCGCGCCCATAGCTTTGCTCCACCCCCAACCTTCTACTTAACCCGTTCCTTGCCTTAGCACTTCTGTTGCTGGGGAAAATAATTATTTATATACGGGTTGATAGCATTGGGGCTGTGTCAATTTAACAACAATTTATTTTAATTAACCCTTGGAGCTTCAGTCCTATTTTGGGCATAGTTCCACCGCTCATCGGTAGGCAGAGGTTTTGTCACCACAGCTGGATACATACGTCCTATAGCACTCTTTCCAAGGCGGTATACTTCCACTACCGCTGGAAACTACACTCCCTGTAGCCATTACTGCCGGATACTGTACATCCTGTAGCATTACCCTCCTTTCATAGGCGGAGTAATTACACTACCAGAGTACGTGCATTTACCACTGGACCCTGTACATCCTGTAGCATTGCCCCTTTCCATAGGCGGATTAATTGCACTACCGCTGGATGCTGTACAGCCTGTAGCATTACCCCCTTCCATAGGCAGAGTAATTGCGCTTCCACTGGATACTGTACAGTCTGTAGCATTTCCCTCCTTTCGTTGGTGTAGTACTTGTACTACCACTGGATACTGCACAGCCTGTAGCATTACCCTCCTTCATAGGCGGAGTACTTGCTCTACCACTGGATACCGTACAGCCTGTAGTATTACCCTTCTTCCATATGCGGAGTAATTCCACTTCCACTGGATACTGTACCGCTTGTAGTATTACCCTCCTTCTTAGGCAGAGTACTTGCACTACCACTGGATGCTGTCCAGCCTATAGCATTACCCTCCTTCCATAGGCGGAGTATTTGCACTTACCACTGGATCCTATTCATACTGTATCATTACTCTTTTCATAGGCAGGGTATTTGCACTTTCTGTTGGATCCTATAAAGCCGGAAGTATTGCCCTCTTTCCATAGTCGGAGTATTTACATCACCACTGGATACTGTACAGTTACCCTCTTTCCATAGGCGGAGTACTAGCACCACCGCTGGATACTGTACAGCCTGTACCATTACCCTCCTTCCATAGGCGGAGTATTGGCACTTCCACTCGATCCTATACTTCTGGTAGCATTGCCCTCCTGCCATAGTGGATGTATTTCCACTTCCACTGGGTACTGTACATTTTGTGGTATTACACTCATTCCATAGAGTAGTAATTGCACTACCACTGGATCCTATACAGACTGTCGCATTACCCTCTCCGCAGGTGGAGTAATTGCACCAATTCTGGATATCAGCATTCCTGTCGGATTTCCCACTTCTATAGGTGGAATAGGGCACCACAGCTGCATACTGTAGATCCTGTACAATTACCCTCCTTCCATTGGCTGAGTAGTTGCACTACCAGTGGATACTGTACCATCATGTCGGGCTCCCCTCTTTCCATAGGCGGAGTAATTCCACTACCCCTGGAAACTTCCACCCTATCCCATTATCCGTCTTTCTTAGATGGAGTAATCGCTTGAACAATGACTATCGCGACTACTCTCACTTCTTCCTTGTTGCATTGCATCCCGTTCCAGGGGTGGTCTATTTACTAGACACTGTTCCGATAATCGCCTTATCCCCCGTCATAGGTGGTCTTTTGGCACTACCACTGGATACCGTGACTACTTTCAAACTATCCCCCCTTCCTCGGGTAGTCATTGTACGGATTGATTTTGAGCGCCTACGTGGCAGCCTCTGTCTTCCCAGGGTGTTGACCCACGACATGCGTTTCCTCGTGGCTTTAGTCCCTATGAGCATTCAAATTTTATTTTATTTTTTTCCTTGGCACGCTCAACGTCCCCACTCCTTCAGTAGGTGAAACGTCTGCACTGGTTGCCAGTTTTCTTCCTTCTCAGGTGAAGTATTGCGCTAGTAACAATTCATGTTGGATACTGCTGTTTGACATCCTTTTCAGGCGGAGTCTCTCCTCTGGAGAGTCCATGGGTGCTGTTATGGCCTCCCCCTATGAGGCAGTCCTTGTGCTGCCCGTTGATTTTTTTGAGCTACTCCTGTTCTGTGGCTACTACTGTGTGAACCCTTCCCAGGGGGGAGTGTTTGCGTTCTTCCTTCAAATGGCGACAGTTACTGCGTTCTGGCTTTCATGACGCATTGTCAGTGGGCGCAGCCATTGCCGGCTCCAGGTTCATGTGGGCCCTTGGGCGATAAAGCCTCAGTGGGCCCCGCCTGTGCTAAGGCCCCTTGCAGACGAGCGTTCCTCCCGCAGCGAGTCCGCATCGCAGCACCTGGCCTGACCTCCCAGCACTGACTGGATTCACATAGCATTATATTGATTTATGATGCTATGTAACCCTTACAGTCCTGGAATGTATTAGATGACACGAACAGCATTATGCCAGTGTTATCCAATACATTCCAGAACTTTAAGGGTTAGATCAATCAATATAATGCTATGTGGCCTCCGGAAGCGCTGGGAGGTCAGGCCAGGTGCTGCGATGTGGACTCGCTGTGGGAGGAACTAAGGGCTCTTTCACATGAGCAGATGCCGTGCGGGTAATCCGCTGCGTGAAAGAGAGCCAAGCCCCGTCCCGGACAGCAGAGACACTGCTCTCTGTGATCTTTTTGCTACAAAATCATGGTGACCACTGTATCTCACTGTGATTTTGTAGTAAAAATGTCAGAGGCACGGAGCATTATCAGTCATGTTAATGCTCCGTGTCTCTGCTGTCCGGAGCGGGGCTTGGCTCTCTTTCACACAGCAGATTACCCACACGGCATCCACTTGTATGAAAGAGCCCTTAGGCCTCATGCACACGGCCGTTGTACATCCATTGCAGTCCCCAATGCACGGGCAACGTCCGTGCAGCGGCCGGGACGGATCCGGACCCATTCAACTTGAATGGGTCTGTTAACAGTCCGCCCCCCCCGCAAAAAAATTGAATAAGTTCTATCTTATTGGGGTGCGGAGGCACGGACAGAAACACCACAGAAGAACTCCATAGTGTTTCCATGAGGTTCCGATCCATGCGTTCGTTCTGCATCTCTGTGATTGCGAACCCATTCAAGTGAATGGTTCCGTATCTGTGATGCGGAGTGCACATGGGCCGGTGCCCGTGTATTGCGTTGCGGACCTGCCGTATGCGGGCCTCAATACAGCCATGGGCAGTGGGCACACAACGGCCGTGTGCATGAGGCCTAAAACATAAACTCCTATAAGAAAATAATAATCAATAATACACTTTTTTGGCAAAAGGGAGGAGGGAGGAGGGAAATCAGTCACTGACTGTTTGCCAAAAGAGAGAGTGTCGTGAGTCAGAGTGACGCAGTGACGATCTGATCAATCAGCAGTGACAGAGCTCAGCATCATGGCAGAATCTGCAAGTAAAAAAAAGTACAAAACGCACTTCACCCCTGACTACACTAAAGTGTACCCTTGTCTAATAGGGGTAAAAAATAATGAAAGTGTAGCTCGCTGCACTGTTTGCAGCAGGGATTTTTTAATTTCCCATGGTGGGTTAAATGACTGTAAGAGACATGTTGAGGTGTGTAACTGTAATTATGTGTGACACTTTACCGTTAACCCTTTAGGCAAAAAAAAAAAAACCTCCCTGAAATGAGTTTTTGCAGGTTGGGATGTCTGTACCTGAATTCTAAATTTAAAACGAGTCCAGCAGCATTCAGCTTGAGCTTCAGCCAGGTTTCCTCTGGGCTCGGCAGTCTGCTTGGCCAGGCTTTCTCTGGGCTCGGCTATGCGTCCTGTCTGAATCTTCTGCAGCTGCGCTGAGACGAGTCCTGCTGCTGGCTGAGGGACGGCTTACACTGTACAGTCTGTGCCTGTGCGCTGTGGAAAATGTACTCTCGCCGTGCGGCGCACAGACGCTCTGCCTGGAGTCAGATCATGTGTGAGAGGGGCCGGGCGCTGCGCAGCATGCACGATCTACTAACTGAAGTATGTAAAAATGTTAAAGGGGCCGCGCCGCGGAAACGAGTGGGCCCCGGCACTTGCCCGTGTATGCCTGGTTCTGACGCTGGCCCTGGGCGCAGCAACGGTGGTTCTTACCACATCCCCTTCTTCCATGTGGAGTATCGACCCTGGCGCTTCGTGCGGTTTATACAAAACATGTCTCCTTCTAGGGTTGGAACCTTCTCGCTAACTGTAGCTGGGCTTGGGTCTACATTACCTTCTCCCACTGTGCTCATGTTCTGGCATCCCTGGGTGCGGTGGATCCACCAGGCATGGGTATGTATGGTGTTCCTGAGGCGGTGGCTGATAGGTACAACTATTCCTTATGGCACTGGTCAAATGCTCATGCCATGCTGCAGGTGATGGTTTTACTTGCTTCTGGTGAGCTTTAGTACGGTTTGCTGTACCTGGTATAACCTGCCGATTTCTGTGATACTGGCTTAGCACCTTGTTCCCTTCACATGTAGTGCATCGCCTCTACCATCTGCTACGCTGACAGCATCAGCGTTACCTCCTTGGGGAGTTTGGGTATGCACTTATCTAGTTTGCATCTGTGAGTTGTCTACATGGCTCCCCTCACCGGGTAGAGTGGTCGTACTGTCCTTGTTGTCACCACTAACACTGGTTCTCTACTGAGCCGTACTCCCCTTCCGAAAGTCGAGTAGTTGCGCTTGCTCCAGTTACAGTTTCTACCTGATTGGCCAGTTTCCAGAGGCATTGGGTTCTCGTATGCCCCCTTTCTGCTGTGAAGTGCTTGTGCTGGTAGTATTGGTTCTCTTACCAGTTTTTTTTTTTTTCTGGGACTTTGTGGCGTTAGACGTCCACACTCCCTTCCTGGCACAGTATTTATATCATCTCTGGGTCCTGTCTGGCCGTTTTGTACATTCCATCTGATAGCCACATTCTCTTCCTCTTTAGGCGGAGTTGTTCCGCAGTGGCGGTCGATAGTGTCTGATGGGTTTACACATCATTCATGTTTTCAGACATCGCCGTCGCTTCTACCTGTCTCCTTGGCCTAGGTGTTTTTTTTTCTTTAGCTTTTGGTTAGGTCTGCCAGTTCAGGCAGCCTTCCATAGGTATCAGACGGCTTCTCTCCTCTCTTGTGTAGCTTACGGTTCTCCTCTACATGCCTCTGCTTACCACATTGTCCTTCTCCTTTAGGAATATTCTTATGAGGCAAACCCCTTAGCCGTACGTCTAATGGGAACGTTTTTTTGTTCCCAGAGGACACTCTTTTTTTTCCTACCAGGTTACTCCCCACTTTTTTGTGGGTTTTGGGTCGGTTCCACTGCCCGGTTCCCCATCCAGGTTCTCTAGCTCTGACTTGTTCGTCATGGTCCTGCTGGAGTGTTCTTCTCTTCTGGCAGCCTGGTATGGTGTTGGGGGTTGTTTCCTTCTGGCACCCCTACTTTTTCCCCCATGGGGGGGGGCAAGATTTGTCACATCTGCAGTTCTCTGGCTCTTGGTATCCAGACACCATTTTCAGTTTGTTTTCTTCTCATGCCATGTTGTAACTGTTGATCTCTCTAGGGTGTTTTTTTTTGTGGGGTGCTGATCCTTGGGTGTCACTTCCTTAGAAGTCTCCTGGGCCCAGGCTCTGTTTTCTCTCTCCGGTATATGCTGCAGTCGCTCTGTTTGTTCTGGCGACTAACTTGTTTTCATTCTTGTCCATCTGTGTACTCTCCACTTCTTCCGAAGTCTCCTAGGCTGTGGCTTCTGTCCCCTGTGCTGTTCTTTCTTCTGCCCAGCCGGGGCCTCTGTGTATTCAGCCGCTCTCTGGCTGGCCTTCCAGCGATTGGCTCTTCCTGCCCCTTTTTTCAGGGTTCCTGGTGTGTCTTCCCCCCCCCCCCCCCCCCCCCTTTTTCTGTGTGGGGCCTTATGATTGGCCTTGGATTCGTTCTGTTCTTGTTCCTTCCCCATGGTACTGCTCTTTTACGTCCCATGTTCTTCTGTGTCCCCCAATGATACGAGCGAGAAAATAGGATTTTTTGTGCTTACCTGTAAAATACTTTTCTCGCTGAGTTCATTGCGGGACACGGCTCCCACCTTGTAAGTGCATTCCCGGCTCTCCTTGATGGGTCCCTCCGGTTCTTGATACTGACCCATCTTTGCCTTTCTTCCTTTGTCTTATTCTGTTGGCTTCTCCTGGCTGCTCCTACTGTTTTCGTACAGACTGATGAGCTCAGTGTCTGCAGGAGGGGTATAGCTGAGGCAAGGAGCTAACACTTTTTTTGCGTAGTGTCACTACCTATGGCAGCAGCAGCTATACCCATGGTCTTCTGTGTCCCCCAATGAACTCGGCGAGAAAAGGATTTTACAGGTAAGCACAAAAAAATCCTATTTTACAAGCAAGGCAAAAAAAATAAAAAAAATCTGTTGTCTATAGGAAAAAAGTGCTACACCCAGATCATGCTGTGGTTTTAAAAAAAAAAAAAAAACTGACCGAAAAAATGCACCTGAAGTAGTCTATAAGTAGACTTCCTTATAACAGCTGGAGCTGTCCCCCCCTCAGAAAAAAATATGCACTAAAATTTCCTCAAACCCAAATGGCCCTATGTATGACACTAACCAGTATGGCTATTAAAATGATTCCACCTCCATAGCTGTGTTCTGCGGGAATGTTATTTTTCTAGTTGGGTATATATTTTTTTGGCTTACATTTATCAATACATTGGTGCAAAAGAAAATTGACTTAGTTGCCCATAGCAACCAATCAGATTGATCCTTTCATTTTCCAAAGGAGCTCTGAAAAATGTAAGGTGGAATCTGGTTGCTCTGGGCAACTAAATCCATTTTGCCTTGCACCAGTTTTGATAAATAGCCCTCATTGAGTGTGTTCATGCTTATGATGAATTGGTTCCTTGTATGTTTATGGATCTTCTATTCTATGGGCAGCCAGTGACTTCGATCTTTTACTCTCCCACAGGTAGTAATGCTTGTTCTAGCTTGGAAACTGGACGCACAGAATATGGGCTACTTTACATTACAAGAATGGTTAAAAGGAATGACTTCCCTACAGTAGGTGCATGTTTCTTCATGTCAGATTTCTCTGCCACTCTGCATTTACTGAGCACCATGGCCGTGCTACTTGTACATAGCTTTTAGGATTTTTAAGAACGTTATAAAGCCTTTAAAATGAGGAGCATGTTTGCTCCACTATCCCCCAGCGCCATCGGCTCCACTGCGGCCCCAGCGCCATCGGCTCCACTGCGGCCCCAGCGCCATCGGCTCCACTGCGGCCCCTGCCACCAGTGATTATAATATTGGGGGGCTTGGGTGCACTGTGCTACCAATGATTATAATTTATAATACTGGGGTATGTGGGGGTGCACTGCGCCACCAATGAATGTAATTAACCCCATAATACAAATAGACTGTGGGTGCCGGCCATATCGCACAGCCGGCATTCGGCCTCAATGACGGGGATCCCACTGAACCGTGCCAATTAACCCCTCAGGTGCCGCATTTGAGGGCTAAATTGCCTCGGTTCGCGGGATCACCGCGTCCTGTCATTGAGACCAGGTGCCGGGTATGTGATACGGCCGGCACCCGCAGTCTATATTTGTATTGAGGGTAATTCTCATTGGTGGCGCAGCAGCCACAGACCCTCCCCTCCTCCTCACTATTACCTTCTCATTGGTGGCGCAGCGGCAGCCGGATCACAGTGGGGAGGGACTCTTTCCTTCTCCACTGTGCTGACTGTAATGTGCACCGGATGTTTTAGAGGCATTCAGCACTGTGATGTTTGTCTGCCCCTATGATGTCACTAAAATACTGCGGTAATTAAGAAATAGCGATATCGCCATATGGCCGTTTCTTAATACCGCGGTATATCGTTAATACCGGTTTATTGCCCAACCCTAAGCGCGGTGCCGACGGGAGGCCACGGAGCGGTGAGTGAAAGGCTTCACTCACGTTCCGTGGTCACGTGATTTAAACGAATCCTCGATGCAGGGAAACTGCATCGATTACATTGATGAATTGTTGCAGCCCTAATTTCAAGGTAGCATGTGCCCTATCATCTTCTGTGATATTTTTCTCTTAGGATGTCAAATGTTAAAGGGGTTATCCAAACCTGAAAAACCAACCCACCCACATTGCCCGGCCCCCTCATACAGAGAATACTTGGCTGGTCCCTGACTCCTGTGTCCTTCTGGATTCCTCCATTTTTGTCGCTGCATCTCCCCAGGGTGCAGATCACAACATCTGTGTCGGGGTCCAGCTAAGTATTCTGTGGGTGGGTTTTCCAGGTTTGGATAGCCCATTTAAATGCTATAAAGAATCATTGCATGCAAAATTTGAGAGATTACTTGTAGTGGCCTAGTGGATATTTCATAGATGTGCTTATTAATATGGAGGCAGTTTTATTTTAATTTTTTTTTTTCTTTTTTATTGCAATAGTAGTAAGCCTCTTAAAGCTATTTGTAGCAGCAGGACCTAGTAGTAGTGATGTGGTTAAAGGGGTTGACCATGCAATTTACCATATTGACTAATATGTGGGAAAGAGGATGCATCCAACTTACTAATATACCTTCATCAGCAGTTCTGTGGGGTTTATTCTCCCCCACCCAGTTATCCAAGTGTTCTTCTCTGACAGTGCTGCCAATTAATGCCTAGTTCACACTTCAGTGTTTGGTCAGTGATTGTGAGCCAAAACCAGGAGTGGAGGCTACAAAGAGATGATCTGCACCTGTTCTGTGTTTCTGACCCACTCCTGGTTTTGGCTCACAATCTCTGATGGTAATAACTGACCAGAACACTGACGTATGAACTAGGCCTAGGTTAATAAGATGGCTGCAGCAGCAGGGTCACTAGACATGACCCATATGTCAGTAATCATAAGCAACTTCCATAGGAACACAGTTTCCTAGATGCTATGTAGTATGCACTGATGTACAGGTCCCAGACACAAGTAGATGTACAGATGAAAACATACTACAAAGCATCCCAAAAACAAGCATGTTAACAGCATTTCTTGAGATTACTGATGAACGGATCATGATCCTCCAGCTGCAGCCATTCTATGGACGTGTAGTGTGCTGTTAGGCCCCTTTCAGACGAGTGAGTGTCACGCTCCGGACTCGCAGCGTGAGTATGCAACAGTACCCGTCCGGCCCTTCCAGCACTGATGCGTGGGACTTGCTTGTGTGAAGGGGGCCTTAGTGTGAATAAACCGCGCATAACTCCTGATGAACATATATTAGTAGGTTGGCTGTATCTTCTTTGTCTACACATTACTCAATATATTATATCAATATATTATATAGATTGGCCAAACCCATTTAACTGCATCACACTTATACAATATAAAACTATGAGAGCTTAGTATGTTTTTTTTTTTGGGCCAAAAAGGCCATAAAAATGACTGTCTGTTTTTAACAGAATGTTTATTTGTTTATTTTTTTTCAAAATATTTATTTTGTTTTTTTTCTGCTGTTTTTCAGGCATTTTTTTGCTCCTTGTAGCTCCACTTTATAGCAAAGTGTAATGGCACTTCCTTTGTAGAGCAGTATGGGGGGAAATGAAATACATTGGTTTAAAAAAACACACCACACACTGGCACTTCGGTTAAAAAAAAACAACCTATTTATGCTGTTTCCCATACATTTCCATTAACATCTGTAGTTCAAAAACCCCAAAGAAAAAAACCTGTGTGTGACACCGGCCTTACAGTGTAACTGCTCATGACACTGGTTTCTGAACAGACAGCTCAGATTGTGCTTTCTCTTTCAGATGTGACGCCACTGAGAAACTTAGGAATACTTTGGATTACTTGAGATCTTTATTAAATGAGCCAGCCAATTTTAAACTTATTTATAGATATGCTTTTGATTTTGCACGGGTAAGTAAAATTTTTATTAGACCGTTCATATCAGAGAGGCCTGTGTAGAAGTGCAATATATTGTAGAATTTCACAAGAACAGAATCAGTTAAGAGAATATGTGATAAAAAAGTACTTTACATACTTTTCTATGACTCCAATGGACCTGGATATATTTTAACAGTGTAGATATAATTGGCACCCTTTTAATATTTTGGACATACAATAGAAGTCCAGGTGTTAGGACACTGCCAATGTCCGAGATGGGTAGATTGTTAATGTTCACTCTCGTTAAAGGGGTTTTCCTGGAGTAAAATATTGATTGCTTAGTCTCGGAATAGGTCACAAGTACCTGAGTGGTGGGGGGGGGGAGTCCTGACATCCAGCACCCCCACCAATCAGCTGTTTGAGGAGGCCACTGCAATCACCACCTTCTTCGTTGTTTTGCCGACCAGGCCCATTTATTTGAATAGGACTGAGCTGCGCCTAGGCCGTGTGACCGATGAACATGATGTCACTGGCCTAGAAAGAGGCCATGGCACACACTGGAGAGCTGCAGCCTCTTCAAACATCTGCCTAGAGTAGGACCTTCCACCGGAGGTTTGGCCATCAATACTAAACTCCTGGAAAACCCCTTTTAAAGGGAACTCATCAACTTTATGCTGACTTCACTGAGGGCAGTATAAATTAGTGACAGAAATGCTGATCTCAGCGGTGTGTCACTCATGAGCTAGAAGTAAGTGGTTGATGAGAACCAGCATCATAATCATTGCAGCCCAGGCCTTGAAAAGAGTCAAATCTACCTGAGAAGAGTCCTGGTTATTCCTAATCTCCTGCTCTCCTCACCCATCTGCTGATGGTTGGCAGTTCTCTTCTAGAGAGAAAGGAGAAAACTCGGAAGAAGCCCGTCAGTCATCAGCAGGTGAGCAGGAATGTATGAATAACCAGGACTCTTCTCAGGTGGCCGGGACTCTTTTCCAGGACCAGTCTGCAATGATTGTGATGTTGGTTCTCGGCAACCACTTACTCTTAACTTATAAATGACAGACCTCTGAAATCAACTCGCCTGTCTCTACTTTAGGGCTCATGCACACGACCGTATGCCCTCCGAGACATACAGTTTGTGAGCTGGCCATATGTCCCTGAGTGGCATACATCGTGCGCACGGGAGTACACAGCATCATAGATTACTATAATACTGTGCGCTTCAGGCCACCCGCAGGGCTATTGTCCTGCACTCGTATGATTTCATGAGTGCAGGACAATAGTCCCGCGGGCGGCCCGATGCGCACAGCATCATAGTAACCTAAGATGCTGTGCGCTCCCGTATGCACGATGTATGCCGCTCTGGGACATATGGCCAGCTCACGGACCGTATGTCATGGAGGGCATACTGTTGTGTGCATGAGCCCTTATTCTGCTGTTAGTATGAGCTGCATAAAGCTGATGATCGGTTCTCTCTAAGGCCTTATGCACACGGCCGTAGTTCTTGTCTGTATCCGAGCTGCATTTTTTGTGGCTCTGATGCAGACCCATTCACTGCAATGGGGCCTCAAAAGATGCGGACAGCATTCCGTGTGCTGTCCGCATCCGTTGCTCCGTTCCGTGGCCCTGCAAAAAAAATAAAAAATATAACCTGTTCTATTCTTGTCCGTTTTGCGGACAAGAATAGGCATTTCTACCATGGGCCTTCCGTTCCGCAATTTGCGGAAGGCACACGGGTGGCTTCCGTTTTTTGTTGATACACTGTTTGCGGACCACAAAAGAACGGAACAGTCGTGTACATGAGGCCTAATACATTTTTGTTCAGGCTGTTGGCCCAATCTCCATATAGATGGAACTCCTTAGGAGAACTCGTTTGCCTTTTTGTGGGTGGGCTGACCAAACACCTGTATCTCCCAGGATGCATGCAATTGCAATCTTGTTAACCCCTGCATAGAAGACAGTCTCTCACATGTAGCCCCAGAGATACATATGGTATGTAATGCGCCACAATTTCTTTCTAACCTGTCAAGAGATATAGCTATATATAAATTTAGAAGTAGGGATGCATGAATGAAAGTTGTCTGTGGTGCCTCACTATAAGATCAGTATGACAGCAGGGAGAGGAGGAAGAATACAGGGAAGCTGACCTCCGCCGAACATATACCACTTCGAACAGCAGAAACCCAGAGCGGATGAATGCGATCAGCCCTATAGCTGATCGCATACAGTTAACCCCTCAGATGCTGTTGTCAAATGTGACCCCAGCATCTGAGCTGTGCGGATGCGGGAGCTAATGCTGGAATACACCGATATAACCAATACAGGTCAGTAGGTGGCAGCACTGTATTATATAGTAAATAAATAAAATGGTATCATTGAAAAGTACAGATGACCCTGCAAAAAATTTGCCCTCACACAGCTCTGTACACATAACTACAAAACAGGAGTCAGAATATGGCGATGAAAAGGAAAAAATAGATTTTTTTTTCAAAGGTTATATATTTTTTCAGTATTAAAATGCAAGGAAAACCATGCAAGTGTGGTATCGTTGTAATTGTACTGACCTGGAGAATGAAGGTAACGGGTCAATTTTGCCGCACAGAGAACGTCATAAAAATAAATAAACCCATAACATTGAATTTCTTTTTTTTCCCCTAATTTCACCCCATTTGGAATTTTTTTTCCAGCTCATCACTACGTCATATGCAATATTAAATGGTGCCATTAGATAGTACAACTTGTCCTGCAAAAAATAAGCCCTCATAGGGCTATGTGAACGGAAAAAAATATATATATATATATATATAATAATTTATGGCTCTTGGAAAAACGGAAAAGGTTTTAACATACACAGGAGTTATTCTAATATGTTCAGTCTGTGTAATATGATAACTGCCCATTATTGGTACCCTTTATTTACTAGAAAGTCACTTCTGGTGAAAATGATGCCCGTGCTTTATTAGGGGCTGCTGCTGTTACATGTCCAGGTGTGTTAGAGGATTGGAAGTTTAATTTTGGACTTGAGGTCGTGTCTTTATCTCTGATATTTTTTTTCTTTCTATGTCATTGTCTAGGAGAAAGATCAGCGAAGCCTAGATATGAATACGGCAAAATGTATGTTAGGACTTTTATTAGGAAAAACGTGGCCTCTGTTTCCAGTGTTCAATCAGTTTCTAGAGGTAGGATGTCGTGTCTACTCTCACTTACAAAATCTTGTAAAGATTTCCACAAAAATGTGTGTGCTTAATGGGTCGTGTATTCTACTTCCACAAATTGTGAACTTATTTGGGTTCTAGAGTCCACACTTCCTTTCCTCAGGATCAGCTCTTACATTTCACTGTAAACACAGTTTAAATTTTTTTATTTTTTTGTCTCTTTATGCCAAAGCCTATATGCAATGATAAGTAAAGCAGTGGAAAGTAAAAAAAAAAATAATAATTGCATTTAACTTATTTTTGGCTAAAAACCATATTTTCAATTGGCCTTTATTAAAAATATTGAGCTGTTCAGTCACAAAGGGTTAACTGTTTTTCTAACTGGGTGACTGGTATTTTCACTTGGTCATCTAATAACCCTTCTTTCTAAACTACTGAGAGTGATAAACACTTATTTAAAGGGCTTCTGTCACCCCACTAAAGTGTTTTTTTTTTTTTTGGGCTAGTTAAATTAGTTATATAGCGATATATGACAATATAATTGTGTTACTTACTTTGATCCAGCAGTTTCTGCAAAAAACAAAGTTTTATCATATGTAAATTCGGTCTCTACCAGCAAATAGGGCGGCTACTTGCTGGTAGCTGCTGCAGAAATCCGCCCCCTCCTCTTGTTGATTGACAGGGCCAGCCGGGATCTCCTCCTCCGGCCAGCCCTGTCGGCATTTCAAAAATCGCGCGCCTGTGTTCATTCGGCGCAGGCGCTCTGAGATGAGGAGGCTCGTCTCCTCAGCACTCCCTCAGTGCGCCTGCGCCGATGACGTCTTCTATTTCGGTGATGTCATCGGCGCAGGCGCACTGAGGGAGTGCTGAGGAGACGAGCCTCCTCATCTCAGAGCGCCTGCGCCGAATGAACACAGGCGCGCGATTTTTGAAATGCCGACAGGGCTGGCCGGAGGAGGAGATCCCGGCTGGCCCTGTCAATCAAAACGACGAGGGGGTGGTTTTCTGCAGCAGCTACCAGCAAGTAGCCGCCCTACTTGCTGGTAGAGACCGAATTTACATATGATAAAACTTCGTTTTTTGCAGAAACTGCTGGATCAAAGTAAGTAACACAATTATATTGTCATATATCGCAATATAACTAATTTAACTAGCCCAAAAAAAAAAAAACACTTTAGTGGGGTGACAGAAGCCCTTTAAGCCACATTATCAGTAAGATAAGGATTGAGCTTTAATGAGTGTTTATCTGCTCCTCAGATGACAGAAGGGACGAAAAACCCACAGGCAGATAGTAGAGCATGTCACCACTGTACAGAAAAATGGATTCCATATTGTTAATAAAGACCAGTTTAAAAAAAAAAATTTTTGCTCAAAATAAGTATAATGCAATAATAAAAAAAAATTGCCCCAAAAGGTGTACATAGCCTTTAAGCACAAAACGAATCAACTAGTCACCCAGCTGCAGCAGTAAAGTCACGTCCACAGCACATGACTGCTGCAGCCAATCACTGGCCTCTATGGTTCACCAACAAGGCCAGTGATTGGCTGCAGCGGTCACGTGGTGTTGAAGTGACGTCACCGATGCAGCTGGGTAAATAGAGCTTGGCAGGGAGAACTGGAGTGATGGTGGGGATTTGTCAGGTAAGTAATTGCCTGCTCCTTATGGGTATCCCCTTAAAAGAACTTCATTTGCATAGGATATGCCCCCATTGTTTGATAGGTACAGGTCCTATCATTATCTCCTAAACTGAGCCCTGCAAAGTGGTGGCTGGAGGATTCCGGTCCGGCCACCACCAAACGCTCTCACCATAGAAGTGAATGGGAGTGTACCCCACATGACCAACCGCCGCTCCCATTCACTTCTATGCCAAGCCAGTGCTCGGCTATTTTCTGAGGCCCATAGAAATGAATGGAGGTTGGCTGTGCACCTATCAGATAATGAGGGCATAGCCTAGTGATATGCTCCCATTGTCTGAGATGAGACTATAGATTTCAATTTAAAGAGTAGCTGTTGTTGCTGGATTCAAATCTACATTGCGCAGTTCGGCTGTATAATGTCCTCCATTACTGCTGCTGCTTATGCATTTGTACTGCAAAAAGATATGGAGCAGGATTTCCTGTCTCCCCCCCCCCCCATGTATAATCTGTGAAAGACATCATAACAGCTAGCCTCCACCAACCAGCTCAGAAAACTAGGAATTGGAGATGGAGTCTGCAGAGACGTAAACTGCTAAACAATATAGATACAGTTCATATAGTGGCCAAAAATAATTACTTTTCACATATGCACACAACAGCTTGATCTGAAAAATCACCTAAGACAGGTACACTTTAAACTTATCACTGTCAAACACAAAGCTCTCCATAGATCTGCACCCTTATCTCTCTCTACCACCCTACCTATTTTAAAAGGGTTCTCCAGGAATTAAGAAAATGAAAATACTTAAATATTACTTTATAATAAATATATTCCCAAATACCTTTCATTATTTTTAATGGCTTATGTTGTCTACGGAGCAAAATGGCCGCCGTCCTGTTAGTACACACAGAACCTGTGCTAATCACACAGCAGGACAAGTTACTTCACAACACTGAGCTAAAGAGCTGCCCCATCTCTGCTTTACCTGTCAGGGATTATGACCCTGAATACAGATAAGATCTTCAGCTGAATCTCTGTAGGAATGGAGTTCATGAGGAGACCTGAAGTACAGAGAGGATGGACAGGACAGACTGTGGTAATGTGTGGCTGTGGTAATGGAGACTGCATATAATAGGTGCTGCTCATTATTCTCCCCACCCCCCCCCCTGTACTTTGTCTCCTCATGAACTCCATTCTTGCAGAGATTAAGCTGAAGATCTTATCAGCTGTATTCAGGATCATCCCTGATAAGCAGAGCAGAGCGTAGGATGTGGTAGCTCTTTACCTCAGTGTTGTGAAGTAACTTGTCCTTCTGTGTGATTTAGGACAGGTTTTGTGTGTACTAGTAGGACGGCGGCCGTTTTATTTCTCCTAATGATTGCTCCCTAGAAAAAATAAGCCATTATAAATAATGAAGGGTATTTCTGAATATATTTATTATAAATTTAATATTTAAGTATTTTCATTTTCTTAATTCCCAGAGAACCCCTTTTAAGTTCTGCCGGCAATCTAAAACTTAAAGCGGTTGTCTGCTTTTGTAATATTGATGACTTATCCTCAGGATAGGGCATCAATATTAGATCGCTGGGAGGCAATTACAACTCCGCAGTCCCCATTAACTTCAATGGGGCAGCTCCATCCTATTCACTTGAATAAGAAGGAGCCATCCCATTGAAGTGGGTGAGACGGAGGAGCTGTAATTACTGCTCACCACTGCAGTGTCGACGGCGATGAGGTAAACGGAGAAGACAACACAGTGATTGTATAAGTGCTGCATTCTCTTCAAACAGCTGATGATGTTGATACATCATCAGTATTACAAAAGCGGACCACCCCTTTAACAAACTCATCTCCAAGAATTTACTTGTGCTGCACCAGTTCTCTTCAAAAATTTTATCCAGAACAATGCGATTAATTCCCAATATCTGCAGTTCTAAGCGTGCACCTCATTAGGAAGGCCTCTGACATCTCAAAAACTGACTCGTATATATCACATTATTCCTCAGAACCTCATCCTTTTTTTTGGCACCATAACATGGAGTTTGTATGTTCTCCCCGTGTTTGCGTGGGTTTCCTCCAGGTTCTCCGGTTTCTTCCCACACTCCAAAGACATACTGATAGGGAACTTAGATTGTGAGCCCCATCGGGGACAGCTTGTTGCTAATGTCTGTAAAGCGCTGCGGAATATAGTAGCGCTATACACTCACCTAAAGAATTATTAGGAACACCTGTTCTATTTCTCATTAATGCAATTATCTAGTCAACCAATCACATGGCAGTTGCTTCAATGCATTTAGGGGGGTGGTCCTGGTCAAGACAATCTCCTGAACTCCAAACTGAATGTCAGAATGGGAAAGAAAGGTGATTTAAGCAATTTTGAGCGTGGCATGGTTGTTGGTGCCAGACGGGCCGGTCTGAGTATTTCACAATCTGCTCAGTTACTGGGATTTTCACGCACAACCATTTCTAGGGTTTACAAAGAATGGTGTGAAAAGGGAAAAACATCCAGTATGCGGCCGTCCTGTGGGCAAAAATGCCTTGTGGATGCTAGAGGTCAGAGGAGAATGGGCCGACTGATTCAAGCTGATAGAAGAGCAACGTTGACTGAAATAACCACTCGTTACAACCGAGGTATGCAGCAAAGCATTTGTGAAGCCACAACACGCACAACCTTGAGGCGGATGGGCTACAACAGCAGAAGACCCCACCGGGTACCACTCATCTCCACTACAAATAGGAAAAAGCAGCTACAATTTGCACGAGCTCACCAAAATTGGACTGTTGAAGACTGGAAAAATGTTGCCTGGTCTGATGAGTCTCGATTTCTGTTGAGACATTCAAATGGTAGAGTCCGAATTTGGCGTAAACAGAATGAGAACATGTATCCATCATGCCTTGTTACCACTGTGCAGGCTGGTGGTGGTGGTGTAATGGTGTGGGGGATGTTTTCTGGGCACACTTTAGGCCCCTTAGTGCCAATTGGGCATCGTTTAAATGCCACGGGCTACCTGAGCATTGTTTCTGACCATGTCCATCCCTTCATGACCACCATGTACCCATCCTCTGATGGCTACTTCCAGCAGGATAATGCACCATGTCACAAAACTCGAATCATTTCAAATTGGTTTCTTTAACATGACAATGAGTTCACTGTACTAAAATGGCCCCCACAGTCACCAGATCTCAACCCAATAGAGCATCTTTGGGATGTGGTGGAACGGGAGCTTCGTGCCCTGGATGTGCATCCCTCAAATCTCCATCAACTGCAAGATGCTATCCTATCAATATGGGCCAACATTTCTAAAGAATGCTATCAGCACCTTGTTGAATCAATGCCACGTAGAATTAAGGCAGTTCTGAAGGCAAAAGTGGGTCCAACACCGTATTAGTTACGTGTTCCTAATAATTCTTTAGGTGAGTGTATAAGTGCATGAAACAAATAAATAACGTGCTTGATTTCTGTGAACCCCTATTTCCTTAATAGACTGTAAGCTCATGTGACCTGGGCCCTCGCTCTTCTTTCAGTTGTTGATTAGTTTTTTTTACTCTGTGTTGTCTACAGTAAGAGGATGCACGTACAAGTACACGTGCTGCGGAATAAGTTGACGCTATAGAAATAAAGGTTTTTCTGCAAACCGCTCTCAACATCTCCGCTGTCTGAATTGGGCCTTGCAGTTTGGGGTAACTGCAGTCATATTGGCAGTTTCAGTTTTTCAATGCAGTTAAAGTTCAAGAATTCAAACTTCATAGACTCCAGAACATAAAGACATAAGCAGCAGACCTCCTCCATGTAGCTGTAAATACCGTCACTGGTTTATGGGCTTGTGAAAGGCGAGCAGTGAGGGAATGAATGGTCACTTTGTTTTATAATGACACGGCTGCTGCATCTGTATCCTACATTCATACACTGTCTATTGGCCTAAGATTTCAGGACATCTTTGCAAAGCGCTGTGCCCAGCTCGGTCTCTGGAAGGCTGACACTTCATACAAATGGTAGCAGTACTCCTGTAGATAACCAAAATCATTGCTCGTGACCTGTGTCTTTTGAAAGCCAATGTTCTGCAGTACAAAGCCAAAAAACTATATAGGTTGTCACCATTTTAAATGCTTCCAGCAGTGGACAGTAGAATGTGATTATATTACGCAGGACACGAGATGGGAAATGGGTGGTTAGAAATTTCAGCTCTTCTCTATTAAAATGCAGTAAATCTGTAACGCCATAAGAAAAGCATTTATATTCACTCCTGTAATAACTGATAATACCGATAACGAAGCCTGTATTTTGGAGCTACCGCTTCCAAATTTCAATGGACCTAACCGTTACACGTGTCGCCAGCACTAGATGGTATTCTCTGTGCATTTTGCTCCTTGTAGTTCATAGTACCCTTACAGGCCATTGGCTAAATGATTAATGTTTATTTGCAGCAATCAAAATACAAAGTAATTAACAAGGACCAATGGTGCAATGTTCTAGAGTTCAGCCGCACAATTAACCTCGACCTCAGCAATTATGACGAGGATGGGGCTTGTAAGTACTTGCATACCTTACCATTGTGATAAGTCGTAGTTGTGGTAGTACCTCCGTAAGTTCACCTATATATCAATTACGCAAAATGTATCTTTTTAAAGTGATGGCAAGAATAGGGCTCCCCTGTGTGAATGGAGCAGTAGCATGCATGCAGGACCACTGCTCTGTTCAGTCTCTGGGACTACCAAGAACAGCGCTCGGCTCAGTCGGTCACATTGAAGCTAATGGAGAGGTGGTCACACATGTCCGCTCCTGCTCCAGTTACACAGAGGACTTGGGGGGTATCCATTCTCATGATTAATAGATGATCAATGCTGATTGTCCTTACGCCCATTTTTTGGGGGAAGGGGGTTGTTGATTAGGTTCAGATTTCTGCAAGACATCACTTTTTAGAAGATGCCCTTCCACACGGGAAGTTTGGTTGGCTATATGGTTGATTTTATGATGTGAGGTGGAAAGAGATCTGCTCAGTTGCGAGCTTCAGTCAGATAGTCCACTATTCAACTTGTTGCCTGCTGGAAAGGATGGGGCGCTGGTTAACATTTTTGGATGTATATGCTTTAATCTACTGTTCTTTTCTCCCTAGGGCCAGTATTGTTGGATGAGTTTGTGGAGTGGTATAAAGAAAAGCAGACGGCATAACAGATCCACTATGCATTGCAGCAGAAGAGTCATTGTCAACACACTTGCGTCAACCATTAGCCATAAATTGCTGTTTGTATGAAATGCATGTTGCTTATTTGCACAGTATATCCCTCCTGCCGGGTCCCCCCCCCCCGTTGTGTTAGCTGTTCAACAGGCCTGGCTTTATGTGTAGCACTGTTCTCTTTACAGGCTGCTTTGCATTTCGTATTTACACTACAGATTGGTGAAATATGCCAACGTCCTCACTGTGATTCTGTGTATATTGCTGTTAATTTCTTTTCTTCTTTTTTTTGTATATGCCTGTACATAAATGCTTATCTTAAACATTTTTGGTTGCTCACATGCGTTCTCCCATCTTGGTTACAGTTTTAGTTCCTTTAGTTTCCTTTAATGAACAAAATTGTTAAAACAAATGGTAGTTTAGTTGTAAGGGATACCTGCTCAGCCTTTTCAGTTAGAAACCACTTCCACCAATAATTCACGGTATGTAGAAGTCCTTGAATTTTTTTTTCCATGTTGTTTTAAGCAAATATACCTATACGTGTTTTAAACCTATAGAACTGTAAAGAAGTGGCTGAACGGAATAAGCAGGCTGGATGTTGCACAGCTACATGAGGCAGGGAATGTCCCGCTGCTTAATTGGCCACATTTTGTGAGAAAGCGGTGTGACGGCGCCTGTAGGGCAAGTCCACATGGAGCTTTTGCTGGGCGGCTGATACACAACTACATTGTGGCCTAAAACGGTCTGACGGGCATTTTTGCAACTAAAACTGTTAACCACAAAATTGTGCGGCCATTAAAAAGTGTACAATTTGCAGTAAAACTGCAGTTGTTGTGTACATTGCAGCTGCTATGTGTGGTCTTATTCTTGTAGACGCCATATTGTCGCTGAGCTCTGACAGTATGTCTCATAAGGAGGGTCACTTTTTGAGTCTTACTTTTGAAACCCCTGGGGAGCAAAATTATTGCTAAGAAAAGATGCAGTTGGCCATACATGTCCACTGCAGAAGGAATGTAGTGGTGCGTGCTGGCCGTTCACGTGGTTGACTATATAATACTATAAACAGGCTGGGTTCGCCTAATTTGCTCTGGCTCGTAGGAAAATGACCCCCCCTCCATGATGTCCATATGCCTTTGTTTCCATTTTGTAAGACTAGATGATTTAAAGAATCTTTTACAGCTTGACAGGTGGGAATAAATTAAAGATTTATATTTCCTTGTACTTGATTTTTAGCAGAAATGCTCTGCAAGTCACTGAAGCTTGTGTTCAAACTTAATAGATTTTTGCGCAGTGTACTTGTAGAACATAGTAACACAATCTGTAGACCTTTTGGACAGGGTTGTATCAAAAGTTCTCATGTTGCTTACATATAGTTAAAGAGGTTGGACCTAGAGTTAAACATATCACCTGATCGGTGGGGGTCTGGTATCTGTACTGAGATAAGGACAAGGCTACTTTGTGCCCCCCTATGTGACAGGAGCAGCAGATGAGCATGTGTGCTTCCACTTCATTCAACTGGAGATAGCTGAATACTGTACTTGTCCCATAGAGGTAAATGGAGCAGCAGTCGCACCTATCATGTGTATAGGTGATACCGTACATTTAAATCTTGAACCCTTTAAGGCATCCATTTTATGAGCCGTGAAATCGATGTAGCCAGCCAAACATGTAAAAACAAAAAGTTGCCAGACTAAATGAATATGTAGTTGCAGTTTGAGTATCGACTGATAACACATTTCACTTATAACTAATGGAAGATTAGTTGAGGAATATGAAGCATGGCCAGCCCTCATTTTGAGAAAGAACAACCAGAGGAACCCAACATAAATCTAATATCTAGAGTTAGACAAATTATGATTTCATATTTGAAGGGGTTGTGCAGTGGTTTAATATTGATGACATATCCTCATGAATATATAGGTCATTAATATTAGATTGGCGGGGGTCCAACTCCCAGGAACCCTCAAAATCAGGTGTTTGAAGAGGTAGCATTACTCGCAGGAGTGTTGCTTTGAGATTACATGCGTGTCGTCTCCTTTGTAGATACGGCCCGAGCAGATGTAATTACAGTGCGTGAGCGCTGCAAAGGAGACCACGCACAGGTAATTTTGAAGCTCCACTACCTCTTCAAACAGCTGATCAATGGGGTGCTGGGAGTCAGACCTCTGCCAACCTGATATTAAGGTGCACAAACCCTTAAGAATGTACCTTATGGCCAGATTACCAGAAAAGGGTTGCCTAGACTGAGCAAATTACCACCTTCTGGTTGGGCTTGTACAGTCCACTTGTTCTCCATTTAATGCTCCTGTCGAGTGTAGCAGTAAAATTCTGTTAATCTGACTCCTAAGAGGCATGAACAAAAAGCCCTTTTTACCTAGTTGTGAATGCATTGATGAGCACAATCTATTGGTTTTTTGGGACCCTGTAAATCCTGCCCAGCGTAATACATCATCAAATGTTCAGGCACGTGTTTCTGTGTGATGAAAGTGACCATCTGGCCAGTCGTATCTATCCTATAATACCTGGGAAATTTTTGGTCCCCAAAAAGGATGCTATATACACTTACTACTAGAATTGTCAGAATCTGGGTGCTAGCTTAAAGCTGGGGCTACACGATGATAGAAAATCACAAGTAATCAAGATTTTTACTGTGATTTTCTGTCATTGTGCAGCCCCATTTTAAAGGAATGTTACTTCGTTATTTTAATAAACAAGCTGAAATTTACAGCTCCAAAACTATGCAACAGTCATTACGGTAATTTTGCAACTGTAGATGAATTTAGTCAAAATGTAAAGGGTGGTCCTGTCCTCCCATTTGCCCATTTAACACCGCCCCTGCATCCTGATGGCTGTAAAGATTGACATTTTTATTAACATGCACATTAAAGCAATGAATGATATATGAAATGCTTCTAAAATGTTTTGGCCATCATCTTGGTAATATGACTTTATAATAAACACTGCCCCTGTCGATGTTAAGGCCTCATGCACGCGGCCGTTGTTTTGGTCCGCATCCGAGCCACCATTTTGGCGGCTCGGATGCGGAACCATTCACTTCATTGGGGCCGCAAAAGATGCGGACAGCACTCCGTGTGCTGTCCGCATCCGTTGCTCCGTTCCGTGGCCCTGCTAAAAAAAAAATATAACCTATCCTATTCTTGTCCGCGCTTTGCGGACAAGAATAGGCAGTTATATTAAAGGCTGTCCATGCCGTTGCACAAATTGCGGAACGCGCACGGACGCCATCTGTGTTTTGCCACACCACGGTCGTGTGCATGCGGCCTAATGATAATGCAGAAGTATCACCCAAAACTACTCAACAGGTAGTATATTTTTCAAAAGTACTTAAGCTGATTCTAGGATTACGGTGTAGTCTTCATCACAAAATTAACTTCATGCATCTATGGTGCTTGCTGTAACACACAGTATTCATATGTCATTCTTAAAGTGCCGCTGACAGATGACCATATAGGATTAAAGGCTATGGACATCTTTGGAGACAGCTTTTTTAAAATTACTGATTTAGATGCAATAAAAATTTGCTCTGTTTGGCTTCTTCAGCTAATATGTTTCACAGTATTTTGCAGGCAGTAGTAAAGTCTTCTGTGGTAAATTTTGGCTGCAGATGTCTCGTTTTCCTCCTCTTGTCTCACTTGAATGGGTCCGCCATCTGGAAGATACAGTGCAGCACTACAGAATGCTTCCTTTGGTTTTCTGTCCATGCCTCAGCACTGCAAACAAGTAGTGCATTCACTACTTTTTGGCAGTGCAGACCATCAGATGTGGACCCCATTCAAGTGCATGAGGTCTTAGAAGATCTTCAGGAAAGGGTCCAGACACACAGCTGTCAGACGGATGTATCACAGAACAGATGCCTGCTAAGTACTGTGAAACATAGAAGCTGCAGAAGCCAAATGAAACAAAACCATTACAAAAACTAAACACATCCAAATCAATTAAAGAAAAAAAAACTAGCTCCAATGGTGTCCATAGCCTTTAAAGTTGTAATATGGCCGCTAAGTTCACACCCACCTTATTTTAACGGAACCACAGTTAGGTCACTATAGGGTTCTTTGGCATGGATCCGTAGAACTGTGAGAGGTCCAGTGTGCACCTGTATTATAGCCTTGTGAATACAGCCTACCTTAGGAGTTGGTATATGCACACAATATACCGCCTGTGAATTATTGCTGCCTTAGCCTAACGGACCTTTTGTAGTAACACAGAATGAGGGGAGCTCTTTAGTGGCTCTCAGCAAATCTGCACCCAAAGGGGTTATTCCATAATTAATGTAAAGAATGAAAATTGGACATAATCTAGTACATGACCGCTTCTTTCTAACAAATTGAGAACCAGCCCTGTACCTCAAGTGGATCTGGAGATATTCCTATTTATTTAACGCTGTCGGCTTAGGGGTGTGCACTTTCTCAGAGGGCACATCCTTTCTACTGCATCTGGTGGCAGTTGAAGGATGGAACTGAGCATGTGCTTCCATCTCGGTAAGCAGGACAGAGAAATGAGAGAGTAAACAGCAGGTGGCGCTATACAGATCGTTTTCAGTGAATAGCTCACTTGTTATACTACATTTTTAATTCCATGCAATGACAAAAGTATTCAGATCCAGGTGTTGGTTTGAAAAATGTAGAATATTTTTCTTGGGACAACCTCTTTAAGCCTGTTTCACTCTTACTGGCTGCAGATCTTATGACCCATACTAACAATTATAGGTTTCTATAATACTGTTAATTGGGGTCCTAAGACCGTATAAGTAAGTAAGGCTTCAATGTGGTAGTTCAGAGATCTGCAGGGTTAGCCCTGTCATGCTCTGCCTTCTGAATGATAAATTGGATGGGCGAGGTCATATTATTTGTGTAATGGCCACACATACCCCTACCTCCTACCAGGTGTACCCTTTATGACTATCTTTGTGGTAACTTGTCTCCTGTCTAAGGGCTCATGCACTGACCGTGCCGTTTTATGCGGTCCGCAAAAAATGGATGCCTCCCGTGTGCCTTATGCAATTGGCGGAACGGAACAGGAGGCCTATTATAGAGATGCCTATTCTTGTCCGCAAAACGGACAAGAATAGGACATGCCTCATAATTTTTGCGGGGCCACGGAACAGAGCAACGGATGCGGACAGCACACAGAGTGCTGTCTGCATCTTTTGCGGACCCATTAAAATGAATGGTTCCGTATACGGAACGAAAAAATGTTTTTGTGTGCATGAGCCCTAATAATGTGGTCTTCCGACTGGTTGAACGATCTGTAAAGGTTATTAAAAGGGTTTTTCCAATACTTTGATATTGATGACCTGTCCTCAGGATAGGTCATTAATATCCGATTAGTGGGGGCCTGACACTCGGCACCTCCTCCGTTTAGCTGTTTTGGGCTGGCATTGAAAACTATACAGTTGACGGAAGGCTCCACCATACTACAGCCCAACTCCTATTCACTTGAAAAGGAGCTGTGCTGCAGTAAGGGTGGGTTCACATCATGTTTTTGTCATCAGTTTGACATACACCTTGGCGGGTAAAAAAAAAAGATACAAAAGCGTAGCACACCATGCTTTTGTATACTGGCTGGGGAAAAGGGAAAAAAAAAAACTTTTGGTCAAAATGTGACTCAAACGTTCCTACACTATAATTCTAGAGCAAAAATGCCTTCTGTGGTTGTTAACCATGTGCTATCACTTGATAAAATATATATGGTTTCTGTTAATAATTGATGGTCCTGTCCAGGATAGGTCATCAATATCAAATTGGTGGGGGTTCAGAACCTCCACTGATCAAATGCTGTGTCAGATTAGGGGGTTCACATCATGTTTTTTGCCATCCGTTTAACATATACAAAAAAAACGTATGTGTTAATAGATGTCTCAGACTGATGCCATACTTTGGCATCCGTTCACCATAGACTTCCATTGTTAAAAAAAAAAAAAAAAAGTATAATTTTTTTTACTTGACTCCACAGGATAGAAAAATGTGGTATACTGCGTATTTGTATTTCTCTCCCCCCCCCCCCCCCCCCAACGTGTCAAACGGATGGGAAAAATGTGATGTGAACCCACTCTTCCAGGGTATATTCATAGTCATGGGATGTTGTGTAGTTGGCACTGAATGCATGGTATTTTCCAGGATGTCCAATAGCAGAAATTTAGAGTAGTTTTAGTGATAGCGGGAGATGCAAGTAAACCACTTGTCTGCAGGAGAGGCATCGAGCAGTGTATGTGACTGAACTTCCAGCTTACACCATCACTGTGGAAGGGAATGTGTCGCTGAAGTTTCTTTTTTTCTGATTGCAGATTTTTTAATTCTATTTATTGAACAATTATGGGGGCCGTCATCTTCCCTGGGCTGTTCTTAACAACAGTTAGAGAATTTCTTTACAGCAGCCATGTGGGACTGTAAGGTCAGGAAGGAGTAGATAAGCTATGACAATTACCTATTGTGTAATAACTGTGTTATCTGTCATTCTAATCCTGCCAGTAATGATAAGCAGATAACTACAGTAAAGTGATCTAAACAGACTAACAAGTGGTGCCCATTATTTTGTTTTTTGTTTAAATATAGAGACTGACATTGAAAATTAAAAATAACATCACCAAGAAATTCTTTAAAAATATTGTTAACCTAAATGTCAAGAGACGTGAATAATGGAAGGCACTATACGATTTAGAGTCATATGGATAAATCAGACCATTAAATATATATCTATCATGATTTATTAAAAGTCATATAAACATATAAAGGAATAAAAAGAAAAAATACAAAATATTTAAAATCATAAAGGATCGAGTGAAGGTTCTTCACTTGTTGGATATTCCTGCAGGATTAGTAACACAATGGATATCCTATATCTATGTATACAAATGACCACATTTTGTATGTTATTTGGAGATCAAGTAAAGGCTATCAGCATTGCCATCATTCAACTTGATACAAAGATTTCCACTCATTAGGATATAAAGATTTCCGTCCATCTATTCTGCTACAGTGTCTACACTAACCATTATTATTCTTGATTTTTTATTACCCTGGAGCTGCATATACAGTGAGGAACAGAAGTATTTGAACACCCTGCGATTTTGCAAGTTCTCCCCCTTAGAAATCATGGAGGGGTCTGAAATTCACATTGTAGGTGTATTTCCACTCTGAGAGACAGAATAAAAAAACACAATTCAGGAAATCGCATTGTATGATTTTTAAAGAATTTATTTGTCTTGCACTGCTGAACATAAGTATTTGAACACCTGAGAAACTCAGTATTAATATTTGGTACAGAAGCCTTTGTTTGCAATTACAGAGGTCAAAGGTTTCCTGTAGTTCTTGACCAGGTTTGCACACACTGCAACAGGGATTTTGGCCCACTCCTCCACACAAATCTCCTAGATCTGTCAGGTTCCAGGGCTGTCGCTGAGCAACACAGAGTTTCAGCTCCCTCCAAAGATGTTCTATTGGATTTAGGTCTGGAGACTGTCTAGGCCACTCCAGAACCTTGATATGCTTCTTACAGAGCCACTTCTTGGTTATCCTGGCTGTGTGCTTCGGGTCATTGTCATGTTGGAAGACCCAGCCATGACCCATCTTCAATGCTCTGACCGAGGGAAGGAGGTTGTTGTTTAAAATCTCACAATAAATGGCCCCATTCATCCTCTCCTTAATACAGTGCAGTCGTCCTGTCCCCTTTGCAGAAAAGCACCCCCCAAAGCATGATGTTACCACCACCATGCTTCACAGTAGGGATGGTGTTCTTCGGATGCAACTCATCCTTCTTTTTCCTCCAAACACGATGAGTGAAGTTTAGACCAAAAAGTTCTACTTTGGTCTCATCTGACCACATGACTTTCTCCCATGCCTCCTCTGGATCATCCAGATGGTCATTGGCAAACTTCAGATGGGCCTAGACATGTGATTACTTGAGCAGGGGAACCTTCTGTGTAATGCATGATTTGAAACCATGACAGCGTAGTGTTCTACCGACAGTGACCTTTGAAACTGTGGTCCCAGTTCTCTTCATGTCATTGACCAGCTCCTCCCTTGTACTTCTGGGCTGATTACTCACCTTTCTTATCATCAGTGATACCCCATGAGGTGAGATCTTGCATGGAGCTCCAGTCGATTTTCTAACAATTGTTCCAACAGTTGATCTATTTTCACCAAGCTGCTTGGCAATTGCCCCGTAGCCCTTTCCAGCCTTGTGGAGATCCACAATTTTGACACTGGTGTCTTTTGACAGCTCTTTGGTCTTGCGCATGGTAGTAGTTGGTGTCTGACTGACTGTGGGGTGGACAGGTGTCTTTAAAAAGCTCAGACAGGTTCTACTAAGTTAGATTAATGAGTGGAGTAGAGGTTGACTTCTTAAAGACACAGTAACAGGTCTTTGAGAGCCAGAATTCTTGCTGTTTCTCAGGTGTTCAAATACTTATGTTCAGCAGTGCAAGACAAATAAATTATTTAACAATCATACAATGTGATTTCCTGAATTGTTTTTTTTTTTTTATTCTGTCTCTGAGTGGGAATGCACCTACAATGTGAATTTCCGACCCCTCCATGATTTCTAAGTGGGAGAACTTGCAAAATCGGGTGTTCAAATACTTCAGTTCTTCACTGTGTGTGTATGTGTATATATATATATATATATATATATATATATATATACACACACACAGTAACATGATTTATTAAGTCATATAAAGGAATAAAAAAAATACAAAATACATAAAATTATAAAAGGATCGAGTGAAGCTTCTTCACTTGTTGGATATTCCTGCAGGATTAGTAATATCCTTTATCTATATAAATTATTTTAAATAAAGATAAAAAAAAAATAATAATGTTAAGTTCATACATGCATTGTAAGAAAAAAAATAAGGAGATGCTAAAAAGAGACTGTTAAAAATTTTTTTTATATATATATATAATTTTTTTTTTAACAGTCTCTTTTTAGCATCTCCTTTTTTTTTCTTACAATGCATGTATGAACTTAACATTATTATTTTTTTTTTTTATCTTTATTTAACCACCTCCGGACCGCTGTACGCACAGACGCGTCCTGGAGGTGGTTGTTTCATTCCGAGTGGACGCGCCGGCGCGTCTTCTCGCGAGACGCGAGATTTCGGTCACAGCCGGCCCGCGCATGCGCATCGCGGGCCGGCAAAAGTTCGAGGAGAGTTGCATCAGCAACCTGCCAGCCAATGATCGTCGCTGGCAGGTTGCTGATTTTTAAAAAATCGAATCACAAACCAGATAACAGATCATATTAGTAAATATGATCTGTTATATGGCTTCTCTGCTCCTGTGCTGGTCCTTTTCGTCGGTTGGATCCAGCACAGGAGCAGACTTCACAGTGAGTACACCAAACAGCACACCTTAGCCCCAGATCACCCCCTTGCACCCCAATTAACCCTTTGATCACCCCTTTGATCGCCCCTGTCAATCACTAGTGAAAGGAAAAAAAGTGATCAGTGTAAACTGTCACTTTTTTTTTTTCACTGGTATTGGCTGTTAGGTTTTAGGGATAGTTTAGGCCCCTTGGTTAGGTAGTTAGCGTCAGTTAGCGCCCACCCCACCACACCGCAGTCACTTTTATTCGCTGATTAGCGTATCGCTAATCAGCATTTGTACTTTTATAGTATCTGTAAGTGATCAAAACTGATCACGGTCAGATCTATAATAGTATTAGTGTCACTTTAGTTCGCCCTCCACCCAAAACGCAGTGTTTGCCCGATCAGGCCTGATCGGTCGCCCACACGTGCGTTCACCCACGCCCGCCCCACCGCAGTGACAAAAAATTATTATTTTTTGATCACTGCACATTCACTTTACACGCACTGCGGCGATAAAAAAATCAGTTTTGATATTTTTTATCAACCGCAGCGGCCTCCGGTACTTCGCTAGCCTCCCCTTTGTAAGACAGGTTTGCTTTTTTTCTTGGGTAGTCTCAGGGAATACCCCTAAATTTAGTAGTCCAAAATGTCAAACAGGGGGTATTCTTCTGAAGAGGCCTACAGGATTCTGACCCAGTCGGATGAGGAGTGGGAACCCTCATCTGACGAATCTAGCGGGTCAGAATATGAACCTGTAGAAAGCAGTGGCTCTCTGACCCAAAGTTCGGACGAGGAGGTTGAGGTCCCTGGCAGCACCAGGCGTACCCGGCCCCGTGTCGCTAGACCACAGGTTACGCAGGATCCGCTTCAAGAGCAGCAGAGTGGGGCTGTCGCTGCCGGATCACGTGGTGAGGCATACACCAGCAGCGCAGCCCTTCCTGGACCTAGTACCAGCACTGCCGTACAACCTGGTGAAGTAGCGAGCACCAGAAGGGCAGTTGAAGCTGGTACGGTGGCACGTGCAGTAGTTACCCCGTCGCAGCCACCGCGCAGACAGGCCCGTAGACCCCCTAGAGTCCCTGAGGTGCTGGCAAACCCTGATTGGCAGTCACCAACTTCAGCCGCACCTGTAGTTCCCCCTTTCACCGCCCAGTCTGGAGTTCGGGTTGAGACGGCTCAAATCGCTTCGGCCCTGGGATTTTTTGAGCTGTTCTTGACTGCGGAGCTCTTGGACTTAGTCGTGGCAGAGACCAACCAATATGCCACACAATTTATAACCGCAAACCCGGAAAGCTATTATGCCCAGCCTTTCCGGTGGAAACCAGTCCAAGTTTCCGAACTTAAAATTTTTCTGGGCCTTCTCCTCAACATGGGCCTGACAAAAAAGCATGAATTGCGGTCATATTGGTCCACGAACCCAATTCATCACATGCCCATGTTCTCTGCTGCTATGTCCAGGACACGATTTGAGACCATCCTGCGTTTTCTGCATTTTAGCGACAACACCACCTCCCGTCCCAGAGGCCACCCAGCTTTTGACCGGCTCCACAAAATTCGGCCCCTCATAGACCATTTCAACCAGAAATTTGCAGATTTGTATACCCCTGAGCAAAACATCTGCGTAGACGAGTCCCTAATACATTTTACCGGGCGCCTTGGCTTCAAACAATACATCCCAAGCAAGCGTGCCCGGTATGGGGTCAAATTGTATAAGCTCTGTGAAAGGGCCACAGGCTATACCCACAAATTTCGGATCTATGAGGGAAAAGATCAGACCCTGGAGCCGGTCGGTTGCCCTGACTACCTGGGGAGCAGTGGGAAGACAGTCTGGGACTTGGTGTCACCCTTATTCGGCAAGGGGTACCATCTTTATGTGGACAATTTTTACACAAGTGTGGCCCTCTTTAGGCATTTGTTTCTAGAACGGATTTGCGCCTGTGGCACCGCGCGAACTAGTCGCGTGGGCTTCCCCCAACGGCTTGTAACCACCCGTCTTGCAAGGGGGGAGAGGGCTGCCTTGTGTAACGAAGAACTGCTCGCGGTGAAATGGAGAGACAAGCGTGACGTTTACATGCTCTCCTCCATTCACGCAGACACGACAATCCAAATTGAAAGGGCAACCCGTGTCATTGAAAAGCCCCTCTCAGTCCACGACTATAATGCGCTCATGGGAGGGGTGGACTTCAATGACCAGATGTTGGCTCCCTATTTAGTTTCCCGCAGAACCAGACGCTGGTATAAGAAGGTGTCTGTATATTTAATTCAATTGGCGCTGTACAATAGTTTTGTTCTCTACAGTAAGGCTGGGAGAACAGGATCCTTCCTCAAATTCCAGGAAGAGATCATCGCGAACCTCCTTTACCCAGGAGGTTCCGTGGCCCCATCCACCAGTGTAGTTAGCCGTCTACACGAGCGACATTTCCCCAGTGTCGTTGCTGGTACCTCAACCCAACCGCCACCCCGAAAAAAATGTCGTGTCTGTAGCAGGAGTGGAATAAGGCGTGACACCCGCTATTTCTGTCCTGACTGCCCTGACCACCCTGCCCTATGCTTAGGTGAGTGTTTCCGGAAGTACCACACACAGGTACACCTAGCATAGGGATTGCATCTCACAGGACAGGCACACAGGGCTATTAGGGCCCTTTTACTCACAGCTGCTGCAAACCTCTCCTTTCACCTGGGATAAAGTGCATAACGTACTTCGCCACATCTTTGGGCGATTTGCGCTTTGCACATTGTCCCATGGGGAAGGAGAGGTTTGTTCTATAAAGGTAAAAAAAACTAAACAAAAAAAAAATTACCGGTAAGTAAAAAAGTTACAAAAGTTAAAAAAAGTTAATATGTTCTGTTCTAAAGTTAATAAAGTTATTGCTTTGCGGCCTGGTTTTTTCTTTTTTGTTTTGTTTTTTTTTACCTTTCAGGTGGACCAACCGATCGACCAGCTGCAGCACTGATGTGCATTCGGACAGAAGCATTGTGCTGCTGTCAGATTACACGCAAGTCGGTGTATGCGGCGCTGCAAGACGAGATTTCTCCTCTGCAGTAAAAGATACGTTTGCCGAGGCATATGAGCTGAGGAGGTGGCGGTGTTCATATACTTTGGCAAACACTTTGTATATATAAAAAAAAAAATCCCGGCAATGATTTATTCATCCACATCGATTGATGTGAATGGAGAAATCGGGTTTGCCAGGGCATACGAGCTAAGTGGGCATGGATGTTGGGCGGAGCTCCTATGTCCTGGCAGACGCCTTTCCCCTCCTTTTTCTTTTTTTGGCAGAGATTTTTTCATCCACATTGATTGATGCGAATGAAGAAATCTGTGCCGTTCATTTTTTTCTTTCAGCCCAGAGGCTGAACGGAAAAAAAAAATCTCATTACCCGTATGCTCAATATAAGGAGAATAGCAGAAACTCCTAATGCTGGGCATACATGTAATGATTGCGGAGACCCTCAAATGCCAGGGCAGTACAAACACCCCACAAATAACACCATTTTGGAAAGAAGACACCCCAAGGTATTCGCTGAGGGGCATATTGAGTCCATGAAAGATTGAAATTTTTGTCCCAAGTTAGCGGAAAGGGAGACTTTGTGAGAAAAAAAATAAAAAAATCAATTTCCGCTAACTTGTGCCAAAATTTTTTTTTTTCTATGAACTCGCCATGCCCCTCATTGAATACCTTGGGGTGTCTTCTTTCCAAAATGGGGTCACATGTGGGGTATTTATACTGCCCTGGCATTTTAGGGGCCCCAAAGCGTGAGAAGAAGTCTGGTATCCAAATGTCTAAAAATGCCCTCCTAAAAGGAATTTGGGCCCCTTTGCCCACCTAGGCTGCAAAAAAGTGTCACACATGTGGTATCTCCGTATTCAGTAGAAGTTGGTGAATGTGTTTTGGGGTGTCATTTTACATATACCCATGCTGGGTGAGATAAATATCTTGGTCAAATGCCAACTTTGTATAAAAAAATGGGAAAAGTTGTCTTTTGCCAAGATATTTCTCTCACCCAGCATGGGTATATGTAAAATGACACCACAAAACACATTCCCCAACTTCTCCCGAGTACGGCGATACCAGATGTGTGACACTTTTTTGCAGCCTAGGTGGGCAAAGGGGGCCACATTCCAAAGAGCACCTTTCGGATTTCACAGGTCATTTACCTACTTACCACACATTAGGGCCCCTGGAAAATGCCAGGGCAGTATAACTACCCCACAAGTGACCCTATTTTGGAAAGAAGACACCCCAAGGTATTCCGTGAGGGGCATGGCGAGTTCCTAGAATTTTTTATTTTTTGTCACAAGTTAGTGGAAAATTATGATTTTTTTTTTTTTTTTTTTTTTACATACAAAGTCTCATATTCCACTAACTTGTGACAAAAAATAAAAACTTCCATGAACTCACTATGCCCATCAGCGAATACCTTGGGATGTCTTCTTTCCAAAATGGGGTCACTTGTGGGGTAGTTATACTGCCCTGGCATTCTAGGGGCCCAAATGTGTGGTAAGGAGTTTGAAATCAAATTCTGTAAGAAATGACGAGTGAAATCCGAAAGGTGCTCTTTGGAATATGGGCCCCTTTGCCCACCTAGGCTGCAAAAAAGTGTCACACATCTGGTATCTCCGTACTCAGTAGAAGTTGGGGAATGTGTTTTGGGGTGTCATTTTACATATACCCATGCTGGGTGAGAGAAATATCTTGGCAAAAGACAACTTTTCCCATTTTTTTATACAAAGTTGGCATTTGACCAAGATATTTATCTCACCCAGCATGGGTATATGTAAAAAGACACCCCAAAACACATTCCCCAACTTCTACTGAATAAGGAGATACCAGATGTGTGACACTTTTTTGCAGCCTAGGTGGGCAAAGGGGCCCATATTCCAAAGAGCACCTTTCGGATTTCACTCGTCATTTTTTACAGAATTTGATTTCAAACTCCTTACCACACATTTGGGCCCCTAGAATGCCAGGGCAGTATAACTACCCCACAAGTGACCCCATTTTGGAAAGAAGACACCCCAAGGTATTTCGTGAGGGGCATGGCGAGTTCCTAGAATTTTTTATTTTTTGTCACAAGTTAGTGGAAAATGATGATTTTTTTTTTTTTTTTTTTTTTCATACAAAGTCTCATATTCCACTAACTTGTGACAAAAAATAAAAACTTCCATGAACTCGCCATGCCCATCAGTGAATACCTTGGGGTCTCTTCTTTCCAAAATGGGGTCACTTGTGGGGTAGTTATACTGCCCTGGCATTCTAGGGGCCCAAATGTGTGGTAAGGAGTTTGAAATCAAATTCTGTAAAAAATGACGAGTGAAATCCGAAAGGTGCTCTTTGGAATATGGGCCCCTTTGCCCACCTAGGCTGCAAAAAAGTGTCACACATCTGGTATCTCCGTACTCAGTAGAAGTTGGGGAATGTGTTTTGGGGTGTCATTTTACATATACCCATGCTGGGTGAGAGAAATATCTTGGCAAAAGACAACTTTTCCCATTTTTTTATACAAAGTTGGCATTTGACCAAGATATTTATCTCACCCAGCATGGGTATATGTAAAAAGACACCCCAAAACACATTCCCCAACTTCTACTGAATAAGGAGATACCAGATGTGTGACACTTTTTTGCAGCCTAGGTGGGCAAAGGGGCCCATATTCCAAAGAGCACCTTTCGGATTTCACTCGTCATTTTTTACAGAATTTGATTTCAAACTCCTTACCACACATTTGGGCCCCTAGAATGCCAGGGCAGTATAACTACCCCACAAGTGACCCCATTTTGGAAAGAAGACACCCCAAGGTATTTCGTGAGGGGCATGGCGAGTTCCTAGAATTTTTTATTTTTTGTCACAAGTTAGTGGAAAATGATGATTTTTTTTTTTTTTTTTTTTTCATACAAAGTCTCATATTCCACTAACTTGTGACAAAAAATAAAAACTTCCATGAACTCGCCATGCCCATCAGTGAATACCTTGGGGTGTCTTCTTTCCAAAATGGGGTCACTTGTGGGGTAGTTATACTGCCCTGGCATTCTAGGGGCCCAAATGTGTGGTAAGGAGTTTGAAATCAAATTCTGTAAAAAATGACGAGTGAAATCCGAAAGGTGCTCTTTGGAATGTGGGCCCCTTTGCCCACCTAGGCTGCAAAAAAGTGTCACACATCTGGTATCTCCGTACTCAGTAGAAGTTGGGGAATGTGTTTTGGGGTGTCATTTTACATATACCCATGCTGGGTGAGAGAAATATCTTGGCAAAAGACAACTTTTCCCATTTTTTTATACAAAGTTGGCATTTGACCAAGATATTTCTCTCACCCAGCATGGGTATATGTAAAATGACACCCCAAAACACATTCCCCAACTTCTACTGAATACGGAGATACCAGATGTGTGACACTTTTTTGCAGCCTAGGTGGGCAAAGGGGCCCATATTCCAAAGAGCACCTTTCGGATTTCACTCGTCATTTTTTACAGAATTTGATTTCAAACTCCTTACCACACATTTGGGCCCCTAGAATACCAGGGCAGTAGAACTACCCCACAAGTGACCCCATTTTGGAAAGAAGAGACCCCAAGGTATTCGCTGATGGGCATAGTGAGTTCATAGAACTTTTTATTTTTTGTCACAAGTTAGTGGAATATGAGACTTTGTAATAAAAAAAAAAAAAAAAAAAAAAATCATCATTTTCCGCTAACTTGTGACAAAAAATAAAAAGTTCTATGAACTCACTATGCCCATCAGTGAATACCTTAGGGTGTGTACTTTCCGAAATGGGGTCATTTGTGGGGTGTTTGTACTGTCTGGCCATTGTAGAACCTCAGGAAACATGACAGGTGCTCAGAAAGTCAGAGCTGCTTCAAAAAGCGGAAATTCACATTTTTGTACCATAGTTTGTAAACGCTATAACTTTTACCCAAACCATTTTTTTTTTACCCAAACATTTTTTTTTTATCAAAGACATGTAGGACAATAAATTTAGAGCAAAATTTATATATGGATCTTGTTTTTTTTGCAAAATTTTACAACTGAAAGTGAAAAATGTCATTTTTTTGCAAAAAAATCGTTAAATTTCGATTAATAACAAAAAAAGTAAAAATGTCAGCAGCAATGAAATACCACCAAATGAAAGCTCTATTAGTGAGAAGAAAAGGAGGCAAAATTCATTTGGGTGGTAAGTTGCATGACCGAGCAATAAATGGTGAAAGTAGTGTAGGTCAGAAGTGTAAAAAGTGGCCTGGTCTTTCAGGGTGTTTAAGCACTGGGGGCTGAGGTGGTTAAAATAATTTATATAGATAAAGGATATTACTAATCCTGCAGGAATATCCAACAAGTGAAGAAGCTTCACTCGATCCTTTTATAATTTTATGTATTTTGTATTTTTTTTTATTCCTTTATATGACTTTTAATAAATCATGTTACTGTGTGTGTGTGTGTGTGTGTGTATATATATATATATATATATATATATATATATATATATATATATATATATATTCAATGGTCTGATTTTGTCCGTATGACTCCAAATTGTATAGTGCCTGCCATTATTCACGTCTCTTGATATTTCTGTGCGGCAGTGAGTGAGCCGCAGGCAGTGCACCCATATATGCACATACCTGAAAGGGTGAGCACCTGCATTACTATACTATAACATTAAAATGTGATTTAAACAATAGGTCATTTTCTGATGACACTTTCCCTTTAAACTTGATTGGCTTCACCATTGGAAGTACCCTTTAAGTACGTGATTCGTTCTGTCAGCAGGGATCACACTGTGATATAAAGACCAGGACGGATAAATCCTCCAGTCTTGATGTCTTATTCAGATACTTTTCTCTTGTAGTTCCTCTGGTACATCCCTTATTTGAATGTCAGTCCCTAGTCAGGATTCTATAAAGGTCCCCATACACATGTTGACCAAAGCCACCAATTTCAGCAGGATAGGCCAACAATTTAATGTATATGATATTTGGGAAGAGAAGTATTGAGAAAATTTAATGTTTTAATCTGATTCTTATTCTCTTGGAAGATAAGCTGCCGCCATAGGTATCTGGCATCATCTTTCTATTTTTCACTTTGAAAACCCACTAGACCGGATTTACTAATCCTATGGATGGTGTAAGCTTAGACAGTCTGTCTAGATCTGCACCAAATTTATCTAGATTTGGCTCAGATTGGATGATAAATGTGGAGGTATAGACACTTTTCTCTAAGGCCTCATGCACACGACCGTTGTTGTGTTCCGTGTCCATTGTTCCGTTTTTCCGTGATTTTCTGCGGACCCATTGACTTTCAATGGGTCCGTTGAAAACTCGGATAATGCACAGTTTGTCATCCGCGTCCGTGATCCGTGTTTCCAGTCCGTCAAAAAAATATGACCTGTCCTATTTTTTTCACGGACAACGGTTCGCGGACCCATTCAAGTCAATGGGTCCGTGAAAAAACACGGAGGCACACAAGATTGTCATCCGCGTCCGCGTCCGTTTTTTTCCTATCATTTGCAAGGCAAACTCCAAAAATCAAGGGAGACACATGGAAACAAAAACGGATCACGGAACCCCGTTTTGCGGACCGTGAAAAAATACTGTCGTGTGCATGAGGCCTAACTCTGTTGGTTGGCTTACTTTGAGACAGATTTTTATGCCAGAACTGTGGCACAATTTTGAGGCAAAATTACACATCTTGGCTTCATTCTCTTTCTGCTAAGCCCCACCCCATTGGTGAACATGTTGAAAAACGTGTACAAATCCTAGATCAGGGTTCAGACTCCTCCGGCACTCCAGCTGTTGTGAAACTACAACTCCCAGCATGTTCCATTCACTTCTATGGGAGTTCTCAGAACAGCCAAGCAAGTGTGCATGCTGGGAGTCGTAGTTTAACACCTGGAGTGCCGAAGGTTGCTGATCCCTGTCCTAGATGCACCAAACTGCGCTACCTTTTGGGCTGATTGTTGGCATAGACAAGTTAGTAGTTCTGAGCCATTCTGTATAGGAAATTGGGGGAGATAGCTGTTGGCTGAACAAGCATTTGGTCGACACCTATAGAAGGTGTGTGAACACTATAAATGTTTGCTCCATTGTTTCTTCTTTACTCTTTCTTTTGTCAGTCTTGTTATTTGCATACATTAACAGCGAGCATCATTGATGCTGAACCTGGAAACACATTGTTATAGCAATAATTACCATATTTTGAAGGGGCCCTTATTATTTTCTCTATATAGAGGCTATTCTATTCTGTGTTCTACAGAATCCAGATCTCATGCCCCTGGCCACAAATTGAAGGTGGGCCCAAGCTGAACTCTTGCACCAGGAACCATGAGATTTTAGCTACACCCCTGTTTTTATCTAAATGGATCCAAACGTCTTTGCTGATTTTCTGGATATATCTGCCCAGAGTTCCATTTTTTTCTGATCCAGCGCTCCATGGTGCCTGCATAGCCTTAAAATTAAATTGGGTTATTGAACATCATCTACGTCATAATAAAATACTGTGGAGTAAGCTCCCCCTAGTGGCAGCTGCAGGCAGATGGAATTTTGTCATTTTAAATATATCAATGCAGGGTCTTTAAGACTCTGAGACGAACAGATTTCCATCTGATATAAAGAAATTAATTTAACATCAACATGTTAGAAGGTGGAAATTCACTTTAAGCCCTTGATTTTGTGTGGCAGCTCATTTGCCGGACCTGAATGTCAGCAATTTTAGCAGATTCCTAGTGAGTTAGTATCCAATAATATACCTCTCATTTCTGTGACACTTATCAAATTCAATGAAAACGGAATGAATTTGTGTGCGAAGAGCTCCCCTAGTGGTGGCTGCAGGTACTGATAATCTTAATGTTTTTGCAGATGATTGGTGCACTGTATGTGGTATTAATGGTAGTGCTTTCAATGCAGTTCGTGTGCATATTTAACCATAATTTATTTCATATCTGTGGTTTGATGAATCTGAAGTGGGGTGTGGACAAGAACCCCTGTCACCTAGCCAATTAATAAATCCAGGATATAAAAAATAATTTTTTTAAGTGCAAGACTTATAATATCATCTTTATTAAAAGGATCTGTTAGCAGTTTTGACTGTGCTACACTGGTGAAGCAATAGGTAGGGTTTGGGAGAGCAGTACAAACATACCAACAGAAGTAATGTGAATATAATAAACTTTAAGACTCAATTTCTTTTTGGATTCCAACTACTTAATGCTGATTATTGTTTATATTATTCTGTCTTTACAGCAATGGGAAAATCATCTTTCAGGTAGCCAAATGCGCTTTAAAAAAAAAACACTGTTCCCATTCAGCAGGTCCAGTATTGCTAGGAAGGGTGTGGTGAGTACTTGTGGTGTTCCAGCTGACATTTCTTTTTACCATTAGTCTCGCTAGAAGTCGAGTTGACTACTTGATTGATTTCTGTACCACTACCACTAGGCCATTGCACGGAACTGTGACATTTAGAGTCTGGATGTAATTCCAAAATTTTCCCTGAACACTCAGCAATTGCATATGTTTGGGGAGCGTTCTGGATAGGAAACGTTCAGAAACCTTATTGCACTTGTTGATCTTACAGGACAGTATAGTTGTTGATTTTAAGCACTTTGTAATTTGCCTAGCGCTGCACTCTATATCTAGCGTAGAACAGACTAAGAGAGCCTTCTCCACTTTTCTACAGTGTTTGCATAGCTTTGGTCTTTTGCATTCAGAGACTTATACAGTAATCTGCTGTAAGGCAACTCTCTAAGGCAGAAATGGCCAACCGGTGGCTCTCCAGCTGTTGTAAAACGACATTTCCCACCATGCCCTGCTGTAGGCTGATATCTGTAGGCATTCTGGGAGTTGTAGTTTTGCAACATCTGCGGGTTGGCCATCCCTGCTCTAAGGCTTGATTCACATCACAGATTCTGGCTAAGATAAAGGATGAAATATCGCTGCATTTAATACCGGCAAAATGCTGGTGCTCACATTGGAATTCGATGGACCCCATTATAGTGAATGCGATGCGGCAGCGACACATACCGTTTCTGGTATTCTGTTCCTATGTGGGACAGAATTCCAGAATCTAGGCACAAGTGTGCAGCTAGCCTAAGCTGGCCATAGACATAATAGAACAGTCACTAGGATCAGATAATTTTGCTGTGATGGAGTGATTATTTAAGAAGCACTCCCACAAAATTTTTATTGCTCTGACCTGTTAGTAAGGTACATGATGTAAACTGTAGTGAAGGTAATTTTCTTACCAGTGACTGTATTTGTGAATTATAACCTCCCTTCTGATCCTTAGCTGATCCAGGACAGGAAGTCAGTTACTTCGCTATTCATTCCTATGAGACTGACTTTGAGGTTCCCATAGGAATACACAGAGAAACAGACTTCTTGTCGACACATACAATGCTGTGTTATTTGGAGAGTCAGAGTGCTGGTCACATGATGCAGCTGAGGATCAGAAGGGAGGTTTTACAGCCACGCTTAGGAAGATTACATTCACTACATTTTGCATCATGTACCTTTCTAAGGCTACTTTCACACTAGCGTTTTTGCTGGATCCGGCAGTATTCAGCAGAAAACGCTTCCGTTACTGATAATACAACCATCTCCATGTGTTATGAACGGATCTGGTTGTATTATCTTTAACATCGCCAAGACGGATCTGTCATGAACTCCATTAAAAGGCAATGGGGGACAAATCCGTTTTCGATAGTGTCAGAGTTAAACTGATCCGTCCCCATTGACTTGCATTGTGGGTCATGCCGGAGCCATCTTGCTCAGCATCCCATGACGGAAAGAAAACCGCAGCATGCTGCGGTTTGCTCTCCGGTATGAGAACGCAACCATACGGAACGGAATGCATTCCGTTCAGTTACATTTTGTCCCCATTGACAATGAATGGGGACAAAACGAAAGCATTTTTGTCCGGTATTGAGACCCCATGACGGATCTAAATACCGTAAAATAGAAAAGCTAGTAGCGTAACAGGTCAGAGAATAAAAAAAAATTTGGAGTGCTTTTTTTTAATGTGTTTGCAACTGCTACTGACCGAACTCATTTGCGAGCAGCAGCATTCTGGATGCAGTTCTGTCCTGAATTCAACATAGAGGTTTCCCATCAGGATGACCTCTGGCCATGTGCCCTATTAGAGCATGTAGATTCTGTGCCAGAATGGAGTGCAACACTGCAGGTGCACCTAGCCGATCCATGAATTATATGGAGAAACATTCATCCGAGTGAAGGACGTAATGCTGCATATCCCCTGCTGGGGCTTTCCCCTGTGATATTCAATATCCCATGTAACTTCCCCCTCTGCTGCTTACATACATGTAGGAAGCAGTTAGACTAGTGGCAGCAGTGCATTGTATTGACTACTGAATCGGCTCCCGTATTTACTTATGTACACAGTAATTATGTTAGAAGCTTATAGCTTGGGTACAGCTGTAGTCCTGGAAACGGTTAACACATCCCCGCAGACTATCGCTTCCTTTCACATGGGGGTAGTGGGGTTAGTCTGAATACCAGTAGTTGTTAGTGCCTAATACATCAGTATACCATAGTCTAGGAAGCGGAGGCCACACGTAGCGGGAAATCCATCACCTCGAAACCCGTCCCAAATGGTCTGCCTTATGCAGCATTGCTTTTGGGGTGACAAGGCGCCTGCCACTGCTTTCCACTTTTTAAAGCCGTGCAAGTCAGTTTGTGCCGCAGGTTCTCTGTGCAATATGGGGATGGGATTTCTGAAATCCCGTCCACTTTGCTTGTCATGTATATTCTGTCGATTTTCCGCACAAAATTCTGCTTTGGAGAATCTGCAGCATTTACGCCAGGTGTGGCCATGCCCTTATTAAGTAGTTTTGGGATTTAGGATGGTCTTTTATAAAATGCAGGACAAAATGGATCCCGAGTCCAATACTGGAGATCTGCAAAGAGTTCTGGAAGTATCTGAAAGAACTGTAACCATGACTAATGGCTCTGAAATATCTATTGATGTGAGTGGAAAGTCTATTCTAATATAGTCTAGTTTGAAAGAACGGTGTCTATTTTTATACAGTTTTTACTCCTTCGGCAGAACCATCAAAGTGACGTGACTTTATATTCCACTGCCATGTACATATGGTTATTACTCTAGGTTGTTGTATACACTTATTATTCAGCACACATCTACAACACTTTTTCAGTAGTGATATCTTTATACACTACATTTAGTGCATCTCTGTATTGTGTGTCAGTACACGTTTTAGGATGAGGCCCAGGTAGTGTTCAGCGTTCTTCTGAAAAAGCCAAGTAGTGGCAAATCCATCAGATCCGTACGTAAATGGTTGGCAGGTTGGATTTGCATGCGGAAAACCCACACCGTAGATTATGCACATTGTATTGTTTGAGAATTTGAAATTCTCATGGACACGATGCAGATTTTTTTTCCGTGCAGATTTTGACCTGCATTGCAGATTTTAAAATCCGCAGCATGTCAATTTATTTTATTTTTCCTGTCTGGATTTTCTCCATTCAATGGGGACAGTAAAATCTACATCAAATCCACACCAATTGATGCGGATTGTCCGCACGGATTTCCCGGCGAACACCTGCAGATTTCAGTGTGGATTCTCCACACACAAATCCTGAACCTGTGCATTTACCCATAAAGGGAGAATTTTTAGTTGTGTTTTCTGAAGGTATATGATAGAAATGATAACAGCTCTAACTAGTTTTCGGAGTATAGTGACATTTACTTCCATAGTGATTACTTATAATTTATAATACTATAACTAATAATATGTAGGGTTATTTATCAAACTGGTGTAAAGTAGAACTGGCTTAGTTGTCCATAGAACCCAATCATATTCCACCTTTAATTTTCCAAAGGAACTGTAAAAAATTAAAGGTGGAATCTGATTGGCTGCTACTTTACACCAGTATGATAAATCATTCCCACGGTTTCTACCCTGTATTCCTAAAGTTAATTTTCGGATAAAATATCCCTGGTAATTTCTGTATTCTGATGTTGCTGATTGTATGCGTTATTGATAATTTCATGTCATTATATGTCTTTGCAGACACTTCCCATCGAGCCATGTATGCTAAGCAACATCTTTTGTACTTTTATGTCCTTGTGATGGGAATATCTTAATATTATTATTAGTGTTGAGCGAAATGAGCTTTGGATCAAACTTTGTTTGAATGCTGTACAGAGATCTGTCTCCATACAGCAATCAAGTATATGGGCTCCTGACTAGGTGAAATCTGTTATCTCCGCATGAGACTTCTTTGAATAACTTGAATAGCCGGCTTCGGATTCAAGTTTTACAGTGGTTTTCACGTTTAAAAATCAATGGCGGAAGTTATTCACCAAAGTCTCGCAAGACTTTGGAGATAACGAATTTCACCTCGCCAGAGCCCATACATGCTGTACGGAGACGGATCTCTGTACAGCATTCAAATGAAGTTTTTGACCGAAGCGACTTCGGCTCTATGATCTGAAGCTCGCTTCGCTCAACACAAATTATTATCTAGCCCTGACTGAAAAGGTAACTTACAAGTTTAGGACTGCCAAACACTACTTTCACACCATTCAGAGTATTGATGACCTATCATCAGGATAGGTCATTAATATCTGATCGGTGGGGGTCTGATTACCAGAGCATTGCGCCCTCTTCAGCTGATTGGGAGTCGGACCCCCCACTGTTTCGATATGGATGACCTACCCTGAAGATAGGTCGTCAATATTCTACTCTTGGAAAACCCCTTTAACTTTTTCTTTTCCTAGCCTATGCCTACAGGTGAAACTCGAAAAATTTGAATACCGTTCAAAAGTTCATTTATTTCAGTAATGCAACTTAAAATTAGAATATTGTGAAAAGGTTCAATATTCTAGGCTCAAAGTGTCACACTCTAGTCAGCTAATTAATCCATATCCCCTGAGCAAAGGGGACCTGAGATTGTGACTTTGGGGTTTCATATACTGTAAGCCATAATCATCCAAGTTATAACAAACCAAGGCTTGAAATATCTCGCTTTGCATGTAATGAGTCTCTCATATGTTAGTTTCACCTTTTAAGTTGCATTACTGAAATAAATGAACTTTGCACGATATTCTAATTTTTCGAGTTTCACCTGTATGAAAACAACATTACAATAACTGTCTCCAAAGGGAGAGGGGAAGAAAGGATTGAGCAATCCAACATGCCAGATCATTATTTTGTCTGCCATCAGGGGACACATAAGACATTAGATTATCAACTAAAACTCATCACAATCGGATTGCATTTATCTTGTTTGTGTGAACAGCTTTAGGGTATTAAAAATAATTGTGTGGTTGGCATTATTATTTCTTTTACTCACTTATATAGAGCTGACATATTCCGCAGCACCTTACAGACATCATCATTACTCTGTGTCCCCATTGGAGCTCACACTCTAAGTTCTCTATCTTTGGAGAGTGGGAGGCAACCAGAGTACCCGGAGGAAACCCACAGGGAGACCATACAAACTCCATCCAGATGCTGTCCTTGGTCGGATTCAAACCTAGGACACCCTAACCACTGTGTTGCCTACTCTGAGCATCTGTTCTTATGACACTGTTGTGTCATTCTTTTGTTATTCCTATTAGAAATGTATAAAGAAATTGCCAGCTGGATATTGGCAACTGGGGGGGGGGGGTGTCGGTCTGACACTGTCCAAACAGTACTGGCAGTGGCAGACTGGGCAGGGATGCACCGCTTTAACAAAAAGGTTGATAATAACCATCTATTAAAAAAAAACTTCTAATATGAATATTAGAGGAACAACTCCACGTTACAGTTCTAAGAAAAAATGCTTCAGAATTGTTACTACATGGGTAATACAAGCACTTGCTAAACAGACATGTCAGGAGAGGTGACAGGCGCTCTTTAAAGGGCATCTGTCGGCAGATCTGTACCTATGACACTGGCTGACCTGTTACATGTGCACTTGGCAGCTGAAGACATCTGTGTTGATCCCATGTTCATATGTGCCTGCATTGCTGAGAAAGAATATGTTGTAATATATGTAAATGAGCCTCTAGGAGCAACGGGGGTGTTGTCATTACACCTAGAGAATCATCTCTATCCGCAGGCGCTGCACCCTCTACACTTTGATTGACAGGACCAGGCAGTGTACAAGTGATCACGCCTGGTCCCGATTTCTCCTAAAGTCAATCAAAGTGCAAAGGACACAGCAGTTGCAGAGAAAGCTGAGCCTCTAGGTGTAATGACAACGCCCCTGTTGCTCCTAGAGGCTCATTTACATATTTTTAAACTTCATTATTCTCAGTAATGCAGACACATATGAACATGGGACCAACACAGATGTCTTCAGCTGTCAAGTGCACATGTAACGGGTCAGCCGGTGTCATAGGTACAAATCTGATGACAGATGTCCTTTAAAGGCCCTCATGAGTGATGTCCTCTGATCCTGCAGATTTTTAGTAGGACTGACTTGAGACTGTTATGTGTATGGGAACTTGGCACCTGTCCCCTGACTAAAGATGAGGCATGCTGAATTTTCCCAATTATTTGGTTCTCAAGGGAGGTAGACCATCCTGTGTCGAGCATGGATATGTATGGGGGAGTAGGGAAGAATACCTGTGGGGGACCGTTAATAAAAGTGTATGGGAAACTTAATGCTCACAAAGTGTCTCCTCATTTAGGCGGCATACACATGACCTTATTACATATCCATATCCGAGCCATATTTTTTTGTGTATTGCACACAGACCCATTAATTTCTATGGGTCTGCAAAAAACAAACAAAAAAACAAAAACGTATGTCTGTTTCACAAATTCATAGAATGTGCTATTCTTGTCCATATTGCAGATGAGAATGGAATTAGAAAAAAAAATAAAACTTGCACATGGAAGGTGTCCATATTTTGCAGACTCGTGGTTTACAGGCTGCAATACGGACATGGTCGTGTGCATGAGGTCTTAATCAGTACAGTAAAGAGAACAAACCTTCTAACTGGGGTGGCTCCTGTCACTGGCCCTGGTCCAGATCTCAAGCACCCTATATATTAGACTTTGGCTGTTTGTTTGTTCCGATGTTCCTGCAAAGCCTGGAGCAAATATGTGATATCTTACAGGACTGATGTAAGAACTTGGTCATTGTCATATCTGAAGCTACCTCAACACCTTCTGTATCAAGTGTAAAACCAGTAACTACTGTATGATGTTACACATTCATCAATTTCATTTATAAATTGCCATCATAAGGGACCGAAGTTTAATCTATTTTAAGGAGTGTGCTTTCCTAGTGTCATCGCAAGGGTTTTTCCCACTAGATTCGTGGTAAATGATAGACCAGTGGCACCCCTGACTATCATTAGGTCAGGACATGTCAGCCAGCTTGTTGTGATCAGTTGCGTGGAGAAGTAGTTGAGAATATGTGCACTTCTGTTCCATATAATTATGTGGAAGAAATGAAAGTGGACTAGTGGAATTCGTTATTTCACTTAATATAAAAGAGTTGAGTTTTATGTTTTTGTATCTCTTAGAGTTATCTTGGTCTATCGTAGCTAGCAGACAATAGGCAGCCATGGATAAGGCTTCTTTCATATTTGCGTTACCAGACTCTGACAGGCTGTTCTGGCAGAGAAAAGCCCGCCGGAGCGATCTGGATCCGGAGTAGCCAGATGTTACCACGATGTCCACCAGCCCCATTGACCATAACGGGATCCAGTGGAGTTCCAGCCACTACCCAGCAAATATGGCAGGATTCCGCTGGACAAAAAAGGCTGCGTGCAGTAGTTTTTGTCCAGCTGAATCCCAGCATATTTGTATCTGACAGGGAACAGCTTGCCAGAAACCATTAAAGGGGTATTCCCATCTAAAACAATGGGGGCATATTGCTAGGATATTCTCCCCCATTGTCTTGTAGGTGCGTGTCCCACCTCTGGGACCCACACCTACACTGAGAACCGAGCGGAGAAGGTGGTGGCCAAAGGACCCCGGGTCCAGCCCACCACCAAGCTCTCTCCCCGTAGTAGTCCAGCCAGTGCTCGGCTATTTTCGGCGGCCCCATAGAAATGAATGGAGGGCAGCTGCGCATGCGCAGTGCACCCTCCACAACTTTCGGGGCTCCGTTTTCGGTGTAGGTGCGGGTCCCACAGGTAGGACTTGCACCTATCAGACAAAGGGGCATATCCTAGCGGTATGCCCCCATTGTCTGAGATGGGAAAACCCCTTTAATGCTAGTGTGAAAATGGCCTAAGGAAGTCACCCAGATTTCCAGATCGTCAGTGGCATATTTACGTAACATTAAAATTTTCTTCAGGTCTTTTTACTGGTCGTGTGTGTTAATTAATACAGCAGTAATTCTTGCAAGCTCTACTTTGCTGTGTAACTTGGTTGGAGGAATTTTACTTATTTGAAGATGACCCTGTAATCCTTTTGTCTCTATTCCCACTCCCTGTAACCCTATAATCCTCTCTATGGAGTCTCTATTCCCGATCCCTGTTCTCCTGTTATTCCAATAGCTGCTACAATGCTCCCACACGCCTTAGAAGAACTTTAGCCTTATAACAGAATGTGTTGCCAGTGTAAATATGGGATTTTTTTTTTCTTACCTACAAAGATGTCTGAAATTGAACCAAAATGCTGATTGATTTTTATAACTCTATATAACCAATTCTTCCAAAGCTGCTACATTGTTGCTGTGAAACTCCATCTCATGCTTCTGTGTTGAGTACCCTTCACCGAGTCCACATGATGGACCAAAGTCATATGTCTCCAAAACTGTTCTGCCATCTGACATGATATTGCCAGCGTTAGTTTTGTTTCCAAAACTGTTCCATTGTACCCACAAATAAACTATATTTGTGAATTCTGCTTTCGTGTGGTTTGTACTTGCAGTGTTGTGAGGTCATCAGCCTGTAACGGATACGAGACTAGCAGGCTGGGATTTAGGGCTCATTCACATGACCGTATGAATAGTTCCGCATCCGTTGTGCAATTTTGCGGAAAGGGTGCAGACCCATTGATTTCAGTGGGGCAGCAAAAGATGCAGACAGCACATCGTGTGCTGTCCGCATCCATTGCTCTGTTCCGTGGCCCCGCCAAAAAAGATAGAACATGCCCTATTCTTGCCTGTTTTGCGGAGAATAGGTATTTCTATAATGGGCCGCCCATTCCGTTACGCAAATTGCGGTACCACTTGGAACCGAACCCGAGTTCGGGAAATAGTTTTTTACAAATTAATTTATGAAGTTATTGCGTGAAGTCTGGAACCAATACATTCTAATACTGTCCGGAGCTCCTGCTCCGTACAGTATTAGAACAAAGTTTTATGCGAATCGACTTCGGATGTTTCATCAGAAATCGATTCGCTCATCCCTATTTATTATGCATGTGTTTTTTATCCTTAGCCAGATTCAACCCATTTCTGCAGTACAGCACTCTGAAGGGGTTGTCTGGAAAATTAACTTTTTCTCTTACAGATTTTTTAGTAAGTTGGAAAGGAGATCTTGTTCTGTAGGATACAGCACATCCATGCATTATGCCAAGAGCCCATTCATTTTAATGGTTAATGTGTAATGCTTCTTTTACATTTTGGTGGCGTTGCAAGGAAATGTAAAGCTTCCTTTTCCTACAGATTACAGCTGATCACTGGGGGTTTAAGTGCCTTATCAGCCAGTCTATAGAACACATCTCACAAAAATTAGATTTTTTGTACTCACCGTAAAATCCTTTTCTCGTAGTAGGCATTGGGGGACACAGCACCATGGGTATATGTCCAACTACCACTAGGAGGCACTAGACACAAAAAGTGTTGGCTCCTCCCAGGTGGGCTACCCTCTCCACAGGCACAAGGCTATTCAGTTTGTACCAAAAGCAGTAGGAGAGAGAAAAAAAGCAAGGAACCAACAACACCCGTACCGGGAAAGATCAAGAGACCAGCCCGGAGAATCGGAAGTAAAAACATAGGGTGGGATCTGTGTCCCCCAATGCCTACTACGAGAAAAGGATTTTACGGTGAGTACAAAAAATCAAATTTTCTCGTGCATGGCATTGGGGGACACAGCACCATGGGACGTCCAAAAGCAGTCCCCGAGGGTGGGAAAAGAACAGCCATGCCACCGGTTGGGTATACAGGTGCAGGAGAACCATGTGACCCAACAGGAAAAAACACAGAATGGGCAAGAGGTTCCATAACAAGGAAGAAACCTCAAGGAAGAATCAGTGAAGACTGTCGGCACCCCAGGAAAAATGCCTGGAAGAAAATCCCAAATACAAGAAGGCGGCAAAAGGGAACACCGAGCTCAGCCAAGGGCTGGAGAAAAAATTAGGACAGCACCGCGTGTTGGAACTACCTAACGCTCTAAATTGTCTCAGACCCAAAGAGCGAAAAAACCTGTGGCCAACCCCTGACAGGCCAGGGGAGAAAGGAAACAAGGAAGTACTGGAAGCCAAACGAGTGAGGGAAGCCATAGCAAGGCTCACATGTGAAGGGAGCAGGTCTCCCCTTACCGCAAGGCCAGGTGATGAAGTTGAGCGTCCTATTTAAAAGGCTAAAACCCAAGGCTGCTAGAGGAAACCGCCAACCCTTGGAGAAGGAGGGGGTTGTAGGTAAAAGCCAGGAAAAGAGAGTAAGACCTGCGTCCCAAAAACAGGAGACGAGGCTCAAGCCTCTGAAAACAAGATATCACTGTGAAGCGTAAGACCAGAGGAAACTCTGGGCATGTGAAGCATCAGGGAAAAAAGGAACCAGATACAGGCCCAGGAAATCTCAGCAGGACACACTGGACTGAAAGACATGGAAGTAGAAGGAGAGTACTCCAAACAGCCTAAGGAGGAAAGGTTCTACAACAGGAGGAGGTCCCTCCCGAAGGAGACCATACGGCGGAATTGCAAACTGTAGCGCTAAACCACTCAATACCAGGTTCTTGACGTGGGAGGATGGGAAAAGAGACATGAATCCCAAGAGGACCACAAGGCTATTGGAACCCATAAAGGGAACAATCAACCCAGGCCCCGACCCCCCCAAAAAAAACTATTGTCATGCAGAACCTGAGTGGTCAAATGAACGGGGACAGGGACTCCAGAAAGGAGTACCCGGAATGGGCTCACAAGGAACCAGGAGCTGAACCACCAGAAGACAACGCAAGCCAGAATATCCAGGAAAGGATAAATGAAACTACCATAGGGGAAGGGACATTGGCCATGGACAACTAGCCATTCCAAGAATAGTGACTAGTAAACGGTATACATTGTCCCAGAGAGGGCAAGTACAGCAGCTCGGGATGTACCACGAAATAGACAGACATCCATATGCATAAGCAATGCAGAAGTCGCCATGAAAAAACCGGGTGAGACTACACAGAAATGTAGAAATCAGCTGCGACCGGCATAATGAAAACTCCCAGGGGGAAGAAAGTACCTGACAGATGCAGACGACGGCAAGGTCCAAGGGGACTGACCCTCTGTCATGTAGTACAACTAAGCAGAGAATATAAGGGAATACCGAGAACACCTGGACCCAGAAGGAACTACGGGACCCTGTCCGATGCCAGAGCAATCAGCTGAAAAATTACCTACCAGACAGGTGTGTGGAGCTCAGTGGTCCTGTCCCTGACCCGTCAGGGAGGACGTCCAGCGACGATAAATGCCGATGACCCCAGAAGGATTCCATGTGGCGGAGGACATCCAGCGATGACCGAAAACTGCTGCAGCGGCCGATGCTCTCCAGCTACGTGCCCCAACAAGGTAGAAGATCCAGTGGAGATCCCTGTACTCCACCAGGAATGGGCCGCTCTGTAATAGGAAACAACGCGAGTACTCCTCTATAATATGGGGTAACGCGGAGTGCAGCATACCGTAGTACCTTATAGAGATGGCAAGAGCAACCCTAGCACAAATGCCAACAAACCACCTGGCCATGGAGTAGGGAGCGTGGTTGTATGTGGACCACCCGCCAGATCAGAACAGATCAGCCATATACTGGAGCTACAAGAAGTAGCACTAGACTGACAAGGTGGGGGTTGGGCTGGCCCACCCCTGCCAGATATGGTAACCATGCACATGCAGAACCAGGATGGCCTGTTGTAGACAGTGCCCTGAGAAGTACAAGGAGACCATTGAGCACGACAGTAACGGAGTGGAGATGTATGGAAGAACCAAAAGGGTGGAACCAACATCCGCAGCACAGATTAGAACCCGGGGCAGAAAGCACCCAGTAATACAGAAACTGTATGGGCCACAGAGTGCACCATAGGGCCCAGCACATTGAGTAATACAAACACACGCCTAAAATATAGGGAAAGTGGCTGCATGTCTAAGGAGAGTGGAAACATAGCCACAGCATCAGGGAATGCGACAGCATTTGGAGGGTACAGGTACTCAACCTGTAAAGTAGAAATACGGCTGCGTAGTGCAGAGATACGACCAGACAGGTGTAATGGGTACAGCATCTGGAGATGGTAGAGGTACTACAGTTAAGATCGGAGCAATGTGGCCACATGGTGCACCCTAGAACCAGAGAGGTGCAACAGCTACCGCGTTAGCAATGGTACCTATATTCCGCCTGGGAAGGGGAAAATAGGGCCACACGGTACCACAAAGAACAAGACAGGTGCACACTACAATCAGGTAGGTGAAATGGCAACTGAAGGAGGCCCTCTATTTCGCCTGAAAATAAGGGAAACAGGGCCGCTTAGTACACCATAGAGCCAGACATGTGTAACGGCTGCAGCATCAGAGACGGTGCAGGAACTCTACCTATGAAGGGAGTAAGATGGTTGTTTGGTGCACACTATGATGAGGTAGGTGCAATGGCCACGGCAATTGGAGGAGGCCTCAATATCTCGTCCGGTAAGGGAGAGAAAATGCCACATGGTACACCATAAGGCCAGACAGGAGCAACAGCTACAGCATCTGGAGATGGTGCAGGTACTCTACCTATGAAGGGACCAAGGTGGCAGCTTGGTGCCCACTAGAACCAGACAAAGGCAATTCTACGGCAATTGAAAGTGGCCTCTATATCTCACCCGTAGGGAGAAATGTTGCCACATGGAACACAATAGAGCCCGCCAGGGGTATTGGCTACGGCATCTGGAGATGGTGTTTGTACTATACCTATGAGAGGGAGCAAAAAAAAGGCTGGGAACAGACAGGTGCAATTGAAGGCGGCCTGTATATCCCGCCCGGAAGGGAGAAATAGTGCCGCATGGAACACCATAGCGACAGCCAGAGGTATTGGCTACAGCATCAGGAGATGGTGTAGGTACTCTACCTATGAAAGGAGCAAAGTGGCTGGGAACAGACAGGTGCAATTGCCACCGCAATTGAAGGCGGCCTGTATATCTCGCCCGGAAGGGAGAAATAGTGCCGCATGGAACACCGTAGAGCCAGCCAGGACTAATGGCTTCAGCATCTGGAGTAGGTGTAGGTACACTACCTATGAAAAGGAGCAAGGCGGATGGAAACAGCCAGATATAATTGCTTTTCCTTACCAACCTACAGGAGGTGCTTGCCTAAGCTATCAGCTTGCCTAGAACAGGGACCCCCTGTAATGAGGTAGAGTGGCGAACACCAGCACCAGGATGGGGACCCAGTGGAAACACTCTCAAATGTGTAGAGCATAGCCCCTGGTATAGGGGAACCAGGAAGGCTTGTCAGGTACAGCCTATGGCAGTGGTGCAGGTACCCCCCTGTTAAGGAGAAGGCGTACGTACCAGAGACACCAAGTAGGTGACTCAGTATGCTAAACACGGGGACGGCTGCCTTACCTGTGCGGTTGAATACCTGTGCAGTCAGGGGAGCGCCATCCGAAAATCCACTAGAGGGGATACCAACCCTGGGTAGGAGAGGTTCCTCCGTGCACGTTAGTCTTGACCTCCCAGAGGGCTTCTGTATGGAGGAAGACAGCCTGATGCTCTGTTCCGAGGGAATCGGTGCAGAGGTGTCCCCAGAGGCAACGGATGGGGTGACAGGAAAGGATTAGTCACCAGCCTCAGGCCTGTCCTGGGGAGGACCCGAGGATGCCGAGGAGTGGTGGAACCCCGTTGAGACCACCCGAGGTTGTACTGTGAGCTACCCCTTGCCGGACCCGGTATCTGAGCATGCATCATCTGCAGGGAGGACCCTGGGAGGGCATAGGTGGCCGCAATTGGATAGGTAGCGGTCCAGCAACTCCGCCAGGGATTGGGAGAGTCGGACAAGGTTCCCATGGCTTTGACAAAGAGGGAGACCATTCAGGAGGGACCTACACAAAAGGATTGGTCAGGGGACACAATGGGGTCTGGGAAGAGGTACTGCACACAAGCAGGGACCGGCCGACTGCATGGCAGCCTTCGTAGACAGCGGACACACGTGAAAACACGTGGCGATCCGAGGAGAGGCGACCCTCATAGAGCAGCCAGCAGAGGCCGTCATATCTGGACCCGGATGCCATGTTCCCCAAAGAGGTGCTGCAGCAGCTATAGAGGTGGTCAGGAGGGCTGCAGGAGAAATGAAGCAATTGAGGAGGGGGGGGGACAACCTGAGTGATCCCTATGTACAGCTTTAGCTGCCTTCACACAGTACATAGGACAATGACTTAAAGGGACACTGACAGGCCAAATCAGCATATATAGTTAGATATATGACATTACAGGTCTTATAGAGTCTTTTAAAAGCATATACAGTGGAGGAAATAATTATTTGACCCCTCACTGATTTTGTAAGTTTGTCCAATGACAAAGAAATGAAAAGTCTCAGAACAGTATCATTTCAATGGTAGGTTTATTGTAACAGTGGCAGATAGCACATCAAAAGGAAAATCGAAAAAATAACTTTAAATAAAAGATAGCAACTGATTTGCATTTCATTGAGTGAAATAAGTATTTGAACCCCTACCAACCATTAAGAGTTCTGGCTCCCACAGAGTGGTTAGACACTTCTACTCAATTAGTCACCCTCATTAAGGACACCTGTCTTAACTAGTCACCTGTATAAAAGACACCTGTCCACAGAATCAATCAATCAAGCAGACTCCAAACTCTCCAACATGGGAAAGACCAAAGAGCTGTCCAAGGATGTCAGAGACAAAATTGTAGACCTGCACAAGGCTGGAATGGGCTACAAAACCATTAGCAAGAAGCTGGGAGAGAAGGTGACAACTGTTGGTGCGATTGTTCGAAAATGGAAGGAGCACAAAATGACCATCAATCGACCTCGCTCTGGGGCTCCACGCAAGATCTCACCTCGTGGGGTGTCAATGGTTCTGAGAAAGGTGAAAAAGCATCCAAGAACTACACGGGAGGAGTTAGTTAATGACCTCAAATTAGCAGGGACCACAGTCACCAAGAAAACCATTGGAAACACATTACACCGCAATGGATTAAAATCCTGCAGGGCTCGCAAGGTCCCCCTGCTCAGGAAGGCACATGTGCAGGCCCGTCTGAAGTTTGCCAATGAACACCTGAATGATTCAGAGAGTGACTGGGAGAAGGTGCTGTGGTCTGATGAGACCAAAATAGAGCTCTTTGGCATTAACTCAACTCGCTGTGTTTGGAGGAAGAAAAATGCTGCCTATGACCCCCAAAACACCGTCCCCACCGTCAAGCATGGGGGTGGAAACATTTTGCTTTGGGGGTGTTTTTCTGCTAAGGGCACAGGACAACTTATTCGCATTAACGGGAAAATGGACGGAGCCATGTATCGTGAAATCCTGAGCGACAACCTCCTTCCCTCTGCCAGGAAACTGAAAATGGGTCGTGGATGGGTGTTCCAGCACGACAATGACCCAAAACATACAGCAAAGGCAACAAAGGAGTGGCTCAACAAGAAGCACATTAAGGTCATGGAGTGGCCTAGTCAGTCTCCGGACCTTAATCCAATCGAAAACCTATGGAGGGAGCTCAAGCTCAGAGTTGCACAGAGACAGCCTCGAAACCTTAGGGATTTAGAGATGATCTGCAAAGAGGAGTGGACCAACATTCCTCCTAAAATGTGCGCAAACTTGGTCATCAATTACAAGAAACGTTTGACCTCTGTGCTTGCAAACAAGGGTTTTTCCACCAAGTATTAAGTCTTTTTTTGTTAGAGGGTTCAAATACTTATTTCACTCAATGAAATGCAAATCAGTTGCTATCTTTTATTTAAAGTTATTTTTTCGATTTTCCTTTTGATGTGCTATCTGCCACTGTTACAATAAACCTACCATTGAAATGATACTGTTCTGAGACTTTTCATTTCTTTGTCATTGGACAAACTTACAAAATCAGTGAGGGGTCAAATAATTATTTCCTCCACTGTAAGTATCCCCCCTGTCCACCTTATAAAGAGCGAAATATAAAGTTTTATAACCTGCTTCTCCGGTCAGCAATCTGCCCAAGGGGCGGCGTTTCATGTGAAAATGCGCCCAGCCAGCCTTCCCAACTGCCGTTCTTAAGCCCCGCCCAGCTCATCATTATTCACTTCGCTGGGCGGCGGCTAGAACTCTCCCCAGTCCCGATCCTGCGCATGGGCAATTCAATCCTCTGGGGCGCACTATTAACCCCTTTGACGATGTGAGTGAGCAGCGCTCTGAAGCGCTGCTCTGAACAGTGCATGGCTGAGGCTGCAGCTGCCTCCAAGACGCAGGCAGGCTGTGTGTGTACGCATGCGCGATCTAACCATGGCGGGGCGCAGGCGCAGAAGATTGGGCATGAACGATGCCCAGAGGATTGAATTGCCCATGCGCAGGATCGGGACTGGGGAGAGTTCTAGCCGCCGCCCAGCGAAGTGAATAATGATGAGCTGGGCGGGGCTTAAGAACGGCAGTTGGGAAGGCTGGCTGGGCGCATTTTCACATGAAACGCCGCCCCTTGGGCAGATTGCTGACCGGAGAAGCAGGTTATAAAACTTTATATTTCGCTCTTTATAAGGTGGACAGGGGGGATACTTATATGCTTTTAAAAGACTCTATAAGACCTGTAATGTCATATATCTAACTATATATGCTGATTTGGCCTGTCAGTGTCCCTTTAAAGGGGTTCTGCAGTTCCTTTAAACTGAGGATCTATCCACTGGATAGATAACCCACGTTAGACCAATAAAGGGTGGAGGAGATAGCCCCTCCCGAGGGCCGTGCGGGGTCAGAAAAGCCCGGGAAGCAAGGAGGAGGGGCCGGGAAGATCGCGGCCTAGCAGGCCTAAAAGCCGGGGCCTCGATTTATGAGGCGGCCGGGAATAGAGCGAGGGGGGCGGGTCGAATCGCGGCCGACCGAGGGGCCTCCGGACCCACAAAACTAGGTGAGGGGGGTAGGGGGGGGGAGCGACGCCTGGGGGTGGAAGCTTCCCAGGACCCCCAGCTAAGGTGGATCCCACCCCCCTGGCCACAGGAGGAAACCTAACACTGGGGCAGGGAAACAGGGACAGGGGTGTACTCACTATCCGATGTCTTCGGGCGCCGCAGGGTCACCCCTTCGGCAGACTCAACACGGGAACCGTGAGAATGCCGGCAAGCCACTGCGGATGCAGTCTGTGGGGACTGGGTGACCGGCGATGGTACAGAAGTACGCGCCAGCAGGGGGGGGGGGCAACTAAAGTGGAACACGCTGGAGCCCCAGCCTGCAGCAGGTATAACGGTGGAGATCACCGAGACCTGCAGAAGAGAGAAAAAAAGAATAAAAAATAAAATAAAAAATAAACGGCAGGACCTGCAAAAAAAAGCAGGACAGGTCTGCCTCCTACGGACACTAGACAAAAACTGAATAGCCTTGTGCCTGTGGAGAGGGTATAGCCCACCTGGGAGGAGCCAACACTTTTTGTGTCTAGTGCCTCCTAGTGGTAGTTGGACATATACCCATGGTGCTGTGTCCCCCAATGCCATGCACGAGAAAAGAGATTGTTAAAAAAAGACAACCCCTTCATCTTTGGCCTTTGGTTATTTGGTACATAGAGGATGTCATACGGTCACTCCTAACTAAGTCTATAATGTTAGTGCCAAAGAGGATTTGGGGTAATACATACAGATATATTCTCCTATACATTTTGGGTTTTACATTCATTTTGTAGATTTACTACAATTTTGAGAGGACACGTTTAGATTATATGATTTATTTTAATTTTTTTCCATAGAAATGTTATGTGGAACCTTTATTACAAAACCTAGTTTTAGTAATAAGAACAATAATTATTTTGTAGGTTTTCACCCTCATTATGGTGCTGGGTTTAGGGTTAGGTATTTGTTTCCCCTCCTCCATGTCTTGTCGATGACCTTTTAGGCTAATCTCCCACTGCAGTTCCTGTAAGTGGAGTCCTATATAAATTTTTGCCAACCACTAGCAAAGAATATGGAAACAACCAGGTTGGGTCCCATCAGTCGAAAGGCCCAGCTTGTCCTGCTGCCTCAATGGGATGTACCATATACCCATGCTCATGCATATATTTATTTGGATATGGTTTACTTTTGAACTCATAATTACCTTATTTTTGTGCTATATAACTATGTGACTGGTAAATATGAAGACTGAAAAAATTAAAAGTTTTTGTGGACACAGACCATCACACACATATTTCCACTTTTATTTAGAATTTCTGATGAAAGTTCATCAACCAGCATGTGTTTTTTTTACTAAATGACTGTATTGTAGGTTAAATCTGTACTTTATAGATAAATCCTATAACCACAGCTAGAAATAGAACCGGTACATGGCATCTTAGAGTACTTTATAATGGAGAGAACTGGTACCGATCATAAGTATTGGAGACACCAAATTATCATTTTATTTACATGATCTGGTTCCTTTAAAGTGATTTTAATTTGCAGTACAATCTCCTGTCATTTCAAGTTTAGAAGAAGGTAACAATTGTGTTCAATGAGTAAAATAAGAAAAATATCCACCCTCCTCCTAGATTTGCATCCCTTTATCCAACATCTTTGCAGCTCTGAGAATCTTCAGAAATATCTACAAACAAGGGGGCACATTTTGTACAAAGTACTCTTATTATAGCTATGCGCCGAAAAGAACACTAATTTGCGACATTCTCGGCATATGTATAGAAAATTATCATGAGCCAGATTTATTAATGGTGTGTACCAGTTTTTTGGTGCAAAATTACTGGTCTAAAGTAAACCACCCAAGGGGTGACGTAAAAAAAGAGAAGCATGCATGGCATGCGCCAAAGGTGCACCTGAGAGATTGATATTGCATTGCATTATTGTGTACATTAATATACAGAATATCACATAATTTACAATGTATTTACATATAGCATAGTGTGAGATCTGCTTCATATTAAATTTGTTCCTCTTTCAAAGATTCAGAAAATGCATCAAAAACCTTTCTCTTACTTTCAAAGTAACTCTCATGATGCTTTGGCATAGAATAGCCAACTGTTGGTGAAACCACCTTCTGTATATTTACATCAAATTGATGTAATGAGTCTTTGCTGTTAAAATCCAGTAAATTTGCATCAGTGCTTGTCTCTCCAAAATCTGGTATGAAATGAGCTTTGTTCCCAGGCATTTGAGATTCATATGTGGACTTGGTCAAGGGATCTTCTCTAACAGTAGCCCTTGTTGTCAATTCTTGTGTGTTTAGATCAAACACAAGTTCTTGCTGAGATGTCTGTGTAGAATGGGTTTCACTGGTTGGAAATGTACTATTTGGTTCATCATTTGTATTAGTGTTTAGCCAATGAAGAACATACTTGCCATTATTTGGTTCATGTCCTTCACCTGCAAAGTCCTTAAGTCTTTTATCCCTTTCGGCTATGTTTTTGGTATTACTTGATTGCATACCTTTGAGTCTACTCACCTCATCTCTGGTAATATCTATGTTCTCAGAGTCACCTGATAATGAGTTGGATTGACTGAAGCTAAAAAATGAACCACCCTCTGATGAACTATCATTGATGGTGTCTATATAGTATTCAGAAATAGTATTATGGGACAATTGTTCTCCTACTAATGCTTTTGTTGGACTCTCTCCTATATCATTGGATGTAGTATCTGCAGCTACAATTTTAATAGGTTTTAACTGAGATATTATATGCTTAAGGTGTAGTTTGGGGCTTGTCTTGACACTGCTTAGTGGAGTTACCTGCCCTGGCGTAGGATGAGCAGAAATTTTTAGATCGCCCTTGGATGAGATGTGACTTGACTCATCCTTAGAAGACCTGCTGTAGAAAGTATTGGTATCTGAATTTAAACTATTGAGTCCTTTATGTAGTGGTTTTCTAGAATTGCCTCTGATATTTTGATCCTGGTGATGGTGGGATGTGTCTGCGTTTTCCATTCTATCTCCTGGTTGACGTATGTTAAAAATATATTTTTGTTCAGGGCTCGTCATTGTTGCTGTAGAACTGGACTCTGGAACTATGATATTAATGGGTTTCAGAAGAGACATTGTATGTTTTAGGTTCATTTTGGGGTTTGAATTTTCACTATATTCCCACATTAACAGCTGTGAATTTACTTTACTGGCATCTGAATCTTGACCCATCTCATAATCAACATGCTCAGATTCATCATCTCTAATTGTCTTGGGACTGTTGAGCTTATCTACAGAAAGATCTTTAAATGCTGAATTTTGTGACTGGTTTACTGTTTGTTGTGCACAAACTTGGGTATTATATTTTTCCTTAAAACGTCTAAGTGTTTCAGTCACTGTGCTGTCTGGAGCTTTAATGTTGATTGGTTTCACCTGAGACGCTGGAGATTCGAGTTTCACTTTTGGGCTGACATTCTCTGTGCTTGCCCATGTACCCTTACTTGTTAGAAGTAAATCATAATTAAACCCATCACCCTCTTCTGAACTGTTTTCCTCTTCCTTATTTGAACCATCATCAGATGAACTGCTTTTGTAAGGTTTCTCTTTATTTCCTTCATGTTTTATGGGTCTGCTTAGAATTTCTGAATAATGTTTTTTATAGTTTTGATCTTGTGATTGATTTTCAGCTCCTTCATACGGTTTGATATGACCATGGGGATGGTATATCTTCAGATCAGTCACTGACTCTGACACTGGAGATACAATACTAAGAGGATTTACATGTTTAAGGTTAACTGAAGGCCTAACACTGTCTTTGTCCATGTTCTTTGTCGATGCTTCTGGTTTTGTTGGCAAATATATTACACCATCTGGAACTATGATACCAATAGGTCTATGCTGAGCATGTTTTTTCACAGTAGGGCTTACATTTTCATTAGGTTCCCACGTTGCCTGCTCTGTTCTGAATGAATCAATTTTTTTTATACTTTCTACATCTGAACTGTGATCCTCGTTCTTCTTTGATTCCTCTTCTGATGAACTGCTATCATAAAAAGTTTGCTTACCTTTACTATCATTTGTGAGTATAGCAGATGATCTAGAGTCTCTGGCTTCGTAGGTTATATGACCAGTTGGGAAAAACTCTGTTTGTAATGGACTTCCAACTGGTTCAGTTTCTGAAGAGTCTGGAGCTATGATAGTAATAGGTTTAAAAAGAGAAATGACTTGTTGAAGATTTACCTTCGGGCTTTCATTTTGTTTTCCATTCCAAGATTGTTGCGTTGTTATAAGTAAGTCATAATTCTTGATACTATCTTCATCCGAGCTGTGATCCTCATCCTCCTTTGATTCATCTTCTGATGAACTGCTGTCATAAAAAGTTTGCTTACCTTTACTATCATTTGTTGGTATAGCAGATGATATAGAGTCCCTGGCTTCGTAGGTTGTATGACTAGTTGGTAAAAGCGGTGTTTGTAATGGACTTCCAACTGGTTCAGTTTCTGAAGAGTCTGGAGCTATGATAGTAATAGGTTTAAAAAGAGAAATGACTTGTTGAAGATTTACCTTCGGGCTTTCATTTTGTTTTCCATTCCAAGATTGTTGCGTTGTTATAAGTAAGTCATAATTCTTGATACTATCTTCATCCGAGCTGTGATCCTCATCCTCCTTTGATTCATCTTCTGATGAACTGCTGTCATAAAAAGTTTGCTTACCTTTACTATCATTTGTTGGTATAGCAGATGATATAGAGTCCCTGGCTTCGTAGGTTGTATGACTAGTTGGTAAAAGCGGTGTTTGTAATGGACTTCCAACTGGTTCAGTTACTGAAGAGTCTGGAGCTATGATTGTAATAGGTTTTAACAGAGAAACGACTTGTTGAATATTTACCTTTGGGCTTTCATTTAGTTTTTCATTCCATGATTGTTGCTTTGTTATAAGTAAGTCATAATTTTTTATACTATCTTCATCCGAGCTATTATCCTTGTCATCGTTTGATTCATCTTCTGATGTACTGCTATCATAAAATGTTTGCTTACCTTTACTATTATTTGTGGGTATAGCAGATGGTATAGTGTCCCTGGCTTCGTAGGTTATATGACCAGTTGGGAAAAACTCTGTTTGTAATGGACTTCCAACTGGTTTAGTTACTGAAGAGTCTGGAGCTATGATAGTAATAGGTTTTAACAGAGAAACGACTTGTTGAAGATTTACCTTCGGGCTTTCATTTTGTTTTTCATTCCAAGATTGTTGCGTTGTTATAAGTAAGTCATAATTCTTGATACTATCTTCATCCGAGCTGTGATCCTCATCCTCCTTTGATTCATCTTCTGATGAACTGCTGTCATAAAAAGTTTGCTTACCTTTACTATCATTTGTTGGTATAACAGATGATATAGAGTCCCTGGCTTCGTAGGTTGTATGACCAGTTGGTAAAAGCAGTGTTTGTAATGGACTTCCAACTGGTTCAGTTACTGAAGAGTCTGGAGCTATGATTGTAATAGGTTTTAAAAGAGAAATGACTTGCTGAAGATTTACCTTAGGACTATCATCTCCTTTTCCTATCCATGATGGGTGCTTTGTCAAAAGCAAACCAGAATTCATTGTAACCTCCTCATCTGAACTATTTTGTTTGCTATCATCTGATGAGCTGCTTTCATAAAATTTCTTGTTTCCTTCACCATCACTTATTGGGAGAGTAGGACTTTTAGTGTAGCTCTCGTTTTTATTGTATGCCTTATTTTCTGGTTCTCTGGATAGTTTCATGTCTTGATAATCATTCTGATTTTGTATATCTTCCATTCTATGCTCTGGATATCTAGGTATACTGCCTGGGAACAACTGTATTTCTGAAGGACTCTTTACCAGATCAGTCTTTGGAGATTCTGGAATTGTGATATTAATAGGTTTTATAAGAGACATTACATGCTTAAGGTTTACTGTAGGGCTAACTTTTTGTTGCGTAGCCCAACTTGCTTGTTTTGTAAGGGAAACAGAAGGAATTATACTTCCATAATCAGAACTGTGACCCTGCTTTGATTCATCATCCGATGAAATGCTGTCTGAAGATGTTTGTATATCTTCCATATCATGTGTTGGTCTTGTGGATAATACAAAACTATTTTCATATGTTAGGTTGGGTGACTGATTTCCAGGTTCTTGAGGCTGCTTGAGAAGACTTTCTTTTTCATTTGTTCTGTTTTCAAACACGGGACCTATAATGCTAATAGGCTTGAGAAGAGAAATTAATTGTTGAAGGTTCACTGTAGGCCTAGTATCGGTCTTGCTTGTCCATGATGGTTGCTTTGTTGGAGGCAAGCCAGGATTCAGTTTAATCCCCTCATCTGAACTGTCATCATAATCAAAATCTGAGCCACCATCCGATGAACTGTTGTCATAAAACTTTTCTCCCTCTTTTTCAAGTATGGGGAGAGTTGGAGTTTTATAGTAGCTCAAGGATTTATTGTAAAGTTCATTTTCTGGTTGTAGTTTGATATCTTGATAAGAATACAGGTTATCTATATCTTCCATTCTGTTACCTGGATATCTAGTTACACTGGTTGGGAAGAACTGTATTTGTGAAGGCCTTTTCACTAAATCAGTAGCGGTAGGAATTATGATATTAATAGGTTTTACAAGAGACATTAAATGTTTAAGGTTCACTGTAGGAGTAGTATTTTCCTCTCTTTCCCTTGTTGTAGGTTTTGTAAGCATAACATGAAGAACTTCATCTGACTGGTGACTCTCATCATCCTCATTTGATTCATCCTCTGATGAACTGCTGTCAGAGATTGTTTTCTTACCGTCTATATAATTTATTGGTGTAATGGATGATTGTTTATCATCTTGATACTGATTGTGAGGACTGTCTCTCCATTCCATTCTGTCATCTGATGGTCTTAATATACCAGCTGGATAAAACTTATTTTGTGAAAGATTTCTGTCTAGCTCACTCACTGGAGAATTTGGAGCTATTATTTTAATAGGTTTCAGCAGAGCAATTGCTTGTTGAAGGTTCACTGTAGGTCTGGTATCAATGTTGGTTTTCCATGATGCTTGCTTCCTTGGGAACACAGCAGAATTCAATGTAACCGTCTCGTCTGAACTGTAATCAAAATCAATAGACCCATCATCAGATGAACTGCTATGATAAGATATCTCCATACTTTGTAACTCATCTTCTCTTCCTCCAACTGGTATGTTATCTTGATGATGCAAATTATTTATCTCTTCCATCTCTGGATAACCAGATATAGTGCTTGGTTTTTGTGCAGGACCTTTTACTAGATCACTCATTGGAGGTCCTGGAATAATTATGTTTATAGGTTTTACTAATGTCATTACATGTTTGAGGTTCACCGTAGAGCTATCATTTTTCTTGGTCCTCCATGTTTCTGGTTTTGTCGTAAGTAAAACTGAATTCGTTATAGTTCTCCCATCTGCAGATCCATCCTCTGAAGAACTGCTGTCATAACGTGTCTGTTTAACTTCAGTAATAGTTTTGGGTCTAATAAAGGATTTAGAATACTCATTTGTCTCACCATCAGATGAACTGCTGTCATCAAATACATTTTTATCTATGGTATCCAATGTAGGTTGATTTTCAGGAGCTCCATCTTGATTTTGATTGTAATTTGTTTTATATTTGGAATATCTTGGTAAAGGAAAAGGAAACATTTGCTTCCTTGTAGGACTCTTTACTATGTCACACACTGCTAATTCTGGAACAATTATATTAATAGGTTTTACCAAAGACATTACATGTTTTAGATTGATGTTAAAGCTGTCATTTTCTTTGGTTGCATTTGTATTAATTATAGATTCCTCTTCTGAGCTGTGATCTCCAACAGAACTAGTTGACCCATCATCAGAAAAACTTCTATCATATATGCCATGGTTAATGTCTTTCAATTGACTAGAACTATTTGAGAGATGTTTTTCAGGAACAATAAAGTTGATAGGTTTCAATAAAGACATGACGTGTTGGAGGTTCACTGTAGGAATAATATGCCCCTCACTTGCAGATCCTACCTGCTGTGTAGTAACATAATTTACTATAATATCTTCATCTGAAAGCATGCCCTCTGCATCCCAAAATTCTGATTCATCAGAAGTGCTGTCTGAAAAACTCACTCTCTTTTTCTTGGGGGTGATACTTTCTGAATAGTTGTCTTCAGGTTTCCTTCTAGAGTGTATGATGCTTTGATCACGATTATCTGTATTCTCCATTTCAGTTGCTGGTACTATGAAATTAATAGGCTTTAGCAATAATATTACTTTTTTGAGGTTGACTGTAGGATTACTCTCTTTATTGATTGCCCATGTTACTCTCTTTGAATTGGTCAATTTTGAATTATCGGTCATATTTATATCTTTTTGTTTAGCCTCAGCAAATTCATACATGTCACTTCTCCTCTCCTGAAGTTCACTACGTGTGGGGACCTGCTCATCTTTATAGTAGATTTCTCTTTCATTATATGTGGTGTTCACATATTTAGTACTGTCTTGGTCTTCAGAACTGGTCTCACTTCCAGAAGATTTGTCTCTGGAAACAAGCACTGGTAAACTGCTAACTGGAGTATTTGAAGAGTGTCTCCCTGATACATTTTCTTCAGAAAATCCTTCATTGTCATACGACTCAGCTGAGGTCTTCTTTAAGACTTTAGCTTTGCACAGCTTTCTCCACAACCTTTCCAAACAAGGTCTAAGGAACAAACCCAGTATAAAGGCAAATATAAATGAGATGACTACAGAAAGGGCAACTGCTCGAGTGAAGTCTTCCTCTGTTCGTATTGTGGTATTCAGTGGTTGCACATCACGTAGTCTCCTTATTAATGTTTTTCCAGCATTTGTCTGTAAATGTATCTGGTACACAATCCTCTCCGTGTCAGCAATGCAGATATAAAGGCCTTCATGAGAACGGTCAGACTCTGTTAGTATGAAGTTATTCATTCTGTCAATGTAGTGGTTTGTTACCGAGGGTTCTCCTGAGATGATACCGTGAGGTGTCCACCAAAATCCTTTATTTCCTGCAAAACACAAACGCAACACACCTTGAAGAAATTTCCTATCAATTACCATGTGGTATGCTTGACTAGTACCAAAATAAAATATACTGCGCCTGAATCTGAATTAAACAAAAATTTGGAGTAGCTTAACCCTCTTACTGCCAAGGAGTCTTGGACATTTTGCACCTCCGGGAGCTGGGGGTCATGGTAGCAGTCCGCACCCACTGCTGCTCCTCTCCTGCTGGGAAGCACTCATTCACCTCATACAAGTAGTTGTTGAGATTAAGGTCTGGAAGGACTGAAACGTCCTAGCACGTACAAGTTGCACACACTTATGTATCTTTACCATTAAATTACTACATATGATTTTGCACTAATAAAACCTTTTTTTTTTCATTATTTTTTTTTCTTGGCATACTACTTGGGGAGTGCTGGACTATTTCTTTTTATTCCTCTCCTGCTGGTAGGTATGGATGCTGCATTGCTTACCAGCTTCATAGCTCTAGGGCTTCAGCGGTCTGGTCCATCAGCGTTCCTCTCTCCCTGCTTGGTGATCTCGGCTGCTGGATTAATGCTGTTCTCCAATGTAGGCTGAGGCCTGCTTTTTCCTTGCAATGCTTCCCACTGCCCCTAGGGCACATGTTCTCTCTCTCTCTCCAGCTCTTGAGGTGCTAGCCTGTGGACCCTGGCTTCTCCTGGGTTTCCCAAGGGGAAGTGCCTAACCAAAAGGGTTCTAGTATGCTAGTTTCCTGTAAAGGTGTACCATTGGCCTGTTTTGTGTACCAAATTCTGCTTGACCCTTCACTACCTGATCTCCATACTGACCGTGAATTGCCAACCCTGACTGCTGAACGTTTATCGCATTGCATGTATTCTGCCTGCCCTGCCCTCGGCCTGTATCTGACTTTAGTTTGCCTGATACCCTGGTGCTCCACACTGATGTCTCTTCAACCCATTGGTAGTCAGAGACTACTCCAAGAGGTAGTTGCCCTTCAGCAGAGCTTAGATCCCTCTACAGGAGTTAAAGAGTGAAGACCTGAGGAGCCAATTAGATAGCACCCTTAGGAGTAGTCACATTTATTTTCACACTTCTGACATGCACAAATAAAACCTAAATTACAAAATAAAAATTATACTAAACCCTATACCCATATATTTTCTGAACTTATACCTGGCACATTGTCATAATGCCACTCAACACTTTATACATACAAGCATCTTCATGCATTTTTCATCAAAGCATTGGTGTACCTTCAATAAAGGCAGACCATACGACTGCTACAGGACTTGGGGTAAGGTGGGCCCGGCGCCAATCTCTCCTCTCCTTCAACTCCAAGGTGAAAATTCTGCATTTTCATGCAGCCACTACTTTGGGGAGCCCAGTGAAAAAACATTATTATAGCTTCCGTTGCACTGTACAAACTCCTATGCATTGACCCCCCCCCCTAGTGGTAGTTGCAGCCAGACCACTCTGTAATATGTGAAGTGAAGCTGGGGAACTTATCAATGTATTTATGCCCGTTGACCGGTGTAAACACATTGAATGCCATTACCGCTCTTAGCTATCTCTGGAACTTCCATAGAAATTAATGGAGTGGCCACATGCATGTGCGACTGGCCACTCCATTTATTTCAGGGGGGCTGCAGGGGGTACGGGGCCCCTGTTCTTGTGATCCGTGGGGGTCCCAGCAGTAAGACTCGCACAGATCTAATACGACCCTTGTCTACATGCCCCATTATGACCTCTTAGAGGAAGGTCTCTGCTCAAGGCTTCCTAATTGAATCTAAAACATAGAGAGACAATCTGTACGAGCAGCTCCCAATCTTCCAGACTTGAGCTGTCCTTGTATTAAAGGGGTTATCCAATCCCTAAAATGTCTCCTGATACAGGTTGTACTTACATTGCTCCCCAGCACCCGCAATGCTTCTGACACCCGCACGGCCACCGCTGCGGTGGTTTATGCAGCCAATAGCAGGCCTGAGACCTGGGAGTCTCGTCCCCATCGTGGCCTGCTATTGGCTGCCCCATCCCCCCCGACACGGGTGCTGGGGAGCCAGGTAAGTACAACTTCTGTCAGGGGCCTGGGTGTATCGGGAGGAATTTTAGGGGTTGGATAACCCCTTTAACTACACGGCCATTCATCTGAATTGGCCCCAGTTTATACTATATTTAGAGATGAGCAAGTTTAATATTTTGCGGTTCTTTTTATGATATTTAGTGAATTGCTAAGTCCTTTCCTGCATAACTGAAACGGGACGGATCCGTTATGCAGGCCATAGACTTTTATTATGATGGAATGAATAACGGAATGCCTCTAAAAGCATTCCGTTATGGAATTCCATTATGGTCCGTGGTAACGGAACCCATAACGCAATTCACTAAATACCACAAAGCAAACGAATTTCAAAATATGAAATTTGCTCATCTCGAACTATATTTTACTGCAGTACTATTGTTTTATGTTATGCAATATAATATTATACCAATGTAATGTAGTTTAGCAAGCAATCTTGTTTTCTTTGAAAACTTTGATATTAAATACATACCAGCATTGTCTGTGATTTTACAGGGCAAATACGTCTTTTGCCTTTTTTGAACTACAATTCTTCTAGCGTAGATATATTTGTCCACTGGTGATTGGCAGGATCCATTAGCAATGTCTATGGAAAGAAGATGATTTCCTGATCTGGAGGGCGGTGTATTGCATGTGACATTCCATTCTTTCTTTATTGCCACATGTCCAGAGGTCACTAAATGCTTCAAAGGCAGAATCCTACAGTCACAAGCCCAGCGATTGTATGATAAATCAATGTCTGCCCTCAAAACGTGACTGTACAGGAAGACTAGCGGTGTAATGCTGACCAGCGCATTGTTACTGAGCCTCAAAATCTGAAAATACAAATAAATACTATGTATTACTGACAAAAGGCACATTAACTTTATTTACTATAGCTTTCCACAAGTTTTATATTATGATCATGCTTTTGCGTGTGACAAGCATCTGGTAAAAATGTAATTAATAATATTTTAGAAATTTTTGTCCTTTCTTACATCAGTGGTAAATTTCAAAAGAAACGTAGTTCATGAATCTCCCTAAGGCCTCACACGTGCGTCCGTGCCCGTATTGTGGCCCGCAAACAGGAGGTCTGCAATACAAGGGCTGCAAATTCCGGTCCCTAATGCACGGAATGGCCGTGTGCATTAGTCCTAAGTCCTTGCAGTTGCTTGCTGTAAAGTGGACTGTGAAATTAAAGGGCTTGTTTCAGAATGACAGCTTATCACCCAGCCAGAAGATAGGCAGTAAGTGTATGATCAGTTGGGGTTTGACCATTGGGACCCCTGTGATCACCAAAACAGGCATGCTGTGTCCCCCATTTGGATAGAGCAGCAGTCAAGCATGCAGACGGACACTGGATTCAAACTCTATAGGACTGCCAAAAATAGCTGAGCTCTGTACTTGGCTATTTTCAACAGTTTTATATACTTTAAATGGTTATTATCCTCATTAACCTGTGTATAGGATGTCTAAGCCCTCATTGCACTGTGCGATTGGTCAAGGAGAGTAATGCATTTCTAAATTTACCAAAAGTGTCTATTTATAGAAACATAGAATGTGTCGGCAGATAAGAACCATTTGGCCCATCTAGTCTGCCCAATATACTGATTACTATGAATAGCCCCTGGCCCTATCTTATATGAAGGATGGCCTTATGCCTATCCCATGCATGCTTAAACTCCTTCACTGTATTTGCAGCTACCACTTCTGCAGGAAGGCTATTCCATGCATCCACTACTCTCTCAGTTAAGTAATACTTCCTGATATTACTTTTAAACCTATAGAAACCTATACTACATTATATGTCTCCCCCATAACATATTCAAACTATTTTCGCCTTATATCATTATTCACCTTTCTGTCTTAGGCATCATTCAGTCACTATGTTGGAGCAGTATTGTATGTGTAAGCCAAAATCAGAAGTGGGTCCAAAACACAGAAGAGGTGTATTTTTCCATTATATTTTTTTACTGCAGGTTCCACTCCTGATTGTGACTTACAAATACTGATGAAGAATCATGACTGTGTGAAAGTGACCTTAGTATGACAGTTTTCTTAGCTTCCTGAGCATAATCGTGTCAAGACAACTCTTATATTGTCCATTCTATATAATACCAGATCAATCACCTGAAGATTCCTCAAGTCTCTAAACGAATCCGGGTCTATTTTGTGAATTCTGTTGTCTCCCAGATCTAAATTCTGAAGTTTAGTGCAGTTGGCAAAGTCATCCCTCTGTATCCGGACAATGCTGTTAGCAGATACATTTAGAGTCTGTAAAGATCTCAGTTTCCCAAGGCCTTGAAAAGAAGACATAACAGATTAGTAAAGAATATACACAGTGTATATTACATTAATCCAGTATAAGCGGGATCCCACAGGCTCTGGATTACCAAATATTCCTTCCATGTTATAAAAATAATAAATAAGTAAATGACCGTAGATTAGGACTATATAGAAGTTTATATCCAGCCTAGCTATAGTGTAGAAATGCTGATAAAATGTCATGCTAAAATAGTGGCACAGATTTGAAAAAATTAATTATTACCACTAGTTGAGATTAGGGTTGCTCCGGATATCAAATTTTTGATACCCAACACTTTTCTACCTGGATCGATCGGATACCAGGATTTGCTATTTTGCGATACTAGGCTGTGCTTCTGCGCAGCCTAGTATCTGTTAAAGAACATGGCACACGTGCATGCCATGTTCTTCTGAGCTGGCAGAGTGGAGTATAAAAGAGACCCTGTCTTCCCACTGTGATGCGGCTGCCGCTGGAAGATAGTACTGAGGAGGAGGGGAGGGACTTTGTCCACTGCGCCACCAATGCATACAATTAACCCCTAAATACAAATGTGGGCAGCGGGTGCCAGCCCTATCACACAGTCGGCACCCAGCCTCAATGACAGGGTGCGGCGATCTGCCGAACCGTGTCAATTAACCCGTCGGGTGCAGCACCAGATATGGTCGGGTGTGATATGGCCGGCACCCGCCGCCCAAATTTGTATTTAGAGGTTAATTATATGCATTGGTGGTGCAGTGGCTACAGCACCTCCCCTCCTCCTCAGTATTATAATAAATGTTAATTACATTCATTGGTTGAGCAGTCTCCCCCCGCCCAGTATTATCTTCATTGGTGGTGCAGCGGCCTCAGGCTCCCCCCACTCCACAGTATATTAATTGGTGGCAGTGGCAGCTTTTAATGGAGCCCCAGCAGTGAAATCACGTGGCTCCGAACAATTACCATGGCAGCCAGGACGCTTTTGAAGCCTTATATGGCTGCCATGGTCAGCTCCCTGCTGCTGTGTGCACAAAGCACAGGGCAGCAGGGAGAGTATGAAGTCCTATTCACCCTGATAGAGCTCTATTAGGGTGAATAGGACAAGGGATCTAAAGATCCCAGGTTATAGCCCCTAAGGGGCTAATACTTATTACATATTAAATAAAAAGTAAAAAAAAATAAAAAATTAAAAGTTTAAATCGCCTCCTTTCACAACTTTACATATAAAATATATAAACAATAAAAAAATAAACATATTAGGTATCGCCAAGTCTGAAAAAGTCTGAACTATTAAAATATTTAAAAATATCTCCAATGAGGTGAACGCCTATACAGAAAAAAAGGGAAAAAACAAGCTATTTGCCATTTTTTTGTCACCTTGTCACCCCAAAAAATAGGATAGGACTGTTCTATTATGGGCCGAACATTCCCTAAAATGCACACTGCTTTTTTTGTGCTTTATTTTTTTTGGCGTGGTATTGAATGGTATCGAATATCGCAATACTTTTTTATGGTATCGAAATCAAATCAAAATGTTGGTATTGTGACAACCCTAGTTGGGATCTAGCTATTTTTTTTAATGACTTTACAGTTTTATTTATGGTACTCTTCTTATGAAAGAACAGAGGTCACTAGAAAGAGCTCTTGGGCATCTTTATTCATTAAACAGTGGGGCAAAAGTTTCATATAAGCTTGAGAAATGCTTGCTTTACTTTTATGCAAACAAGGTTTTTTGGCGCATAGTGTGCACCTGGCTCTGAAATATCAAAGATTGTCAATCAAACAAGAGAGAAGAGGCATTACTGGCAGAGAGTTGGTGAACCAAATGGAGTGGCTCTACCCACGGTGCACAGAAAACCTTATGTGAATAAAAAGAAAAACAAACATTACTCAAGATTTGAGGACTGGATTTTCACAATAAAAGTATGGTTATGTTTTAGGGCACCTAAACTACATGGCAGTATGCTTACAGTGAAACCAATATTGGAGGCTCCCTTTAAATAAAGACATCTCTGATAGATGTGTATTTTTCCTATGTCTAATGGCCACCTTCAAATGTAAAACTAAAAGCTGTCCTAATCATTTCCCCCCCCCCCCCCCCCCCCCCAACCATTTGAATGGAGTAGCAGTCGCTCATACATGCAGCTCTATGGGGCTGCTGAGATAGGCGAGTGCTTGTGCTCTGCTATATTTGCCAGTCCTATAGACTTGAATTGAGCAGCATGTATGCATGCCTCTCCAGATGGGGGAGTACAATGATCAGTTGTCATAGCTGTTGCAACACCACTGATCACTTATTCCCTATCCTGTGGCACAACCCTTTTAAAGTCTCAGGCCCCAATGCATTTGGTATTATATTGGTGGTCTTTTACCTTTTGGAACAAAGGTCAGTCTGTTCCTGTCAATCAGAAGAGTATGTAAAGAATCCAAAATGTCATGTTTTTTCTCCTGCTCAAAATTCATTGAAACCATGGAGATATAATTATTGCTGACATTTAACTTTTCCAAAGACAAGAACTTGTAAAAAATGTTCAAATGTAATGATGATATCATGTTATTGCTCAAGGTGAGGTGCTTTATGCTTTTCAGTAATCTTGGCGAACGGGGCCAAGAAGCTAATTTTTGGTTTTCTTGTCCTAGATCTTGCAGATTTGTGAATCCAGCTGATGTACAGGTTAAAGAGTTCATGTTGTCCCAGAGACATCCAGAAGTGAAGTTGGTATCCTGTCCTCTTACAGATCCATCAAGAAGAAAAGATATCACCACAAATAGCCACAAGCTTCCCATGATACCTTAAGTGAGGAGAAACAACATTATAGGATCCATTTTAGAATAGAAACTGGAACAATTGATTAAGGGTATGGCTACACAGTCAGATTTTTATGCGCTTTTAGAAGACATTATCAGGTTTGGAATTAGATCAAAGGAGGGTATTAAGGGCAGAAAATAGTTCTCTTTTTTTGAATCCCCTCCTGGTTTTAGCTTCAGAAATGTAATCCAGAAACCTGAAAGTGTGTCTGTAACCTAACTGGTAATATTATAGGATAAAAAGAAATATACAACTACCCATATACCTTCACCTAATGGTTTGATAAATAGTCAAAAACATAGTAGATGTTCTCACAGTTGCAATTTATTTACCATAAAAACTATATATTTTGAATTTAAAAAATCTTCATTTCAAGTACTTGACCCCCCCCCCCCCCCCACCTCAGTATGAACCACAAATGCCAAAACTTTCAACACTCCAAGGCCCCTTTCACATGAGCGAGTTTTCCATGCGGGTGCAATGTGTGACGTGAAGACATAGCACCCGCACTGAATCTGGACCCATTCATTTCAATGGGTCTTCAATGGGTCTGTACATGAGCATTGTTTTTCCTGCATCAGTTCTGCGTTGTGTGAAAATCACAGCATGTTCTATATTCTGCATTTTTCACGCAACGCTGGCCCCATAGAAGTGAATGGGGCTGAGTGAAAAACGCATCGCATCCGCAAGCAAGTGCGGAAGCAATGCGTTTTTCACTGATAGTTGCTTAGAGATGTTGTTTGTAAACATTCAGTTTTCTATCACGCGTGTGAAAAACGCATCAATGCGCATTTCACCCGCGCGATAAAATCTGAACAACTGAACGTAATCGCAAACAAAACTTGCTTCAGTTTTCCTGAACGCACCCTAATCCGTATAGTTTGTGTGCAAGAGGCCCAACACTTCATTGGAAAGGATTGAGCACAATTGTGGCCACTTCACTATTCCAGTCTACAGGTATTTCTGTGAGACAGCAAACTGGGTTATGGGCCATGATCTTTTGGATAGACCATAAATGTATATGAAGGGAATAACAATTTAAAGAAACACACAATATTTTTTCAACACAGTTAAGTACTTGAATAGGAAAAGTAAATGAGTATGGCCAGGCCTATTCATTAGCCTGGAGAGTGCTGCAACTGGAGGTACACTTTAACATGTGAATTGATCTGTATAGAGCACTCATCCTCCTCTAGGATTGCGCAGAGATTTCTATTACTTTGAATACTAGCAAAATATAACAGATTTAACAAGCTTTTGCTTAGAATATTGGGTAGGAGTTTCTTGAACAGAATTCTCTGAACTGACCCAAAGGGGTTTGAGTGGGATTTGTAAACCTTTAGTTTGGGAAATCAGAGATGGTTCATCTGACATGTACATATCAGAAGATCATTTTCATACAATTTATCCTTTAAAGGGATTTTCTGTGAGTAAAATATTGATGACCTATCCTGATGACCTGTTCTGATCCTTGAGGTGTCAACTCCTGGCACCCCCATTGATGAGCTGTTGGAAGGGGCCATGGCAGTTGGTTTACGTTCTTCGGTCACAAGACCTTTCTGCAGACCACTACCATTCAGGTGTGGACGATTGAGCTGCAATGCCAAGCACAAAGAAAAGGCTTGGATGATAGCTGTGGTCCCTTCAAACAACTGATCAGTGGGCATGGTGAAAGTCAGACCCTCACCGATCAAATATTGATGACCAATCTTGATGATAGCTCATCAATATTTAACCCTCAGAAAACTCCTTTAAGGCAGATCTTTGAAATAATGCCTCTTATAGGTCTTTCTTGATCCATAAAGAAAAGAGTTGTGCACACAGTACAGATGTGAAATATAGCCTTCATATTAGCTGTTATGCTGTAACAGTCTTTTCAAGTGACAGGAAGCTTGTGTGGAGCTGCGCTGTGCTAGGCGCTATGTTGACAGCTTTGTGTATATGAATGACGTACATATCAAAAGTAACAGAGAAATCATATATGTAGACTTAGCAGTCCGGCATAATGGCCCAGTGATATCACTGGCTTGGGTGTGGTGGCATCACAAGTCCCAGGAAGGGATCATAGCCCATTACTGCTTTTACAATGCTGGTGCCAAATACTAAACATATATTTAAACTTACATAACCAAGGTTTATATAGTATAATCATCATGTTCAGTGATGCCTTTACCTGTCCTAAGAGCTTTGTGAACAATGACGTATTGAGTTACCATGATACAGTAGATGTAAAAATTATAACAAATATCAGTATCCATGCAAAGTACAAGCTATAAGTACTGTACCTGCTCGTTGTAGTCTGCGTCCGTAGCGTGTACTAGCAGCCATAGATTATTGAGGTTGATTCCTCATCTTCCTTTTCCTACTATCTGTATATCGAAAGTTTGTCAAGATCCAGGGTTACTTATATTGTTGAAAGATAGCCTTATAGTAATAGCTTGGAAAACTGTAGGTTCCTGCTGTGGTATTGTTACTACGTAGAATGCCTGCTGGGCGCATACACTTACCTTCCCCACCTTCTAGTTTTATTACTGGACAAAGTCTACAACAATAATTGCTGGGAATAAACATATCTAATGTGCCATCAATCACATAGTTTCAGCTAATAAAGTACTGGACTAGAAGGTAATTATTAGCAGCATTGAGGTGAATAAGGTAAGGGGCCCTTCACATACAGTACAGACCAAAAGTTTGGACACACCTTCTCATTCAAAGAGTTTTCTTTATTTTCATGACTATGAAAATTGTAGATTCACACTGAAGGCATCAAAACTATGAATTAACACATGTGGAATTATATACATAACAAACAAGTGTGAAACAACTGAAAATATGTCATATTCTAGGTTCTTCAAAGTAGCCACCTTTTGCTTTGATTACTGCTTTGCACACTCTTGGCATTCTCTTGGTGAGCTTCAAGAGGTAGTCCCCTGAAATGGGTTTCACTTCACAGGTGTGCCCTGTCAGGTTTAATAAGTGGGATTTCTTGCCTTATAAATGGGGTTGGGATCATCAGTTGCGTTGAGGAGAAGTCAGGTGGATACACAGCTGATAGTCCTACTGAATAAACTGTTAGAATTTGTATTATGGCAAGAAAAAAGCAGCTAAGTAAAGAAAAACGAGTGGCCATCATTACTTTAAGAAATGAAGGTCAGTCAGTCAGCCGAAAAATTGGGAAAACTTTGAAAGTAAGGGCTATTTGACCATGAAGGAGAGTGATGGAGTGCTGCGCCAGATGACCTGGTCTCCACAGTCACCGGACCTGAACCCAATCGAGATGGTTTGGGGTGAGCTGGACCGCAGAGTGAAGGCAAAAGGGCCAACAAGTGCTAAGCATCTCTGGGAACTCCTTCAAGACTGTTGGAAGACCATTTCAGGGGACTACCTCTTGAAGCTCATGAAGAGAATGCCAAGAGTGTGCAAAGCAGTAATCAAAGCAAAAGGTGGCTACTTTTAAGAACCTAGAATATGACATATTTTCAGTTGTTTCACACTTGTTTGTTATGTATATAATTCCACATGTGTTAATTCATAGTTTTGATGCCTTCATGAAAATAAAGAAAACTCTTTGAATGAGAAGGTGTGTCCAAACTTTTGGTCTGTACTGTATATCTGGTGATCCGGTTTAGTTCCCCTATGGTGTAAAGCAGAAAATCCTGGAGGAGAACTGAATCAATATCTGTCTATGGGATCGTTTTCATACATCCGCTGCTTCAGTTGTAACGCTGGTAGTCAAATAGCGCCGGACAGAAGAAAACTTAAGTTTTTCTGTCCAGCACTATTAGTGTATAGACAATGGCTCTGTGCACAAATATCAGTTGTGTCTGGCTCCCATCATAAAACAGCAGGGCACAACTGGTATATGTGAAGCGGGCCTAACAAGTGTATGCCTTGTTTACAAATCTTATTAAGAAATGCCCCTTCTCTTATATGTAGTATTTAATATCCACAGGTATTGTTACTAATGTGCAACCCTAATGCATGATCTATAACAAGGCCTACACCTACCATTTATAATAATCATGTGGCAGAGGAAACCTAAGGCCACCTGCATATGTTGTGGTATACGTGTGGTTTTTCCATGTGAATTTACGTGCGGAAAAAACGCAGCGTATTACAGTACCAGCAAAGTGTATGAGATTATACATATCTCATGTACACTTGGTGGATTTTTTTTTCCATGCGAATAAATAGCATGTCAATTATGTTTGTGGTTTTAGCTGCGGATTTCACCCTTATCAATGGAAGGGTGAGATCTGCGGTAAAACTGCATCAAATCCACACCAAAAACTGTTGATCTGCCGGGGTCCCAGGTATGAGACCCCCACCGATCGCTAGAACGAGGGGTCAGAAGCGCTCAGCCGAGTACTGCTTCTCCTTGCTGCTGAGTGCAAGACTGTAGACAATCTCATAGACTTTCTATTGAAAAATGTCACACCTTGCCACTTTTCTGACACAAGAGAGATGATAAATTTCCCCCATTGTGTCTGGTTTATCAATGAATTTCTTGGTGACAGACTCCCTTTAAATCATGAGGCCCATTGGTCACAAAATATTTCAGATAGAGGTAAGCGAATGTCTTTAAATTCATTTCATGTCCAATTCATTGAATTTTTCCCCCAATTTTTTTTTGTCTGAATCAATTCTACATAAATTAAATATGCTACAATTGGTCTGAAAATTGGTATATGACATTCTGGAGTCTCCCAGGACTCATTTTTAAAAAAAATATCTTTTCATTTTCTCTCTCCTCCTCTGTCCCATCCTTTGAGCTCTTGAATAAAATGACAGCGATAGCAAATAACGTCAGAGTGACACATTGCAGCACAGTGAGTGACTACACTAACAGTGATTCACTCAATGTCCTGATTGCTGGATTTGCTCTGCTGGCTAAGGTTGGGTGTGGGACTTGGGAGTGGCAGGGGTCAGGGGTCGGTGGTTATGCTGGTGTGTATAAATATGCATAGATATATGCCTCAAGTTATGAGGGGGGACAGTCCCTGCCCCTCATTGCGCTATTAAAAAAAGCTATTACTAATAGGGCATTTGGAGAGGTTCCTGTGTGGTAAGTAAGCTGTGCCATCAGCTGTTGGTTCAGGAATAACATGCAGCTGACACACTGTTCAAGCTATCTCCTATTTTAACTCTTTATATTCTGTGCATGGACATAAACATAACCTGATGTTTAGATTAGTGCAATAATTGTACTTTCTATTGGGGAGTTTCAATTCTGAGTATTGCTCAGAATTGCCCCATGATTTCTGTGTACACCCATGTGGCAGTTAGTGTGTATACACATAGTGTTATGGGAAAAAATAACAGTGACGTGTTTGGAACAAGCGTCCAAAAATTATGCATTAAAGGAGGCAGATCCCTGCCTCTGTTTATACGCAGATGTTAATTTCATAAAAAACAGTGGCTTGTGCTGAACAAGTGTATAAAAAGTATGCATTAATGGGGGCAGAATGCCTGCCTATATTTATACACACAAGTGTTAATTGTCAGGAAAACAGTGGCTTGTTCTGCAAAAGCCTGGAAAAATCCTCTCTTTTAATTGGTAGCAGCAGCAGTACAGTGTGGATGTAGAAATGGTAAAGTAATAGTGGCATGTGGCCACAATAGTAGCAATAGCAGTAGCAGCAGAGCATAGAACAGACAAGGGAAAAGATATGTGCGCGGCTGTTTAAGGGTAGTAGTAGTGGTGGCTATGTAGCAGTAATGGTAGTGGCAGTAAGGGGATTAGCGGCAGCAGCCATATGGTACAAAATATGATGGTAGGCAGGCAGACAGCGGCAGTGGTATGATGGTGGCATCAGCAGCTATACAGTATGGAAGATAATGGTAGGCAGGTAGACGGTGGCAGTTGCATGATGGCATCAGAAACAGCAGCAGCCATATGGTACGGAACATGATGGTAGGTAGGCAGACAGCAGCAGTGGCATGATGGAACACCCTCAGCAAGGGCAGTTCTATTCATCTGCCTCAGCCAGAGGTGTGTGAAAATCCTCATGGATCCATGGCTGGTTCATTTTTACAAAGGTGATGTTTTGTACTCTGGTAGAGGACAGCATTGTCTATTTGGGTGTCGCGATGCCACCTACCCCATTAAAAACATTCTCTGAGATGACACTGGAGGCTGGACAAAACAGTGCAGAGAGAGCATACTGGGTCCATGGAGTCAGGGAACACGGTATGCAGCAGAGAAAGGCCAGAGTCCAGGGAGGTCTGAACCTGGGTGTTTAGGCAGTACATCTCTGTTTTCTAACTTGCATTAGCCTGGGACGGCACATTGAAAAAATTCACCATCAAGTTGATGATACTGAACTGGTTGCTGATGCAGCTTCTGCTGCTTGTGGTAGTGGAGATGGTAGGAGGTGGGTGACTCTGCGGGAGATGGAGAAGGGCATTCTGGTCAGACACCCGGATGGTAGCAAAACTGCAGCAAGCAGAATACACATTGTATCCTGGTAATAAAGCAATTTGGCTTTCCTTTCAGCAACAGAAAAACATTTTTCTATTTTGCTTTGATAGGGTGTAAAAGCATGGCTATCTAGTAATCAACAGATTGATAGTAAGGATATGTCTGTTGTTACTTATTCAAGCAACTATACAGCTTGCCATTCTCACCAGCTTGCTCAAGGACACAATTTTTTCCAGCTCCTCCTCCCACTGAGATCAGATTCATCATCATCATCAGCCTTGTCCTCCTGGAGAAGCGACTCCTCCAGGGGTAGCTCCTCATCCATGTGGGTCCCCAACAGCTACAGGGCGGCCAGCATGATGCGTAAGCTGTTCTACCGCCATCTCTTGTTGCATCAGTGCTCTAAGATAAATATCAGGGGGATAACATTGTTGATGCCACAGTTGTCCCTAATGACAAATCTGGGGGCTCTTTAGCCTGAGTATGCGACACACATTTCTGATGCTCACTGCTGGGATGAACTCTTGCATGACAAAATCATTTTTGCTGCTTGATGCACTTTAGCAACTGATCTGCTGTGTAGCTACTCTCATCCGGGCTGATCAGCTCTAACATGGCATGGCAACGCTTCACTTTACACACATGATAAGGGGGAGGGGAAGTGCGAGCAATGCTATGACCTGCTTCTGTTGAGGATGGGAGGACGTCCATGGAGAGGGATGTGGAGGAGGTGGATAAGAACCTGTTGTGGGTACCAGACCAACACAGACATGGAGGTGTCAATAGGACCTGGACTGACCTTGTTGCTGTGGTGTTGCGTCGCCTTTGCAAAAAACATTGACCCAGTAGGCCAGTGAAAGACATGTACTATCCCTGCCCAAAACAGCTTCTCCAGTTCTCCACAGTGGTGTGCACCTTGTGGCATAGCAAGAATTGCAAGGAGTGGCCCGCGTTCTCTAGCACGTGATGGTAAAATGCAGGATTAGCTTTTTTGGAGAAATAATGCTGGCTAAGTATCTTCGGGTGAGGCTGAGTATACAGTCGTGGCCAAAAGTTTTGAGAATTACATAAATATTGGAAATTGGAAAAGTTGCTGCTTAAGTTTTTATAATAGCAATTTGCATATACTCCAGAATGTTATGAAGAGTGATCAGATGAATTGCATAGTCCTTCTTTGCCATGAAAATTAACTTAATCCCAAAAAAACCTTTCCACTGCATTTCATTGCTGTCATTAAAGGACCTGCTGAGATCATTTCAGTAATCGTCTTGTTAACTCAGGTGAGAATGTTGACGAGCACAAGGCTGGAGATCATTATGTCAGGCTGATTGGGGTAAAATGGCAGACTTGACATGTTAAAAGGAGGGTGATGCTTGAAATCATTGTTCTTCCATTGTTAACCATGGTGACCTGCAAAGAAACGCGTGCAGCCATCATTGCGTTGCATAAAAATGGCTTCACAGGCAAGGATATTGTGGCTACTAAGATTGCACCTCAATCAACAATTTATAGGATCATCAAGAACTTCAAGGAAAGAGGTTCAATTCTTGTTAAGAAGGCTTCAGGGCGTCCAAGAAAGTCCAGCAAGCGCCAGGATCGTCTCCTAAAGAGGATTCAGCTGCGGGATCGGAGTGCCACCAGTGCAGAGCTTGCTCAGAAATGGCAGCAGGCAGGTGTGAGCGCATCTGCATGCACAGTGAGGCGAAGACTTTTGGAAGATAACCTGGTGTCAAGAAGGGCAGCAAAGAAGCCACTTCTCTCCAAAAAAAACATCAGGGACAGATTGATCTTCTGCAGAAAGTATGGTGAATGAACTGCTGAGGACTGGGGCAAAGTCATATTCTCCGATGAAGCCATTTTCCGATTGGGGCATCTGGAAAAAGGCTTGTCCGGAGAAGAAAAGGTGAGCGCTACCATCAGTCCTGTGTCATGCCAACAGTAAAGCATCCTGAGACCATTCATGTGTGGGGTTGCTTCTCATCCAAGGGAGTGGGCTCACTCACAATTTTGCCCAAAAACACAGCCATGAATAAAGAATGGTACCAAAACACCCTCCAACAGCAACTTCTTCCAACAATCCAACAACAGTTTGGTGAAGAACAATGCATTTTCCAGCACGATGGAGCACCGTGCCATAAGGCAAAAGTGATAACTAAGTGGCTCGGGGACCAAAACGTTGACATTTTGGGTCCATGGCCTGGAAACTCCCCAGATCTTAATCCCATTGAGAACTTGTGGTCAATCCTCAAGAGGCGGGAGGACAAACTCCAAGAAGTGATTATGAAAGAATGGGTTGCTATCAGTCAGGAATTGGCCCAGAAGTTGATTGAGAGCATGCCCAGTCGAATTTCAGAGGTCCTGAAAAAAAAGGGCCAACACTGAAAATACTGACTCTTTGCATAAATGTCATGTAATTGTCTATAAAAGCCTTTGAAACGTATGAAGTGCGTGTAATTATATTTCACTACATCACAGAAACAACTGAAACAAAGATCTAAAAGCAGTTTAGCTGCAAACTTTGTGAAAACTAATATTTGTGTCATTCTCAAAACTTTTGGCCACGACTGTACACTATGAGTTCCCTAAAGTCAACAGAATCCACTAAGTTGTACAGCAGCAACTGCACCGCCACAAACTTGGCCAGTGGGAGTTAAGCTTACACACAAGTTAATTGCTGGTTGTGAATAGTTTTCTCATGGCCACACAATCCATTATGAATGTCTCTCGATGGAGCAGAAGATGATGAGGAATAGGAGTCTGAGCTGGAGAGGAATAAGCTGACAAGGACACTGTAATACTTGGGGGTGGGGGCCTGAATGCAACAAAGAAGATCAAGAGGAGGTGAGACTTGTTCAGATTTGGAATGCTGGCCACTTCCATTTTCCTACAGGATCTAGTCATAGGATCTAGTGATGCCTCATGTGCTACAACAGAGCCCTGGTGCCTATGTTTGAATGCCCACTGATTTTTTTCTAAATCTTGCACACAACAGTGGTTTTATTAGCCTTGTGGGGTAAAACTGACATACAGGCCGAACTTAGCCTAAGTCTGGCACCTTTTGAGCCTTGGCCACAGTATCACCAGTTCCCGAGGTGATCACAATAGAAGCAGATCTAGCTTTAGCAGTTTTTTGGGAGGTTTTGGCCACCACGGCCACTGCCCTCCTCCTCCTGATCCAGCTCCGAGGTCCTGTCCAACACAAAATCAACATCATAGTCCCCCCCAGACTGGGCCCCTTTTCCCCCATCCCGATTCTCTGCTCTGTGTTTGCCCTGAGTACTACTGTCACAACCACTGCCCGTACCTCCACCACCGTGGCTACCAGTGCCACTACTACCACCAACACAGCTATGTATGGGGTCCCCCACCTCTGCCTGAATCTCCTCTTCAAGGAAGTTGAAAAGCTGAAGCTGATGCTTTTTACAAAACTTATAAACAGGTTATCAAAGTTATCAACAAGGAGACTCTCTTGAGTATTTTCCATAGCACATGGAGTTTTCTTGCCTCTACTTAGGAAAATGAAGGTACCCCACTAGGAGAGAGCAATGAAAAGAGATGATGCACATAAAAGGCTTTTCTGGAGCCGCAGGGAGGGGCAGGAGGAATGCTTTGACCCCTGGCTCCAAGGCATGGTGTCAGACTTAGAGGTGACCTCGACATCATCCTGCTGTGACTGAGATGAGGAATGAGCCATCCAGTCCACAATATCATCCTCTTTCTCCTTAATAATAATCTGGCATATATGGAAAACCGGGAATAACAGTGGCCTGCCACTACTGGCCAGATGGCTGGTGTTGCTACTTACCCACATTCTGACTCTCGGATGACAAGGCCTGCGTGTTTTGTTTTGCACTCTTCCATTTTCCAGACATTTTATTATGAGGCCTATAAATGATAAGTCAAGGGTTTCCTATAAATAAAAAGTCATTGGTTTGGTACACAGATTATTAAACAGTACCAGCAAAATGGCAAGTGTTTTTTCTGTAATTTAAAGACAGGCACAATTAAATGTTCCCTCCCTTTTATAAACACTCTACACTCTGGTATTAACAGTTTACTTTGGTAACAAAGCAGTTTTTGCAGTAAAATGTGTATAAACTATATGGTCTGATGTAGTAATGCGTTCACCAACATGAGTATTTTAATGTTTGTGGTAAAATGCCTTTGAACTATGGGTTCACTAACACGGGTATAAAAATGTAATTTTTACATTGAAATATTTTTGAGCTATACAGTCTGATGCAGTAATGTGTTCGCTAACACAAGTTTAACAATGCAGTGTTTGCAGTAAAATGTCTTTGAAATTTGTGCTCACTAACATGGGCATAACAATGCAATTTTTGCAGTGAAATGTTTTTGAACAACACGGTCTGATGCAGTAATGCGTTCATTAACACAGGTATAACAATTAAATGTTTTCAGTAAAATGTCTTAAAACTATGTTCACTTACATGGCTTAGGCCTCCTGCACACGACCGTTGTGTGCACCCGTGGCCGTTGTGCCGTTTTCCGTTTTTTTTCGCGGACCCATTGACTTTCAATGGGTCCGTGGAAAAATCGGAAAATGCACCGTTTTGCAGCCGCATCCGTGATCCGTGTTTCCTGGCCGTGAAAAAAACCTGTCCTATTTTTTTCACGGCCAACGGTTCACGGACCCATTCAAGTCAATGGGTCCGTGAAAGAACACGGATGCACACAAGATTGGCATCCGTGTCCGTGATCCGTGGCCGTAGGTTAGTTTTTATACAGAAGGATCCGAAGATCCGTCTGCATAAAAGCTTTTTCAAAGCTGAGTTTTCACTTCGTGAAAACTCAGAACCGACAGTATATTCTAACACAGAAGCGTTCCCATGGTGATAGAATACACTACAAACTGTGTACAAGACTGCCCCCTGCTGCCTGGCAGCACCCGATCTCTTACAGGGGGCCGTGATCAGCACAATTAACCCCTTCAGGTGCGGAACCTGAAGGGGTTAATTGTGCTGATCACGGCCCCCTGTAAGAGATCAGGGCTGCCAGGCAGCAGGGGGCAGACCCTCCCCCCCCCTCCCCAGTTTGAATATCATTGGTGGCCAGTGCGGCCCCCCCCCCCCCTCTATTGTAATAATTCGTTGGTGGCACAGTGTGCGCCCCCCCCCTTCCTCCCTCTATTGTAATAATTCGTTGGTGGCACAGTGTGCGCCCCCCATTGGCCCCCCCTCCCTCTATAGCATTAACAACATTGGTGGCCAGTGTGCGGCCTCCCATCTCCCCCCCCCCATCATTGGTGGCAGCGGAGTTCCGATCGGAGTCCCAGTTTAATCGCTGGGGCTCCGATCGGTAACCATGGCAACCAGGACGCTACTACAGTCCTGGTTGCCATGGTTACTTAGCAATAGTACAATAGTAGAAGATTCATACTTACCTGCTGCTGCGATGTTCGTGTCCGGCCGGGAGCTCCACCTACTGTAAGTGACAGGTCTGTGCGGCGCATTGCTAAATGAACTGTCACTTACCAGTAGGAGGAGCTCCCGGCCGGACACGAACATCGCAGCAGCAGGTAAGTATGTATCTTCTACTATTGTACTATTGCTAACCCGCTGCCACCAATGATCGGGGGGGGGGAGATGGGAGGCCGCACACTGGCCACCAATGTTGTTAATGCTATAGAGGGAGGGGGGCCAATGGGGGGCGCACACTGGCCACCAACGATTTATTACAATAGAGGGAGGAAGGGGGGGGGCACACACTGTGCCACCAACAAATTATTACAATAGAGGGAGGAAGGGGGGGGGGGGGCACACTGTGCCACCAACGAATTATTACAATAGAGGGAGGAAGGGGGGGGGGGCCGCACTGGCCACCAATGATATTCAAACTGGGGAGGGGGGGGGGGTTCTGCCCCCTGCTGCCTGGCAGCCCTGATCTCTTACAGGGGGATATGACAGTACAATTAACCCCTTCAGGTGCGGCACCTGAGGGGTTAATTGTGCTGATCACGGCCCCCTGTAAGAGATCGGATGCTGCTAGGCAGCAGGGGGCAGTCATGTACACAGTTTGTAGTGTATTCTAACTAGAAGCGTCCCCATCACCATGGGAACGCCTCTGTGTTAGAATATACTGTCGGAAATGAGGTTTCACGATCTAACTCATATCCGACAGTATATTCTAACATAGAGGCGTTCCCATGGTGATGGGGACGCCTTAAGTTAAAATATACCATCGGATTGGAGAAAACTCCGATCCGATGGTATAAAAGGGACTCCAGACTTTACATTGAAAGTCAATGGGGACGGATCCGTTTGAAATTGCACCATATTGTGTCAACGTCAAACGGATCCGTCCCCATTGACTTGCATTGTAATTCAGGACAGATCCGTTTGGCTCCGCATGGCCAGGCGGACACCAAAACGACTTTTTTTTTCATGTCCGTGGATCCTCCAAAAATCAAGGAAGACCCACGGACAAAAAAACGGTCACGGCTCACGGAAAAACGGGACCTGCTTTCCCTGATCAAAATCCCTAAAATATACCTTATGTTTGCCATAGTTTTTTGGCAGACACTGCCACAACACACCAATGACGTTCTATGAAGTTCTCAGCAAAGGACCTTCCTTAATTCTGCCCATGATTGGCTGATCAGGCTGTCTATCAGCCTCTGAGCCAATCAGGGCAAGCCCTCCCCCCACTTCCTCCAAGTGTCATGTGATCTTACATCTTCTTCCTCCCTCATGGATTTCCCCACCAACCATGGTAAAATGACGCTGAGCGCCATTTTTACATGATTCGTTCAAAACTAATTGCAAAAACTTCGGATTTGTTGGGTGGAGAAATTTTGGTGAAATTCGTAACAAATCTGATAAATATCATTGCATGCCCAGTAATTACACAGTTACGGTACATAGTTGAAAAAAGACCCAAGGCCATCAAGTTCATCCATTTGATACTTACAAACCCAAGTTGATCCAGAGGAAGGCAAAAAAAAAACTCTTTCAATGGCAATAACCCAGTTCATTATAAATCAGAAAAAATAATCCTTCCTCACCCTTGCTGGCAATCAGACAGATCCCTGGATCCACATTCTATGTTAATGCTAGTAACTTGATATAGTGAGTTTTACAAGGAAGATATCTAAACCCAGGTTAAGGGGATAGTATACCACCATAAAAAAAAAAAACTGTTTTACTGCATATTAATAGCCTATATGTAAATAATCTATGTTTTTGTTTTTTATTTTTTACAAAAAATAGATATTCCTCAGTCAGGGAAGTGGGTGAGTGGCTCAATTAGAGCATCATACATTACACAGATACAATAAGTGCTATGTCTTCTGTGGGCATCTTTATCTAGTCCTATCAAGAGAACAATAGAGCTGTCATACAATTTCAGATCTACTATTATAATAGCAGAAACCATCTTTCCCTCGCAGCAACAGTTAAAGAGGACCTATCACCACAACATGCAATGCAATCTGAAAGCACAATGTTATAGCGCAGGAGAAGCTCAGCAGATTGATATATATTTTTCTGGAAAAAAATTCTGTAAAACCTGTAATTTATACATTTATATCTCTGCTTTCTCCACCTAGTGTGAACAACTATTGGTACAGGAGGTGTCACAGTGTGGTTCACTTTGGTGATCTGGTATACTTTCTACAGTGGATTCCGTATACGCTGGTTGCCAGGGGTGACATGTAGTAACCTTAAACTGTGTGTGTCCTGTCTCTTCCTTGCTTTCTCCTCCCTCTCTGCTGGTTTTTGTGGGCTTAATGTCTTAGTCTGGGTATGGTCACTTGGTGCTATATAATCCTTTTAGCTTTGGGACTGGGAGGGGGGGGGGGCAGTCTGTCTGCAGCCTTGCTGGGTGCCGGTGCTATGCACTTGACCTGGGTTATCCCATCTGCCCTGTCTGTATGGCCACCTAGTAAGACATCAAGGTCTCCTTGTCTGGTTTTGAGTCTGGTCCGCCATGCATCGTTCTGCATGGGGTCCAGACTTTTGCCTGTCTATGCAGCTCTGCCTGTGACCACCATGTGTCTTTCCGTATAAGGTCCAGCTATCTGCTAGTCTACTTTTATGCCTTCAGTGAGGGGGCTTCTGGTTTCTCAGGAGGGAGGACATCTCTGTCTTATCTGTATTTGTTCAGTGTCTAGGTCTACGTTAGCCCGCAGTGCTTAACTGCTTCTTATCCTGTCTTGTGTATGTTCGGCCTTCAGTGAGCGGGTTCCTGGGTTCTCCGGAGGGAGGACTTCTAGTCTGCGTGCAGCTCTGCCTGTGACCGCCGTGTATCGTTCTGCATGGGGTCTAGGCATCTGCTTGTCTGCCTCTTTGGGCAGCTCTGCCTTAGACCTTGTCGGGGGGTAATAATTCAATTAAGAATTATTAATTATGGTCATAAAAATTATTAACCATAAAAAAATAAAATTTATAAAATTTGTCATAAATTCTTAAAATCATGACCTGGTGAATTGTAGACAACATAATTGATACAATTCACATCTGAGTCCGACTATTTCCTCAGATAAATAAGCTCTTTTTGACGTGAGATGACGTTAATGGTAAAATGTAGTTCTGCATTATACAACAATACACAGTTATTATAAAAATATGCAGATTTATTGGTTACAAGATTATAAACATATATAAGTAAATAAACACAATGATACATGCAAATGAATATATATATATCGTTAATATAAAGCATTACAAGCTTAACAATACATGTGAGTGGAAATAACTTGTCACATTATAATCAAGCTATTATTAGGTTAGGATATCAAAGTAGGAACATAAGTTATATACATTACTTCTGTTCAGAGAAAACCTCATGATATCAGGACGGGCATGTCTAATCCTAGACATCATTATAGAATGCTAAATACATTCTGCCCCCCTAACCAACTACACATCACATGACTTCAAGATGGGCACTTCCATCCAAGGATATAACTTAGAAGAGACAACTGTATCCTTCTGCCCCATCCTGGACTATTTTCACATATAAAAAATTGGTAAGACTATTAAGACAAATAACAGGGATCTAGGATCTTAAATGGGAAGGATTTGAAACAAATCTTCCTTGTGGGAATCCATCACTTAGCTTGGCGAAGAATGTTCTATCAATATATATATATAAAAGCAATCATTTAATGCTTTGCTAGATTATGAGTCTAGATTCTTCTGCAGGTAGAATGAAGCCTCACAATATCCTAAGACTACATCTCAATATGGAGATGATCAATTAATTTAATCATTTATTTATTCGCCAATCTAGATGGTATAATTTCACCCACACTATCAAATTAGTCTTAATAAAATGAAATATCATTTTCTGTGTCTCTTACCAAGTCCTAGCAGGAATCTCACTTCTGCTCCTAGGAAAGCTGAGTGGTCCATCATAGCGCATCTCATTATGGCTTCCATCTTGATAGACCTCCATTTCTCCTCTCCTCCCTCTCTCTTTATCTTGATCGCTCTCTCCATGCTACTCCGCACACGAATAATTATTCCCCCCCTTATCTAAGAATCATCCCCTTTAGATTAGGGATTCCCAATCAGGTAGGGTGGGTGTATTCGCATGCTAATAACATCATGATGTCACATCAATTCCTAATATGGAATCGAACAAATAATGAAATAATATAATGACAATGAAAGGAGAAGTTATCATTATGGGAGATTTCAATCTTCCAGATATAAACTGGAAAACCAAAATAGCAAGTTCTACCAGGAGTACAGATATTCTAAATTCCCTACTGGGGTTATCTCTACAACAAGTGGTTGAGGAGCCAACCCGGAGGGAGGCCATTTTGGATTTGGTATTCACAAACGGGGATTCGGTATATGATGTCATTGTAGGCGAAACCTTGGGATCTAGTGATCACCAGTCAGTGTGGTTTAATATAAGAACTGTGAAAGAGTCCCACCACACAAAAACAAAAGGTTTAGATTTTAGAAAAACAGACTTTTCAAAAATGAAATTAGTCATAAATGAGTCCTTATCAGACTGGAACGGATTACATGGAGTCCAGGAGAAATGGGACTACTTAAAAGGTGCATTATTGAAGGCAACAGAAAATTGCATTAGACTTGTCAGTAAAAACAAAAAAGGGAGGAGACCACTGTGGTACTCAGCAGAAGTGGCCCAAATCATTAAAAATAAAAAGCTAGCATTTTGTAATTATAAAAAAAACCAGAGCAATGAAGATAAGGAAATCTACAAGATTAGGCAGAGAGAGGCCAAGCAAGTTATAAGAACTTCTAAAGCGCAGGCAGAAGAAAAACTAGCTCAGTCTATGAAAAAAGGGGATAAGACATTCTTCAGATATATAAATGAAAAAAGGAAATTAAAACAAGGAATAACTAAATTAAAAACAAAGGACGGAAGGTATGTAGAAGAGAATAAAGGGCTAGCCGACTGCCTTAATGAATACTTCTGTTCAGTTTTTACAAAAGAAAAAGGAGAAGGACCTCCACTAGAAAGAATGACTAATAAATCGTTTGATGCATGTATCTTTACAGAGGAAGATGTTCTAAGTTTGCTGTCTAAGGTGAAGACAAATAAGTCACAGGGGCCTGATGAGATACACCCAAAATTATTAAAAGAGCTTAGTGGTGAGCTGGCAAAACCGTTAACAGATTTATTTAACCAATCATTAGTAACAGGAGTCGTCCCGGAAGAGTGGAAATTGGCTAAATGTTGTGCCCATTCACAAGAAAGGTAGTAGGGAGGAATCGAGCAACTATAGACCAGTGAGTCTGACATCAATAGTAGGCAAATTAATGGAAACCCTATTAAAGGATAGGATTGTGGAACATCTAAAATCCCATGGATTGCAAGATGAAAAACAACATGGGTTTACTTCAGGGAGATCATGTCAAACAAATCTTATAGATTTTTTTGACTGGGTGAATAAAATAATAGACGGTGGAGGTGCAGTAGACATCGCATATCTAGATTTTAGTAAGGCTTTTGACACTGTCCCACATAGAAGACTTATCAATAAACTGCAGTCATTGAGCATGGACTCCCATATTGTTGAGTGGATTAGGCAGTGGCTGAGTGACAGACAACAGAGGGTGGTAGTCAATGGAGAACATTCAAAACAAGGTCATGTTACCAGTGGGGTTCCACAGGGATCTGTACTGGGACCGATTTTGTTTAATATCTTCATAAGTGATATTGCAAAAGGCCTCGCTGGTAAGGTTTGTCTTTTTGCTGATGACACAAAGATAGGTAACAGGGTTGATGTTCCTGGAGGGAAACGCCAAATGGAAAAGGATTTAGGAAAACTAGAAGAATGGTCAGAACTCTGGCAACTGAAATTTAATGTGGATAAGTGCAAGATAATGCACCTGGGGCGTAAAAACCCAAGGGCAGAATATAGAATATTTGACACAGTCCTGACCTCAGTATCTGAGGAAAGGGATTTAGGAGTAATTATTTCAGAAGACTTAAAGGTGGGGAGACAATGTAATAGAGCAGCACGAAATGCCAGCAGAATGCTTGGATGTATAGGGAGAGGTATAAGCAGTAGAAAGAGTGAAGTGATTATGCCGCTGTACAGAACACTGGTGAGACCTCACTTGGAGTATTGTGCGCAGTACTGGAGGCCATATCTCCAGAAGGATATAGATACTCTAGAGAGAGTTCAGAGAAGAGCTACTAAACTAGTACATGGATTGCAGGATAAAACTTACCAGGAAAGGTTAAAGGACCTTAATATGTATAGCTTGGAAGAAAGAAGAGACAGAGGGGATATGATAGAAACTTTTAAATACATAAAGGGAATCAACTCGGTAAAGGAAGAGAGCATATTTAAAAGAAGAAAAACTACCACAAGAGGACACAGTTTTAAATTAGAGGGGCAAAGGTTTAAAAGTAATATAAGGAAGTATTACTTTACTGAGAGAGTAGTGGATGCATGGAATAGCCTTCCTGCAGAAGTGGTAGCTGCAAATACAGTGAAGGGGTTTAAGCATGCATGGGATAGGCATAAGGCCATCCTTCATATAAGATAGGGCCGGGGGCTATCCATAGTATTCAGTATATTGGGCAGACTAGATGGGCCAAATGGTTCTTATCTGCCGACACATTCTATGTTTCTATGTTTCTATGTAATGTTGCCCACCTGCCTCCAGATGGCACTGCGGTACTGTAGGTGAATATAACAACTTTTTAGGCATAAAATTAAATATCTAATAATACTTTCACAGGACCTCAATGACCTTTCTACCATAAATCACTGAGGAAGGTCTTTTCCTTACACTTTTAATTACCTATATCCTGGACTTGTTGGAGTTGACTGTCTTCTCTTATCTTTTTGAAATATGGGTTGACTTGATGAAAATTTTATGTAGCGGCTTTGATGCTGGGCATCGGAACTTGTAGATTTCATTTATGTACTCCCATGAATAACTATTGTTTTGAAATCCAATTAACTTAAACTTACTGAGTTGTTTCTGTACCTTCTAAATGGTAAATACATGGTATAACATACAAGAAAGGCTGAAAGACGACCACCACTGAACAAGACACACAAGCTGAAACGTCAAGACTGGGCCAAGAAATATCTCAAGACTGATTTTTCTAAGGTTTTATGGACTGATGAAATGAGAGTGAGTCTTGATGGGCCAGATGGATGGGCCGTGGCTGGATTGGTAAAGGGCAGAGAGCTCCAGTCCGACTCAGACGCCAGCAAGGTGGAGGTTGAGTACTGGTTTGGGCTGGTATCATCAAAGATGAGCTTGTGGGGCCTTTTCGGGTTGAGGATGGAGTCAAGCTCAACTCCCAGTCCTACTGCCAGTTTCTGGAAGACACCTTCTTCAAGCAGTGGTACAGGAAGAAGTCTGCATCCTTCAAGAAAAACATGATTTTCATGCAGGACAATGCTCCATCACACGCGTCCAAGTACTCCACAGCGTGGCTGGCAAGAAAGGGTATAAAAGAAGAAAATCTAATGACATGGCCTCCTTCTTCACCTGATCTGAACCCCATTGAGAACCTGTGGTCCATCATCAAATGTGAGATTTACAAGGAGGGAAAACAGTACACCTCTCTGAACAGTGTCTGGGAGGCTGTGGTTGCTGCTGCACGCAATGTTGATGGTGAACAGATCAAAACACTGACAGAATCCATGGATGGCAGGCTTTTGAGTGTCCTTGCAAAGAAAGGTGGCTATATTGGTCACTGATTTGTTTTTGTTTTGTTTTTGAATGTCAGAAATGTATATTTGTGAATGTTGAGATGTTATATTGGTTTCACTGGTAAAAATAAATAATTGAAATGGGTATATATTTGTTTTTTGTTAAGTTGCCTAATAATTATGCACAGTAATAGTCACCTGCACACACAGATATCCCCCTAAAATAGCTAAAACTAAAAACTACTTCCAAAAATATTCAGCTTTGATATTAATGAGTTTTTTTGGGTTCATTGAGAACATGGTTGTTGTTCAATAATAAAATTAATCCTCAAAAATACAACTTGCCTAATAATTCTGCACTCCCTGTAGTCTAAAGCCTCATTCAGATGGACGTATCGTACACATGTTTAAGAATCCAGATTCAATCAGTGCCCCCATATTTCTACTAACCTGTAAAAACAACCATACACCAGAGATTTCAGAAGGCCAAAAACGCCACTTGAGACTTTTTTCTGCTGACCATCATCATCTTTTCGTAAAACAAATGAGCACCACAGATGTTGACCGTTATTTTGACTTTGGATTTTTATTATTTATTATGATAAGGAGTGTACATACATAATACAGACAATTGCACTAAGCATGAACAAGACGAGTTACAGACTGGTACAGAAGGAGAGAGGGCCCACAATCTACAAGGTATGGAGGAAGGACACAGTAGGTGAGGGTAAAGCTGGTCATGACAGTAGAGCAGCAGCAGGGTCACTGGTTGTAGGCTTGTCTGAAGAGGTGTGTTTTCAGGTTTCTTATGAAGGATTCCACTGTAGGTGAGAGTCTCATATGTTGGGGTAGAGAGTTCCAGAGTATGGGGGATGCTTGGGAGAAATCTTAGAGGCGGTTATGGGAAGAGGTGAGGAGAGGAGAGAAGGAGGTCTTGTGAGGATCGGAGATTACGTGTGGCGAGGTATCGGGAAAGTAGCTCAGAGATGTATGGAGGGGACAGGTTGTGGACGGCTTTATACGTATTTGTTAGAATTTTGAACTGAATTTGATGGCCAACGGGGAGCCAGTGAAGGGATTGGCAAAAGGAAGAGGCAGAGGAGTAATGGGGTGAAAGGTGAACTAGTCGGCCAGCAGAGTTAAGGATAGATTGGAGGGGTGTGAGTGCTAGATGGAAGGCCACATAGGAGGCTGTTGCAGTAGTCTAGGCGGGAGATGATGAGGGCCTGTACAAGCATTTTTGCAGACTCATGGTTAAGGAATGCACGGATGCGGGAGATATTTTTGAGTTGGAGGCAGCAGGTGGTGGAAAAGGCTTGGATGTGCGGTCTGAAGGAGAAGGCAGAATCCAAGGTCACTCCAAGGCAGCGGAGAGTGTGCAGCCATTAATCGTGATGAATAGATCTGGTGGGGGGTTTGAGCAAGATGGGGGAAAGATGATAAATTCTGTTTTATCCATGTGACTTTTTAGAAAGCGAGAGAAGAAGGAGGATTCTGGATGGGAGGTTTTTTTCTCTCAGGCTGTGAGCTGTGCGCTGCGATTGGCCAGCGCTACAGCCTAGGAGAAGGAGATGCCCACAGGACAAGGGAAGACACCGCCTACTATAACTTACAGAGCAAAGGTACCGGAGGGCATAACGGGAGAACGGAGCGGCGCCCGGGGATAATAGTAAGTGCAGTGAGATCCCCGGGCGCCGCTCTACATGTCAGCATACTTAGTTCACATTGTTTTTACAAGTGAAAGGTCCTCTTTAACTACTCCATGCTCCTGTATTACAGTGGTCTGGTATTGTACTGCTGAGGATGTGAGGATGTTGTGTGCTTATTGGAAGTGATGTATTCCTAAAGTTATTTCTAATGGGACAGAACAGTGGCATGCCTATGCAATGGAACTGTGAAGTCGAATTGTGAAAGTTGAAGGCATGGTAGCATCTACTGTAGTGTCCCACTTATGTGTGTAAGGGCCACTCCAAATTGCTATATGCCCTTTCATGTCATCTTGCATAAATCACTGTCATTTCCTTTGTAAATGCTGCTAAATTCCTATCACAGGCTGTTAACATGCATTACACACTACCAACCAGGGGCGTACATAGAAATCACTGTGCCCCATAGCAAGAATCAGTTTTGGGCCCCCTAACCCCGCCCACTACCCACCCCTGGCCCATCCCACCTCCTGTCCTGGCTCCTCCCCTGCCACACCCCCATTTGCCAATAAAGAAATGTATACATACATTTGTACGTATAATGAAAAAACTGTTTAGATGGCTCACCCTCGGACCAGCAAGGAAAGGGTGCACTTGCTGCAAAATCCACCCAATCTTAGTAATAGACAAAAATGTAAGTATAATAGTAGGGCACACCTACATCTGGACCAAGCATAGCAACAATGTAATTGTAGCAATATAGATGATTTATTATAAAATATCAGCACATCAAAAATCCACCAATAATGGTATTATTATGAACATAAAATACATAGATAGTAGGCTATAGTATATAATTTAGTCCATGCACATAGTTAAAAATAGAGGCAAAAAAAAAACAAGGGCAAAAAAAAACAAAGGCAAATTTTTTTTATTGAAACACAAAGAACAAAAACAGAAACAAAAAAACATGAAAATAAAATATTAAAAAAATATATTAAAAACTGGAATAAGAATTGGTCCCTTAGGAACACTATATAATGATAGGATCCCAATTATAAAAGGTCAGGCTTTTATAGTTGCTGAAATGAATCCAACTGATTATATTGGATTGAGGAGTATCAAATAATACAGTCACCTGTGTATCAGGTTTATGATGTTGGTATCTTTCGATAAATCGGCTTTGTGATATCAATATCCATAGATAGTTTTCTTATTGTCCCATAGTTGTAATATGTGGATAAATTACTGAAACATAGTAATAGCAAAATTACTCACTCTTTTGGAGATCTCAGTTCGGAGTTCCGCACATTCCGTGGCGTCCTACGTGTTGCGGTACAAAGGCTCTTACCTCTGGCTTCTTCCTATGGTGAGTAGTTGCGGTGTATTGTTTAGATGGACACATGTTAGCCTGCGCCGGGGTCTCCCAACATCGGGCACTATGTGTGTGTCGGCGTTCCACGTGTCTCAATACATCCAGACGCAGCAAGATTTTGCATACACTTTAGCAAGCAGGAGCGCTCTGGAACTTTGTAGGTTTTTTGCGCAGTTGGTTTTCAGGCTCAATACGTTCAGTTTTGCGGCAAAGGGAATGCACAAGGAACAAAACCCTGTGGTATCTGAATCTATGGAACTCCTGTGGATATTCCATAAAAGTTTTATCTGCAGTCCTATGTAACACTACAAATAACACAGTGATAACTCTCTGAATACAGATAATGTAGTGGATGTCACCTGTAGTCCTATGTAACACCACAAATAACACAGTGATAGCTCTCTGAATACAGATAACACAGTGATGGCAAGACAAAAATAACAAAAAGTTTACAAAAAAGTTTAAAATAAAATCCACTTTTCCCAAGATATACTGTGTATAAATAGAAAAATTTTAAAATAAGTATTACAACAAATGTAATAAAGTTAAACTCTTGTGCAGTAATGCATACCTGTATTTGTATGATTTCATGGTGAAAAAAATCAAATAAAAATCTGAAAGTAAAAAAAAAATGTTATGCAGCACAGTAAAATCTGTAAAAAAAAAAATCTGAAAACACAATGGAAAAATTGGAGCGGTTTTCCATTAACCACACATAAAATGCTAAACGTGACTTCCGGTGCCGACATGTAAAGAAGCACAGAGAGCGAGCTCCTCAGCTGCCAAACATTTAATGTGTCACACTGCCCGTGCGTTCCCTTCTCCGAACAACTAGAGGACAACAGTTGAACCGGGAGCGGTGTATGGACCGATACATCGTTAGCATGGGCAAAAAACTTAAGAGCAGAGTGATATCGTCACCGCTGCAGGAGGACACCATGCCTTCCAATGTGGCGCCAAACCCAGAGATGACGGAGCAGGCACTGTCTCTACCCCCGACAGAGCACGAAATTGTCACAATGGAGTCACAGAACTCTAAACCGGACTCCCTAGTCAACCATATAGACTACAAAGCCTTAGCGGACGACGTAGCAGCAGCTGCAAGAAACAGTGCAGCAACACGACTCCAGACTGGAAACAGCGGAATCTCGTATACAAGTAGTGGAGGATACCACAGAATCCATTCTATACAAAATGCAAAGTGTCCTCACTGAAAACAAACGCCTGTGGGACAGGCTAGAGGACCTAGAAAACAGATCCAGGCGCAATAACCTGAGAATAGTGGGTCTGCAACAATCGATACTAGCAGGGGAACTGCTGAACATATGTGAACAAGAATTACCCTACGCTTTAGGGATTTCGCGCCATTGCAAAGTCGAACGCGCCCATAGAGTCGGACCTAAACGTCGTGGTGACAACCACCAGCCTGACAGACCCCGACAGGTCATTATGAGGTTCCTGGACTATACTGATAAAGAAGCTATTTTGAGAGCCTTCAAAGCACGTAAAGGTCCAGTCACTCTAAGAGGTACGAAAATACTAATCTTTGGGGACTACTCTGCGGAGGTTACCAAGAGGCGAAAAGCCTTCTCATTATACAGCTCTCCAGAAGAGGCGACTGCTACGCTTGACAACAACTTATCGCCACAGGATCCAGCAGGACTGTTGCAAAGTCGTAGCCCAAGAAACAGAGGACACGTGGGGAAACACACGTCCCCAAGGGCACAAGAAGAACCCTTCAGAAACCCGGGTAGTCCAGGACTGCGTAACAGGATCCGTTGAGACTCCAAGACTGAAAACCCAGAACACCTTCTGCGCGAGTCCAAATAACATCTTCGACTACAAGTGGTGATAGATACCATATTTCGGTTGCTGCCGTTTAGGACTGGAAAACGAGAGGTGTTAACATATTTGAAGGGGATGACGGTTCAACGAGCTGAACTTCTTACCGGGTCAACCCCCTGACGCCCTGGTTTCCCAGATCTTAATGGTAAGCTTAACCCGTTGTCTTGATATGCTATGATGGCGGGGTTCAGTGCTGCTCAGCCCTTGTAATTTAGGCAGCTGGGGAGGGAAGCACTGTTGTCCTAATACTGCTATTCTTATTACATGCGGAAAAAAGTGAAGTCATGCATAGCTCTATTATGGTCACTTGTGATATCTGAAGTGCCTAAAGCTCAAATGTTAGTTTAATTTTGTTCCTTTTGTTCGATGATGTTAAGATCTCAATCTCAGGGGAAATTGTTAGTACAGTTATCAGGGCCGTCTTTACCGCAGGGCAAAAGGGGCAGCTGCCCCGGGCCCAGTTGCTCCTGGGGGGCCCAAGCAGCATTTTACTTGGATTTTACTTGGGCCCCGTATATTTTGTTGCCGCCGCCGCCCGCCGGCCATGTAACATAACAAAGTCATGGTCCGGACTATAGAAAGAGAGAGTGAGGAGGGGGCGGGGCCCAGGGCCGCTCTGCTGCCTGGCCTGCCTGTCTCTTTAACAGAGCAGACCAGTGGCTGCTGGAGCATGACGCAGCTGCCGCACAGGCAGAGAGAAGAAGGAGGCGGAGCCCCAGCCGGCAGCCACAACAGACACAGCCTGAGCCAGCCAAACAACTAACAGAACTTACAGGTATGTGGTAGCCATGGGGGGGGGCTCATATAGGACAGGGGGGGGCTCATATAGGACGGGGGGGCACATATAGGACAGGGGGGGGGCTCATATAGGACAGGGGGGGGCTCATATAGGACAGGGGGGGGGCTCATATAGGACAGGGGGGGCTCATATAGGACAGGGGGGGCTCATATAGGACAGGGGGGGGGCTCATATAGGACAGGGGGACAGTGTGTGCTTTCCTGCTACTATATCAACCCCCCCCCCAGGGATCTTGGGGGCATTAAGGGTTGGACTTTAACTCCTTGCTGCTGATGTTGAGTGTGCCAGTGTGTGTGTCCGTCCCTGTGTGTGTGTGTCCGGCCATGTGTGTGTGTGTGTGTGTCCGTCCCTGTGTGTGTGTGTCCGTCCCTGTGTGTGTGTGTCCGTTCTTGTGTGTGTGTGTGTCCGTCCCTGTGTGTGTGTGTGTCCGTCCCTGTGTGTGTGTGTGTCCGTCCCTGTGTGTGTGTGTCCGTCCCTGTGTGTGTGTGTCTCTCCCTGTGTGTATCACCATGCCCACAGTGTTCCTATGTCTTGACGCAGCTGCTTCAGAACGTTCTGTGCGGGACAAGAGGAAGAAGATGGAAGAGGAGGCAGCGCCAGCATGGAGTCCGTGCGATAGACACAGGGAGGCACACTAAGGACGAAGGTAACACTTCCACATGATCTACACTAGTGTTATCTGTGGTTTTACATAGGACTGCAGGTAACACTACCACATGATCTGCACTAGTGTTATCTGTGGTTTTACATAGGACTGCAGGTAACACTACTACATTATTTAGCACTAGTGTTATCTGTGGTTTTACATAGGACTGCAGGTAACACTACCACAAGGTTAGCTCGCACAGGGCGCCTGAACACCTAAGGCCGGCCCTGGCTGCGCACCCCAGAGCCAAGGGATGACGTCACTGATGTAATATGCCTCTTATATGTGGAGAGCGGTGATGTCACAGATGTAATATATCACCTATATATGGACAGCGGTGATGTCACTGATGTAATATATTACTTATAAGTGATATATTACATCAGTGACATCACCACTCTCCACACATAAGTAATATATTACATCAGTGACATCACTGCTGTCCACATATACCGGTAAGTAATATATTACATCAGTGACATCACCGCTCATCACATATATGTGGAGAGCGGTGATGTCACTGATGTAATATATCGCCTATATGTGGACAGCGGTAATGTCACTGATGTAATATATAACATTATATGTGGAGAGCGGTGATGTCACTGATGTAATATAACATTATATGTGGAGAGTGTTCATGTCACTGATGCAATACAGCGCTCCAGATGGCGAGCAAAATGGTCGCCAATGTGCCTTAAAATTTGCAGATGGCGACAAGACTTGTCATAGACTACAGGCCTGAGGTCTATTTGGTAGTGAAATCCCAGCGCAGGCAGGCGTGATGATGTCATCACGCCCGCCTGTGCCAGGACGCGGTGAGGTGTGCGCGTCTGCGTTGCACCATCCCTCGCCGTACCAGCAGCTAGTGAGCGCCAGTGAAAGGAAACAGGTGAGTATAAGATTTTCGCTTTTTTTTAAGGTGTGGGAAGGCGGGATCCAGGGGGCCCAAGTAAATTCTTGCCCAGGGTCCAATCAATATTAAAGACGGCCCTGACAGTTATTATGTGGATGTCTACCAATACTCGCCTTCGCAACTAGGGGTCAGCTTAGGAGAAATTACTATGAAGATAGTATCTTGGAATGTTAAGGGGTTACGCTACCCTCAGAAGCACAATAAGATCCTCAGGCATTTAAAGCACCTCCGTGCTGACATTGCCCTCCTACAGGAAACTCACTTGCAAACGGAGGACCTTGTCAGAATGGAGAAAATGTGGGTGGGGAAAGCCTTGGATCAGCCGCGGTTTACCGTAAAGCGGGCGTAATGATATTATTACACAAAAATCTAGCGTATAATATCTTAGATTGGACGAATGATGATAATGGAAGATGGTGCTCCTTACGTATAATGACAGATGCGGGCAAATTTACCCTTTATAACATATATGGACCTAATGGTGACAATAGACACTTCTTCGCAGAACTAGCAGTTTTAATAGCTAGAGACACCTCAGTAAATATAATAGTGGGCGGAGACTTTAACACAGTGGTAAACTTGAATAAAGATAGAAAGAGTTCACGTTTGCACATAGATCGGCCTTATACAGGAGAAAGGGCTCTAGTTCCATTTTTAAATGATACGGCTCTGACAGATACCTGGCGACTCATGAATCCTGATGGCAGAGAATTCACCTTCTTTTCCAATACCCACGACTCATGGTCAAGGATCGGTTACTTTTTCCTTACCAACAATCTGAACCATAGAGTAACCGATTCCCATATTCACGACCTAATTATATCTGACCATGCCCCCATTTCATTGACACTTTCAGAACAACAACCTAGAGGCACAGACTTTCTGTGGCGCTTTCCATCATATCTATATTCTGACAAAAATTTTGGGGATCTCCTGAAAGGTTGGTATTGGGAATTTAAAGGTGATAATGGTATGCACTTAGATTCTCCTTCCATCTACTGGGATACTGCGAAAGCAGTCCTCAGAGGCCGGATCATAGCATATACACGGGGACTAAAGAAAAAAGTTGCACAGGAGCTACTGGGAAATAGCCAAACACTTCGCACAGCATACACAACATACTTGACATCACCGTCGGCACAGACTAAGCAAGCTTGGCAGGAAGCGAAAGAAACATATGAAATATGGTATGAAAGGAAGACGAAATTAGATATGTCACATACAGCAGCAAAATTTTTTAGAGGAGGCAACAAGGCGGGTAGACTGTTATCTGCTTTGGTGAAGAACTCCAAACGCTAACAACACATAACAGGTATAGCTGACTCACAAGGGGAAATACACAGGAACCCGGAGAAAATAGTCTCTGTGTTGCAAGATTTTTTTGCCTTACTATATAGTGACCCGGGTACAGCAGACCCTATGTCAGAGTTTTTCCTAAAATGCACTTCTCTTCCATCTCCTTCACAGGATCAACTTGAGAATTGAAACGCCCCAATCACTGAAACAGAGACGATTAATGCCATAAAGAATTTGAACTTGCATAAAGCCCCAGGCCCATATGGGCATACAAGCGAATTCTATAAACTTTTGGGAGGGGAGATAGCAGAACCCCTCACGAAGGTCTTTAATGGCCTCCTAACAGGAACACCTTTGTCTTTAATGGACAATGTGGCCTATAACAAACTGATTCCTAAACCGGGAAAAGACATATTACAACCTTCTTTTTACCATCCCATCTCGTTGATCAATGTTGATCTAAAGTTAGTAGCAAAAATTGTAGCTGATAGGCTATCATATATTATGCCTAACTTGGTGTCTCCCTCCCAATCGGGATTCATTAAGGGCAGATCTGCGGTATCCAATATCCGCAAAGTACTGACTGTACTGGATGCAGTTCACTGGAAAATTGGTCATTTTGTCACACCTTTGTTGGTGGCGGTTGACGCAGAAAAGGCATTTGATAATGTCAGATGGGACTGGTTGGAAAAGGTATTAGATCGTATGCAAATTTTTGGCCCCTTTAGAGTATTTATATCTGCCCTGTATAATGCCCCCAAAGCTAGGGTCTCGATACCCGGATTTTTATCAATGCCTTTCACATTGGCTAAAGGAACACGTCAGGGATGTCCCCTCTCACCACTTTTATTTAACTTGGCTTTAGAGCCACTAATATGACTACTTGAGGAGGGTGATATATTCCAAGGAATTAAGATAGGGAATCAGGAAGTAAGAACATCACTTTTTGCTGATGATCTTCTCCTCTTTTTGGCTGATCCGGTGGAGGATTTGGAAAAAGTGCTACAACTTCTGAACGCTTTTGGCCCAGTATCTGGCTTTAAAATAAACCTTGACAAGTGCATGTTGTTGCTGCTGAGCACTTCTACATTTAGAGCCAAATTACCAGCCTCCTGTCATCAACTCACAATATCAGATACATATATAACATACTTAGGGATTAAAATAGGGAAAACACTCGAAACGCTGTATAAACGAAACTATATCCCACTGTTTAAAGCCATTAAAAAGGATCTGGAGAGGTGTAAGTCGTTACCATTGTCTATTACAGGTAGACTTGTTTCCCAAGGCTCTTATACCCCCTACAGACTTTGCCACTACTCCTGAAACATTCAGACATAAAAGACCTCCAATCTCTTTTTATCTCATTTCTCTGGTCAGGTAAAAAACCAAGAATAGCCTTATCCAAGCTAATGCTGCCCAGACTTCGTGGAGGTCTCAATATACCAAGCCTGCGACTATATAACCTAGCTTGTCTCTTCAGGCACTGTGTAGATTGGGTACACAACACCCAACACAATTCAAATTGCCTACTAGAACAACAATTGTCCAACAAATGGCCTTTAGTAAACCTGCTACACTCCAGGAGACAGACGTTGCCTCTCTACCTAAAACAATCACTTATGGTTAGGGACACGATAGTGGCCTGGAAAGAAGTGTGCAAACTAGCAAAAAGACCATTCTTAATTTCAAGAGACATGACATTATGGTGCCACCCAGAATTCCCTCAGGGAGTACAAAACAAGATGTTTGCAGTATGGAGACTTCATGGGGTGAATAACTTCATTGACCTGCTGCAGGTTTCTGAGAACAGATATCTCACGTTTTCAGAGATCTGTACCAAGTATGATTTGGGGGAAACGCAGTTCCTGGCGTACCAACAAGTCCCCCACTTCTGCAAACAAAGATTGTTGGATGTATCTAGTGAATGCAAAACCCAATCATTGGCATTCTCGCTAATTCCCATGGACTTTAAATACTCCATTTCTCACATATATCAGATACTTAGAGATACGGGGGACAAAAAAACAGAAGCTAACTTGTTTAAAATATGGGGGAAAAGGCTGCAAATTACGCTACCAGTTGGTGAGGTCTTGCAAGGTTGGAGGAGAGTATGTAAAGCAGTACCGTGTGAAAAATGGAGGGAATCACATTTTCGCCTCATACACTCCGCTATTTATGCGTTTAATTTCTCGAGTAAGACGAGAACAGCAAAACACCTCACAGCGTGTCCAAAATGTGGGACGGAAAGGGCAGACTTAGTACACTGCGCCTGGTCTTGTATACATACTCAAACTTTCTGAGAGATGGTTATCAAATGGATTAAAGATACGTGGGGAGACACTCTAGATCTCAAACCTCAAACAGTTTTGTTTCATATATTTGGAGAGACATCTAAACCAAAGCTAATAATAGATGTAGCGCTATTAGTGGCTCTTCGTAGCCTTCTGCATAACTGGCTAAAGCCAAATATCCCACAGCTACAGGACCTATCCCAGATTTCACACTTCATGTATATGGACAAACTGGATACAGAAACCCAAAAAGAGAGTAAAACAAAGGGCTTCTTTTGTAAATGGAAAACCTTTATTGTGAAACACCTTACACAGCCAGACATTAATAAACTCATGTTAGTCTTCAAATATACAGATTAGTACTCCAGGGCAGAGTTGAAAGGGAACCTGGGAAAGTTGGAAGTGAGGCAATGGATTCATGTCCAATGATACCTTCTTCTTGTGTCACTGATCTCTGATTCTGGGGTTGGGGAGGGAGGAACTTGAGCAGATGTCCTTTTGAGAAGTTGTGGGCTAGGGTGGGTGGGAATGCTGTTCTTTGTTTTGGAATGTCATGTATTCAATTGTCATCTTTACTCATAATTGAAAACATAATGCATCCAGTACCAGTATACTTGACTCCTGAAATGTATGTCAATTTATTTACCTGACGATGCATTGAATAAAAATATATAAAAAATAATAATAAATGCTAAACGCAAATCAGTGTGTAAGGCACAGCCCTCGATGGTACCACTGAAAATGATAGCTTGTCCTGCAAAAAGCAAGCCCTCGTGAAGCTAAGTTGATGTAAAAATAAAAAGGTTATGGCTCTACGGAAGTGGTGATGTAAAAATTCTATTAAAAAAACTGCACTTATTATGCAAATGTAGTAAAACATATCTGGTATTGGCATAAATGTAGCAGCCTCTATATACAGGGAGAATATTCTTTATACCTTACAGTGAACAGTAGTAAAATAAATAAAACAGCAAAAAACTTAATCAATGAGTAAGGGTACTTTCACACTTGCGGCAGGACGGATCCGACAGGCTGTTCACCCTGTCGGATCCGTCCTTCCGCTATTTCGCCGTGCCGCCGGACCGCCGCTCCGTCCCTATTGACTATAATGGGGACGGGGGCGGAGCTCCGGCACAGTACAGCAGTTCGCGGTGAGAGGCCGCCGGACTAAAAAGTCGGACATGCAGGACTTTTAGTCCGGCGGCCTTTCGCCGTGCACTACCGTGCTGCGCCGGAGCTCCGCCCCCGTCCCTATTATAGTCAATGGGGACGGATCGGCGGGACGGCGAAATAGCGGAAGGACGGATCCGACAGGGTGAACAGCCTGTCGGATCCGTCCTGCCGCAAGTGTGAAAGTACCCTTAAATGGTACCACTGAAAAATATAACTTGTCATACAAAAACAAGACCTCATGTTAACGGCTATGTTACACTACTGGAAAATGTTCCCTTCACGAATATCAGACAGGAATGGCCATTGTAGTTAAAGGGGTTATCCAACTCCTATAATGCCCCCCAAAATGTCCGGGCACCGCATACAGGCTATACTTACCTCACTCCCCAGCACCTGCGTCGCTCCGGATCCCTGCAAGTGTGACGATAAGAAGGCTCGTCCCCGTTGCTGGATGTTTTGATCTGCGCGACAGGGAGATGTAGCAGCGGCTGTGTGGGCATCAGGAGCGACGTGGGTGGCAGGGAGCGTGGTAAGTATAACCTGTATGAGGTGCCCTGGTATTTTGGGGGACATTATAGGGGTTGGATAACTGCTTTTATGGCGTTACACACCATGACACCTGGTGTTGGTCCTGTGTGTCTTCGCATTATGCTTGATGGCAGTGAGCATTCTCCAGTCCTCCTGTCAACTCTGATGGCAAACAATGGCAAATGATAGTGCTTAGTAATGAAAACACTTTTCTGCCTTGGTAGCCGCATCAGAGTTTGAGAGTGCCTACTGCCACTATACCTACTGCAGAGTCACACAGGACCAACACCTGATGTCATGGTGCGGGGCGCCATTAGCTACCATGGCCATTCCAGTTTGGTATTTGTGGAGGGAATGCTGACCACTTCACACAACATGCTTTTCAGTGTTATAGTGGCATCCCATGGTCACTGCTCTGCTCACCTGCCCCGCGCTTAGCTCTTAGGTTCTGGCAGGTCAGACCTGCTGGCCTCCCTTCCCGACAAGTTCAGCTGGAGTAGTTCTGTCCCTCCACTCAGGCTGTAGCCTGCTTCTTGACAGTTAGGCCTCCTCCTTCCCACAGGGTGCGTGCAAGCACTCCCTCCATCTCTTAAAGAGCCAGCATGCTTGCACCCTATTTTTCCTCAGCCAATGGCTTTCTACCCTGGTATACTTAAGGCTATGTACACTTTGGTGGCAATTTATTTTTATTGTTGCATAGTACTCATTTTCAGTTAAAGGGAACCTGTCACCTCTACTATGCTACCCTCACTAAGCGTTTCTAAATGTTCATTGTGTTACCCTAAACATATAAATTACACTTTTAATTTCATTTGCAGACGAATTCAATAAGTATTATGCATTTTTGTACTTCCCGCATTTTATGCAAATGAACATAAAAGAGTCATATCTTACTTGTGTGACCAGAGAAGAGTCATATTTTCAAGCTCTGACACATCTCAGGTTAATTTGCATATGTATCAAATCAGTTTTTTTACACAATAAAAGCACACAGAGCTATGGGGACTGGGTATTGCGGATGTGCTAGCGGCCATCTAGCAACCCATGTCCTCAGCTCTATACCCAAAATCCAGGTGAAAGCACAGCTTTGAGTTAATCTACAGGGTGGGCCATTTATATGGATACACCTTAATAAAATGGGATTGGTTGGTGATATTAACTTCCTGTTTGTGGCACATTAGTATATGTGAGGGGGAAACTTTTCAAGATGGGTGGTGACCATGGCGGCCATTTTGAAGTCGGCCTTTTTGAATCCAACTTTTGTTTTTTCAATAGGTAGAGGGTCATGTGACACATCAAACTTATTGGGAATTTCACACGAAAAACAATGGTGTGCTTGGTTTTAACGTAACTTTATTCTTTCATGAGTTATTTACAAGTTTCTCTTTGTTTACAGCCATTGACATGTCGCCGAGGTTAACACGTGAGGAGCGGATAGAAATTGTGTTGATGTCTGGTGAACGCAGTAACCGGGTCATTGCAGCAGATTTCAATGCAAGACACCCTACGAGACCACCCACGAGACCACCCATCTCCCATGCTACAGTTAGCAAACTGCTTGCTAAGTTTCGTGAAACTGGTTCAGTGTTGGATTTGCCAAAATGCGGACGCATGAAATCTGTCTCTAATGAAGAAACATCAGTGGCTGTCCTAGCTTCATTCAGCAAGAGCCCACAGCGTAGCACTCGCCGCATGTCACTGGAGAGTGGCATTAGTCGAGCATCCCTTCGGCGGATATTAGCTACTCACAAATGGCACCCTTACAAACTCCAGCTACTGCAGCATCTCAACAAGGATGACCCAGATCGGCGCACTGAATTTGCAGAATGGGCAAAACAAAAATTGGAACAGGACCCTCAGTTTACGCAGAAGATTTTGTTCAGGGATGAGGCAAACTTTTATGTGAATGGTGAAGTTAACAAACAAAACCACCGCTATTGGTCTGACACTAACCCACATTGGATAGATCCCTCCAAGACTGTTGGAACAAAAAAATTGATGGTATGGTGGGGTATATGGGGTACAAAGATAGTGGGGCCATTCTTCATCAATAGAAACCTCAAGGCCACTGGATATGCGAAATTGCTACATGATGATGTGTTTCCCTCTTTATGCACTGAAGCTGGCACGTTCCCTGACTTTTTCCAGCAAGATGGTGCACCACCACATTATGGGTGTCAGATCCGAGCATTCCTAGATGAACAGTTTCCTGGAAAGTGGATTGGTTGTCGTGGGCCAGTTGAATGGCCCCCAAGGTCTCCCGATCTGACCCCCTTAGACTTTTATCTTTGGAGTCATCTGAAGGCAATTGTCTATGCTGTGAAGATACGAGATGTGCAGCACCGGTGCATGGTCCCTGTCTACAGTGGTGCGCACAGCCTCCCGCTGTGTTAGAACGGCGCCTGCCAGAGGACATGGTTATTAACCCCCTATGTGCCCGTGTAGCCGCCGGCCTAGAGGGGGAGTGAGAGGGACTGCCTTTAGAGGTCTGGGGCTATGATAAATGAATCCCTGTGCCTGTAAACCTTTAAAAGCTATTGCCACCAAAGATGGAGGGATGGGGAAGAGGGTTAAAGGGGTTCTGCACTTTGTTTTAACTGATGATCTATCCTCTGGATAGATCATCAGCTTCTGATCGGCGGGGGTCCGACACCCGGGACCCCCACCGATCAGCTGTTTGAGAAGGCAGCGGCGCTCCAGCAGCGCCGCAGCCTTCTCACTGTTTACCGCCGGCCCACTGACATCACGACTAGTATCAACTAGCGTGGGCGGAGCTAAGCTCCATTCAAGTGAACAGACCTTAGCCCCGCCCACGCTAGTTGATACTAGTCGTGACGTCAGTGGACCGGTGGTAAACAGTGAGAAGGCTGCGGCGCTGCCTTCTCAAAGAGCTGATCGGCGGGGGTCCCGGGTGTCGGACCCCCGCCGATCAGAAGCTGATGATCTATCCACAGGATAGATCATCAGTTAAATGAAAGTGCAGAACCCCTTTAACCCCTTAAGGACTCGGTCCTATTTCACCTTAAAGGGATTCTGTCACCTGCTTTTACCATTTTAAGCTGGCACCATCGCTATGTTGACTAAAGTACCTTATTTCCAGCAGTCTTCTTTTTACTTTATTTCGTTTTGTAGTTTTAATATAAAAAGCGCTTTTTATGTTATGCTAATTAGGGTCCAAGGTGCCCAGAGGGGTGTTTTTTTCACTCTCCGGAGCCCAGTCACGCCCCCCTGCAGTGCCCAAGAACGCCTCCTGATCATCAAATAACCTCCCACAGCCCCGGCAAACGGTTCCGCCCCCTCCCCACGTCATAGTCTACCTTATAGAAATGCCCCGTCCTTCTTCCTGTCTGCGGCCAGAAAACTCGCCCAGACGCAGATCATCAACCTCCTGAGGGCAACAGCCTCAAAAGTCTCACTGGGCATGCGCCGAGCCCAGTGATGTGACCTGAGCGCTGTTGCCCTCAGAACGTTGATGATCGCGCAGGCTGCTGGCAGTACTGCGCCTGCGCGAGTTTTCTGGCCGCAGACAGGAAGGACGGGGCATTTCTATAAGGTAGACTATGACGTGGGGAGGGGGCGGAACCGTTTGCCGGGGCTGTGGGAGGTTATTTGATGATCAGGAGGTGTTCTTGGGCACTGCAGGGGGGCGTCACTGGGCTCCGGAGAGTGAAAAAAACGCCCCTCTGGGCACCTTGGATCCTAATTAGCATAACAGAAAAAGCGCTTTTATATCAAAACAAGAAAACGAAATAAAGTAAAAAGAAGACTGCTGGAAATAAGTTACTTTAGTCAACATAGCGATGGTGACAGCTTAAAATGGTAAAAGCAGGTGACAGAATCCCTTTAAGGTCATTTTTTGCAAATCTGACCAGTGTCACTTTAAGTGCTGATAACTTTAAAACGCTTTGACTTATCCAGGCCATTCTGAGAAAGTTTTTTCGTCACATATTGTACTTCATGACACTGGTAAAATGAAGTAAAAAAAAATCATTTTTAATTATAAAAAAATACAAAATTTACAAAAAATTTGTAAAAAATTGCAAATTTCCAAGTTTCAAATTCTCTACTTCTATAATACATAGTAATACCTCCAAAAATAGTTATTACTTTACATTCCCCATATGTCTACTTCATGTTTGGATCATTTTGGGAATGATATTTTATTTTTTGGGGATGTTACAAGGCTTAGAAGTTTAGAAGCAAATCTTGAAATTTTTCCGAAATTTTCAAAAAACCAATTTTTAGGGACCAGTTCAGGTCTGAAGTCACTTTCTACGGTGTTTATCTGAGGGGTCAGGGTTGTGATATTTTTATAGAGCCGGTCGATACGGACGCGGTGATACCTAATATGTATACTTTTTTTTTATTTATGTAAGTTTTACACAATAATATCATTTTTGAAACAAAAAAAAAATCATGTTTTAGTGTCTCCATATTCTGAGAGCCATAGTTTTTTCAGTTTTTGGGCGATTATCTTAGGTAGGGTCTCATTTTTTGGGGTGCATATGACTTTCATCGCTTGCTATTACACTTTTTGTGATGTAAGGTGACAAAAAATTGATTATTCAGCAGTTTTTATTTTTTACGGTGTCCATCTGAGGGTTTAGGTCATGTGATATTTTTATAGAGCCGGTCGATACGAATGTGGTGATACCAAATATGTATACTTTTTATTTATTTATGTAAGTTTTACACAATAACAGCTTTTTTAAAACAAAAAAAATGATGTTTTAGTGTCTCCATATTCTGAGCCATAGTTTTTTTATTTTTTGGGCGATTGTCTCAGGTAGGGGCTCAATTTTTGCGGAATGAGGTGACGGTTAGATTGGGCAAACGCCTTTTTGATCGCTTGCTGTTGTACTTTTTGTGACAAAAAAATTGTTTATTTAGCACAGTTTTTATTTTTTTACGGTGTTCATCTGAGGGGTTAGGTCATGTGATATGTTTATAGAGCCGGTCGATACGGACGCGGCGATACCTAATATGTATACTTTTTTTTTTTTTCCCTATTTTTTACCAATTTTTTTTTTACTTTATTTGGGGAAAATTACGTTTTTGTTTATTTTTAAACTTGAAACTTTTAATTTTTTGGGGGGAAAACTTTATTTTTTCAACTTTTTTTTCACTTTATTTTTTGTCCCACTTTGGGACTTGAACTTTTGGGGGTCTAATCCTTTACAATGCATTACAATACTTCTGTATTGGAATGCATTGGCTTTATGAGTAATACTGTGTGTATTACTCACACAGCTTCCGGCATCGCGCTGCCTTTCATGCCATCGGGTCCCCCCTACAGCCCCATGGGGACCAGATGGCACCACCGCCACAGAACCAGGTAAAAGCCGCAAACCGCAGGTCTGAATTGACCTGCGGTTTGTGGCGATCGCCGACACGGGGGGGTCATGGGACCCCCCTGCGCATTTAGCCAAGATGCCTGCTCAATGATTTGAGCAGGCACCGGGTTCCGATCACCGCCCGCCGGGCGGCGGTGATCGGAACTATACATGACGTACCGGTACGTCATGGGTCCTTACAAGGGCTTCTGTCACCCCACTAAACTGTTTTTTTTTTTTGTGTACTTATAATCCCTATCATGCGATATTGCTATACCTTATGTTATTAATAATTTTCGTTCCTTACTTTTATGATATGCTAATTACCTTTCTACCAGCAAGTAGGGCGTCTACTTGCTGTTAGCAGCCGCAGAAAACCGCCCCCTTCTTCTGTTGATTGACAGGGCTAGCAGCGATCTCCTCCTCCGGCCAGCCCTGTCAGCATTTCAAAAATCGCTCGCCTGTGTTGATTCGGCGCAGGCGCTCTGAGATAAGGAGGCTCGCCTCCTCGGCACTCCCTCAGTGCGCCTGCGCCGATGACGTCACCGAAAGAGAAGACGTCATCGGCGCAGGCGCACTGAGGGAGTGCTGAGGAGGCGAGCCTCCTTATCTCAGAGCACCTGCGCCGAACCAACACAGGCGCGCGATTTTTGAAATGCTGACAGGGCTGGCCGGAGGAGGAGATCGCGGCTGGCCCTGTCAATCAACAAGAGGAGGGGGTGGTTTTCTGCGACTGCTACCAGTAAGTAGACGCCCTACTTGCTGGTAGAAAGGTAATTAGCATATTATAAAAGTAAGTTTATTGCAAAATCTACTGAACGAAAATTATTAATAACATAAGGTATAGCAATATCGCATGATAGGGATCATAAGTACACAAAAAAAAAAGTTTAGTGGGGTGACAGAAGCCCTTTAACCACCTCAGCCCCCCTAGCTTAAACACCCTTAATGACCAGGCAACTTTTTACACTTCTGACCTACACTACTTTCACCGTTTATTGCTCGGTCATGCAACTTACCACCCAAATGAATTTTACCTCCTTTTCTTCTCACTAATAGAGCTTTCATTTGGTGGTATTTCATTGCTGCTGACATTTTTTTGTTATTAATCGAAATTTAACCAAATTTTTGCAAAAAAAATTCATTTTTCACTTTCAGTTGTAAAATTTTTCAAAAAAAACTACATCCATATAAAAAAATTTCTCTAAATTTATTGTTCTACATGTCTTTGATAAAAAAAAAAATGTTTGGGTAAAAAAAAAATGGTTTGGGTAAAAGTTATAGCGTTTACAAACTATGGTACAAAAATTTGAATTTCCGCTTTTTGAAGCAGCTCTGACTTTCTGAGCACCTGTCATGTTTCCTGAGGTTCTACAATGGCCAGAGAGTACAAACACCCAACAAATGACCCCATTTCGGAAAGTAGACACCCTAAGGTATTCGCTGATGGGCATAGTGAGTTTATAGAACTTTTTATTTTTTGTCACAAGTTAGCGGAAAATGATGATTTTTTTTTTTTCTTACAAAGTCTCATATTCCACTAACTTGTGACAAAAAATAAAAACTTCCATGAACTCACTATGCCCATCACGGAATACCTTGGGGTGTCTTCTTTCCGAAATGGGGTCACATGTGGGGTAGTTATACTGCCCTGGCATTTTAGGGGCCCTAATGCGTGAGAAGTAGTTTGAAATCAAAATCTATAAAAAATGCCCTGTGAAATCCGAAAGGTGCTCTTTGGAATGTGGGCCCCTTTGCCCACCTAGGCTGCAAAAAAGTGTCACACATCTGGTATCGCCGTACTCAGAAGAAGTAGAGCAATGTGTTTTGGGGTGTCTTTTTACATATACCCATGCTGGGTGAGAGAAATATCTCGGCAAAAGACAACTTTTCCCATTTTTTTTATACAAAGTTGGCATTTGACCAAGATATTTATCTCACCCAGCATGGGTATATGTAAAATGACACCCCAAAACACATTGCCCAACTTCTCCTGAGTTCGGCGATACCACATGTGTGACACTTTTTTGCAGCCTAGATGCGCAAAGGGGCCCAAATTCCTTTTATGAGGGCATTTTTAGACATTTGGATCCCAGACTTCCTCTCAAGCTTTAGGGCCCCTAAAATGCCAGGGCAGTATAAATACCCCACATGTGACCCCATTTTGGAAAGAAGACACCCCAAGGTATTCAATGAGGGGCATGGCGAGTTCATATAATTTTTATTTTTTTGGCACAAGTTAGCGGAAATTGATTTTTTATATTTTTTTCTCACAAAGTCTCCCTTTCCGCTAACTTTCCGCTAAAATTTCAATCTTTCATGGACTCAATATGCCCCTCACGGAATACTTTGGGGTGTCTTCTTTCCGAAATGGGGTCACATGTGGGGTATTTATACTGCCCTGGCATTTTAGGGGCCCTAAAGCGTGAGAAGAATTCTGGAATATAAATGTCTAAAAATTTTTACGCATTTGGATTCCGTGAGGGGTATGGCAGGGCTCCAGATGGCGACCAAAATGGTCACCAATGCGACTTAGAATTTACAAATGGCAACAAGACTTTTTAGTCTTGTCGCTATTTGCGACTAGAGCCGCGCCGCAGCTCTGAATACAGCGGCGGGCACAGGAGCTGAACTATCATGTTCTTATCAGCAGCGCAGTGGAAGAGTCTCTCCCTCCCCCCTGTGCTGCTGCCGCCGCGGCCAATAAGGAGAGGGACAGGGGGAGGGGCTGTGGCCACTGCGCCACCAATGAAGATAACTGACCTGTTAATACAAATACAGGAGGCGGGTGCCGGAATCAAATAGCGGCACCCGACCTCTATAACAGGGAGCGGCACCTGAGGGGTTAACTGCCGCTGATTGCAGCTCCCTGTCATAGAGGTCGGGTGCCGCTATTTGATTCCGGCACCCGCCTCCTGTATTTGTATTAACAGGTCAGTTATCTTCATTGGTGGCGCAGTGCGCCCCCCCCCCCAGTATAATAAACATTGAGTGCGCCCCCCCAGTATAATAAACATTGAGTGCGCCCGCCCAGTATAATAAACATTGAGTGCGCCCCCCCAGTATAATAAACATTGAGTGCGCCCCCCCCAGTATAATAAACATTGGTGGCGCAGTGGGCAGTGCCAATGAGGGTTAAAAATAAATAAATAATTAACTCACCTCCTCCAATTGATCGCGCAGCTGCTGGTCTCCTGTTCTTTCTTCAGGACCTGTGGTGACGTCACTGAGCTCCATCACATGGTCCATTACCATGGTGATGGATCATGTGAGGAGCACAGTGATGTCACCACAGGTCCTTTGACAGGTCCTGAAGAAAGAACAGGAGACCGGCTGCTACGCGATCAATTGGAGGAGGTGAGTTAATTTTTATTAATTTTTTTAACCCTCATTGGCACTTCCCACCAATGTTTATTATACTAGGGAGGGAGGGGGGCGCACTGCGCCACCATTGTTTATTATACTGGGGTGTTGGGGGGGGCGCACTGCGCCACCAATGTTTATTATATTGGGGTGTATATAATGTTTATTATATTGACCTTGTACTAAGCATTCTGCATTAAAGAATGCTATAATTTTCCCTTGTAACCATGTTGTTATAAGGGAAAGTAATACAGTGAATAGACTTTCATCCTAGCAACCATGCGTGAAAATCGCACGGTTCAACCGGAAGGATGGATCCGGCATTCCGGTATTTTGAATGCCGGATACGGCACTAATACATTCCTATGGGGAAAAATGCCGAATCCGGCATTCAGGCAAATCTTCAGTTTTTTTCGTCAGAGATAAAACCGTAGAATGCTGCGGTTTTATCTTTTGCCTGATCAGTCAAAAAGACTGATCTGAAGACATCTTTTCCGGTATAGAGCCCCTGTGACGGAACTCTATGCCGGAAATGAAAAATGCTAGTGTGAAAGTACCCTAAAATCCCCCCTTTCCCAATTTTACATATAAAATATATAAACAATAAATAAACATATTACATAGCGCTGTGTCCGAAAAGTCCAAACTATTAAAATTTTTTAAAATTTCTCCTATGCGGTGAGCATTCGCCATTTTTAGTCACCTTGTCACCCCAAAAAATAGGATAGGACAATTTCCGCTAACTTGGGCCAAAAAAATGTCTGAATGGAGCCTTACAGGGGGGTGATCAGGGAGTGTATATGAGGTTATCACTCCCCTGTCATTGATCACCCCCCTGTAAGGCTCCATTCAGACGTCCGTATGTGTTTTGCGGATCCGCGGTGTCCGTGTTTTGCGGATCCACAAAACACATACGGACGTCTTAATGGAGCCTTACAGGGGGGTGATCAATGACAGGGGGGTGATCAGGGAGTCTATATAGGGTGATCACCCCCCTGTCATTGATCACCCCTCTGTAAGGCTCCATTCAGACGTCCGTATGTGTTTTGCAGGTCCGATTCATGTATCCGTGGATCCGTAAAAAACATACAGACGTCTGAATGGAGCCTTACAAGGGGGTGATCAATGACAGGGGGGTGATCAGGGAGTCTATATGGGGTGATCAGGGGTTAATAAGTGACAGGGGGGGGTGTAGTGTAGTGGTGTTTGGTGCTACTTATTACTGAGCTGCCTGTGTCCTCTGGTGGTCGATCCAAGCAAAAGGAACCACCAGAGGACCAGGTAGCAGGTATATTAGACGCTGTTATCAAAACAGCGTCTAATATACCTGTTAGGGGTTAAAAAAAATCGCATCTTCAGCCTGCCAGCGAACGATCGCCGCTGGCAGGCTGGAGATCCACTCGCTTACCTTCCGATCCTGTGTGCGCGCGTTCACAGGAAATCTCGCGTCTCGCGAGATGACGCATAGATGCGTGACTCTGCCTGGAGCTGCCGCCTCCGGAACGCGATCCTGCGTTAGGCGGTCCAGAGGCGGTTAAGGACTCGGGAACCATGCCGTACCAGTACATCATGGGTCCCCAAGGGGTTAAACATACTTACCTAATCCCGTGTACTCACCTCATCTTCATCCACTTCTCTTCACCCTCCCTAAGTAGACACGCAAGGTCACCTTTTCCAGCAGGGTCATCTCCTCAGCAGCTGGCACCGGAGTGGCAGGAGTCTGGTATGGCGGGAGGCTCTTTTTATTTGGCGTACCTAGGTGACCCTTTGGCTGTCGGGAAGCAGGGGTGCCCTGGATCCACCTTTTGCTTCTGTGGGGAGGTCGAACGGTGAGGGACTCTGACACCGGCCTTGCTCCCTGGGATAACAGAGAGGCTGGGCGACTGTTTCCCAAATCTAAAAGGGAAAAATCTAAAATCAAACGAAGAAGCCACCCTGCTAAGCAGGGAGGTCTGCCTCCTATGGACACTAAGCTAAAACTGATATGCTCTCTCCTGGCTGGAGGGGGTATAGCCTGCAGGCGACGAGTTAACAGTTCTAGCCTAGTATCGCCTCCTAGTGGCAGCAGCAAGCTATACCCACGGTCCTGTGTCCCCCAATGATAACGAGCGAGAAAAAGTATTTATTAGCTTTTTATGTGACACTGTATCAAAGGCTTTGCTGAAGTCCAAGTAGGCATCTGTCCATTCAGCTCAGCCTGTTATCCTGCAAGTTGATCCAGAGGACGGCATAAAAACCCCCTGTGAGGTAGAAGCCAATTTTCCTCACTTTAAGGGAAAAAAATTCCTTCCCGACTCCAATCAGGCAATCAGAATAACTCCCTGGATCAATGACCCATCTCTAGTAGCTATAGCCTTACTTTTTACTATCTGAATACATTGAGGTACATATTTCTTGGCTTCACCTCATAGTAAACAGAAAATATAGTGAAGCTCGTGCTCAACCTTGATTCGAGTCCCCACCTATCCCTTGGTTAACTTATGTCTTTTTTCAACCATATTAACTATGTAATTGTTGAATTCCTTGCATTCTTCAGTGATAAGCATGGTATACAGTAACCCTAAATCTACTGCTACAAGTATTGATAAGCATCAGAGAGATTGCAGCAGGAGGTTCCCTTGGCTGTTTATTAACTATAACAACACTTGGACTTACTGCATTTTCAAGAAACCATGTTAGTCATGTACTACACCTGATCCTATACCTCAACATGAAACATCCACACAGGGAACCCCCACTGTATGATATTCATTTATGGACAGTGGCTGTCCAGTTGGGTCAACCCTTTAATATAGAACATCCCTGTAAGAGATAAAACACATAATACCACAAGGGAGCGCATTTGTATACAAGTCCTGTTTTTATTTTTCTCGTCTTTTTTCTTTTACAGCACTCAGTTCTGACATACCACAAATAAATATTTGGGCCACAGCAGCACGCATTCATAGATAATACTGTATTGGCTTATTAGTGCTCATTGCTTAAGGTCACAGATATTAGGGTTTTCAAACCAAACAAGATGAAAAGATACAGTATACCGGTGTAACGATATAAAACACTTCATGTGAGAACCAGGATTTTATATTTAAAGGGCAAATATGGACAAAACTCAAAATCTGGGGTTTGCTCTAAAGGAGTTTTCCAAGATTTTTAACTATCTGATCGGTGGGGGTCTAACATCCGGGACCACTATCAATCAGTTGTTTGAGAAGGCACCAACACGTCACGTTCATCGGTCACATGGCTGAGGCGAAGCTCAGCCCCATTGAGGTGAAGGGAGTTGAGCTGTGATACCAAGCACAGGTATGGTGCTGTGCTTGGTGAACTGAGAGAAGGCCACAAACAGCTGACCGGCAGGGTTCCCGGGTGTCGGACCTCCACTGATCACATACTGATGGCCTATCCTGAGGATACGTCATCAGTATAAAAGTCTCAGAAAATCCATTTAACCACAAAACCTATCACTCCCTATGGCCTTGCCTCTTCCAATGCTCCACGTTAAGAGTATTAGGGGACGGGCAAAACTATATTTGGATGATGAATTTACCGTTAATTACTGCCTCCTGAATATAGATATATAAATTAGATACTGCATTAACATCCACCCACTGGGACCCTCCTGATGCCTAGCAGAAATGCTTTTTTTATTTTATATAGTAAGAGGGCAGTTTGTTCTAACATATAAACTGCAAAATACCCGTTTTGCAGACATAGAAAGTTCAAAGGAAACAATGGTCACCATCTACCAAATGCTGAGTAAAATACAGAATATCCACAAAAATAACAAATACATGTAATATCTCCATGTTAGGCTAATGCAGAAGAAAAAATGATTAGATCCAATGGAAATGTAAAGAAGGCCATACACTTTAACTGTCAGGAAAATGCTTGTTTGGCCAACAACTATCCCCACCCACATACCGTACACGTCAATGCTCAGCTTAGTCAAGTGTGCATGTGTTCTCCATGTGTAGAGGGGAGTAAGCCGCCTCTGCCAGTGGTTTATCGCCCTTGAAATCAAACATGCATGATCCTTCTTTCCCCCAACATCTACCACCTAGGGAGTTTCTGGATATCAGCATACATATTAGATGTTCAACAAATGTAGATGGCCTGCTTTAGACTGAGAGCATCACCACTTCAAGCCCATTTACAATGCAGACATTTTCCATAACTATACTGTTTACAATGATTATGCATTTCTGCTTGATATCATTTTGTTGTAAAGCTGCAATTGCCTTTGAGCTGCAATTGCCTTAATCAAATTTTGACTGTGCTCTTTCTGTGCAAGCTGCACTTTGCTGGCTGGTGTAGTGTCCGTAAAAACAGAAAGGTGGCCATATACTTAAAAATCGTTCAAGTGACAGCTATTCTTCTGGACTCTCCATATTTAATGTGGAGAGGGGAATATGTCACTGCCTTATCAGGAGCGCCATATCTCCCTAGGGAACAAAAAACTGAGCAGCTTGAAAGCCTGCATTCTCAATTAAACTTTCTCCTGGGGAGAGTTGGAAGACCCACATACATATTACATAGTTGGCTGCAGGATCAAATCTAATGTGTGTGACAACCCTTAAGGCCCCTTTACACAGGCCGACACAGCAGGCAATTATTGGGAACAATCCATTTGTTCCTGATAAATGCCTGCATACATGCATTTAAGTTCAACAATCTCCTCCACTGAATGGGGACGAGGGATTGCTGCTGCAATTGCGTATACCCATTAGAGAATCATTGTTTCTGGGCAGCAGATCTCTGTTTAGACAGCATGATTTCTTGCTTTCACCCAATGAACAAGCTTGTTCATCTCGTGATCGGCAGCACCTTTATACAGGGCAATTATCAGGACTGCTCCCTCCTGTTCTTTGGTTGTGTAAAGGGGTCTTTAGGCTCACATAACTGCAAAGCCTACAAGTAAACAGAAGCAACTGAACGTATGCTGCTTCTCAATCAAAAATGGAAAACATGTACAAATCGAAAAGTCCCAAACTAGATTTGTGTATACTGTAGTCTTTAGATAGCGGCTCTTGGTAAATAATCAACTACTGCTGCACACATGAGCACATTTCACCAGGCTCATATACAGCATACGGCTTCCATGTCATATTCACCCAACCCTGGTGACAGAAAGAGCAGTGCTAAGACAGGAGAATACTTTAACCTTACGTCATTTGACAGGGGCTGCTGAAAGTTTTGTATAAGATTGTATACATTTCTAAGATTTGTAAGATAAGATAGAAAGGACACTTTCAAAAGGAGGTGGAAAAATGATCTCTACAATAAAAAAAAGTCTGAAACTCTCCATAAGATGGCCATACGCATTAGATGTGTGTCAGATACACCTGCTAATGTATGTGGGGGTCTCCCAACCCTCCCTCGGTGGCAGATGTTGGGTAGGATAAGGATTGGGGAATTGGATGTCAATAGCCCAATGATTTTGTTGAGCTTTCTCCCCTCACCTATTCACAAAAGATGAATTCTTGGCCCAGCAGACCACACATGTGTATGGGGTGATCAGGAAGGATGGCGTTCAGCCCAGAGTTATCTTATATGTATGATCAGCCTTCCGGAAAAGCTTTAAACAAGCCAAGTGGTATTGAAAGGTTATGTCAGGAAATACTTCCCCTACAATTTTTTATGTAGGTACAATAAAGACATGTCCTAGATACATTCCCTGACAGAAAGACTGCAAATACCTGGATGTGAGGTATAATTCTGAATTACTGAAGCAGACAGATAGCATTGTAAAACAGGCTGCAAAATATAATACAGTACCCCAACAGTTCACACACAGAACAAATACTGAAAGTGTTTGCATGAATTGATGTCTTGGTTTCACTCTTTAAAATGTGGCTCCACAAGGGTTAACTGAGGTTTGGCAACCCATGTTACGACTCTCCACCAGTACTCTGAACAGAGTCCCATCTGCACACATGCAGAGCTTGTAACGCTCCGTCCCGTCATCGTACATCAGCTCCCCTGTGGAAGTAGGTAACCGGGAAGGAGTGACCACCACGCTGCCATTCAGAATTATGCTGTTTTCCTAGTGAGAGAAAAACATAACAGGTCTTAGGTACCAGCATTAGTACTGGAAGTTCCACAAAAATATACCAAATGTAGCGTAAAATGCACAAGTATACAGCAAACAATACAACCGCTAAAGAGGTATCTACTTACTGCTTTTAGTACAATGTTTCCACCAGTCCGGAAATCTATGGTCTTTCCCATTATAAAGACTCCTTCATTTCCACGGACAGTGATTTGTCCATCAACATTTATTTTAAGATCGCTGCTTGCGCTGCTGGTAATCTGAAAAATAAAGAGATGAATAACAGCAATAGATTTGTAATATATTGCACTAAAATATATCTTGATCAGTCATAACATTAAAGGGGTTGTCTCACTTCAGCAAATGGCATTTATCATGTATAGAACGTTAATACAAGGCATTGTGGTTGTCCATATTGCAGGACTGGTCGTAACCATGAAAAAGCAAAGTGTATAATGTGATGGAAAAATGAATTAAGCCAGCATAGGAAGAAAAATGGACCATCACAATTGTAAGGAATATGGATTAATATTTACTGTCAGCCATGTCCTCACACCCACCAGTTGCTGAAAGATGGCAGAGGAAATCAAGCTCCACAGGGGGCCCTGCTTCAAAGCTGCAGCCAGATAGCAGAAAACTCCTAGCAGGTCACATCTGGTTACATTTCTCACCTCCAGTCAGACAGCACGGATCCTGCAGGAAAACCCCCAGCAGAAGGTATCAGCCCTTGCCAGGATCAATGATACCTCCCAGACATGTTGGCACCTACATTTCATAAGGAATTATGAATCGTCCGTCCATCACCGGCATAAACTCAGTAATCTTTTTGCGATCCTGGGACAAAGCCAAATGTCCACGTAGTCCTGGCTTGAGACTAGGATGCCCGGGAGGGGAGATATACATATCTCCCCACGGAAACCAACTAACGGTACCATGTTTGGACTCTACTTGTAGCCGGAACCCAGGCGGATCCGTTGGTCCCAGAACCATCTCCCTGTGACCTTCTGGCCTGGAGCTATGAACCCTAAAGAGTTTTGTGGGTCATTTGCTGCCAGCCCAGCAAGAGGGGGGGTGGACCCCTCCCAAAGGCCGGGAGGGGAGGGACCAGCTACAGGTTAAAAGGCTTGTGCCAGCAAGCGGGCGTGTCTTTTCTCTGGAAGGGGGTCACATCGTGCAATGTGTTTAGTGGGACCTGAAACCGGCTGACATCACTGCCTCTGACGTGAACACAGCTAAGAACTCATTGTCAAGATCTTGCCCGATTCCTCAGGTCGCAGTACCTGATCAGACCGGGATCCGGTATCAGCGGTCAATCGGGACAAGTACTGACACTACACACACTATCGAATTTGATTACTCTGCTGCCAACAATCTACCAGATTGCACGGGAGATCGAATTGTTGCCGGTTCCTTCTAACAACTACTAAACTTCAGAGATTCGCATTTTAAAGCAAACAGGTAGCTGAAAATTAGGAACTCTAATTGCCTTAAAAAATATTGCCCGTGCTAGGTTAAATAATTGGTTTTAATAAAAATTGAAAGATGTAAAAACAGAAGCATACAAATATACACAGAACAGTTATTAAAATAAAAGGATGAAAGAAAACTGACGCCTACTTTACTCACACAGAGACTTGCAGCTATCAGGTCCTGAGGCAAGACAGAAAGACCCGGATCCTCATTCAATCAGATTGGCCTCAAAATGGGGAACACTGTACAATCTGCTCTGTCCAATTTATAAGAATTGGTCCAGGCAGTCTGTAAACCCACCTTTAGGGCGTGACATATGGGTTGGCTGTGACCGGTCAGTCACGCTGAAATCTGGTCTAAAATGGATTTCTGCCGATAACTCTACACAGGAGAATGCCCGCCCGATAATTGTGGGCTCATTTTTTAGCTCTTAGTATTGGGGTCACAGGGGTACCAAACACGGGGTGTCCACGTGACCCCAATCAGAACAGATTTCCTGAGCCAGGATTTAACATAGGTGGTTGGATTTTGGTATGTTTGGCACCGTCACCTCCTGACCGTTAAAATGGCGTACCTCAATAATCTCTATTGAGTTGTATTTTCGAGTTATGACCAGAGTAAGATTTTTGGATTTTCCCACTGACAGCGAGGCATGGAGAGCAGCTTGCCCCCTCCCTCCGGAAGCGTGCCCCTATCATAAAGTAATAAACCCCTCTGAAGCTGTCCACCTTACAGGCATGTTTATATAAAGTGTCGTGGAGGCCAGTGATCGTTGTCACCTCTGGGTCAGGGACTAAGAAGTTTATGGCGGTGGTCTGGTTTTTGATGTGGGGGAAGATGGAGAGGGAGAGAAGGGACAGTTATTTGTTTGAATAAGGGGGAGCTCCGAGTCAGAGAAGGGACAGTTATTTGTTTGGATAAAGGGGAGCTCCGAGTCCCCAGAACACAGGCCAAGCACTCATGCTCAGTGTGCCACACTCATCACTAGCCAAAGGACTCATATATCTGGTAAACTGACTTATTGTTCTGCTTAACCCTGTTGTACCTATATCACCTGTGTCTGAATCCTCAGACCACTGTATATATTCTTAGTGTATATTGTGTCATCTAGTGTGCCCTTAAGGCGATTAAATATATAATTTAATCTTGTGCTGTCTTGTATCTCGATCACGAATCCCCACGTTTGTGTTTCGGCCTAGTTATAAGCTACTGCGGGTTGGTTTCTCACCCTATATAATCCCATTAGCGGATCGGGCTTATATCAAACGAGAAGCTGGTGGCAGATACCCGGGCTGAGACAGCGCTATTTTCACTGCGGCAGTGAAAAGGCTCTCAGCTGGTTGCCTCTCTGTGCCCGCGTGGACAGGAGGTGTCTGTGTAAACTGTACCAAGCTGACCTTACCTGCTCCTCTGGAGGGCGTGACGTCACTCTTTGGTAACAAGTGACCATACTGCGTCATGGCGTAGGCGACGTCAAGCAGGCGCGAGGCGTGGTATTCGTCACATATCCATTAGTAAGTGCCTTGTATTAAAGGGGAATTCCCATCTCAGACAATGGGGGCACATATTGCTAGGATATGCCCCTATTGTCGCATAGGTGCGGTTACCTGTCACTCCCTGTCACTGTGGAATGTGGAAAGTTAAAGGGAGCATTTCACAAATATTTCCCCGGAACATCAACAAGATATCAAACAAATGTGACCAGTGGGGTCTGACTCTTAAGACATTCATCCTGGGAACAGGTTTTCTTTTTTAGGAAATTTTGAGCACAGGTTGTAATTTCCAAGCACAAATTCAAACTTAATATGCAAATTAAATCAAAATGACTATCTTTCAGAATTTTTCTTAATTTATTATTTTATTGCAAACTGCCAAAGGTTATTGAAGTTTATGGTTTTGAGTCGACTTTAGCCCTTTAAAGGGGTTTTCCGGATATTGGTGGCTGATCCTTAAAATAGCTCATAAATATCAGCTCGGTGGGCGTCTGATACCTGGCATCCACACCAATCAGCTGTTCAAAGCAGATACCGAAAATAACACGGAGTGAGAAACCGGAAGCACGGTTTTCCAATGCATAAGGGCCGTGCCAGGTTACTGCAGCTCTGCACCCATTCAAGGGAGTTCATATGAAAAACATTTTTAGGGTTCTTTAAACCTAGGTATTAAAGTGGAAGCATGGTGCACATGAAATTATCCTGGTATGTGTTCACTGTGAAGCCTAAAAGGGGTTGTCTCACTTCAGTAAATAGCATTTATCATGTAGACAAAGTTCATATAAGGCACTTACTAATGTATTGTTATTATCCATATTGCCTCCTTTGCTGGCTGGACTCATTTTTCCATCACATTATACACTGTTCATGTCCAGGGGTCATAACCCCTGTATACAAGCAGTGTATAATGCAGTGTATTGATGACCTATGGCTGCAGCGCTTGGATGATCACATCGGCCTCTTCACAGTATACCAAGCAGATCACCATACACTGTAAAGCAGCTGTGCTTGGTATTGCAGCTCAATCCCCTTCACTTAAATAGATTTGACATTACAAGTCAATGAAGAAGCCACAGTGCTCACCCAAGCACCAAAGTTTGGGGGTCCCCCACGATCAGACATTGATGACTTAGGGCTCTTTCACACTTGCGTTCTTTTCTTCCGGCATAGAGTTCCGTCGTCGGGGCTCTATGCCGGAAGAATCCTGATCAGTTTTATCCTAATGCATTCTGAATGGAGAGAAATCCGTTCCGGATGCATCAGGATGTGCCTGTAAGAGGCATAACAGGCAGTAGCATGAAGTAGAAAGTGAAAAAAGGAAAACTGTATTACCCTTTCTGTAGATGCTCTTTGTACATTCAGCGTTTTTACTCCTTTTGGCAAATGGAATTCATGTTTCTCATAATCTGTGCTGAACAAAGTGTTTTGCGTTCGAGGGTCCACAAACTCCATGCCGATGTCACTAGTAATGGAGGTCTTATTCTTGTCCACTTTCAATACAGTCGAACCTTGTTGAAGAATCACCTTGAAACACAGGACACAAGATTAATGACCTATTCATCACTTCTCTCGGAGAGCATCTGTGCGTGACTAAGAAAATCTAATGTGTGCAGAATGCTATTAATATCTGTACATAAGAGAAGCAAAGACATTACAATAAAGCATGGTAGACAAAGTAAAGTCCATTAGTGTAAAAGCACAAAATATAAACTGATCAGAGGGGCTATCTGACATTAAAATTGTCAAAGGACAGGGGGCTGCATAATGTTTATCGAAATGTCCTGCCGCTCTAGTCCCCACTAGGCTTACAGTGATCATGTGAACGATGAACAGCACTTGACTGCTGCAGGCCCCGCCAGGACCGGAGCTGTGGCGCTGGAGTGGCCTCACATTTCAAAAGGTGCATAAGGATATTTCATTATTTTATGCAGCCCTTGCTCTTTGACGATTTTTAAAAACATCTTGGAAAAACCCAAAGTCATGATAGGATCGGGGATAACTACTTGATTGATGGGCGACTGAATGCTGGGACCCCCCAACAATCCCAAGTATGGGGGTCCTGTTCCCCCATATGAATGGAGAGGCAGGTCAAGCATGCATGCTTCAGCTTGACTGATCTTCTGAGAGACTGCCTGAAACAGCTTAGAACAGTATCGGAGGTCTCCTGCAGTCCCACAGAGAATTCAATAAAGTTAAAGGGATTCTGTCCTCACAAAATTCACTGTTATCGGACTAGCTCAGCTGAACGTAGTGAAACTTTTCACTTAAAGATCCATAGCTTTGTTCTGGAGAAGCAGTAATTTTAATCCACATGTAAGTGAGCAGTTAAGTGCACTGGGGGTGGTCCTGAGCTACTCTGTGCACCCTCGCTCCTCCTTTCTCTGCTAGTCCCTCCATCTCCTTGATTAGCAGAGCCAGATAAGATGTCTATGCAGGAACTTCAGTTGGCAAGTCCATGATCAGAATGTAATAATAAGGAACCCCTAAACAAGTAAAATATTTTCTTTCTTTGAATCTGAATGACAACCCCTTTCTGTAATCAGGCGTCCTCAGTAGTGTTTCAGTCATGACTGGATGACCAGAGGGAATTTTATGCACAGTCCATTCAGTACTGTTCACAGAAGACTCCTTATACAGCAGAAATACATGTAACCTACCGGCTGATTGTTGCCTGTGATCACCAGATCTTCACTGCGTCGTCCACCCACGGTGCTCTTGTATAATGGATGTATTACGCCCATGTCAGAGACTTGTTTAAACCGGAGAAGGCCGCTGTCATGAAATTCCATGCTTTCACAGCCATTAGGACCAATACGAATGACAATCCATATGACCAATGTGATCTAGAAAACACATGAATGGTTCATTACACCGTTCCTAAAGTAACAGCATTGCTTCTAGGAGAGAATACAGAGAATCAGGGAGTAACACTTAGTAAAAAAAATACAATGCAATGTACTTTTTATTTGGTTTGCAGAGTGCTGCACCTGCGCATTGGGATGTGCTGACTGACCCCCTTTTTCTTAGCAACACTTAGTACTTTGTACACAGTTTATATTCCATATTACAGACGTGCACACGCAGTAACCCTGGGCATGAGCTCTAAGATTGTCCAGGCAGAAATAGACCCAGAACACAAAACACTTAAGGGGTCATTTATCAAACAGAAATACGTCTAAATTAGGCTACTTTCACACCTGCGTTAGGTGCGGATCCGTCTTGTATCTGCACAGACGGATCCGCAACTATAATGCAAACGCTTGTATCCGTTCAGAACGGATCCGTTTGCATTATTCTTTTTAAAAAAAAAGTCTAAGTCAAAACTAATTGAAAACTGATCCGTCCCCTATTGACTTTCAATGTAAGTCAGGACGGATCAGTTTTCAATTGCACCATATTGTGTCAGTGAAAACAGATCCGTCCCCATTGACTTACATTGTAAGTCAGGACGGATCCGTTTGGCTCCGCATCGCCAGGTGGACACCAAAACGCTGCAAGCAGCATTTTGGTGTCCACATCCAGAGCGGAATGGAGACTGAACGGAGCCAAACTGATGCATTCTGAACGGATCCTTATCCATTCAGAATGCATTGGGGCTGAACTGATCCGTTTTGAACCGTTTGTGAGATCCCTGAAACGGATCTCACAAAAGGAATTCAAAACGCCAGTGTGAAAGTAGCCTTAGGCGTTTTTCTGGCGCAGATTGCAGCACAAAGGTCCTTTGCGCTGCAGTTTGTGACTTCTTCCTGCTCACACAAGGTCTTAAAAGCGGGGTGTGCCATGGGAGGGGAAGAGGACGGTTTTAGGAGTAGAAAATGGTCTAAATGTAAGACAGCTAGAAAGCTACATGTAGAAGTGGCGGAGGATCCGCTGACATTATGCGCCTCCTCCTGGCACTCTATTACTTCCTGCCAGAGGCAGGCGTAGGCCAGTTTTACACTAGTGCTTAATATCCGGCAGGGAACAGCATTGCCAGAAGCTAAAGTGTCGCCGTCCAACCCCAGTAACCCGGGGAAAATATTCTTGGTATATTTGCGGGTTGCTGCCAGATCTCTGCTAGTCTACATTATAGTTAATGGGGCCGGACAGAATTGCGGCAGCGCGCGGTTGCGCCCGGCAAGGACAGCCTGCCGGATCTGTTTCACGCATATGTGAAACAAGCTATATAGTATTTATGGAAAAGGAGCCTGGATGCCTTTGAAGACTGAACCTTTTCTTCTCTAGGCAGAGACCCTGACCCCTAGTCTTTTGACGAGATTTTTACATGGAACAGCTTTTCACCATATTTTATGTACGTTTTTTTTTTTAGATATTTGTGTAAGTTAATCATATCCCCCTTAGACACCTCTGCTCAAGACTAAATAAATGTAATTCTTTTAGTCGGTTCTCATAACTAACATCCTCTATGTCCTTTATCAGTTTAGTCACTTTTCTTTGTACATTTTCACGCTTAGGGTGCATATTCCAGATGAGGCCGCATCAAACATTTTTAAGTGGTAATATTACATCGCTGTCCCGCGAGCCCATGCCTCGTTTAGCACATGACAATATCCTGCTCACTTTAGAAGCAGCTGATTGACATTGTATGCCATTAGTAAAGCCCCTTTAAACTAACGGATGAGGCTGATGATTGTCAGGAAGGAAGTATTGCTTCCCAACAATCTCTTACTCATCAGTGGAGGTGATCCCCTCCACAGTATGAGGAGGAGCGATTGATAATGCCATTAGTCATCCCCATAGAGAATCATTGCTAGTGGGCAGCTGTTTAGATGGCACAATCTGCTGCTCACAAATGATGATTTAGGTGACTACATCAATGATTCTTTTACACGATGAACGAGCATAAGTGGCCCCATTTTCTAGGTAGTTCCAAATTAACAGGAGGTGGGGCAACACAAGTAGGCGGGGTCAACAATACCATAGTGCAAAATACCATCCGAGCAGAACCATATACCACAGTGTAGCACAATATACTGCCCCAAAAGCTGACCCTCTGTGGTGGCCATCAATAGCTACCATCTTCTGTCCTCCTCCTCCAGTTGTCTATGGAGCAGACGGCTTAGGAGGTTAGGTGAGGGCCACAGCAGTTGAATTCAGGAGGACATGTGCGGTCGCTAGCAGGGTACATGAGTACCTGATTCTCACAGCATTAAAGGCAGTGGCGTAGCTATAGGGGTCGCAGCGGTCGCACTTGCAACCGGGCCCCTAAGTCAGGTGGGCCCACGGGGCCCCCCAGGAGAGATGGAGTGAAGCCTTGACTCATGGAGTGCTCTGACGGGGCCCGGCATGAAGTACAGTGACAATGCCGGGCCCCGTCTGAGCACTCTTCAAACATGTACTGTATAATATGAGCGGGGGGGAGGTTGGCACAGAGGCAAAGGGGGGCACGCGCGCACTCACACAGACACCCGGCAGTTCTTGTCACTGCCGGCCGGGCTGTATCCAGAGTGAAGCAGGGCTCCAGCGCTCCCCCTGCTGGCCGCACATCGTGCTGCTGGCTGTGGGAGGAGCGCTGAAAGACCGGGAATGAGTGTGGGAGCACGTCATCAAGGACTCAGGTAAGCATGTGTTTTTAGTTTTTTTCCCCCCCTAAAGCTGCAGACTGGGGGAGGGGGGAAGGAAGGCACTGATGATGATGCCCCCTGTGCAGTGTGTGGTTCCCTCCCTGGTACTGATGATGATGATGGTGCCCCCCGTGCAGTGTGTGACTCCCTTCCTGGCACTGATGATGATGGGTGGGCATCTCTAATCTGGCATAACTACTGTGAGGGGGCACATATCTGGGCATCGCTACTATGAAGGGACACATATCTGGTATAACTACTGTGAGGGGCACATATATGGGCATAACTACTGTGAGGGGCACATATCTGGGCATAACTACTGTGAGGGGGCATATATCTGGCTACAACTACTGTGAGGGGGCACATATCTGGGAATATCTTCAGTGAGGGGGCACATATCTGGCTACAACTACTGTGAGGGGGCACATATCTGGGCATAACTACTGTGAGGGGGCACATATCTGGGAATATCTTCAGTGAGGGGGCACATATCTGGCTACAACTACTGTGAGGGGGCACATATCTGGGCATTGCAACTATGAAGGGACACATATCTGGATATAACTACTGTGAGGGGCACATATCTGGGCATAACTACTGTGAGGGGGCAAATATCTGGGAATATCTTCAGTGAGGGGGCACATATCTGGCTACAACTACTGTGAGGGGGCACATATCTGGGCATTGCAACTATGAAGGGACACATATCTGGATATAACTACTGTGAGGGGCACATATCTGGGCATAACTACTGTGAGGGGGCACATATCTGTGCATAACTACTGTGAGGGGGCACATATCTGGGCATAACTACTGTGAGGGGGCACATATCTGGGCATAACTACTGTGAGGGGGCATATATCTGGCTACAACTACTGTGAGGGGGCACATATCTGGGAATATCTTCAGTGAGGGGGCACATATCTGGCTACAACTACTGTGAGGGGGCACATATCTGGGCATCGCTACTATGAAGGGACACATATCTGGTATAATTACTGTGAGGGGGCACATATCTGGGCATAACTTTTCCTGTTGAGTCTATGCCTGTCAGTGAAGTGAGGCCAGTATGGGAGCTCTCACTGACACACACTGCGAGTTTATCGCATTCAAATCGCTTGTGTGTGTCTGGCCAAAAAACTGTATGGACTAGCACAATTTCTGTCACATGATCGCTAACGCGCGTTCATAGTGATTAATTATCATTTGCGGGCGGCTGATCGTGGTGTCTAATCACAATCTGCTGCATGTAATAATAGCCATTTCCTCCGCTAGCGAGCAGGCGATTGCCGGGAAGAAACGATTTCTTCCCGACAATCGCTGGCAGAATCGGGCTGTGTAATACAGTCTTTATTCTATGATTTACAAGCACACTCAAATCATTATCTACAAATCACACTTCCAGTGTTATTCGCCCTAGGTCATATGATACATGTAAATTATTTATACCCAGATGCATTACTTTACATTTATCCACATTGAACCTCAATTGCCTGGAGCAGGTATTAGCAACCTTCGGCACTCCAGCTGATGTGAAACTACAACTCCCAGCATGCAAACATGCTCGGCTACACTTCTCCAATAGAAGTGAATGAAGCATTCTGGGAGTTGTAGTTTCTGAACAGCTGGAGTGCCGAAGGTTGCTGATCCCTGGTCTAGTGAATGCTCAAACAATCAGAGTGTCAATCACAGTACTACATACGTAGCTTGGTATTATCTGCAAAAATAGAAACTGTGCTATTAATCCCACCGTCTATATAATTAATATAGAGGTTAAATAATGGGGGACCCACAACCGGTATAACCGATTCAGAATAGGAATCATTGACCACAAATCTGGCTAGTTTTCAATCCAATTAGGAACAGTAGCATGGCAGGCCTGGGTCCTCTATGAGCTCCTCGGCTTCCCTGACAACTACTCCTCCCTCTTTGTAATCATTTAGATGCCATGGTCACTATTGACAACTGGCATGCACTGCGTATGGAGAGGGCTTATCTCCATACACCCCTTCCAGCATTATGAGGAACTGATACATCAGATATCACTAAGAAGTTAATGAGCATGGGGGCCTTTAGGTTACTCCAGGTTCGCTATCATGGTCATCACTGGGTACTGAAGACCATAGCAGCAGAGGCTACCTACCGTATGTGTTACTGCACACATCTCCAGTGGCCTGTACTTACAATTAAGTTGATGACAGCCAAGATAAACAGGAGGACAATCACACAAATGGCTAAGTTGCCTTTCCTGCCTCTCAGGCCAGTTTTATGCAAACGATCTTCATCAATGGGAATGTATCCGGCTTTGAAGTTACTGTTGTGCTCTTTATTCACATTTCTGCGTTCTACCGCCTTCTCCCGCATTGACTTCTTGAATGGCCCATTAGAGCTCTAGGGTAAAATAGCACAAGAAATGTAATTTAGCCTATTATATTAAAGCACATTTGCTTACTTAACAGCTATACTTTAATGACTACATAAAGCAGCATGTTATAGAGCAGGAGGAGCTGAGCAGATTGATATATAGTTTTAAGGGAAAAAATTCAGTAAAACGTGTAATTTATACAAGTGCCGTTCTTTCTAAGTTCAGTCGTACAGGATCTTATCAGTTATCTCTGTGTACACACCTATACAAAGAATACCATAAATCACTGATAACACCTCCCCTGTGTACAAATGAAGTCAGAATGAGCAGAGATATAAATGTATAAATAAAACTATATATCAATCTGCTCCGCTCCTTCTGCTCTATAACATTTCCTGCAGATTGCACTACATTTCATGGTGACAGGTCTTCTTTAAAGAGGACCTTTTAGGAAAATCAACCCTATTAAATGAGTTACCGTATATATTGCTTGGTTGGATTGATCCTGCTGATTAAAACAATACCTTAGAGGGTATCTGTCAGCAGATTTGTACCTATGACGATGGCTGACCTGTTACATGTGCACTTGGCAGCTGAAGACATCTGTGTTGGTCCCATGTTCACATGTGTCCGCATGGCTGAGAAAAATTAAGTTTTAATATATGCAAATGAGCCTCTAGGAGCAACGAGGGTGTGGCCGTTACACGTAGAGAGCTACAACTGCTGCACTCTCTCCACTTTGATTGACAGGGCCAGGCAGTGAAAACATCATCACTCCTCCCTGGTCCTGTCAATCACTGTACAGAGGGCGTGGCAGTAGCAGAGAGCAGAGCCTCTAAGTGTAACGGCAATGCCACCGTTGCTCCTAGGGACTCATTTGCATAATTATATTTCTCAGCAATGGAGGCACATAAGAACACGGGACCAACACAGATGCCTTCATCTGTCAAGTGCCCATGTAACAGGTCAGCCAGTGTCATAGGCACAAATCTGCTGACAGATGCCCTTTAATTGTTACAATTAGTTGTCCTGTTCCAGATATGGTAGTTTTACTTGATATGCAAATGAAGGATTTAGTGCACGGAGGGATGGGCCTTTGCCCCTCAGCTCATTTGCTTTTCTCACTTTCCAACATCCCCTTCCCTGACAGGGCCAGTCATCATCATTGTGCTCTTGCCTGGCCCTGTAATCCTGCGCATGCACCGTTCCCTCCACAATCATCTCATTTGGGTTTCCCACTGCTGAGATGTTTACTGCGCCTGCCCTTCAGTGCATGGAAGCTCTAATTTGCATATTGATTAAAACTGCACTACCTCTGGAACGGAACTACGAATTTTAGTTCTGATCAGCAGAATCAACACTACCAAGCAGTATGCTTGGTTGCATAGGGTTAATCCTGCTGAATGACCCAACTTTTTGAGCTTTGCTAACAAGCTTTGTAGGGGTTATCTATTATTCCTATACTGTCCTACAGTAGTGCATCGTCCCAAAGATCCCCTTTGTTCTCTCCTATGAACAGTAGAGCCATCAGTGGACTGACTTTTAGGGCCCATGCACACAACCGTATGCCCTCCGAGAAGTACGGTCCTGTTGTGCCTTTTCATTGGTAAATGCATTGATATCCAATTCATTATTGTCAAAATGGATGTTTATTGCCTTTAAGAGCCATGCTCGACTATAGTTGCAATTTTGTATGTCTTGAGAAGGCCAAATTAAGGTCACACAAAGCTTAATGTTATTCTTCTCATGAATATACCAGTCTGAGAAGAGGCATCCTTGTTTACTTACTTAAATTTATGACGGGCAATAAAGATAAGCTCTGTGCAGCTGGTGATAATTACCTATACAATTAGGCATTTATTAATGAAGCAAAATATATAATATGTATGTATTCATTTATTGAGCCTTAGTTAGTCCTTAGCATAATACAATCAGTAGGACATATATATATTTGTTTATATTATATTGTTATATGTTACGAAGACAACATGTATCCAGTATATTGTATATATTTCTCATTAGGAATATCTGTCTCTAAAAAAAGAGTGTCTGTGAAGATGTGTGTTTTGTAACAATTAATCACATCTTTGGTATGACAGAGGAGGTACTGATATCTCTGTGAGAAAACAAGGGCATTTACGACCCATAAATTAAGTGTGAGAAACATTCAAAAGAGACGCCTAGAGGTCTGTCTCTAATTGCTACAAGTGTCAGAATTAATCCCTATGGCTTTGAATTAAAGCTTCTAAGGTCAAAATGTATATTCAGACCTACATAAGTTAACCCTTTATACTATGATGCAGATAGCTTATACAGCAGTGCCACCTAGGTATCAGTAGGTGACATTACAACAGTAGCAAAAATGCATTCTGGGTAAGGTTATGATGTCACATTTTTATCAATGGTCACGCCCATCCGACAATGATTGGAAAGTTCCAAATTAGGAAGGTGTGTCTAACTGATAGGTTTGTGATCATAAACCATACACAGGAGGTGGAAAAAGGAGAAAGAGAGAAGGAAAGTGAGAAGAAAGGAGAGAGGAGTTGAGTCTCTAGAAGGGTCTATCAAGATGAAAGCCATGGTGAGATGTGCTATGATGGACCACCCAGCTTTCCTAGGAGCAGAAGTGAGAGTCCTACTAGGACTTGGTAAGAGACACAGGAAATGATATTTCATTTTATTAAGACTAATTTGATAGTGTGGGTGAAATTATACCATCTAGATTGGCGAATAAATAAATGATTTAATTAATTGATCATCTCCATATTGAGATGTAGTCTTAGGATATTGTGAGGCTTCATTCTACCTGCAGAAGAATCTAGACTCATAATCTAGCAAAGCATTAAATAATTGCTTTTATACATATATATATATATATATATATTAATAGAACATTCTTCGCCAAGCTAAGTGATGGATTCCCACAGGAAGGACTTATTTCAAGTCCTTCCTATTTAAAGCGAACCTTTCACCTCATTTTCACCTTATAAACCAGCAACAGTACCTTATAGATTATCCTGAGTGTGTTCTTATCCATGTTAGTGCCGCTTTCCTGGGCTCTTTATACTTCCAAAAATCGTCTTATAAACTTCACATTCTGTGCTCCAACAGTCATGCAAACAGTCAAGGGGGTAGCCCTTCCATCTCCTCTGGCCGTACCGCCCCTGCCCTAACCCCTCCTCTATGCACCTTAACTGACAGCCGGCTCAGTCGCCGGGACTGCGCTTCTGAAACCTGCGCATGCGCCGTCCTCCTGCTTCGCCGCGCGATCCCGTCTTTCTTGATGACAAAAGCGCGATCATGTACGAGAATCGCACATGCGCCTTACGCAATGCCGGCCTGTCTGCTCTCCCTCCCGTGCGCGCGCTCCACTATTGTCAGCAAGAAAGACGGGATCGCGCGGCGAATCAGGAGGACGGCGCATGCGCAGGTTTCAGAAGCGCCGTCCCGGCGACTGAGCCGGCTGTCGGTTTAGGTGCATAGAGGAGGGGTTAGGGCAGGGGCGGTACGGCCAGAGGAGATGGAAGGGCTACCCCCTTGACTGTTTGCATGACTGTTGGAGCACAGAATGTGAAGTTTATAAGACGATTTTTGGAAGTATAAAGAGCCCAGGAAAGCGGCACTAACATGGATAAGAACACACTCAGGATAATCTATAAGGTACTGTTGCTGGTTTATAAGGTGAAAATGAGGTGAAAGGTTCGCTTTAAGATATGGTCTAGCAAAATCCTAGATCCCTGTTATTTGTCTTAATAGTCTTACCAAAGTCATGTATGTGAAAATAGTCCAGGATGGGGCGGAAGGATATGGTTATCTCTTCTAAGTTATATCCTTGAATGGATTTGCCCACCTTGAAGTCATGTGATGTGTAGTTGGTTAGGGGGGGCAGAATGTATGTAGCATTCTATAATGATGTCTAGGATTAGACATGCCCATCCTGATATCATGAGGTTTTCTCTGAACAGAAGTAATGTATATAACTTATGTTCATATTTTGATATCCTAACCTAATAATAGCTTGGTTATAATGTGACAAGTTATTTCCACTCACATGTATTGTTAAGCTTGTAATGCTTTATATTAACGCTATATATATTCATTTGCATGTATCTTTGTGTTTATTTACTTATATATGTTTATAATCTTGTAACCAATAAATCTGCATATTTTTACAATACCTGTGTATTATTGTATAATGCAGAACTACATTTTATCATTAACGTCATCTCACGTCAAAAAGAACTTATTTATCTGAGGAAATAGTCGGACTCAGGTGGGAATTGTATCAATTAGGTTGTCTACAATTCACCAGGTCATGATTTTAAGAATTTATGACAAATTTTATAAATTTAAGTTTTTTATGGTTAATTATTTTTATGACCATCATTAATAATTCTTAATTGAATTATTACCCACCGACAGTCCGTGAGCGGGCCATATGTCCCGGAGCGGCATTGATCGTGTGCATGGGAGCGCACAGCATCATAGGTTACTGTGACGGTGTGCGCATCAGACCGCCTGCGGGGCGACTGTCCTGCACTCATGATACTGCAAGATAAAGTGGTCAAATGTGGTCACAAAGTTTGTAAAACAAAATAGAAAAATGTGAAAAAAATATTGGTCATTTGCTTTACTGAGCACGCATCTAATGGAGCAGAGCTAACAAAGCAACCAGGCAGCCATTACTGAAGACAATATAAAGCAGGTACACATCACCCATGGGGTAGGGGCTGAAACTTTTTAAACACCAAGTGGGTAACAAAACATATTCTAAATTTTTCAAACCAGCGCCTGGATCTTAATACTTTTGTAATTGCATGTAATTAAAAATGTATTACAGTTACTGAGTTATGCAATAAAATGTATCTGTATCGCACCACCTGTTTGTTCTTTTCCTAATTTTTTTGTCTGTCTCACTGAGGTGGTCACACACGCTCAGTTTAAATCTTCAACTACCACCAGCCATATGTTCTGTTAGAAGCTGTGGCGGTTACAGAGAGAGAGCTGCAGCACAAAGGACACGCCGCCTGGGATGCCAGTCTGAGGATGATCTAGCAGAGCAATTAGAGCGGTGAATGTGGAGATCTCTGGACCCATGTGCAGTACAGGGCTGGTTCTAAAATGACCGCTTTTGGACGGACAAACACAACTGCATGCAGCGGTATTCGTCCAGCCAAAATCTGTTAGATCCCATTATAGTATCCATCTAGGCCAGATACAGTAACTCTGGTAGTCTGTTTCTCTACCACTAGTTTAGCGCAGATATGAACGCAGCCTTACAGAGTTCAGGAATTTCAGCCACTTCCATTGTAATCAGAGGCATAAACCTGGACCCCCCCCATACAATCTCTTACTAGCAGTATGGGTTGTCCTGAAGAGCTCGGGAAAATAGGGATTTTCCAGTTATTAGATACTGATGACCTTCTTCCTCTCTGGAGCTAAGCAGCAGTTTGCCGGCATGCCCGCCACCCAGTGGATGGAGCTTTCTCCTTCCAGCTCTGTGTACTGCGTTGCTTCAGGCACCAGTGTTCGTTGGGGGTGCGGGGTGTCGGATCCCCACCCATCTGACATTGATGAACTAGCCTCAGGATAAAAAGCCCCTTTAAGGCCTCTTGCACACAAACGTTTTTTTTTCCCTTTTACGTTCTGTTTTTTTGCGTTTCGTATACGATATACGGAATATCAATTTGGATCATTTCTGACTTGCTACATCTGCCCAGCACAAGTTGTAAGTGCTCTCTTTGTGAAGGTGAATAATCGCGGACTAACAAGCCACAAAATCTGAGAGCAGGGCCACAATGGCACGGTGGATAGCAGTACTCTCTGTTGACTCGCTCACTAGGCAGGCCTGACATCAGCACAAGAACTGGACATGAGGAGTGTCCATGGTGGAGATGCTGCACACAAGCCTAAGATCGTCATGTTGAATGGTCAGATGGAGTGGTGTACAGCATGCCGCCACCTGAGTAGCGAAACGTGTTCTCTGGAGCAATTAGTCACGTGTCACTATCTGGCGATCGGATACAGTAAGAACACTAACTTCTGGAATCCTGAGTGCCTAATGTAGCCGGGGAGGATAATGGGGTGTTGTGCCATTATTTCCATTCTCATTAAACCTATGAGACCACAGTGAATGAGGGCTGCTCCTCATGGGTTGGGCTAGGCCCTTAAAAGGTTTTTTTGAGATTTTATAACGGATGACCTATCATCAGAATAGGTCATCAGTATCAGATCGGTGGGGGTCCGACACCCGGGACTGCCACTGATCAGCTGTTTGAGAAGGCACTGGTGCCTGCTGTAGCAACGCGCCCTTCTGATTACTCACCAAGCCCAGCGTCAGACATTGTATAGCGGCTGTGCTTGGCTCTGCATTCAACTCCATTCTCTATGGGGCTGAGCTGCTCCTAGGTCACGTGACCGATGAATGTGACATCACTGGTCTAGGAAAAGCCTCGGCACTACTGCCTTCTCAAATAGCTGATCAGCAGGGGTCCCGGGTGTCAGACCCCCACCAATCAGATACTGATGACCTATCCTCAGGATAGGTCATCCATTATAAAGTCTTGGAAAACCCCTTTCATATTCAGAGATGTTAAAGGGCTTCTGTCACCCCCAAAACTCATTTTTCATTTTTGAGCATATTAAAATCCTTATTGTACAGCTATTCCCTATATAGGGCTCTTACCTTGTTCTGTGGCTTTGTTTCATTAAAAATCGAGCTTTTAAAATATGCAAATGACTTTACTACCAGCAAGTGGGGCGTCTACTTGCTGGTAGCCGCCGCATCCTCCTTTTAAAAAAACACCCCCTCCTACAGTTGATCGACAGGGCCAGCGAGCGCTCTCCTCCTCCGACTGGCCCTGTCAGCATTTCAAATCCCGCCCCTGCGCCTTACGTGTCTTCATTTGGCGCAGGCGCTCTGAGAGGAGGACGCTCGCTTCCTCAGCACTTCCTCAGTGCGCCTGCGCCGATTACGTCTTCTCTTTCGGGTTTAGAGGGGACGTCATCGGCGCAGGCGCACTAAGGGAGTGCTGAGGAAGCGAGCGTCCTCCTCTCAGAGCGCCTGCGCCAATGCTGCATGTCCCAATTTCAACTGTTTCCTTGGGACATAGATACAGCTAAATGAAATAGTGAACCAGGGAGTCATCAGCCCCATGCGCCACCATTCCCCTATCACCGGTGGTTCAGCAGAAACTGTGTGTGGGCACAGACTGGGCAGGATTGGTGGGCAAAAAAAAAACATTTGCCGTGGCATGCATAGCGCACCGCTGGGAGGAGTGCGCTGAGCAGGCGGGTCGTCTTGTGCCAGGAGGTGCTCTCGGTGCAGATCCGTCCTATATTACCCTACAGGGCAATGGTAGAATGTGACCATGGTGACTGGGGCTCATCCACATGGCGGCACTTTTGGACTGCGCTGCCGATATATTTCCATAGTTGTGCTTTGCTCACCATGGCAGGGAATATACACATGAATATACCACTGTGCTTTTTCTCTTTTCCTGGAAAAGTTATAACAGGCACATTCTATGGGGTTCTCAGGATAAGCGGCGCCATTTATGCCTGGCAGCCACTTATTCTGTCCTTATGGAGGAAAATAAATCACAGGTGTGTTTTTTCCTGATGTTTCTGGGGGGGGGATGAGGCTTTATAGGCATCATATGACAGGATTTACATAGGGAGGAGGAGAAAACGCTATGTGGTGGCCACACTCATCACATGGACAACTGCAGGTAGGTGAACCTGGTATTAGCTGCACTGCTAACAGCTAAAAGTGACGTTCTGTATCCCTAGAGCCCTTTATACCGTCTGTCAGCTCGTCTAGCCCCCCGCCCGGCCATACACACAGGACACTATGCTTCGTGGTTGTCTATTGCAGCTCTTCTGTCCCCCAGAGCCGCCTAACCCCGGGACAATCACACCGGCATGCAGTCACCTCAGGACCGACCTGCTCGGCGGCCGCCATCTTCCCTCAGTCCTGAGCCTGACAGCAGGAACACTGAGGCGGCGCCGGACTCTACCACCTGCATACAGATGGGAGGGGGGGGGGACATTGACATTCGTGTAATACATAGAGAGTATTTAACGCTTTGTAGAAAGAAATAAAAATTAGTACTTCACCGCTTCATGAATTCGGGTTGACACTGAAGTGTAAATTAAAATTCTCTCTTTTTTTTTTTCGACGACCTCCCCTCCCATTAGGACATGGTGTCTTCCTGTGGTCTATTGGAATGTAGTGGTGGGAGAAGCGGCGGGTGCTATTCTCGTCTTTGGAGGGGATGTCATATAAATAGTCAGGGGTCTGGGAGCAGGACGGCGGCTCTCACAAGAAGGGCGGCCATACAGGAGTAGGAAAAAATATCCCCTTATGTTAAAGGCAGGGATCTCAAGTCTCCCTGAAGTTCAGGGAGTCTCCCTCTATTAGATAGCGGCTCCCTGACACCCGCATGTGAGACAATATCTCCCGGAAAGGTTTACTGATAGCAGAGCAGAGAGATAAGAGAAGTGACAGGACAGAGTTTAGATTACAGGTTGAATTAACCCTTTAGGGTCAAATTGGCTTCTCAAGGAGATCTATATGTTAAAGGCATCCCTTCTTCTGTCTCATTCAGTAGCTATAGAACTATTGTGGGAGATGTATTTTTTTTAAATACATTTACACATTTAACCCTCTATTTTAATTATATTATTTACCCCAGTGTTAAATTCACCCCCCCTGGATGCTTTAATCACATACATAAATATGATCATTTGGGGCAGGGTAATGAGCCCAGTCCTCCACACCATAAAGCAAAGTGTGCAGATACTGCATATGTTTGGAAAATGTAATAAAAAGTTCGTGAAAAAAAAAAAAAAGAAAACCTCCCTGAAATGAGTTTTTGCAGGTTGGGATGTCTGTAAAGGGGTTGTCCAAGATTTATTTTTTTAAATGCCTAAAAGCAGAAAGCAGAGAATCCGGTTTAATAATACCAGTTAAAGGGGGTTTCTGTGGGTTTTTAACAACTTGTCCCAGAGCAGGGGGCTGTATAAAATAAAACCAGGACCTACTGGTACCACAGCAATGATTGCCAACATTACTGCTACTTCCCGTCACTGGCGCCGCCATCCACTTGCCCATGTCACCACTGAGGCCAATGATTGGCAGCAACAGTCACATGATGAACGATGGGCGTGACATCAGCGCTGAAGGGACCAGAGTGCTGGCCTCAGCAGTCTTGTGCTGTACATGGCTGCTGCATCACTGCTGAGGCCAGAGATTGGCTGCAGCCATCATGGTGTGAATGCACAGCATTTAGGCAGGGTGGTTTTAGACAAAATGTGGCCCTGGGCAAAATCAAAAGAAGGGGCCCACATCTTGTAATAATTTGCTAAAATCACAGTCCGACACCCCCGCCGATCAGCTGTTTGAGGAGACGGCGCGTGCTGTTCACTGCTGCTGTCCCATAGACATACAGCAGCAGAGCAGGAAGAGAGAAGGCACAGGTGCACAGCGCACGCAGTCTCCTCAAACAGCTGATCGTCGGGAGTGCCGGGTGTCGGACCCCCGCCGATCTAATATTGATGACCTATCCTAAGGATAGGTAATCAATATGAAAAAACCCGGAGAACCTCTTGAAACTACCCCCAATACTGTGCCTGTTCTACTCCCCCCCCCATGTCCACAAACATTATACCAGTGATGGGCAAACTACGGCCCGGCGGACCTTTTTATCCGGCCCGCAGAGCTGTCTGGAGGCAGCAGGAGTGGCGATGAGCGCTTCAATTGTGGAAGCGCTCATCTCCATATTCATCTGTATCGCCGTCCTCAGGACAGCGATACAGATGAATTGAGCAGGGGAGAGGCGTCTCTCTTGCCCGTTCCTTTGATAGGCTATAGGCCTAGTGCCTGTAGCCTATCAGAGGCCGGTGCAGGCGGCACAATGACGTCATCGCGCCGCCTGAGCTGTACAGAGCGGGACACAGGCTGGAAGAGGCCTGCATCGCATCACTGACAGCAGCATAAGGTAAGTATATGTGTTTATTATTTATAGTATACTGTGGCAAGAAGGGGAGTGGGGGCCCTATATACTGGCACAATATGGATTGGTACTATGGAGAAGAGGGGAAGCACTATGGGGGCCCTATATACTGCCAAAATATGGGGGGGGGGGCACTATGGAGAAGAGGGGAAGCACTATGGGGGTCCTATATACTGCCAAAATATGGGGGGGCACTATGGAGAAGAGGGGAAGCACTATGGGGGCCCTATATACTGGCACAATATGGGGGGCACTATGGAGAAGGAGGAAGCACTATGGGGGCCCTATATACTGGCACAATATCTATTCTGCGAATTGCAACAACAAAGCTAACTCCAGACTTTGATGCCTTAGCAAAAAAGGGAGACCAACAACACTGTTCCCACTAAAATTGAAGGTGAGTTATACATACTGTTATGAAAGAAATACATTGCATAAAAGTTTTGTACAATAACTCTTTTTATGCTTTTCTACCTTGAATTAAACTAAACCTTTAATTTTACGAAATTTATATTTCATTTATATTAATTCACACAAACGCCCCATCCATCTACTCTTGGTCCGACCCCCGGGTCCAATATATGAACCCATTGTGGCCCATGAGTAAAAAGTTTGCCCACCTCTGCACTATACTATACTATACACTCAGACTGCCCTCATTAGTAATGGTGCCCCCAATAAGGATAATACTCCCCAAGATAGCCCCTCCATATTGCGTCAAATAATAATAACGCCCCGATGTCCCGTAGTACTCTAGTAGTAATAATATAACCATAATGCTCCCAGTGGCTCTCATGTCTCCCTGTAGTGCCCCCCACTAGTTCCAATATATAATGCTTCCCCCCATAGTGCCAATATATATATAATGTTCCACCGTAGTGCCAGTGTGTATATAATGCTCCTCCATTCCTCCCCAGTAGTGCCAAGTATATATAATGATCTCCTTCCCCCATCCCTGGTGCCCCAACAGTGTGGACATTTTGTATAAAAAAAAAAAAATGCCTCCCCCCGCCGCTGTCTGCGATGTAGACCACAGTTTTATCTGTGGCTTGTGTTGCTGCGTCCTGATTCATGTGGTCCCAATGACATCACCACTCCTGCTCCGGGTCTCACGTGATGACGTCATCATGCGAGGTTGCAGTGATGTCATTTTGGCTTCTTGTTCTGTTCTAACGCCTCACAGGCTTGAGGTCTAGCGGCCTGAGGCTTGTGAAGTTGGACCGCCATGAGTGCGCCCCACTTTATGGGTAGCGAAGTGCCACCCTAGGCGGATGACTACCCTCCCCTATCCATGGTCCCGGCCCTAATTCAGAGCACATTACTGCAGGAGGTATAACAGGAGAGGACTATAACTCCCATCATGTCTATTATTTAATATCAGAGCACATTACAGGTGGACGTATAAGAGGATGGGACTACAACTTCCAGCATGTCCAAGCCGTTATGTAATATCAGAGTACATTACAAGAGGAGGTACTGTATTTTTCGCCCTATATGAAGCACCGGCCCATTAGAACTCAGGTCAGACCACTAATCAGCAGTGATGGTCAGTTCGCAGTGTTCGCCAGCGAACACATGCGGGCTGCCATCTTTAGTAAGGTAGACTCACCCGTCCGGCGATGGCGAACACTGCGAACTGACCATCACTGCTAATCAGATCCCCAATCTTAATCAGACCCCAACAAGACCTCAGATCAGACCCCAATCAGACCTCAGATAAGAGCCTCATGCCTCTCATCAGTCCCCAGCAGTCTCATATCAGCCCCCAGCAGTCCCCATTGCCTCATGTCAGCCCCCATTGCCTCATATCAGCCCCCAGCAGCCCCATATTGTGTCAGCATCTCCATATTGCCCTAGATCAGCCCCCAGCATCTCCATATTACCCCCATATCAGCCTCCAGCATCTCCATATTGCCCCCAGCATCTCTATATTGCCCCCATATCAGCCTCCAGCATGTCCATATTGCCCCCAGCATGTCCATATTGCCCCCATATCAGCCTCCAGAATGTCCATATTGCCCCCATATCAGCCTCCAGCATGTCCATATTTCCCCCATCATCTCCATATTGCCCCCCGCGCCTCAAGTTTTATAAAATGAAAAAAACACTTACCTTTCCTGCTCCGGACGCGACGCTCCTCACCGCCTGTGCTTGGTCTTCCTCCTCCTCCGTCTGCTGCCCATTTTGCCCCTCTTCCCTAACGCCAGCCCTGCATTTAGGTCTGCAGTGTTAAAGTAGCAGGGTCCCAGGACATTTATAGTTTTTGCATTTTTATTTTTTTACTTTTCCGCTTTCATAGCTGTACGAGAGCTTTTTTTTTTTTTTACGTGCTGTAATTGTTTTTTAACGGCACCATTTCATCTTTTTGAAAAACGGGAAAAATTCTGTGGGGTGAAATTGAAAAAAAAAATGCAATTCCGCCACTGTTTTTTAGGTCTTGTTTTTACGGCATTCACTTTGTGCTACAAATGATATAACTGCCTTTTTCTGCGGGTCAGTGCGATTACAGCAATACCAAAAATATAACATTTATCGTATTTTTTACTAATAAAAATATTGCTTGCATTGCCATATACTAACATCTATAACTTTTTAATATTTCTGTGTGTGGCGAATATATTTTCTTGTGGGGCGAATTGTTTGAAAAAGGGGAAAAGGTTGCAAATTCTGGTGCAAAACAGTTTGTTAGGGCTCATTCACACAACCATATGAATGGTTCCGCATCCCTTCCGTAATTTTGCGGAATGGGTGCGGACCCATTCATTTCAATGGGGGTCGCAAAAGATGCGGACAGTTAATATAGAGCATGTCCTATTTTTGCTGGCCATTGCGGACCGCATACGCGCCAGTATCTGTGTTTTGCGGATCCGCAAAACACTATGGTCGTGTGAATGTAGCCTCCTTACTGTGATGTTGTCTGCACGGATCTGCACTGATTTGTATAGCGCTGTAAAAAGAAAGGTTATCATTATGTGCTGCATTCTTTATACCGCTAACCGTCGGTTAATTGCTCCGGATTACCTGTCTCATGTGATTACCATTTAGAAATTAATAATGTCTAGACATCTAACTGTCACACCTACAGTATGTCCTAAGAAGTGTCACAGCACAGCCTGGGGGTCTTCCAGAGGAATGAGGTGCCTATCTGTAATGTGAACCCCAGGTGCTAATTATATGCAAATCCAGAAAATGCAACGTCTCATTCAACTACTTCAATGTAAACATAAAAATACAGTTATAGCAGAATATGGAAGAAAAAATCCCTCTGGATAGGTGATCAGCTGTCATTCTGGGACAACCCCTTTAAAATAACTGATTTACACATGGCAGATTTTGGCAACTGAAGTTCCTTTCACCTGAATGGTATGGATTCCGCAGCAAGCACATACCATTGTATCATGTAAAACCCTGGGACAGCTGCTTTGTAGTTGTGGTCAGGAGTATGCTGGGCCAGAAGCTTCCTGGATCAGTGGTGGGTGCCACTGAGCAGCAAATAATAGGCATAGAGGTAGGTAGTACCTAGGTGTGCCAACAACAGTCAGCTTTACTGTGGAATGGCAGGTCACCAGGCAGCCAAAACCATGAGCGTTCCTCAGGTCACTTAAAGTAGCACTCCCACAAAAAATGTAATTCTCTGACCTGTTAGGTACATGATGTAATCTACAGGGTGGGCCATTTATATGGATACACCTTAATAAAATGGGAATGGTTGGTGATATTAACTTCCTGTTTGTGGCACATTAGTATATGTGAGGGGGGAAACTTTTCAAGATGGGTGGTGACCATGACGGCCATTTTGAAGTTGGCCATTTTGAATCCAACTTTTGTTTTTTCAATAGGAAGAGGGTCATGTGACACATCAAACTTATTGGGAACTTCACAAGAAAAACAATGGTGTGCTTGGTTTTAACGTAACGTTATTCTTTCATTAGTTATTTACAAGTTTCTGACCACTTATAAAATGTGTTCAATGTGCTGCCCATTGTGTTGGATTGTCAATGCAACCCTCTTCTCCCACTCTTCACACACTGATAGCAACACCGCAGGAGAAATGCTAGCACAGGCTTCCAATATCCGTAGTTTCAGGTGCTGCACATCTCGTATCTTCACAGCATAGACGATTGCCTTCAGATGATACGAGATGTGCAGCAGCTGAAACTACGGATACTGGAAGCCTGTGCTAGCATTTCTCATGCGGTGTTGCTATCAGTGTGTGAAGAGTGGGAGAAAAGGGTTGCATTGACAATCCAACACAATGGGCAGCACATTGAACACATTTTGTAAGTGGTCAGAAACTTGTAAAAAACTCATGAAAGAATAAAGTTACGTTAAAACCAAGCACACCATTGTTTTTCTTGTGAAATTCCCAATAAGTTTGATGTGTCAAATGACCCTCTTCCTATTGAAAAAACAAAAGTTGGATTAAAAATGGCCGACTTCAAAATGGCCGCCATGGTCACCACCCATCTTGAAAAGTTTCCCCCCTCACATATACTAATGTGCCACAAACAGGAAGTTAATATCACCAACCATTCCCATTTTATTAAGGTGTATCCATATAAATGGCCCACCCTGTATAGTGAAGGTAATCTCCTTACTAGTGACCGTATTTGTGAGTTATAACCTCCCTTCTGATCCTCAGCTGTGTCATGTGACCAACATCCTGATCTCCATCTGACACAGGACAGGAAGTCAGTTACTTCTCTATTCATTACTACAAGACTGACATTGAGGCTCCCATAGGAATACATGGCTTCCTGTCCACACATAACATGTTTTTTGGATAGTCTGAGTGCTGGTCACATGACACAGCTGAGGATCAGAAGGGAGGTTATAACTCACAAAGACAGTCACTGGTAAGAGAATTACCTTCACCACAGTTTACATCATGTACTTTTGTCCCTTAACAAGTGGGAGGCACATATGCAAACTGTTGTAATTCCTACATCGTTCACCTGATTTGGATGTAAATACCCTCAAATTAATGCTGACAGTCTGCAGTTAAAGCACATCTTGTTTGTTTCATTTCAAATCCATTGTGTTGGTGTATAGAGCCAAAAATGTTAGAATTGTGTTGATGTCCCAATATTTATGGACCTGACTGTAGCAATGGTGCTTCTCTCACTATATAGCAGTGCTGCTTCTCTCACAATATAGCAGTGGTGCTTCTCTCACAATATAGCAGTGCTGCTTCTCTCACAATATAGCAGTGCTGCTTCTCTCACAATATAGCAGTGCTGCTTCTCTCACAATATAGCAGTGCTGCTTCTCTCACAATATAGCAGCGGTGTTTCTCTCACAATATAGCAGCGGTGCTTCTCTCACAATATAGCAGTGCTGCTTCTCTCACAATATAGCAAAGGTGTTTCTCTTACAATATAGCAGTGCTGCTTCTCTCACTATATAGCAGTGCTGCTTCTCTCACAATATAGCAGTGGTGCTTCTCTCACAATATAGCAGTGGTGCTTCTCTCACAATATAGCAGTGGTGCTTCTCTCACAATATAGCAGTGGTGCTTCTCTCACAATATAGCAGTGGTGCTTCTCTCACAATATAGCAAAGGTGTTTCTCTTACAATATAGCAGTGCTGCTTCTCTCACAATATAGCAGTGGTGCTTCTCTCACAGTATAGCAAAGGTGTTTCTCTCACAATATAGCAGTGCTGCTTCTCTCACTATATAGCAGTGGTGCTTCTCTCACAATATAGCAGTGGTGCTTCTCTCACAATATAGCAGTGGTGCTTCTCTCACAGTATAGCAGTGCTGCTTCTCTCACAATATAGCAGTGCTGCTTCTCTCACAATATAGCAAAGGTGTTTCTCTCACAATATAGCAAAGGTGTTTCTCTCACAATATAGCAGTGCTGCTTCTCTCACAATATAGCAGTGCTGCTTCTCTCACAATATAGCAGTGCTGCTTCTCTCACAATATAGCAGTGGTGTTTCTCTCACAATATAGCAAAGGTGTTTCTCTCACAGTATAGCAGTGCTGCTTCTCTCACAGTATAGCAGTGCTGCTTCTCTCACAATATAGCAGCGGTGCTTCTCTCACAATATAGCAGCGGTGCTTCTCTCACAATATAGCAGTGCTGCTTCTCTCACAGTATAGCAGAGGTGCTTCTCTCACTATATAGCAGTGGTGCTTCTCTCACAGTATAGCAGTGCTGCTTCTCTCACAATATAGCAAAGGTGTTTCTCTCACAATATAGCAGTGCTGCTTCTCTCACTATATAGCAGTGCTGCTTCTCTCACAGTATAGCAGAGGTGCTTTTCTCACAATATAGCAGTGCTGATTCTCTCACAGTATAGCAGTGGTGCTTCTCTCACCATATAGCAGTGGTGCTTCTCTCACCATATAGCAGTGGTGCTTCTCTCACCATATAGCAGTGGTGCTTCTCTCACAATATAGCAGTGGTGCTTCTCTCACAATATAGCAGCGGTGCTTCTCTCACAGTATAGCAGTGCTGCTTCTCTCACTATATAGCAGAGGTGCTTCTCTCACTATATAGCAGTGCTGCTTCTCTCACAATATAGCAAAGGTGTTTCTCTTACAATATAGCAAAGGTGTTTCTCTCACAATATAGCAGTGCTGCTTCTCTCACAATATAGCAGTGCTGCTTCTCTCACAATATAGCAAAGGTGTTTCTCTCACAATATAGCAAAGGTGTTTCTCTCACAATATAGCAGTGCTGCTTCTCTCACAATATAGCAGTGCTGCTTCTCTCACAGTATAGCAGTGCTGCTTCTCTCACAATATAGCAGCGGTGCTTCTCTCACAGTATAGCAGTGCTGCTTCTCTCACAATATAGCAGTGCTGCTTCTCTCACAATATAGCAGTGCTGCTTCTCTCACAGTATAGCAGAGGTGCTTCTCTCACTATATAGCAGTGGTGCTTCTCTCACAGTATAGCAGTGGTGCTTCTCTCACAGTATAGCAGTGCTGCTTCTCTCACAATATAGCAGTGCTGCTTCTCTCACAATATAGCAAAGGTGTTTCTCTCACAATATAGCAGTGCTGCTTCTCTCACTATATAGCAGTGCTGCTTCTCTCACAGTATAGCAGAGGTGCTTTTCTCACAATATAGCAGTGCTGCTTCTCTCACAATATAGCAGCGGTGCTTCTCTCACAATATAGCAGTGGTGCTTCTCTCACAATATAGCAGTGGTGCTTCTCTCACAGTATAGCAGTGCTGCTTCTCTCACAATATAGCAGTGCTGCTTCTCTCACAATATAGCAAAGGTGTTTCTCTCACAATATAGCAGTGCTGCTTCTCTCACTATATAGCAGTGGTGCTTCTCTCACAATATAGCAAAGGTGTTTCTCTCACAATATAGCAAAGGTGCTTCTCTCACAATATAGCAGTGCTGCTTCTCTTATAATATAGCAGTGCTGCTTCTCTCACAGTATAGCAGTGCTGCTTCTCTCACAATATAGCAGCGGTGCTTCTCTCACAATATAGCAGCGGTGCTTCTCTCACAATATAGCAGCGGTGCTTCTCTCACAATATAGCAGCGGTGCTTCTCTCACAATATAGCAGCGGTGCTTCTCTCACAATATAGCAGTGGTGCTTCTCCCACAATATAGCAGTGGTGCTTCTCACAGTATAGCAAAGGTGCTTCTCTCACAATATAGCAGCGGTGCTTCTCTCACAATATAGCAGTGCTGCTTCTCTCACAGTATAGCAGTGCTGCTTCTCTCACAGTATAGCAGTGCTGCTTCTCTCACAGTATAGCAAAGGTGCTTCTCTCACAATATAGCAGCGGTGCTTCTCTCACAATATAGCAGTGCTGCTTCTCTCACAATATAGCAGTGCTGCTTCTCTCACAATATAGCAGTGCTGCTTCTCTCACTATATAGCAGTGCTGCTTCTCTCACAATATAGCAAAGGTGTTTCTCTCACAATATAGCAAAGGTGTTTCTCTCACAATATAGCAGTGCTGCTTCTCTCACTATATAGCAGTGCTGCTTCTCTCACAATATAGCAGCGGTGCTTCTCTCACAATATAGCAGCGGTGCTTCTCTAACAATATAGCAGTGCTGCTTCTCTCACAGTATAGCAAAGGTGTTTCTCTCACAATATAGCAGTGCTGCTTCTCTCACTATATAGCAGTGCTGCTTCTCTCACAAAATAGCAGTGCTGCTTCTCTCACAATATAGCAGTGCTGCTTCTCTCACAATATAGCAGTGGTGCTTCTCTCACAATATAGCAGTGGTGCTTCTCTCACAGTATAGCAGTGCTGCTTCTCTCACAATATAGCAGTGCTGCTTCTCTCACAATATAGCAGTGCTGCTTCTCTCACAATATAGCAAAGGTGTTTCTCTCACAATATAGCAGTGCTGCTTCTCTCACAATATAGCAGTGCTGCTTCTCTCACAATATAGCAGCGGTGCTTCTCTCACAATATAGCAGTGGTGCTTCTCTCACAATATAGCAGTGGTGCTTCTCTCACAATATAGCAGTGGTGCTTCTCTCACTGTATAGCAGTGCTGCTTCTCTCACTATATAGCAGTGGTGCTTCTCTCACAGTATAGCAGTGCTGCTTCTCTCACAATATAGCAGTGCTGCTTCTCTCACAATATAGCAAAGGTGTTTCTCTTACAATATAGCAGTGCTGCTTCTCTCACAATATAGCAAAGGTGTTTCTCTCACAATATAGCAGTGCTGCTTCTCTCACAATATAGCAGTGCTGCTTCTCTCACAGTATAGCAGTGCTGCTTCTCTCACAATATAGCAGTGGTGCTTCTCTTACAATATAGCAGAGGTGCTTCTCTCACAATATAGCAGTGCTGCTTCTCTCACAGTATAGCAGTGGTGCTTCTCTCACAATATAGCAATGGTGCTTCTCTCACAATATAGCAGTGCTGCTTCTCTCACAATATAGCAGTGGTGTTTCTCTTACAATATAGCAGTGCTGCTTCTCTCACAATATAGCAGTGCTGCTTCTCTCACAATATAGCAAAGGTGTTTCTCTCACAATATAGCAAAGGTGCTTCTCTCACAATATAGCAGTGCTGCTTCTCTTATAATATAGCAGTGCTGCTTCTCTCACAATATAGCAGTGCTGCTTCTCTCACAATATAGCAGTGCTGCTTCTCTCACAATATAGCAAAGGTGTTTCTCTTACAATATAGCAGTGCTGCTTCTCTCACAATATAGCAGTGCTGCTTCTCTCACAGTATAGCAGTGCTGCTTCTCTCACAGTATAGCAGTGCTGCTTCTCTCACAGTATAGCAAAGGTGCTTCTCTCACAATATAGCAGCGGTGCTTCTCTCACAATATAGCAGTGGTGCTTCTCTTACAATATAGCAGAGGTGCTTCTCTCACAATATAGCAGCGGTGCTTCTCTCACAATATAGCAGTGCTGCTTCTCTCACAGTATAGCAGTGGTGCTTCTCTCACAATATAGCAAAGGTGTTTCTCTCACAATATAGCAGTGCTGCTTCTCTCACAATATAGCAAAGGTGTTTCTCTTACAATATAGCAAAGGTGCTTCTCTCACAATATAGCAGTGGTGCTTCTCTCACAATATAGCAGTGGTGCTTCTCTCACAATACAGTAGGTGAACCCGATTTTGTGTCAATCTCGCCGTATTTCTCGGCGAGATTGAGCACATACGAGCCCCATCGCGGGAGCCAGCGCCGAGCTGGCTTGCCGCGATGGAGAGCAAGCGCGTCATAGAAGAGGCGGGAGATCCGACTTGGATTCCCGCCAATTCTACACGTGTGCGGCGTTTGTTATGAATCCTGAGGGGGAAGTCCCCGCCGGATTTTAAATAAAAATCCGGCCTGGGTCCCGCCCTCAGGAGCATACCGGGCCCTTAGGTCTGTTATGGGTTGTAAGGAGAGCCCCCCCTACGCCGAAAAAAACGGCGTAGGGGGTCCCCCTACAATCCATACCAGACCCGTATCCAAAGCACGCTACCCGGCCAGCCAGGAAGGGAGTGGGGACGAGCGAGCGCCCCCCCCCCCCTCCTGAGCCGTACCAGGCTGCATGCCCTCAACATGGGGGGTTGGGTGCTCTGGGGCAGGGGGCGCACTGCGGCCCCCCCACCTCAGAGCACCCTGTCCCCATGTTGATGAGGACAGGGCCCCTTCCCGACAACCCTGGCCGTTGGTTGTCGGGGTATGCGGGCGGGAGGCTTAACGGAATCTGGGAGCCCCCTTTAATAAGGGGGGCCCCCAGATACCGGCCCCCCACCCTAAGTGAATGAGTATGGGGTACATCGTACCCCTACCCATTCACCTGCAAGAAAAGTGGTAAAAACACAAATAAACCACACAGTGTATTAAAATATTTTATTTTTCTGCTCCGGAGGCCGCCCCCTGTCTTCTTTATTAGCTCTTTTACCAGGGGGGGCTCTTCTTCTTCCGATATCCCGACGGGTCTTCTCCGCTATCCGGGGGGGTCTTCTCAACTCTCCTTCTGTTCTCCTTCTGTCTTCTCCTTCTGTCTTGTTGTCTCCTTCTGTCTTCTGTCTCCGGGGGGGGCTCTTCTTCTTCCGATATCCCGACGGGTCTTCTCCGCTATCCGGGGGGGTCTTCTCAACTCTTCGGGGTTCTCCTTCTGTCTTCTCCTTCTGTTCTTCTTCTGTCTTCTCCTTCCTTCTTGTTGTCTCGGCGCACCCCGATTCTTCTCTCTGTTGTTGACTCGGCGCACCCCGGTTCTTCATCTCGCGAGAAGAGAAGAATCGGGGTGCGCCGAGTCTCGCGAGACGAAGAACCGGGGTGCGCCGAGTCAACAACAGAGAGAAGAATCGGGGTGCGCCGAGTCTCGCGAGACGAAGAACCGGGGTGCGCCGAGACAACAAGAAGGAAGGAGAAGACAGAAGAAGAACAGAAGGAGAAGACAGAAGGAGAACCCCGAAGAGTTGAGAAGACCCCCCCGGATAGCGGAGAAGACCCGTCGGGATATCGGAAGAAGAAGAGCCCCCCCTGGTAAAAGAGCTAATAAAGAAGACAGGGGGCGGCCTCCGGAGCAGAAAAATAAAATATTTTAATACACTGTGTGGTTTATTTGTGTTTTTACCACTTTTCTTGCAGGTGAATGGGTAGGGGTACGATGTACCCCATACTCATTCACTTAGGGTGGGGGGCCGGTATCTGGGGGCCCCCCTTATTAAAGGGGGCTCCCAGATTCCGTTAAGCCTCCCGCCCGCATACCCCGACAACCAACGGCCAGGGTTGTCGGGAAGGGGCCCTGTCCTCATCAACATGGGGACAGGGTGCTCTGAGGTGGGGGGGCCGCAGTGCGCCCCCTGCCCCAGAGCACCCAACCCCCCATGTTGAGGGCATGCAGCCTGGTACGGCTCAGGAGGGGGGGGGGGGGCGCTCGCTCGCTCGTCCCCACTCCCTTCCTGGCTGGCCGGGTAGCGTGCTTTGGATACGGGTCTGGTATGGATTGTAGGGGGACCCCCTACGCCGTTTTTTTCGGCGTAGGGGGGGCTCTCCTTACAACCCATAACAGACCTAAGGGCCCGGTATGCTCCTGAGGGCGGGACCCAGGCCGGATTTTTATTTAAAATCCGGCGGGGACTTCCCCCTCAGGATTCATAACAAACGCCGCACACGTGTAGAATTGGCGGGAATCCAAGTCGGATCTCCCGCCTCTTCTATGACGCGCTTGCTGGGATGTGCTGTCGCTATCCCAGTAAGTGCGAGATCTCGGCACCACGTCGCCGAGTATCAGCGCGACGCTGTCGTGCTGAAAGCACAATCTCACAAACACCTACTGTATAGCAAAGGTGTTTCTCTTACAATATAGCAGTGCTGCTTCTCTCACAATATAGCAGTGGTGCTTCTCTCACAATATAGCAGTGGTGCTTCTCTCACAATATAGCAGTGGTGCTTCTCTCACAATATAGCAGTGGTGCTTCTCTCACAATATAGCAAAGGTGTTTCTCTTACAATATAGCAGTGCTGCTTCTCTCACAATATAGCAGTGGTGCTTCTCTCACAATATAGCAAAGGTGTTTCTCTCACAATATAGCAGTGCTGCTTCTCTCACTATATAGCAGTGCTGCTTCTCTCACAATATAGCAGCGGTGCTTCTCTCACAATATAGCAGCGGTGCTTCTCTAACAATATAGCAGTGCTGCTTCTCTCACAGTATAGCAGAGGTGCTTCTCTCACAATATAGCAGCGGTGCTTCTCTCACAGTATAGCAAAGGTGTTTCTCTCACAATATAGCAGTGCTGCTTCTCTCACTATATAGCAGTGCTGCTTCTCTCACAAAATAGCAGTGCTGCTTCTCTCACAATATAGCAGTGCTGCTTCTCTCACAATATAGCAGTGGTGCTTCTCTCACAATATAGCAGTGGTGCTTCTCTCACAGTATAGCAGTGCTGCTTCTCTCACAATATAGCAGTGCTGCTTCTCTCACAATATAGCAAAGGTGTTTCTCTCACAATATAGCAGTGCTGCTTCTCTCACAATATAGCAAAGGTGTTTCTCTCACAATATAGCAAAGGTGTTTCTCTCACAATATAGCAGTGCTGCTTCTCTCACAATATAGCAGTGCTGCTTCTCTCACAATATAGCAGTGCTGCTTCTCTCACAATATAGCAGTGCTGCTTCTCTCACAATATAGCAGTGGTGTTTCTCTCACAATATAGCAAAGGTGTTTCTCTCACAGTATAGCAGTGCTGCTTCTCTCACAGTATAGCAGTGCTGCTTCTCTCACAATATAGCAGCGGTGCTTCTCTCACAATATAGCAGTGCTGCTTCTCTCACAGTATAGCAGAGGTGCTTCTCTCACTATATAGCAGTGGTGCTTCTCTCACAGTATAGCAGTGCTGCTTCTCTCACAATATAGCAAAGGTGTTTCTCTCACAATATAGCAGTGCTGCTTCTCTCACTATATAGCAGTGCTGCTTCTCTCACAGTATAGCAGAGGTGCTTTTCTCACAATATAGCAGTGCTGATTCTCTCACAGTATAGCAGTGGTGCTTCTCTCACCATATAGCAGTGGTGCTTCTCTCACCATATAGCAGTGGTGCTTCTCTCACCATATAGCAGTGGTGCTTCTCTCACAATATAGCAGTGGTGCTTCTCTCACAATATAGCAGCGGTGCTTCTCTCACAGTATAGCAGTGCTGCTTCTCTCACTATATAGCAGAGGTGCTTCTCTCACTATATAGCAGTGCTGCTTCTCTCACTATATAGCAGTGCTGCTTCTCTCACAATATAGCAAAGGTGTTTCTCTTACAATATAGCAGTGCTGCTTCTCTCACAATATAGCAGTGCTGCTTCTCTCACAATATAGCAGTGCTGCTTCTCTCACAATATAGCAAAGGTGTTTCTCTCACAATATAGCAAAGGTGTTTCTCTCACAATATAGCAGTGCTGCTTCTCTCACAATATAGCAGTGCTGCTTCTCTCACAGTATAGCAGTGCTGCTTCTCTCACAATATAGCAGCGGTGCTTCTCTCACAGTATAGCAGTGCTGCTTCTCTCACAATATAGCAGTGCTGCTGCTCTCACAATATAGCAGTGCTGCTTCTCTCACAGTATAGCAGAGGTGCTTCTCTCACTATATAGCAGTGGTGCTTCTCTCACAGTATAGCAGTGCTGCTTCTCTCACAATATAGCAGTGCTGCTTCTCTCACAATATAGCAAAGGTGTTTCTCTCACAATATAGCAGTGCTGCTTCTCTCACTATATAGCAGTGCTGCTTCTCTCACAGTATAGCAGAGGTGCTTTTCTCACAATATAGCAGTGCTGCTTCTCTCACAATATAGCAGCGGTGCTTCTCTCACAATATAGCAGCGGTGCTTCTCTCACAATATAGCAGTGGTGCTTCTCTCACAATATAGCAGTGGTGCTTCTCTCACAGTATAGCAGTGCTGCTTCTCTCACAATATAGCAGTGCTGCTTCTCTCACAATATAGCAAAGGTGTTTCTCTCACAATATAGCAGTGCTGCTTCTCTCACTATATAGCAGTGGTGCTTCTCTCACAATATAGCAAAGGTTTTTCTCTCACAATATAGCAAAGGTGCTTCTCTCACAATATAGCAGTGCTGCTTCTCTTATAATATAGCAGTGCTGCTTCTCTCACAGTATAGCAGTGCTGCTTCTCTCACAATATAGCAGCGGTGCTTCTCTCACAATATAGCAGCGATGCTTCTCTCACAATATAGCAGCGGTGCTTCTCTCACAATATAGCAGCGGTGCTTCTCTCACAATATAGCAGCGGTGCTTCTCTCACAATATAGCAGTGGTGCTTCTCCCACAATATAGCAGTGGTGCTTCTCACAGTATAGCAAAGGTGCTTCTCTCACAATATAGCAGCGGTGCTTCTCTCACAATATAGCAGTGCTGCTTCTCTCACAATATAGCAGTGCTGCTTCTCTCACAGTATAGCAGTGCTGCTTCTCTCACAGTATAGCAGTGCTGCTTCTCTCACAGTATAGCAAAGGTGCTTCTCTCACAATATAGCAGCGGTGCTTCTCTCACAATATAGCAGTGGTGCTTCTCTTACAATATAGCAGAGGTGCTTCTCTCACAATATAGCAGTGCTGCTTCTCTCACTATATAGCAGTGCTGCTTCTCTCACAATATAGCAAAGGTGTTTCTCTCACAATATAGCAAAGGTGTTTCTCTCACAATATAACAGTGCTGCTTCTCTCACTATATAGCAGTGCTGCTTCTCTCACAATATAGCAGCGGTGCTTCTCTCACAATATAGCAGCGGTGCTTCTCTAACAATATAGCAGTGCTGCTTCTCTCACAGTATAGCAAAGGTGTTTCTCTCACAATATAGCAGTGCTGCTTCTCTCACAAAATAGCAGTGCTGCTTCTCTCACAAAATAGCAGTGCTGCTTCTCTCACAATATAGCAGTGCTGCTTCTCTCACAATATAGCAGTGGTGCTTCTCTCACAATATAGCAGTGGTGCTTCTCTCACAGTATAGCAGTGCTGCTTCTCTCACAATATAGCAGTGCTGCTTCTCTCACAATATAGCAGTGCTGCTTCTCTCACAATATAGCAAAGGTGTTTCTCTCACAATATAGCAGTGCTGCTTCTCTCACAATATAGCAGTGCTGCTTCTCTCACAATATAGCAGTGCTGCTTCTCTCACAATATAGCAGCGGTGCTTCTCTCACAATATAGCAGTGGTGCTTCTCTCACAATATAGCAGTGGTGCTTCTCTCACAATATAGCAGTGGTGCTTCTCTCACTGTATAGCAGTGCTGCTTCTCTCACAATATAGCAGTGCTGCTTCTCTCACAATATAGCAAAGGTGTTTCTCTTACAATATAGCAGTGCTGCTTCTCTCACAATATAGCAAAGGTGTTTCTCTCACAATATAGCAGTGCTGCTTCTCTCACAGTATAGCAGTGCTGCTTCTCTCACAATATAGCAGTGGTGCTTCTCTTACAATATAGCAGAGGTGCTTCTCTCACAATATAGCAGTGCTGCTTCTCTCACAGTATAGCAGTGGTGCTTCTCTCACAATATAGCAATGGTGCTTCTCTCACAATATAGCAGTGCTGCTTCTCTCACAATATAGCAGTGGTGTTTCTCTTACAATATAGCAGTGCTGCTTCTCTCACAATATAGCAGTGGTGCTTCTCTCACAATATAGCAGTGGTGCTTCTCTCACAGTATAGCAAAGGTGTTTCTCTCACAATATAGCAGTGCTGCTTCTCTCACTATATAGCAGTGCTGCTTCTCTCACAATATAGCAGTGCTGCTTCTCTCACAATATAGCAGTGGTGCTTCTCTCACAATATAGCAGTGGTGCTTCTCTCACAGTATAGCAGTGCTGCTTCTCTCACAATATAGCAGTGCTGCTTCTCTCACAATATAGCAGTGCTGCTTCTCTCACAATATAGCAAAGGTGTTTCTCTCACAATATAGCAGTGCTGCTTCTCTCACAATATAGCAGTGCTGCTTCTCTCACAATATAGCAGCGGTGCTTCTCTCACAATATAGCAATGGTGCTTCTCTCACAATATAGCAATGGTGCTTCTCTCACAATATAGCAGTGGTGCTTCTCTCACAATATAGCAGTGGTGCTTCTCTAACAATATAGCAGTGCTGCTTCTCTCACAGTATAGCAGAGGTGCTTCTCTCACTATATAGCAGTGGTGCTTCTCTCACTATATAGCAGCGGTGCTTCTCTCACAATATAGCAGTGCTGCTTCTCTCACAATATAGCAGTGGTGTTTCTCTAACAATATAGCAGTGCTGCTTCTCTCACAGTATAGCAGAGGTGCTTCTCTCACTATATAGCAGTGGTGCTTCTCTCACAGTATAGCAAAGGTGTTTCTCTCACAATATAGCAGTGCTGCTTCTCTCACTATATAGCAGTGCTGCTTCTCTCACAAAATAGCAGTGCTGCTTCTCTCACAACATAGCAGTGCTGCTTCTCTCACAATATAGCAGTGCTGCTTCTCTCACAATATAGCAGTGGTGCTTCTCTCACAATATAGCAGTGGTGCTTCTCTCACAGTATAGCAGTGCTGCTTCTCTCACAATATAGCAGTGCTGCTTCTCTCACAATATAGCAAAGGTGTTTCTCTCACAATATAGCAGTGCTGCTTCTCTCACAATATAGCAGCGGTGCTTCTCTCACAATATAGCAGTGCTGCTTCTCTCACAATATAGCAGTGCTGCTTCTCTCACAGTATAGCAGTGGTGCTTCTCTCACAATATAGCAGCGGTGCTTCTCTCACAATATAGCAGTGGTGCTTCTCTCACAATATAGCAGTGGTGCTTCTCTCACTGTATAGCAGTGCTGCTTCTCTCACTATATAGCAGTGGTGCTTCTCTCACAGTATAGCAGTGCTGCTTCTCTCACAATATAGCAGTGCTGCTTCTCTCACAATATAGCAAAGGTGTTTCTCTTACAATATAGCAGTGCTGCTTCTCTCACAATATAGCAAAGGTGTTTCTCTCACAATATAGCAGTGCTGCTTCTCTCACAATATAGCAAAGGTGTTTCTCTCACAATATAGCAGTGGTGCTTCTCTCACAATATAGCAGTGGTGCTTCTCTCACAATATAGCAGTGCTGCTTCTCTCACAGTATAGCAGTGCTGCTTCTCTCACAATATAGCAGTGGTGCTTCTCTTACAATATAGCAGAGGTGCTTTTCTCACAATATAGCAGTGGTGCTTCTCTCACAATATAGCAATGGTGCTTCTCTCACAATATAGCAGTGCTGCTTCTCTCACAATATAGCAGTGGTGTTTCTCTTACAATATAGCAGTGCTGCTTCTCTCACAATATAGCAGTGGTGCTTCTCTCACCATATAGCAGTGGTGCTTCTCTCACAGTATAGCAGTGGTGCTTCTCTCACAGTATAGCAGTGGTGCTTCTCTCACAATATAGCAGTGGTGCTTCTCTTACAATATAGCAGAGGTGCTTCTATCACAATATAGCAGTGCTGCTTCTCTTACAATATAGCAGTGGTGCTTCTCTCACAGTATAGCAGTGCTGCTTCTCTCACAATATAGCAGTGCTGCTTCTCTCACAATATAGCAGTGCTGCTTCTCTCACAATATAGCAAAGGTGTTTCTCTCACAATATAGCAGTGCTGCTTCTCTCACAATATAGCAGCGGTGCTTCTCTCACAATATAGCAATGGTGCTTCTCTCACAATATAGCAGTGGTGCTTCTCTCACAATATAGCAGTGCTGCTTCTCTCACAATATAGCAGTGCTGCTTCTCTCACAATATAGCAGTGCTGCTTCTCTCACAATATAGCAAAGGTGTTTCTCTCACAATATAGCAGTGCTGCTTCTCTCACAATATAGCAGCGGTGCTTCTCTCACAATATAGCAATGGTGCTTCTCTCACAATATAGCAATGGTGCTTCTCTCACAATATAGCAGTGCTGCTTCTCTCACAATATAGCAGTGCTGCTTCTCTCACAATATAGCAAAGGTGTTTCTCTCACAATATAGCAGTGCTGCTTCTCTCACAATATAGCAGCGGTGCTTCTCTCACAATATAGCAGTGCTGCTTCTCTCACAATATAGCAGTGCTGCTTCTCTCACAGTATAGCAGTGGTGCTTCTCTCACAATATAGCAGCGGTGCTTCTCTCACAATATAGCAGTGCTGCTTCTCTCACTATATAGCAGTGGTGCTTCTCTCACAGTATAGCAGTGCTGCTTCTCTCACAATATAGCAGTGCTGCTTCTCTCACAATATAGCAAAGGTGTTTCTCTTACAATATAGCAGTGCTGCTTCTCTCACAATATAGCAGTGCTGCTTCTCTCACAATATAGCAAAGGTGTTTCTCTCACAATATAGCAGTGCTGCTTCTCTCACAATATAGCAGCGGTGCTTCTCTCACAATATAGCAGTGCTGCTTCTCTCACAATATAGCAGTGCTGCTTCTCTCACAGTATAGCAGTGGTGCTTCTCTCACAATATAGCAGCGGTGCTTCTCTCACAATATAGCAGTGCTGCTTCTCTCACTATATAGCAGTGGTGCTTCTCTCACAGTATAGCAGTGCTGCTTCTCTCACAATATAGCAGTGCTGCTTCTCTCACAATATAGCAAAGGTGTTTCTCTTACAATATAGCAGTGCTGCTTCTCTCACAATATAGCAAAGGTGTTTCTCTCACAATATAGCAGTGGTGCTTCTCTCACAATATAGCAGCGGTGCTTCTCTCACAATATAGCAGTGCTGCTTCTCTCACTATATAGCAGTGGTGCTTCTCTCACAGTATAGCAGTGCTGCTTCTCTCACAATATAGCAGTGCTGCTTCTCTCACAATATAGCAAAGGTGTTTCTCTTACAATATAGCAGTGCTGCTTCTCTCACAATATAGCAAAGGTGTTTCTCTCACAATATAGCAGTGGTGCTTCTCTCACAATATAGCAGTGGTGCTTCTCTCACAATATAGCAGTGCTGCTTCTCTCACAGTATAGCAGTGCTGCTTCTCTCACAATATAGCAGTGGTGCTTCTCTTACAATATAGCAGAGGTGCTTCTCTCACAGTATAGCAGTGCTGCTTCTCTCACAATATAGCAGTGGTGCTTCTCTCACAATATAGCAGTGGTGCTTCTCTCACAATATAGCAATGGTGCTTCTCTCACAATATAGCAGTGCTGCTTCTCTCACAATATAGCAGTGGTGTTTCTCTTACAATATAGCAGTGCTGCTTCTCTCACAATATAGCAGTGGTGCTTCTCTCACCATATAGCAGTGGTGCTTCTCTCACAGTATAGCAGTGGTGCTTCTCTCACAATATAGCAGTGGTGCTTCTCTTACAATATAGCAGAGGTGCTTCTATCACAATATAGCAGTGCTGCTTCTCTCACAGTATAGCAGCGGTGCTTCTCTTACAATATAGCAGTGCTGCTTCTCTTACAATATAGCAGTGGTGCTTCTCTCACAATATAGCAGTGCTGCTTCTCTTACTATAATAGTAAAAATATTATATTGTGCGGACCATTTTCACTCACTTTGTCCTGGGATTTGCAGCACTAGAGGGAATAATATCTTAACAGGGATTGTGTCTTATTATTTTGGCTTCTCTCACAGTATAGCAATGGTGCTTCTCTCACAATATAGCAGAAGTGCTTCTCTCACAGTATAGCAGTGTTGCTTCTCTCACAGTATAGCAGCAGTGCTTCTCTTACAATATAGCAGCGGTGCTTCTCTTACAATATAGCAGTGGTGCTTCTCTTACAATATAGCAGTGGTGCTTCTCTTACAATATAGCAGCGGTGCTTCTTTTACAGTATGGGCTCATGCACACGAACGTATTTTCTTTCCGTGTCCGTACCGTTTTTTTGCAGACCGTATATGGAACCATTCATTTCAATGGGTCCGCAAAATAAACAGAAGTTACTTTGTGTGCATTCTGTTTCCATATGTATTTCCATTCCGCAAAAAAATAGGACATGTCCTATTATTGTCCGCATTACGGACAAGGATAGTACTGTTCTATTAGAGGCCAGCTGTTCCGCAAAATACGGAATGCACACGGATGTCATCTGTATTTTCTGCGGATCAGTTTTTTTTGCGGACCGCAAAATACATACGATCATGTGCATGAGGCCTATAGCAGTGGTGCTTCTCTCCCTATATAGCAGCGGTGCTTCTCTCACAGTATAGCAGCAGTGGTTCTCTTACAATATAGCAGCGGTGCTTCTCTTACAGTATAGCAGTGCTGCTTCTCTCACTATATAGCAGTGCTGCTTTTCTCACTATATAGCAATGGTGCTTCTCTCACAATATAGCAGTGCTGCTTCTTTTACAATATAGCAGTGGTGCTTCTCTTACAATATAGCAGCAGTGCTTCTTTTACAGTATGGGCTCATGCACACGAACATATTTTCTTTCCGTGTCCGTACCGTTTTTTTGCAAACCGTATATGGAACCATTCATTTCAATGGGTCTGCAAAAAAAACGGAAGTTACTCCGTGTGCATTCCGTTTCCGTATGTATTTCCATTCCGCAAAAAAAAAGTACACGTCCTATTATTGTCCGCATTACGGACAAGGATAGTACTGTTCTATTAGGGGCCAGCTGTTCCGTTCCGAATGCACACGGATGTCATCAGTTTTTTTGCGGACCGCAAAATACATACGATCGTGTGCATGAGGCCTATGGATATGGATTAATTAGCTGACTAGAGTGTGACACTTTGAGCCTAGAATATTAAATCTTTTCACAAAATTCTAATTTTAAGTTGCATTGCTTTTGCACGATATTCTAATTTTTCGAGTTTCACCTGTACAAGATCAGCCTTCCCCCTCCCACAAGAGGGTAACAGCCAATAGGATGACAGCATCCTGCCTATTCCATTACAGGAGTTGATAACCAACATGACTACCACAAAATGTTGCTGCGCTACAGCGAAGTATAACACACATATGCACAATACAATAAATTATTAGAATCTTCCTGTCACCTATATACATCACAAATGATGGAAGTGTCACATTATATGGCACCCACACATGCCACATTAGAAGTAACGCATCCATAAATCACAACATAAAGTATAAGACTCAGCGTGACTGGCATGTGTTCATATTCTGACCCCACAATGCATGCGGCACTAATCAGTATTCACATGCACAAGAACAGATAACAATATCCCAGACCTCGCTAACATATATCGATATTCACAAGTGCGTGTTCTAAAACAGGCAGCTAGAATATTTACTAGCAAGGCCAATCAAATTTATCACGGATGTATACAATATCCATGTCATAACCTGCATTGCATGCAGAGGCATAAGATTATCCCAGGATACCTGAATGCAAAAATCGCGACCCAGAGATGCACGGTCTGAATTTACAATAAATGATAATAATAGACATATATATCAAAATAACCATAAATACATAGATCATAATACATTGTAAAGCAAAATGGAGTCTTAAGAAACTGTATATGTTACATAATGTTATTTAATTCTATCTGATGTCACATAATGTTATTTTATATCAGCATATCTTTGTACGGGGTTAATGATCCTGACTCAGGCCTTGCAGGAAGTTAGGTGGGGATCCTGGATCCACCCCTAGCTTAGTCTAGAGCAGGGGTCTCCAAACTTTTCAACAGGAGGGCCACATTGAAGATTTTACAAGTATTCGGGGGCCGGAAAAAAAAAATCAATTATGTATTAAATTAAATGTATATATTTTACATGGATCGTTTTTGTAATCAGCATGATATGACTGAGAACAAAAGAGAAAAAACTTTAGCAAAACAACGCAAAGACACCCGTGTCCCTATCAGCGGTGTCCCCATCAGCACAAAAATGTCCCCATCAGCACAGCAATGTCCCCATCAGCACAGCAATGTCCCCATCAGCACAGCAATGTCCCCATCAGCACAGCAATGTCCCCATCAGCACAGCAATGTCCCCATCAGCACAGCAATGTCCCCATCAGCACAGCAATGTCCCCATCAGCACAGCAATGTCAGCATCAGCACAACAATGTCCCCATCAGCACAGCAATGTCCCCATCAGCACAGCAATGTCCCCATCAGCACAGCAATGTCCCCATCAGCACAGCAATGTCCCCATCAGCACAGCAATGTCAGCATCAGCACAGCAATGTCAGCATCAGCACAGCAATGTCAGCATCAGCACAACAATGTCCCCATCAGCACAGCAATGTCCCCATCAGCACAGCAATGTCCCCATCAGCACAGCAATGTCCCCATCAGCACAGCAATGTCCCCATCAGCACAGCAATGTCAGCATCAGCACAGCAATGTCAGCATCAGCACAACAATGTCCCCATCAGCACAGCAATGTCCCCATCAGCACAGCAATGTCAGCATCAGCACAGCAATGTCAGCATCAGCACAGCAATGTCCCCATCAGCACAGCAATGTCCCCATCAGCACAGCAATGTCCCCATCAGCACAGCAATGTCCCCATCAGCACAGCAATGTCAGCATCAGCACAGCAATGTCAGCATCAGCACAGCAATGTCCCCATCAGCACAGCAATGTCAGCATCAGCACAGCAATGTCCCCATCAGCACAGCAATGTCCCCATCAGCACAGCAATGTCCCCATCAGCACAGCAATGTCCCCATCAGCACAGCAATGTCCCCATCAGCACAGCAATGTCCCCATCAGCACAGCAATGTCCCCATCAGCACAGCAATGTCCCCATCAGCACAGCAATGTCCCCATCAGCACAGCAATGTCCCCATCAGCACAGCAATGTCAGCATCAGCACAACAATGTCCCCATCAGCACAGCAATGTCCCCATCAGCACAGCAATGTCAGCATCAGCACAGCAATGTCCCCATCAGCACAGCAATGTCCCCATCAGCACAGCAATGTCCCCATCAGCACAGCAATGTCCCCATCAGCACAGCAATGTCCCCATCAGCACAGCAATGTCAGCATCAGCACAGCAATGTCCCCATCAGCCGTGTCACCCTTAAGCACAGCAATGTCCCCATTAATGATGTCCCCATCAGAACAGCAATGTCCCCATCAGCGGAGTCCCCATTAGCAGCTGATGGGGACACCACTGATGGGGACACTGCCTTTGGGGACGCGGTTGATGGGGACACCCTTGTCCCTATCAGTGGTGTCCCCATCAGAACAGCAATGTCCCCATCAGAATGGGGACGCTGATGGGGACATTGCTGTACTGATGGGGACACCATTGATGGGGACACCTTTGTCCCCATCAGCAGTGTGCCAATCAGCGGTGTCCTCAGCAATGTCCCCATCAGCACAGCAATGTTCACATCAGCAGTTTCCACATTAGCAGCGTCCCCATCATTGCTGATGGGGACGCCGCTGTGCTGATGTGGAAACCGATGATGGGTCACCGCTGATGGGGATACCCATGTCCCCATCAGCGGTGTCCCCAGCAATGTCCCATCAGCACAGCAATGTCCCCATCAGCACAGCAATGTCCCCATCAGCACAGCAATGTCCCCATCAGCACAGCAATGTCAGCATCAGCACAGCAATGTCAGCATCAGCACAGCAATGTCCCCATCAGCCGTGTCACCCTTAAGCACAGCAATGTCCCCATTAATGATGTCCCCATCAGAACAGCAATGTCCCCATCAGCGGAGTCCCCATTAGCAGCTGATGGGGACACCACTGATGGGGACACTGCCTTTGGGGACGCGGTTGATGGGGACACCCGTGTCCCTATCAGTGGTGTCCCCATCAGAACAGCAATGTCCCCATCAGAATGGGGACGCTGATGGGGACATTGCTGTACTGATGGGGACACCATTGATGGGGACACCTTTGTCCCCATCAGCAGTGTGCCAATCAGCGGTGTCCTCAGCAATGTCCCCATCAGCACAGCAATGTTCACATCAGCAGTTTCCACATTAGCAGCGTCCCCATCATTGCTGATGGGGACGCCGCTGTGCTGATGTGGAAACCGATGATGGGTCACCGCTGATGGGGATACCCATGTCCCCATCAGCGGTGTCCCCAGCAATGTCCCATCAGAACAGCAATGTCCCCATCAGCAGTGTCCACCGCAACATCCCCATCAGCACAGCAATGTCCCTGTCAGCGGTGTCCCCAGCAGCATGTGTCCCCATCACCGCTGATGGGGACACCTCTGATGGGGACATTGCTGTGCTGATGGGGACATCGATTATGGGGTTACCGCTGATGGGGACATTGCTATCCTGATGGGGACACCATTGATGTGGACACCCATGTCCCCATCAGCAGTGTGCCAAACAGCGGTGTCCCCAGCAATGTCCCCATCAGAACAGAATTGTCCCCATCAGCAGTGTGCCCATCATCGCTGATGGGGACACCTCTGATGGGGACATTGCTGTGCTGATGGGGACACCATTGATGGGGACACCCGTGTCCTCATCAACGGTGTCCCCATCAGAACAGCAATGTCACCATCAGCACAGCAAAGTCCCCATCAGCAGTGTCCCCAGCAGCACAGCAATATCCCCATCAGTATGTGTCCTCAGCAGCTTGTGTCCCCATCAGCGCAGCACAGCAATGTCAGCGTTCCCCATTGTGTCCCCATCAGCGTTGTGCAACACTTGCCTCCGCTGTAGCCGGCTTCTGCTCCTCTTCTTTTTTTTTTCTTCTTGGACTCCTGAGTCCCGACTCCCGCCCGCTGCTACACACGTGGATTTGTTATTTCAAACAGCGGGCGGGAAGAGGGGAGGTGCCGCACCTGTGACGTCACTGGTTGCCGGGACATCGGCGGTCCCAGCAGCCAATCAAAAAGCACAGCGTGACAGCATGGGCGGTTGTGCGGCTTTCGTTCCTGCAACCTGTCAGCTGCGGGCGGGCGCGGAATCGAACACACAACACAAGCGTGACAGCATGGGCGGTTGTGCGGATTTGGTTCCTGCAACCTGCCAGCTGCGGGCGGGCCGGATCGAACGCACAAGCGGGCCGGATGTGGCCCGTGGGCCGGGGTTTGGAGACCCCTGGTCTAGAGTTCAGAGGAGGAAGCTGTGACGTGCGCTACTCCTCACGGGACTGGACCAAAGTTAGTCCTCATTCACACTTCAGTGAATCACGGATGTGTGCTGTCCATGTTCTTCAGGGACAGTACATGTATCCATTAATTCACACATCAGTACATTTCCACAGTCCGTAGGGCCATGGTTAATTCCCTGAGCATGCCCTATTTTTCTCCATGTTCACGGATCCCTCACACCCATTATAGTCTATGGGTCTGTGAAAAAACATGGACACAACACAGATGCCGTCTGTGTTTCGTTTTCGGCCGTGTTTCGTGGACCATTGCTGGGAAATGCTCTGGAAGTAAATTTTCAGCTGAGGAGTGTACGTGGAATACGGATGACACAACAAGGGCAAAAAACGAAAACATGGACCAAACACGGATCCTTCACAGACATCTTCACTGACGAACCACTGACCATATTGTCACTGATGTTGTCACAGATGTGTGAATAAGGTCTTACAGAGAATCGCCTTCTCTAAGGATTATCTACTGAGAGAAAGGCCGCACCATTTCTACAGTACTCAAAAAAGAGAGATAAATGAAAGAACCCAGAAGGTCCAGAATCTGCATGGCCGAGCACTGGAGTCAGTAAGGTGTGATCAAGGCTACTGACTTTACTGCAGTGAGATGGACATTGCTTAGATACCCTTCACATATGGACATGACCTGGTCAGTCGTGTCTTAACTCTGTATTCCTCAGCTGGAAATTACACCCACTATTGCAAGAGTAATATTGCCAGCCATAGATTCTGCAGAGGGAGAGAGAGAGACTTTGGGAAGACGGTGCGAGGAAAGAGTACTACATTTCTCATCCTTGCTCAAATTTATTTTGGAGGATTTGCACTGTGAATTGTTGGAACTTTGTTTTGATACCATTGGATGTACTACAGCTCACATTCTGCACTTAAGTAGAGACGTTTATTTCCTACATCTGGCCTGGTTGACTTCTGCACCATATGCTGGCCATTGCACCCAACACTTTCTGCCTTGCACCCACACTAAACCTCTAACATAAAGGACGCCCAACTGCCATCAGGCAAGAGCCCCAACATTAGGTTGTGCCCCAAGGGAAGACAGGGTGCTCCCTCCTTATATTGCCCTCTCCCTAGAGAGCATCGGTGTGAGGATTGCCACTGATATTGACTGTTTCAGCCAGAGCCACCACCACTCCCATCCTCTACTCTGCTCTTCTTGGGCTCGTGACATATGGAGTCTCAAAAGCGGTGCAAGAACAACTGGAAAAGTCAGTATTCCACTGTCCTAAGTCACATGCAGGGCCACACAGCCAATTAGTCGAGGTGAGGAGATCGCCTCAGGTGGCACGGCCCTAGAGATAAGGAGGGGTGGTGGCATGGCCGAGAAAAATGAGCACTTCTATTGTGGAAGCACTCATTTGTCTATATTCAACTGTATCGGCATCCTCAAGACAGCGATACAGTTGATTGCTGCGGCAGGGCACAGGAGTGACGTCTTCCTTTCCCGCTGTTCCCTCTGACCGGCTTCAGGCCTAATGCCTGTAGCCTATCAGTGGCCGGCGCAGGTGGTGTGATGACGTCATCATCATCGTGCCACCTGAGCCGGGCTGCATACTGCGCGGGTCACAGGCCAGAAGAGGCCTGGAGCGCATCCTGACAGCCACATGAAGGTAAGAATGTGAGTTTATTATTTTTCATTTGACACCATGGTGTTGGCCAATATGGGGAAGGGGGGAGAGGGTCACTATGGGGGCATCTACTGGGGGCACTACATAGGGGCATTATATACTGGCATTATGGGGGGCACTATGGGGAAGGGGAAAGAGGAGCTCTATGGAGGCTTCTTCTGGGGGCACTATATAGGGGCATTTTATACAGGCACCCATTATGGGGGCACTATGGGGAAGGGGGTAAAGGAGCACTATACACTGCGTGCAGAATTATTAGGCAAATGAGTATTTTGACCACATCATCCTCTTTATGCATGTTGTCTTACTCCAAGCTGTATAGGCTCGAAAGCCTACTACCAATTAAGCATATTAGGTGATGTGCATCTCTGTAATGAGAAGGGGTGTGGTCTAATGACATCAACACCCTATATTAGGTGTGCATAATTATTAGGCAACTTCCTTTCCTTTGGCAAAATGGGTCATAAGAAGGACTTGATAGGCTCAGAAAAGTCAAAAATAGTGAGATATCTTGCAGAGGGATGCAGCACTCTTAAAATTGCAAAGCTTCTGAAGCGTGATCATCGAACAATCAAGCGTTTCATTCAAAATAGTCAACAGGGTCGCAAGAAGCGTGTGGAAAAACCAAGGCGCAAAATAACTGCCCATGAACTGAGAAAAGTCAAGCGTGCAGCTGCCAAGATGCCACTTGCCACCAGTTTGGCCATATTTCAGAGCTGCAACATCACTGGAGTGCCCAAAAGCACAAGGTGTGCAATACTCAGAGACATGGCCAAGGTAAGAAAGGCTGAAAGACGACCACCACTGAACAAGACACACAAGCTGAAATGTCAAGACTGGGCCAAGAAATATCTCAAGACTGATTTTTCTAAGGTTTTATGGACTGATGAAATGAGAGTGAGTCTTGATGGGCCAGATGGATGGGCCCGTGGCTGGATTGGTAAAGGGCAGAGAGCTCCAGTCCGACTCAGACGCCAGCAAGGTGGAGGTGGAGTACTGGTTTGGGCTGGTATCATCAAAGATGAGCTTGTGGGGCCTTTTCGGGTTGAGGATGGAGTCAAACTCAACTCCCAGTCCTACTGCCAGTTTCTGGAAGACACCTTCTTCAAGCAGTGGTACAGGAAGAAGTCTGCATCCTTCAAGAAAAACATGATTTTCATGCAGGACAATGCTCCATCACACGCGTCCAAGTACTCCACAGCGTGGCTGGCAAGAAAGGGTATAAAAGAAGAAAATCTAATGACATGGCCTCCTTGTTCACCTGATCTGAACCCCATTGAGAACCTGTGGTCCATCATCAAATGTGAGATTTACAAGGAGGGAAAACAGTACACCTCTCTGAACAGTGTCTGGGAGGCTGTGGTTGCTGCTGCACGCAATGTTGATGGTGAACAGATCAAAACACTGACAGAATCCATGGATGGCAGGCTTTTGAGTGTCCTTGCAAAGAAAGGTGGCTATATTGGTCACTGATTTGTTTTTGTTTTGTTTTTGAATGTCAGAAATGTATATTTGTGAATGTTGAGATGTTATATTGGTTTCACTGGTAAAAATAAATAATTGAAATGGGTATATATTTGTTTTTTGTTAAGTTGCCTAATAATTATGCACAGTAATAGTCACCTGCACACACAGATATCCCCCTAAAATAGGTAAAACTAAAAACAAACTAAAAACTACTTCCAAAAATATTCAGCTTTGATATTAATGAGTTTTTTGGGTTCATTGAGAACATGGTTGTTGTTCAATAATAAAATTAATCCTCAAAAATACAACTTGCCTAATAATTCTGCACTCCCTGTAGAGACATTGGCTCTACTGGGGACACCAAAAGGGGGTATTTTTTGTACTGGCACACAGTAGGAGGCACTGGCACACATTATGGGGAAACTATAGTGACATTGGCTGTACTAGCACACAATTTTAAGGGGCATTTTCTACTGTCACACATCATAAGGAGAATTATTACTACTGGGTGCAGCGCTATGGTGAGCTTTATTACTATTGGGGGACTATGGGGAACATGATTACTTGTATGGGTGCTATGGAAGCATTACTACTTCCGGGGCATTAGTGCTGTTGGGGGCGCTGTAGGGGCACTATTACTACTAAGTGCGCTTTGGCAGAGAATTATTATTATTACTGAAACTCCGGATACTGGAAGCCTGTGCTAGCATTTCTCCTGCGGTGTTGCTATCAGTGTGTGAAGAGGGGGAGAAGAGGGTTGCATTGACAATCCAACACAATGGGCAGCACATTGAACACATTTTGTAAGTGGTCAGAAACTTGTAAATAACTCATGAAATAATAAAATTATGTTAAAACCAACCACACCATTGTTTTTCTTGTGAAATTCCCAATAAGTTTGATGTGTCAAATGACCCTCTTCCTATTGAAAAAACAAAAGTTGGATTCAAAATGGCCGACTTCAAAATGGCCGCCATGGTCACCACCCATCTTGAAAAGTTTCCCCCCTCACATATACTAATGTGCCACAAACAGGAAGTTAATATCACCAACCATTCCCATTTTATTAAGGTGTATAAATGGCCCACCCTGTAGATAGAGGCGAGACTTGCAACTATCAGAAATTGGTGACATATCCTAGCAATATGCCCCCAATGTATGAGATGGGCCAAGTGCTCTTAAAAGGGCATAATGCAAGACATTTAGCAGCAACGGATCCTTTGATCCAGACCTGCAATGGCCTAGAATAGTCTAATCAATATCCGGGGGTCTCCTCCACCCTCTACACCCGTACATCCAGTTCATGTAAAAATTAAAGGATTATAAATGCAAGATTTCAGAGCATTAAAAGGGTATTCTGGTAATATTAAATAAATATGGGGTAGGAGTACCGTAAAACTGCTCCCCTTACTGATCCCCTGCCGCTGCTGCTCCGGTCTCCTCTCCACTCCCTCTTCCCAGGCTAGACATGCCAGAAACAGCGTGGCATGCCCACCCCGCCATTTACTGTCCGCAGCAGCGACCCATCTCAGCCAGGGATTGACATGGCATGTCGAGTCAAAGTAGTCAAGGTGATTAAAATGATCGCACTGGATGGAATAACCTTTTAAAAACAAACTACTTCTTCTGGTTCACATTGGAAAAAACGGAAGTGTATTTTCTTTGGAATCTGCAACAGGAATGTGAGGATGACCCTCAGATTTCTGCCCCAGATTTGTAGCTTGAATGTTGCGGATCTGACGAATTTCATGAGGCTAATCCATGTGCGGACACCTGCCGCGGTTTCCACACAGAGACTGAGCCAAAAAGGAACATTCCCTTCTTGAAATCTGCTCAGAAAAAAATCTGTGGCCATATGAGCATCCTCTCGGGAACAGTGAGGCGGTATACCCGTGGTTTTCTTGTGGATTTCAACATGGAGTGCCCAAATCCTCGTGGCAAATCCGCCGTGTGAACATGTCCTAGATTATATGCGCACAACAGTGCAGGTTATGGTGATTTTCCGCAGGATTTTTGTCTGGTTTTCGCTGCTTTTTCACAACAAAATTACTTGCAGATTTAGCCACGGATTCTGGCGCAAATTTGCCCCAGATCTCACCCTTTTCCAAACCGCAGGTCACTTCCCGCGTGGAAAATTTCTGCACCGTGTACATGAGATTTTGAAAGTCTCATTAACTTTGCAGGTTCTGTAGTAGGGCCCACTCACATGGCGTCATTTTCCTTCGGAATTTTGGCGCTATTCAGGGCCTTTTGGTGTCCATCTCCCATTCTTTTCAATGGGAGGCTGTGCTGCCATTTGCATGGTTTAAAACCGCAACCACACCAAGAAGGAGCATGTACCTTTGTGATGTCCAGACAGATGCGAATGGAAGCCACGGCGGGTTTAGTTCCACTCAATGCGGCCAAACTGCAAGCAGATCTGTGGCATTCAAAGAGAAAAACCTCTTCAAAATCCACCTTGTGAACATACCCTTAGGTTCCATTCACACATCCGGAAGAGTTTTGCAGTCCGCAAATTGCGGATCCGCAAAACACGGACACCGGCCATGTGCGTTCTGCATTTTGTGTACCGCACATGGCCGGCACTATGATAGAAATGCCTATTCTTGTCCGTGGCAGCGGACAAGAATAGGACATGCTCTGTCTTTTTTGCGGGGACACAGAATGGAAGTGCAGATGCGGACATCTTTTGCGGCCCCATTGAAATGAATGGGTCCGCACCTTTTATGCAGATCCATTTATGCGGACGTGTGAATGGACCCTTATGCTTTGGATTTGCTGCATGAAAATGCGCATAAACTGCCTCCCCATATGCCGAGCTCCTCACACGGAATATACTTACCCCTCTCCCTGCGCCGCTCCTGGTCCCCGCATTGCCGCTGCTGCTCCTCCCTGTGGTGTCGGGGGAGAGCAGCCAATGGCAGGCGGGGACAGGGATGAGCCCCCTAGCATTGCAGGTGACGCTAGGGAGTCTCGTCCCCGCCTGCCATTGGCTGCTCCTTCCCGTCATTGGATGTTTTAATCCGTGCACGGGGAGAAGCGGTGCTGCAAGGACCTGGAGCGGCGCAGGGAGTGCGGTAAGTATATTCCGTGTGAGGAGCCCGGCATATTGGGGGGGGGAGTTTCTGGCACTCCAGCTATTCAGAAACTACAACTCCCAGAATCCTCTTTTCACGTCTATAGGAGTTACAAGAACATCTGCGTTAAGGCTTGTTCACACGACCGTGTGAAGCCCGTGCCCGTGCTGTGGACCGCAAATTGCGGTCCGCAATGCACGGGCACCAACCGTGGCCCAGCCACATAGGGATCGCGGACCCATTCACTTGAATGGGTCGGCGATCCGTCCGTTCCGCAAAAAGATAGAGCATGTTCTATCTTTTTGCGGTGCGGAGGCACAGAATGGAACCCCAGGAAACACTCCATAGTGCTTCTGTAGTGTTCAGTTCCGTATCTCCGGACCCATTGAAATGAATGGGTCCGTATCCGTGATGCGGAATGGCCATGGAACAGTGCCCATGTATTGCGGATCCGCAGATGCTGTCCGCATTACGGCAACGGACAGCACATGTTTGTGTGCAGGAGGCCTTAGTGTGCATGATAGGGGTTGTAGTTTGACAGCAGCTGGAGGTTGCTGATCCCTGGGGTTCATGCAGTTCCTGTACCTATTAACCCTGCATGTGATTCTTGTATCAGGCTGGAGGAGGTCAGTGCACAGCCACTTACCACTGACTAACCTATGACATCTACACAGAGACCCCACTACTGCTGCCTCATAAGAGGAGGAGGAGGGGGCAGCAGCTGCAGAGGAGGGGGCAGCGGTGGGCAGGGGGAGGTGGCGGAGAAGCCGTTGCTACAACTAAAAAGTCTCAGGGTTGATACAGCGGCGTCCCTAACACCCGAGCAGAGCAACAGTGCCACACAGATTGCAGGACGCGCCCCTCTGCATAAAAGGCGCAAGCCACAGCCCAGCGACATTTTATCCCGGGGACCCGTCCACTGCGCGCAGCCATGGCAGACACTCTGAGGAGGCTCAGCAACAGCGAGACGTGCAAGCTGCTGCAGGACAAGCTGGAGGACTGGTACAAGGACTATCATGTGAGTACCATGCACGGTCCTGTATGTGACATGGGCTGTGATAGTGGGGCATGAGTGCCTGTCAGTGTGCAAGTACGTGCCCTCTATGTGCCCTGTGTTATACGGGTCCCGCTGGGCACTTCTCAGCAGGTACAGCCTGTGTAATGGGATTACATGATTACTGTATCTGTGTGTACACAAGCCCGGCCGGAGAGAGAGCGGTAACCAAGGACGCTCGTTGTCATGGAGACAGGAAGCTCGTTCAAGGCAGAAACCAGTGCCAGCTCTTATGTTATAAGCAGAAGTGACTACTCAATGCAGGAGAGGACTGTACCCACCACACTGCACTATACCAGTATATGACTGTACCCACCACACTGCACTATACCAGTGTATGACTGTACCCACCACACTGCACTATACCAGTGTATGACTGTACCCACCACACTGCACTATACCAGTATATGACTGTACCCACCACACTGCACTATACCAGTATATGACTGTACCCACCACACTGCACTATACCAGTGTATGACTGTACCCACCACACTGCACTATACCAGTGTATGACTGTACCCACCACACTACACTATACCAGTATATGACTGTACCCACCACACTGGACTTTACCAGTGTATGACTGTACCCACCACACTGCACTATACCAGTGTATGACTGTAGTACCCACCACACTGCACTATACCAGTGTATGACTGTACCCACCACACTGGACTTTACCAGTATATGACTGTACCCACCACACTGGACTATACCAGTGTATGACTGTACCCACCACACTGCACTATACCAGTGTATGACTGTACCCACCACACTGCACTATACCAGTATATGACTGCACCCACCACACTGCACTATACCAGTGTATGACTGTACCCACCACACTGCACTATACCAGTGTATGACTGTACCCACCACACTGCACTATACCAGTGTATGACTGTACCCACCACACTGCACTATACCAGTGTATGACTGTACCCACCACACTGCACTATACCAGTGTATGACTGTACCCACCACACTGCACTATACCAGTGTATGACTGTACCCACCACACTGCACTATACCAGTATATGACTGTACCCACCACACTGCACTATACCAGTGTATGACTGTACCCACTACACTGCACTATACCAGTATATGACTGTACCCACCACACTGCACTATACCAGTGTATGACTGTAGTACCCACCACACTGCACTATACCAGTGTATGACTGTACCCACCACACTGGACTTTACCAGTATATGACTGTACCCACCACACTGCACTATACCAGTGTATGACTGTACCCACCACACTGGACTATACCAGTGTATGACTGTACCCACCACACTGCACTATACCAGTATATGACTGTACCCACCACACTGCACTATACCAGTGTATGACTGTACCCACCACACTGCACTATACCAGTGTATGACTGTACCCACCACACTGCACTATACCAGTGTATGACTGTACCCACCACACTGCACTATACCAGTGTATGACTGTACCCACCACACTGCACTATACCAGTGTATGACTGTACCCACCACACTGCACTATACCAGTGTATGACTGTACCCACCACACTGCACTATACCAGTGTATGACTGTACCCACCACACTGCACTATACCAGTGTATGACTGTACCCACCATACTGCACTATACCAGTGTATGACTGTACCCACCACACTGCACTATACCAGTGTATGACTGTACCCACCACACTGCACTATACCAGTGTATGACTGTACCCACCACACTGCACTATACCAGTGTATGACTGTACCCACCACACTGCACTATACCAGTGTATGACTGTACCCACCACACTACACTATACCAGTATATGACTGTACCCACCACACTGCACTATACCAGTGTATGACTGTACCCACCACACTGCACTATACCAGTGTATGACTGTACCCACCACACTGCACTATACCAGTATATGACTGTACCCACCACACTGGACTATACCAGTGTATGACTGTACCCACCACACTGCACTATACCAGTGTATGACAATGTCCATTAGACTGCACTATACCAGTGTATGACTGTCCATTAGACTGGACTATACATGTGTATGACTGTACCCACTACACTGGACTTTACCAGTATATGACTGTACCCACCACACTGCACTATACCACTATATGACTGTACCCACTACACTGCACTATACCAGTATATGACTGTACCCACCACACTGCACTATACCAGTGTATGACTGTACCCACTACACTGCACTATACCAGTATATGACTGTACCCACCACACTGCACTATACCAGTGTATGACTGTACCCACCACACTGCACTATACCAGTATATGACTGTACCCACCACACTGCACTATACCAGTGTATGACTGTACCCACCACACTGCACTATACCAGTGTATGACTGTACCCACCACACTGCACTATACCAGTGTATGACTGTACCCACCACACTGCACTATACCAGTGTATGACTGTACCCACCACACTGCACTATACCAGTATATGACTGTACCCACCACACTGCACTATACCAGTGTATGACTGTACCCACCACACTGCACTATACCAGTGTATGACTGTACCCACTACACTATACCAGTATATGACTGTACCCACCACACTGCACTATACCAGTGTATGACTGTACCCACCACACTGCACTATACCAGTATATGACTGTACCCACCACACTGCACTATACCAGTGTATGACTGTACCCACCACACTGCACTATACCAGTGTATGACTGTACCCACCACACTACACTATACCAGTATATGACTGTACCCACCACACTGCACTATACCAGTGTATGACTGTACCCACTACACTATACCAGTATATGACTGTACCCACCACACTGCACTATACCAGTGTATGACTGTACCCACCACACTGCACTATACCAGTGTATGACTGTACCCACCACACTGCACTATACCAGTATATGACTGTACCCACCACACTGCACTATACCAGTGTATGACCATGTCCATTAGACTGCACTATACCAGTGTATGACTGTCCATTAGACTGGACTATACATGTGTATGACTGTACCCACTACACTGGACTTTACCAGTATATGACTGTACCCACCACACTGCACTATACCAGTATATGACTGTACCCACCACACTGCACTATACCAGTGTATGACTGTACCCACTACACTGCACTATACCAGTATATGACTGTACCCACCACACTGCACTATACCAGTATATGACTGTACCCACTATACTAGACTATACCAGTGTATGACTATGTCCATTTAGACTGGACTACACTAGTGTATACACCAGATGAAGGGCCACTGCTGCACGGTTCAGGCATCACATACATCTACATCTTGTTGAGACCCAGTGCACATGGTAGTATTTCCTTCTCCTAGTTTTATACATCATTATGCTATTTACTTCAGCAGATACAATAAATAAAAGTACTTTGCAGTTTTGAGGTGTCTTTTTTGCCTACTGCATTTTTGCGACCAATGTGTCCATTTTAAACATAATGAAAATTTTGAAAACAGTACAAGGGCTGTAGTTTTGGGCCACATCTGATCTGGGTTTTTTGAAGATCGGATGCAGACCTATTCATCTAAATGGGGCTGCAAAAGATGCGGACAGAACTCCCTGTGCGGTCCGCATCCCTAGGGCCGTTCTGTGCCCCCTCAAAAAATTAGAACATGTCTTGTTCTTGTCTATTTTGCGGACAAGGATAGGACATTTCTGTGAGTAAAAAAAAAATGGTGTCATGCAGTCGTCGGTATCTGTGTTTTGCAGATCCGTGATTTGTGGACTGCAAAATGGATACTTTCGTGTGCAGGAGGCCTAAAGAACCTGCAGTTTTAAGGTTCAATATAATTATTACTATTGGAATTATGTTAGTCCTCTGGGGTTTAGTTCACACGAGGAGTACTGATGGTTTTTCATTCAAGTTGAATCAGTTTTGTCTGCGATTGCGCTCACTATTTGTGTTTTTTTCACACATATGTAGTTTTTGATTAGTTTGATTGCATCTGTGCAGGAAAAATGAAAGAACTTAAAGGGGCTGTCTCACTTCAGCAAATAGTATTTATTATGTAGAGAAAGTGAATACAAGGCACTTACTAATGTATTGTGATTCTCCATATTGCCTCCTTTGCTGGCTGGATTCATTTTTCCATCACATTATACTCTGCATTGTTTCCATGGTTATGACCACTCTGCAAACCATCGGTGGTGGTCATGTTTGCACACTATAGGAGAAAAGCACTAGCCTGTGTGCGGTCCCACGGTCCCGGCCACCAGAAAGCCTTATGCATTTTCCTATAGTGCAAGCATGACCACCACCGATGGTTTGCAGAGTGGTCATAACCATGGAAACGATGCAGAGTATAATGTGATGGAAGAATAAATCCAGCCAGCAAAGGAGGCAATATGGATAATCACAATACATTAGTAAGTGTCTGGTATTAACTTTCTCTACATAATAAATGCCATTTGCTGAAGTGATTTGTAGAAACCACTGAGGCAAACTGAAGAAAAGAGCTTGTGTGAAAGAGCCTTGTGCTAATTTTACAAGAGCGAATTTTCCATCCGGATGTGTTGTGTTTCGCAAATGGACAGGCCCGTTCATTTCAGAGGGTATATGCTTATCCACGTCGTTTTTCACGCAGCCCTTGGCCATAGAAATGAATGGGGATGTGTGAAAAAAAAAATATATGGATGCAATGCGTTTTTCACTGATGGTTCCTAGGAAATGTTGATTGTTATTCTTCAGTTTTTCTTCATGCGTGTGAAAAACCAACGCAGACAGATGTAATCCGGAAGGAAAAAACAGAAACACTGAACGCAATCCCAGACAAAACTCATTCTACTTGCATGAAAACCATCAGTTTTTCCCCTGAACAGATGCTGACGCGTTTCGTATCGCCCATGTGAAAGAGGCCTTGGTGTTCAGCATCATATGTAGTTTTGGTTCAGTGCGAGTTACTATGGTACCAGCCTAATTTGGCATCGTAATGACCCAGGCAATCATCTCTCCTTATTCGTCCCCCATCCACCAATCTGTAGATTGTGGGAAAAATGGTGACAACAGGTTCTGCTCCTGTATGTCATTATGGGAATGCTCTCTTTGTCTTGTGCTCTGGGAAGCATGTAGTGTAACTTGGGATTCTCTTTCCTAATACTAGTTCTGCTCAAAAGCTAATGGACCCCAGAGAAAAAGTTCCTTTCCCCTCATAATACCCTCATCTCCCTGCTGGTATTTGGGAGTGAAGGGGTTAATGGCAACTTTCCTAGTGGCCTGAGGCTGTAATGGAGTTAAAGGGGTTTTCCGAGACTTAAATGACCTCTGGATAGGTGATCGGTGGGGGTCCATCACAGAGGGCCCCCGCCGATCAGATGTTTGAGAAGGCACAAACGCTCACAGTTGCCCCGCGGCCTTCTCTCAACCTTCCCTAGGCCAGTGACGACACGTTAATCGGTGACATAGCGTAAATGCAGCTCGGCCCCATAACGCGATACCAAGCACAGCCGCTATACTATGTACGGCGCTGTGCTTGGTAAGCAGAGCGAAGGCCGTGGCGCTCACACGAGCACTGGTGCCTTCTAAAACCGCTGATCAATGGGGGTCCCGGGTGTCAGATCCCCACCGATCAGATACTATTCAGTATTAAAGTCTTGGAAAAATCTTTTAATGCCCAATGTTTATCCTAAATCCTATATAGGAAAAACATGTGACATTTATATAATATGTGCACTACTAAGGAAATCCGGAAACACGACCTGTTGGCGTACTTGAGGAATGGAGTTGATAGGTATTGAAAGGGGTGCCAGTGTGCCTGGTGATCTAGCGAGCGTAGGGGGGGTTGCATGGTGGATTGGTGGGAATGCATGGTGTTGGACCCCCCCAATTTGGATATTGATGACCTATTCTGAGCATATGAGCTTGGAAAACCCCATTTAAAGAGGACCTGTCGCCTCTCCTGACATGTGTGTTTTAGCAACCACTTGCATTCTGGGGAGTTTGGCAGGTGTTCATACCCTCCTCTTCATTGAAAGAAACTTGCATGCTCGGCCAAGTATGTGCAGTATGTTTATGGTGGCGTTATGAGAAATAGATGTTGGCTGAGAGTAAACTGCTCGTGTTTCTTACTCTACGGATGTCGGGCATATAGTAAATAGAGCCTGTGTGTACTTCTATTCTGTTTTCTGCTTGCTGACATGAATGGACTTGCAGCCGCTTGCTTTTGCTCTGATTGTTGTCCAGTTACTGTAATCACAGATTGAGATGGATTCCTCCCACTTAAAATTAATGGTCTGTCAGTATGGTTGCCATGTAATATAATGCATTGGCAGGCCACGTTAGTAGAAACCACAGAAGTGTAAATGTAAAAGTATTTAACATTGTAATCCGCATAGAGATACGAGTCTACAGTCACATAAAAACTCTTCCCCTCATTTTTGAGGTCTCCTATTATTACGTACGTTTTACACGGAGTGCTTTTTGGTCTTCTTTGCATTAAATGTAATAAGGCTTCGTTCACATGTTAGTTTGGTAAATCCCGAACAGACTACCGGAGTTACTGTATCCGACATAGCCAATCCCTGCCAGGCGCCCATTCACTCTAATGGGATCTGGCGGGTTTCTGGTATAAATGCATGCTTTCTGCCCAAAAAAAAAACAGACTGCGGTATTTCTTAGTCAGAAAGCCGACTTTTATGCTGGAAACCCGCCAGATCCCATTATAGTGAATGGGCATCCGGCTATGCCAGATACGGTAACTCCGGTAGTCTATACCTCTGCCGAAACAGATTACCAGATTTACCAAATGTAGATGTGAACAAAGCCTTAACAGACAATGGCAAGCTGAGTTAACATGTAACATACCATAGATTTTTATTTTTATTTTAGCAAACCGAAGGCAGGCTAATAAAATCATAAACTTAAAATCACATTCACGGCCCCCTCCGATTCATTGCTTCTCCTTTCTCTTACCCAGTAGTGATGTATTAATTTGGCTGCAGAAGTGACATCCCATAATATAGCTGCAGCCAGTTGTTGGCCTCAGTGGTGTTCAGCACGAGACTGCTGAGGCCAGGGATTGGCTTCAGCAGTGTATGAGGTGTCACCTCTGCAGCCAAAACGATACATCACTGAGGAAGAGGAAGGAGCGGCAGCGCTGGATAGGTCTGGGAAGGTAAATGTACATTTGTTCCTTTTTTCATCAGCCTCCTGCAGTTTCCTAAAATAAAAAAAATAATAATTACTTGGACACACACTTATTATACATATTATATTTTTTTCATTCACAGATTAATTCATGTGATCAGAATCTGAACATTTGCTGTGAACTTCTTGAGCTGAATTCGAGGATCCAGGGACAGCTATTTACAATCCTCAATGTCACAGCAAGAGAAGGTAAGAAGGTGAAAGGTGAAAACAGGGACCCTCTATAATTCACAATTATAAATCATGTACTCTACACGTCTGGAGCATACATGTATGAGAGAGGTCCAATAGCGAAAAGAATCCCTCCACGAGAATTCACGAATATTTAGAATATAGTGCTATATATTCGTATTCGCGAATAGTGTTGAATATTGAATAATCGCGAATTTATCGTGAATTTTTCGCGAATTTATCACAAATATATTACATTGCCGATTTTTGCAATCCAGTAAACAGTGACTGGAGATCACGAATTTGCGAATTTATGGCGAATATTCAGACAAAAATTTGCAAGATATCGTGAATTTGAATATTGCCTATGCCGCTCATCACTAGTCTTGACCGAGTTGACAGCTGTAGACCCTCTGTTCCTTCCCCTCTATTCCACTTGTACCCAGTGTACACAGCACAAGCTGGAAAGTTCTCTCAAGAAAGGGGATGTCTTAGGTCATTTTCTTAAAAACATTCCCTTTAAAGTGCACCGAGTGTAGAGAAGGGGAACCCTGCATATGTTCATATCTCTCATTGGAAGGGGCCAGTAGAGCCTCTACTGCAGGTATCCTTAAAGGGGTTGTCCAAGTGTTTAATACTAATGACCTATCCTCAGGATAGGTCATCAGCATGTGATCGATGGGGGTCAGACTCTCTGCACCGTCGACATTTAGCTGTTTGAAGAGGCTGTGGCACTTACCAAGCACAGCGCCGTCCATTGTATAGTGGCTGTGCTTGGTATTGCAGCTCATCCGCAGTCACTTGAATGAGACTGAACTGCACATAATCCATGTGATTGATAAACCTGAAGTCACTGGCCTAGGAAGGGGCTTTGGTGCTCATGGAGCCCTACGGTGTCTTCAAACAGCTGATTGGCAGAGATGCCAAGAGTCAGACCACCACCGATCTGGATATCATAGAGGGGGGGTTCCCTGCCCATGAAACCCCAGAATGGAGAGCCGCTTTGTAGGTGGACTCAAGATCACCATTTGAATGGATGCTGCAGGAGAAATGTCAAGCTGTTTGCTGGGCTTCCAGGAGTGGGACCCAGGACCATCGGTTATCATCTTGGGGCCTGCATTCTGAAAGAGGTTGTCTCTGTGATAGGAGAGCCCCTTTAATGTACATTATCATTTTACTTGTCACAACAGTTGAGCTCTGGTATTTTTCATGAATACAAATTAATATTTCATTATTTTTAGACGTAATTATGAGTTATAAACATGATTACTTCTCTTCTATTAAAGGGGGTCAGTATGCAGGAGTTGAAACACTCAAGAGTCGCTTTCTACCTTGGCTTGGTACCTGCTTCTCCAACTCTTCCTGTGCGGACAGTAGCTTTTCTCTTCTCCAGGTACATCACCATCACTGAATATATTGGTGGTTCATCAGTGAATATCAATGAACCTGCGGGTGTATTCTAAGGCCCACAAGAGGGTAGTTGGTGCAAATTGAGTGCCTCTTAATAAATTGGGGCATTGTCTGACTGTTGGAATGTCTTTTTATGCCTGCTATTAGCAGCTGTACATTGAAACTAGTAATTTGTGCTTTTTTAGGGTGCATTCACACATCAGAAATTTCTGAAAATCAGTTGTTTCAGTGACGAACACATGGATTTCTGCAAGCCCCAAACAAATAAATGGAACTGATTTTCAGTTGCAGAAAATGTGAAGCTACCCTTAAAGGGGTTGTGCAGGATTAGAAAAAAAAAAAAGGGTCTTCTTTCTTCTAAAAACAGCACCGCACCTGCCCAACTGGTTGTGGGTGGTATTACAGCTCAGCCCCATTCACTTAAAAGGCTTCTGTCACCCCACTAAACTCATTTTTTTTTTGTGTACTTATAATCCCTATCCTGCCATATATCTATACATTATGTTATTAATCATTTTCGTTCAGTAGATATGTCAAAAAACTTACTTTTATGATATGCTAATTACCTGTCTACAAGTAAGTAGGGCGTCTACTTGCATGTAGCAGCCGCAGAAAACTGCCCCCTCCTCTTGTTGATTGACAGGGCCAGCCGCGATCTCCTCCTCCGGCCGGCCCTGTCAGCATTTCAAAAATCGCGCGCCTGTCTTGATTCGGCGCAGGCGCTCTGAGAGAAGGAGGCTCGGCTCCTCAGCACTCCCTCAGTGCGCCTGCGCCAATGATGTCACCGAAAGAGAAGACGTCATCGGCGCAGGCGCACTGAGGGAGTGCTGAGGAGACGAGCCTCCTTATCTCAGAGCGCCTGCGCCGAATCAACACAGGCACGCGATTTTTGAAATGCTGACAGGGCCAGTCGGAGGAGGAGATCGCGGCTGGCCCTGTCAATCAACAAGAGGAGGGGGCGGTTTTCTGCGGCTGCTACCAGCAAGTAGACGCCCTACTTGCTGGTAGACAGGTAATTAGCATATTATAAAAGTAAGTTTTTTGACATATCTACTGAACGAAAATGATTAATAACATAATGTATAGATATATCGCAGGATAGGGATTATAAGTACACAAAAAAAATAAAAATTGTTTAGTGGGGTGACAGAAGCCCTTTAAATGGAACTGAGCTGCAAAACCAGATAACCCATGGATAGGCATGGCACTGTTCCTGGAAGACAGCAATCATGTATTTCTAAGGGTGCGGCCTCACGATCTGGCTTCCTGATGCAGTGTTGGAAGCCAAAATCAGGACTGGATCATAAAAGGAGAGAAAGTATAAAGGACAGATACAACTTCTCTTGTTTTTTTGTATTCACTCCTGGTTTTGGCTTCCCAAACTCCATACAGAAACCCAACTGTGTGGCTGAATTCGGCGTAGATTCCGCACCGGCCACCCCGGAGACAGCCTCCTACTGTTTTCAGTGGGATGCTGCACTGCCATTCATGCGACCTCTGTTTATTGCTGTGACCACCTCAAGAAAAGACATGACCCTTCTTGCCACAGTCGCAGACATAACTGGGACTTTCCACTGAAAACAATTTTCTTTGTGGCTGCCCAGTGACTTTTTGGAGCGAAATACAAAAACTCAATCTGTCCCTAATCCTAAACATTCCCTTTAACCTTTGACTTGATAAATGAGCTGAAAAATACATACAGCTTCACAGCACACACTTTTCTGAACAGTTTTAATTTTAATTTTAATATCTTCGCAAATTTGCAGTAACAGGCGTAAACTGAATGATAAAAGTGGGCCTATGTGTTTTATTAGAAACCACCATGTCTCTTCCTTACCATCTAGTCTTAGGGTACTTTCACACTAGCGTTTTTCTTTTCCGGTATTGAGTTCCGTCCTAGGGGCGCAATACCGTAAAAAAAAAAACGCTTCAGTTTTATCCTAATGCATTCTGAATGGAGAGCAATCCGTTCAGTATGCATCAGGTCGTCTTCAGTTCAGTTCCTCTTACGGTATTTTGCCGGAGAAAATAAAGCAGCGTACCGGATCCGGTACCAAGTGCGCAGACCTTTAAAAATGTGAAATAAATAAATACCGGATCCGTTTTTCCGGATGACACCAGAGAGACGGATCCAGTTTTCAATGCATTTTTTCAGCTGGATCCGCTTCCGGATCAGGAAACAAATGCTATCCGACCGTTTGCATACGAATTTCCAGATCCGGCAGGCAGTTCCTGCAACGGAACTGCCTGCCGGAATCCTCTAACGCAAGTGTGAAAGTACCCGTACCATCATGTCGTTCTTATTAACCCCCAATAAAATATTTTATTGATACAATTACATGAAAAGTAAAGAACTGAATGTGTACTAGCGTGCTAATTAATTGTAGATACTAGAACTAATTACCAGCCCCATCCCTCACATTCATGTGAAGTGGACATTGTTGCTTTCAGTTTGGCAATGTTCTTATAATGGTTGAGGAACCAATCCAATTATCTCACACTTTAATTACTCTCATTTACAAAAGCCTGTGTATTAGCACATACAGGTATTGGCCATTTGTAGTATATTTTTATATTTTAGATAAGATTATGTCGAGTACATAGTGGTGACCATTGTACATAATGAATATGGCTGAACATGGACCCAACCTGTAATCTCTTGGACAAGTAAAACTAGGCATGGATCTGCAAAAACGCTTCTGTTACCATAATACAACCGCATGCATCCGTCATGAACTAATCCGGTTGTATTATGTCTTCTATAGCCATGACGGATCCGTCTTGAACACCATTGATAGTCAATAGGGGACAGATCTGTTTTCTATTGTCAGAGAAAACGGATCCGTCCCCATTGACTTACATTGTGTGCCAGGACGGATCCGCCTTGCTCCGCACCACATCGCGGACAGATAAACGCTGCTTGCAGCGTTATTCTGTCCGCGATGGGAGCGCAACCAAACGGAACAGAATGCCTTCTGGTGCTCTCCGTTTCGTTCAGTTCAGTTTTATTCCCATTGACAATGAATGGGAACAAAACTGAAGCGTTTTCTCCCGTTATTGAAATCCTATGACGGATCTCAATAGCGGATTTAAAAACGCTAATGTGAAAGTAGCCTAAGTGCTTCAGTTGCTGTAGCATTAAATGCGATAGGACTTTTCTTGTGAGAGTAAAATGATGATATGTTTCAGGAATCTCTGGAAAGGGACAAACGAATGAGAGAACTGTCATCTTCCCAAGAAAAAGAGCTGCACAAGCTGGAGACTCAGTTAGCAACTACACGCCTGGATCTAAACTCAGTGAGACAAGAGTAAGTTACAAGTCTGCATTTATAATGCTGTATATACACTGCTCAAAAAAATAAAGGGAACACAAAAATAACACATCCTAGATCTGAGTTAATTAAATATTCTTCTGAAATACTTTGTTCTTTACATAGTTGAATGTGCTGACAACAAAATCACACAAAAATTAAAAAATGGAAATCAAATTTTTTAACCCATGGAGGTCTGGATTTGGAGTAACACTCAAAATTAAAGTGGAAAAACACACTACAGGCTGATCCAACTTTGATGTAATGTTCTTAAAACAAGTTAAAATGAGGCTCAGTAGTGTGTGTGGCCTCCACGTGCCTGTATGACCTCCCTACAATGCCTGTGCATGCTCCTGATGAGGTGGCGGACGGTCTCCTGAGGGATCTCCTCCCAGACCTGGACTAAAGCATCTGCCAACTCCTGGACAGTCTGTGGTGCAATGTGACGTTGGTGGATAGAGCGAGACATGATGTCCCAGATGTGCTCAATTGGATTCAGGTCTGGGGAATGGGCGGGCCAGTCCATAGCATCAATGCCTTCGTCTTGCAGGAACTGCTGACACACTCCATCCACATGAGGTCTAGCATTGTCTTGCATTAGGAGGAACCCAGGACCAACCGCACCAGCATATGGTCTCACAAGGGGTCTGAGGATCTCAGCTCGGTACCTAATGGCAGTCAGGCTACCTCTGGCGAGCACATGGAGGGCTGTGCGGCCCTCCAAAGAAATGCCACCCCACACCATTACTGACCCAATGCCAAACCGGTCATGCTGGAGGATGTTGCAGGCAGCAGAACGTTCTCCACGGCGTCTCTAGACTCTGTCACGTCTGTCACATGTGCTCAGTGTGAACCTGCTTTCATCTGTGAAGAGCACAGGGCGCCAGTGGCGAATTTGCCAATCTTGGTGTTCTCTGGCAAATGCCAAACGTCCTGCACGGTGTTGGGCTGTAAGCACAACCCCCACCTGTGGACGTCGGGCCCTCATATCACCCTCATGGAGTCTGTTTCTGACCGTTTGAGCAGACACATGCACATTTGTGGCCTGCTGGAGGTCATTTTGCAGGGCTCTGGCAGTGCTCCTCCTGTTCCTCCTTGCACAAAGGCGGAGGTAGCGGTCCTGCTGCTGGGTTGTTGCCCTCCTACGGCCTCCTCCACGTCTCCTGATGTACTGGCCTGTCTCCTGGTAGCGCCTCCATGCTCTAGACACTACGCTGACAGACACAGCAAACCTTCTTGCCACAGTTCGCATTGATGTGCCATCCTGGATAAGCTGCACTACCTGAGCCACTTGTGTGGGTTGTAGACTCTGTCTCATGCTACCACTAGAGTGAAAGCACCGCCAGCATTCAAAAGTGACCAAAACATCAGCCAGGAAGCATAGGAACTGAGAAGTGGTCTGTGGTCACCACCTGCAGAACCACTCCTTTATTGGGGGTGTCTTGCTAATTGCCTATAATTTCCACCTGTTGTCTATCCCATTTGCTCAACAGCATGTGAAATTGATTGTCACTCAGTTTTGCTTCCTAAGTGGACAGTTTGATTTCACAGAAGTGTGATTGACTTGGAGTTACATTGTGTTGTTTAAGTGTTCCCTTTATTTTTTTGAGCAGTGTATAATGTTACATTGGTGTTCAGTTGCATGAAGCATTGGTCATTTTGAGATGCAAAATTTTGTGTTGATTACTTTCTTCATATATCTTGATATGAGCCAGATCTCCAATTGCAGATCTGCAAAACATGGATCACGGCCGTGTGCGTTCTGCATTTGGCGGAATGGAATGTCCTGCCCTCTATAGAACTGGCATATCCTTGTCCAATATATTTTTGCAGATGCCATGGAATGGACATACGGATGCGGACAACACACGGTGTGCTTTCCGTATCTTTTGCGGCCCCATTGAAGTAAATGGGTCTACATCCGATCCGGAAAAAAAAAAGCTGATTGGGTGCAGACTAAAACAACCGTCATGGACCTGAGCCCTTAAACCAGGAAATTGACTGCTAAACCAGATACAATACAATGCTTTGTAGGGCTAGCTCAGCAGAATGTAATGATGCCTATCACTCAGCGATAATTTACTTCATTCTGGAGAACAAGTTAATTGCACTGAGGACGGGCCCAATCCACTCTGTGCACCCTTGCTACCCCTGCCTCCTCTTACAGCCCCTCCCACTCCTCCTTAATTGACTGCATAATCATCTCGCCTGGCCCTGTCAATCAAGAAGGAGAGGGAGGGGCTGGCAAATAAGCAGGAGGAACAAGGGTGCACAAAGTGCATTTAAAGGGAACCTGTCACCAGTTTTATGGTGTCCTAACTAAGGGCAACATAAATAAGTGACTGATTCTCTTAGCACAATGCTGGGTCACTTTCTTTAATTGACCCAGTCAATCTGCCAACATCTTGTATTGAAAAGCTCCAGCTGATAATGATGAGTCATGAATATTCATGAGCTCCTGACTCTCCCCGCCCACCTGCTGCTAAATGACAGTTTGTTTCCATATGAACCAGCAGCAGGTGGGCAGGGGAGTGGCTATAGCTCTGAATTAAATAAACGCTGGACTCAATGACATCACGCTGGACTCAAATCAGCTCATTAGCATGCGGCATGCGACATCTTTGTGTGTATATTATGAGGTAACCATCTGTCACACCAGTAAGTGAATACATCTAAGGTACTTTTTAGTAGTTAATGATTGTATATAATTAGTTAGATTATAATCAAATATCCACATGACAGGTTCCCTTTAAGTACACATTTGCATATGAATTAAAAGAATGAAGCAACAGATCGTTAAATGAAAGGGATTGTTACATTCAGCTGAGCTATCCCTACAAGCCATTCATTGTGCTTGGTTTAACAGTGAATTTTCTGGTGTAGACTTCCCTTAAAATTCTAAAATTCTTGCTCTTTTCAGTCACCACTAGGGGGAGCTTACATCATACGATTTTATTATTGAATTCAGTATGTAAACACTGTCCAATAAGCTTCTAAGCTCCCTCTAGTGTTGTTTTCTCATTGACTGCTATAATTATTTAGAGAATTTGGGGCTCTATGTTAGAGACATGGAGCTCAGATCACTATGAAGAAAAGTTAGTCAATGCAGAATTGTGTACTGATTTCACCAGAAAACAAAGTGAGCATTCACTTTAATTTATTTATAATGTAAAATGTTGTGAACTTCAGTAAGAACACATATTTCTTCATCTTTACTTATAGCCTTCTTGAAGCTCAAATGGAACTTGAGGAGACTAAAACCAAGTCAGCAACGACTCTCCTGGCCACAGAGGATGAGATACTGCAGCTAAGAGCAGAGTAAGGAGAAACCAACTCACTCCTACGTTTTAACGTTTCAACCTTGTATTTATATTCTGATATAATTACAGTGGACTCTTTTTTTTGGTTAAACTATCGGTATTATATTCAATGAATTGATCTCACCATGACTACCCTACTTAAAGTAGAACCTGGCTGGGCGATCAATTGATCGATGAAGGTCACTTTCTTAAAACTCAAAGTGATGCCCGGTCAATGTAGAAATGTAGTATTTCATTGTGGCCATTTAAATGATGGCCATCGATGAAACACATGGATAGGTGAGGTCTGCCAGAGCTGAGCTACTGATGGAGGGGACCCCTTCTCTGGCTTCTTAGGGGATAGAAGTTTTCTTGCACAGGTAAAGCACAAGTAAGCCAATGATTATCAAAGCAATGGAATTACATACAGTAGTAATTGGGGTGACATTTCCTCCTATCTATATGTAAAATATTCAGAGGCTAGGTACTCCTTCACAACCCAATTTTTTTTAAATTGTTCTAATGCCACTAAAGTAATTTTTTTTGCTGAAGTGTTTATAAGATTAAAGCTGATCATGCATATTAATGTGCAGATCTGTCGGCTTTTTGCCGTCCGTCATAAAGGTGTTATGGGGATGTTCCAACATGTAGCTGTAATATACTGCCCTTAAATCGGATAGTATATTAAGCTGACAGATCTTAAATAAAAGTTATTGCTCCCCTCCCCCTGCGTCTTTATTCCAATGGGGATATTGGCATAAGCCACTGTCAGACGCCACTAGTACTGGCTAATCCTTGTTAATGTTGAAATCCAGTATTACCAGTTCTTCTGCCATTGGGAGAGAATTGGGTGGCCCACTTTAGATCATTGGCTGATTTCGCCTAAATCGGAGGTTCAGCCAAGTTTTTATCTAAATTGTTGGACGTTTTTACTGACATACATGAAGTCACCATGACAGAATATAATGGAGATATCTGTGTTTTGTTTTGGACAATTACAGTTTGAGAGCGGCTCATGAAAAAGTGGAACTGAGAAAACTAGAATCAGAGGAGGACTATCAACGCCGGATAAGACTGCTGAAGGATGAGATCTCCATTTTGTCAACTGAGAAGAGTATACTGCATGGAAGTTAAGTCAAATATGAAAGATATGAATGGAGCTTAGATAACCAGGGCAGAGGTGGAATGTGCCTAAGGGTCCATTCACATGTCCGTGGTGTAACGCGGACAAGAAAAGGACATGTTCTATTTTTTTCTGGAGCTGCGGACCGGAAGATCGGGCCCGCGCTCCGGAAATGTGGATGCGGAGAGCACATAGTGTGCTCTCCGCATCCATTCCTGCCCCATAGAGAATGAATGGGTCTGCACCCATTCCAGATATTGCGGCACGGATGCGGACCCATTCCATGGATGTGGGAATGGACCCTAACAAGTGACAACCATTTATCTAAGCTAGTCGTGTGCTTCCAAAAGGCTTCGTAGACTCATAGGGATGGCCAGAAGAAGACAAGTGGGTTGATGTCTTCATGGAACCAAATATGCTTTAATTAGTTAAAGGTAGTATGTTTTTAATCCAGGCCCAAGAATATAATATGCCAAATGGCATGACACATTCTGGGGCAGATTTGCTAATCCTGTGTAATATTTAGATATTGTAGACTAGACAGTTTAAAGATATGCCTAATTTATCGCTGTGGCTTATGCTGGATGATCAAATTTGTGCATTTGGCATGCATTGGTGCACGTCAAGCCATGTCACTTTCCCATCCACTAAGCCTTGTCAATGTTTAAAATGCGTAACAAATCAGGTACAAGGTGTGTAAACCAATTTTTGGCACAAATTAAGCCAGAAATGTGATGCATTTAACTTTGTAAATCTCCCCAAAAATGCATTTGTCTAATAACCCTTTACACAGGTTAGTCAAGGCAGAGATGGCATTCTCATAAATACACTGACCCCATTTTTGCCCTACAGTTTAGTTCCATTGCTATATGACAGGATTCCTGGATCCCGTTGCCAGTGAATTTAAAGGGAGTTTGTAATTTGAAAATGAACTATTGTTTAAATCAAGTTTTTATGTCCATGTTCATATCTATCTTTAGAAAAATCTATATCTTTAACAATTCCTGCCATTGTCACACTGGCCACTTGGCCTAAAATATGTCAATACTTCCTGTTCTTTGAGAGCAGCCACATGGGCCATAAACACAATGGACTTCCGGTGGACACATTCACTGCATTACTTAATCGCTCTGACGCTCCTGTGTCCCTGCGTTGTCTCTTGACCCCTGTGGGTCAGCAATCACTTGAACAGAGACTTCTGCAAGAGGTAGCTTCCTGATGGTTCCTCTGCAGAAGAGTCCAGATCCCTGTGTAGGGGTTAAAGTGTGAAGACTGGGAGAAGGGGGGTGCAGTTCAATCAGATAACGCCTTGGGGAGTAGCCCCAAGCCAAATCTGTTAAAGTGACACGGTGGATCCACATCCGCAAAATTAAATTGTCAAGTGTAAAAATTTTTTTACTAACAGCTAAGCCAACTTTAAAACAATAAAATAACTAATACTCAACAGCCTAAACCACCTACTGTCCACGACTGACTCCGTGCTGGTCTCTGTCAGGCAGCGGTCACACTCTGCTTATGCAAGTGACCACTGAGGCCACTCACTGATCTCAATGGTTATATTGCTTAGACTAGTGATTGGTCACAGCAGTAACGTTCTTAGATAGCATGTGACTGAGGCTCAGAAGTAAACTGAGACTGGTGTGGACTGGAGATGTTAGATCAATTTTTAATACACTGGACACCTTTAGGTTCAGAGGATGGACCTGCCTTCTGTTTGAACGAATAAAAAGAATAAGAAGAGGGAACAAGAAATATATCCAAGTTGTTATATTTATTGTCTTCTGTACACATCTTGCAGACTTTCCAGAAGCCGCTCTCCTAGTCCAATCCGTCACTCCAGCAGGTCAACTAGTCCATTCACCAGAAGCGAGTCACCAACTGCTGCTCAAATCACCAATTCCTCCCGCCATAGCCGTTTAATATCTCGTTTTAATGATATCTATGCCAATGATCGGCTAGATGCACAAAACCTACTGAGACGTTACGTTGAAGACCTAGAGATGGTGCAGAGGATCATTTTTATTTCTACTGTGGTAGGTGGAAGTTTAGTTGTAACTGAAGATTGATTTATTTAAAAAAAAAAAAAATCCTATTATAAAACATTTTGTCTATTTCTGTTGTTTGCAGGAATCGTTCCATGCTGCCAAGATGGCGTTCAGACAATTTAAACTACGAGTACGAAAGTCATTGTCTCCATCCCATATGGGACCAGAATCCCTTGAGGATGCAGTGATTGACTACATTGTCCGTAATCTGGATCTCTACGATGTCCAGTCCAGTGTTAATGTATGTATGGCATTGGGCACTGATGACATGCACACTATTTTGGCCTATTGCTTCTGCCTGATTAAATGACATTTTTTTTTATTTTAGGAGGTGATCAATGCCATGAATGTCAATCCTAAAATCTCATTCCCAGCTGACGTGGACTTCATTCTCATCAGTAGCTTTATCCGGGAGGTGTGTCGGGTTGCATTTGCCATGCAAACCCTTGAGGCCCCGTTAGATATTGCATTTGCCGTTGATGGAGAATTATTTAGTGAAACCAAGTAAGAAACAGTCTGCACAGTGAAATGCTGTTATTTAAAGAACACAAGTCTTATATTTTTATTTAAAGGGATTGGCCGAGATAATTAAAAATCTCTGACAGCAGCCAGAGTACTGGAGAAGTGCCACGGAGAATGGTACTGAAATAACTGCCATGATTTTATAACATTTTTTGCATATTGTAGGGCAGGATCAGCAACCTCCAGCACTCCAGCTGTTCTAAAACTACAACTCCCAGAATCCTCTTTTTACTTCTATGGGAGTTACAAGAACATCCAAGAAGGTGTGCATGCTGGGAGTTGTAGTTTGACAGCAGCTGGAGTGCCGAAGGTTGCTGATCCCTATTGATTTTTAATTATCACTGAAATGAATAGGAAGCACAAAGCGCATGCGTGACCACCCTTCCATTCACTTCTATGGGGCTTACGGAAATGCACAGCTTTTTTTCGGCACTCCCTTAGAAATGAATGGAGGGTGGGTCACTTTGTGGGCTCCGTTCTAAGGGTAGGTGCAGGTCCCAGAGGTGAGACCCACACCTATCAGACAATGAGGGCATGTCTTAGTGATATGCCCCCAATGTCCAAGATGGGACAGCTCCTAACAAGTGCATTAAATTTCTACATCTGGAGCATGGACAACCCAACGATCCACTAAGTCTATTAAGAGCCCCGAGCATCTTACTTCACTGGACCCTTTACTTTGACTGAGGTCTGAATTGCCTGTCTTACTAAATCTGCCACTGTGACTTTAAGAAACTATATGGCAGAAAACCATCCTTGTAGCTTATTGCAGTAGATATTGTATGTATGGAGACGTATAGAGCAGAATCCTAGGCCTGAATGCAAAATCTATAACATGGCTCCCCGCTATCATGTAGCATATATGCTGCTTGGTCCCCTTAAGGGCCCCTTTAGTCTCCAGGTCTTGTTTGTAATTTCTACCACTGCATCTACTATAGCTATAGTCCTGAGCAGCATGTTTAATAGTGCCATGTTTGTGCATTTAGATATCGTCGTACATATGACTCTGAGCTCACTGCTCCTCTGATATGTTATCACGTGTGGCCGTCTCTGATGGAAAATGATGTTGTCGTCGTGAAGGGAGAAGCTTTGACAAAGCGAGGTGCACTGGTAAGTCTAAGGTCTTCTACATCATTCTCCTCCGATTCACACAGGACTATTGCATGCCAATTATACAAGCTAAAGAGGAGACAGTACTGGACAGTCTTCATAAATATAGCAAACCTGAATTAGCACAGCCAATGTGCTCGTTCTACATACATATATACACAAAAGTTGAAGATCCATGCGTATAACTATATGATGTATGTGATATTACAGTTTCTTGTACAATTACTTTTCAGTGGAGCTCCTGCAAGAGCAGAAGTAGAAGCTGCAGCCCTCTACGTTCTCGATCAGTCAGCCCAGGCCGGACCTTGGTAAGCACCCAAGTTCATAGTTAAAATAAACGTCACTGATTAAATGTGATACTCACAATGGTCACTTTGATTTATAATCAGAATGGGTCCCGTGCTCCTATCTGGGCTATAGGTGGAGCTGCAGTAACGCAGCGGTACCGCACAGCTGCACACTTAATGAATATTAGTAAAAATATTATTTTTATCTAATTATCATCTAATCTATAGCACGATATTGAGCTATCCACAATACCGGTCAATTCATTCTCAATACAGATAGCTCAGTTCTCAGGTTGTTCTTACCGTTCTTCCTGCAGTCGCCTTCATGCACATATAACTGGGTACAGTCCTCACTTGATGTTTCCTTCCCAGGAGCTTTTACTTTTCTTTGCTTTAGAGTCCTCCAGAGTCCCCCAGCCGGTGGCACTTTTCCTTGTGTATTTCTGTAACGAGAAGAAGTGCCACCGGCTGGAGCACGACTCCAATGCCGTACAGAGGACCCTAAGGGCCCATTCAGACGGCCGTAGTGCTTTGCGGATCCACAAAACACAGATACCAGCCGTGTGCGTTCCACAATTTGTGGACCGCACATGGCTGCAGCCATAAAAGAAAATGCCTATTCTTGAATAGTACATGTTCTATCTTTTCCACGGAACGGAACCACGGATGCGGACAGCACACGGTGTGCTGTCCGCATCTTTTGCGGCCCCATTGAAATGAATGGGTCCGCACCTGTTCAGCAAAATTGCTGAACGGATGCGGACTCATTTATACGGCCATCTGAATGAGCCCTAAAGAAAAGTAAAAGCTCCCGGGAAGGAAACCTCTATTGAGAACAGTACCCAGTTATATGTGCATGAAGGTGACTGCGGCAGGAACAACCTGAGAACTGAGCTATGATGATAGAAATTAGTTAGCGGGGACCAGTGGAGCGCAATAACTAAATAATATGTTTACATTAAAGAACTTCTCTACCTACCTGTGGATATGCTGAGGTGGAAAATGGCCTGGATAGATTGCTCCCAAGTCCTCATACTCCGCTATAATAGTACTGCATCTCAGTGTGGCCATATACACTTCTGAATAAAAAAATTTCAGTATATACTTCTCGCATCTATCTATCCATATTAAATACAGTAGAACTTTCCACAACTTAAACTTTTTTACACCAATATTTACATAATTGATATATTTCTTCTCTCCGAATGTGTTGTCAGGCATCCAGAAGCCGTAGCCCATCCCCACGAAGAAGTGGAACCCCACGTAAGTTATATGATAGTCACCGTCTCGACCTGTCTATGTTAAGTGCATAAAGACACAGCCTCAGCGATATGAAAGAAGCGACTTATTGCAGGAAGGAGGATACAGCTGCCTACCCAATAAACCAAACTGAAAAGCTAAAAAATGTTTAACTTGCATTTGTAGCAGAGCTAAGTAGTTTTACTAGAGTTTACGAAGTCTTTCTTTCCATTTGAGGATCAGCAACAAGTTGGTCACTTTGATAATCTGGATGACCTATTCCTCTACAGATAATCCCCACATGTTTTCTCCTTTAGGATTCTAGGTGGCTTTGTGCGTGAAAGCTGTCCATCATGAATCGGTCAACGTCAGTGGTGCTTCATGTGTTCTTCAAAGTACCTCAGACCTTCATTGTCGAAATGTGAATTACTCTTGAGTTATCGGATTTTATACATAGTGTGTTTTATGACTGCATTGTGAACAATACTAATGTACTTTTTTGCTGATTTTTGTAAGAGAACTATGATAATTATAATGTGAGTCTCGTGATCCGTAAGGTGTGTGCAGTGTCAGGTTTGGGAAGGTGTCTCATCACGTGGTTATTAAAGAAGAGGTCTTAGCAGAATCATAAAGGTTGTGGAAGCATTTGTGTTGTGTAATTACTGTCTGGTAATGAGTCAATCAGATTATTTTTACTAAGTACCGGTAATCGAAATAAAGAACTATTTTTCCTATACACGTTCTGAATGCGTGATAGCATGTCATATTTTCTTAAGCAGGATACTGTATATGTAAAAAGCAGCACAGCAACTAAACAATGCAGAATAGCCTCAGCTATCATTACCATCATGTCTAATAGGCAGTGGCGTACATAGAGAAGTAAGCATCCAACGAGGTCCCCACACAGGACATAAGGGTTTCCGCCTAAACCCCTTTCAATGTCCCTTGGGACATTTTTCCACTGCCTCATTTGCCAAAAGTTGTTCCTTTAGAGCAGGGGTGCACAACGTTTCCTGGTTGGGGGCCACATTGCCAGAATGAACCAATGACGAGGGCCGAAATAAAAATTTAAAGGTGTTTTAACAACTGAAATATTGTACTTATGGCATATTGAACACACATTATATACCATTAATGTCTAGTTACACTTCAAGGACTCCCATCTAATGGCAGAAATACATGTAAGCAGCCACAAGACATAGGCATACATGTCTGTTACCAGATGGTTGGGGGCCGCACAGAATGGTATCAAGGGCCGCATGTGGCCCCCGGGCCGCAGGTTGTGCACCCCTGCTTTAGAGGGTAGAGTCCTAACCATCTCCAGTAGAAGAGGGGATGATCCCAACTAAGACTGGACCCCCTCTTGCCCTGGGCCCCATAGCAGTCGCATGGTCTGCCACTATGGTAGTTACGCCCCTGCTAATGGGGGTCACCTCTGAAACCATAAGTGTTAAGCGGTCTACAAAAAATCAAGTGTCTGGAGTTTTATTGAGGAGAAACACGTGCTAAAAACTGATGAATCACCAAGTAGAAGGGCTACTAATCCTTCCCCATTATTGTAGCATTTTAGTAGTAGTAGCCGTGGTCCGTATTTACTCATCAATCTCGAGCTATTGCGAAAAAACTCCAACCATGCATTGAAAGCCGGGCATTCGTCTGGAGATCCACTGTTGTAAATGAGTCATTTATTTGCCACCTACACTACACTAGATGCGGTTGTGTTCACAGATATCATAGGGCCTGATAGCACAAGATAGTAAGGTCCTCCCCAGTGAGATCCAACAAATTTTTATTTTAGAGGAATTTCTTTCTTTTTTTTATGAGTGACATGACTTCTATGTCAGAAAAAAGTGGAACAGGTGCTTCTTAAATAAAGCGCTTATTCTGAACACTATATTTCTCAATGAAGACAAAAGGTATAAATACACTGATAAATGTCCCCTACACAAATATAAATCTCCTCCTTTCCCTCACATAGTACATGATAACACTGTCTACCTGCAGCCACCACTAGAGGGCACTCAGTGCATAAGAATTTATACAGTTGGGTTCAGACTCAATGGCCACTGTAAAAATCTCTAGTACTGAGCTCAGTCTAATGGCGGTTGCAGGAAAGTGTCATGGATCTATGTTGTGAAAGAAAAGGAGTCCATCGTAAGTCTACCAGTCTGCCACCAGATGGCAGTCTAATTAAAAATACACGCTAAGGTAGGAAGGTTGACAGTTCCAGTGATTCAGTCTAATTCAGTGAATAGACATGAAGAATGTCATGTGATCCTGGAAGATAAGATAAACTCACAGTGATTTTACAGTTATGACTCCATAACTGAGTCATAGCTTCCACTATAGCTGACCTTTAACCCTATAACCCTGCTCATTATTCTCTTCTTGTTACCCCCTTCAAAAGGGCAAAAAAACATATGGGAAAATAGCTTATCTACTTACATAGAAGAGTTGTTTTATGTAATTATAAAGTTAATATTTAATTATCTAATACACCTTGCAACATTACCCTAATGGGGCTGTGTCATCGTAGACTAGGATATGCCATCAGTGCCAGATAGGTGTGGGTCCCACCTCTGAGACCTGCACCTATCTCCAGAACGGGACCCCGAAAGTAAAGAAGAGAGCACAATGCATGTGTGGCGTCCTCTCCATTAATTTCTATGGTAGTTCCAAAAATAGCAGAGGAAATGTGCTCACTTATTTTCAGAAGTCCTATAGAAAAGAACGGAGAGTGCACTGTGCAAGCGCACCCACTACTTCATCTATACTTCTATCTGGACTGTTGGAGATAGCCGAGCCACCACTCAGCTATTTTCGTCAACCCCATAGAAATGAAAGGAGGGTGGCTATGCATGCGTGGCTGGTCTCCACTCACTTCAGGGTTCCCATTCTGGAGATAGCTGCGGGTCCCAGAGGGACCCATACCTATCTAAAATTGGTGGCATATCCTAGCAATATACCACCAATATCTAAGTTGAGACAGCCCCGTTTAAAATGTTTCATCGTTTGTGGGGCTACAATCATTGGCAGCTATTCCCAGACAGATGAGGTGGTGATATATGCTGGTAGACAAGCGGCACAGAAATGGTATCTAAAGTAGTACATTTGAAATTAAGGGTTGTCCAGGATTTTGATATTGATAGCCTATCCTCTGGCTAGACCATCAATATCATATCAGCAGGAGGTCAGCTGGTAGCTCCAGAAGTTGGTGCCAGAACTACGCAGCTCCATTACTGCAGTGCTGCTCCCATTCAGTTCACTGGATGTGGGGGGTTCAGTCACTGCTGATCTGATATTGATGGCCTATCCTGAGGATAAGCCATCTGTATCAAAACCCTGGAGAACCCTTTTAAGCTTTGACTATCATTGACTATATACAGTAGTTGGCAAGTAAAACCTGGCAATATATAATAAAGACAAGTCCAATGATCTGTATTATGCTGGTTGGATGATAAAAGGAAGAATAAATCAGATTCCCAGTCCGCTGTATCCATGAGCCTGAGGTGTGAGATTATGTATATCTGCATAAATCAGACACAAATGATTTGATGTGGATTTTATCTGTGTTGTTCCTGCACATGCACTTTTTAAACCCTTCAAGTGAATGGCCACTTTTGAATACAATTTCATATTTTTTTCTTTGAACTCTAAATAGGTCTAAAGTATTGATTTCTAAAGTGATGATATCTTTATAGGGGACCGAGCTCTGGTTATCTGATACAGAGCTCCATATCACCTGCATACTTTCACACAGCAACAGAATTAAAGGGTTTGTCCCATGAACATTTATCACCTATCCATGGGTATGATCACGGGGAGGGGGGAGTCTCACCTCTGGGACCCAAAACAATCACAAAGTCAGGGGTCTCTAATTTTCCTGTATGGATGACACAGTTTTGTGCATGAATGACGGCTGCTCTAGTCACTGTCTATCAGAATGAGTACAGCACTTGGCTATCTTCAGCAGTCCCATAGAAGTGATTGGAGAGATGGTCACTCATTCACACTACTGCTTTAATCACTCAAGTGACTCAGGGAGCCCCAAAGTTCAAGCCCCCACAATCATACATTTATTACCTATACTGTTTATAGGTAATAAATATGGTCCGAGGGCCATCCCCTACCATTAGGGGAGCTGACTGGAACTTCCAACTAATCACATATATGAATCACAACAAATTCAACATAACCACAGGAGAATTGTTTGGGTATTTGGAAAGATTGTCTTTTGGTTAAAAGGTTTCAACAGACTGGGTGTAGCATGGGTAGGTTACAGCTTTTTGAAATCAATTGGCTAGGAGTTTATGAAAGATATGAAGCAAAGAAAGGTTACAAGTACCGTATCCCATCTGTAAAACCAGAAGTAACATGTTCTACAAACTGATTTAGTAACTAGGCTTTGTAGAGTAACACCAGCTAGTTCATCTTCATGGACAGTGGTCTCCAGCCTGTCACTGCAATCTCAGCCATGACATCACATGTTTTTAGGCCAGGAGACTACTTATCAACAAATTACACAAAATGATACTGAAAATAGATAACCTCTCCAAACCAAAAATGAGATAGCATGTCCCAAAAGTATGACAAAACATGACATTTGTCTAGCTTGCTCTTTAATATAGATTGGACCTTTGAACTGATAGAATTTTCTCCATTAATGACAGGAAATGACTCAATGTATTCTTTGATAAGAGGCTCGGAATCATTAATTGGTGCACAACCTATCAGTTGAAGGGGCACAAAAGCCTTTCCCTTAGGAGCTCTTAATTGATTGATGCTGTATGAAATCATTTTACAGTTATTATAATCTCTATGTGATCTCCTCAATCATCTCAGTTGTCTTTTATTGTGGCTTCAGTACTTTCATGCTTTATGACATAAGATTTTGGTGCTTTTAAAATTTATAGTATTATATGCTGTGAATTTTTTTCCTTTGGACTTTTTGATCAATAAACATTGTAAGTAATGACCCTTCACTTTGCTTCTCTTTTTCTTTGTGTATTTTGAAAACATTTTATTGGTGCCTAAAAGAGTCAATGAGAGTGATGCCACTCTCTGTATATCTGTCTATCTACAGGTATCTATCTATCTACAGTCTATCTATCTGTCAATTATCTATTTTTTTTAAACCTGGTTTTTATTGAATAGTTTTCAATTGTTATAAAAACATCAAAGAACACAAAACATAACAATGCTTACAGACTGCGTAAAATTAAGTAAAGAGAACATTACATACTCTATAATAGTGAGGTCGTGCACTTTCCCAGTAAAGGGGGATGGCTCATCTGTAGTAAAATACGATAGAGCTGGACCTCCCGGCTTGTCCTAACACAGAAATTAGTCCATTAACAAGAAAAGAGAACCAAGAACTAAAAAGGGGGGAAACTTACAGAAAAGAAGAAAGAAAACTGAGGAGGAAGAGGGACACATAATAATTGAACCATGTCATTATCTTTCGAGAATACACCCCACTGGGCATAAAATCTTGATCCCACTTAATAGGTTTCGTGTGGGATCCACCAACACCAGGGCAAACCACCAGCATCCAGAAGCACACCTAAATGAATGGTTCTTCCAGAAGCAATTGCTCTCAATACCACACAAGTCAGGTTAAAACAGTTCTTAACATCTTGTTGTATTCGCTGTGGTAGCAACTGGTAGCGTGGCTAGCCGCAGACCTGAATAGCTGCACACGAAGAGAGCTCCAGCAGCACCTCACCTTCTAGACAGCCTATCCCCTTCATTCCACCTCAATTTGCGGATTATTAAACTGGGAACATGCCACATTATTACCAGGGGGAAGAGCGCGCACACTGCGCAAAGTAAACTAGACTTTTACTTCGACAAAGATCGAGAACACAATGTCGCAGCAACATAAGAAGGCGCAAACTCACCTACCACGCTGCCAGTGCCTCAGTCTCCTACAAAACCGGCTGAGCCTAAACAGGCGCACGGGAAAGAAAAACAACAAGCGCCACATACCAGGCCTCCGTCATCTTCTCCTACAGACAGTCCCACCAAACAGCTGTGCAGAGTGGACGTACAGAGCTCCAACAAGAAGGTCAACCCAGCACATGGGGCCCCATCTTCTCCACCTCCAGACGCTATCACAAACACCTTTGCCTCCATTCCGACCTCAGATGAACCAGCATCTGGCTCCCTCATTAGCCAGCAAGTCCCTACATCAGGACATCACAAAGCTATATACTCCTCTCCAAGCCAATCTCCACGATATATCTGGTAGAGTCAAACACATACAGCATAAAATGGGAGAATTTGCAGATTCCCACAATCAGCTTATTGACTCCTACTATGATTTAACTGAAGAGGTCAAGCTACTGAGGGCCAAAGATACTGATCTGTAGGATCGGTCACGGAGAAACAACATAAAGTTTAGGGGCATTGCAGAGGAAGTCCCTTCTTCAGGACTGTTCTCATTCATACAATCTCTCCTAAAACAGCTTCTAACAAATTGTGATCACCGAGAAATAGTGATTGACCGTGCACACCGTGTAGCAAGGCCTAAGCACATTCCGGAATCCATGCCTAGAGATGTGCTAGCACGTTTTTTCACATCAAAGAACAAGCAATGGAGGCTGCCAGGTCCCAGAGAGAACTGCCGACTCCATACCAACAAGTTAAGCTGTATGCGGATCTCTCATCCACTACTCTCCGCCTGAGAAAACAGTTACTACCTATCACTTCTGCTTTGAGAGATAGCAGCATTGCATATCGCTGTGGATTCCCTGTGAAGTTACTGATAAACCACAATGGAAAATTCCACAGCATTACTTCTGTCACAGCAGGAATACGCTTGCTTCAAGAATGGGGTATTTCCACCCCCAACGTCCCCCCTCTCCAGGGTCAAGCTAAAAGGTTGAATGAAGGGTTCCAAATACCTTCAACTTTGAGGTGTCAAGTTGCTGCTACCTGAGAGACTTCCTATGCTAGGTTGTTACCCCCACAAAAAGTGCAACCAGCTGTTGCGGTTGAATGCTAGATTCCTAATCTGTTCCTCCCTTAAAGGGTTTCTGTCACCTGTGCTCTGGAGAAATCTTGCGCCGTTCAGTATTTGGCGCAGGCGCGCTGAGGAAGCTGGCAGCTTGCGAGCGTCTTTCCCTCACCGCACCTGCACCGAATACTGAACGGCTTGAGATTTCACCAGAGCACAGAGCTGGCAGACAGATGCGAGCGCTGCCTGGCCCTGCCAATCAGGACTTGGAGGGAGGCGAAAAAGGTGGGAGAACGGAGCCTCTAGGAGCAGGAACAACGCCCCCTCTGCTCCTAGAGGCTAATTAGCATATTATAAAAGTTAGATTTCTGGCGTAACGGGGGCATAGATAAAAGTAGGAATAGCTAATTAGGTTTAGCTGACATTAGCACATCACTAATGTCAGCTAGCTTAATTGGGTTAAATCTGTTGACAGAATCCCTTTAACCCCTTAACCTCTTCAGGACACATGACGTACCGGTACGTCATGTTGTCCTGGTACTTAACCACTTCCCATCTGGGCCCTTTGCCCCCTTCCTGACCAGGCCAAATTTTGCAAAACTGACATATCTCACTTTATGTGGTAATAACTTTGGAACGCCTTTATTTATCCAAGTCATTCAGAGATTGTTTTCTCGTGACACATTGTACTTCATGATAGTCATAAATTTGAGTCAAAATATTTCACCTTTATTTATGAAAAAATCCCAAATTTACCCAAAAATTTGAAAAATTCGCAATTTTCTAAATTTCAATTTCTCTGCTTTTAAAACAGAAAGTGATACCTCATAAAATATTTATTATTTAACATTCCCCATATGTCTACTTTATGTTGGCATCATTTTGGAAATGTCATTTTATTTTTTTAGGACGTTAGAAGGCTTAGAAGTTTAGAAGGAATTCTTAAAATTTTTAAGAAAATTGCCAAAATCCACTTTATAAGGACCAGTTCAGGTCTGAAGTCACTTTGTGGGGCCTACATAGTGGATACCCCCATAAATGACCCCATTGTAGAAACTACACCCCTCAAGGTATTCAAAACCGATTTTACAAACTTTGTTAACCCTTTAGGCGTTCCACAAGAATTAAAGGAAAATGGAGATCAAATTTTTAAATTTCACTTTTTTGGCAGGTTTTCCATTTTAATCAATTTTTTTCTTTAACACATCGATGGTTAACAGCCAAACAAAACTCAATATTTATTACCCAGATTCTGCGGTTTACAGAAACACCCCACATGTGGTCGTAAACTGCTGTATGGGCACACGGCAGGGCGCAGAAGAAAAGGAACTCCACATGGTTTTTAGATGCCATGTCCCATTTGAAGCCCCCTGATGCACCCTTACAGTAGAAACTCCCAAGAAGTGACCCCATTTTGGAAACTAGGGGATAAGGTGCCAGTTTTATTAGTACTATTTTTGGGTACATATGATTTTTTGATCATTCATTATAACACTTTATGGGGCAAGGTGACCAAAAAATTGGTTGTTTTAGCACAGTTTCTATTTATTTATTTTTACGGTGTTCACCTGAGGGGTTCAGTCAAGTGACATTTTTATAGAGCAGATTGTTACGGACGTGGCGATACCTAATATGTATACTTTTTCTCATTTATTAAAGTTTTACACAATATAGCATTTTTGAAACAAAAAAATTATATTTTAATGTGTCCATGTTCTGAGAGCTATAGTTTTTTTATTTTTTGAGAGATTTTCTTATGTAGGGGCTCATTTTTTGCGGGATGAGGTGACGGTTTCATTGGTACTATTTTGTGGGACATACGCATTTTTGATCACTTGGTGTTGCACCTTTTGTGATGCAAGGTGACAAAAATTGCTTGTTTTGACACAGTTTTTTTTTTTTTTTTTTTTACGGTGTTTAGGTCATGTGATATTTTTATAGAGCTGGTTTTTACGGACGCGGCAATACCTAATATGTATACTTTTTTTTATTTGTTTCACTTTAACACAATAATAGCATTTTTGAAACCAAAAAAATGATGTTTTAGTGTCTCCATGTTCTAAGAGCTATAGTTTTTTTTATTTTTTAAGAGATTTTCTTATGTAGGGGCTCATTTTTTGCGGGATGAGGTGACTGTTTTATTGGTACTATTTTGTGGGACATACGCGTTTTTGATCACTTGGTGTTGCACCTTTTGTGATGCAAGGTGACAAAAATTGCTTGTTTTGACAGGTTTTTTTTTTTTTTTTTTTACGGTGTTCACCCGAGGGGTTAGTTCATGTGATACTTTTATAGAGCTGGTTTTTACGGACGCGGCGATACCTAATATGTCTATTTTATTTAATTTTTTCTATTTTTAATTTGTTTTTTTTATTCCTTACTTGGGAACTTTTTTTTTTTTACATGTGAAACTTTATTTTATTTTATTTTTTCAACCCTTTATTTTTTTTTATTTTTTTTTACACTTTTCGTCCCCCATAAGGTCATACAAGACCTCTGGGGGACATTTACTTCACTTTTTCTTTTTTTTTTCACTGTTGATTTCTCCTGTAACTGGGGCTGACATAGTAGCCCCAGTTACAGAAGAAATGCACCCCTATAGAGCCTGTACAGCAGCAATCCTGCGCTGTACAGCCTCACAGCAGGGCTGATCGAGGTCTCTGAGAGACCTCACACAGCTCCTGCACACTCCGGTCACGGCGGTCACATGACCGCCGGGCCGGAACAGGAAGCGCTGTGCGCTTCCTTCTCTGCAGACACAGCGCTCGGTGAGCGCTGTGTCTGCAGCGATCGTGAAGGCAGGGACACCTGGGAACTGTCCCTGCCTTGTCTTAGGGTTGCCCTGCTGTCACTGACAGCGGGCAACCCGATCAGCAGCTGCACGATTAGCGTGCAGCTGCTATTTCTGACAGGACGTTCTAAAACGTGCTGTCAGAAATAGACGTCCACCCATAGGACGTTTATAGTCTATGGGCGGACGTGAGGCGGTTAAGGACACATGACGTACCGGTACGTCATGTATGGTTACGATCACCGCCGCCTGGCGGGCGGTGATCGGGACCCGGTGCCTGCTCAAATCATTGAGCAGGCACCTTGGCTAGATGCCCTGGGGGGTCCTGTGACCCCCCCATGTCGGCGATCGCAGCAAACCGCAGGTCAATTCAGACCTGCGGTTTGCTGCGCTTTCTGCAGTTTCTGATCCCCGCGGTCCCTGACCGCAGGGATCAGAAACTTTAGTATGCTGAAAATATATATTTTTCACCCCCCCTGCACCCCTGAATGATTTTATGCCGGCGGGAGGTGCAGGGGGGAGTTGCAGGCGGTGCGGGCAGTGCGGTAGGCGGGCGGTGCAGTAGGCGGGATCGCGATCCCCCGCCCGCCTCCTCTTGAATAATCATTGGTGGCCAGTGGGTATACCAGAGTGTCAGCACATTGCTGACACTCTGGTATAAACGGCTGACATCTGTGATGCGATGTCAGCCGTTTAACCCTTTACATACCGCGGTCCGTACGGACCGCGGTATGGAAAAGGTTAACAGTCAGGGAGCTCCCTCCCTCTCCCATCGGGGGGCTGCTGTGCCTTTGCAGCCCCCAGACAGGATGGGATCACAGAGGAAGGGAGCCCCCAGACAGCCCCCTTCCTTCCTCTTCCCCGTCTGCTCAGTTGTGGCAGATGGGGAAGGTTCCCATGGCAACAAGACGCCTTCTCAGGCATCCTGCTGTCCATGGTGCTGAACAGATCTATGCTAAAGGCATAGATCTGTTCAGACAAAGTGTAAGTAAAAAACAGTACAATACACTATATAGTGTACTGTACTGTATTATACAGACATCAGACCCACTGGATCTTCAAGAACCAAGTGGGTCTGGGTAAAAAAAAAGTAAAAAAATGTGAAAAAAGTAAAAATAAAAAAACACATTTATCACTGATTAAAAATGAAAAAAATAAAATTCCCTACACATGTTTGATATCACCGCGCCCGTAACGACATGATCTATAAAACGGTCACGTTACTTTACCCGAACGGTGAACGCCATAAAAATAAAAAATAAAAAACTATGATGAAATTGAAATTTTGCCCACCTTAGTTCCCAAAAAAGGTAATAAAAGTGATCAAAAAAGTCCTGCGGTTTGCGGCTTTTCATGTTGCGGGCGGCAGCAGGCAGCTGTGCCATTGTGTCCCCGTGGGGCTGTAGGGGGTACCCGATGGCATGGAAGGCAGCGTGATGCCTTCCTTAGGCATCTGCGTTGCCTTCCGGTGATGAGCCTGTGAGATCCAGCCCCCTGGATCTCACAGGCCGGAAGCTGTATGAGTAATACACACTGTATTACTCATACAGCCAATGCATTCCAATACAGAAGTATTGGAATGCATTGTAAAAGGAATTAGACCCCCAAAAGTTGAAGTCCCAAAATGGGACAAAAAATAAAGTAAAAAAAGTTGAAAAATGAAAGTTTTCCCCCAAAAATTTTTTACGTTTCAAGTAAAAATAAACAAAAACGTCATTTTCCCTAAATAAAGAAAAAATTAATTGGTAAAAGATAGGGAAAAATAGACATATTAGGTATCGCCGCGTCCGTATCGACCGGCTCTATAAACATATCAAATGGCCTAACCCCTCAGATGAACACAGTAAAAAAAAAAAAAAAAACTGCTAAATAAACCATTTTTTTGTCACCTTACATCAGAAAAAGTACAACAGTAAGTGATCAAAAAGGCGTATGCCCACCATAATAGTACTAATCTAACCGTCACCTCATCTTGCAAAAAATGAGACCCTACCTAAGACAATCGCCCAAAAAATCTAAAAACTATGGCTCAGAATATGGAGACACTAAAACATCATTTTTTTTGTTTTTAAAATGCTGTTATTTGTGTAAAACTTAAGTAAATTAAAAAATTAAATAATTGTGTAAAACTTACATAAATAAAAAAATAGTATACATATTAGGTATCGCCGCGTCCGTGACAACCTGCTCTATAAAAATATTACATGATCTAACCCCTCAGATGAACACCGTAAAAAAACAAGAAAAAAACGGTGTAATAAAAGCAATTTTTTGTCACCTTACATCACAAAAAGTGTAATAACAAGCGATAAAAAAGTCATACGCACCCCAAAATAGTGCCAATCAAACCGTCATCTCATCGCGCAAATATCATACCCTACCCAAGATATTTGCCCAAAAACTGAAAAAACTATGGCTCTCAGACTATGGAGACACTAAAACATGATTTTTTTGGGCTTCAAAAATGAAATAATTGTGTAAAACTTACATAAATAAAAAAATTGTATACATATTAGGTATCGCCGCGTCCGTGACAACCTGCTCTATAAAAATGTTACATGATCTAACCTGTCAGATGAATAGATAAATAACAAAAATAAATAAATGGTGCCAAAACAGCTATTTTTTGTTACCTTGCCTCACAAAAAGTGTAATATAGAGTAACCAAAAATCATATGTACCCTAATCTAGTACCAACAAAACTTCCACCCTATCCCATAGTTTCTAAAATGGTGTCACTTTTTTGGAGTTTCTACTCTAGGGGTGCATCAGGGGGGCTTCAAATGGGACATGGTGTCAAAAAAACTGTCCAGCAAAATCTGCCTTCCAAAAACCGTATGGCATTCCTTTCCTTCTGCGCCCTGCCGTGTGCCCGTACAGCAGTTTACGACCACATATGGGGTGTTTCTGTAAACTACAGAATCAGGGCCATAAATATTTAGTTTTGTTTGGCTGTTAACCCTTGCTTTGTAACTGGAAAAAAAAATATTAAAATGGAAAATCTGCCAAAAATGTAAAATTTTGAAATTGCATCTCTATTTTCCATTAATTCTTGTGGAACACCTAAAGCGTTAATGACGTTTGTGAAATCAGTTTTGAATACCTTGAGGGGTGTAGTTTCTTAGATGGGGTCACTTTTATGGAGTTTCTACTCTAGGGGTGCATCAGGGGGGATTCAAATGGGACATGGTATCAAAAAAAGCAGTCCAGCAAAATCTGCCTCCCAAAAACCGTATGGCATTCCTTTCCTTTTGCGCCCTGCCGTGTGCCCGTACAGCAGTTTACGACCACATATGGGGTGTTTCTGTAAACTACAGAATCAGGGCCATAAATATTTAGCTTTGTTTGGCTGTTAACCCTTGCTTTGTAACTGGAAAAAAAATATTAAAATGGAAAATCTGCCAAAAAAGTGAAATTTTGAAATTGTATCTCTATTTTCCATTAATTCTTGTGGAACACCTAAAGGGTTAACAACGTTTGTAAAATCAGTTTTGAATACCTTGAGGGTGTAGTTTCTAGAATGGGGTAATTTTTCGGTGGTTTCTATTATGTAAGCCTTACAAAGTGACTTCAGACCTGAACTGGTCCTTAAAAAGTTGGTTTTTGAAAATTTCAGAGAAATTTCAAGATTTACTTCTAAAGCCTTGTAACGTCCCCCAAAAATAAAATGTCATTCCGAAAATGATCCAAACATGAAGTAGACATATGGGCAATGTAAAGTAATAACTATTTTTGTAGGTATTACTATGTATTATAGGAGTAGAGAAATTTAAACTTGGAAATTTGCTAACTTTTCAAAAATCTTCGCAAATTAGTTTTTTTTTTATAAATAAAAATGAATTTTTTTTACTTCATTTTACCAGTGTCATGAAGTACAATATGTGACGAAAAAACAATCTCAGAATGGCATGAATAAGTGAAAGCGTTTTAAAGTTTTCCACCACATACAGTACAGACCAAAAGTTTGGACACACCTTCTCATTCCAAGAGTTTTCTTTATTTTCATGACTATGAAGGCATCAAAACTATGAATTAACACATGTGGAATTATATACATAACAAACAAGTGTGAAACAACTGAAATATGTCATATTCTAGGTTCTTCAAAGTAGCCACCTTTTGCTTTGATTACTGCTTTGCACACTCTTGGCATTCTCTTGATGAGCTTCAAGAGGTAGTCCCCTGAAATGGTTTTCACTTCACAGGTGTGCCCTGTCAGGTTTAATAAGTGGGATTTCTTGCCTTATAAATGGGGTTGGGACCATCAGTTGCGTTGAGGAGAAGTCAGGTGGATACACAGCTGATAGTCCTACTGAATAGACTGTTAGAATTTGTATTATGGCAAGAAAAAAGCAGCTAAGTAAAGAAAAACGAGTGGCCATCATTACTTTAAGAAATGAAGGTCAGTCAGTCAGCCGAAAAATTGGGAAAACTTTGAAAGTAAGGGCTATTTGACCATGAAGGAGAGTGATGGGGTGCTGCGCCAGATGACCTGGCCTCCACAGTCACTGGACCTGAACCCAATCGAGACTCCTTCAAGACTGTTGGAAGACCATTTCAGGGGACTACCTCTTGAAGCTCATCAAGAGAATGCCAAGAGTGTGCAAAGCAGTAATCAAAGCAAAAGGTGGCTACTTTGAAGAACCTAGGATATGACATATTTTCAGTTGTTTCACACTTGTTTGTTATGTATATAATTCCACATGTGTTAATTCATAGTTTTGATGCCTTCATAGTCATGAAAATAAAGAAATCTCTTTGAATGAGAAGGTGTGTCCAAACTTTTGGCCTGTACTGTAAATTGACACTGGTCAGATTTGCAAAAAATGGCCTGGTCCTTAAGGTGAAATATGGCCGTGTCCTAAAGGGGTTAAAGGCAACCTGTCACCGGGATTTTGTATATAGAGCTGAGGACATGGGTTGCTAGATGGCCGCTAGCACATCCGCAATACACAGTCCCCATAGCTCTGTGTGCTTTTATTGTGTAAAAAAACGATTTGATACATATGCAAATTAACCTGAGATGAGTCCTGTCCCTGAGATGAGTCCAGCGTGAAGGAGCCCAGCACTGCCCTGCATCCTCAGAATCTCCTCCTTGCTCCACAACGTCAGAAAGCTAGGACGCCGTAATCTCTCGATGCGCGAGCTAGCGCATGCGCAGTTTATTCCCTGAGGCTGATGCCAGCACAGGGAAGTAACACTATGACGACACTGCGCATGCGCTAGCTCGCGCATCACGAGATTACGGCGCTTTAGCTTTCTGACGTCGGGAAGCAAGGAGGAGATTCGGAGGATGCGGGGCGGTGCTGGGCTCATAGAAACATAGAATGTGTCGGCAGATAAGAACAATTTGGCCCATCTAGTCTGCCCAATATACTAAATACTATGAATAGCCCCTGGCCCTATCTTATATGAAGGATGGCCTTATGCCTATCCCATGCATGCCTAAAATCCTTCACTGTATTTGCAGCTACCACTTCTGCAGGAAGGCTTTTCCATGCATTCACTACTCTCTCAGTAAAGTAATACAAACCGGATTCCAAAAAAGTTGGGACACTAAACAAATTGTGAATAAAAACTGAATGCAATGATGTGGAGATGGCAAATGTCAATATTTTATTTGTAATAGAACGTAGATGACAGATCAAACGTTTAATCCGAGTAAATGTATCATTTTAAAGGAAAAATACGTTGATTCCAATTTTCACGGTGTCAACAAATCCCAAAAAAGTTGGGACAAGTAGCAATAAGAGGCTGGAAAAAGTAAATTTGAGCATAATGAAGAGCTGGAAGACCAATTAACACTAATTAGGTCAATTGGCAACATGATTGGGTTTAAAAAGAGCTTCTCAGAGTGGCAGTGTCTCTCAGAAGCCAAGATGGGTAGAGGATCACCAATTCCCACAATGTTGCGCAGAAAGATAGTGGAGCAATATCCGAAAGGTGTTACCCAGCGAAAAATTGCAAAGACTTTGCATCTATCATCATCAACTGTGCATAACATCATCCGAAGATTCAGAGAATCTGGAACAATCTCTGTGCGTAAGGGTCAAGGCCATAAAACCATACTGGATGCCCGTGATCTCCGGGCCCTTAAACGACACTGCACCACAAACAGGAATGCTACTGTAAAGGAAATCACAGAATAGGCTCAGGAATACTTCCAGAAACCATTGTCAGTGAACACAATCCACCGTGCCATCCGCCGTTGCTAGCTGAAACTCTACAGTGCAAAGAAGAATCCATTTCTAAGCAAGATCCACAAGCTCAGGCGTTTTCACTGGGCCAGGGATCATTTAAAATGGAATGTGGCAAAATGGAAGACTGTTCTGTGGTCAGACGAGTCACGATTCGAAGTTCTTTTTGGAAATCTGGGACGCCATGTCATCCGGACCAAAGAGGACAAAGACAACCCAAGTTGTTATCAACGCTCAGTTCAAAAGCCTGCATCTCTGATGGTATGGGGTTGCATGAGTGCGTGTGGCATGGGCAGCTTGCATGTCTGGAAAGGCACCATCAATGCAGAAAAATATATTCAGGTTCTAGAACAACATATGCTCCCATCCAGACGTCATCTCTTTCAGGAAAGACCCTGCATTTTTCAACAAGATAATGCCAGACCACATTCTGCATCAATCACAACATCATGGCTGCGTAGGAGAAGGATCCGGGTACTGAAATGGCCAGTCTGCAGTCCAGATCTTTCACCTATAGAGAACATTTGGCGCATCATAAAGAGGAAGGTGCAACAAAGAAGGCCCAAGACGATTGAACAGTTAGAGGCCTGTATTAGACAAGAATGGGAGAGCATTCCTATTTCTAAACTTGAGAAACTGGTCTCTTCGGTCCCCACACATCTGTTGAGTGTTGTAAGAAGAAGGGGAGATGCCACACAGTGGTGAAAATGGCCTTGTCCCAACTTTTTTGGGATTTGTTGACACCATGAAATTCTGATTCAACATATTTTTCCCTTAAAATGGTACATTTTCTCAGTTTAAACTTTTGTTCCGTGATTTATGTTCTATTCTGAATAAAATATTAGAAGTTGGCACCTCCACATCATTGCATTCAGTTTTTATTCACGATTTGTATAGTGTACCAACTTTTTTGGAATCCGGTTTGTACTTCCTGATATTACTTTTAAACCTTTGCCCCTCTAATTTAAAACTATGTCCTCTTGTAGCAGTTTTTCTTCTTTTAAATATTCTCTCCTCTTTTACCGTGTTGATTCCCTTTATGTATTTAAAAGTTTCTATCATATCCCCTCTGTCTTGTCTTTCTTCCAAGCTATACATGTTAAGGTCCTTTAATCTTTCCTGGTAAGTTTTATCCTGCAATCCATGTACTAGTTTAGTAGCTCTTCTCTGAACATTCTCCAAAGTATCAATATCCTTCTGCAGATATGGTCTCCAGTACTGCGCACAATACTCCAAATGAGGTCTCACTAGTGCTCTGTAGAGCGGCATGAGCACCTCCCTCTTTCTACTGGTAATGCCTCTCCCTATACACCCAAGCATTTCGCTAGCATTTCCTGCTGCTCTATGACATTGTCTGCCTACCTTTAAGTCTTCTGAAATTTTATATTCTGTCTTGGGTTTTTACGCCCCAGGTGCATTATCTTCCACTTATCAACATTAAATATTAGTTGCCAGATTTTTGACTATTCCTCTAGTTTTCCTAAATCCTTTTCCATTTGGTGTATCCCTCCAGGAACATCAACCCTGTTACAAATCTTTGTGTCATCAGCAAAAAGACACACCTTACCATCGAGGCCTTCTGCAATTTCGCTGATAAAGATATTAAACAATATGGGTCCCAGAACAGATCCCTGAGGTACCCCACTGGTAACAAGACCATGGTCTGAATATACTCCATTGACTTCAACCCTCTGTTGTCTGTCACTCAGCCACTGCCTAATCCATTCAACAATATAGGAGTCCAAGCACAAAGACTGCAATTTATTTATAAGCCTTCTATGTGGGACAGTATCAAAAGCCTTACTAAAGTCTAGATAAGCGATGTATACTGCACGTCCGCTATCTATTATTTTAGTCATCCAATCAAAAAAATCTATAATATTGGTTTGACATGATCTCCCTGAAGTAAACCCATGCTGTTTTTCATCTTTCAATCCATTGGATTTTAGATGTTCCACAATGTTCTCCTTAAGTATGGTTTCCATTAATTTCCCCACTATTAATGTCAGGCTTACTTATTTGTGATGGTGCATTCTATGATCATCACTCCTTCACGCTGGACTCATTTCAGGGACAGGACTCATCTAAGGTTAATTTGCATATGTATAAAATAGTTTTTTTACACAATAAAAGCACAGAGAGCGATGGGGACTGGATATTGCGGATGCGCTAGCGGCCATCTAGCAACCCATGTCCACAGCTCTACAGGGAGTGCAGAATTATTAGGCAAATGAGTATTTTGACCACATCATCCTCTTTATGCATGTTGTCTTACTCCAAGCTGTATAGGCTCGAAAGCCTACTACCAATTAAGCATATTAGGTGATGTGCATCTCTGTAATGAGAAGGGGTGTGGTCTAATGACATCAACACCCTATATTAGGTGTGCATAATTATTAGGCAACTTCCTTTCCTTTGGCAAAATGGGTCAAAAGAAGGACTTGACAGGCTCAGAAAAGTCAAAAATAGTGAGATATCTTGCAGAGGGATGCAGCACTCTTAAAATTGCAAAGCTTCTGAAGCGTGATCATCGAACAATCAAGCGTTTCATTCAAAATAGTCAACAGGGTCGCAAGAAGCGTGTGGAAAAACCAAGGCGAAAAATAACTGCCCATGAACTGAGAAAAGTCAAGCGTGCAGCTGCCAAGATGCCACTTGCCACCAGTTTGGCCATATTTCAGAGCTGCAACATCACTGGAGTGCCCAAAAGCACAAGGTGTGCAATACTCAGAGACATGGCCAAGGTAAGAAAGGCTGAAAGACGACCACCACTGAACAAGACACACAAGCTGAAACGTCAAGACTGGGCCAAGAAATATCTCAAGACTGATTTTTCTAAGGTTTTATGGACTGATGAAATGAGAGTGGGTCTTGATGGGCCAGATGGATGGGCCCGTGGCTGGATTGGTAAAGGGCAGAGAGCTCCAGTCCGACTCAGACGCCAGCAAGGTGGAGGTGGAGTACTGGTTTGGGCTGGTATCATCAAAGATGAGCTTGTGGGGCCTTTTCGGGTTGAGGATGGAGTCAAGCTCAACTCCCAGTCCTACTGCCAGTTTCTGGAAGACACCTTCTTCAAGCAGTGGTACAGGAAGAAGTCTGCATTCGTCAAGAAAAACATGATTTTCATGCAGGACAATGCTCCATCACACGCGTCCAAGTACTCCACAGCGTGGCTGGCAAGAAAGGGTATAAAAGAAGAAAATCTAATGACATGGCCTCCTTGTTCACCTGATCTGAACCCCATTGAGAACCTGTGGTCCATCATCAAATGTGAGATTTACAAGGAGGGAAAACAGTACACCTCTCTGAACAGTGTCTGGGAGGCTGTGGTTGCTGCTGCACGGAAGGGTTGATGGTGAACAGATCAAAACACTGACAGAATCCATGGATGGCAGGCTTTTGATTGTCCTTGCAAAGAAAGGTGGCTATATTGGTCACTGATTTGTTTTTGTTTTGTTTTTGAATGTCAGAAATGTATATTTGTGAATGTTGAGATGTTATATTGGTTTCACTGGTAAAAATAAATAATTGAAATGGGTATATATTTGTTTTTTGTTAAGTTGCCTAATAATTATGCACAGTAATAGTCACCTGCACACACAGATATCCCCCTAAAATAGCTAAAACTAAAAACAAACTAAAAACTACTTCCAAAAATATTCAGCTTTGATATTAATGAGTTTTTTGGGTTCATTGAGAACATGGTTGTTGTTCAATAATAAAATTAATCCTCAAAAATACAACTTGCCTAATAATTCTGCACTCCCTGTATACACAAAATCCCGATGACAGGTTCTCTTTAAGATAAGAGGGATTTACTGCATTTTTATGTTGGTTTCTTTACCTTTTCACCTTTTTTCAGGTACATCCGCCGCTGCCGCCAAAATATATCCTACTGTGAGAAGAATGTATTTTTGGTCTCTGTGCGCAGGGCTGTAGTCCCCACGGATCTTCAAGTAGAGGTACCTGCCTTACTTATCAGCATACTATTCCTACACCATGCCGCTTAAACTCGCTCCCTGAACGTCAAGGGACTGAACAGCCCACTTAAGCGTTCACTGATGTGGAAGGAGGCTCTAACTAAAAAAACTGACATTTTCTGCACATCAGAGACTCATCTTTTGAGCTCTGATGATCATAGAATGCACCACCACAAGACAAAGACCAGTCAGATACAAAAATATACGACCCCAAAGGCATAGCCAATACATTTAGAGGATACTACTCCTCCTTATATAATCTAGCTACATCTCTTGACCTATCACCATCTCAACGAGATATCAATATGTTTTTAGAATCTCTATCCCTGCCCTGTCTGTCTGAGAATCATTTAAATCTCCTAGAAGTCGCCTTCTCTATTGAAGAAATTCAAAACACCATAAAGTCTCTTCCACCCCATAAGGCCCCAGACCCTGATGGCCAATCCACCCAGTACTATAAAACATTCATGAAAGAGTTACTTCCTCATTTATGTAACACATTAGAAGATGCTCATATACACGGCTCTCTCCCTAAAGAAATGTTATTTGCCACAATAGTCACCCTTCCAAAACCAGGAAAAGATCCAGTTTCTCCCCAGAACTTCCGCCCTATATCTCTCTTAAATACTGACACTAAACTTTATGCTAAACTTCTGGCTAACAGACTAACCTCTATCATTCCACACTTGATAGCTATCGAACAGGTTGGTTTTATACATGGAAGGCAGGCATTTGATAACACACAACGGATACTAAACATTTTAGATTTCATAGATAAGAAACATATCCCTACAGCCTTGGTTGCTTTGGATGCAGAAAAAGCCTTTGATCGAGTCAACTGGCCCTTTCTCTTTTTCAGTGTTAACTAAGTTGGGCTTCGGCACGAATACCATCTCTGAAATCAAGGAGTTATATTCTAGGCCTACTGCCCGGGTTTTTGTCAATGGCACCATGTCTGAGGAGTTCGACATTACGCTCTCAACTAGACAGGTATGCCCACTATCCCCCATCATTTTCATACTTACCATAGAACCTCTAGCACAGGCAATTAGACAATGCCAGGATATTTGAGGCGTTGACATAGGTGGTAGAGATCATCGCATATCTTTATATGCTGATGACATCATTTTATCCTTAACCGAGCCCTCCCAATCTTTATCATCAGCATTAAAAATCATAGAAGATTTTGGCAAACTTTCCTATTATAAATTCAACTTAGATAAATCCCAAAGATACGTTCTCTCTATATTAACAACTATGTCCCACTGTTGGTGTCTTTGGATGGAAAAATTGATCATTTAACCAAGTGCGAAATATCATGGGTTGGACGGATTGCATCATATAAGATGCTTATTCTCCCTAAATTGTTATATTTGTTCAGAACTCTCCCGATTGCTTTACCTCGCTCCTTTTTCCAGAAAACTCATTCAGCTCTAATGAGTTTTGTTTGGCAAAAGAAGAAGCCTCGCATATCATTCAATATTTTAACAAGGGAGAGGAAATCTGGTGGTTTGGGCCTCCCTAATGTCAAACATTATTATCTCACCACTCAGGTCTCACAACTACAACGCTGGTGGACAGGTTCCACCACATATCCTTGAGTGTCCATGGAATCTACTTTGTCTCCCTCTCATAATTTAAAAGCTTTACTTATATCCGCCCTAACCCCCTCCTTTAGGCCTCTTTCACACGGGCGTTGCGGGAAAAGGTGCGGGTGCGTTGCGGGAACATGTGCGATTTTTCCGCGCGAGTGCAAAACATTGTAATGCGTTTTGCACTCGCGTGTGAAAAATCACGCATGTTTGGTATCCAAACCCGAACTTCATCACATAGTACATCACATGATCCATCACCATGGTAAAAGATCATGTGACGGACCATGTGATGACCGGAGTGACGTCACCACAGGTCCTTTTCCTGCACACAGCAAAAAAAGAAGACAGAAGAGAAGACGGGCTGCGCGAGCAAGTGGATTTAGGTGAGTTTAATTATTATTAATTTTTTTTTAACCCCTCCAGCCCTATTTTACTATGCATTCTGTATTAAGAATGCTATTATTTTCCCTTATAACCATGTTATAGGGGAAAATAATAATGATCGGGTCCCCATCCCGATCGTCACCTAGCAATCGTGCGTGAAAATCGCACCGCATCCGCACTTGCTTGCGGATGCTTGCGATTTTCACGCAACCCCATTCATTTGTATGGGGCCTGCGTTACGTGAAAAACGCACAAAGAGGAGCATGCTGAGATTTTCACGCAACGCACAAGTGATGCGTGAAAATCACAGCTCATGTGCACAGCCCCATAGAAATGAATGGGTCAGGATTCAGTGCGGGTGCAATGCGTTCAACTCACGCATCTCACGCATCGCATCCGCGCGGAATACTCGCCCATGTGAAAGGGGCCTTAGAGAACTGGAAAGATTATCATACATTAGGTTCCTTTGAAACAGGGTCAATATCGCAGTGGATTCCCCTGGAATCTTTAGAGTTGTGTATAGAGGACTTAGATCTGAAAATATGGAGAAATAAGGGGATGACCATGACCTCTGATTTATTTAGAGAAGCCCACTTACAATCTTTTGACCAAATCCATCAGGTGTATGATATTCCCCACTGCGAATTCTATAAATATCTTCGTATTAGGCACTTCTTATCTTCTGATGGCCCATTTAGAATAAAAGCGGACACTCAAATGTTTAGGTCCTGGTCTCAACCGACCATAACCAAACGTGGCATTAAACCATACTATATCTCTTTAGGAAAAAAGGATGGATTTGTAAAATCCACTCCATTCAAATCCTGGGAATCTGAACTTGACCAATCATTTGATAATGCCCAATGGTCACAGGCCCTCTCTTTCGCTACTAAATGTTTTAAATGCGTACTTCACTATATATCATATATGAAAACAATCTTGCGGTGGTATTACACTCGCAAAATATTCCCCGGATCTTCACACCTCTGCTGGAGGGGCTGCGGTCATAAAGGCACACTGACACATATCCTATGGAAATGTCCACTCCTTACAAATTATTGGAATCATATCTTCACAATATTTTCCGATATAACTAACTCCTCGGTAATACAATCTCCACAGTTAGCTCTGTTGCTTATTGGCATAGATAGATTTCCCATTAATTAACGAGTGATAATATCACACCTCCTTCTGGCAACCAAAATTTCTATAGCTAAATACTGTAAATCAGAGGTGATTCCCACAATAGGAGAGATAGTCGCAAAAGTAGACAAAACCTACTCTTACGAGAAGATCCTCTCCTTCAATTGTACACCCTTCCTAAAATTTAACAAGACGTGGCAGAGATGGGAAGAATACAGAGCAGACAATGTACTATCTTACACCCATAATAGACAAGATTCTCCTACCTGTTTTTATTGATACTTAAAGGTATTAACCCCTTCCCGACCCATGACGTACTACTACGTCATGCGAACCACTTCCCGCAATTTGACATAATAGTCAAATAGTCATCATGGTGATTGCACGGGCACCAGAGTGGTGCGCACGTGATCACTGCAGGGCCCGGCAGTCCCTGGTAGCCGGGCCCCTGCTGTATCTGTCGGCTGTAAAAGCTGATGCCGGCGGATTAACCTCTTCTATGCCGCGGTCCACTTTGTGTCGGGTGAGTGAGCGCATCGAGTCCCGCGCTGCTGTGGCGGGGACCCGATGCATGACAAGGCAGCACAATGCCATGCAGAGGCTGCCCAATGCCTTGCACAGCATCGGGACCTGCCATCTACGGGTGCCGAGGAGATCCAGCCTCAGGCTGGGTCTCCTAGGCAACCTGTTAGTGTATGACAGTGTATTGTAATGCATTGCAGAGAGGATCAGACCCCCAAAAGTGAACATCAGAAATAAAGTAAAGAAAAAAAAAGTTAAAAAAGTGTTTTTAATAAAATTAATAAAGTTATAAAATTAATAAAGTAAAAAAAGAAAAAAAATGGCCCTTTCCCCTTATTTTATAATAAAAAACTGAAAAAAACCACACATATTAGGTATCGCCGCGTCCGTAATGACCGGCTCTATAAATATATCACATGATCCACCCTGTCCAATAAAAAACATTTTAAAAAAATGGTGTAAAAAAAGACATTTTTGTCACCTTACATCACAAAAAGTGCAACACCAAGCGATCAAAAAGGCGTATGTCCCACAAAATGGTTTCAATAAAACCGTCAATTCATCCCGCAAAAAATGAGCCCCTACCTAAGGCAATCACCCAAAAAATAAAAAAAACTATAGCTCTCAGAACATGGAGACACTAAAACATCATTTTTTTGTTTCAAAACTCCTATTCTTGTGCTAAAGTGAAATACATAAAAAAAACATACATATTAGGTATCGCCACGTCCGTAACAACCAGCTCTATAAAAATATCACATGACCTAACCCCTCAGGTGAACACCGTAAAAAAAAAAAAAACTGTGTAAAAAAAAGCTATTTTTGTCTCATTACATCACACAAATTGCAACAGCAAGTGATCAAAAAGGAGTATGCCCCCCAAAATAATACCAATCAGATTATCACCTCATCCCGCAAAAAATGAGACCCTACCTAAGAGAATGGGTCAAAAAATAAAAAAGCTATGGCTCTTAGACTATGAATACACTAAAATATCATTATTTCGGTTTCAAAAATGCTATTATTGTGTAAAACTTAAATAAATAAGAAAAAGTAGACACATTAAGTTTTGCCACGTCCATAACGATCTGCTCTATAAAAAAGTCACATGAACTAATCCCTCAGGTAAACGCTGTAAAAATAAATAAATAAAAACTGCGTGTAATAATGAATGATCAAAAAATCATATGTACCCAAAAATGGTACCAATAAAAACGTCAACTCTTCCTGCAAAAAACTAGCCCCTGCACAAGACGATCGGCAGAAAAATAAAAAAAATAGGGCGTTCAGAAAATGGAGATACAAAAACCTAATTTTTGTTTCCAAAAATGCTTTATTATGTAAAACTGAAACAAACATCATAGAAAGTAGACATATTTGATAACATTGCGTCCATAACAACCTGCTCTATAAAAATAACGCATGATCTAACCTGTCAGATGAATGTATTTTTTGGTTACCTTGCATCACAAAAAATGTAATATAGAGCAATTAAAAATCATATGCACCCCAAAATAGTACCAACAAAACTGGCACCTTATCCCGTAGTTTCCAAAATGTGGTAACTTTTTTGAGTTTCTACTGTAGGGGTACATCAGGGGGGCTTCAAATGGGACATGGCATCTGAAAACCAGTTCAGCTAAATCTGCCTTCCAAAAACCATATGGCGTTCCTTTCCTACTGCGCCCTGCCATGTGCCCGTACAGCAGTTTACGATCACATGTGGGGTGTTTCTGTAAACCGCAGAATCAGGGTAAAAAATATTGAGTTTTATTTGGCTGTTAACCCTTGCTTTGCTACTGAAAAAAATGGATTCAAATGTAAAATCTGCTAAAAAAGTGAAATTCTGAAATTTCATCTCCATTTTCCATTAATTCTTGTGGAACACCTAAAGGGTTAAGTTAAAGGGGATCATTTTTGGGTGGTTTCTATTATGTAAGCCTCACAAAGTGACTTCAGACCTGAACTGGTCCTTAAAAAGTAAGTTTTGGAAATTTTCTGAAAAATTTCAAGATTTCCTTCCAAACGTCTAAGCCTTCTAACATCCCCAAAAAATAAAATGTAATTTTTAAAATGATACAAACATAAAGTAGACATATGGGAAATGTAAAGTAATAACTATTATATGAGGTATCACTATCTATTATAAAAGTAGAGAAATTGAAATTTGAAAATGTGGGACTTTTTCCAAATTTTTGGTAAATTTGGGATTTTTTCACAAATAAAGGTGAAATATATTGACTCAAGTTTATGACTATCATGAAGTACAATGTGTCACGAGAAAACAATCTCAGAATGGCTTGGATAAGTAAAAGTGTTCCAAAGCTATTACCACATAAAGTTACACATGTCAGATTTGCAAAAAATGGCCTGGGCAAGAAGGTGAAAACAGGCCCGGGGTTGAAGGGGTTAAAAACAGTTGCTACCGGGCGGAGCCTGACCGCACATGGAGAAAGACGTGTGAGCAGAGAGCTCCTGCATAGCAGTCCCTGCAAGCTTAAGAACTGACCCTCCAGAGATTGTAAAATGGTCAAGTACGGCAGAGATAGGAGAACAGAAGCAGCGGGTACACACCTGAACCCGAAGAATTCATCGGACATCCACAGATTCCTGCATAGCAGGGCTCAGAGTTCTCAGCCCCGCTCACCTAAAATGGCGGCTGAAGAAGCAGCGGCGGTGGAAAGCGAGGAGGAGGAAACTCAGCTCAGTGGCAGCAACGAAGAACATAGAGATTTAGAGCTCACTACCTCATCTAAAGACTTCTTTAGATCAACAATTACTCAAGCACTTCGTCCAGTCCTATCAGAGTTATCTGAGATTAAATCGGACATAAAACAAATTGGAACGCGTGTAGAGGCTTTAGAGAATACGTGCGCAGACATAATGGTGCACTCAGAGGCCTTGGAATCACAAGCTTCAGACCACGTAGTCCACTTAAACAGAGCGTTAACGCTTATTGAGGACCAAGAGAACAGGAACAGAAGGCGGAATATCAGAATAAAAGGCTTACCTGAGTCCTGGGCAGTGGAGTCTCTGAGGAAAGTGGCAACTGAAATCTTCTGCGATCTCCTAGGGGAAACAGCGGCAAGGGCCGTGACCATAGAAAGAATTTACAGATCTCTCAAACCACCACCCTCTCCAACGGACCCGCCGAGAGATGTCATCTGTGGTATCCTGTCTTACACAGACACCGATAAGATCCTGAGAGCAGCAAGAGAGAAGGCTCCTATTAGATATGCCGAGGTGGAGCTGGCTTTTTACCAAGATGTTGCTCCCTCCATATTAGCAAAGAGGAGGCTCCTAAGACCGCTTCTGGAAAAGCTCCGGCAGAAGAATATAGTATACTCCTGGCTCTATCCTTTTGGCTTAATGGTAAATTATAACGGTCGCAGGATTCGAATCCACACACCAGAAGATTTGCAGAAGTCCTGGCGCCAACTGGATTTAGAGCCGATCGTTATACCATCATGGCTGCCGATTCCAGCATCAGCCACTTTACCATCATTACCGACACAAGCACCGTGGCAGCAGGCATCCAGGAACAGACTTCCTCGGCCGGAGAAGAACCTGAGAGTAAAAGTCCATGATCCTGCCTGAATGGGACTCAAACTACCATTAGGTATCGTTTAGCACTCTGACATTAACTTGTCTATGAGTGTTAGTACACGCCAGATAATTATCAATGTTATGCAGTTGCACTGTTTTCTTCTCATAACCTTGTTCTTCTCTTTCTTTTTTCGGCATATTATTATTTTTATTATCTGGTGTAGGGATCAATAGCTCAGGTAGAGCCAAAAGCTCGTTTTCACAGTTATTCTCACCTTACTGTTAGAATATAGCTGCTGTTAGAATATAGCTGCTTTTCATCCATAGTATTAGACTTATGTCTTTTGAAATATTTTTCATGATGTGCTCTGGTTACTAAGCCTTCCCTTGCTTTACCCCCCCCCCCCCCCTCCCCTATTTTTCCACCTCCCCCCCCCCCTTCCCCTCTCAATAATATGAGATCAATATTGGTTTCTGTTATATGTTGAGACCCCCCCCCCAATAACCTTACGGGCCACTACACTAGATGTCACCCAAAGTTAAATGGTGATAACATTTTTGTTAATGCTGAGATATTTCCTGCACAAAATGTCTTTATTCTAAAGTGCCTTAAGGTTCAAATATCTCACATCAAGATATAGTAGAATGTTCACTTAGGATATGGAATGTCGCTATTGCTCATAATGTTTTACTTCAGATATTGAACATCGTTTTTATTATTATTATTTAAACCCCCCCCCCCCTCTTCCCATGCCGCTTTTCCCATACCACCTTTTCCTCATCTTAGGAATTACCACTTGGAAACCACCGCTTTTTAGCAGGAGGAGAGGGTTGGTAACAGGAGTATTTAATGATATAAAAATGTTTATATAACCGAGCACTAGCTATATACTCGGCGAACACTGAATGTCGGAAATCTCCTTCTCTCAAATTGTTTTTGTGTTTGACTACTCAGCCCGTTTCGTACCATACTAGTTATATAGAAGTGTTAACTGAATTTCTGCAAAATATAACGCTAGGGTCAGTTCATACAGAACCTTTTTTGTTTATATTACTCCTTAGGAGGGTTTATTGTCTTTACCCATCCTAAATATTGAAGCTTGCACACTGTAGGTCAGGACAGATACTGTCCTTGCTCCTTAATACATCCCCCATAAAACCTAGAGGAATATCGACTCTGATATTCTTTTCTTTTTCTGCAGCTTAGCCGCAGACTTCCCCTCCCATCTTTTCCCGTTGATTACCTTTCCCTCCCTCCCTTTCTCACATCCACACCAGCGGTCATAAATGGATTGCAATATTACAACACTCAATGCAAAGGGTCTTAACTCGCCTAACAAGCGAAGCCATGTCTTACTTCTTATGAGGAAGCTGAAAGCTCATATAGTATTCCTGCAGGAGACACATTTTAAAACTAATCGCATCCCAAAATTGCCTCGCTCGCCATTCACACAATGGTACCATAGCCCTAGTACCTCCTCAGCATCACGAGGAGTATCAATAGCGATTCATCATTCAATACCCTTCGTGCTTGCTAAGTCATATGTAGACACAGAGGGTAGACTAATATTCTTAAAGGGGGAAATTGGCACACAAAAATTCACGTTTGCGAACTTATATGTCCCCAATACAGGTCAAGTGGCATGGCTATGTAGAGCCATGGACACTCTGCAGTTGTTTGCTGAAGGTACAATAATTGTAGGAACTGATTTGAATATGACACTTTACCCCCTAGAGGATTCGTCAGTGGGAGTATCCAAAATTTCTGCGAAAGGAACTGAGAAGTTGCGAAACAAACTACATGACTTAAGGTTAGTTGATATTTGGAGATTAAACAACCCCTCAGTGCGAGATTATACCTATCACTCCGCTCCTCATAACTCTTTTCACAGAATCAATTACATACTAGTGTCTACTTCAGCCCTAACTTTATTTTCATCAGCACAGATAGGAAACATCACAGTTTCAGATCATGCTCCATGTTCGGTACAATGCCACCTCGCTCAACTCCACCGTGGAGAATGGATATGGAAGCTGAACGAAACATTGCTAGACACAAATGAAAATCAAACTCGCATCAGAGAACATTTACTTTCATTTTTTGAAAACAATGACACACCGCAGACCAAACCGACCCTTTTATGGGAATCTCACAAGGCTTATATTAGAGGTGTTCTTGTGGCATTAGGATCTAAGGATAAAAAGGACAAACAGAAAACTATTGACACTTTACTAGCAAACATAAACACAATTGAAAAAGAGCTGAAAGCTAGTAGTTCCCCTGATAAGCTAGAGGAACTAAAAAGCCTAAGGAGACAACTGAAACACATACTGGATTTGCGTTTCGCAAAACAACAACTCTATTTTAGGCATAAGCTATATGCGCATGGAGACAAGGGAGGTAAGCTCATGTCAACCCTTATAAAGAAATCCAGGGACAAGGCATATATCCATAAAATCAAGTCCAAGCAGGGAACGACATATACTCAACACCTGACATAGCGAAAGCTTTTCATGCCTATTACACAGGCCTATACAATCTTAGAGCCAACCATGACACACTCCAAGCAGAACGGATAAAAAGTTTTCTTTCTGCCCTAAATCTACCCACAATATCAACAGAAGATGCCTCCAAACTACTAACTCCAGTCACAATGGAAGAGATACGCAAAATCATGTTCAGCTTCCCCCCGGGAAAAAGCCCAGGACCTGATGGTCTCCCCCTCTTGTATTACAAAAAATTTAGCGATGTTCTAATACCCCGTCTCACGACATTGTGTAACAACTTGATGTCAGGAGGTTCCTTATACCCGCAAGCACAAGAAGCACACATAACGCTAATTCATAAAGAGGGAAAGGACCCTCAGGTATGCGAAAATTATCGCCCCATCTCATTACTAAATTTAGATTTGAAGATTTGGGCCAAATTAATAGCCACACGTATTAGCCCTTTACTCACCCATCTTATAGGAACAGAACAAGCAGGCTTCGTCAAAGGGAGAGAGGGGCGCGACAATTCACGCAGACTTCTGCATGTAATACATGCGGCACACCAACATAAATGTCCGTTGACGCTTTTAGGGATAGACGCTGAAAAAGCGTTCGATAGGGTGGACTGGATGTTCATGGAGGCCACTCTGCGTAAGTTAAATTTTCCGCAGAATCTAATATCTGCCATATTCACGCTATACGATAAGCCTTCAGCCCGTATAAAAGTTAATGGCACACTGTCGACCCCATTCAAAATTACGAATGGTACCCGTCAAGGGTGTCCACTTTCCCCATCTCTCTTCATTTTAGTATTAGAGACGCTAATACACAGTATTAGGCGAAACCCAAAATATATAGGCTTTCAACTTGGAACGTTTAGACTTAAGTGTGTTGCTTTTGCCGACGATCTTTTGTTTCTAATGTCTGACCCCACCTCTGACCTACAAATCTTGACAAAACTATTTGAAGAATTTGGCGCAATCTCCTCCTTTAAAGTAAATGTTTCGAAATCTGAAATACTAAACATTACTTTCCCTCCGAACAAATTTCGCGAAATAGTAGGGCAATCATCGTTCTCAGGAGCTTTTACCTCCTTGAAGTATCTGGGCATCCATCTTCCGGGTAAACTCAATGAATTATATGCTTTAAACTACGCCCCTCTCTTACAAGAGGTTAAAAAACTATTGCAAGAATATGATTTCCCGTATATATCCTGGTTAGGGAGAAAAAATCTCCTCAAAACTTACATAATGCCAAAAATAATATATAAACTCTCGATGATCCCGATAGACTTACCAGTGTCGTTCTTCGCATCCCTCAGATCTTGGTTTTCAAAATACCTATGGAAGGGACGGAGGCCGCGTCTGGCTTATTCGCTCCTGACCAGAAAGAAAGAAGCCGGGGGTATAGGCATGCCAGACATAATGGCTTACTATAAGGCAATACATATAAATAATTGGCTGAAACTAGTGAAGCCCAACAAACAAATCAACATCATCCCTCTAGTCCAAGCTTCGTTAACGACACCGCTAACAAAAATCCTCTGGTGGCCAACTGACAAAATTCTACGAGATGTGAATTACAACCCATTACTGAAAGGCACATGTAAAGTCTGGTCAAAGATGAGACAGGTTTTAGCACCAACTCCATCACCTCTTATGCCCGCAAACTTAGTGCCAAATATTGTCACAAATATAGACTCTCCTTACTTAGATCTCTGGGACAAGCTAAAAGATCATTCTCTAGCTGATCTTTTTACGTTAAACAAAACCCCGTCGCAGGCAGAACTACTATGGTTGCTTAACGCCTCACATATAAACGCCCTCCACTTGGCGCATTTCCGCAAAGTAACGGAGAGATTCCTTGCTGCTTTTTCGATTAATAGGCAGCTCACTTCATTTGAAACTCTCCTGAAAGCAAATCAAGCTTCATCGAGGAAAGTGGGAAACTTATACGCTCAAATTAGCTCCCCGCAATCAGCTATAAAGCCAGCCTTTGTATCTGAGTGGGAAAAGGAATTAAATATCACACTTTCCGACACTGAAACAAAAAACATTCTAGCTACATCACAAGGTTTCTCCCAATGTGTTAGGTTGCAAGAAAACCATTACAAGATATTGACCAGATGGTACAGGACACCGGAGTTCCTTTTTAAACATAACCTTTCCCAAACTAACACTTGTTGGAGATGTGAGACTGGTGAAGGCTCGCTCTCTCACATTTGGTATACATGTCCAGCAATCGCCACCTACTGGTCCCAAATAGAACAAACAATCAACAAAGTCAGTACGACACCTTTAATACTGAGGATAGAACACATAGTATTAGCAAATACATCAACCTCATATAGACCGTCTAAACTTAATCTAGCCACCCACTTAATCGCTGCAGCTAAGGCATTAGTCCCAGTCCATTGGCTTAGTAGAGACCCACCTACTCATCATGAATGGACCCAGAAAGTTGATCAAATCTGCAAATTCGAGGAGATCTCTAGCTATAACAATAGAACTAGAGATAAGTTTCTTAAGATTTGGAACCCATGGCGAGACTTCCAAACATCAAGATAGGACGTGTCTTTTATGGCCACTGCGACTGAATGACTTCCCCAAAAAGGACCCTTTGCATTGAGAAAAGTTGAGAAATGTTGCTGCTGCTTTGTTTAACAAGGATGCATAGACGAAAGATGCGTCAATAAAACGATGCACTAATGATAAATAGATAAAGGACAGGCAGTATGTACGTCAAAGAAGCTGATCCCCCCCCCCCCCTCCCCTACTACTCTTTCCTCCCTCTCCCCTTTTACCCAAAACCCTTGTTTATTGTTTATTTTAAAGTTCGGGTAACGAATTGCTCCTTACTGTCGAATTGATGACATAGTTGCGCATGGTAGCAACCGTCTACTCGTAAAGTTTTGTAGAGTTGAAACACCTCATGAGACACAGTAAGATGGACTTGACGATATTGTAAACATAATGTCCAGTATGTCCTCTTTTTCAGGTATTATTCCAATTACTGTTCTGTAATTTCCGGCACCATGTACCTATGTAATATCTCTGTGATGTATCTGTTATGATATCTTATTGTACGTTGATAAATATGAAAATAAAGAATTATAAAAAAAAAAAAAACAGTTGCTACCTATAGCTGCACGACCTGGCAGATGTACACCTGATCTTATTTTCTTTTCTTTTGTTTGTGTATGTCATTTATTTTCCTTGTTACAGTGATGTGAGGATGCTCGCTGATCTTTTTGCAACTGTGAAAGATACATGACTCAGTTAGATATATGTCACGGCACGATGTTCTGTATCTGCTTATTTGCAAACTTGCTCATTATTGGATTATAATCATATGCTAACCCAGTGAACATTGTGAACTTGTAAGATTTTAATGTAACATGGCATCTCTGATTGAATATCCTTGTATTACTGTGAAATTTAACCACTTCAGCCCCCAGTGCTTAAACACCCTGAAAGACCAGGCCACTTTTTACACTTCTGACCTACACTACTTTCACCGTTTATTGCTCGGTCATGCAACTTACCACCCAAATGAATTTTACCTCCTTTTCTTCTCACTAATAGAGCTTTCATTTGGTGGTATTTCATTGCTGCTGACATTTTTACTTTTTTTGTTATTAATCGAAATTTAACGATTTTTTTGCAAAAAAATGACATTTTTCACTTTCAGTTGTAAAATTTTGCAAAAAAAACGAGATCCATATAGAAATTTTGCTCTAAATTTATAGTTCTACATGTCTTTGATAAAAAAAAAATGTTTGGGTAAAAAAAAAATGGTTTGGGTAAAAGTTATAGCGTTTACAAACTATGGTACAAAAATGTGAATTTCCGCTTTTTGAAGCAGCTCTGACTTTCTGAGCACCTGTCATGTTTCCTGAGGTTCTACAATGCCCAGACAGTACAAACACCCCACAAATGACCCCATTTCGGAAAGTACACACCCTAAGGTATTCGCTGATGGGCATAGTGAGTTCATAGAACTTTTTATTTTTTGTCACAAGTTAGCGGAAAATGATGATTTTTATTTTTTTTTTCTTACAAAGTCTCATATTCCACTAACTTGTGACAAAAAATAAAAACTTTTATGAACTCACTATGCCCATCACGAAATACCTTGGGGTCTCTTCTTTCCAAAATGGGGTCACTTGTGGGGTAGTTATACTGCCCTGGCATTCTAGGGGCCAGAATGTGTGATAAGGAGTTTGAAATCAAATTCTGTAAAAAATGACCTGTGAAATCCGAAAGGTGCTCTTTGGAATATGGGCCCCTTTGCCCACCTAGGCTGCAAAAAAGTGTCACACATCTGGTATCTCTGTATTCAGGAGAAGTTGAGGAATGTGTTTTGGGGTGTCTTTTTACATATACCCATGCTGGGTGAGATAAATATCTTGGTCAAATGCCAACTTTGTATAAAAAAATGGGAAAAGTTGTCTTTTGCCAAGATATTTCTCTCACCCAGCATGGGTATATGTAAAATGACACCCCAAAACACATTCCCCACCTTCTCCTGAGTACGGCAATACCAGATGTGTGACACTTTTTTGCAGCCTAGGTGGGCAAAGGGGCCCATATTCCAAAGAGCACCTTTCGGATTTCACAGGTCATTTTTTACAGAATTTGATTTCAAACTCCTTACCACACATTTGGGCCCCTAGAATGCCAGGGCAGTATAACTACCCCACAAGTGACCCCATTTTGGAAAGAAGACACCCCAAGGTATTCCGTGAGGGGCATGGCAAGTTCCTAGAATTTTTTATTTTTTGTCACAAGTTAGTGGAAAATGATGATTTTTTTTTTTTTTTTCATACAAAGTCTCATATTCCACTAACTTGTGACAAAAAATAAAAACTTCCATGAACTCACTATGCCCATCAGCGAATACCTTGGGGTCTCTTCTTTCCAAAATGGGGTCACTTGTGGGGTAGTTATACTGCCCTGGCATTCTAGGGGCCAGAATGTGTGGTAAGGAGTTTGAAATCAAATTCTGTAAAAAATGACCTGTGAAATCCGAAAGGTGCTCTTTGGAATATGGGCCCCTTTGCCCACCTAGGCTGCAAAAAAGTGTCACACATCTGGTATCTCCGTACTCAGGAGAAGGTGGGGAATGTGTTTTGGGGTGTCATTTTACATATACCCATGCTGGGTGAGATAAATATTTTGGTCAAATGCCAACTTTGTATAAAAAAAATGGGAAAAGTTGTCTTTTGCCAAGATATTTCTCTCACCCAGCAGGGGTATATGTAAAATGACACCCCAAAACACATTCCCCACCTTCTCCTGAGTACGGGGATACCAGATGTGTGACACTTTTTTGCAGCCTAGGTGGGCAAAGGGGCCCATATTCCAAAGAGCACCTTTCGGATTTCACTGGTCATTTTTTACAGAATTTGATTTCAAACTCCTTACCACACATTTGGGCCCCTAGAATGCCAGGGCAGTATAACTACCCCACAAGTGACCCCATTTTGGAAAGAAGAGACCCCAAGGTATTCGCTGATGGGCATAGTGAGTTCATGGAAGTTTTTATTTTTTGTCACAAGTTAGTGGAATATGAGACTTTGTATGAAAAAATAAAAATAAAATCAGCATTTTCCACTAACTTGTGACAAAAAATAAAAAATTCTAGGAACTCGCCATGCCCCTCACGGAATACCTTGGGGTGTCTTCTTTCCAAAATGGGGTTACTTGTGGGGTAGTTATACTGCCCTGGCATTTTCCAGGGGCCCTAATGTGTGGTAAGTAGGTAAATGACCTGTGAAATCCTAAAGGTGCTCTTTGGAATATGGGCCCCTTTGCCCACCTAGGCTGCAAAAAAGTGTCACACATGTGGTATCGCCGTATTCAGGAGAAGTTGGGGAATGTGTTTTGGGGTGTCATTTTACATACACCCTTGCTGGGTGAGAGAAATATCTTGGCAAAAGACAACTTTTCCCATTTTTTTATACAAAGTTGGCATTTGACCAAGATATTTCTCTCATCCAGCATGGGTATATGTAAAATGACACCCCAAAACACATTCCCCAACTTCTCCTGAGTACGGCGATACCAGATGTGTGACACTTTTTTGCAGCCTAGATGCGCAAAGGTGCCCAAATTCCTTTTAGGAGGGCATTTTTAGACATTTGGATACCAGACTTCTTCTCACGCTTTGGGGCCCCTAGAATTCCAGGGCAGTATAAATACCCCACATGTGACCCCATTTTGGAAAGAAGACACCCCAAGGTATTCAATGAGGGGCATGGCGAGTTCATAGAAATTTTTTTTTTTTGGCACAAGTTAGCGGAAATTGATATTTTTAATTTTTTTCTCACAAAGTCTCCCGTTCCGCTAACTTGGGACAAAAATTTCAATCTTTCATGGACTCAATATGCCCCTCACGGAATACCTGGGGGTGTCTTCTTTCCGAAATGGGGTCACATGTGGGGTATTTATACTGCCCTGGCATTCTAGGGGCCCTAAAGCGTGAGAAGAAGTCTGGAATATAAATGTCTAAAAAATTTTACGCATTTGGTTTCCGTGAGGGGTATGGTGAGTTCATGTGAGATTTAATTTTTTGACACAAGTTAGTGGAATACGAGACTTTGGAAGAAAAAAAAAATAAAATTCCGCTAACTTGGGCCAAAAAAATGTCTGAATGGAGCCTTACAGGGGGGTGATCAATGACAGGGGGGTGATCAATGACAGGGGGGTGATCAATGACAGGGGGGGGTGATCAATGACAGGGGGGTAATCAATGACAGGGGGGTGATCAGGGAGTCTATATGGGGTGATCACCACAGTCATTGATCATGCCCCTGTAAGGCTTCATTCAGACGTCCGGATGCGTTTTGCGGATCGGATCCATCTATCAGTGCATCCGTAAAAATCATGCGGACATCTGAATGGAGCTTTACAGGGGGGTGATCAGGGAGTCTATATGGGGTGATCACCACAGTCATTGATCATGCCCCTGTAAGGCTTCATTCAGACGTCCGGATGCGTTTTGCGGATCCGATCCATCTATCAGTGCATCCGTAAAAATCATGCGGACATCTGAATGGAGCTTTACAGGGGGGTGATCAGGGAGTCTATATGGGGTGATCACCACAGTCATTGATCATGCCCCTGTAAGGCTTCATTCAGACGTCCGGATGCGTTTTGCGGATCGGATCCATCTATCAGTGCATCCGTAAAAATCATGCGGACATCTGAATGGAGCTTTACAGGGGGGTGATCAGGGAGTCTATATGGGGTGATCACCACAGTCATTGATCATGCCCCTGTAAGGCTTCATTCAGACGTCCGGATGCGTTTTGCGGATCCGATCCATCTATCAGTGGATCCATAAAAATCATGCGGACGTCTGAATGGAGCTTTACAGGGGGTTGATCAATGACAGGGGTGTAATCAATGACAGGGGGGTGATCAGGGAGTCTATATGGGGTGATAACCACAGTCATTGATCATGCCCCTGTAAGGCTTCATTCAGACGTCCGGATGCGTTTTGCGGATCCGATCCATCTATCAGTGGATCCGTAAAAATCATGCGGACATCTGAATGGAGCTTTACAGGGGGGTGATCAATGACAGGAGGGTAATCAATGACAGGGGGGTGATCAGGGAGTCTATATGGGGTGATCAGGGGCTAATAAGGGGTTAATAATTGACGGGGGGGGGTGTAGTGTAGTGTAGTGGTGCTTGGTGCTACTTTACTGAGCTACCTGTGTCCTCTGGTGGTCGATCCAAACAAAGGGGACCACCAGAGGACCAGGTAGCAGGTATATTAGACGCTGTTATCAAAACTGCGTCTAATATACCTGTTAGGGGTTAAAAAAAACACATCTCCAGCCTGCCAGCGAACGATCGCCGCTGGCAGGCTGGAGATCAACTCTCTTACCTTCCGCTCCTGTGAGCGCGCGCGCCTGTGTGCGCGCGTTCACAGGAAATCACGGCCATCGCGAGATGACGCATATATGCGTGACTCTGCGCAGGGCTGCCACCTCCGGAACGCGATTCTGCGTTAGGCGGTCCGGAGGTGGTTAAAAACCATTAAAAACTAATAATTAAAAAAAAAAAAAAGAGGAGCGCAGTCATGGTCCCATACCTGCAAGATGGACTTAATACCAGTTGCCGCCAAGTGTACCACCTTCCGAGCACCCGGAGAGCATGTGCTATCTACACTGCTCAAAAAAATAAAGGGAACACTTAAACAACACAATGTAACTCCAAGTCAATCACACTTCTGTGAAATCAAACTGTCCACTTAGGAAGCAACAATCAGTGACAATCAATTTCACATGCTGTTGTGCAAATGGGATAGACAACAGGTGGAAATTATAGGCAATTAGCAAGACACCCCCAATAAAGGAGTGGTTCTGCAGGTGGTGACCACAGACCATTTCTCAGTTTCTATGCTTCCTGGCTGTCGTTTTGGTCACTTTTGAATGCTGGCAGTGCTTTCACTCTAGTGGTAGCATGAGACGGAGTCTACAACCCACACAAGTGGCTCAGATAGTGCAGCTTATCCAGGATGGCACATCAATGCGAGCTGTGGCAAGAAGGTTTGCTGTGTCTGTCAGCGTAGTGTCCAGAGCATGGAGGCGCTACCAGGAGACAGGCCAGTACATCAGGAGACATGGAGGAGGCCGTAGGAGGGCAACAACCCAGCAGCAGGACCGCTACCTCTGCCTTTGTGCAAGGAGGAACAGGAGGAGCACTGCCAGAGCCCTGCAAAATGACCTCCAACAGGCCACAAACATGCATGTGTCTGCTCAAACGGTCAGAAACAGACTCAATGAGGGTGATATGAGGGCCTGACGTCCACAGGTGGGGGTTGTGCTTACAGCCCAACACCGTGCAGGACATTTGGCATTTGCCAGAGAACACCAATATTGGCAAATTCGCCACTGGCGCCCTGTGCTCTTCACAGATGAAAGCAGGTTCACACTGAGCACATGTGACAGACGTGACAGAGTCTTGAGACGCCGTGGAGAACGTTCTGCTGCCTGCAACATCCTCCAGCATGACCGGTTTGGCATTGGGTCAGTAATGGTGTGGGGTGGCATTTCTTTGGAGGGCCGCCAGAGGTAGCCTGACTGCCATTAGGTACCGAGATGAGATCCTCAGACCCCTTGTGAGACCATATGCTGGTGCGGTTGGCCCTGGGTTCCTCCTAATGCAAGACAATGCTAGACCTCATGTGGCAGGAGTGTGTCAGCAGTTCCTGCAAGATGAAGGCATTGATGCTATGGACTGGCCCGCCCGTTCCCCAGACCTGAATCCAATTGAGCACATCTGGGACATCATGTCTCGCTCTATTGCACCACAGACTGTCCAGGAGTTGGCAGATGCTTTAGTCCAGGTCTGGGAGGAGATCCCTCAGGAGACCGTCCGCCACCTCATCAGGAGCATGCACAGGCGTTGTAGGGAGGTCATACAGGCACGTAGAGGCCACACACACTACTGAGCCTCATTTTGACTTGTTTTAAGGACATTACATCAAAGTTGGATCAGCCTGTAGTGTGTTTTTCCACTTTCATTTTGAGGGTGACTCCAAATCCAGACCTCCATGGGTTGAAAAATTTGATTTCCATTTTTTAATTTTTGTGTGATTTTGTTGTCAGCACATTCAACTATGTAAAGAACAAAGTATTTCAGAAGAATATTTAATTAATTCAGATCTAGGATGTGTTATTTTTGTGTTCCCTTTATTTTTTTGAGCAGTGTATTTATCTATCTATCTACTGATTCTCAAATCTGTATATCTTACTTTCTTTTACTAATTATTTAGTAACATAGTTTATAAGGTGGAAAAAAGACATCTGTCCAAAAAGTCCTGTGAGGTAGAAGCCAATTTTCCTTACTTTAGGAGAAAACAAATTCCTTCCCGACTCCAATTAGGCAATCAGAATAACTCCCTGGATCAGCAACCTATCTCTGGTAGCTATAACCTGTAATATTATTACACTCCAGAAATACATCTGCGGTATGCCAGACCTTGCAGGGGAATATTGTGTGAGGTCACGGTGTGAGCATTAGGTGGGCTGAGGTAAATACAGTTCTGGTTACTCACGGTTATGTCGTCCCTGGGCAGGCTCGCATAAGTGAAAAGGAGAATGGCACAAGGATTCTCTGGGGCACACTCTGGTGTAAGGGACACTGGCCAGATGTGGGTTTGAGGTGCCCTTGGTGGTCTGTATTAATGTGCCAGTGGCAAGGTCCCTTGTAGTCGTGACGCCAGTACCTTTTGTATGGAGGTACAACCATTTACTCTTGTATTAATAGAGGAACTCGAGTCTGAGGCAAGCAGGATGAAACTCAAAGTGGAACTTTACTGAGGATAACTTCTGCTAACAATACATCCAATGCATTAAAACAGTCTCTTGATACAATCCGGCATTAAGCACAATCTCCCATACATATGGGGAAAGGGAAATGCAAATACTCAATGAAGTACAGGCTCTTGTAATACATAAGAAAGCTACTGCTCAGACTAGGCTTGTAATGATAACGAAAGTCTTACACTGGTCACAACTCCGGCCTGATCCTAATCCTTGATTAAAAAGGTGCTTTTCTGAATCCTGAAACTTCTATTCCAATGTTGTTCTGACAGTTGGCCTGACTGTCCTCAGGATTTGAACTGGAGATGTAGATGCTTCAAGCTATCTCCTACACCTACTACAAAGGTGCCTAATAAGTCCTCAGGTAATGACTATCTTGCTAATCCTTTGTCTTGCATAAACGTGATAATTCCTTAAATACTCGGCTGCATACAGTTTAGACATTGGTCACCCTGGAAGAGCGATCTATAGGAGTGGATTGCTCACCTCTAGGTAGAATACTTGCAGGCCTTAACCCTGGGCTATGGAGCCGACAGGGACAGTAGAGTAGAGAGGCTAGGAAGATGCCTCCCTCCAGATATTCAGCTACATGGCTGTTGCTTTCTTTGTAGGCTCAAGAGAGAACTGCATTCAACTGAACTCTCACTTGGATTGACCTGAGCTCATCTGCACTGGTTTGGATTGACCTCAACCAGCCAACTAGATTCAACTGGATTGAACTGCCTAACTTAGGTCTGAGCTAAGCTATTTATACACACTAACACTGTGGAGAAACAAGTGTAGTGCACCCTGACTAGGCCTATGTAAAGGATATTTGCATATAGAATCACATTGTGACATGGAGAATATGACAGGAGATAAAATACAGACATATCACATGACATTAATACATAATTAAAATACGTTTGCGGGGCCAACGGTCACGTGAGTGGGACACTGCACATCCAGGCCCCTCTTGAACTCTTTTATTGTACTCACCATCACCACCTCCTCAGGCAGAGAGTTCCATAGTCTCACTGCTCTCACCGTAAAGAATCCTCTTCTATGTTTGTGTACAAACCTTCTTTCCTCCAGACCAGGGGCGTAGCTAAAAGCTCATGGGCCCTGGTGGAAGAGTTCAGCTTGGGCCCCCCTTCCCTTAGTGCTTGTTGGTAAGGGGCAGGGGAGCACATAGGCTTCCTTCTGCCAGAGGCAAACATTGAAAGGGCACCCCCTCATGCCTAATTCTTAACCTAACCCCTTCCCTCAAGAAAGAGGTGTAAATTGACCAGTATGCAGTTTCTATAATGCCAGTGTTTTATGTGGCACAAGGGTCTTTGGGCCCCCTCAGGCTCCTGGGCCCGGTAGCGACTGCTACCTCTGCACCCCCTATAGCTACGCCCCTGCTCCAGACACAGAGGATGACCCCTCGTCACATTCACAGTCCTGGGGATAAATAGATGATGGGAGAGATCTCTGTACTGACCCCTGATATATTTATTAGTTATTAGATCTCCCCTCAGTCGTCTTTTTTCTAAAGTGAATAACCCTAATTTTGATAATCTGGGTACTGTAGTCCATCCATTCCAGTTATTACTTTAGTTGCCCTCCTCTGAACCCTCTCCAGCTCTGCTATGTCTTCCTTGTTCACAGGAGCCCAGAACTGTACACAGTACTCCAGGACTATGTTCTCATCACAGGCATCTATGCCCCTTTTGATGCAACCTATTATCTTATTGGCCTTGGCAGCAGCTGTCTGACATTGGTTTCTACAGATTAGTTTGCTGTTCACTAAAATTCCTAGGTCCTTTTTCATGTCAGTGTTACCCAGTGTTTTACCATTTAGTATGTACTGGTGACTTGCATTATTCCTTCCCATGTGCATAACCTTACATTTATCAGTGTTAAACCTCATCTGCCCAAGCCTCCAATTTATCCAGATCCATCTGTAGCAGTATAGTGTCCTCTTCCGTGTTAATTACTTTACACAGTTTAGTGTCATCTGCAAAAATGTATATTTTACTGTGCAAGCCTTCTATAAGATCATTAATAAATATATTAATGAGAATAGGGCCCAATACTGACCCCTGAGGAACCCCACTAGTGACAGTCATGTCATACTTTTTTGAAACATAACAAGAAGCTTCTGGCTCCAAATGCAAAGTCTGTATTTTATGGTATAGTCTCCTTATATGGGGCAGAGGAATGTTATTTGGCTGCCTCGGAGTCAGGGTCCAAGGTAAAATCACTACGTCTGCTCTACTGAATGCTTTTCTATTAAACACAATAATACTAGCATATGATACATAGCCTTTGCTTCTGGGTTTCTGGATACTTTTATTGTGCTCCCACAGGATGGCACTGTTGCTTCAAGCTCCGTGGTTTTGCACTGCTCATGATTGTACATCTCACATTTACAAAAAATATAATCTATGTCAAATACAAACAATTCTTCAATTTTTGGCACTAAGGTTATTCTCTAGTAAAAGATTTTGCCAATTGAAGTGTTTTAAATACAACATATGTCTTGCCATGCTTTTACTGACCCTAAATATATTAAACGTAATTGCATTACATTAAAGAGGATTTGTCACCACAAAATATAGTGTAATCTGTAGGCAGCATGTTATAGACCAAGAGGAGCTGAGCAGATTGATATATAATTTTATGTGGAAAGATTCCGTAAAACTTTAATTAAAAATGTATACATTTAAACCTCTGCTTTTTCTATACTTAAAGTGGCTTTCCAGGTTTTTAATATTGATGACCTATCCTCAGGCTAGGTCATCAATATCAGATCGGCGGGAGTCTGACACCAGGCACCTCATCTGATCAGCTGTATGAAGAGAAGGCACACCCCATGCGCATGTGCCGTCTCCTGTCTCTCTTCCTGTTTGCCATAGACATAGTAGCAGCAATCAGGAAGAGGGACAGGAGACAGCATACGCACAAGGTGCCTGCTTTCTCTTCATACAGCTGATCAACGGGAGTGCCAGGTGTCAGACCCACGCCGATCTGATATTGATATTATTAAAAGTCTGGAAAACCCCTTTAAGACCAACCCGTGTAAAACTGTCAGTGACTGACAGCTATCTCTGTATACATACTTACACAGAGAATGCTATCAGTCACTGATAACACCTCCCTGTGTTTCATGGCCGTGACCGGTCCGTGGTAACACGGCCTGGATTCCTGCTGAGAGCAGGAGAGCACAGCGTCATTGGTTGCTATGACGCCGTGCGCTTCATGCCGCCGCTGCACTACAGTAATACACTCGTACGAGTGTATTACTGTAGTGCAGCGGCGGCATGAAGCGCACGGCGTCATAGCAACCAATGACGCAGTGCTCTCCTGCTCTCAGCAGGATGCCAGGCCGTGTTACCACGGACCGCTCACAGGCGTGAAACACGGCCGTGTGCATTCGGCATTACACAGAGAATGCTATCAATCACTGATAACACCTCCCCTGTGTACAACTATCAGTGACTGACAGCTATCTTTATATACACACTTACACAGGGAATGCTATCAATCACTGATAACACCTCCCCCCCTGTGTACAGCTATCAGTGACTGACAGCTATCTCTGTATACACACTTACATAGAGAATGCTATCAATCACTGATAACACCTTCCCTGTGTACAGCTGTCAGTGACTGACAGCTATCTATGTATATACACTTACACAGAATATCAATCACTAATAAGCCCCCCGCCTCCTGTGTATGACTATCAGTGACTGACAGCTATCCCTGTATACACACTTACACAGAGAATGCTATGAATCACTGATTACACCTCTAAATGTACAGCTATCAGTGACTGACAGCTATCTATTTATACACACTGATGAAGGAGCTTTCTCCTGGCAGTCATTTTAGAGACTCTTGTTCAAGACTGTATTGGCCACCTGCCAATTTGAATGATTTACAAAAGAAAAGTAGAATTTAGTAGTCTTATGTTAGAATAAAATAAGCTGTGCTCATGCTGGCAATTAGCCAATTAGCCATTATGAATTATGTAAAGTATGGCTTCAGTATTAACCAATTAGAAGTGGTATTTGGATGTGTGTTTCAATTAGAGTGGTATTGTGAGAAGTTACACCCGTTACACCTTTTTGGAAGGTGTATAAATAAAGGGGCTTGACCCACCTGTCTGTTGGGCTCCATTATTCCTCCATCGTAACGTTATTCAACTGCAACACGTAGCTCGATCTCCTAAGTGACTAACTATTGGGTTAACCATAACAACACTAACACAGAGAATACTATCAATCACTAATAACACCTCGTGTGTGTACAGCTATTAGTGACTGACAACTATCTCTGTATACACACTTACACAGAGAATGTTATCAATCACTGGTAACACCTCTCTTGTGTACAACTAACAGTGACTAACAGTTATCTCTGTATACACACTCTGTATACACAACAGTGACTGATAGCTGTCTCTCAATACATACTAACACAAAGAATGCTGTCAATCACTGATAGCACCTTCCCTGTGGGCAGCTATCAGTGACTGACAGCTACTTCTGTATACACACACAAAGAATGCTATCAATCACTGATAACACCTTCCCTGTGTACAGCTCTCAGTGACTGGCAGCTATCTATGTATACACACTTACACAGAGAATGCTATCAGTCACTGATAAGACAGCCCCTGTGTACAACTGAAGTCAGAAAAAGGAGAGATTTAAATATATAAATTATTTTATAAAATTATAAAGTTTTATTAAATCTGTTCCCACAAAAATATATATATCAATATCTAAGTACATCAGTCTGCTCTGCTTCTCCTGCTCTATAACATGCTCTGCATTTTTTGGTGACAGGTCCTCTTTTAGCCCCCACGCACACAACCTTTGTTGCAGTCCACAAACTGTGGATCAGCAAAATAGTCGCCGTGGGCACACCGCAACAGAAATGACAATTCTTGTCTGCAAAAGATTAAGACAGTAACATAGAAATGAATGGGTCTGTAAAAAATGGCAGATCAGACGTGGACCAAAACTATAGTTGTGTTCATAGGTGCAAAACTGACTCCACCCCCTCCTCTGTCCCTGCCTACTTGCACTTACCTGTCTTAGGTAACGGAGCGGAACTGGGCGGCGATACCTAACCTGAGTAAGTGCAGGAGAGACAAACAAGACAGACAAACACAGCGTAGTCAAACAAGCAAAGTCAAAACCAGGAGGCCAAGGTGGTACCAGCGAACAAGCAGAAGCAAAGTCAGTGCACAAACCGGGAGTCAAATACCAGGAGATGCAACCGGACACAAGGAGCAAGCAAAGGACGAAGTCAAAAAACGAGCCGAAATTCAAATACCAAAGAGCAATGTCACAGGAAAATGCACAAGGTATAGGACCTTAATCACAGGCAACCTGTGGCCAGCAGGCTGCCTATTAAATAGGGGAGAGGAGTCATGTGATGTGGCCAGCATCACATGACTCATCCCCCTGCATACAGCTGAGCGCCGAGTGCCCAGTTCGGCGCTCAGACTCCTCACAGTAGCCATGGGAGAGGAGGATGTTGGCTACGCTAAGGAGGCGTGCGCGGCTGGGTCCTCCCCGCCCCCTGTTGCTCCGGAGATGAGAACGCAGCGCACAGCCTCTCTCCGAACTTATCGCAGGGCGCCGGCGGCACTGAAGGGAAGTAGCGCGAATCCGGCGCCCTGTGACAGTACCCTCCCTTCTACGAGGGGCCACCGGACCCAAATTCACTGGAGATGGTTTCTCCGGATGAGCGAGATTACATTTTTTAATCAACCTCGTAGCATGAATCCTATTCACTGGCACCCAGGACCTTTCCTCGGGTCCATAACCCTTCAAATGGACAAGGTATTGAAACGAGTTACAAACTCTCCTAACATCAATGATTTTGGAAATAATAAATTCATTTTGACCATTCACCTGTACCGGGTAAGGGACTGCCTATGACGGAACTATGGGTGAAATATATTTCTTAAGCAATGATTTATGAAATGCGTTGTGAATACGAAACGAGTCTGGCAACTTAAACCTAAACAATACGGGATTAATAATGTTGAGAATTTCATATGGTCCAACAAGTCGCGGCGCAAATTTCCTGGAAGACACTTTTAATGACAATTTTTTTGTGGACAACCAGACCTTTTCCCCAACCTTAAAATCTACCCCTTTGGAATGCTTTCTATTAGCTTTAATTTTCTGAACCTCCTGAGCTTTTTCCAGGTTAAATTGAACCCGAGCCCAGACTGTGCACAGTTCTGAAGTTACGCTATCAGCTTCAGGGTTAGGTGAGGAAATCACTGAACAAGAATTAAGTGGAGGATGGAAACCAAAATGACAGAAAAACAGAGACACTCCAGTGGAGGAGTTCACACGGTTATTGATGGTGAACTCCGCCAAAGGAAGATATTTCACCCATAATTGCTGATTTTCAGAGATGTAAGATCTTAAAAATTGTTACACAGCCTGATTCAACCGTTCAGTCTGTCCATTAGTTTCGGGATGAAAAGCTGATGAAAAGGACAATGATATCTCACACCTCTGACAAAAGGCTCTCCAAAACTTAGAAACAAACTGAACACCCCTGTCAGATAAAATGTTCTCAGGAACTCCATGCAAACGTAACACTTGCTCAATAAAAACAGAAGCCAGAGTCTTGGAACTTGGCCAGAAGAACAAAATGTACCATTTTACTAAACCTATCGCCCCCCACCCAAACCACAGATTTACCATCTGAGGATGGCAAGTGAATAATGAAATCCAAAGAAATATGTGACCAGAGTTTACTAGGAATGGGTAGTGGTCGTAACTCACCAGCAGGATGTGTTCTAGGAGTCTTGGACCTGGCACATACCTCGCAAGCAGAGACAAAAGAATTGACATACCTCGATAACGTGGGCCACCAATGAGACCTGGACACCAGTTCCCTGGTGGCCTCAATACCAGGATGACCACATAAAACAGAATCATGGCACTCACCCAGCAACCTGAGACGGAAATGACCAGGAACAAATAACTTATCTGTGGATGTCTGCGCCGGAGCTAGGTGTTGTGCCTCCTCAATATCAGAAGCAAGATCCGCGGATAAAGATGCCACAATGATGTTAGCCAGTAAGATAGGTTCAGGAGGAGTTTCAGGAGGTTGAAATGCACAAAAGCTTCGAGACAAAGCATCAGCTGTCACATTCTTACTTCCTGGCCTGAAAATAATAGAGAAGTTAAAACGTGTGAAGAATAGTGCCCATCTGACTTGGCGAGGATTCTGGCATTTCGCGGATTCGAGAAATAATAAATTTTTATGATCACTAAGAACAGTGATGCAATGTTTGGCCCCCTCCAAAAAATTTCTCCACTCCTCAAATGCCCATTTAATGGCTAACAAGTCACGATTACCAATATCGTAATTCCTCTCAGTAAGAGAGAATTTTCGTGAAAAAAAAGGCACAAGGTCTTAGTGAGGTTAGAGGGTCCCTGAGAAAGACCTGCCCCCACCCCATCCTCAGAAGCATCAACCTCCACCACAAAAGGTTTCTCCTGATCCGGCTGAATCAAGACTGGGGCGTTCCCAAAACACTTCTTAAGGGTTTTGAAGGCCTCTATGGCCTCCACAGGCCAGTTAACAAGATCCGCCCCTTCTTAGTTAGGTCGGTTATGGGTCTATCAATTACCGAAATTTTTAAAATAAATTTACGATAATATTTGGAAAACCCAAGGAAGTGCTGTAATACTTTAAGGGAAGATGGTCTCACCCAGTCTTGAATTGCCTGTACCTTTCCCGGATCCATCTTAAACGAGTGTGGAGTAAGGATATACCCTAGATACAAAATTTCTTGTACCCCAAAAATACATTTCTCTAACTTGGCAGATAATTGATTTTTTCTTAGAATTTCGAGTACTTGTTTTTTATTAATTCTTTATTTAATTGAAATAAAGACACATCAAAACAGTGTGTCTGTGCATTTCTGTTTTCACAGAATGTCAGAGAGGAAGGATACATGCTCCAGTCGCAGGTGGGCTAAGAATATACACTCACCTAAAGAATTATTAGGAACACCTGTTCTATTTCTCATTAATGCAATTATCTAGTCAACCAATCACATGGTAGTTGCTTCAATGCATTTAGGGGTGTGGTCCTGGTCAAGACAATCTCCTGAACTCCAAACTGAATGTCAGAATGGGAAAGAAAGGTGATTTAAGCAATTTTGAGTGTGGCATGGTTGTTGGTGCCAGACGGGCCGGTCTGAGTATTTCACAATCTGCTCAGTTACTGGGATTTTCACGCACAACCATTTCTAGGGTTTACAAAGAATGGTGTGAAAAGGGAAAAACATCCAGTATGCGGCAATCCTGTGGGCAAAAATGCCTTGTGGATGCTAGAGGTCAGAGGAGAATGGGCTGACTGATTCAAGCTGATAGAAGAGCAACGTTGACTGAAATAACCACTCGTTACAACCGAGGTATGCAGCAAAGCATTTGTGAAGCCACAACACGCACAACCTTGAGGCGGATGGGCTACAACAGCAGAAGACCCCACCGGGTACCACTCATCTCCACTACAAATAGGAAAAAGAGGCTACAATTTGCACGAGCTCACCAAAATTGGACTGTTGAAGACTGGAAAAATGTTGCCTGGTCTGATGAGTCTTGATTTCTGTTGAGACATTCAAATGGTAGAGTCCGAATTTGGCGTAAACAGAATGAGAACATGTATCCATCCTCTGATGGCTACTTCCAGCAGGATAATGCACCATGTCACAAAGCTCGAATCATTTCAAATTGGTTTCTTGAACATGACAATGAGTTCACTGTACTAAAATGGCCCCCACAGTCACCAGATCTCAACCCAATAGAGCATCTTTGGGATGTGGTGGAACGGGAGCTTCGTGCCCTGGATGTGCATCCCTCAAATCTCCATCAACTGCAAGATGCTATCCTATCAATATGGGCCAACATTTCTAAAGAATGCTATCAGCACCTTGTGGAATCAATGCCACGTAGAATTAAGGCAGTTCTGAAGGCAAAAGGGGGTCCAACACCGTATTAGTATGGTGTTCCTAATAATTCTTTAGGTGAGTGTAGTTGAATACATCATAATCTGACTTAATGTTTTAACCGCCTCACGTCCGCCCATAGGATATAAACGTCCTATGGGTGGACGTCTATTTCTGACAGCACGTTTTAAAACGTCCTGTCAGAAATAGCAGCTGCACGCTAATCGTGCAGCTGCTGATCGGGTTGCCCGCTGTCAGTGACAGCAGGGCAACCCTAAGACAAGGCAGGGACAGTGCCCAGGTGTCCCTGCCTTCACGATTGCTGCAGACACAGCGCTCACCGAGCGCTGTGTCTGCAGAGCAGGAAGCGCTGTGCGCTTCCTGTTCCGGCCCGGCGGTCATGTGACCGCCGTGACCGGAGTGTGCAGGAGCTGTGTGAGGTCTCTCAGAGACCTCGATCAGCCCTGCTGTGAGGCTGTACAGCGCAGGATTGCTGCTGTACAGCCTCTATAGGGTTGCATTTGTCCTGTAACTGGGGCTACTATGTCAGCCCCAGTTACAGGAGAAATCAACAGTGTAAAAAAAAATAAAAAGTGAAGTAAATGTCCCCCAGAGGTCTTGTATGACCTTATGGGGGACGAAAAGTGTAAAATAAAATAAAAATAAAATAAAGGGTTGAAAAAATAAATGAAAAAAAGTTTCACATGTAAAAAAAAAAATCCCAAGTAAGGAATAAAAAAAAAAATTTAAAATAGAAAAAATAAAATAAAATAGACATATTTAGTATTGCCGCGTCCGTAAAAACCAGCTCTATAAAAATATCACATGACCTAACCCCTCGGGTGAACACCGTAAAAAAAAAAAAAAAAAAACTGTGTCAAAACAAGCAATTTTGTCACCTTGCATCACAAAAGGTGCAACACCAAGTGATCAAAAACGCGTATGTCCCACAAAATGGTACCAATAAAACCGTCACCTCATCCCGCAAAAAATGAGCCCCTACATAAGAAAATCTCTCAAAAAATAAAAAAACTATAGCTCTTAGAACATGGAGACACTAAAACATCATTTTTTTGGTTTCAAAAATGCTATTATTGTGTTAAAGTGAAACAAATAAAAAAAAGTATACATATTAGGTATTGCCGCGTCCGTAAAAACCAGCTCTATAAAAATATCACATGACCTAACCCCTCGGATGAACACCGTAAAAAAACAACAAAAAAAACTGTGTCAAAACAAGCAATTTTTGTCACCTTGCATCACAAAAGGTGCAACACCAAGTGATCAAAAACGCGTATGTCCCACAAAATGGTACCAATAAAACCGTCACCTCATCCCGCAAAAAATGAGCCCCTACATAAGAAAATTTCTCAAAAAATAAAAAAACTATAGCTCTCAGAACATGGACACATTAAAACATAATTTTTTGGTTTCAAAAATGCTATTATTGTGTAAAACTTTAATAAATGAGAAAAAGTATACATATTAGGTATCGCCACGTCCGTAACAATCTGCTCTATAAAAATGTCACTTGACTGAACCCCTCAGGTGAACGCTGTAAAAATAAATAAATAAATAAATAAATAAATAGAAACTGTGCTAAAACAACCAATTTTTTGGTCACCTTGCCCCATAAAGTGTTATAATGAATGATCAAAAAATCATATGTACCCAAAAATAGTACTAATAAAACTGGCACCTTATCCCCTAGTTTCCAAAATGGGGTCACTTCTTGGGAGTTTCTACTGTGAGGGTGCATCAGGGGGCTTCAAATGGGACATGGCATCTAAAAACCATGTGGAGTTCCTTTCCTTCTGCGCCCTGCCGTGTGCCCATACAGCAGTTTACGACCACATGTGGGGTGTTTCTGTAAACCGCAGAATCTGGGTAATAAATATTGAGTTTTGTTTGGCTGTTAACCATCGATGTGTTAAAGAAAAAAATTGATTAAAATGGAAAATCTGCCAAAAAAGTGAAATTTAAAAATTTGATCTCCATTTTCCTTTAATTCTTGTGGAACGCCTAAAGGGTTAACAAAGTTTGTAAAATCGGTTTTGAATACCTTGAGGGGTGTAGTTTCTACAATGGGGTCATTTATGGGGGTATCCACTATGTAAGCCCCACAAAGTGACTTCAGACCTGAACTGGTCCTTATAAAGTGGGTTTTGGCAATTTTCTTAAAAATTTGAAGAATTGCTTCTAAACTTCTAAGCCTTCTAACGTCCTAAAAAAATAAAATGACATTTCCAAAATGATGCCAACATAAAGTAGACATATGGGGAATGTTAAATAATAAATATTTTATGAGGTATCACTTTCTGTTTTAAAAGCAGAGAAATTGAAATTTAGAAAATTGCGAATTTTTCAAATTTTTGGGTAAATTTGGGATTTTTTCATAAATAAAGGTGAAATATTTTGACTCAAATTTATCACTATCATGAAGTACAATGTGTCACGAGAAAACAATCTCTGAATGACTTGGATAAATAAAGGCGTTCCAAAGTTATTACCACATAAAGTGAGATATGTCAGTTTTGCAAAATTTGGCCTGGTCAGGAAGGGGGCAAAGGGCCCAGATGGGAAGTGGTTAAAGCAAGCAACACAGTACCACAGATAAAGGAACGTATCCATATATTAATGTGCTTCATTATGAACAAAATAGCTGAATTATCAGAGGATTAACAGAGGGCTAATAATAGAAGGGGGGGGGGTGGATTACATATTTATGAAAAGGGTCTATCTTGGAAACTCCGCCAGGGAGACCACACTTTATGGAAAAGCTCATTCTTCCTATTAATCTTGCTAGTCATTTCTTCGAATCTACAGATTTGGTTGACTTTCACCAGCTACTCCTCATATGTTGGTGGGGATTGGCTGAGCCAGTGTAGGGGTATCAGAGCCTTAGCAGCTGACAGTAAATAAGTGATTAGGTTATGTTTAGAAGGTCTATAACTCGAGCTGCTTCTAGCTAATAAGACTTGATCTATCTCCAGAGTGAATTTGGAGTCAGAGACAGACGGGATCACTGTTTCAATCTTGTTCCTGAACATGGCGACAAGAGGGCAGGTGAACCATATATGAGGTAAAGAACCTATATGGGTCTGGCATCTCCAACACTCTCTGTCAGGTGAGAGGTTATGTGCGTGTAAGAATTCTGGCGTTCTATACCATCGAGTTAACAGCTTGTAATGGCTTTACTGAAGTCTGACACATGGGGAGAAGCCATAGGATGAGGTGAGAATTGCTCGTACCTCTTCATCTGACAGAGAAATGTTCAGTTCCTTCTCCCACGAGGTAATAAAAGCTGGTTTCGGTGCCTTGGTTGGAGATATAATCAGAGAATATAGCTTTCCTACTTTCCCCCATTGTGTGGACGAGGTGGAGAAGGCAGTTTTAAAGGGGGTTAGTTGTCTCCTAAACGAAAAAGTGTTAATAAACCTTTCAGTGATTTTTCGGAAGTGTGTCAAATGTAAATGGGTAAGGGAGGCAGGGTGAGCAAGAGATAAAACAGTTTCAGATGTCGGGACTTTACCAGAGCTAAGTAGTTCCATTATTGGGATATGATCGAGACTGTCCCAGAGCTCCAGGTATGGTGAGTCAAGGCTAGTCAGAACTCTGGGGATTAAGTTTGACGGGAGGAGAGGGGATGGGGTGGGAGCCAGCTTATCCCTCAGATTTAACCATACTAAGCACGTTCCCTTTAGTAAAGGGTCAAAACCGGGGCTTTGAACCAGGCCCACCCTGGGTTCCCAGAGGGTTTTCAACAGGTCAGAACCCAGGGACTGTTAATGTCACTACCAGAGCTTTGGGACGTTCTCACAGCTCTGTTTCTCCACCCCTGTGATGATGTCACTACTAGAGCTGGGAGGAGTTCTCACTGCTCTGTTTACTTTTGGTTTCCTTCCTCCCAGCTGTTCCTCATGCGTTTGATTTCCCTCTCTTTATATCACCCCTCCTCCTATTGTAGGGCGTGGATTATAGTTCTCATTTCAGTTGTAGCTCTTGCTTTAGTATCTTCACTTGTAGCTATCAGTTCACTGGACCTGTGTTCTGCTGCAGCAAGCACTCCGGATATTGCCAGCTGTCCTTGGATCCGTCTTCTCTGCGGCTGCAACACCTTCAGCTAAGTGTACAGACATGGTTGTGTACCTGATTATTTTCTGACTGGATCTGAGGTGGCCACGGTTCCCTCCATATACTGAGTAGGGCACCGGTGGCCGTGCCCCTTCCACTATTGTAGGGGTTACAGTGGTCATCAGTCTTAGGTACGTGGGCATGCCTCGTTCCGCCATTTGGATCCGGGCATGTGCTTTAGCGGCATAGGGAGAGCTTTGAGGGTCTGACAGGGGTCACCCTTTATCCTCCCTAGTTTGGGTCTGGTCAGTAGCTCTTTTACTGTGTATACTATTGTTGCTCACATACAGCCGTGACATTATAATCCACCAAAACCGTCCTTTTTTGACATGGATCCGCTTTCTGTCCTGGTTGACCGCATGCAGGGTCTTTCTTTGGAAGTAGCGGATCTCCGTCAATCTATGACTCAGCTTCAAGCATTGGGCTCTGCTCCGGCTCATGGAGTCTGTTGCGAGCCAAAGGTCTCACTTCCGGAAACGTTCTCCGGGGGCAGTGAGAATTTTGTTCGCTTCAGAGAGGCATGCAAACTCCATTTTTGCTTGTGTCCCCACTCCTCTGGTAAGGAGGAGCAGAGGGTGAGGATTGTCATCTCCCTGCTCAGGGGTAATGCTCAGACTTGGGCTTTTTCGCTGCCATCAGGGGATCCCTCCCTTCGATCCGTGGAAAGATTTTTTGTGGCCCTGGGGCAGATTTATGATGACCCGGATCGTGTTGCTCTGGCCGAATCTAACTTACGTGTTTTATGCCAGAACAAACTGTCTGCGGAGCTTTATTGTTCTGAATTTCGGAGATGGGCAGCTTATTCGGGTTGGAATGATGCTGCACTCCGGAGTCAGTTCTGTCATGGTCTCTCAGAGAGATTGAAAGATGCGTTTGCTTTCCATGAAAGACCAACGTCCTTAGAGTCTGCCATGTCATTGGCGGTATGCCTTGACAGGCGTCTAAGAGAAAGAAACGAGACCTCTCTGTCCAGCCATTGTCAGTCTAGGGGCAGTGGTGCGGACTCATTCAGTGTGCAGGGGCCTCATCCTGTCTCGCTCCCCTCTGAGGAGGAGCCCATGCAGCTAGGTCGACTTGCCCCTGATAAAAGAGGATTTAGTCCTCAGAGTATGGTGTGTTTTTGTTGTGGGGGCATAGGTCATTTGGCAAATGTTTGTCCGTCTAGGAGATTCTTGAACTGTACTAAGAGCGATAATAAGAGAAAAACCTCAAAAGGTGAATCATCAAATTCTGCTTCATCTGCTACTTTGGGCAAAGTTGATGTAGGAATTGATGCTTTTCCTCTGACCTGCAGTTCCCGTTTTCTCCTGTCTGCCAGGGTGGCGCTAGAGAGCAAAGTCATTTCTTGTGAGATTTTTGTCGATAGTGGAGCGGCCGTCAATCTTATTGACACTCAATTTGTAGCCATGCATGGTTTTCAGGTTTGCACATTAGAAAAGGATATACCTGTTTTTGCTATTGATTCTGCTCCACTCTCACAGAGATCTCTGAAGGGCATTGTTCACAATATCCGGCTAGCTGTAGGTGACACTCATGTGGAGGATATATCTTGTTTTGTCCTTAACGGATTGCCTTCTCCTCTAGTTTTGGGGTTACCCTGGCTCACTAGACATAACCCCACTATTGATTGGCAAGGAAGGCAAATAAATGAGTGGAGTGACTTTTGTAGAGAGAATTGTCTTACAGCGACTTTTGCAGAGGTGTCTACTAAAACTGTGCCATCATTTCTCTCTGATTTCTCGGACGTGTTTTCCGAGAGCGGTGTTCAGGAGCTACCTCCTCACCGGGAGTTTGACTGTCCCATTAACCTCATTCCCGGCGCCAAACTGCCAAAAGCACGCCTCTACAATCTCTCACAACCGGAAAGAATCGCAATGCGAACTTATATCTCCGAGAGTCTCGAGAAGGGGAATATTCGTCCCTCAAAGTCACCTGTGGCCGCGGGTTTTTTTTTTTGTTAAAAAAAAAGATGGCTCTCTGAGACCTTGCCTAGATTTTAGGGAGCTGAACCGTATCACGATTCACGATCCCTATCCCCTTCCTCTGATCCCGGACCTCTTCAACCAAATTGTTGGGGCCAAGGTGTTTTCCAAATTGGATTTGAGAGGCGCGTACAACCTGGTCAGGGTCAGAGAGGGGGATGAATGGAAAACGGCCTTTAATACCCCTAACGGGCATTTCGAGAATCTCGTTATGCCTTTCGGCCTGATGAATGCTCCGGCCGTCTTTCAGCATTTTGTTAATAGTATTTTCTACCATTTAATGGGGAAATTTGTATTGGAGTATCTTGATGATATTTTGATTTTTTCCCCTGATGTTCAGACCCATCAGGATCATCTTTTTCAGGTTCTGCAGATTCTGCGGGAAAATAAATTGTACGCCAAGCTGGAGAAATGTCTTTTTATGGTATCGGAGATTCAATTTCTGGGTTTTCTCCTCTCTGCTTCTGGTTTTCGCATGGATCTGGAGAAGGTCCGTGCTGTACTTGAGTGGGAGCTTCCTGAGAATCAGAAGGCATTGATGCGCTTTCTGGGTTTTGCGAACTATTACAGAAAGTTCATTTTGAATTATTCCTCTGTTGTCAAACCCCTTACTGACATGACAAAAAAGGGGGCGGATTTTTCCTCTTGGTCGGAGGAGGCGCTTGCAGTCTTTTCTAAGATTAAAGAGAGTTTTGCGTCTGCTCCCGTCTTGGTGCATCCCGATGTTTCCTTACCTTTTATTGTTGAGGTGGATGCTTCCGAGGTGGGTGTGGGTGCGGTTTTGTCCCAGGGCCCTTCTCCTGCCAAATGGCGACCCTGTGCCTTTTTCTCTAAAAAACTCTCCCCGGCAGAGAGAAACTATGATGTGGGAGATAGGGAGTTGTTGGCCATCAAGTTGGCTTTCGAGGAATGGTGCCATTGGTTGGAGGGGGCCAGGCACCCTATCACCGTTTTTACCGACCATAAGAATCTGGCATACTTGGAGTCGGCCAGGCGTATGAATCCGAGACAGGCCAGATGGTCTCTGTTCTTCTCCAGATTCAATTTTGTTGTTACATTCCGACCTGGGATAAAAAATGTGAAGGCTGATGCTCTCTCTCGCTGTTTTCCGGGAGGAGGAAACTCCGAGGACCCGGGTCCCATTTTGGCGGAGGGGGTAGTTGTTTCTGCTCTATATTCCGATTTGGAGGCCGAGGTCCAGGACCGTTGTCCTTCTGGGAAGTTGTTCGTGCCTCCTGAGCTACGTCACAAACTCTTTAAGGAGCATCATGATACGGTTCTTGCTGGTCACCCCGGGAGTAGAGCCACGGTAGATCTCATTGCTCAGAGATTTTGGTGGCCGGCTCTTCGTAAGTCGGTGGAGGGTTTTGTGGCTGCTTGTGAGACGTGCGCTCGCGCTAAGGTCCCTCGTTCACGGCCTTCAGGTTCCCTTCTCCCGTTACCCATACCTTCCCGTCCTTGGACACACCTGTCCATGGACTTTATCACGGATCTTCCTCGTTCCTCGGGGAAGTCGGTGATCCTGGTGGTGGTGGACCGTTTTAGCAAGATGGCTCATTTCGTACCTTTCCCTGGTTTACCCAATGCTAAAATGTTGGCGCAAGCTTTTGTCGACCATATTGTTAAATTGCACGGCATTCCCTCTGATATTGTTTCCGATAGAGGCACGCAGTTTGTGTCCAGGTTCTGGAAGGCTTTCTGTTCTCGCCTGGGGGTTCGGCTGTCCTTCTCTTCTGCTTTTCACCCGCAGTCGAATGGTCAGACTGAGCGCCTCAATCAGAATCTGGAGACATATTTGCGCTGTTTTGTGGCAGAGAACCAGGAGGATTGGTGTTCATTTCTCCCTCTTGCTGAGTTTGCTCTGAACAACCGTCGTCAGGAATCTTCTGATAAGTCACCATTCTTTGGTGCATATAGGTTCCATCCGCAGTTTGGGACATTCTCGGGAGGGGCTCTTTCTGGTTTACCTGAGGAGGAGAGATTTTCCTCGTCTTTGTCTACCATTTGGCAAAAGATTCAGAGTAATCTTAAAAAGATGAGTGAGAGGTATAGGCGTGTGGCTGATAAGAGACGTGTGCCTGGTCCGGACCTGAATGTGGGTGATCTGGTGTGGTTGTCTACAAGAAATATTAAACTGAAGGTTCCCTCCTGGAAATTGGGTCCCAAGTTTATTGGGCCTTATAAAATCTTGTCAGTCATTAATCCTGTTGCCTTCTGTCTTGATCTTCCACGGGTTTGGAAGATACATAATGTATTTCACAGATCTCTCTTAAAACCATATGTCCAGCCCACGGTACCCTCCTCTTTGCCTCCTCCTCCGATTTTGGTTGATGGCAATCTGGAGTTTGAGGTTTCCAGAATTGTGGACTCTCGCATTGTCCACGGTTCTCTTCAGTACCTCGTTCATTGGAAGGGTTATGGTCCTGAGGAGAGGATGTGGGTTCCGGTGTCGGACATTAAAGCCACTCGCCTCATCAGGGCATTTCATAGGGCTCATCCTGAGAAGGTGGGTCCTGGGTGTCCGGAGTCCACCCGTAGAGGGGGGGGTACTGTCACTACCAGAGCTTTGGGACGTTCTCACAGCTCTGTTTCTCCACCCCTGTGATGATGTCACTACTAGAGCTGGGAGGAGTTCTCACTGCTCTGTTTACTTTTGGTTTCCTTCCTCCCAGCTGTTCCTCATGCGTTTGATTTCCCTCTCTTTATATCACCCCTCCTCCTATTGTAGGGCGTGGATTATAGTTCTCATTTCAGTTGTAGCTCTTGCTTTAGTATCTTCACTTGTAGCTATCAGTTCACTGGACCTGTGTTCTGCTGCAGCAAGCACTCCGGATATTGCCAGCTGTCCTTGGATCCGTCTTCTCTGCGGCTGCAACACCTTCAGCTAAGTGTACAGACATTGTTGTGTACCTGATTATTTTCTGACTGGATCTGAGGTGGCCACGGTTCCCTCCATATACTGAGTAGGGCACCGGTGGCCGTGCCCCTTCCACTATTGTAGGGGTTACAGTGGTCATCAGTCTTAGGTACGTGGGCATGCCTCGTTCCACCATTTGGATCCGGGCATGTGCTTTAGCAGCATAGGGAGAGCTTTGAGGGTCTGACAGGGGTCACCCTTTATCCTCCCTAGTTTGGGTCCGGTCAGTAGCTCTTTTACTGTGTATACTATTGTTGCTCACATACAGCCGTGACAGTTAAGCTACTTATTCTAGATCTAGATGCTTGCTGGGTTTAAGGAGTTCTATCCATCTGTTGAGGTGTATACTGTATTCCTGGTTCACTAGCAGTTTGCATATCGGCAAAATCGATCCACGATGATACTCTTGTACATTTGGACCAGAGAGTTGGAAACTATGGGGGAGATTTATCAAAGCCTGCTGTTTTATGCTGGTCTTTGAAATCTGCAGTGCTGCTGGAGGATGAGACTAATTCATGACGAGGTACATCCTCCAGCAGTGCGTGAGCTAGAATGAAATCTATGGCAGATTTCTGACTTTATTTTCACCTGAAAACCCACTGGTCCCATCTACTTCCTGCCCTTGCCACGCACTGGTTTCAGAAAGTGGCAAGGGCAGCGCAGAAATGCAAGTTGCAACAAAATTTGTCATAAGTGGTGTTCAAAAAGCCCCAAACACGTGGTTTGTGATGTTTTTCCACCTTTTCTGGTGCTAAATCTCACCTTATGTGTGCATGCTTTTTGTGGATTACAGTTCAGTACGCTGTTGTTCTTGGTATGCACGGTGGTAGTGGGCCTGATTCATGAGAATGATAAGGGGCTTTAACTTCAGGAAGTGATGAATTTGGATACTTGGTGCCAGGTTAACAATCTTTCTCTAAATGCTGATAAAACAAAGCAGATGATGTTGGATTTTAGTAGAGCACATACTAGAGAGTGCACTCCTCTTACTATACATGGAGTAGAGGGGACGAAGGGTTTCTGTTATGAGAAATAACGTTATGTAGCTGACTGACATTAGCGATGTGCCAATGTCAGCAGTACATAACAGTATGCTTTATAACTCCCTGCCTGCCGCTGTTCTATTAAAATAAAGACTTTTAAAATATGCTAATAAGCCTCTAGGTGCTATTAGGGCGTTACTTCAGCACCTAGGGGCTCGGTCTACGCACCCTTTGGCACGCCCAGGTCCAGTTAATTGACTTTCGAGTTCTGCTCAGTGTCCCGTAAATCCCGCACCTGCGCCGTCCCTTTTAGTATTCGCTGCAGGCGCAGTGAGTGAAGGACGCGCTCCTGATGCCGGCCTCCTTTCTTCGGACGACTCCGTTCTTTTGTGTCAGAACTGATCCGCCACCATTGACTTACATGAGGGATCCGTCTTGCTCCGCACCACATCGCAGACAGAAAAACGATCCTTGCAGCTCTATTCTGTCCACGATGGGGACGCAACCAAATGGGACAAAGTGCATTCTGGTGCACTCCGTTTCGTTCAGTTTTGTCCCCATTGACAATGAATAGGGACAAAAGGAAGCGTTTTCCCCAGCTATTGAGATCCGAGGACGAATCTCAACAACGGAAAGGGAAAGCGTAGATTTGAAAGTAACCTAAAAAGGATTTCATTGCGATTGTTTTTTAACATTGTGTATGTGACAAATAAATAAATCCTGAACTTGAACTACGTAATTAGCGTTTTTAGACACAATTCAGTGCTTTAAATTGGGACTTTTTTCCTATTGCTATTATATGTCCTCTATATTATGTAATACACATTGACTGATTATAAAACATCATCGTTGGTTGCTTCCCATTGAATATGGCTTGGGGCTTAGTTGAAAGGTTGTGTAATAACTGAAGTTTAGAATTGGCCTTTAATTTATAGCCTGTTGGTTTACAATAAATTATAGGCATCAACCTGCAGGCAATATAAACCACTTACAATCATAAACTTTCATAACTAGTAGAACTGGCTCAGCTTCATCCAAAGTCAGACAAATATTTGACAGTCAAGACCCATTAGTTGGTATTCCCAGTGAACAATGGCATTAGAATGCGAACAGTACAGGAAAAGATTAGAATAGGCTTGTCGTTACTGATTATCAGATGTTGTAGAAGATTAATTTTACAGCAAATGGAGATCTGACATTCTGCTAAATATATCTATCATGTACTTGTATAGGCAAGATATGTTTCCAAATTGACTTTAATAAAATAATATACAATATAAATATAAAAAAGTGGCATATAAGTACATACTGTAGTGAAAAAAACATAAAAATTCTGAGTTTTGATATTGGCTACTAGAATCAGAATATCAGTCTTTACTTTACATTAGCGGTCCCCAACCAGTGGCTCGGGGGACACATTTGGCTTACAACCCCCTGGTATGTGGCTCTCGATGGCAGTCCTGAATTATGACCATATGTACTGGCAATTGACATTTTTGCAGACCTAACCTACATTTACCACCAAACAGTGCCAATTTGGATGTTATAATACTAGTGTTAAATATATCAGTGTGAAATGTATTAGCAAATGTTTTCAATTTCATGTTTTTTGTTTCTCTGCATTCAAAATGTATCTCTATTTTTGAATTGGCTGTTGCTCCCGACCATCACTGAAAGTTGAGTGTGGCTCACAACATACAAAAGGTTAGAGATCACCGCTCTACACTGACAAAGAAAAGCATATTGCTCTACATTATGCTGAATATGATCGGTTCATTTTCACTAAGGAAAAATGTCATAATGACATCTCTTTTGCACTGTGGAATTGTAGTGATTAAAAGCAGCAGACTTGTCACTTGACTCAAAAATCACTTGGCACAATTCATCCAAATGGGTATGTTCTCACCCATTAATTGGAATATCTAGATGAAAGCAGGGTTGCCAACCAGCCAGAAATTCCTGGACAGTGTCATATCTGTGACGGTAACTGTTAGCAAGTAGTGGCGGCGGAATCTAGTTTTCTAAGCTACTTGGCCAGGGCGGGTACAGGAGGGGCTGCCGATCAGATGCAGCACTGGCACATCCAACTTGATGACGTAACACAGATCATGTGACTCATGGTGCACCATATGACCTGTAGGGCAGTATATTTGAATAGGCAACTGCTGGCCACAGTTGCCTGTGATTTGGTCTGCTAACCCTCCCTAGCCTGTCCTGCTCTTTCAGATTTGGATTTAACCCAGCCCGTCCATTTATTGTCTTCTAGTTGGTTATTTCTTATCTGACATTTCAGGTGCCTGTCTGTCATTATGTGTTTTATTCTTCCCTTGATAGCTTCCCTTGTAGGTCTCTGCATCTAGTTAGGAAGCGACCGTCGTCCAGTTGTGGGCCGTCATTTAGCACAGATTGTGTAAGTAGGTAGGGACAGTGATGCAGGTGGAGTTTAAAGGGGTTATCCAACCTCTATAATGCCCCCCCATATGCCCGGGCCCCTCACACACAATGTACTTACCTCACTCCCTGGCCCCCATGTCGCTTCTGAAGCCCTCACTGCCGCCGTTGCATATCCTGATCACACGGATAAAAGGGAACAGCCAATAGCAGGCGGTGACGGGAACGAGCCTCCCTAGCGTCACCCACGATGCTAGGAAGGCACGTTCCCATCATTGCCAGCTATTGGCTTCCTTTCCCCCTCCCGACACCGGATATTTTTATCCGCGCGACAGGGAGATGCAGCGACAGCTGTGTCGGCATTAGAAGCGACACGGGTGCCGGGGAGCGAGGTAAGTACATTGTGTGTGTGGGGTCCAGGCATATTGGGGGGGGGATTTCAGGGGTTGGATAACCCCTTTAAAGCTTGGCTATTACCTACCATGAGAAACAGTTTGTAAAGTTAGCAATTTTTTAACCATGTACATGAAAAAAAGATGTGTCCGTGTTTTTATTTTTTTGAGGCTGGAGCTGCTTGAGCAGGTTATTATAGTGGTAATTATTATTACTTTATATTTCCCAGTAAATATTGGTAATGGCTTCTTGTTATAATATTGAGTTAAAGACATGCATTACTTTTATTATTTATTATGGTTTTTCAATTTGTCTGAAAAAAACGTTGGCTGTCCGTAAATTTTAAATTAAAAAAAAAATTCTAGTTGGGAACCCTGGATCAAAGGGGATGTCAGCAAATGTCCATTGGTTCTCTTTTGGAATGTCAATTGTACTGTCAAAGCCTAGGTAAGCAGGTTTCACATTGACATAGGGAGAGTTACTTCAGTTTTTAAACCTCAATGTCTCAGCTGACACTAAACAGAGTGCAACGCCCATATGAATTGGGTGAGCATTTTCAGGAGTGTGTGGAAAAATAGACGTGGAATATGAACAGGTACAGCCTGGAAGAAATTGAGTATCCTAGGTAATACATTCATCTTAAAAATTTAGATTCTGCCAAACCATGAGAATGTGCCCCTATGCCATTTGTCTAAGTCCAGCCTTATTTGTCAAAGTAAGGGGAGATAATTTGCCGAATACAACTCGGAAATGACAGGGGTTAGGTGTAGTCCCAGGTATTTTAGGGAGGATCAGGCTCATTTAAACAGGAAGCCCTCTGACAGGTCTTTAACGATGGTCGGGGGCACAGTAATGTTAAGCGCTTCGGCTTTCTGGAGGTTAATTTTATAGTTCGAGAGGTGTGCGTAGGTTTTATGAACGCGGAGAAGATTCGGAATGGAGATGGGATTGTCAGTGATAAAAAAAAGTAAATCATCCGCGTAGGCGGCTACTTTGTGTTGGGTACCTCGGATTTGCAAGCCAGTTATGTCGGGGTCTGCTCTAATGTGAGCTAGCAGGGGTTCCAGGCCGAGAATAAAAATCAAGGGGGAGAGGGGGCAGCCCTGTCGGGTCCCATTTCGGATAGGGAAAGACGTTGAGAATTGGCCGTTTACTCGTGCTGAGGCCGTGGGGTTAGAGTAAAGATTACGTATGCAAGCCATCATAGTGTCCCCCAGACCAACATGTTCCAGTGTCGCAAACATGAAAGCCCAGTTCACTCGGTGAAATGCTTTGTTTGCATTGGTAGAGAGCAGAAGCATGGGCAATCTAGACGTCACCGCCTTATACAGTATATCATGTTTATGGCTCTGGTGGTGTTGTCGCGGGCCTCTCTCAAAGGCATAAAGCCCGTTTGATCGAGGTGGATAAGGTGTTGTAAATGGGGAACTAGACGTGTGGCCAGGATTTTGGAGAATAGTTTAAGATCTACGTTGATTAACGAGATCGGGCGATAACTTTGACACTGGGCTGGAACCTGTTCTTCCTTCGGGATTACCGCTACGTGGGCTCTGAGGGTGTCCTGGGGGACACTACGGGGTGTACCAAACGAGTTATATGCTGCTAGAAACGGCGGGGTCAGTAGGTCCAGGAAGGTTTTGTAATATGACAGAGGCAACCCGTTGGGGCCGGGGGCGGTCCCCGATCGGGAGTTTTTAATGGCGAGCATTAGCTCAGATTCAGACAAGGGCTGTTCAAGTGCTACGATCACTTCCGGCGAGAGTCGTGCCATGCCAGAAGTGGAGAGATATGTGGATGGTGGACTGAGGCTCCTCGGGATTACTGCTTGTGGATTCTAGATTTTACAACGAGCTGTAGTATGTCCTAAAAGTATCGGCTAGCTGCTAGGGCAATGTTACTCGGCGGCCTGTATTATCCGTCAAGAAGGGGACGTAGGAGCGCATCCTCGCGGTTCTCAGCGCCCTCGCTAGTGTCCTTCCGGGTTTGTTTCCATGCTCATAATAATGTCTTCGGCACCTGACTATGGCCGCTTTGGCCTTGGTCGTGCACAAGGAGCGGATTTGCATCCTCAGGGAGCGTATTTCAGTCCCTATTTGATCAACCAGAGTGGTCTTGTGTCGCTTTTCAAGAGTGTGAAGCTTAGGGATGAAGGACGTAAGGGTCGTCGCTTTCTCTCTTTTAAGTCGTGCCCCTAGTTTAATAAAGGAGCCCCTAATAATGCATTTATGGGCTTCCCAAATGGTAAGGGGATCGCTTTGTGCTGAAACATTATGGAAGTAATAGTCTGTGAGGTCCTTTCGGATCTCCGCCAGTACTTGGGTATCTTAGAGGAGGGAGGAATTGAGGCACCAGTGCCATGCTCTCGGTTGAAAAGTCGGTATAGTGAGGGACATGGAAATGAGAGCATGGTCAGAGAACGCTATTGGGTCAATCTGAGCTCCAGACAGCAGGTCTAGCTGAGTATGTTGTATGAAGAAATAGTCCAGCCTAGGGTAAGAGTTATGAGGGGCCGAATAAAACGTGTAGTCCCTAGATGATGGGTGCAGGGTGTGCCATGTGTCTATTAGCCGATGAGCGTATAGCAGATCCCGCACCTTTGACTGTGAGGAATGGGGGAGACAGGACTGACCCCTAGAGGAATCCGCCGATGGGTCGAAGGGGAGATTAAAGTCACCCCCCAGTATCACAGTCCCGTCTGCAAATTCCTCTAAGTCAGTGAGGGTCTGATCTAGGAAGTGGGCCTGTCCCGAATTGGGAGCATACAATGTAGTTAAACTGACAGTCCTCCCCACTAGCGTACCTTTAACAAAGAGGCATCGGCCTGCTCCATCAGTGCGCACCTCCGTCAATTCCCAAGGAACGGTTTTGGAGATAGTGACTCCCGTCGTCTTGGTATCGGGGGAAATACTGTGGTAGACATGAGGAAAACATCGGTCAGCGAGAGATTGAATGGCATCCTAGCGGAAATGAGTCTCCTGGATAAAGGCGACGTGTGCACGCTTCTGCCAGAGGTGCCTGAGGAGGGAGGATCGTTTTTCCGGGATGTTCAAGCCCTGTGCGTTAAGAGAAGTAAACAAGATATCATGCATGGTGACAGTAGAGCTTGTTAGACAACCTGGAGAGGACACTAAGTGACAGATCAGAATGTAGAACAGTTAGAGGCCCAGAGAAGAGAAGAAAGGAAAGAGAAGAAGGAGAGATTACAGAGAGGGGGAGGGAGGTATGGGAAGAATGGGTACAGGGTAAGGGTGAGTTTCAATACGTAACAGAGGTGCTATCAGATGCGTTAACGCTAACGAACTGTGAGATGATCACTCCGGTGAAGTCCAGCAAAGGGGTCGAAAACACAGTACCCTAAAGGGGGAAAGTGGAACAACAGGTCACAGAGAAGAAAAAACAATAATACTTAGGCGGAGCATCCTATGATCGCCCCGATAACATTAAGATAACGCGCACCCTGGTTACTGAAACAATTGAGCGGAATGACCACAACCATATGGTCTGCAGGGTAGGGTCATCCATTTCAAGTGACTGTGCAGGAGGCAGTGAGCAAGCAGTGGCCTTGTCCCAGAGGGGCCTAGGCGTAGATTGCATAGGTGACGGAGACCAATGATATTATCTGCCAGTCCGGGCGTGAAGGGAGCACTCAGCTGACTAAAGTGACCAAAGCAGGAAAGTCTCCTCGTGTCATCAGCGGATTGGGGTGCGGGGAGGTCTCGACGGCGATTGGCGTCGGCGATTCCTGATGTTGTTCAGGCGTCCGTTTGCTGTCCATTGAGGTAGGGGTAATTGATGCAGTCGGGATATGTCCTCGCGTAAGGCTGGGGCTAGGAGCAAAGGCGGAATGGTCTAATCAGGTACGGAGATGGCACTACCTCCAGGAATGTGAAGGCCTCTGGAAGGTCATCCGGCGAGCGAACTGGGAAAGATTGGCCTCCGGTTTTCGTATGATAATGTGAAAAGGGTGGCCCCAGCGGTAATTTGCTCCTACTTGTTTTATGGCCTTCAAAAGCGGTCGGACAAGGCGTCTCATATATAACGTAAGTCGGGAGACATCAGGTAGTATCGTTACAGGAGAACCCTCAAAGAGGACTTCCTTTTTCTCCCAGGCTTTGCGTAGAATGTCTTCCTTCACTTTATAAAAATGCACACAACAGATCACATCCCACGGTCTATCCATGTCACGCGCACTCGTGCCCAGAGACCTGTGGACCCTGTCCAGATCTATTTCGTTGTGCGGGGATTTGTCAAGGATTTTGTTGAATATGGCCGCCACTGTATCGTGGAGTTGGTCGTTGGAGACCGATTCTGGCAGGTTCCGTATTTTGAGGTTATTACGGCGACCCCTATTTTCTACATCATCCAGGTGAAGCGAAAAGTCCTTCAGTTGAGAAGTATGGGAAGACAAAGCGTCTGAAATAGAGGACAATTGAGAGGCTGAAGCAGCTACTTGGTGCTCAAGGGTCTGTCCTCCACTGCCTGGACTGATGTCTGCATAGCTTGTAGGGCCTGGGTTTGCCTGGCCTCTATCCAGGCTATCTGGGACTCCAAATCTGCCCTGTTAGGTAGGGCTTTCACCATCCCCCATAGCTCGGCTAACGTGCGGTCTATGGTTGTAAGGTGGGGTGGGGGGGTGAGGTACACAGTCTCTCCCCTGTCTGTGGCGGCGTGGAGCTGAAGATGGCAGACACACCCTTGCTGAGGAATGGAGTCTCAGCAATCATAGGGGGGGAGGACGGTACCTGGGTGACCTGCCTGTCGGTCTCTGCAGCAGCCTGTGGCGTCGCATGCGGTGAGGAGGCCGAGGAGTCCATAGGTGAAGCTGCCGGCCCTGGTGAACTGACGGAGGACCTCTCTCCTGGATGGGCTGAGCGGGGAGGTGAGTAGGTCCGCCATCTTGGGCGGGTCTGCGGCCGATAGCTCTGCAGGTCCAGGGCGCAGGAAACGCCCGATCGATTGGCCCGGAGGGATTGCTGGCTGGCTCCTTGATCTCCTGCCCCTGGTCATGGCCTGTGGTGAGCGGGGAATGCGCTGCTGATAGCCGGTACACTGCTGGCAATTCAGGAGCTCACAGTGAGAGCATCTTCACGCGGCCATGTCAAAGCCAATCCCCCACATGTCAAAAGTTTTGATTGGTGGGGGTCTGAGTGCCAAAACCCCCACTGATCACTAGAAGTAGGTGAGAGAAACGCTCACATATCTTGCTCCCTCTTCTCACTGCAGGAGATACAAGTGGGACAGACTCAATAGAGGGTCCAGGTCCAGTTTTGATTCCATCTCCTGCAGGGAGGAGAGAGACAGTGCTCTTGATATTTCTCTATGACATTTCAAAAGATTTCTGAAAACTCAGTGATCCTTTAAAATCACTAAAGCAACTTTCCAAAAGAGTTGTAAACCAAACTTTATGACAAGGACACCGCCATATCTAAAATAGTGATGAGCGGCAGGGGCTATATTCCAATTTGCGATATTTCACGAATATTTGGGTGAATATTCATCATATATTCACGAATTCGAGATTATTTTCTTGATCGCGAAAAATCAGCAATGTAATATTCGCGTAATGTGCGCACAGGCGTGGGTCACTATAGCTACATTTTCCAAGCTGCTAGAAGTTTCCTGAGACTGGAGAAAAGGGTTGGCACGGCAGAACATTAAAAATGGCTTTATATGGAGTTAAAGTGCTCCAATTTATTTGCGATTGCGCAAATCGGCACTAACCGCGAATATTTTTACGCAATATGTGAAACTTCACATTTTAGCAGGTCTGTGTGTATGTATGGACAGCAGAACCTATCACACTACTTAACACACTGCACTGCAACAGCTACACTATATCAGGATATAACCTACACTAACTATCTCCCACTAACTATCTGTAATATATATATATATATATATATATATATATATATATATATATATAAAAGCTTTCTAACTATCTATCTAATGTCGTGTGGAAAGCACAGAGCACAGCAATGACACTGTTGTCTCTCTCAGAACTTTAAAAAACTGTAGAAAATGGCTGCTGAGAAGGTTCTTATATAGTGAGGGGTAGGCAACTTTCCTATTGGTTGCTTGGGATGTTGCTAAGCTCAGACAAAGACATTGCAGCCTTCTCATTGGCCCACAAGCAAGAAGGGAGGTTACTGCTGAAAAAAAAATCTAGAATATTCAAAATTACGAATATACACTCACCTAAAGAATTATTAGGAACACCATACTAATACGGTGTTGGACCCCCTTTTGCCTTCAGAACGGCCTTAATTCTACATGGCATTGATTCAACAAGGTGCTGATAGCATTCTTTAGAAATGTTGGCCCATATTGATAGGATAGCATCTTGTAGTTGATGGAGATTTGAGGGATGCACATCCAGGGCACGAAGCTCCCGTTCCACCACATCCCAAAGATGCTCTATTGGGTTGAGATCTGGTGACTGTGGGGGCCATTTTAGTACAGTGAACTCATTGTCATGTTCAAGAAACCAATTTGAAATGATTCGAGCTTTGTGACATGGTGCATTATCCTGCTGGAAGTAGCCATCAGAGGATGGATACATGTTCTCATTCTGTTTACGCCAAATTCGGACTCTACCATTTGAATGTCTCAACAGAAATCGAGACTCATCAGACCAGGCAACTTTTTTCCAGTCTTCAACAGTCCAATTTTGGTGAGCTTGTGCAAATTGTTGCCTCTTTTTCCTATTTGTAGTGGAGATGAGTGGTACCCGGTGGGGTCTTCTGCTGTTGTAACCCATCCGCCTCAAGGTTGCTGCGTGTTGTGGCTTCACAAATGCTTTGCTGCATACCTCGGTTGTAACGAGTGGTTATTTCAGTCAACGTTGCTCTTCTATCAGCTTGAATCAGTCAGCCCATTCTCCTCTGACCTCTAGCATCCACAAGGCATTTTTGCCCACAGGACTGCCGCATACTGGATGTTTTTCCCTTTTCACACCATTCTTTGTAAACCCTAGAAATGGTTGTGCGTGAAAATCCCAGTAACTGAGCAGAGTGTGAAATACTCAGACCGGCCCGTCTGGCACCAACAACCATGCCACGCTCTAAATTGCTTAAATCACCTTTCTTTCCCATTCTGACATTCAGTTTGGAGCTCAGGAGATTGTCTTGACCAGGACCACCCCCCTAAATGCATTGAAGCAACTGCCAGGTGATTGGTTGACTAGATAATTGCATTAATAAGAAATAGAACAGGTGTTCCTAATAATTCTTTAGGTGAGTGTATATCACTATATTCTAAATATTGAAAAATTCTCGAAGTGCCGATATTCGTGATTAATATTCGCGGGATCGAATATTTGTGATCAACACTAATCTAAAACAGACGTATAAAAACTTAAATTTTTGCGCATACTTGAAAAGAAATTATTTAGGAATAAAAGGTGGAGTCTGACAGTACTAGAAAACCAGGAAACCCCTGTAGATATTATTATAATTCTGAAAAATGGGTGATAATAGTGTACTAGATAACATAGATAGGACAATTCAAGAAGTTTGAATTCCATTGTCAAAGATTACCGTAATCTCTATGATTCATTTTACATAGTCTACACAGAAATGCTATTTTTTCCCACAGTTTTGGCTACGATCGACAATTTATCGTAAGTGCTAGAAAGTGAAAGCGCATCATCTTGAGCCCTTGAAAAAGTCAGTGCACACATCTGCTCTTTTGTTCCATCCAAGAAGTTTGAAGCAGAATAAACAACTACAATTTATTTTATAGGAGCCAAATTGAAATAATAAAGACAGTTGATGTCAGGACTCTAAATGAAAGAAAGAAATTACTGGAATATTTTTCTTTGAATCTTGCAGAATTGCCATTTAACGCTTTTACTGAAACATTTTCATTGGATAAGTGTCAAATGATTCCTGAACACAAGCCAGGCTGAGGTAAGTTTTTCCATTCTGTGCTTCTGCTTCTGCATATGGGCATATAGTGTCTGCATTATTATTGGCATAAAATCCAGACCCCAAAGTTGTACCGAGTCAAACTTAATTCACGTTAGACCTCAATGACATTCTAAGGCCACGTTCACATCTAAGGCAGCAGATTTGGCAGGCTGTTCCAGTAGAGAGCAGCCTGCCAGATTTTGCTGGATCCCGCTTGCTGGTTTCTACAGTTCACTTCTGGATTTCCATTGATTGTAATGAGTTCCAGTGGTGATCTGGGCACTTTCTGGCATAAATGCAGGGTTTTGGCTGGACAAAAACCATTGCATGCAACGTTTTTTGGTCTGGCCGACAGCCTGAATTTGTGCCAGATCAGGGATTCAGATCAGAATGCCACAGATGTGAATGCGGCCTAAGTTTAGTTCAGCAGAATCATGTCTCTAATATAGATGGTCTGAGGAAGCCATTGCACGCCCATCCTTGCTATTCTCCTGTGTAATCTGAATAAATGCTGGTAGTAAAAACCGATGAAGTACAACTGTTTATTGCATATGCAGTGACCAGGTTTGAGGAGGCCCCAACACTGGATCTCCTGGACACTGCCGAGGTGTCATCACGTGTTTCTGGTCTCCAGAAGGGATGGTAAGGTGTGGTAAACCCCAATGGGAATTAAGTCCAGAGAGTTAGGGTCTTCAGTAAACCAATGTGCTTCTTTACTAGAGGAATTCAAGTGCAGAACAATACAGGCAAAGCACTGAGCTGGCTTCTCCAGTTTCCTCCCTGGTAGAGGAAAATTCTTTGCTGAGGAAAGGCCTGAGCTAGCTGTCCCTCTCACTCTTAGATGGCTGGTACCCTGGTCAAAGGCTTGTGATCCAGAGTCTGTGGCAGAGTATTCCCGTCTCAGTGTCTTCTTTTGGTGACTCAAGTAGTCTGGCAGAGTCTCTTCTTCTAAGCACTGATCCCTAACTGCAGAACACTAGGGGCTCTGACTGCTCTCCTTATATACCGTTTCTAGCTGAACTAGAACCTTCTAGTGGGAGGGGTGGAGTGGAGAAACTCAGCCCAAACAGATACAAAGTTACACTTTTCGTCTGTGAGAGACTTGCATTAGAACTTCAATAATACCTAATGGGAAGCAGTTTTTTCCAGAAAAAAACAAGTCTTCAGACGCTAATAACATAGCTAAATCAGACATTCAAAAGGTCAATCTGTCTGGTTTTAGTGGTAAACAAGTCTGTCTTTTTCCCTCCAAAAAAGACTCTTCTTTAGCTCTAATGGTAATTGTGGAAAATTAATACCTTCTCATTATTTGCCAGAAAGTCCCAAAAGTCTCTCAGTACTCATTAACCCTTTCCACAGTGCCGTTCAAATACAATGCAAATGAACCGGATATATATCACAACAAACATATAAAATGAAGTTACACAGTATTAAACAGTATAAGTCAATGCAAGTTAACCCTTTAAAGTGAAATAAAGTAAGGAGTTGATGACTTTGCATAGGGAAAACAGGGGCAAATGTCCACAAACGTCCAGACTTCAAAGTACCCCTGCTCCAGGGCATTACACATATATCTATAGAAGGCTCTTGATCTCTGACTAGAGACCAGGCTAGACATCTCTGACTAGACATGGAACCTCATTACCTGAATGTAGGGAGAAGGAAAATATTTTGAAGACTTCTAGATTCTTGCAACTTGTAGACTATATCTTTAAAGGGCATCTGTCAGCAGATTTGTACGTATGAAACTGTCAGACCTGTGACATCTGCATTTGGCAGCTGTGTTGGTGCCATGTTCATATGTGCCGGCATTGTTGAGAAACAATGGGGGTACCCTTACTCCTCAAGATTGTGCTCTCTGCAACTTCCGTGCCCTTTGCACTTTGATTGACAGGGTCAAGCAGTGAAAACATCATCACTACCAGCCCTGTCCTAGAGGCTCATTTGCATTTATTAAAGCTTAATTTTTCTCAGCAATGCAGGTACATATGAACATGGGACCAACACAGATGTGTTCAGCTGCCAAGCGTACATGTAAGGCTACTTTCACACTCGCATTTGGTGCGGATCCGTCATGGATCTGCACAAACGCATCTGTTCAGATAATACAAACGCATGCACCCATTCAGAACAGATCTGTTTGTATTATCTGTAACATAGCCAAGACGGTCTTGAACACCATTCAAAGTCAATGGGGGACGGATCCAGTTTCTATTGTGCCATATTGTGTCAGTGAAAACGTCCCCATTGACTTACATTGTGTCAGGACGGATCCATTTGGCTCAGTTTTGTCAGATGGACACCAAAAAGCTGCAAGCAAAGTTTTGGTGTCCGCCTCCAAAGTGTAATGGAGGCAGAACAGAGCCAAACTGAGCCAAACTGATGCATTCTGAGCGGATCCTTATCCATTCAGAAAGCATTAAGGGCAAAACTGATCCGTTTTGGACCGCTTGGGAGAGCCCTGAACGGATCTCACAAACGGAAACCAAAAACGCCAGTGTGAAAGTAGCCTAACAGGACAGCCAGTGTCATAGGTACAAATCTGCTGACAGATGCTCTTTAAGAGAAATGTACCTTTTACATCATTCATCCAGGGCTGTTTTAGGAAGTGGCAAACTGGGCTGTTTCATGGGGACTCCTGGGAACAACTTGAGAATGGAGCATGTAAACCTTCACTCCTCTGCACTTCTAGGAACTTTACCTTTAACCTCTATTTAGGCATTGAATAGTGACACTATTTGGGAACATTATACAGTAATGTTAGGGTACACATTCTCTAAACAGTGCATATGTATGTATGTTTTACATATTTATTTTATCAGGACAACTGTAAAAAATGGTGATCAGGGGCCCTACTACCCACAGTCACATACTTGAATCCTAATTAGGAAAAAGTACTCTCACAGAATGCAGCACAGAACGATGCATTATAGGAACTCAACTAAACTTTCAAAAGTCTATACTGTTTTCAGAAAAGTTATTGAGTGATTATATTAACTACAAGTGGAATTAGAAAAGCGTATCTGGGTTACAGTACGTAATGCACTTTAGGATGGTGCTAGAGAAATAATGTAATCCATTGCATCCATCTTTACTCAGAATACATCTATATTTAATATTATATAATGTTCGTATAAGAAGATCTGAGATGGATAATTATTTAGGAAACTAGAAAATTAGGATCAGATCTTTATGGGACCTTCGGTTTGTCTTCATTTGTGATGTTTTTTTTGTTGCTAAATAGCTGGTAATCATCATAATAGTGTCTTATTATATTGCCTTTTAGTAAATGCTCTTTTTGTACAGTATTTAGGCTGAGAGACCTCATTCTGTCTTTGCATTCAGTGAATTTTCTTTTTACCACTGGTTGCTCTAGATTTTGAGTGCCTATAGGCCAGTGATGCCCACCTCATGAACTCATGACCTTAAAGGGGTTTTTCAGCTTTTCTTACTTTTATAAATTTCAACCCAAGCCTACTATACTTGTGGAGAAAACGTATCTGCTTCCCGCTGCTTCGCTCTGCTGTGGCTCCCTGGCTTCCTTCACAAGTGTTCAGGTCCCCATGTGTAGACTTTTGGATGGACTAGGTCATGTGTGCTGCTGCAGCCAATGCCTGGCCTCAGCTGTGACCTTCCCCCAAGCAGAACATCACTGTTTGGTCACATGCTGCTTTGGGACAAGCCATCACTGAGGCCAGTCATTGGCTGCAACAGCACACATGACCCAGTCCATACAGAATTGTACAGACAAGAACTGTTGAAATAGTTAAGGAAGCCATAACAGAACGGCGAGGAGTATATGAGCATGATGTTCTCCACAGGTACAGCAGGCTGAGGCTAACATTTTAAAAAAAGAAAAAAGGCTAGGCATCCCCTTTAAGGTTCTTGTTGTGCAGCCTCATATGCTTCCATATGCTTCCCAGACCTCAGGGTAAGGCCTCATGCACACGACCGTTGTGTGCATCCGCGTCCGTTCCATCATTTTTCACAGTTTAGCGGAGGTTCCATTCATTTCTATGGGGCTGTGAAAAAAAACTGATAGTCCTCCGTTTTTTCTCCGCGTCCGTGATCCGTGATTCCAGTCCGTCAAAAAAATATAACCTGTCCTATTCTTGTCAGTGGAAAACGGAGGACGGACCCATTCAAGTCAATGGGTCAGTCAAAAAAAAAAACGGATGCACAACTGGTACTGTATGTCATCCGTGTCCGTGTCCGTTTTTTTCTACAAGACCTTGGTGCAATAAAATTACACTTTTCATTAACCTTCCTTTTTTTCACCCGTCAGACAAAAAAAAAGGAAGACACAAGGAAACACAACTGAAGCAAAATCGGACACTGACCACTGAAGCCAAATCACTGACAGTGAAAAAACACTGTCGTGTGCATGAGGCCTAAAGCAGCATTATTACCTTCCACAGGTTAATAATCAAGCAGAAAACCTCATGTATTCTGGATGTCATGTCCATTCATGGAAAATAGTGCAATTTATCTTGCTGCTATGGGAGCACTGCAGCTTCATTTCTGCCTCCAATAGTTGAGGGGTGTGTATATTTATACATGTACAGTGCCTTGCAAAAGTATTCAACCCCCTTGAATTTTTTTGTGCTTTGGTGATTCACAACCTGGAATTAACATGAATTGTTTGAGGATTTGCATCATTTATCTAATCTACAGAACATGCCCACAACTTTGAAGATGTTTAATTTTTTTTATTGTGAAGCAAACAACAAATAGGACAAAATAACAGAAAAAGGATTCAGCCCCCCTAAAGTCAATACTTTGTAGAGCCACCTTTTGTGGCAATCACAGCTCCAAGTCGCTTTGGATAAGTCTCTATGAGCTTGCCACATTTTACTACTGGGATTTTTTCCCATTCCTCCTTGCAAAACTGCTCCAGCTCCTTCACGTTGGATGGTTTGCGCTTGTGAACAGCAATCTAAGTTTGACCACAGATTTTCTATTGGATTGAGATCTGGGCTTTGACTAGGCCATTCCAACACATTTAGATGATTCCCCTTAAACCACCCAAGTGTTACTTTAGCAGTGTGTTTGGGGTCATTGTCCTGCTGGAAGGTGAACCTCCGTCCTAGCCTCAAATCACGCACAGAGTGGTTCAGGTTTTGCTCAAGAATATCCCTGTATTTTGCACCATCCATCTTTCCCTCAACTCTGATCAGTTTCCCAGTCCTGCCTACTGAAAAACATCCCCACAGCATGATGCTGCCACCACCATGTTTCACTGTGGGGATGGTGTTCTTTGGGTGATGTGATGTGATGTGTTGGGTTTGCGCCAGACATAGCGTTTTCTTTGATGGCCGAAAAGTTTAATTTTAGTCTCCTCAGACCAGAGCACCTTCCTTCATACATTTTGGGAATCTCCCACATGCCTTTTCGCATACTCACAACGTGCCTTTTCGTTTTTTGCTGAAAGTAATGGCTTTCTTCTGGCCACTCTGCCATAAAGCCCAACTCTATGGAGCGTACGGCTTATTGCCGTCCTATGTACAGATACTCCAGTCTCTGCTGTGGAACTCTGCAGCTCCTCCAGGTTTACCTTAGGTCTCTGTGCTGTCTCTCTGATTAATGCCCTCCTTGCCCAGTCTGTGAGTTTTGGTGGGCGGCCGTCACTTGGCAGGTTTGCTGTTGTACCATGTTCTTTCCATTTGGTTATGGTAGATTTGATGGTGCTCCTGGGGATCATCAAAGATTTAGATATTTTTTTTATAACCTAACCCTGACTTGTACTCCTCAACAACATTGTACCTTACTTGTTTGGAGAGTTCCTTGGTCTTCATGGTAGTGTTTGGTTAGAGATGCCTCTTGCTTAGGTGTTGCAGCCTTTGGGGCCTTTCAAAAAAGGTGTGAATATGTAATGACAGATCATGTGACACTTATATTGCACACAGGTGGACATTATTTCACTAATTATGTGACTTCTGAAGGTAATTAGTTGCACCAGAGCTTTTTATGGACTTTCTAACAAAGGGAGTGAATACATATGCACATGACAATTTTCTGTTTTCTATTTCTAAACAATAGTTTTATTTATACTGTATATTTTTCTCATTTGACTTCACCAACTTAGACTATTGTGTTCTGATCCATCACATAAAATTCAGATTAACAAAACATTGAACTTAAGGCTGTAATGTAATAAAACACGATAAAAGTCAAGGGGGGAATACTTTTGCAAGGCACTGTATGTATCTGTGTAAGGGCTTATGTGGTCATATTTATTTTGTCAAAACAAGTCCAGATCTTGCTCTAAATTTCTGTCATTATCCACAAGACAGTACTTGCAAACCCGCTGACTTCCTCCTTGTTGTGCTACGCCATGCAAATTATAGTGTTGAGAAAGAAAAAAATAGGCATTTTGGATGTCGAGAGCTGGGAAGTACCACAAGCCTTTCTGGGGGAAAAAAACACAAAAAGATCTCTGATGCTCCACATACAGTTCAAATCATAGACTTCTTAAACAATGGGGCATTGTGTTATGTAAGACAATCTGTAACTGTGAAATCTTTGGCCAGACTGCACTCTGACATCACAGAACCTGTCAACCGCAGACACAATGGAATAAAATAAGGGAATACTGATTCCAGTACAAGCATGCATCAATGTACTAGCAATACTGTGGATAACAATATACTGTACAATATACAGCGCTGTGCTTGGTAAGCTGCAAGAAGGCAAGAGCTCACAGGAGCGCCGGTGCCTTCTCAAACAGGTGATCTGCAGGAGTCCCAGGTGTCAGACTCCCACTGATCTGATACTGATGACCTATCCAGAGGATAGGTCATCAGTCAAAAAAAACTTAAAGAACTATCTTCAATCTCTTATGTATATAAAAATTAGTTTCTGTCTGTCTGTCCGGATGTTCTTTATGCGCGACCAAACGACTGGACCGATCTTCACAAAATTTGGCACACAGGTACATCAGGTGTCCGGGAAGGTTTTAGACCGGGTCTCAGCTCTCTAGGACTTACCGTTCCCGAGATATTCCCAAAAAATTACCTGCATTAGCCAATAGAAGCCAGCACGCCTTTCACTTAAATCCGAATTGCCATTTACACGGTCACATGTCCCTTATTAGCCAATAGAAGCTTGTAGGTCCTACTCCAGGTGGCCATAACAACTGATCACAGGTTTTAGCAGTTCGCAGGTCCTTAAATATTCAGTCATATGACGTATGATGGCACAACTACACTGCTACATGCATGGGGGGTAGGGGCCACTGTTAAACAGACAGGCGATGTGGATTTCACTGTTAAAGGGGCGGGCACTGTGAAGGTCACTGTTAAAGGGGAGGGCACTGTGGAAGTCACTGTTAAAGGAGCGGGCACTGTGGAGGTCACTGTTAAAGGGGTGGCCACTATGAAGGTCACTGTTAAAGAGGTGGTCAATGTTAAAGGGGCGGGCACTGTGGAGGTCACTGTTAAAGGGGCAGGTACTGTGGAAGTCACTGTTAAAGGGGTGGGCACTGTGAAGATCACTGTTAAAGGGCGGCCACTATTAAAGTGGAGGGCACTGTGGAGGTCACTGTTAAAGGGGCGGTCACTGTTAAAGGGGCAGGCATTGTGGAGGTCACTGTTAAAGGGGCGGACACTGTGGAGGTCTTTATTAAAAGGGCGGGCACTGTGGAGGTCACTGTTAAAGGGTCGGGCACTGTGGAGGTCTCTGTTAAAGAGGGGGCACTGTGGAAGTCACTGTTAAAGGGGCGGGCACTGTGAAAATCACTGTTAAAGGGGCAGCCACTATGAAGGTCACTTTTAAAGGGGTGGTCAATGTAAAAGGGGCGGGCACTGTGGAGGTCATTGTTAAAGGGGCAGGCACTGTGGAGGTCACTGTTAAAGGGACGGGCACTGTAGAGGTCACCGTTAAAGGGGCAGACACTGTGGAGGTTGCTTTTAAAGGGGCAGACAGTGCGGAGGTCACTGTTAAAGGTGCGGGCACTGTGGAAGTCACTGTTAAAGGGGCGGGTACTTTGGAGGTCACTGTTACAGGGGCGGACACTATGAAGGTCACAGTTAAAGGGGTGGTCAATGTTAAAGGGGCGGGCACTGTGGAGGTCAATGTTAAAGATGCGGTCACTTTTAAAGGGGCGGGCACTGTGGAGGTCACTGTTAAAGGGGCGGGCACTGTGGAGGTCAATGTTAAAGAGGCAGCCACTGTGGAGGTCAATGTTAAAGGGGCAGACACTGTGGAGGTCACTGTTAAAGGGGTGGGAACTGTGGAGATCACTGTTAAAGGGGCAGGCACTGTGGAGGTCATTTTTAAAGGGGCGGGTACTGTAGAGGTCACTGTTATGGGGGATACTGTCAATATCTTTTAACGACACACAGAAACATTAAATGAAATAGATTAAATATACCCGTGCCAGGCCGGGTCCTTCTGCTAGTGTAAATATAAATGAGGAGTCCAGTAAGTAATGATATGGCTCCCACAGAGCCCCCTGATCTCAACATCAAGTCTTTTTGGGATTGCATGACAGAATGATTTGAGCAAGCCTACATCCACAAAAGGTGTGTGGTTTGTTCTCCAAGATGTTTGAAACAACCTCCCGGCCGAGTTCCTTCAAAAACTGTGCACAAGTGTACCAATAAGAATTAATGCTGTTTCAAAAGCAAAGGGTGGTCACACCAAATATGGATTGATTTGGAGTTCTCTTTAGTTCATTAACTTTCCATTTTGTTAACTGATAAAAATAAACTATTAAAGGAAACCTGTCACCATGAAAATGCAGTGTAATCTTCAGGTGGTATGTTATAGAGCAGGGGGAGCTGAGTAGATTGATATATAGTTTATGGGAACTAACTCAGTAAAACTTGTATTGTATTAATTTATATTCCTGCTCATTCTTGGCTTTAAAGTACAGGAGTCGGTCCTATCAGTGATTGACAGCCTTCCCTCTATGACTGTTTGTATGGAGATAACTCTCAATCACTGATAGGACCGCCCAGAATGAGCAGGAATATAAATGAATGAAATACATGTTTTTAATTTCCTACAAAACTATATATCAATCTGCTCAGCTCCTCCTGCTCTATAAAATACTGCTAGGGATGAGCGAATCGAGCTTCGGATCCAAGATCCGAAGTCGATTTGCTAAAAAACACATTTTAATACTGTACAAATATCCGTCTCAGCGAGAGAAATTTGTCATCACCGAAGTCTCGCTGGACTTCAGTGAATAACTTCGAGATTTGATTTTTCAACTTAAAAACTATTTTAAAACTTGGTTCTGAAGTCGGCTTCGTTACCGAGGTACAAACCGATACCTAAGGCGACTTCGGATTCCTGTTTTAAAATGATTTTCAATTTTAAAAATTGAATGTCGAAGTTACTCACCGAAGTCTCACTCATTTCAACTCGCCGGACCCATACATTTGAATACTGTACAGAGACGAATCTCCGTACAGTATTCAAACAAAGTTTTGAGCGAAGCGACTTCGGATCTTGGATCCTAAGCTCGCTTTGCTCATTACTACATACTGCATTTATTTCAGACACCATGACAGGTTCCCTTTAACACTTCTATTTTTTAAAACATTCTTATTTCAGCATTTTATTATGCCTGACTAAAATTTTTGCTCAATACTGTAGGGAGGTACTTGGTCTGTACAATGTCTATGTAAGTAGTAAGTGTCAAGATACCATACAAAAATGCAAGGACCCAAGGTTTATCAGCAGAACATTGCCCAGAGTATCACACTGGCTCCACCTGCATGTCTTCTTCCCATAGTGCATCCTGGTGCCAAGTATATGTTCATATCCAAGTGATGTAAAAGAAAATGTGATTTATCAGATCAGACCACCTTCTTCCATTGCTGATTTTTTGATGCTCAGCTTTCCATTATAGGTGCTTTCAATGGTGGACTGTGGTCAGCATAGACTTTCTGACTGGTCTGTGGCTATTCAGCTGTGATGCACTGTGTGTTCTACCACCTTCCCATCATAGTCAGCATTCACTTTATAAGTATCTCTTTTTTTAGATTGGACCACACAGGCTAACCTTTGCTCCTCATGCATCAGCTTAAATGGATTGGCCCATTTGCAACATTGATGGTGTGTTGCTAGGATGGGCCATCAATGTCAGATAGGCGCAGTTCCCATCTCTGATATCCCCTACCATCTAGAGCACGGGGCCCCCGAAGTGAAGGAGAGCACACTGCGCATACGCAGCGTGCTCTCCGTTCATTGGTATGGGATTTAGGAAAGTAGTTTGGCTATTTTTTTTAGAAGTCCCATAGCAGTAAATGAAGAGTGCATTGTGCATGCACAGTGTGCCCGTGCTCTAGATAGGAGCAAGTCCTAATGTTACCTCTGCACTCTTCACGGCACCTCCCCTACTCTGAGCATGCCATGACAGCTGCAGAGGTAGTTTGACAATTGAAGGACCACAAGCTATGGGCTATTGATCTACTATGCACCAATTATTAAGTTGTATAATCAGCAAAACAACAATGCTCAATGTATACACGCCTCATACAGACCTTCCCCTGGAAAAGATAATGAAATAAACTTCTCAATAGCCAACTGATTTATAATAAGTAATTTGCACAAAATTGCGGCTCACTGGTATTCCAGAATGGATCGTGGGTGCTCTAGCTAAAATTGGCCGTCCGAATAGCCAACTATAATGTAGCAGAGGTATAGAAATGTAAAGCCGGCACTCTCACTCACCAGGCAGGTTGTTGTGTCATAATATTTATTATATAGTCAAAAGATTCTAATTAGTACAGGAAATTAAAGCGGTATAGCATTAAAAAACATACAGAAACCACAATGTTCTCAATAATAATTCTTGATAATGCCTGTGGGGCCCTCGCAGTAGTAGTGGTTAAGTATATATAAAAAATATATAAAACAAACTTTATGGACAATGAGACAAATAAAGATTAAAAAAAAAATAGTCTGTATAGGATAAGTATGAAAACAATATGGCGTCAATATGAAATAATAAATCTCTTGAATGATTATACAGTATATGGTGTAACAATCCAATTAAATAAATATATGCGGTCTTCAATAATTTCCTTCCATATTCACACTCTTGTTAATAAAGTGACAGGTGCACTCATTGGTAGTTGAGGTAGTAGTTTTGATATGGTTAGCGCAAAGTAACATAAGTTTGTGGATTAGATGTTGCCTCCTTCATTGTGTGTTCAAGTGGTGTGTGGCACTCTCGCTGCGTACTCCCAGTCTGAGGATCTTTCCAACGTGATGCGATCATCGTGTGCTCCCAGTCTCTCTGTAGATTAGCCGGAGTAGAGAGGACCACGTGCCCCGGGTCTCGTAGTGTATGAATGAAGGAGTTGTATAGAGGATGACAAGTAGTTGGCTTGAACTTTTTCAATTGAAAATTAAGTTGCAGCTTCCTTCTGCTATCCTTTCCACAGTATTTATCACTTTGCTACTGCCAAATGAAAATTCCCATACTGATCCAATACAGACCTTTTTTTTAAATCTTTTTTTGTCTCATTGTCCAAACTGTCAATTTTATATATTTTTTTTATATACACCTATGAGCAAAATGGTAACAATGTTGTGAACTGTTGACTTTCAGGCTCCATATCTCACCATCCACTACATCTTCGAACGTGAGACTACCATCATTTTATAGACAATCATCTTCGCTATCTCATACATAAATTGGACTTGCAACAATTTAGCATATGATTAGTTATGCAGATTCTTGTCATGTAACTGCATTGTTACTGTTTTGCTCCTAAAATTCTAAATTTTTATTTTTATTATTTTGTAAATCCATATTTGGCTTTCAACACTGCCTGAATCCTTCTGGGCATGTTCTCGATCAGATTCAAGCATGTCTCGACCAAAATCTGTTCCCAGGTCTCTTCTACACATTCCCAATGTTGATGCATACTGGTCAACTAACTTGGGTATGAATACAGCTTTTTCTTCAACTCTACCCACATGTGTTCGATAGGGTTGAGGTCGGAGGGGGGCCAATTCAGCACCTCTACGGCATTGTCATTAAACCATTTCTTTACCAATCTTGACTGCTCGGGTCGTTGTCCTGCTGGAACACTATGTCGTCCTTTTCATACCCATAGGACTCGAGTGTATGAAGTAACTCGCCTTGTAGGATACTCACATATAGCTCAGCCATGAGACCATCATGGTCAAGTATCTAACGCCTTTGGCTGTGTAACAACCCTATATCATCAGGCTTCCTCCACCAAATTTGACAGTTCCTTAAATTTCTCGATCCGTTAGTCCCTTTTCCCTTGTTTCTTCCAGACCCATTTGCACCCATTGGAGCCCAGTCTATTGACTTTCATCTAATCGCTCTAAATCACCCGTTTCCAATCTTCTACTGTCCACTGTACTTTTTTGCAAACTTGAGCCAACTCTTCTTATTACGATATTGAAGTCGAGGCTTCTTCACCTTTTTTCGAGACACCATTCCAGACTTGTGTAATGAGCATTGCACAGTGCTTGCATGGACGTCTGTGATCTCACTATTACGAAGCATACGAGACGCCTCCACTTCCGTGTTTGTCGCACCAGAACTGATAGACCTTATGATGATCCGACTTGTTGGCTCCGATATTTTGCCTCTTGGCTTTGGAATGGATGGACAGACTTCATTTTGTATTCTTCCAACTGTCATGGCACTCATATGATGCAGTTTGGCAATTTTCTTGGCCGAGATACCGCTATCGATGAGCTGGATGATGCTGTTTCTTTTTTCTTAGGAAATCTTTTTCATTGCTGATCCTGGATTTGAACTAGTGATCTTTCGCTCGGGAATCAATCTAATAACACACAGATCATTAGGGAATGTGAGAACAGGTTGTAATTTGTAGTATACAAGAAGAAAAAGACTGTTCCACCACCAGGAGCAAAACAGTAACAATGCAGTTACATGACAAAAATCAGCATAACTAATCATATGCTAAATAGTAGTCCAATTTATGTATGATATAGCCAAGATGATTGTCTATAAAATGATGGTAGTGTCACGTTTGAAGCTGTATTGGATGGTGAGATGTGGAGCCTGAAAGTCAAAAGTTCTAACTTTTGCTCGTCAGTGTATACTTAGCCACTACTACTGCAAGGGCCCTGCAGGCAATATCAAGAATTATTATTGAGAACATTGTGTTTTTTTATGCTATACGGCTTTACTAATTAGCATATTTTAACTATATAATAAATATTATGACACAACAACCTGTCTGGTGAGTGAGAGTGCCAGCTTTACATTTCTATACCTTTGCAGATTTATAATAAGATTAGTGAAAAAATATACATTTTCCCCTCCCTGTGTGCATAATGACATATGCATTCATGAGGATCACAGAGGTTTTTTATCTAAAACCTCAGAGTAGCTCATAGACACATGCAAACTAATTGAGGGAGCAGTCTGGACACTTATGTGAATTCTGTTCTGCAGTCGGGTGACATCATTCACTTCTATGTCTGTTTCACTACAACTACTAATGAATGCCAGAAGAACCAGACACAATTTTCCTATAGACATAACTGTATCGGGAAAGTAAAATGGGATAATATGTGAGGAATCTGTTTATTGAATTGTGAGCAATCATTGTGAATACTAGCAATTGTAAACTCTGCAGTTTATAACGCTCTAGAGATTGGATGTTTATGATGGTGATGACAGCTAAGGTCCCATGAAATTCCACTTTTCAACAAGCCCTTTTTAACATGATAGTAGCCTATTAATATTAAATAAAAGGCAAATAAATATACAGAAGTACATAATTCCTGTACTGCTTTCTTATCACTCATGGGCCAACCGGTGACAATTTCAATGGTGAGTAGCCTTATTTTTAATGAAAATCACCTTCACTTTCCAATAGAAATTTTAGGGGCCAAAGATGGACTGGCCATAAACTCTACAGGGAGACTTTCTGGTGGCCTGAGCCTTTGTCATATCTGCCAGGTAGGTAAGCATTGATCTGATCTGCCTGCCAGTTACATAAGTACTTGATGCTCCCAGCGTTGAATAACGCTGGGAGCATCAAGTACTTATGTAACTGGCAGGCAGCCTCAGATGTCCTCCAGGCTCCTGAATTCATCTGTATTGCCATCTTGAGGCAACTGGAGTATGAGGACATAATGGGGAAGCTGGCGCTGGCCACCACAGAGAGGCAACTTCTGGGGAGGTATTTGGTTCTGCTTGTGCAGTATATTGTGCTGCTCTGTGATAAACGGCTTGGCTGGAGCGGTATTTTGTGGAGCAATATGGTATTATTGGCCCTGCATACATATTGGCCCTTCCTTCTGTCACTTTGGACACGCCTGCAACATGGGGTCATTTTTCATTTTTTTCCAGGGCCACGTTAAATTTACAACCCTCCTGTGTCAGAGGCAGTCATGGATCTAGAATATTTGGACAGCCTCATAGACAGTGGCATTACTAGAAGTGACTGGGCCCCACAGCAAATTTTTGAATCCCCCCCAGGCACAATCCTCCTCTCGTGCAAACTTCACTCCTGGTGCTAGGAACCGGCTCGATCCGTTTCTTACACATATATACTGTATGTCATGTCACTGTATGTACTGTCACTGTATAATGATGTACATAATACTGTTGAGGACGCCCTGACCATAAAACCTTTCAGTCCTCCTCCTGGGTGGGCCCCTTCTGAGTTTGAGCCCTGTAGCAGCCACATCCCCTGCTTCCACTATAGCTATGCCTCTGCTCATAGACATGTAATATGAAAGTGATTGCATACTGATTTAGAGAGTTGTAATTTGATCAAAGACTAAAGTCTGCTTTAACACACAGATTTTTTTGTTGCATTTTTCTGCACTTTTGCGTTTTTAGTGGTGTTTATAAAGTGTTTTTGGGTTGTAAAAATGCCAGCTGCAGGTCTATGGGAAATATAACACGCAGGACACAGAAGTGTTTTCTTGCTAGAGGTGTTTTTGTTAATTATGTGTCATTTTTGCCTTTCTGGCTTCATTTTCACATCACCTTTTCTATAGGGGAAAAACACCATAAAGAAAACACTGGTGGTAAGATACACGCCACAAAATCCAGAGCAAAACTGCAGCTGGCCAAGAAAAAACCCACTCTTGTGCTTATTGTGTTGCATGGCGTTTTTTTTTTAAGGATACCTTAAAGTCCAGCAAAATCTGCCTTCCAAAAACCGTATGGCATTCCTTTCCTTCTGCGCCCTGCCGTGTGCGCGTACAGCAGTTTACAACCACACATGGGGTGTTTCTGTAAACTACAGAATCAGGGCCATAAATAATGAATTTTGTTTGGCTGTTAACCCTTGCTTTGTAACTGGAAAAAAAATCTTAAAATGGAAAATCTGCCAAAAAAGTGAAATTTTGAAATTGTATCTCTATTTTCCATTAAATCTTGTGCAACACCTAAAGGGTTAACAAAGTTTGTAAAATCAGTTTTGAATACCTTGAGGGGTGTAGTTTCTTAGATGGGGTCACTTTTATGGAGTTTCTACTCTAGGGGTGCATCAGGGGGGCTTCAGATGGGACATGGTGTCAAAAAAACAGTCCAGCAAAACCTGCCTTCCAAAAACCAAACAGCGCACCTTTCACTCTACGCCCGCTGTGTGGCCGTACAGCAGTTTACGGCCACATATGGGGTGTTTCTGTAAATGGCAGAGTCAGGGCAATAAAGATAGTCTTGTTTGGCTGTTAACCCTTGCTTTGTTAGTGGAAAAAATGGGTTAAAATGGAAAATTTGGCAAAAAAATGAAATTCTCAAATTTCATCCCCATTTGCCAATAACTCTTGTGCAACACCTAAAGGGTTAACGAAGTTTGTAAAATCAGTTTTGAATACCTTGAGGGGTGTAGTTTATAGAATGGGGTCATTTTTGGGTGGTTTCTATTACGTAAGCCTCGCAAAGTGACTTCAGAGCTGTAGTGGTCTCTAAAAATTGGGTTTTTGTAAATTTCTGAAAAATTTCAAGATTTGCTTCTAAACTTCTAAGCCTTGTAACATCCCCAAAAAATAAAATATCGTTCCCAAAATAATTCAAACATGAAGTAGACATATGGGGAATGTAAAGTCATCCCAATTTTTAGGGGTATTACTATGTATTACGGAAGTAGAGAAACTGAAACTTAGAAATTTGCAAATTTTTCTAAATTTTTGGTAAATTAGGTATTTTTTTATGCAAAAAAAATAATTTTGACTTCATTTTACCAGTGTCATGAAGTACAATATGTGACGAAAAAACAATCTCAGAATGGTCCGGATAAGTCAAAGCGTTTTAAACTTATCACCACTTAAAGTGACACTGGTCAGATTTGCAAAAAATGGCCTGGTCCTTAAAGGGACACTGACAGGCCGTTAGAGCATATAAAGTGACATATATTCTTCTATTGGTCTTAATATGATAAATTAAACTATACCATTATCACCCTTCACTGCCTTTCCGTTACTTATAAAAAGTGTTTTTATCAAAATGCAAATGACCTTACTTTGCGCCCAAGGGGCTGTCCCTTATTCAGTGCTGTGCCCAGCCGTGCCCCAACTGCCGTCTCCTAGTGCCGCCCAGCTCATTAGTATTCACTGCACTGGGCGGCTTTATTTTCTCCCGACGCGGCGAAATCCCGCGCATGCCCAGTATTATCTTCCTGGCATCAGCCTCATCTGGTCGCTCCGTGCCTGCGCCGGATAAGGTCCCCGGCACCCTCCAGCTCCAGTAGAAGATAGTACTGGGCATGCGCAGGATTTCGCCGCGTCGGGAGAAATTTTCTCCCGACGCGGCGAAATCCCGCGCATGCCCAGTACTATCTTCCTGGCATCAGCCTCATCTGGTCGCTCCGTGCCTGCGCCGGATAAGGTCCCCGGCACCCTCCAGCTCCAGTAGAAGATAGTACTGGGCATGCGCAGGATTTCGCCGCGTCGGGAGAAAAAAAAGCCGCCCAGTGCAGTGAATACTAATGAGCTGGGCGGCACTAGGAGACGGCAGTTGGGGCACGGCTGGGCACAGCACTGAATGAGGGACAGCCCCTTGGGCGCAAAGTAAGGTCATTTGCATTTTGATAAAAACACTTTTTATAAGTAACGGAAAGGCAGTGAGGGGTGATAATGGTATAGTTTAATTTATCATATTAAGACCAATAGAAGAATATATGTCACTTTATATGCGCTAACGGCCTGTCAGTGTCCCTTTAAGGTGAAATAAGGCTGTGTCCCTAAGGGGTTAACAAGTGGGAGGCACATAAGCAAACTGTTGTAATTCCTACACCGTTCACCTGATTTGGATGCAAATACCCTCAAATTAAAGCTGACAGTCTGCAGTTAAAGCACATCTTGTTTGTTTCACTTCAAATCTATTGTGGTGGTGTATAGAGCAAAAAATTTTAGAATTGTGTCAATGTCCCAATATTTATGGACCTGACTGTATAACAACACCAATGACCAATCCAAATGTTTCCCAAGACCAAGACCAATTAAATTCCATATCTCAGCATAAATAGGTTCTTACCGTAATAGGCTTGACCGTCAGTAAGACTTCAATAGACCCGCTGCCTCGGACCTGGTTGAAGATATGGGAAACACAGATATATTGTGTAAAAATAAAGTTCTTACCTTACAGCCCTGTATATTTTATCTGTCAGTCCAGTTCTCCTGTCGTGGCCAGAACTGCAGGGTCAAGAGTCCACTGGTCAAGCCCCACGTTGGGCGCCAAAGAATTATCAGGGCAAAAACCCCTACTCTGATTTATGCTGAGTTCCAAATTATTATGGCAAAAAGGTATCGAGTACTCTGAAGAATTGAATAATACAATCATCAAGGCTGTATTCAAACAAGTCTCTGTTTATTTTTTTATGGAAGGTAAATACTTATACCACATTAGGGCCAGTTCCGGTTATACACCCACACACTTATCACGAAACATCTAGACATATAGAAATGTTTATAAAGCAGAAAATGTCAGTTAACCGCAGAGACATACATTTCAGAATACAGGAAGTAGATGTATGTCACACCAAGCAGTTTCCATTTTTCGAGAATAGCAAAGGTGGGGGCTAAGTTACTCCTTCCAGCATCTGCAGAAATTGACATGCAAAAAATCTATTAACTTCAAAAAAGGTCATACAATGTAAAATGGCTGCTGCAGACACAAAGATGGAGTCTCATCCCTCACACTTATCCCAAAATCAGACAGCCAACATTTTTTACGGACAAATTGGAAAACCATAATGAATAATAAAGATGATAAGTAATACTGCTATGTGGTGCAGTGACACCTTAAAAGGTTTATCCAGGAAATTATATTTATGACTGATGCCCAGGATGGGTTATTAATATCAGATCTGTGGGGGTGCGATACCCGGGCCCCCCGCCGATCAGCTGTTAGAAGAGGCCTTAAGCGCTGAAGCCTCTTCCTAGGCCAGTGACATCACTGTACATCGGTCATGTGGCCTAGTTGCAGCTCAGCCCCATTCAAGTCAATTGGGCTGAGCTGCAATACCAAGCTCTGCCACTATACGATGTACGGCGCTGTCCTTGGAAAGCTGCTGGGAGCCTGCATCGCTCACCAGAGCTTTAGGGAGCACAGAGTCTCCCTGAAACAGCTGATCAGTGGGCATGCAGGGACTTGGACCCCACTGATATGATAATGATGACCTATCCTGAGGATAAGTCATCATTATCTTTTCCAGGATAACCCCTTTAATCCCTTCCCGACCAGAGCTGTACATGACTTTAGAAATAGCACCCGCTCGCAGGTGTGGCAGGCACCATTGCTTCTGGTTGACTGCTGTTTTAAACAGCAGACACCCGGGCCTATTGTCCACCACTGGAAGTAATGCCGATTGTGGACATTTAACCCCTCAGATGCCACGGCATCTGGACACGCAAAAACACAGAAGCACGCAAGGATCAGGGGAGAGGGAGTGTGTGTGTGGCAGACTCTATATTCCTCAATGACACAAGGCTGCCACACATTAGTTCCTATGGAGCCCCTGTCTGTGGCCCTGCCCAATGCTGATATCTGCTTGTTATAGTTCCCTATGGAAATGACAAAAAACTGTGAAAAAAAAGTTGAAAAAATAAACATTGAAATCACCCCCCTTTCCCCAAAATTAAAATAATACATACACTTAATACATGGATAATAAATACATACACTTGTGTCTCTAATTGCTGCCCAGCTCCTTTGACAAGAATACCGCACATAACCTGTGAAGAAATAAGGCACTGCATTCAGAAGAAAGCAGACATGTTTTTCCAATCCTGCGCAACCGCTCTACCTATCTGCTTCTAGTTTTCATACCCCTCAATCTACTTGCGTTGAAGTTTACAATCTTCTGTTGTCACAAAACTCATATGGACGAGAAACTTCTATACTTCAGGTCATAGATTCCCTTATGATAACACTTGCTCCTTGGCTCACTTTAAAAATCCCTTCTGGGACGGCATATTTGGCGAGCTCAGCAATGAAAATAAGGAATATGTAAAGAAGAGATTGGAATCAAACGGGCCTTTGTTTCTGTTCACTTTATTCTGAGCGCATTCAGCTGCAGGATCTGGTGAGGTCCGAGCATGTGAGACTTATTAGGACTGGCAGGGAAATAAAGTGAAATTGAATTTCAAATAAAGTAGTGTTTGTGTGCGCCAGAGTGCCCTTGTGTAATGAGATACACTGAGCTGCATATATGTAAACTATATACTGGGCCTGTTTTTCCTAACTTTTATCTAAATTACATACAGGCGACGTGAAGCGAGACTGACAAGAAGCTGGCAAACGGACACGGGCTGATTTGGTGTTGCGGTAATGGCCGGGTTAGTAGAGAAGAAACAGTTGTGAGGAATGGAGGGCTTAGTATTATGGGTTCTTGCTTTGCTTTGTTTATTTTCCACTAATTCAGATCCTGAAGGTTTAACAGATGTCTTCCATACTGTAGGGTAAATTTTAGATATGTATCTCTAATATGCTAAATTGTAATACAGCAGAGGAACATTTACACAAGGATGGAGCCAGATTAATGTGAAATTCAGGCTCCATTTTTCCTACAATCTGATGATATCAATGACAACAAGTCAGGTCAACATAAAACCAACAGACAGTTCATAGGTAGGTCTAATTGAACGGGTGCATTGCTGTTCAGAGGCTCAAATGATATTCAACATTATTTAAAGGGGTTGTCTGACCTTGGAGCCAACAACCCCTGTGATCCAGACCTGTGCTCCTGAACATAACAAATGGAAGATTTATGTCTGTGGTACTGCCACTGCTCCATTCCTGGTCACTTCTGGTCTTCGCAGGACCAGAAAGTGGCTGGGTCCCGTGACCACTGTGGCCAGTCACAGACCTCAGTGGTCAAGGAGGCTTGAATGGTGTATCACTGAGACCTGTGATTGGCCTCAGTAGTCATAAAACCCAGCTGCTTCCTGGTCCAGCAAAGACCAGAAGCGGCCAGGAATGAAGCAGCAGCAGGACCACTGACATGCGAGTCTTCCTTTTTTTAGGTTCAGGAGCTTCAAGGGCACAGCTACAGACCAAAGGGGTTGTCAGCTCCAAAGCTGGACAACCCCTTTAAAATGGACATTCATCACCTATCACAAGAACAGAGGTCAAGACCTCTCGTTCCTCCTCACTGCAGGACCATGATGAGGAATTGAAGGGCACTGCATGTGCTAGACCCCTCTTCATTCAGTGTCTATTGGCTGATGAAAAATGCAGAGCACTTTGTCCGTTGCTCCATTGAAACTCCTCCTACTCAATTTTTTCTGAGGGGAGAAAAGGGTGATGCGAGTCCCCTGTTCGAATGATAAATGTGGCCCCCAGCAATTAGACATGTATCACCCATCCTATCTTGTGAATAGTATCCTGAGTTATCGGCAGCACAGTGTAATACTGGTTTAGTATCCAGACCCTGATCTAAGATTAAAGGGAGTCTGTCACCAGATTTTGACCTAATAGACCGCTTACATAGCACTCTAGTATAGCAGTCTATGATTCTAATGGTACCTTTGATGTTTTCTTGTGAAGTTCCCCCAAGGCAAAAACGGACTTTTATTCATATGTACACTGCTCAAAAAAATAAAGGGAACACAAAAATAACACATCCTAGATCTGAGTTAATTAAATATTCTTCTGAAATACTTTGTTCTTTACATAGTTGAATGTGCTGGCAACAAAATCACACAAAAATAAAAAAATGGAAATCAAATTTTTCAACCCATGGAGGTCTGGATTTGGAGTCACACTCAAAATTAGAGTGGAAAAACACACTACAGGCTGATCCAACTTTGATGTAATGTCCTTAAAACAAGTCAAAATGAGGCTCAGTAGTGTGTGTGGCCTCCACGTGCCTGTATGACCTCCCTACAACGCCTGTGCATGCTCCTGATGAGGTGGCGGACGGTCTCCTGAGGGATCTCCTCCCAGACCTGGACTAAAGCAACTGCCAACTCCTGGACAGTCTATGGTGCAACGTGACGTTGGTGGATAGAGCGAGACATGATGTCCCAGATGTGCTCAATTGGATTCAGGTCTGGGGAACGGACGGGCCAGTCCATAGCATCAATGCCTCGTCTTGCAGGAACTGCTGACACACTCCAGCCACATGAGGTCTAGCATTGTCTTGCATTAGGAGGAACCCAGGGCCAACCGCACCAGCATATGATCTCACAAGGGGTCTGAAGATCTCATCTCGGTACCTAATGGCAGTCAGGCTACCTCTGGGGAGCACATGGAGGGCTGTGCGGCCTTCCAAAGAAATGCCACCCCACACCATTACTGACCCAATGCCAAACCGGTCATGCTGGAGGATGTTGCAGGCAGCAGAACGTTCTCCACAGCGTCTCCAGACTCTGTCACGTCTGTCACATGTGCTCAGTGTGAACCTGCTTTCATCTGTGAAGAGCACAGGGCGCCAGTGGCGAATTTGCCAATCTTGGTGTTCTCTGGCAAATGCCAAACGTCCTGCACGGTGTTGGGCTGTAAGCACAACCCCCACCTGTGGACGTCGGGCCCTCATATCACCCTCATGGAGTCTGTTTCTGACCGTTTGAGCAGACACATGCACATTTGTGGCCTGCTGGAGGTCATTTTGCAGGGCTCTGGCAGTGCTCCTCCTGTTCCTCCTTGCACAAAGGCAGAGGTAGCGGTCCGGCTGCTGGGTTGTTGCCCTCCTACGGCCTCCTCCACGTCTCCTGATGTACTGGCCTGTCTCCTGGTAGCGCCTCCATGCTCTGGACACTACGCTGACAGACACAGCAAACCTTCTTGTCACAGCTCGCATTGATGTGCCATCCTGGATAAGCTGCACTACCTGAGCCACTTGTGTGGGTTGTAGACTCCGTCTCATGCTACCACTAGAGTGAAAGCACCGCCAGCATTCAAAAGTGACCAAAACATCAGCCAGGAAGCATAGGAACTGAGAAGTGGTCTGTGGTTACCACCTGCAGAACCACTCCTTTATTGGGGGTGTCTTGCTAATTGCCTATAATTTCCACCTGTTGTCTATCCCATTTGCACAACAGCATGTGAAATTGATTGTCACTCAGTGTTGCTTCCTAAGTGGACAGTTTGATTTCACAGAAGTGTGATTGACATGGAGTTACATTGTTTTGTTTAAGTGTTCCCTTTATTTTTTTGAGCAGTGTATATTAGGGCTCGCAAGTGCCCAGGGGCGGCGTTCACCTCGTTGGTGCCCAGGCTGTTCTGCCTCTTTTCATCATATCCCCGCCCCAGCCTCTTCCTCTGCCCGCCCCGCTGTTCCTTTGCATCCTCCCTTCTCTGCAGCGAGATCCCGCGCCTGCGCTATCCATAGCTTTGCCGGGGCATGGGCCCTACGAGGTACTCGAGGAAGTCGGAGAGGTAAATTACAAGGTACTCCAGCCAGGGCGGCGGAAGCTGGAGCAGGTTTACCATGTTAATTAACTTAAACCTTGGAAAGATAGGGAGACCTGTACTGAAGACAGCCCGTGGCCGGGTTTTCTAGGGGAAGAGGTCCCGGCTCCTATGTCTGATGCAAGGGAAGCGGTTGCCACAGTAAAAATTGCTGACAGCCTCTCTAAACAGGCTCAGGAGACCAGGGAGTTCATTAGTCGGAACACGGATGTGTTCTCAGTCCTCCCTGGATGCACTTCCGCAATCCAGCATGACATTGTTACTGAGCCTCAGGCAAAAGTCCGGTTAAAGCCATACCGGGTACCCGAGGCTCGGCGACAAGCCATCTTGGAGGAAGTACTGCTCATGCTCCAGCTAGACATCATCAAGGAGTTTAAAAGTGAGTGGGCCAGTCCTATAGTATTAATGCCCAAGCCGGACGGGACGTTACGGTTTTGTAACGATTTTTGTAAGCTGAAAGAAATATCTAAATTTGATGCATATCCCATGCCTCGGGTGGATGAGCTTTTTGAAAGGTTAGGCCAAGCTCGGTATTTTTCTGTTTTAGACCTCACCAAAGAGTACTGGCAGGTACCTTTGACAGAGGCTGCCAAAGAGAAAACTGCCTTTATTACACCAGAAGGGCTGTACCAATATAAGGTGTTAACCTTCGGTCTGCATGGCGCCCCTGCCACTTTTCAACGTCTAATGGACATTGTGCTTCGTCCACATCGGCGGTACGCCTCAGCTTACCTGGATTATATTGGCATTCACAGTACCGACTGGGAAAGTCACCTGCCCAAAGTACAGGCCGTAGTGGACTCCCTTCGAAAGGCTGGTCTAACAGCTAACCCCAAAAAATGTCCGCTAGGGTTAGAGGACACCAAATACCTAGGTTATGTCATTGGGCACGGAGTCATCAAACCCCAAGTAAACAAAATAGAGGCGATAAGGAATTAGCCCTGACCTGTCACCTCTAGGCAAGTAAAGTCATTCCTGGGAATGGTAGGCTATTACATGAGGTTCGTTCTCCGCTTTGAAGTTGGCCCTGTGTGGGTCCCCGGTTCTGGTGACTCCTGACTTCAAAAGGGAGTTTATAGTACAGACCGATGCCTCCAAAGTAGGCCTCGGTGCTGTACTGTCTCAGGAAGTCAACAGGGAGGAGCATCCCATTGTCTTCCTCAGCCGTAAGCTCACTCCAGCCGAGACCCGGTACAGTATAGTGGAGAGAGAGTGCCTGGCTATCAAGTGGGTCTCTCCGCTATTATCTGTTGGGGAGAAAGTTCCGTCTGGTGACCAACCACTCCCTTCTCAAGTGGATGAGCCAGGCCAAAGAGAGGAATGCTCGGGTCACTAGATGGTTTTTGTCCTTGCAAAACTTTAAGTTTACAGTAGAACACAGGGCAGGCCGGTTACAGGGAAACTCGGATGCCCTGTCCCAGGTACACTGTCTGGCGTGTGTTCACCCCCTCAGGGTTGAACAAAGGGTGAGATTAAATACCGGACTGGAGTTTAAGTGAACGAACACTAAGACTGAGAAATGTTGCTTTACTTTTGCCTGGTGCATGAATAAACACAGAAGTTTTGTTTTACAAACTGTTGTTTTTGCCACTGTTCTGCATCCGTTTAACCTGCCTACCAGAGCAAATCCTCACAGGGGGCACTATATATGGGGCATTTTATACTTGCAAATTATGGGGGGCACTAGGAGGAAGGGGGAGAGGATCACTATGGGGGCATTTACTGGGGGCACTATATAGGGGTATTTTATACTGGCACATTATGGGGGCACTATGTGGACATTAGTTCAACTGGGGGCATTAAAAAGGGATATTTTCTAAGGAGAATTATTACTACTGAGGGGCATTATGGTGGGCTTTATTACTACTGGGGGTCTAGGGGGAACATGATTACTAGTATGGGTACTATGGGAGCATTATTACTTCTGGGGCACAGTTGGGGCACTGTAGGAGCACTATTACTACCATGTGTGCTCCAGCAGAGAATTATTCCTATTTGTGGGACTTTTCGGAGCACTATTACTGTGGGGGCACCTTGGCACAGTATCAGCTTACCACAATTAATTTTTGGGGACATTATGTTTACACTACTAGTGTCAGGGGCACTATTTGCTGGGCGCAGTTATTTTAGGGCACTGTGTGCCAATAATTATTGAAGGGCACTATCTGCATGGTACAACTATTATCAGGGGGTTTATCTGTTTCTGCAGTATAGTATTGGGGAGCCGTTATCACCGTGTTATCTGTGGTGTCACATAGGACTGCACGTGATATCTACTACATTATCTGTAAAAAGGGGCATGGCCTCAGGTTTGGGGGGCGCAATACTTGGCTTGCCCCGGGTGCTGGCAACCCATGCTATGCCACTGAGTCAAGGAGAGTCATAAATCAATCAGTAACAGTCAGTATTCAATCAAGCTTTATTGCCAGGGAGAATGAAGGGAAAAGCTAGGATTACGAAGAAGAAGAAGAATTGCGTGTGCTTTGTAGAATAGGGATGAGCAGGGCACACAAGCATGGCAGATGATAGCCAGGGAGAGAGAAGACAGGAGCTGTGGCTGACTGTGCCTGCTATCAGAAGTGCAGATCCTTCAGTGCAGCAGACCTCTAAATCAGCTACCTGCAAGCAAATACTTTCATTTTTTTCCCTTCCATTTTCACAGAAATCCTTTTTTGTGGGGTTCAATTTAATCAAGCTGCATATATACATGATTACTGCAGCAATACCCAAGGTGTGGCAGCAATCTACCTGTATGTATTATGGTGAAATTCAGCATCAAGCCTCAATGGTCCGTTTATGTATATTCATTTTCCCCACGGTTGCAATTAAAAAAAATTTTTGGGGGGGAGGGTTCAATTTAATTAAGCTGCATATATACGTGATTACTGCAGCAATACCCAAGGTGTGGCAGCAATCTACCTGTGTGTATTAAGGTGAAATGGAGCGTAAAGCCTCAGTCGTTCATTTATGTGTATTCAGTTTCCACAAAATTTGGGGGGTTCAATTTAATTAAAGTTGTTTTCCGAGTTATGAAAAAAAAATATAGCACTGTAAATCTGATGGGCAGCAATATATAACTAAGCTAAGCAAGTTTTAGGCCAAAAAATATATATTGCCTCATTTCTCTGGTTCTCTTCTGGCCCTTTGTTTACCTGCAATAACAACAATCTCTGCCCCTCCCCCTGCTCTACAAAGGGAGTGAATACAAATGCTGCCCTGAGGGACATGTCTGCCTGATGGGATACTCAGCAGCATGTGCAGCCAGCCAGAACTGCAGGGGCGACACGTGAGGTGCACGGTGGGCCAATGAGGGGCCAAATAATAACACAGTTCATCGGTTTACTCACGATTAGCAGAAAGTCTCCCTGGGTCGGCAGCACAGTGTTGAGGAAGACAGCACGAAATCCTCCGGGGCACGTTCTGTGGTAGGGAAGCACCAGCCTAGATGGAGGTTGAGGTGCCCTTGATGGCAGTGGTGTTTAGGGTGCTTGTGGCGGCTGGGTCCCTTGGTGTTATTTGTCGTCACGCCAGTACCGTTAATGGTGGTACAACCAATTGTAAGAATGAAGTAGACAGTGGTAGGATACAACTCACAACTTTTACTGATGTTGGTTCCAGTTGCGGCATATACATCCAGACAGAATACAGTCCTTTGCAATTTAGAGGAATTCTGTTGATCCACTGTTAATAGGTTTGGCTGGGTTTAGGCTTAGCTTGTGGTTCTGTATAAGAATTTCTGGTAGGTAACTTTGCTTCAGGTCCCTTGTGAACCAGAGTAATTTGGTGAGGTTGCCTGTGACACTTTCTTACAGCTCAGGCTGATTCTGATGAATACAAATCGCTTTGCTGGCAGTGCCCCATCTTGCCACTGTTGCTGTCTGTCTGCCTAACTACCATCACGTTCTGTACGGCTGCTGCTGCGGCCTGCATCATGCCACTAATGCCACTTTCCAACCATCATGTTCTGTATTGCTGCTGCTGCCACTGCCTCTGTCGTGCCGCCACCACCATTATGCCACTGCTGCGACCTGCCTATCATTATCTTCAGTAAGGCTGCTGTTGCCTCCATCATGGCATTTCTGCCAACATGTACCATATGGCTGCTGCTGCCGCTGCCTCAGCTGCTACTGCTCCTCGCTGTTAATCCTACTGCCACAATCATTAAAGGGGTATTCCCATCTTCAGTTTTAATACTTACCTTCGTCCAGCGCGACGTCCACTTCCTGGATTCGGCTGGGCTTCAGTGACGTCTTTTCCCGGCCAGGCCGCGCTTACGCAGAAGACTGAAGGTTTTCTCCTGGCCGGGCCGCGCAATGTCCTGAATGTGCACGCATGCGCCATGGTGACTTATTCCTGGCCTGTATAGTACAGAGCCGGCGTGCGCGCTCGCGGCTCTGTACTATACTGGCCAGGAAGAAGTCATCATGGCGCATGAGCAGCGGCGTGCGCGTTCAGGACATTGCGAGAATCTTCAGTCTTCTGCACAAGCGCGGCCCGGCGGGATTCGACAGGAGAGGTGGCCGTAACCAGGGGAGACGAAAGACAACATCAGGTAAGAGGGGACTTATTTTCTCAAAAAGGGTGGGAATTGGGTAATAAAATGTATTTAGAAAAATGATCACTGTCAAATCATTAACAGATTTAACAGTGATCATTAAGATGGGAATACCCCTTTAATACAAAACATCTGACACCACTATCACTACTACTACTGTTGCCACTACTACCCATAGACAGCTATACTGCTCCTGCCACTATTGCAGCCACATGCCACTATATCCGTACCATACCCTTTCCACATCCACATTGCACTGCTGCTGCTCCCAATTAAAAGGGATAATTTTTTTTAGTGCCTTCACGAGACACTTTTTCTTCTGACAAGCAACACTGGTGCATGTTGTATGGGGAGGCATTCCGACCCTGTTAAGGCTTAATTTTTGGACGCTTGGTCCCCCAAGCCACTTTTTTTTTTAAAGTGTGTGTTTAAACACCACCTCCCCCCGATAAGGGACAATTTTTGGAAGCTTTGGAATATGAAAAAAACATAACACAGGTTTCGGCACGGTGTGTTTTTAAACACGCTGTATGATAACACCGTCAAACATGCGTTTACCCATAGCTATGTATGTCAGTGTCACATTATTTACTATTGCTGTCATTGGGTTCCAGAGCTTGGGGAGGGGAGAGGGAAAAAAGAAAAATTCATAGAAAGTGGACAAAAAGAGATAAAAAGTTTTCATAAAAATCACCAGTCCTAAGAGGCTAGAGGGGGTTATGTACCAGCTTCCAGGGCAATTGGAGCAACTTTGGTTCAACCCAAATCGATTCCATCAAATTCTGCCCCTTACCTACTCATAACAGGTTTAGTGGTCCATAATACACCCCATCAACCAGCTAGAAATAAAAGGGGTTATCTACCATTAAACCTTTTTAACAGACTTCTTCAGAGTGGTTGGACCCTTGGTGGGGTTCATACTTACCTGGTCCCCACTGCTGGATTCAGGCTACATGCTCCACAGCCGCCTCTGCAGGTCCCAGATCTCTAGGAATGAACATCCTGTTGACGGGCATTGCATGACCACTGCAGCCAAAAGCTATGTGGTACATCATGCGGTAGGTCACCACTGTGGCCATTGATTTGCTGCAGTGGTCATGTGATGCCTGTCAACAGGATGTTGATTCCCAGAGACTTGGGATCAGTGGAGGCAGCTGTGGAACAATGCAGCTGGAATCCAGTGGCAGAGACCAGGTAAGTATGAACCCCACCACAGGTCCAGCCACTGTGAAGAAGTCTGTTAAAAAAGTTTAGTGCTGAATAACCCCTTTAATTCCAGCAATTACATAAAGGACATGAGTTCTTAGTGCTTTGATAGGTTGAATATTGGATCACAAATGGCAGCATGTAACAAGTGAATACAATAGATAAATGAGAATATTTTTCCATTTATTCTAAAAGAACTGAAAATGTTTTCAAGGGCATCAGTTACTGAATGAAGATAAAGATGAAAAGGGCCGCAGTGATGTGTAATTAAGACCGTACCACAATACACAACTCGCAAATACGCTCTGCCTGTGTCTTTATGTAAAGAATATGTCCAAAAACAAAAAGTCCAACTTAGAAAGTGGTACTATAAATGTACTGTATTTTTCCTTTAGCTCTAAGCACAAATGTAATTATTTCACAAGGACAGTTCGATGAAACACAAATCGCAGCAGCGCTGTTCAATAGCTTTCTTTCAGTACTCTGGTTTTTGCTACACAATATATAGCTTTCGCTATTATGTTCTCCTTAACAACTTATTGGTAGAAGAAACTTATTCTAGCAAATTCAAATGGAGACATTAAAGGGGTTATCCCATCTTAGACAATGGGGGCATATCGCAAGGAGAACAGAGCGGAGAAAGTTGAGGAGGGTGCACTGCGCACTTCAATGGGAGAGGCGGGGAGCTGCGCCTGGTGGTGGACGGACCCCAGGAAACCCGGGGTCCTCCAGCCATAACTCTCCCCGGCTCCGTTCTCCCTGGACCCACACCTATCAGACAATAGGGGCATATCCTAGCGATATGCCCCCATTGTCTAAGATGGGATAACCCCTTTAATCTTTTGCAGCTGGAAATGCAATATAACACAGTATACACTGCTAATGGTCAGACATTTGTAACAGATACAGCTCTTAGACAGCCTCTGTCAGCTTGATCAACCCTATTAAACCAGACATGCTTCCTGATAGGGTTGATCATGCTGATTAATATCATATCTTTCTTTTGTCTGTATTTTAAACTGCAGCTGCATAGATATCTGTGTTTTTATTCATATGCAAATGAGTACTAGATCCTTGAAGCACTGCTTTTGTAACACCCCTTGTGCTCTGCACACTCCCCCCTTCCCTTGATTGACAGGGCTAGACATCGGCATGCTGAAAGGAAATCTGTGTCCTAGAGATGTGTCATAAGCATATACATATCGTATACACTACTTACTATAGCCTTTCTAAGTTGAGAATAGAGGTTTTCTATACTTAGAAAGTTAATACATTTTACTGGTTTATTCACAGGCACAATATATCATTATAAAGGAACCAGTAATATGTATTAGCTTTCTAAGAATAGAAAATAACTTTTCTTGATATGATAAGGCTATAGCCTGGAGGTTAGTGGTTGCCTAGTTATTTTTCCTCCCTCATTTAAAGGGTATTCTGGTTATAACAAGTTATCCCCTAGCCACAGGATAAGGGATAACTATCAGATCAGTGGGGGTCCTGCCACTGGGACCCCCACCTATCACGAGAATGCAGGCTTCATACCCAGTGGAGACCCCCTGAAATGGACGGAGCACTGGTCAGAAAAGCACGCTGCTGCTCCATTCATTTCTATGGGAGTGATGAAGATAGCCGAATACAGCCCTCAGCTATCACTGTCACTCCCATAAAAATGAATGGAGCAATGGCACGCTTTTCCGACCAGCTGCTCTAATCATTTCAGGGGGGCTCTATGAGGTATGGGGCATCTGTTCTCGTGATTGGTGGGGGTCCCAGCGATAGGACTCCCACCAATCTGATAGTCATCAATAACTGAAGAAAAAAATCTAGAATTCTCTCCTGGGATATCTACATGCAAGGCTGAACACTAACCTTGAGGCTACAGGCTTATCATATTGAGAAGAGTGGTTTTCAATTCTTAGAAACAAATACATATCACTGGTTTCATTATAGTCATATATTGTGCCTGTGACTAAACCAGTAATATGTATTAGCTTTCTAAGCATAGAAAACCTCTATTCTCAACATGTTAAGGTTATAGTAAGTAGTGCATATGATATGTAACCTATCATACGGACAGAGGCTCTTTAAAGGATACATGTATAATTAGATTGGAACTAGAATATGTTTTGAAGGAAAACTATGTTTTAAAACTAAATGTTGTAGTAAAAATATCAGGGTCACAGCATCAAAATGTTGCAAAAATATTATGTTATGATGTTGAAGAAAGAAAGTGTTGCGGGGTTCCGAAGGTGCACTCGGTCCCCCATTGCTTGCAGAGCTGTTGCTTGGCTTTTGGAGTGAGGTTCTGTGTTTGACCTCATTCCCAGGGCGGCTTTACTAGCTGGGTGGCTCCCTGCTCCTAGTCTGCCTTGAGCGCCGAGCTGATCACTCGGTGCTCGACTGGTTGGTCTGTCGGTCATGTGACGCTGGCCACGTCACATGACCCTCACTCCCCACTATAAATACAGGCAGCCTGCTGGCTACAGGTTGCCTGTTAATTTCTAGGTTCCTGGCTATTTGTTGGACTACTGAATATTTACCTGATCCTGTTCCCTGACGATCCTCTGCCTGCTCCTCCTGTACTGCGCATACATCCTGGTTTTGTGACCTCGGCTCCCACCTGACTACTCTCTTAGGACTCCTCTTGTACTTCGCTACTCTCCTGGTATTTGACCCCGGCTTCTCCTGACCATTCTTTGCTTAATCCGTTGTACTGCGTAGCTCTCTTGGTTCTGACCCGGTCCGTTCATGTTCCGTATTTTGTCTTGTCTGTCTTCCCTGCACATATCCTAAGTTAGGGACTGCTGTCCAGTTGTCCCCTGTCATCAGGACTCGTGAGGCAAGTAGGCAGGGCCAGGGGTGAGGGTGGAGCGCAGTGGTCACTACCCTTCCCCCTGTGTGTGTGTGGACGTGACCGTTACAGAAAGAGTCCACTTTACCACCGCAATGTAAAATTCGGAACGGACACCCTTGGTTCTTTTCCAGAGATAAAACTTTATTATTATTGGATTTTCAGGCCCAGAGACAGCAAGTATTATAGCTCTTGTCCCAATTAAATATGGATGAATATACTTAATACCCATCCAAACTCCTAGCCTTTTCTTTAGCCTCTCCTCTCTTCCACAGTCATTCCTTCTCTTTTTATACCTTTTTTACCCATTGACTAATATGTGGAGGATAACTTATTGGATAGTAGAACATTTTAAAATTAAACATGCATGCTGATTGGTTGATTTTAACACTAAAATCTTTTTAAAACTAAAAATGCATGCTCATTGGTTGACTGTATAGTATTGTTTTGATGGTGACAGTTGTATTGGAATTTCTTCATTTGAAATGTGGAGGGAAAGTGACATTGCTGCAGCCTCAGGTCCAGATATTTTTTGCCTGCAACTTGTAATATTTACAGTAAACAGTAAATCAGTGGCTGTCCCAGAGAGAATACCATCAAAGAGAGCCACAATTTTTTTTGGCAATCCTGTGTGCGGTATGCCACCAGGGCTGAGCATCCTGACAGGAATGGGAAGGAGGGATGCCATCCTGCTTTCGTTTTTTGTTAGGCTGCTCAGCCATGATGGCATGTTGTATCGCTATCATCTATTCTAAAGCAGTTTTCCTGATTGGACATTCTAGGACATGTTGCTGGAAGATATTTTTAATCATTCCCGGAGAACACCTTTAATTCTTTGCTAGACATGTCTTTAAAGTGAGTCTGCAAGCTCCGAAACACACCATAAACTAGTGTAAGCAGTGTATAGTGTAATGTAATCCCCACCCATAAACGGGTGGTCATGTTCAGTTGGGGGCGTTTCCATGGGTGGTACCTGTTTGCCCGAATTGGTAAGTAAGACCCCTGTGTGTTGGAAAAAAGAAGTAAAGAACAAGTTGTGAGTTTTAAACTGCACCTTGTATCTCAGTGTTTCCTCTCCTGACCCTCTTGGACTCTAATAGATCTAACAACTGGTGGCTGTAATATACATCTACAACATCGAGCCCAGGGAGCAGTAAAAAAAATCAGCATGACATTTTGTTTATGGGTCAGCACACTGGAAAGGAGGAGAAGGTAACGGCCACTGTAAGGGGTGTGTTACAGAATCTTAGCTCTGCCCCAAGCGCCTCCTCCCCACGTCCTACTCAGCACACATATACATAAAAATCTTAATATTTCCTTACATAAATAAATATTATTTGATTTGTATGACCACTCTTGACAAAACTTCCGTGCCTAAAGGGCTAGGAACTGACTTAACCCCTGCCAGTAATGTGTGGTAAAAAAAAAAAAAAAAAAAAGAAGCACTTACCTGCCTGGTGACATACCTCTCTATCACTCTAGTACATGTGAAGGGACCTGTGGTACTGGAATGACAGGGCTATGGACAGGTAAATGCATTTCTTTTTATTTACCACATGTTTTGGGCAGGGGTTAAGTTGACCCTAGGCCAGACAACACCTTTAATGCAAGGCCTGACACAAAGATTCTCTATTTGGGGTTTTTTGAATTCTTGTGTTATCCACCGCCCATTGAAGTCATGTACTAAGCATAACAAAGTTTATCAGTTTTGCCCGAAGTGTTAAATGCAAGAAGAAAATGAATAATCAGTAATGGATTATTATTACATAGAGAAACAGTCTGGTAGGATTTGTTAGTGACTGGATGACAGAGATGTTTGCCTGATGAAAGAAAGGATAGGTCATACCTCCCAACTTTAGAAAAGAAAGAAGAGACTTTTTCTGCATTAGGCCATACCTCTAACTCCACCCAAAACATAACTAAACACCTAATCCCACCCACTCCCCTAAATACCCCCACATAGTAATTATTCCCCCTTTATGCCACCACACAGCAATTATGCCAGCATTGTGCACCTTCACAGATTATGCCCAGATATGTGCCCCCTCACAGTAGTTATGCCCCGATATGTGCCCCCTCACAGTAGTAATGCCCAAATATGTGCCCCCTCACAGTAGTAATGCCCAGATATGTGCCCCCTCACAGTAGTAATGCCAAGATATGTGCCCCCTCACAGTAGTTATGCCTAGATATGTGCCCCCTCACAGTAGTGATGCCAAGATATGTGCCCCTCACAGCAGTGATGCCCAGATGTGTCCCCTCACAGTAATATGCCCAGATATATGCCCCCTCACAGTACTATGCCCAGCTGTACCCCCTCACTGTAATATGCCCAGCTGTGCCCTCTGACAGTAAGATGCCCAGTAAAATGCCCCCTGACAGTAAGATGCCCAGTAAAGTGCCCCCTTCACAGGCAGTAAAAAACAAACAAACAAACTCCACATACTCACCTCCTTTCCCAGCAGCAGCAAAACTTACAGCAGGATGATACACAGAGCTCCCAGCAAGCCCCAGACCCTGCCCCACCCCTGCCCCGACCTGCAGTGTGGAGCGCAGACAGGAGGAGGAATGATGGAGCAGGGAGCCGACGGACGGCTCTTGCTTCATCATTACAGGCAGCTGTCTCTGCATCCTATGGAAACAGGGACAGCTGCCAGAAAGCGGTATATACCTCCCCCGTACCGGGACTACGGGACAGCTGCTGAAATCCGGGACTGTCCCGCCCAGTGGCTTAGCGTGGGTTGCCAGTACCCGGGGCAAGCAAAAAATTGTAGGCTCTTTCCTTAACGTCTTTATTTGGAGATAAGACCACCATGATACCTTCTTTCAGCTGCTTCTCGTCTACAATACAGGAGAGGAGCGCTGTGGGGGCACTTGTTACTGGCACATGATTGGGGGGCATTTCTTACTGGCACATGATTGGGGGGCACTTCTTACTGGCACATGATTGGGGGGCTTCCATGGGGGGCACTTCTTACTGGCACATGATTGGAGGCATCTATGGGGGCACTTCTAACTGGCACATTATTGGGGGGCATCTATGGGGGCACTTATTACTGGCACATTATTGGGGGGCACTATGGAGGCACTTTTTTCTGGCACATTATTGGGTGGCACTATTGGGGCATCTATGGGGGCACTTCTTACTGGCACATTATTGGGGGGCACTATGGGAGCATCTACTGAGGCCACAAAGAAGGGGCATTTTATATGGGGGCACTATGGGGGAAGGTGGGAGAGGAACACTATGGTGGCTTCTACTGAGGCCACAAAGAATGGGTATTTTTTTATAGGGGCTCTGTATAGGGGAATTTTATACTGGGACACATTATGGTGGGTACTATGGGGAAGGGGGTAAAGGAGTACTATGGGGTCATCTACGGGGGGGCTCTAAGAAGGGGTATTTTATACTTGCAAATTATGGGGGACACTGAGGGCATCTACTGGGGCACTATATATGGGGCATTTTATACTGGTACATTATGGGGGGCACTAGGAGTAAGGCGGGAGAGGAGCACTATGGGGGCATTTACTGGGGGCACTATATAGGGGTATTTTATACTTGCACATTATACGGGCACTATGGGGACATTAGATCAAATGGGGGCATTAAAAGGGGTATTTTTGCACTGGCACACATTATAAGGGGGCATTTTTGTACTGTCACGTTATAAGAAGAATTATTACTACTGGGGGGCATTATGGTGGGCTTTATTACTACTGGGGGTCCATGGGGAACATGATTACTAGTATGGGCACTATAGGAGCATTATTACTTCTGGGGCACAGTGGGGACATGTTGGGGGCCCTGTAGGAGTACTATTACTACCATGTGTGCTCTAGCAGAGAATTATTCCTTTTGATGGGACTTTTGGGAGCACTATTACTGTGGGGGAACCTTGGCACAGTATCAGCTTACCACAATTATTTTTGGGGGACGTTATGCACTTTTAGTGTCAGGGGCACTATTTGCTGGGCGCAGTTATTTTAGGGCACTGTGTGCCAATAATTATTGAAGGGGGCATTATCTGTGTGGTACTAGTATTATCAGGGGGCTTATCTGTTTCTGCAGTATAATTTTGGGGAGCACAGCGGCACAGTATTGGGGGTGGTAGGATGATTTGTCCAGAAGATGGGAGGATGATGGAAAAGTAGTAAACGAAGATTTTTTTTTGTCAAACTGCAGAGACGAGATATGGCTGAAAAATGGTGATAAGAAGATGAGGAAAGAGAACATCTACATCAAAGGAGACGTCACTGGATGTATTTCCCTGTATGTTCTGTAGTGATGGGAGGGTGGATATAGAATTTGGCCCACCCTGCCACATCCTGGCCCCAGACTTCAGGTCACATTGTGCGTGTTCTGAAATCTGGGGGCTCACACCCATCTAGTATATTATTTGTACTCAGAGAGTTAATACTGTGTTATATGTGGTGTTACGTATGACTACAAGTGATATCTATTAAATTATCTGTAAAAACAGGGCGTGGCTACAGATGGGGGGGGGGGGGCAATTCTTGGCTTGCCCCAGGCCCCGGGTGCTGGCAACCCAAGCTACGCCACTGCCAATAGCAACACATTTCCTTGTTTGTAACACATTACTCTGTAGTCCATACTAAACAATTTCTAATTAAACTTATTGTAGGAGTTTCATTCTAACTCACAGGAAGATGGGATACAGCCCAATAGAAGAATAAAGCAGATAATGGACAACATGTTGTTCTAGATCTTTATTTTACAGTGCATATATCCTAATGTCTGCTTATAAAGCAGAGTATTCAATGTAGAGTTCACTGTATAAATAAGAATACAAGAGGATGGTGGCCTTATTCCTAGAATAATAGCCGTAGAGGATGAGAAGGGGAAATCACTACTGTTCTCATTTTCTGGACCTGCTGTGAGTGTCCGCTGGGTGTTACAATGATTCTCTGAAATCCTTCCTTCCATGAATTTTCCCCCCCCCATTCTCTGCCAGCAGTTTTTTAGCATTGTGTTTCAAATGTGACATCCCAAAATATTATATCTATCAATCTGTTAAAATGTAATTTTTTCAGTGATTAACGGAAATCTGTCACCAGGAATAGACCAGATTGATCTTGGGGATTTTAGGACGCCTTATGATGTTCTGCGCACTGCTAACAAGCATATACTGTTTGGTAACTGAGCGATCTTACATGATAAAGTCCTGTGCTTTTTACCAGCGCCCTGAATAGTCAGATGGTTAATCCACATGTGACTGCTGAGGCCAATGATTGGCTGTGGTGGTCAAGGGACTGATGGAAGTGTACATTAGATTGGTGTACACCAGAGCAGCAGCAATGGACTAGCAAGACATTTTAAGCTAAGCTTTTTTTTTAATTTTAAATACAGTATAGTGTACACTGCCCCTTACTGCCAGCATCATTTTAATAACTCTTGGATAACCCCTTAAAGGGTCAAAACAGTTAAAGAAATTATTTTTGTTTTTGCCTTTACACTTTCCATCAGCCATAACCTTTTATTTATATGGCTATTTTACTATTTAACCCCTTAGTAACCAGTCTGTTTTGGTCCTTACTGACCAAGCAATTTTCTTCCTTTTTTTTTATTGTTGCTTTCCAAAAGCTATAACTTTTTTTTTTTTTTTCCCCGCCTATGTAGCTGTATGATGGTATATTTTAACTTGAAGCGTCCCCATCTTGCGGGACATGTAGTCGTTTTTAATGGTGCCATTTTGGGGTACACATAACTTTCTGGTTAACTTTTTAGGAGGGAGATGGGAAAAAACAGCAATAATGCCACTGAGTTTTTACATTGTAAATGTTACCGTGTTCATTTTTCGACATAAATAATATAATATCTTTATTCTCTGGGTCAGTACGATTACAGCAATACCAAATGCATGTAGCTTTTTTTTTTACATTTTACTACTTTTCTGCAATAAAACCCCTTTTAAAAAAAAAAGAAAAAAAAAAAAAGAAGAAAATCTGTTTTCATCACCGCATCCCAAGACCTATAACTTTTTTATTGTTCTTTCTATGGAGTTGTGTGAGGGCTTGATTTTTGCAGGACGACTTGTAGTTTTCATTGGTATTATTTTGGGGGTAAATAACACTTTTTGATTGCTTGTTATAAAGTTTTTCAGTGGCAACTAAGAATAAATTAGCAATTCTGGAATTTTTTTGTTGTTGTTTTTTTTATGCCGTTTATCATAGAAGATAGTTTACATTATATTTGTGCAGTGCAGGTCGTTATGGACACGGTGATACCAATCATGCGGGGGAGGTTTTATTTTTTTACATTTTTTATTGAAAAGAGTATTTTCAATGGAAAAAAAATTTTTATTGGAATTTTTTAAAATGTTATACTTTTTTAAAACTTTTTTTTAACCACTTAATAGTCCCACTAGGGGACTATAACTGGCAATCTTTTGGTTGCTTCTAAAATGCAATGCACTATCCTTATAGTGCATTGCATTTCAATGTCAGTGCTATACTGGCATTGACCAGTAGGCTGCACCAGAGAGATGCAGGCTGCTGGGGAATATTTAAAGGGGTTGTGTCACGTCAGTAAGTTACATTTATCATGTAGAGAAAGTTAAAACAAGCCACTTACTAATGTATTGCTATTATCCATATTGCTTCCTTTGTGGGCTCGATTCTGCTCATTTCCATGGTTACAGACCACCCTGAAATCCATCAGTGGTGGTCGTGCTTGCACACTATAGGAAAAAAGCGTTAGCCTCTCTGGTGGCCGGGACCATGGGAGCTCACATAGGATAGTGCTTTTTCCTATAGTGTGCAAGCACGACCACCACTGATGGATTTCAGGGTGATCGTATCCATGGAAACAAGCAATGTATAATGTGATAAAAAAATTAATCCAGCCAGCAAAGGAAGCAATATGGACAATCACAATACATTAGTAAGTGCCTTGTTTTAACTTTCTCTACATGATAAATGCCACTTACTGAAGTGAGACAACCCCTTTAAGGCAGGCTTGGAGCTTACATCAGGCCCCAGCCAGCCTATACACACATGGGCACCCAGCGATCGCATAAGCGGGGTGCTGATGGGAAACAGAGGGAGTCCGCTATTCCCCGCGGCATGTAAGGGGTTAAACAGCCTGGATCGGCACTCCTGTTCTTCCGAGCTGTTAGAATGGCAGGAGAGCCAATCCGAGAGTCGAATCCCCGCTCTCTGCTGCACGGGGGACGCGTGCACCGCTTGGACCGGGCCATCGTGAAAAGGCAGCAGCCAAGCCTAAGGCCCCTTAGTGATCTCAGTAAAAAGGCATATGGGTGGTCATTAAGAGGTTAAGGTCCTATTTTTTGTAGGATGATTTACAAATCTCACGCCACGGGCTGGAAAAGGCCCGTGGCCTGCACCAGAGACAGCAACTATTTTCCTTGGCCACTTGGGCAACATACTACTGGGGCACTATGGGAGTCATTAGTAGGGGAAGTCCAGGCAGCAAGCTGAAGATAGGACTGGCCTGGTGCTGTGGCCTACATCCCACCTCCTAAGCCCCATGCACCATATTTTACATAGAGACAACTGAAGGAAGAGGACAGAACATAGCAGCTATTGATGGCCACCACGAAGGGACAGCTTCCTGGGCAGTATATTATGCTGTACTATGGTAGTATTATTCCCACCTACTTCTGTTAGCCACGTGTATTTGTGTTGGCCACCTTCTGTTAATTTGGACCCACAACATACGGCCACTTTTAGGCGGGCCATGTTAACTTGTCAGTCCGTCCCTGTATAGTAAAAATGTAATGGGTTGGCCAATGCAGCCAGCTGAAAAGTGGGACTGAATATCATGATGCTCTCTCCTCTTCAGTGCTGCTTCAGAATGGCAACCACCATTCATAAGTAATGGTTCTGGTAAGAAGCTTATGTGGTTCATGCTGTGCCGGTTTGCTGCAGCTAGTCTGATACTTCACAGACTTCATTTCACTGCTGATACATGACAGTGCTCAACATTTCATTTTCTAAACATGAAGATCAAAGTTTTCCATGAAGTTATAAAATATGTGTGTGGTCTTCTATTGTAACTCTGCATTGGGCTCAAGTATCCTCATACTCTTCCAGTACTGTAATGTAACACCACGATAAATCTCAGATTTGTACTGAATTGCCACATCTAAGAATGTCTGAAATTATACAATATCCCATTATTTGTCCAGCATGGTAAAGCAAAATCTCTGTTACAATTGCTGTTTTTTGTTATCTTTCAAAAAAATTAATAAATAAAAATTATGAGAAAGACAGATGTATGCAAAAATCAAGCTACAGCTTGCCTGGCAATAAAACAAGCCCTGCAATAGCTTCATCAATGGAAAAATAAAAAAGTGAAGACACTCCGAATATGACAAAGCAAAGCAAATACATTTATTATTATTTTTTTTTTAAAAAGGACCCTTCACCACTCCTGACATGCTTGCATCCCCCATGTAATAACAATTCTGGAACATCTATTCTTATGACTGTATATTGTGCCATTCCTTTATTTCTACTAGAAGTTATGAATTAATTGCTATTAGTCTTCAGTAAGGGTACAGAGGGGTGGTACCCAGTTGGGGGTGTGTACCTGCACAGTCTGAAAATGGCAGCACTGATTGGATAGAGCAAGTCTGTGCAGGTACACACCCACAACTGGTTACCTCCCCTCTTTACCCTTACTGCAGACTGCTAGCACCATCTGCACTTTGTCAGGGCCAGGCAATTAAAATGCAGAGAGCGGTGCTGTTGTAGAAAGAGCAGAACCTCTAGGACTAATGGCAACATCCCCGTTTCTCCTATAGGCTTATTTGCATATATAAAAAAAAAAACAGGATCTCGGTCTGGCTTGCAATGCTGATAGGTTACAAGGATGCGGATTTTCACCCGCAAGTATAGTAAGGAGTGTCATTTCAGAGTCATTTTATCGCTCAGTTTCTGTTTCGGCTCCATTCAAATCTTATCTGAAGTTGGTGCCCACCAATGCAATGCCTGGTCTAGAATGCAAGCATGATAGTACTCCTTAATATTTAGAAGCCCTATACCACCCACCTTTCTGTGCCTAGTAAGAACTGAAAGAGCAAGACAGGGTCTAGTCCTAGCCCAGATAAAGTCATGCATCATAGCATCTGATTTTCAAAAGAAAGAGTTAGGTATTACAATCAGGATAGTACAAAATAAATATAGGAATTTGGGAAGGAGCGGCATTATAAAATCTACTGCTCGGCCAAACCACAAGATAATATGGCTGAAATAAGAGCAAGTGTCCTCCTTAAAGGGAACCTGTCATGTGGATATTTGATTATTATCTAACTAATTATATACAATCATTAACTACTAAAAAGTACTTTAGATGTATTGACTTACTGGTTTGACAGATGGTTACTTCATAATATATATACAAACTTGCCACATGCCGTATGCTAATGAGCTAATTGGAGTCCAGCGTGATGTCATTGAGTCCAGCGTTTATTTAATTCAGAGCTATAGCCACTCCTCTGCCCACCTGCTGCTGATTCCTATGGAAAATAACTGTCATTCAGCAGCAGGTGGGCGGGGAGAGTCAGGAGCTCATAAATATTCAGGACTCATCATTATCAGCTGGAGCTTTTCAATGCAAGATGTTGGCAGATTGACTGGGTCAATTAAAGAAAGTGACCCAGCATTTTGCTAAGAGAATCAGTCACTTACAGTCATGTGAAAAAATTAGGACACCCTTTGAAAGCATGTGGTTTTTTGTAACATTTTTAATAAATGGTTATTTCATCTCCGTTTCAACAATACAGAGAGATTAAAGTAATCCAACTAAACAAAGAAAACTGAAGAAAAGTCTTTTCAAGATCTTCTGTAAATGTCATTCTACAAAAATGCCTATTCTAACTGAGGAAAAAGATAGGACACCCTTGCCCCTAATAGCGAGTGTTACCTCTTTTGGCTGAAATAACTGCAGTGAGACGGTTCTTGTAGCCATCTACCAGTCTTCGACATCGGTCTGAGGAAATTTTACCCCACTCCTCAATGCAGAACTTTTTCAGCTGTGAGATGTTTGAGGGGTTTCTTGCACGTACAGCCCTTTTCAAGTCACCCCACAGCATCTCAATGGGATTCAAATCTGGACTTTGACTTGGCCATTCCAGGACTCTCCATTTCTTCTTTTTCAGCCAATTTTTGGTTGATTTACTAGTATGTTTTGGGTCATTGTCATGTTGCATGGTCCAGTTCCGCTTCAGCTTTAATTTTCTAACTGATGGTCTCACATGTTCTTCAAGCACCTTCTGATACACAGTAGAATTCATCGTGGATTCTATGATGGTGAGCTGACCAGGTCCTGCTGCAGCAAAGCAGCCCCAAACCATGACACTTCCACCTCCATGCTTCACAGTTGGTATGAGGTTCTTTTCTTGGAATGCTGTGTTTGGTTTACGCCAAACATGTCCTCTGCTGTTGTGTCCAAATAATTCAATTTTGGACTCATCTGTCCAAAGAACATTATTCCAGAAGTCCTGGTCTTTGTCAACTTTATCTCTGGCAAATGTCAGTCTGGCCTCGATGTTTCTCTTGGAAAGCAAAGGTTTCCTCCTTGCACACCTCCCATGCAAGTTAAACTTGTACAGTCTCTTTCTGATTGTAGAGGCATGTACTTCTACATCAACAGTAGCCAGAGCCTGCTGTAGTTCTCGAGATGACACTTTAGGGTTTTTGGAGACCTCTTTTAGCATCTTGCGGTCTGCTCTTGGGGTGAACTTGCTGGGGCGACCAGTCCTGGGCATGTTGGCAGTTGTTTTGAAAGCCCTCCACTTGTAGACTATCTTCCGGACAGTGGAATGGCTGATTTCAAAATCTTTTGAGATCTTTTTAAATCCCTTCCCAGACTCATAGGCTGCTACAATCTTTTTTCTGAAGTCCTCTGACAGCTCTTTTGCTCTCACCATGGTGCTCACTCTCACTTCAACAGTCAGGAGCACACCAAACTAAATGTCTGAGGTTTAAATAGGGCAAGCCTCATTCAACATGCAGAGTAACGATCTACTAATTATGTGCACCTGGTGTGAGATCTGAGCCAATTTAAGAGGGAATACATGTGAGGGTGTCCTATCTTTTTCCTCAGTTAGAATAGGCATTTTTGTAGAATGACATTTACAGAAGATCTTGAAAAGACTTTTCTTCAGTTTTCTTTGTTTAGTTGGATTACTTTAATCTCTCTGTATTGTTGAAACGGAGATGAAATAACCATTTATTAAAAATGTTACAAAAAAACACATGCTTTCAAAGGGTGTCCTAATTTTTTCACATGACTGTATTTATATTGCCCTTAGTTAGGACACCATAAAACTGGTGACAGGTTCCCTTTAATGGTACTCAGGAGAACTAGAAAGTTTTTGGGATAAAGGAGGGATGTCTGAGACTCCAGCTGTATCCCCAAAAAAAGTCATCTGGCAATCCTGCCAGTCCTGGGGTACCCTTCCTTCAGTGCCTGGATTTCCCCAGGAGATATGTCACAGTGAAAAACCTGTGATTTGAAAGGATAGATTTTATAATAACTCACGCACCCAAACTCCTTCATGAACATAAAAGTTGCTTGTAATGATCTCTGAGGGTCGGTTTAAGACAACTGGACATCATCTGCCACCCATTGAAATGCCACTGACACCCTCATGGATCCTAATAGCGTCAGCCAATGGCTCCATAGCTATCATGAAAAAAATGGGGGAAAGAGGACACCCCTGGTGGGTGCCATTGGTCAATGTAAATCTAGAGGACGTTACTCCATTAACAGACACCTGAGCAGCCAGGGAAGAATACAGTGCTTTGATGGCTAAGTTATGGACCCTTGTAAGCCCTGTTGAACGCCTTTTCGACAGTAAGAAAACTTTCCTGGCCTCACAATGTTGCATAAGAGAGATCAATCTTCTGGTGATGCCTACCAGAGTAAATGGTGTAGTCTCTGACATGTTGTACATGTCAGATGTCATAAAGTGAAGTGTACCATATAAAATTATGTCATGTAAATGATCTGTAGGGGCCTCAGGAAGAGGAATCAAGGGAAGGAGTCGAAATAGCATTAAAATCCTCACAATGTAGAAGGTTATCCATCTTATGCTATGAACCCTTCTAAACACATTCCCCAAAAAAGATTTCTGATTACGGTTTAGGGCATAGACATTCACTATGGTAATATCCTGCCCATTGATGTTGCATGTTATAATTATGTATCCAGCTCTGGGGGTCTACATACTGGTCATATATGGACACCGAGAGAGTGGACTTGAACAGTACATCCCTTTTTTTCTTTGTAAACAAGGGTGAGACTATGGTAGGGAAGTCACAATGCTGAAATTTGGGCAGGCAATTAGAGCATACATGGGTTTCTTGAAGGCAGACTAGGTCGCTATTTGTAACTTTTAATTTAATTCCAAACCAACGACCTTTTAAAGGGACTGTTTTGTCCCCAAACATTGACAGACATAATCATTATTCCCATAGTAACTAACCAGAAAAGCTGTGGAAAACGAGTAGATGTCATGGTGTATTACCACTAGAAGGCTTACCCTCTTGCTAAGTACCATGGCACATGTAGAAAAAGTTAGACACCATTGCCAAACAGAATGATTCGTCAAATAAGCATTAACAGGTACCAGAGGAAAAAAACTGAAAATATTATCATCTGGAACGACAAACACGTCACTAGTATTGAGTAACATCACTGTTAACGTACCACCAAACAGGGAAATTGTTCATGTGGATACGAAAAAGAAGAGTCAACTCTAGCAACTTGCAAAGTTCTTGCCAGAGAAATGGTATATGCACTTGCTTAAGGACCATTCTGGTGATGTGCTTGCAGGCGACAGATGGCACTCCACCGTATCCAACTCCCACGATTGAAGCATAGCAATTCCCTCAGCCACCAAAATGATGACACTTGGCCGTGCACTAACAGTTTCGTTGGAAACCCCCAACGATATGGCATACCATGTTCCTAAGTAATAGGTAAATAGGTGCCAGCACCCACTGGGTCTGAAGGGTGGCTGCTGATAGATCTGTGAAAAGCTACACTGATGAATAGGGGGTCAGGGAGAGGTAGTGTTTTCCTAGATGCCCTCATAATTTTTTCCTTCTCATGAAAGAAAATAAAGCAGGCTAGGACATCCCTAGGGACTACCTCTGGTAAATTCTTGGGCTTTGGAACCCTATGGGTTCTATCAATACATAGTTCATATTCCACCAGATCATTATGAGCTGAGGTGAAAGCAGAAATCTTGTTTTCTACATGGGATATCCTGTCCCCAACTTCAGCAAGAAAGGTTTGAAATGGTTCAATAATATAGAGCTTCTAAGAGCTGACAGCATGTTTTTCTGTATGGTTTCTGATACAGCCCTATCCGTTGTCTGTACATTAGTGGTGGTCTTCGGCATACTTGAGAGGCTCTGTGATCTAGGCTACAAATCATGAAGAGCTACAGTTAGTGATGACTCACCCACAGGGATGGCGTACCCTGTACCTGGAGGTCATAGGCGGGCGTGCCTTGGAAGCTCCGGGGGATAGTGAGGAGTTCCACTTGGATGGAACCTCAAACAGGTTAGCTTCCTTCCTCATTGCTGTAGTGGAAAGTGGAGTCGGGTGGATGTCTGATGTAGCTGGAGAATCCTGAGGGGTCCCTGCGGCCTGTGTGGTTGCTACATGGTTCCTTCCCGACTCGCGGAAGGTGCCATCTTTAGAGCAGTTGCTGCTCGCTTCCTGCCCATGTGTAATAAGAAGATGTCGGTTCTGAGTAATATGAAGTGGCTGGCAATCTTACTCACGGGAGCGGAGCACCTCTCTCATGTGGCCATTTGTCTCAGCGGCCAAACCGCACCCCAACTTTTATATTTTTAATGTAAACTATAGTGTTTCTTTCATGCTGGTTATGCCGGAATACACGTTTTTTAAAATACAATAAAAACCCCACAAATACAAAAAATTAAAAAGCCCCCTTTTTCCCATATATCATATAAAAATACAAACAATAAAAAATAAACATAACTCTTTTGACATTCCTACGTAGCTTATGTGCATATTATAGGCTGCCAAAAATGAAATAGAAATGAAGTAGATATGGATCTTCTGTGTCGCTTAAACAATTTGACTTGGCGCTACTCCTGAGGGTGTTATCCTGGCAGTCTTCACTATTAAACCCCTGTACAGGGATCTGGACTCTGCTACCTGAAATCTACTACTAAACGAGATAGACAAGGCGGCAAATCATAATGAGGTGGTTATTATCGGGGACTTCAACTACCCAGATATAGACTGGGAAACTGAAACTTGTATATCTCATACAGGAAACAGGTTCTTGGCAATAACCAAAGACAATTACCTCTCCCAACTGGTTCAGGACCCGACTAGAGGGACGGCCATACTGGACTTAGTATTAACCAATAGGCCTGACAGAACAACAGACGTGCAGGTTGGGAGACACCTGGGAAATAGTGACCATAAAGTAATAGCCTTCCAATTATCATTCAAAAGAGTGTTTCTACAGGGAGGAACAAAAATACTAAACTTCAAAAAAGCTAAATTTAGCCAACTAAGAGAGGCCATAGGCCTAACTAACTGGGACAAAGTCCTCAAAAATAAAAATGCCACAAAATGGGATATCTTTAAAAGCATCCTAAAATCTCATTGTGAGAGGTACATACTGTATGGGAATAAAAGGTTAAGGAACAAAAAGAAACCAATGTGGATAAATAGAACTGTAAAGAAAGCAATAACTGACAAAAAGAAAGCATATAAATCACTAAAACAGGAGGGTAGCACGGAAGCACTGAAAAACAAGGAAAAAAATAAAACATGTAAAAAACAAATAAAAGCGGCCAAACTAGAGACCGAGAGATTAATTGCCAAAGAGAGTAAAACTAACCCTAAATACTATACTGACAGGAAATGTCCCACAGGATTGGCGCATGGCAAATGTGGTGTCAATATTCAAAAAGGGTCCAAAAACAGAGCTTGAAAACTATAGGCCGGTAAGTTTAACATCTGTTGTGGGTAAACTGTTTGAACTCTATCTTAGAGCATCTCAACGGAAATAAGCAAAAAACGCCATATCAGAATGGCTTCATGAGGGATCGGTCATGCCAAACTAATTTAATCAGTTTCTATGAGGAGGTAAGTTCTAGACTTGACAGCGGCAAATCAATGGATGTCTTATATCTGGACTTCTCCAAAGCATTTGACACTGTACCACATAAAAGGTTAGTATATAAAATGAGAATGCTCGGACTGGGAGAAAACGTCTGTATGTGGGTAAGTAACTGGCTCAATGATAGAAAACAGGGGGTGGTTATTAACGGTACACACTCAGATTGGGTCACTGTCACTACTGGGGTACCTCAGGGGTCAGTATTGGGCCCTATTCTCTTCAATATATTTATTAATGATCTTGTAGAAGGCTTACATAGTAAAGTATAAATTTTCGCAGATGACACTAAACTGTGTAAAGTAATTTACACTGAAGAGGACAGTATACTACTACAGAGGGATCTGGATAGATTGGAGGCTTGGGCAGATAAGTGGCAGATGAGGTTTAACACTGACAAATGTAAGGTTATGCACATGGGAAGGAATAATGCAAGTCACCAGTACATACTAAATGGTAAAACACTGGGTAACACTGACATGGAAAAGGACCAATCCACTTTCCAGGAAACTGTTCATCTAGGAGTTTTTCCAGCAAGATGGTGCACCACCACATTATGGGTGTCAGGTCCGAGCATTCCTAGATGAACAGTTTCCTGGAAAGTGGATTGGTCGTCGTGGGCCAGTTGAATGGCCCCCAAGGTCTCCCGATCTGACCCCCTTAGACTTTTATCTTTGGGGTCATCTGAAGGCAATTGTCTATGCTGTGAAGATACGAGATGTGCAGCACCTGAAACTACGGATACGGATACATTTCTCCTGCTGTGTTGCTATCAGTGTGTGAAGAGTGGGAGAAGAGGGTTGCATTGACAATCCAACACAATGGGCAGCACATTGAACACATTTTATAAGTGTGAAATTCCCAATAAGTTTGATGTGTCACATGACCCTCTTCCTATTGAAAAAACAAAAGTTGGATTCAAAATGGCCGACTTCAAAATGGCCGCCATGGTCACCACCCATCTTGAAAAGTTTCCTCCCTCACATATACTAATATGCCACAAACAGGAAGTTAATATCACCAACCATTCCCATTTTATTAAGGTGTATCCCTATAAATGGCCCACCCAGTATATTGTTAAAGATCCGAAACGCGTAGATTTGGATGTACATGGTTTTATTGCATACTCAGGGACAGGCTGAGGTCAAGGCAGAGTATGTGCAAATTTATATACAGTCCTAGGTCATGGGGGTAGCACAGGGTCAGTACGAAGAACAGAAAATGGTCAGATCAGGGAGCGATGGGTCAAATCCAGAATTCAGGCAGGTCACTACACAGAACAGATAAGCTAACGGAAAACCTTTGCAGGAACCTAGTGTAGTAGGACATTGCTCAGACACCTTCCTTCACCTTTCCCATCATCACAGAAAATAATGCACTAAAACAATAAATGCAAACATAATATATGGACTAAGCCCTCCATCTAATAATAAAATCTGAGACTCTCAGCCAATATATTTTGATCAAAACAAATCTGTGCACGTCTACCCGCGCCAAGGTGATCTCAGCCAGGCAGGACCTACACTAAATCTGCCTGTGCCGTTGGGCATCTACCGTACATTCAGGAGAGCAGACCCTGCACATATAGTGTGCTGCTCCTAGTTACCTCTGTGTGCATCAAGCAACCAATGAGAGGAGGAGCCTGCACACCTCTATGTACCATCTAATCAAGGTCGCCTGTTAGATTCGAGGGGCAAAAGTGCACAAGAATGCTACTCCCAAGATAGAAGCACATTCACACCTGAAAGTGCCACTCCTTCAAGACTAATATGCAGATGTGCATGGCCCATACGGCATAGATAGGTTTAGAGTAGGACCTGCCTGACTGAGACCCCCTTGGCGTTGGTAGGCGGGCAAAGATTTGTTTTGATCAAAATATATTGTCTGAGAGTCTCAGTTTTTATTGTTAGAGTGAGGGCTTAGTCCATATATTATGTTTGCATCTATTGTTTTAGTGCATTATTTTCCATGATTTTATAAATGTAGCCATGGACATCTGCATATTTTCTATCATATCGTGCAGGATGTTTTGTATCTTTTTCTGTGATTTTTTTTTCTATAACATGCTGCCTGTAGCTTACATTGCATTTTCATGGTGACAGGTTTCCTTTAATTTCTTTACATTCCCTTTCACTTCCACAATCAATCTCTGCCTCATATTTGATGCTCTTTAAAGGGAACCTGTCACCGGGATTTTGTGTATAGAGCTGAGGACATGGGCTGCTAGATGGCTGCTAGCACATCCGCAATATCCAGTCCCCATAGCTCTGTGTGCTTTATTGTGTATAAAAACCGATTTGATACATATGCAAATTAACCCGAGATGAGTCAGAGCTTGAAAATATGACTCTTCTCTGGTCACACAAGTAAGATATGACTCTTTTAAGTTAATTTGCATATGTATCAAATCGTTTTTTTTTACACAATAAAAGCACACAGAGCTATGGGGACTGGATATTGCGGATGTGCTAGCGGTGATCTAGCAACCCATGTCCTCAACTCTATACACAAAATCCCGGTGACAGGTTCCCTTTAAACCTTTTCTTCCTCATGGCAGCTCTTATGGTTGCTTCTTTGGAAGTTATGAATCGCCTCACATTTGTAAAATCTAATTAACAGGACAATTACTATTCAGCACCATTGGCCAGCAAATGTGTATCCTTGCTACACATCTGCTGAAGCTTTGCCAATCATATTGTACTGCAATACCCAAAAGATGCCGCAAAGAATGACCAGGACCTAAGTGCACACATGGGTTATTAAATGCAATTATAATAACTAGCTCCTTACATCTGTTGGTGACTGACAGGAAAGCTTAATACAGTATAGGAATTTACAATACGCACAAGTAATCAAAGCTAAAGACCAAAAGCTTATTCTGCATAATATATCTTTGCAATACACATGTAATTCCAGGCCAGGAAATAGAATAAATTGTATTCCTATAAGAATGGAACACTCTGTGCCAAATCTGCTTCATCTTTTATCTTGTCTCCTGTGCATATTGTAATAACAACTGGACACAGCTTGAATCCTTATCTTACACCCAGAGGAAGAATTTGGCAGCTTTGTCTGAATATCATTTCAATTTTTCCATCAGCAGCTAGTCTTGTAATTAGCCGGCTCAGGCCTGTACTTTCCATCGCTAACAATCACTTATTTGATGAAATTCTCGGCTGTTGGAGAAACTGGTGGTTTTGTGCTAAAAAAAATCATCACATCCAAATAATGAGAATGTTGTATGCCGTTGTGGATCTGTCAGTCTAGGGGGTACGTGTGCGTTGCATGCCATGTGAAATGATACCTTCTCTGTTTCTGTGATTTTGGCAGGGGATACAGTTAAACACATTCTGTATGCCCTCTATTCATTCCAGCCTGCAGAGTGGAAATCAGTAGTGCATGCAATCCCAATGCTCATTTGCTATGAATTACGCTATTTAATTGCACTATGCACTGCTCTTGGCTGTAATCTAGCGTTTATTGAGCAGCAGTAATGATATAAGATGGATATGCACCTGGACATTTAATGAGATCCTACAGGAGAGATGAATGACTGTATTGTAAGTCATTATACGTCCTCCACATACCTACTCTTGGTAACGTACACGTTACAACAGAGATGCCTATTTTACGGATACTGTACGTAGAGTTCTATGAGTAATATTAATGTTAAGGACCATTGACCATAAATGTATGAACAAAGATAAGAAATTAAGTTTTATTTCGCCAGGTGCTGCTCATGCAAGTGCCCAAGAGATGTTCCTTCACTGTGGTGCTCTTTGCAGGTCTAAAGCTAGGGTTACTCGGGGACAATAAGTCGTGCAACAAAAAGGGACTGCAATATGTGTCGCTCCAATGTCGCACAACATTTTTTTGTAATGACAGTCAATGGCGTTGTACTGCGACATGCAAAACGCTGCAACTTCAATGCGACAGTCACACAAAAATCTAACGGATGGATTTTTTTGCGACTGTCGCATCACAGTAGCGACACCTTTGACTATCATTATAAAAAATGTTTCACGACTTTTCGGCAACAAGTCGCGCATACAGCCGTACAGCCCGACCCCAGTTTTACAGGTTCAAAATGCCTTGAAGACTCTCTGCATTTCATAACTTTTTGGTTTTTCGCTTGCTTTTTTTTTGCAGGATGACTTGTATTTTTTAATAGAATCATATTGGAGTACATCCAGTGTAAACTTTTAAGAATGTGTTTGGCTTGAAAAAACAGAGATTTCACAATTGTTCTTTTTTATTTTACAGTTGCTATTAAACTTGCTAAACACCCACTTTCATCTCTTTGTAATAAACCAATCAAACAAGAACAATTGAAATAGCTCAACACAACTAACAAATGATTTCTCCCAAAATTTTCCACTCATATGTAGTCCCCAGCACATCAAGGGCTTAATTAGTTGCATCAGGTGCGCTAGTTAAATTGTTGTTTGATTGGTTTATTGCAAACAGATGAAAGTTTGTCAATTTTTCTAATAAACCTAAATGGGGGTTAAATAATTTTGATTGCAACTGTATATAGCGTCCACTGTGCGGTATAGGTGAAATAATAACTTTATTTTGTGGGTCAGTATGTTAAGGCTAGTACCACATTTATATTTGTTTGTGTTTTTCTACTTTCTTATAATCATAATTCTTGTACTTTCAAGGGTTGTCCGATTTTGTAATCCTATTCACTTGAATAGGAAGATCCTTCCCATTGAAGTGAATGGCACGGTGGAGTTGTAATCACACTACTGTTTATCGTTATTTCAATGTATGGGTAATTTCAGATGTGGTCATATCGATTATATAGTATAGTTTTTTTTGTAGAACAAATGTGTTTTCAGACCAATTTTTTTTATTTTTTCCAAACACATTAACTTTATTTAACTTTTTTTTTTCTTAGGAGTCCAGTGGGCAGTCCTTCTCAGGGATAGGCAGCTAACAGTATGCACAATCACACACCAATGGCTGTCAATCATTGAGTAGGATCGCCCACATGACTCCTAATCCTAGAATTAGCAGGGATTTACAGTAAATTTATAAATTAAATTATGTTGAATCTTTTCCCTACATATATCAATCTGCTCAGCTCCTCCAGCTCTCTGACATGCTGCCTGCAGATTGCACTGCATTTTGCTGCCTACTGTACTGAAATATGGCCGGTTCTTTTTAACATGCTACAGAATAATATTAAAAGGAATTCAACAAAAGGAAGTGGTTAAAGGGATTCTGTCACCTGGATTTTAGTGCCAGAGCTTTCAACATCATCACATCAGTCTGCTAGTTTTGAATTAAAATATACTAGTACGGGGGGGCGTGGCCGGCCATGCAGGAGTGAGGACGTGTGTGCTGCGAGCTCCTCCACAGCACCGGAGTTAATCCACCGCCAGCAACCTTTTAAAGATGGGCAAAGTCCCTAAGAAAGGCAAGACCCGCTCTCTAGCCCCTCTGGCATCCTCACAGGGAGACATTCCCAGGCTCTTTGCCAGGCAACCTGCGACGCCGGGACCCGGTATGAATGAGCGCGCCAAGCGCTTCCAAGATGGCGCCGCCGGCCCTGAGGAAACTCCGCTCACAGAGACAGCCGAGCGGGAAGCTGAAAATCTGAATCAGCGGTCGCACCCACCGGATCGACGGAGAGCCCGATCTGCGTCGGTGCCGACCCTAAGCAGCAGCCCTGACCGAGCCCAGACGCCGCATGCCCAGGAAGGAGAGGACCCTGGAGCGCACGCTGAGCCGACATCCTCAGCCCAGGGGGGAGACCTGGCAGCTGCCATGATGTCTCCCTGCGACCCGGCGATACAGGTTAGTGAGGAGGAGTTCCCCCCGCTACAGAAGACTCCTCAGCTGACCCCTCACCCTGTTGTCTGGGGCCCTAGAACCCCCACCTCGCCCGCAGCTTCACTGAGCCCAGGGGTGGGATCTCCCGCTAGATCCCCCTGGTCAGATGCCCCAGCCAGCTTTATGGGGCACCCCCAGCCACAGAGGGATAACTCTCACCGGGGGCAACCTGAAGGGGTTAATGAGAAGGCCTCAAATTTACCACAGGCTGCGGCCTCCTCCCAGTACGTGCTGCGGGAGCTTTCTTCTATTCACTCTCCTGAGCCGTCCCCAGCAAACTCCCCACACTGGTCCACGGGCTCATCATGGGACGGATCCCACCCACGCCATGATGGCGGCGCCTCCTCAGGCACACAGGCCCTGGCTAACCCTGCAGCATCAACCTCAGAAGGCTCTTTACCTTTGCCCCAGGGTTCTATGTCGCGCGCTCCTCCACCTGACGAGGACTCTCGGCCTCCTACCATGGCGGACTTGCGCAATCTGATGTGCTCACTTCCCACCAAGGCAGATCTTTCTAGTTTTGCAGCTAATATTTTACAAGAATGTAAAAAGGAATTCACACAAGTACGCTCTGAGATGGCCTTGATTGATACAAAGGTGGACACTGTTCAGCAGGAACATGATTCCTTGTCTGCAGATGTGCAGGTATTGAAAGACAAACTACAATCCCACGATGCACAGATACACGCCTTGCAATACCATCTGGATGATGTCGAAAACAGGAGCCGTCGCAATAATATTCGGATTAGAGGCTTGCCTGAGGCAATAACGCAGGCGGCTCTTTTATCTACCATTGTAAAAATCTTCAATGATCTTCTGGGACGTCCGCCAAGCTCCAGCATCGAGATTGACCGAGCTCATAGGGCATTGAGGCCTCCCAATCCTGACCCCTCAAAACCAAGGGACGTCATCTGCAGAGTCCACTTTTACGCCATCAAAGATCAGATCCTACTCAAGGCCCGACAGATGTCGTCTCTGTCTTACGACGGTGTCCCCTTCATCTTGCTGCAGGACTTATCCCGCCACACCCTGGCCCAGCGTGCTGCCTTACGCCCAGTGTTACACCTCCTCAAAGAGCGCAGCATCCCCTACCGTTGGGGCTTTCCTTTTGCCCTGCTTGCAGGCCCTAAAGAGCAAGTTGTCACTTTGCGGGACCCTACAGATCTTCCCCACTTTCTACAGCAGCTGGACTTGCCACCGGTTGAATTGGGACCCTGGCCTTCCCTCCTCCAGCCTACCTCTGAGGCGAGAGGGCGACAACGTCCATTGCATGCTGAAAAACCTCCCAATTCTTTGGCTCAGGCCTCAAGAGGACGGCGCCAGAAAGGATCGGAATACTCTGGTCGCAGATCCTCACCTCGCCTTACCACCTGAGGGACTCCCTGTTGTACCTGCCTGGGTCTACTAAAGCTCTAATATGCCGAATGTTTTTTTTTTATTGGCTTTTAGCTGTTTGCCCATTCTCTTTATCTGTTTTTGTGCTTTAAACTTGCTGGTGCTTTTAAGTTCCCATCTGCATTCACTGGTGTTGTGGGGGGTCAGCTCCTGTCCGGCTGACACTTTTTCCCCCAAATAAGCAGAGTCTTTCCCTTGGGGTCCCTCCCCCCCAGGCGACAGCCTCTTTGGACCTTCGGGTCACATAAAACCACTCTATTCTCCCCTTTCTCAGGGTTACTCACCTGTTTGACTACTTCTATCTGTTGTTCTTCTATTTTTGTTTTTTTCTTGTTGTTGATTGTCTCCCCGTGCCTCCCTTGTGTTTTTCTCCTTCCCCCCACCTCCCACAGCAATGGGGTCTCTGAAGATTGCATCATTCAACGCGAAAGGCCTCAACACTCCCGAAAAAAGGGCCCAGGTACTTCATCACTTCCATCGTCAAAAGGTACATATTGTCTGTTTCCAAGAAACGCATTTTAAGGAGGGTAGCGCCCCGAACATACGACATCGACACTACACCACCTGGCACTTTGCAAACAATGCGGTGAATAAGACCAAAGGAGTTGCCATAGCGATCCATAAGTCTTTACCCCACCAAGTGCTGGGGTGTACTGCCGACCCAGATGCAAGATATTTGGCCCTCACATTACTTATTGGAGGCCAGGAATTAACCTTCCTTAATGTATATGCCCCTAATCAAAATCAAGCCTCCTTCATTGTAAACCTCATTGATAACGTCATACCGATACTTAGGGGGACAACTATCTTATGTGGTGACCTTAACTTGACACTTGACCCGACACTTGACAATTCGACTGGACGTGCCTCTCTTACATATCCCACCATTAAAAAGGTAAAACGGGCACTGCTCCAACTACAATTGCGAGATGCCTGGAGGATCCAGCACCCAGTTGACAAGGATTACACCTTTTATTCTGCCCCCCATGGCTCATATAGTCGTATTGATCATATCCTTATCCAGCAGTCGGCCCTATCCTGGCTTGACTCCACACAAATAGGAAATATCCTCTGGTCGGACCACGCTCCCATATACTGCTCCTTGAATTTGCCCTTTCTCTCTAGGCAGGAATGGACATGGCGATTAAATGAGAGTCTCCTTCTTGACGCGGGGTGCGCTGCTGACCTTGCTAGCAGTATAACAAATTTCTTATCAGATCATAAGGAAGATTCTACCTCAATTCCGATCCGATGGGAGGCCTTGAAGTGTGTTCTTCGAGGTGTACTCATTAAGCATGGCGCCCGTCTCAAGAAGGAGAAAGCTCATTCACTTAAACTTGCTCTGCAAAGAGTCACCTCCCTGGAACTTGCCCACAAACGAGCACTTACCCTGCAAACCCTACATGATCTCCAAAATGCACGTATGGAAGCTAAACGTCTCCTAGATGTATCCTACAAACGTATGGTACAAGTTTGCAGGAGTAAATTCTACGAATACGGGAATAAAAGTGGTCGTATGCTGGCAAGGGCTCTAAAGGGAAGACTAGCAGCCTCCCATATTCCCGCTATCAAAAATGCCCAAGATCGTATGATCCACACATCCGCTGATATTGCGACTACTTTCCACTCTTTTTACTCGAAGCTCTACAACCTGCCCCAGCCTTCCCCTCAAATGGTGGGCAAACACCCCGACCGACCTCTCTTGCTCCCCAAACTTTCTGCGCTTGATTCTGCCACTATGGAGGCCCCATTCACAGACACCGAACTCCATACGGTACTTAAGTCACTCCCGGGTGGCAAGAGCCCAGGCCCTGACGGGTTCACGGCTAGGTTTTACAAGGCCTTTTCCTCTAATCTATCCCCTATTATGCTCCAGGTTTTCAATGGAGTGTCTCCTGGGGTCCCCTTCCCGGCGCAGACCACGGAGGCGCATATTACGGTCATTCCGAAACCAGGAAAGGACCCGCACCTATGTGCCAGTTATCGTCCTATCTCCCTTTTAAACGTGGATCTCAAGATATTCGCCAAATTAATGGCGAACAGATTGAATGCTTATTTGCCTTCCCTGGTTTCTGCTGATCAGGTTGGGTTTGTGCCGGGGAGGGAGGCCCGGGACAACACTCTCAAAACCCTAGACATTATCCATTATGCTAAATCCAAAAAGACCCCCCTTATGGTGCTTTCCCTAGACGCAGAAAAGGCCTTTGATCGGATATCTTGGAATGCCATCCATGAGACCCTTTCACATATAGGTCTAGGCCCAACATTCCTGTCAAAAATCCTGACATTATACCAACATCCCACCGCTAGAGTCAAAGTAAATGGTACCCTTTCCCCCCCCTTCCCAATTCATAATGGGACACGGCAGGGATGCCCATTATCCCCCTTATTATACGTTCTGGTTATGGAACACCTGCTGGCTTCTATTCGTGCCAATCCAGATATAACAGGAATAAAGATCGGATCACGAGAATATAAATGTGCGGCATTTGCTGACGATCTCCTGCTCTACATAACCAATCCTCGTATCTCCTTACCGTCCTTACTTCGGGAGGTAGCTCAATTTGGTACCTGGTCTAATTTCAAGATTAATATGTCCAAGTCAGAGGCCCTAGACGTCACTTTACCGAGCGAACTGACCCCTGCTCTTAAGGCTTCTTTTCCCTTTGCCTGGCCATCTAAAGGCATAACGTATCTGGGGATTAAAATAACAGCAGACCTCTCACATCTTCATAAATTGAACTTTGCGCCCCTCCTAGTACAGTTTCAAAAAGATTTAGATGGATGGCGTAAACGAGAATTTTCCTGGTTTGGAAGGATTAGTATTATAAAGATGACCCTTTTACCAAAACTATTGTACCTTTTACAAACTATTCCCCTTCACATACCGTCCACTTTCTGGTCCCAGCTCCGTAGGTGCTTCACACAATTCGTATGGGCCCCTGGTCGACCGCGGATAAAATGGGAAATAATGACCCGCACCAAGGAAACGGGAGGAGTAGGTCTTCCAGATTGTAGACTATACTATCACTCTGCAGCATATGCCCGACTGTTGGACTTGACATGTACCGATTCCCCCAAGGCGTGGGTGCAAATTACAAAAGATACTTCTACGTGTGCGGTATCAACCCTCCCATGGCTAGTGGGCTCTCCACGCCAAACATTGTCACATTTGTCCTTCACTGCTCACCATACCCTTGCAACTTTAGCATCCATTGGTCGCCCATCCTCACTGATTGACCCTAAAGGCCCTCTGGTGCCAGTCACGGATCATCCTAGATTCCCCCCAGGACACTCTTCTAAACATTTTCTACAAAGCTCAAGATTCCGACCGATCAGGTTTTGCCAAGTTCTCTCTGGCCCCACACTAAAACCCCTATCCCAAATTTTAGAGGCTCCACTAACCCGCAACTCCTTTGAACACATGCAGCTTCAACACTTCTACGCCTCTCTAAGTAGAACTCATACTCTGAACAGAAAACTCACTGAGTTTGAGCGGATGTGTATCTCCTCCTCAGTGACTTCACACCCCATATCCTCAGTATACAAACTTCTGATACACCAGCGATCCTCATGCCTTCCCCCATATTGTCAAGCCTGGGAGCGAGAACTGGGGAATCATTATACTCCAGCCCAGTGGAACAGATGCTTCCTTCTAACACACAAATCAACGGTTTCGGCCAAAGCTCAGGAAACGAGCTACAAAATTATATCCAGATGGTACCGAGTACCAGCACTACTCCATAAATGGTTCCCGACGGTGTCGGATCGTTGTTGGAGATGTCTGAATGAGGAAGGCACGATGATCCATATATGGTGGAACTGTAGCGGCTTAAGGCCCTTTTGGAACTTCGTTCATAGAATGATTAAAGAGATCACGGGTGTCCCTATCCAAAACTCTCCAGAAGCCCTTCTGTTATTCGACAGTGTCCTGAACGTTCCGGCATATAAAAAATCCCTTCTAAAATATATGGTTCAGGCAGCAAAGGCAGTGATTCCCAGACATTGGAAATCTTCTTCTCCCCCCTCGCCTGAGGAGTGGTTTGACGAAATTGCCTTGTATCAGAGGTTGGAAGATCTCATTTGTATTACGCCCTCAGACACCACACGCTATGTACAGACTTGGGGCCCCTGGGAAGTCTTTCGTTCCTCAGACACATTTCGTGATGCGCAAGTTTAACCGCTTTAGCAGAAATTATACCCTTTCCCCTCCTTTCCTCCCCCCTAATCCCTTGTCTAATGTCTTGTCTGTCTATATGTTACTGAAATCTTACATGTCCATTTAGATATGTCTCACTCATATTCTTCCATGAGCTAAGCTATGTGATAACGGGTGTATACCCAACACAATTCTGTGGACATTATGTTTAAATTGATAACATTTTTTGAATGTGCATTTGTCTCTATTTTGGTTGTACCGGAAAAATCTCAATAAAATTTAAATTTGAAAAAAAAATATACTAGTACAGGGAGTGCAGAATTATTAGGCAAGTTGTATTTTTTTTTTTTTTTTGTTAAATTTTTTATTGAAATCAATGTTACATTGCAAGTGGAGGATGCAACCTCCCAAGTGTAGAAACAAAGAGAAGAACATTAACGTCACATAGTATGCGAAGGCATATACAAGGTGTAACATTATTACTAGTATTTTTTAACTTGTCAAGTATAACCTTATAAGTAGATCCAGATTTTATAGTATATGCGAATGTTATAGTATAACTGAATGGGTTGGTATGGGCGCGTAGGGCAAGTTACCTTGAATATTGAGGGTATATAGCTCACTCCGATCTGGGAACCTTAGAGTTGTTAGTCTAAGACTACAAATCTGTCGGAAAATAGTCCCTAAACCTGATGGGGGGTTTGGGGTAATTCGTTTAGATTCCTGAACGTCCTCCAATCCTTCCACACTCTCATGAACTTTTGATAATTTCTCAATTCCCAGGACGAGATTTCTTCGAATCTGTGGATTTGGTCCACTTTTAAAAGCCACTGATCAATAGAAGGGGTTTCTGTGGAAAGCCAAATTCTCGGTATGAGAAATCTGGCTGCTGCTATCAAATGTTTAAACAGCTCTAGATTGGAGATCTTATATCCAGATGGGAAGACGTTCAGGAGTGCAATTTCAGGGGAAGGGGCTAGGTCCGTTCCACAAATGCGATTGGTTTTATGAAATATTTTCTCCCACCACTCAAATAGCTTAGGGCATTCCCACCATACATGTATAAAGGATCCTCTATCGGATAAGCATCTCCAGCATCTATCACATCCAGATAATGAGTATCTAGAGACGATATCTGGCGTTTTGTACCATCTGGTCATGATCTTGTATCCGTTCTCTTGGATACGGACACACCTAGACGATTTATGTGGGGAGTGTAGGATAATGGCAATTTCTTTAGCTGTAAAAGAGTGCTTTAAATCTCTCTCCCAAAGACCAATGAAAGAGGGTAAAACGTTTGTAATATGGGATCTAAATCTGTTGTATAGTTGTGAAATGACCTTTTTGGGAGTTCGTGAACTATCTATCAAGCTCTCAAACCATGTTAATGGTCTTAATTGGTCCCCCCAAGAGATATGTAGGGATAGGTATGTTTTAAGGCAAGTTGTATTTTTGAGGATTAATTTTATTATTGAACAACAACCATGTTCTCAATGAACCCAAAAAACTCATTAATATCAAAGCTGAATATTTTTGGAAGTAGTTTTTAGTTTGTTTTTAGTTTTAGCTATTTTAGGGGGATATCTGTGTGTGCAGGTGACTATTACTGTGCATAATTATTAGGCAACTTAACAAAAAAAAACAAATATATACCCATTTCAATTATTTATTTTTACCAGTGAAACCAATATAACATCTCAACATTCACAAATATACATTTCTGACATTCAAAAACAAAACAAAAACAAATCAGTGACCAATATAGCCACCTTTCTTTGCAAGGACACTCAAAAGCCTGCCATCCATGGATTCTGTCAGTGTTTTGATCTGTTCACCATCAACATTGCGTGCAGCAGCAACCACAGCCTCCCAGACACTGTTCAGAGAGGTGTACTGTTTTCCCTCCTTGTAAATCTCACATTTGATGATGGACCACAGGTTCTCAATGGGGTTCAGATCAGGTGAACAAGGAGGCCATGTCATTAGATTTTCTTCTTTTATACCCTTTCTTGCCAGCCACGCTGTGGAGTACTTGGACGCGTGTGATGGAGCATTGTCCGGCATGTAAATCATGTTTTTCTTGAAGGATGCAGACTTCTTCCTGTACCACTGCTTGAAGAAGGTGTCTTCCAAAAACTGGCAGTAGGACTGGGAGTTGAGCTTGACTCCATCCTCAACCCGAAAAGGCCCCACAAGCTCATCTTTGATGATACCAGCCCAAACCAGTACTCCACCTCCACCTTGCTGGCGTCTGAGTTGGACTGGAGCTCTCTGCCCTTTACCAATCCAGCCACGGGCCCATCCATCTGGCCCATCAAGACTCACTCTCATTTCATCAGTCCATAAAACCTTAGAAAAATCAGTCTTGAGATATTTCTTGGCCCAGTCTTGACGTTTTAGCTTGTGTGTCTTGTTCAGTGGTGGTCGTCTTTCAGCCTTTCTTACCTTGGCCATGTCTCTGAGTATTGCACACCTTGTGCTTTTGGGCACTCCAGTGATGTTGCAGCTCTGAAATATGGCCAAACTGGTGGCAAGTGGCATCTTGGCAGCTGCACGCCTGACTTTTCTCAGCTCATGGGCAGTTATTTTGCGCCTTGATTTTTCCACACGACCCTGTTGACTATTTTGAATGAAACGCTTGATTGTTCGATGATCACGCTTCAGAAGCTTTGCAATTTTAAGAGTGCTGCATCCCTCTGCAAGATATCTCACTATTTTTGACTTTTCTGAGCCTGTCAAGTCCTTCTTTTGACCCATTTTGCCAAAGGAAAGGAAGTTGCCTGATAATTATGCACACCTAATATAGGGTGTTGATGTCATTAGACCACACCCCTTCTCATTACAGAGATGCACATCACCTAATATGCTTAATTGGTAGTAGGCTTTCGAGCCTATACAGCTTGGAGTAAGACAACATGCATAAAGAGGATGATGTGGTCAAAATACTCATTTGCCTAATAATTCTGCACGCAGTGTATTACTACCCTAAGTGTTGTCCTTTGTCTAGAAAATCGCTTTTATTAATATGGTAATGTTCTGGTTCTGATCAATGGTCATGTAGGTTGATACACTACTCCAAATTAGATAGATAGATACGTGCATGCACGGCGAGAGAAATAACACTGACACTCTAGATAAGGTCAAAGCATAACTCTAATTTATTAGGTGGGGGCTTCACATTATATACCTTCCATATAAGTGGGAGGAGTGGGCTCACATGAGTGGTCTGGACCCCCCCCTAGAACAACCAGCCAATATTTTATTTTATTTTTATCCCTCAGGGCTGCGGCCCTAAATGTAATTGCGGCAGCGGTGCTGGTGGGGGGGGGGGGGCAGTAGGAGATGAGCGCTTCCATTGTGGAAGCGCTCATCTCCATATTCATCTGTATCGCTGTCCTCAGGACAGCGATACAGATGCCTGTGCTGCGGCAGGGGAGGGAGAGGCGTGTCCCTCCCCTGTTCTTCTGATAGGCCGCAGGCACTAATGCCTGCAGCCTATCAGAGGCATCATCGCGCCGCCTGAGCCGGGCAGCACACAGCAGGGACACAGGCCGGAAGAGGCGTGCATCGCATCACTGCTGATGGAAGTAAGTATCAGTGTTTTCTTTCTTTTTTTTTTTTTTCTTTTTTTTTTGGGAGGGGGGGAGCTGGCACTATGGGGGCATTTGACAATTCTTACAGCCCAATTTATTTTGGGGGTGGCACTCTGGGGGCATTTCTTACTGGCACATTATGGGGCGGGGCACCATGGGGGAGAGGAGCACTATGGGGGGCATCTGGGGGCTCTAAAGGGGCTTTTTTTTTATTGACACATTATGGGGGGCTCTATAGGGGAGAACGGCACTATGGGCATCTGGTGGCACTAGAGGGGCATTATTTGGGGGCACTATGGGGGAAGTGGGGGTTCTGAAGGGGACTTTTTTTCTTATTGCCACATTATGGGGGGCATTATGGCATCTGATGGCACTAAGGGGGCATTTTTTACTGGCACATTATGGGGGGGCACCATGGGGGAGAGGAGCACTATGGGGGCATCTGGGGGGTCTAAAGGGGCTTTTTTTATTGACACATTATGGGGGGCACTATAGGGGAGAACGGCACTATGGGGCATCTGGTGGCACTATAGGGGCATTATTTGGGGGCACTATGGGGGCATTATTTGGGGGCACTATGGGGAAGTGGGGGCTCTAAAGGGGCCTTTTTTCTTATTGGCACAATATGGGGGCATTATGGCATCTGGTGGCACTAAGGGGGCATTTTTTACTGGTACATTATGGGAGGCACTATAGGGGAGAGCGGCACTATGGGGGAGTGGAGCACTATTGGGGCATATGGTTGCACTTAGAGGGGGCATTTTTTACTGGCACATTATGGGGGGGCACCATGGGGGAGAGGAGCACTATGGGGGCATCTGGGGGGGTCTAAAGGGGCTTTTTTTTATTGACACGTTATGGGGGGCACTATAGGGGAGAACGGCACTATGGGGCATCTGGTGGCACTATAGGGGCATTATTTGGGGGCACTATGGGGAAGTGGGGGCTCTAAAGCGGCCTTTTTTCTTATTGGAACATTATGGGGGGCATTATGGCATCTGGTGGCACTAAGGGGGCATTTTTTACTGGCACATTATGGGAGGCACTATAGGGGAGAACGGCACTATGGGGCACTATGGGGGAGTGGAGCACTATTGGGGCATATGGTGGCACTTAGAAGGGGCATTTTTTACTGGCATTTTATGGGGGACACTATGGGGAAGGGGGAGAGGAGCACTATGAGGGCATTTACTGGGGCACTATATAGGGGTATTTTATACTGGCATACATTATGGGGACATTAGCTCAACTGCGGGCACTAAGCGGGGGTATTTCATGTACTGTCATATTATAGGAAGAATTATTACTACTAGTGTGTATTAGCTTTACTACTACTGGGGGGCTATGAGGAACATGATTACTAGTATGGGCACTATAGGGGCATTATTACTGTGCTCTGGCAGAGAATTATTTCTATTGGTGGTATTTTGGGGAGCACTGGTACTTTGGCGGGCACCCTGCCACAGTATCAGCTTAGCACAATAATTTTTGGGGGACATTATCTTTATACTATTAGTGTCTGGGCATGGTTATTTTTTAGAGCACTGTGTGCCAATAATTGTTGAAGGGGGCACTATCTGTGTGGTAGTAGTAGTATTTCCAAGGGAACTTTCTCTGCAGTAGAGTATTGGGGGTGGCAGGAAAGGACGTTCAGAAGATGTGAAGATGATGGAAATGTGGGAAACTAATGTCTGTTTGTTAATCTCTGCAGAGACGGGAGAAGGCTGAAAAATCATCATGGCGGTCTGGTCTGAATGGAGAAGATGAGGAAAGAGAACGTCTACAACAAAGGTGACATCACTGGATGTAAGAGGTATGTGGCGCTATGTAGGAGAGGAGATGCTCCGGCTCCTCCCCCTGCCATTTGCAGAAGGAGGATTCAGAGCTGAGTGAGGACGGCAAAGGGGGATAGCAGGCCACGGGCGGGTGGCAGATGGTAGGGGGGAACCACAGGCCTTGAGCAGGATCTGGGGAGGGAGGAGAGTGGAGGAGCTTCCTGGCTGTAGCTTGTTGTATAAGCAGGCAGTGCAGCCAGGACAGACCCTCCCCTCTCCGTATGATGTGTAGAGACAGGCCTCAACAATAGAATTTCAGCTGTACAGTGTTTGTTGGGCGTGGCCTATTATATGTAGGAGGGGCTTTTAATAATGGGCGGGGCTAGCAAATTGCAGCTTTTAGAAATGGCCAAGTAAAAGAATCAGCGCAACACACTATGCCCCCCCCCCGCATCTTTAAATATAAAGGGGGCTTTGAAGAATGGGCAGGCAAAAGAATTGGCACAGCGCACTACACATGCCACATTTTTTTGCCTTTCGGACCCCCCCTAGACAAAATTCCTGGGTGCTCCCCTGGTGACAAGCAAGTGTCCATTATATTCCATAACAGTAATTACCTGAGTAAGGTGCCCAAGGGGCTGTCCCTTCGGCCGTTGGTGCCCAGCCGCGTCCCCTTCTCCTGGAGCCCAGCACCGCCCCACTGCTAATTTATTCCCTCCTCATTGCCAGCTGGCGCATGCGCAGTGCGTCCTGTGAGGCTGATTCCAGGCGCTGACATGTGTATCCAAGGAATGCGTTCGCTGAGCCATAAGCTTGCGCATGCGCCGTGGATACACATGTCAGCGCCTGAAATCTGTGATAAAATACTGATCGAATGTCTCGATCCTTACTGCTAGAATTTACCATATAAATATCCTATATAGCATTGCCTATACAGTTCTCATACACTATATTCAGATTGTCTTTCGAATTTCATGGCGCTTTCATCGATATCATGTGACACAATTGTGATCACATGACCGGACCTCCGCTGCCAGCACCTACCATATTATACCTTGAATAAGTACTGCGCATGCGGACGTTCCGATGACGTCAGACGCCCTCCGAAATATCGCGAGGTTAGAGTTTTGTATATATACCAGACATGTGCATTTCACTCAGCGCAACGCCACTTTTCCTCTGGTCAGGACTACTTTGAGGTATGTAGACTATATTCGGGACTACACATTTCACTGAATGTATTTGATTTCATGTGCTGCAGCGCTTTACTGCCTGGACTCTTAAATAATGATATGCTTTATAGCCAATAGAACTTGAGCCAATGGACATGCGGCACTGAGGAATATACATGAATACATTCACTGAGAATATTTTGCTTTATATATCTGATATGGTGTCTTCTGGAAAATAGCCCTCAGGCATGGCCTCTGTTGATCCATATGAACATATACTATAATGAATATATACAAGCACATGTCCCTGGTGTTTCTTATGAACTCATATTATACTTAATATACAGAAGCACTATGTCATTTTCTGCATTTTCTGTTTTCTTTACTTTTTCTGTTGTTTTTCGTTTTTTTCTGTGTTTTTCTACCTTTTCCAACTTGTTGTGGTCTCTATGCGCAGTGTGTTTTATGGTCTTTAAGGATTTAGACATCACATGCCTGCTATTGGACGCCTACCTAGACACAACTTTGGTCTAACTCAAGCTGATTGGTCTATGGTCATTTCCCCACCTGCGTATTTTGGTCATATCTTTTGATTCTTTCGATGATTCTTGTGACGACCCTAATGCTTCTCTATATTTATAGTTATTTTTATGGTGACTATTCCATGATCAGTACATGTATTTTCATATTCATATGCAGACAATCAATATTGTATATATATATGTATATATTATTTGTATACTTGCCTTCATGTGGTCTTGTTTACCAATATTGTTTCATTTATTGTTATTGTAATTGACAGGCCGTGAACAAGGTCCGGGAGGACCGAAACGTTGGCTTAATTAAACTGACAACCACTGGTGGCATTTCAATAAAAATTTTCAATTTTATTTGCATCAATTTGAGTGCCGTGAATTAATTTACAGTACTAAAATCCAGATGACAGAAGGCCTTTAACATAGTGCACATATGCAGACAAGGTTGTAACCATAGGGGATTCAGAGATTGCAGTAGCACATGAGCCCTGTAAGAGGAGACCATTACTCTAAATGACCAGTTGGGGCCCTGTTTCAGATATTGCATAAAAGACACAGGAGTCTCAAGTTCTGGCTCTGCACTTAGACATGAAAAAACTTGTATAGCGACAATGTATAATGGTGTAGAAAGATATATGGTTATGAAGGATGCACTTCATTAACAATTACTGTGCTCCTTGAAGCTCAACTCGGATTCCAATGACTGTGTTTTTGTCTTTTAATTGATGAAATTCTTTGCGGCAATAATGTTGCTTATACAACAGCATTATGCTTTTTACACTAAAACCTATTATCTTAAGCAGCCTGCAGTGTACAGCTCTGACCTCATAATTCTGCCATCTTAATGTGTGTAGGAGTTCAAGTCTTCATGACGATATATAACCAACATAAGAGCACCGCTGACTGCTGTGTCCTGGCCCCGGTACTGATTTCATAACGCATTTTATATCACATCTATTGTATAAGCATATCATGTAAATCAGTTGGCACTGTGGAAAAAGAATCAAAACATCTTATTTCCCTGGAGCTACATGCGGCTACCCTGGTTGAATATCACTGCATACGGCGCATACCACGAGGTCTGCGAGTGAACCTCAGACCAACATTGTTTGGGGATAAATTGTAGGGATTTATAGTGGCTCACCCTTCTGATTACCAGGTCAGGTGCTCTCACTAAGGTGTGGTTCACCCTAACCACAATAGCAAATTAGAAATGTATATGTTATAGTAGGCACTCAATATCTGTCGCTACACATCAGGTCTAGCACATTATAATCATAACACATTTATTCAACAGTCGTTACAATAATTCATATCAATATGCCATTCCTACAATAAAGTAAAAAATATATAAAATATTACGGTCTGTTGTACATATTTCAGATATATATCATATGCAAAAAAATCCTCTAAAACATATCCATAAAATTCACATGTATTAATATAAGCGCTGATCTCTTCTTCCTAGCGCTTCAGAGAGTCTCAATAGTGTGATTTACTATTAGGAAGGACAGTCCTCAGTCTCATACAATGTATCAGTGAGTGTAGACAATCAATTAGTACTCACTCTTTGAAGTCCGGCTTGTATGTCTCTGCCTGTGGCGTCCCACCACAGGTCAGTGCACTCACCCGGCTTCCTTGTTACACTGTGGGGTATCTTCCGATACTTTGTATCCGCGGTGCCGTTACGGTGGTTGAAAGCCTGCTCGCAGCTTACAGTTGTGTGTCACACGTGTTGCTGGCGTCCTGAGTCTTACCAGCGTTCCACGTGATCAGGACGTCAGAGGAATCTTTGTTTGTTAATTGGTTCAAGGTTCCTGTAGAGAGTCAGGGGTGGTGTCAACTGCCGTCTATGCGGTTTTGTCCGTAACTTTGCGTGTTGATCAGCTGATATTTCCAATATGATGAGGTGTCTTTTTCAATATAATGATCTCATCCGCTATACGCGTTTCAAGGTCTCAGACCTCTTCCTCAGTAGCTGGTTATGAGATCCTCCCTTGCTTCCTTATATACCCTGACGGGTTACACCTCTTTTACTTAATTAGGGCTCATTGCAAAATCTGATTTGGAATGAGGTGATTTTCGGATCCTTCATTATATTCTTAAACTGGGAGGATCTCATAACCAGCTACTGAGGAAGAGGTCTGAGACCTTGAAACGCGTATAGCGGATGAGATCCTTATATTGAAAAAGACACCTCATCATATTGGAAATATCAGCTGATCAACACGCAAAGTTACAGACAAAACCGCATAGACGGCAGTTGACACCACCCCTGACTCTCTACAGGAACCTTGAACCAATTAACAAACAAAGATTCCTCTGACGTCCTGATCACGTGGAACGCTGGTAAGACGCAGGAATCCAGCAACACGTGGGACACACAACTGTAAGCTGCGAGCAGGCTTTCAACCACCGTAACGGCACCGCGGATACAAAGTATCGGAAGATACCCCACAGTGTAGCAAGGAAGCCGGGTGAGTGCACTGACCTGTGGTGGGACGCCGCCACAGGCAGAGACATACAAGCCGGACTTCAAAGAGTGAGTACTAATTGATTGTCTACACTCACTGATACATTGTATGAGACTGAGGACTGTCCTTCCTAATAGTAAATCACACTATTGAGACTCTCTGAAGCTCTAGGAAGAAGAGATCAGCGCTTATATTAATACATGTGAATTTTATGGATATGTTTTAGAGGATTTTATTGCATATGATATATATCTGAAATCAATATCTACAACAGACCGTAATATTTTATATATTTTTTACTTTATTGTAGGAATGGCATATTGATATGAATTATTGTAACGACTGTTGAATAAATGTGTTATGATTATAATGTGCTAGACCTGATGTGTAGCGACAGATATTGAGTGCCCACTATAACATATACATTGTTTGGGGATAATCTGGACTATTGCACTCGTTTTGCGAGTATTCTCAAAATTCTCACGCAAGTGTTAATTAGACCTCATTACTTTAACAATTAAACATTTATCTCATGCTATTACCGAGTGCAAGAGTCAGTTAAAAGATTGTCTGAAACCTGAAGAGTTACAAGTGTTGAAAGAAAAAATAAACATTGCTCAGACTTAAAAAACAATATACAGAGCACAAAGAGGGCTAAATACATCAGGGACTCAGAGGATTACCGGACGAACCAGATAAACAAATGGCAGGATACTGCAGGAACAGTTATCCTACAACAATGACGACCTGGCCACTGGACAGGATCCGCATCTTCAGATTCTGGGAGCGATATTATGGTTGGCCAATGTCAGGAATATGGATTATCGTTGAATGGCAGCCATTATTTTCAATTGATTCACCTTGGTCAGTGTACATGTAAAATAAGTTTTCACACCAACCATCAGCTGTCAGATAGCGGAGGTAGTGAACTCCACAGGAGGGCCCTGCTTCAAAGCCCCAGCCATATGGCAGGGAACTTCTTGCAGGCCACCTTTGTTTACAATTTCAGTTTAATCAAATCTAGCAGACAGCATGGAACCGTCGATTTATAAGAAATGATTAATCGCCCGGCCATCACAGGCGCAAACCGGATACATATTTGTGTCCCGGTGGCCACGATGAACATGCCCATGGTCTTAGTTTGGTAGTGGGATGCCAGGGAAGGGAGATATACATATCTCCCCACAGAAACCAAATAACGGTACCATGTTTGGACTCTACTTGTAGCCGGAACCCAGGCGGTTCTGTTGGTCCCAGAACCATCTCCCTGTGACCTGCTGGCCTTGAGCTATGAACCCTAAAGGGTTTTGTGGGTCATTTGCTGCCAGCCCAGCAGAGGGCAGGGGGTGGACCCCTCCAAAAGGCCGGGAGGGGAGGGACCGGCTACAGGTTAAAAGGCTTGTGCCAGCAAGCGGGTATGTCTTTTCTCTGAAGGAGGGTCACATCATGCCATGTGTTTAGAGGGACCTGCAACCAGCTGAAATCACTTCCCTCCATGTGAATACAGCAAAAGACTAACCATAACCCAAGGGAACATTCATCTACCCGGTAACTGACTTGAACTCTGTGTAATCCTGTTTGTACCATATTACCTGTATTATTTGTAACCTCAGACCACTGTATATATTCTTAGTGTATATTGTGTTATCTAGTGTGCCCTTAAGGTGATTAAATATATAATTTAATCTTGTGCTGTCTTGTATCTCGATCACGAATACCCACGTCCGTGTTTCGGCCTAGTTATAAGATACCGCGGGTTGGTTTCTCACCCTATATAATCCCATTAGCGGATCGGGCTTATATCAAACGAGAAGCTGGTGGCAGATTACCCGGGCTGAGAACGCGCTGTTTCACTGTGGTAGTGAAAAGGTTCTCTCAGCTTGTTGCCTCTCTGTGCCCACGTGGACAGGAGGTGTCTGTGTAAACTGTACCAAGCTGACCTTACATGCTCCTTCAGGAGTGCATAACGTCGCGTCTTGGTAACTTCAGGAGTGCGTAACGTCGCGTCTTGAAGTCAAGTGGGCACGAGGGGTGGTATTCCATCACAGCCAACAAAAATATTTTTTAGGAAGACGCAACGTCCCGGAAAGGCAATACCAGGAGAGCAGGCCGTTGCCATCATCAGGGACCCGGACGCACCGCGGATGACACGTTCACAGTCGTGGCCAAAAGTTTTGAGAATTGCATAAATATTGGAAATTGGAAAAGTTGCTGCTTAAGTTTTTATAATAGCAATTTGCATATACTCCAGAATGTTATGAAGAGTGATCAGATGAATTGCATAGTCCTTCTTTGCCATGAAAATTAACTTAATCCCAAAAAAACCTTTCCACTGCATTTCATTGCTGTCATTAAAGGACCTGCTGAGATTATTTCAGTAATCGTCTTGTTAACTCAGGTGAGAATGTTGACGAGCACAAGGCTGGAGATCATTATGTCAGGCTGATTGGGTTAAAATGGCAGACTTGACATGTTAAAAGGAGGGTGATGCTTGAAATCATTGTTCTTCCATTGTTAACCATGGTGCAAAGAAACGCGTGCAGCCATCATTGCGTTGCATAAAAATGGCTTCACAGGCAAGGATATTGTGGCTACTAAGATTGCACCTCAATCAACAATTTATAGGATCATCAAGAACTTCAAGGAAAGAGGTTCAATTCTTGTTAAGAAGGCTTCAGGGCGTCCAAGACAGTCCAGCAAGCGCCAGGATCGTCTCCTAAAGAGGATTCAGCTGCGGGATCGGAGTGCCACCAGTGCAGAGCTTGCTCAGGAATGGCAGCAGGCAGGTGTGAGCGCATCTGCACGCACAGTGAGGCGAAGACTTTTGGAAGATGGCCTGGTGTCAAGAAGGGCAGCAAAGAAGCCACTTCTCTCACAAAAAAACATCAGGGACAGATTGATCTTCTGCAGAAAGTTTGGTGAATGGACTGCTGAGGACTGGGGCAAAGTCATATTCTCCGATGAAGCCTCTTTCCGATTGTTTGGGGCATCTGGAAAAAGGCTTGTCCGGAGAAGAAAAGGTGAGCGCTACCATCAGTCCTGTGTCATGCCTACAGTAAAGCATCCTGAGACCATTCATGTGTGGGGTTGCTTCTCATCCAAGGGAGTGGGCTCACTCACAATTTTGCCCCAAAACACAGCCATGAATAAAGAATGGTACCAAAACACCCTCCAACAGCAACTTCTTCCAACAATCCAACAACAGTTTGGTGAAGAACAATGCATTTTCAAGCACGATGGAGCACCGTGCCATAAGGCAAAAGTGATAACTAAGTGGCTCGGGGACCAAAACGTTGACATTTTGGGTCCATGGCCTGGAAACTCCCCAGATCTTAATCTTAACTCCCCAGATCTTAATCCCCCGATGGGTTTGAATCGCGAATGTGCGCTTAACAGTTTTCTGTAATTGTATTTATTTTCTTTATTCTCTAGATCTCATTTATGTCTCTAGTATATAATATTTCTACAGCGCAATTGAATGCGAGATGATAATTTTTTTTCTTCCGGAACATGCTAGTATGGTGGAGTGCTGATCTTCATTCCACACACGCTCTCAGCTGTGATTTCATTATTTGTTTGGTTGCCCTGACAATGTGACGCTTTAGGGTTTTGGCGGGGTATTTAAGTTTGTTTGCTGTGGTGGTTGGGATGGGAAGGGTTGGGGTATTGTATTCTGTAAGGATATATGTAAATTGATATTACTACATATGGCACTGAGAAACTAAATACAATATGCGCAATACTTTTTTTTTGAAATAATTGTTCTATTGTTATTAAAAAACGTAAAAAATCTTTATTTTAATCAAAATTATACCTGATAAACAAAAGAAGCTCCAGAATTCTTATTATATGGAGGATGCAAGTAGTTACTAAAACAGACCTGCCAGGAGAGGTGACAGACCCTCTTTAATACAAAGAGATAGCAATCTTTTATACTTACGGTATTTGTCACACTGTATTTGCCCTGAAAGTAAAAGATAGACAAAACTGGAAAATAAATGGAACAATACCCCACCATTCCTGGAAATATACATGATAGCATATGGAACACAGTTATCGATATATTTGCATGGGTTTTGTGGTGTAAGTACTTTGGAGAGCATGAGGTTTGAGCTGAGAACCAAATTTATGAAGCCCCTTCACCACTTTTGCCAACGCAAAAAATGGAGTGCAAAAACACCTAAATTATTAAAAATATAATTTTATTGAAGACAATATTGAAAAGTATTAATCATGACATTACATAATATAACGTGATGGCAGGGAACAACAACTGCACACCACCTCTGTACCTCCCTCAAAACAAACGGAAAGAGGAATGTATAGGCCATACTATAGATGAATAAGGAACAGAGCATAACCCCCATCAGCCAGTGCAGTGCGCCCAGCACTTACAAGTTAGCTGGGTGCTCACCTAATGCCGCTCTCATATGCGACCAGACATGTGCCTATAATTCAATAAATAATGAGAGATTACAGGTGCAGAGGTGGTGGCGCTCCTCGACGCGCGTTTCGCGTGTGATCGCTTCCTCAGGAGGAGTGGTCAAAGAAGGGGAACATGATAACTTAAAAACTACGTCCGTACCAATGGAGAGTGTGAGCAGGGATCATGTGATATTAATTGCATAACGTCATCACGCACACGGCGCATGACCAACGCTGGACCGCCACGTCATACTGCTTCCGCCCTCACCCAGAGGCCGACGCAGGGGAGGGCAATCTATGCGTGCACACGCAGATTGCCGTCGCTTCCATCAAAGCCAGGTAGAAGGGCGGAAACAAGCGGGCGGGCAGAGCGGTCATGCGCACGGACGACTGCAATGTGAGCAACTAGTCCATATTCCAGATCAATTTCATATGTATATCAAAACCACTTCAACATCATTACAATAACATTATAATAGCGTTGTATAATAAGATGGATAATAACCTAAATTAAAACTGTGATAATAGAAATATATATTTTATTTACAAAAGGCATCAAAATTAATACTAAATCATTAATGAAAGTGCACAGTGCTCTCATAATTCAAATCAGTGAATATAAAAATACTATGAAAAATCATCCTAAAACACAAGATAATATGAATTACCTATTTTAAAACGCCAAATATAAAGTGCTGAGTGCATCCCAACCTAACACTAAATCTAGCAATTCATAATACAGATGCGTAATTGAAAACCAGTGATACATGATAATAAAGTGCATATTACAAAATAGTACGCAGTAAAGTGCTACAAGTGATAAGCAAAGGTGCATAAGAATAGAGATATCATAATAATGATACATAAAGTGCAAATTTATCAATATCCATAGAATAAGATAATCTACATAAATATAAGTCCAGAAAAAAGGTGGGGGAAAAAGGACCCCCATTATTTTGTTTCCTTGGGTATACAGTTTATTTGTTAGTGAATGCTCTAGATAGATGAATTCTTCACATCCCACGCTTCTGCTGGTAAAATATTATGGACTCTAAAATTAAAGAAAAGGAAGGAAAAGGGAAGAAAAATTAAAATATGTACATGATAATAACACCTTAAAGGCCCTCTACATAAAAAACCAACATCAACCTTATCCTCATCCCCTAAAAAGATACTTCTATTCAAAGGAAAGGGGAAAAGGTAAAATTTTCATTAGGCCCCTTTGGCGCCATGTCTTCAGTCTAAAGATCCACTCGCTCTCTATTTGTGCTAGTATTTTCCCATAATTACCTCCTCTTATTCCCAGATGAACTCGATCAATGCCTCTAAATCTCAACAGCTTGGGGTTGCTCTGATAGAGTTTAAAATGTTTGGGGATAGTTTTTAGATGAATCAGCTCTTCTTCATCTTTTGCCTTCTCAATGTCCCTGATGTGCTCACAAATCCTTTTCCGGAATTCTCTTGTGGTGAGACCTATATACATTTTATCACAGGGACAGAGTGCATAATAAACAATTCCAGTCGATGTGCAGGAGATATAGTTCCTTATTTCGAAGGTCTGTATTTTGTCAGAATCAATTAAATTTGTGCATTTATCCATATTTGAACATGCTTTACAAGATCCGCATGGAAAAGACCCCCTCATGGACCTTTTACGTTCAATTTCCCCCATAGGCATGTAATGACTGTGGACCAACATGTCTTTGAGATTTTTTGACCGTCTCGCAGTCATTAATGGTCTCTCCGGAATACAGTCCTTTAACTTAATGTCCGTTTTTAAAACACTCCAGTGTTTATTTAAAATCTCAGACATTTGACCCCATTGCTTATTAAAGTTGGTAATAAATCTAATTTCCTGCTTTTCAGGGATTTTCATGTTTTTATTTGGGCATAATAGTTTTTCCCTTTTACATGCCGTGGCCATTATGACTCCTCTTTTTATCTGTCTATTGCTGTAACCTCTCTCTTTAAATCTGTCTTTCAATTTTATAAACTCCACTGTGAAAGTGGGGCATTGGTTGAACAAATTCTTTTGAGTCTCACAAACTGACCTTTGGGGATTCCATTTAACGTCGATCTAGGATGCGCTGAACTTGCATTCAAGATGTAATTGACTGCAGTCCTCTTTCTATAAATGTCCGTCTGCAGTTTCCCATCCTTATCAACTTCGATTGTCATGGTCAAGGAAGTCCAATTTGCGTCCTGCCTGGAAGGTAAGTTTGATATTCAGCATATTGTTGTTTAATGTTCGCATAAATTCATTCAGATCTTCTATTGTACTCTCCCATATAAACAGAATATCGTCGATATAACGAATCCAGTTGTGTACTTTTTTAATGAATTTAGTTGTTCCATCCTCTCCCAGGCACCCAAAAATAAATTAGCATACGACGGGGCACATGTGGCCCCCATCACCACGCCTTGTGTTTGCAAATAATATTTGTCCTTGAAGACAAAATAATTATGATGTAAAATAAACTCCAACTGTAAAATGAAATCATTAAATGCAGGCTCTTGGTTATTACTGCTGTTGCACGTAGGCCATCTTCATGTCATATGCTCGTGTAAAGAGACTCTACATCTGCTGTGACCAGAAGCATCTCATCTGTCAGTTGTATCTCCTCCAGTCTGTTCAACACCGCTGTGAAATCCTGTACAAAAGAGGGTAAATTAATGACCTGTTGTCGGAAATAAAAATCTGCAAATCTGAAAATATTCTCACTTAAGCGGTCATTACACGCCACTATAGGACGACCCGGAGGATCCTGACTGTTTTTATGAACCTTTGGGATAAGCAATTCTCGCACATTGGACCTGTAGACATTCCCTACTTTTTTTTGAGATTATCCCTTTTTCCATCACATTATCCAAAATTTGGTTGAGTTTATTCTGAAAAGATAAGAGGGGATTATTTGATAAGGCCCTATAACATGTTTTATCTGTCAATAATTTGAACGCTTGCCGTTCATACATCTCGGTAGGCCAAATCACAATATTTCCACCTTTATCAGCTTGTTTAATCACCGCCCCTTTAATCTCCTTCAGTTCTTCTATAGCTTTGAATTCTGCTTTGTTTAGATTTCTCATTTTTGTATTTCTTTCCATGTGAACCAAATCTTCACATACTAATTTAACAATGATATCTATAGCTGGGCAGATGTTGAAAGGTGGAAATATTTGTGATTTTTTTCACAATCCCTTTAGGTACGGGGCCTACCTTTTGTTCACCCATTCCCAACGCCTCTCTTTCCTCATGTGTTTCAATCCAATCATCATTCACGTTTTTAGTATGCAATTTTCTAAAAAAAGTAATTTTCTGGCGTAAAGGTGTGTATCTTTTATTGCTGTAAAAACATTCATATTGAGGGTCAAAACTTAAACCTCGCTGCAGCACATTAATCTGATCAGTTGTCAACGGAATGTCAGAGAGATTTATTACCTGGGGTGTATCCTCCTGCCCTTTCTTCATTGCTCTGTTTTAAATTTTATTATTGTTTTTACGTTTGCCATTTTGATTGTGAGTTAGCCAATTCCCTCTTGTCCTTCCCATTTTTGGGATGGATTCCTCCCCATTAAGGGAACTTGCCTCTGAGACTGATCCAACTGATGAAAACGACTGTGTACGGAACCGGGCTGCGGGGCTGGTCTTTCACCTGTTCCCTGCTGCCATTTGTATACTTTTTGATTATTGTAATCAGTTACATCTCGTTGAAATTTTTTTCTTTTTTTGAGTTACCGTATTTCCTTTTCCCAGATCGCAAAACTAGACGTCAGTTCCTCTTCAAACTGTTGAAGGTTATCCCCAGTAACTTCTCCCTTGATTTGGATTTGTAGCGCTGCAATCTCTTCCTGAATATTTGACAACTTTCTACTATTCGCATCCGTGATGATTTCCATCAATTCAAATGAGCACTTATTTGCTGTTTCTTCCCATCTCTCTTTTAAGTCCTCATCCTCTAAACCAAAGTTATGGAATTTTTGTATTCGCAAGCCTCTTGGAATAGTTTTTTTTATGTTTATTATTATCTAGAGCTGTCTTATTCCACCATATTTGAATATTTTTATGACATAAAGTTTTATATCTTTTTTGGGGGGTGACAGTAGTATCATTAAAAACCTGTTGTGTTTCCCTGCTAAATAGATTATCCGCTTGCGCTAACCAGGCTTGCTCTGTGGCTCCTACGTCCATAATGACAGAATTCTGTTATGAAGACAGAAACAATAATATTAATCACACAATGGTCCAAAGCACTTCCCCATAGGAAGTGCAGCGGTACACTCCTCAGCATACTACCAAAACCTCACAAAAATTTTATATTCACTGATTTGAATTATGAGAGCACTGTGCACTTTCATTAATGATTTAGTATTGATTTTGATGCATTTTGTAAATAAAATATATATTTTTATTATCACAATTTTAATTTAGGTGATTATCCACGTTATTATACAATGCTATTATCTGTCACGGCTCAGGATGGGGGAAACCCTCAGCCATGCGATGCCAGAAGATGTTTGGTCGCTGCTCGACCAGGACGACAGAATTAGGGAGCAGGTCACCTCCTATCGCGTCCCTAATCTGACCCTGACTCCTAGCTGTATGAGCCGACCCTGATGGTAGGAGGGCTCATACTGCAGGACCTAGGGTCTCTATTAGCCCTCAGGGTGGCCCTGAACTATGAGCTGGGTAAGACGACCTGTTCCTCCAGGACACGGAGGAACAGGAATCTCACTGGCCAAGCTGCAAGGAAGGGGAAACACATACAGACATATGGATATGGCAGGTGAACAACACTAGTTCCAAACCTACTTGCCACAGCCTTGCTGACTGGAACCCATGCACCAGTATTGCTGTCCACACAAACATCAAGGAGACAGCACACCACAAAACACACAGGAAACCAGGACATCCATCGCTGTAATAAACACAGAAAGGATAACACATCAACTAGACATCATACATAGGTTTTCCCAGGTTCCGGAGTATGAGCCCTCCTACCATCAGGGTTAGCTCATACAGCTAGGAGTCAGGGTCAGATTAGGGACGCGATAGGAGGTGACCTGCTCCCTAATTCTGTCGTCCTGGTCGAGCAGCGACCAAACATCTTCTGGCATCGCACGGTTGAGGGTTTCCCCCATCCTCAGCCGTGACATTATCATGTTACTGTAATGATGTTGAAGTGGTTTTGATATACATATGAAATTCATCTGGAATATGGACTAGTTGCTTACATTGCAGTCGTCCGTGCGCATGACCGCTCTGCCCGCCCGCTTGTTTCCGCCCTTCTCCTACCTGGCTTTGATGAAAGCTATGGCAATCTGAGTGTGCACGCATAGATTGCCCTCCCTTGTGTTGGCCTCAGGGTGAGGGCGGAAGCAGTATGACGTGGCGGTCCAGCGTTGGTCATGCGCCGTGTGCGTGATGACGTTATGCAATTAATATCACATGATCCCTGCTCACACTCTCCATTGGTACGGACATAGTTTTTAAGTTATCATGTTCCCCTTCTTTGACCACTCCTCCTGAGGAAGCGATCACACGCGAAACACGCGTCGAGGAGCGCCACCACCTCTGTACCTGAAATCTCTCATTAGGTATGTGTACCATATTGGGGCATTATTATTTATTGAATTATAGGCACATGTCTGGTCGCATATTACAGCGGCATTAGGTGAGCACCCAGCTAACTTGTAAGTGCTGGGCGCACTGCACTGGCTGATGGGGCTCTGTTCATTATTCATCTATGGTACGGCCTATACATTCCTCTTTCTGTTTGTTTTAAGGGAGGTACAGAGGTGGTGTGCAGTTGTTGTTCCCTGCCATCACGTTATATTATGTAATGTCATGATTAATACTTTTTAATATTGTCTTCAATAAAAATATATTTTTAATGATTTAGGTGTTTTTTGCACTCCATTTTTTGCGCTGTTAAGCTTAAATAGTATCTTTGCTTTCTTCTTGATGCTGCACTTTCTCTCTGTAGTCTGACTCTAGGTTATGCCAGGGAACTTTCCTCCTGGCTCCTGAGGCTTCAAGCTTTGGCCTCCATGGCCAGCAGAGCTTAAGGTGCTCTGGCTGGCATGGGCATGTCCAGCAGAGACGTTCCCCTGCACACCCTTTCCCTAGCTGGGGGTCAACTAGACTGCCTAGAAACTGGTCCCCACCCTTCCTGCAGGAAGTGGGACTTACCCACCTCTCTCCAGAGGGATATAGAATGGAAAGGAAGGCTCCATTCTCTAGACTTACAGCTTTGCCGTGTTTGCTGCCACCTGCTGGTGAACCAGGCACAATACATGTGAACAGTTATATAACATTAATACAAATGCACATTGTGGAGGACCTGGAATAAAATACACAGATGACAATTATATTAGCCCATAAAAGACAGTAGCAGGGTGCATAAGTGGTAACACCACTCTGGGGTGTTATACATGGTCTGCATTTGCAGTCAAGAATAGGACATGTTCTATATTTTGCAGAATGGACATATTGATGCAGAAAGCAAAACGGGAGATATCCGTGTGTTTTCCACATCTGTATGTCTGTCCCGCAAAATAAATAAAAAGTCCTCTACTTGGCTACAAAATGCAGTTTTACGGGCCCATTGAAGTCAATAGGTCAGCAAAAAAGGATGCAAAATACAGTCATGTGAATTTACCCTATATATGTTAGTACAAAGATGCTTTCCTTTAAAATAATTGTTTCCAGGCGAGAATCCCATATAGCAATATTTCCTACTGTCTATTGATTAAATGTAAAGGACTGTCAATTGTCAAAATGGCTCAAATTTCATTTTTTTCACGTCAGTGACTCACTGATGTTGGTTGTCTGTGTTCTCCATGGACTGCACGCAGATCCAATGACTTTAATGTGTTTATTCACACATCAGTGGTTTTCCACTCTGTGGGTCAGCCGTGACACCACGGAAGCATGCACTACTTCTGTGATTACGGATCCCTCACACCCCTTACAGCTTCTGGGTCTGTGAAAACCACTGACACAACACAGATGGCACCCATATTCTGTGGTTTTCACGACAATTGGTAGGAGATGCTTTGAAAATCCTTTCTTCAGCATGGCATTGCTCATGGAATACGAATGAGACACTGAGGACAATAAACAGACACACGAACCAGATACGGACATCTTCACAGAGGAAACACTGACTGGCCTGTCTTGGATATCATCAGTGACATGGAAGAGGCCTAACTGGTGAGTTATAATCTATCAGTGAAATCGGTACATCACTGATGGACTTGCTACAAAGAAATTCTATTACGAGCACACTAGGCCTGTTTCACACTGCTGTTAAGTAGTTTGCAGTTTGTAACTAGTGCACGCAGTGGTTTTTGTCCAGCCATATCCCAGTATATTTGTCGGGTAGCAGCCAGATCTCTGCCAGACCCCATTATAGTAGATGAGACTGGTGGGCATGCCGGTAATATTTGGCAACGCTGGATGCAGGGAGCTCCCAGAACTACTTAACAGTAGTGTGAAATAGGCCTTACTCCAATCTAACAAGGGGGCGTCTTAATTTTCCCTATTTTTTCCATGTCCGCACCTGCATACTGCAACAGAGTGTCTACGGTTCCAATATACAGACCTGAGGGGATTACATATCCAAGAATATACCGTACTTATACAGGGCAATGCCCAGTTTGCATAAACCCTCAAGGTACTTTTATGCCATTGTTTTGTTAAAAGGTCGTTTTTAAATTCCTAATTTTCTTGTGTATGTATAGTTTCACTTATGTCTTTTATTATTTTTTGTGATCACATTGCTCTTTGTACCTCTCATCTTGCTGTAAAGAACATGCCAGAAAGCAGAGAAATTGGCAGGAAGATTTACAGGTACGGTTTCACAATGGATGAATTCCTACACTATTAAGGCAATAAACACAAGTCATGAGTCATGTGTAGTGACTGCCTCATTTTTATGCAATTTTAATTAACTGGTTGAGTGCTGCTTGGTTTATCTATTTCAAGATGCATTGCAAGTTCGTCCACTATGTCCAACTAGCATGTCACATACTACAGCACAGGGGCATAACTAGAAAAGGCTGAACCCCATAACAGATTTTTGAATGCCTCCTTCCCCCTTTTGCAGCTAGTCAAGATCGCCCACACTCGCCACCCCCCACCTACTGCCCCACAGAATAGTTATTCCCCCTTAGTGTCCCCTTCTCAGTAGAATGCTCTCTTACTGCCCCCACACAGTAGCATGCTCCCTTAGTGCCACACCAAAGTAGTTATGCCCCCTTAGTGCCTCTCTTACAGTAGTGAAGACCCTGTAGTTAATAAGATAAAAACTACCCCTCCAGTCCATAAACTAGCACACTAGAACAACGCTGGAAGAAAACCCACTCCAAGGAAGACTTCATCTCATACAAACAAGCTGTTTTCAACTTCAAGTGTACACTCCTCTTCTAAACAGGGAAACTTCATTACTGTTATACCATCTCTTTCCCACAACCCCAAATTGTTTAATACCTTCAACTCTCTACTCCGTCCCCCAGTGCCCCTCCCACACCCCTCATCTCCGCTGAAGACTTTGCTAAATATTTCAAAGATAAAATTGATAAAATTTGAAAAAGCTTCAAGCAACAACCTCCAGTGTCCCTCCACACAACTGCTCAGTACTCTTCCCACATAACCCAGTTTACTACCATTACTGAAGAAAAGCTTTCCACCATGATTTCGAAATCACACCTCACCACTTGTTCCCTTGACCCAATCCCATCTTATCCCTAACCTCACCACTATAGCTATCCCTAAGCTTACCCACCTCTTCAACCTAACACTAACCACTGGCATTTTCCCTTCCTCTTTTAAGCATTCAACCATCACACCAATACTCAAGAAGCCCTCCCTGGACCCATCCTCTTTATCCAGCTATCGCCCCATCTCACTACTCCCATTCGCATCAAAACTCCTACAACATGTCCATCTTGAGGTGTCTTCCCACCTCTCATCCCACTCACTCTTTTATCTGCTACAATCCAGCTTCAGACCCAATCACTCCACTTAAACCGCTTTAACCAAAGTCGCCAATGATCTGCTACCTGCCGAAGCTAAACGTCATAACTCTGTTCTCCTACTTCTTGACCTTTCTTCTACCTTTAACACAGTCGACCACTCTCTCCTGTTACAAACCTTCTCATCCCTCAGCATCAGAGACCTGGCCCTCTACTGGATCTCTTCTTACATCACCAACAGAAACTTTGCGTCTCCCATTCATGCACCACCTCCTCACCACGCCCCCTCTCTGTTGGTGCCCCTCAAGGCTCTGTCCTAGGTCCCCTACTTTTCTCTATTTATACATTCGGCCTGGGACAGCTCATAGAGTCTCAGGGCTTCCAATACCACCTCTATGCTAACGACACTCAAACCTACCTCTCTAGCCCAGACATCACTTCCCTGCTATCCAAATTCAAGCGTGTCTGTCAGCTACAGTATATCTGTCAGCTATATCCTCATTCTTCTCCTCCCGCTTCTTAAAACTCAACATGGAGAGAAAACTGAATTCATCATGTTTCCCCTATGTCACTCAGCCCCCTACCTGACCTATACATTACAGTTAAAAAGACGCTGTCTCCAGTTTCAGAGGTTCGCTCCCTGGGGATAACATATGATTCTGCCCTGTCCAAACCACACATCCAAACCTTACCTCCATCTGCCGCTTTCAACTCAAGAAAATCTCTCGTATTTGCTCCTTCCTCACTCCTGAGTCAACTAAAATGCTAGTGCACAGCCTCGCAATCTCCTGCCTAGACTACTGCAACATCCTTTTCTGTGGCCTCCCATCTAGCACCCCTCCAATCTATCCTCAACTCTGCTGCCCAGTTAATCCACCTCTCCCCTCGTTTTTCCTCTGCCTCCCCCCTCTGCGAATCTCTTTACTGGCTCCCTATTGCCCAGCAAATACTAACTCTACATATAAGGCTGTCCACAACCTGCCACCTCCTTACATCTCTTACCTGCTTTCCCGATACATCCCCACACGTAATGTTCGATCTTCATAGGACCTCCTTCTTTGTTCTCTTCTTTTCCATTCTTCACATAATCGTCTACATCAGGCATGCTTAACCTGCGGCCCTCCAGCTCCCCGAACAGCCTACAGCTATCAGCCTACAGCAGGGCATTGTGGGAGTTGTAGTTTTACAACAGCTGGAGGGCCGCAGGTTGAGCATGCCTGGTCTACATGATTTCTCATGTTTACCGCCCATACTCTGGAACTCACTACCCTAGCACATCAGACTCTCCCCCAACATCCAAACCTTCAAAGGCAACCTGAAAACCCACCTCTTCAGGAAAGCCTACAACCTACAATGAGCATGCTGCCACCATACAACCAAATGAACAGCTTTTACCATCATCTACTGTATCCTTCCCTTTCCCTTGTAGATTGTAAGTACTTGCAGGCAGGGTCCTCTCCCTCTCTGTACCAGTTTGTTAATAGTTTCATGTTTATCATATTTGTATTTTTATGTTATGTATGTGTAACCCTCTCTTGATGTACAGCCCCATGGAATTAATGGCACTTTCAGATAAATAATCATATTTTGTGGTGTCCTGTTCCTGAGAAAATGCACTTTTTCTTGATATGCTAATTAGCTGTTGGAGCACCAAGGGGTGGCCTAAGCCCTTGGAGCACCAGTTCGTCACCACCTCGTAGCTACAGAAACTACACCTCCAGACATCTCACCAGGCCTTGCGTTTCTGTGCTTGCACTATTGGTCCTGGCACTTGGTTCCTGCTCTTACCTGCTCCCAGTATCAGAGCATGCACAGAGGATCTGCTGCTGCTTCCAAAGCAGCACAGATACCTACAGCGTCGATGATATCAGCATACACCTGAAAGTGGAAGCAGCTATTTTGGATGGAAGAGTCAAACAAAGCCTCTGTCCGAAGCCACCGCCTCCACTGCTGTAGGTGCAATAAGTATCTGCCCGGCATAGTAAGCAGCAGCAGAACTTCAATGCATGCACCAATACTAGGAACAAAGCAGTGGCGGATCCAGGGGGGGGGGGCAACGGGGCAATTGCTCCCCCCCCCGAGCTGGCGGCGGCGGCGGGGCACAGGGAGATGAGTTTTTTTTTTTGTTTTTTTTTCAATATATACAATACTTTTACTGGCACATGGGGGGCTGTTATTGCTGGCACATGGGGGGCTGTTATTGCTGGCACATGGGGGGCTGTTATTAATACTGGCACATGGGGGGCTGTTATTAATACTGGCACATGGGGGGGTGTTATTAATACTGGCACATGGGGGGATGTTATTAATACTGGCACATGGGGGGGCTGTTATCATTGGCACATGGGGGGGCTGTTATTACTGGCACATGGGGGGGCTGTTATTACTGGCACATTGGGGGGCTGTTATTACTGGCACATGGGGGGGCTGTTATTACTGGCACATGATTGGGGGGTTGCTCTTGTTACTGGAACATCATTGGGGGCACTATAGGGGCATCTACTGAGGCCACAAAGAAGGGGTATTTTATATGGGGGGCTCTGTACAGTACAATTTTATACTGGGACACATTATGGTGGGTACTATGGGGAAGGGGGGAGAGGAGTACTATGGGGTCATCTACGGGGGCACTAAGAAGGGGTATTTTATACTTGCAAATTATGGGGGAAACTGAGGGCATCTACTGGAGCATTTTATACTGGTACATTATGGGGGGCACTAGGAGGAAGGAGGGTGTGGAGTACTATGGGGGCATTTACTGGGGGCACTATATAGGGGTATTTTATACTGGCACATTATGGGGGCACTATGGGAACATTAGCTCTCCTGGGGCATTACAAGGGGGTATTTTTTGCACATTATAAGGAGAATTATTTCTACTGGGGGGGCATTATGGTGGGCTTTATTACTCCCCCATGGTATGACCCCCTAGTAGCAGCACCATCCTCTCCCTGCTCTGCTATCCCTCTGCCCCTTCTCCAAATCCTTATCATGAAATCTTTCTCATTAGGATAAAACACAACATCAGCTCCATCGAGCCCCCGGCAAAGTGTTGAAGTGGTGTCCGAGATCCCCAAAGGCCAAGCCAAGTAACTTTAAGTTTTCATGTGGAATATGTTTGTTATACACATATAGCCTACACTGTGCCACACAATATACAGCATACCTCTACACTGTGTAGTCTGTTCTATAAGCACCATTGTTTTGTGGCGGCGGACAGAAAATAATCTGGAAGTGCCCCTCCCGAGACCAGGCTCTGGATCCGCCACTGGAACAAAGGTGCAAGTGCAGAAACACCGGGCCAGGCGAGATATCTGGCCTTGTCAAGGGGGAGGAGGAGTGTCTGGAGTTGCAGGGTGGTGATGAACTGGTTCTCCAAGGACTCGGGCTAGCCCCTTGTTGCTCCAACAACCTGATTTGTGTATCAAGGAGAAGTGAATTTTCTCAGGAAAAGGGCAATGATGCAATATAAATAAGCTATCATTTGATTCAGCAGGGTCATCCATGTTTGAATTCGACGAATCAAAAACTAAAAAATTCCCGTGGACCTTAATGAAAAAAGACTGGTAATTAAAGTGTTAAACTGAATTTGAAGAAAAAAAAAAAGTTACGTCAATTTTCTGGTGGAAATACATTGAAAAATATAACAGTTGGATGAATGCCAAGTTTATTAATCCCAAGCACCCTTCTGACACATACTGATATGTAACTCATTTACGTAAAACTGTCAAACCATTTTACGCATTATGTGTTTGCCGTCTTCATATTTTATAAGATGTATTGTTGCAGAATATGTACGCTCTACAGAAGGATTAATGACTGCAAACTTGATTTATTATTACATTATGTGTGTTGACAACATTTATGAAATGTCGGCCACCTGTAAGCTGATAATTGACTCTACTTTTTGCAACCTGCACTTTTCACATAACATATGCTGTATACTAAGCGGCTAATGTTATGTAAAAGTCATATTTAATTCTTCCAATACTGGAGGACAGCAATCAGCCACTCAAAGTATACTTAACCACTTCCAGACCGGGCCATTTACGCGCTTCCTGACCAGGCCTAATTTAAAAAATCTAACGTGTCACTTTATGTGGTAATAACTTTGGAACGCTTTTACTTATCTAAACCATTCAGAGATTGTACTTCAAAAATTTGAGTCAATATGTTTTACCTTTATTTATAAAAAAAAATCTAAACGTTAACGTAAAATGTGAAAAAATTCACTGTTTTCTAAATTTCAATCTCTCTGCTTTTAAGACAGATAGTGATGCCTCATAAAATATTTATTAATTAACACTCCCAATATGTCTACTTTATGTTGGCATCATTTTAGTAATGTAATTTTAGTTTTTTAGGACGTTTAGGACGCTAGAAGGTTTAGAATTTTAGAAGCAATTTTTTTAATTTTTAAGAAAATTTCCAAAGTTGACTTTTTTAAGGACCAGTTCAATTCTGAAGTCACTTTGTGGGACTTACATAATAGAATCAACCCATAAATGACCCCATTTTAGAAATGACACCCTTCAAACTATTCAAAACTGGTTATAGAAATGTTGTTAAATGTTGAAATTTCAAAATGTCACTTTTTTTTGCAGATTTTCCATTTTATTAATTTTTTTCCTGGAACACATCAAGGGTTAACAACAAAACAAACCTCAATATTTATTACCCTAATTCTGCAGTTTGCAGAAACACCCCATATGTGGTTGTATACCGCTGTATGGGCACACGACAGGGCACAGAAGGCAAGGAGCGCCATTTGGTTTTTGGAGGGTAGATTTTGCTGGAATGGTCTTTGGGCACCATGTTGCATTTAAAGAGGCCCTGAGGTATCCTCACAGTAAAAACCCTCAATAAGTGACCACATTTTGTAAAGTACATCACCCAAGGAATTTTTAAGGGGTGTAGCGAGCACTTCACTCAACAGCTGTTTCATAGAATTTTTAATACTTGGGTGTGAAAATTAAAAATATATATTTTTTTTTTACAAGAAAATGGTGCTTTAGGCTCAAACTTTCTTTTTCACAAAAGATAACAGGAGAATACCCCCCCAATTTTCTACCCACTTTCTCCTGAATACAGTAACACCCCAATTGTGGTAGTAAACTGCTATTTGGGCATATGCCAGGGCTCAGAAGGGAAGGAGCGGCATCTGGATTTTCTAACATGGAATTTTCTGTCATGGTTTTTAAGAGCAATAACTTTTTTTATTTTTTGTTGAATGAGCTGCGTGAGGGCTTATTTTGTGCGAGACAAGCTGTAGTTTTTATTAGCACCATTTTGGGGTACATTTGGCTTTCTGGTTGCTTTTTATCTGATTTTTGGTGGTGAAGTCCCAAAAAAAGCTGTTTGGTGTCATTAAAATTTTTTTTTTTATACCGTTCACTTGAAGTAGATCATGTGATATTTTTATAGATCTGGTCATTACAGATGCAACAATACCAAATATGTCTAGTTTTTATTGCTACCATTTTGGGATACATACGACTTTTTGATTGATTAACATAATGTTTTTTGGGAGGTGAGCTCACAAAAAAAAAAATCTGTTTTGGCGCAATGTTTATTTTTTTTATTTTTTTACGGCGTTCACCTGATGGTGTAGATCATATCATTATAGAGCCGGTCGTTGCGGACGTGGTGATACCAAATATGTCTTTTTTATTTTAATTTCTTCTATTTTTTAACATTTTTTTAAATGACAGATTTGGGGGGAATTTAGTTTTTTTTATGTGAAATGTTTGTTTAGGTTTTTTTTCAAAACACTTAATTTTTTAAATTTTATTTTACACTTTACATAGAACCATAGAATGTGTCGGCAGATAAGAACCGTTTCTTATAAGAACCTATCTTATATTTAGGATGGCCTTATGCCTATCCCATGCATGCTTAAACTCCTTCACTGTATTTGCAGCTACCACTTCTGCAGGAAGGCTATTCCATGCATCCACTACTCTCTCAGTAAAGTAATACTTCCTGATATTACTTTTAAACCTTTGCCCCTCTAATTTAAAACTATGTCCTCTTGTAGCAGTTTTTCTTCTTTAAAATATTCTCTCCTCTTTTACCTTGTTGATTCCCTTTATGTATTTCAAAGTTTCTATCATATCCCCTCTGTCTCGTCTTTCTTCCAAGCTATACATGTTAAGGTCCTTTAATCTTTCCTGGTAAGTTTTATCCTGCAATCCATGTACTGGTTTAGTAGCTCTTCTCTGAACTCTCTCCAAAGTATCAATATCCTTCTGGAGATATGGTCTCCAGTACTGCGCACAGTACTCCAAATGAGGTCTCACTAGTGCTCTGTAAAGCGGCATGAGCACCTCCCTCTTTCTACTGGTAATGCCTCTCCCTATACACCCAAGCATTCTGCTAGCATTTCCTGCTGCTCTATGACATTGTCTGCCTACCTTTAAGTCTTCTGAAATAATGACCCCTAAATCCCTTTCCTCAGATACTGAGGTTAGGACTGTATCACTGATTGTATATTCTGCTCTTGGGTTTTTACGCCCCAGGTGCATTATCTTGCACTTATCAACATTAAATTTTAGTTGCTAGATTTTTGATCATTTCTCGGGTTTTCCTAAATCCTTTTCCATTTGGTGTATCCCTCCAGGAACATCAACCCTGTTACAAATCTTTGTGTCATCAGCAAAAAGACACACCTTACCATCGAGGCCTTCTGCAATTTCGCTGATAAAGATATTAAACAATATGGGTCCCAGAACAGATCCCTGAGGTACCCCACTAGTAATAAGACTATGGTCTGAATATACTCCATTGACTACAACCCTCTGTTGTCTGTCCCTTAGCCACTGCCTAATCCATTCAACAATATGGGAGTCCAAGCACAAAGACTGCAATTTATTGATAAGCCTTCTATGTGGGACAGTATCAAAAGCCTTACTAAAGTCTAGATAAGCGATGTCTACTGCACCTCCGGCATCTATTATTTTAGTCACCCAATCAAAAAAATCTATAATATTGGTTTGACATGATCTCCCTGAAGTAAACCCATGCTGTTTTTTATCTTTCAATCCATGGTATTTTATATGTTCCACAATCCTCTCATTAAGTATGGTTTCCATTAATTTCCCCACTATTGATGTCAGGCTTACTGGCCTATAGTTGCCCGATTCCTCCCTACTATCTTTCTTGTGAATGGGCACAACAATTGCTCATTTCCAATCTTTTGGGATGACTCCTGTTACCAGTGATTGCTTAAATAAATCTGTTAATGGTTTTGCTAGTTCACCGCTCTTTTAATAGCTTTGGGTGTATCCCATCAGGCCCTGTGACTTATTTGTATACATTTTAGACAGCTGACTTAGAACCTCTTCCTCTGTAAAGACACATGCATCAAAAGATTCATTAGACTTCCTTCCTAACTGAGGTCCTTTTCCTTCATTTTCCTTTGTAAAAACTGAACAGAAGTATTCATTGAGGCAGTAAGCTAGTTCTTTATCTTCTTCCATATACCTTCCTTCTTTTGTTTTTAATTTGTTAATTCCTTGTTTTAGTTTCCTTTTTTCATTTATATATCTGAAGAATGTCTTATCGCCTTTTTTCACTGACTGAGCTAATTTCGCTTCTTCCTGTGCTTTAGAAACTCTTATAACTTGTTTGGCCTCTCTCTGCCTAATCTTATAAATTTGCCTGTCATCCTCTTTTTTTTTTTTTTTTATATTACTAAATTCTATCTTTTTGTTTTTAATGATTTTGGCCACTTCTGATGAGTACCACAGTGGTCTCTTCCTTTATTTGCTTTTACTGACAAGCCTAATGCAATTATCTGTTGCTTTCAATAGTGCCACTTTTAAGTAGTCCCATTTCTCCTGGACTCCATTGAAACTATTCCAATCTGATAGGGACTCGTATACCACTAATCTAATTTTAGAAAAGTCAGTTTTTCTAAAATCTAAAACTTTTGTTTTTGTGTGGTGTGACTCTGTACTTATAGTAAACCACACTGGCTGGTAATCACTAGATCCCAAGATTTCCCCTACAGTAATATCAGATACCAAATTCCCATTTGTTAATACTAAATCTAAAATGGCCTCCTTCCAGGTTGGCTCCTCCACTACTTGCTTTAGAGATAATCCCAATAGGGAGTTTAGAATATCTGTACTCCTGGCAGAACTAGCTATTTAGGTTTTCAAGTTTACATCAGGAAGAATAAAGTCTCCCATAATGATAACTTCCCCTTTCAATGTCATTTTAGCTATTTCCTCAACTAGTAGAACATCCAATTCTTTGTCTTGGCTAGGTGGTCTATATATCACACCTACACGAGTGACCTTATGATTATCAAGCTGCAAGGTAACCCAAACTGACTCTAAATTGGTCTTGCTAACTTGTATTAAATTAGATTTTATGCTATCTTTCACATACAGGGCCACTCCTCCCCCTTTCTTGCCTTCTCTGTCTTTCCTATATAGAAAGAACCCTGGTATTGTTATATCCCAGTCATTACTCCCATTGAACCATGTCTCAGTAACAGCCACTAAATCTATATTCTCAGATGCCATTATAGACTCAAGTTCATTGATCTTATTTCCTAAACTGCGAGCATTTGTAGACATAGTAGCCCCAGTTACAGGGGAAATACACTCACCAGAGAGGCTGTACAGCATAATACAGCACTGTACAGCCTCAGTGCAGGGCTGATCGAGATCTATGGAAGACCCGACAGCTCCTGCACTCTCCCGGCCCCAACGGTCACATGACCACTGGGCCGGGACAGGAAACGGCATAGCGCTTCCTGATCTGCATACACAGCGCTCATTGAGTGCTGTGTATACAGCGATCTAGAAGGCAGGGACACGCAGGAATGGTCCCTGCCTTCTCTCTGGGGTGCCCTGCTGTCACTGACAGCGGGCCCCCCGCTCAGCAGCTGCACGATTAGCATGCAGCTGCCATCTCTGAATGGATGTTCCAGAACGTCTATTCAGAGATAAAAAACCAGCCCAAGGACGTTTATAGTCAATGGGTGGTCAAGAAGTGGTTAATAAGAACTGGCTGTTCGGTATTAAAAGGGGGCCTGACAATGGTGATGATTATTGTAGGGTGATGCAGGTAGAGGCATAGATATAGAGCAAAGTACACTAAACCATACAATGATGTTAGTTGCCCAGTTATAAAAGGAGAAGGAATTTGGAGATATTAGGTGTGTGTATATGTCATGGCTTTGTAGACAGTAGGGCTGCAGTAAATGATTATTTTAGAAATCGAGTATTCTATCGATTATTTTTTATGATTAATCGAGTAATCTAATAAGAAAAAATGAATTAATACGGTTTTCCTTTATAAAAACTCATCAGACCCCCTACCATCAGTCCCCAACACCCTTCGTTCCCCCTGTGCGATCAGCCCGTGCATCAGTTCCCCCCGGTGCCATCAGCCCCCCCATGCCATCAGTTCCATTCCCCCAGTGCCATCAGCTCTGCCCCACCCCAGTGTCATCAGCTCTGCCCCACCCCAGTGCCATCAGCTCTCCCCCACCCCAGTGCCTTCAGCTCTCCCTCCCTTGTGCCAGCAGCTCCCCCCTTGTGCCAGCAGCTCTCCCCCCTTGTGCCAGCAGCTCTCCCCCCTTGTGCCAGCAGCTCCCCCCCTTGTGCCAGCAGCTCTACCCCCCTTGTGCCAGCAGCCCCCCCTCCTGACACCCGGAGTGCACAGCGTCATCGGTTGCTGTGGGTGCACCTGGCACAACATTTTTTTTTGTAGGACATCATGTATACACTATTAGTGTATACTGTAGTATTCACTTAAACAGACAGAGCCGTCCCATAGAATTGAATGGGGATGCCAAACTTGTAATTACACTTGTTCACCACTGAAATTGCTGTGGCAAGCAGGTAAACAGAGCAGAAAAGGCAGCTCTCATATGCACGCTTCCTTCTCTTCAAACAGCTGATCGGCGGGGGTGCCAGGCGTTGGACCCCCGTTCATCTGATACTGATAACCTATCAGGCAGCTAAAAGGCTAGGTGCACCCCTGCCCCTTGCCACAAAGCACTGAGGGAAGGGGGCCCAAGCTGAACTCTTGCACCAGGGCCCATGAGCCTTTAGCTCTGCCCCTGGAAGTAACAATAAAAATGTTATGGAGTCAGAATATCACAATGCATAGAAAAAAAAATTTCCAAAGTTTTTATGTTCAGTATCAAAACAAAACAAAAAAAAATAATATATATATATATATATAAATGTGGTGTCGCTGTAATGATGGTAACGAGTCAGTTTTACCACGTAGGGAATGCCGTAATAACAAAACCCATAAAACTATGGTGTAATTGTATTTTTTTGCAATTTCATTACATTTGGAATTTCTTTCCATCTTCCCACTACATTGTTTTGCTTGGTTAATGGAAAGACTCGTGCATAGTCCGTGTTCATCTACTTCTGCTTACAGTTCATATCGTACAACAGTATTAATTTCTCCTAAAGTGTCTGAAATACTTCATAAAAATGGACAAAGTAGTAAAAACAGAATTATAATGAAAATCCCATTGGTAGTAATGAACTGCGAATGAAAAACCTCATTCACTGATCAAATGATTAGTAGAGTTTACTGTCAGCATTTTGCAGAGTAATTATTTTTGATGCATTTATAATTATTTGGACTCTGTCTATGAAGCCCTACATGACTGCCCCGCATATCTGTTTTTCAGATGATACAGATGTAGAAAGCACAGGATGGATAATTTGCACACCTAGCACAAAGGATCTTGTTTCCAATAGCAGAACCTATCACACTGATGGGCATACCACAGAAACTAATAAAGTCCTCTTTGGCAAGCACAACCTGCAACTGGTCTCCTGTGAGCTGTAAAGTGACCATTAATTAAGTGTGAATAGATGGTGGAAAACAATACAGAAAAGAGCATTAACATATTTTGTAGCCGTCATTGGTCACACTTTACAGTAGCCGGTAGAAATATACAGTATGAAGTATCCACTATAGCTCGTTCCTGTTCTGCTTTTCCCAATTCCTTTTCATGTCCTATGGATGATACAATCATATAATAATTCTTGTTGGTGCTTGTATCATGATATTGCACCCCTGGATATACAAACGGTCATGGACAACCCAAGACAAATGAGAATAGAAAAGCAGAAGTATGGCTCAGAATTAAGGGGCACCTGTCACCATGAAAATGCAATAAAATCTGTTATAGAGCAGGAGATGCTGAGCAGATTAATATTCAGTGTAATTTGTATTTAATTCATTTAAACTCATTTTCAGCTTTGAAGTCAAAAAGGCGGTCCTATCAGTGATTGACAGCTATCTCTGTATACACAGTCATAGAGGGAAGGCTGTCAATCACTGACAGGACCACCTCCTTGATTACAAAGGCCAGAATGAGCAGGAATTTAAATTAAAGGGATTTCCGAGACTTCTATACTGATGAATTATCCTCTGGATTGGTAGTCAATATCTGATCGGTGGGGGTCCGACACCCAGAACCCCCACTGATCAGCTGTTTGACAAGGAACCAGTGCCGCCTGCCTTCTTGTAGCTTAGCCTAGGCCATGGGACATCACGTTCATCAGTCACATGGTCTAGTGAATGGGTATGAAGGTATACAAAGGTATTATTCAGTCAAGATATAGTGGGATAGGTCAATTACGGTATGGTGTTTCCATTCACTCAATATATTGGAATACAGTTTGGTGATATACTGTACTGCTATCATTGCATATTGGGAATATTCATTGACATTATACCACTACAAAGTTACAAAATGGTAATATTATTTAGCCACTGTATGGTTATGTTTTTCAATTACTTTGAAGGTTCAGCCCAATGAAAGAATAAATGAAGATAGATGTTTGAATCCACAGTCTTAGTGCACCTCATCACACATGGAGTAGAACTACTGGGCATATTCAACTATGAAGGTAATATAGGTAATATAGGTCTTCTCTTCTCCCTATTAGGCTACTCATACCTAAAAAAAAAAAAAATTGACAACACGTCCATCGTTATCTGTCATGTTCTATATCAGAGTCTATTTACAAATGCCTTATTAGGCAGGAAACCTATCTTGACCCAGGTTTTAAAACTTCACTTTTATTGGTATAGTTCTAAAATGATATATATATATATTTTTTAATTATTTTTTTATTTTTATATTGAAGATGGATGCAACATGCACCCTTTATTGAACTGAAAAAACCTAGGAATGAAAAATTAAAAATACAATGCACCTCAACCCTATTAGTGAAGATACTGCACTAGATTGAAGGGGGAGAGATGTGCACTATCTCTCAATAGTTATCCCTTATAAACAAGATGCTGCTGTGGCACACTGCCATCACACCGTCCACATTGATGCTTCACACTGAAAGTGATGTTTATCCAGCCCACTGAGTGGGTGTGAGAGCAATCCACAACCCACTATGTGTGTGTTACATTGGTTGTGGACTTGGTTCACAAGCTAGATTTGCTGAACCGCACCAGGGATTCAGTGTCCAGCAACATGTGCCACAGTGCACTAAAAATTAGACCTGCACCAACACCATAATGATTAGGTGTTGGTAACAAGAGGAGGTGCAGAGCAGTTAAAATCTAAGACTGTCTTAGATTTTAACTGCTCTGCACCTCCTCTTGTTACCAACACCTAATCACTATGGTGTTGGTGCAGGTCTAATTTTTAGTGCACTGTGGCACATGTTGCTGGACACTGAATCCCTGGTGCGGTTCAGCAAATCTAGCTTGTGAACCAAGTCCACAACCAATGTAACACACACATAGTGGGTTGTGGATTGCTCTCACACCTACTCAGTGGGCTGGATAAACATCACTTTTAGTGTGAAGCATCAATGTGGACGGTGTGATGGCAGTGTGCCACAGCAGCACTTTGTTTATAAGGGATAACTATTGAGAGATAGTGCACATCTCTCCCCCTTCAATCTAGTGCAGTATCTTCACTAATAGGGTTGAGGTGCATTGTATTTTTAATTTTTCATTCCTAGGTTTTTTCAGTTCAATAAAGGGTGCATGTTGCATCCATCTTCAATATAAAAATAAAAAAATAATTAAAAAATATATATATATATCATTTTAGAACTATACCAATAAAAGTGAAGTTTTAAAACCTGGGTCAAGATAGGTTTCCTGCCTAATAAGGCATTTGTAAATAGACTATAATAATAACCTTACCCAGGTTGGTCCTAATTATATATATAAAAATGTTCTATATCATAAACGTGAAGAAATGCATGAACCATGAAAGCAGAACAGGGAACATGCACACATAATAGAAATTGTCCTCTCCTCTGAAAGTCATTTATCTGAACAGTAGAGTAGGTTTGGTACAGTATCTAGAAAGTTCAAAGTAAAAATAGAATCAGGTATGAAGGAAATAGTCAAGTTACATTGGAAGTGTTGGAAAGTCGCCATTAACAACATCAAAATAGACATCTATAGAAGAGAAAATCGGCAGATAACAGCCACCAGAAGTAATATTAAGGGACTACTCTTCACATATAGAAAAGATACAGTATGTATGTCGCACATAAAACTTTGTTAATCTAATGAGTTGTTTGTTAGTCACCCCATAATTAAGAGATGCTAGGCTAGTGGCAAGTGACTGGTCAGCACCAACTAAGGTCGTCTTTTTCTTGAAACCTTAGGTTCTGTTGTATTCAAGGACAGGTATCGTGTCTGTGCACTTTGGTGGGTAAGTCCAACCTGAAATATCAGAAGGAGCCTTAGAAAGAAATGGGTTCTGCTGCACATTATAGACATAAAAAACTCACAAAAAAGTCCCAAAGCCTCCATCAAACTGGAGTAGCATTTCTAGACAAAAGGTTGTCATATATCAAAGATCAGCGTTTTATCCCTGTCTTTGATGTTACCTGTGCCGCTGGAGGATGCCTGTGCCTCATCATAAAACTGGCGTAGATGATGATGACTGTGCTGGGGCCGAAGGCCCCATTCCCACTATTACCTCTTTTCAGAAACCGGGGATGGGCAGCATTCAAGTGCCAGGTGTGCCTAAATTTTGGCACAGTGGTGTTAAAAAAGTCACAAACTGGCAACTTTTTTATGCCAGTTTCTGGAGTAGGGTGTCATAATAAATCACCCCTTTTGGGTGTTAGGTTTAAAGATGCACCAAATTGATCAAACAACATGCACTGTTTGATAAATTTGGCACAAAGTACAGCAACTCAAGTAAAACTGACTTGAGTAAATTCAAACCTTATGTACAGAAAAAATTTAATCATCTGAAATGTCAGATATACAGTGGCATGAAAAAGTTAAGAGTTAAAAGTTAACAGTTAAGCAAGTTAAAGTTAAATGACCTCCAAAAGGCATAAAAGATGACACATTCCTTTGGATTTTAAGCAAAATTTTTTTTTGATTTTAATCTTTTACATTTTTAAAATAAAACCTTGGCCACCCTGGATGGTTAGTACCTGGTAGCACCCCCTTTGCCAAGTATCACAGCTTGTAAATGCTTTTTGTAGCCAGCAGTCTTATAATTCTTGTTTAAGGGATTCTCATCCATTCTTCCTTGTTAAAGTCTTCCAGTTCTCTGAGATTCCTGCGCTGTCTTGCATGCACTGCAATTTGGAGGTCTATCCACAGATTTTTCAATGATGTTCAGATCAGGGGACTGTGAGGGCCATGGAAAAACCTTCAGCCTGCACATTTTGAGACAGTCTATTGTGTATTTTGAGGTGTGTTTAGGATCATCTTTTCAAGCTCTTTTCAACTTCAGCTTTTTTACAGGTACAGCAGGGTTCTAATTTGCCTTTCTAGCAAGCCTACAAGCATCTCTCGCTGAAAATTTTCTTGGTCTTCCAGACCCTTTGTTGGCCTCCACTGTTCCCGTTAACTGCCATTTCTTAATTACATTTTGAACTAAGGAAATGGCAACTTGAAAACGCTTTGCTATCTTCTTATAGCCTTCTCCTGCTTTGTGGGCCTCAACCATTTTCAGAGTGTTAGGCAGCTGCTTAGAACCCATGGTTGGCTGCTTTTTAGGACAAAGTTAGAGGAGTCTGGGTATTTATACAGCTTTAAAAATTTGCATCACCTGACCTTTCCTAACAATGACTGTAAACAAGTGTTAACCTTAACAGGCTATTTAAGGTCTGAGACAAGGTCAAAATCTCACTGGGTTCCCATATTTTTGCAATGTACTTCTTTCCTTTTTTTACTCTAAAATTGTAGAAAACCAAAAAAATACACTGATATTGCTTAAATTGTTGAAAACTGTGTTTCATTTTTAACTTTATGACTTTTGGAGATCATTTCATCTTCAACTTGCTTAACTGTTCACAGTAATAGTAATTTTGACCAGGGGTGCCCAAAATTTTGCATGCCATCACTTCGTCATATTATAGTAATTTTGACCAGGGGTGCCATCACTTCGTCATATTTTGCCCAAGTAATATTTCGTTAAAGCTTAACGGTGCCATAACACTGAAGTGCTCCCACCAGAGGGCAGTATAAGACCATTATATACTGCAGAGGTACTGATATGAGACATGATGCTGTTTGTGAATGAATACACTCTTATATATTAAACATATTTTGTTAATAATTTCTACGTGTTAAATACTTTTTGATTTTTGGCCCTTCTTTTGATTATAACAAAGACCATGGAATCTGATACTAAATATTCGTATGCACTCTCTTCCAATGTTCTGTAAACATAATATCTCTTATACTACTTTTTGGGTAATATAATGTCACCATTGCCATTACATATGATAAAATACTCGAGTCGTAAATCTCTATTATAACTCAATACATACTATATGCTGACTACAAGGTGTATAAAATTAATTACAATATAAAATTTTTATTGATACCCACCAAATGCAACCTTCTTTTCTTACACCAATATGGTGGTGGTGGGTTCCTTATAGGAGTTGTCCAGGATTCGAAAAAAGATGGATGCTTTCTTCAAAAAACAGCACCACCCCTGTCCATGGGTTATGTTTGGTATTGCAGCTCGGCTTCATTGGAGTGAACAGGTGTGGTGCTGTTTATGGAAGAAAACAGCTATTTTGCAAAATGCATATGTGAAAGTAGTCTAATATACTTTACTAAATACAAGTCCTAAGACATAAAACCATATACACATATTTGGTATAGTCATGACAATAACATAACAACCTGTATGATATATGTACTAAACAACGACACTTGCATAAAGTCCTACTAGTCTAGCAAAACAAAAAAAAAAGCCTAAGAACAGCTATATATAAATAAAAAATAATAATTTTCTTTGTCTGAATGCAAAAAAGGGAAAAAATGTTTATTTCCTCAAGGCCAAAATTGATCCTTTCCTCAAGAATTTGAATCAATGCAGGTTTGGGTTTTGGTATAAAAAAACACTCTGTGTATGAGAGTACATGATAACTGTGGCAGCAGCACCCACTACTGTTTATTCCTTTTACTAGAGCACCTAAATTCTAACATTGTATAAATATCCTTATTGGGGAAGTTTATTGGCTGTTTGGACAGCAGAATCTGCCTTATCTAGCTTTAGCGCTGCTGAGCAACAACTTATTTCTAGGAAAAGCTGTGTTCCGCTATCAGTGCTATTTCTATTTAGTATTTGCTTATATATCTTGAACTGTTTTTATAAGAAAGCAACAATGTCAAGTGGAAAATAAAAATTCACATTAACTGCCGAATAAGATCATGGTCCTTTGGTAGCTATTACTTTAGAGCTGATTGTATCATAATAAAAACAGAAATTGCTCTGCAATCATAAAGGGACAGGCAGTGGAGAAAATGTGACCTTGTTGTAATTTTAAAAGCTTGCCATACATTTGTTATATTGTACACAAAAGCTATCACTCCAGACCCCACATACATATACTTTAGGATGCTGCCAAAGATAAAGATAAAAAAAGGATTGGGCAAGTTGAAAGCCAACAGCCCAATCCTTATCTCATAGAAACATAGAATGTGTCGGCAGATAAGAACCATTTGGCCCATCTAGTCATCCCAATATACTGAATACTATGAATAGCCCCTGGCCCTATCTTATATGAAGGGTGGCCTTATGCCTATCCTATGCATGCTTAAACTTCTTCACTGTATTTGCTGCTACCACTTCTGCAGGAAGGCTATTCCATGCATCCACTACTCTCTCAGTAAAGTAATACTTCCTGATATTACTTTTAAACCTTTGCCCCTCTAATTTAAAACTATGTCCTCTTGTAGCAGTTTTTCTTCTTTTAAATATTCTCTCCTCTTTTACCTTGTTGATTCCCTTTATGTATTTAAAAGTTTCTATCATATCCCCTCTGTCTCGTCTTTCTTCCAAGCTATACATGTTAAGGTCCTTTAATCTTTCCTGGTAAGTTTTATTCTGCAATCCATGTACTAGTTTAGTAGCTCTTCTCTGTACTCTCTCCAAAGTATCAATATCCTTCTGGAGATATGGTCTCCAGTCCTGCGCACAATACTCCAAATGAGGTCTCACTAGTGCTCTGTAGAGCGGCATGAGCACCTCCCTCTTTCTACTGGTAATGCCTCTCCCTATACATCTAAGCATTCTGCTAGTATTTCCTGCTGCTCTATGACATTGTCTGCCTACCTTTAAGTCTTCTGAAATAATGACCTCTAAATCCCTTTCCTCAGATACTGAGGTTAGGACTGTTTCACTGATTTTATATTCTGCTCTTGGGTTTTTACGCCCCAGGTGCATTATCTTGCACTTATCAACATTAAATTTTAGTTGCCAGATTTTTGACCATTCCTCTAGTTTTCCTAAATCCTTTTCCATTTGGTGTATCCCTCCATGAACATCAACCCTGCTACAAATCTTTGTGTCATCAGTAAAAAGACACACCCTTACCATCGAGGCCTTCTGCAATTTTGCTGATAAAGATATTAAACAATATGGGTCCCAGAACAGGTCCCTGAGGTACCCCACTGGTAACAAGACCATGGTCTGAATATACTCCATTGATTACAACCCTCTGTTGTCTGTCCCTCAGCCATTGCCTAATCCATTCAACAATATGGGAGTCCAAGCACAAAGACTGCAATTTATTGATAAGCCTTCGATGTGGGACAGTATCAAAAGCCTTACTAAACTCTAGATAAGCGATGTCTACTGCACCTCCGCCATCTATTATTTTAGTCACCCAATCAAAAAAATCTATAAGATTAGTTTGACATGATCTCCCTGAAGTAAACCCATGCTGTTTTTCATCTTTCAATCCGTGGGATTTTAGATGTTCCACAATCCTCTCATTAAGTATGGTTTCCATTAATTTCCCCACTATTGATGTCAGGCTTACTGGACTATAGTTGCCCGATTCCTCCCTACTACCTTTCTTGTGAATGGGCACAACATTTGCTAATTTCCAATCTTCTGGGACGACTCCTGTTACCAGTGATTGGTTAAATAAATCTGTTAATGGTTTTGCTAGTTCACCGATAAGCTCTTTTAATAGCTTTGGGTGTATCCCATCAGACCCCTGTGATTTATATGTATTAATTTTAGACAGCTGACTTAGAACCTCTTCCTCTGTAAAGACACATGCATCAAAAGATTCATTAGACTTCCTTCCTAACTGAGGTCCTTTTCCTTCATTTTCCTTTGTAAAAACTGAACAGAAGTATTCATTGAGGCAGTCAGCTAGTTCTTTATCTTCTTTCATATACCTTCCTTCTTTTGTTTTTAATTTGTTAATTCCTTGTTTTAGTTTCCTTTTTTCATTTATGTATCTGAAGAATGTCTTATCGCCTCTTTTCACTGACTGAGCTAATTTCTCTTCTGCCTGTGCTTTAGAAGCTCTTATAACTTGTTTGGCCTCTCTCTGCCTAATGCTATAAATTTGCCTTTTTTTTTTTTTATTACTAAATGCTATCTTATTGTTTTTAATGATTTTGGCCACTTCTGCTGAGTACCACAGTGGTCTCTTTCTTTATTTGCTTTTACTGACAAGCCTAATGCAATTATCTGTTGCCTTCAATAGTGCCACTTTTAAGTAGTTCCATTTCTCCTGGACTCCATTGAAACTGTTCCAATCTGATAGGGACTCGTATACCACTAATCTAATTTTAGAAAAGTCAGTTTTTCTAAAATCAAAAACTTTTTTTTTTTTGTGTGGTGTGACTCAGTCACTGTACTTATAGAGATGTCCCGAACTAATCGCCGGCGAATAGTTCCCGGCGAACATAGCTTGTTCGTGTTCACGGAGGCGGGTGAACATATGTGATGTTCGGTCCGCCCCCTATTCGTCATCATGTGTAAACTTTGACCCTGTACCTCACAGTCAGCAGACAAATTCCAGCCAATCAGCAGCAGACCCTCCCTCCCAGACCCTCCCACCTCCTGGACAGCATTCATTTTAGATTCATTCGGAAGCTGCATTCTTAGTGAGAGGAGGGACAGTGTAGCTGCTGCTGATTTAATAGGGAAATCGATAGCTAGGCTAGTGTATTCAGTGTCCACTACAGTCCTGAAAGACTCATCTGATCTCTGCTGTAAGGACAGCACCCCAAAAAGCCCTTTTTAGGGCTAGAACATCATTCTGCTTTTTTTTTTTTTCCCCTGTGTAATCTAATTGCAGTTGCCTGCGTGCCAGCGTGTGTGTCAGGCTCACAGCGTATACTGTGCCCACTTGCCCAGTGCCACCACTCATATCTGGTGTCACAGTAGCTTGCATTTAAAAAAAACTAAAACGTTTTTGACTGTAATATAATAGCAGTCAGTTGCCGACACGCGCGTGTGTTTCATGCCCTGCAAGTGCATAGTGTCACCAGTGCAACTCATATCTGGTGTCACATTCGATTACATTTAAAGAAAAACAACAATTTTGACTGTGAATAAATAGCAGTCAGTTGCACACACGTGTTTGTGTGTTTAAGGCCCAGCTGCAAGTCCATAGTGTCACTTCAGCGCCATTCATTTCTGGTGTCACATTCGATTACATTTAAAGAAAAACCACAATTTTGACTGTGAATAAATAGCAGTCAGTTGCACACACGTGTTTGTGTGTTTAAGGCCCAGCTGAAAGTCCATAGTGTCACTTCAGCGCCATTCATTTCTGGTGTCACATTCGATTACATTTAAAGAAAAACAACAATTTTGACTGTGAATAAATAGCAGTCAGTTGCACACACGTGTTTGTGTGTTTAAGGCCCAGCTGAAAGTCCATAGTGTCACTTCAGCGCCATTCATTTCTGGTGTCACATTCGATTACATTTAAAGAAAAACAACAATTTTGACTGTGAATAAATAGCAGTCAGTTGCACACACGTGTTTGTGTGTTTAAGGCCCAGCTGCAAGTCCATAGTGTCACTTCAGCGCAACTCATTTCTGGTGTCACAGTAGCTTGCACGCATAGTACAACTTAACTAATCTAAAAAAAATTCAGGCAGAGGCAGGCCACCCCGCAGGGGCCGTTGTGGTCGTGGTGCTGTGATTCCCTTTGGCCCTAGAATAATGCCCAGTGTTCAGAGGCAACGTACCCTGAACTCGAAAAGTTCTGAGGATATAGTTGACTGGCTAACAAAGGACACCCAATCTTCTACAGCTTCCGCTCGGAACCTTGACGCACCATCCTCCTTCAGCTCAGCTTCGGGCACCTCTCAAGTTACCACTCGCCCGCCTGCCGCCACCACCAACACTAGCACCACAGCCGCTTCACTTGATCTGTCAGAGGAGTTATTTACACATCAGTTGGAAGAAATGAGTGATGCGCAACCATTATTGCCAGAGGATGTAGATAACAGGGATATGTCTCAGTCAGGCACCATTGGACGTACGGTGTGATGATGATGATGTTGTACCTGCTGCTGCTTCCTTTGCCGAGTTGTCAGATACAAGTGAAGCGGTTGATGATGACGATGTGTCGGTGGATTTCACGTGGGTGCCCGCTCGAAGAGAAGAAATACAGGGGGAAAGTTCAGATGGGGAGACAGAGAGGAGAAGGAGACGAGTTGGAAGCAGGGGGAGGTCGTCGCAAGGAGCTAGTGGCACAGTCAGACAGCATGCATCGGCACCCGGGATCATCCAGACAGCACGCCAATCAACGCATGCTGTTGCCACCACCAGAATGCCGTCATTGCAGAGCTCAGCAGTGTGGCATTTTTTTTGTGTGTCTGCCTCAGACAACAGCGATGCCATTTGCAACCTGTGCCAAAATAAACTGAGTCGTTGGAAGTCCAACACCCACCTAGGTACAACTGCTTTGCGAAGGCAATTGATCGAACATCACAAACGCCTATGGGATCAACACATGAGTACAAGCAGCACACAAACTCAAAGCCGCCATCCTCCTCCTGGTCCAGCATCTTCAGCCACGTCAACCACTGCTGTCCTCCTTGCCCCCTCTCAACCATCCGCCACTCTGTCTCTCGCCTTGAGCAGTTCCTGCTCATCTGCCCACAGTCAGGTGTCTGTCAAGGACATGTTTGAGCGTAAGAAGCCAATGTCACAAAGTCACCCCATTGTCCGACGTCTGACAGCTGGCTTGTCTGAACTCTTAGCCCGCCAGCTTTTACCATACAAGCTGGTGGATTCTGAGGCCTTCCAAAAATTTGTAGCTATTGGGACACCGCAGTGGAAGGTACCCGGCCGAAATTTCTTTGCACAAAAGGCAATCCCCAACCTGTACTCGATTGTGCAAAAGGAAGTAATGGCATGTCTGGCACACAGTGTTGGGGAAAGGGTCCATCTGACCACTGATACCTGGTCTGCAAAGCACGGTCAGGGCAGGTATATCACCTACACTGCGCATTGGGTAAACCTGCTGACGGCTGCCAAGCATGGAATGCGTGGCTCTGCAGAGGAGTTGGTGACACCGCCACGACTTGCAGGCAGGCCTGCTGCCACCTCCTCTACTCCTCCTACTCCATTCTCTTCCATAACCTCCTCGGCTGAGTCCTCTTCTGCTGCTGCGTCTTGCTCAACATCAACGGCACCCCCCCAGCTCCCAGGGGCTATTCCACATCCAGGATACGACAGTGTCACGCCGTCTTGGGGTTGACTTGCCTGAAAACAGAGAGTCACACCGGACCAGCACTCCTGTCCGCCCTGAACGCACAGGGGGATCAGTGGCTGACTCCGCACCAACTGGAGATCGGCAAAGTGGTGTGTGACAACGGAAGCAATTTGTTAGCGGCATTGAATTGGGGCAAGTTGACACATGTGCCGTGCATGGCACATGTGTGTAATCTGATCGTACAATGCTTTGTGCATAAGTACCCAGGCTTACAGGACGTCCTCAAGCAGGCCAGGAAGGTGTGTGGCCATTTCAGGCGTTCCTACATGTCCATGGCGCACTTTTCAGATATCCAGCGGCGAAACAACATGCCAGTGAGGCGCTTGATTTGCGACAGCCCGACACGTTGGAATTCAACACTCCTAATGTTCGACCGCCTGCTCCAACAAGAAAAAGCCATCAACAAGTATTTGTATGACCGGGGTGCTAGGACAGCCTCTGCGGAGCTTGGAATTTTTTTGCCACGTTACTGGACGCTCATGCGCAATGCCTGTAGGCTCATGCGTCCTTTTGAGGAGGTGACAAACCTAGTCAGTCGCACCGAAGGCACCATCAGCGACATCATCCCATTTGTTTTCTTCCTGGAGCGTGCCCTGCGAAGAGTGCTGGATCAGGCCGTAGATAAGCGTGAAGAGGAAGAGTTATGGTCACCATCACCACCAGAAACAGCCTTATCAGCATCGCTTGCTGGACCTGCGGCAATGCTGGAAGAGGAGTGTGTGGAAGAGGAGTCAGAGGAGGAATGTGGCTTTGAGGAGGAGGAGGAAGACCAACCACAACAGGCATCCCAGGGTGCTCCTTGTCACCTATCTGGTACCTGTGGTGTTGTAAGTGGCTGGGGGGAAGAACATACCTTCAGTGAGATCACTGAGGACGAGGAACTGAACATGAGTAGCTCGGCATCCAACCTTGTGCAAATTAGGTCTTTCATGCTGTCGTGCCTGTTGAGGGACCCTCGTATAAAAAGGCTGAAGGAGAACGACCTGTACTGGGTGGCCACGCTACTAGACCCCCGGTATAAGCAGAAAGTGCCTGAAATGTTACCGAATTACCGAAAGTCGGAAAGGATGCAGCAGTTCCAAAATAAATTAAAAAGTATGCTTTACACAGCGTATAAGGGTGATGTCACAGCACAACGGGAATCTAACAGGGGAAGAGGTGAAAGTAATCCTTCTCCTACCACGACCACGCCGGCAAGGACAGGACGCTTTACAGACGTGTTGTTAATGGAGGACATGCAGAGCTTTTTAAGTCCTAAGCATCGCCACAGTCCTTCGGGGTCCACCCTCAGAGAACGACTCGACCGACAGGTAGCAGACTACCTCGCCTTAACTGCAGATATTGACACTCTGAGGAGCGATGAACCCCTTGACTACTGGGTGTGCAGGCTTGACCTGTGGCCTGAGCTATCCCAATTTGCGATAGAACTTCTGGCCTACCCCGATTCAAGTGTCCTGTCAGAAAGGACCTTCAGTGCAGCAGGAGGTATTGTCACTGAGAAGAGAAGTCGCCTAGGTCAAAAAAGTCTAGATTACCTCACCTTTATTAAGATGAATGAGGGATGGATCCCGAAGGGACTGACAGTGGGCGATACATTTGACTAAAAAAGGCCTGATGAGATGAGCTGCCTTGGGCTAAAAATAGTCCACACGCTGCTGTATTTTATCTCTGAATGCCGGATGACTTGCGTGACTTATCCGCCACCAACTAGGGTTCAAGCCGCAATGTTTTAGGGCACTTTCTGCCTGGGAAACATCAATTTTTCTGGCCGCTGCTACAGCACCTAATTTTTCAGCCATGTGTACATGCCTAATTTTCCTGGCCTCTGGTGCTGCACTGTGGCTTCAAAAACCAAACAAAAAAAAAGGAACATACATGTGTCAATTCCCCTTCGTGATCGTTAACTTGTTGTGGTGAAGGGGCTTGCGTATCACAATGAAGCGACCACCTCTATGAGTGTGTTGGCAATGGCAATGTTGGCACACCCCAGATGATAAGGTCGTTGCTTCATTGTGAACAGACCAAAAGCGATCGGCTGGATAATTTTGCATAGAAAAAACATTAATTTTCTTTGTGATCATCTAAGGTGATCATTAAAGCCTACTAGGCCAACAATGGGCCCACACTGCAGAATCATTGTTTTCTGGGTCACTTAACTGTCACTGAACTACCTCAGCACGACCATAGGCTTTGAAAAACCCCCATCGCCTGCAATCTCCCAAACGTGCGCACGAGCACAGTCATCACTACACCAAGATTGACGCATAGAGGTATAAAATTTATGTCATGAGTGTGTCAACTATATTGACAACTCTTTGCAGTTGTCTAAAATCTATTCCATACACGTCCCCTGATAGGGGATGTAACAGGGATTAAACTGATAGGAATAGTACTACTTAACACACCTTATAATAACGCAGAGAGAGGCAACGTAGAGAGAGGAGTCTGAAGAAGAGGAGTCAGAGGAGGAAGGTGGCTTTGAGGAGGTGGAAGACCAACCACAGCAGGCGTCCCAGGGGGCTTGTTGTCACCTTTCGGGGACCCTTGGTGTTGTACGTGGCTGGGTGGAGGAAGAGACCTTAAATGATGTCAGTGAGGACAAGGAACGGGACATGGCTAGCTTGGTATCCAACCTTGTGCAAATGGGGAGTTTGCGGTTGTGCAAATGGACTGTTTGCGGTTGTTTGCGGAGCGTTAAACGGGGAGTTTGGTCTGTCACTGTGAAGCGGGCGTAACCTTTACACTACCTGATCGATACAACATCATACAGATGTTTTAAAGCACGTTATTCCAAACAATTTAGGAATGTTAGGTGATTTATGCCCTTTATGGATTAAAACCAGACTCTGCGTCAACTATGTAATTTTCCATGGGAGTTTTGCCATGGACCCCCCTCCGGCATGCCACAGTCCAGGTGTTAGTCCCCTTGAAACAACTTTTCCATCACTATTGTGGCCAGAAAGAGTCCCTGTGGGTTTTAAAATTCGCCTGCCTATTGAAGTCTATGGCGGTTCGCCCGTTCGCGAACGGAAAATTTTATGTTCGCGACATCTCTATGTACTTATAGTCAACCACACTGACTGGTGATCACTAGATCCCAAGATTTCTCCTACAGTAATATCAGATACCAAATTCCCATTTGTGAATACTAAATCTAAAATGGCCTCCTTCCGGGTTGGCTCCTCAACTACTTGCTGTAGAGAGAATCCCAGTAGGGAATTTTGAATATCTGTACTCCTGGAAGAACTAGCTATTTTGGTTTTCCAGTTTACATCAGGAAGATTAAAGTCTCCCATAATGATAACTTCCCCTTTCAATGTCATTTTAACTATTTCCTCAACTAGTAGATCATCTAATTCTTTGACTTGGCTAGGTGGTCTATATATCACACCTACATGAGTTACCTTATGATTATCAAGCTGCAAGGTAACCCAAATTGACTCTAAATTGGTCTCGCTAACTTGTATTAAATTAGATTTTATGCTATCTTTCACATACAGGGTCACCCCTCCCCCTTTCTTGCCTTCTCTGTCTTTCCTATATAGAGAGAACCATCTTTCTTGTACAGTTCTTTTCCATTCCGAGAGCTAACATGAGACACAAAGCCAAACCTTTCAAACTCTGCTGCTGGACAGTTGGTATGCCCCCATAAGTTTTAGATAATCGGCAAGCACTTTTGTTTGCCCATGCATAATGTGCATGTCCAGCTTCAGTGGGTTGTCTAGATATACAACTTTCTCATACTCTTTAATGAAAATCTGTCACCACGATTTTGGACTATTATCTGCAGTAATACATGAGTAGTAGATTTCCTTTAAAGGGAGTCTGTCACCTACTTTTCACTAATATAACTAAGAGCACTGCCCCATAGAAAATTGCATACACATCCCAAGCATACCTGTGTGCACTTTTTGCCTTTATTCCATGTCCAGGAAAAGCACTTTTATTCTGCTGGAAAACAGCTTCTAAGTGCCCAGATGAAATTAAAAGTAAAAACAGCTTTCACTCCTGACTCAATTTCTAAGAGGTACAGTATATCGTATTTTTCGCCCTATAAGATGCACCGGCCAATAAGACGCACCTAGGTTTTAAAGGAAAACAATAAGAAAAAAATATTTCCATTACACCTCAGACCAGCAATCAGACCCCCAATGCCTCAGATCAACGCCCCAACCTTCAGCGATCTATCGCCCCCCATATGTCAGCCAGAAGCCCCTATATGTCAGCCATCAGCCCCATGTATTCAGCCATCAGCACCATATATCTGCCCCTGTATGTCAGCCATCAGACCCCATATGTCAGCAAGCAGCCCCATATACCAACCCTTATATGTCAATCATCAGCCTCCAGTGCAAATAAAATTAAAAAAAAACTCACTTACCTCTCCTGCTCCTGGACGCCACTGCTCCACACCATCGCAATCCACTTCATCCTGCTGTCGGCTGTGTATCGTGGCACACAGTGTGAGGCCACAGAGCGCCCTCACGCTGTGCGCAGCCCTACACAGCCGATAGTCAAGCTGAGGACCAGGAAGCGGTGAGTACAGAGCCTTCACCGCTTCCCGATCCTCATGAAGTACTTCCATAAAGGAAGAGCTTCATTAGTATTCGCCCCATAAGACGCAGGGGCATAAGTGCGTTTTATGGGGCGAAAAATACGGTATCTTCAGATATAGTGGATATAATGCTGTGATTCTGGTATCATTGGAATGCCAGCTTTCAAACAAGGTCAGGTTCATATTTCTAGCTGATACCAATCCCAAGATATGAGCAACTAAAGCAGCCCTCCCCTCTTCAGTCTGGTTTGCTTTGGGCACTTGCAGCAGCAGAGCTGGGCACTTAGAAGCTGTTATCCAGCAGTATAAAAGTGCTTTTCCTAGACATGGAATAAAGGCAAAAAGTGCACACAGGTATGTTTGGAATGTGTTTGCAATCTTCTATGGGGCAGTGCTCTTAGTTATATTGGTGAAAAACAGGTGACAGACTCCCTTTAAGTAATACAGGTGGTCAATCTTACACCATCAGCCTCGATCCGGCATCCTGATAGGTCCATTTACTGCTTGTGCTCTACAAAGGAGAGTTTTCTGTGTTGGCGCATGATCTGTGCCTGAAGGGGCTGGCTGACTGCCTCAGTTTAATAGCTAAGCCAGCCCCCTTCCCTGTCCATGCATCGAAAGCTATTGAAATAAAATACTATTTTGATGCCGTTTCCATACAGCATGACAATGTATTGGCTCCGTGGAGTTCGTCTCGTCCGAAGTAGCGCAAGACTTCAGATCTACGTATTTAAAAACAATTTATAATAGCAATCCGAAGTGGGCTTTGGTACTGAGGTACCAGCGAATACCAAAGCCCACTTTGGATTGCTATTTTAAATTGTTTTTTAAGACGCAGATATGAATACAGTAGCAATTGACCGAAGTCTTGCATGACTTTGGCAGAGATGAACTTGGCTCCACAGTACATTTTAATTACTGTGAGTGAAACGACTTCGGATCTATGAACGGAAGGTTGATTCGCTCAAGCCTACTTAGTACCTTGAGTGACATGGAGACGCCAAGACACAGTTCTATGTGATGACTACTTCCTGTTCTGACATCACTTCTGCTGCATGATGCTATGGAAGTACTGAAGAAATCGCTAGCAAGCATATGGAGCTTGCCCCAGACTCTTGGAAAAAGGGAAAGGCAACCAGCGCAGTGAATAGAAAAACTGTGGACTGGCAACTGCTGCATCTCAAACGCAGGTCACACACAGGAAACCTGAAGTAGGCTAAGACCTCTCTACCCCCAGAAGTTTTATCAGGGTCCTCAGGAAGAACAGTAAAGTGCTTCTTGATCAAGTGCCAACCCATAATTATCTGACCTTCCATCTTGTGCCTGTTCTCTCTAGGGACAGGAAGAACATATGGGGGGGGGGGGGGGGGGGGGTTCTATTCTAACCTGTCTTCCTGCTCCTGTAGAGGCCAATACAACATCCTACTGTGGTGCAGTCATATAGGATGTCCTAGAAATTGTGGCTACTTAGAAGGAGAACCTGTAGACTTCTGAAACTAGACTGCAACTCACCTATGCTTGTCCTCATCTATATCTAAACCTGTGTGATGTGTGTCCTCCTTAGGGCATAACATTTTATTTTTATATATTTGTATGGACTGAAAATAGTTTATTGACTTCAATTTAACCATTAACACTAACACACAATAAACAAACAGCAATTTTTAATAGCGGGAAAATGGTTGACCCTTCAGGATGTCTCCAAAAATCTCGCAACCAATGCAGGTTCTCAGGCCAATATTGTATGGGCTCCTTTGGAACGTTTTATATTATTTAGATATATTTTTGTCCAACTGAACAAGTAGGTTTTTTATTAAAAAGTTTGGCTTTCGCATTTTTCAGTACATAGCTACAGAATGCCTCTCCTGCTCCCTTCTCCAACTTCAGCTGAACAGCCTACTAAGCCTATTTACGTCCAGGATCAAAGCTGAACTTTGATTCTGGCACAACTAAGCTTTGTAGATTGTTCAAGATGTTAGCGAGGGGTAGTCAATCATTCCAGGTTCCTGTATGGAAACTATTGACCGTAAAGGCAATAAAAGAGCTTGTAGACAATTAGGAAAAAATGGCTGCTTTCTTCTAGACGTTAATGCAATATAATGGCGTTTGTAAGAAAGCATTCATGATTTTCAAAATTCTGTACAAACCCTTTAATGCTAAAACAGAATTCAATATTTCCTTTTACTCATAAGAGGGTTTTCCTGGATTTTTATATCGATGGCCTATGCTCTGTACAAGCCATCAATATCCAATCAATGTGTGTCAGACAGCCCCAACCTCTTACTGCTGCTCAGCTGTTCAACTAGCTCCATCCAGAGCTGAATTAGAGAAATCCATAGCACTCTATAATTTGTTACTTGACGGGACCCCCAGCCAGGATCCCCATCCGCAGGCACCATCTCACTAATTTTTCTATTGCCATTTGTCCCCAAATTGGGACCTGGAGTGCTGCTTACCCCATTTTTTTGTCCATCCAGAGCTGGATACTGAACAATGTTCCCACTCACTTCAATTAGATCAGAGCTATAGTAATCAGTTCTGTCAACTACATGGTTGGAACTGTGCAGTTCTTATGCTGGAGCTACTTTTAACAGCTGGAAGTTAGACCCCATTTAACAGGCCATAAATATACACTACTCACAAAAAGTTAGGGATGTTTGGCTTGTCTGTTAAATTTAAGTATGAACCTAAAATGCACTCTAACCTTTACAGGTGAGCCCAATTTGACCCCCTCTAAAAACTTTTGAATGCACATGTCCAACTGTTCAGTGTTTCAGTACTTTTTGCACAACGTGCTGTTCTCAAGGAGCTTAACAGCAAAATTCACAACAGGTGTTTGATCCATGAATTGCCAAATAGATTTCCTGGTTCAATTAGAATTGGTATTTAACCAGTCATCCTCACCATGCTGTTCACATTTTGACATCATGAGACCAAGATGACACCCAACAATTCAACAGTACCTCACCATTGCAAGGCTTCAAGCAGGATGTACTCAGACGGAAGTGGCCACTGGGCTTAGAGTGTCATGAGCAGGTTGCAACAGAGATACTGGAAGTCACAGAAAGGCATGTAAGTGGACGTTCTTTTGGTCACATCCCACACTGATGACCGTTTCATTGTGAACAATGCCCTGCAGAACCAGATGATGAATGCCACACAACTCCAGGCACATTTAAGGGAGGTAAGAGGCACCCAAGTGTCACGTCAGACCATTCAAAACCATTTACATCAGCATGCTAGACGAACTGCACAGGCATCATCGTCTTGGGGCCAGGGAGCATCTACGCCAGACGTGGGGCCAGTGAGCCTCACTGCTGTTGACAGATTCATGCCGAGCAGAAATGATGGCCACCAACAATATTGGAGACATCAAGGAGAGTGCTATGCATCAGCCACTGTTTGCCTTTGGTGCTGGTGCTGTTACAAGTGTGTCTAGTCAGTACAGAACTGCCTTGTGCCTCTGCATTAACACATGCCCAATTTCAACTTCATGGACAACAATGCTCCAGCTTAGGGAACAGCTGCTGGAGACTGGGGTACCTCAAATGGATTGGCCTGCACATTCTCCAGACCTGAATCCCACTAAAAACCTATGGGATCAGCCGAGTTACCATGTAGAGGCTCATAACTTTGTACCCCAGAACCTCAATGGCCACCCTTCAAAAGTGGGATAATATGCCACAGCAGACAATAAGTCGACTTGAACAGCATGAGACATTGTCATCAAGCTGTAATTGATTCTCAAGGCCTCATGACAAGTTAGAGTCTGTTTTGTGGGGTATACCCATCATTGTTGTTGGCTTGTGTCAATATAGTGCAAAATGAGGAAACCATTGCATGCTTCTACTTGAAAACCCTACTTTTATGATATATAACTATAGCATGAACTTTACATTTTCCCATAAGTTTCACCTGAAAGCCAAATAGCCCTAACTTGAGTAGTGTATACATCTTGGAACCCCTTTAAGAACATGTATTCTGTAACCTATTTTGCTTGCTTTCCCTTATTTGTCAAGCAAAAACTGCTAGAGATGTAAGCAAATTTTTTATTTTAGATCCATATGTAGACTATCCATAGTGAAAGTCTCACATGACCACTGATACACAATATGCTCACATTTCCACCATCTCTGCTGTATAGAATGGGGCAGTAAGTGGAGAACCATCTAATTGTACAACAGCTCCATTAGATAATGGAGGCAGATAAGGCAGGGCAATGCATGGCTCCTGTGTTACTTTGAGAGGGGGCTAGACTCCACATCCTGGAAACTTTAAAGTTACACTCTTTACTAAAAGAATTATACAGCTGATGGGTCTAAACAGCATCACAGATCCCAATGACCCAAAATAATCTTTATCTTATTACCTAAACTAGTCTTCAACTCCAGTCCTCAGGGCCCACCTGCCACCTACAATTCAATATTGACCTTAGGATTTTGGCCATTTCAGTCTTGGGATTAAATATACAACATCATGTCAGTTTAATTCTGTTGAGAGGGAGTGTATCTACTTGGATAGTATGCTAATAGTATATTAGAACTAGAAGAAAACTGTCCACAGAAAAGCATTAAAGGGGTTCTGCACTTTATTTAAACTGATGATCTATCCTCTGGATAGATCGGCAGGGAACCCCTGCCGATCAGCTGTTTGAGAAGTCAGCGGTGCTCCAGCAGCTCCACGGCCTTCTCACCGTTTACCGCCGGCCCAGTGACATCACGACTAGTATCAACTTGCCTGGGCGGGGCTAAGCTCCAATCAAGTGAACAGAGCTTAGCCACATCCAGGCAAGTTGATACAAGTTGTGATGTCACTGGGCCAGCAGTAAACAGTGAGAAGGCCGTGGTGCTGCTGGAGTGCCTTGGGGGGGGGAGGGAATGGGTGTTAGACCCAATCAGAAGCTGATAATCTATACAGAGGATAGATCAGTTTAAACAAAGTGGAGAACCCCGTTAAGCCTTTATTAGACATGCAGATAAATTCCTATTGCCAAGAGTTCAAATGAGTGCTCCTTAGAGATGATCTGGCAATGCAATACTGCCAATTATCCAATTAACAAGCAAATACCAATTTCCTGATTAAATGAGCATCTTTCAGCAGGTTTAAAATCATTGTTTGCCAGCGGTAGATTGTGTTGTGTAATGAAATCAATCTACTGCTGGCAAACAATGATCCAGTTTTAAGACTAGCAATGGCATTAGCCATACTAAGGAGGAGACTGCTGCATATAATAGCAGTGGTTGCCTCTGCTGCCAAGCAGGAAGGAACGCTTCCTTCCCGACACTTGTCTACATGACTTGCAGGTGTAATCAGCCTCACTTCTCAATGGCACTCTAATTGAGTCATTCATCCCCTTCCCTATCTGGTCAGTGAATTGACTGCAAAAGTCCAAGGCTGTTTGCCATGGTAGGATGCTAGACAGGCAGTTCCCCAGAATCTTCATATTTGATGGCCTTTCCTCAGAATAGGTCAATATAAAATTGGCAGGGGGCCAATCTCATGGCACTTAAGCCTCTTCCTAGGCCAGGGATGTCATGATCATTAACATGGTCTAGGCACAGCTCGGTTCCATGGAAACTAATTGAGCTTAGCTGTGATAGCAAGCACAGCAATTTAATGCATCAATATGAAAATCCCCAAGAACCCCTTTGAGGAGCAGAGACAGGAAACACTGACGGATGTAATGTAAGGTCACCATCCATTTAAGGGTTACCCCATCTTTGTCTTGTATGATCAGTAACCAGTCAAAATGTTAGACCGGACAAATTGCTTATCATGTTTGAACAGAACCAACATACTCCAAGATTCAATAAACTGCAAACAGCCTTTTTTTATTATGTTCTTTATTAGTGTCAGTTAAAGGATACAAAAACATTTTGCCAATTGCAATATGAATATATAGCAGTACAATGGCACATAAAGCAAGAGCATTTGGTCCACGAACACAAAACAATGGTTCAAACACTTCACATAGCTAAGAATGCTTGATCTAGCATGATCATATCAAAATACTAAACCTTTCTATTAAGAGTTGTCCCAGAGGTGCATAGAATTTCCCTCCAAGCACACCAACACAGGTTGCGTAGGAATTTTACCAGTAGGTTGTGAAGTGCAGAAGACTGGGCTACGCAGGGACAGTCCACTTAAACTAAAGCCTATGCAGGTTGGAAACAAGGCATGAACTGGTACAATTCTGTGCTGCCCAAGAGGGTATCAAATGGATTCTGCACCAAAACAACTTTAATATGAAGCATTAACACTGTAGTATACATTAGGGAAGATTTACCATTGCAAGAGTTTTGGTGCATGTGCGCTACACCACATTTAAGGGTTTGAAATACTTTCTGCCTTGGTTGCTTAGAGGAAAGTGAATGTGGCTATTTTCCATAGCCAAGTCTTCCTGCACTCCCAACAGTCACCAGGATACTGGAGAGGACACCAAGGTAAAGAATGCCCCGCACATTACAAGCACAATAAGGCAGTTACTGTTAAATCACAAGTGACCTTTAGCTTATTGGATGAAATTATAACTTGCTGCAGAATTCTCAGATAATACCAATTAAAAGTTAAGGGAATCAGTCAGTCACTCATGTGCTTAGAGGGCAGCATACAAGTTTCACATTACAACCTTATTCTGCCCTCAAAGCATCAAAGATGGTGACCAATTCCCTTTAAAGAGGTTTTCCAGTATCTAGATACTGAACCCATCCTCAGGATAGGTCATCAATATCAGATTAGTGGGGCCAAACACCAGGAACTCCCACTGACTAGCTATTCAATGCAATGGCCCAAGCTGCAAGCACAAGGTGCTGCCAACTGGTGGCCATGCTGTGATACTGCAGCTCAGCTGTCAGTCCAATGAATAGGAGCCGAGTTGTAGTGCAGTCAGTTGGCAGCCATTCTGACAAAATAGGCAAGTACGGGAAAACCCCTTTAATTATACACGATACAAGAGCTATCAGTTGAAATTCTTAACTCTGCCCCTGGGTCATTGAGACTTTCCCATAGGGAGTAACTGAATTAGCCATTTGTGAGATTGCATATTGCAGTTTAAGCCTGACCTAAAGTGCTTCTGAACCTTACCAACACATTAACACCAAATCAGTCAAGACTCCAGGAATGTTGGCATTCCAAAAAATACTGCCTTGGAAGGAATGGGTTCCTCTATGGTTCAGATTCTTTTTTGGCCCATTTTACCTAGAATGGGAGAGAAGAAAAGCAAAAAAACACAGCACCTAATAATTACAGCACTTAAAGAATAACACTGATTAAAAGGTATAATGGAGCCAAACCCACTCTAGAAACTTCTCACCTGACAAGGATTCAACTCTGCAAGTCAGGCTGATAACTGTCTAGGAATGGAAACCTATGCTTTGAAATAATCAAATATAGATGTAACTAAATTGTGCACACTGTATAAAAAAAAAACTGTACCACACATTTTACCAAGGTCTCCAGTAGACAGGTGTAAGGAGGGCATCCACAGGAGAAGTCCACTGAGTCACATGATGCATCAGTATGTCAAGTTAAAAGGTCTTGAATACAGCTGGCCTTATGGGTAGCAAGACTGCAGACTAAGCCATAATAGAAGGTGGACTTTAGCTTGTAGGTTATTCTCAAAATTCCTGGAAGAAATAATAATAGTTTTACACACAGGAAACATCACATTTGTATTACTTGTGAGGTATACAGTGCAATGTCGCTCCAGACAGGATACAAAGTAAAAACATTTTTACCTTGAGTTTTAGAGAGCTTTATTATACCCCCCTGTGTTGGCCACTTAAAGAATAGGTCTTAAAGTGGGCAAAGCTAAAAAGGGGACACCTTTGGACAAAACATACTAGTTATACGTTACTTACATTTAAATCAGGCATGTCCAAACTGCAGCCCTCCAGCTGTTGCAAAACTACTACTCCCAGCATGCCCTAATGGCTGTAAGCTATCCAGGCATGCTGGGAGTAGTTTTGCAACAGCTGGAGGGCTGCAGTTTGGACATGCCTGATTTAAATCAAAGCAGATGGTAAAGCACTGTACATAGCAGTTCTCAAAGTCTTAATATTTCATAATAGCTGCATTGTTATGGGTACAACTCACATAAATGTGTAGACAATATTTCAGTTTGTTGTGTAAGTGAGGGAACTAAACAAATAAAAAATGCACGTTAAGGGAATCCCATGATTAGGATCTGAATTTTGTCAGGGGTTGTCCCATTGCAACCACCAGGAAGCATGCGTGGGTCTGACCGATGATCAGACACCCAAGCCCAAACCTGTGAATAATGGATAAGTTACTGGGACAACCCCTTTAACAAATCTTAAGACATCTCAATGGTTATGAGCACCAACCATCCTAGAAATCGGTGGCCCAATGTCAAGGCTGTGTACTAGTGAACTCCTGTAGCTGTATGGGTCTGTTCCATAAAAGTCGAGCAAGCAGAAACCATACCAAATTTACAGTGGACTAAATGATAATCAGTAAAAATCTATTTGGCATATGGCTGCACCCTGTCCTTCGCTCTGGAGGCTGTATAGTGAGCAGAAAGAAAGTACAAGATCACTCAGCAATAATACATTACCACTGACCCACACGCCTACCCTCTACAGCACCTATGCAAAGTGCAACGTCCCTGCAGTCACCATTTTAAGCTTACCTACCAGAGGCCTGCTAGCAGAAAATAGGGGACAAATTGAAGTACAAGACTGCAGGATCACACTGCCTACAAGGTGTGATTTGTTAACATGGAAACTCATTCGGCATAGGTGCTGTAGGAAAAATATAGAGTAGGTTTTGATTTAATTGCCAACTTGCTTCATGTTGGATGCATTAGGAAGAGAGTGATTATCCTAGAGTACAGCAGTATGGAGCAGACACCATGAAGATGCTAATGGGATTGTGTGATCCCTGCATAACGCAGATCATGTCTGGAACACAATGACAATACACACCTGTGTCTTTCAGCATGATGTGGAGATTGGGGTACGCCGGAGCATTTACTGAGCCACCACCTGTTTCTGGGCACTAGCCTGCTCTTTGTCTTCAGCCGTTTGGGAATTGGAAAACTCTCGATACACACGAGATACTGTTGCACGTGAGAAGCCGAGCAGCTTAGCAGCCTCCGCTACACTCTTGCCTGAAAGAATCGTGCCAATTATCATGCCACGTTCAAACTCATTCAACTCTTTCATTTTCCCCATTTTGAAGCACTGACTACTGGCGCACACACAAACCAGTCTTCCTTAAAAAGGTTGTGGTGGACGTTGCACTTCAAAGCCACTGGAATAGCAAGGATTTCCAAAAGAACTCCTACAAAAAAACAAAAAAAAAAACTGTTGAAATACAGAAGAGCATGTTTAGTGTATAGTCTGCAGACCCCGAACCAGCAGGGAGTGTACACAGTAATAAGGCATCAATTGGGTACTGAACATTGACTGCAAGTCCCCCAACTGCATGGACGTGCATACATGGAGCTCTCCAGCCACATCTATGAAGTCTGAACATCTGCTGAGAACACCTTCTCCATTCACTCTTCACCTATATGCCATGACAAGTAGCTGCATCACCAGGTGGGCTGAGGGACCAGAGAAAGGACCGACATCTGACATTTGTAAGTATGCCATGATAGCAAAGTGGGAATACCCTTTAAAGGAAGCCTGTCAGGTCTGCATTAGGCAAGGGAGAACAGTACAAACCGCTGCAGCACCCAGGACAACTGTCAGCCAGAGCTATGGACTGCAATAGGCTGCAGCGGTCACACGTCCACCACCAAAGTGCTGGGCCAGGAGCCACACAGACCAAATCCAGCAGTGGGGGGACCAGGTGCAGTGCAGGCCTGCCACATCTGGAAGGTCTAATGTCTTAGATAACCCCTTTAAAGGGAACCTGTCAGCAGGATTTTGTGTATAGAGCTGAGGAGATGGGCTGCTAGATCGCCGCTTGCACATCTGCAATATCCACTCCCCATAGCTGTGTGCTTTTATTGTGTAAAACGATTTGATACATGTGCAAATGAACCTTAGACGAGTCCAGTGTAAAGGAGCCCAGCACCGCATCCTCAGAATCTCCTCCTTGCTCCCCGACATCACAAAGCTAGAGCGCCGTAATCTCACAATGCACGAGCTAGCACATGCGCAGTGTCCCTTTCCTGGGCTGGCATCAGTCTCAGGGAACGAACTGCACATGTGCTAGCTCATGCATCGAGAGATTACTGCGCTCTAGCTTTGTGATGTCGGGGAGCAAGGAGGAGATTTAGAGGATGCAAGCAGTGCTGGGCTCATCTCAGGGACAGGACTCATCTAAGGTTAATTTGCATAACAAAAGCACAGAGCTATGGGGACTGGGTATTGCAGATGTGCAAGCAGCCATCTAGCAGCCCATGTCCTCAGCTCTATTAACAAAATCCAGGTGACAGGTTTCCTTTAAGAGGTAGCAGCGATCAGCTTCCACTCCGAACAGCTGATCTGCAGGGTGCCCAGAGTCAGACCTCCAGTGATGAGATATTTATGACCTATCCTGAGGATGAATCATCAATACTGTACACCACCAAGTCTCCATCCACCAGCATGGATCAGGAGTTCTGTCACAGCAGGGTTTGCCACAAATTTGAGAAGGCATCATGTGATTAGAAAATCTGGTTCTGCTTGGATTTAAAGGGGATATCCAAAGAATAAAATATGGCCCCCAATGCCCAGGCCCCTCAGATTTTACTTACCTGTGTCACTTCTGATCCCTGCACGGCCACCACTGCATCTCCCCATCACACATTAAAACATCCAGCAACAGGGAGGTGGGGGGCCCTCGTCAGTGCAGCCAATAGCAGGCTGTGACAGGGACGAGCCTCTCTAGAGTCACCCGTGGTGCTAAAGAGGCTCGTCCCTGTCTGCCATTGGCTGTCCGCGCCCGTTTTGATCTGCGCAACAATCATGCAGGTGGGAAGAAATCAGAAGCAACAGTTGCCAGGGAGCAGGGCAAGTATAAATTAAGGTGCCCAGGCATTGGTGGGCATTATAGGAGTTGGATTACCCCCTTTAAAATCAGACAAACCAGGTATTTCTCATTAGGAGTCCATCCTAAACAAGTCACAGATCCACAAAGTATGGAGCCTGCATTTTTTCTCAGCCCTATTGATTTCAATGGGTCTGGACTGCATTTTGTGGACATTCTTGCAGAACAGAGACTGAAGTGGAAATCAGGCGGTCAGTGTGATCCAGAAAGACAGGGTCCTATACTTGACTGCAGAATGCAGACCACAAGCTACACATGGTCAGGTGCAGGAGACCTTAAAACCCATGCACAGGACCAACAATTTTGCAGACAGCATCGCAGTGAGGACACTATCTTAAAGGGTCCACAACCAGTGTCTTGCTGCCAGAAACAGGACATGTGCCATCTTTCATGGCACGGCCAAACAGACTGGATACACAGAAGGGCTTCTGTGCACTTCCAGGTACATTCTACAGAAAGTAAGACATGTCCCACCTTTAGCAATAACTGATGGCTTTTAGACCCATTGACATGCAGGGGTGACCACCAGACCCACAGTAAGAGGGGCAGCCATGCACATTGGAGGACAATACTACAGCTACATTGTTTATAACATGCCCTGCATCAGAATGCACGAGAGCGCCCTCTAGCGGCCGGCGTAGCAGCTGTGCCTCACGACAGGATACAGGGAGGAGGGGGGAGCTCCACACTGTGTTTTAGAGAGAACGTGCTCTGCCCCCCTGTGTTGACACTGCAGGGCACGACAGCTCTGAGTGGGCAATGAAGGGGCGGTTCAGTCAGCGGGCAAGACAATACCAGGCCGAGTCACGTGACAAAAGACGCCCGCCAGACAGCGCTAATAAACGCTGCACTACCGCAGGGTATGACGAGGATGTACCGTCACCCAGAGCACCATAAAAACGGCCGTTACTAACGCCTATCTAGAACACACGGTGCAGACCGCTCACCCGCACCCTGCATACACAAGCCCGCTCCTCACACCACCACTCACCAGCAGCCAAGCCGAGACAGAGAGGAAGAGGAGGGTCCGGCCACAAGCTAATAAAGAAGACGAACTCTCGCGAGAGACATCAAATAACGCGACGTTACAGGACATCATGTGACAGCTGCTCGTTGTGCCGCACGTCATACGGACTACATTTCCCGGCATGCCTCACCGCTGGTTCCATTGTAATGGATGGTGGGAACTGTAGTCAGCAGTAGTCTGCAGCCCTGAATGGTAAATAGTAGGGCTTCTTCTGTTTGTTTGTTTCTTTCTGTCTGTGGCCTTGCACCCCAAGGTGCTGTCAGTTGGTTGTCAGGCGACCTTGCAAAATTCGAGAGTGAATTTAGTCTGGGAGTGACAACTAGTGTTGAGTGCCTGAGCGTCTATTAGCATTCATTGTGTACAACATAGCCCAACCTGCTGGACTGTTTTGTCTGGTAAAATACCAGGCTCCTTCACAAAAACCTGATGAATTCATTATAGTCAGTGGGGTCCGTAGGGCGATGTTTGTTACCGTCATTCGATGGCTCCTGTTCTACCGTTATTTCTTTTCTACTTTTACGACAAAACAACGGAAAATAAAGAGCTGGTGTAAACTCGCTTGAAGTAAAAGGCTTTGTCCACTTTCATTATTGGCTTCTATTCTTAAAGGGGCTGTCCACATAGTTTGCAACTTCCGAGTAGGGACATCAAGGAGGTTCAAAAGAGGGGAACAAAAAACAGCGTGAATAGAGCACCATGCAATTTGTTTTCCTTATGCCCGACCACTTTTAAATAGAGCGCAACCTAAACCTGTGGCAGAGGAATTATAAATAGTATATATGACCCCCTTTACCACACCCCAAAAATACTAATTACACACCTGATCCCCTAACCAATTAAGTATCACACCAGACTCCCTATATAAAGACACCAGACCAGACTCCCCTCTTATACGAAGCTGAGGCGAAACGCGTGACGAGGTTCCTATCCTGACCTGTGCTGCTGCTCTCACCCCCATCATGCCTTGCGGTATACATTGATTTTGACTATGTTTCTCTGCTGGGCTCAGTTTACCCTTTAGGCCTCATGCACACGACCGTATTTTTTCACGGTCCGCAAAACGGGGTTCCGTTGGTCCGTGATCCGTGACCGTTTTTTCATCCGTGGGTCTTCCTTGATTTTTGGAGGATCCACGGACATGAAAAAAAAATAGTTTTGGTGTCCGCCTGGCCGTGTGGAGCCAAACGGATCCGTCTTGAATTACAATGCAAGTCAATAGGGACGGATCCGTTTGACGTTGACACAATATGGTGCAATTTCAAACGGATCTGTCCCCCATTGACTTTCAATGTAAAGTCAGGAGTCCCTATTATACCATTGGATCTGAGTTTTCTCCAATCCGATGGTATATTTTAACTTGAAGCGTCCCCATCACCATGGGAACGCCTCTATGTTAGAATATACTGTCGGATATGAGTTAGATCGTGAAACTCATATCCGACAGTATATTCTAACACAGAGGCGTTCCCATAGTGATGGGGACGCTTCTAGTTAGAATATACTACGAACTGTGTACATGACTGCCCCCTGCTGCCTGGCAGCACCCGATCTCTTACAGGGGGCTGTGATCCGCACAATTAACCCCTCAGGTGCTGCACCTGAGGGGTTAATTGTGCATATCATAGCCCCCTGTAAGAGATCGGGGGCTGCCAGGCAGCAGGGGGCAGACCCCCCTCCCTCCCCAGTTTGATGATCATTGGTGGCCAGTGTGCCGCCCCCCCTCCCTCCATCTATTGTATTATCATTGGTGGCCAGTGTGCGGCCTCCCCCAGCCCCCCCTCCCTTTATTGTATTATCATTGGTGGCCAGTGTGCGGCCTTCCCCGGCCCCCCCTCCCTCCCTCTATTGTAATATCATTGGTGGCCAGTGTGCGGCCTCCCCCGCCCCCCCTCCCTCTTTTTATTGTATTATCATTGGTGGCCAGTGTGCAGCCCCCCTCCCTCCCTCTATTGTAATATCATTGGTGGCCAGTGTGCGGCCTCCCCTCTCCCCCCCCCCCCCCGATCATTGGTGGCAGCGGAGAGTTCCGATCGGAGTCCCAGTTTAATCGCTGGGGCTCCGATCGGTAACCATGGCAACCAGGACGCTACTGCAGGCCTGGTTGCCATGGTTACTTAGCAATATTACAATATTAGAAGCATCATACTCACCTGCTGCGCTGTCTGTGACCGGCCGGGAGCTCCTCCTACTGGTAAGTGACAGGTCTGTGCGGCGCATTGCTTAATGATCTGTCACTTACCAGTAGGAGGAGCTCCTGGCCGGTGGCGTCCTGGTTGCCCTGGTTACCGATCGGAGCCCCAGAGCGATTAAACTGGGACTCCGATTAGAACTCTCCGCTGTCACCAATGATCGGGGGGGGGGGGGGGGCGCACACTGGCCACCAATGATATTAATACAATAGAGGGGGGGCCGCACACTGGCCACCAATGATAATACAATAGAGGGAGGGAGGGGGAGGCCGCACACTGGCCACCAATGATATTACAATAGAGGGAGGGGGGGGGGCGCACTGGCCACCAATGAAATTAAAACTGGGGAGGGAGGGGGGTCTGCCCCCTGCTGCCTGGCAGCCCCTGATCTCTTATAGGGGGCTATGATATGCACAATTAACCCCTCAGGTGCAGCACCTCAGGGGTTAATTGTGCGGATCACAGCCCCCTGTAAGAGATCGGGTGCTGCCAGGCAGCAGGGGGCAGTCATGTACACAGTTTGTAGTATATTCTAACTAGAAGCGTCCCCATCACTATGGGAACGCCTCTGTGTTAGAATATACTGTCGGATATGAGTTTTCACGAAGTGAAAACTCATCTCTGAAAAAGCTTTTATACAGACGGATCTTCGGATCCGTCTGTATGAAAGTAACCTACGGCCACGGATCACGGACGCGGATGCCAATCTTGTGTGCATCCGTGTTCTTTCACGGACCCATTGACTTGAATGGGTCCGTGAACCGTTGTCCGTCCAAAAAATAGGACAAGTCCTATTTTTTTGACGGACAGGAAACACGGATCACGGATGCAGCTGCAAAATGGTGCATTTTCCGATTTTTCCACTGACCCATTGAAAGTCAATGGGTCCGCGAAAAAAAAACCGAAAACGGCACAACGGCCACGGATGCACACAGCGGTCGTGTGCATGAGGCCTTATTATAGGGTCCTATATTGCTACTCCTTGAGGGACTAATCCTCCCTCTTGTCTCTAGATTTAGCTCTCTCTGGCTAGCGTATTTATCATCTCTATTTCCCTTTTTGGAGATTCTACTTTAGAGCTGTGTCCCGTCTGATAGTTATATATTTAGGTGATGATCGAATGTCCTATACTGAGTTATAGCAGCATTATTAGTGTTGCTTTTTAGGGACTGGATTATCTTTATATATATTATCTGTATACCTGACTATTATCTGTATACTTACATCTTTTGGTGGGTGACAGCGGTATAGGCCAGTGGATTGCGGCATTTGCCTTTCTGCTGGTTCTCTTCCCTGTTATCTTTATTTTTACGTATATTATGATATGTTTATTACAATAAAATGAATTATATTTTTTGATTACTTTGGGCATTTTTTGTTGTTATTTGTTGATTAACAACATTGTAGGTTTATATCCCCTCTTATACAAAGCCTGGGCTAGAGCCCCCTAGATATTCATCCCAAGCCAGAACCCCTTTATACAGACCCCATATCAGTACCCCCCATTTATAAACCCCTCAATTTTGTTTTCATTCCTCAGACAAGACCCCTCCTTGTTTACAGACTGCAAACTAAATTCCTCCTGGTTTTCAGACTGCAGACCAGACCTCTCCTTGTTCACAGGTTGCATACCAGACCTCTCCTTTTTTGAGACTGCAGAACAAACCCCTAGTTTACAAACCAGACTCCTTCTTGTTCACAGGCTGTAGACTAGACCTCTCCTTGTTTTCACACTGCAGACCAAACTTCTCCTTGTTTACAAACCAGACCCCTCCTTATTTACAGACCACAGACCGAACCCCTCCTTATTTACAGACCGAACCGCTTCTTATATACAGACCGTAGACCAGACCCCTCCTTATTTACAGACCACAGACCAGACCCCTCCTTATTTACAGACCACAGACCGAACCCCTCCTTATTTACAGACCACAGACCAGACCCCTCCTTATTTACAGACCGAACCGCTTCTTATATACAGACCGTAGACCAGACACCTCCTTATTTACAGGCCACAGACCGAACCCCTCCTTATTTACAGACCACAGACCAGACCCCTCCTTATTTACAGACCGAACCGCTTCTTATATACAGACCGTAGACCAGACCCCTCCTTATTTACAGACCACAGACCAGACCCCTCCTTATTTACAGACCACAGACCGAACCCCTCCTTATTTACAGACCACAGACCAGGCCCCTCCTTATTTACAGACCGAACCGCTTCTTATATACAGACCGTAGACCAGACCCCTCCTTATTTACAGGCCACAGACCGAACCCCTCCTTATTTACAGACCACAGACCAGACCCCTCCTTATTTACAGACCGAACCGCTTCTTATATACAGACCGTAGACCAGACCCCTCCTTATTTACAGGCCACAGACCGAACCCCTCCTTATTTACAGACCACAGACCAGAACCCTTCTTATTTACAGACCGAACCGCTTCTTATATACAGACCGTAGACCAGACCCCTCCTTATTTACAGACCAGACCGCTCCTTATTTACAGACCAGAGCTCTCCTTATTTACAGACCGCCGACTAGACCTTGCCTTTACAGACCCCTTCTTATTTACATACTGCAGACCAGACCCCTCCTTATTGTTCATAGGCTGCTGACCATATCCCCAGTTTATAGACCACAGACCCGTCCCGTCCCAAAATCTGTGCCAGGCCCTTAAAGGGGTTGTCCGGGTTCAGAGCTGAACCCGGACATACCTCCATTTTCACCCAGACTTGAGCATATAGACCCTGACTTGAGCATCGGAGCAGTTCATGCTCTGATGCCCTCTTTTGCCCTGCGCTAAATGTGCAAGGCAAAGGCATTTTCAAGAGTTCCGGTGACGTACCAGGCTCTCCACGGGGCTGCCAGGAATCCCGGTGACGTCATCGGCACTGATGGGCGGGCTTTAGCGCTGCCCTAGCCAGTAAAACGGCTAGGGCAGCGCTAAAGAACGCCCATCAGAGCCGGTGACGTCGCCGAACACACTGCCGGGCGGAAGCTTCCCCCCGGCACTGTGTTATTGTAAACAAAAGAGCCCGTACCCTGCACGATCTAGCGCAGGGCAAGGGAGCAAATCAGAGCATGAGATGCTCTGATGCCAACATCAGGGGTGCTGCCTGGGTGAAAATAAGGGTATGTCAGACAACCCCTTTAACTACCCCAAAATATTAAACTACTCATCCTTCCTTCAAGTGCTCGCCTCCACTGCTACAGACAACGTCATGAGCATAGTAACATAGTCTATAAGGCTGAAAAAAAGACATTTGTCCCTCCAGTTCGGCCTGTTATCCTGCAAGTTGATCTAGAGGAAGGCAAAAAAAGGTAGAAGCCAATTTTCCTTACTTTAGGGGGAAAAAATTCTTCTAACTTCAATCAGGCAATCAGAATAACTCCCTGAATCAACGACAGTGCTCCAGACAAAAAACAAACATCAAGGAGCCATTCACTCCTAATCTGAAAAATTTAGGGACCAAATTAAGTTTTTTAGTCGCCAAATTTTTGTTGTAACATAAGGGTCAGAAACAGGGTTTTCTTTAGCATCTTGTCTATTAGTTTTTCCATTCATAAACCTCCACTTTGAGCTCCCAGCAGCAGATAGAAGCCTGCAGGGCACGCTGGCACTTCTGGTGTGACATCACCTGGGCACATGGTCTTCACTCAGCCGAGGCTCCGTTCCCGCCATGCTGTCCCTGGCACTTCATGAGCAGTCGGCAGTGGCGCGTGCTCCCCAGTTCCATGAATGGCAGTTAAATTATCGTGCATATTCATACGCATTAGACATTTTTTAGGGAGAAAAACTGTCTGTACAGGCATCCATTACGCTTGTACACTCGTTATTGCGACTAGGGATGAGCGAATCGACTTCGAATGAAACATCCAAAGTAGATTCGCATAAAACTTTGTTCCCTAATTGCGACCTCTCCTGCTCACCATGTCTGCGATGCTGCATGCTCTAACCCTGCTGTTCTGTCGAGACTCCACCTGAAGCCTGGCAGGTAACAGCCATATTTTAATGAGGTCCGTTGTAGGGTTGTTGCGGGTATCGAAATTTCGATACCCAATCGATACTTCTGTCCCGGTATCGATACGATACCGGGATTTCCATTTTTTCGATACTGGGCTGCGCTTCTGCGCAGTCTAGTATCTCTGAACATGAGAGCGCTGCTCTCAGCGCGCTCATGTTCTCTCAGCAGCACGGGGAGAAGGAAGCAGTCTCTCCCTCCCCCTGTGCTGCTGCCGCCGCTGCCACCAATGAGAAGAGAGGGGTGGAGGAGGGGCGGGCGCACTGCGCCATCAATGATAGTACTTTTCCTACACAGAGCCGCGCCCAGCGATGTCCCAGCACTCACCATTAGTCCTGGGCGCCACTCCGTTTGCCCGCTGTGCCCCATTACTGTCTCCTCTCCTGCTCCACATGCTGATTACTATCGGAGGGATGGGGAGGAGACATCAGCTTCTCTAGTGGGCGTTCCTTCCTGCGCTGCGATTGGACAGCGCTACAGCCAGGGAGAAGGAACGCCCACTAGTGAAGCTGATGTCTCCTCCCCATCCCTCCGATAGTAAGCAGCATGTGGAGCAGGAGAGGAGACAGTAATGGGGCACAGCGGGCGAACGGAGCGGCGCCCAGGAATAATAGTAAGTGCTGGGACATCGCTGGGCGCCGCTCTGTGTAGCCTAATACTGAAAGTCTGGACCCAGGAAAAGTAGACTTTAACCCATAATACAGGAGGCGGGTGCCGGTAGCAGAATCGCATTGCCGGCATCCTGCCCCTGACACCCGCCTCCTGTATTAAGGGGTAATTATCATTGGTGGTGCAGTGTGTCCCTTCTCCCCCCCCCCCCTCAACCCCGCATCCCATTAAAATCATTGGTGCCGGCCCCTCTCTACCACCCCAGTATTAAAATCATTGGTGGCAGTGGCCACAAGGTCCTCTCCCCTCCCCCTCATTGGTGGTGCAGTGGCAGCTTCTGATCGGAGCCCCAGCTGTGTAAGCCTGGGGCTCCGATCAGTTGCCATGGCAGCCAGGACGCTACTGAAGCCCTGGCTGCCATGGTAACATCAGTGATGCTGTGTGCACAGAGCACAGAGCAGCAGGGACAGTGTGAAGTCCTAATTACCCTGATAGAGCTCTATCAGGGTGAATAGGACAAGGGATGAAAAGATCCCAGGTTCTGGCCCCTAGGGGGGGGAATCGTTATTAAATAAAAAGTGTAAAAAAAAAAGGAAAAAAATACCCCACCAACATATGAAGTATGAATCACCCCCTTTTCCCAATTTCACATATAAAATGTATAAATAATAAACATATTACATATTGCCACGTCAGAAAAGTCCAAACTATTAAAATATAAAAAAAATCTATGCGGTGAACGCCAGAACAGAAAAAATAAAAAAATACTGCGCGATTCGCCATTTTTTAAAATGCAGAATGCATGTGGCTTTTTTTTTTTTCACGTGGTATCGAATGGTATCGAGTATCGCAATACTTTTTCATGGTATCGAAACCGAATAAAAAAATTGGTATCGCAACAACTCTAGTCCGTTGGACCTCTCCTGCACATCAGCTGTACTGTGCATACAAAAAGGATGGACTAAGAGCAAAAAAAAAGAGGGGTGTACAGTGGTTGTCCCAAATGGCCATTTATTACATAACCACGGGTTAGATAAGCCTGGGGCTACATGGTGACTTTGGCCCCTTGCAGACGAGCTTTACTCCTGCAGCGAGTCTGCAACACAGCACCCGGCCTGACCTCCCAGCACTGACGGAAATCACATAGCAATATATTGATTTATGATGTAACCCTTACAGTTCTGGAATGTATTGGATAACACGGACAGCATTATGCCAGTGTTATCCAATACATTCCAGAACTGTAAGGATTACATAGCATCATAAATCAATATAATGCTATGTGAGCCCCGGCAGCGCTGGAAGGTCATGCCGTGCCGGGAGCTGCTTTGCGGACTCGCTGCGGGAGGAACGCTAGTCTGCAAGGGGCCTTTGGCTGTGACAAACATCACATGGCCAGAGATCACCGTGTAGCAATGCAGCATTGCCACTAGTGAGAGGGGTCATTTTGGGACCTGCACATTGTCATGACAGCCCCAATAATTCTCACAACTGTAGGGTTGCAATGCGACCCCATTCACTGTCACGATTTGAAACCCTGCACTACATTACGATGATTGGTCGTGCTGGCAACAGTGCATTCCCTTCTTTTTATTTAGCACACAGACATAAAGTGCACCAGGCCCTGTGACAGAATTGCGTAAACCAGCTATGGAATCAGTTTGATCCGCTAGTGTGAGGAGACATAAAGCCCAGCGTTACTGGCAGTCTGTGTGTGGCTGAGCGCACTGCAGCTGTCCACCATCATTGCCCTCTCTTCTCCACCACTTACCCCTTACATGAGGGGCACAGGTCACCCTCAGCACATGGCGCAGTGTATGCAAAACGCTCACCTCCGTGCGTCGCATGACTGAAAAACTCGTCTACTTTAGCTGCCCCTTGTCTATGGAGCAGTCGGCAGTGAGCGCTGCTGTGTTCAGCGCGGGAGAAGGGGGGTGTGAGAGGAGCAGCCAATGGTACGGCAGCACGCTGAAACTGACCAATCAGCAGCCTCTTCACTAATAACAGAGCTCTGCACTGTACGGAGCTGTGTGTCTGCTGGATGCAAGACCTTTCTTCTTAAAGCGGCAGAGCAGCGGAGGGTCTAGGCGCAAATGGCGACAAGACTACAAAGTCTTGTGACCATTTTGCAATTCTAAGTCGCATTGGCGACCATTTTGTTCTCCATCTGGAGCCCTGAACGAGCCCTCTCTAGTAGCTATAGCCTGTAATATTATTACACTCCAGAAATACATCCAGGTCCCTCTTGAACTCTTTTAGTGAGCACAATAGCAATTTACATAGAAAGCACCATACCTGCAATAAAGTGCACATAAATCTTCACATATTGCACACCATATCGCTATACATATTAGAACAGTGGTGTCCAACCTTTTTTCTTCTGAGGGCCGCGCGTAAAGTGATATAAATCTTGCGAGCCAGAACCAGGTGGCTTTGTTTAACATGCAAATGTTAAAAATGAAATTATTCTAGTTAACGTACCGTTAGAAAGAAAGCAATCATAAACCAAAAATAATTTCTGCACTCACCATTTGATGTCATTTTATTAATGTGAAACCACTTTTGGAATGTTTGGCTCAAAATTTGTCACGTTGATTCTCAGTACAGAATGCAGATGATTGTCGTGCCCGTATTGTGGCCTGCAGACAACGGGTGCGCAATATACGGGCAGCGGCCGTGTGCACACTGTATCACAGATGCAGATCCATTCATTTGAATGGGTCCGCAATCCGGGAGGTCCGGTTCAGTACGGAGGCACGAATCGAAAGCCCACGGAAGCACTTACGGAGTGCTTCAGTGGGTTTTCTGTCTGTGCCTCCGCAGTGCAAAAAATAAGTGCATGCACTACTTCTTTGCGGTGCGGATTGCTGACCCCATTCAAGTGAATGGGTCGGCGTCCACAGACGGCCACAGGGTTGGTGCCCGTGCATTAGAGACTGGAATTTGAGTTCCACAGCATGGGCAAGGCTGGCACACAGTCGTGTACATGAGGCCTAAGGCAGACCTTTTTTTGCCTTCTTGTGTATAACTTCCTTACTTGCCATTTGAATTAACCCTGCTGAAAAACAGAAAACTTTTGTTTTCTTCTGCAGCCATGGGAGTTGCTGTCTCAACCGTGTCTGAATCTTTTCTTCAGAGTTGTAAAGTGGAGATAAACTATTCATTTTCTTATCAGGGATTGGTTGAAGATTTTGGAAAGGAATACACCTTGGAATGAAGTCATTGGTTTCCATGGTGTGCTTGGCTGATATGAGCGCTCACTAAAAGGGTAAACATTCCTGGCATAGATGCCAGTCAGCTGCATATTCTTACCGCAGTCACATCATAAAAAGAACAATAAAAAAAACATTGATCGGTAACCAACCTGTCAGGCAAATAATCATTTGTCTTTCCTATTCATAATTTGGTTGATAGAATTTCAGAGGGAAATCAGTTTGAAATACATACAGTAGTAACAGGAAAGTCTCGTGAATATTGGATTTCTAGGCAACATGGATGACAATAATGCAATATGAAATGTATTGGATAAGGGCTCATGCACACATGACTGTATTTTTGTTCTGCATCCAATTCACATTTTTGGAGATCGGATACAGACCCATTCATTTCAATGGGGCTGCAAATAATGCAGACAGCACACCGTACCTCAATCCCGCAAAAAAAATAGATCATGTCCGAAACTTTCTTACAGAAACGAAAATTTTTACAGAAGGGAGAAAGGAAATGGCAGTGTGCACAAAACTGATATCCCTGTTTTGCGGATCCATGGTTTGCGGACTACAAAACACATACAGTCATTTGCAAGAAACCTAAGGCTGATTGGTGCTTGATGACCTTCATGTCTTGTGGTCTTAATTAGGGTACTTTCACATTTGCGGCAGAGGATTCCGGCAGGCAGTTCCGTCGCCGGAACTGCCTGCCGGATCCGTCAAAACGTATGCAAACTGATGGCATTTGTCAGACGGATCAGGATCCTGATCCGTATGACAAATGCATTGGAATTCCGGATCAGTCTCTCCGGTGTCATCCGGAGAAACGGATCCGGCATTTATTTATTTTCACATTTTTTGCGGTCTGAGCATGCGCAGACCGCAATGCCGTATCTGTTTTGCCGGAACACTCAGGGCCGGATGCATTTCATTAATGCATTTCAATTGAAAAAAAAAATCCGGATCCGGCATTCCGGCAAGTGTTCCGGAATTTTGGACGGAGATAAAACTGCAGCATGCTGCGGTATTATCTCCGTCCTGAAAAGTCAAAAAGACTGAACTGAAGACATCCTGATGCATCCTGAACGTATTACTCTCCATCCAGAATGCATTAGGCTAAAACTGTTAGGCTACTTTCACACTTGCGTTAGGAGCGGATCCGTCTGGTATTTTTTTTTTTTTTTTGTTCATGATAATGCAAACGGATCCGTTTTGACTTTACATTGAAAGTCAATGGGGGACGGATCCGTTTGAAAACTGAGCCATACTGTGTCATCTTCAAACGGATCCGTCCCCATTGACTTACATTGTAAATCTGGACGGATCCGTTTGCCTCCGCACGGCCAGGCGGACACCCGAACGCTGCAAGCAGTGTTCAGGTGTCCGCTCACTGAGCGGAGCGGAGGCTGAACGCTGGCAGGCGGATGCATTCTCAGTGGATCCGCCTCTATTGAGAATGCATCAGGGCTGGACGGCTGCGTTCAAGACCGCTCGTGAGCCCCTTCAAACGGAGCTCACGAGCGGACACCTGAACGCAGGTGTGAAAGTAGTTATTTTCCGGTATAGAGCCCCTAGGACGGAACTCTATGCTGGAAAAGAAAAACGCTAGTGTGAAAGTACCCTAAACCTGTTATCTACGGTGATTTGTCTTCAAGCTTACAAAGCCACAAATTTTTTCCACCTATGTAATGTCTAGTAGACATATTGTAGACTGAATGCCCACAGCAATCTATACTTTGCTCCCACTGTAGCAATATAAGGACCTTACATTATTATTTTTGACATTTTTATTGAAGTTTTCAAATAAAATGACAGAAAACAACATTCATAAATTGGAAAGAATGGCAACTAGGGATAATGGGACGATCCCCACAGCAGTAAATATATAGCATGTAATGCAGAAGATCAATACAGCCTAGGGATTGAAGAAGCCCGCAAAAAAACAATACGGTCCACCCTGTATTTCCAATTAATTAAAGACTATGCATAGGCGTAAACTTGTCAACACATGCTTGTGGATGGGGAAAAAGGGGTAAGGGGATGGGGGGTAGGGAAACAAAACATTGATGGCACAATTGATCCATCTCCAAGAGGTGTGAATAGTTATAAGACACCAAACACCATCTAGAATTTATAAAGAAAAACAGAGATATTCATAGTGCTGGGCCGGGTGAGAGAGTCCAGATACCAGGTAGTAAATACTAGAGGGGAGTGTCTGTATAAAAGAGTCCCATAGTGTAAAGAAGGCTTTTACTTTACTCTCTTTTTGTAAGGTGGCCTTTATCCAGTCCATGTGGAACACAAATAGTAATTTATGTAAAAAGAGTATTAGGGAAGGTGGGTTAGGAGCCGCTGCTGATATTATAAAAAGTTGTTTTTTTTGGCTACCTTCTACTCGGATATGCAACATGGTCAAAACGACCAAATATAGCCCATTCAGGTGTTAAAGGAAGGCAGTTTAACAGATTACACCTGTGTCCAAAAAGCACGTATAGACGGGCAATCCCAGAAACAATGATATAGGTTTGCATTTAGGGCATGACATTTTGGCAGTGCAGATGTTGGTGTACGTCCCACAATAAAATTGCAATGTGGAGAATAGTAAGCTTTATCCGCAATCTTGATTGCCAGATCCCAGTACGAAGAAATGCTTCGTACTTTGTATACAAAGAGTCAGCGATGTCCTTGGTCGTAAAATCTGGAAAGTGTTGCAACCTGGATTTCAGTCTGTGGGTTCTCACAGCAATTTTTTTTAATCTTATCCAGATCTCTATATAGTAAGGCTGCGTTCGCATCTGCGGCAACAGGATCCGTCTGCCTGATCCTGCACAAATGCTGGCTGTCAGCTGGACCAAAAACTGCTGAATACAAAGGTTTTTTTGTCCGGCCGAAACTTGCCATTGTCAATAGGATCAGTAGAATCCGGCAATGCTGGATCTGGTGAATTATGGCGGGCTGTTCTCTTCCAGAACAGCCTGCCAGAAACTTTCACCGTAGATGTGAACATGGCCTTAGATGGTGTTTCAGATGACTTTAAGAACTAACTTTGAGAATCTAGTTTTGCTAAACGATATTTGTCTGTGAATCATGGCTTTGACTTAATTACTTGCATCAACATAAAATGATCTGGAACCCATACCCAAAGGAGTCATAGTCTTTTAATGGGGTTGGACACGTTTGAAATATACTTGGCGAATGCCTCTACATTAAAAGTTCTGGTACTTATAAGTTGTCTACATACAGTGCATTTGGAAAGTCTTCAGACCCTTTTTTGTTTTTAAGATTTTGCAGCTTTCCCCTAAAATTTAAATTTTCAAATTTGTATCCATCAATCTGAACTCATTACCCCATAATGAGTAAAAGCAGAATGTTCAGAATCTTCACAATTGTATTGTAAAGGAAAAGCTAAAATCTTTCATTGAATAAGTATTCAGACCCTTTACTCAGTACTTAGTTGAAACACCTTTGGCAGCGATTACAGCCTCCAGTCTTCTTGTGTATGATTCCACATGGTTTCCAGAACTGAATTTGGGGATTTTCTGCAATTCTTCTCTGCAGATCCTCTCAAGCTGTGTCAGGTTGGATGGGGACCGTCGGTGGACTGTTCAGCCATTTTTAGTTCTCTCCAGAGATGTTCGATTGGGTTCAAGTCAGGGCTCTGTCTGGGCCTCTCAAGGACATTCAAAGAGTTGTCCCTAAGGCCTCATGCACACGACCGTTGTTTTATTCCGTGTCCGTTGTGCCGTTTTTCGTGATTTTCTGTGGACCCATTGACTTTCAATGGGTCCGTTAAAAAAACTTGGCTAATGCACAGTTTGTCATTCGCGTCCGTGATCCATGGTTCCAGTCCGTCAAAAAAATATAACCTGTCCTATTATTTTCGCGGAAAACGGTTCGCGGACCCATTCAAGTCAATGGGACCGCTAAAAAACATGGAGGCACACAAGATTGTCATCCGCGTCCACGTTCGTTTTTTTCCTATCATTTGCATGGCAAACCTGTCTTAGATTTTTTTTTACTTTCCTTTATGTCTGGTGATCCTCCAAAAATAAAGGAAGACACACGGAAACAAAAACGGAAACGGATCACGGAACAATGGAACCCCATTTTGCGGAACGGAAATACAACAACGGTCGTGTGCATGAGGCCTAAGCCAATCCTGTGTTGTCTTGGCTGTGTGCTTAGGATTACTGTCTTGTTGGAAGGTAAATCTTCAGCCCAGTTTGAGGTCCAGAGTACTGTGGATCAGGTTTTCATTAAAAATATCTTTGGTCTATTTAGCTTTCCGTTAACCCTGACCAGTCTCCCTGTCCCCGCAGGAGAAAATCTCCTCATAGCATGATGTTGCCACCACCATGCTTCACTGTAGGGATGGTATTGGGCAGTGCCTGGTTTCCTCCAAACATGAAACTTAGAATTGAGGCCAAAAAGTTCTATCTTAGTTTCATCAAACCAGAGAAACTTGTTTCCCCGTCTCAAAAGGGCTAAATGGAGAAAAAGACGCTCATAGAAAAAGTGTGTACAGACTGCACATTTCAGAGTGAGTTGATTATGCTTACCTTCGTGTGTTGGCCTAGATTAGGCACAACACTAATGTAAAGCCTATCGGTCGTGGTAGTCGGTGTTGTTGTTGTCTTCTAGGTCTCCACTGCATAGGGGGCCACCCCTCAGGAGGAAAGGAACTTGTAGAGGATCGGTGGACCTTCAAATCCATCCATAGGGTGATATCTCTATAAAACAAGACCAAAGCAGCTAAAGTGGTAGTTTCTTTAACCTCTGAGATACAATGCATTTTGGAGTGCAAGGACTCCTTTTTTCAAGTCTAGAAAGTCGTTTAAAATAGGCCACTGTATACCCTGATATACAGACGCAAAAATAAATACAGATAATAATCTGACTGGGAAAACTGGATTTAAATGTAGACACTTTGTTGCCAACTTCATAAAATCTGATAGATAATACGGGTTTTAAAAAAAAATATAAATAAAATAAATATGCTATATCAAAGCTATATAAATTCATAGTACATTAAAATTATATAAATAAGTTGGAACAAATCAGTCATATCGAACTTATGGTAATTCATAGTACTGATAAAAACAATAAAGGGCAAGCAGTGACATTAACAGGGTTTTCCGGGACCCCCAAGATCAGCTGTTTGAGAAGGCACCAATGCTCCTGTTAGTGCCGCTGTCTTCTTGCAGCTTACCAAGTACAGCGGAGTACATTGTACAGCGTCTGGGCTTGGTATTGCAGCTCAGCCCCGTTATAAACGGATCCGGTTGTATTATCTTTAACATAGCCAAGACGGATCTGTCATAAACTCTATTGAAAGTCAATGGGTGTTAGCCCAGCGGTCCGTGCCGGCGCCGCTGCCCCTATCCATGGGCACTGGCGCCGGGCTCCCTCTTTTTCCTCCTGCCGCCATGCTGACAAACGCGGGCAGCAGGTAGCTTAAAGGGGTTCTGCACTTTCATTTAACTGATGATCTATCCTCTGGATAGATCATCAGCTTCTGATCGGCGGGGTCCGACACCCGGGACCCCCGCCGGTCAGCTGTTTGAGAAGGCAGCGGCGCTCCAGCAGCGGCGCGGCCTTCTCACAGTTTACCTCCGGGCGGGCGGCCCACTGACGTCACGACTAGTATCAACTAGCGTGGGCGCGGCTATGCTCTGTTCACTTGAATGGAGCTTAGCCTTGCCCACGCTAGTTGATACTAGTCGTGACGTCAGTGGGCCGGCTGCCCGGAGGTAAACAGTGAGAAGGCCGCGCCGCTGCTGGAGCGCAGCTCCCTTCTCAAACAGCTGATCGGCGGGGGTCCCGGGTGTCGGACCCCCGCCGATCAGAAGCTGATGATCTATCCAGAGGATAGATCATCAGTTAAATGAAAGTGCAGAACCCCTTTAACTATCTGTTTTCGATGCCAGAGTTTCCTTCCTGCTGGAGACTTGCGTGGGTGTGTCTCTCTTCACCAATGAGGCAACACATATATGCCCTCTGTCTCACCAGCCTATGGCTGGATTTCAGCAGCTATTTAAAGGCGCTTCCTACTACAGGAAGATGCCTGAGCAACCTCATGGTTCTAGCTTGTCTATCTCCAAGTGCTAAGGTGTCTCTCTTGTCTGCTTCGCTGTGTACTGAACCTTGCTTATTGAACACCTGGACTTTGCCTGTTTGCCGCCTTGCCTCTGACCTCGGACTTTGTTTATGAACTTTGCCTGTTTGTCTCCTGCCCTGACCTCAGATCTTGTTTATGGACTTTGTTTGTTTACCGCCTGCCTCTGACCTTGGACTTTGCTTACTGACTCCGATTGATTCCCCTCGGTGCTTACACCGAGTACTCTGACCCCCTGGTCAGCTTCCACTGACTCAGGGACTGCTCTGGAGTAGCCCCTGGCAACTACGCTAACGGCCCAAGCCTATCCTCACCATCAGAGGCTCTAGTGAAGACCAGTTAGTGGCTTAGTCACGCCCCTCCAGAGTATACCCAGTCAGTGGCGCAGTGGGTCCACACCCGCGTGCATAACCGTTTGCTCAGGCCATGGACCCCGCTGATCTGAACCCTCCCAGTACCACCGAGTTACACCAGGAGTTGGCCCAGCAGCGTGAGCGTCAGGATCAAATACTGTCCTACCTACGCAATGTGAATATGCGTCTAAATGATCTGACATCTGCTAACCCAGCGTCATCAAGCTTCTCTGCCCCGGTTAATTTGGCTCCTGCTCCGTCCTCTTCCTACATAGCTGGACCTCGTCTCTCAGCTCCTCCACATTTCAACGGTGACCCTAAGCAGTGCCGGGGGTTCATAAATCAATGCACCCTTGATGTTTAACTTTTGCCTTGGACCGAGCCAAAGTGGCTTTTCTTATGTCACACCTTACTGGCGAGGCACTGGCCTGGATCAATCCCCTCTGGGAAAGGAACGACCCAGTCATAATGGATATATAGGCCTTCCGCAAGGTGTTCGACGAGCCCGGACTCACCGCCTCTGCCACATCCTCCCTACTGCAGTTGCGTCAAGGGAACCAATCCGTGGGTCGGTATGCAGTCCAGTTCCGTACGCTAGCCTCTTGTGGCCACCTTTTGGGAGGACCTCTGTGGGAGAATTAAAGATGAGCTCGCTGGACGGGATGTTCCTTCCACCCTGGATGACCTTATCTCCCTGGCTACTCAAATTGATTTATGGTTCCAGAGAAGTGGCAAGTGAGAGGAGGCCTTGTCATCTGGCATCTTCTCTTCAGCAAGCCTCTAGCCCTCTGCCTTCCATGCTGTCTGCAGTTCCTGAACCCATGCACGTCAACCAAGTTAGGTTGACTGAACATGAACGTGATCACCGCCGTGCCAAAGGACCCCTGACTCTGCCAGCAACTTTGTCGCTTGGAGATAATCGGTTCACGGAGACGGCTATTCTGGATTCCGGATCGGCAGGAAACTTCCTGCAGCAAGCCATAGTGGATCGATATCGTATTCCAGTCCGACACCTGCAGAAACCATTGATGGTGTTATCCGTCGATGGAAGGGCTCTATCTGAGTCTGTACAATTTTCTACTGAGCCTGTGAAACTACAGGTAGGAGCTCTTCATACAGAAGAAATTTTGTTCTTGATTCTTCAAAGTCTCTCTTATCCTTCCCTTTTGGGGCTACCATGGCTCTTTGTCCATGGACCGGTTCTTGATTGGAAGTCTGGAGAGGTGCTTCGTTGGGGACAGTACTGCCTTGGAAAGTGTCTTTCTCCTGTTCAGCCTGCTCGGTCACCCCAGGTACCACCAAATCTTGAAAATCTGCCTGCGGCATACCATGCCTATGCCGATGTCTTTGATAAGAAGGAGACTGAGACGTTACCTCCACACAAGCCCTATGATTGTCCTATTGATCTGGTTCCTGGTTCTTCACCTCCCCGTGGTCGCATTTATCCTCTGTCACCAGCAGAGACATAAGCCATGTCTGACTATATCAAAGAAAATCTTGACAGAGAATTTATCCGGAAATTATCTTCTCCGGGTGGCGCTGGCTTCTTCTTTGTAAAGAAAAAAGACGGTTCTCTCCGGCCATGCATCGATCACTATCAAGAACAAATACCCCCTTCCCCTTATTCCAGAGTTGTTTGACCGCCTCAGAGGAGCTAAGATCTTCTCCAAATTAGATCTGTGTGGGGCCTACAACTTGATCCAAATTCGTCAAGGGGACGAGTGGAAGACCGCCTTCAACACCCGTGATGGTCACTATAAATATCTGGTGATGCCCTTTGGACTAAGCAATGCTCCTGCAGTGTTCCAAGAATTCGTTAATTATATTTTCAGAGACTTGTTTTACTCTTGTGTTGGGGTTTATCTAGATGATATCCTTGTTTTTTCTCCAGATTTGGCTACTCACCAGAAGCAGGTTCGTCTGGTCCTTTAAAGGCTAAGAAAAAATCGTCTGTATGCCAAATTTGAAAAATGTCTCTTCAAACAAACCTCTTATCCATTTTTGGGGTACATAATATCTGATACTGGCCTACAGATGGATCCTGAAAAGCTGTCTGCGATTTTAAAGGCTTTGTCCTTCTGGTTTAAAGACTATTCAACGTTTCCTGTGGTTCGCCAACTACTACCGCCAGTTTGTGCCACACTTCTCTTCTTTGACAGCCCCCATCTCAGCCTTGACGCATAAACGGGCGAATCCCAAAAATGTGACTGCTGATGCTGAATCAGCCTTTCAAGCCTTGAAACAGGCCTTCTTTCTGGCTCCAGTACTCCATCTTCCTAATGCCAGTAAGCAATTTTTCTTGGAGGTGGATGCATCGTCTATTGAAGCTGGGGCGGTGCTTTCACAAAGATCTCCCTCAGGTAAGATGACAACATGTGGCTTCTTCTCCAGGGCCTTCTCCACTCCTGAGCGCAACTACTCAATTGGGTTGTTGGCCATCAAGATGTCATTGGAGAAATGGCGATACCTTCTGGAAGGAGCCAATCATCCGGTAGTGATCTATACTGACCACAAGAATCTCACCTACCTACAGTCTGCACAGAGACTTAATCAACACCAAGCTCGATGGTCCCTGTTCTTTGCTCATTTTGATTTTGTTCTTTGGCAAGGTGACATGGTGTGGAGATGGCAGTAGCAGCAGGAGAATCAGGATACCACACAGTGGCAAGGTGACCTAGTGTGGAGATGGCAGCAGCATCAGGAGACCACAGAGTGGCAAGGTGACATAGTGTGGAGATGGCAGCAGCAGGATACCACAGAGTGGCAAGGTAACATAGTGTGGAGATAGCAGCAGCAGCATCATCAGGATACCACAGAGTGGCAAGGTGGCATAGTGTGGATAAGGCAGTTGCAGCAGGAGGATACCACAGAGTGGCAAGGTGACATAGTGTGGACAAGGCAGCAGAAGGAGGATACCACAAGGTGGCAAGGTGACATAGTGTGGAGATGGCACTGGCAGCAGCATCAGGATACCACAGAGGGGCAAGGTGACATAGTGTGGAGATGGCAGCAGCAGCAAGATACCACACAGTGGCAAGGTTATATAGTGTGGATATGGCAGCAGCATCAGGATACCACAGAGTGTTAAGGTGACATAGTATGCATATGGCAGCAGCAGCATCAGGATACCACAGAGTGGCAAGGTGACATAGTGTGGAGATGGCAGCAGCATCATCAGGAGACCACAGAGTGGCAAGGTGACATAGTGTGGAAATGGCAGCAGCAGCATCATCAGGATACCACAGAGTGGCAAGGTGGCATAGTGTGGATATGGCAGCAGCATCAGGAGACAACAGAGTGGCAAGGTGACGTAGTGTGGAGATGGCAGTGGCAGCAGCATTAGGAGACCACAGAGTGGCAAGGTGACATAATGTGGAGATGGCAGCAGCATCAGGATACCACAGAGTGGCAAGGTGACATAATGTGCATATGGCAACAGCATCAGGATACCACAGAGTGGCAAGGGGAATTAGTGTGGATAAGTCAGCAGGAGGATACCACAGAGTGGCAAGGTGACATAGTGTGGAGATGACAGCAGCAGCAGCATCAGGAGACCACAGAGTGACAAGGTGACATAGTGTGGATATGGCAGCAGCATCAGGAGACCACAGAGTGACAAGGTGACATAGTGCAGAGATGGCAGCAGCATTAGGATACCACAGAGTGTCAAGGTTACACAGTGTGGATATGGCAGCAGCAGCATCAGGGTACCACACAGTGGCAAGGTGACATAGTGTGGAGATAGCAGCAGGATACCACAGAGTGGCAAGGTGACAGTGTGGAGATGGCAGCATCAGGAGACCACAGAGTGGCAAGGTGACATAGTGTGGAGATGACAGCAGCAGCAGCATCGGGAGACCACAGAGTGACAAGGTGACATAGTGTGGAGATGGCAGCAGCATCAGGATACCACAGAGTGGCAAGGTTATGTAGTGTGGATATGGCAGCAGCAGGATACCACAGAGTGGCAGGGTGACATAGTGTGGATATAGCAGCAGATTTATCAGGATACCACAGATTGGCAAGGTTACATAGTGTGGATATGACAGCAGCAGCATCAGGATAATAAAGAGTGGCAAGGTGACATAGTGTGGAGATTGCAGCAGCATCAAGAGACCACAGAGTGGCAAGGTGACATAGTGTGGAGATTACAGCAGCAGCATTAGGATACCACAGAGTCTCAAGGTTACACAGTGTGGATATGGCATTAGCAGCAGGAGGATACCACAGAGTGGCAAGGTGACATAGTGTGGAGATAGCAGCAGGATACCACAGAGTGGCAAGGTGACATAGTGTGGAGATGGCAGCAGCAGCATCAGGGTACCACACAGTGGCAAGGTGACACAGTGTGGAGATGGCAGCAGCAGCATCAGGATACCACACAGTGGCAAGGTGACATAATGTGCATATAGCAACAGCATCAGGATACCACAGAGTGGCAAGGGGAATTAGTGTGGATAAGTCAGCAGGAGGATACCACAGAGTGGCAAGGTGACATAGTGTGGAGATGACAGCAGCAGCATCAGGAGACCACAGAGTGACAAGGTGACATAGTGTGGAGATGGCAGCAGCATCAGGATACCACAGAGTGGCAAGGTTATATAGTGTGGATATGGCAGCAGCAGGATACCACAGAGTGGCAAGGTGACATAGTGTGAATATTGCAGCAGCATCAGGATACCACAGAGTGGCAAGGTGACATAGTGTGGAGATGCCAGCAGCAGCATCAGGATACCACAGAGTGGCAAGGTGACATAGTGTGGAGATGCCAGCAGCAGCAGCAGAATACCACACAGTGACAAGGTGACATAGTGTGGAGATGGCAGCAGCATCAGGTTACCACAGAGTGGCAAGGTGACATAGTGTGCATAAGGCAGCAGCAGGAGGATACCACAGAGTGGCAAAATGACATACAGTAGTGTGGAGATGGCAGCAGCAGCTGCATCAGGACACCACAAAGTGATCCGATGACAGATTGGGGCGGTGGGTGGCAATACCAGTACCTCCTGATGAAAGTGGGTGAAAGAAGGAGCACTTGGCATCAGATGTGTGGCATCAGGCGGGTGGCAGCATCAGAGTAGTAGCTGAGGCAAGTAGTCAGAAGAAACCGGTCTCTTTTATCAAAGTGTTGGTGGGGCACCATGGATGATCAGAAATTGGTGGTTGGAAATCCTGTCTGATCCACGACTGATTCATCTTGACAAAGGTCAGTCTCTCCACATTTTGGGTGGACAGTAGAGTTCTCCTTGGGGGTAACTTTGGCCCCCTCCGCACTAAACACCTGCACTGATGCCACACTACTGGCCGGGCAGGACAGCTTTTCCAGGGCAAACTGCTAGTTGCGGCCACAAATCCAGTTTGGCTGCCCAGTAGTCCAGCGGATCTTCAATGTGGGTTGGCAGGGTGCTGTCCAATTATGCCACCACCTGCTGGATCAGGTCCTGCTCCAGGTCTACCTGCTGCTGCTGGCGAGTATGCGGGTGAAGAAAGCTACTCATCAGTGACTGTAGACTCAGGTTGCTGCTGATGGATCTGGTACTGCTCCTGCTACCCCACCCCTCCCCAGCGGCCATGGCAGTGGAACGTGAGCTTAGAGGGCTCCCCCGGTCATACCTGCGAGAGGATGGACGATGGCGCAGATAGGCAGCGGCCAACTGACTATATAGAATGTATCTGTAGTAGTTAAGTTTGTCTTCCCTCTCAGTGGGTGTAAAAAATGCCTGCATTCTGAACTGATAGCAAGGGTCCAACAAGGTGGAGAGCCAGAAGTCATCCCTCTGCCGAATGGTGACAATTCGGCTGTCACTACGCAAGCAAGTGAGCATGCATTGGGCCACTCGTGCAAGTGACTCGGAGGGACTCCCCGCCTCCATCTCCACTGCATACTGCCACGGTGTGTCTGGGTCATCTGTCTCGTCTTACTCATCGCCCTGTAGCTCCTCTGGCTGCTCCTGGTTCTTCTCTCCTGTCAGCTGAGTAGAAAAACCACCCATTTCGCTACACATTGCCTGTGCTCCAATGTCCTCCTCCCCCTCCTCCTCTTCAGCCCCCATAGGGCTCATGTGGCCGTGAGATCTAGGCTCCACCTCTCCAGTTCCCTGACCAGCCATTGTTACCACCTTCTGTTCCAGGACATGAAGCAGTGGAATGACGTCGTACATCCTGTAGTCCTGGCGACTGACAAATAACGTGGCTTCCTCAAAAGGCCAGAGCGAACGGCAGGTGTCACGCATGAGCTGCCACTGGTTAACATCGAAGTTACACAGGGGAGTACACCTATCCGCTTGCATCATCAAGAAATCGTTGATGGCCTTTCTCTGTTCGTATAGTAGGTCCAACATATGGAGTGTGGAATTCCAACTGGTGGAAACGTTACATATCATCCTATGTTGGGGGATGCCGCTCTGCCGCTGCAGCTCAAGGAGGGTGTGCTTTGCGTTGTACAAGTGGCTGACGTGCATGCAAAGTTTCCTGCCCATTATTAGAATGTCTTGCAGATGAGTGGAAGACTTCAGGAACTGCTTGACAACCAGATTGAACACGTGTGCCATGCAGGGTGCATGGCTAAGCCCTCCTTGACGCAGCGCCAACACAATGTTCTTCCCGTGGTCGGTCACCATGGTTCAGATTTTGAGTTGTCGGGGAGAAAGCCAGGATTCAATTTCTTGATGAAGGACACGGAGCAGTTCCTCCCCTGTGTGACTCCATTTGCCCAGGGAAACGAGGTGCAGAACAGCGTGACACCGCTGTGCCCTGCACATGTGGTATGCTGGAGGGGCACGGTGACTTGTCCCTGCAGTGGAGGCTGAGGACATGGTGGAGGATGAGGAGGCAGAGGCGGACATTGTTGCAGGACCAACGGCGTGACAACGTGGAGGTGGAAGTAGCGTGACCTGGCCAAGTTGCTGGTGTGGCTGTGCAGGAACCACATTTACCCAGTGGGCCGTAAAGAACATGTACTGTCCCTGACTGTAGTTACAGCTCGACACATTGGTGCTGCCGTGCACTTTGGCAGACACCGACAGGCTCAAGGACTGGCCTGCCTTCTGTTCTACATATTTGTGCAGGGCTGGTACTGGCTTTTTGGCAAAGAAATGACGGCTTGGGACTCTCCACCTCGGCTCAGCACAAGCAATCAGTTCTCTGAAAGGTGCAAAGTGCACCACTTGGAAATGGAGGGACTGCAGCACCAGCAACTTGGACAGGAGCACGTTCAGCTTCTGCACCGCTGGATTCGTGCACACATACTGCTGACTCTTGGCAATCGCTTCAGTGATCGATTGCTGACGGAATGACTGACGAGGAGCATCTGGACCAGCAGAAGATGGGAATGACGGACAGCTCCCTTCGGGTGAGGTGGTGGAGCCTTGACTGGCTGAAACCGGGTGCGTGCCATTGTGGCAGGCTGGACCACCACATCGGAGCCATGGTTCTCCCAGGCCACTGTATGGCGACGCTGCATATGTTGATGCAGGGCCGTAGTGCCAACATTGGCACCCTGGCCACGCTTCATCTTCTGCCCACATATTCTACATATGGCCACGTTCACCTTCTCCGGCGGCTTAACACCGCAGAGTAGGTGATTTTCCCCCCAACAGTCCACACTGACTGACTGCTACCGCCGCTGCCTCTGTGAACCCCTGCACCACTACTTCCCGGGCAGGTAGGCTGCTGCGAAGTGGTCTACCCCAGGCACGTTTGGCTCCCGACCTCCCACTACTGCCACCCTGGTGACTCCCGGCCACCCTATTGACTTGCTGGCTCCGCCGCTGGCTCACGGGCAAGCTGCCACTCTCTTCTCCCGATGATGATGAAGCAAGCCCCTTTGTCACCTGGTTCCCCAGTGCGATCAGCTTCATCATTAAGTACTGTCTGCACATCACTGATGTCCTCCACAACAGTCCCTGGGTCAGGAGCCTGACCACTCGCAACACCACCTCCCACGCCACTCTCCTCATCACTACTTGCCCGCCTAGCGGAGGAAGCAACGGATGTCTCCTCCACATCTTGGCTGGCCAGTAGCTGCTGACTGTACTCTAGTAGCTCGTCCTCGCTGAAAAGTGGAAGCGAGCCCACAGCATATAATACTTCTCTGGGTGAGGGAACAGAAAAGGACAGAGGCAGGTTGAGGACAGGTGAGGGTACAGGGCCTGCTCCCGGGCCATGCCAACTAAGGGTTGTGTATGACGAACCCACCGATTGTTGGCTGGGGGTGTCTGATGTCACTTGGGATGAAGTGGATGACAGAGTTAACCAATCAAGAACCGCTGGGTTGCTGGTCAAGACACGACTGCTAGATGACACCGGTTGTAAAGGAAAGACCGGCACTCGCGCTTGATTTTTTTAATGCAGAATTAAATTTCAGTCACATATCAATTCATAGTGACGCGTTTCAGCACTCAAACGTGCTTTCATCAGACTGTACACAAGTATCCTCAGAAGATGTCTTAAATAGCAAAAAGAATGAAAAAATTACAAAAGAACTGAGGTCATACCACTGACTCAGTTCCTTTGTAATTTTTTCATTCTTTTTGCTATTTAAGACATCTTCTGAAGATAAATGAAAAAAGAAAACCGTCTCCAATTTTTGGTGTACTTATCGGCGCTGCAGATCCACCAAGCGACGTGAGTATAGATCACTTCACAGTAAAATGTCCAGAATTTGTTGATTGGCTGCCTTCTGAGTGCAAAGTTCCAATCCCAGACCTTTCTTTCCAATGCTCAGGTTGTTCCACCTTGTAGCCAAACAATCGGTTACCAGAGGCTAGGTGCACTCACGTACACCTGCACCCTAGAGGGAAGTATTAGTACAAATAGTGAAGTTCCACCAGGTATTATCGCAATCAGCAGATTTTAGACCTGTTGTAAGTAGAATAAAACCTGCTGATTGGCTGCATGCATGCATGTCAATCTGGGTGATTCCGCCTTCCCAGAGTTCCTTGCCCCATGTCCTCAGTCCTCACATGTGCAGCCGCCATTTTAGGAAAAATTGTGATTCGTTACCACAAAGCGCGAGGTAATTCGCATACGTTGCGAATCAAATTTTTCCAGAATTTCAGATCGAATTCCACTTCGTCAGCTTTGATTCGTTAATCTCTATCCAAGACCTCTGGGGGGCATTTAACTTTATATTTTTTTAACTACTGATTTCTTCTGTAACTGGGGCTAACATAGTAGCCCCAGTTACAGGGGAAATACACCCCCCAGAGAGGCTGTACAGCATGATACAGAGCTGTACAGCCTCAGTGCAGGGCTGATCGTGGTCTATGGAAGACCCGACAGCTCCTGCACTCACCGGGACCCGACGATCACGAGATCACCAGGCCGGGACAGGAACCGGCACATCGCTTCCTCAGCTGTATACACAGCGCTCATTGAGCGCTGTGTATACAGCGATCTAGAAGGCAGGGACACCCAGGAACGGTCCCTGTCTTCTTTCTGGGGTGCCCTGCTGTCACTGACAGTGGGCCCCCCGCTCGGCAGCTGCACAATTAGGGAAGTGGTTAAACTGACATTAAAATGTTTGGTATTTTTCTTATATGTACAGTCCTGATCAAAAGTTTAAGACCACTTGAAAAATTGCAAAAAATCGTATTTAGCATGGCTGGATCTTAACAAGGTTCCAAGTAGAGCTTCAACATGCAACAAGAAGAAATGGGAGTGAGACAAAATATTTTTTGAGCATTCAATTTAATGAAAACAACGAATAAACTGAAACAGGCTGTTTTTCAGCTGATCAAAAGTTTAGGACCACACCTCCAAAAAGCCCCTAAACCCCCCAAAACAGAAATCCAATTTCCAAACATGAACTCAGTAATGAGTAGCTCTGCCGTTATTTTTTATCACTTAAAAAATTTGTTTCGGCATGCTTGATGCAAGTGTTTCCATGAGGTGAGTGGGAACATTTCTTCAAGTGGTGAAGATGACCGTACGAAGGCCATCTACTGTCTGTAACTGTTGTCCATTTTTGTAAACTTCCCTTGCCATCCATCCCCAAAGGTTCTCAATTGGATTTAGATCAGGGGAACACGCAGGATGGTCCAAAAGAGTGATGTTATTCTCCTGGAAGAAGTCCCTTGTCCTGCGGGCATTGTGTACTATAGCGTTGTCCTGTTGAAAAACCCAGTCGTTACCACACAGACGAGGGCCCTCAGTCATGAGGAATGCTCTCTGCAACATCTGGACATAGCCAGCGGCCGTTTGACGCCCCTGCACTTCCTGAAGCTCCATTGTTCCACTGAAGGAAAAAGCACCCCAGACCATTATGGCGCCCCCTCTACTGTGGCGCATAGAAAACATCTCAGGTGGGATCTGCTTGTCATGCCAGTAACGTTGGAAACCATCAGGACCATCAAGGTAAAAAAAAATCTCATCAGAGAATAAAACTTTCTTCCACCTTTGAATGTCCCATGTTTGATGCTCTCTTGCAAAGTCCAAACGAGCAGTTCTGTGGCGTTCAAGGAGACGAGGTCTTTGAAGACTTTTTTGTTTTTGAAGCCCTTCAGTCTCAGATGCCGTCTGATGGTTATGGGGCTGCAGTCAGCACTGTAAGGGCCTTAATTTGGGTCGAGGATCGTCCAGTGTCTTGACGGACAGCCAATTGGATCCTCCGGCTCAGTGCTGATGAAATTTTTTTGGGTCTTCCACTTGACTTTTTTGTTCCATAACCCTCAGGATCATTTAGGAAATTCCAAATGACTGTCTTACTGCGTCCCACCTCAGCAGCGATGGCGCGCTGTGAGAGACCCTGCTTATGCAGTTCAACAACCCGACCACAAAGGGCAAGATGATGTAGGAGTAGGACGTCAGGCTTACTCCTCCTCCTCCCGGGTCTCGGCCTCCTCCGCTCTCCCTGAGGTCTCTGCGGTCTGCGGCTTCCCTTTCAGCCCTGGGGGAACCCTCTTCGTAGTTCGATCCCCGCTGCTGCTGCTTATACACTTGGTGGCCCGAGCCTCGCTGCTGTTGTACCTCTACTTCTGCCTTCAAGCCTGCTCCCTGCTCTCCCTCTCCACTTACCCATCCTCCTCCTCTCGAAAGTTTGTCCCCTGCCTGGACCTTCTCCTGGACTCCGGTATCGGCTTTGGTTTGTTCCGGCTGCCTCTCTCCTGCTGGCTCGGCGCTCCCTCTGCTCGATCCCCTCTGCACTCTCCGCTAGGGCTGCCTGAAGGCTTCGCTGCTGGTGTTTGTGGTGGGGTCTGCTACAGCTGTGCTTCGGATCTCCGGTTCCATTCTCCTGTGCTGAGATTCTTGGCTGGCGTTCCCGGAGTGGCTGGCTGGCTTCCTGGTGAATCCCCTCGCGTCGTGGCTCCACGTGGAAACGGGTGAGATGGTTGCTGTTTTCCCTGTGCGTTGTATATGGTTGGTTTTCCCTATGCTGGCTAAAAAGGTGAATAAGGCAATCAAAGGCTAACCGAAAGGCTACCAGCGTGCTTCCAAGTTACACCTTATATGAGCAGCACTAAAGGAAGATAAGGATCCCAAAAAAAAAAAAGGAGAGGGGGAAAAAAAAAAAAAAGGAAAAAGAAAAGAAAAAAAATATATATATATACAGTACAGACCAAAAGTTGGGACACACCTTCTCATTCAAAGAGTTTTCTTTATTTTCATGACTATGAAGGCATCAGAACTATGAATTAACACATGTGGAATTATATACATAACAAACATATGTCATATTCTAGGTTCTTCAAAGTAGCCACCTTTTGCTTTGATTACTGCTTTGCACACTCTTGGCATTCCCTTGATGAGCTTCAAGAGGTAGTCACCTGAAATGGTCTTCCAACAGTCTTGAAGGAGTTCCCAGAGATGCTTAGCACTTGTTGGCCTTTTTGCCTTCACTCTGTGGTCCAGCTCACCCCAAACCATCTCGATTGGGTTCAGGTCCGGTGACTGTGGAGGCCAGGTCATCTGGCGCAGCACCCCATCACTCTCCTTCATGGTCAAATAGCCCTTACTTTCAAAGTTTTCCCAATTTTTCGGCTGACTGACTGACCTTCATTTCTTAAAGAAATGATGGCCACTCGTTTTTCTTTACTTAGCTGCTTTTTTCTTGCCATAAAACAAATTCTAACAGCCTATTCAGTAGGACTATCAGCTGTGTATCCACCTGACTTCTCCTCAACGCAACTGATGGTCCCAACCCCATTTATAAGGCAATAAATCCCACTTATTAAACCTGACAGGGCACACCTGTGAAGTGAAAACCATTTCAGGGGACTACCTCTTGAAGCTCATCAAGAGAATGCCAAGAGTGTGCAACGCAGTAATCAAAGCAAAAGGTGGCTACTTTGAAGAACCTAGAATATGACATATTTTCAGTTGTTTCACACTTGTTTGTTATGTATATAATTCCACATGTGTTAATTCATAGTTTTGATGCCTTCAGTGTGAATCTACAATTTTCATAGTCATGAAAATAAAGAAAACTCTTTAAATGAGAAGGTGTGTCCAAACTTTTGGTCTGTACTGTATATATATAAAATAAATAAAAAGCAAGAAAAAAATAGAAGAAACAAAAATAAAGGGGAGAAGAGAAGGAAGGAGATAAAGGAGAGGGGGAAGAAAGTAAAGGGGAAAGAGAAGAAAGAGAAGGAGAAAGGGAAAAAAAAGAAAAAAAAAAGGGAAGGGGAAGCAGGTAAGAAAAGGAGGGATACGGAATGGCTCCAAAAACTAGCAGGCGGTCGACAGACCTCTCTGCTCAGAAATCTGCTACCAAACCCTTTGAATGGATAAAAATAGACCAATTTCTAAAGTCCCCAAGGGTCAATACCAGAGGTGGTCAAAAGGACATTAGTTCAAAAAGGACTGACAACACTGAGGTGATGGAGGCAGAACCACAAAAACCCTCTGGGTACCCCCAAGGGGAAGGGGTAGCAGAGGGAGAAGACACGATTAAGGGTCCATTCACACGTCCGTTTTTTCTTTCCTGATCTGTTCCGTTTTATGCGGAACAGATCTGGACCAGTTCTGTACCTATTCATTTTCAATGGGTCCTGGAAAAAATTGGACAGCACAATGTGTGCTGTCCGTTTCCGTTGTTCCGTTCCGCATGTCCGAAAAAATATAAAACTTGTCCTATTCTTTTCCGCAAAAATCGGATCTTGGTACAATACAAAGTCAATGGATCCGCAAAAAACGGAAGACATTCGTATGTCATTACATATGTCATCTGTTTTATGCGGATTCCGTTCCTGGAAATTAAATGGCACCTGAGGTAACACATAACTAGATTTTTATTCACTTTTTTTATTTCAATTTTTTTTTCAAAGAAATCCAAACAACTTTATTTGCTTATTGAAATTTATACATGTTTCATACGGATGACATACGGAAACATTTTCAGGAACAACGGATCCGCAAAAAACGGACCGAAAATCGGGATAGAGAAAAATACTGACGTGTGAATGTAGCCTAAGAGTGATCCCATTGAAACAGAATGGGGACTTCATACAAGGCATTACAACTCAACTCGGGTCAATCCATGCCGAGGTGGGACTGATTAGAGACGATCTGAAAAAAATCTGTGATAGAATTACTAATGTGGAGAGCTCTCTGGTAACAATGCAAAATGAATCCCAAAAAATAAACACTGAGGTTTCCACCCTGAAGATAGATCTCAACCTTCTTAAAAGTAAGGTAGTGGATCTTGAAGATCGGTCACGAAGATATAATGTGAGAATATTGGGGGTCCCAGAAGGTGCGGAAAATAAGAACCCTATCCAATTTACACAGTCCTTGATTTTGGAGAACTTTGGAAAATACTTTTTTTCTCCAATGTTTATGGTGGAAAGAGCCCATCGCGTCCCGGGTGGGAAACCAATCCCTGGGCAACAACCGCGAACACTCCTTGCTAAGATGCTCGTCTCAAGGGACAGAGATATGGTACTAAGAAGGGCGCGGGAATGCTCGCCCGTTCTATATGATGGGAATAGACTGGCTTTCTTTCCTGATTTCTCAAAGGATATTCAGGAAAAGAGACGTTCGTTTATGGCTATTAAAAAGAGGCTAAGAGAAAAGGACAATAAATATTCACTTATTTTTCCAGCAAAACTCCGGATTATTTTTAAAGACACCACTCTGTTTTTTGACACCTCGGAAAAAGCCGCGGACTGTCTTGAACATAATAATATGTGATCTAAATATAGAGGGAGTGGCTGGGATGAATAATAATTATTAGATTTAGTTTATAGTTTCTCTTTCCTATCCTAGTAAGGAGGTCCGAACAGGGGGGGGGGAGGTTGGGAGGTTGGGAGGGTTGGGCCGTAGGTGAGAAATCTGCTGCAATTTGTGTTGGTGGGTTACTAGTATGGGGGGGGTGGGATGGGACGGGCTCTGATGCGTTTTCTTCTTTTTTTTTTTTTTTTCTTCCTTACTATAGTTGACAATGTCCATCAGGTCCTGCAGGTCTGGCGTGCTGCATAAATTGGCGTCACGAACAGGATAATGAACATTCCTGCGCCATTGCGGATATACAACTGTGTGCTAAAGATTGCCTTAAAGTGACCAAGCCCTATTGTTTTATTAAAAATTGCTGGGCCAAAGAACTGAAAAGAATTAGCGGTGTGAAGATAGTGTTTTCTGGACTGTTTGCTGCTTATTTGAGCCACCGCTTGCTGTCAGTGAATAGACAGCCATTTTGCCACTTAAACCTGAGGTGGATTGCAAGTGCGCCCGGTGAACTGTTTGGCGCGAAAAAGAGGACTTTGGCGCGAAAAGAACCAGGCGGAGCCATCACCCAGCCGGCGAGGAGGAAGAACGCCGCCCTGTCTGGAGGAAAAGGTGCCGCCTACCTGAGTCCCGGAGCTACGAGAGGCCGCGCCCACCTGCTGACGCTGTACGCAGGACGCTCAACGCCCGTAGCCACGCATCTCGCGAGACCTGGAGCGAGCACCACCGGAGTAAGTACAGACTTAGAACTTTTGCTGGCTCCCCCGATCACCTTACCGGAACATTCCCGACCCCTGCCAGGGCACTGGAGGGACTCCCGTTAGTAGCCAAAGACTTTTCTGGAAAAAAAAAAAAAAAGTTATTATTATTGCCGCTCCTACATTTAAAGGGCCATACCCACCTAGCAACGCCATGTCTACACCTGAGGAAATCGGACAGGTGGCCCCAGTCGTGCCTTCCGGAGTATCCCCAGCCGACCCTAGGGCCCCTGCCGCCGCGGCACCGCCAAGCCTGATGCCGCTAACTATGCCGTACTATTTTGGGGCCCCCTGGTTCCCACGTTATTCAGGGGAAGCCCATAAGTTAAATGACTTTAGGGAGCAGATACTGGCCTTGTTCCGGCTTTATCCCATAACTGCTGAACAGCAAATGGAGATCCTCCTAGCTCAGTTGGAAGGGGCCGCCCGCAGGGAAGTCATGTCGTGGCCCCACTCTGAGAAAAGTAGCCTGGAACAGATTTTTGATCGCTTGGGCACCACGTTTGAGGCCAGAACGGTGTCAGAAGTTAAAATGCGTTTCTTCAGCAGGAAGCAGCAGCCTGGAGAGTCGCTCCGCGATTTTGCCCTGTCCTTACAAGAGACACTGAGAGCTGTAGTCCAAGTGGATCCTAAAGAAGCTGAGGACCAGGACCGGACTCTTAGAGAGCAATTCTTTGCGGGCGTAAGTAATGAGCATTTAAAGGGCCAGCTACGCATGTTGTCAGCTCAACACCCCCACTGTGCATTTCTGGACTTTAAGGAATTGGCCATCAGTATATTAGGCCAGAACCCTGCTCCAGGGCCAGCAGCCTCCTATGAACCCCAGGCTTGTCAGCCCAGGACTGTGAATGTGGGGTCTGCAGGGGTCAGTCAGGCCACCCAAGCTCCAGTCACAGATGTAGTGGCAGCCCTCATGGAGCAAGTGAACCATCTTACTCTAAGTCTAGAGAAGGTGTGCAAGAAGATAGAGGAATGGGAGAGACCATTGCTACTAGAAGATGAAGGTCCTTTTCCTCCAAGGCTCCCACCTGCATATGGAGACGTATACCCAAAAGAGCCTGATGGGCGACCAAGGTACCGGCCCAGAAGTAGAAAACAGCCTGTCTGCCACCACTGCAAGAAATATGGACATACTGAATCAATGTGCTGGCAGTTAAACGGGCAACCCCTGAGGCAGTGGACCGCCCCTCGGGAGGTAGAACAGTAGGTCCAAAGGATCCAAGCTGGATGCCTAAGTATGTAGGATCCCGTCCAAAAGTCAATATATGTATCAACGGGATACCCTTTGAAGCCCTGTTGGACACTGGGTCACAGGTCACCACCATTCAACGGCCTGCCTTTGACAAGTTCTGGGATCCAAGTCTCCTCACCCAGCCACCAGAGTCCTGGCTAGATATTATTGCCAGCAACGGTAAGCCAGTGAAAGTGCATGGGTATTGGGAACCTACCCTTCAGGTGGGAGAAGCCACCTTACCACAGCAAGGCGTAATTGTGGTACAAGCAGGAGATAAAGGAGGACACCCTGTGATCTTAGGGACTAACGTTCTAAAAAAATTGCTACTCCGAAGTGCTTGAAGCATTGAATCAAACTATATCTTCAGCCTCACCTGCTTCCAGAAGAGTTATTCAAAAGACTATTAGTGTGCTGTGTGCTCAACAAAGGTTCGCCAACAAGAAAGGAGAAATTTGCACTGTCCGGATCCGGGGTAACCGGCCGGTATTTCTGCCTCCAAATTCCCAGATCATCCTGTGGTGCCGTGCTGTGTTAGGGATCCAGGGCCAGGACTATCAAGCCCTAGTGGAACCTATTCCCTTTGAAAATCATCCCTTCGTACGGACAGCCAAGAGCCTGGTGACCGTGTCTCAAGGTAAAGTGCCTGTCCGTTTAATTAACTTTGGTGATCATCCCGTTACTCTCCTTAAACACTGCCCCGTTGCTCAGCTTTTTCAAGTGTCTTTCCAGGATGTGATTCATCTGCCTGCCACGGAGGCGTTCCAGACCACACAGAGCAGCAGCACCCCTACAACATCCTGGTGGGAAGAACTACATGTGGGGAACGAATCCACCCCAAAAGAGCAAATAGAGGGAGTCCTGAAGCTGGTGAAGGAGCACCACCAGACCTTCAGCAAACACTCCATGGACTACGGAGAGGTCAGTGTAATCAAACACACCATACCCACTGGCTCTCATCCTCCTATTAAGGAGAGACACCGACCCATACCACCTACTACCTATCAGTCCGTGAAAGAGATGATAAAAGAGATGAAAGACTCTAATATAATCCGGGACAGCCATAGTCCCTGGGCTGCGCCCCTAGTTCTTGTCCGAAAAAAAGATGGCAGCATAAGGTTCTGTGTGGATTACAGAAAAATTAATCAAATCACCCACAAAGATGCATATCCATTGCCACGCATTGAAGAGTCCTTGACTGCTCTGGGGTCATCAGCCTATTTCTCCACCTTGGACTTAACCAGTGGGTACTGGCAAGTACCCATGGCCCCAGAAGATAGAGAAAAGACTGCTTTCACTACACCTATGGGCCTGTACGAATTCAATTATATGCCGTTTGGACTGTGTAACGCTCCAGGAACGTTCCAGAGGCTGATGGAACGTTGTTTAGGCCATAGGAATTTTGAGACTGTACTCTTATATCTGGATGACGTCATTGTATACTCCAAGACGTATAAGGACCATTTAAAGCACCTGGGTGAGGTGTTTCAAATTCTTGCTAAATATGGCCTCAAAATCAAGCCATCCAAGTGCCACCTACTGAAACCAGCGGTCAAATACCTTGGGCACGTTGTCAGTGCCGAAGGAATACAGCCTGATCCTGATAAACTTGCTGCTGTCCGCAACTGGCCTACTCTAACGACCGTGAAAGAGGTGAGAAGCTTTCTCAGTTTTGCAGGGTACTACAGGCGTTTCATCCCGCATTTCGCACAAATTGCGGATCCCATCCAGGAACTGTTGAGGGGGCATCCAAAGAAGAGCCCGAAAACTCCTATTCCTGTTGAATGGAACCAAGAACGAGAAGTTGCCTTTCAACTCCTAAAGAAGAAGTTGACTGAACCCCCTGTTCTGGGTTACACAGATTATCAGAAGCCATTCCTCCTCTACACGGATGCCAGTAAAAGAGGCCTGGGGGCCGTGTTGGCTCAAGTGCAAGACAACAAAGAAAGGGTAATTGCCTACGCCAGCAGATCCCTGAAGGGCGCTGAAAAGAATGACCAGAATTACAGTTCTTTCAAGCTGGAGTTTCTTGCCTTAGTGTGGGCTGTGACTGAAAAGTTCAAAGACTCTCTCGCTGCCACACCATTTGTTGCCTTCACGGACAATAATCCCCTGGCGCATCTGAACACAGCCAAGTTAGGGGCACTGGAGCAAAGATGGGCCTCCCGCCTTGCCAACTATGACTTTACTGTAAAGTACCGGGCAGGCCGCTCCAATGATAATGCTGATGCCCTGTCGCGGCTTCCCACTACAGAGGCCCCAGATGAGCTAAAAGATGCCTGGGAAGAAGTGGAAATGCCCGCGTTCTACAATAAATTTGCCCAGCAGGATAATATCCGTACTGAACATCTCCCTGCTGCTGATCCTCCCTTATCAGATGATCCTGAGTCCAGAGGCGATCAAGAAAGATGGATTAAGCTCCAGTCCGAAAGTAGAGTCCTCGGTGAACTGCTCGACTTCCTTACCAGTGGGAAAATCCCTGAGAGAATCCGCAGGAAGAGTGCAGACCCAGAACTAGTGAGACTGTGGAGACATCGCCACCAACTATTCCTTCAAAGAGGCCTGTTGCTCAGAAGGAGTCTGGATCCAGTGTCCTGTGATAGAGTTTACCAAATTCTCCTGCCACGTCGGGATGCCAGCCTGGTACTGGACATGTACCACAACCAGTCCGGACACTTCGGTGTGCAAAAGACTGAGGCCACCATACGGAGAAGATTCTATTGGATTGGGATGAGAGAGGATATCGAAAAATGGTGCAGAGAATGCACTGCCTGTGCTGTGGGGCGGACTGAACGCCATGACCAGAGGGCGCCTCTCCATCCTATTGTAAGTACAGCTCCTTTAGGACTTGTCGCGATTGATCATGTGAAGTTGGAGCCGAGTCGCTCTGGGTATACTTATGCCATGACTATAATTGATCACTTCACCAAGTTTGTCGTAGCAGTGCCTGTGAAAGACCTGACAGCCAAGACCACAGCGGAGGCGTTCTGGAAGCATTTCCTGTTGCCCTACGGCTGCCCAGAGAGGATCCTCACCGACCAAGGGACTGCGTTTGAGTCACAGCTGTTCCAGGAGATGTGTCTACTGCACAACTGCCAGAAAGTCCGGACCACCGCCTATCATCCGCAAGGTAACGGACTCTGCGAAAAAATGAATAAGACTCTCATTGAAATGTTGAGAGCAGTACCCCCTGAGACGAGGGGTGATTGGCCTACTCTGTTGCCGCAGCTCATGTACACTTACAACAACACCATCCATTGTTCCACCGGTTACACCCCGTTCTATTTGATGTTTGGCCGACAAGGGAGATTGCCTGCGGATCACTCCCTGGGTGTCCAAGTACCGGATGTAATCAACCCACTGCCCAGGACCGATTGGGTAGTGGAGCATCAAAGGCGTCTCCTCAATGCTAAGGAGATTGTCCAGGGACGGATGGAGATTGTTCGTGAGAGGCAGCAGAAGGACTATGACCAGACTGCCCATGCGGGACCCCTGGCTCTGGGAGACAAGGTATGGTTGAAAAACAACCACCGGACCAGCAAGTTGGACAGCAAATGGGAAAGGATTCCCTACCTTATTACTGCCATACCCAATGCTGCAGCCCACATTTACCAGGTCTCCAGAGAAGGAAAAGGTCCCCAAGTCGTTCACAGGAACCGTCTCAAGTCCTGTATAGAAGGAGAACCAGCAGCGGAGGAGATGGAGCCTGAGCCTTCTGAGGAAGAATTGCCGGCTCCACCTATGGACCCTATGCAGGCTGTGGAGAACTTGATCCACGATAAAGAGCCACTCCACTGGGCCCTCACGCCTTGGCTGAATTTGCTGGTTCCTGCTCCTGTTCCTGTTGGTCTCCCGTCTCAGGAGACCTTACCTCAGAGAGCTCCTGAAGAAGTTCCAGAGGCGGTGAGCTCCCTTGACCTTCCTGAGTCCAGGCAGGAAGAATCTCTGCCACTAAGGAGGTCTACACGTTCTACCAGGGGACACCCACCTGTGAGGTTTGAGGACTACATCATGGGCCCAGGTAGCCCCTCACGGGAAACCCCTGTTTAACCCTGTTGCAAGCCTGGGTACGGACTCATGTTGATCCTTTGAGCCTCCAAGGACTTATGTTTATTTATGTTTTCATGGACTATCCTGGTTTATTAATACGCTGCACCAGGTCAGCGCCCCTGTTCCCTTACACTATCCTGAGAGAAGAGAACGATGCCCCTTTTCACCATTCCTTGCAGTTACATTGTTTGTTAATTTTTATGCTGTTGCTGTGATAATTGCCATGTATGCCGGTTCTCATTTTGTCTTTCAGGCTGCAGTATCCAGCCGGGCAGGGCCCCTCCATGTTGCGCCGAGGACGGGCAACGTTATAGCGTGGTCGTATGTAGTGTCCCACTAGGTGAAGGTGGGCACTGCACAAAAGGGGTTAAGGTGTCTGAATTGCATTTAATGTCATATGTATGTATTTTCCCTGTGTTAACTGGTGGCAGGCCTGTCAGGGTGCAGTTTAGCCTCCCAGACGTTAGAGGGAGCCAGAGAGCCCTGGTCATATATAGGTAGGCCCAGACAGGGGAAGTTAGTTCATTCCAGGGGACTAGAGGAGTTACTTCGTCCACCTGAAGCTCCTGAGGCTAGGATTAGCTCAGTAGAGACACCCCAGTTGCAGGACAGAACCCAGGGCCGCCATCAGGGGGGTACAGCCGATACCCCAGTAAGGGGCCCGGACCCCGGGGGGGCCCGGCCAGTTCCAATAAAAAAAAAAAAAAATTCTCCTTCCATTTGTCAGCAGGGGGGCAATTGATTATTCCTTGCCCCGTTGCCCGACCCCCCCGGGCCCCCGCTCCGCTGATTCCTGTATCATTTATACCAACCAACAACCTAACCTGCGGATGGTATCCGGCTGCATTCCCCTTTAAAAGGCTCTGAGCCACTGCGCAGAGGAACGTAGCTGCGCAGCGGCAGGTGACGTCAGAAGCTGTCGCTGCCTGCTGCTGCCTCACGCCGTTAGCCGCCGGCCTTCAGATTAGCGCGGCAGGAACTTCTCTTCTGGCCTCTGGCTGGGAGTGGGGGGACGGACTGCCTGGCCCTGGAATCAAATCTGGAAAGAATTGTGGAGGTTGTGGAAGCCTGCCCAGCTGCCCTAGTGCCCTCGCCCCTCCATCACACACATGTTGTTGGACTTGGACTTGGATGGACCCACCTAATGATTCATTAAGGTCCATTAGGGTAGGTTATTACTTGACTTGTTTTCATAAGGGGCTGGGTGGGCTGGCAAGGGAGGGGTTAATAACAATAAGTGATGGATCATGGAGGATCATCATGGCCCTGAATAATGTTGCTCGGTCTTTGCTGGTCTTTGCTCGGGGGTAAAATGCAAAGCTGTTTTCTGAATTATCCCACAGGGCCATGATACTCCATCACTTATTGTTATTAACCCCTCCCTTGCCAGCCCACCCAGCCCCATTTAGCTGTGTGTTCTGCTTTGAAAAAAAAGTTTAGACCATGAAGGGGTTAATTAAGTGTTGGAGGGGGTGTTATATATGTGCATATTGTGTTTGGGATCCATTTAAAGGGGTTGTCCGGGTTCAGAGCTGAACCCGAACATACCCTTATTTTCACCCAGACAGCCCCCCTCAGGCTAGCATCGGAGCGTCTCATGCTCCGATGCGCTCCCGTGCCCTGCGCGATTTAGCTCTTTTGTTTTCAATAACACGCTGCCGGGCGGTAACTTCCGCCCGGCAGTGTGTTCGGTGACGTCACCAGCTCTGAGGGGCGTGCTTTAGCTCTGCCCTAGCCGTTTTACTGGCTAAGGCAGAGCTAAATCCCGCCCATCAGTGCCGGTTACGTCACCGGGGTTCCTGTCAGCCCCATGGAGAGCCCCGGTACGTCACCGGAACTCCTAAAAATGCCTTTGCCCTGCGCAATTTAGCGCAGGGCAAAGGAGAGCATCGGAGCATGAACTGCTCCAATGCTCATGTCAAGGGGGCTGCCGGGGTGAAAATGGAACCCGGACAACCCCTTTAACAAGTTTGACCAGTTGGGTTTGAGAGTGGTTGAGTGTCATCCACCGATCCCCCATAAAAATGTGTCATCCACAGATCCCCCATAAAAATGTGTCATCCACAGATCCCCCATAAAAATGTGTCATCCACAGATCCCCCATAACAGTGTGTCATCCACAGATTCCCCCCATAACAGTGCTTCATCCACAGATTCCCCCCCCTCCCCCATAACACTGTAACAGTAAACCTTGTGCTTTTCAGGTGTTTTTTCTTAAATGTGCCAGGGGAAGATTGCTAGGGCAGATTAGAACAGGTAGTGTAGTTAGTGTTAGTGTAGGGTCCTGCTTAAAGGGAAACTGTCACCAGTTTTATGGTGTCCTAACTAAGGGCAACATAAATAAGTGACTGATTCTCTTAGCACAATGCTGGGTCACTTTCTTTAATTGACCCAGTCAATCTGCCAACATCTTGTATTGAAAAGCTCCAGCTGATAATGATGAGTCCTGAATATTCATGAGCTCCTGACTCTCCCCGCCCACCTGCTGCTAAATGACAGTTTTTTTTCCATATGAACCAGCAGCAGGTGGGCAGGGGAGTGGCTATAGCTCTGAATTAAATATACGCTGGACTCAATGACATCACGCCGGACTCCAATCAGATCATTAGCATGCGGCATCTTTGTGTGTATATTATGAGATAACCATCTGTCACACCAGTAAGTGAATACATCTAAGGCACTGTTTAGTAGTTAATGATTGTATATAATTAGTTCGATTATAATCAAATATCCACATGACAGGTTCCCTTTAAAGGGTCTACCTTGTCGTGGTAGCAGGCTTCATAGTATTTGGTCAAAAAATAATTCCTTACTGAAATCGCAGATTATCACTTTTTACTGTCTTTGTAGTTGTAAAAAAAATATGAAATTGGGGGTGGGTCCTTGGGGGTAGAGGGGGAGTCAGGACGGATTCTAAAGGGGCGCGGTAGGAGGGGGGGCCCAGGCCTTGAGCTGTGTAAGGGGCCCCAAAATTTCTGATGGCAGCCCTGACAGAACCTCCTGGGAGAAACCCACAGTCCTTGACCAGACAAGTCAGGATATTACAAGCAAAGATAAGTAACACTGATGGGCAGATGCTTTAGAAAGCAAAGCAAGGATTTAATACGAGAGGAAGATATATATATACCAAGGATTTAAGCCACCATTTAGGCATCCGGGCCTTGGGATTGAAACCAGACAGGAGTTCTAGAAAGAACAGTGTACGCTATTTCTGAGGAAAGGTACAACCTGATTCTGAGTGTGTTGTGGATTTACCCTCTGAGTATCTTGCATAATCAATACCTGCCATCTTGTGGAATAAAGCCTGCTTGTGAAGTACTTGATCTAAAGGACTGTATTACCATCTGCATGTACAAAGTTGGACTGTTAAGTAAAGCAACGTTTGGTTCACTATACCACTTGTGTACCTCACTTATTCCAACTATAAATCGGTGTGCCACCGTTACAGGCACTGGCGTCACGAATCCAAAAGGGACCTTGCCCCAGGCACTCAAAATACCTGTAACATCCAGGGCACCTCATCCACCATCAGGCCTGGTCCCTACATACCGAGTGTGCCCCAGAGGAACTGTGTCTACCTCTCCTTCACTGCCGCATGCCTGCCCAGGGTTCTCCAATACAGTGAGCAACCCTCGATTGCCCATAACCGTGACCTCGCTTCGCTACACCCTGCAGGTCTGGCGTGCTGCACGTACACATCTTCCAGCAATTGTATGCTTGATAGAAACACACCTTACTGGGGAGACCTCGAGGATGGTCACCAGGGAATGGGCGGCGCACATGTACCATTCGACCCTCTCTAGTCATTCCAGGGGAGTGACAGTTTTTATTCATAAAGCAATTGAATTTCTTTGCGAGGCGTCCTCTGTTGACAACCAGGGAAGATTTGTTTTTCTATACTGCAAGTTGGCCGGAAGGATGTGCATTCTGGCATTTGGTATTTGGTTATATTCCACCTCCATTCTCGTTTTCAGTGCTGAACTCTCTGTTAACATTTATTGACAAATGGCCAGAATGCCCCACATTGATTATTGGGGATTTCAATTGTGTTATGAATCCGATAGTAGACAGGGTCGTTTTGGGCGTGGAGGGAGATGTCCCGGTTCAGGGGTCCCCTCTGGCTCGCTTCTGCTTTGAGGCCGGGTTTGAGGATGTTTGGGAAGGTCTGGGCCAAGGGAGAATGGTCTTTTCATGTATTAGTAAATCAGGTAGATCTATGTCTAGAATAGACCATGCACTGATCAATAAAAAATATGTACGTCACGTAAACACGAATGAAGTATGAGTCTAGGTCACTCTTGGATCATCTACCGATACTCCTTGAATTCTGCCTGGCCCAGGATAAACAAATAGGGGGGTCTCCTTTTAGACTAAATCCCTATTGGCTTTCATTAATAAAAGACCATGAAATAATACAAAAGGAAATAAACCAATTTTGACTAGCTAATTATGGGTCAGCTAGAATCCAAGTGGTATGGGACACTTTTAAGGCCTATATGAGGGTAATAATGGTCAGTCATATTGCAAATTTGAGAAAGGAGTATGGGAAAAACGATAAAAAACTAAAAGAACAAGCGTCCTCAGCTACGCAATCTTTTTTTATAAATAGGACAGAGGAAAATAGGGAAAATATGCAGAAGAGTGTACAAGCATACTCCGACCTCTTGTTGGATAAGGCACAACAGAGCCTATTCTTCAAAGGGCAAAAATACTTTACTGAAACAGGCCGCCCAGGGAAACTTTTATCTAGGGTGATCTCTAGTCAGGAATCCCCAAAAAATATAGATAATATACGACTGACCCATGGGAGGATGGTTAGGGGACATGATTCCATAGAGAGGGCCTTCCTCGATTACTTCTCAGACCTTTATAGAGCCGATTGTGAGATCCCGGATGAATTGATGGACTCCTATCTTGATGGTATAGCTTTTCCCACTATTACTTTAGCACAAAGGAAGGTACTTGAGGCCGATCTCTCTATCCAGGAGCTGGAGGGCGCAATTGAACTATGTGCGGGTAACTCCACCCCCGGCTCGGACGGACTTCCATACGAATTCTACGTTCGATATAAAGAGGATGTTTTTCCTAGATTGTTGGAGGTCCTTGCTGAGTCGGTGGAGGAGGGGAACCTGCCGGGTTCAATGATGGAAGCAGTAATAATATTAATTCCCAAAAAAGGTAAGGACCCTGTAGATATGGGATCCTACAGACCGATCTCGCTGTTGAATGCCGATGTAAAGCTCCTGGCGAGGATTCTGGCCACAAGGCTTTCTGGGGTGATCGCCTCTGTTGTCCACCCGGACCAGAACGATTTCATTCCAAACAAAGGTACCCATCACAATCTCCACCGGCCTTTTGCCAATATACAGGCCCCCGGTGGGTTTGCTCGCTCCATCCTGTCTCTAGATGCCGCAAAGGCTTTCGACAGGGTGGAGTGGCGGTTTCTCTGGAAGGTTTTGGCGAGGATGGGCTTCGGGGAGAGATTTATAAATATGATTAAGACACTTTATAGGTCCCCTACGGCCAGGCTGAGTCTCAATGGGAGTCTTACTTCGAGCTTTGATATAAATAGAGGTACCCGTCAGGGTTGCCCACTATCTCCACTCCTATTCGATATCTACATTGAGCCCTTGGCTCTGGCTGTTAGGCAGGATCCTCAAATTAAATGCTTTGGAATACTGGGAGAGGAAGATCGCATTTCTTTATATGCAGACGATGTTCTTTTTTTTGCAGATAACACAGAGATAACCGTCCCAAGAATTATTCATAATGTTAAACTATTTGTTGGGGTATCAGGCCTAGATATAAACTGGTCAAAGACTATTCTGATGCCAATAGACTCAGTGCCTCAAGAGGAATCCTTGATAACCCAGCTAGATATGGTTGACAACTTTCAATACTTGGGTATGACGATATCTCCCAAGGTGGAAGACTCGGTTCATCTTAACCTGACCCCATTGATAACCAAAATAAGAGCAAAAATAGGGATTTGGCTAAGACTTCCCTTATCCAGAGCGGATCGAGTTTCACTGGTTAAAATGGTAATTCTACCCCAATTCCTCTATGTTCTTAGGAATTTACCTATCTGGATAGAGGAAAAATATTTCAAATTAATGGAAAGAATAATCAACGATTTGATTTGGGGAAGAAAACGTGTGAGACTCAAATTGGAATACTTTTATAAGCCTTTGGACCATGGGGGTCTAAACCTCCCATGTTTCAAAGGCTATTTCATTGCCGCCCAGTTATGGACGTGCAGTGAGTGGCCAAACAACACTTTCTTAAGTAGCCTAGTAAGAAGCTCTCCACATAATAATATATTTACGCTTTTGGAATCGGGGTTGTTGACTAATAGGGACCGGGGGCATAAAGGGACTATAAAACTATTAATGAAAATGTGGGCTGTTACTAGAGAATGGTTGGGAGTAAAAGGATCACTCACATTCACGCCTCTTTGGCACAGCACTCACTTACAGATATTAGATGGTATAGCACAGGATCAATTCTGGCAAAAGAATGGGATTCTTTTCCTGGCACAGGTTGTTAATAATGGAGAAATTATGCTGTTTGTGGAATTATCACATAGTGTAGAGAATTTGTCATGGTTTAGGTATTTTCAGCTTCGTTCGGCACTTGCTTAATGAGAGGTTTGGGAAGGCACCAGTAAGAATGAAGATTTCAAATATATATAAATTATTAATTAATTCACGGTTTTCCGAGACACAATCACCAGGGCAAAAGGCTTGGGTGAGGGATTGCCCAAATATACAAAGTGTAGGGTGGGGGAGTATTTTTACTAACCCAGATGTACTATCCCACAACTTTAATCACGTCCTAATACAGTTCAATATTTATCATAGATTATACGTTACCCCTACTTGGCTTAATAGGTGTGGATTAAGAGATTCCTCCAACTGTCCTCGATGTGATACTGCCGGTGGGGATTACATACATATGATCTGGGCATGCCCAGAACTCGGGGCATACTGGAGTGGTATTAACAAGGTTCTTATATACAAACTAAAAACACAGATTCCTCTTGAGCCACAATTGTTTTTACTGAACGATCTCTCGATACTAACTAGTCATAAACCCCAAAAGATTCTAATAGGCAGAATATTACTATTGGCCAGGGTCCTGATTAGTCGGAGTTGGTTTGCACGACAGGCCCCAGAAGTAAACAAATGGATAAATCTGGTGAATAAGGTGAAAAATTATGAGCGGATTCTCTATAAGCAGAGGGGTGGAATTGAGAAATGGGTTAAGATATGGGACGGTTGGTAATTCTGATAGGACTGTACAACTGTAATTTATCCTGTAATTATTATTATTATTATTTTTTATTTATAATTTTTTTTAATTTTTATTTATTTATTTTTTGCCCCCTTTTCTCTCCTCCTTATTTATTCAAGGGGGGCTGGATGGGGAGGCGGGGGTGCACGCATCAGGCTCGGGGGGGGGGGGGGGGGGTATCAAGGGGAGGGAAAAAGAATAGGGGGGTTTGAAAAATGGATACCAATTTTTAATTACATTTTTGTGTACTGTTTGTATAATAATAAAGATGTTAAATTAAAACATGAAAAAAACCCCAAAAAAAAACAACAACCCGACCACGTTCAAAAAGGGAGAGTTTTTTTTGCCTTTGCCATCACAACGTGTGACTACCTGACAGAAAATGACAATGAATCCACATCTTTTCACAGATTTGGCCTTTTAAAGGCATGTGGTCCTAAAATTTTGATCAGCTGAAAAACAGCCTGTTTCAGTTTAATCGTTATTTAAAATTAATTGAATGCTCAAAAAATGTTTTGTCTCACTCTCATTTCTTCTTGTTGCATGTTGAAGCTCTACTTGGAACCTTGTTAAGATCCAATAATGTAAAATAAGATTTTTTGCCATTTTTCAAGTGGTCTTAAACTTTTGATTAGGACTGTATATTAAGCTGCAGGAAAAAGTGTGTGTGAAGGATGGCTAAGGATATGTTTAGGCCTTATTCACACGTCAGTGTTTGGGTCAGTGATTTCCATCAAGCTACTTTCTCATTAGTGTTTTCAATTCCGCTATTGAGATCCTAGAAATGAAATCAAAGGACGCTTGACTTTCTCAGTCGAACATATGGACAGCACTATCACAACTGGGTATTTTGCAATTTTCAGGTTTATTGGTAGACAACGCATTTCGGGGTACTTCTGACCCCTTTATCAAGTCAGAGGTTTTTTTGTGATCGTTAATAAAAACCTTCTGTCAGCGGTGCGGGCGGCATGGCTGGTGTATTAGCAGCACGAGGAGAACGCTGACACACACCGTCATAGGATCTCAATAGTGGAAGAAAACACTTTGGTGTTGTCCCCATTCATTGTCAATGGGGACAGAACTGAAAGAAACGGAATGCACCAAAATGTATTCCATTCCGTTTGGTCGCGCTCCCATCGCAGACAGAATAACACTGCAAGCAGCGTTTTTCTGTCCACGATGTGCTGCGGAGCAAGACGGATCTGTTCTGGCACACAATGTAAATCAATGGGGACAGATCCATCACTGACATGGACGTGTGAAAGAGTCCTTACAAATAAAGATAGAAAATGAATGGGTCCGCACCCGTTCCGCAAAATTGCGGAACAAATGCGGACCCATTTGCGGACGTGTGAATGGAGCCTTAACAATAAAATATTCAGAGAACTATTCATTAATATATTCAGTTTGTGCTTGGATCGGCTCATGCTGAGAGGGTACCCTACCTAAGCCTATACTCCACCCCCCCAACCTAGAAGCAGCAGAGTTATGCCGGAACTGCTTATCGAAGGGTAGCCTAAAGGGGGCTACCCCAATGATGAGACCTGAAAGAAGGGAGGGCTCCTGGGTGGGTTGAAATCGTTCGAACCGACAAGTGGGGGGAGGAGGGCCAGGTTTAAATAGTGAACGCCCCGCCTCCCCTCACACAAATGCGGCACTCTTAATTGCCTACCACTTGTGCTCGGATCGGCTCATGCTGAGAGGGTACCCTACCTAAGCCTATACTCCACCCCCCCAACCTAGAAGCAGCAGAGTTATGCCGGAACTGCTTATCGAAGGGTAGCCTAAAGGGGCCAAAAGAACCATGCATAGGAGTTAGAAAACTTGATAACAGAAACTACAGACCAAAACTCGAAAGCCAATGATATTTCGTATAAGGATCCGGGATATTACGCATGGAACACGCGGAACTGCGACGACCCAACCGTTTGATCACATGTACTGGCACCTAATGCATGGACGCCGCCGCTGCCGCGCCCATGCGGAAGGAATGTCCTGTGATCCAGCGAGGACCGACCCCTGAACCTGTCAACTAACCTGAATGTACGTAAGAAAGGCCGCGGAGGTTAGCCGGGCATTGCCTAGTTCGAGTACGGGAGAACATGCCGCTTGGACTAAATACTACGCAGCCAAGCCTCCAAGGCCTGCACCGGACACCATCTGCTGTCCGTGGGAAAGTATCTGACCGCCACTGGTTGCCCCGGCCGTGACGTCTTGGACGAGGCCAAGGTGAGGACATAGATGGACCCACGCCGGATGAGCTGACCTTTCCGCAGGCACCCAGCCAGCGTATTGGTGCCCATGAGCTCGCCTGACCTGAGGAATCCATGGAAGGCCAGGTACAAGGCTGTTTCTACCAGAGCGCTAACCTGTGGCCCGAACGGTTTGCCTCTGCAGTTTGCCTGTCACGGCCTGAACAAGCTACCGGTAAATGGCTGACGCCCATGTCGTTTCACAACAGACATCTTGCGCAAACCCTTCAACGCCGCTTTGATCGGGTGGGCGGAGAAGAGTGACGGTAGGTCCGGATGTAGGATGTACCAATGGTGCTGAATACCTGCCAGGTATAGTTAACAATGCTATAGGACAGGTTTAATTGAGAGTGGCAAAAACCCCGACAAAGCCCAATAGGTGAGTGATAGGCCCCCCTTTTTTTTTTTTTTTTTAATCTCCATGCGTGAGAGACTCTAATGGCGGAGTCCTGTGTGTAAACCTAAAGCGGAGAAGCCATGCGTGAGAGACTAATGGCGGAGCCATGCGTGAGAGACTAATGGCGGAGTCATATGTGTAAAACTAAAACGGAGAAGCTCTGCGTGAGGGACTCTAATGGCGGAGTCATATGTGTAACCTAAAACAGAGAAGCCATGCGTGAGAGACTCTAATGGCGGAGTCATATGTGTAACCTAAAACGGAGAAGCCATGCATGAGAGACTCTAATGGCGGAGTCATTTGTGTAACCTAAAACGGGGAAGCCATGCGTGAGAGACTCTAATGGCGGAGTCATATGTGTAACCTAAAACGGAGAAGCCATGCGTGAGACTCAGATGGCGGAGTCATATGTGTAACCTAAAACGGGGAAGCCATGCGTGAGACTCTAATGGCGGAGACATATGTGTAAACCTAAAACGGAGCAGCCATGCGTGAGAGATTCTAATGGCGGAGTCATATGTGTAAAGCTAAAACGGAGCAGCCATGCGTGAGAGATTCTAATGACGGAGTCACATGTGTAACCTAAAACGGAGAAGCCATGCGTGAGAGACTCTAATGGCGGAGTCATAAGTGTAAACCTAAAACGGAGAAGCCATGCGTGAGAGACTCTAATGGCGGAGTCATATGTGTAACCTAAAACGGAGAAGCCATGCGTGAGAGACTCTAATGGCGGAGTCATATGTGTAACCTAAAACGGGGAAGCCATGCGTGAGAGACTCTAATGGCGGAGTCATATGTGTAAACCTAAAACGGAGAAGCCATGCGTGAGACTCAGATGGCGGAGTCATATGTGTAACCTAAAACGGGGAAGCCATGCGTGAGACTCTAATGGCGGAGACATATGTGTAAACCTAAAACGGAGCAGCCATGCGTGAGAGATTCTAATGGCGGAGTCATATGTGTAAACCTAAAACGGAGCAGCCATGCGTGAGAGATTCTAATGACGGAGTCACATGTGTAACCTAAAACGGAGAAGCCATGCGTGAGAGACTCTAATGGCGGAGTCATAAGTGTAAACCTAAAACGGAGAAGCCATGCGTGAGAGACTCTAATGGCAGATCCGTATGTGTAAAACTAACACGGAGAAGCCATGCGTGAGAGACTCAGATGGCGGAGTCATATGTGTAAACCTAAAACGGAGAAGCTCTGCGTGAGAGACTCAAAAATGTATTTTTTTTAATTTTTTTTTTTCACTATCAACCACTTAAGCAGCTCCCGTATGGGCACAGCTCTGAGTACGAGCATGAATAGCATGGTATAACGCAGATCACCTGCACGGACTAACTAACATCCTGTGCCTAAATAACCCCCTTGGAACCTAATGTACGGCCGGCAGCAGGAAGCCACCGCCTATGATCTGCTCCCTCTGACCGAGCCAAGTACTCCTTCCCCTGATCCCTGCCTACCTAACGGCACGGCGGCCCGTGCCAGACTTTATTGAAGATGAGGAGCCTTTACCCCCAGCCGCGTGGGGAGCTCACGCTGCTCCCTGGCAGAATGCACCAGTGCGGGGGAGCCCCCCTCCTCAGCTAGGGCCGACCCACCGCCGGCTGGACACTCGTACCGCGTGGGGAGCAGCGCCACTCCCTGGCAATGTGCACCGGATCAGAGGGAGCCCTTCCTTTACCGTGGGCCCCGGCCCCCGCTGGTTTGAACCGTGTGCCGCGTGAGGAGCCGCACAGCTCCCTGGCATTGTGCGCCGGTGCGGGAGTGCCCCCCCTCACCTAGGGGCTGGTTATTGTGACTGGAACCCGCTGGGAGACTGAAGCCTAACTGGACCTACCTGTGACCGTGAAGGCTGACCTCCCAGGCCGTGGCTGACCCACGTGCGTAGTCGTGACGCAACTACCCGTAGATGCCCACCCAGTGCCTGTAGTTAACGGGAGTGCGACAGAGTCTGTGGATGTGACCGACTAGCCCCTGTAGTCGTGAGGGGACCCTGCATCGAGAGTAGCGGTAACGGACCATCGCCTGTAGACGTGGTAGTATTACCTCATGAGTCTGTTGACATGAGACTAATGCCTGCAGTCGTGGCCGGTCTTAATAATGAGTCTGTAGTCGTAACGGATTTGTGCCTGCAGTCGTGGCAGGGCTTTAGAGCGGGTCTGTAGTCGTGACAGACTGATGCCTGCAGTCGTGGCAGGACTTTATAACGAGTCTGTAGTCGTGACAGACTGATGCCTGCAGTCGTGGCAGGACTTTATAACGAGTCTGTAGTCGTGACAGACTGATGCCTGCAGTCGTGGCAGGGCTTTATAACGGGTCTGTAGTCGTGACAGACTGTTGCCTGCAGTCGTGGCAGGGCTTTAGAGCGGGTCTGTAGTCGTGACAGACTGATGCCTGCAGTCGTGGCAGGGCTTTATAAGGAGTCTGTAGTCGTGACAGACCTGGCAAAGCAACATTCCTATCTATACCATTATTATTATTATTATTATTATTTTTATTTTTATTTTTTTCCCCCCCACCAAAGGCCACGACTGTAGGCGCCACCCTGTAAGAGATGCGCCAGAGGCCTGGACATAATAGTCCACCATCCCCCGTCCCCCAAGCCTATGCAGGAGAAAAGAGGGGGTTGGCCCCCGCATGCACCACCCCTGACTCACCTGGCGGCCATGACAGCCACGAACCCCACAGTATCGTAAGTTAGCCCACCACCTGTGGACCTGAACAACCAAGGACAGACGTGTGAGTGAGCGCACGCCAGCTGGGCGACACTTCACTCATGCCACCGCTCCCTAGCTAACCACCGGATTATTGTGACTGCGCCCGAACCAACCCCCTGACTGACCGTATGGGCTTACGGGCGGCCCGGCTGCGTGCGCAAAGTGACGTGGCCAGCCCCCCTCCTTGAAGCCCTCTTTATATTTGATCCTTGAACATATTCCAAATTTTTTTTTTTTTTTTTTTTTTTTTTTTTTTATACTCCTGCCTTAGTACCTAGCCACTGTGCCTGAGCAGAGGAGCCCTGCACCTGGACTGCAGTACCAGTATGGGCCTGTAGGTGTCGACCATCCCCCGCCATCTCTCAAGCCAGGACCTGCTGGAGCGCAGCAAGCCAGTGATTCCCTTCTAGGTTAGAATTAACCATTGAAATCCTAACTTGTTATACAGTGCACATGTCTGAGTATCTGCTTATCTTGTCTTGCCTGAGTTTGGCGCAGTAAAGAAGATGAGTTTATTCTGCAGCGGATTCCTAGACATGACTGAAAGTCACATAAGCATGTCCACCTTCACTGCCTCGCTAATTGTAATTACCAGGAGAACGTGCATCAGGATCGGCTGTGAGGGATTTGCACTCCGCCATGTGGAACATTGCATCCCGTGCCCACCGCTATCGACTATTTGTACAGGGAAAGCCGCGGCGTATTAATCGCCTATAGGTTTCGGCTTCCGTCCCCTGATCCTGCAGCTGGACCTCCGCTTACTGATTGCAGCTAATGAATAGATCCCTGTGTGAGCGGACGGCGTTTTCCTCTACGGCGGAACGTTCTGATACGGGAGTGAGTGATATATAACGCTGCGTCGTGGAGCCGATGGCCGGCGTGACCGATGCTCAGGGTATGCGAGCGGACGTCGTGACCCGTCGCTGCTGAGCCACAGGTGAGGGGTGCCTGCCTGGGGGACGCTGCATGTGGGAGCGGGGGTGCTTAGCGCAGGGCCTGGAGCGGATCGGGGTGCCGGAAGCGATCGGGAGTGCGGGCAGTCTCCAGCGCAGCTGGGGACCGGCGGCCCGCTCGGCAGCCCTACATGTTATACATAGCGAGACGGGTGTGCAAGCCACCCTGCCTACCTAATCACCGTAGCGACGAGCTCGACGCAGCCGATCCCCCGATCCTCCAGTGACGCATGCCCTTCTCTGGCACCAACCCACAAGCCGATTCGAAATCGTTCGAACCGACAAGTGGGGGGAGGAGGGCCAGGTTTAAATAGTGAACGCCCCGCCTCCCCTCACACAAATGCGGCACTCTTAATTGCCTACCACTTGTGCTCCTGAATTAGTCTTATTTTAGGCTATGTAGCCTCTCATCTGATAAACTGTATTCCTGCATAGTTAGGCAGACATCATGATTATTTTATCTTAGCATGCAATGTGGTGTGTTTTCTTCACATGCCTTTATATATCTGATTAGTGTTAGCTTTAACAGCTTCTTCAACATTGGCTTCCATTTCTTATAGACAGGCAAAATGCAAAAAATTTTACATTTTAGAAGGGTGTAGTGAAAAAATAGTCCACATTAATGCAGAAAATCTGGATTCAAAACAGATTGCTATGGCACATTTCTATATTTCAACATAGGAATGTGCCTTCTGTTTTCATTCACAAGCTGGTCCAACTTAGGCTACTTTCACATCTGCGTTTTCAATTCTGCTATTGAGAAGAAAACACTTTAGTTTTGTCCCCATTCATTGTCAATAGGGACAAAACTGAACTGAACGAAACGGAATGTACCAAAATGCATTCCGTTCCGTTTGGTTGCGCTCCCATTGCGGACAGAAAAATGCTGCAAGATGTGCAGGGCAAGACAGATCTGTCCTGACATTCAACGGATCCATCCCTCATTGACTTTGTGTTCATGACGGATCCATCATGGCTATGGAAGACATAATACAACCGGATCCGTTCATGACGGATGCATGTGGTATTATTGTACCGGAAGCGTTTTTGCAGATCCATTCCGGATCCGCAAAAACGCTAATGTGAAAGTAGCCTAAATGTAAAGCCATATTTCACAAGTCAGCTTGGTCACCTATGGAAGCATTTAGGAACCACAGCAACTCAACTATGAAGTGTAGACCGCGTAAAGTTACAGAGCAGGATCTCTGAGTCTGGGCAGGGGTGGACTGGGAGCCTAAAGTGGCCATGGAAAAAAACCTAGGCGGGTCCAAATTTACAGAAGGCAACACAAGAAGCGCACTGTTTTTGCTGATTCCACATAGATGTCTACAGAACCTGTTCTATTAAATGCTTATACAAGCAGAGCCCCCCGACAGAGTGGGGAGGGTGTCAGGAGTAAGTTTGGGTTCACGTCACTGATTATTTTGCCCTTCCTCTGATCCGTCAGAACAATAACCCCCCAAAAAAACGCTGAACGGCAAATATATTTTACTTTTGCCACTAATGCACGACAAAAAGGGCTTTAGAACATATAACTGCACCGCTGAACGGCAAATATATTTTTATTTTGCCACTAATATGTACATGCCATAAAAGGCTTTAGAACATTTAGATGTAGCAGGGTTAACACACATGGTTTATGAGACATGTTATCTAAACTAAATGCAACTAAATTTAAGCAATTGCTTTTCAATGGCTTTTGTTTCAAGATAACGCGATGAGTTACGAAATTTGAGTTAAGAGTGTGTGTGTTACCCCTGCTACATCTGTATAACTGCACCGCTGAACGGCAAATAGTCTCTTATTTTATTCAACTTATACACGTCACAGGCTTTAGAACATATAACTGCACCGCTGAACGGCAAATATATTTTTCTTTTGCCACTAATACACAACAAAAAGGGCTGTCATTTTCGCACTTCACCACACAACGGCTAATAAGCCCTTTTTCCCCCCCACTAATACAAGCCAAAAAATGCTTTAGAACATATAACTGCACTGCACAAGGGCAAATAAGACGTGGAAATATTTCCTTGTAATAAACCCTGTTAATGGCTGTATCAAACAGCACTTGCACCCCAATAACAAGAACGGTTTGCTGGAATTACAGAGCTGTATAATGGCAATTTGGATCCCCAGTCAGTGCAGCAAGGTGTAATAGGATTGTTCCTATTACGCAGGCTGTAACCAACCCCTACTGAACCCTGTTCAACATAAATGCTGTGGAATGATTCCTCCCTATCCTTTCCCTACACCTTGAATAATCTTTCCCTGAACTTGTAAATAGTTTTTTAGCACAATTGAGTTTTTTCTAGCACTGTCCCTAGCGCCTGCTGACGTCTCTCCCTGCACTAAGTACACTGGAAAATGGCAGAATCCAAGAGGGCTGAGGCTATTTATAAGGCTGTGACATTACAGGGCTGGCTGATGATTGGCTGCATGCATGGCATTATGGGTGATCCCGCTTTCCCAGAGTTCCTTGCTCCATGTCCTCACACGTGCAGCAGCCATTTTAGGAAAAAATGCGATTCGTTACCACAAAGCGTGAAGAAATTTGGATTCGGTTCGAATCGAATTTTTCCTGAAATTCGGATCGAATTCCACTTTATCAACTTCGATTCGCTCATCTCTAATTGCTACCCTCAACATAGTATTCAACTGTATCATTGTCCTGAGGATGACGATACAGGTGAATTCAGGAGAGTGGCTGCTGGTCAGATACATTAGTATCTGATGCTCCTAGCATTAATACTGAGAGCATCAGATCGTTATATGCCCAGTTGGCGGTCATGAGAAGGGTTTGGGAGGCCAACCCTGGCCACTGGCCCACAGGGAAATTTCCCTGTAGGATTTATGGCCAATCAGCCCCTGAGTCCCGGGGTGCATAGTGCATAAAAGTCACAAGCACATTGCTGACTCAATAACTGCAGACCTCTTCTGGTGTTAGAGAGATTGTCCAGGCTTAGAAAAACATGGCCTCCATAACACAGCACCACAACTGTCCGCAGGTTGTTAGAGGTATTGCAGCTCAGCCCCAGTCACTTTAGTGGAGCTAAGCAGTAACATCAGGCACAGTCCATGGATAGGTGTGGTGCCATTTCTGGAAGAAAGCAGCCATGTTTTTCTAGTCTTGGACAATCTCTTTAAAATCAGTACAAAAACTGTGCTGCGCCGGTAGCTTCATGACATGGGTTTCCATCGCCAAGCAGCTCACCTTACATCACCTAGCACAATGCCAAGTGTCCAATGGAGTGGTGTAAAGGATGCTGTCATTGCACTCTGGAGCAGTGGAAATGTTTTCTGTGGAGTGACCAATCACGCTTCTGTATTTGGCTGTCTTTAAGGGCTCATGCACGTGACCGTATGTATTTTGCGGTCCGCAAAACAACCGATCCGCAAAAAATACGGATGACAGCTGGCCCTTCATAGAACTATACTATCCTTGTCCGTAATGCAGACAATAATAGGGCATGTTCTGTTTTTTTGCGGAACGGAAAAATGGAAACGGAATACACACGGAGTAACTTCCGTTTTTTTTTGCGGACCTATTGGAGTGAATGGTTTCACATACGGTTCACAAAAAAAATGGAACGGACACGGAAAGAAAATACGTTTGTGTGCATGAGCCCTAAGTCTGGGTTTTTATGAATGATTGGAGAACGTTACCTGCCTGACTACAAAGTTTGGTGGAGGAGGGATAATACTAATCAGGGGAGCAGAAATCTCACTTAGGAGGGGCCTGGGAAGAATAAAGGCGACGAGTGTAGCGCTCTGCCCAAAATTTCATGTCCTGTCCATTATTATAAGCCCCTCCTACATATAATAGGCCACTCCCAACAAACACCATAGAGCTACAATTATATTGTTGAGGATGAAGGTAATAGTCTCACACTCATCCTACATAGACGCACTGTAGATCTGATGGTCAGCAATATATAACTAAGCTAAGCAAGTTTTCGGCAAAACAATATCTATTTTCTCATTTCCCTGGTTCTCTTTTGACCCTTTGTTTACCTGCAATAACAACAATATCTGCCCCTCCCCCTGCTCTGCAAAGGGAGTGAATGTGCTTCCCTGAGTGACATGGCCTTCTGGGAGACTCAGCAGCATGTTGTATGTGTAGGACTACAAGTCCCAGCTGTATAATGACACTGCTGAAACACACAGGATCTTCCCCCTACCTGTTCTTGTGCAATGATCTGCAGAACTCCTCTGTCAGCTCCTGTGCCCAGCATTTGTCTCCTAACTAGGCAAACGTAAGGACTTCAGCCCTGAGTCTGTGCAGCTGAAGGGGTTAAGAATCCAGGGAGAAGGCGGACGGCAGTGAAGGGAGAGTGAAGGGAGAGCGTGGCCAGCCCAGTGATGTCTCGTGTACAGACACATATCTGATCTCTCAGGCTTGTGCACGAAACATCATCAGAACAGGGAGAGAAGCTGACATCACAGGTCATGTGACCCTCAGTGAAATCTGAGAAAGCAGCAATGTCACGGCTGTATGTGAGCAACAAGAGTATACACAGTAAAAAGAGCTACTGACCGGACCCAAACTAGGGAGGATAAAGGGTGACCCCTGTCAGACCCTCAAAGCTCTCCCTATGCTGCTAAAGCACATGCCCAGATCCAAATGGCGGAACGAGGCATGCCCACGTACCTAAGACTAATGACCACTGTAACCCCTACAATAGTGGAAGGGGCACGGCCACCGGTGCCCTGCTCAGTATATGGAGGGAACCGTGGCCACCTCAGATCCAGTCAGAAAATAACCAGGTGCACAACAATGTCTGCACACTTAGCTGAAGGTGCTGCAGCCGCAGAGAAGACGGATCCAAGGACAGCTGGCAATATCCGGAGTGCTTGCTGCAGCAGAACACAGGTCCAGTGAACTGATAGCTACAAGTGAAGATACTCAAGCAAGAGCTACAACTGAAATGAGAAATATAATCCACGCCCTACAATAGGAGGAGGGGTGATTTAAAGGCAGGGAAATCAACCGCAGGAGGAACAGCTGGAGGAAGGAAACAGAAAGTAAAGACTCCATCACAGGGGCGGAGAAACAGAGCAGTGAGAACTCCTCCAAACTCTAGTAGTGACATCATCACAGGGGTGGAGAAACAGAGCTGTGAGAACGTCTCAAAGCTCTGGTAGTGACAGTACCCCCCCCTCTATGGGTGGACTCCGGACACCCAGGACCCACCTTCTCAGGATGAGCCCTATGAAATGCCCTGATGAGGCGAGTGGCTTTAATGTCCGACACCGGAACCCACATCCTCTCCTCAGGACCATAACCCTTCCAATGAACGAGGTACTGAAGAGAACCGCGGACAATGCGAGAGTCCACAATTCTGGAAACCTCAAACTCCAGATTGCCATCAACCAAAATCGGAGGAGGAGGCAAAGAGGAGGGTACCGTGGGCTGGACATATGGTTTTAAGAGAGATCTGTGAAATACATTATGTATCTTCCAAACCCGTGGAAGATCAAGACGGAAGGCAACAGGATTGATGACTGACAAGATTTTATAAGGCCCAATAAACTTGGGACCCAATTTCCAGGAGGGAACCTTCAGTTTAATATTTCTTGTAGACAACCACACCAGATCACCCACATTCAGGTCCGGACCAGGCACACGTCTCTTATCAGCCACCCGCTTATACTTCTCACTCATCTTTTTAAGATTACTCTGAATCTTTTGCCAAATGGTAGACAAAGACGAGGAAAATCTCTCCTCCTCAGGTAAACCAGAAAGAGCCCCTCCCGAGAATGTCCCAAACTGCGGATGAAACCCATATGCACCAAAGAATGGTGACTTATCAGAAGATTCCTGACGACGGTTGTTCAGATCAAACTCGGCAAGAGGGAGAAATGAACACCAATCCTCCTGGTTCACTGCCACAAAACAGCGCAAATATGTCTCCAGATTCTGATTGAGGCGCTCAGTCTGACCATTCGACTGCGGGTGAAAAGCAGAAGAGAAGGACAGCCGAACCCCCAGGCGAGAACAGAAAGCCTTCCAGAACCTGGACACAAACTGCGTGCCTCTATCGGAAACAATATCAGAGGGAATGCCGTGCAATTTAACAATATGGTCGACAAAAGCTTGCGCCAACGTTTTAGCATTGGGTAAACCAGGGAAAGGTACGAAATGAGCCATCTTGCTAAAACGGCCCACCACCACCAGGATCACCGACTTCCCCGAGGAACGAGGAAGATCCGTGATAAAGTCCATGGACAGGTGTGTCCAAGGACGGGAAGGTATGGGTAACGGGAGAAGGGAACCTGAAGGCCGTGAACGAGGGACCTTAGCGTGAGCGCACGTCTCACAAGCAGCCACAAAACCCTCCACCGACTTACGAAGAGCCGGCCACCAAAATCTCCGAGCAATGAGATCTACCGTGGCTCTACTCCCGGGGTGACCAGCAAGAACCGTATCATGATGCTCCTTGAAGAGTTTGTGACGTAGCTCAGGAGGCACGAACAACTTCCCAGAAGGACAACGGGCAGGTGCCTCAGTCTGGGCAGCCTGGACCTCGGCCTCCAAATCGGAATATAGAGCAGAAACAACTACCCCCTCCGCCAAAATGGGACCCGGGTCCTCGGAGTTTCCTCCTCCCGGAAAACAGCGAGAGAGAGCATCAGCCTTCACATTTTTGATCCCAGGTCGGAATGTAACGACAAAATTGAATCTGGAGAAGAACAGAGACCATCTGGCCTGTCTCGGATTCATACGCCTGGCCGACTCCAAGTATGCCAGATTCTTATGGTCGGTAAAAACGGTGATAGGGTGCCTGGCCCCCTCCAACCAATGGCGCCATTCCTCGAAAGCCAACTTGATGGCCAACAACTCCCTATCTCCCACATCATAGTTTCTCTCTGCCGGGGAGAGTTTTTTAGAGAAAAAGGCACAGGGTCGCCATTTGGCAGGAGAAGGGCCCTGGGACAAAACTGCACCCACACCCACCTCGGAAGCATCCACCTCAACAATAAAAGGTAAGGAAACATCGGGATGCACCAAGACGGGAGCAGACGCAAAACTCTCTTTAATCTTAGAAAAGGCTGCAAGCGCCTCCTCCGACCAAGAGGAAAAATCCGCCCCCTTTTTTGTCATGTCAGTAAGGGGTTTGACAACAGAGGAATAATTCAAAATGAACTTTCTGTAATAGTTCGCAAAACCCAGAAAGCGCATCAATGCCTTCTGATTCTCAGGAAGCTCCCACTCAAGTACAGCACGGACCTTCTCCGGATCCATGCTAAAACCAGAAGCAGAGAGGAGAAAACCCAGAAATTGAATCTCCGATACCATAAAAAGACATTTCTCCAGCTTGGCGTACAATTTATTTTCCCGCAGAATCTGCAGAACCTGAAAAAGATGATCCTGATGGGTCTGAACATCAGGGGAAAAAATCAAAATATCATCAAGATACACCAATACAAATTTCCCCATTAAATGGTAGAAAATACTATTAACAAAATGCTGAAAGACGGCCGGAGCATTCATCAGGCCGAAAGGCATAACGAGATTCTCGAAATGCCCGTTAGGGGTATTAAAGGCCGTTTTCCATTCATCCCCCTCTCTGACCCTGACCAGGTTGTACGCGCCTCTCAAATCCAATTTGGAAAACACCTTGGCCCCAACAATTTGGTTGAAGAGGTCCGGGATCAGAGGAAGGGGATAGGGATCGCGAATCGTGATACGGTTCAGCTCCCTAAAATCTAGGCAAGGTCTCAGAGAGCCATCTTTTTTTTTAACAAAAAAAAAACCCGCGGCCACAGGTGACTTTGAGGGACGAATATGCCCCTTATCGAGACTCTCGGAGATATAAGTTCGCATTGCGATTCTTTCCGGTTGTGAGAGATTGTAGAGGCGTGCTTTTGGCAGCTTGGCGCCGGGAATGAGGTTAATGGGACAGTCAAACTCCCGGTGAGGAGGTAGCTCCTGAACACCGCTCTCGGAAAACACGTCCGAGAAATCAGAGAGAAATGATGGCACAGTTTTAGTAGACACCTCTGCAAAAGTCGCTGTGAGACAATTCGCTCTACAAAAGTCACTCCACTCATTTATTTGCCTTCCTTGCCAATCAATAGTGGGGTTATGTCTAGTGAGCCAGGGTAACCCCAAAACTAGAGGAGAAGGCAATCCGTTAAGGACAAAACAAGATATATCCTCCACAGTGTCACCTACAGCTAACCGGATATTGTGAACAATGCCCTTCAGAGATCTCTGTGAGAGTGGAGCAGAGTCAATAGCAAAAACAGGTATATCCTTTTCTAATGTGCAAACCTGAAAACCATGCATGGCTACAAATTGAGTGTCAATAAGATTGACGGCCGCTCCACTATTAACAAAAATCTCACAAGAAATTACTTTGCTCGCTAGCGCCACCCTGGCAGACAGGAGAAAACGGGAACTGCAGGTCAGAGGAAAAGCATCAATTCCTACATCAACTTTGCCCAAAGTAGCAGATGAAGCAGAATTTGATGATTTACCTTTTGAGGTTTTTCTCTTATTATCGCTCTTAGTACAGTTCAAGAATCTCCTAGACGGACAAACATTTGCCAAATGACCTATGCCCCCACAACAAAAACACACCATACTCTGAGGACTAAATCCTCTTTTATCAGGGGCAAGTCGACCTAGCTGCATGGACTCCTCCTCAGAGGAGAGCGAGACAGGATAAGGCCCCTGCACACTGAATGAGTCCGCACCATTGCCCCTAGACTGACAATGGCTGGACAGAGAGGTCTTCTTTCTCTTAAACGCCTGTCAAGGCGTACCGCCAATGACATGGCAGACTCTAAGGACGTTGGTCTCTCATGGAAAGCAAACGCATCTTTCAATCTCTCTGAGAGACCATAACAGAACTGACTCCGGAGTGCAGCATCATTCCAACCTGAATCAGCTGCCCATCTCCGAAATTCAGAACAATAAAGCTCCGCAGACAGTTTGTTCTGGCATAAAACACGTAAGTTAGATTCGGCCAGAGCAACACGATCCGGGTCATCATATATCTGCCCCAGGGCCACGAAAAATCTTTCCACGGATCGAAGGGAGGGATCCCCTGATGGCAGCGAAAAAGCCCAAGTCTGAGCATTACCCCTGAGCAGGGAGATGACAATCCTCACCCTCTGCTCCTCCTTACCAGAGGTGTGGGGACACAAGCAAAATGGAGTTTGCATGCCTCTCTGAAGCGAACAAAATTCTCACTGCCCCCGGAGAACGTTTCCGGAAGTGAGACCTTTGGCTCGCAACAGACTCCATGAGCCGGAGCAGAGCCCAATGCTTGAAGCTGAGTCATAGATTGACGGAGATCCGCTACTTCCAAAGAAAGACCCTGCATGCGGTCAACCAGGCCAGAAAGCGGATCCATGTCAAAAAAGGAAGGTTTTGGTGGATTATAATGTCACGGCTGTATGTGAGCAACAAGAGTATACACAGTAAAAAGAGCTACTGACCGGACCCAAACTAGGGAGGATAAAGGGTGACCCCTGTCAGACCCTCAAAGCTCTCCCTATGCTGCTAAAGCACATGCCCGGATCCAAATGGCGGAACGAGGCATGCCCACGTACCTAAGACTAATGACCACTGTAACCCCTACAATAGTGGAAGGGGCACGGCCACCGGTGCCCTGCTCAGTATATGGAGGGAACCGTGGCCACCTCAGATCCAGTCAGAAAATAACCAGGTACACAACAATGTCTGCACACTTAGCTGAAGGTGCTGCAGCCGCAGAGAAGACGGATCCAAGGACAGCTGGCAATATCCGGAGTGCTTGCTGCAGCAGAACACAGGTCCAGTGAACTGATAGCTACAAGGGAAGATACTCAAGCAAGAGCTACAACTGAAATGAGAAATATAATCCACGCCCTACAATAGGAGGAGGGGTGATTTAAAGGCAGGGAAATCAACCGCAGGAGGAACAGCTGGGAGGAAGGAAACAGAAAGTAAAGACTCCATCACAGGGGCGGAGAAACAGAGCAGTGAGAACGTCTCAAAGCTCTGGTAGTGACAAGCAACTGGAGATAAAGTAAGTGAATTGTAAAGTCCTTACGTTTGCCTAGTTAGAAACATACAAAGAACAAAAAAATAACTCAGACAACCCCTTTAATACTCAGGGCCCCAACATAAAGCTCCTGTACTCAAACTATTCTTTTTTCCCTCCCTGTGACAGGAATCACCATCCAGTTCTGTTTCACAAACTGCCCACCACATGGCTGGCTCTGGCAGGAGCTGTTGCAGCTTTGCTTCCTCCCTCCTAGTCCTGAAGGTGCCGAAAGAGGACTGGAGGAAGAGCTACGTAATATTTAAGGTGTTTAGGTCCGGGTGGAGGAGCCTGGCTCTACACATCATGCAGAGAGGGAATGCCTGTCCTGGTTGCACTGCCTGCTATACATTATACTGTAGACCACAGCAGGCTACAGACAGGAAGCTCCTCCCATCTCCTCCCCCCCTGGATCCTGCTGACGGCCTGTCATCCCCCCCACCCCCGACACCTGTCAGCGGCCTGCTGCCCCCCCATTGGTTGTCCTCACCAGTGTCTCCTCTCCTGCATAGAACATGCCCGTTGCCCGGCTGCCACATAGTGATCCCTGCGCTGCGCTGACAGTGTAAAAAGCACAGGGCTGCACCTAGCCTTTCTTCTGCCTGAGATGAATATTGAAACGCCCCTCCCCTCACCAATCCCCATGCTAAATTCTCAACCTAACCCCTTCCCTCCTATCATTACATACATCACTACAAAACATACAGGGTAATACAGTGCCACATACCTCTTACATCCAGTGATGTCTCCTTTGATGTAGATGTTCTATTTCCTTACCTTCTCCATCAGACCAGACCGCCGTGATGACTGCAATTGCGCACCTACTCGCATGATTTTCCCTGAACGCAGACGCAACGCATCCGAACCTAATCTGGACACGCTCGTCTGCAAGGGGCCTTAGTTTCCTACTTTTCCATCATCCTCCCACCTTCTGACCACCTCATCCTGCCACCACCCCCAATACTGTGCCCGCTGTGCTCTTCAATACTATACTGCAGAAACAGTCCTTCTGAAAATACTAGTCCCACACAGATAGTGCCCCCTTCAATAATTATTGGCACACAGTGCACTAAATAATAACTGTGCCCAGCAAATAGTGGCACTAACAGTGTAAACATAACATCCCCAAAAATAATTGTGCTAACCTGATACTGTGCCCCCCACAATAATAGTGCTACCTTAAGTCCCACCAATAGTAATAATTCTCTGCAAGAGTGCACTTAGTAGTAATAGTGTCCCCAATAGCAATAATGTCCCCACTGGGCCCCAGAAGCAATAATGCTCCCAAGTGCCCATACTAGTAATCGTGTTCCCCATGGTCTCCCAGCAGTAATAATGCTCACCAGAATCCCCCCAGCAGTAATAATTCTCCTTATAATGTGACAGTAGAAAAACTCCCACTAATGTGTGCCAGTACAAAAAAAAGCCCCCTGAAAATGAGTGCGAGAACAAAAAATGCCCTCTTATAATGCGTGCCAGTGCGAAAAATGCCCCTAATAATGTGAACTTGTACAAAAATGTCCCCATTATGTGTACCTGTACAAAAAATACCTCCTTTCAGTGTCCCCAGTTGATCTAATGTCCCCATAGTTCCCCTATAATGTATGCCAGTATAAAATACCCCTATACAGTATAGTGGCCCCAGTAAATGCCCCCATAGTGTTCCTCTCCCCCCTTCCCCATAGTCCCCCCTATAATGTGCCAATATAAAATGCCCCTATGTAGTGCCCCAGTAAATGCCCACATAGTGCTCCTCTCCCCTTCCCCATAATTCCCCCCATAATGTGTACCAGCATAAAATGCCCCTATATAGTGTGCCCAGTAAATTCCCCCATAGTACTCCTCCCCCCATTCCTATACTGGCTCCCATAATGTGCCTCTATAAAATGTCCCTATATAATGCCTCCAGTAGATGCCCTCATGGTGTCACCCATAATGTGCCAGTATAAAATAACCCTTCTTAGTGCCCCCAGTAGATGCCCCCCATAGTGCTTCTGTCCTTTCTTTCCCCATAGTGCCCCTATAATGTGCAAGGAAAAATGCCCCTATATAGTGCGCCCATAAAAAAAGGCACTAATACTTACCTCCATGCTTCTGGCTTCTGAAGACGGCAATACAGATGAATGTAGAGAGATGAGCGCTTCCACAATAGAAGTGCTCATTTCCCACGGCTCTGCCGCCGCCGCCGCCATCCCCCACTTATCTCGGACTGCTTCTAGGGGGAGGTCCAGACTCCGCCCCCCCCATCCCGTGGGGGAGCCCCTGATACTAACAGTCAGTGGGTGCCCCATTTGTCCAACCCCGCTGATCATACACTTATCCCGCTATCCTGTGTATAGGGGATACGTTGTGGTAATGCCACAAGCCTTTTAAGTAGTTGCAAATTTGCAAATCATGTATCTACTGCTGCCTAGAGCTAACTACTCTCTAGGCAGTGCAGGACTGGACATTTTTTGTAGCAAATGAACCTGCCAAGGGGGCAAGTAGTAAAGACCTGAAATTTGTCTACAAGTGTAGAGAATGGGTATTGCAGAAGCGTGGCTTGCTGCATTCCTCTGTGAGGAGGTCCGGGGACAATGGGCTGTCCTGCATTGCACATGGTTTACTAGCTCCATAGTAACCAGTCATAATGAAGCAGACACTGACAGCAGCCAGGTATGGTATCTCCCCGCACGTCTCTTCATATCCTGTCTGTACGCATTTATGGAGTGGAAAGGAAATATCCATTTCCATATGCATTAATGGACTGTATGATTAGTGTATGTATAACACAACACAGATCATTCAGTGGGTGAAGCAGCCTGTAGTCATGACATGTAAAGTTCAGTGCAGGCCTTAGGTTACATGGAAACTTTACGTCTGAAATGTTAGGATTTATCTCTCTTGTATCACACGCAGGATGTAAGGAGATTCCAGACCGAGCAGCATCGTCCTTCTCTAGAGGGGACTTTATTTATTGAGCTGTTAACTGGTAACTAAGGAAGTCAAGAGAAAAAAGTTATGTTAATATTTATACTAAATGGTAATATATTATGTACAGGAGTGATCTGCAGGCTATTGTGGAACTAAAAGTCCCAGCATGACATGAAAGCTGCAGAGCCAGACTATCGGGGCATGCCTGGACTTCAATGAATGAATGATCGGACATACGGTATGCTGCAGGTATAGGGATACAATTGTATACCAAGCATATACTTATAACGTAGGGTCTTTTCACAGTGCGTGATTGGCTCCTGTCAAATGTATACACCAGGAAAGGCTTCCGACATATTCGTAAAACGGCTGTGACAGATGTCTGAGGGTAGGTTCACCCTGAGTTTTTGAGGCAGATTTTTCAGCCTAAGCTAAATATAAGGAAATATAAAGGAAGAGATTATACTTCTCTCTCTAGCCTCATGCACGGGCAACGTCCGTGCGGCGGCCGGGACGGATCGAGACCCATTCAGCTTGAATGGGTCCGTGATCCGTCCGCACCGCAAAAAAAATAGAACATGTGCAGAGGCACGGACAGAAACACCATGGAAGCACTCCGTAGTGCTTCCGTGGGGTTCCGTGCCTCTGTTTCGCACCGCAGCTCCGGATTGCGGACCCATTTAAGTGAATGGGTCACCATCCGTGATGCGGGGAGCACACGGCCGGTGCCCGCATATTGCGGACCCGCTGTTTGAGGGCCGCAATACGGCCACTTCCGGGCAACGGCCGTGTGCATGAGGCCTCTTTCTGGATCCACTTCTAGATTCAGCTGAAAAACCTGCCGGAAAAGTTGCCTCAAAGCCTCCTCCAAAAAACTCAATGTGAAGCTACCCTGCAGGTACAGCCACACGGTCAGCTGTCCTGATGCAGTTTTGGAAGCCAAAATCAGGAATCATAAAAAGTATAAAAGACAGATTATTTTATTTTGTTTAAAGAATTTACTCCTGGTTTTGGTTTGCAAAAGTGTATCAGGAAACCTAAAGTGTACAACTTTGTGTTTGAGTGTATGAGCTATTTCTAATCTCAGTCACTTTGCTGGTTCTGCATTACACTGCGTTTTTTCCCACAGCAAAAGTGTATCAGGAACCCTGAACGTGTGATAGTACTCTAAGGCCTCTTTCACACGGGCGTCCCGGATTTGCTCTGCATGCGTCGCGTGTGCATAGCGGGAAACCAGCGCGAGTGCGCACGTAATTTCAGTCAGTTTTGACTGCGATTGCGTTGCGCTGTTCAGTTTTTATCGCGCGGGTGCAATGCGTTTTTAACGCGAGTGATAGAAAACTGAATGTGGTACCAAGACCTGAACCCGGACTTCTTCACCGAAGTTCGGGTTTGGGTTAGGTGTTCTGTAGATTTTATTATTTTCCTTTATAACCTGGTTATAAGTGAAAATAATAGCATTCTTAATACAGAATGCTTACTAAAATGTCGATTGAGGGGTAAAAAAATAAAAAACATTTACTCACCTCATCCACTTGCATCGTCTTCTTTCTTCTTCTTCTTTCAGGACCTGCAAAAGGACCTTTGATGTCAGCGCAGGTCCTGCTGAATGAAGATAGAAGATCCTTCTATCTTCATTCAGCAGGACTTTTGGTGAGGCGGATTACGTCATCAAAGGTCCTTTTGTAGGTCCTGAAAGAAGAAGAAAGAAGACTGGGCGATCAAGACTGGGCGATCTGCTGGGCGATCAAGTGGATAAGGTGAGTTAATTTTTTTTATTTTTTAACCCCTCAATTGACATTTTAGTAAGCATTCTGTATTAAGAATGCTATTATTTTCCCTTATAACTATGTAATAAGGAAAAATAATACAGTGAATTTACTTTAATGGGGTCTGGGGTTGCTCATCCCTATCATCTCCTAGCAATCATGTGTGAAAATTGCACCGATTTTCACGCAGCCCCATTCATTTGTATGTGCAATCGAGCCGGACCGTGGTACGCTTACACGGACGCCAAATTATGCAGTGGGTCCGGATATGGGTATAGAAGTCTATAGTTTTTGTTTGTGACGCCAATTGCAGCGTGCGCAGGATACTAACACAGGGCCCTTTAAGGTGTTGTAACTCACGTACCAGGTTCGGAATGCCAGAGTGGTGTAATGTCTCTGTGTGGTAATAGCAATGGTGTCAACAGTGTCTCCTACCTGGGTACGGCTGGAATCCTGGATCCTGGCTCACTTGCAATAAAATGAGTGTGTTGCTAGTAGGAGTAATTGAGGGATTTAGTAGCAATAATTGAGATCCAGACTTGGAATATAGTTCAAACTAGTCTTTACTTGATGCAGCTTTCATCCAAGTGAGATACAGCAATAGTCTGAAGTCCCAGCAGGTATTGGCAATGTGTGCCAGGAACACTAAACTGAACTAAGTCCCTGCTAAACACATTGCTGCCACCTGCTGGTGAACATGGAATTTACACCAATATTTATGTAACAAGGGTTTCAATGCACATTTGTGAGAAAATTAGATAAAATCACATTAGATGACAGTATAAATACACTTAACAGGTTGTAGTGGGGTAAAAGAGTTTTGTAACATAACTCTGGGATGTTACATATGGGGCCTGCGTTGCGTGAAAAACTTAAAATATAGAACATGCTGCGATTTTCACGCAACGCACAAGTGATGCGTGAAACTCACCGCTCATTTGCACAGCCCCATTGAAGTGAATAGGTCCGGATTCAGTGCGGGTGCAATGCTTTCACCTCACGCATTGCACCCGCACAGAATTCTCACCCGTGTGAAAGGGGCCTAAGGCCCCTTTCATACGAGCGAGTTTTCCGCGCGTGTGCAATGTGTGAGTGAACGCATAGCACCCGCACTGAATCCTGACCCATTCATTTCAATGGGTCAGTGTACATAAGCGTTTTTTTTTCACGCATCAGTTCTGCGTTGCGTGAAAAACGCAGCATGTTTTATATTCTGCGTTTTTCAGGCAGCCCTGGCCCCATAGAAGGGAATGGGGCTTTAGTGAAAAACGCATTGCATCCGCAAGCAAGTGCGGATGCAATGTGTTTTTCACTGATGGTTGCTAAAACCTTAAGGCCTCTTTCACACGGGCGTTGCGGGAAAATGTGCGAGTGCGTTGCGGGAACACCCGCGATTTTTCCGCGCGAGTGCAAAACATTGTAATGCGTTTTGCACTCGCGTGAGAAAAATCACGCATGTTTGGTACCCAAACCCGAACTTCTTCACAGAAGTTCAGGTTTGGGTTAGGTGTTGTGTAGATGTTATTATTTTCCCTTATAACATGGTTATAAGGGAAAATATTAGCATTCTGAATACAGAATGCTTAGTAGGTGATCAATTGAGGGTTAAAAAAAAATAAAAAAATTAACTCACCTTCTCCTCTTGTTCGCGTAGTTCCCGGTCTCTTCTTTACTTCTTTAATGATGAGTTGTGGGCTAAAGGACCTTTGGTGACGTCAGATCACATGCTCCAATCACATGCATGGTCCATTACCGTGGTGATGGACCATGTGATTGGAGCATGTGATCTGACGTCACCACAGGTCCTAGCCGATAGTTCATCTTTTAAGAAGTAAAGAAGAGACCGGGAACTACGCGAACAAGAGGAGAAGGTGAGTTAATTTTTTTATTTTTTTTTAACCCTCATCTGATCACCTACTAAGCATTCTGTTTTCAGAATGCTATTATTTTCCCTTATAACCATGTTATAAGGGAAAATAATACAGTGAATAGACTGTCTCCTAGCAACCATGCGTGAAAATCGCACCGCATCCGCACTTGCTTGCGGATGCTTGCGATTTTCACGCAACCCCATTCACTTCTATGGGGCCTGCGTTGCGTGAAAAACGCAGAATATAGAGCATGCTGCGATTTTCACGCAACGTACAAGTGATGCGTGAAAATCACTGCTCATGTGAACGGCCCCATAGAAATGAATAGGTCGGTATTCAGTGCGGGTGCAATGCGTTCACCTCACGCATCGCATCCGCGTGGAATACTCGCCCGTGTGAAAGGGGCCTAAGTTTTTTATCACGCGCGTGAAAAACGCATCAAAACGCATTGCACCCGCGCAGAAAAAACTGAGCAACTGAACGCAATCGCAGAGCAAACTGACTGAACTTGCTTGCAAAATGGTGCGAGTTTCACTGAACGCACCCTGAATGCATCCGGAGCCAATCCGTCACGCTCGTGTGAAAGAGGCCTAAGGCCCCTTTCACACGGGCGAGTATTCCGCGCGGATGCGATGCGTGAGTTGAACGCATTGCACCCGCACTGAATCATGACCCATTCATTTTTTTATAGGGCTGTGCACACGAGCGGTGATTTTCACGCATCACTTGTGCGCTGCGTGAAAATCGCAGCATGCTCCTCTTTGTGCGTTTTTCACGTAACGCAGGCCCCATAGAAATGAATGGGGTTGCGTGAAAATCGCAAGCATCCGCAAGCAAGTGCGGATGCGGTGCGATTTTCACGCACGGTTGCTAGGAGACGATCGGGATGGAGACCCGATCATTATTATTTCCCCTTATAACATGGTTATAAGGGAAAATAATAGCATTCTGAATACAGAATGCATAGTACAAGAGCGCTGGAGGGGTTAATAAAAAATAATTAAACTCACCTTAATCCACTTGATCGCACAGCCCGGCTTCTCTTCTGTCTTCTTTGCTGTGTGCAGGAAAAGGAGGACCTGTGGTGACGTCACTCCGGTCATCACATGATCCATCACATGATCTTTTACCATGGTGATGGATCATGTGATGGACCATGTGATGACCGGAGTGACGTCACCACAGGTCCTTTTCCTGCAATCAGCAAAGAAGGAGACAGAAGAGAAGCCAGGCTGCGCGATCAAGTGGACTAAGGTGAGTTAAATTATATATATTTTTTTTTAACCCCTCCAGCGCTATTTTACTATGCATTCTGTATTCAGAATGCTATTATTTTCCCTTATAACCATGTTATAAGGGAAAATAATACAATCTACAGAACACCGATCCCAAGCCCGAACTTCTGTGAAGAAGTTCGGGTTTGGGTCCCAAACATGCGCGATTTTTCTCATGCGAGTGCAAAACGCATTACAAAACGCATTACAAAAATTGTGCATGTTCCCGCAACGCACCCGCACCTATTCCCGCAACGCCCGTGTGAAAGAGGCCTAAGGCTACCTGCCCACAGGTGCGGGCTGTGATGCAGAAATTCCACACAAATTTCTGTGTGGATTTCTGTGCATTTCTGCACCAAAAAACTTATATGTTACTTGTTGTTTTTAGTTTAGTCCATTGAAAAGGATGAAATCTGCAAAAAAAAATAAAAAACGCTTCAATTTACGCAAAGGATGAAAACGCAAAGTGTACAACATTGTGTTAGAGCAGGGGTAGGCATCCTCCTGCACTCTAGCTGTTGTGAAACTACAACTCCCAGCATGCGTACTTCCTCTGCTCTTCTCAGAACTCTCACAGAAAAGAATGGAGCATGCTGGGAATTGTAGTTTCCAAACAGCTGGAGTGCCTAAGGTTGCTAATCCCTGTGTTAGGCCTCTTGCACACGAACGTATCCGTTCCGTGGCCGTATTGTGGGAAGCATACGGCGATTCCGCAATTCATGGATCACCAGCCGTGTGCATTCCGCATCAGAACAAAACGGAAGCAAGGAACGGAACCCCACGGAAGCACTACGGATGCGGATGCGGGTGCGTCACGGGAAAATCGTGCTATTTTGCCTGCGAGTGGGGTGAGTTTTGTATGCGATTGCGTTGCGTTCTTCAGTTTTTTCCGCGCGAGAGCAATGCATTTTGCACGCGTGTGAGAATAAACTGAATGTGATACCCAGACCCAAACCAGGACTTCTTCACTGAAGTTCGGGTTTGGGTTAGGTATTCTGTAGATTTTAATATTTTCCCTTATAACATGGTTATAAGGGAAAACAATAGCATTCTTAATACAGAATGCTAAGTAAATTAGGGATGGAGGGGGTTAAAAAAAAAAATATTTAAAATTACGGTAAACTCACCTAATCCACTTGTTCGCGGAGCCTGGCTTGTCTTCTTTCTTCTTCTTTGAGGACCTGTGAGAAAAGGACCTTTGGTGACGTCACTGCGCTCATCACATGGTCCATCACCATCTGCACGAACAAGTGGATGAGGTGAGTTTCAATTTATTTTTTTTAACCCCTCCATCCCTAATTTACTTTGCATTCTGTAATAAGAATGCTATTATTTTCCCTTATAACCATGTTATAAGGGAAAATAATAAAGATCGGGTCCCCATCCCGATAGTCACCTAGAAACCACGCGTGAAAATCGCACCGCATCCAAACTTGCTTGCGGATGCTTGCGATTCTCACGCAGCCCCATTCACTTCTATGGGGCCTGCGTTGCATGAAAAACGCACAATATAGAGCTTGCTGCAATTTTCACGCAACGCACAAGTGATGCGTGAAAATCACCGCTCATGTGCACAACCCCATAGAAGTAAATGGGTCCGGATTTAGTGCGGGTGCAATGTGTTCACCTCACGCATTGCACAGTGCGGAATTCTCGCCCATGTGAAAGGGGCCTAAGAGTGTATGAGATTTGTCTAATCTCAGTCACTTTGCTGGTTCTGCATTACTCTGCGTTTTTTCCCGTGTGCGTTTTTTGTCCTGTGTCCTGTTTCCCAGGCGTAATCTTCAACATGTGTAGTTAGCCTAAGGGCTCATGAACATAGCCATTGCTGTTTTTGCGGTCTGCAAATCATGCATCCGCAAAGCACTTCTTCACAAATGTCCTACAGTATCCTTGTCTGCAAAATGGACAAGAATAGGGCATGTTCTATTTTTTGGGGTCTACGGAACAGACTTTTGCATCCCCATTGAAGGGAATGGATTCGCATCTGATCCGCAGAAAATGTGGATCGAATGCGGAAAAAAAACACGGTCGTGTGCATGAGCCCTAACAGTGATATCCGTCACCCATAGACTATAGTAGTATCCATTTAAGACTACATGCACACGAATGTATTTTGTTTCAGTGTCCGCTCCGTTTTTTTTTTGCGGATCTGCAATTTGCGGACCGCAAAACACATACGGTCGTGTGCATGTAGCCTAAGGAATGTAGGCCTAAGGCTACATGCACACGACCATATGTGTTTTGCGGTCCACAAATTGATGATTCGCAAAAAAAAGCGGATGACGTCCGTATGTCATCCGTTTTTTTGCGGATCCATTGTAACAATGCCTATTTTTGTCCGTTTTTCAGACATGTTCTGTTTTTTTTTGCGGGGCTACGGAACGGACATACTGATGTGGACAGCACATGGTGTGCTATCCGCATTTTTTGTGACCCATTGAAATTAATGGGTCCGCATCCTATCCACAAAAAAACGGAATGGACACAGAAACAAAATACGTTCGTGTGCATGAGGCCTAATGCACATATTTTACAGGAAGCATCTGGATGGAGTAGTGCATTCTGCTGAGCCTTTCATTTTATTGGGTCTGTGTACATGAGTGTTGTTTTTCACGCATCATATTTGTGTTTAGGAAAAATCGCAGCATGTTCTATATGGTGCGTCTTTCATGCAGCCCTGGCATCTGTCACAGAAAATAATGCACTATCACAATAGATACAAGCACTATATATGGACTAACCCCTCACTCTGATATGATAAAATCTGAGACTTTCAGCCAATATATTTTGATCAAAACACATCTGTGACCGCCTGCCCGCACCAAGGTGGTCTCAGCCAGGTAGGCCCTACGCTAAACTTACCTATTCCGTGGGCATCTACATTCAGGAGAGCAGACCCTGCACATATGGTGTGCTGCTCCTAGTCACCCCCATGTGCATCAAGCAACCAATTAAAGAGGAGCAAACACAGCTACATGTACCACCTAATCAGCCCTGGCATCCGGATGCAATGCATTTTTCACTGATGTTGAGTGTTAGGCCTCTTTCACACGGGCGTTGCGGAAAAATGTGCGGGTGCGTTGCGGGAACACCCGCGATTTTTCCGCGCGAGTGCAAAACATTGTAATGCGTTTTGCACTCGCGTGAGAAAAATCGCGCGTGTTTGGTACCCAAACCCGAACTTCTTCACAGAAGTTCAGGCTTGGGATCGGTGTTCTGTAAATAGTATTATTTTCCCTTATAACATGGTTATAAGGGAAAATAATAGCATTCTGAATACAGAATGCTAAGTAAAACAGGGCTGGAGGGGGTTAAAAAAAAAAAAATCATTTAACTCACCTTAATCCACTTGCTCGCGATGCCGGGCATCTCCGTCTGACTCTTTTACTGTATAGGACCTGTGGAGAGCGTTAACTATAGTTTAAGGACCTGGGATGACGTCAATATGGTCATCACATGGTACGTCACATGATCTTTTACCATGGTGAATCACCATGGTAAAAGATCATGTGACGTACCATGTGATGACCAGAGTGACGTCATCCCAGGTCCTTAAACTATAGTTAATGCTCTCCACAGGTCCTATACAGTAAAAGAGTCAGACGGAGATGCCGGCTACGCGAGCAAGTGGATAAAGGTGAGTTAAATGACTTTTTATTTTTTTTTAACCCCTCCAGCCCTGTTTTACTAAGCATTCTGTATTCAGAATGCTATTATTTTCCCTTATAACCATGTTATAAGGGAAAATAATAAGGTTCGGGTCTCCATCCCGATCGTCTCCTAGCAACCGTGCGTGAAAATCGCACCGCATCCGCACTTGCTTGCGGATGCTTGCGATTTTCACGCAACCCCATTCATTTCTATGGGGCCTGCGTTACGTGAAAAACGCACAAAGAGGAGCATGCTGCGATTTTCACGCAACGCAAAAGTGATGCGTGAAAATCACCGCTCGTGTGCACAGCCCCATAGAAATGAATGGGTCAGTATTCAGTGCGGGTGCAATGCGTTCACCTCCCGCATCGCATCCGCGCGGAATACTCGCTCGTGTGAAAGGGGCCTTAGGCCTCATGCACACGACCGTGCCGTTTTTTGCGGTCCGCAAACCGTGGATCCGCAAAAAACGGAAGCCGCCCGTGTGCCTTCCGCATTTTGCGGAACGGAACGGGTGGCCGTCAATATAATGCCTATTCTTGTCCGCAAAGCGCGGACAAGAATAGGACATGTTATATTTTTTTAGCGGGGCCACGGAACGGAGCAACGGATGCGGACAGCACACGGAGTGCTGTCCGCATCTTTTGCTGTCCCATTGAAGTGAATGGGTCCGCATCCGAGCCGCCAAAACGGCGGCTCGGATGCGGATCCAAGCGACGGTCGTGTGCATGAGGCCTTATTCTTCAGTTTTTCTTCATGTGCATGAAAAACTGACACAATTCTGATGATAAAAACGAAGCCGCTAAATGCAATTGCAGAAAAACGGATTCAACTTGTGTGCAAATCCATCAGTTTTTTACCGAACAGACCCATGACTCATTTGCAGACCGCAAAATGGACTCGGTTGTGTGCATGAGGGCTTACATTTTGCATCTGCAGAACTTTTTTATCATAGCTACAGTACAAGCGGTGCTTACTTAAATCCTAAGAATTTGTGACCGCAGTAATTTATAGACACAGGATGTTCCCTAGAGCTATATTTGTTAATCTTGGCCTGATCTGAGCTAAGTGTTAGTAGAATTATTTACTTATTTCACCTTAAATGTTTAAGAAAAGATATATACAGTATCACATGTGAAGGACAGATGAATAAGTGAGGCAGTTAGAAAGGACATAACACAGAGCCATCCATATGCTCCTACCCGGAGGCCGCTCCTCTCCAGTTCATAATTCATACTAACAACTAAACGTCCATGATCCTGAATAGTCCTCACTCTCTGTTCTTAAGACTAATGGTGTACAGTAAGAAATCCAGATTTATCATGTACAATCGAAGCAGTCAGAGCTGGTTATAACAGGCTCTCCTGGGGGAAGAAGGAAAGTCAAAAAAGCATTAAAAGACTTTAGTGTAATGGATCATTATAGTATATCGCAGGGAACAGAATCAGAATGATCTACAGTATAAGAAATAAAAGCGTATTAATAATGGTGTTATATTTTCCTGTCATTATACTTCTTTATTTCTTGTGTATGTAGGAAATACATCCAGCACTTAAAGGGATTCTGTCAGACAGATTTTCACTACAGAGCTTTTCATATCATCATATCAGTCCCCTTGATCTAGATAAAAATATACTAGTCTTACCCCCACATGTCTTTTCATTTTTGATAAAAATCGCTTTTATTCGTATGCTAATTACCTTCATAAGGAGCCCAAGGGGCTGTCCCTATGGCCGTAGCTCAGTCAGTGAAAAAAGGCGATAAGACATTCTTCAGATACATAAATGAAAAAAGGAAACTAAAACAAGGAATTACCAAATTAAAAACAAAAGAAGGAAGGTATATGGAAGAAGATAAAGATCTAGCTGACTGCCTCAATGAATACTTCTGTTCAGTTTTTACAAAGGAAAATGAAGGGAAAGGACCTCAGTTAGGAAGGAAGACTAATGAATCTTTTGATGCATGTGTCTTTACAGAGGAAGAGGTTCAAAGTCAGCTGTCTAAAATGAATACGAACAAGTCACAGGGGCCTGATGGGATACACCCAAAGCTATTAAAAGAGCTCAGCGGTGAACTAGCAAAACCATTAACAGATTTGTTTAACCAATCACTGGTAACAGGAGTCGTCCCAGAAGATTGGAAATTAGCAAATGTTGTGCCCATTCACAAGAAAGGTAGTAGGGAGGAATCAGGCAACTATAGGCCAGTAAGCCTGACATCAATAGTGGGGAAATTAATGGAAACCATACTTAAGGAGAGGATTGTTGAACATCTAAAATCCATTGAATTGAAAGATGGAAAACAGCATGGGTTTACTTCAGGGAGATCATGTCAAACTAATCTTATTGATTTTTTTGATTGGGTGACTAAAATAATAGATGGTAGAGGTGCAGTAGACATCGCTTATCTAGACTTTAGTAAGGCTTTTGATACTGTCCCACATAGAAGGCTTATCAATAAATTTGAGTCTTTGGGCTTGGACTCCCATATTGTTGAATGGATTAGGCAGTGGCTGAGGGACAGGCAACATAGGGTTGTAGTCAATGGAGTATATTCAGACCATGGTCTTGTTACCAGTGGGGTACCTCAGGGATCTGTTCTGGGACCCATATTGTTTAATATATTTATCAACAAAATTGCAGAAGGCCTCGATGGTAATCTATCCGTCATCGATCCGTCATCTATCCGTCCTTTTTGCTGATGACACAAAGATTTGTAACAGGCAGAGTCGGCGCTTCCATAGAGGCAAGGGGGGCAATTGCCCCCGGCCCTCGAGTCCTTAGGGGCCCCCAAAACCACCACTCGACACCGGCAGGTTACAGGGAGATGAACGCTTCCATTGTGGAAGCGCTCATCGCCATAGTCATCTGTATCGCCGTCCTCAGGACAGCGATACAGATGGCTGTGCTGTGGGGCAGGGGAGGGGGAGGCGTCTCCCTTCCCTGTTCTTCTGATAGGCTGCCAGCACAAGGCCCGCAGCCTATCAGAGGCCGCCTGAGCCGCAGAGTGTGGGACACAGGCCAGAAGAGGCCTGCATCGCATCGCTGCCATGGAGGTAAGTATAAGTGTTTTTTTTTTGTTTTTTTTTAAACGGGACTTTTACTGCCACATGGGGGGAGCGGGAGGCACTTGATACTGGCACTGGGGAAGGGGGTTGGCACTTGATACTGGCACATGGGGGGGTTTGGCACTTGATACTGGCACATGGGGGTTGGCACTTGATACTGGCACATGGGGGGTTGGCACTTGATACTGGCACATGGGGGGGTTTGGCACTTGATACTGGCACATGGGGGTTGGCACTTGATACTGGCACATGGGGGGTTGGCACTTGATACTGGCACATGGGGGGGTTTGGCACTTGATACTGGCACATGGGGATTTGGCACTTGATACGGGGGATTGGCACTTGATTATGTAGTTCGGGTCGTTACACGGTAATACCAAACATATGGGGGAGATTTTTTTTGCAATTTCTTTAATTGAAAAGCGTATTTTTTTAATGGAATTTTTTTATTTAATAAATGTGTTTTTTTTATTTTTTTACCACTTAATAGTCCCACAAGGGGACTATAACAGACAGTATTTTGATTGCTTTTAAAATGCAATGCACTATCCCTATAGTGGGTTGCATTTTAATGGCAATGCTATTCTGACATTGACCAGCAGGCTGCTCCAGAGAGTCTTCTCCCTCTGTCAGCACTTTACATGAGGCGGGCGCCATTACCCGCGGCATGTAAAGTGTTAAACAGCCCGGATCGGCACTCCTGCCGGTCCGGGCTGTAAAAGCAGGGCCGCGGCTCTTATGTGAGGACCCGTGCAGCTCTTAGACTTGGCTGCCGTAAAAAAACGGTGGCCCAGCCTAAGGCCCCTTAGTGACCGCCGTAAAAACACGTATATGGGTGGTCACTAAGGGGATAAAGTAATATATTTTTAAAAATATTTTATATGCAACTAGTCCTAACCTATTAACTTTTAACTATTGTATTTTCACTAGAAAGGGTCTTCAATGTCATCAGATTTAGTCATATTTCCCTTGCTTAAAGTATGTTATAGAGCAGGAGAAGCTGAGCAGATATATAGTTTTATGGGAAAAGATTCAGTAAAACTGGTAATTTATACATTTAAACTCGTCCTCATTCCAGGCTTTGAAGTCCAGGAGGCGGTCCTATCAGTGACTGACAGCTCTCTCTGTATACACAGTCATAAAGGGCAGGCTGTCAATCACTGATAGGACCGCGCCCCCTGGACTTCAAAGCCCGGAATGAGGAGGAGTTTAAATGTATAATTTACAAGTTTTACTGAATTTTTTCCCACAAAACTACCGTATCAGTCTGCTCAGCTCCTCCTGCTCTATAACATGCTGCCTGCAGCTTGGACAGCATGTTCAACGTGGCAGATTACCTGTAAAATGGTTTTTCAACCAAATTTTTCCCAAACAAGTGATAATGTAATGGTCAACTTGCCAATCCTCTGCCTCTTCCATGCCGCAGCTTCTCTGGTTTTGTTTTCTTGACATTTGACCTCTGCAGCCAATCACTGACCACAGCAATTACCTTGGTGATGTCAATATATCAAAGCTACAGCCAGTGATTGGCTGCAGTGGTATTGACACCCCTGGAGCCCGGTAAACACAGTTCGGGAAGGATTGGCATGGTGAATATCTCTTCTCCTTTTCTTATTTTATACCATTTTCTACTGTCTGTCAAAACTTCTTGCGGTTAAGAAACCCATTTAATCCTGTAGCCACCTCCTCTCTCATATTGCTGCAGTGACTGAGAAGAACAATCTTATCAGCAGCGAGTAAGAAGAGAACTAAGGAGACATTACAGCCTTGCATGATGAGAGGTGGTAGAAAGAAGTGGGCTACCTTAGTGTAGGAGACAATAGTCTCAAAAACAAGATGGGTGGGTGTATAGTATGTGCCCCAATGCACTTTTCTGTGATGAGACAGTGATCACACATCTGGAGGGGTGCACCCACAGGCATCAGTGAATGTATAATCAGAAAATAACCTGTTTGCATTTTCATTTTGAACATTCTTTTTACGTTTTTGTTGGTGTTTTTCTAATTATTTATGTCACTGTCTGAACTAATTATTGATCCCAAAGTCAGTTTTCACATTTGCCACTAAAGGACCCTTTACACAGGCCAAGAATCGCATAGATCTGGCGGTGTAAATGTACTGCCGATTAACCGTTGGACGAGTGAAGCGCTCGTTCATTGGGTAATTGGATCGTTTGAGCAAACACAAAAATCCTTATTTCCCGACAGCAGATCGTGCCGTGTAAACACGATCTGCTGACGGCAAACAGCAAGTCCAAAGCTGAGCCTTTGGGTTCAGTGCTGTACCTTCCATGGAGGTAGGCCATGCAGCTGCTACAAGGCCTGGGACAGGAGAGCTCATCACTAAACTTCTTCTGTTCCTGAAAAAAAAAAACTGCATTTTTATGCACCTGCCATTAGGGAGAGCTCAGTGTAAAGAAATTATTACAGTTTCCACTGCAGACAATAGTAACTATATAAATTCCGATGCACTGAGCTCCCCCTAGTGGTGACTGTAAGCAGGCTTTTTTTGTAATATCTTACACGAGGAGAAGCAGTGATTTAAAGTTGAATGGAAAAGATTTATCAGTGCATTTATATTAGTTGTCTGGTGTAAATAAATTGAGAAAAATGGTGTCTAGAATGAGCGCCATATTTTTGAAGCACCTCTTCCACTTTTCCTAACAAAGAAGTTGGAAAAAGTATTTAATGCTGAGGGCAACTTTTTTATTTTATTACTACTGTTTTGTTTTTAATTAAAATGTCTTCCACTTAATAAAATAAATTGTAAGGGTCCATTCACACGTCCCCAATTTCGTTTCAAATTTTGCGGAACGGAATTGCAGACCCATTCATTTCTATGGGGCAGCACGATGTGCTGCCCGGATCCGGAATTGCGGACCCGCACTTTCGGGCCGCAATTCCGTTCCCGAAAAAAATAGAACATCTCCTATTCTTGTCCGCAATTGCGGACAAGATTAGGCATTTTCTATTAAGTGCCGGCGATGTGCGGTCCGCAAAATGAGGAACGCACATCGCCGATGTCCGTGTTTTGTGGATCTGTGGATCCTTGGATCCGCAAAACACACACGGACGTGTGAATGGACCCTAAATGTATCAGAACACTGGGGCTTTTCTTTCCACGTTGCTTGATTGTTTGACATACTCTTGCTGGGAAACTGGGGGGGAGACTCGCCAATTAGTTTTTCGAGAACTACTGCGTACTCACTGCCCTCTTGCTGCTTTGCCTAGGCCGAGTGATGTCACATTCATCAGTCACGCAGCCTAGAAGCAGCTTAGCCCCATAGAAGTGAATGGGGCTGAGCTGCGATACCAAGCACAGCCGCTATACAATGGACGACGCTGTGCTTGGGGAGCATGGGGAGGCTGCGGCGCTCACAGGAACGTCGGTTCCTTCTCAAACAGATGATTGGTGGTGGTCCCAGGTGTCAGACACCCACCGATCAGATACTGATGCCCTATCCTGAGGATAGGTCATCAATTGTAAAATCTCAGCAAACCCTTTCAATCTGCATACATATTTTAGCTGTTTATACATTTGCCACACAAGTACCGCAAAACATAAAATGTAATGGGCAGGAAATCTATACTCATAAAATAACCTATAGTTTGTATCAAGTTTTTATATTAACTGTTTTTGGTGACGTTATTTAGTTAGTTATGTTAAAAAAAAATATGCTGGCCACTGAGTGCACAGAATACAACAAATATGTACGGCATATACATAATATTAGAAAATAATGACTGTGATTATGTGTTTTGTACTGTACTATTATGCGACTCTGCTATTGGCATTTACTTAATGACTATATTTAGTTTTTCATGTATGTTCAAATGATGTTACTTTTACAAATTATGTTGTAGTATAAACATTTAAAAATAAATTCTGTTCAGTACAGCTATTTAATCAATGGAAAATAAGGTGCCAAATTCCCTTTACTAAACCAAACACTAGGAGAACATATCACAATGCTAGACCATTTAAATAAGTGAATAATAATAATAAAAACACATTTTTACCAGAAGGTCACATTGATAGATGAATAAGTAAATCTCACCCCAGTTCTGTAGTTAGCCTCTACTGACTCTTAATGGGCAATTTTGTTGAAAGCTCCATCAATAATAATGGCATTTGTTAAAACGCACCCTATAAACATTCTTCCTTGTCTGAGCCCAGGCTACTTTGTCATATATAAGTGGAATTCAGGAAGTGGTGGAAATAGCAGACACATCTTTAATTAAAGATTCCGATGGGTCAATAAGGGTGGTCATTATAGGTCTTTAGAGAAGTAGAGCATGTGGTTTTCTATTGCATAGTTGCCCCCAGACCTCTGCAGCCCCCTAGTTCATGCAAAGGTAACCTTTGGTGGACTATAATACGGTATGGTTTCTCGAAGCTCATGTCCATTTATGCTATAGTTTTACAGAGTAAAAAAAAAAAAGTCTCATATGTATATAACAGCATAAAAAAAGCAAAAGGTGCCGGCACTGATAGACATGATTTCATGGTAGCGAGTAGGGATGAGCGAATCGACTTCGGATGAAACATCCGAAGTCGATTCGCATACAACCTTTTTTCAATACTGTACGGAGCGAGCGCTCCATACAGTATTGGAATTGGAGATGAGCGAATTTCCGCTTATGAAATTCGTTTGTGATTTGTTTACTGGTAAAAGCAGAATTGCGTTATGGATTCTGTTACCACGGACCATAACGCAATTCCATGACGGAATGCATAACGGAATTCCTTTAGAGGCATTCCGTTTTTTGTTTTTTCCCCTCAGTGCCTTGAAAAAAAAAATCATAACTCTTTTTTTTCCATTTACATAGTCATATGAGGTTATTTTTTTGCCTGGACAGCCTACACCTATTAGCCTACAGCAGGGTATGATGGGAGTTGTAGTTTTACAACAGCTAGAGGGCCGCAGGTTAAGCATCCCTGGCTTAGATAATAAATAAGCCAGCATCTCATCTGCAGACAGCTGTTTGGAATAGCTGCCTTATATCTGCTGGTACTAGAGGCAGAGCTTGTTAACAGCTCATTTGCATCCCTTTATTCCCAGAATTCCAGAGGAGCACGTATGGCCTATAAGTCTCCTCACACCGATTAAGGCATTCTTCCCAAGGAGAGATAGTATCCCCCAGAACCTGACTTAGGCCTCTCACCCGGTAAACCAGAAACAGCTGTCTGCAGATGAGATGCTGGCTTATTTAATAACCGAGTCATGTCTCAAGGCCTATTTAAAGGGTTAAGCATTGACTTATAGGATAGCTGCCTTACATCTACTGGTATTAGAGGCAGAGCTTGTTAAGAGCTCATTTGCATCCCTTTCTTCCCAGAATTCCAGAGGAGCCTGTATCGCCTATAAGTCTCCTCATGCCGACTAAGGTGCTCTTCCCAAGGAGAGATAATACCTCATAAATTCATTCACTTATCTGTTACTTCATTCTGGAGATGTAATAGTTTAATCCATAGGCAAACGAGCAGTTAAGTGCACTAAGGACACAAGCTACTCTGAGCACCCTTCTTGATTGACCGCATAGTCACTTCACCTTGCTTTGGTAATCAGTCTGCTCCATACATTCCTTAGCAGCCAATAACAAACATGTAAGTTCATTGGTCGCTAAGAGGGTAAAGGGGTCGTCCAGGATTAGAAAAACTGGTTCCTGAAACAGAAGCACATCAGTCCATGGGTTGTGTCTGGAATCACAACTCTGCTCCATTAAAAAGAAATTTGGTTGAGCTGCAATACTGCACACAACCTGTGGAACGATGTGGGGTGATTTTGGAAGGAAACAGGACTGTTTTTCTTATCCTGCACAACTAATGGTTTAAAGACTATCAGGCTATCAGTAATATAATGTTGAAATTTATGAATTAGTATGGGGGATGCATATGAGAAATCTTGTGGACGACTGTGTGAGGAACAGACGAGAGGAGAACAAAGGAGGAGTAAGGATGGGAGATTACTTGTGGGGATGTATCTGGAAAGCAGGTCAGATGTACAGAGGGGACAGGTTGTGGACGGCCTTATATGTAGTTGTTAGTATTTTAAACTTAATTTGCTGGGCAGTGGGGAGCCAGTTAGGAGAAATGAGGGGAGAGGTTTATTAACTGGGCAGCAGAGTTGAGTATAGATTGGAGGGGTGCGAGAGTGCTGGATGGGAGGCCACAGAGAAGTATGTTGCAGTAGTCTAGTTGGGAGACTATGAGGGGGTGCACCAGCCCTTGACTTGACTCCAGGTTGAGGAAGGAGGGAATACGAGAGATGTTCTTGAGTTGAAAGTGGCAGGTGGAGGTAAGGATTTGGATGTGTGGCTTAAAGATTGCATAACACTGTAACAAATTGGTGAATGGGACATTAAAATTAAAATTTGAAATTCCATCACATAAGCTATGTAAAATACATCAATACATTTATCATGTTTTCCCAGTGTTAATTGTTTCATTCAATCTATATTTCTTTTTTATAGATGGATGAAATTGATTTAATTCAGAGTTGGTCCAGGTACAATAATAAGGTACAGGCCCTGCAGCAGTCTCTTGGACTTCCGTCATGGCAAAAATCAAAGGTAATTCAAATTATTCCTGAATGATGCCTTCTCTCTCGTATGAGTCACATTAGGCTAAATGAACAGGCTAATGGCACAGTCCCTGCAGATTGTGTAAGACTGCAGGGACCACACATGGGACACTATACACTTTTTGGATTTCGGCCCCACTTGGCCACAGCTGTCAGTAGCATTTGAAGGTGAGTTACCATCTCTTGGTCATTGGAATCCTTTTCCATTACTTTCTACATAATTTTTCCATTGCACACTCAGTCTCTCATTCCGTCTCTTGTCACTAACTTTTAATGATCTCATATAAGCTGCTATGTCTGCTGTTGTTGACTACTTCATGGGCGTCATTTCATGTGATAATCTTGTAGATGAGCCTGTCCTAATGTCATTGGCCCTTGGATACGTTGAGATGTAAAGCTGCGGCAGAGCGCAATAATCTTGACCTATATATTGAATACGTTGTCCACAAGACTGTTAACTGTGGAATGGGTTGTTTACTGGAATTCACTCTTCAAAAGGGTGCAATTCTTTTAACGTTACATAACTTGGCTTAATCAGCCTAAATAGTCACTTTAAACTTTTTAGGCGGCAACTGAACTGATGACACTGAAGCAAAGCAACATCCTAGTGGGCTTCTCGGACGGTTCTTACCTACCCCCCAACTCCACGTACCACTTTATCAATCCCAAGGAACTCACCCAACGACCTCTGACTATAATCAATCCCAGCAATGAAATTAAAGGGGTTATTCCACGATTGATGTAAAACAAAAAAAAAAAATCACAACCTCTTTCTATCAAAGCAAGAACCAGCCCTGTACCTCGCATGGATCCAGAGATGTCTGCATCATTGCTCCAATTGTTCTGCTAGATTTATTTCAAGCTGCCAGTTCAGTGGAATTGTCCTTTTGCTGCAGGTGATGGCAGCTAAAGGATGGCACTGAGCATGTGCGTCCAACTCACTGAGGTGGACAGAGAAATTAGAAAAAGACCAAACAGCAGGTGGCGCTACACAAGTGGATTTCATTCAATAACTCAATAGCTATAATACATTTTTAATTACAATCAACTATAAAAGTATTCAGATCCAGATGCTCTTTTGAAAAATGTAGAAAAAATGTAGAAGATTTTTTTAGTGGGACAACCCCTTTAACAGAAAATTAAAAAGATCAGCATGGCGGGAGGAAGGAAACTGGCCACATTACAGAAGTAATTACTACATGTAGGAGTATTGAGTTCTGTCCATTTACTTACCGAAAACTGAATACTAACACTAAAGATAAATGTGTTATTTTACTTTTGCCTGTTTACAATTTCCTGAAACAGAAAAGAAATCAAAGGACATAAAGGGTACCTACACAGTGCCAGAACCTCTGATAAATGACAACTTTATTGTATCTCCCGAAATACAGCCGTGAACTTGGTGAATCAGAAAGTGGGAGAGGAACATGTTTAATGTGAATTGGTGGAGCTGGAGATGTTACATAAACATTATAGGGCTGGAATAAATAGTGCCTGTGACTGTGTTTCACCTCCCGCCACTAAGTCTACAAGCGTGCCCATTGCAGGGATTCCTTAAATTACTAGCAAGTGATATAAGCTCCGGAAGAGAGAGCCAGGGACCTGGGCCTGATTAAGGACAGGAATGCCGTGTAATTACAGCTGATAATGCTACATTTACTATTACACTATGCCCGGGAAATTATATTGCTCCAAATGCTCAGACACCAGGCAACGTTTCTGACTTGACATTTCCTGCTTTCTCCGCACTACAGTCCAACTCTCCAACACCAGAAGACACCTCTAAAAAGATGTTTAAGTCTGGCCAGCGCCGCATGATTGGAAGTGAGCTCCAGAGGGAGGTTCTAAAACACTGTGGACCGTCTGAATTTCACGCAATGATGGAAAGTTATTCTGCAGGTTTGAGCACTATTGTTTCCTTCTTTTCCTTTTAATTAGTCCTCATGCACACGACCATAGTTTCGGTCCATTTGGTTAGTTTCTATGGATCCGGAAAAAATCCTGACAGCATACCAATGTCATCCGTGTGCTCTCCACATCTGTGTGGCCATTCCGCAAATTATAGAACATGTCCTATTCTTGTCTATTTTGCGGAGAAAAGGATAGGCATTGTTAAAATAGATCTGCCAAAAAAATGCATGCAACACGGATGTCATCATATTTTTTGCAGATCTGAGTTTTGAGGACCGCAAAATACATACGGTCTAATGAATGCACCTTTAGCATAAGCTAATGGTGGATTTTGAGTTCACAGAGTTTTCCGTGCGTCTGTTTTCAGTTCACATGCTGTGAATTGCTTTTATTAATATGCAAATTACCTAAATAAGGAGCCCAATGGGCCCAGCACTGCCCCACTGCTAATTTATTCACTCCTCATCGCCGACCTCATATGCCTGGTGCGCCGTAATCTCGCGCGTGCGCTGTGGAAAGACCAGTCAGCGCACGCATGCGCAATGTGTTCTGTGAGGCCGATGCCAGGACACAGCGTGGGCGCCCACGCTATATAAGAAGACACTGGTAATAACAAACGGCACACTGTAGATGGGGTACTGTTACAGATTTTACATTAGGACTGTAATATACTTACCTGTCCGGGCTACTGTGGCGCCATCTAAGCCACGACCCCTGGTGACACTACAGCATTCTTAGCATCCTGCAGCAGGCATGTTCTGGGGGAGATTAGCAGTGGGCTCATTAGCTCAGCTGCTCTATTACTGTATACTAGTGTTTTTGTTTAATGGAGCTCAGAGTCGTGGACCTCTCAGGTTCTGATCCTGGGACTTGGTTCTATCTTTAAACCCCTTCCTGGCCATACACCAGTGCCAATGATAGTCTCTGACTCACTAGCTGTCCTGTCTATCCTCTCTGTACTTCATGTCTCCTCATGAACTCCATTCCCACAGAGATTCAGCTAAAGATCTTATCAACTGTATTCAGGATCATAATCCCTGACAAGTAGAGCATAGACGATGAGGCAGCTATTTAGCTCAGTGTTCTGAAGTAACTCGTCATGCTGTGTGGTTAGGACAGGTTTTCTGAGTACAGATAGGATGGCAGCCATTTTCTTTCTCCTAATGATTGCTTCCTAGATAAAAAGAGCCGCTATAACTAAAGGTGTAAAATATAAGAAAAAGAACTGGATCGCACATCCTCAATACTATGCTTTGATCTAATTGGCCTATGCTTGTTGATCAAATTGTATACTAATGCCTGATGTATAGCATGCAGCATAGGGGTAAGTATACGATAAATTGCGCTGAGAAGCGATGTAAATTATGCTGAGAAGCAGTTATTAGATAAAAGCATAGTATTGAGGATGTGCGATCCAGTTCTTTTTCTTATATTTTACACGTAACTAATGAAAGGTGTTTGGTAATATATTTATAATAAAGTAATATTTAAGTATTTTCATTTTCTTAAAGCCCAGAGAACCCCTTTAAATCACACCTCAGATCAGACCCAAAATTTGTTGCCCCTATAACACCTCCTCCTTCATCTTTTTAATCAGACTACATCAATCAGACCTCAGATCAGACCCCAAAGTCATGGTTCCTATACTACTCTCCCCTCCATCAATCAGACCTCAGAGCAGACCCCAAGATTATGGCCCCTATAACACTCCCCCCTCCATCAATCAAATCTCAGATCATATCCCAAAGTAATGGCGCCTATAACACCTCCCTCCCTCCATCTATCAGACCACAGATTAGGCCCCAAATTCATGGCACCCCTCTCCCTCCATCCATCTCATGAATCAGACCTCAGATCAGACAAAAATAAAACTCTCCTGCTCCGGAAGGCACCGGCACTCTGGAGATCCGGTGCACTCCACTTGCAGCTGTGTAGTCTAGCATGAGGTCACAGTGCACGCCTGTGCACACTACCCCCTCAAATTGAACCGTACCAGGACACAGTAAAGCACAGCGCAGCAACTGGAACAGAAGAGTAATAACAGTGCTAGCAGAGCTGCACTCACCACTCCCCGACCTCCTATACAGTAAACAAAAAAAAAAAAAACACATACACTTTAAAATAAAGTTGTGAGTGGGTTCCCCCTTGAGAATCCTGGACATTCCCGGTCATTTAAAAATGCCCTGCCAGACATTTTTTTTTAAGTTCCAAAAATAGGTCGTGTCCGGGGAAAAGAGGATCTCTGGTCACTTTACAACAATAGTAACATAAACCTTAGGGCTCTTTCACACTAGTGGATGCCGTGTGGTTAATCCGCTGCGTGAATGAGTGCCAAGCCTCGCTCCGGACAGCAGAGACACAGAGCATTACCATGATTGATAATGCTCCGTGCCTCTCTGTGATCTTTTTACTACAAAATCACGGTGACTTTATCTCACTGTGATTTTGTAGTAAACAGATCACAGAGAGGCACGGAGCATTATCAATCATGTTACTGCTCCGTGTCTCTGCTGTCCGGAGCGGAGTTTGGCACTCTTTCACACGAGCAGATTACCTTCACGGCATCCACTCGTGTGAAAGAGCCCTAAGGCCCCTTTCACACTGGCGAGTTTTCTGCATGGGTGCAATGCGTGAGGTGAACGCATTGCACCCGCACTGAATCTGGACCCATTCATTTCTATGGGGCTGTGCACATGAGCGCTGATTTTCACACATCAATTGTGCGTTGTGTGAAAATCGCAGCAAGCTCTATATTGTGCGTTTTTCACGCAACGCAGGCCCCATAGAAGTGAATGGGGCTGCGTGAAAATCACAAGCATCCGCAAGCAAGTGCGGATGCGGTACGATTTTCACGCATGGTTGCTAGTTGACGATCGGGATGGAGACCCGAGCTTTATTATTTTCCCTTATAACATGGTTATAAGGGAAAATAATAGCATTCTTAATACAGAATGCTAAGTAAATTAGGAATGGAGGGGTTAAAAAAATTAAATAAAAATTAAACTCACCTCATCCACTTGTTCGCGCAGCCTGGCTTCTCTTCTTTCTTCTTCTTTGAGAACCTAGGAGAAAAGGACCTTTGGTGACGTCACTGCGCTCATCACATGATCCATCACCATGGGGACGTCTGTGAAGAAGTCCGGGTTCTGGTCTGGGTACCAAACATGCCGATTTTTCTCACGCGTGTGCAAAACGCATTAAAACGCTTTGCACTTGCGTGGAAAAATCGCACATTTTCCCGCAACACACCCGCATCTTGTCCTGCCTGCCTTAGTCTGTATGATTTTTCAGACTTCCTTGATCCAAGTAATGATTCCCCATGGACTATCATCTTGGGGCATATTCTAACCATCAACAGGGAGCTTCAATCACCCGCGATGCAACATTCAGAGGGCATGCCCTCTTTCTCAAGTGTCATCCACGCTTGAGAGACAGGGTGTGCTTGACGCTTGAGAAAGAGGGCCTGCCTTTGAAATGTTTCATAGCGGGTGCTCGAGAAATGCATGAGAATGTCGGCTTATGATCAAGGACATCTGAAAAATTATACGGAATAAGGTTTTTATGTTACTACTATTATTGTAAAGCTATTTGAGATGTTTTGTATATGAAATAAAGTAGCAAGAAAGATATATGAAAATGTTTGTTCCAATTACACATTAGAGACAGATTTATGTTACAGAGTGTGGATCTCCAAGTACATTGGGGACTTGACCAGCCACAGTATTCAGTTACTAGTTTGATAAATCTTCCCCAGTGACCCCCATTTTTTCAAAATTGCCTTTTTGTCCACAGCAACCAATCATAGCTCAGTTTTCATTTCTTAAATTGCGCTCTCATAAACAGCTTTCAAAAACTGTGGCCTTTTGTGCCCATCCTAATCCCTACATTTTAATGGTAAAAATAATATTCTTCTATGATTTTATTAATAATTGAATTAATTTCTTTAGGAGACTTCTTTTTACCAATATTTATTTTTAAAAGGTGCACATTTCTATATTTCTAAAGAAAATCTCCCATAAAAGCAACAAAATAAGTCATAAAATTTTCATTCATTAGCAAATAGGCCATCTGCTATCATGTACTTGATGTGCTCCACAGAAATATGTCTGCAGGGCAGGTGCTAATTAGACAAAATTATGAGTTATTATGAAAGAGTATAACACAGCTAGAGACAACCAATCTGGATTGGGAAACCATTACAGAATGCGCAATCAAACGTTACATAATGTTTAAAAAGTATTCATTATAATGTCATTAAGGAAAGAAAAGTCCTTCTGAATAGTTGGCACTGTGCAGCTGGTACTGAACCATTATGTAATGCTGCCTACTTTGATGTAAAACGGGAGCAGCCGCATGTTACCCAGTGTTTGCAGGTTATTAGGATAGGGCATCATCCTAAGGCCCCTTTCAGACGGGCGAGATTTCCGCGCGGGTGCAATGCGTGAGTTGAACGCATTGCACCCGCACTGAATCCGGACCCATTTATTTCTATGGGGCTGTGCACATGAGCGGTGATTTTCACGCATCACTTGTGCGTTGCGTGAAAATCGCAGCATGCTCCTCTTTGTGCGTTTTCCACTAAATGCAGGCCCCATAGAAGTGAATGGGGCTGCGTAATAATCGCAAGCATCCGCAAGCAAGTGCGGATGCGGTGCGATTTTCACGCATGGTTGCTAGGAGACGATCGGGATGGGGACCTGATCATTTTTATTTTCCCTTACAACATGGTTATAAGGGAAAATAATAGCATTCTTAATACAGAATGCATAGTACAATAGGGCTGGAGGGGTTAAAAAATAAATAAATAATTTAACTCACCTTAATCCACTTGTTCGCGCAGTCGGCATCTCTTCTGTCTTCATCTGTGAGCAATAGGACCTTTGATGATATCACTACGCTCATCACATGATCCATCACATGATCCATTACCATGGTGATGGATCATTTGATGGACTATGTGATGTGCGCAGTGGCGTCATCGCAGGTCCTTTTCCTCACAGATGAAGACAGAAGAGATGCCGGCTGCGCGAACAAGTGGATTAAGGTGAGTTAAATTTTATTTTATTTTTTTAACCCCTCCAGCCCTATTTTACTTAGCATTCTGTATTCAGAATGCTATTATTTTCCCTTATAACCATGTTATAAGGGAAAATAATACAATCTACACAACCTTGAACCCAAACCTGAACTAACCTAAAATAATAGACGGTGGAGGTGCAGTAGACATCGCATATCTAGATTTTAGTAAGGCTTTTGACACTGTCCCACATAGAAGACTTATCAATAAACTGCAGTCATTGAGCATGGACTCCCATATTGTTGAGTGGATTAGGCAGTGGCTGAGTGACAGACAACAGAGGGTTGTAGTCAATGGAGAACATTCAAAACAAGGTCATGTTACCAGTGGGGTTCCACAGGGATCTGTACTGGGACCGATTTTGTTTAATATCTTCATAAGTGATATTGCAAAAGGCCTCGATGGTAAGGTTTGTCTTTTTGCTGATGACACAAAGATATGTAACAGGGTTGATGTTCCTGGAGGGAAACGCCAAATGGAAAAGGATTTAGGAAAACTAGAAGAATGGTCAGAACTCTGGCAACTGAAATTTAATGTGGATAAGTGCAAGATAATGCACCTGGGGGGTAAAAACCCAAGGGCAGAATATAGAATATTTGACACAGTCCTGACCTCAGTATCTGAGGAAAGGGATTTAGGAGTAATTATTTCAGAAGACTTAAAGGTGGGAAGACAATGTAATAGAGCAGCACGAAATGCCAGCAGAATGCTTGGATGTATAGGGAGAGGTATAAGCAGTAGAAAGAGTGAAGTGCTTATGCCGCTGTACAGAACACTGGTGAGACCTCACTTGGAGTATTGTGCGCAGTACTGGAGGCCATATCTCCAGAAGGATATAGATACTCTAGAGAGAGTTCAGAGAAGAGCTACTAAACTAGTACATGGATTGCAGGATAAAACTTACCAGGAAAGGTTAAAGGACCTTAATATGTATAGCTTGGAAGAAAGAAGAGACAGAGGGGATATGATAGAAACTTTTAAATACATAAAGGGAATCAACTCGGTAAAGGAGGAGAGAATATTTAAAAGAAGAAAAACTACCACAAGAGGACACAGTTTTAAATTAGAGGGGCAAAGGTTTAAAAGTAATATAAGGAAGTATTACTTTACTGAGAGAGTAGTGGATGCATGGAATAGCCTTCCTGCAGAAGTGGTAGCTGCAAATACAGTGAAGGAGTTTAAGCATGCATGGGATAGGCATAAGGCCATCCTCCATATAAGATAGGGCCAGGGACTATTAATAGGATTCAGATATATTGGGAAGACTAGATGGGCCAAATGGTTCTTATCTGCCGACACATTCTATGTTTCTATGTTTCTATGTTTCTGTGAAGAAGTTCTGGTCTGGGTACCACAGTCAGTTTATTATCACGCGCGTGCAAAACACATTGCACCCGCGCGATAAAAACTGAACAACGGAATGCAATCGCAGTCAAAACTGACTGCAATCGCGTACCTACTCGCGCGGGTTTGCCGCAACGCACCCGGGACGCATCCGGAGCCAAAACGTGACGCCCGTCTGAAAGAGGCCCAAAAGAACCCACTCTTGAAATACAGGAATCACTTGTAACACAATTGAACCTATACAGCATTTTTCATTTTAAAGCCACCACGCTGGGCTATGTAAATGAGCAACACCATCATTCATTTAGTCAAATTGTCAATTACTCAATATTATATAGAAAGCTTATGGTAAATAATAAAATAAAAAAAGATATACTGGGGAGATTTATCAAACTGGTGCAAAGGAAAACTGGCTTAGTTGCCAATCAGATTCTACTTTTCATTTTCCAGAGGCGATCTGAAGAATGAAAGGAGGAATCTGATTGGTTGCTATGGGCAACTAAACCACTTTTCCTTTACACCAGTTTTGATAAATCTCCCCCATTAACTTCTGCTTTAGGCCTCGTGCACACAATTGTGTGCCACCCTTGCCGTGCATATTGCAGTCCCCAATGCACATGCACCATCTGTGTGGCTTGCGCTGACGGATGTAGACCCATTCAACTTGAGAGCATGTTCTATTTTTTGGCGGTGCAGAGGCACAGACTGAAATGCTGCGTTAGAGCTCCGTATTTATTTTATGCACTTATATAGAGCTACTATATTATACAGCACTTTACAGACATTAGCATCCAACTGTCCCCAATGGGGCTCACAATCTAAGGTCCCTATCAGTATGTCTTTGTAGTGTGGGAGGAAACCCATGCAAACACAGGGAGAACATACAAACTCCATGCAGATGTTGTCCTTGGTCAGATTTGAACCTAGGACCCCAACGCTGCAAGGCACCAGTGCTAACCACTGAGCGACCGTGCTGCTTCCATGGCCTTCTGCTCTGTGCCTCTGCTCCGTATCTTCTGGATTGCTGAATGGGTCCGCATCCGTTATACGGTGAGCAGATTGCTGGTGCCCATATATTGCGGATCCGATGTTTGCGGACCACAACATGGGCATGGCCGGAACACTTTTGTGTGCATGAGCCCTTAGTCATCCGTGGGCAGGTCCCATCCATACGCCCGTGCCGCAAATTATATAGAACATGTCCCGCTCTTGTTCATTTTGTGGACAAAAATAGGCATTTCCAGAACGGAGGCAGAGAAAAGTGCACATGGCTGTTATCCATGGCGTTATCCATATTTTGCAGATCGATGGTTTGCAGACCGCAAAAGAGATATGGTCATGTGCAGGAGGCCTGAGGCTGCTTTCACGGTCAGTGTTTGGTAACTGTTTAATCAGTGACTTCCATTGTGAAGCCTATAAAGAGATAGGGCTTAATTTATCAAAACTAACAGGAAAACGGACTTAGCTGTCCATAGCAACCAATCAGAGCTTGCCTTTCATTTCTTGAAATGTCTGAAAAAATGAAAGGTGAGCTCTGATTGGCTGCTATGGGCAACTAAGACAGTTTTCCCGTTAAGGCCATGAAGTATGATGGAAAGATTTGCTCCTGTTCTGTGTTTTGCACCCACACTTGGTTTTGGCTCACAGTCACTGATGAAAATTCTGCGACTGAATATCAGTTCCATTCATCTAAATGGGGCAGCAAGCATGTAGATTTCTGCAAGCTCCGTTAAGGTGAATGGAACTGATTTTTAGTCGCAGAATTTTCTGCCACAAAATATGCCGCCTGTGAAGGCGCCCTTAGGCCTCTTTCACACGAGCGAGTTTTCTGCACAGGTTCAATGCGTGAAGTGAACGCATAGCACCCGCACTGAATCTTGACCCATTCATTTCAATTGGTCTGTGCACATGAGTGTTGTTTTTCACACATCATTTCTGCATTAAGGAAAAATCGCAGCATGTTCTTTATTCTGCGTTTTTCACGCAGCCACGGCTCCATAGAAGTGAATGGGGCTTCAGTGAAAAACACATTGCATGCGGATGCAATGCGTTTTTCACTGATGGTTGCTGGGAGATGTTGTTTGTAAATCTTTAGTTTTTTTTCACAAGAGTGAAAAACGCATCAAAACTGATTGCACCCGCGCAGGAAAAACTGAATCACCTGAACGCAAATGCAAACAAAACTGACTGAACTTGCTTGCAAAATGGTGCGAGCTTCACTGAACGCACCCTGAACGCATCCTGACACAGTCCGCATCATTTGTGTGAAAGAGGCCTTAGAGGAACATAGAAATACTTTTTGGCAAACATGCCTACAACCACTGTAAGGCCCCTTTCACACGAGCATGACGGATTAGGTCCGGATGCGTTCAGGGTGCATTCAGTGAAACTCGCACCATTTTGCAAGCAAGTTCAGTCAGTTTTGTCTGCGATTGTGTTCAGTTGCAATGCGTTTTGATGCGTTTTTAAAAAACGGAAGGTTTACAAACAACATCTCCTAGCAACCATCAGTGAAAAACGCATTGCATCCGCACTTGCTTCCGGATGCGATGCGTTTTTCACTGAAGCCCCATTCACTTCTATGGGGCCATGGCTACGTGAAAAACGCAGAATATAGAACATGCTGCATTTTTCACGCAAAGCAGAACTGATGTGTGAAAAAAAAACGCTCATGTACACAGACCGATTGAAATGAATGGGTCTGGATTCAGTGCGTGTGCTATGCGTTCACGTCACGCATTGCACCCACGCGGAAAACTCGCTCGTGTGAAAGGGGCCTAAGGCCTCTTTCACACGGGCGTTGCGGAAAAAATGTGCGGGTGCGTTGCGGGAACACCCGCGATTTTTCCGCGCGAGTGCAAAACATTGTAATGCGTTTTGCACTCGCGTGAGAAAAATCGCACATGTTTGGTACCCAAACCCGAACTTCTTCACAGAAGTTCGGGCTTGGGATCGGTGTTCTGTAAATAGTATTATTTTCCCTTATAACATGGTTATAAGGGAATATAATAGCATTCTGAATACAGAATGCAAAGTAAAATAGCGCTGGAGGGGTTAAAAAAAAATAAAAAATCATTTAACTCACCTTAATCCACTTGATCGCGTAGCCCGGCATCTCCGTCTGTCTCTTTTACTGAATAGGACCTGTGGTGAGCATTAATTATAGTTCAAGGACCTGTGATGACGTCACTCTGGTCATCACATGGTACGTCACATGATCTTTTACCATGGTGAATCACCATGGTAAAAGATCATGTGACGTACCATGTGATGACCGGAGTGACGTCATCACAGGTCCTTGAACTATAATTAATGCTCACCACAGGTCCTATTCAGTAAAAGAGACAGACGGAGATGCCGGGCTACGCGATCAAGTGGATTAAGGTGAGTTAAATTATTTATTTATTTATTTTAACCCCTCCAGTGCTGTTTTACTATGCATTCTGTATTCAGATCGCTATTATTTTCCCTTATAACCATGTTATAAGGGAAAATAATAATGATCGGGTCTCCATCCCGATCGTCTCCTAGCAACCGTGCGTGAAAATCGCACCGCATCTGCACTTGCTTGCGGATGCTTGCGATTTTCACGCAACCCCATTCATTTCTATAGGGCCTGCGTTACGTGAAAAACGCACAAAGAGGAGCATGCTGCGATTTTCACGCAACGCAAAAGTGATGCGTGAAAATCACCGCTCGTGTGCACAGCCCCATAGAAATGAATGGGTCGGTATTCAGTGCGGGTGCAATGCGTTCACCTCCCGCATCGCATCCGCGCGGAATACTCGCCCGTGTGAAAGGGGCCTAAGGCCCCTTTCACACGAGCGAGTTTTCTGTGCGGGTGCAATGCGTGACGTGAACGCATAGCACCCGCACTGAATCCTGACCCATTCATTTCAATGTGTCTGTGTACATGAGCGTTGTCTTTCACGCATCAGTTCTGCGTTGTGTAAAAAATGCAGCATGTGCTATATTCTCCGTTTTTCACGCAGCCCTGGCCCCATAGGCCCCTTTCACACGGGCGAGTATTCCGCGCGGATGCGATGCGTGAGGTGAACGCATTGCACCCGCACTGAATACCGACCCATTCATTTCTATGGGGCTGTTCAGATGAGCGGTGATTTTCACGCATCACTTGTGCGTTGCGTGAAAATCGCAGCATGCTCTATATTCTGCGTTTTTCACGCAACGCAGGCCCCATAGAAGTGAATGGGGTTGCGTGAAAATCGCAAGCATCCGCAAGCAAGTGCGGATGCAGTGCGATTTTCACGCATGGTTGCTAGGTGACAGTCTATTCACTGTATTATTTTCCCTTATAACATGGTTATAAGGGAAAATAATAGCATTCTGAATACAGAATGCTTAGTAGGTGATCAATTGAGGGTTAAAAAAAATAATAATAATTAACTCACCTTCTCCTCTTGTTCGCGTAGTTCCCGGTCTCTTCTTTACTTCTTTAATGATGAACTATCGGCTAGGACCTGTGTTGACGTCAGATCACATGCTCCAATCACATGGTCCATCACTACGGTGATGGACCATGTGATTGGAGCATGTGATCTGACGTCACCAAAGGTCCTTTAGCCCACAGCTCATCATTAAAGAAGTAAAGAAGAGACCGGGAACTACGCGAACAAGAGGAGAAAGTGAGTTAATTATTTATTCTTTTTTTAACCCTCAATTGAACACCTACTAAGCATTCTGTTTTCAGAATGCTATTATTTTCCCTTATAACCATGTTATAAGGGAAAATAATAACATCTACACAACACCGAACCCAAACCTGAACTTCTGTGAAGAAGTTCGGGTCTGGGTACCACAGTCGGTTTTTTATCAGGCGCGTGCAAAACACATTGCACCCGCGCGATAAAAACTGAACATCGGAACGCAATCGCAGTCAAAACTTGCATTCCTACTCGCGCGGGTTTGCCGCAATACACCGGGACGCATCCGGACCTAATCCGGACACGCTCGTGTGAACCCAGCCATAGAAGTAAATGGGGCTTCAGTGAAAAACGCATTGCATCCGGAAGCAAGTTAGGCTGCGATGCGTTTTTCACTGATGGTTGCTAAGAGATGTTGTTTGTAAACCTTCAGTTTTTTATCACGCACGTGAAAAATGCATCAAAACGCATTGCACCTGCGCGGAAGAAAATAAATAACTGAACGCAATCGCAGACAAAACTGACTGAACTTGCTTGAAAAATGGTGCGAGTTTAACTGAACGCACCCTGAACGCATCCGGAGCCAGTACGTCCTACTTGTGTGAAAGAGGCCTAAGGTTCCAGTCACACGTCTGCAAGTGCAGACTGTGTGATAGAAATGCCTATTCTTATCCGTGGCTGCGGACAAGAATAGGACATGCTCTAGCTTTTTTGCGGGGCCGCGGAACAGAACTACGGAACACTTTGTGCTGTCCGCATCTTTTTTGGCACCATTGAAATGAATGGGTCCGCACCCGTTCCGCAAAATTGTGGAACGGATGCGGACCCATTCATCCTGACATGTGAATGGACCCTAAAACTGTGTTCACACATGTGTTGAGCTTTCCATTCTTCTTAACCTGCAGAACAACAGAAAAAAATAAAATAAAATGATCTTTTTATTTTGAGCTTCAGTTGTGCTCAGTTTGCATCAGATGGTGTCTCGTGTTTTTGATGGGAGAAAAAATACAACAGGAAGGACTTTTCATCCCATCAAAAATAACCGATGTCTGATGCAAACTGAGCACAACTGAAGCCCAAACAAGTAGGGATTAAAATGGACTAGAAAGCTTAGCATATGTGTGTGAACACAGCCGAGAGCAGTCCGTGGTAACCCGGCCGGGATTCGTGCTGACAGCAGGAGCGCACGGCGTCATTATTTGCTATGACGCCGTGCGCTTCATGCCGCCGCTGCTGTACAGTAATACACTGGTATAGATCATACGAGTGTATTACTGTACAGCAGCGGCGGCATGAAGCGCACGGCGTCATAGCAACCAATGACGCCGTGCGCTCCTGCTGTCAGCACGAATCCCGGCCGGGTTACCACGGACCGCTCTCGGCCGCGGAACACGGCCGTGTGCATGAGGCCTAAGGGCATCACAGAATTTTCTACAACAAAATCTGCCATGTGTGACGTGCTCAACATTGTAGCCACTCAGGTACGAAGTCAAGTGTTTGGTGGGAATATGACAACCCATGAAAAAAAACTCTCTGCATGACTATATCAAATTGTATACACACAGAGAGGTACCGTATGGCCCCACAGATCCATATTACGTATCCATACAATCCAAATTTGTAACATTGCCACATGAAAGAGGCTGCTCAGATGTTATCTGAATTTTTTTTTATGTGTATTTAGAAATAGGAACATACTGTATAAACTGATGGCTGAAGATATTAATAAACTATATCTCTTGGACAGGACTCCGCTGTCATCGTTCTGTGATATTAAGCATGTGCCCTCTCTTGCAAAACTGTATACTATGGAACATACAGTATGTACCATAACTATATCACCAGCTCACAACTGAAACAAATGGATTGTATTAATGTTGTTAGTTACTTTGGCAGTGAAGACATCGCTAAAAATAAAGAGACAAAGTATTCATCTATTGCTATACAGGGGAATCTCTATCCGGTGCCTATGATCCTAGAGGTTCAAAGTCAAGTTGATAGACCCCTTCCCTAAAGGCCATGATTCATAGCAGTTTCATACCCTGCCTTTAGGGTGCATTCACACGACCGTAAGTATTTTATGGTCTGCAAAAAATACGGTTGACGTTCGTGTGACATCCGTGATATGCTGTCATAATAGTATAAAATGCATCAATATATATAAAGGCATAGTTGTGTAAATGCTGTCTTTTTGTCTTTTCTACCTTGTGTTAAAGACTCAGAGCCTGACTCCCCACCGATGCAGAAGGTACTCGACAAAGTTCTGATCAGAAGAAGCATGGCTCAAGCCCATAGGCAGAAGTACCGGGATGAAGCTATCGGGTATCTGGAAACATAATATTCCTTGAGTAAATAATAATAATCATGTACATTGCCTTAATTGCAATTCTCCCGTTTAGTTCTTCATCACATCACATATTTCCCACAGAAAGTTTGCTAAATGCCGAGACTGAAAAGAGGTTTTGCTAAGTATCCTAAATATAATTTATTTATTTTTTTTTAAGAAAACTGGAAGCGGCCAAAGAACATTTGAGGAAAGAGCTTAAGAATTTGGAAGCACAGAATGAGTTCTTTGGAAATGGTATGTCTTTACCAATTATAGCAGGCAGCTATGCACGTCTCCTCACATCTCAATCAGAGAACATGGACACAGGACTAGTATTGCCAAATATGGCCAAAAGCCAAGGAAAAGAGCAACCAGATGAGGGAAACCTGACAATGCTCATTAGTACATGGCTGTCTTCTGGAGACCCTAACAGGACAATGTACTTTCTGCAACGTAACCATTAACACAGCACAACAGTATGACTATTGTAGAGCTTGACATTTAGTGTATTTCCATCTGATACTTCATCTTCTCAATATCCAGAAGAAGCAATGTCTTCAATCTCTCTGAGTCATAATATAGGGACATTGATAGAATAATGTAAGATGTGAAACACCATATTTGTACATGATGTATAATTTTGGTGAACATAGTTACAGAAATGTACATTTTTTCATGGACAAAAATTGATTAATGATGCAAAAGGCAAAATAGCAGTAATAATAGAGTTTGTCAGGTAAGAGAGATTGTACAGATATGATTTAATACAGGAACACTGCAAACTATAATATTGTTTATAGTGTAAAATATTCAGTTACTTTAAATACACAAAGTATAAATGAAAACATTTTACGTTTTCTAGATATACAGCAAGTGCTTACTATTCAGCAAACTGACAGAGCCGACTACTGACTGTAAGGGCTCATGCACATGGCCGTATATGGCTTCATTTTGTGCATGGCTACAAGAGATACATGCGCCGTCTACCTCTTTATACCTCTTATTTTATGTCAGATGCCATACCAATCTGCCACAAATCAAATTGGTGCAGTGCCATTGGACTTCATTGCATTGCTTACAAGGGAGAATACACACTCTCCATCCAAGAGAGCCTACAGATGTAGTACAGTTAACACTCATGTTTTATGAGACGTGTTATCTAAACTAAATGCGTTAAGCAAACACCTTCAATTGCTTTTCAATGGCTTTTGTTTTAAGATAACACGATGAGTTAAGAAATTTGAGTTAAGAGTTTGAGTGTTAACCCTGCTACATCTGTATATGGAGGATGTTCGGTGTTGAACTTAAAGAGCCTTGGAGGCTCTATACCAAGCTACAGGCGCCCTTAAGCTATTCACTGTGGAACATGAACTTTGTATATGTGTAGAGTATTGCCAACACATATGACAAAGAACCTTTCTTACTATGAAAGAGTTTGGCCAACACATGTGTAACTATGAAAGCCCGTGCCCACCTCTGTTCTGCTCCTCCAGGTTGGGGTGTCTAGTACTTCTGCTGCAGGATGCGGCCTGCACTCCTCAGCAAGGAGTTCCTGGTTTGCCCATAACGTGCACAAACTCTCCCTGCCTCTTAAAGGGAATCTGTCGGCTCCAAAACACTCCTTAAACAAGACTAAATGGTGTTTAGTGTAAGTGATGCAGAGTCTGGTTATATAATTTGTATCTTCATACTCTCTTGCATTCTGACGCTCTGCTCCAACAAACCATCAGTAAAATACATTGACAGGACTCTTCCTTGAGTCTTCTCCATTATGTGTGTGAGCCCGGAGGTCCTCTCAATGTATTTTACTGCTGGTTTATCGGAACACAAGGGAGTATGAGGTTAAAAATTACATAACCGGACTCAGCAATACTTACAATATAATGTGCTTATTCTAGTTTAAGAGGTGTTTTGCATTTGACAGATTCCCTTCAAGGGGTCAGCGTCCGAGCACCCTAATCTTCACCAGCCTATGGATGGTCACCTAAGGGCACATTCCCCAAGGAGAGGGAGCCTGAGCAATAGGTGTATCGATATTGCCAGTCCCTGCGTATGTTGTGCTGTTCTGCTTGTCTTCCGTTGTACTCACCTCTGCCTGTTTACTGATTCTGACTCTCCACTGCCTGACCTGACTACTGCCTGATTACCGTTGCTGCCTGCCGTCACCTTGGATTTTCTTTCCCACAAACTCACAGTACTCTGCATGTCCTGACCTTGGCCTGTTTCCTCACTACGAGTTTAGTGGAGTTTAGATTTAAAATAGAAGCATTTTGTAGATGCTCTTAAAATATGTCTCTGACAGATAAGTGGTGTCCATTTGGACAATCTGCTGATAGTTATTTAAATAGATCAAATGTGTTTTTAGTCACACTTTATGGAGGGAGGGGATACTTTTTTTTAGGGAAAAAGGGATTAGGGGAAAAAGGGATTAGCGAAAACGTATTAAGATAGTAAACCACTTTTGTATTAGTTTTCCAATAGGTTTGGAAACATTGAGAAAATAAACATCTCCCCTTGTTGGTAGACTGTTATGCCTCATATTCCCTTTTTAGGGCAGTTTTTGGTCCAGCCAAAACTGGGACAACATGAGGAAAGTCTTTCCTTTACGCCCCATTTTAATATGACAGACCTGATGCAGATTTGCTGTACAATTTCTGCAGCAAAATACAGTTAAAAAAAAACCTTATAAATCTGTACGGAGTTTCAGAGCATGCAAAACCTTTATCATAGTTTACCTAATATCTTGCTGAGAATGTTTGCAACACAATGTAACTCTGCTGCAAATTCATATAAAAATCAGAATGCAATAAAAAAAATTATGCAGAAAAAAATATTGTATATCTGAACTTACTTTTAGAGTTCTTCCAGAAACCACAGGAGAGATACTACATATGAAATTTAGTCTATTATCTTTGCATGCAATTTACCTTGTCATTTACAGTAGGATTTAAAGGGGTATTCCCATCTCAGACATTCATTACCTTTAAGAGAAATCCAGCACTGCGTCTCAATAAAACAATCCTTTATTGGTCACGTTTTGAAAAGATCCATGAAGTGTGGATTTGCACTTTATGGATCTTTTTAAGAAGTGACCAATAAAGAATTGTTTTATCAAGATGGAGTGCTGGATTTCTTTTATCAGTACTGGACCGTTTCTGGAGCTGCTTTTCCGTGCACCGTCATATTTTCATGGGATTTGGACCTTGCAAAGTGATTTAGTGATGAGCTATATGACCTTACCTCATCTTTGTTCATTTATTACCTATCCATCTCTGGGATCTGCACCTTTGTTGAGCACTGAAGACCACCTACCCTGATCCAGCTGTTAAAGAGACCAAATCACCCAGATGGAAAAAGAATAGAGAGGTGGCTTTGCATGTCCTTGACTATTTCCATTCTCTTCTATAGGACTTATGGAAACTGCCATGCAAGAAGGCCACTTTATTAAGCAGAAAAGGTCATAGTTCCCCCCTTTGTCAACATAAGTGTGGGTCTCAGTGGTGGGACTCTATTTGACATTTATGGTCAATCCTATGGATATGCCAAAAATGTCTGTACAGAAATTCATATAAAAGTTTCCATATCTATAGGAATTATTCTACATGCAGACTCATAATGCAGAAGTGATCTGACAGATATGCAGCACATCAGGATTAGGGGGTTCATTACCTTCCGTGACATGTCTTAGACGCTGTCTAATGTTATCTTAAGATGCTGAGTCACCAGGCAGGGAGAAGGTAGACCCTTTGATTCTTACTTTTCACACATAAGTTAAGAATACTATGACCCTTGCATGAGTCTGTCCTCGGGAATTAGTCTGAGAATTCCAACATGAAACAGCACAAGAGCACGTGAACCTATAACAGTGCAGCAGACAGGTTCATTGGAACCAGATTAATAGCCGTATACAGAGTTGTTTAATATATAACCTGTTATTTTACTGTATGTCTTCCTTTACAGGAGGAAAGTCACAGGCTCCCACACCACTCACCATGGATCCTTCCCCTAATTTCAGGTTGGTTTATTGTATTTACCTGGTCCTGTAAAAATTTAAGAGCTGCCAACAATACAATTATAAAAAGTAATAAAAAAGGAACCTATTGCATGCCAGTAACTTTATAAAAACACAGTATGCTCCCTCTAGTGGTGGCTGCAAAAGCTCAAAATTTTATTATTTAATGGGGTTGTCCAGAGAAAAATAAAAAAAGGTTTAAAACGGATCAGCATGTTGGAAAAAAAAAAAAAAACTGGTATGCTTACCTCACAGACACCCCACTACTCCCTTACTGATGCTGCCAGGTCACTGCTGCATGATTATGTATACAAGTAAGGTTATCAATCACTAAGTAGAACTGCGCACATGACTGCTAACCATGAAAAGAGAAGAGATATAAATGTATAAATGGAAAGTTTTACTTATTGTTTCCCATAAAACTATACTGTATATAACTCTGCTCAGCTCCTACTGCTTTAAATGTATAAATTGCTAGTTTTACTGAATCTATTCCTGCTAATTATACATCAATCTGCCCAGCTCTGCCTGCCCTATAACATGGTGTGGTCAGATTGCATTTCATGGTGACAAGTTCCCTTTAATATTGTGTTATGTGTATGAATCACTCCCTTCATAAGCAAGAATGTGCAACCAATAATAATGCTGAGAATCCAGAAGACTATGCAAACAATAAGATGGTAGATTGGAAATTGATAAAAAGGGGATTCGTTTATGGATGAAGAAAACCATATATTAAAAAGTACAAGCTGCATTTTCAATGTATTTTATGTATCCTGTGGATGCCCCAGTTACACTGAAAACTGTGGAAAAAAAAAAAGTAAAAAAAGGCAGTGTCCTCCAGAAATCTTTTAATGACCTCCTGGGGGACATATTATGTGCCAAAAATAAATTAAAATATAAGTAAAAAAAACAAACAAAAAAATACAAATAAAAAAAGTTTAAAAAAAAGTAAAATGCAGTCACCATAGTCGCCCCGTTCGCTCAAACCTATACATGTTATATATGAAAAAGATCACAAAATAGAGAACACATTGCAATAATAAATTTTTGTGTAATTTTTAATATTTATAAAATAAAAAGATATAAAAAATGACTTTTTAATAATTAACGGTTTTCCTTCAAATTAAACCTAAAAAAAAAGGGGGGGAAAAATCTCAAAAAAAATTCTAATAAAAAGTTTCAAGTAAAAAAAATAAAAAAAACACAAAAATTATTTTGTTAGTCAAACAAATAAAAAAGCTATGGTCACTAAACCAGCACATGCACAAAATCACAAAAAGTTGCCTGGACATTCAGGCCTTTTTCGGGCCCGGTCATGAAAGGGTTAAATGAGTAAAATAAATACCAGAAAACCGGAAATCAAAAAGTCATTACGTTTTGTGTATATCATAACTGGAGGCTTGGAACCCCACTAAGCCACTTTTCCAAAATGTGGACAGAACAGGGGGCCCAGGGCCAGCAGAGCCAGCATTTACATTTTATATAATCTACGTCAGGAAACTGGCATGGATTATAGCAGAAATCTACACTAGCTCCCTTTCTGGTGTAGATTCCCATTTTGGCACTCATGGCTGCACAGATGGGAGGCATGCTGCTCTTAATAATTGTGGCTCATCTGACACCAGCGGGGGACAGATTAAGAGCGGCATGTAATACACCAGGCTTAGTAAATGTCCCTCTCTATATATTCTATATTCTAAATTGTATAATTTTGCAGCATGCATCACATGACAGCTACTGTATCATCCAGCTGACTGTCCTGCTTTATCCCACTTTATGGATCAGATTATTCACGATACTATCCAGATGTCATAGAGTGTTGATTGTGAGATGGGAGTAAAAAAGGCCAGTGGATGAATGTAAAAGTTCACGGATAGATAGGGCTGAAAGGCAGATAAATAGTAGAGTAAGAAGTGGACTTTATCCGCTAGAGTAATCTGGAATAAAGTATACATTTTAAGGCTATGGAATGGTTGCCGCTGTCTTGTCTGTTGTTAGCGTAGCTTTATATAAGCCACTTTATATTGTATTCAGAGGAAATCAGATGAGAAGATAGGCCTGGTTTATAAGAATTACATGCTGGAGTCTGTTAAACTCTGGCCTCGTGCCAGGGCCCATTAGGCTCCGTTCAACACATTTAATAAAATACCAGAAGGATGCTCATTAATTTAAACAAGGGCTCAGGTTATAAATCTTTTTGGCATTCACATGCTGCATTTTATTTTAGCTTGCTTTTATGAAGTCATTAATTTATGTCAAATGGTGTTTGAATGTGCTTTATCAGATGTACGGCCCTACCCAAAATAAACACAAGGATCCTCGTGATGAAAGAAGGGGGTTCAAATATGGTTAATGAGATTTTATTTCTTCCTTCTGGAATACAGAAGAACATCTTGCCTTCAATATGTAGCATGCGGAAAATTAGCTGTATTATCTGTCTTTATATGTCTTGTTATTATTGCCCTCGCATTCAAGAACTGCAGTAAAAACTTTGATTTTTAACTTTGAAATAAGATGGAATTTTTCGGCCACATCAACTTTTACAGATGAGGAGTGCACATACTTTTCATTATTGCAGTACTGCTATAAATCATCATTAGAGTACAGTCACACTTACCTGTTCTTCATTCTTCTGCATCTGGAAACTGTTTTAAAGGCTATGGACCCACTTGCCCTGATTTTTTTCATTGCTGATTTGCTTCCTCAATGCAAAATTAACTTTTACCAACTTTCTAAATAGTTTAAAAAAAAATCCTACTATTTTGCTTTTGTAGGATGTATGAGAGACCTTCGCTTAGCTACTGGTGCTTCTGAATCTGACATAAATCCCTCAGAGCACATCTGCCGCAGCTCTATTGGCTATAGTGGTGTCTGGCGGTGATCCGTCCGCTTTCTGGCATAAATGCCAGGTTTCAGCCGTACAAAAACCGCTGCGCACACTGGTTTGTGTCCGGCTGGCAGCTGGATTTTTACTGAATTGAGCATGTCAGACATGTGAGCATAGCCTAAGGAGGAGGACTGGCCATGTATGCCATTAAAGGAGTTGTCCGGGTTCAGAGCTGAACCCGGACATACCCCTATTTTCACCCAGACAGCCCCACTGACATGAGTATCGGAGCATTTCATGCTCTGATGCTCTCCTCTGCCCTGTGCGGAATCGGAGGCAAAGCCTGTAAAACCGCTAGGGAAGTGCTAAAGCCCGCCCATCAGTGCCGGTGACGTCACTGGCAACACTGCTAGGTGGAAGCCTCCGCCTAGCAGCGTTAAAACTTAAACAAACAAGCCCTTGCCCTGTGTGATCCAGTGCAGAGCAAGGGAGAGCAACGGACCGGTGAAAATGGGGATATGTCCGGGTTCAGCTCTGAAGCCAGTTAACCCCTTTTAATCATACCTTATTTATTGGTTTTAAATCACTAGGTGCATACTCAAGATTTTTTGAAGGCAACGGAAAAGCAATCATAGTTATGCATATGGTAAAGTGTAGAGAGTATGGTCGGCACTGCTGTAGGTGTGGAATTAAATTTGGTGCTGCACTGGTCAAATGTGAGTAACGGTGGTGCTCAGCATGAAGACATGTGGTATTTGCAAAAAGCCATGGCTTGAAAAAGCGCAACAAGGGCGAAAAGGCTGTTGCCCTCTAGCTGTGCTTTACCCGCATGACGCTGATCTTTTTATGTGAATAAAGCTGCAAAGAGTTTTTTTTTTCTTCTTCTCTTTTTGCATATGTTATGCATATGTTTCATACACAAACATACAAATGTCCGTGTACTTGATAGTCATAGCTGGTGCCCTCATTAGTGAATGAATAATCAATGTAACAATGCAACATACATAGACAATGATTCATTTGCATTTAATTGTGGGACATCTCTGTATTTAATACTGTATGATTTATTTTATATTTCAGTATTATTAGAACTGATAGCTAGTATACCACCCTGCAGAGCAAAAATTATCCATGCTCTTTTTTTACGTTACAGATATTTGCATGTTGTTCTCAGAAATGAGGAACATCCCTGGATCTAATTCTCAGTTTCCAAACATCTGTCCCCAGTTTTTGTATTTACTGCAATACTATTGTTGCGTTTCTTTCTAGAAATAGAAATGAGAAGTTGGGTCCAGCTGGAACTGACCTTCTGAAAGGTTTAGCTATGGTATGTTGACATGTGTGTTATGACACAATGCTGTATTTGGCTGATCATTAAGTTCTGTATTTCTTTCTTTATTGCTTCAGGATAATACTCTCCTGTATGAAGTAGTAGAAGAAATAATGAATCCCAACTTATCACTCCAACCCCAAAAGATGAATCCTGAGAAAATACGGTATCCTTTTACATATATATACAGTATATTCTATAAACTCAACAGCCATGTGAGGTCTTTTATGCACCATTTCAGAAACTTGGGATTGACTTTGTGTCCATTGGACTAAAAAATAACTGTCTTTGTCCTTTTATTATTGCCAGTACATATACTGTTACCGTATTTTCTTACATTATACAGTATGTACAGTATGCATTAAAGGTATTAAATAAATAAAAATAAAATTGGTGGTCACAAGAGGTGGTCAAAAGGAAGGACACAAAGCAGCACAGTGTTTTTCTAGAAGCACTGTCACAATGTTCTGTTGTTGGACCCTCAATAATTGACCACTGAAGGCATAGCCTAGGGACATGCCATCAATATTTGTACTTAGACAACCCACTTCACAAGTAGTACACTGTATTATAGAAACGAATATCGCTTGTCAAAGTCCCCATGTGGGAGTAATAAGTAGTAAAAAATGTGAAATAAAGTTGTAGAAAATTTTCTTTTCAATGAAAAAAGTTGCAAAAATAAAATTCACTCCACACATTTGACATTGCTGTAATGAACCACACAATGACCCGGTGTTATGTACCCAGAAATTTTACCAATAAAAACTACAACTTGCCCTGCAAAAAGCAAGTCATTACACAGCTCTGTAGAAAGAAAAAAACAAAAGTTTTGGGCTTTGAGATGCAGCAATGCAAAAGCATATTTTTTTTTTTAAAAGGGCTTTTATTGTGCAAATAGTAAAACATAAAAAACTATACAGATTTGGTATCACTATAATTGTACTGATGCTGAAAATGAAGTTATCATGTTATTTATGCTGCAAGTGAACTCAATGGTGGCATTGATGTTTTTCCCATATCTCCAAAAAAGAGTTAGGCCCCTTTCACACGGGCGAGTATTCCGTGCGGATGCGATGCGTGAGTTGAACGCATTGCACCCACACTGAATCCTGACCCATTCATTTCTATGGGGCTGTGCACATGAGCGGTGATTTTTCGCGCATGACTTGTGCGTTGCGTGAAAATCGCAGCATGTTCTATATTCTGCATTTTTCACGCAACGCAGGCCCCAAAGAAGTGAATGGGGCTGCGTGAAAATCGCAAGCATCTGCAAGCAAGTGCGGATGCGGTGCGATTTTCACGCACGGTTGCTAGGAGACGATCGGGATGGAGACCCGATCATTATTATTTTCCTTTATAACATGGTTATAAGGGAAAATAATAGCATTCTGAATACAGAATGAATAGTAAAATAGCGCTGGAGGGGTTAAAAAAAATAAAAAATAATTAAACTCGCCTTAATCCACTTGCTCGCACAGCCCGGCATCTCTTCTGTCTTCATCTGTGCTGTGAGCAATAGGACCTTTGACATCACTGCGTTCATCACATGGTCCATCACATGATCCATCACCATGGTGATGGATCATGTGATGAGCGTAGTGACGTCATCAAAGGTCCTATTGCTCACAGCATAGATGAAGACAGAAGAGATGCCGGGCTGCGCGAGCAAGTGGATTAAGGTGAGTTTCATTTTTATTTTATTTTTTTAACCCCTCCAGCGCTATTTTACTATGCATTCTGTATTCAGAATGCTATTATTTTCCCTTATAACCATGTTATAAGGGAAAATAATACAATCTACAGAACACCGATCCCAAGCCCGAACTTCTGTGAAGAAGTTCGGGTTTGGGTACCAAACATGCGCGATTTTTCTCACGCGAGTGCAAAACACATTACAATGTTTTGCACTCGCTCGGAAAAATCGCGCATGTTCCTGCAACGCACCCGCACCTTTTCCAACAACGCCCGTGTGAAACCAGCCTTAAAGGGCATCTGTCACCATATTTTGTACCTTTCACTCCCGTCTTCAAGACTTTTCTCGAGCTGCACCAACTCTCTGGAATACTCTGCCTCGGAATGCTAGGTCAATTCACAACTTCTCCATCTTCTAACGTGCCTTAAAAACACATCTTTTCAGACAGGCTTATCAAGCTACCTAAAATGACTTTTCCCAGACTAAACCTCTCCCCTACCAACTCCTCTGGCCTAAACTTAATCCTCTAGTAGTCCCAAACCCGAAGCAGATTGGCCAGCACTAGTGTTGAGCGAACTTCTGTTTTAAGTTCGGCGTCTAAAGTTCGGCTTCCGGTTAGCGGAGAATTCCGATATGGATTCCGAATTCCGTTGTGGTCCGTGGTAGCGGAATCAATAATCGGCCATTATTGATTCCGCTACCACGGACCACAACGGAATTCGGAATCCATATCGGGATTCTCCGCTAACCGGAAGCCGAACTTTAGACGCCGAACTTAAAACAGAAGTTCGCTCAACACTAGCCAGCACCACTCCTGTCAGTTCAATAATGGCTCAAATCCTACTTATCACAATCAACTACCTTATGTATCACCCCCAATTCCTCATAGATTGTAAGCTCTTGTGAGCAGGGCCCTGAATCCTAGTGTTTCAGTTGCAAATTAGCCGGTTACTTTTGGTTGGAATATGAACCCTATGAATTTGGAAAGCGCTGCGGAATATGGTGGCGCTATATAAATAAATTTTATTATTATTTGTACCTATGAAACTGCACGCTTGTCATCTGAAGGCATTTGTGTTGGCCTATGTTCATATGTGGCCACATTGCAGAGAAAAATAAAGTTTTAATATATGCAAAGGAGCAATGGGGGCGTCACCATTACACCTAGAGGCCCTGCTTTTTCTGCAACTGCTGCGACCTGTGCACTTTGATTCACAGAGCCAGCTGTGATGGCATTTTCACTGCTTGGCCCTGTTAATTAAAGTGCACAGGTTGCGGCAGTTGCAGAGGAAGCAGGGCCACTAGGTGTAATGGTGACGCCCCCATTGCTCCTAGAGGCTCATTTGCATGTATTAAACAGTCATTTTTCTCAGCAATGCAGGCACATATGAACATGAGACTGACACAGATGGATTCAGCTGCCAAGTGCACATGCAACAGGTTAGTCAGTTTCATAGGTACAAATCTGCTGACAGGTGCCCATTAATAAAATTTCATCATGAGTTATATGAACCCCAAAATGGTGCCATTAAAAACTACAACTTGTCTAGCAAAAAAGCAAACTCTCATATGGGTACATCGACAAAAAAGTTTTAGGAATGTAACAATGAAAAAAATCAAAAAGTAAAAAATTGCTTGGTCACTAAGACCCAAAACAGGCTTGTCACTAAGGGGTTAAAGTGCACATCTTGCTTTCCTAGTATGTATTCATTGATGGTTGTCACTGTATGATGGTTGTTGTAATGTCTATGACTGATACTTTTCAATAATTATAAATATAATTTCCATTCATTTTCTTTAATTAAACTGGCATAAGACAATTGCAGAGAAGAAGATTAGAAGCGTCCATGGATCATGTTCTTCATCTTATAGAAGAGGAAATTATTCTTGAGGTCGGTATTTCTTCCTGTTCCAAAAATGACAATGTATTATTTGAACCTGATATACTCTGATAAAACTCCACTTATAATAAGATTCCTGAACTTATACTGTATTAGCATCCATGTATTTTTTCAATAATATCTTTGAGATCTCATATTCCCCAAATCTGGGATTTTGTAGAACCTTAGTTTATATTAAGGGATTGTGTACTTGTGGTTGGCAATGACAAACTCTCAGACTCCGGGGGTTAAAAGTCCATGTAGCGCTTTATTTTTCTAATTAGCACAGCACAACTCATGGCATCCAAGTTAACGGTCACTTGGGTAAACCCACGGCACATAAAGCCTAACATCAACTAACTAAGGCTCCCACACGGCTGTTGCCTGGCCGTTCCATGCATTGGTGACCAATGCACGGGCACCAACCACGCGGCTGCCGCAGACGAATCCAGGTCCATTCAACTTGAATGGGTCCATGATCCGTCCGCACTGCAAAAAAAAAACATGTTCTGGGGGGCAGAGCTTGGCCGCTGTTGAAGATGGCCGCCTGATTCCAAGCTCTCCTACATACTGATGCTTAAACTGCGGGTCACATCACCTTAGACCTGCCTCAGCACCTGCAAAAGGCAACATAGCAACCTCCTACAGGGGCTGGTAACTACCGGACCGGCAGTTAGCCATCTCCACAGTGTCACCGACGGCCTCTACCCTCCGCCAATCTTCAGCTGTCTCATCGCACTGTGGGTCCCGAGGGACACAGGAACGGTGCTATTTCCCAGGCGCCGTCCTCTCAAAGTCATACTTCCTGCACACCGCCTTTTGATTCCCAGCACCAAGGAACACTCCGGCAGCACGGACCCACCGTGGAAAGGAGGTACATTCACTGCCTGACTCCCGGGCACAGCCACTATATTGGTTGTGCACATTTCAGCTGCGCCATTATGGGCCCCTGGCCTCACACGTCTGGGGAGCCTTCCCCTCATAATACCTGGCTGCCTTCCCAGCTTTCCACTGCCAAGTAGTGATGAGCAGCAGGGGCAATATTGAATTCACAATATTTTGCAAATATTTTGTAGAATATTCATCGAATATTCGCGAATTCAAATATTCATTATATTGTACATTCTCTTTTTTTTTTTACTCGAAAATCGGCAAGGTAATGATCGCGTAATATGCTACGGAGAGCAGGATCGTTCCACTCTGTATCGGTAGCCCATCTCCTAAATTCAGAGCAATAGGTCTCCACGGAACGTTCTCCCTGCCGCAAACCCTGTAATTTGGTCTCGGCCTGAGAGATCCGATCCAGGTCATCGTAGATAAGACCCAAGGCTCTAAAGAATTAATCTACCGACCAGAGGGACAGTGATCCGGTCGGCTGAGAAAAAGCCCAAGATTGAGCGTCCTCTTTAAGCAATGAAATAATCATACCCACATGTTGACACTCATCCCCAGAAGAGTATGGACGCAGTCTAAAGTATAATTTACATGACTCCCTGAACTGGATGAAATTGTCACTACCCCTGGAAAACCTGAGCCATCTTCGGTTCAGGGCAGGCCTAGGACCCACCACCGGAACCAGCAGCCTGTGGACTCTGAATCTGCAAGACCGTCGGGCGGAGGTCTGCTACCTCCAAAGTCAGATTCTGTAGCTGTTTGACCAGTGCAGACATAGTATCCATAGCTGCACAGATCAGAACAAAAATGGCGGTATTGGCTCTGAATAATGTCACCGATGTAGTAGGGGAGAACACCAAAAGACAACAAGAAGGAAGGGGAAAGACACTAGGCCTCACCGCTAGGGAAGGAAAAGGGTCACCACCTATAAAACCCTGCTCCTGGCCCTAACTCCTATCCGTATGGGCACCTCTCGATGGTAGAGATGCCCATACACAGGAACCTAGAAAATCCTGGTGACCCTAAAGGTCATGACAGGGCAGAGACAAACCGTCCTTTCCTGGTGAAGGAACCAGCGTCTCGCTGAGGCCTAGTAAACATCCGGAAGGGGGGAAGAATTCAAAACATAACAAGCGGAACACTTCTGAGGATGATGGATGAACAGGACTTTAACAAGAACCACACTCCAGCTCTTCCAAAACCAAATAAAGCTATCCAGAGCAAGGAGTGATGGGTAAAGTCAGACTAAACAGGGAGAGGTAAAGGTCACATGATCCACACCTGAACAGGAGATGTGGACATATCAGCAACACACAGACAAAGTGAAACCAAAAGAGGCTATCAGATCACTCATGTGCAGTCAGTCTTTCAGACCTTCTAACACCTGTCACAGGTGTGACATCATGAGAACTGCAGCACTTCTAGTTTCTTCATACGTATTAATTGAACCGTTAAGCCACCAGCTCTGAGGCTACTTTGCAGCATGAAGGTTTTTGAATAGTTCCTCAGAGAAGAGACATAATAAATCTGTAGCCATAAGCTTAATATATTTAAAAACATTTCTGATCTAAGCTTTCCTATGAAACATTGAATCCTGTAATACCTTTGTTTAGACAGGAAATACATGCCTGAGTTTTATGAGCCTGCGTGGGGAGCCTGCGATAGGTTTTATTATTTTATGATAAATGCAAGTAGTTATTAAAACAGGCATGTCAGGAGGGATGAGCATTTTTTTAAAGGTTATTTCTTATAGATTGTTGAGCACAAAGCTTGTAAAACATTTGCATGAATTTTATGTCAAGTTTAGCTGATTTCTGCAAATTGCAACTGGAGACAGAAAAATATATTTGCCGTTCAGCGGTGCAGTGATATGTTCTAAAGCCCTTTTTGTTGTGTATTAATGGCAAAAAAATATATATTATTTGCTGTTCAGCGGTGCAGTTATATGTTCTAATGACTTTTGCAGCCTGTATAAGTGTAAAAAATAAGGGCCTATTTGCCGTTCAGTGGTGCAGTTATATGTTCTAAAGCCTTTTGTGTTGTGTATAAGTGGAAAAAAATAAGGGCCTATTTGCCGTTCAGCAGTGCAGTTATGTTCTAAAGCCCTTTTGTGGAGTGTATAAGTGAAAAAAAGAAAAATATATTTGCAATTCAGTGGTGCAGTTATATGTTCTAAAGCCCTTTTGTGGAGTGTATAAGAGGAAAAAATAAAAATATATTTGACGTTCAGCTGTGCAGTTATATGTGCTAAAGCCCTAGCTAGCATCGACCTGTAAGGCTGAGTTCATACTTGAGTTATTTGGTCATTTTTAGCCCCGTGACTGCCCAAATAAGTGAAGTGTGCAGTGATTCTAAAAGCAACGCTTGTCATCTGCATGTCATACTGACTCACAGTATTATTTCACTACCACAACAGACTCCCTATGCGTGTTACTGCAAGGCACAGGGTTCTACACCACTATAAAGACTCTCTGCAGCCAGGAAATAGCAGTTTTTAAACTAAATTTGCCGCAAATAAATTCATATCAAACCGAATTTTTTCTAAAAATTCGGCGAACCGTCCTCTCTAGTTGCAGCCTTGTGCTAAAATAAAAAAAGTTCACATTTTTCCCATCTTTCTGAACTCAATACCCCATAATGACAAATTGAAAACAAAATGTAAAAAATCTTTGCTAATTTATTGAAAAGGAAAAACTAAAATATTGTATTGATAAAACTATTCAGACCATTTATTTAGGACTTAGTTTGAAGCATCTTTGGCAGAGATTACAGCCTTCAGTCATCCTGGGTACGATGCCACGAGGTTTGCACACTTGGATCTGGGGATCTTTTGCCATTCTTCTCTGCAGGTCCTCTCAAGCTCTATCATGTCTCTGATCTCTACAGGGAGTTCTTTCTTCCTCATGGCTTAATTTTTGTTCTGGTATGCTTTGGCACATGTCTCTATAGTCTGCCTCAAGAGGTGGTCATGGCAGGAACAGTGGACTTAAAAAAAAGGCTTAGATGAATTATTAAAATTAAATAACATTAATGCTTATGAAAATGTGTACAAGTTTGGGTCTCGCTCCCCTTTTCTAAATCAACATCCCCACCTATCCCTTGGTCGAACTTGATGGACTTTACTATATAACTACACGTTGGACAGCCATTTTCAGCTATCTCCAGAGATGTTCGATTGGGTCAAAGTCAGGGCTCTGGCTGGGCCACTCTAGGACGTTCACAGAGTTGTCCCTAAGCAACTCCTGTGTTACCTTGGCTGTGTGCTTAGGGTCATACTCTTGTTGGAAGGTAAACCTTCAGCCCAGACTGAGGTCCAGAGTTTTTTTTATTAATAATATCTTTGTGCTTTGATCCATGTAGCTTTCCCTTAATTCTGACCAGTCTCCTTGTCCAGGCCTCTGAAAATCGCCCCTACAGCATGATGCTGCCACGACCATGCTTCACTATAGGGAAGGTATTGGTCAGTGCCTGGTTTCCTCCAGACATAACTTTTGGAATTCAGGCAAAAAAGTTCAATCTTGGTTTAATCAGACCAGAGAATCTAGTTTCTCGCAGTCTGAGAGTCCTTTAGGTGCTTTTTCATTTTTGCAGACTTTCATGTATCTTTCATGTGTCGTGAGGAGAGGCTTTTTCTGGCCACTCTACCATGAAGCCCAAATTGGAGGAATGCTTCAGTGATGGTTGACTTTCTGGAAGTTTCTCCCATGTGCACACAGGATCTTTGGAGCTCAGCCAGAGTGACCATTGGGTTGTTGGTCACCTCTTTAACCATAGCCCTTCTCCCCCAATTACTTAGTTTGGTGGGGAGACCAGCTCTAGAAAGAGTCCTGGTTGTTCCAAACTTTTTCCATTTAAGAGTTATAGAGGCCACCGGGATCTTGGGAACTCTCAGTGCAGCAGATTTTTTTTGTACCTTTCTCCAGATATGTGCCTCCACACAATCCTCTCTCAGCTCTACCGGCAGTTGTTTCTTCCTCATGACTTGGTTTTAGCTCTGATATGGATTGTCAGATGTACTGTAAGACCTTATGTAGACAAGGCTGTGAATTTCAAAATCATGTCCAATAAATTTAATTTACCACAGGTGTACTCCAATCAAGATGTAGAAACATCTCAAAGATGATCAAGAAAATAAATCCTTTTTATTAAATTTTCAAACATTTCTAAAAGTCTGTTTTCACTTTCTCATTATTTGGTATTGAGTGCAGATTGATGGGGAAAATGTGTTTTTTTTTTTTGTTTGTTTTATTTTAGCACAAGGCCACAATATAACAAAATGTGAAAAAAGATAAAGGGTCTGAATACTTTCTGAAAGCACTGTGTGCTAACGTTTAGAAATAGGCTGAAAACTGTACTACAAATCAGCTTACTAATAGGCTGTAAGAAGAATATTCCCGCTGCTGTCCCCTTCCTTGCAGAGCAAGCCCCTGACAGTTAGCTCCTGTGTAAACCTAATGATCCTACCCCAAACATGGCCATTGATGGAGGGGCACTCCACTAAACCCATCCATTTAGCAGCCTCAATTGAGCAACACTGTGCAAGACAGTGCTCATGCGTTAGTTACCTATGCCATGTAAAGAGGCTGCTAATTAATGGATCTAGTCATTTTCCTGTCACGGAACATGTCTAAGTGAACCCTTTGTTCTTCACAGTACCCCAGATGGTGGGTGTCAGGAATATGGATTAATATTTACTCACAGCCATGTCCTCACACCCACCATTTGCTGAAAGATAGCATAGGTAGTGAACTCCACAGAAGGGCCCTGCTTCAAAGCCGCAGCCAGATAGCAGAAAACTCCTAGCAGGCCACATTTGGTTACATTTCACACCTCCAGTCAGACAGCACGGATCCTGCAGGAAAACCTCCCTGTAGGGGGTCTAAGCCATTCCCTAGTTCAATCAAATCTAGCAGACAGCATGGAATCGGCGATTTATAAGGAATTATGAATCACCCGGACATCACAGGCACAAACCAGATACATATTTGTGTCCCGGTGGCCACGATGAACATGCCCATGGTCTTAGTTTGGTGGTGGGATGCCAGGGAAGGGAGATATACATATCTCCCCACTGAAACCCAATAATGGTACCATGTTTGGACTTTACTTGTAGCTGGAACCCAGTTGGATCTGTTGGTCCCAAAACCATCCCCCTGTGATGTTCTGGTCTGAAGCTATGAACCCTAAAGTGTTTTGTGGGTCATTGAGCTGCCAGGATCAGCAGTGAGGGGGGGGGACCACTCCCAGAGGCCGGGAGGGGCAGGCTACAGGTTAAAAGGCTTGTGCCAGCAAGTGGGCATGTCTTTTTCTGAAAGAGGGTCACATCATGCCATGTGTTTGGAGAGACCTGGAAACAGCTGACATCACTGCCCACCACGTGACCGCAGCCAAGGACTATTACACCATCCTAACCCAAAGGAACATTCATCTACCCGGTAACTGACTTGTACTCTGTGTAATCCTGTGTGTACCATATTACCTGTATTTGTAACCTCATACCACTGTATATATTCTGTGTGTATAGTGTTATATCTAGTGTGCCCTTAAGGCGATTAAATATATAATTTAATCTTGTGCTGTCTTGTATCTCGATCACGAATCCATGTTTCGGCCTAGTTATAAGCTACCGCGGGTTGGTTTCTCACCCTATATAATCCCGTTAGCGGACCGGGCTTATATCAAACGAGAAGCTGGTGGCAGATTACCCGGGCTGAGAAAGCGCTGTTTTCACTGCGGCAGTGAAAAGGCTCTCTCAGCTTGTTGCCTCTTTGTGCCCGCGTGGACAGGAGGTGTCTGTGTAAACTGTACCAAGCTGACCTTACCTGCTCCTCTGGAGGGCGTAACGCCATGTCTTGGTAACCAGGGACCATACCGCGTCTCGTGAGCTCGACGTAGTTGACGTAAGTGGGCATGAGGCGTGGTATCCAGCACAGTTGGAATAGACTTTTGCAAGGGGAACACCAGGTCACTACCTCTTGAGGTGGATTGGTACATGCAGCAGCTGGTCCAGGTAGACCAGGGGGTACCAGAGCAAGGTACCAGAGGTACAGTCGTAGTCAACAGGCCGAGTCATAACCAGGAGCAACAGTGCAGGACCGAAGGAAGAGACAGAGACAAAGTTGAACAAGCAATGGGTCAGGGTTGGCAGCTCAGGTACGGGTCAGGCAATCCAGGTCAGCAACAGGAGAGATGAGACAGGGAAGAAAAGGATCAAACAGGAAGCGAAGTCCAGAATGCAAGCATGGGTCAGGAATGCAGGAACACAGGCACAAACAACAGCAACTATTGCAGGACACAATGACCTTTGACGCTCAGGCACCTGGGAACAGGGCTGGACCCTTTGTATAGTTGCAGGGTGGCTGGGATTGGGCACACAGGTCACATGTGCAAAATCTTTAAATCAAAGGAAGTGACGCCTAGCCCTTAACAAGGTGCCAGAGCGAACAGTCTAGAAGGCATGCTGTGTTCAGAGCTGGAAGGAAACCATGGAGCGGATTCCAGGAAGGATGACTCCTGCAAGGACAGAGTCCAGGACTGCAGCAGTGAATGGAAAGACACTGTCAGCAGATCAATGCAGCTTCCTGCCTCTTAATGCAGCCTGATGTGAACAATGACGAGGGTGACTAAGGACGACAGTACTCGCCAGAACATGGAGCCTGTGAACACGGCGGTGAGTAGGGTTACATCGGAGGTCAGCAACTACCATTACAGTTCACCTCCATTAGTGGTCATTTTAGGGGCAAGATCATTATGTCTACGCAGGAACTGGCCGCCAGCACAAGGAGCTGTTTTGGGTCAATAATTGACTGCAATAGGATCTTTACACTGCCTGTAGTCTCTCTACCCTCTATTTCAATATAAATGGAATCAGCAGCCTACCGAAGATTTCACTATCCAGAGGAGGCAAAAAAAAAAAAAAAAGGGAGAGACAGATCTCTCCAAAAATGGAAACACTTGGCTAGAAAATACATGAATGCTTAGGAGACTTAAGGAGTTAGACACTGACCCACAAAGTGACCATGTAAATGCCATATTGGAACTGTTTTCTTATATTTTCGAGAAGAGCTATTTGCATCTGTTCCCTAAGGAGTATTTATTGCAGTCTCCCTTTCCTTTTGATTCTCCCTAAGGTGAGTAAAGATGGTTACCTTAGATAAATTTGACTCCTGACAACCCCATGTATATACAAGATCTGACCAGCTGATAGCGCATGTGTTCTCAATGAGGAATACACCCTTGCCAGATGGCATATCTCCCTTGAGAAGATAATCCAGTATCCTGAAAGAAGGACCCCACCAGACACATTGAATGTTTAGCCGGTTGCATCAAAGTCAATGGAAGGTGGTTCTAGAACTACACAGCTCCATCCATTGTGTTATGAACGGAGCTAGTTACTGGAGCACTACTCCTATTGAACTGTATGGGAGCAGCACTGCAGTAACCAGATCCATCCATTACATAATAGATGGAGCTGTGTAGTTTTAGAACTGGAGCTACTTGATAGCATGTGATTAGTGAAGCTGCGGGATGTCAGACCCCTGTTGATCAGAAATTGATGGCCTTTGGAGGCCTGGCCACCAATAGTAAAATTACAGAATACCCCTTTTAAGTATTCCAGTGTGCTATTCTTAAGTGTAAGGGAAAATACTTTGCAAGTATCTGGCTCTCTATCTGTCTAAGAATAGCACACTATTTCTTAGTAAATTGTTCAAACCCGTTTCTGACTTTTTATTCACATTAGACTAGTATTTAAAAGATGTCTAGTTTTAGTTGTTAAAACAGCAATGAAAAACATGAAGGTTGCTAAGACCAAAAGCAGATCACTGTTTCCCTGTTGTTAAACACTCTTTTCTTCTGTAGTAATAAATCATTCGGTTAAGCTATTTTTAATGTGACCTTGGGTTTATTATTTCTCATTTATTTCTACAGATTTACAGAATAACATTTTTGTTGGTTACCTTGCGACTATACTAAAGCTGTTACTGCTGAAATCGCAACTTAATTATGCGCCTGTGGTTTGATTGGCTGCCTGATATGTCACAAGTAATAAATCATCTGTGATTTAGAGGACAAATCAAAATAACAGAGCTGCCAAAATGTCTTAACAAAATATAGTCATTATTGCTGCAGACTTACAGGAAGGAAATGTCTAAAGTTATAACACGGACTTTGTTGAAAGAAATATTGAGGCAGATTATCAATATATATGCTTATTGGGAATATTTCTGGACTAGGTCATCAGTATCTGGGGTCTGACACCCGGGACCCCCGCTGTTTAGCTGTTTGAGAAGGCACTGGCGTTCGCAATAGCGCCGCAGCCTTCTCTCAGCTCACCCAGCACGGAGGCGTACATTGTATAGCGGCTGTGCTTGGTATTGCAGTTCAGCCCCATTCACTTCAGTTGGGCTGAGCCGCATCTAGGCCATGTGACCAATGAACGACATATGGTCTAGGCAAAGCCTCAAGAAGGCTGCGGTGCTACTGTAAGTGCCAGAGCCTTCTCAAATAGCTGATCAATCACTGATAACACCTCCCCGTGTACAGCTATCAGTGACTGACAGCTATCTCTGTATACACACTTACACAGAGAATGCTATCAATCACTGATAACACCTCCCCGTGTACAGTTATCAGTGACTGACAGCTATCTCTGTATACACACGTACACAGAGAAAGTTATCAATCACTGATAAGACCTCCCCTGTGTACAGTTATGAATGACTGACAGCTATCTCTATATACACACTTACACAGAGAATACTATCAATCACTGATAAAACTTCCCCATGTACAACTATCAGTGAATGACAGCTATCTATGTATGCACACTTACACAGATAAAGCTATCAATCACTAATAACACTTCCCCTGTGTACAGCTATCAGTGACTGACAACTATTTCTGTATACACACGCAGAAAAAGCTGTCAATCAGTACAAACATCTCCCCTGTGCACAACAGAAGTCAGATAAAACAGAGATTTAAATGTATAAATTAGGCTTTGTTCACATCCTGGAATCCTTTGTGCATCGGGGGTGTCTGGCATATGCCTAGCCTTACAAATTTTATTGAATATTTTCCTACAAAACTATGGGGGATATTTATCAAAACTGGTGTAAAGGAAAACTGGCTTAGTTGTCCATAGCAACCAATCAGATTCCACATAAAAAATTTTTTAGAGCTCCTTTGGAAAATGAAAGGTGGAATCTGATTGGTTGCTATGTGCAACAAAACCAGTTCTCCTTTTGACCAGTTTTGATAAATCTTCCCCTATATACGGTATCAGATTTGAACAGATTTGGCTTGGCGCCATGCCTAAGGGCGTTATCTAAGTGAAGCCCCTGGTATTCACCCTTTAATCCTTATACAGGGATCTGGACTCCACTGCAGGAGAACCACCAGGCTGCTACATCTTGGAGTACATCTTCGAACATCTGTTCAAATGAGGGCTCACCAACGGGCGTCAAGAGACACCGTTGCAGAGCACTCAGGGATCAGGTATAACCATAGTCAGGGACAGGACGAGCAGAGTTTGTGCAATCTTATAATCAGTCCAAGGTCAGAGTGGGCAGTTCTGAATCAAAATTAGGATTAGGCAGAGGTAAGTTATGGTAGCAAAAGGGTCAAATAAGGCAATCAGGCAGAAGTTGGCACATATGCAGACTAACGTAGAAAGAGTACACCTTTGCAGGACACTAGCGAAGTAGAACCTATTGCTGAGGCACATTCCCACAAAGGGAAGGTGCCTTAAATATCCCAAGGTGCGCAGCCATTGGCCAGGGAACATTAGGGTGACTACTCTGGCCCTTTAAGAGCTGAAGGGAGCATAAGCACTGCAGAGGCAGACCTCAGCCTCTGAGCTGGATTAGAGGGATGCTGGCAGCGCTACTCTGTCAACCTTGCCCATTGGGAGGAGAGGAGCAGCAGTGGGCACGGATCAACAACATAACAATTGCTTCTAAGGAATATGTTGATATATTAATAACAGTAAATACTAATGCAAAAACTACTGATAAAGTTCAGCTGAAACATCTGTCTGAACATAGACTAATTTCACACTAATGTTACAACCAGGATACTGCCTTTCCCAGGCAGAACCCATTGACTATAATAGAATTCTGTGAGGATCCAGCCTGTTTCTGGCATGAGTGCAAGCACCATTTTTGTCTGGCAAAATCTTGGCACTCATGCCGGAAACAGGCCGGATCCCCGCCAAATACCATTATAGTCAATGGGGTCTGGCGGTGCTCTTGCCCTTTCCGGCTATGCCGGATACAATGAACTAACTGATAGTTTTAATGCTAGTGTGAAAGTAGCCAAAATCATGTCTCTTGTCTGTAATGTTTTTACCATACTTGTGAGAATGTCTCATCAAGTACATAAAAGGTAAAATATTATGCCTGTGTGCTCCTGTAATATGTATGAATATTAGATTTGTATCAGATTTAATTGTTCTCATGAAGAAGAACACAAGTGTAGCTCCATGTGAGGAGGCAAGTGTTCCAAGTCAAGTTTACTGTGATAATAACTGTATTGTGTGGGTGATATAGCACTCTGGGACCACAGTATTCAGAAGAAGCTTTACTTATTATGGGCTGGATCAAGCTCACTATTTACCATATTCCTGCACTGTACTCCTAGTACCGGATACATGTTACAGTCTGTTCTTGTACTTTTGTTTTCCTCTCTGGTCTTTGAACTGCACTTTACGCAGCTTATCTTCACCATCTCAAAATCCTCAACTTTTTGGATCGCATTTCTCCAACTGATACAATGTTATTAGTTAAAACCCCCGCTCCAATCATTAATTCTACAGACAGTTTTATCTGTACACTTTCCATCTCTCCTTGCATCAAAGCTTCTGCAATCAGTTATGTCATTCAATTACCCTCCTATTGGAATTGGAGGAAATGTTTGTTTTGAGCATGTGCTCATGTCTAATGTAGATTTTGTTGACCAGTCATTAAAGTACAATTCATGCGGCTGGCAGTTGCAACGCTCAATGGTAGAAACACGTGCACTAAATAAACTAGTGGGATTTTGCTAAACAATTTATACTTATTAATAATACTTAAAAGGAAAAAAAACAAGTTCTGTACATGTGCCCTTATTCCTAGCTTGTTATAAAAAATGTGCTTTATAAATTAGATAACTTCTTTAATGATTTGATAAATGAATGAGGATTCTGTACCCTAACCAGTGGTCCAGGGGGCATATGTGGCTCTAGAGACCCGTACATGTGGCTTCCTAGTTGTTGGCAACGGCAAATACGATTTCTAGTTGTCGCAACTGCAAATATTATTGTGAGCTAGTTACAAAAGAGATTTCATAGCATTAGTGAAACTTGACACTAAGATAAAAAAAGAAAAAAAAAAATTACCACCGATAGTTAAAGGGGTTATCCAGGAGTTTAATATTGATGGTCTGTCCTCAGGATGGATCATCAATATCAGATCAGCGGGGGCCTGACTCGCGGCTGATTAGCTGTTTTAAGGGGCTGCAACGCTTGATTACAGTTAGATTGTTAAGGTGCTGGACCAAGGCCAAGTTCTGCTGTATTAAAATTAAATTATCTGTTTGGAGAGATTGTATTCTAATATTTCACTTGCATATAAACGGGACGTGTGGATACTGGCTTTTAGTTAGGAGGAGAGGCTACAGTAGGTTTATAAGGGACTCTGTTATGGGTTAGTTTGAGTTAGTAAAGGTAGGGGCAAAGGGGGGATCACTCATTGGGGTTTCTCCGGGTTTTCACATCTATGAGAGGTCATGTCCGAGGGGCCCAAAAGGGGATCCTACCCAAAAACTTGGCTTGAGAGGTATTTTACTCAAGGAGCATGGTATTTAAAGCTCCAACAGGGTACACTACAGTGGACAGTTTGCACTTACCAGCTCGCCCAGCGGGGTGCACGGGAAGAATATGGACTATTTAGACAAACTTCTTTTTGCGCAGGATATTACTGTCTACAAATTAGTGTTAGTTTAAGTTTCACATGCGACAATATGTATAACGTTTCGGCATAACAATGCCTTCGTCAGTTACTATGCCGCAGGGTGAGGGAGCAGACAGGTAGAAGGACGCTTATAGAAATTAGCATGTGTATAACATGCTCAGGCTAGGAATGGCGTCATTCCTAGCCTGAGCATGTTATACACATGCTAATTTCTATAAGCGTCCTTCTACCTGTCTGCTCCCTCACCCTGCGGCATAGTATCTGACGAAGGCATTGTTATGCCGAAACGTTATACATATTGTCGCATGTGAAATTTAAACTAACATCAATAAATGTACCTAAGCATCAGTACCTAAGACTGCTGTTTACTTTTATTGGATCTACTGGGGTGGAACCCTACAGTCAGTCTCCATACAGAGTGCGCTGAATACAGATTCAATACAAATTAGTGTTCTTTCTTTTTGGATGTGAATTGTATTACCCTCTCCGATTACTGTGTTTTGAAAAAAATTATAATAATAAAACCGATGTTTAAAAAAATGTAATGATCTGATGAAAATCATATAGTACATGGCAATCTCTTTCTAATAAAGCTAGAACCAGCCCTGTACCTCACATGGATCCAGAGATCTTCCCATTCATTGTTCAAATTTCTCTGCTACAATCACTTCAAGCTGGGGCATGACCTTTCTGCTGCAGCTCTATGCCAGTCACAGCTGAGGTGTCATGTCCTACCTGCTGTTGCTGTCTCCCAGGCACAGCTCAGGGGGTGTGTCCTTTCAGCAGCAGCAGCTTTCTCCCTGTAACATTCACAGCGTCTAACAGTAGATGATATGGCTGGTGACAGTCGAAGGATGGAACTGAGCATGTGTGACCACCTCAGTAGGTGGATGCGCATATTACTATACAGATTAAACACCAGGGGAGGCTTAATATTCAAGAAAATAGAATATCTCAGATCTGGAACATTTTTGTAACAGAACGTAAATTACAAAAGTAACCAGTTTGTCATGTTGAATTATATTAAAATAACATTGAATGGTGACACAGTCCCTTTCACAAGAGGTAGCCCTATTTTATAACTAAAGATATCAGTGTAAGGACCCACAGCTTTTTTTAAGTGCATTTAGGAGCATCCAACACTTTAAAGCTTGAAATGCTTTAGATGTGCCTTTTTCTGTAATCTTTCTCCTTTGACTAAAGTGGAAATATTGTGTAGGCAGTTTCTACATGCCATGATGATTACTTAAGTAGCTGCACTTACACATTATTTACTGCATGAGGCTACTTTAATGTGGCACACTCATCTCTTCTATGGCCCTAAATCACGCTCTACAAACAGGAGCTGCTCTTAGAGCAGCCAGTAAGCAGGCATTCAGTTGTTACTATTTCATCCTGTACCATTTAGTACGGGAAGCACATATAGAAATCAAGACTGAAGAATGTGTATGGCAGAAGTGATGTATGAGTGATCTATTCCATCAGGGTAGATGTGTGGCATACCTCGACACTGCTAGGTATCTGATACTAACTCTGTTAAAGTGGTTGTCTGAGTTATTTTTTTGTTCTTTGTATGTTTCTAACTAGGCAAACGTAAGGACTTTACAATTCACTTACTTTATCTCCAGTTGCTCCTTTCTCAGATTTTACTGAGGGTCACATGACCTGTGATGTCAGCCTCTCTCCCTGCTCTGATGATGTTTCGTGCACAAGCCTGAGAGAGCAGATATGTGCCTGTACATGAGACGTCACTGTGCTGGCCACGCCCTCCTGCACTGCCGGATGCTGCTTATTGCTCTCTCCCTGGATTCTTGAGGAAAAACATTAACCCCTTCAGCTGCACAGACTCATGGCTAAAGGCTTTACTGAGTAGCTGCAGGCAGTGAGAAGACACATGCTGGGCACAGGAGTTGACAGAGGAGTTCTGCAGAGCATTGCACAAGAACCGGTAGGGGGAAGATCTTATGTGTAACAGCAGTGTCATTGTACAGCTGGGACTTGTAGTCCTACACATACAACATGCTGCTAAGTCTCCCAGCAGGCAGACATGTCACTCAGGGCAGCACTTGTATTCACTCCCTTTGCAGAGCAGGGGGAGGGGCAGAGATTGTTGTTATTGCAGGTAAACAAAGGGCCAGAAGAGAACCAGGGAAATAAGGAAATATTGGGTTTTTTTTGCCTAAAACTTGCTTAGCTTAGTTATTTATTGCTGCCCATCAGATTTACAGTGTTTTTTTTTCATAACTCGGACAACCCCTTTAAGGCTTGTTTACACTGCACTGATGAGCAAACAGTTATCGGGAAGAAAGCGTTCTTCCCAAACACTGCCTGCTCAGCAGTGGAAGTGAAGAGCTGCATTTACAAGCATTCATCACCTCCACAGTATGAGGATGCGTGATGGCTGCTGCTTTTGCTCATCCTCATACAGATCCATTGTTTCTGGGCGGCACATCCCTGTTCACACAGCACAATCTGCTGCAAAGCAACAATGATTGAGGTGTTTGCACCAAAGATCATTACACTTGATGATTAAGCGTGTTATACTTGTGTTATTGAATGCATTGTATATTACTGCAAGATACAGTTTTGCATTGTAAATTGTCAATACTAGTGTGCAGTGTGTTTGTGGAAGGGGAGGGACATTTAATTGTGTATCTGTCTTTAAATTACAGAAAAAACACTTGAAGTTTTGCTAGTACCATTTTAATAATCTGTTTACCAAACCCCTAACTGTTCATTTATAGGCCTCATAAAATGTCTGGTAAACGGAAGAGTGGCAAATGAAAGACCCATGCCTCATTATCCAAGATTCAGAACTTCCGATTGGCACCACATTATTATTTCATTCTCATGTCTTTAGGTTGCTGTATGGGTAAACTGTATGAAATTGTTAGCTAAATCGACTATAACACTATACATGTGATACAAGCATCAGAACAATTTCTGCTAAAAGTCTTTGCCAAATATAAATCCATTCTGTAACGCTGTCCAAAATTAGTCTGGTCTATTGGAGAGCAGCCTTCATGTATTACAGAATTTATGGACTTGGCTTTCAAACCAATACACGCAGTACAGAACAAGAGACAAGCTCTCGCACCCGGCTTACCGTGCAATCGTTTATTGTGAAAGAAACCTTAGTTTGCTACACGTGATTTTATTTATAAGATATGGCACATGCAAATTTTTTTTTTATATATGGATTTTAGATGTATTCGCAATCAGAATTTTACTCAATAAGTCTATAACAGCAAAAGCACATTGAATCATGAAAGTTGATTGATTCCTACTAAAGGAAGAAATACAATGAGCAATTAGATAACAAAAGCGATGCATCAAATAAAATATGCAAAGTCTTTTAATAGAAAAGATGAGAATAGGCAATCTGCAGCTTGTTCTAATTAAATCCCTGTTTACTGAGAGTCTTATTTGCTTGTAGTTTTGGAATTTTAACACTGAATTATAAAAGATTACATTGTTATAAAATAAAGACTATAGAATGCAGGGCTAAGTGTTCGTGAGGCTTCTGTGTGGATAGTTATGTATGTAGTTTCTTATAGTTAATACCTCTTCCTTACCACAAATATAGCTGGAATAAATAGGAAAAAGTGCTGACCAATCTATGTGACTTAAAGGCTATGTACAAAGGAGGCAATTTTTGTTTATGATTGCATTTTACTCGTTTTTGGCTAAAAATTATATTTTCAATTGGCCTTTATTAAAAATATTGAGCTATTCTGTCACAAAGGGTTAACAGTTTTGTTAACTGTGTGACTGGTACTTTCACTTTGTGCTGGTCATCTAATAACCCTTATCTCTAAGAGGTCATAAACACTTTTAATCCACATTCTTATCAGTAAGATGTGAACTAAGCTATAATGAGTGTTTATAACGTCAGAGAGAAGAGATAACGTGCCAGTCTGCTCCCCAGATGACAAAAAAGGCAGAAAATCCACAGGCACCTAGTAGAGCATCTCAGCTATGTACAGAAAAAAGGATAACATATATTCTTAATAAAGACCAATTGAAGAAAAAAAGGAATTAGCTCAAAATAAGTGCAATGGACTAATAATAAAAAAAAGGTGTACATAGCCTTTAAAGCCCTTTTACCTGGGCCAATATGGGGGCAATTATTGGCAATAATTCATGTTCCTGATAATTTCCCTATGTAACTATGTGGCCAATCATCTGAAGAATGCACAAGCCCTTGATTATTATGTGAACACATCTTTTATGTGACACAGAGTTGTGCTGCCACCAAACAACAAATGTTTATGGGGATGAGCCATGGGCGTAGCTATACGGGGTACAGAGGTAGCAGTCGTTACCAGGCCCAGAAGCCTGAGGGGGCCCAAAAACCCTTGTGCCACATAAGAAGACACTTATATTATAGAAAGTTCATGCAGGTCAAGTTACACCTCTCGCTGGAGGGAAGGGGATTGGTCAAGAATTTGAGATATTGGGGGTGGTGCTGTTTCAAATTTTGCACCAGGCAGCACAAAGGCTATGTGCTTCCCTGGCCACAAAGCACTGAGGGACGGGGGGCCCAAACTGAATTCTTGCACCAGGGCCCATGAGCCTTTATCTACGCCCCTGGGATGAGCGATCGCAGTAGCAATAGTTTGTTCCTATACAGAGGAGAAGATTGCTGCATATTAATGCAGTTATTACGTCCACTAACGATCAGGCAGTTCTCGATAATTACCCTGATACTTGACCCATGTAGAAGCATCTGTAGTCGGATGGACTGAAAGGTATATGGATTATTGTTTTGAATTGGTGATGCAATCTAGTATTAGACACTTTCAAGCAGTGGTCCCCAACCCGTAGCCTGCAAGCTTGTACTGCCACCACCTTGTCTCTCCTAAATGAGAGAAGCCAGCACAGGGGATGGAGCCCTCCCTGAGTCCCCTCATTCAATTTAGTGGGGGAAAAGCGCTCAGTTAGTTTGAGACATGGAAAACGCTCTTAATAAATATTGGTGGGGAAGGGGGTCAAAGCGAGGTGTAAATGCATGAGTGGTATTGGAGGAGGACCACAGTCAGGCCTTTTGTCAACTATCTTCTTGAAAATGGCCACTGATGGAGGTTCATGGGTGCAACCCATCAATAAGTGCCTTCTATTTTAATGCATAGCGTCCCCAATAGCTTTCTTCACATCCATGAACTGCATAAGCGCAGATAAAAGGCGTGACATTAGGGCACGGGGATCCTCTACTGCACGGTGGGTGGGACAGTTGCTGAGGTAATCAAGCAACATCCAGCAAGTATTGTGCGCAGGTCCTATTAATTAGGACATGTGCACAATGGTTGTGCTGAATGTTGCTCTCAACCAGCTCTCAGTGCTGACTGTGGCTCTTGTGGTACGAGAGGTTGGTGACCACTGCTTTAAAGATTAACTAAGTGGTTAATGTGGTCAGGAGTAGAGTTGAGCGAACACCTGGATGTTCGGGTTCGAGAAGTTCGGCCGAACTTCCCGGAAATGTTCGGGTTCGGGATCCGAACCCGAACCGAACTTCGTCCCGAACCCGAACCCCATTGAAGTCAATGGGGACCCGAACTTTTGGGCACTAAAAAGGCTGTAAAACAGCCCAGGAAAGAGCTAGAGGGCTGCAAAAGGCAGCAACATGTAGGTAAATCCCCTGCAAACAAATGTGGATAGGGAAATGAATTTTAAAAAAAAATTAAAAAAATAAAAATGACCCAATATCAATTGGACAGAGGTCCCATAGCAGAGAATCTGGCTTCACGTCAGCAGAGAATCAGTCTCTTCATGCCATAGCAAAGAATCTGGCTTCATGTCAGCACAGAATCAGTCTCTTCATGCCATAGCAGAGAATCTGGCTTCATGTCAGCACAGAATCAGTCTTCATGTCATAGCAGAGAATCAGGCATCACGTCACCCACCACTGGAACAGGCCACTGTCACACATTTAGGCCCAGGCACCCAGGCAGAGGAGAGAGGTCCCGTAACAGAGAATCTGGCCTTATGTCAGCACAGAATCTGTCTTCATGTCATAGCAGAGAATCAGGCATCACGTCACCCACCACTGGAACAGGCCACTGTCACACATTTAGGCCCAGGCACCCAGGCAGAGGAGAGAGGTCCCGTAACAGAGAATCTGGCCTTATGTCAGCGCAGAATCAGTCTTCATGTCATAGCAGAGAATCAGGCTTCACGTCACCCACCACTGGAACAGGCCACTGTCACACATTTAGGCCCAGGCAGAGGAGAGAGGTCCCGTAACAGAGAATCTGGCCTTATGTCAGCACAGAATCTGTCTTCATGTCATAGCAGAGAATCAGGCATCACGTCACCCACCACTGGAACAGGCCACTGTCACACATTTAGGCCCAGGCACCCAGGCAGAGGAGAGAGGTCCCGTAACAGAGAATCTGGCCTTATGTCAGCGCAGAATCAGTCTTCATGTCATAGCAGAGAATCAGGCTTCACGTCACCCACCACTGGAACAGGCCACTGTCACACATTTAGGCCCAGGCAGAGGAGAGAAGTCCCGTAACAGAGAATCTGGCCTTATGTCAGCACAGAATCTGTCTTCATGTCATAGCAGAGAATCAGGCATCACGTCACCCACCACTGGAACAGGCCACTGTCACATATTTAGGCCCAGGCACCAAGTCAGTGGTGTAGTACAGTCGATATGAACCACATGAAGTTTCACCAAATATCCAGTCTGCAGGTTTGCAATAGGGTCATACCAATATACAGGAGCTGCAGCAATGATCACTTGTTAAATATAGTTCCATATATTCATAAGCTGTTAGCAGAGAGTCAGGACATGCTAAATAAACCTCTTCAAATGTGCTATTAGATAACTGAGGAAAGTTTTAACAGACAGAGTCTTTACAGTGGACTCTTCCTGAAAGCCCCCTGTGTATTCTGCTACTTGGTTTGGTCTCCTCAGTGCAGACATTTACTGTGAAGGAGGTAGGATCTCTGTCTAAGTTCTCTAAAGCTAAAGTTCATTTATCTATTGTAAAAAGTTATAATATATACCCATAATAGTTCTGTAGAATGTAAAGAGGTGACTGTATGTTTTTTTAGCAGCCTTTAAACCCTGCAGCACATGCTAGGCTGAGTAGATGATGTACAGTTAGAGAGCCATGTGTTCTTCCTAAAATGGCTGCAAGACATGCTGTATTCCAGGTCACCCTGCTGCAATATCTTTGTAAATGATTTTCTCTTGTTCATTTTTCTGTATGCTTTGTTATATCCTGTAACATGTATGTGGGAATGTAATATAATGACTGCCTGTTATGATATAGGTGGGCTGGTGACCTGGCTGTATACCACATAGTGGCAGTGTTTCCCTGTTGTATTACAGGCTCCAGCCAAGTGCACTCCACCTCAATAAAGCTTTAAACCACAGAAGACCTGAGTGTCGTCCCTTAGAGTCCACTTAGAGTTTATGCCTGGAGGAGCTGGTGACCGAGTAAGTGTGAAAGCTGGAGGTGTCGCAGATGGTGCAAGGAAAAGAGGGTTACATTTGGTGCCGTGACTCGGATGTCATCATTCTGCTCAAAGTGACCAGTGAAGATACCTAAAGTCACCAGTGTGCGAGTTCTGAGGTGATTGTGCCACGGCGGAGCTGCTAGGCGGCAGATTGACCTTATTAGCGGTTTATATCCTCTCAGGAATAGAAGATGAGTGGACGAGCCAGAGCCCGCGGAAGAGCAGGTGCCAGGGGGCAGCCCAGCCAAGGACAGCCTGGACAGGAGCAAGAGGCTCAAGAACCTAGACGCATTGAAAGACCCCAGCAGCCACCAGCCGAGCCTTTGCTTGTGGGAAGAGGGCGCCAGAGAGGCCCGCCAGTAGTGGAGAGACCTCCGACTGATGTTCTGCAGCTTTCAGCTGGATTTCAGGACATTTCCCTCGGAGAACGGGGTGGCCGCAGGCGTGACTTCCATGACCTTGGAGTGAACACCCGGCAGACCATTGAATAGAAATGTGAGACCTGTTTTTTTTGTTGCACTGTGTGACAGGTTAAGGTTTAATCTCAGAATCAGACTTCTATCTGCACGGTAGCGTGTGTCTTAGGTTTTTCTGAATGACACTATCAGTACCTTCAATGTAAGATATCCTTTTTGGGATAGATTTCAAGTAGGCCTCCAATACCAGAAACTAGTTATTTTGAGAATGGCAAATTTGGGAATAGTTTTTCAACCCAGAAAAAAAAGTGTGCTTTTACGGTCACTACAAATAACTTGACCAGCTAAAACAGTACAGATTTGCTTGAATAGAAATGTGAGACCTGTTTTTTTTTGCACTGTGTGACAGGTTAAGGTTTAATCTCAGAATCAGACTTCTATCTGCACGGTAGCGTGTGTCTTAGGTTTTTCTGAATGACACTATCAATACCTTCAATGTAAGATATCCTTTTTGGGATAGATTTCAAGTAGGCCTCAAATACCAGAAACTAGTTATTTGGAGAATGGCAAATTTGGGAATAGTTTTTCAACCCAGAAAAAAAAAGGGCTTTTACGGTCGCTACAAATAACTTGACCAGCTAAAACAGTACAGATTTGCTTGAATAGAAATGTGAGACCTGTTTTTTTTTGCACTGTGTGACAGGTTAAGGTTTAATCTCAGAATCAGACTTCTATCTGCACGGTAGCGTGTGTCTTAGGTTTTTCTGAATGACACTATCAATACCTTCAATGTAAGATATCCTTTTTGGGATAGATTTCAAGTAGGCCTCAAATACCAGAAACTAGTTATTTGGAGAATGGCAAATTTGGGATTAGTTTTTCAACCCAGAAAAAAAAAAAGGGCTTTTACGGTCGCTACAAATAACTTGAGCAGCTAAAACAGTACAGATTTGCTTGAATAGAAATGTGAGACCTGTTTTTTTTTGCACTGTGTGACAGGTTAAGGTTTAATCTCAGAATCAGACTTCTATCTGCACGGTAGCGTGTGTCTTAGGTTTTTCTGAATGACACTATCAATACCTTCAATGTAAGATATCCTTTTTGGGATAGATTTCAAGTAGGCCTCAAATACCAGAAACTAGTTATTTTGAGAATGGCAAATTTGGGAATAGTTTTTCAACCCAGAAAAAAAAGTGTGCTTTTACGGTCACTACAAATAACTTGACCAGCTAAAACAGTACAGATTTGCTTGAATAGAAATGTGAGACCTGTTTTTTTTTGCACTGTGGGACAGGTTAAGGTTTAATCTCAGAATCAGACTTCTATCTGCACGGTAGCGTGTGTCTTAGGTTTTTCTGAATGACACTATCAATACCTTCAATGTAAGATATCCTTTTTGGGATAGATTTCAAGTAGGCCTCAAATACCAGAATCTAGTTATTTTGAGAATGGCAAATTTGGGAATAGTTTTTCAACCCAGAAAAAAAAGTGTGCTTTTACGGTCACTACAAATAACTTGACCAGCTAAAACAGTACAGATTTGCTTGAATAGAAATGTGAGACCTGTTTTTTTTTGCACTGTGTGACAGGTTAAGGTTTAATCTCAGAATCAGACTTCTATCTGCACGGTAGCGTGTGTCTTAGGTTTTTCTGAATGACACTATCAATACCTTCAATGTAAGATATCCTTTTTGGGATAGATTTCAAGTAGGCCTCAAATACCAGAAACTAGTTATTTGGAGAATGGCAAATTTGGGATTAGTTTTTCAACCCAGAAAAAAAAAAGGGCTTTTACGGTCGCTACAAATAACTTGAGCAGCTAAAACAGTACATATTTGCTTGAATAGAAATGTGAGACCTGTTTTTTTTTGCACTGTGTGACAGGTTAAGGTTTAATCTCAGAATCAGACTTCTATCTGCACAGTAGCGTGTGTCTTAGGTTTTTCTGAATGACACTATCAGTACCTTCAATGTAAGATATCCTTTTTGGGATAGATTTCAAGTAGGCCTCAAATACCAGAAACTAGTTATTTTGAGAATGGCAAATTTGGGAATAGTTTTTCAACCCAGAAAAAAAAGTGTGCTTTTACGGTCACTACAAATAACTTGAGCAGCTAAAATAGTACAGATTTGCTTGAATAGAAATGTGAGACCTGTTTTTTTTTGCACTGTGTGACAGGTTAAGGTTTAATCTCAGAATCAGACTTCTATCTGCACGGTAGCGTGTGTCTTAGGTTTTTCTGAATGACACTATCAATACCTTCAATGTAAGATATCCTTTTTGGGATAGATTTCAAGTAGGCCTCAAATACCAGAATCTAGTTATTTTGAGAATGGCAAATTTGGGAATAGTTTTTCAACCCAGAAAAAAAAGTGTGCTTTTACGGTCACTACAAATAACTTGACCAGCTAAAACAGTACAGATTTGCTTGAATAGAAATGTGAGACCTGTTTTTTTTTGCACTGTGTGACAGGTTAAGGTTTAATCTCAGAATCAGACTTCTATCTGCACGGTAGCGTGTGTCTTAGGTTTTTCTGAATGACACTATCAATACCTTCAATGTAAGATATCCTTTTTGGGATAGATTTCAAGTAGGCCTCCAATACCAGAAACTAGTTATTTTGAGAATGGCAAATTTGGGAATAGTTTTTCAACCCAGAAAAAAAAGTGTGCTTTTACGGTCACTACAAATAACTTGACCAGCTAAAACAGTACAGATTTGCTTGAATAGAAATGTGAGACCTGTTTTTTTTTGCACTGTGTGACAGGTTAAGGTTTAATCTCAGAATCAGACTTCTATCTGCACGGTAGCGTGTGTCTTAGGTTTTTCTGAATGACACTATCAATACCTTCAATGTAAGATATCCTTTTTGGGATAGATTTCAAGTAGGCCTCCAATACCAGAAACTAGTTATTTTGAGAATGGCAAATTTGGGAATAGTTTTTCAACCCAGAAAAAAAAGTGTGCTTTTACGGTCACTACAAATAACTTGACCAGCTAAAACAGTACAGATTTGCTTGAATAGAAATGTGAGACCTGTTTTTTTTTGCACTGTGTGACAGGTTAAGGTTTAATCTCAGAATCAGACTTCTATCTGCACGGTAGCGTGTGTCTTAGGTTTTTCTGAATGACACTATCAATACCTTCAATGTAAGATATCCTTTTTGGGATAGATTTCAAGTAGGCCTCAAATACCAGAAACTAGTTATTTGGAGAATGGCAAATTTGGGATTAGTTTTTCAACCCAGAAAAAAAAAAGGGCTTTTACGGTCGCTACAAATAACTTGAGCAGCTAAAACAGTACATATTTGCTTGAATAGAAATGTGAGACCTGTTTTTTTTTGCACTGTGTGACAGGTTAAGGTTTAATCTCAGAATCAGACTTCTATCTGCACAGTAGCGTGTGTCTTAGGTTTTTCTGAATGACACTATCAGTACCTTCAATGTAAGATATCCTTTTTGGGATAGATTTCAAGTAGGCCTCAAATACCAGAAACTAGTTATTTTGAGAATGGCAAATTTGGGAATAGTTTTTCAACCCAGAAAAAAAAGTGTGCTTTTACGGTCACTACAAATAACTTGAGCAGCTAAAATAGTACAGATTTGCTTGAATAGAAATGTGAGACCTGTTTTTTTTTGCACTGTGTGACAGGTTAAGGTTTAATCTCAGAATCAGACTTCTATCTGCACGGTAGCGTGTGTCTTAGGTTTTTCTAAATGACACTATCAGTACCTTCAATGTAAGATATCCTTTTTGGGATAGATTTCAAGTAGGCCTCAAATACCAGAAACTAGTTATTTTGAGAATGGCAAATTTGGGAATAGTTTTTCAACCCAGATAAAAAAGGGTGCTTTTACGGTCACTGCAAATAACTTGACCAGCTAAAACAGTACAGATTTGGTTGAATAGAAATGTCAGGTCTATTTTTTAGGCGCTGGGTGACAGGCTCAACTTGCCCCTGATGTAGTATATGGCCAAAAAATAACCACACTGTTGATGGTTAAATGCACTTGGGTGACACAGGCTCAGCTTGCACCAGATGTAGTATATGGCCAAAAAATAATCAGACTGTTGATGGTTAAATGCACTTCGGTGACACAGGCTCAGCCTGCAGCTGATGTAGTATATGGCCAAAAAATAACCAGACTGTTGATGGTTAAATGCACTTCGGTGACACAGGCTCAGCCTGCAGCTGATGTAGGATATAGCACAAAATAACCACACTATTGATGGTTAAATACACTTGGTGATAGCTTGTGCTGGCGCACCACAAGTCACAAAATGGCCGCCGATCACCCCAGAAAAAAAGTGATCTAAAAACGCTCTGGGCAACCTCAAAAAAGTGAGCAAGTCAATACTAGCACTTCAATGATCCACAGCTGCAGATCGATCACAGAATGAAGTCTTTTGGAGGAGTTAATCACTGCCTAATCTTGCCCTAACGTCACAGCTGCAACCTCTCCCTATGCTTGAATCAGCAGAGTGACGTGCAGCGCAACGTGACCCAAGCTTATATAGAGGCTGGGTCACATGCTGCACTGGCCAATCACAGCCATGCCAATAGTAGGCAAGGCTGTGATGGCCTCTTGGGGCAAGTAGTATGACGCTTGTTGATTGGCTGCTTTGCAGCCTTTCAAAAAGCGCCAAGAAAGCGCCGAACACCGAACCCGAACACGGACTTTTACGAAAATGTTCGGGTCCGTGTCACGGACACCCCAAAATTCGGTACGAACCCGAACTATACAGTTCGGGTTCGCTCATCCCTAGTCAGGAGAGATTAAAATAATTGACAAATTACTGATCTTCATCATCTGTGTTGGGTGGAAGAAGGCCCCACATATCTGCCACTTCCCTATGCCCAACTGTGCAACCATCTGTTTTTTGTTTTATACTTCTTGGGAGAATGCTAATTATAAAGGACTGTTGCTTAAACACATTTTATATCATGTCTTAACATTTCTAATAATATTATTATGAACATTCTCAGTGAGGGATCGAGGAAGTTTGTGAACAGGCATCAAGTGCCCCTGCCCCAGAATGAGAGGGTTGGGATATGTAGTCATGAACCTGCACAAGGGAAGGTCATTTTGATTTTTGCTCAGGGGCCTTCTTTCTCTAGGTCCACCCTTAGCCATTAGAGGTACACTGTGTTATTTCTGCCATAATTTATGTCATTACTTGCCACTTCAGTACCAACTGCTTTTTTCCCCTATTATGTCTTTAATTGGCATCTAAAAGGTTAATGTCAGAGTTTCCATTAAAATGTTTTTGTCTTGTAGCAAACATTACATGGTGCAGAAATGTGTTACTCTGAAAGCCAGGGCAAGCCATTGAAGTATTTTCTCCGAATGAATAATTCTCATTATTCTCAATCCGAGTTCCTGGAATTTCAATGTGCAATTCCGTTAAATAGGAATAGCCATCAAAGCAAACTAGTTGTATAAATTAAGTTTTAAGAAGCAAAGAAACATCTTAATCTTCCCAGTATAAACACTATAGTAAATAATTTTTGTATTTCTACATTGTTTTCTCCAACAATCAGCTGAAACATGCCTGTAATTACTACCAGGAACAACATAATATACAATAATATTGCTACCGAGAATAAAAATGTCAGATAAATTAATCCAACGTATCCTTTATGTCTACATTTTAAAATGCTGTCTAAGGGTACTTTCACACTAGCGTTTTTGTTTTCCGGTATTGAGTTCCATCAAAGGGGCTCAATACCGGAAAAAAACTGATCAGTTTTAGGCCTCATGCACACGACCGTTGTTGTGTTCCGTGTCCGTTGTTCCGTTTTCCGTGATTTTCTGCGGACCCATTGACTTCCAATGGGTCCGTTGAAAACTCGGATAATGCACCGTTTGTCATCCGCGTCCGTGATCCGTGTTTCCAGTCCATCAAAAAAATATGACCTGTCCTATTTTTTTCACGGACAACGTTTTGCGGACCCATTCAAGTCAATGGTTCCGTGAAAAAACACGGAGGCACACAAGATTGTCATCCGCGCCTGCGTCAGTTTTTTTCCTATGATTTGCAAGGCAAACTTGACTTAGATTTTTTTTCACTTTCCTTCATGTCTTGTGATCCTCCAAAGACACACGGAAACAAAAACGGAAACGGATCACGGAACAACTGAACCCCGCTTTGCGGACCGTGAAAAAAAAACTGTCGTGTGCATGAGGCCTTATCCAAATGCATTCTGAATTGAGAACATTCCGTTCAGTATGCATCAGTTCAGTCCCTCTTACGTTTTTTGGCCGGAGAGAATACCGCAGCATGAAATGCATTAATGCCGCAATCCTCTGCCGCAAGTGTGAAAGTGCCCTAATAATGCAGAATATATCTGTCTCATGGAAATAAATTTGTGTCCTGGAGATAAAACAGAGTAAAACACAGAATATCAAACATTTTATTAGTGATCTGGACAAAGACAAACCTTCATATCCAACCTAAAACAATGTAGTTAAATAACTCCTAATTCATGTTGTGAATGACATGAATTAAACTTTAAGAAAGCTGGTTTGCAGCGATACACCTGGGGTTCAGCCCATAGCCCTTTAATTGAACTAGTGATGCATTCCTTTTTCTTATTTTTCGTTGTCACATCATTTTTATTATGAATTTTGTCATTGGACGCTGAATTTCATTGCACTCACATGTTATGCCACCTTCCATGAGGAACTATGGGGGGGATTTATCATTGTAGGTATATTTGAGGTTAGTTTTAAGACTGGAGTTGCTATGTGCACCTGCACCAAATTTATGAATATGGCACACAGTAATAGTAAATTTGCCGCAAGAGCAATGGGGTTGCACCGATATGCCTGGGGTTGCCTGGCACAGAGCTGAGACTTTTTTTTGACTTCTTAAAAAGTTGCACTTCATAAATGCCACAAAATTGATCTACAAGGAAAACTGAACCAAATTTGAATTTCACTTCTGAAAGTGTCGCAGGCAGCCAAATGTTGCAACATTTTGTGCAACAGCAGCCGTTACCATCAATTGTGACATTTTTACACCTATGTATCTTTAAGGCTATGTACAGTCGTGGCCAAAATGACACAAATATTAGTTTTTACAAAGTTTGCTGCTAAACTGCTTTTAGATCTTTGTTTCAGTTGTTTATGTGATGTAGTGAAATATAATTACACGCACTTCATACGTTTCAAAGGCTTTATCGACAATTACATGACATTTATGCAAAGAGTCAGTATTTGCAGTGTTGGCCCTTCTTTTTCAGGACCTCTGCAATTCGACTGGTCATGCTCTCAATCAACTTCTGGGCCAATTCCTGACTGATAGCAACCCATTCTTTCATAATCACTTCTTGGAGTTTGTCAGAATTAGTGGGTTTTTGTTTGTCCACCCGCCTCTTGAGGATTGACCACAAGTTCTCAATGGGATTAAGATCTGGGGAGTTTCCAGGCCATGGACCCAAAATGTCAACGTTTTGGTCCCCGAGCCACTTAGTTATCACTTTTGCCTTATGGCACGGTGCTCCATCGTGCTGGAAAATGCATTGTTCTTCACCAAACTGTTGTTGGATTGTTGGAAGATGTTGCTGTTGGAGGGTGTTTTGGTACCATTCTTTATTCATGGCTGTGTTTTTGGGCAAAATTGTGAGTGAGCCTGAATGAATGGTCTCAGGATGCTTTACTGTTGGCATGACACAGGACTGATGGTAGCGCTCACCTTTTCTTCTCCGGACAAGCCTTTTTCCAGATGCCCCAAACAATCGGAAAGAGGCTTCATCAGAGAATATGACTTTGCCCAGTCCTCAGCAGTCCATTCACTAAACTTTCTGCAGAAGATCAATCTGTCCCTGATGTTTTTTTGGAGAGAAGTGGCTTCTTTGCTGCCCTTCTTGACACCAGGCCATCTTCCAAAAGTCTTTGCCTCACTGTGCGTGCAGATGCGCTCACACCTGCTTGCTGCCATTCCTGAGCAAGCTCTGCACTGGTGGCACTCCGATCCCTCAGCTGAATCCTCTTTAGGAGACGATCCTGGCGCTTGCTGGACTTTCTTGGATGCCCTGAAGCCTTCTTAACAAGAATTGAACCTCTTTCCTTGAAGTTCTTGATGATCCTATAAATTGTTGATTGAGGTGCAATCTTAGTAGCCACAATATCCTTGCCTGTGAAGCCATTTTTATGCAACGCAATGATGGCTGCACGCGTTTCTTTGCAGGTCACCATGGTTAACAATGGAAGAACAATGATTTCAAGCATCACCCTCCTTTTAACATGTCAAGTCTGCCATTTTAACCCAATCAGCCTGACATAATGATCTCCAGCCTTGTTCTCGTCAACATTCTCACCTGAGTTAACAAGACGATTACTGAAATAATCTCAGCCGGTCCTTTAATGACAGCAATGAAATGCAGTAGAAAGTTTTTTTTGGGATTAAGTTAATTTTCACGCCAAAGAAGGACTATGCAATTCATCTGATCACTCTTCATAACATTCTGGAGTATATGCAAATTGCTATTATAAAAACTTAAGCAGCAACTTTTCCAATTTCCAATATTTATGTATTTCTCAAAACTTTTGGCCACGACTGTACACCTTTGGTGGCAATTTTTTAAAATTATTTAATTGTACTCCTTTTGAGCTAAAATAATTTTTGTAGTTGGTCTTCATTAAAAATGATGAGCCAGTTTCCCTGCACAGCTTTGAGTTTATCTACTAGCAGGATCTGTACTTTCTCTCTGCTCTGTGAGGCAGGGGCTCCTTACCTCTGATCTCTGACGTTATAAACACTCATTATAGCTCAGCTCTTATCTTACTGATAAGTAATAAGTATTTATGACTAGAGATAAGCGAACTTTGAAGTTCGTGTTTGGATTTACGTTGAATTACGTTATGGATTCTGTTACCACGACCATAACGGAATTCAAGGACAGAATGCCTTTAGAGGCATTCTGTCCCAAACCCGAACTTCAAAAAATGGAATTTGCTCATCCCTATTTATGACCTCTTAGTAATTTAGAAATAAGGATTATTAGATGACCAGCACTAAGTGAAAGGGAATGTACCATTCACACAGCTAGAAAAACATTTAACCCTTTAATGACAAAACAATTAAATATTTTTAAAAAAACAATTGAAAAAATGAATTTTAGCCCAAAATGACAAAAATGCAATCATAATTTTTTTTCCCGTGAAGGTGTATGTAGCTGTTAAGTGTCTGCTGTTTGCGTCATGAATTTTGCATATGTGCTTTTTTTGTGTCCTGTTTTCTTGCAGACAATGCAATTATATTTGGTAGCTGTTAGAAATAATGGAGATCTCTGAACTGAAAGGGGTTATCCTAAATCAACACTTAGGCTACTTTCACACTAGCGTTTCTGTTTTCCGATATTGAGATCCGTCATAGGATCGCAATACCAGGGAAAAACGCTTCAGTTTTGTCCCCATTCATTGTCAATGGGGACAAAACGTAACTGAACAGAATGGAATGCTCCAAAAAGCTGCAGTTTTCTTTCTCTCATGGGATGCGGAGCAAAACGTCTTGCCAATGTTAAAGATAATACAACCGGATCCATTCATAACGGATGCAGATGGTTGTATTATCAGTAACGGAAGCGTTTTTGCTGAGCCCTACCGTTGTGAAAGTAGCCTAAAAGTTGAAAGAAAATGTAAGTGAACCCTTTGAAATTACTTTGATTTCCTACTTTATAGACAATCTAACTAAACTAATAGCACACAGTTGTACCATTTATGTCTTTTATATGGAAGAGCTCATTAGTGCAGGAGGACCAGGGAGCGGTGAATGCAGTGCCCCCTGTGCTGGCTCTGTACTCACCGCTTCTTGGTCTTCCTTGGCCGCACATTGTGCTGTGACGTTTATACAGCGTGAGGACATTGTGCAATGTTGGGTTGCAGCACAATGCGGCAGGAAAAGCAGGGGCGGCATCCGGAGCAGGAGAGGTAATTTGATATTTTTTTTCTCTTATCTGAGGTCTGATTAACATGGGGGTTTAATTACATTGGGGTCTGATCTGAGGTCAGATTGGGGGTCTGATCTGAGATCTCAAGCAAGCATATCCATAAATTGGTGAAAGAAGTGTGGTGTCCTTTACTCACCCATACAGTGACATTTCAGTCCTCTTGCTGGGACTGTTGTCAAGCATGAACAGTCCCAGCAAGAGGACTGAAAGATCTCTGTATAGGTAAATAAAGGACACCACACTTCTTTCACCAATCTATGGATGTGCCGCAGATATTTTTCTCTTCATTTCTTTGAATGTTTGATGGCATCTGAACTGCTGGCACTCCACATACTACTTCTATGACTGTGCTGCCTGGATTCTTTATATATATTGTGAGGGGTAGCTTTCTTTCAGGGGATCATCCTCACACATACGGCTTCAGGACACCAGGTTTAAGGTCCAAATGGTGCATTTATTGTAGCACACCAGCAAAAGCAAAACAAACAAAACAATAAACACTCGCCCGTCCAGACTCTAACTAAACACAGTATTCCTGACTCACCTAAGTCACCGTTCACACACACATGAACCCATGCGGCTTTCCCAGCCAATGTCCTACAGCCTCCTGGCTGTACAGAGCACAGTACGCCCACTGTCTCCATTCCAGTGTCTCTTGTGGGGGGTTGGGGCTCAGTAGTCTGTTTGACTATGGCCCTGCAACCCTCCCAGGCGTCGCTTCGTCCCCCAACTCCAGGCTATCTCCCAGCCTCGTGGTCCCTTAGCCTTGCCCAGCTGAGACCACACTCACAGAGCCTCCAGGCCTCTGTCCACAGGTAACACACTCCCCCTCTTACTGACACCCTGGGAGGTGCTTTATGCCAGCCTGAGTACGGTACCTCCAGCTGGTCTCACCTGTGGTGGAATAGGGGTGTGGACTGCACTATCCACCCCTTCCTTGCCTCTAACCTGTGTGAGACATGTCACTGTCTCACAAATATATATATATATATATATATATATAACAATTAGATCGATTCACAATATTTTGGTCGTCTTGCCCCTCCCCAAAAATTATGTGCCCCAAAATTGTGCCATAAAAACAAGCTCTCAGAAAGGTCTGTAGACAAAAACTTAGCGATGCAAAGGAAAAACTTTTGTGAAAGGTTTTTATTTTTTTAAGTAGTAAAATAAAATAAAAACTTTATAAATTTGGTATCACTGTAATTGTACTGAACTGCAGAATGAGCTTGTCATGCCACTTTTAGTGTATAGTGAAACCCATAAAAACAAAGAAAAATCATGGCAGAAATTTGTTTTTTAAAGCTTCGCATAATAAAGATTTTTTTTTCCTGTTTTTCTTTTTAACACAAGATATAGTGAATTAAATGGTTCCATTAAAAAATACAACTTGTCCTGCAAAAAAATAAGGATGTGTGAACAGAAAAGTAAAAAAGTTATGGGTCTTGAAAGGCAAGGAGGCAAAAATGAAAATTCAAAAACAGAAATTGGCCTGGTCCTTAAGGGGTTAAAAACAGAATTAGGCTACATGCACATGACCGTGCCGTGTTTTGCAGTCTGAAAATGGCGTATCCGCATAACACGGATGACGCAGGTGTGCGTTCCACAATTTGCGGCACAGAACGGGCGGCCCATTATAGAAATGCCTATTCTTATCCAAAAAACAGACAAGAATAGGACATATTCGTTTTTTTTTTTTTTGGGGGGGCCACGGAATGGAGCAACGGATGCTGATAGCACACAGAGTGCTGTCCGCATCCTTTGCGTCCCCATTGAAGTGAATGGTTCCGCATCCGAGCCACAAAAAAAAAGCGTCTCGGATGCGGACCCATGAGTGTGCATGAGGCCTTAGGCTGAGTTCACCAATAGTCTTTGTTGCAAAGAGAGCTAGTGGCCAGATGGTAGCTGTAAGTCAACAAACAGTGCATTATTCTTGTAGCCTTTTTCTTCATTTGCATTTTTTTTGGTCCATATCATTTTTCTTTTTTTCATTACAAGGGCAGTATAAAACACAACTAACCTGTACAACTAAATTGGTTTTGTGACTTTTTGAAGCAAAATAAAGGCGTAGAGATCTGATAAACCTTTCCTGATATGTGAAGGAACCCTTAGCTGGATATATTTACTAACCATGGATTAATGTCATAATGTGTTTCAACCTTCCTAAAGCCACAAAGAATGACCAATGCCATATGTATTTATAGGTGACACTTGACATGGCTAAGCAAGTGGCTGCAGATGTGTTCAAGAGAGCAATGTTGAGCTCAGAATTTGAATCTCACTTTAAGTCTGAACAGGTAACAATGTTTTCTTTATCAAAAGGCATTTTTTATTATTATTTTCCTCTTTACATTTTTATGACATAGTAGTAATTCACAGATGCAGTTGACAGTGGTCCCTTTCCTTACCCCTGAGTTAAAGGACACCATGGGTCGAATGAGGAAGTTCAATCTCCATCACTGCCAGCTCTTTAGCTGGTCATACAGTTTTATTGTTTGTCGGCAGCACATCCTTATCTACACAGTGAGATTTGCTGCACACAAAGATTAATGGTGTCTTATGTGAAAGATGTGATCACCCGACAAACAAGCGTTTTCTAGTTTTTTCAGGTGATTGCTGGAACATGTGCACACGAATTATCGGGAACAAGTGTTTGTATGCACTTTCATTGGTGATAATTGGCCAGATCTTTGGCCTGTGTAGAGGGGCCCTAATTCTGAGCCCTATGGTATGCAATTGAATGCTATTTCATAGGGACCAACATTTTGAATAGCTTTTCTAGCTTTTGATTGGAGTGAGTGTGGTTTGACAGGGCATAACTTGCTATGGGAAAGAATTTGCCAAAATATTTCCTGTAAGCTGTCCTTACTATGAGAGCTTTTTTTTTTTAGTAAAGACTGTATAGAGGGAGGGGATTATCCGTAACCATGATTTCAGATATCATTGAACTTGAATGACTTAATGTTTAATTTAATTATAATTTTTTTATCCTGAATGAACCCTTTAATCTAAACTAGACCTGGCAATTTATTCCAGACTCTAGACCAGACCCCAATACTCATAACCTAAAATTCAGATCCCAGATCAGATCCCAGAATTCAGACCATAGACCAGACCCCATAATGTAAACCCCAGACCCTATTATTCAGACCCTATACCAGATCACATAATTCTGACCTCAGATTCCAAAATTCAGCCAAAATCTGATTCCTCTAATTGCTTTCAAAATTACTTCCAGCCCTTCTGTTAAAATGAAAGCTTCATTTTCAGAGATATATCATAAAAAGTATAAAATCTACATGTTACTGCTTACACAAACATGCTTTTGGATATGTATGCCTGGATGTCAGCTCTGTTTGTCCATGCACAGGTAGACTTACCTCTCCTTGCTACTGACTATTATTTTGCTGTGGGCACTGCCACACAGAGTCTAACAGTGACAGTTCTGGCAAATTGAGCAATTATACAAATTATTGCTCCTTTAAAAAAAATTTTTGCTACAGAGAGTAAAGTTTTCTTAAAGGGGTTGTTCTGGATTAGAATAACATGGTTGCTTTCTTCCAAAATCAGCACCACATCTGTTTACAGATGTAGTACAGTGTTGCCCCTTTTACTACAAAGGCCTCTTTCACACGAACGTATGTGTTCCGTTCCATGCATTAGGGACTGCAATTTGCGCTCCCCAATGCACGTGCAACGTCCGTGCGGCGGCTGGACAGATCCAGACCCATTCAACTTGAATGGGTCAGTGATCCGTCCGTTCCGTAAAAATATAGAGCAAGTTCTATTTTTTTGTGGAACGGAAGCACGGATCGGAACTTCACAGAAACACTCCGTAGTGCTTCCGTGGGGTTCCGTTCTGTGCTTCCGTTCCACACCGCATCTCCGGATTTGCGGACCCATTCAAGTGGGTGCCCCGTGTATTGTGGAACTGCCGCATGCCGCCAGCAATACGGCCACGGGAGCACTACGGCCATGTGAAAGAGGCCAAAAGCAGACTCAACACATGGATAGGCGTGGCTGTTTTTGAAAGTAACCTTTTTTTCCAATCCTGGACGACCTCTTTAAATAGCAGCGCAAAAAACACATGCCTCTAACGTTATATGGTCGACTCTCTTAGTCTTGAAGCTTTAACATTTGCAGCTCTGCTCCTCTTGAACAATTTATAAGTGGTAGTTTATGAATGCTTTCACCTTCTTGTTCTTCTAATGATCTAAAATTCACGCTTCTAATGGTTCAACTAAACTGGCTATGAAGGGGACTTAGAAACAGGGGTGTGAATGTAGAGGGTAGCATAGGTTACAGTTACACTAGAAAATTGATAGGTTGTAGTCCAAAAATGTATAACATAGTCCGTCTGAGTCTTAGCAGTAATATCACCTATCTATTTTGAACTCATGAATATTCATAAATGAGTGGTGGTCTTTAATACAAACCTTTTAGGGCAGAAGACCTAAAAAACACCTATTAGAGATCAGGGTATGATAGAGGAAGATAAGCTGAGCTCATGTAGGTTGATATGATTTGGTGCAGGATTTCTGAGTAAAAAGCAGGGTAACTCCTGACTGGACTCCTAGGAGAGACCATGAGAGCCCTGATTACACAAGATTATTGACAACTCTCCTTGTATCGGTTCATCTACAAAGAAGGTTGGCAGTCAGGACTCTCATTGTCTCTCCTAGGAGTCCTGTATATATCCTACATGTAACAATTCTTACCCTGACACTTAGTATGCTTTTAATTACGAACTGTACAAAAATTTAACCAATTTAAGACCGGAACATTTGCCCCCCTTCATGACTAGATGCATTTTCTGTGTTTTTTTTTATTTTTATTTTTTATTACTGTACATGCATCTTTTAAAGCCATAACTTTTTTCGGTTAGGTTATGTAAATTATTTTTTGGCATTTTTTTCGTGATATATGGGGATTTATTGTTCTGCCATTTCTACTGGGTTTTTTTTGCGTTTTTATACCCAGGTAAATGTAAAAAAGTTAAAAAGTCTGTTATTCACTTTTTTTAAAATAAAAAGTGCAACTAAATACTTAATTTTAACTTATGTCTCCTTTCCATAATGGTGGTTTGATACATATTTTATAATCACTGGGGGCAGGGTCAGAGGCTGCAGTGTGGTGTGTGGTGGTGTTCTTTTTTTTAATGAATATTTTTATTTTGTCTTTTACACTTTGTGCCTTCATAAGGTCATATAAGACTTTTGTAGGACATTTAACATTATGTTTTTTATTGCTGATTTGTCCTGTAACTGTGGCTGACATATTAACTCCAAGGTACAGTGGGAAAACAGCCCTGCATGTTTTATCAAGGCTAGTGTACCTAACCACAGAGATGATCTAGGTCTGCTAAGACCCAGTAACTCAGTCATGCTTCTACCCGCTAGAACCGTTGCAGGAAGTGGCATTGCCACTTCCTGATCCATATTCATAGTGATTATTGAGTGCAGTGTATACAGCAGTAGAGAAGGCAGAGATGGTAAAAAAAAAAACTGTACCTACCTTCTCTATCAGGATCCCATGTGTCACTAATAGCTGGTTCCCTGCTCACGCAGTTGCACAATCTCCATGTAGCTGCTAACTCTACAAATGCAAGAATGTAAATTAACTTTCCTGGTTGATTTAAAAGGGACCAAGAAGCCACATCTACCACACCTTAGTAAGAAAGGTGCCATGAAAGTGAGCACAAAGGTCTCTCTTAAGGTACCTTTACACAATCCGATAATCGTTCCATTTCTCGTTCTTTCGCACAATTATCGTGCTGTGTAAAAGCTGTGAACAAGCAAGCGAGTAGCGACAGTCGGTCGAATTCTCGCTGGTCTGATTGTTTGGTCATTGTTGAATCGTTCACTACACCCGGAAATGACTCGTTTGTCGCTCTATCGTATCGATAATTGCTTCGGATACATACCTTGCCAATAGGTAACTGAAATCCAAGGGCTTATTAACCCATATTCGTTTTTTACATTATAAATACAGATTATAGCAGTGGCATTAGAGACAGTAGAAAAATCCCATTATTTTAGTGTATCTCCTCTACAAAGAGGCATGCCAGATCAAGAAAAGAACTGAATAAATTATATATATATGGCAGCGGCAGTGGGACGGAGCTGTTAGCACCAACTTACATGCTCTGTAATTAAATCTGTAAATTTAAAAGACAGCAAATGCTACTGGTTCATTGTTCTGTGGTTTATGTTTTCATATAAATTACTCATTTATTTTTCACACAGAACAAAATGTCTGCGTTTATAAATGGAAATCAACTGTGATTTTACCGTTTTTGTTTTAAAACCAATAATTAAAATGTACAGTCACAGCATCTCTCATGTGCATTAATCATTTATGGTAACTGTGGACCAATAAGTACATTTTATTAAATATGGAACATTTAAAAAAAAAAAAATTACCTTTTAGATCTAATTTAGAACTAATGTGTTTCTGTTACTTTCATATATTTATTTTATCTTGGGAGAAACATAAGCAATGTACTGTATTTTTTATCCTATAAGATGCACCTGCCCATAAGACCCACCTAGGTTTTAGAGGAGGAAAATGAGGGAAAAAATCTATTTTTCATATTAGACCCCCAATGCTAATAAAATCTCAGCTCAGTGCCCCAATTAGAACTCAAATGTTAATCAGATCTCAGATAAGACCCCCAATATTAATAAGACCCCCAATCAGACATCAGATCAAACCCTTAATGTTAATATCCCCAATCAGATCTCAGCTCAGACCCCCAATGTTAATAAGGCCCCCAAGTTAATCAGTCTCAAATCAGACAAAAAATAAATAAATCAACTCACCTCTCCTGTTCTGGACGCCACCATTGCTCCTGAGATCCAGCGCTCTTTGTGCCGCGCTGTTCTGTGACTCTGTAACGTCGCACAGTGTGAGGTCACAGAGCGTGCCGACATCCTCACGTTGTGCACAGGTCACAGTACAGCATGCAGCACCAGCAGGCGAAGACCAGGAAGCAGTGAGTACAGAGCATGCACAGGGAGCACTGCATTCACCACTCCCCAGTCCTCCTGTACTAATGAGTGCTTCCATAATGGAAGTGCTTATTAGTATTCGCCCCATAAGACATACTGACATTTTCCCTCAAACTGCGTCTCATAGGGCCAAAAATACAGACAATTACAAGAAGAGGACTACCCTCTTTATTGACATGGCTCAATAATAATAATTATATGCACTTTAGGACATAATCTAATCTTCTTATCAAACACATACACTAGAACCAGTTTCTTTTTTCACTAAACAAATTTAAGGGACTGTCCGAGCTACAGATATTCATAACCTATCCTCAGTTGTCCAATCATCTGTTTGAAGGGGCCATGGTGCTTGTACAAGCATCCTCTTCAATGTTTACCTGCTCTTTGTTTAGATTGTAGTGGTGGTGCAGTGTAATTACAACTGTTTTTCCCACTCAAGTAAATGGGAGAGGAACCTTTAACCCGTAGGATACCACCACCATTGTGTCCCAGCACTGTACAGGTACGGCACTCTGATCAGGCGGGCGGGCGTAGCAGCAAAGAACTGGCTGTTCCTGACAGCTGAACCCCTGCTCTATATGCCGGCATTGGTGAATACACCGATGCCAGCGCATTAACCCCTTGTACGCTCTGGTCAGTGCTGACCGCGGCATACACGGGGTTTGCAGAGGGTACGGGCTCCTTCCCCGTCCCCATCGGGTCCCCATTCAGTGGTGATGGGGACCCGACGGGGGGCAGGCATTGGGACTTGCCTTCTAAGGAAGTGATCGAAAAATATAAATAAAATGCGTTTTTACTGAGTACAACTTAAATGGGTATTCCCACCTGAGACAATGGGGGCATATCACTAGGATACCACTTCATCCATCTCTATAGGCATAAAAAAAAGCTGAGGGCAATTCATGCAAACTAACTACTGAGCTACTTGCAATCATACATATTTTTAGAGAAATTTATAAAAATTGGTGTGTTGGAGAAATAGACCAGTAGGCCGTGATAGGTTGCTATCTTTTTTCATTTTTTGGCATATTTTACTCCTCAGTCTGATTCCACCTGAAAAGGCCCCCAAAGCTACAAAAAAATGAGCCTTCTGTCAAACCAATTTATCATAAACCTGCTCCTTTCTGCATTCAGTTAGTGTGAAATTGAGATTGTTGGCAAGTAATCCACACAGCATTACAAAGAATGGGGGATTCTGGGCTAGATTTTAGTCATGTCATGTGAATGCCTCATTGTTAGTATATTTGGCTGGAATTTTCCCACTAAAATGTTTCAAATGTTTGTTGTGATCGCAACACCATAGGTGCAAGAAATTCAACCCTGGTGAATTCCCTGCAGTTGTGGCAGCTCGCAGGTCGTAACATGACCTCATTCACCTATATTAGTAGCAATGTAGGCGTGATGTAAGCACAACTACACTGCAATCTTTGGTGGTGTGACATGTGTCAAGCCAAAGTGTCACGGGGTAGAGTCGCGGGTATAAAGATAGAGCGGAGGTGCACCCCCTGAGCTGCCACCCGGTCCCCTGTCCCTGCCTACTTGCACCACCCGCCCTAGGTGACGGGGCACTACTGGGCGACAGTCCCTGACCTGAGTAAGTGCAAGCAGAGATAGAGATAGCAGGGAAGCGGACAGCCAATGAGAGGTAGCACTAGAGCGGACAGAGAGATGAAACAAGCAAGGTACAACCAAAAATGGAAGGGCAAGGCGGGTCAACTAGCCGGGGTCAGTCCAGGAGGTCACGTCAGTACAAGAGAAGAGGCAAAGACAAAATCCAAAAGCAAGCCGAGGTCAAAATCCGAGAGGTAGCGTCAAGGTTCAGGGAGCAGGCAGAAGAGGTGTCAGGAAGCAGATCAAGGGTCAAATCCAAAGGTAAGCTAAATAACAATAATAATACACAGCCTAAGCGACCAAAATCACAGGCAACCTGTAGCCAGCAGGTTGCCTGTATTTATAGTGGGGAGTGAGCGTCATGTGACGTGGCCAGCGTCACATGACCGAGCACCGATTGATCAGCTCGGCGCTCAAGACAGACCTAGGAGCAGGGAGCCTCCCAGCTAGCAAAAGCCGCCCTGGGAACGAGGCTGAACACAGATCCTCGCTCCTGAAGCTAAGCAGCAGGTCTGCGGCTGATGGGAGACGGAGTGCGCCTTCGGCGCCCGTTACACATAGTTACCATGTAACACAGACTCAATGAGGAACATTTACTAAGCATGTTGCACCAGAATTATGGCGTAAAATGCGCCAAAAAGAATGGCGTTTTCATTTGCGCCAAATATATCAACTGTTTTCTCCAGACTTTTCACCATAAAGAATGTATCATGCCAGAAATGAGTTAGAAATGTCTAACTGGGTGGGGCTATCAAATTGGCGCATATTACGCCTCATTTATCATCCTCTTATTGGCAGAAATGGCTCAAATTGTTTCGGACAATTAAGCCAGCTTATGTGGTGGTCTTTTGTGTAAAAAGTCACAATTATGGTAGAAAGATGCGACTTTTTGTCAAAAAGTTGCATTTATGAAAAGAAAACAAACTCGTCGAGTGAACAAGTGATAGGTAAGTAATAAAACAGGATGCATTTATTTTTATCTAATAGAAAGGAGTTAAACAGCAGGGTTTTGTCAGTAAAGTGATATTCAACAAAAACGTCCCAAGTATGAGACAAAAGTCGCAATTTAGCACTGGAAATGTTGAAAATAAGCTTCAAAAGTCGCAAATATGTTTCAAAAGTTGCAAGTGTGGTCAGGCAGGGTTGGCTGAAATGGCGCATTTCTGTTTAAAAAAGTTGCATTTTAGTGCCATTGGCGTTAAAATGTCGGAAATCAAGAGATATAGGCGGATATTTACGTTTATATTTAAAAAAGTCATATTTTAAAAGTGGTATGCGCCTTTTGATATATGAGGTGAAACAAATCACCACTTTTATTTTGTAATGTTAGTAATTTTTTTTTGCACAAATTACGCCATTATTGATAAATGTCCCCCAATATGCTAATGTCTATTATTTGTTACAGCAAAATTGATCCTTATGTCTATCTATCTATCTATCTATCTATCTATCTATCTATCTACTATCCGTCCTTCCATCTATAACTGACACGTAACTGACACTGCACATAGAGGAGTGGTGTGCATCCTGCACATAGAGGAGTGGTGTGCATCCTGTATTACAAGGCTCCACTGCGTAACTAACAGCAACTGAAAATCAAAAATGATTTGCCACAGGTAGCCTAAAATGAGGCAGTTTTGATAAATGGTGGCATTCTTTGTTCCCAAACAAACAGGGACAAAACAAGAAACCAAGGATCTATCCAAGATAATATTACCATTTAACACAAAATACAAGAAAGTATCAAGAATAATTCAAAAACATTGGCACCTATTGAAAGAGGATAAAATACTGGGACCTGAGATCCCTATACAACCTCCAATAATTTATACCAGGGCACCAAGCCTATCTTTAAAAATAGCACTAACAGTGAGAAATGACAGTAAGACACAAAAAAACAACTGGATGACCTTAAATGTTTTTTTTTTAGGTGTGGTCGCTGTCAGAATTGCAAGCAGACCAATTTTCAGAGGTGAATTAATATAATAAAGTCTACTGTTAATGACTATAAATGGGAATAAAGGAGCTGCTGATGTAACTGTAAATCAGTTATATACTAGATAGAATATCCATGCCAAAAACAGTACATAGTGAGGACAAAGAGGACCCTGAAAATGAGAATCACTGAGCATATAAATAATATAAAAAAGGGATGTGATAAACACACATTATCTAACCATTTTAGGAAGCATCATGCCAGTAACCCAATGGGAATGAAGGTTATGGCCATTGAGACAGTAGAAGAAAATTGGAGAGGAGGAGATCATATAGCTCAGATGTCTAAGAAAATATACGAATTTGGATCCTTGATGCCGAGGGGACTCAATGCGAAGTTGGAGATCTTTGGGTTCCTTTGAGTAGGCTGGGGGGAGGGCAGGCACGAGACGTCGGCGCAGCATTATATACTCGAGCGCCGACATCCCCTGCAGCCCTCCCATCATCCCTTCACCCCAAGCAACTCACTACCCATCCATATATTTGTCTGCTTGTTAACACTGCCATTTGTACTGTTATTCATTTAAATTTTTAATTTCTTTTATTGGTATATTTTATTTTATTCTCATTTCTATATTTCAGTTTATATATATTATGATGATAAAAATTCATACTAAAGTTGTGCACATACAATAGGAGCATATGTCCATATGTCCAACAACATTGTTTTTGGATAAAATGGGGGAAACCCATAAAATCGCATGAGAATGCATACTAATGAGGTAGACCGCATCTATAATGATCCGGTCCATGAAGTGAATTACACTTATGAAGTAGACCGTTCCTATAATGATCCAGTCCATGAATTGAATGATACTAGAACTAGACCTATAAATGAACGTCATGTCCCAAAGGTAAACCATTGTTTGCTATACCACTGAGGAAGAAACTTTATTGTTTTGAAACACGTCTGGTGCAATAACGGGCAGTGTAAACATTGATTCATAGCGATAGACAAAGACCACAGTGAACATCGATTCATAGCGATAGACAAAGACCAGAGTTTTTATAAGAAGTTGGCGTCCTGACAATCTAGCTGCGCACGCGTGAGACATACTCTCTGGGGAGAGGTTGAGCTGACAATCAGAGCGGAGGCATATGCCGGCAGAGATCGCGTGAGTAACACACATAGCGTGTAACAGCGGCAGCGGTGACATCAGCTGCGACTGAACAGGAGGACATATAGACCAATGGCAACTGTGAGTAACACGCGGTAGCGTGTAACAAATCAAACTGGACACTTGGAGTAGAGTGTATATATGCACGTACTGTTAATCAATATCTTAACTGGACAGTACTGAACAAACCAACGAGACGTGCAATAAAACACCATACTCTAAATGGACACAATTCAATTATTCAACAAAGAGTACATTAATCACAACACAAGTGATAAGAAAAAATCACTAAAATAGTCTATCACTTGATATGATAGATCACATGCCCAGAAAGAACGAATTATAACAAAACTGAAGTTTTTTAAAAATGTTTTTAACAATTCTTGCGTGAGCTCCGCATTTAAAGGGACAGTTCAACAATTAATGTGCATGATTTGATTTGTATTTACTTTTTGTATGTTAGTAAAGGTTGAAAATTTCTATATATTGGTGTAACTGTTGTCTGTTGAGGCACATTACCGTGAGCCAGTCAATTTGTTATTTTTGTGATTAGAAATTACTGCAGGGTGGGCAGCGGGCCGAGCTCCAGTGAAGCCAGTGAGCATCCCCTATAATATAAATTGGGTTTTATATTTTAAAAGTGGTATGCGCCTTTTGATATATGAGGTGAAACAAATCACCGCTTTTATTTTATAATGTTAGTATTTATTTTTACACAAATTACGCCATTATTGATAAATGTCCCCCAATATGCTAATGTCTATTATTTGTTACAGAAAAAAGTGATCTTTATGTCTATCTATCTATCTACTATCCGTCCTTCCATCTATAACTGACACTGCACATAGAGGAGAGGTTATTAAAGGGAAGGGAAAGAAGCGCCGTAAGCATAAAAGGGAAGGGAAAGAAGCGCCGTAAGCATGTGCATCCTGTATTACAAGGCTCCACTGCGTAACTAACAGCAACTTAAAATCAAAACTGATTTGCCACAGTGTGCAATGGTAGCCTAAAATGAGGCATTTGGGGAAAGTGATAGCAATAGCTGTAGGACGGGATACTTTTATATTAGTGGCGCAACCCCTTTAATAAATGAGTTAGTATATTGCCTTTTCACTTGTTTATTGAACTGTTGCTTTACCATCATGGGAATTTGTTTTACTAAAATGTTTTAATTATTTATATCTTTCTTTTGTGTTTTAGGTTCAAGAATACTTAAGGAGCACCGATCCTTTAAATTACTAACTATGTATTAGCCTGTCATTTTTGTCATTATATTTTCTGTAAATTTGCATAATAGTGCGATTTTTGTAAATATGTCCACACACAATTTTGTAACAAAACACATCAAGAAACGACTTGCTGATATGGAAATGGAAAATGTTAAAAATATCCAATAGTGGAACAGCAGATACATATCATCGGATACATCCACAGCAGATACATATCATCGGCTGAGGACAATATATGATTTGCACTCATGATCACTACAATGACTGGGAGAATCACTAACAGTTGCCTCTTCAGAATGAATGTATGCTTTGGATGTAAACTGTGATTTCAAACTAAAATCAATGTCATGAAAATTGATAGCAGTTGTCACATCTCTGCCTTTAATTGCCAGTTGGGAGTAACCCACAGTAAGTGCCAGCCTGGAGAGATGGAGTTATGGAAATGGCCAAGCGGTCAATATTTTGTTGTTTCTGTAACTCCAATAACAGTGAATGGGAACAATGCAAACAGCATAGCACAGCAATGTAATGAAAAAGGTCACTGTCCGGTACCACGGCCAGGAAAACTCAAAAACTGCTACCATTCTTCCTTTACTACTCCGGTTAGTATAAACTAAGCTACCTCTAGGTTTTTTACCAGTGCCCGTCACGAGATCAGATGTCCTTGGCTGCTAAGGACCCAGGTTACATGTACAAATTAAGTCAGCAGAAAACTGGTTAAATCTCACTGGTAGCAGACCTCCCAGAATGACCAAGTGGTGCAGAAGAGTAGTCAGCATGCATAGTCAGAGCCAGGAAAGTCAGTAGCTACCAAATCTGTAGATGAAGGGTTAATCCAGAGATGAGCTAAGGTTATTTCACCATGAGAGACAATTGAAGGCAAATTAGTAGACAATGGGTTAATCCAAGCAAAATCAGTTCACCAGGATTGTTGAAAGTAGCAACCCCTTTTACATTAAAACTGTATTTGTTGAAAATAAAATTACAAGTAAATATACCAATATATAAATGTAAAATACCAGTACTAAATTTGTCCATTGGTCCTTGCTCTATGAAGCTATTTGAGCATATGCAGACTATGTACCTTCAGAGCTGGAGAAAACCTTTTTGGCCAATTTGGCCACATTATGTGTGCAAATCCTGATGTGGCTGCAGGCTGGATCTAGTCAGACCTAACAGGGAATAAGCCCCTCGATAAGGCAGGATTTGCAGCTCATTTTGAGCAGAATGGTGGCTCGGTGGTTAGCACTGGTGCCTTGCAGCTCTGGTGTCTTGAGTGTGAATCTAATCAGGGACAACATCCGCAAGGAATTTTTTTCTCTGTGTGTCCATGGTTTGCTCCCACACTCCAAAAATATACAAATAGTCAAACTGACTTCCTATGAAATTGACCCTAGTGTGCATTGTGTGTTGGGGTTGAGCACTTATATGGCACCACTGACTTCCCAGGGAGTCGCCCATGAGAAAAGTGCATTACAAATGATTGTCATTTTTTGAAATTGGGGTATGGAAAATTTATTGCAAATATTTTGAAAGTTTGTAAAATCTGTTCCATACATAGCAGTGCAAAAGCATATATTCTCTCTTACATTGACTATGATTCCCATATCCAGAATCCATGTAATACAGAACCTTAATTAAGCCATGTGCATAAGGTCCTAGGTTTGCCTTATGGGCAAACATTTTTTGTGCAAATTACAGTAATTTCAAACAGCATTTTTAACCTCTTGATTGGGTATTTTAAAATGCTGTTCAAGACCGTTAGAGTCCCCCTCACCCCCAAGCCTTCTAAATAGAAGACACATCTTGTTGCGTGACTTTTGGAAACATCCTCTTTATTAAATATAATACAGTTCTAATAAAATTATGTTATATAACAAATTTACTTGGGACATCATGCAATGAGAACACCACAATGATAAGTATCTGACTATGAACTATAATAAATGTTATACCATTCTTTAGACAAACCCTTTATAAAATGTTTCATGATGGTAAAATTTGCTTTGTAAACCTCCATTATTTCATCAGTTTTCTTGCAGATTTAATGTGATGACTGTTCACCATTGTGCGTTACATTTATATTTTATTGCATAGGAATCTGTGGCTTTACAGTAAATTCTTTTTTTTTTTGTAATGTGTTTTTTTTCCATGTGACTTTTACAAGTGAATCACAGTAAAACTATGGGATTCAACTGCACAAGCCATGTGCCATGTGGTTCTTTGGCACACTGCCACTATCAGTTTGGCATCCCCAGGATTTCATCAAATGTATTTTCCAGAGGGAAGAGGGCAGCTTATAAAAATGCCATGAAATATACATGCCGCAATCCCTGGAGGAGCAGAGTGAAAGAGGGGAGTGGTAGTGGCTGCAATAAATATTCACAGTGGCAATCCTCACACCGATGCTCCCTAGGACCAGGGCAGTGATAGGAGGGCGAACCCTTTCTTCCATCAGGGGGCTCCAGCCTGACGGTAGTTGTGGTGGCCTTGGTGTTATGAGTGTTGTACCGTGCAAGGCAGGAGATGTAGGTGCTATGGCCGTAAAATGGTGCTGGAGTCTGTAACTAGACCAGTTATAGAAAATAGACAAGTCTCTCTTTACTAAAGTGCAGGAATGGGGGTTGTAGTAAATTCATTATCAAATCACAGTTCCAAATAATTCACAGTACAAATCCTCCCAGATAACAATCTAATATACAGGGAGTGCAGAATTATTAGGCAAGTTGTATTTTTGAGGATTAATTTTATTATTGAACAACAACCATGTTCTCAATGAACCCAAAAAACTCATTAATATCAAAGCTGAATATTTTTGGAAGTAGTTTTTAGTTTGTTTTTAGTTTTAGCTATTTTAGGGGGATATCTGTGTGTGCAGGTGACTATTACTGTGCATAATTATTAGGCAACTTAACAAAAAACAAATATATACCCATTTCAATTATTTATTTTTACCAGTGAAACCAATATAACATCTCAACATTCACAAATATACATTTCTGACATTCAAAAACAAAACAAAAACAAATCAGTGACCAATATAGCCACCTTTCTTTGCAAGGACACTCAAAAGCCTGCCATCCATGGATTCTGTCAGTGTTTTGATCTGTTCACCATCAACATTGCGTGCAGCAGCAACCACAGCCTCCCAGACACTGTTCAGAGAGGTGTACTGTTTTCCCTCCTTGTAAATCTCACATTTGATGATGGACCACAGGTTCTCAATGGGGTTCAGATCAGGTGAACAAGGAGGCCATGTCATTAGATTTTCTTCTTTTATACCCTTTCTTGCCAGCCACGCTGTGGAGTACTTGGACGCGTGTGATGGAGCATTGTCCTGCATGAAAATCATGTTTTTCTTGAAGGATGCAGACTTCTTCCTGTACCACTGCTTGAAGAAGGTGTCTTCCAGAAACTGGCAGTAGGACTGGGAGTTGAGCTTGACTCCATCCTCAACCCGAAAAGGCCCCACAAGCTCATCTTTGATGATACCATCCCAAACCAGTACTCCACCTCCACCTTGCTGGCGTCTGAGTCGGACTGGAGCTCTCTGCCCTTTACCAATCCAGCCACGGGCCCATCCATCTGGCCCATCAAGACTCACTCTCATTTCATCAGTCCATAAAACCTTAGAAAAATCAGTCTTGAGATATTTCTTGGCCCAGTCTTGACGTTTCAGCTTGTGTGTCTTGTTCAGTGGTGGTCGTCTTTCAGCCTTTCTTACCTTGGCCATGTCTCTGAGTATTGCACACCTTGTGCTTTTGGGCACTCCAGTGATGTTGCAACTCTGAAATATGGCCAAACTGGTGGCAAGTGGCATCTTGGCAGCTGCACGCTTGACTTTTCTCAGTTCATGGGCAGTTATTTTGCGCCTTGGTTTTTCCACATGCTTCTTGCGACTCTGTTGACTATTTTGAATGAAACGCTTGATTGTTCGATGATCACGCTTCAGAAGCTTTGCAATTTTAAGAGTGCTGCATCCCTCTGCAAGATATCTCACTATTTTTGACTTTTCTGAGCCTGTCAAGTCCTTCTTTTGACCCATTTTGCCAAAGGAAAGGAAGTTGCCTAATAATTATGCACACCTAATATAGGGTGTTGATGTCATTAGACCACACCCCTTCTCATTACAGAGATGCACATCACCTAATATGCTTAATTGGTAGTAGGCTTTCGAGCCTATACAGCTTGGAGTAAGACAACATGCATAAAGAGGATGATGTGGTCAAAATACTCATTTGCCTAATAATTCTGCACTCCCTGTATAAAGCTGTGTGTATGTACCGGTATATCCGCTAAAGGAATCCGCACCGTCGCATTTACAATCACAACATTTTGCACAGCCACCTCCTGTGACTCAGGGAATGTCATTGACTATGTTTAAGTGGAAGTTTTCATCCCGCACTTTCCAATTTTTTGGCAAAAAAATACGCTTAGTAACCTAACCGCCGAACTACAGGAGCCATTGTCTGTTGGCTGTTGTGGCAGTTAGCCTGGATATTCATCAGGTTGCATATAGCAACCAGTCACCGCTCAGCTTCTATTTTGCTACAGGTCATTAATATGAGCTCTGATTGGTTTCTATACGCAACAAAGGACATGATTAGGTTATTGGTTAATTCCCTCCTGTCCTTTTAAATTCCGATTAACCCTTTCCCGACTTCCCAAACAAATAACACATGATTTTAATCTGCCACAGCAGCCATTTTTATTAACAAAATAAATATAAAAATAACCATAGATAAACAACATTAATTAACCCTGACGAGGGAGGTCCTTGAAGCTCCAAAGCTTAATTCCCACAAAACTCAAACATGGCAATTCTATCTTGCCTCCAGCCGTAGAACGCCAACTCGGAGACACCAACTGATGGATGCCACTGTCTACCAACCAACTGCCCAACCAACTGCCCAACCATGAGAGTCCAGCCCCACCATTGAGGCCCTCCTTTCTTCAGTACCAGCAATACCACCAACTTCGAGGACCTACCACCGCCAACTATGCACAACTTGACCCCCTTCTTCCTCAAGAATGCATGTCCCTCCACAAGCCTGAGGCCCTCTCAATGCCTCCCTGAAGGCCCAATGATCATAAGTCATTGAGGTGAACCCCGTCAGCCCTCCAAAATTCGAGACACCCAACTCCAGCTCAGAATGCCTAACTGCCACCGCCCCATTCCTGGCCATGAACTTACCAAAACCCTGTTCACCTTAACTCTCGCCTTATTTAGGTGTCCCACCAAGCGAGCCTTCCGCCATGTCCGACGAGGCACCATATGAGACCACGCTGTTACCATGGCCAGGAATAAACCCCACAATCTCAACAAATTAAACTTTATATCCCTTATCAACTCCCTAACATGCCTAACACCCAAATCATTACCGCCAACGTGAAGTACCAAAACATTGGGAAACCGATCCAATCGATGCAAAACGATGCACCTCCCTTAAGATACTACCCCACAACATACCTGTGGACCCGAGCCACTGCACAACCGCGACGTCCCTCTCAAAGCCCAACTGACGCCCGTTCGGCCAAACATCTGCCCTCAGAGCCCCCCAAAATACGAACGAGTGCCCGAGAATCCAGACCAATGACAGGGAACCCACTGAAACAAAGCAAAACATAAGGAGAAGCGTTAACAATAAGACAACCCCTTCACTTACAACCTCCCTAACCTCACATAAGAACGGAGCCGCACTGATTCCCACCTGCCGATCTATTTTATAATTTCGTCACTCATTCCTAACCTCGCAGCTTCCGTCGCAGCCCTAATCCTTAACGAATGTTCTGTATAATCCAGCGGGTCCATTCCCAAACCTCTTAAGCAATGCTTAAAAATAGCCAAAAACTGAAAATGCAACAAGAATGACCCATCATCATGCCCAAGAAGAGGGATACTCCCCAAACTTGTAGCCAACCTGTATTCTTGCAAACACCGAACTGGACGTAACATACACCCCTGAACAGCAAATATCATCATTTACCGATGCCCCTTTGGGAAAGACAGATGGTGAATGAGCCGAAACCTGCCCGGCTCCTTCTTGGGCACTACCCCTAATGGCGACACCTGCAAATTAACCAAACATGGTTGCAAAAATGGGCCATCCATACGACCCAATGAAACTTCCTTGGCTATTTCCTGATGCTCCAAAGCCAAGCGCAAGTTTTTCCGTACCATAACAACCGGCAACGGTGTTGACGGAATATTGAAACCCTACGTAAACCCCCCTTTAATAACTCAGCCGCTTCACGATTGGGGTATCTACTTAGATATCGCTCCATCTTTTTCACCCGCACCAGAGTCAGCCCCTTTTGCAGTGGTATCACCTCCTTTTTGCCTAATTCCTTTGATGCACCTATTGGCCCCGTGATTACCGCCACAGGACGAGCACTTATGCTTGAATTTACATTTCCCCCCAAACTTGCAACTTCCTTCATTAAAGAGGAAGGACAAACCCTTAGCCGATACTGCTGCAAAACTGAACTGGCTTGACCCTCCTGTCCCCCCCGGAAGGACTGCCCTGGTTGCACCGGTGCAGTCACCTTCAGCCCGAGCCCAATGTCCTCATGGTCCCACCATATATTAGGGCGTACTGCCTTCCTCTGCCTGAATTGCTCGTCATACAGGAGCCAACCTGTCCCCCGGTATGCCTCCCCTATTGCATCTAAATAGCAAAGAGCAGCACTACAGCGCTTTTTCACCAATTACATTTGTTAAGATAGCAAATGCCTGGAGCCAATTAGAAAAAGTGTGGGGAATCAATCGATAGCGGCACTTTTCCTTTTCTTCCTTTTTCCCCTCATCCTTTTTACTCCTGTCTAAGTTAAAACGCTCAAGTGGGAGTAATGAAAAAATTTCCACATACTCCTGCTTCCATATATGCTCACGTACTTCCTGCTTCAAATGTGCCCCCAACGGGCCTTTGAAGCATACATAGACCTCCCTCTTTGCCGTGTCATCCACCCTGGTCCAATCCTCTTCACCCCTGGCCTGCGTCTGCACTGACACCGATCAACCCGACCCGACGGACTCCCTGCCGCCCCACTAACGCCAGGGCCCATACCCCACGCCAGTAACGGAGATAATCCCCATTCCCCCAACCCCGATACCTAACCAGCCAGGCTACTCAATAGCTGCCCTAGGCCCCCAACTATTTCCCCTTGATACCCCCCAGCCCCTACACCCCCTGGGTAGCTAACTAGTGAAAGAAGTGGTCCTAACATTGTATCACCTGGCTGTGAACCCCACAGCTCCCCTGGCTCCTGGCGATCTACACGGGTCGGTACATCTTTTTCCCTCCGTCCTGCTGCTGAATTCGGATTGAAATACTGCACCCCAGCCTCCACCATGCTGGATGGGGAGAGCCTGTAGAACCCGGTCCTGTCTCCATGCTGCCTGCTGCTGAGGACGGGGGACTTTCCCCCCCCCCCCCCGCCCTGCTCTGGGTCCCGCCGCAAGACTGGATTCCTCCCATGTTGGGAGGACCTAGAACTGGGCTGCCACCCATCCCTTACCCGGCCCCAGACCCTGGGGGTCTCCTCAGGGCTAAGGCAAGCCGGCGGCCGTACCCGCCGTGGCTGTCTTGCAAGTGGCTGCGGGTTTGCTGCACCAGCTGCTGCCCCCTGTAGTGAGCCTGCCACCTGCTCCCGGAGCCATTCAGGTCCACGGGCCTCCGGTGCCGCCCCGTAACTGCTGGATGATGTCCTCCACTGCCTGCATTATGGTAAGCTCAGTAAGATGGTGGGAGCTTGCTACCCCGAGATTCAAATTAAAAAATGGCTCCCGATCCCTTCCAAGCTACCCCTTATTAAGCTAAAACCCCACCCCCTTAAGTGCACACCCCCTCCTACACCAAATTACCCCTTGAGTGCTGGCCCCTCGGCCAAAACCTACCATACCGGCCTCCCCTAAGCTGACACCCCAGTCCGGCCTAATGTGTGATTTAATATGATTTTGATTGCGACACTTAGCCAATGTTGTTGTAGAGGCTGATGTAACTCACATGATCTTAAGTGTATACTAATTCTGTGGGGTTTTATATACTGTCAATTAAAGACAATAATGCCCTGTAAGAAAAGGAATTCGAGTGGACAATTGTCAGATGCTAAGAGACAAGCCATATAATGGGGTGGGTTATTATGGAAATCACTGTTAACAAGACAGGGTACTGTGGAGGTCACTGTTAAAGGGGCAGCTGCTGTGGAGGTCTCTGATACGGGGGTGGGTTATTGTGGAAATCACTGTTAAGGAGACGGGGTACTGTGGAGGTCACTAATAAAGGTGCGACCACTGTAGAAGTCACTGTTAAAGGGGCGTTCACTGTGGATGTTACTGTTAAGGGGGCAGGGGACTGTTAAGGCACTGTTAAAGGGGCATCTGCTGTGGAGGTCATTATTAAGACAGGACGGTACTGTGAGGTCACTGTTAAGGAAGCAGGGTACTCTGGAGGTCACTGTTAAGGGGGTGGGGTACTGTGGCACTCACTATTAAAGGGGTGGGCAATGTAGAGGTCTCTGTTAAGGGGGCAGGGAACGGTGGAGGTCACAGTTAAGGGGACGGTCTGCTATGGAGGTCAGTATTAAGGGGCGGGGATATCTTTTAACGACACACATGAACATTAAATGAAATAGATGAAATATACCCGTGCAAAGCCAGGTCCTTCTGCTAGTGTATGTATACAAGCAAGGATGGAGGTGTAATCTTTCACTTATTATACAAAAGGTCACCCAGACCAAAAAATTCCTTTAGGGGTCCCAACAAAAAAGTTTAATGTATATAAAACTAATTCTTTAATTGTACCTTTAAAATTAAACCTACAGACGACAGATCATGAACAATTAAAACTATCAGGGACTGGCAATATGTCACTTATAGTCTTGGGATTGCTGGGAGGACTGAGTGGGTGCTTTATTTATCTGTGTGTTTATGGATATTATTACCACATTGTGTCATATGGAACAGACTCACGTCCATCTGTCACCATCCACAGTAGCCACTGGGGACGGTTAGGACTTATCACAAATTGGCGATCAGGCAGCCACACTGTTTATTATAAGTCTGCGCAACACTACTTGGCAGTTTTCTGCTCAATTCACTAGGTGCACACACAATGTGGCTGTCTGTTTTACCACATATCAATTGTTCCCTGCCAGCGTTCATGCACTGTGGCTATTTGTATTACCACATTCAAATTGCTCACTTGCAGCATTTATACACTGTGGCCATTTGTATCGTCTCATTCAAATAACTCACTGCCAGCGTTCATACAATGTGGCTATAGATCACCACCTGCAGATTATTCGCTGCCAGTGTTCATATAATGTGGCTATTTGTCTCACCACGTACAAATTCACTGCCAGTGTTCACACAATGTGGCTATTTGCATTACCACATGCGGATTGTTCACTGCCAGTGTTCATACAATGTGGCTATTTGTAACACCACATGCAGATTCACAGCCGGCGTTCACACAATGTGGTTAAATCTATCACCTCATGCAGATTGATAACTATTACCCCTATTCCCCTGACGAAGTCGCAACAGCGGCGAAACATGTCGGGAGGGGCAATAATTATGTATGTGTGATTTTAGACAGGGCTGAGCAATAGAAATAATACATCAGCTGAGGTGTCAGGAAGCAGGGGGTGTTACCCCTACTCTGGGACCTCGGGCATGGCGCAGGGCACGGGTTCCCCTTCAGCTCGGTAGAACACCTGGTGCCCGAGGTGCGGGTGCACGGCGTGTGCGCAGTACACAGGCTGCTCGCACATTTCCGGGTGCATAGAGTTCCTGCATTATCCGGCTGTCAGGTGTGAGCCTTGCTGAGGGAGATTCCCAGTACACACCTTCCACCTTCCTCGCCTGCCATTGGTTCCTGGGGAGGGTGGTTCCTACCTTCCCTGGCTATAAAGACCTGGCCTGAGCTCTGGTTCATTGCTGAGTTATTCCACCTTATGGTGAACACCTAGCCTCCCTGCAGATCCTTCTATTGCCTGTTGTTTCTTTGTATCCTTCCCTGCTACTGACCCCTGGACTGTCTTCCGCCTTGAACCTTCGCTGCCTGCCTCGACCCGGATTGGACATTGACTACCCCTCTTGGATTATCCCTAAACTTGTACCGCATTCTGGGCTGTCAGCTGCTTACTGCCAGTGGGTTCCGCATCCCACTACTGGCTCCCTGGGAGGTTCTGACAGAATAACTCAGCCTTCACCATGGAACCCGCAAAAGCAGTGGATCACATGACGGCCATGGCCCAGCAACTTAACCTCATGACGCAGGCCTTCCAGGAGATGCAAGCGAGTCATGAGCATCTGCTGCAGAGGGTTGCCACACAGGAGCAGCGCATCGCAGAGCGCACCGCGCTACCACCCTCGCCTCCCCCGCCGGCGCGCACCCTGGAAGTGGTCTCTAGCGAGCCGTCAGTCAGCCTCCCTGAGCGGTTTTCAGGAGATCGGAGGAAGTACCGCTCCTTCATCATCTCCTGCGAGCTGTTGTTTTCCCTGAAGCCACGTACATATGCCACGGACTTCGTCAAGGTACGCACGGCAATTTCCTTGCTCTCAGGGCCTCCCCAGACCTGGGCGCACCAACTCCTACTAGCCGATGACCCAGTGCTGGCATCCTGGAAGTCCTTTGCCGCAGCTATGCAAAGACTTTATGATGACGCCCTGCGTTCTTCAACCGCCAGGGGTACCTTGCGCACCCTCCGCCAGGGCAGACGTCCAGTGGAGGATTACATCATGGAATTCCGTGAGGTAGCCCCGGATACGGGCTTGAACGAGGTGGCCTTGATTGACCAGTTCCGCATCGGTTTGTCCGAGCAGCTCAAGGATGAGCTCGCCCGCATTGGGGTGTCGGGCTCCTTGGGGGGCCTGATGGACTCAGTAACCCACCTGGATCGCCGCTTCCGGGAAAGACGACAGGAGCGACATCAGACCCCGCCTCTAACGGAGCACCGGTTGGAACCCTTAAGGCTTCCTGTTCCTGTGGCAGCAGACGGTAACCAGGAGGAGCCGATGCAGATCGGGGCTGTTCGGGGTCCCCTGTCCACGATGGAGAGAACCAGGAGAAGAACCTTGCATCTGTGTTTATACTGCGCAAAACCGGGCCATTTCCTGAAGGACTGTCCCATCAAACCTCCCGAAGGTAGGCCGGTGACACCCACGGTATGCATTAACCTACCTATGTATAACAACTCGTCTCATCTCACCATCCCTGTTTCCCTGAAGCTGGACAACAACAATATTGATCTCTCTGCCATCATTGATTCGGGCGCAAGCAGCTGTTTTATGGACAAGGATCTGGCTTCCCAACTAGGCATCCCGTTGCGCCCTAAGAAGAACCCATCCCAGCTTCATCTGGTGGATGGCAGCACCCTAAAGACGGGACCTATCGCCATGGAATCACATCCCTTGTTCCTCCGCATCGGCCTTTACCATTCCGAGAAGATCGTGTGGGACATCGTGCCTTCCCCCTTGTTTCCAGTCATTTTAGGCATCCCCTGGCTTAGGAGACACAACCCCACGATTAACTGGACCTCTGGCTCCATCACCTTCACGCCCCCCTCCAGTTCTCCTATTCATGCGTCTCCGGCTCCTAGCCCTCCTACGGTTCTGGGCACCGTTGAACACAGACTACCCGACAAATATCGGGACTATGCAGACGTTTTTGAAAAAAAAGGAGCAGACGCCTTGCCACCACACAGGCCTTATGATTGCCCCATTGACCTGCTCCCTGGAGCCCCACTGCCGTACGGACGCTTGTACAATCTGTCCGAACCCGAGACCAGGGCCCTGAAGGACTACATAGAGGAGAGCCTAGCGAAGGGGTTCATCCGTCCCTCGACCTCTCCAGTTGGGGCCGGCATCTTCTTTGTGGGGAAAAAAGATGGGGGTCTCCGGCCCTGTGTCGATTACCGGGCCCTGAACGACATCACCAAGAAGAACCGGTACCCACTCCCTCTCATTCCCGACTTGCTGGACAGAGTTAAGGATGCCCGTTTCTTCACCAAGATCGACCTCCGTGGGGCCTACAATCTGATTCGTGTCAGGGAGGGGGATGAGTGGAAGACAGCATTCCGCTCACGGTTTGGGCACTACGAGTACCTTGTCATGCCCTTCGGGCTCTGTAACGCCCCTGCCACTTTTCAGTGCTTCATCAATGACGTCTTCCGTGACCTGTTGGATACCCATGTTGTGGTATATCTGGACGATATCCTTGTCTTCTCCAGATCACTGCCACAACATGAACGGCATGTCAAATCGGTGCTCCAGCATCTGCGGACCCACAGTCTCTATGGCAAGCTTGAAAAAAGCACCTTCGAAGTCTCGTCCATTGAGTTCCTGGGCTACATCCTATCCCCAGGTCGAGTGGAGATGGACCCCAGGAAGATCCAGGCCGTCCAGAATTGGCCTGTTCCCCGCAATTGGCGGATGGTGCAGCAGTTCATTGGTTTTGCCAATTTTTACCGCCGATTCATTCGGAACTTTTCAGCGATCTGCGCTCCCATCACTGCTCTGATCAGGAGCAACACCCTGTTTGAATGGACCCCGAAGGTCCAACAGGCATTCCAGCACCTTAAGAGGCTGTTCACACAGGCACCTATACTGGTACAACCGGACGCCTCTTGCCCGTTTTTTCTGGAGACCGACGCCTCCGAGGGGGCTATCGGGGCTGTTCTCTCCCAGGTCCAAGGGGAGAAGCAGCTTCTCCATCCCGTTGCCTTTTATTCCCGCAAACTCACCGGGGCCGAACGCAACTATGATGTGGGTGAGAGGGAGCTGCTCGCCATCAAGGACGCCCTGGAGGAATGGAGACTTTTTCTGGAAGGAGCCGAAAACCCTGTGGTGGTGTACACCGACCATCGCAACCTCGAATATCTCCGCAGTGCCAAGCGACTGCGTCCTCGACAAGCCAGGTGGGCGCTCTTTTTCTCCCGTTTTCGCCTCCAGATTACCTATCGACCGGGATCCAAGAACGGCAAGGCTGATGCCTTGTCCCGTATGTGCTCCTCCGAGGCCGATCCTGCACCTCTGGAACCGATCCTGCCAGCCGCATACTTTCTAGCCACCCAACACTCCTTGATCGAGAGGATCCGACGGGCCAGCATGCCAGCTCCAGAGGAGGCAGCCCATCTGCCAATGAAGCAGGGGCTTTGTTACCACCAACAGTGGATCTACGTCCCAGTCTCCCAGCGACTGCCTGTACTACAGCATCACCATGACCACCCCACAGCAGGCCACCGAGGTAGGCGCAACACCACGGAATGCATCCTACGTCAGTTTTGGTGGCCCTCTTTGGCAGCCGACGTACGCTCCTTCATAGAGTCTTGTTCCGTGTGTGCACTCTACAAACGTCCCACCTCAAAACCTGTTGGGTTATTACAGCCTCTGCCAGTGCCATCCCTTCCATGGCGCAACATAGCCATGGATTTCATTGTGGACTTACCGCCTTCACAAGCCTGTACCACCATCATGGTGGTGGTGGACAGATGTACCAAGATGTCCCACTTCATTCCGACCTCCGGTCTCCCGACGGCCCAAAAAACCTCAGAGTTGTTCCTCCAACACGTGTTCCGGTTGCACGGGCTCCCTGATTCCATCGTCTCAGACCGGGGCTCACAATTCACCTCCCGCTTTTGGACCCAGTTTTGCCGTAGCCTTCATATCACTCGCAGCCTGTCTTCTGCCTATCACCCCCAGTCCAATGGGCAGACCGAAAGGACCAACCAAACCCTCGAACAGTTCCTTCGCTGTTACACATCCCATCTACAAGACGACTGGGTGAGCCATCTCCCCTTCGCGGAATTTTCCTTCAACAATCAGCTTCATTCCTCCACCGGGCTCTCACCATTCTATGCCAACTATGGCTATCATCCCGCAACTCTCCCGGATCTCCCCCTTGATGTCCCAGTGCCTGAAGTGGCTCAACGACTCCGGCTCCTACGAGAACTGAGGCGGACCCTAACGCAGCAACTCCAGGCCGCTCAGCAGTGGCACAAGATGCAGGCAGACCGTAGATGCACAGAATTCCCCAGGTACAAAGACGGGGACAAGGTGTGGCTTTCCACACAGCACCTCAAGCTGTCCTGTCCCTCCCGAAAACTGGGACCCCGTTACCTTGGTCCCTTTGAGATCGTGAGTATGGTCAACAACGTTGCAGCCAAGCTCCAGTTGCCTACTTCCCTGGGAATCCACCCGGTATTCCACGTGTCCTTGTTGAAACCACACCGTGCCAACCTGTTCCCGGACTGGGCACCTGCTCCACCACCTCCCATCCAGGTGAATAACGATGATGAGTATGAAGTCCAGGAGATCCTGGACTCCCGCCGCCGGCGTGGGGTCCTGGAGTATCTCATCCACTGGAAGGGGTACGGTCCCGAGGAGAGTTCCTGGGAGCCCTTGGGGAATGTCCATGCGGCCGCCAAGGTGCGGGCGTTCCATCGGGCTCACCCCGAGAGGCCTTCCCAGGGTCGCGTCCGGAGGCCGCTCCTTGGTGGGGGGCTCTGTCAGGAAGCAGGGGGTGTTACCCCTACTCTGGGACCTCGGGCACGGCGCAGGGCACGGGTTCCCCTTCAGCTCGGTAGAACACCTGGTGCCCGAGATGCGGGTGCACGGCGTGTGCGCAGTACACAGGCTGCTCGCACATTTCCGGGTGCATAGAGTTCCTGCATTATCCGGCTGTCAGGTGTGAGCCTTGCTGAGGGAGATTCCCAGTACACACCTTCCACCTTCCTCGCCTGCCATTGGTTCCTGGGGAGGGTGGTTCCTACCTTCCCTGGCTATAAAGACCTGGCCTGAGCTCTGGTTCATTGCTGAGTTATTTCACCTTATGGTGAACACCTAGCCTCCCTGCAGATCCTTCTATTGCCTGTTGTTTCTTTGTATCCTTCCCTGCTACTGACCCCTGGACTGTCTTCCGCCTTGAACCTTCGCTGCCTGCCTCGACCCGGATTGGACATTGACTACCCCTCTTGGATTATCCCTAAACTTGTACCGCGTTCTGGGCTGTCAGCTGCTTACTGCCAGTGGGTTCCGCATCCCACTACTGGCTCCCTGGGAGGTTCTGACATGAGGATAGATAGAGTGACTGAGTGGATGCATGTGTGGATGGGCTGGAATGCCGGCAGATAGTAATCTGAGTGTGGTGATACAAACAGCCACATTTCACAAACGCTGGCAGTGACTAATCGGCATGTGGTGATACAAAAAAGCCATATTGTGTGAACGCTGGCAGTGAATCTGCATGTGGTGATACAAACAGCCACAATGTATGTACACTGGAAGTGAACAATCCGCATGTTGTAATCCAAATAGCCACATTGTGTGAACACTGGCAGTGAATTTGTACGTGGTGAGAAAAATAGCCACATTATATGAACACTGGCAGCGAATAATCTGCAGGTGGTGATATATAGCCACATTGTATGAACGCTGGCAGTGAGTTATTTGAATGAGGCGATACAAATGGCCACAGTGTATAAATGCTGCAAGTGAGCAATTTGAATGTGGTAATACAAATAGCCACAGTGCATGAACGCTGGCAGGGAACAATTGATATGTGGTAAAACAGACAGCCACATTGTGTGTGCACCTAGTGAATTGAGCAGAAAACTGCCAAGTAGTGTTGCGCAGACTTATAATAAACAGTGTGGCTGCCTGATCGCCAATTTGTGATAAGTCCTAACCATCCCCAGTGGCTACTGTGGATGGTGACAGATGGACGTGAGTCTGTTTCATATAACACAATGTGGTAATAATATCCATAAACACACAGATAAATAAAGCACCCACTCAGTCCTCCCAGCAATCCCAAGACTATAAGTGACATATTGCTAGTCCCTGATAGTTTTAATTGTTCATGATCTGTCGTCTGTAGGTTTAATTTTAAAGGTACAATTAAAGAATTAGTTTTATATTCATTAAACTTTTTTGTTGGGACCCCTAAAGGGATTTTTTGGTCTGGATGACCTTTTGTATAATAAGTGAATTTTCATCCCGAGGGCTCTAACCTAGGGCTCATTTTGTTGGGTGTAATCTTTACCTCTATCTTTACAAAGTCTCTCTCTGCAGAATCTAAGGCTGGAAATAAGGTTCTTGCAATCTAATATGTAATTCCCACCTGAGGGGTACAGGATTAACATGTGGTGGGCCAGACTGTGTCCAAGTTTGAAAGATATCTTAGCAGTGTCCTTCCTACTGCAGTAAAGTCTTTATCAGCCTTACAGTGAATACCTTACTGACGGACTCTGTTCTGCATCTCCAATCTAAGCATTGAAAGTGTGATCTTTGTAACTTGTGATGAGATAGCGGTAACTATCAATCTTAATTGAATTGGCTGACAGTGACTTGATCCAAACGACACCTTGTAGATCGTGAAGAAGTTTATTCCAAACTGTGCATATCATACACCGATGAACAAATGGATAGGTCAAAAAATCATGCTGTAAGCAGCTAACAGAATACATGTGGCTGAGATGAAGGGTGAAGGAGGGAGGGGTGGAGACTATATAGAGAGGACAGCACGGAGGGAAGAGAGAAGGGACACACAGGATGAAAAGGCAAACCATGCATGTGTAACATGACACTCCCCGTCGAAATCTATGATTTCTAATAACAATAATAAACTTTAGTTCAAGTTGACTTGAAGGGCTGTCTTCAGAGGGGAAGGCAACAACATGCATCAGTCTTTCTTACCTCTCTTTGCATCAGGTCGGTGTGAGGAGTTCATCTTCCTGTTTAGGCAGAAGCAGTACCAGCTCATTTATGGGTCTGAAGTAGTGTCTTGCAGAACCTTCTTTCATTACCTTAACTTCTGCTTTCTGTACCTTGCCGTCATTACTTGGAATAGTCTTTGTAATAAGACCCATAGGCCAATTGTTATGATGAGCATCCCTTTCTTTCAGGAGAACTATGTCCCCGGCTTGCAGGTTAGGTTTGCTGACTTGCCATTTTCTACGACTTTGAAGGCTGCAAAGGTACTCCATCTTCCAACGGCTCTAAAACTCATTAGAAAGATGTTGGACCCGTTTCCTGTCATATATCTTCTATATGAAAAAGAATCTTCATATAAAAGAGAGGATAAAAAAATATAAAATATATTATCCTTCAGGTGGACATAAAAAACGCCTCTAAGTTCTTTTTATCAAGTATCTTAATTTGATTTGTGCAAGCAGTGAAACAAAGGAACAATTGTATGTGCAAAAATATATTTGTTTATTATAAAAACAAAGAATATAAAACAATACAACTGCAAAACAAATGATGAAGTTACAACGTAACATCCGAAATGTACCACACGGTGGTGTTAACACACCCCTATCTGATCAGCACAGTATGATTTATTGATTCATGACAACCAGTGTCATACTTTTAACAAACGGGACTCATATACCAAGAGAAACTTAGGATCTTCTGTTATCAAACAGGTTATAACAATAAAACACGGATTTACAGGAAAATAACTGTTATCCCTTGACTCTGTTTTCCTATGACCAATCAAAAATATATGATATTAATATGATAAAATATTCAACTCGACAATCAGACTAAGGAAAATAACTTTCCAAGGGTTTTGTCCTCTTTTCAAATAATGTCAGATCTTCCATTAACAATATGCATCTTTGCTAAGAGAATAATCAGCATTATGGAGGCACCTAACACTATATATTCCCACAATATGGGAACTCTTGGCTATATACCGAGAGAAATATCTTATTAATATCATGAGTAGTAGGCAAAATATACGTTACCGGGTCAAAGGTAGACAGAGTTCAGATGGGACCAGTTCTGAGGAACTTTCCTAGTAATCCAAAAAGAATAATCCAAGTTTCTTCTGGTAAAGTTTTTCTTTTTGATTGAATGAATGGATGGATCAATGGATATATGGATCTTTTCCTCTAGCTCTTTTTTTTTTTTCTTGCTAACTCCCATGCTACTCCGCACACGAGTAATTATTCCCCCCCTTATCTAAGAATCATCCCCTTTAGATTATGGATTCCCAATCAGGTAGGGTGGGTGTATTCGCATGCTAATAACCTCATGACGTTATCTCAACTCCTAAAATGGTATAGAGCAAATAATGAAATAATATAATGTTGCCCATCTGCCTCCAGATGGCACTGCGGTACTGTAGGTGAACATCCCAACTTTTAAGCATTAAAATTAAATATCTAATAATACTTTCACAGGACCTCGTTGACCTTTCTACCATAAATCACTGAGGAAGGTCTTTTCCTTACACTTTTAATTACCTATATCCTGGACTTGTTGGAGTTGACTGTCTTCTCCTATCTTTTTGAAATATAGGTTGACTTGATGAAAATTTTATGTAGCGGCTTTGATGCTTGGCATCGGAACTTGTACATTTCATTTATCTACATCCATGAATAACTACTGTTTTGGAATCCAATTAACTTAAACTTACTTGTTTTTGTAACTTCTACAATACCTTCTAAATGGTAAATACATAGTATGACATATATATAAATCGATACATTGTTACACATAGATAACACATTATATGAATTATTGATTAACATATGTTGTAAACTAAATATACCATGCAAAGATATATATAATATAATTATGAATATATAAATTGAACCTTATACAGCAGGTGTGCTCCAAGGACATGAGTCCTTATCAAGTAACCATGTTCCCTCCAGACAGACATGTTGTAGGGAGTTGGCATACTCCTTACCAGATGGTCTCATATCTTTAGTAATAACTTTTTAAATACAATGTCCATTTATGTTCAACAATTATTATTTTTTCATATAAACTGAACTTGCCATGAACTTATCTTGGCTTTTTCAGCCACATAACAAAACTTTGGTTCAGGCTGATCTTATTCTTAAAGGCAATGAGATGAGCATTCATTTTGATTATAATGTCATTAGATAATATTGTATACGTATGAAAATGCACAACATTCCATTGGTGTTTGTAAACATTTGGACAATCAAAGTCCTGAGGAGGAATAGTGGCTATTCCGATCTTTTGTGTTAGAAGGGTGGCTGGAGTTAGCAATACTGGAGACTCTGGGTCTGAGGAAACAGGAACAAGTGGTCTTGCATTGATTATGGCGGACACCTCTGCAAGGAAGGTGACCAAGACTTCATGAGTGAGCTGGGAAGAGTTGTGGTCCAGCAGCACTCGAAATCCCAATCATGCGTTCCAAGAGCCTCCCATATGTGAGGAATGTGACAAGTTAAATTCACATTTACACTTGTTGGCATTCTTCAAGGACGCAAGAGTGTAAGATCGTGGTATCTTAAACTTTTCCGATGCCTGGAGGGACTGCTTTCAAGATTCTCACCTCTGTTGTTTCTCTTTGGGTAAAGGGGTATCCCAGTCAGTGTTCTCTGAAGTAAGTTGTCTAAATAATATCTTGCTCTGAATAGTAAAGGGTGCTATAAATCCCAAGGGATCATAGATACTGTTTACTGCAGACAGTACTCCTCGTTTTGTGAAAGGGCTTGTCACAGACTGATGTTTGAAATGTGAATGTGTCTTGTTTAACATCCCACAGCAATCCAAGGCTGCGTTGTGTGAGGGAAAGATTAGACCCTAGTTGGAATTCCTTGGCACTGACAGCATGATCATCAGAAGGAAATGCTCTCATTACCTCATTGCTGTTGGAGATGATTTTGTGTAGTCTGAGGTTGGCAGTAGCGAGCATGTTCTGAGTTCTGGTGAGAAGGTTGATGGCTTCTTCCGTAGGTCGGTGTTTCCCAACCAGTGTGCCTCCAGCTGTTGCAAAACTACAACTCCCAGCATGCCCGGACAGCCTTTGGCTGTGCGGGCATGCTGGGAGTTGTAGTTTTGCAACAGCTGGAGGCACACTGGTTGGGAAACACTGCCGTAGGTAGAGACTTGAGACTGTCGTCTACGTAGAAGTTATTTTCAACAAACTGCCGTGCATTTGACCCGAACTCTTGTTTGCCTTCTTGGGCTGTTTTTCTCAGTCCGTAAATGGCAACTGCGGGGGAAGGACTATTACCGAAAATGTGTACTTTCCTCCGATAGTCTATAACCTTGTCGTTGACATCATTATTGCGGTACCATCGGAACCTGAGGACGTTTCTATTGTCTTCACCTACGATGAAACAATGAAACATTTGTTGGATGTCGGTCGTAATGACGATTGGCTCTTGTCTAAAGCGGAGTAAGACTCCTAGGAGGTTATTGTTCAGGTTAGGCCCAGTGAGAAGATTGTCATTGAGAGAAACTCCTTCATGACGAGCAGGGAGGTACCAGCATTCTTCTCCTTTTGTAAGAGGGGGTGCAGGCTCAGCATGATCTGTCTCAATCACCTTCAGCATAAAGTCGACAAAATGTTTCTTCATCTCCGGTTTCCGGTTCAGCTTGCGCTCTAAAGAGATAAACCGTAAATCTGCATGTTGTCTATTATTTGGAATTCTCTTCCTTGGGGTGCGGAATAGTAGCGGTGCCACCCAGCTGTTGGAATCATCTTGGTAGAACTCTTTACTCATAGTTCTCAAGAATTCTTTGTCTTCCATCGTGGTTGCTAACTCGTTGTCTCTTGTGGTTACCTAAAACACTGTGTTATGTCAGGGATATAAAGCAAATGCTTTATATAAAAGAAAGGATCAAAGGAAAATTTTCAAAGGGAATTGATCCTAGAGGTGGACATATAAAACATTGGCTCCAAAAATAGTGATTTGTTAGTTATTTTAAAACATAACTTTTACTCATGAAATTAAAATTAAAAAGATAGGCCCAAAATATGTATATGATAAAATTATTAGAGCGGCGGTATAACAGGTCAATGTACACGGCGGCACCCAAACAATAGATGAAAAAAATGGAAAAAGGTACTCAGCGGCACCTAAAATGAAACCCGTACTCCTACCGCACTGTCGTCAACGTCCAGGGTGCAGGATGCGTCTTGATGACACCGAAGTGAATGGCTCCAAACCGGACACTCAGCTGCTAGAGACGGCAGGGTCAAAAGCAGCCCTAATTTGACCCTATAGAGTGGGGTAGCAGCCTAACCACAGGGCACTCGTCCTTAAAAGGGCGACCCCGTCTGGAAAGTCTCCCTGTGACCTGACCCTGGCCCTTGGGAGCGGGACTAGATTAGGGCCACACAGGGCCAGGTCACAAGGAGAGGTTCCGGACAGGGTCGCCCTTTTAAGGACAAGTGCTACCCCTAATTAGTTATTAGGGCAAGCCTTAGACCACTCTATAGGGTCAAATTAGGGTTGCTTTTGACCCCGCCGTCTCTAGCAGCTGAGCGTCCGGTTTGGAGCCATTGACTTCGGTGTCATCAGGACGCATCCTGCACCCTGGATGTTGACGACGTCGGTAGGAGTACGGGTTTCATTTTAGGTGCCGCCGAGTACCTTTTTCCATTTTTTTCATCTATTGTTTGGGTGCCGCCATGCACATTGACCTGTTATACCGCCGCTCTCATAATTTTATCATATAAATATTTTGGGCCTATCTTTTTAATTTTCATTTCATGAGTAAAAGTTATGTTTTAAAATAACTAACAAATCACTATTTTTGGAGCCATTGTAAATGATACATAGTGACGTCTATCTAGAGGATTAATGTCCATTTTTTTCAGACATATAAAACACCTCAAAAAGAGTTTGTCGTTAATTTGATTATATTGCGCAATCAGTAAAACATGGTACAAGCGTCTATGCAAAAATATAAATGATTTATTATACAATAACTTAGAATACAATCAAAGCTTAATCAATATTAAATTCAATAATATGCAATAACACGCAGTACTATGTAGTGCCCTGCTAGAGCCACTAGATGGCTCTAACACAAATACCAGCATTCCTTATTCCTCTCAAAGATAAAATGTAATATAACCGTCTCAACCACAATTATGAGATATACTATCAGATGACACAGTAAACTCAATAGTGATTAGGGTAGATACGAACCCTTGCTCTGCTCAAACTATGACCAATCTCAGATATCGGGTAGTATTGCGACACAACTTATAAATTATCAGGCCTGATATTGACTAGGGAATGTGAATATTCCAATCAGAGAGTTTCTCCGATATCAATATTAGATCTTTTATTCAGTAATATGCATCTTTACTGAATAGTGATAATATTGATGTAGCACTTTTAACATTATACAGATGTAGTAGAGTTAACACTCATGCTTTATAAGAGGTGTTATCTAAACTAAATGAGCTATCGATTAGAGATTGAAATTTCAGTGATATTACAGTTACTTCTATTTTGTAACCAAGCACTTGGGACAATCTAATTACAACAGCGAATTTGGCAAGGTGCCGTTTGGGCAGTATAGAAAAATAGCCTTATATGATTGCTTGAGTGTACATGCATGCAACAGCGGCCTCTCAACGTCAATACCTTATCTAATCTGGTACCTGTACCCATATGAAAGACTTTTTAACAATTGTCATTTTTTGTCTTTACGTTTTTTTTTGTTTTTTTTTATAATGTAATTTTGTATTTTAGCAGTATTTACAATGCAGTTTTAGGGTGTAATTTATGTAAACAATAAAGACATACATTTGGCGCGATTCTGGAGGTCTAGAGATTATAGATAAGGAGTGTTTGTCAAATAGTCACACCATCCTTTTTGCAAGTGGAAGTCTGGTTGGAAGACTGCATAACGCATGAGGTCTATAACTATAGGTGTATATGGTGTGAATCTGGATGAGGAGTGCCTATTTTATCTCAATTTTTTTGTATAAATTCTAGTGACAGGGTGAGTCAATCAAAAATGAGGGGATATGATAGAAACTTTTAAATACAATCAGCAAGGTAAAAGAGGAGAAAATATTTAAAAGAAGAAAAACTGCTACAAGAGGACATGGTTTTAAATTAGAGGGACAAAGGTTTAAAAGTAATATAAGGAAGTATTACTTTACTGAGAGAGAAGTGGATGCATGGAATAGCCTTCCTGCAGAAGTGGTAGCTGCAAATACAGTGAAGGAGTTTAAGCATGCATGGGATAGGCATAAGGCCATCCTTCATATAAGATAGGGCCAGGGGCTATTCATAGTATTCAGTATATTGGGCAGACTAGATGAGCCAAATAGTTCTTATCTGCTGACACATTCATATGTTTCTATGTTAAAATAGTGCACCCAGTCCATATCAATTAGTGGGAGAGGCACTCTATGTACATTCAGTATTAATTATGATATTTAGATATAAATGTTATATACCTATAAAAAAGCACAACAGTTACCAATGTTGTCATCCCAGAAGATAAATGCTTTCCTATCATCTAGTATGATGCGCCCTTGTGTACCTTTGTCACACAGCTTTTCTTTCACACTGTAGTGATGTTGTCGTTGTGGAAAACAAGTAGTGCGTCCATTTGGCAGAAAGTGTGTTTTAAAGGAAGAAACTGAGAAATATTTCCTGGCATTGCTAATGCAGACGTTGCCTATGATGACCCAGTCTAGATCCAGACGCTGGGTGTAAGGTGCATCATGTGGGCCGTTGATTTGATGGTGAACCTTGTGCACCCTTAAAATGTCTCTCCCGAGTAACAGCAGGATATCAGCATTTTCATCAAAGGCTGGTATTTGGTTAGCTATGTCCTTCAAGTGAGAATGGTGCAAGGCAGCTTCAGGAGTGGGGATCTTATCCTTGTTAGTTGGCATCTGATTACACTCGATATTAGGCAAGGGTATTTCCATGTTGCTATTGTGAGGAGCAACTACGAGGCCACTGGCTCTTCTACCCAAAACTTCTGTAATGCCTGCACAAGTACCTAGGGTATAAGGTAGAGCATCTCCTGCTATTCCTAACAGATCAAAGAACCTTGTACTTGCAAGCGATCGGTTACTCTGATTGTCAAGAATGGTATACAGTCTTATGGCCCTTTCAGGTTGGCCCTTTGTGTATGCACGAACCAAGCATATCTTTGCACAGGATTTTTCACAAAGTCCTTCCCCACAGACTTCAGTGCATGTAGAGAATACTGGAGCGGAGGTAGCTGTTTGTTCAGTGTGCTCCCCGCCATGCTTTGCCCCGGGAGGGATGTCTGTGGATGGAGTAGAGTTGTGTTGGTACAGATGAAGGGCTTGTACATGGTTGTCACTACCGTGTTCCATGCATTTAATGACAGCCTTAGAATCTTTTGCAAGGTGTTCTGTGGAGGCACAGCATCTGAAACAAACTCCAAATACCTTTAAAAGTTCCTTACGTTCTTGTAGAGGTTTCTTTCTGAAGCCGATGCATTTCTTAAGTGGATGTGGCTTGTTATGTAAGGGACATTTGGATCCTCAAGTTTCTTGTTTTGCCCAGTCCTTTGAAGAACCGTAGCAGGTGCAGGTTGAACATTAGTCCTCTTCACTGATACTAGGCCCCTGCGGTCTCTGTGCGTTATACGAGTGTTTGCAAGTCCTGGAGGAGGTGGACTGAGAGGGTTACAGTTACCGTAGAAGAAACTTGGGTAATTCTTTGAGTCCGCGATTTCCCTTATGAAGTTACAGAAGTAGGAAAAAGGAGGAAAGGCAACTCTGTATTTTTTCTTGTAAGTTGATTACTGTGACAAACTGCCATTTGCCACTGGGCATTGTAGAGGACTGATGGCTAGCCTCCTGCCCTACGACTATGGCCCCGGGACATATTCGCCTTCAAGAACAGAACTATGCCGCATGTCTGGACTGTTCTTAGGACCGAACGCGGTCAGCGGTGTATACTAAAGAATCTATGGAACTGTTTTGGGCAGGAAATTGTGCTTGCTGTCGGTCATAAAGGACTTCCACTAAACTTTTGATCCGCTGGAGGGATTTGTGTGATTTTTGGAAGTGTTTATGTTTGATGTATGCTGAGTTTAAATGGAGATGGAATGTATGGTTTTAAAGTTATAGAGTATGTTTAAAAACTGTATTTTTACTGTCTGTGATAGTTATGTTAATCCATAATTATATCACAGACAGAAAGGGAGGATTTTGTGTGTTTGGGTGGGGATTCCTGTCCTGTTGTCTCTCTGTGTGTATTGGCGATGTCCTTTGTCTTGAGAGATAATTGAATTACTTCTCGGTTGTCTCCAGAACAGAGGATATTGTGTATTCGTCTGTCTGTGGTGATTGCATCAACCCAGTGTGAGGTAATTCTATCACGGACAGAGGGGAGGATTTTGAGGGGATGTGTTGTAATATATTGATTGGTTGTATTTCAAACCCCTGTGGGCAGTACTATGTTTTTGGTTTGTGAATAAAAGAGGCTGTACGTGAAGTACAGGGAGTTCCTGTTTTAACCCTTCAAAACGCAGCCTCGTCTCGTTATTGGAGGGAATTGCTGTATTACGCTGGGGATTGCTATGCTCTGCATATTCCCTGGAGGAGAGATCTTTCCCACACGGTCCTGAATGCTGGAGGTTCATTCAGGGTGGAAGGAAGACGGCGCGGCTCCAGTTAAGCTACGGCGGTTGTGGAGTCTGCGGTGGTCGTGGTGTCCAGTGCGGTGCTTGTGGTCCTCGGCGCAAGCTAGGAAGCGTCCATTAACGGAAGGGGATCCGTTACAATTACCGACTAACCCATTTTTCTTGAATGCCATATGGTAGCTTAAGAACAATAGGGTTGATGCCACGAGCGGTGTTGAGGTAACTGAGCCCAGGTAGGAGAGTGTCAGCTTTAGCAAGTTGAAGCTCTAGTAGAAGATCACTGAGTTCTTGAAGCTTTAGATTGTCTTTAGCTGTAATCCTTGGGAAGCCTTGCAACCTTTTGAATAAGGCATCTTCAATTGCCTCAGAGATGCCAAAGCTACGTTCGAGTCTGTCCCAAGCAGCGTCGAGACCTGTAGCAGGATTGGAAGTGTAAACTGTTTTGAGTCTCTTGATATGTTCGGCAGACTGGGGACCTAGCCACCTGATGAGTAGATCCAGTTCTTCTGCAGCAGTAATGTCTAGAGTAGTGTTGAGCGCGAATATTCGAATTACAAATATTTATCTCGAATATCGCAACTTCGAGAATTCGCGAATATTTCGAATATAGTGTTATATATTCGCTATATCGAATATTTGTCATTTTTTAACATCTGAAAACATGATTCCTCCCTGCTTCTTGCTTGTGGGTCAATGAGTCATTGGCCCACAAGCAACTTAAGCAGGGAGGAATCATGACTTTAGATGGGAAAAATATATAGCACTACGGTATATCGAATATATTAGTTTTTTAGAATATTCGTAATATTCTAAAACAAGGATATATAGCAATATAGTGAATATTCCGGAAAAAAATCGAGTATAGAGCAATTTAGCTAATATAGTGCTATAGCAAATCCATTAACAGATTTATTTAACCAATCACTGGTAACAGGAGTCGTCCCAGAAGATTGGAAATTAGCAAATGTTGTGCCCATTTACAAGAAAGGTAGTAGGGAGGAATCGGGCAACTATAGGCCAGTAAGCCTGACATCAATAGTGGGGAAATTAATGGAAACCATACTCAAGGAGAGGATAGTGGAACATCTAAAATCCCATGGATTGAAAGATGAAAAACGGCATGGGTTTACTTCAGGGAGATCATGTCAAACTAATCTTATTGATTTTTTTGATTGGGTGACTAAAATAATAGATGGTAGAGGTGCAGTAGACATCGCTTATCTAGACTTTAGTAAGGCTTTTGATACTGTCCCACATAGAAGGCTTATCAATAAATTTGAGTCTTTGGGCTTGGACTCCCATATTGTTGAATGGATTAGGCAGTGGCTGAGGGACAGACAACAGAGGGTTGTAGTCAATGGAGTATATTCAGACCATCGTCTTGTTACCAGTGGGGTACCTCAGGGATCGGTTCTGGGACTCATATTGTTTAATATCTTTGTCAGCGAAAATGCAGAAGGCCTCGATGGTAAGGTGTGTCTTTTTGCTGATGGCACAAAGATTTGTAACAGGGTTGATGTTCCTGGAGGGATACACCAAATGGAAAAGTATTTCGGAAAACTAGAGGAATGGTAAAAAATCTGGCAACTAGAATTTAATGTTGATAAGTGCAAGATAATGCACCTGGGGCGTAAAAACCCAAGAGCAGAATATTAAATCAGTGATACAGTCCTAACCTCAGTATCTGAGGAAGGGGATTTAGGGGTCATTATTTCAGAAGACTTAAAGGTAGGCAGACAATTTCATAGAGCAGCAGGAAATGCTAGCAGAATGCTTGGGTGTATAGGGAGAGGCATTACCAGTAGAAAGAGGGAGGAGCTCATGCCGCTCTACAGAACACTAGTGAGACTTCATTTGGAGTATTGTGCTCAGTACTGGAGACCATATCTCCAGAAGGATATTGATACTTTGGAGAGAGTTCAGAGAAGAGCTACTAAACTAGTACATGGATTGCAGGATAAAACTTACTAGGAAAGATTAAAGGATCTTAACATGTATAGCTTGGAAGAAAGACGAGACAGAGGGGATATGATAGAAAGTTTTAAATACATAAAGGGAATCAACAAGGTAAAAAAGGAGAGAATATTTAAAAGAAGAAAAACTGCTACAAGAGGACATAGTTTTAAATTGGAGGGGCAAAGGTTTAAAAGTAATATCAGGAAATATTACTTTACTGAGCGAGTAGTGGATGCATGGAATAGCCTCCCTGCAGAAGTGGTAGCTGCAAATACAGTGAAGGAGTTTAAGCATGCATGGGATAGGCATAAAGCCATCCTTCATATAAGATAGGGCCAAGGGCTATTCATAGTATTTAGTATATTGGGCAGACTAGATGGGCCAAATGGTTCTTATCTGCCAACACATTCTATGTTTCTATGTTTCTAATCTTCTTTGTCTAATAGTTGTCATTTTTTTCCAATCTGAACTTCAGATGAGGAAAAAATTATAAAACTATAAAAAAAAAAGATTAGAGCACTATATTAGCTAAATTTCTCTATATTCGTTTTTTTTTAATATTCGCTATATTGCTATATTCTTGTTTTAGAATATTCCGAATATTCCCCAAAAAAAATTATATTCGTTTTTAGAATATTCGTAATATTCTAGAACAAGAATATATAGCAATATAGCGAATGTTAAAAAAAAATAATAATATACATCAATTTAGCTAATATAGTGCTATAATATTCTTTGTCTAATAGTTGTAATTTTTTTCTCATCTGAAGTCCAGATTAGAAAAAAATTACAACTATTAGAAAAAGAAGATTATAGCACTATATTAGCTAAATTGCTCTACATTTGTTTTTTTATTCGCTATATTGCTATATATTCTTGTTTTAGAATATTTGTCATGCCCCGCCCTGACGATGTGCGGAGGTCGGCCAGAATAGCAGCACGAGTTTAGTGTTTTGGAGCCGTGCTGGATCCGCCTCTCATAAGGTGCACTGGGTGGGGTCATTAGTTTAAATAGCACTCCATCCCAGTGCTCTGAGCGGATTATAGGAATCACTGTGGTCTTGGAAGATAGGAAGGAAGGCTAGCTGTTCCAGCTCAGAAAGATAAGTGTGATTTCAAGTTTGGTTGTTTTGTGTCATCTCTCCCATGCAGGTTCTGTGCGAGCAGGCTGCTCCTATTTCCCCTCTCCACCATCTCAGGGAATTTAGGGTGTTTCAGCCCAGGCACGGGGACACATCATACCTACCACCAAGGTCTGCATGTGGGCTGAGCAGTGCAGAGAGAGAGGTCATGGATTAGCTAGGAGGTGACCCTTCCCCTGCCTCTCGCCTAGAGCCTGGTTGGTGGTTTATCTGTTAGTCTGAGTGCACGTCCGCCGTGACATTATCATCCGCCCAAAACTTTGACTGTCATTGCTCAGCGGTTTGGTGATGGCATCAATTGAAGCATTAGTTGACCGCATGCAGGGGCTATCCCTAGAGGTTGCAGAGCTATGTGGTTCGGTCGCACAGTGTCAGAATGCTCTGGCATCAGGAGGAGGTCAAGTTTGTGTGGAGCCTAAAGTGGCTCTTCCTGATCGATTTGCAGGGGGTACGGATGACTTTATCCGTTTTAGAGAGTCCTGCAAATTGTACTTTCGGCTGCGTCCATCGTCGTCAGGTGATGAGAGTCAGAGGATAGGTATAATTATTTCTCTGCTTAAAGGGGACGCGCAATCCTGGGCCTTTTCTCTGCCACAAGGTTCTCGGGCGCTCCGGTCGGTGGAGGAATTTTTTAAGGCTCTGGGATTAATCTACGATGACCCTGATCGGGTCTCAATGGCAGAGTCGAGATTACGTAATTTGTTTCAGGGGGAACATACTGCAGAGGCTTACTGTGTTGAGTTTAGGAGATGGGCTACTGAATCAGAATGGAATGATCCCGCGTTACGTAGTCAGTTTTGTCTGGGGTTATCTGAAAGATTGAAGGATGCCCTTGCTTTTCATGAATACCCAGACTCTTTGGAGAACGCCATGTCTTTAGCAGTACGGCTAGATAGACGTCTCAGAGAAAGGTATAGGGCTCCCCCTGCGCAAGGTATCCCTTCTGTGAGTAGTTTAGTTTCTACTGCCTCCCCGGGTGATGTTACAGGTAATGCGGGGGTAGCGGAGGAACCCATGCAATTGGGTCAGGTTTCTTGCCATTCTGATAGTAGAGACTTTAGGAAATTGCACAAACTATGTTACTATTATGGAAAGAGTGGTCATTTTGTTTTTGCTTGTCCTTATGTTAAACCACAAGTGGTAGAGAAAAAAAAAACTTCCCTGACACTTGGTAGCATGAATGGTGTGGTGGAGCAGGCAGGTATGCAAGCTCCCTGCAGTTCCCGTTTTCTCCTTCCAGCTATGGTGGCGCTGGAGTCAAGAAATGTTTTTGTTGAGGTGTTCCTTGATTGTGGTGCTGGGGTAAACCTAATTGACTTTCTTTTCCTTCAAAATCTAGGAATAAGTACTTGCACTTTAGAGAAAGAGATTCGTGTTTTTGCAATTGATTCTTCCCCTCTTTCTCAAAGGAGCCTTACTCACATTGTTCATGGTATTTACTTAAGGGTGGGGGATTCACATGTTGAGATTATTTCTTGTTTTGTCTTGAAGGATTTGCCATAGTTTTGGGGTTGCCATGGTTGACTAAACATAACCCAATTATAGACTGGCAAGCGAGACAAATCATCGGTTGGAGTGAGTTTTGTTCGGATAATTGTTTTGGCACATTTGTCTCTGGTGTGTCCATTACGGCTTTACCTCAGTATCTCTCAGATTTTGCGGATGTCTTATCGGAGGGTGGGGCTCAGGAATTGCCCCCTCATCATGACTATGATTGTCCAGTTAATCTCATCCCAGGGGCTAAGTTGCCAAAGTCTTGGCTTTACAAACTTTCTCAGCCCGAAAGAGAGGTTATGCGAAAGTATATCGCCGAGAGTTTGGCAAAAGGTCATATTAGACCATCTAAGTCTCCAGTGGCAGTAGGTTTGTTCTTTGTGAAGAAAAAGGATGGATCGCTGAGACCGTGTTTGGATTTCAGGGAATTGAACCGTATTACAGTCCGGGATCCATATCTCCTGCCTTTGATATCTGATCTTTTTGATCAGATTGTTGGAGCCAAGGTGTTCTCCAAGTTCGATTTAAGAGGGGCCTACAATCTGATCAGAATCAAGGAGGGGGATGAGTGGAAAACGGCCTTCAATACGCACGAGGGTTATTTTGAGAACCTGGTTATGCCTTTTGGGTTGACGAACACGCCAGCAGTATTTCAGCGATTCGTCAATGACATTTTTCATTATTTGGTGGGGAGGTTCGTAGTAGTTTATCTGGATGACATTTTAATTTATTCTCCTGATCTGAAGACCCATCAGGATCATGTGAGACAGGTTTTGACGATCCTTCGGGAGAATAAATTCTATGCTAAATTGGAGAAATGTTTGTTTGCGGTGCAAGAGCTTCCGTTCTTGGGATACCTGCTTTCTGATTCTGGTTTTCGTATGGACCCCGAGAAGGTACGGGCGGTTCTGGAATGGGACCGACCAGAGAATCAGAAAGCCTTGATGCGGTTCTTGGGGTTTACGAATTATTATAGAAAATTTATTTCGAACTATTCTACCATAGTAAAACCTCTCACTGATATGACCAAGAAGGGCGCCTGCGTCTCTGTCTGGTCGGACGAGGCATTGCAGGCCTTTTCGGCTATTAAGGAGCGTTTTGCGTCTGCTCCCATTCTGGTGCAGCTGGATGTGTGTCAACCATTTGTAGTGGAGGTTGATGCATCAGAGGTGGGGGTGGGAGCGGTGCTGTCACAGGGTTCATCCCCTGGCAAGTGGGTCCCGTGTGCCTTTTTCTCCAAGAAGCTCTCGGTCGCCAAGAGGAATTATGATGTTGGAGATAGAGAGTTGTTGGCTATCAAGTTGGCCTTTGAGGAATGGCATCACTGGTTGGAGGGGGCGTCTCACCCCGTTACGGTATATACAGACCATAAGAATTTGGCTTACCTGCAATCTGCCAAGCGTCTGAACCCTAGGCAGGCCAGATGGTCGCTGTTTTTTACCAGGTTCAATTTTGTGGTTACCTTTCGCCCAGGGATCAAGAACGTCAAGGCAGATGCCTTGTCTCGCAGCTTTCCCTAGGGAGGTGATTCAGAGGATCCTGCGCCGATTTTAGCGGATGGGGTGGTGGTCTCCGCTCTGTACCCTGAATTGGAGATGGAGGTGTTGGGAGCCCAGGAGGGGGCTCCTGGTTCTTGTCCCCCAGGGAGGTTGTTTGTTCCTGAGGGCCTGCGATACAAGGTGTTCAAGGAACATCACGATACTGTCCTTGCTGGACATCCTGGTGGTAAGTCCACCTGTGATCTGGTGTCCCGGAGGTTCTGGTGGCCAGGGTTACGTAAGAGCTTTCAGAATTACGTGACAGCATGTGAAACCTGCGCTCGGTCAAAGGTTGCTCATACTCGACCTGCTGGTTCACTTCTTCCATTGTCTATTCCGTCTCGTCCTTGGACGCATTTGTCGATGGACTTTATTACGGATCTGCCGAGTTCCTCCGGGAGAACAGTGATTTTGGTGGTAGTTGACCGTTTCAGTAAAATGGCTCACTTTATATCACTAACTAGTCTGCCTAACGCTAAGACTCTTACGCAGATTTTTGTGGATAATATTGTGAAATTGCATGGTATTCCTTCGGATGTGGTCTCTGATAGGGGCACGCAGTTTGTCTCCAGGTTTTGGAGGGCGTTATGCTCTCGGCTTGGCATTCAACTTTCATTTTCCTCTGCTTTTTATCCGCAGTCGAATGGTCAGACGGAGCGTACTAATCAGAACCTGGAGACCTACTTGAGGTGCTTTGTGGCTGAGAATCAGGAGGACTGGTCCTAATTCTTGTCCTTAGCAGAATTTGCGTTGAATAACCGTAGGCAGGAGTCCACGGGTAAGTCGCCATTTTTTGGCGCATACGGTTTCCATCCTCAGTTTGGTACCTTTTCTGGGACTGGTTCCTCTGGGATGCCAGAGGAGGAGAGATTCTCTTCTGCCTTATCCTCCATCTGGCGGAGGATTCAAGGGAATTTGGAGAAGATGGGTGAGAGGTATAAACGAATGGCTGACAAGAGACGTGTGACTGGTCCGGACCTGTGTGTGGGTGATCTGGTGTGGTTGTCCACTAAAAATATCAAATTGAGAGTGCCATCTTGGAAATTGGGTCCAAGATTTATTGGTCCGTATAAAATTTCTGCGGTGATCAATCCTGTAGCGTTTCGTCTGGATCTTCCGCAGACTTGGAGGATCCATGATGTGTTCCACAGGTCGTTACTAAAATAATACGTGAAACCGGTGGAACCATCGCCATTGCCTCCTCCTCCTCTTCTAGTCAATCTCCAGGATTCTCGACTCTAGAATTCTTCGGGGTTCCCTTCAGTACCTGGTGCACTGGAGGGGATACGGCCCTGAGGAGAGGACGTGGGTTCCGGCGCTGGATGTCAACTCCAGCCGACTGGTAACGGCTTTTTATAGGTCCCATCCGGATAAGGTTGGTCCAGGGTGTCCGGAGGTTACCCGTAGAAGGATGGGTACTGTCATGCCCCGCCCTGACGATGTGCGGAGGTCAGCCAGAATAGCAGCACGAGTTTAGTGTTTTGTTTTGGAGCTGTGCTGGATCCGCCTCTCATCAGGTGCACTGGGTGGGGTCATTAGTTTAAATAGCACTCCATCCCAGTGCTCTGAGCGGATTATAGGAATCACTTTGGTCTTGGAAGCTAGGAAGGAAGGTTGGCTGTTCCAGCTCAGAAAGATAAGTGTGATTTCAAGTTTGGTTGTTTTGTGTCATCTCTCCCATCCAGGTTCTGTGCGAGCAGGCTGCTCCTATTTCCCCTCTCCACCATCTCAGGGAATTTAGGGTGTTTCAGCCCAGGCACGGGGACACATCATACCTACCACCAAGGTCTGCATGTGGGCTGAGCAGTGCAGGGAGAGAGGTCAGGGATTAGCTAGGAGGTGACCCTTCCCCTGCCTCTCGCCTAGAGCCTGGTTGGTGGTTTATCTGTTAGTCTGAGTGCACGTCCGCCGTGACAATATTACGAATATTCTAAAAAACGAATATATAGCACTATATTGAATTTACTTAAGCAGGGAGGAATCATGACTTCAGATGGAAAAAAAAGACAGATATTCTAAAAAACAAATATATAGCACTAAATTCTATAGTGCTATATATTAGTTTTTGACCCACGCCTGTATGGATTGCGTAATATTTGCATATTACGCGATCATTACCTTTTCGAGTTAAAATTATTTTTGAATATTTCGAATTTGCGAATATTCAACGAATATTCTACAAAATATTCGCGAAATATTGCGAATTCGAATATGACCCCTGCCGCTCATCACTAGTCTAGAGATGGCCTTGTGGTTCGCCCGGCGGTCGTTTCGCGGTGAACTTTGCTCGTTCGCAATTTGCCCAACATGTGAACATATGGTGATATTTCCATGCGCCATATTTTTTTGCATAGCGCCGAACTTTGACCCATGACACATCCATCAGGTGGGACAGGACAGCCAATTGAGATGTTTCAGCACATGGACACACCCCCAACCCTATAACAGAACCCAATTTGGCAGCCATTTTACATTATGTGTTTTGACAGTGTAGGAAGAGGTTGCATTTTGGAGCAGGGACAGTTAGTGACACCAAACGCTAGCTAATAGGTCCACAAAAGTCCTTTTAAGGACTGGTATAGGTGTTCTATCGATAGGTGTAATATAGAGGGGTGTGATATACCTATAATATACTTTTTAACATAGAAATTATATTATAGTGTATTTGCATTGTGCAGCAGATGTGTGCGGTTCTGCTGCGATACTGCAGCTAGATAGAGGGACAAACTCTATTGAAGTAACTAATTGCAACGGGTGTGATATACCTGTTGCCCCCAAAAAAACTGCTTGAGAGCTGCGATATACCTTCTTCCACAAAATCCTGATTGAGGGGTGCTATATACCAGTTTCCGCCAAATACTAATTGAGGGGTGCAATATATACGTTTCCGCCAAATACTGATTGAAGGGTGCTATATACCTGTTTCCGCCAAATACTGATTGAGGGGTGCCATATACCTTCTTCCACAAAATACTGATTGAGGGTTGCTGTTGCTATATATCTTCTTCAACCAAATACCAATTAAGGGCTGTGATACACCTGCTTCAACAAAATATTGATTGAGGGGTGCCATATACCTGTTTCCACAAAATACTGATTGAGGGGTGCTATATACCTGTTTCCGCCAAATACTGATTGAGGGGTGCCATATACCTTCTTCCACAAAAAGCCCCAGGCTCCAGGACGTCTTGCGGCAGGCCAGGAAAATCCCTGGCCATTTTAGAAGATCTTACACGGCCATGGCTCACCTTGCTGACGTTCAGCGGCGACACCACTTGACCGTCAAACGTCTAATTTGTGACTGCCCGACGCACTGAAACTCCACCTTGTATATGATTAATAGGCTGCTCCAGCAGAAATGTGCCGTTAACGACTACCTGTACGAACTGTGTGGCAGGACAGGTTCTGGGAGCTTGTTTTTTTTTCACAGCGCCAGTGGCTGCTCATGCGCAACGCATGCAGACTTCTGCGGCCATTTGATGAGATCACCAAACTGGTCAGTCGCAGCCAGGGCGCCATCAGTGACATCGTGCCTTACGCCTTTTTTCTGGAGCGTGCATTGCATCGTGTCATTGATCAAGCCGCCGAGGAGCCGGAGCTGGAAAATAAGGAAGTCGCAATGGTGAATGAATTCCCAGGGGGGCTACTCCATCTGAGACAAGTCAGCAGGAGTCTGAAGAGGAGTCAGAGGAAGATGGTGGCTGGGGGGAGGAGGAGGAGGAGCAAGAAGAGCAGGCTTTAAACTTTTCGGGGATCCCTGGTGTTGTCCATGGATGGGGGGAGGAGACCGAGAATTACATTCTCCTGGGCGATGAGCAGGAGCCAGGGCGCTCCACCGCTTCCAATTTAGTGCAAATAGGGGACTTCATGCTCTAGTGTAAAAAGCATAAAGTTCAAGGACCTGTACTGGGTGGCAACGTACTTAGACCCCCGATACAAACACAAAAGGGCGGAAATGTTACCAGCATCACAGAGGGCTGTCAGAATGCAGCATTTCCAGGCCTTGCTGCAAGAGATGCTGCATTCTGCTGTTGCGGGCACTGGCAGAGGAATTTCCACCCACAGCAAAACAGGTGCGGGTACCAATCCTACCGCACCTGCAAAAAGAGGGCGGTTTGAAGATGTCAAATAAAAGTATTATGACGGGCACTCGAACCATAGGGGGCTGTATCAAACAGGTAGTAATTTTATTTGAATATATTAAATGTATAAAAAGTATACAATCTACTCAGGTACTCTTTACAAAAATGAACAATTTTCTAAGTATCTACCGAAAAATGTACTACCTTATCATATCATCTGATTAACATTGGAAATAGTTGGTTTATATCCCGTTTAAAGTGATGGTATAGAAATCGCAAACAAACCGCACAAATACCGCATGTGCGTTTTCAATGCGGCTTTCTACTATCCCTATACAACAATTGGGGTTACTCATTTTCGCTACATTGTTGCCTTAAGAATCTTTCAGCCACTCCTCCTAATTGAATTTCAACCAATGAATGATTCAACCCCACCTCTATAATACTACATAAATTGTAGGTTGAGGTATGCAGACACTGATAATAGCCACTGAAGAACAGGTTCGTAACCTCGAAACGTGTATGGCAATTAAATATTACGAGACTCTGTGGACTTACACCATTTAAAACTCAAAAAAGAAACAGCGCGCTGTAATATCTAAAGCGGTGACGTATTCAATCACGTGGGATGCCACGTGAGACGCCACTGACTACGTGACTCATACCCGGAAGATCTCCAACCAAGACGCAACATGCTAATCCAGCGTTTGTCTACACTACTCGATTGGCACCTTTACGGCAGGGGGAAGCTACGCTGCCTCGCCGTGCGGTCTATATGCACAACCGAACAACCTCTTTTGGGTGGTGAAGATACGGTAAAAAGACTGCTTGCTTGTCTGTTTGCCTGCTATTTCTCCCCTCCAGATGCCATTAAACACGGTTACTATACGGAACTAGTAAAGTGGTTGATATGTATTAAGGCATTTGCCTGGATTTGTGGGAGGGGCTGAGGTCCGCCTCCAGCCTATTTAGGGCACCCCCCTTACCTGGCTCCTGCACCGTCTGAGGTCTGAGCTTTGTGAGAGGAAGTCGCTTGTTGGAGTTCTGAGGAATTTACCTGCGAGCCGCTGATTTTCTGAGAGCTTTTTCGTCGCCGTCTGGTTCTGGTTTTGGAGCATTGCTGTTCTTTTCCCAGCTTCACTCGGTTCACTGTGGGTCGCGTTTGCCCGTCAAACTGTGAGTTATTTCGTACGGGTCAGCAGGGCCTCACGGTTGCCCCAGTACCGGTTCATCTCATTTCATCAAGGCGCACCAATGTCACGGTTTTTCATACAAGTCACCAGCATTCATTTCTGTCACACCTGTTTCATGCGTATTTATTCACGAACCGCACCACCATTCCGGTCATGCACTCTGGCGGCATGCGGCAATGGTTCCTGGTTTAAATCCCCCTTTTCTGTTGTTCTTTTCACACACGCTGCACCCATGACACGGCTTCTCGCAGCAGTCACCGGCAGCTCATTGCTCAGGCCTATTCTGGCGTCTCCCCACAGGACCGTCACTCCGGTCAGCTCCCTGATGGTCCCAGCCCCATTCCCCATTTCTGGTTTCACCCCTCAACCATCCAACATTCATGCCCTCCCCCCCCTCCTCGTATTTCATGTACACAGCACAGGGGCCAGCTGCGGTACACCCGGCACACCCCCCATTCATTTCAAACTTCACTGGGCTTACCGCGGCGCGGACATCCCCTCCCCACCGCCTCCTGCCTGTTGCCGCTCCTCCTGCCGCGCGGCCGATGGCGCCCGGCCGCGTCCTGGGGCCTGGTCTGCGCATGCGCGGCCGGGGTTCTGCGCATGCGTGGCGATTTCGTCGGCGCATGTGCGGTGTCCCGGCGGCCGTGGGGGGACTCCGGACGAATGGGTTCACAAATAAATGGCTTTCATTTCACATGCTCCATTGTCACTCCTTACAAACAGTCACAAATCTTCCAAGTATGTTCCACATGATTCACTTTCACTTCACCAACAACGTTCATGGCCCCCCCCCGGTCATTTACGTGCGCAGTCACGGGGGCCAGCGGCGGTGCAACCTGCACACCCCCCATTCATTTCACCTCCACTGGGCTCACCACTGCCCTGACATCCCCTCCCCACCACCTCCTGCCTGGTTACCGCTCCTCCTGCCGCGCGGCCGATGGCGCCCGGCCGCGTCCTGGTGCCTGGTCTGCGCATGCGCGGCCGGGGTTCTGCGCATGCGCGGCGATTCCGTCTGCGCATGCGCGGTGTCCCGACGGCCGTGCGCGCCGCATCTGTTGCGGGGGGCCGCCGTCGGACGGCAGGGGAGCCTTCCAGCACGCCCCTCCAGTCATACACTGTCATGGTCTTACCTTCTTGCTGTTCTCCTTCGTTTGACATGTGCTGGCGGCCATCTTGGTTTCTGGGTTTCTTGTAGCCTTCCACCCTGCGGCTCCTCCTTCCCACTGGGAGGAGCTGGATGCCTAGCTCATATATATAGGAGGTCTGTGGCGTCAGTTCCTTGCTTGGTCCTCCTGTGTTCACATGCTTCTAAGACTGCTGCTGCTTCTGGTTCCTAATCCTGGCTTCGTCTGACTTCCCTGCTGGTTCCTGATTCTGGCTTCGTCTGACTACCCTGCTGGTTCCTGATCCTGGCTTCGTCTGACTACCCTTCTGGTTTCCTGACCTCTGGCTACGCAAAGACTCTGCTTCGGTTTCACCATCCGTTTGGACTTTTGCTTTATAGCTTGATTTTCAATAAAGCCTTCTTATTTTCACTTATCTCTTGTTGTACGTCTGGTTCATGGTTCCGTGACATACACACCCCAGCAGCCCCAATAAAAGAAAGGGAAATGCCATCAAACACCTTTGGAATAAACATGAAAGATCATATCAATAATATCAATAATGGAAGCACTGGGGGGAGGAGTTATCGTCTGGTCATCCAAAAAAAAAAATATAAATCTATCATAATTTGTTGCATCATAATCAATGAATAGGTGGGAATTGCAGGGACACGGTCCAAAAATGTTCCATTAAATTGCAGGCACGCGCTTTCCGCCTGGGCATGGCCACACGGCACGCACTGGTCTCTTTCACACCAGGCGCAAGCTGTCATTTCATGAATAACCGCATGATCCTCCCGGTCATGTATATGTACCATATGCATTTACACATTTCATCACACTATGTTATGTCTACCCTCCCCCTTATTTTTTAGGCGGTCAACCTATACTGTTTTACACTACCGTGTATCCGGAGAATTTTTCTTGGTACCAGGTACGTTCACCTGCTCATTTACCAAAATCTTCCTTACATTTCAGATGGTCCCGTTAGGGTCAGCGTGCTGGCTTTAGGGGCACTATCATCCCACTAGGTACCCCCCCCCCCCTTCTTTGGCTTCGCCGGCAGTTAGTGGTCCCGCGAGGCCGACACCCCGCCTCAAACGTACAGAGGCACCTGCCCAACGCGCCACCTCGTTAGTAAGCCGCCTCGCATGTTGCATAGAGAGGGCCTCACCTGTCACTCCCTTCCCCTAGTCCTGTCTTACAGTCACCGAGAGGCCAACGCTCCTGCCGCTACCACGAGTGGCCTCATTATCCCCTCGCGCCAAATCATAGGTAGAGCCTCTCAAAGCCGCTTGGCAATTAGCAGGGCCTCATCTGTCACCATGCAAGTGTAATTTTTTCGCCGTTCGGCCTAGCTAGCCAGCACGATCCTGCGTGGCCTCAAACTAATCAACTTTTTTATTGTAGTATGTCGCTGGATGGGTTAGAAAACTTCTCCCTACCTGGCACCCCTGCTAGATCTGTCATTGCTACTCCGGGAGACGATCTAGCCAGTCCAGCGTCCATCCGGTCCTGGACAATTCCACGCATCACGGCGGAGTTGAGGAAACGGCATGTTCCCTTCCCCGCCACGGCAAGGAAAGCGGAGCTGTTCCGGCTGCTACGCGCATCAACCAATACTAGGGATGCGGGGGAAGAACCCAGCCAGTCCGGCACCGGGGACATCCATGCCATGCTGGCCTCTCTGATGACATCTATGTCAACAGTCAACGCCAGGCTGGAGAGGCTAGAATCGGTCACCACGACCCTCTCCTTGGCAGGTCCGCCACCGGCGGCGTCACCGGCGGCGTCACCGGCACCGGCCGGTTTGCCGGTGATCACACCGTCCACTAGCGTGGAGGACCAGGAAGTCAACCCGGCGCATATGATTCCTGAGCACTTGAAACGGGATATCCTGGAAGGTAAGGATGTAAACCTGGCCTCCCTTCTGATTGCCTCCCAGGACGTGGTTGAAAACACGACGTACGCCTATGACGAGGTGTCAGTTGTGGTCAAGTCCAGGGATGCCTGGCTCAATAGGAAATTGACCATTCCCGAATTCGTGTTGGCCTTCGGAATCTACAGAGAGGTCATCTGTGCGGTCCACCCCAACAGAAGGGAGGAATTCGACCTCTACTTACACAAACTGGTGGACTTGGGCAACAAATACGGAGGGTCAGCGTTTTATGACTATCACAGGTCTTTTTCGGCAAAGGTGGCGGGGGCTTTCTCCCAGTACGGAGTCCGCTCCAACTGGGCGAGGATCGACACGGTCATATTTTGTCGCCACTTCGCAGGCCTTAGGACCCCAGCCTGTGCGCACTGCTCCTCCACGGCCCACACCACCAATTTCTGCCCGAACACGTCGGTCAGACAGGGCCCCTCCCAGGCAGCTGGTCCCTCCGGGGTCCCGGAAAGACTGGCCCGGGACAAACTGGGTCGGCCGATCAAATTTCTAGGCAAATCCATGATTTGCAATAATTTCAATGAGGGGTCCTGTAATTATAACGGGTGTAAATTGTTACATATATGCACCAAATGTTTCCGGGCACATGCCAAGTCCATGTGTCCAAATAAAATGTTTACAAAACCGTATCTAACAACCATCAACATGCCAGTTTTTACCGCACTCATGTCGCAACACCCCTCCAGGCATCTCTCAGATTTCCTCGTTTCAGGGTTGACAGAAGGATTTCACACGGGCATCCTGTATATGCCAACTGGCACCCTGGAATGTCCCAATCTTTTATCCGCTCTACACAACCCCACCGCCATTGACGCCCTCATAGCCCAAGAAGTAACAGAGGGCTTTGTGCTAGGTCCTTTCAAGACTCCCCCATTCGCCACATGGCGCACCAACCCCATTGGCATCGTCACTGGGAAATCTTCCCAGAAACAGAGGCTCATCATCGACCTATCGGCGCCTCACGGGACAGGCAACCCCAGTCTCAACTCCCTCATTCCCTCGGAGGAATTCTCTCTGCAGTACACCACCATAGATCACGCCATCACGGCCATCAGTCAAGCAGGGGTGGGGGCGTGGCTCAGCAAAACCGACATCGCCAACGCCTTCAAATTACTACCGATTCACCCTACACTGTGGCACCTGCACGGCATCAAGTGGTCTGGGGATTATTATTTTTTCTCCTGATTGACCTTCGGGTCCAAAAGCAGCCCGGCCATCTTCGACGTGTTTGCAGAAGCGTTATGCTGGTTGCTATTGAATATAGCAAGGTGCCCGCTGGTTTTACATTACCTTGATGACTTCCTATTGGTGGAAGAAAACACTTCCCCTCCTTCCAGCCTCAGAGCCACCATCAAGCTGTTCAAGGAGCTGGGGGTCCCCCTCTCCACTAAGAAGACAGAGGGGCCGGACACGATCATCACCTTCCTGGGTATCCAGTTGGATTCAGCTTCAATGCAAGCCAGTTTGCCGTCCGGGAAGATCCAGGACATTCTCACCCACATAGACGGCTATCTTCAACTCGGCACCTGCAACCGCAGAGAACTACAGTCCCTGCTGGGCTCCCTGAACTTTGCCATGCGCATCATACCCCAGGGTCGCTCATTTATTTCACGGCTTCTGCACCTCTTCCCCTTGTTCCTACACGACTCGCACAGATTGTCCCTGGATGCCCACGCTGCGGCTGATCTGGGAATGTGGAGGAGATTTCTGTCCACCTGGAATGGCAGGAGCTTGTTTCTCCCTCAGCTGTCGGACTCTTCCCCCTCTATGTGGTCAGATGCGGCATCTACCACAGGCTTTGCGGCCATATTTGGGGACGATTGGCTGTGGGGCAGCTGGCCTCCTGAGGTCCAGGGTCTGGAAGGATTCTCCACTACCTCAGCGCTTTTTGAGATCTATCCCATCGTAGCGGCTGCCGTGGCGTGGGGTCATTTATGGGCAAATCTGGCGGTCCGCTGCTACTCGGACAACCAAGCAACCTGCCAGATCATCAACAAAGGTCGTTCTAAATCCCTCACAATCATGAGGTTCATGCGAAGACTTACTTGGCTGGCCGCCTGCAATAATTTTTTCTTGCATTGTTTCCATGTCCCGGGGGTGTGCAATTCAGCTGCTGACAATTTGTCTCGCTTCAAATTTCAGGCATTTCATCAGGATCTCCCATCAGCATCACCCACTGCCTCCAGCACCCCGTCATTTCAGCAACTCATTCTGGACTAGAGGCCATCATGCGGCATAGCCAGTCTTTGTCCCACTTTTCACTATCAGTCAATACACATAGAACATACAACAGAGCGTTCACGCTATTCAACAGATTCCTGGTAGAACACAACATCACGCACCCTTTCATCATGACGTCTGTTTTGGGATTTGCTTCTTTCTGCCACCTCAAACTCAAAATGTCATACAACACCATCAAACTATATCTTACTGGCATTCAACATCATATGCTAATCTTGCACCCTAACTACACCAGCTTTATGGCCTCCCACCAAATCAAAACAATACTCAGAGGCATTCAGAAGACGGAACCCGCACGTCCAGCCCAAAGGCTGCCCATCAACAGTCATGTTTTCAAGGCATTATCCGACCTGCTGGACGCCACGCCTTTTGATACAAATACCAATGCTGTCATCAAAACTGCAATTTACTTAGCCTTCTACGGGTTCCTGAGGCACGGGGAATTCACTACCACCTCTACGTCCCAAACCTCACCTTGTCTCCTTGTCTCCCACTTATCTAAACACCTGGATCACTACATCATGACCTTACCTCACTCCAAGAGTAGTCAGCATTCACCCGTCAACATCTCATATTACCCCACGCACAACAAATGGTGTCCGGTGAGGGTGCTGGACACCTACAGTCAGCTTCACAGGTTCCTACCCTCTCAACCGCTACTCCAACTTCATGGATCGGTGCTCACCACGACCACCTTCATGATCCATGTCAGGTCATTTCTCACCCAACTGGGCCTTAACGCTGCCAACTACTCAGGGCACTCCTTTCGCATCGGAGCTGCATCCACGGCCTCCAGTGCCAACATCCCTGCCCATGTTATCAAGAAATTGGGACGCTGGAAGTCGTCCGCTTACGCACGATACATTCCCAATCCAGCGCAAGAGTTAAGAGTGGCTTTCCAAAGCATGTTGGGTTGAGCTGTTTACGTGTTTTATTGGTTACAAATAAACTGGTTTATTTCCATTTTTGCCCTCTTCTTTCTTAGGCCTACCTCATCCTCGGTTTCAGCACACCACAACCGACTGCATTTCTTTCCCTGCATTCCAGGGCTCTTCTCTGTACTACCGTAAGCACCTAACACAAGTATTAAGGCATTTGCCTGGATTTGTGGGAGGGGCTGAGGTCCGCCTCCAGCCTATTTAGGGCACCCCCCTTACCTGGCTCCTGCACCGTCTGTGGTCTGAGCTTTGTCCCTCCCACCACTCCACTCATTTACAACTCATTTCTTTTATGTCTTTTCCTTGGGTGGGCCCTCTTCTTTCTTAGGCCTACCTCATCCTCGGTTTCGGCACACCACAACCGACTGCATTTCTTTCCCTGCATTCCAGGGCTCTTCTCTGTACTACCGTAAGCACCTAACACAAATTACATTTATAAAAACATTTTACATCGAATATATATTTGGAGGACAAAGTCACTCTGCTCTCAAACACAGTAATAAGTATTATTGATTATCCATTGATCACCATCTGGTCACAAAACTACAATATTAGGGTCATATGGAAATTTACTGTCTATCTTTGATGTATGGTATTTTTATTATATTTATGATATTTGTTTTTATACTTTTTATACATTTAATATATTCAAATAAAATTACTACCTGTTTGATACAGCCCCCTATGGTCTGAGTGCCCGTCATAATACTTTTATTTGATGCATTCTGGTTATTGGGGTAAACCTTGTACGTGAGCACCTGACTTCATTTAGTCTGGAGGTGAGCCGCCCGTTCATCTATATTATTCTCAATCCTTACCACCACTGAAAATGTGTTGGTCACTTCGGATATGAGCTAATTCTTGCAGCCAACCCATCGACAGCTGCCCTCCGGATCCAGCGGCAGGGAACGACTAGACCGACAGGTGTCTGACAACATCGGGTTAACGGCCGATGTGGATGCTCTAAGAAGCGAGGAACCCCTTGACTACTGGGTGTACAGGCTTGACCTGTGGACAGAGCTGGCACAATTCGCCATGGAACTCTTGGCTTGCCCCTCGTTAAGTGTCCTGTCCAAAAGGACGTTCAGCGCAGCAGGGGGGATCGTGACCGATAAGCGCACTCGCCTAGCTCACGACAGTGTGGACTACTTCACATTTTTTAAAATGAAGGAGGCATGGATCTCGGAGGAATTGAACACCTGTGATGACCACGTGTAAATGCCTAATTTTTGGGGCCTGTACTGGCCGAAAGTTACATATTTATCCTGTGACTGCCTAATGTACCTCCAGCAACAGAATCCAAAGTTCTTTGCTGTCAGATGAATGCCTATTACCAAATTTTTGAGGCCTGTACTCTACATATAATCACACCCCTGTCTCACTCCTCTGCCTCTAATTATGGTGGCGTATGTACCGCATTCACTATAAGGACCTTCTAATGTCACAGAGTCATGTGACTGTGCCCCCCACACCATACTATGCCCCTCACCCCGTACTGTGCCTCCTTATACCCTGAATTGTGCCCTCTTACCACACCTTGTGCAGTGCCCCTAGTCATTCCCTGTACTGTGCCCTCTTATACCCTTTTATCCGGTCACGGAATGGCGGTGTTATCCGGTCACTGTACAGAGGTGTTATCCGGTCAATGTATGGCAGTGGTATCCAATAACTGGATAGCCACAACTGTATCCCTTTCTCTGCCCACGTCATCCTTTTTTAGACCTGGCATGAGCAGGAAAAATACGCAGATTGCGGTGCTAAGGACCTTTGTGCCACAATCTATGTCAGAAATACCCCTAACATAGACGTATATCTTTATATTATATAAATTCTAGTGTATTATACTGTGCCCTGTATTTCCCAGTAGAAAATGATCCTTGGGAAACACAGTCCTCATCCCTGACCACCAGGACCAGGTAGCACTCTGTCAGTACATGGTGCCCCCCCCCCCCCCTCCGCCACGCTGCTCTGCTGTGTACTGGTGCTTATTCTGACACTAGGGCTGGGTTCACATCCTATTTTTTCCATCCATTTAATGCATACCAAAGATGTATGCGCTAACAGATGCCTCAGACTGATGCCGTACGGTGGCGTCCGTTCACCATACAGTTCCATGGTAGAAAAAAAATTACGTTATGGTATGCATTTTTTTTATGGACTCTGCAGGATACAAAAATGTGGAGTGCTGCACATTTGTATACATCAAACCGATAGGAAATAAAACACTTCTAGGCTCCGGCAGGGCACATTTTTGAGAGTTTCCCTTTAAGATGCATAAAAATGGCCCCTGATTAAAATACATCTTTTTTGTGAGAATTTTTGCCAATGATCCCCTTTGGTATATTACTGTCCATGTTCATCTTCAGCTTCCATCTCTGCTTTCTTCTGTGCAGCTTCAGCTTCCATTCTGCGTACTCAGCTTCCATCTCTGCTTTCTTCTGGGCGAAGACTGCCTGGATTTTAGAAGCTTCGAAGCTTCTGCATCAGCGCAGACTTTGATGAGTTGTTGGCTGAGAGTAGAAGATGTTGATCGTAAGGATTTGTAAGATCTTGTGGAGCGCCTAGACGTTGTGGAGAGATGGGATCTGGATTCATGGAGATATAGGATTTTTACTTATGCTTTTGTCCTTGTTTGCATTACTACATTGTCTCTTGCAAGATTGAGCTCATTCAATTCCTTTAATTCTTGTAAGGAATCTTCTGTGTTGTACCGCTTTAAGAGATCGGCATATTTGGCAGAGAGTCTTTGATAGCTCTTATAAGCAGCATTCAATTGCTTAACATCGTCCTCTAGGCGCAATACCTCATGAGTTGGTTGAGACAGAGCTGACATGCATTCAACAGTGTTAGACCATAAGTGACTGATGTTACACAGCAGTTCCTCTTTGTCAGCCTCATAGTTCTGTTGAACTTTCCAAGTTAGTTTTGCTAAACATTTTTGTTTTATGTGGCTTTTAGGATTCAGCTCCTGATCTGAAAGAAGTTCAGGTTCTTGCTGTGTGGTAGGTTCCTCAGATTGTATATTGCCTTGCTGGTGCATTGTGATGATTAGCAGAGGGTTAAATTACAAGGTATTGTGTTTGCATAGAAATGTATCAATGTTCTGGCCTGGGGATCAGGTTTCCTAGGCAACCAGTGGGAAAAGGAGCAAGAGGGAATAGTATAGTAATGGCTGCTGCAGAGTTACTTCCATTTGCATACAGAGCTTAGATTCACTTGCAGGTAGAAATGCATGTGGTAATACAGACAGTGTAGAAGCTGATTATATAACAGTTGCATGAACAGTCTTTGCAATTAATCTGTGCTGAAAATTGATAAATCCTATGCTGATATTTTCTTGCTGGCTGAAGTATGCAGGCTTGCACAGTGCGTTTGTTGCTATATTCCAGTGTCCATGTGAGGTTGATAAAAAGTCACCATTGTCTGAGTACTGTGTATCTGCATTTTGATTTATTAGCACTGTTATTCTGCTCTTTAACCACTAGAGGCTGCTGTTTTCCCACACAGCTCACTCTCTGCTCAGATTACAATATGCATGAGAGGTGTGGTTAACAAGCTGCAGAGAAGGACCAGGAGGTGAAGCTGCCTCCATGTGAGGAGAAATTGAACAGTACTATGTGAGATCAGCATCCAGAACCATCCAGGTGTCAAAGTGTCCTGGGGTGGCTGGACCGGCAGCTGAAGGTGCCTGTGTACTGTCTTGTATCCAGTTACTGTCTAGAGGAAAAGGATCGTTTCCAGGAAGGCTGTCAGGAGCTTTGGAACAAAGCAGGATCTTCTCTGCAGGGCATGTGTGCTACAGAAACTTGCTGCTTCCTATGTTAACATCATCGGTTGAGAAACATACCCGGGTCAGTAAAATTGTGCATGTATCACATTGTAAGAGTGGTGCCTGAAGTATCAGAGACTGAGTTTAGGCCTGTAGCTAGTTATTTTAGGTTATTGCAGTATATCAGACCAAAAGTGTTGCTATCTTCAGCACAAGGGCTCTGTTATTTAAAGAGACATTGCATACTGAGAGAAACATCCCATGACTACAAAACCCGTATCCACCAGGGGCCATTTTGCTGTGCAGCACAGGGGTCTCACCTGCAGGCTGAATGCATGTAACATTATTTCATGTTACCTGTATTTTAGAGCTGTAGGTGATATTACTGTGTTTCAGTAAAGAAAGTTTTGTTTACAAAAGCCGGTGTCCGTGTCGCTTTCCTCGTCTGTGACTTTGCTGTATCCTGGGGAGCCCTTCCTGGTTCACGGTCTTACATCCATATACATTTCATTATACATGCATAGCTAGCAAGGATCCTTTGAAAGATATTTGGCTGATCTTCTAAGACCCTTTCACTGATTTTTTGGACTGTTCTGCCTCTCCAATCTAAGCATTGAAAGTGTGATCTCTGTAACTTACAGTTGTGATGAGATAGCGGTAACCATCAATCTTTGTTGAATTGGCTGACAGTGACTCGATCCAAACGACACCTTGTAGATTGCGAAGAAGTTTATTCCAAACTGTGCAGATCATACACCGATAAACAAATGGATAGGTCAAAAAATCATGCTGTGAGCAGCTAACAGAATACATGTGGCTGAGATGAAGGGTGAAGCCAGAATGCAAAGGAGGGAGGGGAGGAGACTATACAGAGAGGACAGCACAAAGTGAAAAGAGAAGGGACACACAGGATGAAAAGGCAAACCATGCATGTGTAATATGACAGACTCCAATTCTCGGTCATGCAGATTCTGGTTCTTGGCTCTTTCTTTCCTCTCTTTCTGGAGCACTGCAGTGTAGAGATGGCTTTCTCTCTGTAGATCTCTTAGTGATGGAGATGTAGGCTTAGTAGCAAATGTTGTCACGAGGGTGTCAGGACCTATCACTGACCCTGTGGTGCCTAGGGTCAGAAGGTCACAGCGGTTGGCTACTCGCCCGATTTCAAGGGATCGCTCCATGATCTAGTTGTGGGAATGGATTCCGGTCCAGGTTTTCCTGTTTTGGTTTACTATCCTTTTTGTGCTATCTAGGTATCGATAGTTTTCCTTTCAGCTGTTCTGGGTATGCCACTCCCAGCCACTATTTAGTCTATCTTCCTACTTCCCTTGTTGCCAGATATAGACCTTACTTTCAGGTTATCTATTCTGACCTCAGGTGGTGTTGCTGTGGAGTTTCTGGAGCAGTTGGAACCAGTGTGGTTGGATCCCCGGTCCTCTTCAGTTTGTTGTATACTGTTTGTTGTCTCCCTTTGGGGTTATATGTGGTGTTTGTCCACTCTCTGTTGTTACCCTAGGTGTCAGTGGTGAGGACTAGTGCTCCCACCGCCCTACTCACTACCTAGGACTTCTTCCAGGGTAAGTCAGGGACAAGGCATGTGAACGGCGTACCAGTGAGCAACCCATCTAGGGACGTCAGGGTAGCCAGGTGCCAGTGCTAGGTGAGTTAGGGGTCACCACTCCTCCCTCTTCCTTGTGTTAGGTCACTCGGTTTCCCATTTCCTCTGCGCTGCATGTCTGGTAGCTGCCATACCGGACGTGATATTATATCTGGCCCTTATTTTATTTTATTTTTTAAGATCCACTATGGATCCTATTGCTGCTTTGGCAAAGCAGCTGCAAGGTCTGTCTCTTGAAGTGACAGAATTGAAGGCGTCGGTCGGTCCTTCAGCAGCAGCAGCAGCAGCAACCCTTGATCACAGTGGTTGCCATGAGTAACCAGGTTAATCCGGAACCTGAAGTTGCTCTCCCTGACAGATTTTTTTGGAGGAACAGACAAATTTGTGGTGTTCCATGAAGCCTGTAAATTGTATTTCAGGCTGCGCCCAAATTCCTCAGGTAATGAGGAACAGCGGGTGGGGATTGTTATCTCCCTTCTTCAAGGGGACCCTCAATCCTGGGCTTTTTCACTGCCAGCTGGTACCCAGGCCCTCCAGTCTGTAGAGTTTTTTTTTTAGTCCCTGGGTCTCATATAGGATGACCCTGACCGAGTCTCTCTAGCTGAGTCCAGATTACGGACGCTTCAGCAGGGAGATTGGTGAGCAGAGGCTTATTATTCTGAATTTCGAAGATGGGCCACGAATACTAAGTGGAATGACCAGGCTCTCAGGAGTCAGTTTTGCCAAGGGTTGTCAGAAAAGGTAAAAGATGCACTTGCGCTGTACGAGACTCCTATATCCCTGGAGGCCGCTATGTCACTATCTATAAGAATTGATAGACGCCTTAGGGATAGGCTGAGGAGTTCTTGTCCCCCTCCCACTTTTCTCAAGCAGGAGTCAGCTGGTCCTGACTCAGACGAACCTATGCAACTAGTGGGAGCCACTCGTCAGATTGGTCTTCCTGGGGCTCGTCGTAAATATGGGGTTTGTTTTTTCTGTGGTCAGAGCGGTCATTTCATTGGTTTTTGTCCATCTGTACCTAAGAAAAAGAAACAATTGCCGGAAAACTAGTGACCCCAGGTTGTGCGGAGAATGACAACCTGGGTGTCTACATTTCCTCCATATGTACGAACTGAGAAGATTTCTGTTTTCTTAGACAGTGGGGCGGGGGTCAATTTGGTGGATGCTCAGTTTGCTCGCACTTTGGGTATTTCTTTTAGTCCATTACTTAGATCTATGCCCATATTTGCTATCGACTGCTCCTCTTACTCAGGGGAACCTGACACACATTGTACATAACATCCGTCTTTGGGTGGGGGCCCTCCCTAATGAGTTTATTTCTTGCTATGTCCTGGAAGGGCTTCCTACTCCTATGGTATTACATCTTCCCTGGTTGATAGCGCACAATCCTGTTGTTGATTGGCAGGCCAGAGAGATATTGGAGTGGAGTGAGCACTGTAGGGACAATTGCTTAACTAGCAGTTGCTCAGCCACCTCCATTACAACCTTACCAATATTCGTGAACAATTTTGAAGATGTTTTCTCTGAGAAGGGTTGTCAAAAGTTACCACCCCTTTGTCAGTATGATTGCCCAGTTAACTTGCTCCCTGGAGCAAAGTTACCTAAGACCAGGTTATATAATCTTTCTGGCCCCAAAGACAAGCCATGAAGGATTATATTTCCAAAATTCTGGCTAAAGGACATATCAGACCCTCTTCTTCACCCGTGGCTGCAGGGTTCTCCTTTGTTAAGAAGAAAGATGGGGGGCCTGCGTCGGGGGCCTGCGTCCTTGCCTAGATTTTTGTGAGCTAAATCGGATAACTATCCGAGACCCCTATCCCCTCCCTCTCATTCCCGACCTATTTAATCAGATTGCTGGTGCGAAGTGGTTTTCCAAGATGGATTTGAGGGGAGCCTACAATCGGATTCGCATTAAAGAGGGGGATGAGTGGAAGACTGCTTTTACACTCATGAGGGGCATTATGAAAACCTGGTCATGCCTTTTGGCCTGACTAATGCTCCTGCTGTCTTTCAACACTTTGTCAATGATATTTTTTGTCATCTTATCGGCAGATTTGTTGTAATGTATCTTGACGATATTTTGATTTATTCTCCCGATCTGGAGACACACAAGATACTGTATTTTTCTCCCTATAAGATGCACTTTTTCCCCCCAAAAGTGGGGCGAATGCTGCCATTTAACACTAATACATCGCGATGCTGCACAGCGCGGCCGGGGAGGAGCAGCTGGGGGCCTTCAACTGATATTGGAATGGCAGCGGGGGCGGTGCAGTCACTGTATTCTATTACACCGGGCCCCGCTCACTGTAGTATTCATATGTAACCTATAGGCATGGGAGCATTGTTAAAATATAGAAATCCTCTGAAGCAGTATCGCAATCCACGTAGTACTCACTCGAAACTCCAGTAGCAGGCAAGCCAGGGGCAGCGTAACGTCACTCACTACGTCACGTGCCTGCTCATCCTGCTTCATTCATAAAGTGGGAGGAGCAGGTGCGTGACGTAGTGAATGACGTTACGCTGCCCCCGGCCTGCCTGCTACTGGAGTTTTGAGTGAGTACTACGTGGATTGCGATATTGCTTCAGAGGATTGCTATAGTTTAACAAAGCTCCCATGCCTACAGGTTACATATGAATACTACAGTGAGCGGGGCCCGGTGTAATAGAATACAGTGACTGCACCGGGCCTTGCTGCCATTCCAATATCAGTCGCCAGCCCCCACCCCCTGTATTGGGCGTCATTCACTATTTACACAGGGACACTGTTATGGGGGGGGGGGGGGATCTGTGGATGACACATATATAGAATAAGATGCTATATATGTGTCATCCACTGATACCCCCCATAGCAGTGTCATCCACTGATACCCCCCCATAGCAGTGTCATCCACTGATACCCCCCATAGCAGTGTCATCCACAGATCCCCCATAACAGTGCCATCCACAGATCCCCATAACAGTGCCATCCACAGATCCCCCATAACAGTGCGCATCCACAGATCCCCTCCATAACAGTGTCATCCACAGATCCAACATAATAGTGTCTTCCACAGACCACCATTAGTTCAAAACCCACCAAAACCACAGGTGTTGCAGATTTTACGGACGAATAAGTTATATGCTAAATTGGAGAAATGTGTATTCGCCGTACAGGAGGTACAATTCCTGGGTTATCTGCTATCGGCTTCGGGGTTCCGTATGGATCCAGAGAAGGTCCGTGCGATTCTAGAATGGGATCTTCCGGAGAACCTAAAAGCGCTGCAGCGTTTTTTGGGTTTTGCCAATTTCTATAGAAAATGTATTCAGAACTATCCGGTGATTGTCAAACCCCTTACTGACATAACTAAAAAGGGGACTGATTTTTCTAAATGGTCTGATGCTGCTAAACTGGCTTTTTCCTCTCTGATGGAGAGGTTCACCACGGCACCCATACTGGTCCAGCCGGATGTTTCTCAACCTTTTATTGTGGAGGTTGATGCATCAGAGGTAGGGGTGGGGGCTGTACTGTCTCAGGGTCCGTTTCCTAGTAAATGGCTTCCTTGTGCTTTCTTTTCTAAGAAATAGGGAACTTTTAGCTATTAAATTAGCATTTGAGGAATGGCATCACTTTTTGGAGGGGGTAGCTCATCCCGTCGTGATTACAGATCATAAAAACCTGTTGTACCTTGAGTCTGCTAAACATCTCACCCCTAGACAAGCTATGTGGTCTTTGTTTTTTACCAGGTTTAATTTTGTCACCACCTATCGTCTGGGGGCAGAAAATACCAAAGCTGATGTGTTATCCTGAAGTTTTCCTGGAGGGGGTGAGGTTTCCGATTTTACTAAAGGGGGTGGTTGTCTCTGCGTTACACTCAGACCTGGAGGGAAGGGTGTTGGAGGCTCAGGGGGACGCCCCAGTCTCCTGCCCCCCATGAAAGTTGTTTGCGCCTTGAAATATTAAGAGAACATTATAACTCTGCACTCACTAGGCACCCAGGTAGTAGGGCAACCGCGGAGCTATTGTCTCGTCGTTTTTGGTGGCCGAGGTTGCATCAGAATGTAGTTGATTTTGTGTCCACCTATACAACCTGTGCACATGCTAAAGTCTCTCATACTCATCCGGCAGGGTCCCTGTTACCACTGGTCATTCCAAACAGGCCGTGGTCACACCTGTCGATGGACTTTAAAAATGACCTACCTGTATCTGCGGGTAAAACTGTTATCCTGGGGGTTGTAGACAGGTTCAGTAAAATGGTGCATTTCGTTACTTTACCCGCGTTGCCAAATGCTAAAATCCTGGCTCAGGTTTTTATCAGTGAAATTGTGAAGCTTCATGGGGTTCCGTCCGATGTTGTTTCGGATCGGGGAAATTAAATGCCAGCAGATTAATCCATTCTTTTCACATTTCTTATCCGGAGAGACCTGGTCCTGAGTGTCCGGTGGCCCCTCGTAGAAAGGGGATACTGTCACGAGGGTGTCACGACCTATCGCTGACCCTGTGGTGCCTGGGGTCAGAAGGTCGCAGCGGGTGACTACTCGCCCGATTTCAAGGGATCGCTCTATGACCTAGTTATGGGAATGGATTCTGGCCCAGAGTTTCCCGTTTTGGTTTACTATCCTTTTTGTCCTATCTAGGGATCAGTAGTTTTCCTTTCAGCTGTTCTGGGTATGCCACTCCCAGCCACTATTTAGTCTCTCTCCCTACTTCCCTTGTTGCCAGATATAGATCTTCCTTTTAGGTTATCTATTCTGACCTCAGGTGGTGTTGCTGTGGAGTTGCTGGAGCAGTTGGAACCAGTGCGGCTGGATCCCCGGTTCTCTTCAGTTTGTTGTATACTGTTTGTTGTCTCCCTTTAGGGTTATATGTGGTGTTTGTGTTGTTTTTCCACTCTCTATTGTTACCCTAGGTGTCAGTGGTGAGGACTAGTGCTTCCACCGCCCTACTCACTACCTAGGGCTCCTTCCAGGGTAAGTCAGGGACCAGTGGCGTACACACAATCCATGGGGCCCCGATGCAAAAATGATCCATGGGGCCCTCTCCCCGTCCCCCCGCCTGCCTGCTCCCGTCTGGGAGGAGCATGCAGACGGGGCAGGAGGCGCATGACGGAGATGTCTCTGACACTCACTGCACTGACTGCTGGGCGCTGGCATTTTTCCAGCAGCTTTAGCGGCGCGATATGGCTGAGCGGGGCCACAATAATTGCTGCATGGCCGCCCACCCACGGAGCTTAGTTAGAGGGAACACTGACTGCAGGGGCCAGGGGGGTCCACAGGCGTCCAGGCCCCCTGGAGTGCCGGGCCCGGTCGCAACTGCGACCCCTGTATGTACGCCACTGTCAGGGATGAGGCACGTGATCGATGTACGGTTGTCTTGTTTTTCTGCCTTTTTTTCTATTAAGAATATGGGAAACACCTAAAAATGCCTTATCAAAAATGCGATGAACTAAAGAAACACACTAAAAGTGAAAAATAGAGAGTTACATAATCCCCTACTTGTCATTTAAAAAGTATCTGGAAAATTAAAATACTATGCCCCTAATTTATCAAAACTGGTGTTGCTCATAGCAAACGATCAGATTCCACCTTTAAGCTCCTTTGGAAAATGAAAATGAAATCTGATTGGTTGCTATGGACAACTAAACCAGCTCTACTTTACACCAGTTTTAATAAATCAGGGCCCATAAACCCATATTACTAGTAACCAATAGATTTCCTGGCTGTCAAAAACAATGCAGGGTCCTGAAGTCAAAAATGATGACTGGTGTATATATACTGTAAATACTTTGTATTTTGCCTGAATGTATGTTTTTAGCAGACAATGAACTGCAGTGTTTTTTTTTTTTTAACTGGTTGTTAAAACAGCAGCTGGTTCAAAGAACGAGGGAGAAAGGGGATCCGGACCCAGATCTCCACCATAGACTCCATAGATTCCGCCTTTCTGCACTTCTTATCGGGAGATCAGAACCAGTTAAGGTGAGTAATTTATTTTTTCTGTGAGGGAGCACTATGGAGCACTATAAACTATGAGGGGGCAGTATAATCTATTAGTGATCACTATGGGACACTATAACCTATAAGATGGACTATTACCTATTAGTAGGGATGAGCGAACCCGAACTGTATAGTTCGGGTTCGTACCGAATTTTGGGGTGTCCGTGACACGGACCCAAACCCGAACATTTTCGTAAAAGTCCGGGTTCGGGTTCGGTGTTCGGCGCTTTCTTGGCGCTTTTTGAAAGGCTGCAAAGCAGCCAATCAACAAGCGTCATACTACTTGCCCCAAGAGACCATCACAGCCTTGCCTACTATTGGCATGGCTGTGATTGGCCAGTGCAGCATGTGACCCAGCCTCTATATAAGCTTGGGTCACGTAGCGCTGCACGTCACTCTGCTGATTCAAGCATAGGGAGAGGTTGCTGCTGCGACGTTAGGGCGAGATTAGGCAGATTAACTCCTCCAAAAGACTTAATTCAGTGATCGATCTCCAGCTGTGGATCATTGAAGTGCTAATATCGACTTGCTCACTTTTTTGAGGCTGCCCAGAGCATTTTTAGATCATTTTTTCTGTGGTGATCGGCGGCCATTTTGTGGCTTGTGGTGCGCCAGCACAAGCTATCACCAAGTGTATTTAACCATCAATAGTGTGGTTATTTTGTGCTATATCCTACATCAGCTGCAGGCTGAGCCTGTGTCACCGAAGTGCATTTAACCATCAACAGTCTGGTTATTTTTTGGCCATATACTACATCAGCTGCAGGCTGAGCCTGTGTCACCGAAGTGCATTTAACCATCAACAGTCTGGTTATTTTTTGGCCATATACTACATCTGGTGCAGGCTGAGCCTGTGTCACCCAAGTGCATTTAACCATCAATAGTGTGGTTATTTTTTGGCCATATACTACATCAGGGGCAAGTTGAGCCTGTCACCCAGCGCCTAAAAAATAGACCTGACATTTCTATTCAACCAAATTTGTACTGTTTTAGCTGGTCAAGTTATTTGTAGTGACCGTAAAAGCACACTTTTTATTCTGGGTTGAAAAACTATTCCCAAATTTGCCATTCTCAAAATAACTAGTTTCTGCTATATGAGGCCTACTTGAAATCTATCCCAAAAAGGATATCTTACATTGAAGGTGCTGATAGTGTCATTCAGAAAAACTTAACACACACGCTACCGTGCAGATACAAGTCTAATTCTGTGATTAAACCTATACCTGTCACACAGCGCAAAAAAAAACAGGCCTCACATTTCTATTCAACCAAATCTGTACTGTTTTAGCTGGTCAAGTTATTTGTAGTGACGGTAAAAGCACATTTTTTGTTCTGGGTTAAAAAACTATTCCCAAATTTGCCATTCTCAAAATAACTAGTTTCTGCTATATGAGGCCTACTTGAAATCTATCCCAAAAAGGATATCTTACATTGAAGGTGCTGATAGTGTCATTCAGAAAAACCTAACACACACTCTACCGTGCAGATACAAGTCTAATTCTGTGATTAAACCTATACCTGTCACACAGCGCAAAAAAAAACAGGCCTCACATTTCTATTCAACCAAATCTGTACTGTTTTAGCTGGTCAAGTTATTTGTAGTGACGGTAAAAGCACATTTTTTGTTCTGGGTTAAAAAACTATTCCCAAATTTGCCATTCTCAAAATAACTAGTTTCTGCTATATGAGGCCTACTTGAAATCTATCCCAAAAAGGATATCTTACATTGCAGGTGCTGATAGTGTCATTCAGAAAAACCTAACACACACTCTACCGTGCAGATACAAGTCTAATTCTGTGATTAAACCTATACCTGTCACACAGCGCAAAAAAAAACAGGCCTCACATTTCTATTCAACCAAATCTGTACTGTTTTAGCTGGTCAAGTTATTTGTAGTGACCGTAAAAGCACATTTTTTGTTCTGGGTTAAAAAACTATTCCCAAATTTGCCACTCTCAAAATAACTAGTTTCTGCTATATGAGGCCTACTTGAAATCTATCCCAAAAAGGATATCTTACATTGAAGGTGCTGATAGTGTCATTCAGAAAAACCTAACACACACGCTACCGTGCAGATACAAGTCTAATTCTGTGATTAAACCTATACCTGTCACACAGCGCAAAAAAAAACAGGCCTCACATTTCTATTCAACCAAATCTGTACTGTTTTAGCTGGTCAAGTTATTTGTAGTGACCGTAAAAGCACATTTTTTGTTCTGGGTTGAAAAACTATTCCCAAATTTGCCATTCTCAAAATTGTGGTGAACGGGAACAATGAGGAAAACATCTAATAAGGGACGCGGACGTGGACATGGTCGTGGTGGTGTTAGTGGACCCTCTGGTGCTGGGAGAGGACGTTGCCGTTCTGCCACAGCCACACGTCCTAGTGAACCAACTACCTCAGGTCCCAGTAGCCAGCAGAATTTACAGCGATATTTGGTGGGGCCCAATGCCGTTCTAAGGATGGTAAGGCCTGAGCAGGTACAGGCATTAGTCAATTGGGTGGCCGACAGTGGATCCAGCACGTTCACATTATCTCCCACCCAGTCTTCTGCAGAAAGCGCACAGAAAAACAAGCCCATCGGTCTGTCACATCACCCCCATGCATATCAGGGAAACTGTCTGAGCCTCAAGTTATGCAGCAGTCTCTTATGCTGTTTGAAGACTCTGCTGCCAGGGTTTCCCAAGGGCATCCACATAGCCCTTCCCCAGGGGTGGAAGAGATAGAATGCACTAACGCACAACCACTTATTTTTCCTGATGATGAGGACATGGGAATACCACCTCAGCAGGTCTCTGATGATGACGAAACACAGGTGCCAACTGCTGCGTCTTTCTGCAGTGTGCAGACTGAACAGGAGGTCAGGGATCAAGACTGGGTGGAAGACGATGCAGGGGACGATGAGGTCCTAGACCCCACATGGAATGAAGGTCATGCCACTGACTTTCACAGTTCGGAGGAAGAGGCAGTGGTGAGACCGAGCCAACAGCGTAGCAAAAGAGGGAGCAGTGGGCAAAATCAGAACACCCGCCGCCAAGAGACTCCGCCTGCTACTGACCGCCGCCATCTGGGACCGAGCACCCCAAAGGCAGCTTCAAGGAGTTCCCTGGCATGGCACTTCTTCAATCAATGTGCTGACGACAAGACCCGAGTGGTTTGCACGCTGTGCCATCAGAGCCTGAAGCGAGGCATTAACGTTCTGAACCTTAGCACAACCTGCATGACCAGGCACCTGCATGCAAAGCATGAACTGCAGTGGAGTAAACACCTTAAAAACAAGGAACTCACTCAGGCTCCCCCTGCTACCTCTTCTGCTGCTGCCGCCGCCTCGGCCTCTTCTGCTGCTGCCGCCGCCTCGGCCTCTTCCTCCGCCTCTGGAGGAACGTTGGCACCTGCCGCCCAGCAAACATGGGATGTACCACCAACACCACCACCTGCGTCACCAAGCATCTCAACCATGTCACACGGCAGCGTTCAGCTCTCCATCTCACAAACATTTGAGAGAAAGCGTAAATTCCCACCTAGCCACCCTCGATCCCTGGCCCTGAATGCCAGCATTTCTAAACTACTGGCCTATGAAATGTGTCATTTAGGCTGGTGGACACAGACAGCTTCAACAGCTCATGTCGCTTGCTGTCCCACAGTATGTTGTTCCCAGCCGCCACTACTTCTCCAAGAGAGCCGTGCCTTCCCTGAACAACCAAGTGTCCGATAAAATCAAGTGTGCACTGCGCAACGCCATCTGTGGCAAGGTCCACCTAACCACAGATACGTGGACCAATAAGCACGGCCAGGGACGCTATATCTCCCTAACTGCACACTGGGTAAATGTAGTGGCGGCTGGGCCCCAGGCGGAGAGCTGTTTGGCGCACGTCCTTCCGCCGCCAAGGATCGCAGGGCAACATTCTTTGCCTCCTGTCTCCTCCTCCTCCTACTCAGCTTCCTCCTCCTCTTCTTCCACCTGCTCATCCAGTCAGCCACACACCTTCACCACCAACTTCAGCACAGCCCGGGGTAAACGTCAGCAGGCCGTTCTGAAACTCATATGTTTGGGGGACAGGCCCCACACCGCACAGGAGTTGTGGGGGGGTATAGAACAACAGACCGACGAGTGGTTGCTGCCGGTGAGCCTCAAGCCCGGCCTGGTGGTGTGCGATAATGGGCGAAATCTCGTTGCAGCTCTGGGACTAGCCGGTTTGACGCACATCACTTGCCTGGCGCATGTGCTGAATTTGGTGGTGCAGAAGTTAATTCGCAACTACCCCGACATGTCAGAGCTGCTGCATAAAGTGCGGGCCGTCTGTTCGCGCTTCCGGCGTTCACACCCTGCCGCTGCTCGCCTGTCTGCGCTACAGCGTAACTTCGGCCTTCCCGCTCACCGCCTCATATGCGACGTGCCCACCAGGTGGAACTCCACCTTGCATATGCTGGACAGACTGTGCGAGCAGCAGCAGGCCATAGTGGAGTTTCAGCTGCAGCACGCACGGGTCAGTCGCACTGTGGATCAGACCCACTTCACCACCAATGACTGGGCCTCCATGCGAGACCTGTGTGCCCTGTTGCGCTGTTTCGAGTACTCCACCAACATAGCCAGTGGCGATGACGCCGTTATCAGCGTTACAATACCACTTCTATGTCTCCTTGAGAAAACACTTAGGGCGATGATGGAAGAGGAGGTGGCCCAGGAGGAAGAGGAGGAAGAGGGGTCATTTTTAGCACTTTCAGGCCAGTCTCTTCGAAGTGACTCAGAGGGAGGTTTTTTGCAACAGCAGAGGCCAGGTACAAATGTGGCCAGACAGGGCCCACTACTGGAGGACGAGGAGGACGAGGATGAGGAGGAGGTGGAGGAGGATGAGGTTGAAGCATGTTCACAGCGGGGTGGCACCCAAAGCAGCTCGGGCCCATCACTGGTGCGTGGCTGGGGGGAAACACAGGACGATGACGATACGCCTCCCACAGAGGACAGCTTGTCCTTACCTCTGGGCACTAGGACTACTGGGTTGCCACCCTGCTGGATCCCCGGTACAAAGACAATGTGCCCACCTTACTTCCTACACTGGAGCATGATAGGAAGATGCGCGAGTACAAGCGCACGTTGGTAGACGCGCTACTGAGAGCATTCCCAAATGTCACAGGGGAACCAGTGGAAGCCCAAGGCGAAGGCAGAGGAGTAGCAAGAGGTCGCCAACGCAGCTGTGTCACGGCCAGCTCCTCTGAGGGCAGGGTTAGCATGGCAGAGATGTGGAAAAGTTTTGTCACCACGCCACAGCTAACTGCACCACCACCTGATACGGAACGTGTTAGCAGGAGGCAACATTTCACTAACATGGTGGAACAGTACCTGTGCACACCCCTGCACGTACTGACTGATGGTTCGGCCCCATTCAACTTCTGGGTCTCCAAATTGTCCACGTGGCCAGAGCTAGCCTTTTATGCCTTGGAGGTGCTGGCCTGCCCGGCGGCCAGCGTTTTGTCTGAACGTGTATTCAGCACGGCAGGGGGCGTCATTACAGACAAACGCAGCCGCCTGTCTACAGCCAATGTGGACAAGCTGACGTTCATAAAAATGAACCAGGCATGGATCCCACAGGACCTGTCCATCCCTTGTGCAGATTAGATATTAACTACCTCCCCTTAACAATATATTATTCTACTCCAGGGCACTTCCTCATTCAATACTATTTTTATTTTCATTTTACCATTATATTGCGGGGCAACCCAAAGTTGAATGAACCTCTCCTCTGCCTGGGTGCCGGGGCCTAAATGTGTGACAGTGGCCTGTTTCAGTGGTGGGTGACGTGAAGCCTGATTCTCTGCTATGACATGAAGACTGATTCTGCGCTGACATAAGGCCAGATTCTCTGTTACGGGACCTCTCTCCTCTGTCTGGGTGCCGGGGCCTAAATATGTGACAGTGGCCTGTTCCAGTGGTGGGTGACGTGAAGCCTGATTCTCTGCTATGACATGAAGACAGATTCTGTGCTGACATAAGGCCATATTCTCTGTTACGGGACCTCTCTCCTCTGCCTGGGTGCCTGGGCCTAAATATGTGACAGTGGCCTGTTCCAGTGGTGGGTGACGTGAAGCCTGATTCTCTGCTATGACATGAAGACTGATTCTGCGCTGACATAAGGCCAGATTCTCTGTTACGGGACCTCTCTCCTCTGTCTGGGTGCCGGGGCCTAAATATGTGACAGTGGCCTGTTCCAGTGGTGGGTGACGTGAAGCCTGATTCTCTGCTATGACATGAAGACAGATTCTGTGCTGACATAAGGTCAGATTCTCTGTTACGGGACCTCTCTCCTCTGCCTGGGTGCCGGGGCCTAAATGTGTGACAGTGGCCTGTTCCAGTGGTGGGTGACGTGAAGCCTGATTCTCTGCTATGACATGAAGACAGATTCTGTGCTGACATAAGGCCAGATTCTCTGTTACGGGACCTCTCTCCTCTGCCTGGGTGCCGGGGCCTAAATGTGTGACAGTGGCCTGTTCCAGTGGTGGGTGACGTGAAGCCTGATTCTCTGCTATGACATGAAGACAGATTCTGTGCTGACATAAGGCCAGATTCTCTGTTACGGGACCTCTCTCCTCTGCCTGGGTGCCTGGGCCTAAATATGTGACAGTGGCCTTTTCCAGTGGTGGGTGACGTGAAGCCTGATTCTCTGCTATGACATGAAGACAGATTCTGTGCTGACATAAGGCCAGATTCTCTGTTACGGGACCTCTCTCCTCTGCCTGGGTGCCTGGGCCTAAATATGTGACAGTGGCCTGTTCCAGTAGTGGGTGACGTGAAGCCTGATTCTCTGCTATGACATGAAGACAGATTCTGCGCTGACATAAGGCCAGATTCTCTGTTACGGGACCTCTCTCCTCTGTCTGGGTGCCGGGGCCTAAATATGTGACAGTGGCCTGTTCCAGTGGTGGGTGACGTGAAGCCTGATTCTCTGCTATGACATGAAGACAGATTCTGTGCTGACATAAGGCCAGATTCTCTGTTACGGGACCTCTCTCCTCTGCCTGGGTGCCTGGGCCTAAATATGTGACAGTGGCCTGTTCCAGTGGTGGGTGACGTGAAGCCTGATTCTCTGCTATGACATGAAGACTGATTCTGTGCTGACATAAGGCCAGATTCTCTGTTACGGGACCTCTCTCCTCTGCCTGGGTGCCGGGGCCTAAATATGTGACAGTGGCCTGTTCCAGTGGTGGGTGACGTGAAGCCTGATTCTCTGCTACGACATGAAGACTGATTCTGCGCTGACATGAAGCCAGATTCTCTGCTATGGCATGAAGAGACTGATTCTCTGCTGACATGAAGCCAGATTCTTTGCTATGGCATGAAGAGACTGATTCTCAGATGACGTGAAGCCAGATTCTCTGCTATGGGACCTCTGTCCAATTGATATTGGTTAATTTTTATTTTTTTTATTTTTATTTTAATTAATTTCCCTATCCACATTTGTTTGCAGGGGATTTACCTACATGTTGCTGCCTTTTGCAGCCCTCTAGCTCTTTCCTGGGCTGTTTTACAGCCTTTTTAGTGCCGAAAAGTTCGGGTCCCCATTGACTTCAATGGGGTTCGGGTTCGGGACGAAGTTCGGGTCGGGTTCGGATCCCGAACCCGAACATTTCCGGGAAGTTCGGCCGAACTTCTCGAACCCGAACATCCAGGTGTTCGCTCAACTCTACCTATTAGGAAAGACAACGATGGGCATTTTTTTTATTGTGTATTGACACAAAGGGGGATGTTATTGTTCTGGTGTTGAAAGGGGGTATTACTAATTATACCTTCTTTCTACTATAAAACAGTAATAATAGCCTTTATTTCTTTATTTTCTAAGGGTACTTTCTTTTTATTTTTTTGTCATAAACAATTTTTTATTGTTTTAGTAAATAAAAGCAATGTCATCTTTGTTGATAATACATCTTATTCAAAGAGGCATAATTTCACAGTTACATTGTTAGAAGTATAAACGTGAAGTAGGCATATCACTGACACATTGCATGTATAACTTGTACATTAAAACAAGTAAAAGTTTGGCAAGAATTGAATAAGATCACAGAAATGTGAGTCATGTGTACACATCGTTAATAAAATTTTCTGTATGTTTTTCAGAGAGACCAGATGTAGATGAAGGTGCTTCTAGTTTTAAGTTCCCAGTGGGAAAGCTCCTCTAATCTATAGAATTTATCAGCTTTGCTGATCCATTGGTCTATAGTGGGGATCTGAGGTGAGCGCCATGTAGTGGGTATCAGAATTCGAGCAGCAGATATCATGAACCGTTTTCCTGCACCCGGACACAGCGTGAAAGTTTATGAGGAATGGTAAAAAGCTTAATAGTTTCTTGTTGAGAGAATTGTCTTTTCAGGTCTTTCTCCCATAATCCTATTATTGCTGGTTTGGCAACCACAGAGGGGATGTTTAGTTTTTTATACAAGGTGGAGATCAGTTTGGGGAGGGTATTTAGTATTAGATATAAAGTTCTCAAACCACTGTTGGGGAGATCCAGTAATTAATGATTTAGCCCAAAAAGCAATCTCTTTTTAAAGAAAATTAAGAAATCGAGCATGTGGGCTGAGGATATTAAGATAATCTCTCAGTGAGAGTTCTGGAAGAACAGACCCATCAGCATCCAGTAAATCAGTTATTAAAAGAGGAGAAGATTTGACTCCTGGGGGGCAGGATTCTCTTATTTCCTTAGGGGCGAGGGATATAACATCCCTGACTTGAAGGAGGGGTGAGGGTAGGGTCAACCACCCCCACACTTTTAAGGTAGTACGGATAATTGGGTTTGGAATAGAAGAGATAGTGGGGGGTGGTCTGTCCGCCAACAAAAGGGCCCTGAAGGTAGTAGGAAGAAACGCAGTTTCCATTGAAAGCCACTGTTTGTGGGTAGAGGGTCTTAGCCAATCCACTAAGTGGGTAGCTTTCATATATAATTCAGGATCCGGTAGGCCTATGCCATATTAGGTATCGCCGCATCCGTAATAACCTGCTCTATAAAAATATCACATGACCTAACCCCTCAGATGAACACCATAAAAAATAAAAACTGTGCTAAATAAACAATTTTTTGGACACCTTACATCACAAAAAGTACAACAGTAAGCGATCAAAAAGGCGTATGCCCACCAAAATAGTACCAATCTAACCATTACCTCATCCCGCAAAAAATGAGACCCTACCTAAGACAATCGCCCAAAAACTGAAAAAACTATGGCTCTCAGACTATGGAGACACTAAAACATGATATTTTTTTTGTTTCAAAAATGATATTATTGTGTAAAATTTACATAAATAAAAAAAAAGTATACATATTAGGTATTGCCGCGTCAGTAATAACCTGCTCTATAAAAATATCACATGACCTAACCCCTCAGGTGAACACCGTAAAAAGAAAATAAAATGTGTAAAAAAATGCCATTTTTTGTCACCTTACATCACAAAAAGTGTAATAGCAAGCGATCAAAAAATCATACGCACCCCAAAATAGTGCCAATCAAACCATCATCTCATCCCGCAAAAATCATACCCTACCCAAGATAATCGCCCAAAAACTGAAAAAACAATGGTTCTCAGACTACGGAGACACTAAAACATGATTTTTTTTGTTTCAAAAATGAAATCATTGTGTAAAACTTAGGCCTCATGCACACGACCGTTGTGTGCACCCGTGGCCGTTGTGCCGTTTTCCATTTTTTTTCGCGGACCCATTGACTTTCAATGGGTCCGTGGAAAAATCGGAAAATGCACCGTTTTGCAGCCGCATCCGTGATCCGTGTTTCCTGGCCATGAAAAAAATATGACCTGTCCTATTTTTTTCACGGCCAACGGTTCACGGACCCATTCAAGTCAATGGGTCCGTGAAAGAACACGGATGCACACAAGATTGGCATCCGCGTCCGTGATCCGCGGCCGTAGGTTACTTTTTATACAGACGGATCCGCTGATCCGTCTGCATAAAAGCTTTTATGAAGCTTTTATTTCGTGAAAACTCAAATCCGACAGTATATTCTAACACAGAGGCGTTCCCATAGTGATGGGGACGCTTCTAGTTAGAATATACTGAGAACTGTGTACATGACTGCCCCCTGCTGCCTGGCCGCACCCGATCTCTTACAGGGGGCTGTGATCCGCACAATTAACCCCTAAGGTGCTGCACCTGAAGGGGTTAATTGTGCATATCATAGCCCCCTATAAGAGATCAGGGGCTGCCAGGCAGCAGGGGGCATACCCCCCTCCCTCCCCAGTTTGAATATCATTGGTGGCCAGTGTGCAGCCCCCCCTGCCCCCCCTCTATTGTATTAATATCATTGGTGGCCAGTGTGTGGCCTCCCCTCCCCCGCCCCCCCTCTATTGTAATATCATTGGTGGCCAGTGTGCGGCCCCCCTCTATTGTATTAATATCATTGGTGGCCAGTGTGCGGCCTCCCGCCCCCCCCTCTCCATCGGCCCCCCTCTATTGTAATTTCATTGGTGGCCAGTGTGCGGCCTCCCCTCTCCCCCCCCCCAGCCCGTTCATTGGTGGCAGCGGAGATTCCGATCGGAGTCCCAGTTTAATCGCTCTGGGGCTCCGATCGGTAACCATGGCAACCAGGACGCTACTGCAGGCCTGGTTGCCATGGTTACTTAGCAATATTACAATATTAGAAGCATCATACTTACCTGCTGGGCGGCTGCTGCGATGTCTGTCTCCGGCCGGGAGCTCCTCCGACTGGTAAGTGACAGGTCTGTGCGGCGCATTGATCTGTCACTTACCAGTAGGAGGAGCTCCCGGTCGGAGACAGACATCGCAGCAGCCGCCCAGCAGGTAAGTATGATGCTTCTAATATTGTAATATTGCTAAGTAACCATGGCAACCAGGCCTGCAGTAGCGTCCTGGTTGCCATGGTTACCGATCGGAGCCCCAGAGTGATTAAACTGGGACTCCGATCGGAATCTCCGCTGCCACCAATGATCGGGCAGGGGGGGAGGAGAGGGGAGGCCGCACACTGGCCACCAATGAAATTACAATAGAGGGGGGCCGACGGAGGGGGGGGGCTGGGGAAGGGGAGGCCGCACACTGGCCACCAATGATATTAATACAATAGAGGGGGGCCGCACACTGGCCACCAATGATATTACAATAGAGGGGGGGGGGCGGGGGAGGGGAGGCTGCACACTGGCCACCAATGATATTACAATAGAGGGGGGGAGGGGAGGCCGCACACTGGCCACCAATGATATTCAAACTGGGGAGGGAGGGGGGTCTGCTCCCTGCTGCCTGGCAGCCCCTGATCTCTTACAGGGGGCTATGATACGCACAATTAACCCCTTCAGGTGCGGCACCTGAAGGGTTAATTGTGCGTATCACAGCCCCCTGTAAGAGATCGGGTGCTGCCAGGCAGCAGGGGGCAGTCATGTACACAGTTTGTAGTATATTTTAACTAGAAGCGTCCCCATCACTATGGGAACGCCTCTGTGTTAGAATATACTGTCGGATATGAGTTTCACGATGTAACCTCATATCCGACAGTATAGTCTAACATAGAGGCGTTCCCATGGTGATGGGGACGCTTCAAGTTAAAATATTCCATCGGATTGGAGAAAACTCCGATCCTATGGTATATTAACTCCTGACTTTACATTGAAAGTCAATGGGGGACGGATCCGTTTGAAACTGCACCATATTGTGTCAACGTCAAACGGATACGTCCCCATTGACTTGCATTGTAATTCAGGACGGATCCGTTTGGCTCCGCACGGCCAGGCGGACACCAAAACGACTGTTTTTTCATGTCCGTGGATCCTCCAAAAATCAAGGAAGACCCACGGACGAAAAAACGGTCACGGATCACGGACCAACGGACCCCGTTTTTGCGGACCGTAAAAAAAAACGGTCGTGTGCATGAGGCCTTACATAAATAAAAATTGTATACATATTAGGTATCGCCGCGTCCGTGACAACCTGCTCTATAAAAATACCACATGATCTAACCTGTCAGATGAATGTTGTAAATAACAAAAAAAAACGGTGCCAAAACAGCTATTTCTTGTTACCTTGCCTCACAAAAAGTGTAATATAGAGCAACAAAAAATAATATGTACCCTAAACTAGTACCAACAAAACTTCCACTTTATCCCGTAGTTTCTAAAATGGGGTCACTTTTTTGGAGTTTCTACTCTAGGGATGCATCAGGGGGGCTTCAAATGGGACATGGTGTCAAAAAAACAGTCCAGCAAAATCTGCCTTCCAAAAACCGTATGGCATTCCTTTCCTTCTGCGCCCTGCCGTGTGCCCGTACAGCAGTTTACGACCACATATGAGGTCTTTCTGTAAACTACAGAATCAGGGCCATAAATATTGAGTTTTGTTTGGCTGTTAACACTTGCTTTGTAACTGGAAAAAAAATATTAAAATGGAAAATCTGCCAAAAAGTGAAATTTTGAAATTGTATCTCTATATTCCATTAATTCTTGTGGAACACCTAAAGGGTTAACAACGTTTGTAAAATCAGTTTTGAATACCTTGAGGGGTGTAGTTTCTTAGATGGGGTCACTTTTATGGAGTTTCTACTCTAGGAGTGCATCAGGGGGGCTTCAAATGCGACATGGTGTCAAAATAACCAGTCCAGCAAAATCTGCCTTCCAAAAACCGTATGGCATTCCTTTCATTCTGCGCCCTGCCGTGTGCCCGTACAGCAGTTTACGACCACATATGGGTTGTTTCTGTAAACTACAGAATCAGGGCCATAAATATTGAGTTTTGTTTGGCTGTTAACACTTGCTTTGTAACTGGAAAAAAAATATTAAAATTGAAAATCTGCCAAAAAAGTGAAATTTGGAAATTGTATCTCTATTTTCCATTCATTCTTGTGGAACACCTAAAGGGTTGATGACATTTGTAAAATCTGTTTTGAATACCTTGAGGGGTGTAGTTTCTAGAATGGGGTAATTTTTGGGTGGTTTCTATTATGTAAGCCTCACAAAGTTACTTCAGACCTGAACTGGTCCTTAAAAAGTAGGTTTTAATATTTACTTCTAAACTTCTAAGCCTTGTAACGTCCCCAAAAAATAAAATGTCATTCCCAAAATGATCCTAACATGAAGTAGACATATGGGGAATGTAAAGTAATGACTATTTTTGTAGGTATTACTATGTATTATAGAAGTAGAGAAATTGAAACTTGGAAATTTGCTAATTTTTCCAAATTTTCTGCAAATTTTGTATTCTGTTTTATAAATAAAAGTGCATTTTTTTTTACTCCATTTTACCAGTGTCATGAAGTGCAATATGTGACGAAAAAACTATCTCAGAATGGCCTGGATAAGTAAAAGCGTTTTAAAGTTATCACCACTTAAAGTGACTGGTCAGATTTGCAAAAAATGGCCTGGTCCTTAAGGTGAAATATGGCCGTGTCCTTAAGGGGTAAAGATCACCATTGGGCACTGATTCAGGTATGCCTCTTAACCGGAGATTATTCCTCCGACCTCGGTTCTCTTGATCTTCCATTGCGGCATGGAGAAGGTTAAAGGGATTCTGTCACCAAGTTTTGGGCTATAGAGCTGCGGACATGCACTGCTAGATCGCCGCTAGCATGTCCGCAATATATCTGTCCTATAGGGCTGTGTGCTTTTAATTTCTTTAAAAAAGGATTTTACAGATATGTAAATTAGTCTTGTATGTGTCCAAGGGGCTGTACTAACCTTCCTGGAGCCCAGCCGTGCCCAGCCACGCCCGCCTGTGAAGGAGCCCAGCACCGCCTATGTCCTCCGAATCTCCTCCTTTCATCAACTATAGATTGCCGTAATCTCGCGATGCGCGAGCTCGCGCATGCGCAGTGCCGGTATAGTGTTCTTTCCCTGTGCTGGCATCAGCCTCAGGCAAAGAACTGCGCATGCGCAAGCTCGCGCATCGCGAGATTACGGCAAGCTTTAGTTGATGAAAGGAGGAGATTCGGATGGACATAGGCGGTGCTGGGCTCCTTGACAGGCGGGCGTGGCTGGGCTCCAGGAAGGTTAGTACAGCCCCTTGGACACATACAAGACTAATTTACATATCTATAAAATCCTTTTTTAAAGAAATTAAAAGTACACTGCCCTATAGGACAGATATATTGCGGACATGCTATCGGCGATCTAGCCGTGCATGTCCGCAGGCTCCGCAGCTCTACAGTATAGCCCAAAACTTGGTGACAGAATCCCTTTAATGTGGTGCTGGCAAGAGGCGAGGGATCTGGAGACCACTGAACTGTGTTCCAGGGCGGCCTGTTGCGTGGTCTCCAGAGATTCGGCCCTGTGGCCTATATGCTGTATCTCGTGAGTTAGCACCAAAATCTCATGCTTGAGGGGCGACAGGGCCTCTTCTAATGCCTGTTTAATACATTTTCTGGATATCGGCAATGTGCGGGAGCTTTCCGACTCACCCCCGTCGCTGTCGCCTTCAGACCAGCCTTTTTCTGAGTCTGCTCCAGCGCGCTCGTCTGTCGGCGCCATCTTGGGTTCTATGGGCACAGACGTTGCTTTTTCAGATATTTTGCCATCCCCGATCCAGGAATAGGACCCTTAGGGATTACAGCGGGTTCAGTGGGCTTTTGCCCCCCGATCTTTATCATTCTGGTGTCTGTTGGCTAACGTTAGCTTGTCCCTTTAGCAAGAAAGTAAGCGGAGCTCAGCCTAGCATGTCTTCACAGCACGGCAGTTGGCTCCGCCCCCCTTTCTAAGGGTACTTTCACACTAGCTTCACACTAGCGTTTTTCTTTTCCGGTGTTGAGTTCCGTCACAGGAGCTCAATACCGGGGAAAAACGAATCATTTTTATCCTAATGCATTCTGAATAGAGAGCAATCCGTTCAGGATGCATAAGGATGTCTTCAGTTCAGTCCCTCTTACTTTTTTGGCTGGAGAAAATACCGCAGCATGCTGCAGTTTTTTCTCCGGCCAAAAATCCTGAACACTTGCCGTAATGCCGGATCCGGCATTAATTTCCATTTAAATGTATTAGTGCCTAATCCGGCATGCGCAGACCTTCAATAATGCAAAAAAATATATATTGAAAAAATACCGGATCCTTTTTCCGGATGACACCAGAGAGACGGATCCGGTATTTCAATGCATTTGTCAGACGGATCCGCATCTGGATCCGTCTGACAAATGCCATCCGTTTGTCAGGATTTCCGGATCCGACAGGCAGTTCCGGCGACAGAACTTCCTGCCAGAATCCTCTGCCGCAAGTGTGAAAGTACCCTAAGAGTCACTGAGAGGGAATTATTATTTTGTAGGAGGCATAAAGGTTACAGAAGGCACAAAGGTGGGCGCTATTACTGTGTGGGGGCACAAGGGTGGACATTGTTACTGTGTGGGACCTAGAGAGGACATTATTGCACCACTATTTTAATGTTACTCAGTAGTTTATGGGGGTATCAGCATTTTGGGGAGTTTGTGTAGGATGGAAAAAGTTAGGGAGGATACTGGAAGAAGTAGTCTGTGTTGCGAACTCTGCAGAGATGAAGTCATCATGGCAGTCTGGGTGGAATATAAAAAACAGGAAAACTGAGTCAAAATATCTGTCAACTGTAAGTCATTTGATTTAATTTTACTATATTCACTAATGCAGTCTGCAGAGTGCCTGTATGAAGCACTGTATGGCGGTAATAATGGTCTTTATGTAGTATTTTTATTTAGGCTAGTTTCACATATACGGTTAAGGTATCTGGCAGGCTGTTTTAGCAGAGGAACAGCCTGCAGGAGTTCACCAGATACCCAGATAGGGAAATACGCACCCCATTGACTATAATGGGATCTGGCAGAGTTCACTTTATCTGGCATAGGTGTATATGGCCTTTCACTGCTGGAGCCCATTGACTATAAAAAAAATCTGGACGTTTTCCGGCATGAGCACTGGGTTACGGCTGAACAAATACAAGGGTTTATCCTTCTGTGGACTGGGAACTTAAAGTGGCTCTGAAAAAAATCAAAAATAAAGGTGGCCCTATGTTGTAGGCATCTCGAGATTGGCAGAAGGTGGGGCAACAAAATAGGCAGAGGCAACAGAAGAAGCCAGAGACAATAGAAGAAGGCAGGGTCAGTAATACCATAATGCAGCACAAAATACTGGTCCAGCAAAACCAAGTACCACAGTATGACCCTGCAGTTGAAAGCAGAAGGACCGCTGTGGCCACTGGATAGGTGCATTAATACCTGATGCTCCTAGCATTAGTTAATGATGAAAGCATCAGATCATTATGCACTTGGCTGGTGGCCGTGAGCCAGGCTCAGACGGCCCCCAAACATCGTCCCACCAGGAAATTTTCCTGTAAGGTCTATGGCCATTGAGATCAGGACAAGGAAACAGAGACCCTATCCACGCAACCGTCTCACCTAAACCCCTTTGTGTTCTGAAGCATATCCGGATGCACTACTCATATGATTCATGCATTTATTGATAGACAATGTTATTTTAAACTCTGGCGGAAGTTGTAGTTGAAGCCTGAGCAAGCACCTAGCTGGGGCACAGCAGGACAGAGATGGGCCTAGTTTATTAATCTGTATCTGCCTCTTAAAAATTAGACGCACCTCATGTCAGGGAGATGAAGACTGGCGTGTGGGCACACTAGTCTTGATAAAGGTTCCTCATTGTTTATTTTTCATGGCCATTTTTTAACCCTTTTTATATCCATTTTTAACAGTGATAAAAAAGCAGATAATTTTCATTGGCTCCCATGCTGACTCCCAGCAGTAATAATGTCGTCCTGAGTGGCCTCCAGCAGTAATAATGTCCCCCTGAGTGACCTCCAGCAGTAATAATGTCCTCCTGAGTGGCCCCCAGCAGTAATAATGTCCTTCTGAGTGGCCTCCAGCAGTAATAATGTCCTTCTGAGTGACCTTTAACAGTAATAATGTCCTTCTGAGTGGCCCCCAGCAGTAATAATGTTCTCCTGAGTGGCCCCCAGTAGTAAGAATGTCCTCCCGAGTGGCCCCCAGCAGTAAGAATGTCCTCCTGAGTGGCCCCCAGCAGTAATAATGTCCTCCTGAGAGGCCCCCAGCAGTAATAATGTCCTCATGAGTGACCTCCAGCAGTAATAATGTCCTCCTGAGTGGCCCCCAGCAGTAATAATGTCCTCATGAGTGGCCCCCAGCAGTAATAATGTCCTCATGAGTGGCCCCCAGCAGTAATAATGTCCTCATGAGTGGCCCCCAGCAGTAATAATGTCCTCCTGAGTGGCCCCCAGCAGTAAGAATGTCCTCCTGAGTGGCCCCCAGCAGTAATAATGTCCTTCTGAGTGACCTCCAGCAGTAATAATGTCCTCCTGAGTGGCCCCCAGCAGTAATAATGTCCTCATGGGTCATGAGTGGCCCCCAGCAGTAATAATGTCCTCATGAGTTGCCCCAGCAGTAAGAATGTCCTCCTGAGTGGCCCCCAGCAGTAATAATGTCTGAATAAGGGTCCATTCACACGTCCGCAAAATGGGTCCGCATCCGTTGGACCCATTCATTTTCAATGGGGCTGCAAAAGATGCTGACAGCACACAGTGTGCTGTCCGCATCCGCACTTTGGTTCCGCGGCCCCGCAAAAAATAGAACATGTCCTATTCTTGTCCACAGACAAGGAAAGGCATTTCTGTTATAGTGTCGGCCATGTGGCCAGTGTTCGTGTTTTGCGGATCCGCAATTTGCGGACCGCAAAATAGTTGCAGTCGTGTGAATGGTGAGTGGCTTTCAGCGGTCTGTCATTTATAAGTTAAAAGTAAGTGGTTGCTGAGAACCAACATCACAATCATTACAGACTGGGCCTGGAAAAGAGTCCGGGCCACCTGAGAAGAGTCATGGTCATTCATACATTCCTGCTCTCCTGCTGATGACTGACAGGCTTCTACCTGGTTTTCTCTCTAGGAGAGAACTGCCAATCATCAGCAGATGGGTGAGGAGAGCAGGAGATTATGAATAACCAGGACTCTTCCCAAGTAGATTTGACACTTTGTCTTTTGACCTTGTGGTGCAATGGTAGCGTGTCTGACTCCAGATCAGAAGGTTGCGTGTTCAAATCATGTCAGGGTCAGTTAGATTTGACTCTTCTCAAGGCCTAAGCTGCAATGATTATGATGCTGGTTCTCGGCAACCACTTACTACAATAATGTAGCTTCATGAGCAGAGTGCAGATAATGTAGTATCATGTACCTGCAGTCCTATGTAAAGGCACAGTCATCATTCACTGCACAGATAATGTGTTACCTGCAGTCCTGCAACACTACATATAACACTGGATAGCAGGGGCAAGGTGCCAGTGCCTGGGGGCCAAAGAAAAGGAAGAGGAGGCCCAGAGCCGGCAACAGTGTGAATACCATCTCAGGGCAGCCTGGGCAGGCTTCATAGTCTTGGAGCCATAAACCATTCATTGGTGCAGCCGCAGACTGGTACCTCCTGTCCTGTAGCAGTTTCTGTCCACAGACTTGATTATAGTGAGTGAAACAGAGAAGAGGTAGAGGTGCAGAGGCGCAGAGCCAATACAGAGGTTGAACCAATACAGACTTGTAGTGTACGGGGACTGTAATACCCGTCACTACCAAAGTGTCACTTGGTGTGCTGTCGTCCCTCCTTAATTATGGGAAGTTGGTGTATGTCAGTTTTATAAGATGTCATTTAATGTAATGTTATGTATTTCCCTGTTGCTATGAAACTTGCAAGTACAGGCCTGCTAGGGGTGTCATTCCAGCTTTTAGTCCTTAGAGGGAGCTAGGGAGCCCTAGTTTATATAAGGCCCAGACAGGGAAGTAGAAAGGCAGACGGAGTCTAGTGTCTGTAATCTACAGTGGGAGATTAGACAATGTCTGAGACAAGTCCAGGCCTGAAGCCTGCTGTCCAGGAGAAGATTCCCTCCTGAATTCCCATATGCAGAAACAGGAATATCTTAGCTCAAGAGCCTGAGGAAGCAAAAGTCAGTCTAGACTACAGCTCAGAAGTTTCCAGAAGCTGAGAGAGAGACAGAGGCAAAGCGCAGAGAAGCAAGAGGTACTCAGAATAACAGAGGAGGTACTGTATAAAGCTACAGCCAAGGATATAAAGCCAGAACTAGGTTAATGGGCCTTGGAGAAGATTTGCTATATTCCAGGATCAGACAGAAATAGAGTGCAAGCTCCTGTACTGCAAGTCCTGTGTTTAACACTCTGTAATAACCTTGCTAAATCTGTATTGCCTGCATCGACCGTATTACAAAATCGACTGTATGCCAAGGAACTGCGATTCCAATATTGTCTCTGCATGAAAACTACTAAAGTTGGAGTTCTGTTTTAATACCACGTCTTCCTCAATTTATTCCTGCATCCGCAAACGGCGTGCCACCGTTTACTTGGCACTGGCGTCACGAACAATTTCTACCATTACCTGCCTATGCAGAGAGTCAGCCGTACCAGGTTAGTGTCCATTGCACTACATCACCCAGAAACACCTATTACACACAACTTGAGTACGCTGCAGACTGACTGAGTTCTCTGGCACTACGCTCCCCCTGTCTGAGACCTCTGCGTTGTGATGTCATGTGAGACATGCAGCATGCTCAGTGTGCGCCATGCGTGCAGCGCAGTCCTGGTGGATCACTTATTAAAGGTGTCGGCAGTTCAGAACAACTTATTGACAGCTGCACATGGCTCTTCTTTGTTCTGTGCAGAGGGAGGACTGGCACCCCTCAACCCTTTGCATGCAGGGCACATGCCACACCTGCCCCATGCTCCCTACTCCCCTACATCATTCTGAAAACTATGTTTGATAAGTATATTCTGTAAAGAATGTCATTATATGTATTATCTGTGACATATTTAAAAAAAACTTTATTTTTAAGTGAACATACTTATTGTCCCAGAACATCATTTGCATAATTACATTTTCCACCAATCCGATGGCTTATCTGTTTCTCATTTGCATATTCTGATGATGTCATAAAGACATTGTCCCTTAACCCGGCGCCTGATGCTGTAACCTGTGCAGTGCTGTTGTCTTCTCAGTGGGACATAGTTCTGCTCTCTTGCGTCCTTAGCGATTATTTGCTATAGGAAGCGATTTTACGAAAAATGACTGGTTCTATCCAGACCATGTGGCTTCTACTGGTCGTAACATCTGTCTTCATCGGACAGTCTCTCTGTTGCATACCATGCGACTCCAGAGGGAAAATGGCTATGGAAGAATTCAACACCTTTATCAAAAGCCAAGTCGATGACATTGACTCCATAGAAGCCTATGTGAACATCAAGCGGTTTGCCAAAGCCGCAGAGAAAAAAGTCCTGAACTACCTTGAGGATGAAGTCGGGATACTGGGTAATTGTATTATTACTATTATCTCTATTTCATATAATCTCTAGATCGAGCCATGATAGATAGATAATGATTGTACCATTATTTTCCTTTCAGATAAATATGCTATATCCGAAATTGCGTCTGAATATAAAAAATCTGTGGACGTCATCCAGGATATAGGTTTTAAGGGTAAGTAAAATACTTTATATGTAGGTGGCATTTGTACTTCTCTTATTATTAGGAATTAGTGTGTTGGGGGCTCAGACTGATAGATGAGGGGATCGGACTCTCATTCTTCTCCTCTTTATATATCTTAGAGATCCAGCTTCTTCACATCATTGGACTCCATTTCCAGCGACTTAAAGAAAAGCTCAAGGTTATCGTCCAGGACTCAAACCAACGTAAGTGGAATCTTCTTCTGTCTACCATTGTACTTGTCTTCTCCGTGTCTGGTAGGTTGTCAGAGAGGATGTTTTCAGCTTGTTTACCTTCCCCTACAGCCTAGTGACAGGAGGGAGCGATTGTAATAAAATGTTCTATACTGGGAATTGCTATGCGTGCAGTTTTCTCTTGTATTATTGCAGTGTTATAGATAGAGCCCTCATATACAGGGGATTTCTGTTCTCTATTGTTTTCTATCAGTAATTCTGCATTTCTTCATTTCTCACTTTTAGGAAGGTGTCCAAATAAACAAGGTGAGTTCTTCTAGATATAACACGTGCTATAATATGACATATAAATGTATTACACACACAGGCCTCTTGTAGTAATAGTAATGTAGACCCAAACTAGAGATCCCCACAGCCACCAGTCAGATCACTGCTGTTATCTCCTACCCTGTACTGGACATATGGAAGCAGGCGTCTGATTGGCTGCCAGGGATGTTTGCACTAGGAGCTGCTGCGCTCTATAGCGGGCCGGACCGTTCTGGGGCAGCTCAGAGATTTCTGTCAATGGAAATTTAGAAAACTCAGCGATCGAGACAAAGACACTGACATCATGTAATAATAAGGAGACCCAGAGATTAGAGGTTTCTGAGTCTGACAATGAGGACGGTCAGTAATGTCTTCTTTCTTCTCCATTCCTCAGGTGCAGACAGCTGTGGTAAGTACATTTTATATCAGATTTCAGCTTCTTCTCATTATTATTCTCTATAAGATTGGAAGGTTATAACACAAGTGCATTTCCCCAGGATTAATGGTGCAAACCTACACCAACTGTCAGACCTGCGCCGAGGAGAAGGTTGTCTGTGCCGGGGGCCCTCCAAAAAATCAAGGTACAGTATAATATTTCTATCATAGGCCAGAGGAACTAGAATTACACTATAATAATGCATGCCAATGGACCTTTCCATTTCCAAACTATGGGGGTAATTTATTAAACAGAAATACGCCTAAATTAGGCGTATTACTGGCACAGATTGTGGCGCAAAGGTCCTTTGCAGCGCAATCTGCGACTTTTCACCGCTTACACCAGGTCTAAAGAAGTGGGGAAGAAAGGGGACAGGCCCATCTCATTTACCATTTTCTACGTCTGTTTTAGGTCTTATGCACACGACCGTAGTTATGGTCCGCATCTGAGCCACAGTTTTTGCGGCTCGGATGCGGACCCATTCACTTCAATGGGGCTGCAATAGATGCGAACAGCACTCCGTGAGCTGTCTGCATCCGTTGCTCCGTTCCGAGGCACCGTAAAAAAAATATAGCATGTCCTATTCTTGTCCATTTTGGGGACAAGAATAGGCATGTCTACAATCGGCCGGCCGTTCTGTTACACAAATTGCGGAAGGCACACGAGCGGCTTCCTTTTTTTGCGAACCAAAAAAAACAGCACGGTCGTGTGCATGAGGCCTTAGGCTTAGAAAATGGTCTAAATTTAAGACATCTAGGAAGCTTACTTACATTTAAAAGCGGCGGTGGATCCGACAAAGTTGTATAGAGGCTGGTGCCTCTTCCTAACTTTGGCGGATCCGCTGCCAGTGCAGGGATATGATGACTGATGTCTAAAACACCGGTCTTAATAAATGTGCCCCTATATATGTATACTATGTGTGCTGTGCCTATTATACAGAGGAGAGCAGCACTACATAGGTGCTGTAAACCGCACCCGCTGACTATTATATGATGTCTCCTCTTTTCACAGACTACTTGGAGAGATGCAGCTGCCTATGCACCTCCAACAGATGCTTCGGTAAAGTAGACGTTTCTATTCTTACATCTAAATTTGAGTAGTACATCAGTAAAGCTATAGGACCCCAAATCCTCACTGTACACTAAATATTCCTGTCACTTCCAATAGTCCATACTTCATACCAGAAGCAGGAGGACATTTACATTAATACAATTCAGTCTATAAGCAGACTATAAGGGTGATTTGTGGCAGCCTGTTCAGGACATTGCTCATGTGCTGGTGACAGAAGGGTGATAGATACCAGCACATGATTATCATATTTATTCTAATGTTATAAAGTGTCTTTAATGCTCGGCTCATATTTAATTTCTTTTCTCAGATCTGAAAACTGGACGGTCCTGCTCTCCATGTAAAGATCACAAGTCTCACCTGGCAGAGACTGTAAACTGTGGAGGTGAGGAGATAGCAGAATATAACCAGTTACTATCAGTCTCCTCTATGATGCCCATATTTCCTATTAGGTCTTATAGAAGGAGACGTGTTATTGAGACAACCCCTAAATGCAGGAGAGAATATCTACACAATTACTTCTATAATATCTTCTTTCATTTACCTTTTTTTTCTAGAGATAAATATAAAAATCCCAGAGTATGAAGAACTAATTCTGGACTGTACTTTTGAATGGTACACGAGGCTGGAGGACTCCTATAACAACGTGTTCACCCTGGTAAGTACAATGCAGATTCCAAAAAAATAAGTGTAAAACTGAGAGAGTGTTCAATTTAAGTTATACCACCATCTTGTTAGGGCAGTGCTTCCCAAATATATTCTTTCATTTTCCCTAATAACTTATCAGAAAGTCCTTTTACCCAATGTCATCATCAGGCTGCTTATTATAGTGTAAAATCAGACTTTCTGTCATGTCAGCAAATTATCATCAATAATTTTATCTATTTTTGTCTTAATGATAATGACCATGATAAATGACAAATATTATTGTGACATCTGAGGTTCTAGTAGTTCTCCATATTTCTCTAGCCTCGTGACCATGACCCCAAAGTCACCCGGGAGCCCTATCTGGTCATCAAGGGCGTACAGAAGGAGCACTCTGGCCGGTACACGTGTACCACCATCCTGGACTCTGAAGTTCCAGTGAGTAAGATCACCTATAGCGTGGCAGGTAAGGACATATTATTACTGGCACTATGCTGAGTGGTAATATTAGTATACACGGGATTCATATCTACTTCTAGGTGATGATTAGTGAGAAAGGATCTAAGTCTGAACATCTGAATTGTCACCTATAATGTATTTTACATTAGTAAAGCGCTGCGGAATATGTTGGTGCTGTATAAATAAATCTTATTTACATTAGTATTTGTAAGAAAAAACCTATAATGCAAAGATTTGAGCCGCTTCCGTATTTTGGAGCCACTCTTAGTTTTGACAATGTTTCTGAGCCGCCATGATACAGACTATTCTGACATATATTTGATGTTATTTCATGTATAAGATGCACTACAATGTCATTATCGTTCTCTTCATGGAATTAACTATTAATGTAATTGTTTTCTTCATTTAGTTATCAGCGAATCGGAACAGGCGACAAAAATATACCATCCTCGTCCTACACTTCCTGATGTGCTTGACATCACAGCGCCTGAGCCGCCACTTCTAGAGGAGCTACAGAACAACAATGCTTCCCTCATAGCAATATCTGTGGCCGGCTCCGTCACCATCATGCTGATCGCTGGCATATGGTAGGTAGTATTTAGATACTCTATGGAGCATGCGTATTATTGCTGCTTAATATTTACACAGCGAAAACTTAGTCCAGGCAGTCATAAGATGCACCGCGTTTATCACAGTGCTAAACGCTTTGTGATATATTTGGTGCATATTACAAAGCCAAACATGTTATGATGTCACTGGACTTATAAGCAGCTAATGTAACGGGAAAACATTGGAGGATCTGTGCACACATTTCACTCAGAGCGGACATGTAAATAGCAAATATCAAATAACTGATATTCTTTTTTTTTTCAGCTTCTGCATGTTCTGGAGGAAAATGAAATCTAGAGAGCCTCTGGAAAAAGAGCCAGTGTGAAGGCGAACCGTCAAGCACCATCCTGTACTGCCACCTGCCAGGGAAAAAAAAAAAAAAAAACTACCCAAAAAAGACTAAACAAAAAAACAAACAAAAGACCTTCCCTTTCCCCATTTCCCCCTTCCTCTTCTCTCCTTAACCCCCTGCATAAAAATGATTAAAAAAAACTCCCAAATATTTCCCAAAAATGAAACAATAATTTTCCCTTCCCCATTTCTTCCCTCCCATTTTTCTCCCTCCAAAAAATAAAAAAAAATAAAAAAAATAAAAAAAATCTTGACTGCAGCATTTCATTTCACCACTGCATCAGTTTCCAGATTTCTCTCGATATACCTTTCAAGCTTACAGCAATGCTGGAATGCAGGGGGATCCGACAGGCTGCAGGGAGAATCCTGCCTGAACAGCCTGCCGGATCTCTAGTACTAGTTTGAAACTAGCTTTACAATATCAACCACTCTTTCTTCAACTGCCCCTCTAGTCCATAAACTACCACACCCTCGTAGAAACTTCAAACATCTCTCCATTCACACACCATTGTCCCCCATATATTCAATTTATGTTGCTGAAACAGCTGCTGCTTTCTACATCACAATTCCTTCAGCCATTGACTCAGTCTCTACTCTCAAAAATACCAAACCCAGCAAATCTTTCAACAGCCCTGGCACACTCACCAGACAAAAAAAACAAAGATAAGCTGTATGCTGTAAGAAAACACTCCAAGGAAGACTTCATGACATACAAATAAGCTACACTCACCTGCCCCCAGCAGTAATAATGTCCTTCTGAGTGGCTTCCAGTGGTAATAATGTCCTCCTGAGTGGCCCCAGCCGTGATAATGTCCTCCTTAGTGGCCCCCAGCAGTAATAATGTCTGAATGACTTCCGGTTCCGGCGCCGACATGACAAGTGGCGAGTGAGTGCAGCTCCGTCCCGGATCGCTCAAAAACTTACATATCCCCCTACTGTGGTGCGGCTGAACAGCCAGAAATCTCGATAGCGATGAAGACGTCGCATGGAACGATACTTGAAAGTGATGGGGGGCAAATCTAAAGGGAAAGCGCAAGCTAAGGGCGCCAAGACAGAAGCTGACATGCCAAAGATGGCAGAGCCGGTCATGCTTTTACCTGAGGAAGAGGAACCTCCGCAACTCGCTGACAGCCAAATCGATGGAGTGGAAAGCGTAGAGGAGGGAGTACCTCAAGTGGATTACAAAAGGCTGGCTCTGGAGGTAGCAAACCGAATTTTGCCAGATTTGCAAGAATCTTTAACCACAACGGTAGCGGTAACCCTTACAGCGCTGAGGTCTGAAGTGGCGCGAAACACAGAACGTCTAGACACAGTAGAGACTGATGTGCAGTCATTGCAGATGGAGGTACAATCTCTTCAACAGCATGTACACGGGATGTCTACAGACAACAAACGTCTATGGGAGAAGATAGACGATCTTGAAAACCGCGCCAGAAGAAATAATCTTCGAATAGTAGGCCTACCGGAATCTATATCTGGAAAGGAGCTCCACCTTATCTGTGAAAGAGATATACCAGAGGCATTAGGGCTCCAGTCCAACTGTAGAGCGGAAAGATCACACAGAATAGGCCCGGTGAGAATCACGCCAGACAACCGGAGAGGAGAGGAGAACAAGGCCCAAAGACCGAGGCAGGTCATAGTCAGATATCTGGACTATTTTGAAAAAGCGGAGATACTGCGTCTATACAAAAGCAGGTCTAGGGATCTGGAAATTAAAGGACACCGCATTCTGATCTTCGGCGACTTCTCAGCGGAGGTAACAAGGAGACGCAGAGCGTTCTCGCAGATTTGTTCAAAGCTGTATCAGCAGAAGAAAAAGTTTGCCTTGATGTACCCAGCTGTCCTAAAGATTTTCCGGGCAGATGGACAAGTGGACATTTTTTCAAGTCCGGAGGAAGTCAAGGACTTAACGGATGATCCTAGGAGCAACTGTGAAACAGACCGACAGGAAAATCAACCGTATAAGAGGCTACCTGCGCAATGGAACTCTCCTCCGGTTGAAAGATGGAACTCTTCGCAGCCGAAAGATCAACGCCAGAGGCTATAGAGGGGATGTGAGAAATGTATTTCTTTGTGATGGGGCAGACAGGAGGTAGACGAGGGAGCGAGAAGTCTGCACCTGCTATTATAGAATCTATGATCTATATGCTGTTGATATATATATATATATCCTGATTACTGTATGTTTGGTCAGTTTAAACCTTGAGATTACATGTCGCTTATGTAGATTTATAATGAGTGAGGGACACAAGAGGAGTATGTATAAGAGATTATATAATTGTTATAATGATATTCATACTTGCCATGTTATGTTGGGAAGAAGTGAAGTCCGAAAGATAAGGGACATAAAATGTTTTGGGAGGTTAATAAGGGGGGGGGGGGAGGGAAGGGTGGGATAGGTAGTTCAGGGTGTTATTTTACCTTCAAGAAGATCGGGTCATTACGCTGTAGCGCAGCATATATTGATATTAACGTGCCATGGTTACTTTGGTCAGACATTAGAACATACCGTAAGAGGTTAGATAATGGTTAAAATAATCTCATGGAACATAAGGGGGCTGAGATCCCCACAGAAACGGATGATGGTATTAAGGCACCTGAACCGGCTGGGAGCAGATATTGCCTTTTTACAGGAAACACACCTGGGAGAAGAAGATTTTCATAGGATGAAGAAGCTATGGGTGGGGGAGGTATATGGATCTAAGGCATGCAATCGGAAAGCGGGAGTATTAATTCTGATTAGGAAAAACATCAACTGTCAAGTGTCCGCACATTCCTGTGACAAGGAGGGTAGAATTGTACAGATTAATATACAGTCATTGAACAAAACTATGAGCATGTACAATATATATGGGCCTAATGAGTCTAGCGAACCGTTCTACAGAGCAGTTATGGAAAGAATTTTAGGAGACCAAATAACGGACAAAATAATTGGGGGAGACCTTAACCTGATAGCTGATTGGGGAGAGGATAGGAGAACAGATAGGGGAGCTAACCCTCCCAAACAACGTAATACCCAAATATTACAAGATCTCATGGAGACTTTAGGGCTAGTTGACACCTGGAGAACTTTAAATCCGGAGGGACGCGACTTTACATATTACTCTGCAGTACATCGGTCTTGGTCTCGTATTGATTACTTATTAATATCAAAGAATATATTTGGAAGATGCAAAGCTTCCTCTATAGAGGACATGGTAATTTCAGACCATACACCGATTACCGTTGAGCTGCAGGATCTCACACCTAGAGGTTCCGATTATATATGGCGTTTCCCTTCGGATTTATATGAAAATAAGGACTTCCACAATTTAGTGACAGGGTGGTGGGATGAATATATTAGAGATAACGATTTGCCAGATAATGCTCAACTAACATGGGATGCGGGGAAGGCAGTATTAAGGGGGAGACTAATTTCGTATGTCGTGGGCCTCAAAAAGAAAATAAATATGGAGATAGAGTCACGGAGCTCAAAGCTCAGGAAAGCTTATAGTGACTTTGCACTAAACCCATCAGACAGTTTGGAGAAGGCGTGGAAAACAGAGAAGCGGGAGTATGAATATTGGCTACAAAAAAAGGAGCTGCTATATAAGTCAAAGGTAGATGCGCAAATATATAAATTTGGGAATAAAACGGGGAGATTGCTGGCGAATTTAGCAAAGGGCTTCCAGTACACGCCCCCAATCTTGGCTTTAAAAGATAAGGACGGTTCATTAAAACACGACCCAAAAAAGATAAATGAGATTATCAGGGATTTTTATAGTGACCTGTACAAGTATAAGGAAGAAAACGTAGTAGCTGGAGACAGCTGGCTAGAATCTATTGGACTCCCGGATATATCTCAAGAAGACTTAGAAACCCTTAACACCCCTATATCAGCTCAGGAGGTACAGAGAACCATTTCAAACTTGAAATTAAGAAAGGCTCCTGGTCCAGATGGATATTCGGGAGAATTTTATAAAATCCTGGGGGGAAGAACATCAGAGCTCCTCCCAAAAGTTTTTAACTCACACCTAACGGGATCACTACTTCCAGAGGATGCCAATACGGCCTATATAAAACTGATACCGAAGCCAGGAAAAGATCCTTTGCAGGCGGCTTCATACAGGCCGATATCCTTAATTAATACGGATATTAAAATTCTCTCTAAAATACTGGCGGAGAGACTGATGCAAGTACTCCCTAAGGTCATATCAGATTCCCAAGTAGGTTTTATTAAGGGCCGCTCAGCAGTCACGAATATCCGAAAAGTACTGGCGGTACTGGACGAAATAAAGATGAGGCCAGGTATTCACCCATCCCCAGCTCTACTAACTATAGACGCAGAAAAAGCTTTTGATAACGTGAGCTGGGGATGGATGAACAGGGTTTTGGACAAGATAGGGCTAAAGGGGAACTTTAGAAAATATATACAAGTGCTATACGCCAATCCGGTGGCCAGGATACATACCCCGGGCTTCCTTTCGATGACTTTTAATATTGGCAGAGGGACTAGGCAGGGTTGCCCCCTTTCGCCATTACTCTTTAATATTGCTTTAGAACCCCTGTCACGCTATCTTACCGCCACCAAAGAAATAGAAGGAATAAAGATAGGTTCCAGGGAAGTTAAGCACGCTTTGTATGCGGATGACCTATTGGTCTTTTTGGCAAATCCTAAGAGAGATTTAAATACCCTGTTTGAAAAATTGGCAGTTTTTGGTAATGCATCAGGATATAAAGTTAATGTGGACAAAAGTGAGCTCCTGCTTCTCTCCCAATTATGTCAAAACAAAGACTTTGATCATAGCAACTGCCCAGTTAAAATAGCCAAAAATACAGTTAGATACTTAGGTATAAATATAGGAAAGACACCGGAATCGATTTATTCTTTGAATTATCCCCCATTAGTACAGAAAATACAGAGGGACATTGATAGATGGTGGCATCTCCCAATTTCACTATTGGGCAGATGCTACCTACTAAAAATGATCAGTTTTGCACGCTTACTGTATCCGATGCAAACGATTCCATTGTTAATTAAGCATACAGATATACAGTCCTTAGAGTCAGCTTTCAGGTACTTCATATGGAGAGGCAAACGTCCAAGAATTTCTCTGAGGAAACTCCAGTTGCCAAGGGAGAAGGGAGGCTTAAATTTCCCGGATATTAGGAGATATAATCTCGCAAGTAATATAAGACATGCTTTAGATTGGCTATCAGGAAGAAATAGCTACTCTAATTATAGGTTAGAATCAGAACTGGCTACTCCTTGGTCATTGGTAGCATTGCTTCACACTAAGTTTGCTAACTTGCCTTCTACTCTAAAAAAGAGCCTTATAATAAAAGACACGATAGCAACCTGGAAAGCGGTGCGTAAGGAGTATGGCTTACCTTTTTCTTTATCAAAACATATGACGATATGGGATCATCCTGAATTTGTAGAAGGCAGGCATAATAAGCAATTCCGTGAATGGAAAGCACAGGGAATACGAACAGTAAATGACATTTGGAATAGCGCTAGTCAACGATATCTTAGCTTCGAGGAAATCTGCAATAAATTCACACTAAGCGTTGACCACTTTTTATCATACTATCAGGTTTATAACTTTCTTAAAACAAGAGTAAAGGATCTTAGGAAGGAATTTCCCACGAATAGATTTGACTTACTGAAAGGTACAGTTGCTTCTCCTTTGTCTTTATCAGACTTACAAAACAGAATACAGGGTGCCAGGCAGGAAAATTCTCCTGTACAACCGTTTAAGGCATGGGAGAAGGAACTCAACGGACAAAGTTCTCAGGAAGATATTTTAAAGGGTTGGTTAAACCTCAGAAAATTGATACCCTGTGAAATTTGGAGGGAAACCCAATTTAGGATATCGCATAGAGCCATATATGGGTTTCACAAAACTCAGTCGGCTATACAGGCTAATAAAATAGTGCAATGCCCAAAATGTGGCCTGGAGAATTCCAATCTACTGCACGGTTTGTGGGATTGCCCTAAAATAGCGGAGTTCTGGCTAGCTTTCTCAGAATGGATGAAAAATACCCTGCATATTAAGTTTGTAATAACGCCAGGCCTCATATTATTTCACTGTTACCCTGATGATGCTAAAATAGCGCAAATTGCTCATATAGGCATCTTGGCGGCGAAAAGATGCATACTTAAGAGTTGGTTACAGAAAGATACTCCCTCAATTAATGAAGTTGTCATACAAGTTAAATGGTGTCTGCATAGAGAATTTTATTTGGCAGAGCAAAATACGGAAAAGGCCTTACAAAAACTGATGACCAGATGGAAAGGTTTTATTGTTAATGTTCTTGAAAACGCTGAAATTACAATGTTAACGAATCCTCTAAGGCAAACATCTTGGTACCTACGGGAACAATTGAAAGGCACTTTGGGAAAGCTGGAATAATCAGTAGTCTAATGGGTCCCAAAAGTTTTTGGACATGATTGAGAGGGTGTGAATTGATCTTCTTGAAGCTTCAGGGGGGGGGAGGGGGGAGGGGGAGTTTGAGTTATGTCTTGAAATGATTCATGAGACCAATCCTGAATAAGCTTGTTAATGGACTTATGTAATAACTCTGTAAACATTGGATTGTACACAATGTATATGTCATAAATGAATCAAAAATAAAAAAAGTTTGGTTTAAAAAAAAAAAAAAATAATGTCTGAATAAGGGTCCATTCACACGTCCGCAAAATGGGTCCGCATCCGTTCTGCAATTTTGTGGAACGAGTGCGGACCCGTTCATTTTTAATGGGGCCGCATCCGCAGTTCGGTTCCGCGGCCCCGCAAAAAAATAGAACATGTCCGATTCTTGTCCGCAGACACAGACAAAGAAAGGCCTTTTTATTATAGTGTCTGTGTTTTGCGGATCTGCAATTTGCGGACCGCAATACAGTTGCGGACATGTAAATGGACCCTTAGGGTGAAAAAAAAAAATACCTTGCACACTTGAAAATTCCCTCCTCACTAAAGGCAGAAAGACCAGACTAGAGATGAGCGAATTTTTCAGAAATTCCATTCGGGCAGTTCGCTGAATTTTTTGAAAAAATTTGGTTCAATCAGAATTTATTTACGGCGAATTTAGTTAAAAAACAGCTACTTCCTGGCTGCAGAGAGTCTATATAGTGATGTAGAACACTGTGCCTTGCAGTAACACGCATAGGGAGTCTGCTGTGGTAGCGACATTATACTGTGAGTCAGTATGACACGCATATGACAGGTGTGGCTCTTAGAATCCCTGCATGCTTCACTTATTTGGAAAGTCACTGGGCCAAAACTGACCAAATAACTCAAGTATGAACTCAGCCTTACAGGTCGATGTTAGCGTCAAGAAGAAGCGCACACCCTGGGCAGCTGATTCCACATAGATGTCTACAGAACATGTTCTATTAAATGCTTATACAAGTAGAGCCCCCCCGACAGAGTGAAGAGGGTGTCATCAGTAAGTTTGTGTTGACATTACTGATTATTTTGCCCTACCTCTGACTTGTCAGAACAATAACCCCCAAAAAATGGGGCCTGTCTGTGGAGCATCCACCTTCACTCGGTCAGCATTTGGTCAGCAATCCATCAGTATTCAATTGTTCCTGCAGTGGAGGCTAAAGACACGGTGGAGAATGAGGAGGTTGAGGCAGACATTGTCGCAGGACCAACAGCTTGAGAACGTGGAGGCAGAAGTGGCGTCACTTGGCCAATTTGCTGGTGTGGCTGGGCAGGAACCACATTTTCCCAGTGGGCCGTAAAGGACATATATTGTCACCCATCCCATATCACCCATCAATTTTCCTCAAAAAAGCTGTTTCACAAGAAAAAATCCCCAACGAATGGCTAATCTACGTAATCCGGTCCGTACAGCAAAACGCAAAACCTGTAGGCCTTGTATAGTAAAATTATGAAAAATCCCTTTCAACCCAACCATTGATCCCAAATTTTATATATATATAAGGCTGTCAGCAATTTTTACTGTTGCAGCCGTCTCTCTTGCATCAGACAGAGGGGCCGGTACCTCTTCTCCTAGAAAACACGTCCACGGGCTGTCTTCTGTACAGGTTTCCCTATCTTTCCACAGTTTAAGTAAATTCACATGGTAAACCTGCCCCGACTTTTTCCGCCCTGGCTGGTGTACCTTGTAGTTTACAGTTGTGTTCAAAATAACAGCAGTGTGTTTAAAAAAGTGAATAAACCTCAAAATCCTTCTTATAGCTTTTATTTCCATACACACAAATGCATTGGGAACACTACACATTCTATTCCAAATCAAAACATGAAGAATAATATATCAAATTTGTGTTGTTCCTCTAAAAAGAAAGAAGAAAAGTGAATATTAGACTTTTCAAAAATATAGCAGTGTTTGTATTCTTCTTTACAAACTCAAACATTCACTATATAAACTGAAAAATGTTTGAAGATTTTGCTTTCCTTTGAATCACTGAACTAATATTTGGTTGTATAACCACTGTTTGAGAACTGCTGTACATCTGTGTTGCATGGAGTCAGCCAACTTCTGGCACCTGTGAACAGGTATTTGTCACTGCCTCGGTGTTGTGCACGCGACACGCTGCCGTGCATGCCGATTGCCAGTGGCAATGCATTTATGTCGGCTTGTATGTGCCTTTGGCCTCATGCACACAACCGTTCCGTTTTTTGCGGTCCGCAAACTGTGGATCCGCAAAAAACGGAAGCCCATTGTAGAAATGCCTATTCTTGTCCACAAAACGGACAAGAATAGGACATGCAAAAAATTTTTTGTGGGGCCACGAAACGGAGAAACGGATGCGGACAGCACAAGGAGTGCTGTCCACCTCTTTTGCCACCCCATTGAAGTGAATGGGTCCGCACCCGAGCCACAAAAAATGCGGATCGGATGCGGACCACAACAACGGTTGTGTGAATGAGGCCTTTCTCCCCTTCTCCTGGTTCCTCCCCTGTTTGGTGCTGGAGGGGTTAACTACCTTGCTGGGTGTGGTCACTAGGTGCGTCTTTTACCTGTGGCTTAAGGTCAGGGGTCAGTTGTACTCCAGCCATGGTGTGTGCAGTGCTGGAGTTATGCTCCTTGTCTTGATGTTCCTTTTTCCAGTGTGAGGGCCACCTATGTCTTCCTTATTTCTCCTCATTTTCCCTACCTTACCTGTTGTTATGTTTGGTGTGGGTATATGTTCTGGGGTTGTTGTACATCTAGTTGTTGTTCCGTGTCAGTGTATGGTGTATTCTGTCCAGCATGGATGCCAGATGTTCCTCTGTTTGTCTGTTGTGTCCTCCGGAAGGGGGTCTAATGGTTTCCCGGAGGGGTGAACCAAAAGTCAAGTTTGTGAGCAGTTGCTGGAGTGCTGGTTCCTGTGTGTCAGTACGTACTGCTTCCGTTTGGTGTTTGGATTGCAGTTTCTTTGCATGGATTCCAGTTTACCTTGGTGTGGTCTTCTGTTGTGCCGTCCAGCTGCTGTGGCAGGTAAGTTGTGGGGGCTTCTTGCAGATAGCTTGGCTTCACATAGGTGTCTTATTATTGTTACAGTACTCACAGGTAACTTTAGGCCTTTGATCTTCCTGGAGCTGATTGTTGGCTGAGTCCTTGCCATTTTGGCTATTCTTCTATCCATTCGAATGGTAGTTTTTTGCTTTCTTCCACGTCTTTCAGGTTTTGGTTGCCATTTTAAAGCATTTGCGATCATTTTAGCTGAACAGCCTATCATTTTCTGCACTTCTTTATATGTTTTCCCCTCTCCAATCAACTTTTTAATCAAGGTACGCTGTTCTTCTGAACAATGTCTGGAACGACACATTTTCCTCAGAATTTCAGAGAGAAATACACTGTTACCAGCATGTACAACATTTGCTTCCTTCCATCCTTAAATGTGTCGCCAATAATTGCCACCTGTTTTTCAAAGAATGAATGACCTCACTCATTGAACTCCACACTGCTATTATTTTGAACATGCCCCTTTCAATTAGTGATTCAATTACACAGAATCAGCAGCATGCATGTCATGACTGTTGGGTCTGTTGGATTTCTATTACTCTACTACACTTGCTAGTAAAGCTAGCTGAGCTGCCTCCATATGCTCCTTAACAAGAGGCAACACTGTATCTATTCGATCTTGCATCTGGGTAACGTACTCAATGACACTTTTATGTGGAATGGGTTGTTGTTCCCACGCCTCTTTGGCCACATCCAAGAGACCGCGAGGGTGTCTGTCATATAGCAGTTCGAAGGGCGAGAACCCAGTAGAGGCAGACTGCCTCTCGCCGTGTCCTGCCTTGCTGCTGCTGTAACTTTTCCCTCGCCACCAGTGGTGTAGCTGCAGGCCCGCAGCTGTTCCATCCGTTTTCTACACTGTCTATACTGCCACTGTATATAATTTCATTGTGTAATACTGTTGAGGGGGCCCTGACAAAATCTTTTAGTCCTCTTCCTCCGGGATGGGCCTCTTCTGGGTCAGGGCTGCAAAGCAGACGCAGGGATGCGTCCTGCGGGCGGCTGGGTTATTCCTCCTGGACGCATATATACGCGTCATCTCGCGAAAGCGACGCGCAGCTGAGAAGTTGATCTACAGCCTGCCAGCAGCGATCATTCGCTGGCAGGCTGTAGATGCGGTTTTTTAACCCCAAAAAGGTATATTAGACGCTGTTTTGTTAACAGCGTCTAATATACCTGCTACCAGGTCCTCTGGTGGTCCCTTTTGCTTGGATCGACCACCAGAGGACACAGGCAGCTCTGTAAGTAGCACCAATCACCACACTACACCCCCCCTGTCACTTATTAACCCCTTATTGACAACTTTGTATAAAAAAATGGGAAAACTTGTCATTTACAGAGATATTTCTCTCACCCAGCATGGGTATATGTAAAAATACACCCAAAAACACATTGCCCTACTTCTTCTGAGTACGGCGATACCACATGTGTGACACTTTTTTGCAGCCTAGGTGCGCAATGGGGCCTAATGAGTACTTTTAGGATTTCACAGGGCATTTTTTACGCATTTGGATTCCAAACTACTTCTCACGCTTTAGGGCCCCTAAAATGCCAGGGCAGTATAAATACCCCAAAAGTGACCCCATTTTGGAAAGAAGACACCCCAAGGTATTTCGTGAGGTGGCATGGCGAGTTCATGTAAAATTTTATTTTTTGTCACAAGTTAGTGGAATATGAGACTTTGTAAGAAAAAATTTAAAAACTTCAATTTCCGCTAACTTGTGACAAAAAATAAAAACTTCCATGAACTCACTATGCCCATCAGCGAATACCTTAGGGTGTCTACTTTCCGAAATGGGGTCATTTGTAGGGTGTTTCTACTGTCTGGGCATTGTAGAACCTCAGGAATCATGACAGATGCTCAGAAAGTCAAAGTGCGTAAATTATTTTTTTTGCACCATAGTTTGTAAACGCTATAACTTTTACCCAAACCAATAAATATACACTTATTGCATTTTTTTTATCAAAGACATGTAGAACAATACATTTTGAGAACAATTTATATAGAAATGTAGTTTTATTTGAAAAATTTTACAACAGAAAGTCAAAAATGAAATTTTTTTGCTAAAATTTCGGTCAATTTTGATATAAAAAAAGTAAAAATGTCAGCAGCAATGAAATACCACCAAATGAAAGCTCTATTAGTGAGAAGAAAAGGAGGTAAAATTCATTTGGGTGGTAAGTTGTATGACCGAGCAATAAACCGTGAAAGTAGTGTAGTGCAGAATTGTAAAAAGTAGTCTGGTCATTAACGGGGTTTAAGCTAGGGGGGCTGAAGTGGTTAAACTTATTCACACACACACACATACACACACGTATTAGTTTAGTTATATTGGATAACAGAAAGTCCCACACTTACAGTTCATTACAAGCAGGGTAACAAGACAGTACTATCGCAACACTGTTTACAGTCTGTCATCGTTCTGGTTCCCTTCTCAGATTGTTCTGCGTTGGGATGGCCTGTCCACACTTTATCTTAGCAACCTTTTTAACAGCACTGTTATAAGAACATAGGATGGAGTACGGGTGAGACCTGTCCCACCCAATGTCTATGTTCACTATTTAAAACCCGATCCAAAATCAATATTAAATACAAAACCCCAGAAACAAAACAGGTGTGCTGATTCCAGGCCTACTGATTAACGTAAATTATCTGCCTGAGGCATACATTCCCATTGAGACATACCGAGCATCCCTGATTCTCCCCTTTGGTTTACTACAGTGCATATAGTAATTTCAATCCTTAGTTTCTAAATTTATTATTGTTAAAAAAAAAAGTTTTGTAATTATGGCAAAAATCAAGTTATAACAAGAACACTATTGTGCCAACCACCTGCCAACCCCGTCGTACTTTGCCACAGTCGCCATACATGGCTTGTTTACTCAAGAGTAAAGACTTCTGGAGGTGAATCCACTTTGACTACAGTTTACATTTCCGATTTTTTTTTTACAAAAATTGATAGAATACTATTTACATCTCAATGAATAAAATATAGGATTTTTTATTTTATTTCGGAATACTTCATTACAGTTATTTAGTAGATCAGATAACAGTTATGATGTAGATAAATTAATTTGTTTATAGTTTTCACACTTTTCAATCTTGTAGAGGCAATATTATTTAAAAATAAAACGATTATAAAATAAATAAAAATATCAAGAGCCCTATCATTTATACCAATAAATCTAAATTTATGATACAAATCCAATAGCATATGTAATTTATGACCTCAATGACATAGACTATTCCTGGACTAATATTAGGTTAAACAACCAAAAATCTGATTTTATATAGACGTAACCTCTGAAAAATGTATTCTTCACAGTATTTTTTTCACCTACAATCGCCAATAGTCAACAGCTTTATACAATATTCACTAAATTGCATTTAATCTGATGACAAACGAATAAACCCATAATTTTTTTAAAATATATATACAGTGGGATGCGAAAGTTTGGGCAACCTTGTTAATCGTCATGATTTTCCTGTATAAATCGTTGGTTGTTACGATAAAAAATGTCAGTTAAATATATCATATAGGAGACACACACAGTGATATTTGAGAAGTGAAATGAAGTTTATTGGATTTACAGAAAGTGTGCTATAATTGTTTAAACAAAATTAGGCAGGTGCATAAATTTGGGCACCACAAAAAAGAAATGAAATCAATATTTAGTAGATCCTCCTTTTGCAGAAATTACAGCCTCTAAACGCTTCCTGTAGGTTCCAATGAGAGTCTGGATTCTGGTTGAAGGTATTTTGGACCATTCCTCTTTACAAAACATCTTTAGTTCATTCAGGTTTTATGGCTTCCGAGCATGGACAGCTCTCTTTAAGTCACACCACAGATTTTCAATTATATTCAGGTCTGGGGACTGAGATAGCCATTCCAGAACGTTGTACTTGTTCCTCTGCATAAATACCTTAGTGGATTTTGAGCAGTGTTTAGGGTCGTTGTCTTGTTGAAAGATCCAGCCTCGGCGCAGCTTCAGCTTTGTCACTGATTCCTGGACATTGGTCTCCAGAATCTTCTGATACTGAGTGGAATCCATGCGTCCCTCAACTTTGACAAGATTCCCAGTCCCTGCACTGGCCACACAGCCCCACAGCATGATGGAACCACCACCATATTTTACTGTAGGTAGCAGATGTTCTTATTGGAATGCTGTGTTCTTTTTCCTCCTTGCATAACGGATTGCCACACGGATGAGTATAACGCCAGTCAGACCCAACCATGTAGATAGGTCAACACGAAAGTCAGCCATCCCTCCCAGGACAACAGACAACACCATGTCGAACCTTAATACGTAGCAAAATAAAAAAATAAAAAAATATCAAATTAAAATTTTTCATTAGGTTCATCAATAAGTCCAGTACAATTTTTAGTGCACAAGACCTTTTGACAAGGGAAGGCCACATGCCTCCCTAGCATATTGATTTTTTGTCTCAAAATTCAATAAATATTATCAGTTTTTTCATAAGGGTAAACAAATGTTCAGTACCAATGTCTTGAGTTCCCTTTTCATTGTGCTTTTTTTTTTAAAAAGCACCTACTTTCACTGTTAAACATTTCACGGATTTTGATTGTGGTTATAGTAAGTTTTTTTTCCACAAAAAGTTTTAGTTATTGCCAAGCAGGATAATAAAGTTTATATTTCCATATATCTTAAATATCCATCTTTTTACTTGTCAGTTCTACAATTTTTTTTACAGTGTTTAGAACATTTATTACACACATTTTAGGACTCAGGTCAATCTATTGAATATTTCACTCTATGTTTGATACTTGACACTGTATTGACCTTTCTGTAAATTACAAACATAATTTTTACACAAGCAGAAGATATATCTTTCTGAATTGTTGTTTATGAAATTAAAAGAAAAAGAATACGGAGCAGAAATATATTAACACATTCTTTAATTTTCTAATTGGTGGCTGCAAAATATTATCTAATAACAATAACGTATTTAATTTTGTAAGTGTACTAAAGAAATAGTATTAAAGCTACAATTTAAGGCTACTTTCACACTAGCGTTCGGGTGTCCGCTTGTGAGCTCCGTTTGAAGGGGCTCACAAGCGGCCCCGAACGCATCCGTACTGCCCTAATGCATTCTGAGTGGACCCGGATCTGCTCAGAATGCATCAGTCTGGCAGCGTTCAGCTTGCAGCGTTCGGGTGTCAGCCTGGCCGTGCGGAGGCAAGCGGATCCGTCCAGACTTACAATGTAAGTCAATGGGGACGGATCCGTTTGAAGATGACACAATATGGCTCAATCTTCAAACGGATCCGTCCCCCATTGACTTTCAATGTAAAGTCTGGACGGATCCGTCTGAAGCTACTTTCACACTTAGAATTTTTTCTACAATATAATGCAGACGGATTCATTCTGAACGAATCCCAAGTCCGCATTATATGCGCGGATCCGTCTAAGCAGACGTCAGACGGACCCGCTCTGAACGCAAGTGTGAAAGTAGCCTAAGGCCAAAAGAAACTGTAAACATGTAAGACAGCAGCATTTAAATGTCAACTATGTAGTTAAATGACTAGAAAACTTATTGACTCATCAAAACACAAATTGTAGTCTTATTAGGCCCCCTAGATGACTCATATAGATCGGGACAGTCAGCAGCATCCACCAGAGGATTTTGGAAAATGGTCTCGTATGAGGCCCACATATAGCTAGGGCCAAATCAGCAGGACAGGCAGCAGCAGCAGCTAAATGTGCAGCCGAAATATATTACCCAGAATGGCCCCACCAACAAATAGGGGCAGCACCAACACTGAAATAATACACCTCAGATTGTATCATTTTCTAACTATGCAGCAGGAATGTGAATTCATGAATGGACCACCCTTCTGACCATGAACACAACCAAAAATTTAATAAAAACCCGTTAAATTTGTATTTTCATAGTCTAAAACTGTAATGTCGTAACATATATAATTTATGAAATATTTACATTGATTTTTTTTTTTAGTAAAGCAATTTGACATTTTGAACACACTCTATTTTCAATTAATCAATCAGGTATCCTCTACGGCAGCAACATTCAGCTGTAATTTTCGATATAAGGCGCATCAATTCTGTAGCAGACCACTGCGTTAACGCAGCATGACTCAACGTGTTCTGATTCCTCTGAGCCAGAGGGATGAAGGACTGCAAGGGTTTAGTAGTGTCTATGTTGTCCTCCGTTTGTCTGTGAGGAGGGATGTGTAACACAGGTCGCCAGACCCATACACGATTATTGCTGCTCACACCCAGCGCTAAGGACATGTGCACGTTTACACCGCCATCAGATCAAACAGAGCCCAGAAGTCAGTGAAGAAGTTGCTTGGCCTGGGCCAGTTGTGTTAGTGTCCACGTCTCCGCCACCTGGGTCAGTTCTCATTCCCCTCGTTCATGACTCTGTCATGGTCCCCGTCTACTGTCGTTGTTCATCGTCAGCTGCTTTTAGTGCGCAGCATGGTTCATCTATTGCCGGTCATGCAGCTGAATAAGGCTATAGTTGCGAGGCTGGACTACACACGGTGAGTAGTGTCACACATCCCGTAAAAGACTTTACTTAGGAGGGGGTGACAGGCACAGGGGAGAAGAAAGTAACTCCAGTGCATACTGAGCGAGCTCACGGCAGGTGTCCAACCTGGCAACCCAGTACTCCATGGGGTCGTCGGTGCTTATGCTGTCGGAAGCACCAACGGACCCCATGTAGTCTGCCACCATGCCGCTGGTGGTGACTGATACTGCTGCTGCTTCTGGTACTGGGTCACGCAGACTGGTAGAACAGCCTCATCTCACCCATAAGGTCACCTGCTCGGCTGGTGCTGCTGGTTCCAGCCACCTGCTGGGTGAGATGGGCGGGGAGAACTGAAGCGTGAGGCTTAGGGTTTGCCTCCTCCAGCCGGTATTCCCTCACCGCCCGTCGCTGCTCCCACAACCTCTCCAGCATGTTGAGGGTGGAGTTCCACCGCGTCACACTGTCCACAATCAGCCTGTGGGGGGGCAGGCTATTGTCCCGCTGCAGTTTGGACAGGGACGCGGCGGCGGTTGGGGATCGGCGGAAGTGGCTGGCAATCCTTTGCACAATGTCACTCAACCCTGGGTAAGTGCGGAGGAATTTCTGTACCACAAGGTTGAGGACATGTGCCATGCAGGGCACGTGTGTCAGACTGCCAGCCTGAAGGTCGGCGAGTAGGTTGCTGCCGTTGTCACAGACAACCATACCTGTCTGGAGCCTTCGGGGTGTCAGACACTTCTGGACCTGAGCCTGTAGTGCGGACAGAACATCAGGTCCAGTGTGTCTCCTTTCCCCCAAGCTCACAAGCTGGAGCATGGCCTGGCAGCGGACGTGCCCCACACTTGTGTAGCTACGGGGACGCTTGCTTGGGGGCTCAGTAGCCGTGGAGACAGTGGCTTGCGGGAGAGGAGCATTTCTCCCATGGACACCCCGGGGCGGCACCACAAACTCAGATGCCGCCGTTCCCTCCCCGGCACCTCGAAGGGAAACCCAATGGGCTTTGAAACTTAGGTATCGACCCTGCCCATGCCTGCTGGTCCAAGCATCCATTGTGAGATGCACCATGTCGCTGACAGCATGATCCAGCAACAGGGGCATACATTCTGCACAAGGTGCTGGTGTAGGGTAGGGACGGCAGTCCTGGCAAAGTAATGGCGGCTGGGGACATGCCATCTGGGTTGGGCCTGCTCCAACATCTGCCTAAATAGGTTGCTGTCAACCAGATTGTCCGGAAGCAGATGTTGGGCAATAACCCTTGCCAGGAGCCCATTGAGTGAACGCACACGTCGGTCCCCTGGGGCGTAGGGCCCGGTGCATTCAAAAGCATCAGCAACTGATGGCTGGCGCCGGACGGCAGAGGAGGAGGAGATAGAGGAGGGTGCACTGGTTGCAGAGGGATGGCTGCCGGTACTAATACCTCTACTAGAGGGAGCTGGGGGGTGGGAAACAGTAGTTGCAATAGAGAGGGGGAGCTGCTGTACAGTGGCAGGAGCTGCTGTCCCCTGCACACTGCCGGTGGCGCTGCTGCTACTACCACTCTTACTCTGTTCCCACTCCCGCCAGTGGTTCAGTCGCATGTGCTGGTTCAGGGCTGTGGTACCCAGCCGAGCAACTGACCTCCCTCTCCTCACCCTGGCATGGCAGAGGTTACAAATGGCAACAGTAACATCATCTGTTGCCAGGGTGAAGAAAGCCCAAACAGGCGACTTCCGCACCAACCTCCTGTCTGATGGGGTGGTGCTGGCTTGCGCCTGTTGGGGCTCGGTGTGCACAGGTGGAGCATGCTGCTGCTGCCTGCTCCTCTAAACAGTAGAGCCCCTGCCAAATGGGCTCCCTGGAGACCTGCCACACCATTTGCCTCGGCTGCCTACCTTCTTCAGTGCTGCTGTCACTTGACAAAGTAGGTGGCACCCATTCGGCGTCACCCTCCTCCTCATCTGCAATGTCAGACCCGGTGCCAAACTGTGGTGGACTGAGGGGAACAACTAAGCTGTCCCTTCGCTGACGCCTGGGTCTGACTAGGTGCGGGAGTTGTGTGGCTCAAACCACCCGCACCTGTTGGAAGGGATTTCAAAGGGGTATGTATTTTCATTACCCCCTCCTCCTCCTCCTCGTTATCCCCCATCCCTTCCAACAAGTCCTGCCCATCTTGAGGGCTGAACTGTAATTCAGCCTCCTGAATAGCCTCCCCCAGAATGTCCAGCTCAGTGTCCTCGTCTTCGAACATGAGCGGGGACAATTCTGTGGGAGTGGGGGTTGCTTCTTCAGGAGGCGTAGATCTGCTGCTACTGCTGCTGCTGTGAACTGGGGCTGAGGACTCTGTGGCACTCGAGTCAGCCACCAGAGCCATCACTGTCTCGGCTTCCTGCGAACGTATGGCCCTTGGCCGGCTGCTTAAATAAAAAAAGTCACTGATCAGGCGGACACCTCTGCCACCTGCGCCTGCCTGTCCGTGACTGGAGGAGCGGCCCCGTGCTGGCAGCGGTCCAGCACCGGAACTGACTCCTCTATTGGCCCGACCATGGCTGCCTGCACGGCCCGGTGCACTCATAGTTTATTAAATAAAAAAAATAAAAAAATGTAAAGGTGATTTGGGTAAAACTTTATTGGGGTAGGGACGTGTGTCAAATTTTTTTAATTTAACTTGTAATGTAAAAAAAAAATTAAATAAAAAAAATTAAAGTAATAAACGTAAAATAAATAAAACCCCTAACTTAAAAACCAAACTAATTCAGAGAAACTATAAAACTTTAGTTTTTTTATGACAATAAACTAAGACAAACACAGAAACACGCAATCAGACGCAAAGACAAGACAGATAAACCTAACCTATACAGTAAAACTGAACCTTTTTTTTTGTTTTTATAAAACTCTAACAAAGGAAAACGCAGACAATCAGACGGAAAGACATGACAGATGTAACTAAGCTAAACACATAAAAATAAACCTTTTTTTAAAGGTTTTTTTTCTAACTATAAAACAGAAAAAACGCGGACAATCAAACGCAAAGACAAGACAGATGTAACAAAGCTAAGCACAAAAAATACTTTTTTTTCTAACTATAAAACAGAAAAACGCGGACAATCAGACGCAAAGACAAGACAGATGTAACAAAGCTAAACACAAAAAAAACTTTATTTTTTTTAAAAATAAACTCTATTGAAAGTGTTAAAATTAAATGAGTAAGGATACTGAACGGTTTTGACATGTCAAGTGAATTCTCGGCACGGTTGCTTGTCATGGAACAAACTTAGCCTATGCGAAAAAAAACGTCTTTACAATATGCGAGTAGATCAGATCGCGCACAAGCTTTAAGCAATAAGCCGCTAACAGTAGTTTAGACGGGCTAACCATTACGCGAAAATAATTTTTTACGAATGTAATAGCAGCGAATTTTCACATACAATACAATATATTGAAAGTGTTAAAATTAAATGAGTAAGGATACTGAACGGTTTTGACATGTCAAGTGAATTCTCGGCACGGTTGCTTGTCATGGAACATAACTTAGCCTTTGCGAAAAATCGTCTTTACAATATGCGAGTAGATTGGATCGCACACAAGCTTTAAGCAATAAGCATAGTAATGCTTGACTTTGCTGAAATGAGGAATATTTCGAATATAGTACTATATTCGAAAAATACGGATTGGGAATGGGATTGCCATTATGCTATTATATTAAGCGCATACTTAAGGATAACATTTTTAATATCTCATACTTTATAATTCTTACATATGGAAAACAAATTAGGATGCTTCCATTTTAATATATGCGAAAAATTTTAACTATGCGCTTGATTCTAGTTGGAAAAGGCATTTGAGTAATGCAGTACAATAATCAGGATGTTGAAGGAACTTTGATGGTTAGAATTTACGAATATGGAGAATATAGTGCCATATTCGTAATTGTCGAATATAGCGCTATCTTCGACAAATTCGATTACCAACCCAACAACAGTTGTCAGGTGCGATGTTGGGTTGGTAAAAATAGAAATAGGGAGGTTTTTATTAAATTAAATTTTCTGAAAGACAAAATTTATAATATGTGCGTTCTTCAAAATGCATTTGGCCTAAGCAATTACCTTTATTTAGCTTCTGAGGAAACGAATATTCGTTTTAACGAATATAGAGTCAAATATTCTACATCTTCGTGAATTCTCGAAGTTACGATATTCACAGAAAATATTCGCTTTTCGAATATTCGCGCTCAACACTAGTGGTGAGTGCGGTGACGTCACCGCAGGTCCTTTTGCAGGTCCTGAAGAAAAAAAGATATCGGCTGCGCGATCAAGTGGATGAGGTGAGTTTTTTTTGTATTTTTAACCCCTCAATAGACATTTTATTTAGCATTCTGTTTTAAGAATGCTATTATTTTCCGTTATAACCATGTTATAATGGTAAATAATAAAGTAAAGTTCAGGTCCCCATTGACTTAAATGGGGTCCAGGTTTGGGGGGAAGTTCGGTTCCCGAACCTGAACTTTGGCCTGAAGTTTGGCCGAACCCAGCGAACCCAAACTTCTACGGGTTCGCTCAACCCTACTCTTTGCCCTCTCTGTATAAAAACAAAACAAAGTAACTACTTACCTTGTCCCGTTCCTGAAGTTCACATACCTCACTTCCCTGCAGGCACAGATCGCTCTGCAGCACTGTAGCTTATGCAGATTTTCGGTCTGCAGGCTCCGACCACACAGGCTGGCAGCACAAACTGTGTCTGCAGACTGAATGGTGGAGTCGGGAGAAGTCTTCCTGCTTCACAATTCAGAGTGCCGCAGGCCTGAGGGAGGGAAGGAGCACGGGGAGCTGAGTGGTGAGTTATAGTACCATAGCTCCCAGCGCTTTAGCAATGAGCGCTTCCATCTGTAATGATGGAAGCGCTCATTGCTTCTGGCACCCCCTTGAGAGCCGGACACCTGGGGTGGATGCCCCCCTTCCTTAGTACGCCACTGATGCTCCCTTCCCCTACTGCTGTGTAAACCGGCTTGTAAGCCGTAAGACTAGAAAGTGAGGAAACGGGGCCATTCAGCCCTGCCAGGCCCCCCAACCTCACGGGCCCCATAGCGATCATGTGGTCTGTCACCATTGGCGGTACGCCACTCTATTTCATTTATTTCATTTAATGCTTGTGTGTGTCGTTAAAAGATATCAACAGTATCCCCCATAACAGTGACCTCTACAGCACCCCGCTCCTTTAACAGTGAACTCCACAGTCCCCCAGCCCATAACACTGACCCCCCCCCACAGTGTCCCGCCACTTTAAAATGGGACCTCCACAGCAGCCCATCCCCTTAACTTCACAATGAGTTTCACAGCACCCCACTCCCATGACAGTGATCTCCTCAGGGGCCCGCCCCCTAACAGTGACCTCCACAGTTCCCCGCTGCCTTAACAGTGACCTCACAGTACCCTGCTGCCTTAACAGTGACCTCCACAGCAGTTGCCCCTTTAATAGTGGCCCCTGCCCCCTCAACAGTGACCTCCACAATGTCCGCCCCTTTAACAGTGACCTCCACAGCGGCCTGCCCCCTTAACAGTAACATCCACAGTGAACGCCTCTTTAACACTGACCTCCACAGTGCACGCCCCTTTTACAGTGACCTCCACAGCGCACTGCCCCTTTAATGCTAGGGCTACACGACAACATGTGTCGCATGACATTTTGTCTCAACAATTTTTATAATGATAGGCTATGGTGTCGCACTGCGACATGTGACATGATGAGACTGCGACACGACAGTTGAAAAAAATCCATACAGCAATGAAGAAAAATGGCTGGGTTGTTATGAAAACCTGGAGTAAACTGTGTGTATGTGGAGACTAAGGGCCTGCGAGCTTTTATTGGCTGATAAGGGACATGTGACCGTGTGTATGGCAGTGTGAAGAGAAAGACTTGCATGCTTCTATTGGCTACATACATACACACACGCACACATATATACGTCCTTCTTTATATATAGATTACATTCCTCTATCAGCAGGATAGCTAATTCATTCTGTAAATTTTGTTTGTTGGAACTTCCCTTGCGCATGCATAATGATCCACAAATGTTGGGGTCAGCAGCAGGTCTTCTGAGTGCTAAACTGCAGCACTGACTGTATCAGCATCATTACACTAATTTGAAGCATGTGAGACTGTAGCCTCGGCCAACAATGTAGGGTTTTCCAGCATGCTGAAATGTATTTGTGATGTGCCAGCTCCAGCATTGTACTGAAAGCGAGTATCACATTTAAATCAAATGAATCATATCCATTGCCAATGAGCTGCCACATCAAGGTTTTTTTTTTTTTGATCAGAGGTTAACTGATAGTACGGGTGAAAACCTGTTCTATCGGTCCATGTAAATGATGCAATTATGGAAAAACAGAGGGATTTTCTTACAATAGTTTTTCGGAAAAGGTAACATTTAATTTTTAGTATGCATGGGGTTACAGCTTGACAAGAGATATAAGTATGAATCAGCATCTGCATATTTATAACCGAAAAATAACTTTTACTTGTTTTTTATGTAAATGTGTCCAAAATTCCATGCAAAATTCTTAAAGGGATTGTGCAGCCAGTACATATTGATTGTTTTCATAATTCTTTAGCATTCTGAATACATGTTGCAAAATATGTTAAACATATACCAGCTACTCAACATTATACCCCATGTGGTCATCTGACTGCATCACTACGGCACTGTGTGATCATACCCTGATTCTTTTCTTTTTTCAGCCATTATGTTGTAGATTTGCTGGTGTGCTTGGTGTCGTTGTCTGGTTGCATGACCCAGTTTCGGCCGATCATCACTCCTCCACTGTGCTTGACAGTTGATGTGAACAGGGCCGATTCTATCTTTTCTGCTGCCTGAGGCGAAAAATTTAATGGCACACCCTCTTCCCCCTCCCCCAGGGCTTTGTGGCCAGGGGCAGGGGAGCACCTAGCCTTTCTGCTGCCTGAGGTAAAAATTGAAATGTCACCCACATTAGAGATGGCCTTGCGGTTCACCCGGTGGTCGTTTCGCGGCAAACTTTGCTCGTTCGCGATTCTCCGAACATGTGAACATATGGCGATGTTCGAATGCGCCATATTCTTTTGAATTGCGCCGAACTTTGACCCATGACACATACATCAGGTGGGACAGGACAGCCAATTGAGACGTTTCAGCACATGGACACACCCCCATCCTATAACAGAACCCGATCTGGAAGCCATTTTACATTCTCTGTTTTGCCAGTGTAGGGAGAGGTTGCTTTGTGGAGCAGGGACAGACTGTTAGGGACACCAAACGCTAGCTAGTAAGGCCACAAAAGTCCTTTTAAGGACTGGTATAGGTGTGCTATCGATAGGTGTGATATACTTATAATATACTTTCTAACATAGAAAGTATATTATAGTGCACTTGTATTGTGCAGCAGTTGTGTGCGGTTCTGCTGCGATACCGCAGGTATATAGAGGGACAAGCACTATTGGAACAACTATTTGCAATGGGTGTGATATACCTGTTGCCCCCAAAAAAACGGATTGAGGGGTGCAATATACCTGCTTCCACAAAATACTGATTAAGGGGTTTGATATACCTGCCTCCACAAAATAATGATTGAGGGGTGCGATATACCTGCTTCCACCAAATATTGATTAAGGGGTTCTATATAACTGCTTCCACTAAATATTGATTGAGGCCTGCAATACACCTGCTTCCACATAATACTGATTGAGGGGTGTGATATACCTGCTTCCACCAAATATTGATTAAGGGGTTCTATATACCTGCTTCCACTAAATACTGATTAAGTGATTGATATACCTGCTTCCACTAAATATTGATTGAGGCCTGCGATACACCTGCTTCCACAAAATACTGATTGAGGGGTGTGATATACCTGCTTCCGCAAAATACTGACTAAGGGGTTTGATATACCTGCTTCCACAAAATACAGATTGAGGGGGGCGATATACCTGCTTCCACCAAATATTGATTATGGGGTTCTATATACCTGCTTCCACAAAATACTGATTAAGGGGATTGATATACCATCTTCCACAAAATACTGATTAAGGGGTTTGATATACCTGCTTCAACAAAATACTGATTGAGGGGTGCGATATATATACCTGCTTCCACAAAATACTGAATAAGGGGTTTGATATACCTGCTTCGACAAAATACAGATTGAGGGGTGCGATATACCTGCTTCCACCAAATATTGATTAAGGGGTTCTATATACCCGCTTCCACAAAATACTGATTGAGGGGTGCGATATATCTGCTTCCACCAAATATTGATTAAGGGGTTCTATATACCTGCTTCCACTAAATACTGATTAAGTGATTGATATACCTGCTTCCACCAAATATTGATTGAGGCCTGCGATACACCTGCTTCCACCAAATCTTGATTAAGGAGTTCTATATACCTGTTTCCACAAAATACTGATTAAGGGGTGCGATATACCTGCTTCCACCAAATATTGATTGAGGCCTGCGACACACCTGATTCCACCAAATATTGATTAAGGGGTTCTATATACCTGTTTCCACAAAATACTGATTAAGGGAATTGATATACCTGCTTCCACCAAATATTGATTGAAGACAGCGATACACCTGCTTCCACAAAATACTGATTAAGGGTATTGATATACCAACTTCCACCAAATATTGATTGAGGCCTGCGACACACCTGCTTCCACCAAATATTGATTAAGGGGTTCTATATACCTGTTTCCACAAAATACTGATAAAGGGAATTGATATACCAGCTTCCACCAAATACTGAGTGAGGCCTGTGATATTCCTGCTTCCACAAATACTGCTCTTCTCTAGGGACTTTGCCACAGGGTAATTTTGAAAATGACAGGCAGAGGAAGAGGCAGGCTGTTTCGCAGGGGTGGTAGGTGTCAGGCAGGTGTGGGAAGTTGGAGAAGGTGTGTGCGATTATGTCAAAGGACGCACCAGAGTTGGTTGAGTGGCTCACTCAGCCTTCCGCTTCTGCACCCTCCTCATCCTCTGTATCTGCACCCTCTTCACTCTCTGCTGTGTGCACCCCTAAAGACACCACCACCAACACCACCATAGCCCCTCCACTCGAGTCAGAGGAATTATTTTCCCATCCATTCCCAGACTTTACCGATGCGCAGCCATTCTTGGCATTGGATGATAAAGAGGAGGTAGCAACAGCCGCCACCCAGCAGTCTGACGACAGTACCCAGATCAGCCCAAGGACAGAGGTCCCCGCTGTTGCTGCCTACTCCGAGATGTCTAATGTCAGTGGTGGTGAATGTGACGATGATGACATCGTCACGTGGGTGCCCACAAGAGAGTAAGAGGAGGGAAGTTCAGAGGGAGAAATGGAGCAGCAGATAGGGAGAAGAAGCAGGCAGAACTCGCATTGCACCGGAGGCAAAAAACAGACTGCAAATGTATCTGGAGTGAGTCATCCACCATGCACGGTCACATCTTGCGCTCCTAGGACGCCGGCACATGGCTCTGTAGTGTGGGCTTTTTTAACGTGTCAGCTGCTGACAATAGTGTTGCCATCTGCAGCCTGTGCTGTCAACGCATAAGTCGGTAAACCCAACACTCACCTAGGGATGACTGCCTTAAGAAGGGACCTGGCCTCCCATCACCAGGCCCAGTGGTATCAATGCCGTTAGAACCCACAAAGCCACACTCCCGGCGCTCCACATCCTGCCCCTTCTCCTCTCTCTTCCCATTTGTCCTCCACTCCACCTTCCACCATGCCATCGTCGCGTTCATCTGTCAGAAGTCAAGCTTCCGTGGCCCCAATGTTCGAGTGCAAAAAGTTGATGACGCAGTATAACCCTCTTGTCCAAGGGCTGACCGCTGGCTTGTCGGAACTGCTAGCCAGCCAACTACTGCCATATAAACTGGTGGACTCGGAGGTCTTTAGAATTTTTTTTGCCATTGGCACACCACAATGGAAAGTCCCCGGAAGGAAATATTTCTCCCAGAAGGGCATTCCTGGACTATATTGCCACGTTCAGCGGCAAGTGAATACAGGGTGGGCCATTTATATGGATACACCTTAATAAAATGGGAATGGTTGGTGATATTAACTTCCTGTTTGTGGCACATTAGTATATGTGAGGGGGGAAACTTTTCAAGATGGGTGGTGACCATGGCGGCCATTTTGAAGTTGGCCATTTTGAATCCAACTTTTGTTTTTTCAATAGGAAGATGGTCATGTGACACATCAAACTTATTGGGAATTTCACAAGAAAAACAATGGTGTGCTTGGTTTTAAAGTAACTTTATTCTTTCTTGAGTTATTTACAAGTTTCTGACCACTTATAAAATGTGTTCAATGTGCTGCCCATTGTGTTGGATTGTCAATGCAACCCTCTTCTCCCACTCTTCACACACTAATAGCAACACCGCAGGAGAAATGCTAGCACAGGCTTCCAGTATCCATAGTTTCAGGTGCTGCACATCTCGTATCTTCACAGCATAGACAATTGTCTTCAGATGACCCCAAAGATAAAAGTCTAATGGGGTCAGATCGGGAGACCTTGGGGGGCATTCAACTGGCCCACGACGACCAATCCACTTTCCAGGAAACTGTTCATCTAGGAAAGCTCGGACCTAACACCCATAATGTGGTGGTGCACCATCTTGCTGGAAAAACTCAGGGAACGTGCCAGCTTCAGTGCATAAAGAGGGAAACACATCATCATGTAGCAATTTCGCATATCCAGTGGCTTTGAGGTTTACATTGATGAAGAATGGCCCCACTATCTTTGTACCCCATATACCACACCATACCATCAATGGTGCAGCACCTGAAACTACGGATACTGGAAGCCTGTGGTAGCATTTCTCCTGCGGTGTTGCTATCAGTGTGTGAAGAGTGGGAGAAGAGGGTTGCATTGACAATCCAACACAATGGGCAGCACATTGAACACATTATATAAGTGGTCAGAAACTTGTAAATAACTCATGAAAGAATAAAGTTACGTTAAAACCAAGCACACCATTGTTTTTCGTGTGAAATTCCCAATAAGTTTGGGCCACAAACAGGGAGTTAATATCACCAACCATTCCCATTTTATTAAGGTGTATCCATATAAATGGCCCACCCTGTATATCTCTGGCACACAGTGTGCCAAGATACATCTGACCACACACACATGGTCTCTCAAACACGGGCAGTGAAGGTACATAACTTTTACTGCCCACTGGGTAAACCTTCTGACAGCCTTCAAGCATGTAACCCGTGGTACCCATGTGGATTTGGTGTTACAGCCACGGATTGCATGCAGGCCTGCCTCTTCTTCTCCTCCTCCTACTCCATCCTCCGTCTCCTCCTCGGCTGACTCCTCCTTTTCCACTGCTACCGCCTCTTCCGCTGCACCCCCCAAGCTCCCCAGAACCTATTCGACGTGCCAGGTGAGACGTTGCCATGCTGTGCTGCGTCTGTTGTGCCTGGAAGCCAAGAGCCACACCGGTCCTGCATTCCTTTCAGCTCTGTGGTCGCAGGCCGATCAGTGGCTAATCCCGCTCAATTTGACAGTTGGTAAAGTGGTGTGTGACAACGGTGCCAATCTGCTGAGCACGGTTAAACAGGGCAAAATGACACATGTGACGTGCATGGCACACGTCCTGAACTAAGTCGTGTAGCGATTCGTTGCCAAATACCCCGGGGTCCAAGACGTCTTGCGGCAAGCCAGAAAAATCTCTGGCCATTTTAGAAGATCTTACACAGCCATGACTCACCTTGCTGACGTTCAGCGGCGACACCACTTGCCCGTCAGACGTCTGATTTGTGACTGCCCGACGTGCTGGAACTCCACCTTGTATATGCTTGATAGGCTGCTCCAGCAGAAACGTGCCGTTAACGACTACCTGTATGAACTCTGCGGCAGGACAGGTTCTGGGGAGCTTGTTTTTTTTTCACCACGCCAGTGGCTGCTCATGCGCGACGATGAGATCACCAAACTGGTCAGTCGCAGCCAAGGCGCCGTCAGTGACATCGTACCTTATGCCTTCTTTCTGGAGCGTACATTGCGTCGTGTCATTGATCAAGCCGTTGAGGAGCAGGAGCTGGAAGATGAGGAAGCCGCAATGCTAAATGAATTCTAAGGGGGGGCTACTCCCTCTGAGACAAGTCAGCAGGAGTCTGAAGAGGAGTCAGAGGAGGATGGTGGCTGGGGAGAGGAGGAGGAGCAAGAAGAGCAGGCTTTAAACTTTTTGGGATCCCTGCTGTTGTCCGTGGCTGGAGGGAGGAGACCGAGGACGGCATTCTCCTGGGCGATGAGCAGGAACCAGGGCACTCCACTGCTTCCAGTTTAGCACAAATGGGGGCCTTCATGTGTTGAAGAGCGACCCCCGTATAAGAAGCATAAAGGGCAAGGACCAGTACTGAGTGGCAACGTACTTAGACCCCCGGTACAAACACATAATGGCGGACATTTTACCAGCACCACAGAGGGCTGGCAGAATGCAGCATTTCCAGGCCTTGCTACGAGAGATGCTGCATCCTGCTGTTGCGGGAGCTGCCAGAGGAATTTCCACCCACAGCAAAACATGTGCGGGTAATAATCCTACTGCGCCTGCAATAAGAGGGCGGTTTGAAGATGTGTTTATCACGGATATGAGATCATTCTTGCAGCCAACCCATCGAGAGCCTCCCTCCGGATCCAGCCTCAGGGAATGCCTAGACCGACAGGTGTCATACTACATTGGGTTAACGGCCGATGTGGACGCTCTGAGAAGCGAGGAACCCCTTGACTACTGGGTGTGCAGGCTTGACCTGTGGACAGAGCTGTCACAATTTGCCATGGAACTCCTGGCTTGCCCCTCGTCGGCTGTCCTGTCCGAAAGGACGTTCAGCGCAGCAGGGGGGATCGTGACCAATAAGCACACTAGCCTAGCTCATGACAGTGTGGACTACCTCACATTTCTAAAAATGAATGAGGCATGGATCTTGGAGGAATTCAACACCTGTGACAACCACGTGTAATTGAATTTCCTCATGCCAGCCCACACATATCCACCACCACACAGAACAAAGAATAGTCCTTGTCTTATGTATATACAGCGGCATAAAAGGATTTTTCTGTCAGGTGAATGCCTAATTTTTGGGGCCTCTACTCCAGTGGCCTACAGTAAAACTTTTATCCAGTGACCGCCTAATGTACCTCCAGACACATAATCACTATTTCTTTTCTGTCAGGTAAATGCCTAATTTTTGGGGCCTGTACTAGCCTACAGTAAAATTTTTAGCTGGTGACCGCCTATTGTACCCCTAGCCACCTCATCACAAGTTCATTTCTGTCAGGTGAATGCCTAATTTTGGGGGCCTGTACTGGCCTACAGTAAGATTTTTAGCCAGTGAGCGCCTAATGTACCTCCAGCCACATAATCATAAGATCTTTTCTGTCAGGTGAATGCCTAATTCTTGGGGCCTGTACTTGCCTACAGTAAAATTGTTATCCACTGACCGTCTAATATACCTCCAGCCACATAATCACTTGTTCTTTTCTGTCAGGTAAATGGCTAATTTTGGGGGCCTGTACTCCACTGACCTACAGTAAAATTGTTATTCAGTGACTGTCTAATATACCTTCAGCCACATAATCACTTGTTCTTTTCTGTCAGGTGAATGCCTAATTTTTGGGGCCCGTACTCCCGTGGCCTAAAATAAAAATTTTCTAGGCTTCAGCAGGGCACATTTTTGAGAGTTTCCCTTTAAGACGCATTAAAATGGCCCCTGATTAAAATACATGTTTTTGTGGGAATTTTTGCCATTGATCCCCCTCTGGTATGCCACTGTCCAGTAAATGGGGCCCGCCGCGAACACGCGGTTCGCGAACATTTGTTCGTCCATCACTAACCCACATGCCAAATTCACAACCTAAACCATTCCCTCCAGATGGGCGGGGGTTCCGATACCTGGCATCCCTGCCAATAAGCATGTTTGAAGAGAAGGAGGCGCTATGAGAGCTGTTTTCTTGGTTCACCTGCTCACCACAGCATTTGCTTTGAGCAGGTAAACAGAGCAGAGAAGGCAGTGCTCGTACAGAAAAAAAAAAATCAGACAACCCCTTTAAAGGCGTACTTGTAAAACATTACATAGAGCCCTACAGAACATACAGGGTCATACAGCGTCATACAGCCCCAACATCCAGTGACAGCTGTGTCTCTTCTCAATGTCCCCCAAATGTTCCCCCACACAGCTGTGTCCAGACATGTACAGTACATGAATTTCATCAGGGCAACCCCAAATATATCAGAATTTTGTGCATTGAAGTGGTTAAACCCCTACCAGAGGAAGAGATTGGGATTACACATTATTACAGAGCGAGGCCCGTTGGACCTTCCTTCTGCGAACTATGTCTCCTATCCAAATTTAAGTTTGGGTCTGGTACAAACATTATCTACTATGCCCTGGTACTTAGATTAATTATGCACTGTTTTATTTCTATTTATTATCATGCGTTACCTATCTATTAGTTCCTCCCCTGGTGTTTTCCCTCTTTATTTTGACTTATCAATGGGGTTTATTTGCTTTCCTTTTTTTATATGGTTCTGTTTGGCCACACTATTGCTATATGTAATTTCTTTTGTTATTTGAGTGACGTGATGCTTTGAGACTATTTCTAATCTGTTACTCCAGTAATGCCATTTTCCAGGTGGCTCGGCCCTCTATCTAGGGCCTCGCATATGACATCTTGTGTGCCCTGACACGATAATGTCATCGTTGCATCATCGGCGTCATGATGCTGGGAGCCATGCCTCGCTCTGAAGCGGCTTTTGGCTACCAAATCATAAGCCAATTCTTATGGGGCCGTACAGGCCTTACAGCTGCTACACAGACAGGATCCGTTGTGCGTCTCACGTTTCCTTCCTTCTGACAGATCAGAAGAAGGGTCAAATAAATGATGATGTCAACCAGGCCAAAAAGGTAAAATAGTGGCTCAGTCATGGAGTGGCGAGGGTGGGAGAACAGCTTGACAAGTCCACAGAGTGGCACAATGACAGAGTGTGGAGGTGGCAGCAGAAGCATGAGGAGACTTGAGTGGTGAGGTGGCAGCAGCATCAGGAGACCACAGGGTGACCTGGTGACAGAATGGGGAGGTGGGTGGCAATAACAGTACCTGCTGACGATAGTGGGTGTAAGAAGGAGAACTTGGCATCAGATGTGTGGCATAAGGCGGGTGGCAGCATCAGAATAGTAGCTGAGGCAGGTAGCCAGAAGAAACCGGTCTCTTTTGTCAAGGTTTGGGTGAGGCAGCATGGATGATCTAATCTGATGCATCAGGCATTGGTGGGTGGAAATCCTGTCTGATCCACGCCTGATTCATCTTGACAAAGGTCAGTCTCTCCACATTTTCAGTGGAAGGCGAGTTCTCCGTGGGGTAACTATGGCCCTCGCCGCACTAAACACCCGCTCTGATGCCACACTCCTGGCCAGGCAGGACAGCTTTTCCAGGGCAAACTCGGCCAGTTGCGGCCACAAATCCAGTTTGGCTGACAAGTAGTCCAGCGGATCTTCAATGTGGGGTGGCAGGGTGCTGTCCAAGTATGCCACCACTTGCTGGTTCAGGTTCTGCTCCAGGTCTAGCTGCTGCTGCCGGTGAGTAGTTTCTTCACTAGGTGGGTTAAGAAAGCTGCTGATCATCGACTCTAGACTCAAGCTGCTGCTGATGGAGCTGGTACTGCTCCTACCCCCCCACCCTGCCACAGCAGCCATAGCAGTGGAACAAGAGCGCAGAGGGCCCCCCCAGTCAGACCTGCAAGGGGATGGACAATGGTGCAGATAGGCAGCGGCCAACTGACTACATAGGATGTCTCTATAGTAGTTCAGTTTGTCCTCTCTCTCAGCGGGTGTAAAAAAGGCCCCCATTTTGGACCGGTAGCAAGGGTCAAACAAGGTGGAGAACCAGAAGTCATCCTTCTGCTGAATGGTGACAATTCGGCTGTTACTACACAAGCAAGTGAGCATGCAGCGTGCCATTTGCGCAAGTGACTCAGAGGGACTCCCTGCCTCCATCTCCACTGCATACTGCCACAGTGTGCCAGGGTCATCTGCCTCGTCTTCCTCATCTCCCTCTTGCTCCTCCGGCTGCTCCTGCTCCTCCTCTCCTGTCACCTGTGTAGAAAAACCACCCATTTCGCTACAAACTGCTTTTGCTCCAATGTCCTTCTCCTCCTCCAGTTCAGCCCCCACAGGGCTCATGTGGCCGTGAGATGTAGGCGCCACGTCTCCAGTCCCCTGACCAGCCATATTTACCAGCATCTGTTCCAGGATATGAAGCAGTGGAATGATGTTGTTCATCCTGTAGTCCTGGCGACTGACAAATAACGTGGAATCCTCAAAGGGCCTGAGCAAACGGCAGGTGTCACACTTGAGCTGCCACTGGCTGACATCAAAATTACACAGGGGGGTACTTCTGTCCGCTTGGATCATCAAGAAATCATTTATGACCTTTCTCTGTTCGTATAGTCGGTCCAACATTTGGAGGGTAGAATTCCAACGGGTGGAAATGTCGCATATCAGCCTATGTTGGAGGATGCCGTTCTGCCGTTGCAGCTCAAGGAGGGTGTGCTCGGCGGTGTACGAGTGGCTGAAGTGCATGCAAAGTTTCCTGGCCATTTTTAGGATGTCTTGCAGATGGGTGGAAGACTTCAGGAACTGCTTGACAACTAGATTGAACACATGTGCCATGCAGGGGCATGGCTCAGCCCTCCTTGACTCAGCGCCGACACCATATTTTTTTCCGTTGTCGGTCACCATGGTTCCAATTTTGAGTTGTCGCGGAGAAAGCCAGGATTCTATTTCTTGATGAAGGACACGGAGCTGTTCCTCCCCTGTGTGACTCTATTCGCCCAGATAAACGAGGTGTAGAACAGCGTGACACCCCCATGCCCTGCACATGTTGTATGCTGGAGGAGCACTGTGAATTGTCTCTACAGTGGAGGCTGAGGACACACTGGAGGATAAGGAGGCAGAGGCGGACATTGTCGCAGGACCAATGGCTTGAGAACCTGAAGGCGGAAGCGGCATCACCTGGCCAAGTTGCTGGTTTGGCTGGGCAGAAACCACATTTACCCAGTGGGCCGTAAAGGACATATATTGTCCTTGACTGTAGTTACAGCTCCACACGTTGGAGCTGCCATGCACTTTGGCAGACACCGACAGGCTCAAGGACTGGCCCACCTTCCGTTCTACATATTTCTGCAGGGCTGGTACTGCCTTTTTGGCAAAGAAATGACGGCTTGGGACTATCCACCTCGGCTCAGCACTAGCCATCAGTTCTCTGAAAGGGGCAGAGTCCACCACTTGGAAAGGGTGGGACTGCAGCACCAGCAACTTGGCCAGGAGCATTTTCACCTTCTACGCCGTTGGATGAGTGCACGCATACTGTTGTCTCTTAGCAATTGCTTCAGTGATCGATTGCTGACGGAATGACTGACGAGGAGTAGGAGGGCGAGGAGCAGGAGCATCAGGACCGGTTGATGATTGGAAGGACAGACAGCTCCGTTTGGCTGAGGTGATGGAGCCTTGACTGCCTGAAATCGGGTGCATGCTACTGGGTGATGCAGCAGTTGCTTTGGCAGGCTGGACCACCACATTGCAGCCACGGTTCTCCCAGGCCACTTTATGGTGATGCTGTACATGTTGACACAGGGCACCCTAACCACGCTTCACCTTCTGCCCACAGATTTGGCAAATGGCCATGCTCACCTCCTCCGGCGGCTTAAGAAAAAACTGCCACACCGCCTAGTAGGTGATTTGCCCCCCAACACTTCGCACTGACTGACTGCTACCGCTGCTGCCTCCGTGAACCCCTGCACAACTTTCCAGGCAGATAGGCTCCTGCAAAGCGGGAGGTCTACCCCGGGCACGTTTGGCTCCAGATCTTCCACTGCTGCCACACTGCTGACTCCCAGCCACGCTACCAACTTGCTGGCTCCGCCGCTGCCTCATGTGCAAGCTGCCACCCTATTCTCCCGATGATGATGAAGCCCCTTCGTCACCCGGCTCCCAATTGTGATTGGCTACATCATCATCGAGTACTGTCTGCACATCATTGATGTCCTCCTCAACAGTCTCTGAACCAGGAGCCTGACCGCTAGCAACACCAGCTCCCACACCACTCTCCTCATCACTACTTGCCCGCCTACCGGAGGAAGTGGCGGATGTCTCCTCCAGATCTTGGCTGGGCAGTAGCTGCTGAGTGTCCTCTAGTAGCTTGTCCTCGCTGTATAGTGGAGCTGAGCCCACAGCATATAATACTTCTCTGGCTGAGGGAACAGAAAAGGACAGAGGCAGGTTGAGGACAGGTGAGGGCACAGGCCCTGCTCCTGGGCCATGCCAACTAAGGGTTGTGTCTGACGAACCCACCCACTTGGCTGAGGGTGTCTGATGTCACTTGAAACGAAGTGTATGACTGAGTCAACCATTCAAGAACCGCTGGGTTGCTGATCAAGACACGACCGCTAGATGACACCGGGAGCTCAGGCCTCTCGAAGTGACCCCTGCTGCCACTCCCCACTCCCCCTTACTCTGCTACGACCTGTGCCTGCGCCAGAAACATTTAGGCCTCCGCCCATCCCCTGTCACTTCTCTGTCTGACATACTGTTAGATCAAATAAGTAAATAAAAAGGAAATTAATACACCCCAAAAAAGGCTTTAATTTTGTCACTTCACCACACAACGGCAAATAATACTTTTTTTTGCAACTACTACACGCCAAAAAAGGCTTTAGAATATATAACTGCACCGCTGAACAGCAGATATTTTTTTATGCCACTAATACACGCCAAAAATGACACTAATTTTCTCACTTCACCACACAATGGCTAATAAGCCCTTTTTTCCCCACTAATACACACCAAAAAAGGCTTTAGAACATATAACTGCACAGCTGAACGTTAAATAATACTTTATTTTGCTACTAATACACAACAAAAAAGGCTTTAGAGCATAACTGCACTGCTGAACGGCAAATAATACTTTTTTTTGCCACTAATACACGCCAAAAAGGGCTGTAATTTTCTCACTTCACCACACAATGGCTAATAAGCCCTTTTTTCCAACTAATACATGCCAAAACAGGCTTTAGAACATATAACTGCACCGCTGAAGGGCAAATAATACCACTAATACACACCAAAAAGGGCTGTAATTTTCTCACTTCACCACACAACGGCAAATAAGCCTTTTTTTCCCCCACTAATACATGCCAAAAAAGGCTTTAGAACATATAAATGCACCGCTGAATGGGAAATAAGCAAATTTTTCCCCACTAAATACACGCCAAAAAACTGCAAATAATACTTTTTTTTGCAACTAATACACGCCAAAAATGGCTGTAATTTTCTCACTTCACCACACAATGGCTAATAAGCCCTTTTTCCCCCACTAATACACGCCAAAAAAGGCTTTAGAACATATAACTGCACAGCTGAACGGCAAATAATACTTTTTTTTGCAACTAATACACGCCAAAAATGGCTGTAATTTTCTCACTTCACCACACAACGGCTAATAAGCCCTTTATTTTTCCCACTAATACACACGAAAAAAGGCTTTAGAACATATACCGTATTTTTCGCCCCATAAGACGCACTTTTTCTCCCCCCAAAATGGGGCGAATGCTTGCATTTTTACATCCCAAGCTGCAATGTACGAGCGAGCGGGGACTCGGGGAGGGACTGGGAGGAGGAGCTGGGGCCTTGATGTCTTATTCAATTAATAGTGATTAAACATGCCCCCTCACTCCTAATAGTACCTTACATCCTAACAGCTTCAGTAGAATGCAGGCAGGCAGCCCGGGCGGGCGGCAGCGTAACTCCCTGATGTCACGTGCCTGCGCCGCCTACTTTATGAATGAAGCAGGCGACGCAGTCAAGTGACGTCAGTGAGGGACGCGCCGGCCGTCCGGCCTGCCTGCCGGCATTGTACAGAAGCTGTTAGGATGTAAGGTACTATTAGGAGTTGGGGGGCATGTTTAATAACTATTAATTGAATAAGACATCTTATATTAGTATACCGGAGTGGCGGGGGGGATCTGTGGATGACATTTTTATGGGGGACATCTGTGGATGGCACAGTTATGGGCTGGGGGGGTCTGTGGATGGCACTGTTATAGGGTGGGGGGGGGTCTGTGGATGGCACATATATAACAGTGCCACCCACAGATCCCCCCTGTAACAGTGCCATCCACAGATCCCCCCTGTAACAGTGCCATCCACAGATCCCCCCTGTAACAGTGCCATCCACAGATCCCCCCTGTAACAGTGCCATCCACAGATCCCCCCTGTAACAGTGCCATCCACAGATCCCCCGTGTAACAGTGCCATCCACAGATCCACCTGTAACAGTGCAAGCCACAGATCACCCCCCATAACAGTGTCCGTCATCCACAGATCCCCCCATAATAGTGTCCGTCATCCACAGATCCCCCATAACAGTGTCCGTCATCCACAGATCCCCCCATAACAGTGTCCATCATCCACAGATCCCCCCATAACAGTGTCCGTCATCCACAGATCCCCCCATAACAGTGTCCGTCATCCACAGATCTCCAGTAATAGTGCCATCCACAGACCACCATTAGTTCCAAACCCACCAAACACACAGCACACCTTTTGGTTAAAAATGTTTTTTTTCTTATTTTCCTCCCCAAAAACCTAGGTGCGTCTTATGGGCCGGTGCGTCTTATAGGGCGAAAAATACGGTAACTGCACCGCATAAGGGCTAATAAGACGTATAAATATTTCCTAGTAATACACCCTGTTAATGGCTATATCACACAGCACTTGCACCCCAATAAAGTGAACGGTTTGCTGGAATTACAGAGGTATCATCTATTGCAAAACTGAAAACAGCAGTATAATGGCAATTTGAATCCCCAGTCAGTGCAGCAAGGTGTAATAGGATTGTTCCTATTACCCAGTTTGTACACTCCCCTATTGGACCCTGTTCTGCTTCAATACTGTGGAATAATTCCTCACTATCCTTTCCCTACACTTCCAATGATCTTTCCCTGAACCTCTATTCAGCAAAATAAAAGTTTTCAAGTCTTTCCTAGCACTTTCCCTAACGCCTGCTGACATCTCTCCCTGCACTAAGTACACTGGAAAATGTCTGAATCTAAGATGGCTGAGGCTATTTATAGGGCTGTGACATCACAAGGCTGGCTGGCTGCTGATTGGCTGCATGCATGGTATTGTGGGTGATCCCTCGTTCCCAGAGTTCTTTGCTCCATGTCCTAACATGTGCAGCAGCCATTTTAGAAATAAATGCGATTTGTTACCATGAAGCATCAGGAAATTCGTATTCGTTGTGAATTCCACTTCGTCAACTTCGATTCGCTCATCTCTAATTATGATTCTGGTTCTCAGCAAACACTTACTTTTAGCTCATGAGTGACACACCGCTGAAATCAGCATTTCTGTCACTATATTATGCAGCCCTAAGTGAGGTCAGCATAAAGTTGATGACAGGTTCCCTTTAAATACACGCAGCTTAGCATTCCTATAAGGCTACAATCTGCCTGCAACATACATCAGGCCCTTGTGAATGGAGGAGTGGGGCATGGACCCACCACCACCCTCCGTCCTATAGAACTCTATCTTTATCCTAGTTGTAGTTCTGTATTAATTTATGGAATAATTGGGCGAAATTAATTTATTGCAACTATGTCTCTACTTCACAGTACCTATCCTTGTACTATTTAGTGCATGCCCAGTCGACACTTGTGTCCCCTTATGAGTCTTTTCCAGAAAGCGAAACATGCATGTAGGAAAAGAGGACAGGTTTATCTAGGGCTTGCTTATCCTAGGGTAAGGTTCCGGACGGGGTCACCCTTATCAAGGCAGATGATCAAGGCAGGTGCTCTGTAGCTAGGCTTTCAGGGCCAGATTTAGCACCCCCTGTTTAGGGTATTATTAGGGACAGTGGATCCCAACCCTGTCTATACGTTTATATCACCACCAAACTACATACTATCCAGGGATAGTTTTGCGCTGTGTCCTCCGGTATCTTCACTGAATTGGTCCTACTATGCGGAGTCTTCCCTGTTTCACCCTGGGCGTTCCTTCTCCCAGGCTGTAGCACTGTCCAATCACAGCGCAGAGCTCACAGCCTGGGAGGTTTTTTTCTCCCAGGCTGTGAGCTCTGCTCTGCGATTGGACAGCGCTACAGCCTGGGAGAAAGAAACGCCGAGGGTGAAACAGGGCAGACTTCGCCTAGTAGAACCAATTCAGTGAAGATACCGGAGGACACAGTGGGCGAACGGAGCGGCGCCCAGGGATAATAGTAAGTGCAGTGAGATCCCGGGGCACCGCTCTATGTAGCCTGATAATTATCTTACAATGTTTGGACCGATGAAAGGTCCTCTTTAAGACAAACACACACTTTGGATTAAAACACACCTGCAAGTTGTTACACTCTTTTTCACATAAGTAACAAAGCTGCTTTTCCCACTTAGCAGAACTACAGGCTGCAACTGGTAATTATCTATTCTTTTGAATAGGTCTTACAGAAATCCATGGTGGAAATGTTTCAAGTTAGTATGCATGGTTTGTGGCATACAAAAGTCGCTAATTTAGGTGCCATTTTGTGTCAAAATTTTTGACTTTTTGCTATTTTATATCAGCCTTACCACTTTTTAAAAGTAGTATGAACAACGGCAGAGTTTAGTATTTAAATTAGTTGTTTGCTAGATGTATCATTGCAAATTCTGGGAAAAGTCAAAAATAAATCGCAAATTCACACCAGTTAGAGGAGTGCTAGAACATGTGGAGTAGAATTTCTACATTGTTTTAAGATGCACCAAATGTATTGACTATGCTGTGACTTTTGATAAATTTGGTGCACACCACTCTGTCTTACCCAGTAAGGACAATTCTAAAAAAAAAGTACAAATCATGCATTCCCTCCCATGTGCTTGCCATCAATTTTATTTATTTATTCAGATAAACAGAATTTATTTTCAGTCGCTGAAAATCTGCTGCATGTCATGTTAAGACACCCTAAGGAAAAAAATTAATTATGTAAAAAAAAAAAAGGCAGCAGGGTAATTTTTTTCATCAATTATATAATAAAAAGGTTAAAAGTGAGGACAAAGTGAAGTTATTAAACATTTATTCTCCACTGTATTCATAAATGAAATGCCAAGGAAAATGCCCAGTGACAAAGTAAACTCCCCATTTTAAGGGTGGTTTCGCACACAGGTTTTTCTTTTTTGCCATTTTTGTTGCATTGTTTATGCAAAGAACTTCTGCTCTAGATGATTATTAAATGCAGTGTAGATTTTTTTCAGTGTTTTTTTTTTCTTTACTTCAGTTGTGTATTTTGGGTCAATAGTGTTTTTTAGAATTTCCAGCATGCACTGGTTGTGGTGTTTTTCTACAGAGGGGTACATACTTTCCTGTAGAACAAAAGCATTGCTTGCATAAACACCATAAAAATAAACACACATGCTATAAACATTCTAAAAAAGGCACAAAAAAGCATCAAAATTGCCACTGAAAATGACCAAAAAGGAAGACATTTTTGGATGCATTTTTTTAAGAAGAAAAGCACATACCAAAAAATGTTGTACGGCATCACATAACTGTCACCTATCTGACACAGAAAGAAATGCAGCTCTGCCTTAAAAAAATTAAAATAAATCACCTTGTACAGATTGCATATACCTCTGTATACTAAGGAAATTGCGTATGACCGGGGAGATTGAAAGGATCTGGATCAATTGGAGGTTACAAACATGAGAAGGGAAAATACAAGTCTTCAGTACATACTAAATGGTAAAACACTGGGAGGACAGTACCCAGACAAATTATCAAAATTATAGTTATTCAGTTTTGAAAAAAAGAATGATGAGGGGAGATCTCAGAGGCCAGAACAGAGATCTCTCCCATCATCTATTTAATTTATCCCGAGGACTGTGACAAGGGGACATCCTCTACATCTAGAGAAAAGAAGGTTTGTACACAAACATAGAAGAGGATTCTTTACGGTAAGAGCAGTGAGACTATGGAACTCTCTGCCTGAGGAGGTGGTGATGGTGAGTTCACTAAAAGAGTTCAAGAGGGGCCTGGATGTATTTCTGGAGTGTAATAATATTACGATTAGAAGAGAGTAAGCCAGCACCTCCACATATGGTGTCTCGTGCAAGGACACGGTCCAGTCCGTACAGATCCAGAAAAGTAGTAAGAGATGTCCAGCACCGAGATAAACAAATATCTTCAGTCTTTATTTCATAAATTTAAAAGAATGCAGTTTCTTCACATAGATGTCCTTCGACATAGGTGATGCCCCAACGCGTTTCAATCTATACGATCTTAATCATGTGAAGAAACTGCATTCTTTTTAAATTTATGAAATAAAGACTGAAGATTTTTATTTATCTCGGTGCTGGACATCTCTTACTACTTTTCTGGAAGTGTAATATTACAGGTTATAGTTACTAGATTTCTGGAGAAGGATCATTGATCCAAAGATTAATTCTGATTGCCAAATTTGGAAATGGAAATAATTTTTTCCCCTAAAATGAGGAAAATTGGCTTCTACCTCACAGGGGTTTTTGCCTTCTGCTGGATCAACTTTGCAGGATAATAGGCTGGATAGACGTATGTCCATGTTACTATGTCTATGATTGTGATTTCAATAACAATCTGGCCACATTTTATTAGTAATCAGTGCAGAAATCTAGCTACAGTGGGGCAAAAAAGTATTTAGCCAGCCACCAATTGTGCAAGTTCTCCCACTTAAAAAGATGAGAGAGGCCTATAATTTTCATTATAGGTATACCTCAACTATGAGAGACATAATGAGAAAAAAAAATCCAGAAAATCACATTGTCTGATTTTTAAAGAATTTATTTGCAAATTATGGTGAAAAATAAGTATTTGGTCAATAGCAAAAGTTCATCTCAATACTTTGTTATATACCCTTTGTTGGCAATGACAGAGGTCAAACGTTTTCTGTAATTCTTCACAAGGTTTTCACACACTGTTGCTGGTATTTTGGCCCATTCCTCCATGCAGATCTCCTCTAGAGCAGTGATGTCTTGGGGCTGTTGCTGGGCAACACGGATTTTCAACTCCGTCCAAAGGTTTTCTATGGGGTTGAGATCTGGAGACTGGCTGGGCCACTCCAGGACCTTGAAATTCTTCTTACGAAGCCACTCCTTTGTTGCCCGGGCGGTGTGTGAGATCATTGTCATGCTGAAAGACCCAGCCACGTTTCATCTTCAATGCACTTGCTGATGGAATGAGGTTTTCACTCAAAATCTCACGATACATGACCCCATTCATCCTTTCCTTTTGTCCTGGTCCCTTTGCAGAAAAACAGCCCCAAAGCATGATGTTTCCACCCCCATGCTTCACAGTAGGTATGGGGTTTTTTGGATGCAACTCAGCATTCTTTCTCCTCCAAACACAACTAGTTGAGTTTTTACCAAAAATTCTACTTTGGTTTCATCTGACCATATGACATTCTCCCAATCCTCTTCTGGATCATCCAAATGCTCTCTAGCAAACTTCAGACGGGTCCGGACATATACTGGCTTAAGCAGGGGGACACGTCTGGCACTGCAGGATTTGAGTCCCTGGCGGCGTACTGGGTTACTGATGGTAGCCTTTGTTACTTCGGTCCCAGCTCTCTGAAGGTCATTAACTAGGTGCCCCCATGTGTTCTGGGATTTTTGCTCATTGTTCTTGTGATTATTTTGACCCCACAGGGTGAGATATTACGTGGATCCCCAGATCGAGGGAGATTATCAGTGGTCTTGTATGTCTTCCATTTTCTAATAATTGCTCCCACAGTTGATTTCTTCACACCAAGCTGCTTGCCTATTGCAGATTCAGTCTTCCCAGCCTGGTGCAGTTCTACAATTTTGTTTCTGGTGTCCTTCGAAAAGTCTTTGGTCTTGGCCATAGTGGAGTTTGGAGGTTGTGGACAGTTGTGTCTTTTATACTGAAAACAAGTTCAAACAGGTGCCATTAATACAGGTAACGAGTGAAGGACAGGGGAGCCTCTTAAAGAAGAAGTTACAGGTCTGAGAGCCAGAAATCTTGCTTGTTTGCAGGTGACCAAATACTAATTTTACCAAGGAATTTACCAATGAATTCATTAGAAATCCTACAATGTGATTTCCTGTATTCTTTCCCTTTCTGTCTCTCATAGTTGAAGTGTACCTATGATGAAAATTACAGGCCTCTCTCATCTTTTTAAGTGGGAGAACTTGCACAATTGGTGGCTGACTAAATACTTTTTTGCCCCACTGTAATTCAAAAAGGGTTCACTTACTTTTTCTTCAACTGTATTTTGTTTTTACACAGAGTATATTAGCACTCAGGGAATTGTTGCTGTTAACGCTCATATAAACTCTTCATTGACCTGGAAATTTAGATATAATGTGCCAAATATAAGACAGTGACAAGTTCGTGCCAACTACAAAAACAGAGTGCATTCTTGGCATGGTTCACAGGTCTACAAGGAGTAGGTAATGGGTTACTGGAGAATAAGAAATGTCCCAGAATTCCCCCTACATGGCAGTCTTAATCTTATAATAGGTAGACTTTGTATTCATTGACAGATTTCTCTGGAACTTTTATGCCATCATGTCCTCCAGTATATAAAAAAAATGACTAAAAGAATAAATAAGTGTATGTGCTCCATGATTAGTTAGGTAGATAAAGCTCTGTGGAGTCAACAGTTGTATTCTTTTTATTATGCCATTGTATCAGGTCTTACAGTATATTATGGGGCATGAGCTTTTGTGTTTGTTCACCACTGAAATTTCTTTTCACATTGGAATATCTGTAGGATATCAACATTTTGATGCATGATGACATAAGATCTGGCACACTGTTGTGCTTTCTCACTTTCTCTAATTTTGGACATTTAACAAGATCAAAATTATTTTATTGGAAACCAAAGTGTGTAATTGCCTCTCTTCTCTGCCAGTTCCTTCATGTCACACATTTGACCAGCAAATACTGTAATGTCCTTATCTCCCAATATCTCCTGATATGCAACCTTTTCCAGTCCTTACAAGACCTTCCACTTTCCTGTTCTTTTGTCTACACCTCACATCTTCACAGTTGTGCCACCTAATGCCTCACTCCTGATAAACCAATACATTCACATCTGCATCGCTTGTTCCATCTTTCTGTTGAAAGAAGAAACCTGGCAGTGCCGAATCCATCATATGACAGAAATTATGGTGGACCTCATTGATTACAATAAGGTCTGTTGGGTTTCCCTCTGGGAATCTGGCATATTACTCCTTATGCCACTATCAACACAGATGTAAGGAAAGCCTAATTTGTACATTAAAACTGTTTATTTTTATTCTATCAAACCTCTGCTGGAGTCCAGAGAAGTTGTGGAAAATATCACTGTATCACATACAGGGCCGTCTTTAACGCGGGGCAAAAGGGGCAGCTGCCCCAAGCCCAGTTGCTCCTGGGGGGCCCAAGGCAGCTGCCTCTTGAGCCCCGCTGTCCAGTGGCGTGACAAGTGGGGGGTGGCGGCAGGGCACAGGGAGATGAGCGCTTCCATTGTGGAAGCGCTCATCTCCATAGTCATCTGTATCGCCGTCCTCAGGACAGCGATGCAGATAGATGTGCTACGGTGGGGCAGGGGAGGGAGAGGCATCTTCCTTCCCCGTTCCTTTGATAGGCACCCTGGATCCCGCCTTCCCACACTCTAGCATGCAATCTTGCCCTCCACCACAACACACACACACACACACACAAAAATTCCACGAAAAAAATCCACACACCTCGTAGAGTAGTAAACTTTAATAATGATGAGTGGCCACTAGAGGTGTTCCTTGGCAGTAATGTAAATACTGCTTTTTTTTCCTGAAAAGGCAGTGTTTACATTAAAAAGCTTGCAGAGACATGCCATAGACACCAGAACTACTACGTTTAGCTGTTGTGGTTCTGGTGACTATAGAGAGAAAAAAAAGAATCAGCACAAATGTATCAAATAAAATGGCTGTATCATTATTCTAAAAATTAAAAAAAAGCATCTTCTGACACAAATGTATAGTATTTTGCAGATTTTTTTTTTTACAATGTGCAGATAGTACTGTACTATTAACCCCTCCATCCACCCCTACATACAGGGTAATATAGCACCACATACCTCTTACATCCAGTGACGTCTCTTTGATGTAGATGTTCTTTTTCCTCATCTTCTCCTTTCAGACCTTCAGACCTGACCACCATTTTTCAGCTATTTCTCGTCTCTGCAGTTTGACAAACAAAATCTTAGTTTACTACTTTTCCATCATCCTCCCATTTTCTGGACAAATCATCCTACCACCCCCATTATTGTGCCGCTGTGCTCCTCAATACTATACTGCAGAAACAGATAAACCCCCTGATAATAGTAGTACCATGCAGATAGTGCCCTTTAATAATAATTGGTACACAGTGCCCTAAAATAACTGCACCCAGAAAAATAGTGCCCCTGACACTAATAGTGTAAACATAACGTCCCCCAAAAATAATCGTAGTAAGCTGATACTGTGCCAAGGTGCCCCCACAGTAATAATGCTTCCAAAAGTCCCACCAGTAGGAATAATTCTCCGGTAGAGCACACATGGTAGTAATAGTACTCCTACAGTGCCCCCAACATGTCCCCACTGTTCCCCAGAAGTAATAATGCTCCCATAGTGCCCATGTAATCATGTTCCCCGTAGACCCCCAGTAGTAATAAAGCCCATCATAATGCCTCCCAGCAGTAATAATTCTCCTTATAATGTGCCAGTGCAAAAAATACCCCCTTTTAATGCCCCCAGTTTAGCTAATGTCCCCATAGTGCCAGTAAAAAAACAAAACTATATAGTGCCCCCAGTAAATGCACCCATAGTGCTCCTCTCCACCCTTCTTCCTAGTGACTCCTATAATATACCAGTATAAAATGCCCATATATAGTGCCCCAGTAGATGCCCTCAGTGTCCCCCATAATTTGCAAGTATAAAATACCCCTTCTTAGTGCCTCCCATAGATGAGCCCATAGTACTCCTCCCTCCCCTTCTCCATAGTACACCAGTATAAAATGCCCCTATACAGAGCCCCCATATAAAATACCCCTTCTCTGTGGCCTCAGTAGATGCCCCCATAGTGCCCCCAATAATGTGCTAGTAAGAAGTGCCCCCACAGATACCCCCATAGTGCCACCCAATAATGTGCCAGTAATAAGTGCCCCCAAAGATGCCCCCACAGTGCCTCCCAATAATGTTCCAGTAAGATGTGCCCCCAATAATGTGCCTGTAACAAGTTCCCCATAGATGCCCCCAATCATGTGCCAGTAACTAGTACCCCCATAGATGCCCCCAATCATGTGCTAGTAACAAGTACCCCCTTAGCCCATAGATGCCCCCCAATCATGTGCCAATAACAAGAACCCCCATAGATGCCCCCATCATGTGTCAATAACAAGTGCCCCCATAGATGCCCCCAATCATGTGCCAGTAACAAGTGCTCCCATAGATGCCCCCCAATCATGTGCTAGTAACAAGTACCCCCATAGCCCATAGATGCCCCACAATCATGCGCCAATAACAAGAACCCCAATAGATGCCCCAATCATGTGTCAATAAAAAGTGCCCCCATAGATGCCCCCAATCATGTGCCAGTAACAAGTGCCCCCATAGATGCCCCCCAATCATGTGCGAGTAAGTAGTACCATATAAAAAAATAAACACTTTTATACTTATGCAAAGAACTGAGAAAAAGCGCAGCCGGCACTGCTACATGTGTCTGTATGATCACTAAAAATGCAAAATCGCACTGACTCAGTGGTCTCAAGGTGGTGCTCTGCTGGTTTAATAGTCCATATGATAAAATATAGAAGTATAAAAAAGTACCACGGCACTCACCATCAGTCTTGAACTGCAGTTTTATTTCATGGTAACAAAAAGGTGGCGGACATGGAACAATGCACAGGTGTGTGAATCAACAGCTGTTTCACGCTAATCCATGCTTTGTCAAGCCTCCTTTGACTTGCAGGGGAGGAGGATTTAAATACCTCCCTCCCATATACGTCACTGCTATATATGTGCATGAATGCATAAAAAAATAACAGAATCACTGTCATTTATCCTAACTCACAATGCGTTTACCTTTAATCAGGAATGGTACAAACAGCTGTCAGGAACGGCTATGGGGACACCGGTCTCATGCACTTTCGCGAATTTATTTTTAGCGATGTTTGAAGAAAAATGCATTTGTTCAGAATCCATTCATATGGTATATCAAAGCCTTTTTTAGGTATATGGATGATATATTTATTATTTGGATGGAGGAGAAGGATATGTTCAATGCATTCGTGGATTATTTTAACAATACTAATGATATGAATATGCGTTTTACCAGCACTATAAGTGAAGATGAATTGGACTTTCTTGATGTGAAAGTCAGAGTGAGGGATGGAAAATTACATCCCACGAATGCATTGCTACATTACATGAGCTACCATCCACAACCAATTGAAAAAGACACACATATACTATTATAACACAAATATTTTATTGAATAATAAATATAACAACAGACCATAGACAATGATAAAATGAGTAGCAGCAGTGCAGACAAGCGCTGCGATAAGCAGCTCAGCCGCCTGACTCTGGGTAAATGAGTCCAAAAATCCAAAAGAGGAATAGGGAAACAGTGTATGCTGCACTAAGCAGGCAATATAAACCCTACCCCCCATACACGTACAAGCCTCCAACCCCCACAAATAAACATATAACAACTGCAAAATACGAGCCAGAAACAAGGGTGAAGTGACATCACCTATAGCTAGCCCATAAGCAGTATGGAGGGACAACAATAGTAGTAATAAACTTTAAATAAGAAAAAATTATACTATAACATATTACCTAGAGTTGATAGGAGGCACAGATGGAACAAACCCAGGTCTGGCAGAGAGCGCACCCCGACGCACGTTTCGCTCCTCCGCTTTCTCAGGGGGCGTCGGGGTTTCGCTCCTCCGCTTTCATGAGCTACCATCCGCCACACATCAAAACTGCTATCCCATACGGTCAATTCATGCGTCTGGACAGAATCATCAAAGATGGCACAGAATTTCAAGTACAATGTGTTGATTTAAAAAAAACGTTTCCTTCAGAGGGGTTATCCCGAACAAATCATAGATAAGGCATATATGAAGATCACACAGAAAAGACAGATGCTAGGAAGAAACATCATTAAAAAGAAGAAGAAGAGGAGACAGTACAATGGAGGTGGAGCGGGTAGAACAGTGTTCACATTCGATTATTCCCCAATGGCTCCCACAATTAAAAAAGTCATTTCAAATAATTGGCAGATGTTAGAGTGGAGAGTCACCCCATTATTAGTTTTCGCAGAAGTAGGACTATAGGGGATGCCATTGTTAGGAGCAACCTCCCCCGTCCAGTGGATAACTGGCTGGGCAGGAGTGCCCCTAAAGGGAATTACGCCTGTGGACACTGTTCTATGTGCAATTTTGTATACAAACAAAGATATCTACAAATAGGTAGTGTGGGACATGTTGTGACACAATTCATATACTGTAAAACCCAATATGTGGTATATGTGATCTTTTGCCCATGTGGGAGATATTACATCGTAAAAACGCACAGGTACATATACAGTACAGTCCAAAAGTTTGGACACACCTTCTCATTCGAAGAGTTTTCTTTATTTTCATGACTATGAAGGCATCAAAACTATGAATTAACACATGTGGAATTATATACATAACAAACAAGTGTGAAACAACTGAAAATATGTCATATTATAGGTTCTTCAAAGTAGCCACCTTTTGCTTGGATTACTGCTTTGCCCACTCTTGGCATTCTCTTGATGAGCTTCAAGAGGTAGTCCCCTGAAATGGTCTTCCAACAGTCTTGAAGGAGTTCCCAGAGATGCTTAGCACTTGTTGGCCCTTTTGCCTTCACTCTGCGGTCCAGCTCACCCCAAACCATCTCGATTGGGTTCAGGTCCGGTGACTGTGGAGGCCAGGTCATCTGGCGCAGCACCCCATCACTCTCCTTCATGGTCAAATAGCCCTTACTTTCAAAGTTTTCCCAATTTTTCGGCTGACTGACTGACCTTCATTTCTTAAAGTAATGATGGCCACTTGTTTTTCTTTACTTAGCTTCTTTTTTCTTGCCATAATACAAATTCTAACAGTCTATTCAGTAGGACTATCAGCTGTGTATCCACCTGACTTCTCCTCAACGCAACTGATGGTCCCAACCCCATTTATAAGGCAAGAAATCCCACTTATTAAACCTGACAGGGCACACCTGTGAAGTGAAAACCATTTCAGGGGACTACCTCTTGAAGCTCATCAAGAGAATGCCAAGAGTGTGCAAAGCAGTAATCAAAGCAAAAGGTGGCTACTTTGAAGAACCTAGAATATGACATATTTTCAGTTGTTTCACATTTGTTTGTTATGAATATAATTCCACATGTGTTAATTCATAGTTTTGATGCCTTCAGTGTGAATCTACAATTTTCATAGTCATGAAAATAAAGAAAACTCTTTGAATGAGAAGGTGTGTCCAAACTTTTGGTCTGTACTGTATATACGCTTCAGGGAACACAAAAAATCAATAATCAACAAAAATGGGGCGACCAGATTAATTGAGCATATACATGCTGAACATGGAGGGAGGAGTGAGACTTTGAGATGTGCAGGGATAGAAAAAGTCCAGACCCCTATAAGAGGGGGAGATAGAAAACGCATCCTCCTCCAACGGGAGGCAGCGTGGATAATTAAAACGCAAGCTATGGGACCTTTAGGGTTAAATGATAAAAATGATTTGGCTGTCTTCATTTGAATGTTTTTAAAGGTTGTATATGTTTTTTATGCATTCATGCACATGTATAGCAGTGATGTATATGGGAGGGAGGTATTTAAATCCTCCTCCCCTGCACGTCAAAGGAGGCTTGACAAAGTACGGATTAGCGTGAAACAGCTGTTGATTCACACACCTGTGCATTGTTCCATGTCCACCACCTTTTTGTTACCATGAAATAAAACTGCAGTTCAAGACTGATGGTGAGTGCCGTGGTACTTTTTTCTACTTCTATACTTTTATACTTACCTCCATCAGGCTGGCAGCGAAGTGATCCAGGCCTCTTCTGGCCTGTGTCCTGTTCTGTACGGCTCAGGCGGCGCGATTACGTTATCGCGCCGCCTGAGACGTACAGCGCGGGACACAGGCCAGAAGAGGTCTGCAATGCATCGCTGCCAGCCTGATGGAGGTAAGTGTGAGGAATATGGATTATTATTTACTGTCAGCCATGTTCCCACACCAGCCATTTGCTGTCAGATAGCAGAGGTAGTGACCTCTACAGGGGGGCCCTGCTTCAAAACCCAGCCAAATGGCAGAGAACTTCTAGCAGGCCACCTTTGTTTACAATTTCTCACCTCCATTCAGATAGCATGGATTCTGCAGGAAAACTTCCTTGCAGGGGGTCTAGGCCATTCCCCAGTTCAATCAAATTATCAGACATATTGAAGCCGTCGATTCATATAGAGTTATGAATCGCCTGTCCATCGCAGACCTTAACCAGATACATATTTGTGTCCCTGTGGCCACGATGAACAGGCCCATGGTCATAGTTTGGTGGTGGGATTGCCGGGGAGGGAAGATCTACATATCTCCGCACAGAAACCAAATAACGGCTTGGACTCTACTGGTAGCCGGAACCCAGGCAGATCCATTGGTCCCAGAACCACCTCCCTGCGACATTCTGGTCTGGAGCCATGAGCCCTAATCGGTTTTGTGCCATGTGTTTAGAGGGACCTGCAAACTGCTGACATCACTGCCTCCCATGTGACTACAGCTAAGAACTCATCACAACTCAAAGGACTCATATACCTGGTAAACTGACTTTTGTTCTGCCTAACCCTGGTTGTACCCTATTATCTGTATTTGTAACCTCAGACCACTGTATATATTCTTTGTATGTATAGTGTTATGTCTTGTGAGTCCTTAAGGCGATTAAATATATAATTTATATGAGGAATATGGATTAATATTTACTGAAGTCTCAAAGGAAGCAGCTGTTGCTGGGTGATTCAATCATAAGAAGTGTGGAGCTTAAAGAAAATGGTTTTGTGAGATGTCTCCCTGGGGCTACTGCTAGAAGAGATAGAAGACGTATTATTAATATTGTTAAGCAAGCAAAGCAGGAAGGGGACGTGGATGTTCTTGTCATTCTGGGGACAAATGACCTGGCTTGCAATGAAGTGTCAGAGGTGAAAAAATCTTTTATCACACTTGGTAATGACGTACAGGATTTTGCATCCACCATTTCATTTTCTGAAGTTCTGCCTGTGCATAATGTTCAGAATGATAGGCAGAGGCGCATAAAGGAGTTCAACATATGGCTTGGTAAATGGTGTCAAGAGCAAGGATTTGGCTTTGTTTCTCATGATAGCTCTACTTGGAATAGAAAGAAACTGTACAAAAAAGATGGTTTGCATCTTTCTCTCAAAGGAACAAATGTACTTAGTGAACAACTCCAAGAATTTGCGGAAGAGTATTTAAACTAGGAAGGGGGGGCAAAAGAGTGAAAATAAAAGAGTCCAATTGCCCCCCGAAACAATGCCAGAACAGGTCAGAAGCACAGAGGTTAAGAAATGATAAGCTCAGAGTCCTGTCTACAAATGCTTTCAGTTTAGGTAAAAAAATCAATGAACTTGGGTCAATAATGGCATCTGAAAATGTAGATTTAGTGGCTGTTACGGAGACATGGTTTAATGAAAGAAATGACTGGGACATAACCATACCAGGGGTACTCTTTATACAGAAGAGACAGAGAAGGCAAGAAAGGAGGAGGAGTGGCCCTGTATGTGAAAGATAGCATTAAATCTAACCTAATACAAGTTGGTGAGGCCAACATAGAGTCAGTTTGGGTTACGTTGCAGTTTGCTAACCATGCAGTAACTCGTGTAGGTTTGATATATAGACCACCTGGTCAAGTTAAAGAACTAGATGATCTACTAGTTGAAGAAATAGCTAAAATGACAATGAAAGGAGAAGTTATCATTATGGGAGATTTCAATCTTCCAGATATAAACTGGAAAACCAAAATAGCAAGTTCTACCAGGAGTACAGATATTCTAAATTCCCTACTGGGGTTATCTCTACAACAAGTGGTTGAGGAGCCAACCCGGAGGGAGGCCATTTTGGATTTGGTATTCACAAATGGGGATTCGGTATATGATGTCATTGTAGGCGAAACCTTGGGATCTAGTGATCACCAGTCAGTGTGGTTTAATATAAGAACTGTGAAAGAGTCCCACCACACAAAAACAAAAAAGTTTTAGATTTTAGAAAAACAGACTTTTCAAAAATGAAATTAGTCATAAATGAGTCCTTATCAGACTGGAACGGATTACATGGAGTCCAGGAGAAATGGGACTACTTAAAAGGTGCATTATTGAAGGCAACAGAAAATTGCATTAGACTTGTCAGTAAAAGAAAAAAAGGAGGAGACCACTGTGGTACTCAGCAGAAGTGGCCCAAATCATTAAAAATAAAAAGCTAGCATTTTGTAATTATAAAAAAACCCAGAGCAATGAAGATAAGGAAATCTACAAGATTAGGCAGAGAGAGGCCAAGCAAGTTATAAGAACTTCTAAAGCGCAGGCAGAAGAAAAACTAGCTCAGTCTATGAAAAAAGGGGATAAGACATTCTTCAGATATATAAATGAAAAAAGGAAATTAAAACAAGGAATAACTAAATTAAAAACAAAGGACGGAAGGTATGTAGAAGAGAATAAAGGGCTAGCCGACTGCCATAATGAATACTTCTGTTCAGTTTTTACAAAAGAAAAAGGAGAAGGACCTCCACTAGAAAGAATGACTAATAAATCGTTGGATGCATGTATCTTTACAGAGGAAGATGTTCTAAGTTTGCTGTCTAAGGTGAAGACAAATAAGTCACAGGGGCCTGATGAGATACACCCAAAATTATTAAAAGAGCTTAGTGGTGAGCTGGCAAAACCGTTAACAGATTTATTTAACCAATCATTAGTAACAGGACTCGTCCCGGAAGATTGGAAATTGGCAAATGTCGTGCCCATTCACAAGAAAGGTAGTAGGGAGGAATCGAGCAACTATAGACCAGTGAGTCTGACATCAATAGTAGGCAAATTAATGGAAACCCTATTAAAGGATAGGATTGTGGAACATCTAAAATCCCATGGATTGCAAGATGAAAAACAACATGGGTTTACTTCAGGGAGATCATGTCAAACAAATCTTATAGATTTTTTTGACTGGGTGAATAAAATAATAGACGGTGGAGGTGCAGTAGACATCGCATATCTAGATTTTAGTAAGGCTTTTGACACTGTCCCACATAGAAGACTTATCAATAAACTGAAGTCATTGAGCATGGACTCCCATATTGTTGAGTGGATAAGGCAGTGGCTGAGTGACAGACAACAGAGGGTTGTAGTCAATGGAGAACATTCAAAACAAGGTCATGTTACCAGTGGGGTTCCACAGGGATCTGTACTGGGACCGATTTTGTTTAATATCTTCATAAGTGATATTGCAAAAGGCCTCGATGGTAAGGTTTGTCTTTTTGCTGATGACACAAAGATATGTAACAGGGTTGATGTTCCTGGAGGGAAACGCCAAATGGAAAAGGATTTAGGAAAACTAGAAGAATGGTCAGAACTCTGGAAACTGAAATTTAATGTGGATAAGTGCAAGATAATGCACCTGGGGCGTAAAAACCCAAGGGCAGAATATAGAATATTTGACACAGTCCTGACCTCAGTATCTGAGGAAAGGGATTTAGGAGTAATTATTTCAGAAGACTTAAAGGTGGGAAGACAATGTAATAGAGCAGCACGAAATGCCAGCAGAATGCTTGGATGTATAGGGAGAGGTATAAGCAGTAGAAAGAGTGAAGTGCTTATGCCGCTGTACAGAACACTGGTGAGACCTCACTTGGAGTATTGTGCGCAGTACTGGAGGCCATATCTCCAGAAGGATATAGATACTCTAGAGAGAGTTCAGAGAAGAGCTACTAAACTAGTACATGGATTGCAGGATAAAACTTACCAGGAAAGGTTAAAGGACCTTAATATGTATAGCTTGGAAGAAAGAAGAGACAGAGGGGATATGATAGAAACTTTTAAATACATAAAGGGAATCAACTCGGTAAAGGAGGAGAGCATTTTTAAAAGAAGAAAAACTACCACAATAGGACACAGTTTTAAATTAGAGGGGCAAAGGTTTAAAAGTAATATAAGGAAGTATTACTTTACTGAGAGAGTAGTGGATGCATGGAATAGCCTTCCTGCAGAAGTGGTAGCTGCAAATACAGTGAAGGGGTTTAAGCATGCATGGGATAGGCATAAGGCCATCCTTCATATAAGATAAGGGCCGGGGGCTATCCATAGTATTCAGTATATTGGGCAGACTAGATGGGCCAAATGGTTCTTATCTGCCGACACATTCTATGTTTCTATGTTTCTATGTTTCTACTGTCAGCCATGTTCCCACACCAGCCATCAGCTGTAATATAGCAGAGGTAGTGAACTCCACAGGAGGGCCCTGCTTCAAAGCCCAGCCATATGGCCGAGAACCTCTAGCAGTCCACCTTTGTTTACAATTTCTCACCTCCATTCAGCCAGCCAGGAACCCAGCTAATGGAACAGGAAAAACCTCTCTGCAGGGGTCTAGGCCATTTCCCAGTTCAATCAAAATGTATCAGACATATTGGAGTCGGCGGTTCATAAGGAATTGTGAATCGCCCGGCCATCACAGGCACAAACCGGATAAATATTAGTGTCCCTGTGGCCACGATAAACAGGCCCGTGGTTATAGTCTGGCGGTGGGATGCCAGGGAGGGGAGATATACATATCTCCCCACAGAAACCAAATAATGGTACTATGCTTGGACTCTGGTAGCCGGAACCCAGGCAGATCCATTGGTCCCAGAACTACCTCCCTGCGACATTCTGGTCTGGAGCCATGAGCCCTAATCGGTTTTGTGGCTCATGTGCTGCCAGCCCAGCAGAGGGGGGGGGTGTACTCCTCCCAGAGGCTGGGAGCGGAGGGGCCGGCTACAGGTTGAAAGGCTTGTGCCAGCAAGAGAGCAGGTCTTTTCTCTGAAGGAGGGTCACATCGTGCCATGTGTTTCGAGGGACCTGCAACCTGCTGACATCACTGCCCTTCATGTGACTACAGCAAAGGACTCATCCTGGTAAACTGACTTTTGCTCTGTTTAATCCTGTTTGTACCATACCACCTGTATTTGTAACCTCAGACCACTGTATATAGTATTTGTGTGTATAGTGTTATTTCTAGTGAGCCCTTAAGGTGATTAAATATATAATTATAATTTAATCTTGTGCTGTCTTGTATCTCGATCACGAATCTCCACGTCCTTGTTTCGGCCTAGTAAAACGCTACCGCTGGTTGGTTTCTCACCCTATATAATCCCATTAGCGGACCGGGCTTATATCAAACAAGAAACTGGTGGCAGTCTTCCCGGGCTGAGAACGCGCTGTTTCACTGGCGCAGTGAAAAGGCTCTTTCAGCTTTTTGCCTCTCTGTGCCCGTGTGGACCGGAGGAGTCTGTGAAAACTGCACCAAGACTGACCTTACCCGCTCCTCCAGGAGGGTGCAACGTCATGCCTTGGTAACCAGTGACCATACCGGGTCTCGTGAGCTCGACGTAGTGGACGTCAAGCGGGCACGAGGTGTGGTATCCCTCACAATTTAATCTTGTACTGATCTGGTATCTCGATCACAAATCCCCACGTCCGTGTTTCGGCATAGGCATACGGCACTGCAGGTTGGTTTCTCACCCTATATAATCCTGTTAGCGGACCGGGCTTATATCAAACGAGAAGCTGGTGGCAGTCTTCCCGGGCTGAGGAAGCACTGTTTCACTGGGGCAGTGAAAAGGCTCCCTCAGTTTGTTTCCTCTCTGTGCCCGTGTGGACAGGAGGAGTCTGTGAAAACTGTACCAAGCTGACGTTACCTGCTCCTCAGGGACGGCGTAATGTCACGCCTTGGTAACCCGTGACTATACCATATCTCGCTGGCTCTACGTATTTGACATCCGGCGGCGGCGAAGTCCGGTATTCGTCACAGTAAGTATAAGTGTTTATTTTTTTATATGGTACTTGTTACTGGCACATGATTGGGGGGCATCTATGGGGGGCAGCACTTGTTACTGGCACATTATTGGGGGCATCTATGGGGGCACTTGTTACTGGCACATTATTGGGGGGCATCTATGGGGGCACATCTTACTGGCAAATTATTGGGGGGTACTGTTGGGGCATCTATGGGGGCACTTCTTACTGGCACATTATTGGTGGCACTTTTTACTGGCACATTATTGGATGGCACTATGGGGGCATCTATGGGGCACTTCTTACTGGCACATTATACTGGGCACCATGGGTGCCTCTACTGAGGCCACAAAGAAGGGGTATTTTATATGGGGGATGCGGGGAGAGGAACACTATGGGGGATTCTACTGAGGCCACAAAGAAGGAGTATTTTATATGGGGGCTCTGTATAGGGGCATTTTATACTGGGGCACATTATGATGGGTACTATGGGGAAGGGGAGAGAGGAGTACTATGGGCTCATCTATGGGGGCACTAAGAAGGGGTATTTTATACTTGCAAATTATGGGGGACACTGAGGGCATCTACTGGTACATTATAGGGTGCACTAGGAAGAAGGGGGGAGAGGAACACTATGAGGGCATTTACTGGGGGCACTATATAGGGGTATTTTATACTGGCACATTATGGGGGCACTATGGGGACATTAGTTAAACTGGGGGCATTAAAATGGGGTATTTTTTGCACTGGCACATTATAAGGAGAATTATTACTACTAGGGGGCATTATGATGGGCTATATTACTACTGGGGGTCTATGGGGAACATGATTACTAGTATGGGCACTATGGGAGCATTATTACTTCTGGGGCACAGTGGGGACATGTTGGGGGCACTGTAGAAGCACTATTACTATCATGTGTGCTCTAGCAGAGAATTATTCCTATTGGTGGGACTTTTGGGAGCACTATTACTGTGGGGGCACCTTGGCACAGTATCAGCTTGGCACAATTATTTTTGGGGGACATTATGTTTACACTGTTAGTGTCAGGGGCACTATTTTCTGGGTGCAGTTATTTTAGGGAACTGTTTGCCAATAATTATTGAAGGGCACTATCTGCTTGGTACTACGATTATCAGGGGGTTTATCTGTTTCTGCAGTATAGTATTGGGGAGCACAGCGGCAGAAGATGGGAGGATGATGGAAAAGTAGTAAACTAAGATTTTGTTTGTCAAACTGCAGAGACGAGGAATGGCTGAAAAATGGTGGTCTGGTCTGTAAGGAGAAGATGAGGAAAGAGAACATCTACTGTACATCAAAGAGACGTCACTGGATGTAAGAGGTATGTGGCGCTGTTACCCTGTATGTAGGGGTGGATGGAGGGGTTAGGCCCCTTTCACACTTGCGTTGTCTGGATCCGTCGTGTACTCCATTTGCCGGAAGTGCCCGCCGGATCCGTAACACCGCAAGTGAACTGAAAGCATTTGAAGACTGATCCGTCTTCAAAATGCGTTCAGTGTTACTATGGCAGCCAGGACGCTATTAGAGTCCTGGTTGCCATAGTAGTAGTGGGGAGCAGTATACTTACCGTCCGTGCGGCTCCTGGGGCGCTCCAGAATCACGTCAGAGAACCCCATGCGCATGGATGACGTGATCCATGCGATCACGTCATCCATGCTTGTGGGGCGCCCTGACGTCACTCTGAAGCGCCCCGGGAGCCGCACGGACGGTAAGTATACTGCTCCCCCTCTCCCCACTACACTTTACCATGGCAAACAGGACTTTAGCGTCCTGGCAGCCATGGTAACCATTCAGAAAAAGCTAAACGTCGGATCCGGTAATGCGCCGAAACGACGTTTAGCTTAAGGCCGGATCCGGATTAATGCCTTTCAATGGGCATTAATTCCGGATCCGGCCTTGCGGCAAGTGTTCAGGATTTTTGGCCGGAGCAAAAAGCGCAGCATGCTGCGGTATTTTCTCCGGCCAAAAAACGTTCCGATCCTGAACTGAAGACAACCTGATGCATCCTGAACGGATTTCTCTCCATTCAGAATGCATTGGGATAATCCTGATCAGGATTTTTCCGGCATAGAGCCCCGACGACGAACTCTATGCCGGAAAAGAACAACGCAAGTGTGAAAGAGCCCTTAGAAGTACAGTACTATCTGCACATTGTAAAAAAAAAAAGAAGAAAAAGTCATCTGCAAAATACTATATATTTGTGTCAGAAGTTGTGCTTTTTTTAATTTTTAGAATAATGATACAGCCATTTTATTTGATACTTTTGTGCTGATTCTTTTTTTTGCTCTATATTAAGGGACACTATAGTCACCAGAACCACAACAGCTAAACGTAGTACTTCTGGTGTCTATAGCATGTCTCTGCAAGCTTTTTAATGTAAACACTGCCTTTTCAGAAAAAAATGCAGTATTTACATTACTGCCAAGGAACACCTCTAGTGGCCACTCATCATTATTAAAGTTTACTACTCTACGAGGTGTGTTTTTTTTTTGTGGAATTTTTTGTGTGTGTTGTGGTGGAGGGCATAATTGCATGCTAGGGTGTAGGAAGGCGGGATCCAGGGGGCCCAAGTAAATTCTTACCCAGGGTCCAATCAATATTAAAGACGGCCCTGATCACATATCAATTACTCTCCACTTTTCTCATCGGATATTGTTATGGAGGTTGCAGCCATGATTTATGAAATTCAGTATTTTACTGAGCCACATATAATGTTAAATGATGATAAAGAGTGGGAATAGTGAACACATGGCCCTGCACTGTGTAGACATGTAGTTTATTTCCCTTGTAATGTCTCCACCACATATAATTTATTATACTAAAATAAACCACCAGATTCTTTTGGAACACACCATACTGATTGCACAATGTAAGCACGGTGGCATTCTCGTTCCTGTGTTTGTTTAACTAGGCTCCCCATTATAAGTGAAAATAAAATGTTTATTTGAGAGGTAAAGACACGTTCTAAATTCTGAAAAAGTGCCCCGTGTTTAGCAGGTTTCTACACTGTTTCAAAGTGGGATATAGAATATAAAGAGTATAGTGTAGTTTATAAGATGAAACCTGCATTTTATGTATTTGCAAATGAGCAAGTTCGAGCACCAGGAAGCTAGCCCTTGGAGCACTGCTTTTGTAACGCTCCTCTGCTGCCCACAAAGGGAAGAGGGAGTGTGCAGACTTCAGGGCAGAGGTGAATAAAAGGCGAATCGGTCATTTAGATTTTTTTTCTGTTCTGGTGCATATTGGGATGCAGTGGTGCAAATTATCTTTTTTTAATTTATTTTTATTATGAAGAAAGTGGTGTGATTTGAATTTTTATACTTTTTTTACTTTTATTTTTCAAATATTTTTAAAAACATTTTTACACATATTTTAAGTCCCCTTAGGTGAACGTTTACAATGGATTGTTAGATCACTTATCTCATAGACTGCAATGAATTTCAGCCAACTACTGCTGTGGTAGCCTTGGATCCTATTGAAGGACCAAGGCTACCACAAGGACAGATTGGCTCCCTCTTTCAGGCCCCCAGAGCACAATGCTCCTGGGGAAAGCCACCTCAAATTTCAGTCACATTTGACCACAGCATATGAGGGTTGAATTGTCAGCGATTAGCGATAGCATTAGCCACAGGTGTCTGCTGTCTGAAGCAGCAGAAACCCTGCAGCTATGGTGCCCTCTCCAATATTTTCGGTAGTCCCATAGTGGTGAATGGAGAAGAGGACGTGCATCCACAGTGCGTTCTCTATTCACCGCTATGGAATTTCCAAAAATAGCTGAGCACGCTTGCTCAGCTATTTTCTGGAACTCCTATAGTAGTGAATAGAGAGCACACTGTGCATGAATGGTGTGCTCTCCCCCACTTCGTGGGCATAGGTGGGACTCACAACTACTGTATCTGACATTGATGGCATATCCTAGCAATATGTCATCAATGTCTGAGATGGGCCAACTCCTTAAAGGGGTTGTCCGAATTATTTTTTTGTTCTTTCTGTGTTCCTAACTGGGCAAATATAACAGCTTTCCAATTAACTCACTTTATCTCCAGTGGCTGGTTTCTCAGATTTCACTGAGGGTCACATGACCTGTGATGTCAGCTTCTCTCCCTGATCTGATAAAGATCGTTTACAAGCCTGTAAACGAGATGTCACTTTGCTGGCCACGCCCCCTTCACTGCCGTCTGCTCTCTCTCTCTCTCCTAGGATTCTTAACCCCTTCAGCTGCACACACTGGGTATCTGCAGCAGTGACAATTCTGGGCACAGGAGCTGAAGGACTAGAGAGAGCATTGCACAAAAAGGTAGGGAGAAGATCCTGTGTGTATTAGCAATGTCATTCTACAGCTGGGACTTGTAGTCCTACACATACAACATGCTGCAGAGTCTCCCAGCAGGCAGACATGTCACTCAGGGCAGCTCTTGTAGTCACTCCATTAGCAGAGCAGGGGGAGGGGCAGAGGTTGTTTTTATTGCATGTAAACAAAGGGCCAGAAAAGAACCAGGGAAATGAGGGAATAGATATATTTTTTTTGCATAAAACTTGCTTAGCTTAGTTATATATTGCTGCCCATCAGATTTTCAGTGCAATATATTTTTTTGTCATAACTCGGACAACCCCTTTGAAGACTTGGCACAAATCCTTTTTTTGCACAGTAGAAGAATCCTATTATAAACACAAATGTAAAAAAATAAAATACTGTAGATCACAAAACAAAGAGGCACGTAGAACCAAGTAGAGATGAACGAAGTTTTGAAAAATTCGATTCGACAAGAAATTCAATTTGTTACAAATTAATTTGTCATGAATCTCTATAAATCAATTATACCCAGGTCACTCTGCCTTAGGGTACAGTCACACGGAGCGGCTGTGCTGCAGGCAGGTTGCAGTCATGCTGTGGTGAAGAACCGCAGGGCCAATTAGCCCACAGCTGCCTTTCATTTATAATGAAGACCGCACTGTATAGTCGGTCTTCATTGTCAATGGCCGCGCAGCACCTTTAATGCACCTTCAAACAGGGGCTGTTGCTGGTATGGGGTTTGGCTGGTTAGGTTGCGGGGACAATATGCATATTATTGCTCTTTTGTCCTGCAATCTCCTACAGGTTATTTATCAGTAAACCCAGAATATTAATCATCTCTGGCATACCCACTTCTCCAACCCCATCGCTCTCCTGCCATACAGGTGTGAGCCCTTCTTCTACCATCTGCTTTTCCTCCTTTTCCACATGATCTAATATTGATGAGAATATGTCATCAGGAACATCCAGCTCTTCCTCTCTCTGCATCTTTCTGACTTTTCTAGGACATGAAGACTTTGAAGGATGATGTCTTGGAAGAAGTAACCAGCAAAAGATGAGGATGGTCATCATTGAGATCTTGCCCCCCTAAGTGGTACAGACTGGATGTTATTGGTTGGCACACTGGCAGTGGAATAATAAAGGCTTTTATCTTATTGGTATTAAATTACATATCTTAGTTTATGGCTGATGTAGGAATAAGTAAATGTAGGAATAAATAAATCGGATGCAGAATATGTCTCCCTGCACTCTCCCTGTAGTGTCCCTGCACTCTCCCTGCACTCTCCCTGTAGTGTCCCTGCACTCTCCCTGCACTCTCCCTGCACTCTACCTGTAGTGTCCTTGCACTCTCCCTGTAGTGTCCCTGCACTCTCCCTGCACTCTACCTGTAGTGTCCTTGCACTCTCCCTGTAGTGTCCCTGCATTCTCCCTGCACTCTCCCTGCACTCTCCCTCTCCAATATTCTTCTATTAATCATTTTCAGCAGCACTGTCCGTAGTGCATGAGCACTTGCCACATCTCTCCCTATGCTCAGCACACAGCACAGTGGTGGAGACCGTGCAGGATGAGGGTTTTATAGCACTGTGACATTTATAGGATGGCTATCTGCGGATGGGCTGGCTGCACGGCATTATAGGTGATCTTGAGTTCCCTGGCTTCTTACTTTCACTTTGTAACACATGAAGCTGCCATTTTAGGAAAAACTGATTAGTAACAGATTCATATTTCTAATATAGTATTCAGCTCTAGCACCAATATAGTTACACCAGAAAACTGACAAATACACAGAGAATCACCTAATGTTCAAAATAGTTAAAATATGTTTCCCTATAGAAAAGGTCTATGACACAATAAAGCGGGACTTAGGCCTCTTTCACACTTGCGTTGTCCGGATCCGTCGTGTACTCCATTTGCCGGATGTGCCCGCCGGATCCGTAACACCGCAAGTGAACTGAAAGCATTTGTTTGAAATCTCTTTTTATTGATCAAACAAGCAAAGATCGTCACATAATGTAAGCATAATATAGCGTGTATCACATCACGTTCACATTTTGAAAGCATCAAAGGCAATGCCTAACAATACAAGCTAGGATGTGACCATCGCTAGTCTAGGGCTAAATGGCCCTTAGAACGATCGATCTTACAGTGCAAATGTACACAATATAACAACAGTTACATGTCAATAATGGGAGGGGGAAGAACAAGGCCCAAACATTGTGTCGCCCCTAAGTATCATGTATATCACTCATTTCAGTAAACTGAAAGCATTTGAAGACTGATCCGTCTTCAAAATGCGTTCAGTGTTACTATGGCACCCAGGACGCTATTAGAGTCCTGGCTGCCATAGTAGTAGTGGGGAACGGGGGAGCAGTATACTTACTGTCCGTGCGGCTCCCGGGGCGCTCCAGAATGACGTCAGAGCGCCCCATGCGCATGGATGACGTGATCCATGCGATCACGTCATCCATGCGCGTGGGGCGCCCTGACGTCACTCTGAAGCGCCCCGGGAGCCGCACGGTCGGTAAGTATAATGCTCCCCCGCTCCCCACTACACTTTACCATGGCAAACAGGACTTTAGCGTCCTGGCAGCCATGGTAACCATTCAGAAAAAGCTAAACGTCGGATCCGGTAATGCGCCGGAACGACGTTTAGCTTAAGGCCGGATCCGGATTAATGCCTTTCAATGGGCATTAATTCTGGAAACGGCCTTGCGGCAAGTGTTCAGGATTTTTGACCGGAGCAAAAAGCGCAGCATGCTGCGGTATTTTCTCCGACTAAAAAACGTTCCGGTCCGGAACTGAAGACATCCTGATGCATCCTGAACGGATTTCTCTCCATTCAGAATGCATTGGGATAATCCTGATCAGGATTCTTCCGGCATAGAGCCCCGACAACGGAAATCTATGCCGGAACAGAACAACGCAAGTGTGAAAGAGCCCTTACCTGTTCAGCTCTGATACTGTCATCCTTGCAGCATTTTAAGCAGCAAAATGTTTGAGTGTTTTCATGACAACAATTGTAGGAGTGCTATTACCTGCCGGAGGCCTTCTTCTGAAACGAGACATTCCCACCTCCTAATTTATGATAGAAACCTGTCATTTGTCAGTGACAACATATGACTTTTTATGACACTGGCAATTACACTTGTGGTTGAACTTAGTATTGTGGCAGAAAACAGAAAGTGTAAAAGTTATAGGAAATAGATTAATGCCAATAGATCTCCTCAGTTTTGTCAGGCTCCATCATCACCATTCAGCATTCATCAATGAAAAGTAGGTACAACTCAGCACCATACAGATGAAATTTGGTAGAATAATTTGTGAGTTCCCTCAGTGTCCCATAAGAGACGAAACCATGGTGCTCCACTAACAGCAGCAGCCATAATGCACAGTACCACCATAAGTTCCAGACAAATAATTCCCAGTACTACCTTAAATGTCAGACCCACTTCTATCTCTAAAATGGAGCCCCCGTTGTGAAGCAGAGCGCACCATACATGCATACACCATTCACTGCTATGGGAGCTCCAAAAATAGCCAAGTGAGCCTGCTCAACGATTTTTGGAACTCTCATAGTCGTAACATGGGGGGCAGTTGTGCTTTTGCAGTATGCTCTCCATCACTTCAGGAAAGCGGGAGTCCCGTTCTGGAGAAAGGAGCAGGTCCTAGAGTTGGAATCCGCATCTATCTGACATTGACGGCATCTCCTAGTGATATGCCACCAATGTCTAAGATGGGAATAACTCTTAAAGGGCTTCTGTCACCCCACTAAAGTCATTATATTTTTTGGCTAGTTAAATTCCTTATACTGCGATATATGAATATATAATGCTTTTACTCACTTTCCTTCAGCAGTTTCTTAAAAAAACGGACTTTTATAATATGTAAATGAGCTCTCTACCAGCAAGTATGGCGGCTACTTGCTGGTAGCAGCCGCATCCTCCTTTCATAATGACGCCCCCTCCTCATGTTGATTGACAGGGCCAGCGAACTTGCTTGTCCTCTGGCTGGCCCTGTCTGCGTTCAAATTCTGGCGCCTGCGCCGTACCTGTCTTCAGTCGGCGCAGGCGCACTGAGAGGAGGACGCTCGCTCGGCTGCTCCTTCCTCAGTGCGCCTGCGCCGGGTGTAGATGTGACGTCATCAGCGCAGGCGCATTGAGGATGGAGCGGCCGAGCGAGCGTCCTCCTCTCAGTGCGCCTGCGCCGACTGAAGACAGGTACGGCGCAGGCGCCAGAATTTGAACGCAGACAGGGCCAGCCAGAGGACGAGCAAGTTCGCTGGCCCTGTCAATCAACATGAGGAGGGGGCGTCATTATGAAAAGAGGATGCGGCTGCTACCAGCAAGTAGACGCCCTACTTGCTGGTAGAGAGCTCATTTACATATTATAAAAGTCAGTTTTTTGAAGAAACTGCTGAAGGAAAGTGAGTAAGAGCATTATATATTCATATATCGCAGTATAAGGAATTTAACTAGCCCAAAAAAAAATTATGACTTTAGTGGGGTGACAGAAGCCCTTTAAAGCCCCTTCACATTAGCCAGCTGAGCAGGCAGGGAACTAAACTTCCTTTCCAGATAATGGCCTGCCCATTAGAGGAGGTGAAAGCTGCATTTACAAGCAGCAGTGACCTTCACTGTATGGGGATGAGCGATCACTACTGCGATCATTTGTTCCCATACAGATTCATTGTTTCTCGGGCGGCAGATCCCTGTTTACACAGGACAATGTGCTGACAAGTGGCACCTTTACATGGGGCAATTACCAGGAACAAGTGTTTCTAGGATGGAATAAAAGGATGTATAGGTAGACAATGTGCCATACTATTATATGTTATCATTTTGTACATTTTACACACTTACAGTATCATGTGGCACATTACTTGTAAGTGTCATGTTACCAATGGAGTAATACATTTTGGCTGGGGTTTCTTGCATACTCTGCTGTTTTGCTGTCATAACATATACTGTATGTTCAACCACACCATAGTAACCCTAGTAAAGAGACATGCTGCTGCAAAGGGCTTACATTCAACCATTCAAAATTACCATTCAACCCAATAAAGACCGGCTGCCTGTCAAAGGTTAAATTCCATAAAACACATATTTTATCCCAAACACGTGCTTGTCTGCCAAGTCCCAGGGGTCTTGGTGGTAAAGTTCAGAAGGAGGACAGAATTACTGTAACTATTGTAAACGGCATTCAGTATTATCATTAGTTCGGTTAACCCCTTCCTGAAAAAGCGATTTTCCATTTTTTCTCCATGTCTTCTTGGACCCATAGCTTATTTATTTTTCTGTTAACATAGCCATATGAGGACTTGTTTTTTTGTGGGACAAGTTGTACTTTCTAATGGCACCATTATTGCATAGGATGTAGTGGAAAGCTGGAAAAAAATTCAAATGTGGTGGAATTGGAAAAAAAAATGCCGTATGATTACATTGATACCATATTTGTATAGTTTTTCTTGTGTTTTGATACTGAAAAAAATTAAGACTTTTGAAAATATGTATTTATTTATTTTCATCAGCATATTCAGATATTATTTTTTTCAGTTAACCTATTCAGCGTACAGGATTTGTAAAAATATTTTAATAGTACGAGCGTTTTCAGGCACAGAATTTTGACCATTACTATATGTGAAGATCAGTATATTACAATGCCACTTGCAGGGCCGATCCTACACGGGGTGCAGTGGGTGCCCCGCACCCCAGCGCTGTCACCCGAAAGGCGCCGAGCGAGCCGCCGGGACTTTTTTTTTTTTGACTTTTTTTTTATTTTATTTTATAATGCCCGCAGTGGCGTAGCTATAGGGGTCGCAGCGGTCGCAATTGCGACCGGGCCCCTGAGTCAGGGGGGCCCACAGGGCCCCCTCAAGCCAGGAGAACGCAGCCGCAGCTGAATAACTAAGATACGATTTACAGGGGGCGGAGCGGAGGCCGAGAGGAGAGGCCCTGTGTGACGCGCACTGTGCAGGGCAGCTGGGCAGGCGAAGTGAGGAGGAGGGGCCGGGGGAGCGGCTTCAATTGAGGTGCGACGCAGGACTTAGTCACGTACCTCACTGTGACCTCCTGCGTCGGATCTCGCGAGATGACGCGGCGCGGGAAGGCACAGTGAGTGAGGCATTGGTGACCGCCTGTACCAGGATGCCACAAGCTGTGAAGGAGAGAGAAGTAAGTATTAATTATTATTTTTTTTTATGTACCCTACGTTCTACCCTTATTGCAGAAGCACTGGGGGCACGAGAGGAGGACCACTGACAGTACTCAGTCAGTGGACATCATAGTATTAATAAGAGTGGAGACTGGAGAGACTACCATTATATTAATAATAAAGAGGGGGCTATTATATTAACAACGAGGGGGACATTATATTATTAATAAAGAGGGGGTCATTACATTAATAATAAAGAGGGGGCCACTACATTAATAACAAAGAGGGGGCCATTATATTAATAAAGAGGGGGCCACTACATTAATAACAAAGAGGGGGACATTATATTAATAATAAATAGGGGGCCAATACATTAGTATTAGTGTAATGTCCCCCTCTTTATTATTAATGTACTGGCCCCCTCTTTATTATTAATATAATGGCCCCCTCTTTATTATTAATATAATAGCCCCCTCTTTATTATTAATGTAATGTCCCCCTCTTTATTATTAATATAATGGCCCCCTATTTATTATTAATATAATGTCCCCCTCTTTATTATTAATATAATGGCCCCCCTCTTTATTATTAATGTAATGGCCCCCTCTTTATTATTAATGTAATGGCCCCCTCTTTATTATTAATGTAATGGCCCCCTCTTTATTATTAATGTAATGGCCCCCTCTTTATTATTAATGTAATGGCCCCCTCTTTGTTATTAAAGAGGGGCCATTATATTAATAATAAAGTGGGGGCCATTACATTAATGATGAAGAGGGGGCCATTATAATATACAGGGGGAATAATATTATGAGGAATGGGGGACTACCTGTCTGGCTCTAGCACAGTATTGGGGGGCAGCAGGATGAGTTGTTGAGACCCCAGGAAGGAGAGGATGAGAGTAAAGTGAGGAACCTAAAAAATAATCTGTGAAACTCTGCAGAGACGAGAAGCGGCTGAAAGAAGGTGTCATGGCGGTCTTATCTCTGGATGAAGACGTTGAGAAAAGTGTACATCACAGGAGACGTCACTGGATGTAACAGGTATGGTGCGGCATTCTCCTGTAATAATATTAGGGGTAATATAACTAAGGGGTATCAGTGTACATTATTATACAGGGGTAATATAACTAAGGGGTATCAGGGGACATTATTATACAGGGGTAATATAACTTATATTACCCCTGTATAGTGTACCCTGATACCCCTTAGTTATATTACCCCCTGTATAATTTACCTGATACCCCTCAGTTATATTACCCCTGTATAATGTCCCCCATAACAGTGTGTGTTATCCACAGGTCCCCCATAACAATGTGTCATCCACAGATCTCCCATAACAATGTGTCATCCACAGATCCCCCAAATTATTTTAAAAACCTGCTGTTTCTCTAGATGACCTTATGTTTATGGTAGTGGTAATAGAGTCTCAATGGCCTATAAAAGCAGCTACACTATTTTTACAGACCTTTGAGACTCTATTAACACTACTATTAACTATTAACATAAGGTCATCTAGACTAGAAAAAGCAGGTTTTTAAAATTCTTATTTTTCCCATTTAGGTGTTAGAGCAATCTAATTAAAGTTATGTTTTAACACCTAAAGAGAAAGAAAAAATAAATAAAAACCTACGGTTTCTCTAGATGACCTTATGTTGATAGTAGTGTTAATAGAGTTTCAATGCTTTGTAAAAATAGTGTAGCTGCTTTTATAGACCCTTGAGACTCTATTACCACTACATTGTAAAGGGGAGGAGTTAGTAAGATAACCACGCCCATGTGGGGGCGCCAGAAATATTTCTGCACCCAGGCGCCTGTGACCCTAGGATCGGCCCTGGCCACTTGCAAGCCTGAATTATAATATAAGGCCTCTTTCACATGAGCGCGTTTTGCGTGCGGGTGCAATGCGTGACATGAACTGAATTCTGACCCATTCATTTTAATGGGTCAGTGTACATGGGCGTTTTTTTCACGCAGCAGTTCTGCTTTGCGTGAAAAGCGCAGCATTTTCTATAGGCCTCCTGCACACGACCGTTTTTATTCCCCGTTTACTGGCCATTTTTTGCGTTCCGTATACGGTCCGTATACGGAATCATTAATTTCAATGGTTCCGCAAAAAAAACGGAATGTACTCCGTATGCATTCCGTTTCCGTATTTCCGTTTTTCCGTTCCGTTTAAAGATAAAACATGTCCTATTATTGCCCACAAATCACGTTCCGTGGCTCCATTCAAGTCAATGGGTCCGCAAAAAAACGGAACACTTACGGAAATGCATCCGTATGTCTTCCGTTTCCATTCCGTTTTTTGCGGACCCATCTAATGAAAATGTTATGCCCAGCCCAATTTTATCTATGTAATTACTGTATACGGTATATGCCATACGGAAAAACGGAACAGAAACGGAAACACAACGGAAACAAAAAATGCAACAACGGATCCGTGAAAAACGGATCGCAAAACACTGAAAAAGCCATACAGTCGTGTGCAGGAGGCCATATTCTGCGTTTTTCACGCAGCCCTGGCCCCATAGAAGTGAATGGGGCTTCAGTGAAAAACGCATGGCATCCTGAAGCAAGTGCGGATGCAATGCGTTTTTCACTGATGGTTGCTAAGAGATGTTGTTTGTAAACCTTTAGGCCTCTTTCACACGGGCGAGTTTTCCGCGCGGGTGCAATGCGTGAGTTGAACGCATTGCACCCGCACTGAATCCGGACCCATTCATTTCTATGGGGCTGTGCAAATGAGCAGTGATTTTCACGCATCACTTGTGCGTTGCGCAAAAATCGCAGCATGCTCTATATTGTGCGTTTTTCATGCAACGCAGGCCCTATAGAAGTGAATGGGGCTGCGTGTAAATCGCAAGCATCCGCAAGCAAGTGCGGATGCGGTAAGATTTTCACGCATGGTTGCTAGGAGACGATCGGGATGGAGACTCGATCATTATTATTTTCCCTTATAACATGGTTATAAGGGAAAATAATAGCATTCTTAATACAGAATGCTTAGTAAAATGTCCATTGAGGGGTTAAAAATAAACAAATTTAACTCACACCATCCACTTGGTCACGTAGCGGATCTCCTCTTTCTTCTTTCTTCAGGACCTGGCAAAAGGACCTTTGATGACGTCACTGCGTTCATTACATGATCCATCACATGGTCCATCACCATGGTGATGGACCATGTGATGGATCATGTGATGAGCGCAGTGACGTCATCAAAGGGTGATGGACCATGTGATGGATCATGTGATGAGCGCAGTGACGTCATCAAAGGGTGATGGACCATGTGTTGGATCATGTGATGAGCGCATTGACATCATCAAAGGTCCTTTTGCCAGGTCCTGAAGAAAGAAGAAAGAAGAGGAGATCCGGTACGCGACCAAGTGGATGGGGTGAGTTAAATTTGTTTATTATTTTTAACCCCTCAATGGACATTTTACTTAGTATTCTGTATTAAGAATGATATTATTTTCCCTTATAACCATGTTATAAGGGAAAATAATAAAATCTACACAACACCTAACCCAAACCCAAACTTCTGTGAAGAAGTCCGGGTTCGGGTCTGGGTACCAAACATGCCGATTTTTCTCATGCGTGTGCAAAACACATTAAAACGTTTTGCACTCGCGGGAAAAATCGCGCATTTTCCCTCAACGTACCCGCAGCTTTTCCCGCACATCACCCGCAATGCCCGTCTGAAAGAAGCGTTAGGGCTGTTTCACACGAGCGAGTCCATTGGGGGAATCACGCTCCGTGTGTGAGTGTGATCCTCCGCTCTGGACTTGCAGGAGCGCACGGCATTATCATGATTTATAATGCTATGTGTCTCTGCTTGATCTTATTTCTACAGATTCATATACTCACTATGATTCTGTAAGTCCAGATCGGAGGATCACTCTCACACACGAAGCGTGATTCCCGCAATGGACTCGCTCGTGTGAAACAGCGCTTAGTTTTTTATCACACGCGTGAAAAATACATCAAAACGCATTGCACCCGCGCAGAAAAAAACTGAACAACCGAACGCAATCGCAGACAAAACTGACTGAACTTGCTTGCAATATGGTGCGAGTTTCACTGAACGCTCCCTGAACGCATCCGGACCTAATCCGTCAGGCTCATGTGAAAGGGGCCTAAGTAATAAGCCTAGAAGACTAGTATAGGTTCTGGCTTATTACTTTAGGGCCCCTTTCACATGAGAAAGTTTTCCGCGGGGGTGCAATGCGTGACGTGAACACATAGCACCCGCACTGAATCCTGACCCATTCATTTCAATGGGTCTGTGTACATGTTCTATATTCTGCGTTTTTCATGCAGCCCTGGCCCCATAGGAGTAAATGGGGCTTCAGTGAAAAACGCATTGCATCCGCAAGCAAGTGCGGATGCAATGCGTTTTTCACTGATGGTTGCTAAGAGATGTTGTTTGTAAACCTTCCGTTTTTTATCACGCACGTGAAAAACGCATCAAAACGCATTGCACCAGCATGGAAAAAGCTGAACAACTGAACGCAATCGCAGACAAAACTGACTGAACTTGCTTGCAAAATGGTGCGAGTTTCACTGAACGCATCCTGAATGTATCCGGACCTAATCCGTCACGGTCGTGTGAAAGGGGCCTAATGGAACGCCTTCCCTGATCTCCGCTGGGTGGAGGCATTCTTGTTCGGCTAATGCATCCGGGTTGGCGGCCTCTTGGATGCCACGGTCACATTTGACCATGGCATCAGAGCGGTTAAATGTCTGCGATCGGCATTACCACCGATTGCGGACATTAGCCCCAGGTATTTGTTGTGTGAAACAGCAGGCACCCGGGTGCTATGGTGTTTGCTCCGCTCCATACAACGGATGTCGGAAAGGGGTTAAAAGGGCTGTCCAGACTAGGAGCTGAAAACCCTAATGGATGTATCCTGTGACCATTAAAAAAAAATAAAAAAGTCCTCTGTCCATTTTCCTTCTGTTTTGGTGCTGCTGCCTCCTTCCCGGCCTTCCTCCTTCTGACACTGGGCAGCACATTTCTCTCTAGAATGCCTTACACTGTGTTATTACTGTCAGATGCCGCGATCAGCTATGATCGCGCCATCTGAGGGGTACAATGACGGTCATTGCACCCACTACTTACAAAGAAATGCGCTTCATGATGAAGTAATTAGTCACAAAGCAAATTTTTGAATATTTCGCTCATTTCTTACTGAAGGGGTCTGTCCTGATCAGATAATCTCCTTAGAAGGTAAAGGCAAAGGTAAAGTAATCCAATAATATGATGTCATACAGAGCACCATATGGTGGGACATGGAGTGCCTACTGTTTCATAGTGAGATGTTACAGTATTGCCTCCTGCCATTTGTCAGTTTTTGGGGTGGGGGGAGGTATTTGTGTACTGTTCATTTGTATACTGAACTTGTACACTTCTTATGTTACAGGGGCCTTGTGGTACCAGGTACTCTTCTTCCCCTGTATTTACGCCTCTACCTTGCTAAGACTCAGTATGTGAAGGCTGTGAAGATATAGAAGGTATTCATTGGTGGCCACACAGGATGCACTCACAGTTTTTATGACCTTATCCTTGAGGTGTATTTTACAGGTGCACCAATAATTCACACTGCAGGTCAGAAATTCACGGCTTGTAATTGCAAGAGAGAAAACAAAACCTCTGCAAAACTTACTGGCATCCAGCACAGCTGGAACATGAAATACCAGTAAGTCTCTCCACCCAAAGGGGTGATTTGTACACTTCTGAAACAAAGCGACGTGTTTATTATTTTCACATTCGGGAGGGAATGTCGGGAATGTGTTTCACTAACTGCAGACATGTTCATCTGTTTATCTGCTTGTTTGTCCAAGGGGATTGTACTACTTCCATTAAAGCGGAGATAAAACAGAACTAGTTTAGGTAATTCATAAAAAAAACGCAGTATCTTTCCCAATTGGAACGTTCAAATGTATTATAATAAAACCGTTCTATCTACTCTTTTTTCTTTAAATTTATAATGTTATTTTTAGGTCCAAAATTCTTTGAGGGTTAATTTTTTAAAATATTATATAGCAGTTGGAGCTTTGTTCTTCTAAATCAAAGCTCCAAATCTCATGCATATTCATATATTTAATACATTCCTCTCATCCATGACAGTAAGTACTTGACAAAATCCACCATTCATGTACAGTGGGATCATGGCACAGGATTAGAAACTGTGATCCCAGGTGTTCAACCCTTTGGATGCAACGGTCTATAGTGACCACTGCATCTAAGTGGTTAAACATTGTCCCTAACACTCCCCACCCTTGTGATGCTATTGCACGGTGCCAGTGGTTTGCCAAATAATGACCTCCAGGTCTACTAAGATGTACACCTATTAGACCCTTCTAGAGACAGGAACTAATAGGCTGTCTGTCAAATGTGCACAGAGGTTTCTGGGACTTCAATATTCATGGCCTATCCTCAGAATAGGTCAGCAATATCTGATCAGCGGAGGGATGACTCCTGGAACGGGGCTGCAACACCAAGCAAAGCCACTATACAATGTATGGCGCTGTGCTTAGTAAGGCTACTTTCACACTTGCGGCAGAGGATTCCAGCAGGCAGTTCCGTCACCAGAACTGCCTGCCGGATCCGTCAAAACGTATGCAAACTGATGGTATTTGTCAGACGGATCAGGATCCGTATGACAAATGCATTGAAATGCTGGATCCGTCTCTCCGGTGTCATCTGGAAAAACGGGCCGGCATTTATTTTTTTTCACTTTTTTTGCAGTCTGAGCATGCGCAGACCACAATGCCGGATCCGTTTTGCTGGAACACTCGAGTCCGGATCCGGCATTAATGCATTTCAATGGGAAAAAATGTGTTCCAAAAAAGTGTTCCAGAATTTTGGACAGAGATAAAACCGCAGCATGCTGCGGTATTATCTCCGTCCTGAAAAGGCAAAAAGACTGAACTGAAGACATCCTGATGCATCCTGAACGGATTGCTCTCCATTCAGAATGCATGGGGATAAAACTGATCAGTTCTTTTCCGGTATTGAGCCCCTAGGACGGAACTCAATACCGGAAAAGAATAACACTAGTGTGAAGGTACCCTAAGCTGTGAGGAGGCCACATCCTCTTAAAACAGCTGGTCAGCATGGATTTTGGGAGTCTGAACCTTACTGATCACATATGGATGATCTCAATATCAAAATTCTGGAAAACCTTTTTCATCCAGCCACTAGAAGATCGGATGTTAAACAGCATCTGCCAGCAGGGACAACCCAATTAAACCAGGCATAATGAGGTTGTTGGAGCACCATGGGCCTGGCTGGAGCCCTTGGAGCTCCAGACACTCCTCCTGCCCCTTGATTGAAAGGGCCAGATATCTCACTTGGCCCTGTGTTCCTGCGCTTGTGCCATTGGTCTGAGTATTGTTACATGTAAAGAGGATCTGCTGCTGTTTCCTAAGCAGCACACATGCCTACTGTGCATGCGTCGATGATGTCAGCATACACCCGGAAGTGGAGACGACAGCTTCAGATGGAGTTTGAGGAAAGTGCATTTACTTTTAAAATGTTATTAAATACGATTGTTATTTTTTTTATTTCACTCTTCAAAGCGATCATATAAAGCATAGTTAATAAAGATTTCAGTATTCCTTTTCACTGACCGTAAAAAGTGATGTTACCAGAATGACTTATTTTAAAACTAGTAAACCTTAACCCAAATTCTACCGTCATTATAACAAAAATAATATAAAGAGTATGGTGGCTCTCTATCGCCTATGACTATGAATGGGTGCTACTAAGCCTAATGACTCACCCAGTCAAAAAGGAATTGTAATGTATATAGAGAGGCTGAGCACTCTCCCAATGGACCACACAAAGACTATTCAAAAATTATTGTATTTATTACACCAATATATAGATCTAAAAGATAAAACAATATTACAATATAACAGAATGCACAATAAAAATACACATTAAAAAATGTAATGTTAAAATTATTCAGATTAAGAGCATAAATAATTGGATTGCGGTGGCATGCAAAAGAATACTATATGCAACTTGGATAAAGGAGTATGTCCTGATTAGAAAAAAGAAGAAAATCGATGGCAATTCGATATTTAAATATTCGACAATGTGAAGATAAATTTTCGACAATGTGAAGATGAATTTTCGAATAAATATGAAGATAAATTTTCGAATAAATGTCCAGACTGAAATCCGATATTTGTTTTCGATTATTTTATCGGTTATATTATGTTCAGTCAATATTCCCTTTATGGCAAACGAAAGAAACACTCACTCTTGCAAAATGCCGTCTGACTATAGCACACGGTGGCGTCCCACGTGGCTGATGGAGTCAGATTCGGCAGTACCTGTTAGTAGCAGTTCAGCAGGAGCAGCCCCACTGAGGAAGGGGCTAGGAAAAGACCCCGAAACGCGTCTGGTTTCAAAAGACCCGCACATCAGCTGATGGACGTCCTGATTCTAACAACTTGAATCGACCCTTTTACCCTTTTCTGGCATACAGCGAATAATTTGACCCTTGAACTGATAGAGTTATAATCAAAACTCCTTCACCAAAGAATCTCTATACGGAGGGCTACATCGCTTACACTGCTCCTGCTGAACTGCTACTAACAGGAACTGCCGAATCTGACTCCATCAGCCACGTGGGACGCCACCGTGTGCTATAGTCAGACGGCATTTTGCAAGAGTGAGTGTTTCTTTCGTTTGCCATACAGGGAATATTGACTGAACATAATATAACCGATAAAATAATCGAAAACAAATATCGGATTTCAGTCTGGACATTTATTCGAAAATTTATCTTCATATTTATTCGAAAATTCATCTTCACATTGTCAAAAATTTATCTTCACATTGTCGAATATTTAAATATCGAATTGCCATCGATTTTCTTCTTTTTTCTAATCAGGACATACTCCTTTATCCAAGTTGCATATAGTATTCTTTTGCATGCCACCGCAATCCAATTATTTATGCTCTTAATCTGAATAATTTTAACATTACATTTTTTAATGTGTATTTTTATTGTGCATTTTGTTATATTGTAATATTGTTTAATTTTTTTAGATCTATATATTGGTGTAATAAATACAATAATTTTTGAATAGTCTTTGTGTGGTCCATTGGGAGAGTGCTCAGCCTCTCTATATACATTATAACAAAAATGACATCACTGAACGGCATCTGCTCCATAGGTCAAAGCCTTTCTCTTGTTACAATCCTTTCTTTGGAAATGAATGAACTGAAACCACATGAAAAAAAATGCAATTATGAAAAGTTTCTTCTTGGCAATGAAAAGCTTCTACATCTTCATCCACCCCTGACGACATAAGATGATTTCTGATCAAGCAGATGAACAAATATCCATTTAACTTTATATCCATTTCCATGATCAAAGCAGAGAACATTACAAAGTGTCTAGCGATCTGACTTTGATAAACTGTCTAAAATCTGTTTAACAATACTTTGCCAAGGGTTAAATGTCTTTCACATCCTAATTTTTTCTATAGAAAGGGCATTTCTTTATAAAAGCAGATGGAATACAGAAACAAAACTTCATATCAATATCTTCAAATATTATATAATCCATCTGTGTTTACAGTTTATGATGCCCTAGACTCTGAGGCTGCGTCCACATCTGTGTTAGGACATTCTGGTGCTGTCTTCTGGCAGAGGAGCAGAATACCATAATTGCTGTATCCAGCATGGCCAGACGCTGCCTGATCCCAATGATGGGTTCCATCAACTTTCTGGCAAGAATGGCAGCTTTCTGCTGGAACAAAATGCTGCATGCAGAAAGCTGCCATTCTTGCTGGAAACCCAACAAGAACGAAATCCCATTGTCAGGGAGACCCTTTTAATGCCTTTACATTAGCATATAATATTGCCTATATAATTTTAACAGAATGGTACCCAAAAATACTATTAGTTGCATAATATTGATCTGCAATGCCTAAAAAACAGTGCGCATTGATTTTTGCAAAATACTGTCTGAAAGAGTCTAAACCAGTGATGCCCAAACTGCGGCCCTCCAGCAAAACTACAACTCCCAGCACGCTATCAGCCTACAGCAGGGCATAGTGGGAGTTGTAGTTTTACAACTGCAGGTTGGGCGTCACTGGTCTGAACAGTCCGGAAATAATAGGGCCAAATAATACTGCTATATGGTATCCAAATAAGTCTGCCATAGAGAGCCCAAATTATAGAGTATATAATAATAGAGTAAGGGTGGGTTCACACTAGCGTTATGGAGTCCGTTATGGCTTTCCGTTATAACAGGGTTATAACGGAACATAACGGAATCCACAAGACGGAAGGACAGATCCGTTTTGCTGCCCATAGACTTGCATTATGATGGAATGCAAAACGGACGCCTTTAAAAGGCATTTGCTCTCCGTCCTAATAGAAGTCTATGGGAATCAAAACGGATCCGTCTGGTTCCCGATATGCAAGATGGAAAACAGGACTTTGTTTTCCGTCTTACATAACGGGACCCAGACGGATCCGTTATGTTTTCCCATAGACTTCTATTAGGACGGAGCAAAACGGAATGCCTTTTAAAGGCGTCCGTTTTGCATTCCATCCTATGGATTCCGTTATGTTCCGTTATAACCCTGTTATAACGGAAAGCCATAACGGACTCCATAACGCTAGTGTGAACCCACCCTAAGACAGCTTATAAATAATTTCATAATTTACAAAAATAATGCCCCATATACTGTAACTTCGAATGGAGTGTCTGTTTTGTCAGCCCCATAAAATGTGAATAGAGCAGCAGAATACATGCTCAAAAACTGCTCATTTCAAACTGCTCCTAATCACGGTAGAGCTGCATATCAATCCATTATTTCATCCACATGACTATGTCTTGTCCTATAGTACTCAGCCACAATGCCACAACTGTGGAACTATAAAGAAATATACAGTATGAACAAGTCCATACACAATGGGGGAGACTTATTAACAGCGGTGAACCAGTATATCTCCCTGGAACAGCATGCCTAAGATTTACTAACAATACACGACATGATAATGAATCTGGCATAGGCTAAGAACAGGGACACTTCTATTACTTTCATTAATATTTGGTTATCACAGATTAACAACCTATATGTGAATATTCTACATATTGTTTATTAAATAAAAGACAGCTTGGAAGTTGTTTTTTTTTTTTAATCACTCCATGTATTCTACTTCCTGTCCTGGCTCTTAAATTCTTCTTTGTTTGGACGTTATTCTTTCTCAGTCAGACATCACTGCAGCCAGAGACGGAAGGGGGTGACTGACCCAATTGGAGTATTACACTTTACACCAATCAATGCAATACTTTTCTGTAGGCATCTTTAACTAGGCCTAGCAGGAGAACAAGAGTTGTCATCCTATTATCCCAATTAAACATCTACTGTTACAATGAGGATTATCCTGCAGATATCATCTTCCTCTCACAGCAGCAGTAAACTAACAATGTATTACTTATATACACTGCTCAAAAAAATAAAGGGAACACAAAAATAACACATCCTAGATCTGAATTAATTAAATATTCTTCTGAAATACTTTGTTCTTTACATAGTTGAATGTGCTGACAACAAAATCACACAAAAATTAAAAAATGGAAATCAAATTTTTCAACCCATGGAGGTCTGGATTAGGAGTCACACTCAAAATTAAAGTGGAAAAACACACTACAGGCTGATCCAACTTGGATGTAATGTCCTTAAAACAAGTCAAAATGAGGCTCAGTAGTGTGTGTGGCCTCCACGTGCCTGTATGACCTCCCTACAACGCCTGTGCATGCTCCTGATGAGGTGGCGGACGGTCTCCTGAGGGATCTCCTCCCAGACCTGGACTAAAGCATCTGCCAACTCCTGGACAGTCTGTGGTGCAACGTGACGTTGGTGGATAGAGCGAGACATGATGTCCCAGATGTGCTCAATTGGATTCAGGTCTGGGGAACGGGCGGGCCAGTCCATAGCATCAATGCCTTCGTCTTGCAGGAACTGCTGACACACTCCAGCCATATGAGGTCTAGCATTGTCTTGCATTAGGAGGAACCCAGGGCCAACCACACCAGCATATGGTCTCACAAGGGGTCTGAGGATCTCATCTCGGTACCTAATGGCAGTCAGGCTACCTCTGGCGAGCACATGGAGGGCTGTGCGGCCCTCCAAAGAAATGCCACCCCACACCATTACTGACCCAATGCCAAACCAGTTATGCTGGAGGATGTTGCAGGCAGCAGAACGTTCTCCACGGCGTCTCAAGACTCTGTCACGTCTGTCACATGTGCTCAGTGTGAACCTGCTTTCATCTGTGAAGAGCACAGGGCGCCAGTGGCGAATTTGCCAATCTTGGCGTTCTCTGGCAAATGCCAAAAGTCCTGCACGGTGTTGGACTGTAAGCACAACCCCCACCTGTGGACGTCGGGCCCTCATATCATCCTCATGGAGTCTGTTTCTGACCGTTTGAGCAGACACATGCACATTTGTGGCCTGCTGGAGGTCATTTTGCAAGGCTCTGGCAGTGCTCCTCCTGTTCCTCCTTGCACAAAGGCGGAGGTAGCGGTCCTGCTGCTGGGTTGTTGCCCTCCTACGGCCTCCTCCACATCTCCTGATGTACTGGCCTGTCTCCTGGTAGCGCCTCCATGCTCTGGATACTACGCTGACAAACACAGCAAACCTTCTTGCCACAGCTCGCATTGATGTGCCATCCTGGATAAGCTGCACTACCTGAGCCACTTGTGTGGGTTGTAGACACCGTCTCATGCTACCACTAGAGTGAAAGCACCGCCAGCATTCAAAAGTGACCAAAACATCAGCCAGGAAGCATAGGAACTGAGAAGCGGTCTGTGGTCACCACCTGCAGAACCACTACTTTATTGGGGGTGTCTTGCTAATTGCCTATAATTTCCACCTGTTGTCTATCCCATTTGCACAACAGCATGTGAAATTGATTGTCACTCAGTGTTGCTTCCTAAGTGGCCAGTTTGATTTCACAGAAGTGTGATTGACTTGGAGTTACATTGTGTTGTTTAAGTGTTCCCTTTATTTTTTTGAGCAGTGTATATAGTAAGTCTTATCGTTTGTATTGATGACAACAGAAGGACAATATTTTAATTCAATGGCATAGTACTCTAAAAACTATATTGTATTAAATGGGTTGTCTCATCATAGACAATGGGGGCATATTGCTAGGATATGCCCCCATTGTCTTATAGGTGTGGGTCTCACCACTGAAACCCGCACCTATATAGAGAACAGAGCCCCACAAGGTGGTGGTGGAGGACTCCGGTCCGGCCACCACCAAGCCAGCTCCCCAAAGAAGTGAATGGGAGCGTAACGCGCATGCGCTGCCCCCACTCCCATTCATTTCTATGGGGCCGACGGAAATAGCCGAGCCAGTGCTCAGCTATTTTCACCGGCCCCATAGAAAATGAATGGAGGGCGGCTGAGCATGTGCAATGCGCCCTCCTTCACTTGCGGGGCTTGATTCTCAATATAGGTGAGGGTCCCAGCGGTGGACCCGCAACTATAAGACAATGGGGGCATATCCTAGCGATATACCCCCATTGTCCATGATGAGACAAGCCCTTTAATTGTATATTGAGTTTGATAAAAATTCTCCTTGCTCATGGGAAGTAGAAAAGTAAGGAAAATGTTCGTAAAATGAGTAATGCTCAATACCGCTAAAGCTCAGATTTTTTCCCCCAGCTCATCTGTGTCATAACAAGTGTGGCAGGGGCAGTTTAACTTCCCTTAAAAGGCTTATCCTGGAAAAAGATAATGATGACTTATCCTCAGGATAGGTCATCATTATCACAACAGCAGCAGTCTAAGACCCAGTATCAGCTGTTTCAGGGAGCCGCTGTGCTTACCAGAGCTCTGGTGAGCAATGCAAGCTCCCGGCAGCTTTACAAGGACAATGCCGTACTTTGTATAGTGGCAGAGCTTGGTATTGCAGCTCAGCCCCACTAGCTTGAATAGGGCTGAGCTGCAACTAGGCCATGTGACCAATGCACTGTGATGTCACTGGCCTAAGAAGCGGCTGCGGCACACACGGACTCTTCTAACAGCTAATCGGCGGGGGTCCCGGCTGTCACATTCCCGTAGATCTGATACTGTTTACCTCTGCTGCGGATGTCATAAATATATTTTCCTGGATAACCCCTTTAATACTATTTAACCACTTAAATGCCATAGTCAATAGGGGGCACCAAAAGAAAATACAGTATAGGATACCATCGAACCTGAGGCCAGCTTTTTTTTTTTTTGTTTTGTGATAGTTTCTGTTCATTATTGATTTTATTGTTTGGTTGTGTTTGTCAGAGATGTTCCTCTGGTATTAACATGATACCAGAGGAACACCTAAGGAGACTTAAGTTACTTTCACACTAACGTTAGAAGAATCCGGCAGGCAGTTCCGTTGCTGGAACTTCCTGCCGAATCCGGAAATCCGTATGCAAACGGATATCATTTATTTCCGGATCCGTCTGACAAATGCATTGAAATACCGGATCCGTCTCTCCGGTGTCATCCGGAAAAACGTATTCGGTATTTTTTTTTCTTCACATTTTTAAAGGTCTGCGCATGCGGAGACCGGAAAACCAGATCCGTCAATGCGGCAAATTTCATAAACACTTGGTACCGGATCCGGCATTAATACATTTCAATGGAAATTAATGCTGGATCTGGCAATCTGGCAAGTGTTCCAGAATTTTGGCTGGAGAAAATACTGCAGCATGCTGCTGTATTTTCTCTGGCCAAATACCGTAAAAGGGACGGAACGGAAGACGTCCTGATGCATCCTGAACGGATTGCATTCCATTCAGATTGCATTAGGACAAAACTTTTTTTTTATTTTTTTCCGGTATTGAGCCCCTATGACAGAACTCAATACCGGAAAACTTTAACGCTAGTGTGAAAGTAGCCTAAGTTACTGGATGAATCTTCTACCTTCTGCCTAACAATGACAGGTCACAGGTTTGGTACACTGACTAAATGTTAGCAGAAAAGCAACAGTTTTTTAGCTTAAGAATTAGAGATCCAATTACATGTCCCCAGGATAGGAACACACTATAATCTGGTACTGACTCACTAAAATGCGCTAAAGTGTGCACTTAAAAACAATAGCAGAATTGCAATAGTTTTTTTTAGTAAGATTTACAGGCCCAATTACAAGTTCCCTGGATGAGAACACAGTACAAATTGGTATTGATGCACTAAAATGCTTTAAAGTGCGCACTTGGTTGAAAAATTGCAGCAGGTTTTTGGAATGAAACGGTTATAATTGTACATTGGATGCTGAGAATTTGCAGATAAAAAACTTATGAACTGTAGAAGCTTTGCAACAGGTTTTTAGAATAAAAAGGCTGGTTCATGGCTTCGTCCTCCCTGCCCTGTTTCCCTCACTAGTGTACTGAATTTTAAAAGTAAAATGGCAGGCTCCGTTTTTGCACAATTTGTCCAAAGTGAATGGCCAGTACTTCAGATTCATTTGGAGGATGATTTTTTTTTTTTTTGTAAATCTCTTTTTATTATTTCAGATTTTTTAAGAACATAACATTACATTTCCACATTGTAATACAGTGTGCACAACATTATATATTCATGTTCAAGTACATTTTCAATGCAGATGTTTAACAATTACGGGAAGAAGAGGTAAGGGAATAAGGAAAAAACATAAAATTGAAAAAGGGGACAAAATAATATAAGGGTAACTGAACAGGTAGGCTCTCTGATTAAACTTAGTTGATACTCAATCATCCGTTAAGTCACGGATAACGTATAGGGTTGCTAAACACTCACTATATTGCCACTATACAATGAGTTAGGCTAGCTCATGAAAGAGCTCGACAAAATTCACACAATGAGAACTTAAACTTATTCGTGGTACAGTTACTCCTACGAGGATACCACCCCCAGCTCGTCAAGGGCTGCCACATCCCTAGCTTCCTTAGACTGTTTCCAGGGAAGCCAAGTCTTTAAATATCTGGACCTATTACCATGAATCCATCCTACCATCTCCTCCATTCTGTGTAGTTGATGCATTTTGTTGAACCACATCTTTAAATCTGGCGGGGAGGTATCTCTCCACTTTGTTGGGATAAGTAACTTAGCTGTGGCGATCATATGCGTAATTAGATCCGCTTTTGATGGCTTAAAGTTGGGGATAGGGATCCACAAAAGCACCAGCTCAGGGGTTAATGTTATATCTGTTGCACATATAGAATTTATGCTCTGTTCAACGTCCTTCCAGAATTGTTTGATTCTGGGGCACAACCACCAAATATGGATCATAGAACCTACCCCGGCCTGGCATCTCCAACACTGGTCTGTGGGTGAAAGGCCTATGGAGTGTAAATATTCAGGGGTTCTGTACCACCTGGTAATGGTTTTGTATGAGTTCTCTTGATAACGAACACAAGAGGAAAAACCTTGTGCATGGGATAGAATATAATTGGATTCAGTATCTGAGATGATCTTGCCCAGGTATCTCTCCCATTGATGCAAATAATATGGCTTGGGAATGCTAAGATCAGATAAAAGGTTATTATATGTAACTGAAAGTGACTTTTTTAAAATAGTGGGTAGAGCCGTAAAATTTTCGAGCCATGTGGGTTCCAAAAACGTTTGACCCGAACCTTTCATATATTTCTTGCATATATTTTTATAGTCCCAGCTATGTATTAGGGCAGGAGGTCCTCTGTCCAATTTGTGATATGCTTCCTCTAATGACAAAAAGCGATTATTTTCTATAACTTCACCTATCCTCACATCTCCCCATGAATGCCACCAGCTCTTATCATCTCCTCCCATTTTATCTACCAGATAAGGAAGGACATCTAGCGGAGCAATTTTGGAGATCAACTTTCCTCTTATTAAAGCCCTCTTAGAGTTACGATAACAGATCAGCATACTCTTTGTCAGCGTGCACATTTCTCGACAGAGAGAAAGAGGGGCCTCTGGAAGCCACATTAGTGCATGCCTATGTGTACCTAAAAGAATCCTCTCTATGTCTAGAAAGGGAGCTTGTAGTTTCTCATTCGCTAAAAGTGCCCATCTAGCTAAGTGGATAGCTTTATTATAAAGAGACATATCTGGTAACGATACGCCACCTTTGTGCTTCTTCTGTGAGAGAAGCGAGTAAGCCAATCTAGGCCGTCTCGAATTCCACAAAAATGAAGTAAATGTTCTCCTAATTTGTGTTAGAAAGGAGGTAGGTATATGTAACGGAAGGGCTTGGAACACATACAAAAATTGGGGTAGGACAAACGTGGCCAGCAAGTTCTTCCTACCAAACCAAGACATGTACGGTACCTTTATTGAAGAAATGAAGGATTTGGCTTTTGTAAGTAGTGGAGTATAATTCAATTTGAATAGCAGACTCAAATCTGTCGGGATGTTAACCCCCAGAAATTTGATTGCTGTTGTTGGCCATTTGAACAGTGATGCGCGTTGGAGAGTGTCCAGAATCCTATTTGGGATATTAACTTGTAAGGCTTCCGATTTGGAAAAGTTAATTTTAAAATTAGAGACTAAACTATATTGGTCAAATAAGGACATGACTGTGGGAAGGGCTTCTTCGGGGTTTGAAATGACAATTAACAGGTCGTCTGCAAAGGCTGCAGTTCTATGCTGGTATTGACCCAGAGAAACACCCTGAATTTTGTCAGACTGTCGGATCTTAAGGAGGAACATCTCCAAACACAAAATAAAGAGGGTGGGCGAGAGGGGGCAACCTTGCCTAGTTCCATTCCTGATGGGGAAGGCATCCGACAGGGCACCATTAACCAAAACCTGTGCCATAGGACAGGAATATAATGAAAAAATAGCTGAGACAAATGTAGGAGGAAAACCAAATTTCAATAAAGAGGCTCTCATGAAATCCCAGCTAACCCTGTCGAATGCCTTCTCCGCATCAGTTCCCAGTAGCAGCAAAGGTGTTTTCTTAACATGGGCGTTATGAATCAAGTGGATCACTCTCCAGATATTGTGTTTTCCCTCCCTCCCAGGTACAAACCCTACTTGTTCAGGATCTATGAGTCTATTTAGCATGGGGGAAATTCTAGATGCTAACAACTTGGACCTCCATTTCAAGTCGCAGTTGAGAAGGGATATAGGTCTGTAGCTCCCACAGTCCTCCGGGTCCTTTCCTTCTTTATGTAGGATGGTGATATGCGCCCTCAAGGCCTGGGGAGCCAGAGACAACCCTCCCAGCAACGAGTTGCAAAGACCTGTAAAGTGAGGGAGCAAAATCCTTTTAAATTTTTTAAAATAAATAATAGGGAGCCCGTCTGGACCAGGGCTCTTCCCTATGGGGATAGAATTGAGGACTTTCTCTACTTCTGTTGTGGAGAAGGGTCTAAGGAGGCTTTCATTTTCCTCTTCTGATAACGAGGGTGCCCTAATCGAGGCGAGAAATTCCTCAATCAGAGAGGCCCTCGTTTTGTCACCCGCCCCCGCAAGGTGCTGGCAGGTTGTAAAGTTTAGAGTAAAATGTCTGAAAGGCCTTAGCTATGAGAGGGGTCGAGGTCGTCCTTAGTGTTGGGCTAGACTTTATTGAGGAGACAAAGGTCTTTTCCCTTCTTTTTTTAATTAAGTAAGACATCATCTTATTTCCCTTGTCTCCATGTTCATATATTCTCCTTTTCAGATTCATCAGTGATTTGGCTCCCTTAATATTAAGAAGATCCTTAACTTTACATCTAAGTGTAACCAAGGCCTCTTTATGTGATTCAGAGTGTGTTAGTTTGTGTAATTTCTCCTGTGTTTGAATCTGGGAAAGTAGGGACATCAATTCCTTTGTAGATTTCTTCTTAATATATGAACCTAGTCCTATCAATTCCCCCCTTATATACGCCTTATGGGCCTCCCATAACATTGGGAGAGAGATCTCCGGGGTGGCATTGGTTTTAAAATAGTTGTCTAATTTATCTGCCAAAGTGTCCACATGAGATTTTGACTCTAGAAGTGTGGTGTTCAACCTCCATGACCAAGCTCTATGTGGGAGACATTGGAGAGAAAGCGACATTACTACGGGTGCATGATCTAAAATCACTATATTCCCAATTTCCACATTTTTCACACAGGTTAAATATGCATCAGGCAAGAAAAGATAATCTATCCTACTGTATGAATTATGAACATGGGAAAAATATGTGAAATCTTTTTCTGATGGATGAATGGTCCTCCAAACGTCCAACAGACGCAATTCTGCTAATGACATCATTAGTTTCCCCATTTGTTTCTTAGTGATGTTATGAGATTTTGGTGTACTAATGTCCAATGAAACATTAAAGTCCCCCCCCACTACTAACATACCTTCTGAAAATTCCTTAATTTTCTTAAGGGCCTTAGTCAACCAGGGAATTTGGCCTGTATTAGGAGAGTATATGTTGGCTATTGTAATTTTAAAATTAAAGATGGTACCTTGAATAATAAGCATGCGTCCCCCTGGATCAATAAAGGATTTAATCAATTTAAATGGAATAGAGGAGCTTATGGCGATGGATACCCCCCTAGAAGCAGATGAGTGTGTTGCATGGAACCACTGCGAATACTTTGTCGTGGGAAGTGTGGGAATATGATCATGACGAAAGTGGGTTTCTTGCCAAAGGACAATGTCTGCTTTTTTGTTTAAGAGTAAGTTAAATATCTGACGTCTCTTTTGAGGGATGTTAATTCCGTTCACATTATGTGACAATATGTTTAAGTTAGCCATACCTCAATGAAGACGTGAGTATTGAGCTTTCAAGAGCCTTAAACAGGTAAAGAACTGGGGAAAAAAACATTGTACAGTGAATCATAATTGTGAACAAACACTTGTCAACTGACTTTGAAATAAGCAGTAAAGGAGTTGACGGCGTTCCACCCGGCCCCAACCCCCCCCCCCCCCCCCCCACCAAATGGGTAGAAAGGGTAGGCCAGGCCCAGCGCAACACCCCAACTCTGCCCGGAAGGGAGGAAAGCCTTTGACATCAAGACTAACTGCCCTATCATAAACAAAATGATTAACACCTTATTGTGTAACGGGTGGGAAACCTATAATGTTGTCTAAGCAACAAATTATGACAATGATATATGATCCCCAAGTGGTGAAAAGGCATTAATAACTGCACTATAATCTTTCACTCAGAGGAGGCACTGAATATTTCTCTACTATGTAGAGGTAACATCATATCAGCAATACAGCATAAACTCATGCCCTCTGGTGTTGATAATACGTATCATCTAACCACTTCCAACTTTCAAGCACCCTCTATTATGGTGTTAGAGTGCTCCTACAAAGTACTGCTGTGAGGAAAGAAGCAAAAATGGAGAAAAACAGTTCCCATGAAATTTCATGATGTCTTCCTGTTCTTTGGTGATTTCGGCTTTCTTACCACCTGCCATGTAGGAATCTCTGGCAGGTCAGGCAAGCCCAGATCTTCTGGGACTGGCATCCACGGTTGAACTTCCACAGGAGCTATACCTAGCTTATCCCAAGCATCAGTTAAGTCTTGCGGTGTTCTGATGATGATCTGTCGGCCGTCTTTGAAGGTCGCAAGGCCAAATGGAAATAGCCATCTCACTGGCAACTTGTGGGCTCTAAGAGCTTCTGTAACTGGCTTCAACGCTCTGCGTTTAGCCAAGGTACTAGATGCTAGGTCCTGAAAAAATTGGATGTGCGCTCCATTGTATGAAATATTCTTGGCTTCTCTTGCGGCTCTTAATAAGGAGGCAGTGTCCAGAAAATTTAGCAATCCGCATACAATATCTCTGGGTGGGCCGTTCTCCTGTGGCTTAGGCCTTAGGGCTCTGTGGGCCCTCTCAATTATTATCTGCGCAGCCCTGTCTTCCCCCACAAGTGAGGCAAATATGGCGGTGACCACTGCTGTGATTTCTCCAGGAGGGACATCCTCCGGTACCCCTCTTATGCGGATATTTTTCCGCCTATTTCTATTTTCCTGGTCTTCCAGGTGCAGGATCGTTGAGGTAAGTAACGCACTATGGCCTTGTATGGCCTTTTTAACAGCCTCTCCGTGCTGAATTATGGCCGCCTGCGTTTCCTCCAAAGATACAACACGTCCCCCAATCTGTTTAACCTCCGTCTTGATATCAGAAATGTCTCTGTGCAGGGGTTGCAGCGCCTTATAAAGCGTCTTCTTAAAGAAGGCTCTGGACAGGGGTAGATCTGCAGGCTCTGTACCTTCTGATATAGCACAGGAACTTTCACCATCGGAGTCTTCTGGTGGCACGGCGGCTCCGGCTCCCTCCGGCGCCATCTTAGATCTGTGGGCTGGCGAGAAACTCCGTTTTTTGAGAAAACGATCCATTTCTGATTGCGTTCGGCACGATTTTTGAGTGCCCTGTACTGTATCGCTCCTTTCTTTGTTAGTTTTCACCATCTTAGGGGCTTCTGTCACCCGTTAAACCGAAGCTGCAGCAGCGTCTGTGTGGAGCTCTGAGATCAAGCTTCCATCTCGGCTCGCGGCTAGCTCCGCCCCCCCGGAGGATGAATTTTAGTGAAATTTGTGACGAATCCGATTTGTTTAGAATCAATTAGATTTTCTCTACAGAAGATGAAGCAAAGTATTCACAAAGTTAAACACTTTATGTCTGGAAACATTTAGGTGCATTTGGTGCACATCCTGTGTCATGATTTCTTTCTCCGTTATTTACCTTCCTTTATGTATTTTATTGTGCAGTTCCTTTTTGTCACTTAGAAACATTGTTCATAAACATACATTATATAGTTCATGTTCTTGCGTTACTGTAAGTTGAAGTTCACTGAGTATACATAATGTGCTGCATCTCAATGACCTTACCTGAATATAATCAACAAATGCACTTTTCTAAAGCTTAGAAATACAGAAATGAGTTTAACCTTTATCTTCAGAGTTTTTAAATGTTTTACTTTTCTCTCAGTAGTTTAAGTGTAGTGCCCATTTTCTATTTGACTGTCTGTTCTTGGACGGTCAAAAAACAAAACAAAAATTTTATTAATGAACAATAAAAATAAAAGTCGGGCTACACCCTAAGAGAAGTGCCAAGGGTAAAGATAAAGGGTAAGCATCCACACACAAAGAGTCCCTTTGTAATGACTACTCAGGTGTTCCTAGTACTGTGTGAGAATATAAGGTTTGATGGTAATGCACACTATGGATGTTGGTGCATTACTGGGAGAGCCAAAACACCTAGGCTCTTAATCATTCGTACATCACTAAGGGAGCCCAAGGAGCTAGGCTCTCAATGTAAAACATACAGACCTAATCCCTCAGATATAAATAGCCTGAATCTAGCAGTGTCTCCAGGCCAATTAAGGATTAACTAAGACACTAACTAGATACAGAGTATCATTATGTAATCGCTATTCTCATCCCGAGTATAACCCAGATACTCTGTATGTAAACCAACAGGTGCAAGATTCTATTTAATTCTAGCAGGAGAGTAATCATTGCTCAGACCTATAATTCATTTTGGGAAGTGGGTACCGCAACTATTATCAGTGAAACAAATCCTACTCAACACGTTTCATGTGCCCCTTATTGTGGACACCTCATCAGGAGATAGGATAAGCGATATTTGAGCAAGAGAAGGCTAAGAGAAGAGTATGCGGTCAGGAGCCGCACATGTGGCATGCAGCATCTCCGCCACTAGTATGGCCGCGCCTGCCAAATTAAGCTCATTAAATAGGGAGAAGCCGAAGGTGGAGTATGGGAGATGACCATCAGGACTAGTGCCGGAAAGGAGGTGTGCCGACAGAAAGTAAGACACTGGTGGTCCATGTACCGCACTATCTTGTATGATATTTATATCCAACCATACTCCTTACATAACATTAGGTAAAAGGGGATCCAAAAGCAGCCCATGAAAAGTCAGGCATGACGGAATACATGGGGAGTAGATAAAAGGGGAGGAGACAAAAGGGACAGACATGTAGTTAACCTAACCGAATATCGCTGTCATATGCAGTATCAGTGTCAAATAAGCACTACGGGAGCGACGGAGCATACAATCTCCTTAAGTCATGTGAGTATGATCTTATTTAGATCCCTCAAAAGGGAAAGAAGTAGTATCAGGGGTAGGGACAGATGCCAAGATGTCCGTATACACATATAGTATCCCCCAGGATTAATTAGTATCTAAGGTTGAGACATAGAAGATCCATATTCCTTTCGCTAACCTCATGCAGCCCCGAGATACGGTCACTGAGATTCACAAAGTCCCTCTGGCACAGAGGCACCTGACTGTGCTTAATGTCCTAATTTAGTTTCTATGACAGTTGCCCTCACTAGAATGACGATAATAGATCCCCACATACAATCCCAGGACAGGGGCACAATACTTCCAGGACAGGGGCACCCTTTCCATAGGTACCCACCATTTTGTTCCTATGAAGATAAATCAGTGTCATACACACATAGACTCTAAAGGATACAGTTGCTCTATCCTATCATTGTGCAGTTATATATTATATGTTTTAAAGTTAAACTATGAGGCCGTGGACTTCCAGATGTTTGTGAGGGCTATACATTTGATTTTCTAATGTGCCCTCAATATATGCCTACCTTTATATTATTGAAGAAGTAGCACCCACTGAAAAGAGGGCAGTCAGTAAATAATGCCTAAATTCTCACAGGCTATCATACATTCGACAAAGGATATACTGATACACACATGATATACACATGTATTGATGTACCAAAGCAGAATATGTCGGGTATTCTGAGAAGTATGTAGCCTTAGGCTACTTTCACACTAGCGTTCGGAGCGGGTCCGTCTGATGTCTGCTCAGACGGATCCGCTCCTATAATGCAGACGTTTGCATCCGTTCAGAACGGATCCGTCTGCATTATAACTTAGAAACATTTCTAAGTCAGAAAGTAGCCTGAACGGATTCGTCCAGACTTTACATTGAAAGTCAATGGGGACGGATCCGTTTGAAGATTGAGCCATATAGTGTCATCTTCAAGCGGATCCGTCCCCATTGACTTCCATTGTAAGTCTGGACGGATCCGCTCACCTCCGCACGGCCAGGCGGACACCCGAACGCTGCAAGCAGCGTTCAGGTGTCCGCTCACTGAGCGGAGCGGAAGCTGAACGCTGGCAGACAGATGCATTCTCAGCGGATCCGCGTCCACTGAGAATGCATTAGGGCTGGACGGCTGCGTTCGGGGCCGCTCGTGAGCCCCTTCAAACGGAGCTCACGAGCGGACACCTGAACGCAGGTTTTTACACCTGCGTTCAGGTGTCCGCTCGTGAGCTCCGTTTGAAGGGGCTCACGAGCGGCCCCGAACGCAGCCGTCCAGCCCTAATGCATTCTCAGTGGACGCGGATCCGCTGAGAATGCATCTGTCTGCCAGCGTTCAGCTTCCGCTCCGCTCAGTGAGCGGACACCTGAACGCTGCTTGCAGCGTTCGGGTGTCCGCCTGGCCGTGCGGAGGTGAGCGGATCCGTCCAGACTTACAATGGAAGTCAATGGGGACGGATCCGCTTGAAGATGACACTATATGGCTCAATCTTCAAACGGATCCGTCCCCATTGACTTTCAATGTAAAGTCTGGACGAATCCGTTCAGGCTACTTTCTTAAAGGGCTGAAACTCGCCTATCCAGTGAAGCATGTGCAACTGCTTCTATCATTTAGCCCCTTTGGTTTTAACATGTTCAAATGGAATATCCATCCCATTTCTTTCCTCAAAAGTCTGTTATCAAGATCCCCTCCTCTGGGTGCTCTTCGTACCTGCTCGATACCTTGGAATTGGATAGCATTGGTATCGCCACTGTGTTTGTCCCCTATATGATGTGCAATGCGGGTATCTTTGTCATTCCTGATATCATTTAGATGTTCTGCTATTCTACATCTGAATTCCCGTATGGTTTTGCCTATGTATTGTAGGCCACAAACATATGTTGCTAGATAAATGACCCCTGTCATCCTGCAGTTAATAAAGGTTCTGACGTAGTGTGTCCTGTTGATTGATGAGGTTGAGGTTTTCCCTATCTTAATCAAATCACATGCCACACAGCCAGTACATCTGTAGGTCCCTTTACTAGTGGACGCTAGCAACATGTTGGAGCAATGGGGTTTTAAAAAACTGTGAACTAAACGATCTCTAAGATTCCTGATTCTTCTGTAGGTAATCTGTGGGGTTCCCCCATTTGGTCACCAATATCTGGATCAGTTTGGAGGATACACCAATATTTCTAAAGGAAGTTCCTCACCTCCCTATGGCCAGCATCAAATGTGCCAATCATCCTCAGAGTATACCCAATTGCAGGGGAGCTCTTCAGGGTAAGGAGGGTATTTCGGTCACTACAGCTGGCATGATGGTATGCCGTTTTTAGGACCTGATCTGGGTATTCTCTGACTTGGAACCTATCTCTGATATCATCCGCTGCTTGTTTATATTCTGAGGGTTCTGAGCAGTTTCTTCTTGCCCTAAGATATTGCCCTCTCTTATACCCCTAAGGAGTGGACGAGGATGCCAGCTCTTCTATTGCAGCAAGTTGTTGATGGCAGTGGGTTTATGGTATATCCTTGTACTTATGCGACCATCATTGTTTTTAGAGATGGACAATGGTGGATGTTAAGTAAAGGCCCAAATCATTTGTATTGAATGTATTCACAAAGAGGTCAAATTGCATTATATCCCCTTTCCACAAAATCAGTATGTCATCAATGTATCTTAGCCAGAGCTGGATACATGATGATCATTCTTCACACCTCTCACCAAAGACTATTTCTTTTTCCCACCAGCCCAGGTAGAGATTGGCAAACGTCAGGGCACAAGGACTGCCCATAGCCAACCCCCTGAGCTGGCGGAAAATTTATCAAAGGTGAAGACATTGTGCTCCAAAATAAAATTAAGCAGGGAGAGGACTAACTCATTATGTGGGTCACAGTGGACCCCTCTTTTCTTCAAGCAGTATTCTATAGTTCTCATTCCCGGATCATGTGATATGGAGCTATACAACGCTTCTACTGTACGTCTAGACTAGCCAAAAATACATCTTCATCACAGGAGATACCATTTAATCTGTTAAGGACATCCATTGTTTCTCTAGTGTATGATGGTAGAGACACAATGAAAGGTCACAGAATGGTGTCCACATACGCACTGATAATTTGTGTGAGGTTCTCAATTGCTGACATAATGGGTCTTCCTTTTAAAGGGTTGGTCCCTTTGTGTATTTTGGGAAGGCTATAAAAGCAGGCCAATTTAGGCTGTGGGGGGATAGGAAATCCATTTCTGATTCACTGATAAGATGATTCGCCTTGGCTGTCATTGGCAAGTATTTTCCCAAGCTGTCCCTTATATGGATTCAAGGGGTTGTCGTGTGATATCTCATAGCATTTGTCATCACTCAGAATGTTATTGCACATTAGTGATATATTGTTCCCTGTCTAAAATCACTATGTTGTCTCCCTTGTCTGAGCATTGCCTTCCACAGGGTATATACATTTTAGACAACATATTCAGTCACAGATTTGGCATAATTTTTCCCTCTTGACTTGAAGTGGGTTAAAAAGTGTAACACTATAAAAAAAAATGTGTAAATATTACATAATAACATACGATTTCAAGGAAAGCTCTGCCGCAGTTGGCTTCAGTTTTTCACCCTGATAATATCTTCAGCTGTATTTGTAGGAACAAGTGAAGTGAAAATACAGAAAGGACAAACAACACTGTTGTGGGGCTGTAAAAACATAGCAGAGTACTTGCACACGCTGCTGCTCATTAGCCACATCTCAACCATTCCGTCCTCTCCATTCTTTTCCCTTTGCTCCGTTCCTACACATACAGCTGAAAATGTTATCAGCTGTATGTGGATCCTAATTTACAGGCAGCAAGGAGGGCAGAGACAGCTTTTTAGCTCACTGCTTTGAAGTAACCGGCCCAGCTGTGTCATTAGGAAAGGTTTTGTGTATGCTAATGTAACACCCCAGAGTGGTGTTACCACTCCTGCACCCTGCTACTGTCTTTAATGGGCTAACACAATGTCATCTTATGTATTTTGTTCCAGGTTCACCACAATGTGCATCTATAATATTGTTATGCAACTGTTATAAATCTAATATGCCTGGTTCACCAGCAGGTGGCAGTGTTTATGGCAGAGCTATCTTAGACAGAATGGACCTCACCATTCCATTCCCCCCCCCCCCCTTTGGGCAGAAGTGGGCCAGTTCTGCTTGCTACCAGAAGGAGGGATGGCAGTTCTAGATTATTCTGGTTCATACTCCATGTTGGAACTGACAGGACACTAACCTGTTCCTAAAGCGTGGAGTACAGCATAAAGAAGGAATTAAAGTTACTAAGCTAGCTTGTCAGCACAGAAGAGAGAAAGAGAGAAAGCAGAGTTGAGTTTGCCTGCCAGTTCATGCTAAAGCCTGCTGGAACCAAGACAAAGCCTGAAAACTGTTTGGAGAAACGTTTATTCAAGTAAAGCTGCCATTGAACTTCATCTCAAGGTCTGCACTCAAGTTATTCTTTCAAATCCCTCAATTATTCCCCCTATTTATTGCTTCGGAGCCAAAGCCTGGGGTCCAGTCGTATCCACGTAGGAGCACCGTGACACACGTAAAGAGACATTTAGGACTCACTACACCACTTGGCATTCCTACTAAACCTGGGACGCGATATAGAGGGCCCTGGGGGGAGGCGCACGTTGCACTAATAGGGCAGTGGCAATTTAATTTCTCCTGATGATTGCCCCCAAGATAAAATAAGCCATTATAAATAATGAAATATATTTGGGAATGTGTTTATAATAAAGTAATATTTAGGTCTTTTCAGTCATTTTATTTTATTCATTCTCTGAGAACTCCTTTGACCATTGCTGATGCCCCATTATTCTAAGGATCAGTGGAAGTCCCCAACAGTAAATAACTCTAGTGCTAGAGAACACTACCTGAGAGAACTGGTTGTGAAACATTAGAAGTGTACAGAGTTAACACTGGGATCAGCGCAGAAGAGAATGTGGTGCAGGTAACTGAAGAGAACCAGGATCAGATGGGTCACCCCCAGATTAGTTGGGTCACCAAAGCAGATCAGAGAGCCAGATACTCCAGGGAGCTGACTTTTGGTGCCATGTGTCTGCAGAGAAGTTCAGCAAAAGCAGGAGGCACTTGGTTCACCAATGGTATGATCAACCAAGAGATCAGAGACAGAGTTTTTATGATTGATTACAGAGATTCTGTTGTGTGAAGAGCTCTGCAGACTGTTACATGAGCCATGCATACTTAAGACTTGTGCTGTAAAACTTATTCCAGATCAGTTATTTTACTGTAACTTGCTGTTACTGAATAGTGTTGATCGAGCACCGTAATGCTCGGGTGCTCGGGTCGAACACATCGTGATATTCGGGTGCTCGACCGAGCAGCCAAGTATAATGGAAGTCAATAGGAGAACCCAAGGATTAAACCAGGTACCCCCTGCTCTGAAGAGGGGAGGGTGCCTGGTTCATAAGAAAATGTCAGAAATTGTTGGTAACACCACCGAAATGGTTCTGTAACAGCATGGGGAGGATGTATGGATGCATCTTGGACTGGCTGGTCGCTGCTGGGAACTATGTTGTCCGAATAGTACGCCACTTTTACATAATGACAATAATACACACAAAACCAAGGGAAAAAAACGATTTTAGAGGAAAAATTGATAGAAAACATTCTTTCCTGAATATTTACTTGTATATAAAGTGCAAGTGCAGCCAAAAATTACAAGGAAGAGGCACATCCAATACACCCTTAGTTACACATAAAGAAGGACATCATACACACCTTTTAAAAATTATGATTATGGTGACCCTCAAAAACATTAGGAGCAAGGGCCTGCTGATCTGACCATCTAAAACATTATGGGCAGTGGCCTGCTGCCGCTTTGGTGACTCTAGTTAACCTGGGGCCGATGGCACGTCCCCGTGACGGCGACGATCCATTCAGATATCTGGCCTATCAACTTTCGAAGTAATTGTCAGCTCAAAACCATTGTAAACTACGGGTAATGGGGAATCAGTGTTTAATTCCGGAGAGGGAGCCTGAGAAACGGCTACCACATCCAAGGAAGGCAAGCGAGTGGCGCGACTAGTGGAGGTAGTGACGATAAATAACAATAAAGGACTCTTAAGATGCCCTGTTATTGGAATGAGTAATAAAAAATTACAGGGAATGTCACTGCGGTATTTTGGATGAGGAAACGTTATACAGGAGAGGCCCTGCTGTGTAACAGTACAGCCTGGATCGCAGCGGCTCCCTGTGACTCCGCCCACTTACCTCCGGGCCTTAAATAGAAGACAGGTGCTAAGCAGGGTGTTCCACTAATGGGGTGCGCACCCTGCTAGCTCCATTGCATCTGAGGACTCTGTCCACATATCCAGACCTGGATCCCTAACAACATTGTGAAAGACTGCCTACCTACTTTCCACTGGCTTCCCCACTGCTGGCTTCCTAGCCAGGACCAACTAACCGCAAGTATATGCCTGTTACCTGCTCTGATTAAGGTCCTGGAACTCAGAGTGGGGTGGTTCCTGCTGGTGTGAGGCGATATTCCCAAACCAACTCTGAACTCAGGACATGCTATACTAAGTCTAAACCTGCTGCATATTATATACTAAACTGAGGACATGCTATACTTACTCTGAACCTACTGCATATTACATACTAAAACTGAGGACATGCTATACTAACTCTGAACCTACTGCATATTATATACTAAACTGAGGACATGCTATACTAACTCTGAACCTACTGCATACTACATACTAAACTGAGGACATGCTATACTAACTCTGAACCTGCTGCATATTATATACTAAACTGAGGACATGCTATACTAACTCTGAAACTACTGCATATTATATACTAAACTGAGGACATGCTATACTAACTCTGAACCTGCTGCATATTATATACTAAACTGAGGACATGCTATACTAACTCTGAACCTGCTGCATATTATATACTAAACTGAGGACATGCTATACTAACTCTGAACCTGCTGCATATTATATACTAAACTGTGGACATGCTATATACTAACCCTGAACCTATGGCATACTATATACTAAACTGAGGGCATACTATATACTAACTCTGAACTGTGCACAAGCTTATACTAACTTGTGACTCCTGTAATACTGGGGGACCTTCCTTTCCAGCAGTAACTAATTAGATGGATAGCGGTAAATGATTTTGTTACCCCAAACTCTCCGCCCAAGACTGAGAGAGACGCCTGGGGTACATACTGAGTAACCGCGAATCCCACATCCAAAAACAAGGGCGGTGGGATAATAGTAGATGTCCGTTGCTTCCGCAGTTGAGATCCTAACTGATCAACTAGGTGCGTTACATGCTGCCGCTTTGTTGACTCTAGATAAATTCTGCCTGATCGCACGTCACCGTCCACGATCCATTTGATATCTTCCCTATCAATTTTCGATGTAACAGTCAGCTCAAAACCATTGTAACTACGGGTAACGGGGAATCAGTGTTTAATTCCGGAGAGGGAGCCTGAGAAACGGCTACCACATCCAAGGCAGCACGGGTGCAAATTACCTATTAGGCATAATTAGCTGAGGGCCTGCAGGTGAGCTGACCCTTTAAAAGATTTGAGTTGCAAGCTTGCTGGTGAGCTGAGGTGGAACCGACAAACCCAACTTGATTTTGATGGGTGCATTCATTTGCAGGTGACAGTCATACAGCTCTACAGATTTGTTTCCATCTGCATCTTTCTCAACAATCAGTCTTTTATCCACACTCTGTTATTGTGCCACTATGTGGCCTCCTCATGCTGCCATCTCCACACTATGTCACCTTGTCACTCATTTTTATCACTATGCTGCTGCTGATGATGCTTAAACGGCCTTAACCTCTTAAGGACACATGACGTACCGGTACGTCATGATGTCCTGGTACTTAAGGACACATGACGTACCGGTATGTCATGTGTTGTTCCGATCACTGCCGCCCGGCCGGCAGTGATCGGAACCCGGTGCCTGCTCAAATCATTGAGCAGGCACCTAGGCTAAATGCGCGGGGGGGTCCCGTGACCCCCCCATGTCGGCGATCGCGGCAAACCGCAGGTCAATTCAGACCTGCGGTTTGCTGCGATTTCTGCAGTTTCTGGTCCCCGCGGTCCCTGACCGCGGAGATCAGAAACTTTAGTATTCCTAAAATAGATCTGTATCCCTCCCCCTGCACCCCCGAGCGATTTTAGCCCGGTGGGAGGTGCAGGGGGAGGGTTGCGGGCGGTGCGGGAGGCGGGCGGTGCGGCAGGCGGGATCGCGATCCCCCGCCCGCCTCCCCTTGAAAATTCATTGGCGTTCAGTGGGTATACCAGGGTGCCAGCACATTGCTGGCACCCTGGTATAAACGGCTGACATCTGCGATGCGATGTCAGCCGTTTAACCCTTTCCATACAGCGGTCCGTACGGACCGCTGTATGGAAAAGGTTAACAGCGCAGGGAGCTCCCTCCCTCTCCAATCGGGGGGCTGCTGTGCCTTTGCAGCCCCCCGATGGAGAGGGAGAGAGCCCCCAGACAGCCCCCCGAGAGATCCCCTCCTTACCCTTCCCCGTCTGCGAAGTTCTGAGCAGACGGGGAAGGTTCCCATGGCAACAGGACGCCTCTCAGGCGTCCTGCTGTCCATGGTGCTGAACAGATCTATGCTGAAAGCATAGATCTGTTCAGTGTAAGTAAAATACAGTACAGAACAATATATATTGTACTGTACTGTATTATACAGACATCAGACCCACTGGATCTTCAAGAACCAAGTGGGTCTGGGTCAAAAAAAAGTGAATAAAAGTGAAAAAAAAGTAAAAATCAAAAAACACATTTATCACTGATAAAAAATGAAAAAAATAAAATTCCCTACACATGTTTGGTATCGCCGCGTCCGTAACGACCTGATCTATAAAACGGTCATGTTACTTTACCCGAACGGTGAACACCATAAAAATAAAAAATAAAAAACTATGATGAAATTGAAATTTTGCCCACCTTACTTCCCAAAAAAGGTAATAAAAGTGATCAAAAAAGTCGCATGTACGCCAAAATTGTAACAATCAAACCGTCATCTCATCCCGCAAAAATCATACCCTACCCAAGATAATCGCCCAAAAACTGAAAAAACTATGGCTCTTAGACTATGGAGACACAAAACATCATTTTTTTTGTTTCAAAAATGAAATCATTGTGTAAAACTTACATAAATAAAAAAAAAGTATACATATTAGGTATCGCCGCGTCCGTATTGCCCGGCTCTATAAAAATATCACATGATCTAACCCCTCAGATGACCACCGTAAAAAAATAAAAATAAAAACGGTGTAAAAAAAGCCATTTTTTGTCATCTTACGTCACAAAAAGTGTAATAGCAAGCAATCAAAAAGTCATATGCACCCCAAAATAGATGCCAATCAAACCGTCATCTCATCCCGCAAAAAATGAGACCCTACTTAAGATAATAGCCTAAAAACTGAAAAAACTATGGCTCTTAGACTATGGAGACACTAAAACATTTTTTTGGTTTTAAAAATGAAATCATTGTGTAAAACTTACATAAATAAAAAAAATTGTATACATATTAGGTATCGCCGCGTCCGTGACAACCTGCTCTATAAAATTACCACATGATCTAACCTGTCAGATGAATGTTGTAAATAACAAAAAAAAAAACGGTGCCAAAAAAGCTATTTCTTGTTACCTTGCCGCACAAAAAGTGTAATATAGAGCAACCAAAAATCATATGTACCCTAAACTAGTACCAACAAAACTGCCACCCTATCCCGTAGTTTCTAAAATGGGGTCACTTTTTTGGAGTTTCTACTCTAGGGGTGCATCAGGGGCGCTTCAAATGGGACATGGTGTAAAAAAAAACAGTCCAGCAAAACCTGCCTTCCAAAAACCATATGGTGTTCCTTTCCTTCTGCGCCCTGCCGTGTGCCCGTACAGCGGTTTACGACCACATATGGGGTGTTTCTGTAAACTACAGAATTAGGGCCATAAATAATGAGTTTTGTTTGGCTGTTAACCCTTGCTTTGTAACTGGAAAAAAAATATTAAAATGGAAAATCTGCCAAAAAAGTGAAATTTTGAAATTGTATCTCTATTTTCCATTAAATCTTGTGCAACACCTAAAGGGTTAACAAAGTTTGTAAAATCTGTTTTGAATACCTTGAGGGGTGTAGTTTCTTAGATGGGGTCACTTTTATGGAGTTTATAATCTAGGGGTGCATCGGGGGGCTTCAAATGGGACATGGTGCCAAAAAAACAGTCTAGTAAAATCATCCCTCCAAAAACCAAACGGCGCACCTTTCACTCTACGCCCCGCTGTGTGCCCGTACAGTAGTTTACGGCCACATATTGGGTGTTTCTGTAAACAGCAGAGTCAGGGCAATAAAGATACAGTCTTGTTTGGCTGTTAACCCTTGCTTTGTTAGTGGAAAAAATGGGTTAAAATGGAAAATTAGGCAACAAAATGAAATTCTCAAATTTCATCGCCATTTGCCAATAACTCTTGTGCAACACCTAAAGGGTTAACGACGTATGTAAAATCAGTTTTGAATACCTTGAGGGGTGTAGTTTCTTAGATGGGGTCACTTTTAGGGAGTTTCTCCTCTAGGGGTGCATCAGGGGGGCTTCAAATGGGACATGGTGTAAATAAACCAGTCCATAAAAATCAGCCTTCCAAAAACCATACGGCGCACCTTTCCCTCTACGCCCCGCTGTGTGGCCGTACAGTAGTTTACGGCCACATATTGGGTGTTTCTGTAAACGGCAGAGTCAGGGCAATAAAGATACAGTCTTGTTTGGCTGTTAACCCTTGGTTTGTTAGTGGAAAAAATGGGTTAAAATGAAAAATTAGACAAAAAAATGAAATTCTCAAATTTGCTCCCCATTTGCCAATAACTCTTGTGCAACACCTAAAGGGTTAACAACGTATGCAAAATCAGTTTTGAATACCTTGAGGGGTGTAGTTTCTTAGATGGGGTCATTTTTGGGTGGTTTCTATAATGTAAGCCTCGCAAAGTGACTTCAGACCTGAACTGGTCCCTAAAAATTGAGTTTTTGTAAATTTCTGAAAAATTTCAAGATTTGCTTCTAAACTTCTAAGCCTTATAACATCCCCAAAAAATAAAATATCATTCCCAAAACAATTCACACATGAAGTAGACATATGGGGAATGTAAAGTCATTACAATTTTTGGGGGTATTACTATGTATTACAGAAGTAGAGAAACTGAAACTTTGAAATTTGCTAAATTTTTCCAAATTTTTGTTAAATTAGGTATTTTTTGGTGCAAAAAAAATAATTTTTTGACTTCATTTTACCAGTGTCATGAAGTACAATATGTGACGAAAAAACAATCTCAGAACGGCCTGGATAAGTCAAAGCGTTTTAAAGTTATCAGCACTTAAAGGGACTCTGGTCAGATTTGCAAAAAATGGCCTGGTCCTAAGGTGTAAAAAGGCTGTGTCCTTAAGGGGTTAAACTGATTATCAGGCCCACAATTTAATTAAGGTTTTGGAATCAATAAACCCAACTTTCTTTTGTGGGTTGCATCAGTGGCATAGCTAGAAATGACTGAGCCCCACAGCAAATTTTTGAATGGGGCTCCATCCCACAGTAATTTTTTAGTGACCCCCTTCCTTTCATGCCGCCCCCATTACTGTGGCTAGTAAACATCGCTCTCTCAGACCAGGGCCGGCAGCTGTTCCATCCGTTTTATACACTGTCTATACTGTCACTGCATATAATTTAATTGTGTAATACTGTTATGGGGCCCCTGACCAAATCCTTTAGTTCTCCTCCTCCTGGATAGGCCCCTTCTGGGTCAAGGCCCCAAAGCTGCAGCTTCCCCTGAGCTACGCCCCTGGTCTGCATTAATCTGCAGGTGACCGTCATACAGCTCCACAGATTTGTTTCCATCTGCATCTTCTAAACAATCTGTGGCCTTAGTCTTTTATCCAGACTCAGTCATTGTGCCGCTATGTGGCCTCCTCATGCCAGTGGTGTAGCGTGGGGAGGGGGGGCTTGGGGGGCTATTGCCCCGGGCGCCAAATTGCAGGGGGCGCCAGGCAGCAGAAATTTCAATGAGGGCCACGGAAGCCACTAGGCCTGAAGTCTATAAGGCAGTAGAGCGAAGCAGGACTCGGTCACGAATCGATTACCTCACTGTGACCTCCTGCGTCGGATCTCACAAGATGACGCGATGACGCACCGCGGGAAGGCACAGTAAGGCGTTAGTGACCGCCTGCGCCGGGATGCCATAAGCGGTGATGGAGAGAGGTAAGTATAAAAAAAATATTTTATGTACCCTACCCTAATTGCAGAGGCACTGGGGGCACTATGGGGGTGGGGGAGGAGCAGAAAGAGGAGGACACTGAGGACATCATACTAATAAGAGTGGAGAGGCAGCAATTACATTAATGGCAAAGAAGGGTACATTACATTAATAATAAAGAGGAGGACATTATATTAATAATAAAGATGGGGCCAATATATTAATAAAGAGGGGGCCAATACATTATTATTAATATAATGGCCCCTCTTTATTATTAATATAATGGTCCCCTCTTTACTAATAATATAATGGCCCCCTCTTTCTTATTAATGTATTGGCCCCCTCTTTGTTATTAATAGTTTGCGGCGGGTCCCATTCATTTTAATGGCAGGCGAACCTGAAAAACCTTCAGCTCATATTTGCAGCCAAGAAATAATTACTAGAAGTGCACAAATAGTCCCACAACATGGACAGTGACATACCAGATGTATTATTCTAATTTGCGATCTCCATCATAATTTTTTTTCAATGCGAAATATCGGCAATATAATTTCCACGTACGCGCATTTTGGTGTGGCAAAGGTTGCAAAGTACTATTCTTTTGTCGTCCACACTTTCATAAAAAAAGCGTCATACTGCCGAACACCTACCCCTTGGCAAGGGATATTTACGCAAGGGGGTGCTCCGTGGAACAGTTGCGGGCCTGTTCGGTGATGCCCGCCTTCTACCTTTTGCCACCCACTGCCTCTTCCAGCTTGTTGCAGTGCTGCAGATCCCTCCCCCTCTGTACTGCGCTGCAGGGACCGTTTATAGGAAAAATGTGGATAAATTATGGAAAAAATATGATTGTTTTCGCGAATATTTTTCCCAATATCTGGACCTGAGGCACAGACGCTATTGCAGCACAGATCTGACAATTCACTGCAGGGACCGTTTATAGGAAAAATTTTGATAAATTATTGAAATTTTTTTATTGTTTTCACTAATATTTTTCCCAATATCTGGGCCTGACGCACACACTCTATTGCAGCACAGATGTGACAATTCACTGCAGGGACCGTTTATAGGAAAACTTTGGATAAATTATGTAAAAAATATATTTGTGGTCCTGGCTGCGGCGCGAAGCCTGTGGAGTGTGACTGAACCTAATCTAGCTACAGTGGCTGGTGGTGTGCCTGTTGCCACGTGACGAGGGTAGGCCAAATAAAGGGGGCATACCCTATGGGAGATGTAAAGAGAAGGGTCGGGAGGGAGGGGCGAGAGAGGACGTGCACCCGGTGAGCTGGGCGGCTTGGGCTTAAGAAGCCCCCTACGCCCCTCCCACAAAAGCAGGCTGGATTCAGCCTGCTGCATTTGTGGTCCTGGCTGCGGCGCGAAGCCTGTGGAGTGTGACTGAACCTAATCTAGCTACAGTGGCTGGTGGTGTGCCTGTTGCCACGTGACGAGGGTAGGCCAAATAAAGGGGGCAAAATACGAGTAGGAAAGGTGTAAGGAGCGACTCTTTATTGTGAAAGATGGTACTACAGAACTAAGTCAGAGAAAGCCGCAGCGATTTCGGCTTTCGGGTGCGGGATGTATCGTGAGAAGCAAGAGGACTTCCAGCGGCCCATCTTACGGATGATGTGGGCCGGGACCCCATGTTTGGAGGCGGCGGAGGCGGCTCCGATCCGGAATGAATGGCCCGTGATGGCCTGGGGGTTGAACCCCAACCCGGACGCGAGGCTGCGAATGTGTTTGACAAACTGCGAGGACGTGAGAGGTCGAGACGGGAAAGGAAGGAGAGGGCTGGCGGGAGCCCGATTGCCCAGTGTGGTGAGTAACCCGTTGAGGACGGCCACGGGACACCAGGAGTTGGAAGTCGGGAAGTATTCTATGTGCACTGGGGGCCCGATTTGTGAGGTTTTGGAGACTGGCAAGGTGAAGGTGAAACGCTCGTGACTACGGGTGAGTTGGTTTAGAGCCGGGCCTGAGTTGTGAGGCGAGGTGCCGGTGAATTCCCCGGGCCGGAGAAAGCCGTAGAAGCTTAGGTAGAGGGCGGCTTTAAGAATGCAGCTTCTGAAAGGGCCAAAAGGACTGCCGTCTAGGGAGGATGAGAGTTTCCTGAACAGGTCCCCTGAGACGGGTTGCCTGGCGGGTCCGGATTTGTGAGAGCATTTTTGAATACCCCGCAGTGTGGCTTTGATGGCGTGGGAAGAAAAGATAGGGTTGCTGTCTGGCTGACGGATCATGAGGTGATGCTGGACTCCTGACAGATACGATCTGATGGTGCTGAACGAGAGGTGTAGGTCCTTGTGGCAGTATGCCAGGAAAGCCATGATGAAAGCGGTTTCGCTTACGTTGCCCCTGGGGTGAAGGTGACGAAATACCTCGAAAGCTTTCCAACCCGACTGGTAGTTCCTTGTGGAGTTTTCGGACAGGGACTTGCGGATGAGAGTATGAGCCATGACTAGGTGCCTGTCTAGTCCAGGATCAGAGAGCCGAAGTCCGGGGGTGGAATCCCGATTCTGTCGGCTTGAGGCATGACCTGGAAGAAGAGAGTCAGGTTTAAGCGAGACAAGGCATCTGCTGCGACGTTCCTGATACCCTGGATGTGGGTGCAAGAAACATGGAAATTGAACTTGAGGGCAAGCCAGGTGAGTTTGCGTAGGAAGCGCATGACTTTGGGTGAACTGGATCTGCCTTTGGAGATGATGTCGACGACCGTGTGGTTGTCGGTGAAAAAACGCACGGGCATGTTGCTCCATACTTTGCCCCAGACTTGAGCTGCTGCCACGATGGGGTACAATTCAAGGAGAGGAGAGGACTGGATGGCTTGAGGGTCTGAGAGGATCTGGGAGGGCCAGGAATCAGCGAACCACTGGTGGCCGAACAAGGCGCCGAACCCGACGGATGCTGCCGCGTCAGAGTACACGGTCGGGCAGGTGGGGCTCCAGTGAGGGACGAACATGGAGATGCCATTCCATGCTGACAGAAAGACCCTCCACATGTCCAGGTCGGCCAGGGCTTCCCGGTCCAGTTGGATCAGCGAGTCCTGGGTTGAGGCTGTGGGTAACAACTGGAGGAGTCTTGCTGTGAAGGATCGTCCCTGCGGCATGATGCGGGTTGCAAAGTTGAGAGAACCCAACAGCGACTGCAGGTCGCCCTTGGACATGGTTCTGGAACCGATGTGAGCAGAAATGACTGACTGGAGCCTGACTAGTTTGTCCTCTGGGAGTCTGGCTTCCATTCTGCAGGTATCGAGCGTGATACCCAAGAAGGTGAGGACCGTGCTAGGGCCGTCAACCTTTGATGGCGCCACTGGGACCTGTAAGGCGGAAAAAATGCAGAGGAGGCTTTCCAACCTGTCGGGCACATGGTTTGGGTTCTCGACCAGTAAGAAATCGTCCAGGTAGTGTATGACTCTGGGACAGTTGCCGTGGTTTACCAGGATCCAATGGAGGGCCTGGGCGAACTGATCAAAGAGCCAGGGGCTGCTCTTTGACCCGAACGTGAGGCGGGTGGCAAAGTAATACTGGTCCCTCCATTTGATCCCGTGAAACCTCCAGAGGTGGGGCTGGATTGGTAGAAGCTTGAAAGCGTCTGAAATGTCCGCTTTAGAGAGCCAAGCCCCTGCCCCTACCTGTAGGATGAGTTGGATGGCCTCGTCCAGGGAAGAATAGCGCATGGAGTATTCTTCCGAAGGTATCAACGAGTTGAGGCTCGGGGTGCTGGATGCATGAGGCGCTGACAAATCATATATTAATCGGTTTTTATTGGAATTTTTGCTGCGGACCAACCCAATGGGGCTCACCCTGTAGACTTGGAAGGGAGGGGTGGGAAAAGGCCCTATGATGAAACCCTTCAGCAGCTCGACCTGCAGAAGGGAATCCACCGAGGCCGGGTCCGTCATGGCTGACCTGAGATTGGGGGTCTCCCAGGAATCCCGAGGCAGGGTGACCAGGCCGGTGTGGAAGCCTGATGAAAAACCAGAATGCAGGAATTGGACGAAGGCGGGATCGTGGTGGGTATTGAGGAGGGAGATGAGAAGGGGGACATTAATGTCGGCCAGTCAGCTTTTGGCCGAGCGCTGGGAGCAGGTGGACTGGGGGTGGGCCCGGAAGCAGGTGGAACAAATGTGGAGCGCCTTACATTTGCTATAGTTGCAGAAGCTGGAGTTGAAGTTGTTGCACAACTGGTTTTTTCCCAGGTACACGATGGGGCGACCCAATTTGTCCAGGAGCGGACCCGGTTTCTGGGGGGCCGAAGTGCTCGGCTGCTGTTTTGGCAGGGGGGAGGCGTGGGAGCTTGGGCACCAATCGGAGGCGTGCAGGACTGACTGGCAGAAGGAGCAAAAAGGAGACCTGAGACCTGCAAAATGTCTGCAGAATAGCTCCATGTCGAGGGAGGCCCAGTTGGTGATATGCTGGAACTGGGCGAGGGCTGCAGCTGCCTTCGCCGAAAATGACCGGTGATAGTCGTAATAAGCAAATCCTCCGTATTTGTGCCCAAGCTCCGTGACCCTGTATAAATATGCGTCCAGCTCCTCTCTTCTGGCTGGGTGTGCTGCGCAGATGATGTCGCGGTAGAGGCTGAACGCAAGCACGAACTCTGGGATGGAGAGTTTTTTGTTCAACCTCGCGTCTTTGGCCTTCAGGACTACGGACACGTCCCCGCAAGCGATGGTCCGGTTTTCCACCGTGTCGTGCGTGGAGATGAGGACCGCAGCCAGGTTCACGTCCTTGCCTGCGAGAATGTCCCTGCGCAGGTTTTCGGGGACGAAAAAGGAGGGGGCTATTTCGGGCGGCCCAGACAACCTACCTGAGGAAGATGGCTGGGAAGTGGAAGGACCAGGGGCGGGACTGGAGGGTGCGGCAGGTGAAGCGTCCCTGCTTTCGACTGCCTGGAGCCTGGTGTTCATGTCACAGATGGAACTGGACAAATTGTTTATCGTGGCGTGTAGCTGCGTTAGTGACAGCTGTATGGTCGACATGGGGATCTGCTCCGTGGACCCTGTGGATGGCTCCGGAAACAATAGGTGATATAATTCGGCCTTTCGGGCTGTGGCCGAATGGCGGATTCCTCGCTTGTCCAGCTCGGCAATCATCTTGGGGATGGTCCAAGTCCGGTAAGAAGAGCGACTTGCCCGTTCCGATACCGCAGACTCCACGATCGATAGAGCGTCCTCGATGTCGGACACGTGGGACATGTTGGAGCTGAAACGAAGAAGGGAAAGGAAAGCTGGAGGGGGAAGCGAGGTGGGTGCGGGTGGTATTACAGAGAGAAGCGCGTGGCGGGACGGAGGTGCCCAGCGTCGGGGCGAGGCCGGAGGACGCGAGGTCCCCTTACTGGGTGTGGTTTATAACCTTACCTTAAGATGCTGGAGCTGTTAATGCCGTGAACAGAGGGGACGGAAGCGACCTGGCGAAGCCGAGATTATCCCTGGTTCACCTGAAAAGAACAGTATATGATGCCACGATTGGCTGTGCCGGGCGGCCGGAATAGTGAATCGTGGCCGCTACTTACCTGGACGACAAAAAAAGGGGGCCAAAGGATTCCAAGGGAGCACTCACGGAGTAGCTTAGTCACCTGAAAGGACAAGACCGAACGTGTTGATTTGAGGAAAGCGCAACTGGTGCGAGACCAGAGGTTCCCTGGCATTTGACCGGGCCGGAGCCGGGGGATGGCGCGTGACTGCTGCAGCGGCGAGCCAAGGAGTGGAAAAACACGTGGGTAGGGTTGCGTCCTTGCGGAACCGATGGGGTTGTAGCGAGGGGACGCTGAGAGAATTGTGAGCCCGGCGATCCTGGGTGGACGGGTTGAGGGGCGGTTCAGGGCGTACCTGTGAAGAAGACTGTTGGGACAAAGTGGGGCCTGGGCGTACCCGGCCCGGGGGTAAGGTGTGGGAATGCGAGGTGGGCGTACCACCTTGAAGACACCTGGGTTGCGTGACCCGAGCGAAAAAACAAAGAGAGAGATAGGACACGGCCAGGCGATGTCGGATGGAAACCGGCCTTGCCTGTGAACTTTTTTTTTTCCTTTTTTTTTTTTTTTTTTTTAAGAGAGCGGAAAGAGATGAGAAGAGAGCAGGGCGTTCCTGCGGACAAAAAGGTAGTGGAGGGTGGACGGGTTGGGAAACATGAAAATTTTTATATATATATATATATTTTTTTTTTTTTCCTTTTTTGGTTCCCCAGACGTGACCACCCGAAGAAGGATGACGCTGGCCACCTGGCGGGTGCTGGGCTGGTGGACCCCCCGGTGGACCCCCCGGCCACGGGCGACGGTCGGCGGGGAGGGGACCGGACCAGCGCAAAGGGGGGGGGGGGGCCAGCCCGCGCGGGGAAATGCCTCAGTGGTGGTGGGTGTGCGAACCGGTGTCCAGGGAAGGGGGGAGGGACAGATGCCGAGCGAAGCCCGTACTGTCCCTCCCCCGATGCGGGTGCCAGGGATGATGGAAGGTGGATAGGGGGGGGGGGGGGGGGCTGGGGGGGGGGGGGGGGGGGGGGGGTTGTGCGTTTTTTAGACGTGGATGGCCATGTGAAGGCGGTGTTTGGCGATGTACTGTTTTATTTTATTTTTTTTTTTTCTTTTTTCCCTTCCTCCCTGGCCCCCTGCCGCGGTCGGGAGCGGGGTACCGGCCCGGGCAGGGTGAACGGAGGAAGTGGGGGTGGCGGGGGCACGCCAGGCAGCAAGCTGGGCTGTCATCCAGGCCCCCCCCCTCTCCCCCCCCCAGACGCTCGTGGATATCCGCGCCTCCCCGAGCGGTGGGAGCGAGAGGAGGACGAGCCGGGGCCAGAGAAGGAAGCGCCTGCTCCCGCCGACTTCCGGGACGCCGCGCTTCGGTCACGTGATGCGCTCCAGGTTGGAGCGCAAGCCGGCGTGACGGAAGCGGCAGGAGAGGAGGCAAGTGACCGGGCGGGGAGCGGAGGAGACTGGCGGCGAGGCGACGGGCGGGAGCTGAGAATGCAGCGCTACCCATATCCTCCCCCCCCCACGACCAACGGCACCGGCAGCGGTCCGGCGGGGGGGGGGGGGGGGGGGGGGTGAGCGCCGCTGAAGCTAGGCGAATCCCCCGACGCTCGCGGATATCCGAGCATCCACGAGCGCAGGGATCGAGAGGAGGACGAGCCGGGGCCAGAGACGGAAGCGCCCGCTCCCGCCGACTTCCGGGACGCCGAGCCGCGGTCACGTGATGCGTTCCAGGTTGGAGCGCAAGCCGGCGAGACGGAAGCGGAAGGAGAGGAGGCAAGTGACCGGGCGGGGTGCAGAGGAGACTGGTGGCGGGGGGATGGGCGGGAGCTGAGGAGGGTGGTGGACGGGGATGAGGTTACCGAAGGGGGGATTTACCTTGGAGTTGGCGGTTCTGGCGTGCAGAAACCGCTGCACGTGCAGGTAGCTTTTGGGCCGAAAATGCAAGTGACGGGTGCAGCTCCTCCTACCAGCGTCAGGCGAGAGAGGACGTGCACCCGGTGAGCTGGGCGGCTTGGGCTTAAGAAGCCCCCTACGCCCCTCCCACAAAAGCAGGCTGGATTCAGCCTGCTGCATTTGTTGTCACTAATATTTTTCCCAATATCTGGGCCTGACACACAGATGCTATTGCAGCACAGATGTGACAATTCACTGCAGGGACCGTTTATAGGAAAAATGTTGATAAATTATAGATTTTTTTTTATTGTTTTCACTAATATTTCTCCCAATATCTGGGCCTGACACACACACTCTATTGCAGCACAGATGTGACAATTCACTGCAGGGACCGTTTATAGGAAAACTTTGGATAAATTATGTAAAAAATATATTTGTTGTCACTAATATTTTTCCCAATATCTGGGCCTGACACACAGATGCTATTGCAGCACAGATGTGACAATTCACTGCAGGGACCGTTTATAGGAAAAATGTTGATAAATTATAGATTTTTTTTTTATTGTTTTCACTAATATTTCTCCCAATATCTGGACCTGACACACAGACGCTATTGCAGTGCAGATGTGACAATTCACTGCAGGGACCGTTTATAGGAAAATTATGGAAAAAATATATTTTTTGTCACTAATATTTCTCCCAATATCTGGACCTGACACACAGACGCTATTGCAGTGCAGATGTGACAATTCACTGCAGGGACCGTTTATAGGAAAATTATGGAAAAAAAATATTTTTTGTCACTAATATTTTTCCCAATATCTGGACCTGACACACAGACACTATTGCAGTGCAGATGTGACAATTCACTGCAGGGACCGTTTATAGGAAAAATGTTGATAAATTATTGCATTTTTTTTATTGTTTTCGCTAATATTTTTCCCAATATCTGGGCCTGACACACACACGCTATTGCAGAACAGATGTGACAATTCACTGCAGGGACCGTTTATAGGAAAATTATGGAAAAAATATATTTGTTGTCACTAATATTTTTCCCAATATCTGAACCTGACACACAGACACTATTGCAGTGCAGATGTGACAATTCACTGCAGGGTCCGTTTATAGGAAAAATGTTGATAAATTATTGCATTTTTTTTATTGTTTTCGCTAATATTTTTCCCAATATCTGGGCCTGACACACATGCTATTGCAGAACAGATGTGACAATTCACTGCAGGGACCGTTTATAGGAAAATTATGGAAAAAATATATTTGTTGTCACTAATATTTTTCCCAATATCTGGACCTGACACACAGAAGATATTGCTGAACAGATGTCACAAGTCACTGCAGACACCCTCTATAGAAAAAGAATCGCAAAGTATGGAAAAAAAATCGAAGACTATGCAAGATTAAATTGCTGCCACCACACACAGTAGTCCTTAAAAGGACTTGTGGGTCTTTGAAACATTTTAAAATTGAATAAATTGCGATCACAAACTCCCTACACTATCTGTCCCTTCCTAAGCGCAGCTCTTCCTGACTCACAATGAGCCGAACCCGTTTTGGCCAGCCAATCACTGTAATGCCAGTAGCCAACATGGCTACTGGCATTACAGTGATGGCAGTACTTACCTGCACGTTTATTGGCTGCTTAGCAGCCGTGAAACGTGCGGGAAGGAGACTCGAGCATGGCACTCGAGCACATGCGGTACTCGACCGAGTACCGCCATGTGTCAAGCATAGCAATGCTCGAGCAAAACAGGTATTCGGCCGAGCATGCTCGCTCAACACTATTACTGAAGTTTCATTGCAACTTGTCAAAGAGTCTTGCTGTGATACATAAAGACTTGTTGTTTTACAAGTCTGGTGTCTGCAACGTTTAAACAACCTCAGCCACTCCCTCAGCCATAAACCTGTCAGCAGTTTTATGCTGCCTTAAATCCTAACAGCTCCAGTGCATGCTGAGTCCTCATAATCATGAACTCCTGGCACTGCCCACCTATTTGCTGCTGATTGACAGTTTCTTCCTACTTCAAACAGCAGCATCTGAGCTGGGAGAGACAGGAGCTCATGAATACAAGGACTCATCAAAGCCCACTGTGTACTGAACAGCTCCAGCAATGGATCTGTCAGCAGTTTTATGCTGCCCTAAGTCCTAACAGATCCAGCATATGCCAACATGTCCTCCTATTCATGAGCTCTTGCCTCTCCCTGCCCATCTGCTGCTGATTGACTGTTTTTTCCTACTTCAAATAGCAGCAGGACAGAGAGAGCTCGGAGCTTCGGAATATGGGGGCTTATCAGAGTACACTGTGCATTGAACAGCTCCAGCAATGTATCTGTCAGCAGTTTTATACTGCCTTAACTCCTAACAGCTCCAGCGCATGCCAACAAGTCCTGATATTCATGAACTGGCTCTCCCCACCCATCTACCGATGATTGACTTTTTTTATGCAGAACATGGTGTCATAAACTCCATTACTCCAATTCCTTCAATCTTATTCAAAATAAATTCCAACACTCAATAATTATAAAATATCTTTATTGTATGGATAAGTTGGCCACGGTGTTAGATATGTTACCTGAATATTTAGTAATAATATCATTTAAATAACCATCAATTAAGCATCCTCAAATTATTAAATAATCAACTAGTCCATTCTGAGAGTGACTATTTCCCCCATACTAAACACCGGGACATTCAGTTTTTAATGTGGAAGGGGGAGGGGATTTCTTCTCTGCCGCTCACCAACTCTAGCCTTTTTGGTCGAGATTGGCGGGGGGGCGGAGCTACTTCTTCCTGGGGTCGCCGTGGTATGATGTCATGCCTAGTCAACGGCTCTGCGCTCCTAGGAGAAGAGGCAGCGCAGACCGTATTAGCAGATTGTCCATCCGGATGACTAACAGTGCTGCTGGGATCGTCCATTAGGCAACACCGAAGCCATTCTTCGCCTCCAGAGGATTCCGCCTTGAAGATAAGTTGTTTTAATAATTCTTCCGCGCTGCGGTCTTCTTTTTTCAGGTCTGGGTTTCTTCTCTGCAGCTCACCAACTGCGCAGTAACCGACAATTCTTCTCTTTTATAGGTACTCACGTGCTGACAGTTGATCCCTTCTCCAATCAAGATGAAGAGAGATCTTCCCTTGAACTTCAGACTGCACCAAGGCATCTATTACCAGGTAAGAAATATCAGATGGTAACTACTTGCACATGCAATTAATAGGTGTCTTGACACCATGTCACCCCTTAATTGCACTCGCAATAAGGTCTGCTCATGGTGTCATAAACTCCATTACTCCAATTCACTCAATCTTATTTAAAATAAATTCCAACGCACAATAATTATAAAATATCTTTATTGTATGGATAAAGTTGAAAACTCAATAATAAAAGAGTGGCCTAAACGGGTGGAAATGCTCCAACCCCAAATACTGTAGCGTGTCTATATGGATAAAGTTGGCCACGATGTTAGGTATGTTACCTGAATATTTAGTAATAATATCATTCAAATAACCATCAATTAAACATCATCAAATTAATAAATAATCAACTAGTCCACTCTGAGAGTGACTATTTCCCCCCAACCGCCAATAGTGATGGACGAACATCTGCCGGGACGGTTCACGAACGCGACCGCGATCAAATGTTCACGAACCGCAAGTTCACGGCGGGTCCCATTCATTTTAATGGCAGGCGAACCTGAAAAACCTTCAGCTCATATTTGCAGCCAATAAATAATTACTAGAAGTGCTCAAATAGTCCCACAACATGGACAGTGACATACCAGATGTATTATTCGAATTTGCGATCTCCATTCATTATTTTTTTCAATGCAAAATATCGGCGATATAATTTTTGCGTACGCGCATGCGCAAATGCCCTATACAGTACCCAAATGCACTATAAAGAAAGTATATTGGTATATAACACCCCGCTTCAATCAGTTTTTTTTGGGGGGGGACTGGTATATCACACCAGTAGAAATTATTTGTTCCAATAACGCTTGTCCCTCTATATACCTGCAGTATCGCAGCAGAACCGCACACAACTGCCGCACAATACAAATGCACTATAATATAATATACACTCACCTAAAGAATTATTAGGAACACCTGTTCTATTTCTTATTAATGCAATTATCTAGTCAACCAATCACATGGCAGTTGCTTCAATGCATTTAGGGGTGTGCTCCTGGTCAAGACAATCTCCTGAACGCCAAACTGAATGTCAGAATGGGAAAGAAAGGTGATTTAAGCAATTTTGAGCGTGGCATGGTTGTTGGTGCCAGACGGGCCGGTCTGAGTATTTCACAATCTGCTCAGTTACTGGGATTTTCATGCACAACCATTTCTAGGGTTTACAAAGAATGGTGTGAAAAGGGAAAAACATCCAGTATGCGGCAGTCCTGTGGGTGAAAATGCCTTGTGGATGCTAGAGGTCAGAGGAGAATGGGCCGACTGATTCAAGCTGATAGAAGAGCAACGTTGACTGAAATAACCACTTGTTACAACCGAGGTATGCAGCAAAGCATTTGTGAAGCCACAACACGCACAACCTTGAGGCAGATGGGCTATAACAGCAGAAGACCCCACCAGGTACCACTCATCTCCACTACAAATAGGAAAAAGAGGCTACAATTTGCACGAGCTCACCAAAATGGACTGTTGAAGACTGGAAAAATGTTGCCTGGTCTGATGAGTCTCGATTTCTGTTGAGACATTCAAATGGTAGAGTCCGAATTTGGCGTAAACGGAATGAGAACATGTATCAATCATGCCGTGTTACCACTGTGCAGGCTGGTGTTGGTGGTGTAATGGTGTGGGGGATGTTTTCTGGGCACACTTCAGGCCCCTTAGTGCCAATTGGGCATCGTTTAAATGCCACGGGCTACCTGAGCATTGTTTCTGACCATGTCCATCCCTTCATGACCACCATGTACCCATCCTCTGATGGCTACTTCCAGCAGGATAATGCACCATGTCACAAAGCTCGAATCATTTCAAATTGGTTTCTTGAACATGACAATGAGTTCACTGTACTAAAATGGCCCCCACAGTCACCAGATCTCAACCCAATAGAGCATCTTTGGGATGTGGTGGAACGGGAGCTTCGTGCCCTGGATGTGCATCCCTCAAATCTCCATCAACTGCAAGATGCTATCCTATCAATATGGGCCAACATTTCTAAAGAATGCTATCAGCACCTTGTTGAATCAATGCCACGTAGAATTAAGGCAGTTCTGAAATCAAAAGCGGGTCCAACACCGTATTAGTATGGGGTTCCTAATAATTCTTTAGGTGAGTGTACTTTCTAACATAGAAAGTATATTATAACATTGTACAAGAAAGGCAATCCATTAGAATATACATGAAGATAAAACCTAACCTTTAATAATGTTACTATGAGGGTCCATTCACACGTCCATAAGTGTTTTGCAGATCCGCAAAACACGGACACCAGCAATGTGCATTCCGCAATTTGTGTACTGCACATCGCCGGCACTATAATAGAAAATGCCTAATCTTGTCTGCAATTGCGGACAAGAATATGACATGTTCTAATTTTTGGCGGAAACGGAAGCACGGATGCGGAAGTGCGGATCCGCAAATGCGGACAGCACATTCCGGCCCCATTGAAAATGAATGGGTCTGCACCTGTTCCGCAAAATTGCGGAACGGATGCGGACCCATTTTGCGGACGTGTGAATGGAAAATATATCCCACAAAATGAAGATAAATTAAATTATTAAAGTTAAGCAAAAAGCATAGATGTTGTAGGCAATAACTAGTGCTCAGCGGCACTGAATCAGGTGCTTGGCGGCACCAAATGAGAAACCATATGTCTTACCACAATCCGGGGGGTTTCAGTGCACATCCATGAATCCCAGAGGGAAAGCAAAAAACATCTATCCCTGGGCTAGATGATGATGTGGTATTAAAGGACAGGGCGAGCAAAGAACTGTCCCTGATATTGCCCTACAGGGGGGTGCTATTCTGGCCCTGATAGCCTAACCACAGACCACCCGCCCTGATAAGAGCGACCCCATCTGGAACCTTACCCTATTTAAAAATGGCCCTAGTAAGCCCCTAGCCCCTAGGTCCCTGACTTCCAGGTGATCACTATATTGATCTATGTGTTTTTGACTCATTATAAAAGTATATTATAAATATATCGCACCCCTCTGTGTATCACACATATCAATAGCACTCCTATACCAGTCCTTAAAAAGACTTTTGTGGCCCTATTAGCTAGCATTTGGTGTCCCTAACAGCCTGTCCCTGCTCCACACAGCAACCTCTCCCTACACTGGCAAAACACTGAATGTAAAATGGCGGCCAGATCAGGTTTATTTATAAGGTAGGGGGTATGTCCATGTGCTGAAACGTCTCAATTGACTGTCCTGTACCACCTGATGGATGTGTCATGGGTCAAAGTTCTTCACAATGTAAAAGAATATGGTGGGCGTGAATATCTCCATATGTTCGCATGTTCGGCGAATCACGAATAAGCAAAGTTCGCCGCGAAACGACCGCCGGGCGAACCGCAAGGCCATCTCTAACCGCCACATACACTGTCCGTCCCAAAAGAAAGTCGCCACCAAAAATATTTCGTTGGACCGCCTTTAGCTTTGATTACGGCATGCATTCGCTGTGGCATTGCTTCGATAAGCTTCTCCAATGTCACAAGATTTATTTCCATCCAGTGTTGCATTAATTTTTCACCAAGATCTTGCATTGATAATGGTAGAGTCTGACTGCTGCGCAAAGCCTTCTCCAGCACATCCCAAAGATTCTCAATAGGGTTAAGGTCTGGACACTGTGGTGGCCAATCCATGTGTGAAAATGATGTCTCATGCTCCCTGAACCACTCTTTCACAATTTGAGCCCAATGAATCCTGGCATTGTCATCTTGGAATATGCCCGTGCCATCAGGGAAGAAAAAATCCATTGATGAAATAACCTGGTCATTCAGTATGTTCAGGTAGTCAGCTGACCTCATTCTTGGAGCACATACTGTTGCTGAACCTAGACCTGACCAACTGCAGCAACCCCAGATCATAGCACTGCCCCCACAGGCTTGTACAGTAGGCACTAGGCATGATGGGTGCATCACTTCATCTGCCTCTCTTCTTACCCTGATGCGCCCATCACTCTGGAACAGGGTCAATCTTGACTCATCAGACCACATGACCTTCTTCCATTGCTCCAGAGTCCAGAGTTATACAGGACCAGTCCTATTGCTCCATCTACCCGCCTATACGGATGCACTTACTCCCGCACGGCATACACCAAGTGTCTCCTGCCTCCTGTAACCTTAGGACCTTGCCCATCATCTACAAAGGATCTGGTAAGACTGTTCACGTCTTCACGGGCGGAGCAGTATTTTTTGTCTATACCAGCAAGGTACCATTTATTTGGTCCTATTTGTGTATGTATGTTTACATGTGTAGTGAGTCTTATTATTCTGCATTTTCCAGACCATATTAAAAGTTATATTTTAAATAAGTATACTCCCCCCTTCCCCGAGTAGGGGCCCACTCTCTAGCAACTTGAAGCCTTTTTTCTGGTTTGCCTCACTGATTAGTGGTTTTCTTACAGCTACACAGCTGTTCAGTCCCAATCTCTTGAGTTCCCTTCGCATTATGCATGTGGAAATGCTCTTACTTTCACTATTAAACATAGCCCTGAGTCCTACTGTTGTTTTTCTTCGATTTGATTTCACCAAATGTTTAAGTGATCACCGATCACGATCATTCAGGATTTTTTTCCCACCACATTTCTTCCTCGAATACGATGGGTCCCCACTATCCTTCCAGTTTTTAATAATGCGTTGGACAGTTCTTAACACAATTTTAGTAGTTTCTACAATCTCCTTAGATGTTTTATCTGCTTGATGCATGCCAATGATTTGACCCTTCTCAAACAGACTAACATCTTTTACACGACCACGAGATGTGTCTTTCGACATGGTTGTTTAAAGGGCTTCTGTCACCCCACAAAACTCTTTTTTTTTTTTTTGGATAGTTATATTCCTTATAGCGCGATATAGGAGAATATAATAGTCTTACTTACTTTCATGCGGCCGATTCTTTAGAAAATGAAGTTTTATAATATGTAAATCAGGGCTCTACCAGCAAGTAGGGCGTCTACTTGCTGGTAGCCGCAGCAGAAAACCGCCCCCTCGCCGTGTTGATTGACAGGGCCAGCCGGGATCTCCTCCTCCGGCCGGCCCTGTCGGCATTTCAAAAATCGCGCGCCTCTGGTCATTCGGCGCAGGCGCTCTGAGATGAGGAGGCTCGTCTCCTCAGAACTCCCTCAGTGCGCCTGCGCCGATGACGTCACCGAAAGAGAAGACGTCATCGGCGCAGGCGCACTGAGGGAGTACTGAGGAGACGAGCCTCCTCATCTCAGAGCGCCTGCGCCGAATGACCAGAGGCGCGCGATTTTTGAAATACTGACAGGGCCGGCCGGAGGAGGAGATCCCGGCTGGCCCTGTCAATCAACACGGCGAGGGAGCGGTTTTCTGCTGCGGCTACCAGCAAGTAGACGCCCTACTTGCTGGTAGAGCCCTGATTTACATATTATAAAACTTCGTTTTCTAAAGAATCGGCCGCATGAAAGTAAGTAAGACTATTATATTCTCCTATATCGCGCTATAAGGAATGTAACTATCCAAAAAAAAAAAAAAGAGTTTTGTGGGGTGACAGAAACCCTTTAAGAAATGAGAAGCAACTCATTGCACCAGATAATCGCCCATGCAGTAATTATCCAATGGAATGGCTAAATTACACCGCAGCCCTTTTCCACTAAGTTTTGCAAGCCAATGTTGAAGATGTCCAGACCAATTACTGGTAAGGAACTTTTGTTATGATTATATAAACCTACCGAGAACCCCTCTAATTCCATATCCCTGTAAGATAGTTTGTTATGTTTAACCATAAATTTCTCCATATTCTCATTAATGCGGATTCTTATTTTTTCCAGAAATGATAATTTTGTGGATTTCCATTCACATTTTGGGATGATCTCCGAAAACGCCAATTTTGATTGCGGTAACAGAATTTGAACTTTGAATAGTGTGTCTTTTAGTTCCTTTAAAAATAAGTGAGTACTTATTTTTCCCAAATCGTCCGAGCTCACGTGTAAAATAACTAAATTAGGTTTAGGCCAAACTACATAAAAGGAAGAACAAAGAGAATAAACATCTTTCAATCTAAGACCAGAAATGAATATAAAATAATGTCGCACTCGGATGAGGTGGTGATCCAAAATAGAGGTGCTCCCACTAACAGACAACACCCAGTCTGAAAAGTGAAATAAATATAAGAAATAGAAGTGGGGCACTCTCTTAAGCAAAAGGGATCTTTAATACATATTAAATACAATAAATTAACAATAAAACAGATATACGGTTTTTATATAATAGCAGCTGATGATAGTAAATACGGAAATCCTAAAAGGTTGTTAAAAATACAAAAAATCTTTTAAAAATTCATTAAATTACGGTCAGCATAAATATAGATCCCAAACAGTACTCCAATTTTCAAATGTTCAATGTTATTCAAAACATATATTCACTCATATTCGTTTATACTTTTTCACATTTGAAATATTGAGGAGATAAGTGCTCAAAATAATTTCAGAATAAAACCAGTCTCTTAATATATATCAATAAATGAGTGATTCCAAAGTTCTCATATAGTGGATAATCGCAGGCTATGGGTTAATAGGCTTGCAATTTGTGTCAAAAGCATAAGCGTATGATAGCCAAAGTTCCAAAGAGATGTAACTTTCAATGATTCATGTAGACAGTAATGTAACTGCCTTATACTTTGTATCAAATGCGTCTCATGCCAACAGTTCCAAGCCGATATAGCTTTCAATAGTCCATACAGACAGTATAGTAACTGCCGATGCGTGCAGCGGCGTCCCGCTGTAGTTAAGATAGAGCGATCGCTTGTATAGGATATATGCACTCTTACCCGGAGGTCTTTGAGCTGGACGGAGAGCCCTCGACTCGGCGAGTTAGGTTGATAGACTCCCGGTCTCAAGGGCTATGCTTCAGGTTTGAATTCTGGCGCCAAATGATTTGTTTGTTCCACGTGGTTTCAATATTACCAATAGCGTGGTCAGTCGGCTTAACAATTCCTTTATTCTTATAGCAATGTCCAAGCCTCACCGGAGTAACGGTATCCTTTCTTTCCTTAAGGGGGGAATTCACACCAGACGCGTTTCGGGGATTTTAAAACATTGACCCCTACCACTGAGGAAGGGGTCAATGTTTTAAAATCCCCGAAACGCGTCTGGTGTGAATTCCCCCCTTAAGGAAAGAAAGGATACCGTTACTCCGGTGAGGCTTGGACATTGCTATAAGAATAAAGGAATCGTTAAGTCGACTGACCACGCTATTGGTAATATTGAAACCACGTGGAACAAACAAATCATTTGGCGCCAGAATTCAAACCTGAAGCATAGCCCTTGAGACCGGGAGTCTATCAACCTAACTCGCCGAGTCGAAGGCTCTCCGTCCAGCTCAAAGACCTCCGGGTAAGAGTGCATATATCCTATACAAGCGATCGCTCTATCTTAACTACAGCGGGACGCCGCTGCACGCATCGGCAGTTACTATACTGTCTGTATGGACTATTGAAAGCTATATCGGCTTGGAACTGTTGGCACGAGACGCATTTGATACAAAGTATAAGGCAGTTACATTACTGTCTACATGAATCATTGAAAGTTACATCTCTTTGGAACTTTGGCTATCATACGCTTATGCTTTTGACACAAATTGCAAGCCTATTAACCCATAGCCTGCGATTATCCACTATATGAGAACTTTGGAATCACTCATTTATTGATATATATTAAGAGACTGGTTTTATTCTGAAATTATTTTGAGCACTTATCTCCTCAATATTTCAAATGTGAAAAAGTACAAACGAATATGAGTGAATATATGTTTTGAATAACATTGAACATTTGAAAATTGGAGTACTGTTTGGGATCTATATTTATGCTGACCGTAATTTAATGAATTTTTAAAAGATTTTTTGTATTTTTAACAACCTTTTAGGATTTCCGTATTTACTATCATCAGCTGCTATTATATAAAAACCGTATATCTGTTTTATTGTTAATTTATTGTATTTAATATGTATTAAAGATCCCTTTTGCTTAAGAGAGTGCCCCACTTCTAAGACCAGAAATACCTCTCCAGAAAATTATGACTTTGTTACCGAAACCTAAATTATCCGATTTAAACCTCATCGTAGATCTATCGCATGCAGAAGATACGTTCGTTCGTTTCCCAGAATCCATATAATCTTTAGATCTGTAAAATATTAAGATAATAATTCAGATCTTATGTGTAAAAGATATCTATTGGATTTCCATCTGCCAATTCTTTTAATTACTTGCTCTTTCAGTCCCAGTTTATAAGTATACGTATCCGCCCCTATACAGAACGAATGCGCCGATATTTTGTCGTGCTTCAAATTAAATTGTTCCTTACATTTTGATAATACAAAATTAAATTGGAATCTTGTTAGGGGAGTGTTGTCCAAACTTAAGAATAAAGGACCTTGTGTTTTGCCTCTAGTTTTTAACCAAACTTTCATCGCTAAAACTGGGCATAAGTTAGTTAAATGAAATTTATTGAGGTTGCACCAAACTCCTTTGCCTAATCTGTTTTAGTTTTTTTTATGAATATACTAATTCTATTTTTGTGTAGGATTATGTCGTTCAATAATAACGGAGCCTCTGACACTCTGATATATATTTACAGCCGATATTTCACTGACACGGAATGCTCCGAAGAAAGCAAGTAAAAAGGCTGCTTTGAATAAAGAAGATTCGTAGGAGGACGAACAAATGGAAGGCAAGTATGTTATAAATTTTTTTAGAATGTCTAAAGATAATGGTTTAGTTCTAACGTTATCCTATTTTATTCTTTTTGATCCTTTTATTATCTGTTTTGCAAGGAAGTTCATGGTAAATGGGATAATGTTAAGGGCCTTCTGGAAAAATGAAATACCGTAAATAATCTTTTGAATATAATTCCCCTTTTTTCCTTTTTTTAATAATTTTTGAATAAAAAGCAATAAGTGTAGTGAATTATTATCCGTTGCCTCATAATTATTGGCCATGCAAAAAAAACGCCAATTATGCCATGCGACTGATTAAGCAGCCCATGTAGTTGAAGCTAATGAATTCTTTAGTAGACTACTTATGAATCTGATGTCAAGTTCCAAAGGTTTGACGGGCATGGTATTCCTTCTCTGCATCTGGGACAAATTCTCTGAATATTGTCATATTCTGCCGGGACAAAGAATCCGCTATTAAATTATGTCTCCCTTCTATGTATTTGGCTTTCAACCAAATATTATTCTGGAAACATGTTAAAACAATTTGTCTCAATAAACCAATAACAGCATTAGATTGAGCAGATAGAGAATTTATGGCAAATACTACTCCTTTGTTATCAGAGAATAATAGGATTTTCCTATTTTTAAAGTAGTCCTGCCAAATAATTAGAGAAATTAAAACTGGAAAAAGCTCTAAAAAATTTATATTCTTCATGAGTGGTTTATCGCGCCATTCACTAGGCCATTTTTCGGCAGACCACTGTTTCTTAAAGCTAGCTCCGTAACCAACTGATGCGGCTGCGTCAGTAATCAATTGAAGTGAGACGGAGTCTATAATATTCTCTTGCCAAATGGTTCTACTGTTAAATTTTTCCCGAAAATTCTACCAAATCCGTATATCTTCTTTTAATTGATTGGACATGCGTATGTGATCATGTGGATGTTTTTCCCCGCAGTAGCAACATAAAACCTTTTTTAGACAATTCTGCCCATAGGTATTACTCTAGAAATTAAATTTAGAGAACCCAAAACAGATTGTAAATGTTTCAAAGTAGATTTTTTGTATAATAACAAGTTATTTAACTGAATTTTTGTGGAATTTATCTTCTCCTCTGGAATTTTGAATTCCATGTGTACAGAATCAATGACAATTCCAAGTAATTTTAAACATTTAGTTGGGTACACTGTCTTTTCTTCGGCTAAAGGAATATTAAAATATTCCGACATATTTTTGAAAGTATTCAATAAATTAATACAATCGTTGGATCCTTTCTTGCCTATAAATAAAAAGTCGTCAAGGTAATGAATTATGTACCCTGAGTTATAATGACTTTCTAATATCCAATGTAAGAAGGTAGAAAAAGTCTCAAAGTAATAGCAAGAAAGTGAAAATCCCATCGGAAGGCCCTTATCGTAATAAAATTTTCCTTCGAATTGGAAACCTAAAGAATTATATTCATCAGGGTTAATTGGCAACAACCTAAAGGCAGACTTTATATCTGTCTTAGCCATCAAATTTTTTTTTCCTGCTTTCTGTAGTAGAGATAATGCTAAATCAAACTAGGTATAATGTACTGTGGTGGTAGTTTTGTCTATCATGTCATTCAACGATCCGTCTTTAGGAAAAGACAGATTGTGAATTAAATGATAGCTATTATTCTCTTTTTTAGGCACCAGACCTAGAGGGCGAAATTCTAAAAATTACGGAAAGGAGGAAATAAAAAAGGACCCGCTATTCTGTTCTCTGCAATTTCTTTATCAATTTTTTTCTTGGACAACCTTTTTATTTATGTTCACAGATTTTGCATTTTCAACAAAACAACAACCAGAACCTTCAAATGTGGGGACATAGAATCCAACAGTAAAACCTTCAATTTGGAGGTTGGGCCATCGGTCTGTCTGGGTACAGACTTAAATAATGTAAGAGTTTTGGCAGTATCAAAGGTGTCACTTGTTCTATTTGCTTCTTTATTATTGGGGTAACCATGTTTCTTGAAACATTTTGTTGCTGAATGATTGCCAGTACAGAAACTACATTCGTGCTTATATCTACAATTTGTTTGCCACCGACAGACCGATTTATTGAATGCGAAACATATTCCTTTTTTAATAGGTTGTTGACAAAAAAGATTATTTCTTTGCGGCAACAGATTTAGCCATAGACCTACGTCTTTAGATCCCCATTTTAAATTCGGGTAAACAGCAAATTTTTGCCTGTAAGACTCATCATAGTTAATCCATGCAGTACCCCCAAAATTTTTATACGCCTCCAAAACGCTGTCTAGGTAGTAAAACAAGCCACTGCAGTGTATTGGATGTTTTTCCCCTAATACAGCTGCATAGATACAAAGTGTTTAAGAATGTTTTCTGTTGAGTACGTTTCCTTTCCTCATCATCTTTCTTGTTGGTTTTTACCATGTCTTTTATAGAATGAAGTAAAGAGAATAAGTCTAAATATTCTCTTTTCCATGTTTTTTCTTTAACTTGTAGTGATAAATGAAATCCCAAGGGGGAGATTTGGCATGGCATGGATTCTTTCAAATACATTTCTTTTATACCTGTTCCATTTTCAATTGAAGGAATCACACATTTATCATTTTGTAGCCCTAACCTATCATCCGTGATCAAATTATCAAATCTTTTTGACGTTTCATTAGATACTAATAAAAACCGACTCACTGTCAGGTAAAGACCTGACAGAATTCGCTTTGTGATGGTGTCATTTTTTGACATGAAAGAAATAAATTCTTTAAATAACTGAACTTTTTCCATATCAAAAGTATCAGTATCAAAAGAATTGTGAATATTTTCCAGAATAGTGCCCTGCTTGATGCAGTCACTAATTGGGATTTGGGAATGAGAAGTCTAACCATCTCTTGTATCTTCTGGAGCGCTGGCATGCTTGTCCGTTGATGTCCTACAGCTGGTGTCTTGATGGTTGCTTGTGGAGACCGTTGGTGTTTTCTATGCTCCTTGTCATGTCCTCTCGAGCTGTGTGGCACAACAAAATTTATATTCCTGCGTTTTGCTGTGGGTTGGGGAGGAGAGTAATTTCTTTCTCTTTTCTAGCTCTTTTGGTCGAGATTGGCGTGGGGCGGAGCTACTTCTTCCTGGGGTCGCTGTGGTATGATGTCATTCCTAGTCGACGGCTCTGCGCTCCTAGGAGAAGAGGCAGCGCAGACCGTATTAGCAGATTGTCCATCCGGATGACTAACAGTGCTGCTGGGATCGTCCATTAAGCAACGCCGAAGCCATTCTTCGCATCCAGAGGATTCCGCCTTGAAGATAAGTTGTTTTAATAATTCTTCCATGCTGCGGTCTTCTTTTTTCAGGTCCGGGTTTCTTCTCTGCCGCTCACCAACTGCGAAGTAATCGACATTCCTTCTCTTTTATAGGTACTCACGTGCTGACAGTTGATCCTTTCTCCAATCAAGATGAAGAGAGATCTTCCCTTGAACTTCAGACTGCACCAAGGCATCTATTACCAGGTAAGAAATATCAGACGGTAACTACTTGCACATGCAATTAATAGGTGTCATGACACCATGTCACCCCTTAATTGCACTCGCAATAAGGTCTGCTCATTATGATGGGTTGGATGAAGGTGGTATGAAGTTTCTGTGATGCCCACAAGAAAATATATATTAGTGGACAGATTCTGAGCCAAGAACTGACCTCAAAGAAATTGGTTGTAAAAGGCCATTAGCAAACACTCTAGCCTCCTGCTGACATCAGAGGAAGGAGGGCTAGTGGTGCAATTTGCAGACCTTCTTAAGATGTGTATCCCTTTAGCAAACTCATTTCTTTTGGGGGACAACTTGTCTGATGATCTGGCCGTCTTTCATGCCACCCCAGGCAACCGGACTTCTACCATCTAGTAACATATTAAAGGGTTTCTGTCACCCCAATTTTCGCTATTAAACAGGCTGACATTATAGATGTGAAAATGTCACCTGAACCTAACTCTGCATTTCTTTTATTTAAAGAGGACCTTTCACCGATTATTACACTATGAACTAACTATACAGACATGTAGAGCGGCGCCCGGGGATCTCACTGCACTTACTATTATCCCCGGGCGCCGCTCCGTTCTCCTGCTATGTCCTCCGGTATCTCCGCTCACTAAGTTATGGTAGGCGGAGTCTGCCCTTGTTCTTCTGTAGCGCTGGCCAATCGCATTGCAGAGCTCACAGCCTGGGAGAAAATAACCTCCCAGGCTGTGAGCTCTGCGCTGCGATTGGCCAGCGCTAGAGCAGAACAAGGGCAGACTCCGCCTACCATAACTTAGTGACTGGAATCTCCGCCTACTATAACTTAGTGAGCGGAGATACCGGAGGGCATAACGGGAGAACGGAGCAGCGCCCGGGGATAATAGTAAGTGCAGTGAGATCCCCGGGCACCGCTCTACATGTCTGTATAGTTAGTTCATAGTGTAATAATCAGTGAAAGGTCCTCTTTAAATAAAAGAAATGCAGAGTTAGGTTCAGGTGACATTTTCACATCTATAATGTCAGCCTGTTTAATTACGAAAATTGGGGTGACAGAAACCCTTTAATATGTTACTAGATGGTAGAAGTCCGGTTGCCCCCGTTTTCGTGTAATTTTAACTTTTATCATATGCAAATGTGCTTCTAGGAGCAGGGGGTGTTGCACCTGCTCCTAGAGGCTACGTTCGCCCACCTCATTTCCACGCCCTTCTGTCTTGATTGACAGGGCCAGGCCAGCATTGGTTCTCCTGCTGGCCCTGTCTGCCATGTAAATTTTGCGCCTGCGCCGTCCCGTTCAGTATTTGGCGCAGGCGCAGTGAGAAAGCTGGCAGCCGGGGCCAGCAGGAGAACCAACGCTGGTTTGGCCCTGTCAATCAAGAGAGAAGGGCATGGAAATGAGGTGGGCGAACGTAGCCTTTAGGAACAGGAACAACATCCCCCTGCTCCTAGAGGCTCATTTGCATATAATAAAAGTTAAATTTACACGAAAACGGGGACATACTTAAATAAAAGAAATGCAGAGGTAAATTCAGGTGACATTTTCACATCTATAATGTCAGCCTGTTTAATAGCGAAAATTGGGGTGACAGAAACCCTTTAAGTGCTGTTTCTTTTATCCTTTTTATTTTCAAACTGTTACTTTAGCATTGTATTTTTACCCTTTGATAACTGTATTTTTTGTATGCACTATCATTTTCATATTAAAACTTCACTTTAATAAGAGCCTTCTTGTGTTCTAAATGATTTCTCAACCTCAGAAGAAGCTTTACGTATATTGGTAACGTATTAACCCTGTGATTGCTAGTGAAAGTAGTGGATTTGAGTGGTCAACTGTGAGTTACCTAGTTTAAGGCGTCTTGCCCGCTTAATATGACAAGTGGTGGCAGCTAATATCCCTTAGGTGTGGATGTTAGATAGCTATAGCGGGAAGATTTAGTGGAACCATGTGGCTCAAAGTAGCAGAGTGGGAGGTTGACGTTAAAATCTAGATCAGGGCTGGCTAACCTGCGGCTCTCCAGCTGTTGCAAAACTACAACTCCCAGCATGCCCAGACAGCCTACAACTATCAGCCTACAGCATGGCATGGTGGGAATTGTAGTTTTACAACAGCTGGAGAGCCGCAGGTTGGCCAGCCCTGATCTAGATGACCCTTTAAGCTCACATCCTGAGTCTAAGTCGTGATCTTGACACGAGTAAAGAAAGTGACCCAGCATTTGGCCAAGGGGATCGGTCACTAGTTTATGCTACCTTTAGGACACTATAAAACCGGTGACAGATTTTCTTTACAATGGCGTGTCATACCAATGTACCATCACTTAGGCTACTTTCACACTGCCGTTTCGTGCGGATCCATCATGGATCTGCACAGACAGATCTGCACCGATAATACAACCACATGCAACCGTTCAGAACGGATCCTTTTGTATTATCTTTAACATAGCCAAAACGGATCTGTCTTGAACACCATTGAATGTCAATGGGGGACGGATCCTTTTTCTATTGTGCCAGATTGTGTCAGTGAAAACGGATCAGTCTCCATTGACTTACATTGTGTGCCAGGACGGATCCGTTTGGCTCATTTTCGTCAGACGGACACCAAAACGCTGCAAGCAGCGTTTTGGTGTCCGCCTCCAAAGCGGAATGGAGGCTGAACGGAGGCAAACTGATACATTCTGAGCGGATCCTTTTCCATTCAGAATGCATTAGGGCAAAACTGATCCGTTTTGGACCGCTTGTGAGAGCCCTGAACGGATCTCACAAACGGAAAGCCAAAACGCCAGTGTGAAAGTAGCCTTAATAAGAATATAAAACCTCTTTAAGAGAAACCACAATAATTTTACATGAATGAAGCTTCTGCTCTGATGCCGTTATGGGTATAATCAGCTATGACTTTCTCGCCCACACATCACATGTAATGTTTTCAATGTTTTCAAGCACCCATTTGCAGATGACTCTTGCTGTGTGATGTCTGCTTTTAAAAGTGTCTTAACCTGCAGCTCTGTAATGAGATAGGAATCAATAAAAGTGATATGAACATTTTTTTGAACTGTAAATGGAAGTTCATTGCGTATATTGAGTTTACTGAGTGCCCTTATCTAATCATCTTTAAAGATGTGGTTATACTCAGTATGATGGTGGTAAGGAGTTTATATACCTTCTCCTAATGTGCTTGTTTTTAAATTGTGTGAAACCTGTGTTCAGTGACTGTTATACCAACGGCTAAATCAATTTTCCACTGATAAAATAAAATGTTATAATGATTGCACTTTTGTGACTTGCAAGTCATTTATATGACTAATGCACTTGACTGGTTTCAGTGGTGCGTCACAACTGGAGGTAAAGTACGAGGCTGCCATGAAGCCTGGGGCAGTGATCCAACCCTCCATCTGCCCTGCTGACATTAGTATTATATGACTACCCCTGGTTATCTCTGTGTATCTCTGTTCTCATACTAAGGGCTCATTAACACGTACGTATTTTCTTTCCGTGTCCGTTCTGTGTTTTTGCGGGCCATATGTGTCCTCAAAATAAAAAAGTTACTTCATGTGCATTCCATTTCCTTATGTCCTTTCCGCAAAATAATAGAACATGTGTTATTATTGTCCACATTACGGACAAGGATAGGACTGTTCTATTAGGGGCCTGCTGTTCCATTCTGCAAAATACGGAATGCACACGGACATCATCCATATTTTTTGCGGATCCGGGTTTGTGGACCGCAAAATACATATGGTCATGTGCATGAGCCCTTATTCACAGCCAGCTAGGTACTGTGCTTTCATTCTGCATTTTCAGTGTCTGCTTTTCATATGCACTGGATAAGCTGGCGGTGTACATGGCAAACAGGGGCGTAGCTATAGGCTCATGGGCCCTGGTGCAAGAGTTAAATTTGGGCCCCCCCTACCCTCCGACTGTGTCACCATGGCCCGCCGTAGGCATTGTCTGTGGCAGCATAGTGACTTCTGTGTTGCAGGGGGGCTGTCCTCGCTGCCAAAGAATCTCCCCCTGCCACTTGATTGACAGGGACGGATATCTCGCCGTACCAGGACAATTGCACGCCTGCGCTGCTGCTCTGAGTAGTGGCGCATGTGCTCAGAGTCAGAGGCTCTGCTGGAACAGAGACTGTGCATTCACTGCAACCCAGAAGTAGCAGCACATGTACTCTGCTCTTCTACCATTGTAGCAGCAGTGCAGGAGGGAGACTTTCAGGGCCCCACAACATGTCCAGAGACTCCAGCCTCCAGCCCTATCAGTCAAGAGGCAGGGACAGATGAGATTCCTCATCTGCAGCAGCCAGCAGGGACAGTCACAGACTGGGTGGGGTTAGTTTATCACGCCGCCAGTTAATACATCCCTGATGTATTAACTGACCAATAACATGGAGATCCCAGTGCCAGCTGCCTTGCTGGTGGATGCATTGGCATATACTTCTGCTGTGGGTCCAGTGGAAGCTATCCAAGGCTTCACATAGAGGAACTGCAGTTTGGCATTACATTTGCTGTAGTTGCTCATTGTAGATGTAGCAGAGCTGAGTTTGTCACTTGCCTAAGACTGAGGGGCGGTGGTGCAGTTTGTCACTTGCCTAAGGGGGGGCCTCCCACTGTGCACATTAATCCTGGATGATCAATCGCTGCTGGCCTGCTGCAGTCACATCTGATGAGACTGAGATTTCCTAAGGTGGTATTGACTGGTCTGGCAGTTTATCACGATCTCACCGGCGCTCTGGGTCAGCCACCAGGCGGGTCAGGGGACTCACTCAGGGACAGTCACCCACTGGACTGGACCGGACCAGGACCACAGTCGGACGGTCCAGTTTATCACGCCGCCAGCGCCGGGCTCACCTCAGTATATCAATCAACAGTGTCTCGCAGTCGCAGAGTCGCAGGACAGGAGTCACTCCATCACAAGTTCGCTAACAATCCGGCGGTCAGCACACAGCTTCCCCTTCCTGAGACCTAAACTGAAGCCACTCCCCCTTCTCACTTCGCCTGCCCTGCACAGTGCACATGACGCAGGGCTCGCCTCTCAGCCTCCACGCTCCGCCCCCTATGATTTTAGTTATCAGCTGCAGGCCGCGCCGCCCACTTTACTGTGGCTCTCCTGGCTTGAGGGGGACCCATGGGCCCCCCTGACTTAGGGGCCCGGTCGCAATAGCGACCGCTGCGACCCCTATAGCTACGCCAGTGATGGCAAACGTATTCATAGGTCCCCATTCACTCTATGGAATAGTACAGTCTGGTTTGCTGGTCCATACAGGGGCATTCCATAAATATAATTTAGACGCTGTATGGTCTACAATATTATTTTTTTACAATGGAGCCTATAGGCAATGGATGCTGCAGTATGCCACTGTATGCCTTGATAGTATATTATACCCTTAGTCAGAGTCGCACTGCGGTTCTTTGGGCCCATCACAGGATATCAATCTCAGGGCCCAACCCCTATGTCATCTAATGGGTTTGACATCAAAGAAATAGACCATAGAGGCAAATGATTTATCCCCAAAGGCAGTTCCAATACAGTTTTTCTCCTGGACCTTTGGGGTCCACTATTGAATTAGAGCCTGGGCCCACCAGAGTATCCTCTGCTACTCTGGTGGACCAGTCCAACTCTGCCCTTAGTCTACAGGCTATAGGTCTCTAAATGGAGAAAGAGAGCCAAAGCGCCTGCTTGTTTCTGTTCATCACTAGACAAGTATTGTGAATTTTCAAGCCCTCACTGCATTTACCATGGTTGTAGCTCTTCCTTCTAGGCCAGGACAACAGCAAAACCTGCAAGCGGGGCTTCTTCTGACTGCAGGAAGGCAGCACAGTGTCCTACTGTACTTGGTCTCTCATTATGGTGCAAATAAATATGTAAAGAGAGGGACAAGCTGTGGCTGTGACTACTGAGATAAGGGGAGAACTGTCATAGGGAATCTTGCTGGCAGTAGTGGGCCTGCATGCCTGGCAAAATGAAGGGAACATTCGTCAATAAAGAGGGCATACTTAGGCTGGTACTACTGGACAATGGAGAGAAACTGGCTGGCAGCAAAGAGGGGATGTGTCTATCAAAGGGGCTTCCAAGGGAGAGTGAACTTGATGGAATTACTAATAAGACTTATGAGGCTGGCAATAAACAAACCTAAGACCTATATACTGGTGTTTATGATTATGTACTTGATTTTTTTTAAAGCACATACTCTTTATATAAAGAGAAGATCCAGCAGTAGAGATAAAATACTAACGTTTATTCAATCACATATTAAAAGTCCATGATGGAGACACTGTACTACTCTTTGATGTGGTCTCACTACTCACTACTCAAGTGGAGCCATAGTTCCAACATTTGTGCTTAAAACATCACAGCTTATTTTTAGCCTACAGATCTTGCACCAACACCAGCCAAGCTTGGCCTAGGCCTGACACATTTTGAGCCTGCACAAACAGCATCAGCAGCTTTACCTGCTCCTCAGCTCACCACAAAAAAGCAGATCTGCCCTGGAGGTTTCCTGGATATTTTGGATGTTGTCTCTGCTCTTTATTGCGGCAACCACCCCCGAACCCCCCTGATCTGGTTCCCAGGCCCTGTTCCAACACATAATAATGATAGTTACTTGACACTGACACTTTTCTCAGTCTGTAATATGTCATATGTTCCTTGCCCTCCCACACTCACGTTTCCCTCCTGTTTTTGCCCAGAGTGCCACTGCCACCACAGCTACCAATGCCCCTACCACCACCACTATGGCTACAAGTGCCACTATGACCACTACCAACACAACTATGCATTTCAGTCATTAGGTCCTCTGCGTGAACCTCCTCCTCGTGGAAGTACAAACACTGACTGTTCTAACAAAGCTCATCAACAAGAAGACTATCTTGAGTATCTTCCATAGCACCCGAGGAGCTGTCTCTTTTTAGGAAAAAAGAAGGCACCTCACTAGGAGGGGACAATAAAATGCAAGTGAAAGGCATCTCTGGGGCCCAAGGAGAAGGAGCATAAGGTAGGTGACTATGAGATAATGAGTGAGCCATCCAGTCCACAGTGCCATCTTCTTCCTCCTCAATAATAATCTGTTGCATACGAGAAGCGAGGGAGAACTGAGTCCTACTACTACTGCTACTGGCTGGATGGCTGTTCCTGACTGTGATGCTTGTACTACTATAGCCACCCACATTATCACTTGTGGATTAGTGCTTCTGTTAGTGCTTCTGTCATCAGACACATTGTTATTAAACTGGCTGACTGTAGACATGTGCTAATGTCAGCTGAAGCTAACAGTCTTTGTCCCTTCTTTCTATGTGCCACCATTTTTGTGAAAAATTAACTTTTATTTTATGCAAATGAACCTCAAGGAGCAATGGGGGTGTTGCCCCTACTCCTAGAGGCTCTGTTCTCCCTCCTCTGACCGCGCCCTCATCATGCCGATTGACAGCGCCAGACAGGATGATGTGAACACTCAATCAGCATGAGGGGGGCATGGCCAGAGGAGGGAGAACAGAGCCTCTAACAATGAGTCTGATGACAGAAGCCCTTTAATCCACAAGTGATAATGTAGGTTGCTATAGTAGTGTAAGCATCACAGTCAGCAACAGCCATCCAGCCAGTGGCAGTATGCAACAGATTATTATTGAGGGGGAAGAAGATGGCACTGTGGACCGGATGGCTCACTCATCATCTCATGATGAGTACGCCACTGTTTGTGGACAACTATAGAACTACATTACTCAGGGGCGTAACGATCGCGGTCGCAGGGAGTGCGACCGGGCCCGGCGGGGGCCCGCTGTACTAACATATAATGAAGCGCTGTAACGGGGCCCGGCATGAAGTACAGTGACAATGCCGGGCCCCGTCAGGGCGCTCTATTACATTTTTAACATGAGGCAAGGTGGGGGAGGTTTACGCAGGGGGGGGGAGGAGGAAGAGGGGGGACGCGCGCACTCACTCACATACACTCGGCCCGGCAGTTCTTGTCACTGCCGGGCTGTCTCCAGATCATCAATGAAGCAGGAGCTCTAGCGCTCCCTCTGCTGGCCGCACATCGCGCTGCTGGCTGTGGGAGGAGCTCTGAAGGCCCGGGAAACTGCCTTCAGTACAGCCAGCAGCGCAATGTGAGTGTGGCAGCACAACATCAGGGTGATGGGCACAACTAGAGTGAGGGGGCACAAAAGTGGGCATCTCTACTGAGGGGGCACCTAATCTTCCATAACTACTGTGAGGGGGGCACATATAAAGGCATAACTATGAGGGGGCACATATATCAACTACTGTGAGGGGGGGCACATAATCTGGCATAACCACTGTGAGGGGCACATATGTGGGCATATCTAATGTGAGGGGCACATAATCTGGCATAACCACTTTAGGGGGGCACATATCTGGCATAACTACTGTGAGGGGGGCACATATAAAGGCATAACTATGAGAGGGCACATATGAAGGCATAACTACTGTGAGGGGGGCACATAATCTGGCATAACCACTGTGAGGGACACATATGTGGGCACATTTAATGTGAGGGGCACATAATCTGGCATAACCACTATAGGGGGGCACATATCTGGTCATAACTACTGTGAGGGGCACATAATCTGGCATAACTACTGTGAGGGGGAACATATCTGGCCATAACTACTGTGCGGCGGCACATATCTGGCCATATCCACTGTGAGGGGCACATATTTGGGCATAACTACTGTGAGCGGGCACATATCTGGGCATAACCACTGTGAGCGGCAACATATCTGGGCATAACCACTGTGAGCAGGCACATATCTGGGCATAACCACTGTGAGGGGCACATATCTGGGCATAACTACTGTGAGGGGGCATATATCTGGCATAAATACCATGAGGCGGCACATATTTGGCATAACTACTGTGAGGGGCACATATCTGGGCATAACTACTGTGACAGGAACAAAGGTGGGCATAACTGCTGTGAGGGGCCACAAGAAGGACATAACTTTTGTGAAGGGACCACAAGGTGGGCTTAATTACTGTGAAAGGCCACAAGGTGGGCATTAGTACTGTGAGGGGCCACAATGTGGACATTAGTACTGTGTGGTAGCACTTAGGGGAAATGTCCTAAATTACCCTGCTATACATTGGCATAGCTCAGTCTACCACGCCAGCACAGCGCCCCCTGCTGGTGATTTCACAGGGGCAGTCACCATCCCTTCCTTATGTGATTATTCTTTTTTTCTCTATCACCACAGGGACCTTGTTCTGGATCCAGCGGACATCACGCCGACGCCAGCGACACCCTGGATGAGGTAGTGCAGCCAGCCAGTAGCGCATGGGCAACACATGAAACACACAGTTCGTCAGTTTACTCACGGTTAGCAGATAGCCTCCCTGGGCTGGCAGCACAGTGTTGAGGTGGACATCACGAAATCCTCCGGGGCACGCTCTGTGGTAGGGAAGCATCAGCCAAGATGGTGGTTGAGGTGCCCTTGATGTTAGGGGTGCTTAGGGTGCTTGTTGCGGCTGAGTCCCTTGATGGTTTTTGTCGTGACGCCAGTACCATTAATGGTGGTACAACAGTGGTGAAATGCAACTCACAACTTTTACTGTTGATGACTTTGGTTGCAGCGGTACAAAAATGCAGTCTCTTGATGTTACAGAGTTGATTCTGCAAATCCACTGTTTCTAGGCTTTTTCGGTTTGATTTGGAGCTGTGGGTTAGGTGTACCTTGTTCCTATTGATGTGCTCAGTCCTATTCCTTGTCCTTTCCCTACAAGCTGAACATTTGGACAGGAAAACTCAACTGTCTCTCAGAGGTATGGTGTGGCTGCCAGAAGCTATAAGTCCTCCACCATGCAAAGGTGTCTGTGCCCCTTAATAATGGCTCTTATCACTGATGATTCCTTTGGAAGCTTGTTTCTATTCCAGGGAGGCAAACTCTCTCCTACTGGTCAGGGATGCAAGTGTATAGTCCGGCCACAGAAGGAAAACGCTCTTCTGCGCCTCACATCTGAGTATCACCTACTAGCGAAGTTGGCTCCACTCACTAATCTGTGTCATAAAGTCTTCACTCTACATTCTCTCCCACTAATCTAATCTGACCTCTTCAGATCTGCTCTAATCTCTAACTACATTCTCAACTCATCTCTCCCACTAGGCCTGAACTAGGTATATATAGAACCTAAGTATCATCCCCATCTAGTGGTGGGATGTATAAATTACACCTAATCTGCCTGGTAACAGGGATTTTGCAGATACATTAGTACAAAGTACCACAATACAACATAATGCAATTGACAAGATATAAAGTGCTTTTAAGCAGTGCCCACGCACACGTAGTGGGACGCTGCAGTAGGACCAGATTTTATTAGGACTGGGTGAGTGTAGCCATGCCTTGGGCTTAGGGCTCTTTAACACGAGCGGATCCCGTGTGGCTAATCTGCTGTGTGAAAGAGAGCCAAGCCCCGCTCCGGACAGCAGAGACATGGAGCAGTAACATGATTGATAATGCTCTTTGCCTCTCTGTGATCGTTTTGCTACAAAATCACGGTGACAACTTTATCTCACTGTGATTTTGTAGTAAAAAGGTCACAGAGAGGCACGAAGCATTATCAATCATGTTACTGCTCCCTGTCTCTGCTGTCCGGAATGGGGCTTGGCCCTCATTCACGCAGCGGACTAGCCGCACGGGAAAGAGCCATTAGTAAGAAAATCTGCCGCTTCTTTGTAAAAATGGGGGGGGGGGGGGGCCGATCCAAAGTCTGCACTGGGGCCCATAACACTCTAGTTACGCAACTGACATTACTATTGCCAAAAAGCTTGCAAGAAACCCCAACAGATATTCACACTACAAGTGTGAACATAGCCTAAACTTAATCCACACAAACCTTCAACTAACATCTGGAGCTGGGATTTTTTTCAGCAAAAAAAAAAATAAATGAAAAAAAGAAAATGCACCAAAAACTGTAAAAAATACAAAAGTGCAAAAAAAGCCACTAAAAACTAATTATAAAGGTACCCATACTCATTAGATTAAGGTTGACTGAATCCGCTGATTTCAACTGGAAATCATCAACCGTGTATGGGGGATGTTGCAGTTTTCCCTCATCAGATGGTGTCAGGGGAAAGAAGGACTGGGCATATTAAATTTCAACACTGAATCCGTTGGATCTCAGGAAGGATAAGCCAGAGAAGTCTTGCGGAGGGACTACTCTCCTCTCCTCCTCCCAACGTGTATGTGTGTAGGGGAGCTGGAGCTGTTAGCGGCTATTGAAGGTGTATGGACAGCTAAAGACAAGCAATGCAGGGGCTGGAGAATACAATAGACTTCTGCACCCATGCTACAGTGAAACTGCTGTGGATTGACTCATCTATTTTGCATGCTGAAGACCCTGTTACCTTATGTGATGATTTGTATCTATTTATAACATTGAGTTTTATACATTTCTGACACCCCATATCTAGTTGTCTCCAGTTGACATCACACAGGAATGATGCCTAAGAAGCCTCTGCCTTTACTCCTCTACATGATGGGGGTTTGTGATAAAACTGGCTATTCTGTTTTAAAGATTGCATTTATATCCATAGAAGGATTTATAGAAAAGTCTGATTACACTAAATGGGCAGTCTGAGCAGTCTTGATTATCCAAGAAGGGAAAAGAGAAGATTAAGATTACAATACAAAACCACAAGAAGAAGCACCATAACATCAACCATTATGTCAACCAGTAATTGAGAGGAATGAGGAGCATCACCTGGACAATCCTGCTATGACCTCTCTGCCATTGAGATCTAAAAACACATAAAAACTAATGTAAGTAGTAGGTGTAACAGTAATAGTAGTAGGTATTATAATAATAAAGTAAAATTACTAGTAATGAAATAAAAGTAGTAGTATTAAAGGGGTTCGCCGGGCATTTTCACTAATTAGCACTTGTTATTAACCTGGGGAGGGAAGATGTTTACATAGTACTTACCCTCCCTTGCTCCTCCAATGCCTCATCTCCCCTCTTGCATGGCACAAGCTCTTCCACCTGGGTCCCGACCTGATGTGGCCACTTTTTTTACTGTTCAGCTGCATTATTGTCAATGCTGCTGAACAGCAGAAGAAGCGACCGCATTTTGCTGGGACCCTGGCGGAAGAGCATGCAGCAAGCGCGGGGGAGATGATGGCATCAAAAGGAATGAAGGAGGGTAAGTACTATGTAAAACATCACACATACTTCCACAGAGTAGTAACAAGTGCTAATTAGGGAAAATATTCAGAGAACCCCTTTAATTGTTATATTAATCGTTTGATCTCGGGCCTCCTAGGACTGATCACTAGTGTTGATCTACTGAGAACCCGAGCATTAAAACAGGCCCCCCCTGCTCTGAAGAGGGGAGGGTGCCTGGTTCAGACCTTCTGGAATTGCACCATTTTGCTCATCCTTTCCACCACAGGAATGAGAGATGAGAAGTTCTCTTTGTAGCGGGGTTTGAGAAGGGTGAACAACCAGTAATCGGTGTTGGCCAAAATGCGTATAACGTGTGTGTCGCTGGAAAGGCAGCCTAACATGAAGTCAGCCATGTGTGCCAGAGTACCAACAGGTAAGACTTCGCTGTTTTCATCAGGAAGATCACTCTCAATCTCCTCATCCTCTTCCTCCTCTTCTGCGCAGCCACGCTGAACAGATGGAATTAAACTTCCATGAGTACTACCCTCTGTAGCGGAGGCATCCTTCTCCTCCTCTTCATCGTCCAATTTGCGATGAGAAGACGAACTGAGGGTGGTCTGGCTATCACCCTGTGCAATGTCTTCCCCCATTTCCACCTCTTCCACATGCAAAGCGTCATCCTTAATTGTGAGCAGCAAGCGTTTGAGTAGACATAGAAATTGAATCGTTACGCTGATAATAGCGTTATCGCTGCTCACCATCTGTGTTGATTCCTCAAAGTTTCTTAAAACCTCACAGAGGTCAGACATCCATGCCCACTCCTCGCTTGTGAATAGCGGAAGCTGACTGGAAAGACGACGGCCATGTTGCAGCTGGTATTCCACTACTGCCCTTTGCTGCTCACAAAGCCTGGTCAACATGGTGAAACGCGTAGTTCCAGCGCGTGCTCACGTTGCACAACAGCTGGTGAGCTGGCAATTTCAAGCGCTGCTGCAGCATTGACAGACCAGCTGAAGATGTCGATGACTTGCGGAAATGTGCACACACGCGGCACACCTTCACCAGTAGCCTAGGCAAATTGGGGTAGGTTTTGAGAAACCACTGAACCACAAGGTTGAACACGTGGGCTAGGCATGGGATTTGTCTGAGCTTGCCTAGCTCCAAAGCCGCCATCAAGCTACGGCCATTAACAGACACAACCATGCCTGGTTGTAGGTTGAGTGGCGAGAGCCACAGCTCAGTCTAGTCTCTTATCCCCTGCTCTGCGGCAGTGTTCTGTTTGTCCCCTAAGCATATCAGCTTCAGCATGGCCTATTGCCGCTTTCCCACTGCAGTGCTACACTGCTTCCAGCTACCGACTGATGACTGACTGGTGCTGCACGCGGATAATTCAGAGGTGGAAGTGGAGGAGGAGGTGGAGGAGGAGAAGTGGGGGTTGGAGCCACTAACGTAGGTGGTGGCGGAAAACCCTGATCGACGTAGGGCCCGCAATCCTTGGCATCAGTAGCACCTGTGCCATCCCAAGGTACGACTCGCTCCCGGCCTCTACAACATTCACCCAGTGTGCCGTCAGTGAGGCTGCTTTCACACTTGCGTTCGGGTGTCCGCTTGTGAGCTCCGTTTGAAGGCTCTCACAAGCGTCCCCGAACAGATCCGTACAGCGCCAATGCATTCTGAGTGGACGCGGATCCGCTCAGAATGCATCAGTCTGGCGGCTTTCAGCCTCCGCTCCGCTCAGCAAGCGGACACCTGAACGCTGCTTGCAGCGTTCGGGTGTCCGCCTGGCCGTGCGGAGGCGAGCGGATCCGTCCAGACTTACAATGTAAGTCAATGGGGACGGATCCGTTTGAAGTTGACACAATATGGCTCAATCTTCAAACGGATCCGTCCCCCATTGACTTTCAATGTAAAGTCTGGACGGATCCGCTCAGGCTACTTTCACACTTTGAATTTTTTCTACAATATAATGCAGACGGATCCGTTCTGAACAGATCTAAACGTCTGCATTATATGAGCGGATCCGTCTGTGCAGACATCAGACGGACCCGCTCTGAACGCAAGTGTGAAAGTAGCCTTAAATGTAGCGTCCCTGGCCGAATGCACTTGTCCATGTGTCCATGATTAAGTGGACCTTCCCAGTAACTGTGTTGGTCAGGGCACGTGTGATGTTACGGGACACATATTGGTGTAAGGTGGGCATGGCACACCTTGAAAAATAGTGGCGGCTGGGGACTGCGTAACGCGGGACGGCCACCGACATAAGGCTGCGGAAGGCCTCAGTGTCCACGAGCCTAAATAGCAACATTTACAGGGCCAGTAATTTGGGAAGCTGCGCATTTAGTGCTATGGTCTGTGGGTGGGTGGCTGGTTATTTGCGCTTGTGTTCAAATGCCTGGGGTAAGGACATTAGGACGTTGCGTTGGGATACGGAAGTGGATGTGGTCGCTGATGGTGCTTGCGAAGGTCCAGGTGCAGGGCGGGAGGCATCCGAGCCTGCGTCTTGGACAGGCGATTGGCCAGCACGTAACACTGGGGAAGAGGAGAGGTGGTGTGACCCGCAGACACAGATTGTGGACCCAAGCGTTCGGCCCACCTATTACGTTGCTTTGATGCCATGTGGCGGATCATGCTGATGGTGGTGAGGTTGCTAGTGTTCACACCCCTGCTCATTTGTATGGCACAGGCTGCAAATTACAATTCTTTTGTCGTCTCCCTTTTCCTCAAAAAAGCACCAGACTGCGGAACACCTTCCCCTTGGCCAGGGATATTTCCGTAAGGGGGTTCTCCATGGAACAGTTGCAGGCCTGTTTGGTGTGGCCCGCCTTCTCCCTTTTTCTACCCCACTGCCTCTTCCAGCCTGTTGCGGTGCTGCAGATCCCTCCCCCTCTGTACTGCTGTCCTCGCTCGGCTTTCCACCTTCATAGGTTGGGTCAGTGACTTCATCGTCCACCACCTCCTCTTCCACTTCCTCACTCTGCTCATCCTCCTGACTTGACCTAAACACAAACTCAGTGATTGACAACTGTGTCTCATTCTCTTCATCAACCTCTTGAGACAGTAATTGCTGTTGAGTTATTAGCAACTGTGTCTCATTGTCATCCACCTCATTAAACAGTAATTGCCGTTCCCCACCGTCATCTTCTTGTGACTGTGGATGCTCAAGAGTTTGGGAATCAGGGTACAAGAACTGTCCCTCTTCAAGCGTGCTTGGCGAGAGGGCCAAATCAAGGAATGGCGAGGAAAAGAGGTCCTCGGAATATCCGAGTGTGGGATCACTTGTTTGGCCAGACTCTCCATGGTGAGAGGAAGGAGTATCAAGACTGGACTTGGTGGAAGACAAGGTGGTGCTTAACTGACTGGAAGCATTATCTGCTGCAATCCAACCGACCACCTGGTTGCACTGGTCTGACTTCAAGAGTGGTGTCCTGCGCCGCCCTTCAAACTGGGACATAAAGCTAGGTATCGTGGATGACTGTTTTTCTCGTGCTCTGGCAGCAGGTTACAGTTTCAACATGCCCAGGGCCACAGCCTCTGCGTGCCCCATCAGCATCACGGCCACTTCACCGTCCCTTACTGCTCACCCTCTTCATTTTAAATGTGATATATTCTTGAAAGTATGTCACACGTACAGTAGCGTAGGATTTGGAAATGTATGCACAAAAAAATTAAAAAAGCTATTTTGGATGTGGAAATGTCACACAGGAGATATACCGCAGATAATGTCAATGCTGTCACCAGCGGCTAATAAAAAATTACAGGAGATGTGGTACTGGTAATGTCACTGTCCGCAGCGGACACCTGTAGTGTCCCCACTAGCTAAGCGTGGGCACTACACGAGGGTCAATTGGTGTGTGCGTTACTTCTCCTCACTAGGGACAGGGATGTTATCTCTTATTGTGCATTTTATGTAATTTATAAAGTATTGTTTGTATGCAATGTTTCATCATCAGGCCTAGTCTTTGTAGTTAGACATCCCATACACTAGAGGGAGATAGAGAGCCCCTAGTATAAATATTCAGGCCCAGACAGGGGGAGGGAGTTCAAGGTCAGGAGTCTGCAGAGACAAGTTAGAAGGCACAAGCCAGAGCCTTCTCCTGACATGCAGCTGGACAGCCCGGGCTGTTAGTTGTAACCAGGGGGCTAGAAGAGGGATCCTAGCCTACCTGTGGATCAGGAGAGCCTTAGTTAGCTCTGAAGACGCCCCAGTTGCAGGATAGCACCTCCTGGGAGAAATCTGCAGTTACCATCCAGCTGAGTAAGGACAATACCAGGTCAGATAAGTACCCTGATGGACAGAGATTCCATAAAGTACAGCAAGTGCTGATATTGGAGAGAATTGCGATACCAAGGATAAAAGCCAACAGTTAGGAATCCGGGCCTTGGGAGCCATCTAGCTAGAATAGCTGAAAAGGATGGAGCAGCGTAGTACTGCAAAGCATTAACCATTGTGTCCTCCAAGCATCTTGCCTGTTTATTACCTTTCGCCATCTAAAGTCTACCTACTTGGGAGGTATTGTCTAAGGGACTGCATGACTATCATAAACTATTGTCACTGTATGAAGTAAGTTGGACTGTGTTCATCAAGTAAAGAAACGTTTGGTTTACCCACTGATTCCTCAATTATTCCACCTATCACTACACGGTGTGCCACCGTTCAATTGGCACTGGCGTCACGTACTTTAAAGGGACCTTGCCCCAGGCACATAAAGCACCTGCAACATCCAGGGCACCTCATCCACCACCAGGCCTGGTCCCTAAATACAGAGTGTGCCCCAGAGGACTCTTGTGCCAGCCTCTCCTTCACTGCTGTATGCCTGCCCAGGGTTTCCCTACAAAACTGTGAGTAACCCTCGCTTGCCATTAACCGTGACCTCACAATCGCAATACCCTGCAGGTCTGGCGTACCGCATAAATTGGCGTCACGAACAGGATCCAGAACATTCCTGCGCCATTGCGGATATAAAACTGTGTGCTGAAGACTACCTTAAAGTGACAAGCCCTAATTGTTTTTATTGAAAATTGCTGGGCCCAAAGGACTGTCCTAAGTAGCGGTGTGAAGATAGTGTTTTCTGGACTGTTTGCTGCTTGTTTAAGCCACCGCTTGCTGTCAGTGAATAGACAGCGTTTTGCTAAAGATGGCCGCTGAGCTTGTTTGAGTTTACTGCTGCGTCATCTTCATCCTGAATTGGCGGTAAAAGTTGGCGCCTTCTTGCTGAAAAGAGCGGGAAAAAGCTCAAAGTCAGCGCCACCGCCTGTCTGGACATTTGCATGTCTGCGGATATGGACTCCGCCTCCCCCATACTGGAGTACCTGGGGGGCGGCCTCCCAGTGCAATGGGAGGATCTGTCTGAACTTATTGGCGCCACCCTGTCGCTCTCCAGAGAAGGATCGAGCATGTTGGAGAGTGAAGACTGCTCTGCTGGGATGTCCGCGCCTGATTTATTAAAAATGGATGACATTGGTGTAGAGCCAGAGGAGGCTCCACCGGCCTACTCTCCGGGACCGGAGAGACCCGCCTGCCCGCCACTGGGGACAGAACCGGAGAACTACTACACCTCCTGGAGAGACTTCTTTCAGCCCTCATTCAAGTGGTCAGCACTAATGGCAGAGATCCAGACGCCGCCTAAGAAGGAAGAGGTAAGGGTGCCTGTCTCCACCCGTAGGCCACCTTCTGCTACAACCGCTCCGTCGGGGCCCCCAAGGAGGCCCTCTAACCCTGTGACTTGCTGCGCAGAGTCAGTCATTCCAAAGCCCACCGGACCGCTTGCGGCGGCGGTATCTAATCCAGCACAGCCTACCATAATCATGCCTGGACCGGTGCGGTCCACAACTGTGCTTACCCCTAGGCCTATGGGGCCAATACCTATTAGGGGTCCCTTCATGCTGCAGCTGCCCCCTAATACTGTAATGTGGGCACATCCGCCTGTGGAGGATTACTACAGGCCTTATTTGCCAGCAGAGCCGGGTGATTATGATAAGCCCCTGTGAATTAGCCTGCTAGGCCTTTGATTTGCTTTGCCAAGGGATTATTTCCGGAAATGTAACCCTTCCAGGACAGGAGTCCTGTGTTATGGTCCTTTGTTGCTGCTGCCAGTTTACCCACGGCTCAGTGGTAGTGGTCACCCACCGAAATAAGAATGTCAGCAAAGCCATGTTTGTTTCCAGGACCTCCTGCCTGCTTCTACTATCACACACCAAGTTGTGCCTGTTCCTTTGTTGCACCTTTTACCCTTAACCCCCTTTTCAGGTTGATCAGGGGTATTACAGCATTCGTTTTTATACCATTTGAAAGTGTGGGCTATCTTCCATGTGCTGACATTTTATTGTGCAACGGAATTCTAAGAAATGTGCCCAGAGATGGACTCCACTGTAAGAGAGCCTCTGTGATTTACTCACTTTAAATAAGAAAGGAACCTGGGTACGGACTCATATTGGTTCCTTGAGCCTCCAAGAACTTTTAAATTGTTTACATTGTTTTGCTGTTCTATTAAGGACAATTTGCACATATGGACTATCCTGGTAGTAATGTTACGCTGCGCCAGGTCAGCGCCCCTGTTCCCTCATATGATCCTGAGAGAAGAGAACGACGCCCCTTTTCACCGGTACTTGTTCCTAAGCCAGTGGAACTGCCTGATTTGTGCATGTAGTGTGCTTCTGCAAATGTAGATGTGTTTTTCCTGCTTTGCTTTTTGGTCTCTTTTTCAGGTGCAGTATCCAGCTGGGCAGGGCCCCTCCATGTTGCGCCGAGGTCGGGCAACGTTAAAGCGTGGGGGTATGTAGTGTCCCCACTAGCTAAGCGTGGGCACTACACGAGGGTCAATTGGTGTGTGCGTTACTTCTCCTCACTAGGGACAGGGATGTTATCTCTTATTGTGCATTTTATGTAATTTATAAAGTATTGTTTGTATGCAATGTTTTATCATCAGGCCTAGTCTTTGTAGTTAGACATCCCATACACTAGAGGGAGATAGAGAGCCCCTAGTATAAATATTCAGGCCCAGACAGGGGGAGGGAGTTCAAGGTCAGGAGTCTGCAGAGACAAGTTAGAAGGCACAAGCCAGAGCCTTCTCCTGACATGCAGCTGGACAGCCCGGGCTGTTAGTTGTAACCAGGGGGCTAGAAGAGGGATCCTAGCCTACCTGTGGATCAGGAGAGCCTTAGTTAGCTCTGAAGACGCCCCAGTTGCAGGATAGCACCTCCTGGGAGAAATCTGCAGTTACCATCCAGCTGAGTAAGGACAATACCAGGTCAGGTAAGTACCCTGATGGACAGAGATTCCATAAAGTACAGCAAGTGCTGATATTGGAGAGAATTGCGATACCAAGGATAAAAGCCAACAGTTAGGCATCCGGGCCTTGGGAGCCATCTAGCTAGAATAGCTGAAAAGGATGGAGCAGCGTAGCACTGCAAAGCATTAACCATTGTGTCCTCCAAGCATCTTGCCTGTTTATTACCTGTCGCCATCTAAAGTCTACCTACTTGGGAGGTATTGTCTAAGGGACTGCATGACTATCATAAACTATTGTCACTGTATGAAGTAAGTTGGACTGTGTTCATCAAGTAAAGAAACGTTTGGTTTACCCACTGATTCCTCAATTATTCCACCTATCACTACACGGTGTGCCACCGTTCAATTGGCACTGGCGTCACGTACTTTAAAGGGACCTTGCCCCAGGCACATAAAGCACCTGCAACATCCAGGGCACCTCATCCACCACCAGGCCTGGTCCCTAAATACAGAGTGTGCCCCAGAGGACTCTTGTGCCAGCCTCTCCTTCACTGCTGTATGCCTGCCCAGGGTTTCCCTACAAAACTGTGAGTAACCCTCGCTTGCCATTAACCGTGACCTCACAATCGCAATACCCTGCAGGTCTGGCGTACCGCACACCGTCTATTGAAAAAGTACACTGGATTTCAGATATATTTTGGATGCGCACGCATTGCACTGGAGATGTGGTGCAGCTAAACTCACTGTCTACCACGGACACCATCTATTAAAAAAGTACACTAGATGTCACAGATATTTTTTGAATGCGCACACTTTACACTGGAGATGTGGCACAGCTAATCTCACTGTCCGCAGCGGACACTGTCTACAGAAAAAGTACACTGGATGTCACTGATATTTTGGGGATGTGTACACTTTACACAGGAGATGTGGTGCGGATGATTTAACTGTCCGCAGCGGACACCGTCTACGGAAAAAGTACACTGGATGTCACTGATATTTTACGGATGTGCACACTTTACACAGGAGATGTGGCGCAGATAATTTAACTGCCCCCAGTGGACACCGTCTACGGAAAAAGTACACTGGATGTCACAGATATTTTAGAAGTGCGCACACTTTACACAGGAGAGACGGCGCAGATAATTTAACTGTCTGCAGCGGCCTATTAGAGGCTAGGATGCGCTAAAAAAAATATATCTGCTGTCAAACACAATAGTCCTTAAAAGGACTTTTGGGTCTCTGAAAAGTTCTTCTAATGAAAATCTTCCAATAACACTCCATACACTCTGTCCCTTTCTATGCACAGCTCTCCCTAAGGATGGGTTCACACCTGAGCGTATTGGGTATGCGCATTTTACAGGCGTTTTTGAGGCGTTTTTGTATTTAGGAAACGCTCGTAATACGCGCATGTTGGGATCTGTGGAGGACACTTATGGGGGACCTGTGGATGACGCTGTTATGGGGTGGATCTGTGGATGGCACTGTTATGGGGGATGTGTGCTATGACACATAGGGCCATGAAGGGGGCCAGCATAAGACACACATATAGCATCTTATGCTGGTCCCCCTCATGGCCCTATGTGTCCCTGGCCGGCCGGCGCGTGACTGACGTCACTTAGTAACGCTCCTCCCACTTAATTCAGGAAGCAAGAGCGTTACTAAGTGACGTCAGTCACACGCCGGCCGGCCAGCTCGCTGCCGCTTGCTGCAGTGCATTCATATTGAAAGTTAGTACAGAAGCTGGCCGTTTTATTAATAGGAGAGAGCTTGTTTCAGACAGTAGTAAAATACTATACACACAAAGCCAGTTATGTGCGCGGGGCCCCTTCATATATAATCGCAGCATTTTCGGGTCTGTCAAATCGCCATATCGCATTTTGCGATTATCGCTATTTGATTTTTTTTTTTATATATCGTGCAGCCCTACCTAGTAGTGGTCTGTTGTCAAGGACGAAACGCGCGTACGTACGCGCCTTTTTAAATGAGCAAACAAGAAACGCCCATTGTCGCGCATTCCTGCTGAAGTCTATGGGCGGGAACACGCGACAATATGCCCCAAAGAAGCTCCTGTACTTCTTGGGGCGTAGGGCGTTTTACAACGCGTTCGTACGCGCTGTAAAACGCTCAGGTGAGAACCATGCCCATAGGGAATCATTGGTTCTTGCCTGTTGAGCGTTTTAAAGCGCGTAGGAACGCGCTGTAAAACGCTCAGGTGTGTACCCAGCCTAAGACTGAAGAATTTAGCTCAGGTTGCGCTACAAACATATATTGCTGCTGTCACACACAATAGTCCTTAAAAGGACTTTTGGATCTCTGAAAAGTTTTTTTAATAAAAATCTTCCAATAAAACTACCTACACTGTCTTTCCCTTCCTATGACCAGCTCTCCCTGACTAAGACTGAGCCGAACACATGTCATCGGGTGCTTTATAGCACCCGATGACGCGTTCCAGCCAACCAATCACTGTAGTGCCAGTAACCAACATGGCTACAGCATTACAGTGCGTGCCAGTACCTCCAGCACGTTTATTGGCTGCGTAGCAGCCAAGAAACGTGCGGGGAGGAGACTCGAGCATTGCGCGCTCGAGCACATGCGGTACTCGGCCGAGTACCGCCATGTGCCGAGCATGGAGATGCTCGAGCCGAACAGGTGTTTGGCCGAGCATGCTCGATCATCAATACTGATCACCCATTTCCTGGAGGTTGAGAAGTATCACAAATTGGCTGAAAGTGTCGGGTGGCTATTGCCTTCTTCTAGATCATCAGCTTTAGGCCTAGACACCTTAAACTATTATAAGGCCACTTTCACAGTCAGTGTTTGGCCAGTGATTTCCATCAATGATGGGGAGCGAAAACCAGAAGTAAATCCTACACACCAACAAGGTACTGTATAATGGAAAGAATTGGACCTGTTCAGTGTTTTTGACCTGCAACTGGTTTTGGCTCCCAATCATTTATAAAAATCAATGATCAAACACTGAAAGCAGTACTATTTATAATTAGAACTCTACAATAAAACTAGTTATAACGAATTATATATTCGAATAAATGAGAAATTATACTGTAAATACAACTTGTTCCATCAAATTTATCTGGAAGAAAAGCATTCTCAATGACTTTAAAGGGCTCACTCACTTTAAAGGGATTTTGAGTTCAGAAAATAGTTGGCAAATGGGAGAAAATGGCATCAAATAAGAAAAAATGATTACTCACCTGATAAAACCCCCTCTGTTCTGGCACCAAAGCTTTGGTGATCTTAGTTTATTTAGCTGCAGCAATGATGTGCATGCATACCCACAGGACTGCTGCAGCCAATCACTGGCCACAGCTATGTCTGGCACAATACCTTTAAGGCTAGTGAATAGCTGCAGTGGAGATAAGCAAATTTCTTAAGATATTCTTCATGTCCGATTTAGCAAATTTTTCAAAAAGTTCGGTTCAGACTCTAATTGATTTGTTGCAATTCGAAGTTGCTCCAATTGCCTGAAAGTTGCCCTATATAACCCTCAAGTGTCCTAGGATTTTTTTGTATGAGAAAATGTTATCACTTCTGGATAATTTTTTTTTTTTACAAATTTTTGCTCTTTCTCTCTCTCCCCACCCCAAGCTTTTGAACGCAATAATAGCAATAGCAAATAATTTCAGAGTGACACATATATACATAGCTGTACTTAAACACGTGTTTAAAGCTATAAGAAGACAAAAAAAACTTTAAAGTCAAAAATGATAAGGTGTCATAAAATATGTGATATACCACAAATAGGTGTATATGTACAATGTGCAATAAAAGTGTGATCTGATCGAAAAATATATACAGTATATGTGTGTATTATATGTGTAATGCGTGAAAAAAAATTATTCATTTCAAATGGCTGAGCTGCACCTAGGCCATGTAGCTGATGAATGTGATGTCACATGCCCTAGTATAAGCTTCGAGAAGGCCACTGGGGCTACTGCGAGAGCTGGTGCCTTCTAAAACAGCTGATTGGCAGGGGTGTCAGACCTCCACCGATCAGATAATGATGACCTATCCAGAGGATAGGTTATCAGTGTAAAAGTCTTGGAAAACCCCTTTAACCGCCTCCGGACCGCCTAACGCAGGATTGTGGTCCGGAGGCGGCAGCCCTGCGCTCAGCGACGCATATACGTGTCATCTCGTGTGAGCCGAGATTTCCTGTGAACGCGCGCACACAGGCGCGCGTTCACAGGATCGGAAGATAAGAGAGTGGATCTCCAGCCTGCCAGCGGCGATCGTTCTTTTTTTAACCCCTAACAGGTATATTAGATGCTGTTTTGATAACAGCGTCTAATATACCTGCTACCTGGTCCTCTGGTGGTCCCTTTTGCTTGGATCGACCACCAGAGGACACAGGTAGCTCAGTAAAGTAGCACCAAACACCACTACACTACACTACACTACACCCCCCCTGTCACTTATTAACCCCTTATGAACCACTGATCACCCCTGATCACCCCATATAGACTCCCTGATCACCCCCCTGTCATTGATCACCCCCCTTTCATTGATCACTCCCCTGTAAGGCTCCATTCAGACGTCCGCATGATTTTTACGGATCCACTGATACATGGATCGGATCCGTAAAAATCATGCGGACGTCTGAATGGAGCCTTACAGGGGGGTGATCAATGACGGGGGTGATCACCCCATATAGACTCCCTGATCACCCCCCTGTCATTGATCACCCCCCTGTCATTGATCACTCCCCTGTAAGGCTCCATTTAGACGTCCGCATGATTTTTACGGATCCACTGATACAATGACGGGGGTGATCACCCCATATAGACTCCCTGATCACCCCCCTGTCATTGATCACCCCCCTGTCATTGATCACCCCCCTGTAAGGCTCCATTCAGACATTTTTTTGGCCCAAGGTAGCGGAAATATATTTTTTTTCTTACAAAGTCTCATATTCCAATAACTTGTGTCAAAAAATAAAATCTCACATGAACTCACCATACCCCTCACGGAATCCAAATGCGTAAAATTTTTAGACATTTATATTCCAGACTTCTTCTCACGCTTTAGGGCCCCTAAAATGCCAGGGCAGTATAAATACCCCACATGTGACCCCATTTCGGAAAGAAGACACCCCCAGGTATTCCGTGAGGGGCATATTGAGTCCATGAAAGATTGAAATTTTTGTCCCAAGTTAGCGGAAAGGGAGACTTTGTGAGAAAAAAATATATATATCAATTTCCGCTAACTTGTGCCAAAAAAAAAAAATTCTATGAACTCGCCATGCCCCTCATTGAATACCTTGGGGTGTCTTCTTTCCAAAATGGGGTCACATGTGGGGTATTTATACGGCCCTGGCATTTTAGGGGCCCTAAAGCGTGAGAAGAAGTCTGGGATCCAAATGTCTAAAAATGCCCTCATAAAAGGAATGTGGGCCCCTTTGCGCATCTAGGCTGCAAAAAAGTGTCACACATCTGGTATCGCCGTACTCAGGAGAAGTTGGGCAATGTGTTTTGGGGTGTCATTTTACATATACCTATGCTGGGTGAGATAAATATCTTGGTCAAATGCCAATGTGTGACACTTTTTTGCAGCCTAGGTGGGCAAAGGGGCCCACATTCCAAAGAGCACCTTTAGGATTTCACAGGTCATTTACCTACTTACCACACATTAGGGCCCCTGGAAAATGCCAGGGCAGTATAATTACCCCACAAGTGACCCCATTTTGGAAAGAAGACACCCCAAGGTATTCCGTGAGGGGCATGGAGAGTTCCTAGAATTTTATATTTTTTGTCACAAGTTAGCGGAAAATGATGATTTTTTATTTATTTTTTCTTACAAAGTCTCATATTCCACTAACTTGTGACAAAAAATAAAAACTTCTATGAACTCACTATGCCCATCAGCGAATACCTTGGGGTGTCTTCTTTCCAAAATGGGGTCACTTGTGGGGTAGTTATACTGCCCTGGCATTCTAGGGGCCCAAATGTGTGGTAAGTAGTTTGAAATCAAAATCTGTAAAAAATGGCCGGTGAAATCCGAAAGGTGCTCTTTGGAATGTGGGCCCCTTTGCCCATCTAGGCTGCAAAAAAGTGTCACACATGTGGTATCTCCGTACTCAGGAGAAGTTGGGCAATGTGTTTTGGGGTGTCATTTTACATATACCCATGCTGGGTGAGATAAATATCTTGGTCAAATGCCAACTTTGTATAAAAAAAATTGGAAAAGTTGTCTTTTGCCAAGATATTTCTCTCACCCAGCATGGGTATATGTAAAATGACACCCCAAAACACATTGCCCAACTTCTCCTGAGTACAGCGATACCACATGTGTGACACTTTTTTGCAGCCTAGGTGGGCAAAGGGGCCCACATTCCAAAGAACACCTTTCGGATTTCACCGGCCATTTTTTACACATTTTGATTTCAAACTACTTACCACACATTTGGGCCCCTAGAATGCCACGGCAGTATAACTACCCCACAAGTGACCCCATTTTGGAAAGAAGACACCCCAAGATATTCGCTGATGGGCATAGTGAGTTCATAGAAGTTTTTATTTTTTGTCACAAGTTAGTGGAATATGAGACTTTGTAAGAAAAAAAAATAATAATAAAAAATCATCATTTTCCGCTAACTTGTGACAAAAAATATAAAATTCTAGGAACTCTCCATGCCCCTCACGGAATACCTTGGGGTGTCTTCTTTCCAAAATGGGGTCACTTGTGGGGTAGTTATACTGCCCTGGCATTCTAGGGGCCCAAATGTGTGGTAAGTAGTTTGAAATCAAAATGTGTAAAAAATGGCCGGTGAAATCCGAAAGGTGCTCTTTGGAATGTGGGCCCCTTTGCCCACCTAGGCTGCAAAAAAGTGTCACACATGTGGTATCTCCATACTCAGGAGAAGTTGGGCAATGTGTTTTGGGGTGTCATTTTACATATACCCATGCTGGGTGAGATAAATATCTTAGCAAAAGACAACTTTTCACATTTTTTTATACAAAGTTGGCATTTGACCAAGATATTTATCTCACCCAGCATGGGTATATGTAAAATGACACCCCAAAACACATTGCCCAACTTCTCCTGAGTACGGAGATACCACATGTGTGACACTTTTTTGCAGCCTAGGTGGGCAAAGGGGCCCACATTCCAAAGAGCACCTTTCGGATTTCACTGGCCATTTTTTACACATTTTGATTTCAAACTACTTACCACACATTTGGGCCCCTAGAATACCAGGGCAGTATAACTACCCCACAAGTGACCCCATTTTGGAAAGAAGACACCCCAAGGTATTCGCTGATGGGCATAGTGAGTTCATAGAAGTTTTTATTTTTTGTCACAAGTTAGTGGAATATGAGACTTTGTAAGGAAAAAAAAATAATAATAATCATCATTTTCCACTAACTTGTGACAGAAAATGAAAAGTTCTATGAACTCACTATGCCCATCAGCGAATACCTTAGGGTGTCTACTTTCCGAGATGGGGTCATTTGTGGGGTGTTTGTACTGTCTGGGCATTGTAACATAACAGGTGCTCAGAAAGTCAGAGCTGCTTCAAAAAGCGGAAATTCACATTTTTGTACCATAGTTTGTAAACGCTATAACTTTTACCCAAACCATTTTTTTTTTACCCAAACATTTTTTTTTTATCAAAGACATGTAGAACAATAAATTTAGAGAAAAATTTAGATATGGATGTCCTTTTTTTTGCTAAATTTTACAACTGAAAGTGAAAAATGTAATTTTTTTGCAACAAAATCGTTAAATTTCGATTAATAACAAAAAAAGTCAAAATGTCAGCAGCAATGAAATACCACCAAATGAAAGCTCTATTAGTGAGAAGAAAAGGAGGTAAAATTCATTTGGGTGGTAAGTTGCATGACCGAGCAATAAACCGTGAAAGTAGTGTAGGTCAGAAGTGTAAAAAGTGGCCTGGTCATTAAGGGTGTTTAAGCTATAGGGGCTGAGGTGGTTAATATATGATGATAACCCACTGCACTGTCGGATTTTATTTTTAAATTAAAACATGTGCAGCGTGCCATGTGCAGAGGTGGAGAGGATAGGAGTGTTAGTGCAGATGAGAGTTGTAGTAGTCATGGTAGATGTCCTCCCCAGCGCTTCCTGAGGCAGTGCAGCAAAAATGATGGAGTAAACTGTAGTCTGGTGCTAATGGCAAGACTGGGTTCACAGTACTTTACTGAAGCTGGTCAGCAATTTTCCATTTTTCCTCATTTTTCAATTTTTTTCCACTTTACACCCACAAAATGACATGTATTTTGTTGGGATTTTATGTGATAGCCCAACACAAAGTAACAAGTATGTGTGAAGTGAAAAGAAAATGATGCATGGCTTTCAAAATTTTTAATAAATAAAAATCTGAAAAGTGTGATGTGCATTTGTATTCAGCCCCTGTACTCTGATACCCCAATAAAAAACAGCATGACCCATTGCCTTGAGAAGTCACGTAATTAGTAAATAGAGTCCACCTGTGTGTAATTTTCAGCATCATGAAAACCAAGGAACACACCAGACAGGTCAGGGATAAATTGCAAAGCAGGGTTAGGTTATAAAAAAATATCCTCTGAACATCTCATGGAGAACTGTTTAATCCATCATCCGAAAATGGATAAAATATGGCACAACTGCAAACCTACCAAGACATGGCCATCCACCGAAACTGACTGCCCAGGCAAGGAGAGCACTAAATAGAAAATTAGCCAAGAGGCCCATGGTCACTCTGGAGGAGATGCAGAGATCCACAGCTCAGGTGGAAGAATCTGTCCACAGGACAACTATTAGTCATGTACACAAATCTAGCCTATGGAAGAGCGGCAAGCAGAAAGCAAGGCATAAGAAGTCCCATTTGCAGTTTGTCACAAGCCAAGTAGGGGACACATCAAACATGTGGAAGAAGGTGATCTGGCCAGATAAAACCAAAGTAAAAAATTTTGGCCTAAACGCAAAACGTTATGTGTAGCAGAAAAATAACATTGCACATCACCCTGAACCTGAGAATCTATGGCAAGGCTTGAAAATTGTTGTTGACAGATGCTCTCAATCCAGTCTGACTGAGTTTGAGCTATTTTGCAAAGAACAATGGGCAACAATGTCAAAATCTAAAGCTGGTAGAGACAGCTGGTAGTCTCCTAAAAGACTTACATCTGTAATTGTGGCGAAAGGTGGTCCTACAAAGTATTGACTCAGGGAGGGTGGAGGGTGTGAATACAAATGCATGCCCCACTTTTCAGATTTTTATTTTGAAAACCATGTATCATTTTCTCTTCACTTCACACATACTTGCTACTAGAGATAAGCGAATTTCATGTTATGAAATTCGTTCACGCTTCATTTGGTGGTAAAAGCAGAATTGCGTTATGGATTCCGTTACCACGGACCATAACGCAATTCTATGACGGAATGCATAACAGAATGCCTTTAGAGGCATTCAGTTATTCATTCCGTCATAATAGAAGTCTTTGGGCTGCAAAACTGATCCGTTCCATTTCCGCTATAGAGGAGAGGACTAACCTGCATAACGAAAACGGAACGGATCCGTTTTGCAGCCCATTCTGTTATTCATTATGACGGAATGAATAACGGAATGCCTCTAAAGGCATTCCGTCATAGAATTGCGTTATGGTCCATGGTAATGGAATCCATAATGCAGTTCTGCTTTTACCACCAAACGAAGAGTGAACGAATTTCAAAATATGAAATTCGCTCATCTCTACTTGCTACTTTGTGTTGGTCCTCCATTTAGTACTTTTTTCTGTCTAAAATAATGGATCTAAGATGGAAATGGCTAAAACAGATCTAAAATGAGCATACTGTAACTGAACATAACGGATGCTCAAAATAAAGGATCCTTATTTTCTTGTTTTCTGTTCTTCTGACAGATCAGAAGAACGGAAAACTAAACAGTGATGTGAACCCAGCTTTTAATTTATATTGTTGCATTGACCTCTCTGGATATCCTGAGTATGACTAGTGTTGAGCGCGAATATTCGAAATTCGAATTTTGATCGCGAATATCGGCACTTCGAGAATTCGATGGGGACCCGAACTTTTGGGCACTAAAAAGGCTGTAAAACAGCCCAGGAAAGAGCTAGAGGGCTGCAAAAGGCAGCAACATGTAGGTAAATCCCCTGCAAACAAATGTGGATAGGGAAATGAATTAAAATAAAAAAATAAAAAATAAAAATTAACCAATATCAATTGGACAGAGGTCCCATAGCAGAGAATCGGGCTTCACGTCAGTAGAGAATCAGTCTCTTCATGCCATAGCAGAGAATCTGGCTTCATGTCAGCAGAGAATCAGTCTTCATGTCATAGCAGAGAATCAGGCTTCACGTCACCCACCACTGGAACAGGCCACTGTCACATATTTAGGCCCCGGCACCCAGGCAGAGGAGAGAGGTCCCGTAACAGAGAATCTGGCTTCATGTCAGCACAGAATCAGTCTTCATGTCATAGCAGAGAATCAGGCTTCACGTCACCCACCACTGGAACAGGCCACTGTCACATATTTAGGCCCCGGCACCCAGGCAGAGGAGAGAGGTCCCGTAACAGAGAATCTGGCTTCATGTCAGCACAGAATCATTCTTCATGTTATAGCAGAGAATCAGGCTTCACGTCACCCACCACTGGAACAGGCCACTGTCACATATTTAGGCCCCGGCACCCAGACAGAGGAGAGAGGTCCCGTAACAGAGAATCTGGCTTCATGTCAGCACAGAATCAGTCTTCATGTCATAGCAGAGAATCAGGCTTCACGTCACCCACCACTGGAACAGGCCACTGTCACATATTTAGGCCCAGGCATCCAGGCAGAAGAGAGAGGTCCCGTAACAGAGAATCTGGCTTCATGTCAGCACAGAATCAGTCTTCATGTTATAGCAGAGAATCAGGCTTCACGTCACCCACCACTGGAACAGGCCACTGTCACATATTTAGGCCCCGGCACCCAGACAGAGGAGAGAGGTCCCGTAACAGAGAATCTGGCTTCATGTCAGCACAGAATCAGTCTTCATGTCATAGCAGAGAATCAGGCTTCACGTCACCCACCACTGGAACAGGCCACTGTCACATATTTAGGCCCCGGCACCCAGACAGAGGAGAGAGGTCCCGTAACAGAGAATCTGGCTTCATGTCAGCACAGAATCAGTCTTCATGTCATAGCAGAGAATCAGGCTTCACGTCACCCACCACTGGAACAGGACACTGTCACATATTTAGGCCCCGGCACCCAGACAGAGGAGAGAGGTCCCGTAACAGAGAATCTGGCTTCATGTCAGCACAGAATCAGTCTTCATGTCATAGCAGAGAATCAGGCTTCACGTCACCCACCACTGGAACAGGCCACTGTCACATATTTAGGCCCCGGCACCCAGACAGAGGAGAGGTTCATTCAACTTTGGGTTGCCCCGCAATATAATGGTAAAATGAAAATAAAAATAGGATTGAATGAGGAAGTGCCCTGGAGTACAATAATATATTGTTAAGGGGAGGTAGTTAATGTCTAATCTGCACAAGGGATGGATAGGTCCTGTGGGATCCATGCCTGGTTCATTTTTATGAACGTCAGCTTGTCCACATTGGCTGTAGACAGGCGGCTGCGTTTGTCTGTAATGACGCCCCCTGCCGTGCTGAATACACGTTCAGACAAAACGCTGGCCGCCGGGCAGGCCAGCACCTCCAAGGCATAAAAGGCTAGCTCTGGCCACGTGGACAATTTGGAGACCCAGAAGTTGAATGGGGCCGAACCATCAGTCAGTACGTGGAGGGGTGTGCACAGGTACTGTTCCACCATGTTAGTGAAATGTTGCCTCCTGCTAACACGTTCCGTATCAGGTGGTGGTGCAGTTAGCTGTGGCGTGGTGACAAAACTTTTCCACATCTCTGCCATGCTAACCCTGCCCTCAGAGGAGCTGAACGTGACACAGCTGCGTTGGCGACCTCTTGCTCCTCCTCTGCCTTCGCCTTGGGCTTCCACTGGTTCCCCTGTGACATTTGGGAATGCTCTCAGTAGCGCGTCTACCAAAGTGCGCTTGTACTCGCGCATCTTCCTATCACGCTCCAGTGTAGGAAGTAAGGTGGGCACATTGTCTTTGTACCGGGGATCCAGCAGGGTGGCAACCCAGTAGTCCGCACACGTTAAAATGTGGGCAACTCTGCTGTCGTTGCGCAGGCACTGCAGCATGTAGTCGCTCATGTGTGCCAGGCTGCCCAGAGGTAAGGACAAGCTGTCCTCTGTGGGAGGCGTATCGTCATTGAACATCATCGTCCTGTGTTTCCCCCCAGCCACGCACCAGTGATGGGCCCGAGCTGCTTTGGGTGCCACCCCGCTGTGAACATGCTTCATCCTCATCCTCCTCCACCTCCTCCTCATCCTCGTCCTCCTCGTCCTCCAGTAGTGGGCCCTGTCTGGCCACATTTGTACCTGGCCTCTGCTGTTGCAAAAAACCTCCCTCTGAGTCACTTCGAAGAGACTGGCCTGAAAGTGCTAAAAATGACCCCTCTTCCTCCTCTTCCTCCTGGGCCACCTCCTCTTCCATCATCGCCCTAAGTGTTTTCTCAAGGAGACATAGAAGTGGTATTGTAACGCTGATAACGGCGTCATCGCCACTGGCCATGTTGGTGGAGTACTCGAAACAGCGCAACAGGGCACACAGGTCTCGCATGGAGGCCCAGTCATTGGTGGTGAAGTGGTGCTGTTCCGCAGTGCGACTGACCCGTGCGTGCTGCAGCTGAAACTCCACTATGGCCTGCTGCTGCTCGCACAGTCTGTCCAGCATGTGCAAGGTGGAGTTCCACCTGGTGGGCACGTCGCATATGAGGCGGTGAGCGGGAAAGCCGAAGTTACGCTGTAGCGCAGACAGGCGAGCAGCGGCAGGGTGTGAACGCCGGAAGCGCGAACAGACGGCCCGCACTTTATGCAGCAGCTCTGACATGTCGGGGTAGTTGCGAATGAACTTCTGCACCACCAAATTCAGCACATGCGCCAGGCAAGGGATGTGCGTCAAACCGGCTAGTCCCAGAGCTGCAACGAGATTTCGCCCATTATCGCACACCACCAGGCCGGGCTTGAGGCTCACCGGCAGCAACCACTCGTCGGTCTGTTGTTCTATACCCCACCACAACTCCTGTGCGGTGTGGGGCCTGTCCCCCAAACATATGAGTTTCAGAACGGCCTGCTGACGTTTACCCCGGGCTGTGCTAAAGTTGGTGGTGAAGGTGTGTGCCTGACTGGATGAGCAGGTGGAAGAAGAGGAGGAGGAAGCTGAGTAGGAGGAGGAGGAGACAGGAGGCAAAGAATGTTGCCCTGCGATCCTTGGCGGCGGAAGGACGTGCGCCAAACAGCTCTCCGCCTGGGGCCCAGCCGCCACTACATTTACCCAGTGTGCAGTTAGGGAGATATAGCGTCCCTGGCCGTGCTTACTGGTCCACGTATCTGTGGTTAGGTGGACCTTGCCACAGATGGCGTTGCGCAGTGCACACTTGATTTTATCGGACACTTGGTTGTGCAGGGAAGGCACGGCTCTCTTGGAGAAGTAGTGGCGGCTGGGAACAACATACTGTGGGACAGCAAGCGACATGAGCTGTTTGAAGCTGTCTGTGTCCACCAGCCTAAATGACAGCATTTCATAGGCCAGTAGTTTAGAAATGCTGGCATTCAGGGCCAGGGATCGAGGGTGGCTAGGTGGGAATTTATGCTTTCTCTCAATTGTTTGTCAGATGGAGAGCTGAACGCTGCCGTGTGACATGGTTGAGATGCTTGGTGACGCAGGTGGTGGTGTTGGTGGTACATCCCATGTTTGCTGGGCGGCAGGTGCCAACGTTCCTCCAGAGGCGGAGGAAGAGGCCGAGGCGGCAGCAGCAGAAGAGGCCGAGGCGGCAGCAGCAGAAGAGGTAGCAGGGGGAGCCCGAGTGACTTCCTTGTTTTTAAGGTGTTTACTCCACTGCAGTTCATGCTTTGCATGCAGGTGCCTGGTCATGCAGGTTGTGCTAAGTTTCAGAACGTTAATGCCTCGCTTCAGGCTCTGATGGCACAGCGTGCAAACCACTCGTCAGCACATTGTTTGAAGAAGTGCCATGCCAGGGAACTCCTTGAAGCTGCCTTTGGGGTGCTCGGTCCCAGATGGCGGCGGTCAGTAGAAGGCGGAGTCTCTTGGCGGCGGGTGTTCTGATTTTGCCCACTGCTCCCTCTTTTGCTACGCTGTTGGCTCGGTCTCACCACTGCCTCTTCCTCCGAACTGTGAAAGTCAGTGGCACGACCTTCATTCCATGTGGGGTCTAGGACCTCATCGTCCCCTGCATCGTCTTCCACCCAGTCTTGATTCCTGACCTCCGGTTCAGTCTGCACACTGCAGAAAGACGCAGCAGTTGGCACCTGTGTTTCGTCATCATCAGAGACGTGCTGAGGTGGTATTCCCATGTCCTCCTCATCAGGAAACATAAGTGGTTGTGCGTTAGTGCATTCTATCTCTTCCACCCCTGGGGAAGGGCTAGGTGGATGCCCTTGGGAAACCCTGGCAGCAGAGTCTTCAAACAGCATAAGAGACTGCTGCATAACTTGAGGCTCAGACAGTTTCCCTGATATGCATGGGGGTGATGTGACAGACTGATGGGCTTGGTTTTCATGCGCCATCTGTGCGCTTTCTGCAGAAGACTGGGTGGGAGATAATGTGAACGTGCTGGATGCACTGTCGGCCACCCAATTGACTAATGCCTGTACCTGCTCAGGCCTTACCATCCTTAGAACGGCATTGGGCCCCACCAAATATCCCTGTAAATTCTGGCGGCTACTGGGACCTGAGGTAGTTGGTACACTAGGACGTGTGGCTGTGGCAGAACGGCCACGTCCTCTCCCAGCACCAGAGGGTCCACTAACACCACCACGACCATGTCCACGTCCGCGTCCGCGTCCCTTACTAGATGTTTTCCTCATTGTTCCCGTTCACCACAATAAGAAAAATATTATTCGGCCAATGTATTGAATTAAAATTCAGGCCTTTTTTTTACAGACACCTAACACTGTCTGGCTATCTATTTAGGTACCGTATTACACTAATACAGGCACACCAGTAATGACAGATTTAGCTGAATATAAATGTGAGGCCTATTTTTTAGGCGCTGTGTGACAGGTATACGTTTAATCACAGAATTAGACTTGTATCTGCACTGTAGCGTGTGTGTTAAGTTTTTCAGAATGACACTATCAGCACCTTGAATCTAATATACCCTTTTTGGGATAGATTTAAAGTAGGCCTGATATAGCAGAAACTACTAATTTTGAGAATGGCAAATTTGGGAATTGTTTTTCAACCCAGAACAAAAACTGTGCTTTTACGGTCACTAAAAATAACTTGACCAGCTAAAACAGTACTGATTTGGAGGAATATAAATGTCAGGCCTATTTTTTAGGCGCTGGGTGACAGGCTCAACTTGCCCCTGATGTAGTATATAGCAAAAAATAACCACACTATTGATGATTAAATGCACTTGGGTGACACAGGCTCAGCCTGCACCTGATGTAGTATATGGCCAAAAAATAACCACACTATTGATGGTTAAATGCACTTGGGTGACACAGGCTCAGCCTGCACCTGATGTAGGATATAGCAAAAAATAACCACACTATTGATGGTTAAATGCACTTGGTGGTAGCTTGTGCTGGCGCACCACAAGCCACAAAATGGCCGCCGATCACCCCAGAAAAAAGTGATATAAAAACGCTCTGGGCAGCCTAAAAAAAGTGAGCAATTCAATATCAGCACTTCAATGATCCACAGCTGGAGATCGATCACTGAATGAAGTCTTTTGGAGGAGTTAATCTGCCTAATCTCACCCTAACGTCGCAGCAGCAACCTCTCCCTACGCTTGTATCAGCAGAGTGACGTGCAGCGCTACGTGACCCAAGCTTATATAGAGGCTGGGTCACATGCTGCACTGGCCAATCACAGCCATGCCAATAGTAGGCAAGGCTGTGATGGCCTCTTGGGGCAAGTAGTATGATGCTTGTTGATTGGCTGCTTTGCAGCCTTTCAAAAAGCGCCAAGAAAGCGCCGAACACCGAACCCGGACTTTTACGAAAATGTTCGGGTTCGGGTCCGTGTCACGGACACCCCAAAATTCAGTACGAACCCGAACTATACAGTTCGGGTTCGCTCATCCCTATTCGCAAGTATTTAGAATATAGTGCTATATATTTGTAATGACGAATATTATTTTTTTTTTTTTTAACACAGTACACATCAGGTGATCATCCCTCCCTTCTTCTAGCTTGTGGGCCAATGAGAAGGCTTTGTCACAGCTTAACAACATCCCTAGCAACCAATAGAAAAGTTGCCTACCCCTTACTATATAAGAACCTCCCCAGCAACTATTTTCTAAAGTTTATTGCAGTTATGAAATAGACAGCAGTGTCATTGCTGTGCTTTGTGCTTTGTGTTATTACATTAGACAGGTAACTTATATATATAATTCAGATAGTTAAGGGGAGATAGTCAGTGTAGCTTAGATTGATCTATAGTGTAGCTGATAGGTTCTGCTGTCCATACATACATGCTACAGACATAGTGCTGTGATGTCACAAGTTGCACGTATTGCGAAAAAATATGCGCATAATTAATTGACGAAAATTCGCAGGCACAAATATATTGGAGCACTCTATCTGCATATAAAGCTATTCTAATGTTCTGCCGTGCCAACCATTATCTCCAGTCTCAGGAAACTTATACCAGCTTGAAAAATGTAGCATAAGTGACCCACGCCGGTATTTTTGCAATCAAAAATATAATCTCAAATTTGCGAATATATCACAAATATTCTACCAAATATTTGCGAAATATCGCGAATTCGAATATTGTCCCTGCTGCTCATCACTAAGTATGACTAGTGTGAAGAAAGCAGAAACCACATTATGCATGCCACCTTTGAGCTGGGATCAGGGGGTTTTGTGCCTGATTCATGATTATAATACTGGTCTTTGATGCTTTTTGTTCACACAGTGGATTTACAATGACAAGTCTTTCATGTTCTCAATCAGCAGGAATCTGCTAGAGAGCAGCAGGTTTATTGTAAGACAGAGATTAGATGTGACCAGGCTTTACTGTGTACAAGTTTGCAAAATAGGATGTTCATCCATAATGATCAAAGCTAGTGATGGTTGTTGAAGAGAAATGTAGAAAATGCCCTGTGATCTGTCACTATTACAGAGACTGTTTCACAGAGGTGCACAATGCAATAATCAGGACTTATGAGATTCTGCTCCCACTAAAAAGTGGAGCCACTTTCTGAAACTTACAAGAGTTATTCCAGTAATCTGAAGGGAATGGAATAATTATTAGATTGGTAGGGGTCTCTGGGATCCCTACCAATCACCCTACAGGTTCCCCTGAAATGAACAGTGTTGTAGGTCAAGCATGCTCTGTGAGATCAGTGGAGATAGCCAAGTACAGTGCTTGACTATTTCAACAGGACCCATAGAAATGAATCAAACTGCTTGATCTGTACCGTCCTTTATGGTTCAAACATATTTATTGAAGCAAAAATGAAAATGAGATACAAAGTCACATAACAAGTGTGGAAAAGGGCAATATAACCTGTGCCCAATTATAAAGGAAACATGGCTATCATAAGTATGCAAATAAGTGTGATGAGTCTGAACAAATAAGACCAAGACAAGGGGCTGGAAAACGGAAGGGAAGGAAATTCAGGGGGAGGGGAGGGGATGTGTAAAAAGAAACCTGAACTTCACCAGGTACAACTACCAGTATCTAGCCAAGTGTGAAATCTCTGTACCGTCCTTTATATCAGGGGGTCCTAAATGATAGGACTGCAGGTGATATCTACTACATTATCTGTACTCACAGACTTATCACTGTGTTATTACATAGGACTGCAGGTGATATCTACTACATTATCTGTACTCAGAGAGTTATCACTGTTTTATCTGTGATGTTACATTGGACTGTGGGTTGTATCTACTACATTATCTGTATCCAGGGAGTTATCACTGTGCTATCTGTGGTGATACATAGAACTGCAGGTGATATCTAGTACAATGCGTATAACGCGTCCCAGGTGTAGGAAATGCTGAGTGGTATGTTGTGGCCAAAAATGTCTCTTTATGCGTGTGTCACGGTGCTCCTACCTGGATACTGCTGGACCCCAGGCTTTGGCTCCAAAGCAATAAATAGGGGGAATAATTGAGGAATAAAAGAATAACTTGAGTCCAGACCTTGAGATGAAGTTCAATGGCAGCTTTACTTTGCATAAATGTTCTCCAAAATGGTTTACAGGCTTGGTCTTGGTTCCAGCAGGCTTTAGCATGAAACTGGCAAACTCAACTCTGCTATATCTTTCTCTCACTCTGCTGTACTAACAGGCTGGTTGTATAACTCAGCTTCTTCTATAGGCTGCACTTCTTCTCTGCAGTCTGAACTTTCCTCCTGACTCTTGAGGCTTCAAGCTTTGGCCTCCATGGCCAGCAGAGCTTAAGGTGCTCTGGCTGGTGTGGGAGTATCCAGCAGAGATGTGCCCCTGCACACCCTTCCCCTGTCTAGGGAAGACCTAAACTGGAACTAACTGGTCCCCACCCTTCCTGCAGGAAGTAGGACTAGTCCAATTCCTTCCAGAGGGGGGTTAGATTGGAATGGAAAGTTCCATTCTATCTAAGATAGCTCTGCCATGTTTGCTGCCACCTGCTGGTGAACCAGGCACATTACATGAACAGTTACATAACTTTAGAAATACACAGTGTGAAGGACCTGGAATAAAAGATGACATGAGGTTAGACCAATAAAGACAGTAGCAAGGTGCAGAAGTGGTAACACCACTCTGGGGTGTTACATTTCCCCTTACTTAAAACTAAGCCATCCTCGGATTGTGCTTAGGATGTGCTCTAAGGTACCCAAGGAAGGTTAGAGTGCAGCTTTAGACTATAATGACATACATATACTAACATAGTGTCACTACCAGAGCTTTGAGACGTTCTCACAGCTCTGTTTCTCCACCCCTGTGATGATGTCACTACTAGAGCTTGGAGGAGTTCCCTCTGCTCTGTTTCTCCGCCCCTGTGTTGAGGTCTTTACTTCCTCCCAGCTGTCCCTCCTGTGTTTGATTTCTCTGCCTTTAAATCACCCCTCCTCCTTTGTAGGGTGTGGATTATACTTTTCATTTGAGCTGTATCTCTCGCTTGAGTATCTTCACTTGTGTGATATCTTTCTATGGACCTGAGTTCTGCTGAAGCAAGTACTTTGGATAGTGTCTGCTGACTTTGGATCTGTTTTCACTGCTGCTGCAGCTCCTTCAGTTAAGTGTGCAGACATTGTTTGTTTCTGTTTGTTTGCTGACTGGATCCGAGGCAACCCCGGTTCTGTCCATATTCTGAGAAGGGCACCGGTGGCCGTGCCCCTTCCACTATTGTAGGGGTTACAGTGGTCATCAGCCTTAGGTACGCGGGCATGTCTCGATCCACCATTTGGATCTGGACATGTGCTTAGCAGCATAGGAAGAGCTTTTAGGGTCTGACAGGGGTCACCCTTTATCCTCCCTAGTTTGGGTCCGGTCAGTAGCTTATTTACTGTGTATGCTCTTGTTGCTCACATACAGACGTGACACATAGAGACAGCTACCACTAGGTTCCTGCCCGTATGAGTAGGGTGTCTATTCACAGTTTGCCCTCTCGGTATAACCAGTGAACCAAAAAATATACTGCACTAAGCGCTCAAATACTCCACACAGGACTGGGCCAGAGTCGTGTATGGAGCTTGGGGGTGTCATGTACTGTAGTCCCTCCATGATACTATGAGACGCCCGCAAATGGAAGGGTGGCTTCATCCTGTAATCCCTTCCTAGCACCAAGGCCTTATAATGCTTTACCCTTTGACACCTTGATGACAGGTAGCTAAACATACACATCCATAAGGCTGCGCACTAAGCCTTAGGACACAACAAACTAGGAGGAGGAGCCGGTTCTCTCCCAGAACTCCCATGAGGGCTGATCCCTCTAAACACACATTTTTTAGCAGCGGGGTTACCCTTGAAGTTGTTAGATCTGCTTGTGACGTACAGTACAGACCAAAAGTTTGGACACACCTTCTCATTCAAAGAGTTTTCTTTATTTTCATGACTATGAAAATTGCAGATTCACACTGAAGGCATCAAAACTATGAATTAACACATGTGGAATTATATACATAACAAACAAGTGTGAAACAACTGAAAATATGTCATATTCTAGGTTCTTCAAAGTAGCCACCTTTTGCTTTGATTACTGCTTTGCACACTCTTGGCATTCTCTTGATGAGCTTCAAGAGGTAGTCCCCTGAAATGGTTTTCACTTCACAGGTGTGCCCTGTCAGGTTTAATAAGTGGGATTTCTTGCCTTATAAATGGGGTTGGGACCATCAGTTGCATTGAGGAGAAGTCAGGTGGATACACAGCTGATAGTCCTACTGAATAGACTGTTAGAATTGGTATTATGGAAAGAAAAAAGCAGCTAAGTAAAGAAAAACGAGTGGCCATCATTACTTTAAGAAATGAAGGTCAGTCAGTCAGCCGAAAAATTGGGAAAACTTTGAAAGTAAGGGCTATTTGTCCATGAAGGAGAGTGATGGGGTGCTGCGCCAGATGACCTGGCCTCCACAGTCACCGGACCTGAATCCAATTGAGATGGTTTGGGATGAGCTGGACCGCAGAGTGAAGGTAAAAGGGCCAACAAGTGCTAAGCATCTCTGGGAACTCCTTCAAGACTGTTGGAAGACCATTTCAGGGGACTACCTCTTGAAGCTCATCAAGAGAATGCCAAGAGTGTGCAAAGCAGTAATCAAAGCAAAATGTGGCTACTTTGAAGAACCTAGAATATGACATATTTTCAGTTGTTTCACACTTGTTTGTTATGTATATAATTCCACATGTGTTAATTCATAGTTTTGATGCCTTCATAGTCATGAAAATAAAGAAAACTCTTTGAATGAGAAGGTGTGTCCAAACTTTTGGTCTGTACTGTATATTAACAACCTCAGAGGCAGTCCATATGAGCAATGAAGTAAAGTGCTAGCTATCTGGCTAACAATATTATTTTACCAAAGTCCATACAAAAAGCGCATAGATCACATTGCGGTACCCAAAATAGAGTCCATTACCATCTTAGGATCTCTTCGGGGCACCACTATCTGATGGAGGCGCTCACAGGTGATTGGATCAAATGTTCTCCTGAGGAGTAGATCTCTTTGTAGGAATAGCAGTTTCCATTGTCGCCAGAGGCAAACTAGCTCCCAGTCGGCTCTCCGCTGCTGGATTCTCTCCGGTACGTGCCCACTGGAGAAATAATCCAACGGTTCTCCGATGACTCTTCTCTCTGCTTGTAGTTTGAGCTCAAGCTCTTTCTCAACTGGAGGTGATGGACCACAGGTCTTTAGAGAACTAGTGGCTTTGGAGACCTGGTGTTTAGTGTGTATAGCTTCCTGTCTGGCAAATCGGGAGTAGAACATTGGCATTTCCACGTCTTCCGACTGATCATCCTTCCCATTGATCATCCTTAGGTAGCCTGGACAAGGCATCAGCATTGTCATTAGTTTTGCCAGTCCGGTAATTAATGTTGAAGTCAAAATTCATCTGGGTTTCCGTCCTCTTGGATGCCGTGGTCACATTTGACCACGGCATCAGAGCGGTTAAATGTCCGTGATCGGCATTACCACCGATTGCGGACATTAGCCCAAGTTGTCTGCTGTGTGAAAAAGACACTCCCCTTGAGGTGCCAGCTTGATATAAATCTAGCAGTGCAATGAATGGGGAGATCTCTGGATCCATGTGAGATACAGGGCTGGTTCTAGCTTTGTTAGAAAGAGGTTGCCATGTACTATATTATATCTGATATGAATTAGATTTTCTTTTTACTTTAGTCATAGGATAACACCTTTAAGGGATTGAAGGGAGCACAAAATAACAGTGGTGTATTTTTGTTAAATATCAGTGGCTGGCAGAACACATTGCACCATGAAACCTGAAAAATATGAAATAACATTTCTGTGCTCCACACTCCCCACCGTCTCAGCAGGTATCGTGCTAAAACTTACAATCACTTATTTTGAAGTAGCCATTACTAATTTTTCCAACCTTTTCAAACACAGCTATAAAACGCAGAAGTATTTATGAACAACTTAGTGTTGTAGGTGGTGCTGTCATTTAATACGGAGGTTTCATGCTTGGCATCTCTAAGCAGTAACTCACCTCTGCCAAGCGGCTGCATTTGTACTATGATGGAAAATTAGGTTAAGCGTGCGCTTTCACGAGATGAGTGAAAATTGAATAAATTGTTTAGTAACACAGTAGAGGACATAGCGATAAAACACTGTAATGTGTTGAGGAACTTGATTTTTATCGCCCTTTCTACACTCAGCAGTCAACGATTTATTAGGTAACAACTGTTAAACCACTTTCACTTAGTAACCTATCAAACTTCAGGATCTTAAAGGGATATTCCCATCTCAGCTATACATGGCTGAAATCAAATTACCAGCCTTGTCAGCGTCCAGGTCTGGAAACAGCCTAGTGGACGGTACAGGAGAGAGTTGTTACCAGTGACTGATAGCATTGTGTGTATAAATGTGCATACTATCAAGCACTGATAACCCCTCCACCTGTTTACAGGAGGTGGAAAATGCAACAATATAAATGTATACATTACAAGTTATACTGAATCCTCTCCTACAAATATATATATCAATCTGCTTGACCTATACTGCTCTACAGTATGGTGGTTTCAGATTTCATTGCATTTTGTGGTGACAGGTCCTCTTTAACCCTGGATACCTCTCTCTGCTGCATAGGATACGTATTTCAATCTCAGCCATGCACATGGCAGTGATAGGTGCATCTATATAGCACCATATTAAAGGAGTATTAGTGCCTCCATAATACAGTATCCCACTGAGCATGCCCCAACTTTATATATGGCAGCACAGAGAGTCCCTATGACCCTTTTTTGCAGAGCCATATGTAGGGGGCTAGGTGTAGGTCGTACTGCAGGGGAGACGCTGCCACCAATGCTAAGTCCGGGAATGGTCTTAGTTTACTGTGAATTGTCCTAGTTTACTGTTTATAGGCTTTAAATGTAATGCGCTGTGGCATTAGAAGAATTTTGATATCTCTGACTTTTAGTCTAACCAGACTGTCTATTACTCAGAAATTTCTCTAGCGCCGTTCTATGGAAACAGTAGTTTTAAAGAGCACACCAAATGCTTCAAATAACTTCTTTATTAACTTCAACTTTTCTTCATATATAACATTGACATCTCCGCAGCAGATAGTCCATGTACAAAACACGTGTTGAAAAGATATCACAAAATGGCGGTATGCATAAGATGGTGGTTCAACTGTTCAATCTTGTCATTTAACATAAAATCGTGGATATATTTCTCTCTTCAGTATCTGTACTGTCACTTTAAGCTATTTAAGCACTTTATGATCTCTCTGAGAGGTATATCTGACATTTAACAGTTCTACTGGCTAAACTGGGTTTGCAGTTTGCAGTAACTATTTGCAGATTGGTTGAGTATGATCTGCTATGGTTGTATGCAATTTGGATTCCAATATGGAATTTGAATTTGAATTTGGATTGTGAATTTTGTAGTTTGCAATGGTAGCTTGCAATTTGTAGCTTGCAATTTGTAGTTTGCAATTGAATTTGAAATTTGTAGTTTGCAATTTGTAGTTTGCAATTTTAGCTTGCAATTTGATTGCTATTTGTAATTTGCAATAGGATGCAAGATGCAATTGGATGCTACAAATTGCAAACTACGAGTTGCAAATTCAATTACAAGCTACAAATTGCAAGCTACAATTGCAAACTACAAAGTTCACAATCCAAATCCATATTGGAATCCAAATTGCATACAACCATAGCAGATCATACTCAACCAATGTGCAAATAGTTACTGCAAACTGCAAACCCAGTTTAGCCAGTAGAACTGTTAAATCTCAGATATACCTCTCAGAGAGATCATAAAGTGCTTAAATAGCTTAAAGTGACAGTACAGATACTGAAGAGAGAAATATAGACACCATTTTATGTTGAATGACAAGATTGAACAGTTAAACCACCATCTTATGCATACCGCCATTTTGTGATATACATGGACTATCTGCTGCGGAGGCGGCAGTGTTATATACAGTTGCAAGAAAAAGTATGTGAACCCTTTGGAATGATATGGATTTCTGCACAAATTGGTCATAAAATGTGATCTGAACTTCATCTAAGTCACAACAATAGACAATCACAGTCTGCTTAAACTAATAACACACAAAGAATTAAATGTTACCATGTTTTTATTGAACACACCATGTAAACATTTACAGTGCAGGTGGAAAAAGTATGTGAACCCTTGGATTTAATAACTGGTTGAACCTCCTTTGGCAGCAATAACTTCAACCAAACGTTTCCTGTAGTTGCAGATCAGACGTGCACAACGGTCAGGAGTAATTCTTGACTATTCCTCTTTACAGAACTGTTTCAGTTCAGCAATATTCTTGGGATGTCTGGTGTGAATCACTTTCTTGAGGTCATGCCACAGCATCTCAATCGGGTTGAGGTCAGGACTCTGACTGGGCCACTCCAGAAGGCGTATTTTCTTCTGTTTAAGCCATTCTGTTGTTGATTTACTTCTATGCTTTGGGTCGTTGTCCTGTTGCAACACCCATCTTCGGTTGAGCTTCAGCTGGTGGCCTTAAGTTCTCCTGCAAAATGTCTTGATAAACTTGGGAATTCATTTTTCCTTCGGATAGCAATCCGTCCAGGCCCTGACGCAGCAAAGCAGCCCCAAACCATGATGCCCCCACCACCATACTTCACAGTTGGGATGAGGTTTTGATGTTGGTGTGCTGTGCCTCTTTTTCTCCACACATAGTGTTGTGTGTTTCTTCCAAACAACTCAACTTTGGTTTCATCTGTCCACAGAATATTTTGCCAGTACTGCTGTGGAACATCCAGGTGCTCTTGTGCAAACTGTAAATGTGCAGCAATGGTTTTTTTGGACAGCAGTGGCTTCCTCTGTGGTATGCTCCCATGAAATCCATTCTTGTTTAGTGTTTTACGTATCGTAGATTCACTAACAGGGATGTTAGCATATGCCAGAGACTTTTGTAAGTCTTTAGCTGACACTCTAGGATTCTTCTTCACCTCATTGAGCAGTCTGCGCTGTGCTCTTGCAGTCATCTTTACAGGACAGCCACTCCTAGAGAGAGTAGCAGCAGTGCTGCACTTTCTCCATTTATCAGGAAAAATGGAAATATTCAGCTCAAAGATGATGAAAAAATCGTAGCTTTATTGCGGAATAAAATCGTCAACATACAGGACAAGTTCGGTTACGCGTTTTAGACCATAAACAGATAGCGGTCATTCCTTATGACATGGTGTCATGAGGAAGGACCATTATCTGTTTATGGTCTGAAACGCATAACCGAACTTGTCCTGTATGTCGACGATTTTATTCCACAATAAAGCTACGATTTTTTCATCATCTTCGAGCTGGATATTTCCATTTTTCCTGATTCATTGCAATGCATCCAGGTGCGTCATCCGTGCTCGGTTGGTGAAGGGGGAGGTGATAGCTGCTGTGTGCTTTAATGTGATTTTCTCCATTTATAGACAATTTGTCTTACCGTGGACTGATGAACAGCAAGGCTTTTGGAGCTACTTTTATAACCCTTTTCAGCTTTATGCAAGTCAACAATTCTTAATCGTAGGTCTTCTGAGAGCTCTTTTGTGCGAGGCATCATTCACATGAGGCAATGCTTCTTGTGAAAAGCAAACCCGGAACTGGTGTGTTTTTTATAGGGCAGGGCAGCTGTAACAAACACTTCCAATCTCATCTCTTTGATTGGACTCCAGTTGGCTGACACCTCACTCCAATTAGCTCTTGGAGATGTCATTAGTCTAGGGGTTCACATACTTTTTCCACTTGCACTGTGAATGTTTACATGGTGTGTTCAATAAAAACATGGTAACATTTAATTCTTTTGTGTTATTAGTTTAAGCAGACTGTGATTGTCTATTGTTGTGACTTAGATGAAGATCAGATCACATTTTATGACCAATTTGTGCAGAAATCCATGTCATTCCAAAGGGTTCACATACTTTTTCTTGCAACTGTATGAAGAAAAGTTGAAGTTAATAAAGAAGTTATTTAAAACATTTGGTGTGCTCTTTAAACCTCCTGTTTCCATAGAACGGCGCTAGAGGAATTACAGAGTAACAGTCTGGTTAGACTAAAAGTCAGAGATATCAAAATTCTTCTAAATGCCACAGCGCAAAAGACACTTCATAGTGCTGCGCCTGCCACAACAATAACCAGGCGCATTTAGTTATAACAAGTAAAGTCTCTCCTTACTGAATAGAGGATGAGAGTATTATAATATCTCCCCAACAGCACCAAATAAATACCACCATGACGTACAAAATACCAAGCATTATTGTCCCCTTGACAACCCCTCCTTCACTGGCAGCAGCATTGTCCCAATTTAAATGTCTTACCTCTGTTTGGGACTTGCAGGACAGGAGCAGTCAGGCTGGAGTTGGAGGGAGAGAGCCCTCTGGTAGAAGGTAGAATGGCGTGGGTAGAAGGAGGTGTCACATCACAGGTAACATGTTGTCGATAGTTACGTGGTATGAGGTATAATAGATGCAGTGTGTACAGATATTTTGTATATACAGCAGTGTACTGATATGTGAGGTACGAGGTATAATAGATGCAGAGTGTACAGATATATAGGATATACAGCAGTGTACTGATATGTGATGTACGAGGTATAAATTACACCTCATACCTCACATATCAGTACACTGCTGTATATTCTATATATCTGCACCCACTGCATCTATTATACCTCGTACCTCACATATCAGTACACTGCTGGATATACTATATATCTGTATAAATTTGCCATTCCTCTGATCCGTCAGAACAATAACCCACAAAAAACGGATCCTGTCTGTGGAGCATACGCCTTCACTCGGTCCGCATTTGGTCAGTAATCCATCAGTATTGCTAATAAAAAAAAAAAAAACAGGAGGGGATCTAAAACAGAGATGTTTTGTACCCACTCCTGCTTTTGGCTACCAAATCATAAGCCAATTCTGATGGGACCATACAGGCCTTACAGCTGCAGACAGGATCAGTTGTGCATCTAATTTTTCCTTCCTTCTGACAGATCAGAAGAAAGGTCAAATAAATGATGATGTCAGCCAGGCCGAAAGCCAAAATAGTGGACCAGTCATGAAGTGGGGAGGGTGGGAACAGCATGAGAAGTCCATAGAGGTGGAAGCAGCATGAGGAGACCACAGAGTAGCCCAATAACAGGGTCTGGAGGTGGCGGATGCAGCAGCAGCATCATGAGAAGGCCACCGAATGGCACAATGACAGAGTCTGTAGATGGCAGCAGCAGGAGGAGACCACAGAGTGGCAAGATGACAGTGTGCAGTTGGCAGCAGCAGGATCCCACAGAGTGGCAAGGTGACATAGTGTGGTAATGGCAGCAGCAGGATCCCGCAGAGTGGCAAGGTGAAATAGTGTGGAGATGGCAGTAGCAGCATCAAGAGGATATCATAGAGTGGCAAGGTGACATAGTGTGGAGATGGCGGCAGCAGCATGAGGAGACCACAGAGTGGCAAAGTGACATATTGTGGAGATGGCAGCAGCAGGAGGAAACCACAGAGTGGCAAGGTGACATAGTGTGGAGATGGCGGCAGCAGCATGAGGAGACCACAGAGTGGCAAAGTGACATATTGTGGAGATGGCAGCAGCAGGAGGAAACCACAGAGTGGCAAGGTGACATAGTTTGGAGATGGCAGAAGCAGCAGTTGCAGCAGCAACATCAGGAGGATACCACAGAGTGGCAAGGTGACATAGTTTGGAGATGGCAGCAGCAGCTGCATCAGGACACCTGAAAGTGACCCGGTAACAGAGTGGGGCGGTGGGTGGCAATACCAGTACCCGCTGACGAAGGTGGGTGAAATAAGGAGCTCTTGGCATCAGATGTGTGGCATCAGGCGGGTTGCAGCATCAAAGTAGTAGCTGAGGCAGGTAGTCAGAAGAAAACGGTCTCTTGTATCAAAGTGTCGGTGTGGCACCATGGATGATCTAGTCTGATGCATCAGGAATTTGTGATTGGAAATCCTGGCTGATCCATGCCTGATTCATCTTGACAAAGGTCAGTCTCTCCACATTTTGGGTGGACAGGCGAGTTCTCCTTGGGGCAACTATGGCCCCCGCCGCACTAAACACCTGCTCTGATGCCCCACTACTGGCCGAGCAGGACAGCTTTTCCAGGGCAAACTCTACTAGTTGCGGCCACAAATCCAGTTTGGCTATCCAGTAGTCCAGCGGATCTTCAATGTGGGGTGGCAGGGTGCTGTCCAAGTATGCCACCACCTGCTGGTTCAGGTCCTGCTCCAGGTCTAGCTGCTGCTGGTGAGTAGTTTCTTCATTATGCAGGTGAATAAAGCTACTCATCAGTGACTCTAGGCTCAGGCTGCTGCTGATTGAGATGGTACTGCTCCTGCCATCCCACCCCTCCCCAGCAGCCATGGCAATGGAACGTGAGTGCAAAGGGTCCCCCCGGTCAGACCAGCGGCCAATTGACTACACAGGATGTCTCTGTAGTAGTTTAGTTTGTCCTCCCTTTCGGTGGGTGTAAAAATGGCCCCCATTCGGGACCGGAAGCGAGCGTCCAACAAGGTGGAGAGCCAGAAGTCATCCCTCTGCCAAATGGTGACAATTCAGCTGTCACTACGCAAGCACGTGAGCATGCAGCGGGCCATTTGTGCAAGTGACTCGGAGGGACTCCCTGTCTCCATCTCCACTGCATACTGCCACGGTGTGTCCAGGTCCTCTGTCTCGTCTTCCTCATCGTCCTGTAGCTCCTCTGACTCCTCCTGCTCCTTCTATCCTGTCAGCTGAGTAGAACACCCACCCATTTGGCTACACATTGCCTATGCTCCAATGTCCTCCTCCCCCTCCTCTTCCAGTTCAGCCCCCACAGGTCTCATGTGGCCGTGAGATCGAGGCGCCACGTCTCTTGTCCCCTGACCAGCCATTGTTACCACCATCTGTTCCAGGACATGAAGCAGTGGAATGACGCCATTGATCCCGTAGTCCTGACGACTGACAAATAACGTGGTCTCCTCAAAGGGCCTGAGAAAACGGCAGGTGTCACGCATGAGCTGCCAGTGGCTGACATCGAAGTTACACAGGGGAGTACTCCTATCCGCTTGCATCATCAAGAAATCGTCGCAGATCAGCCTATGTTGGGGGATGCCGTTCTGCCGTTGCAACTCAAGGAGGGTGTGCTTTGCGGTATACGAGTGGCTGAAGTGCATGCAAAATTTCCTGGCCATTAGGATGGGTTGCAGATGGGTGGAAGACTTTAGGAACCGGTGGACAGCCAGATTGAACACGTGTGCCATGGCTCAGCCTTCCTTGACACAGCACTAACACAATGATCTTCCCGTTGTCGGTCACCATAGTTCTGATTTTGTGCATGGCCTAGCACTTCTCTGCCTGACATACTTGTAACTGAACTAAACAAATGAAATGGGAATTAAAACACCCCAAATTACGATAGTGAATGACTCTAAGATGGCCACCGTATTTATAGGTCTGTGACATCGCCGGGCTGGCTGCTGATTGGCTGCATGCATGGCATTTTGTGTCATCCCGCCTTCCCAGATTTCCTTGCCCCATGTCCTCACATGTGTAGCCGCCCTTTTATCCGCCATTGTAGCCGGCTAGCCGCCATGTTAGGAAAAAATGCGATTCATTACCACAAAGCACAAGGAAATTCACATTCGCTCAGAATCAAATTTTTCCTGAAATTCAGAACTAATTCGACTTTGTCAGCTTTGATTCACTCATCGCTAATGATAATGTCATCACAGGTCCTGACAGCTGCACTTTTCTAACCTGGGAACTACACACTTCTCTATGCAGTTCTTTTACTAGATGGTGCAGGAGCTGTGAAGAGGTCCTTTAGCTTTCTGTGCCTCCCAACTGCACTGCTGACAGGGACTCTGGATGAGAGACTGTATTAAATGTAATTAGGGGGCGGTGAATTTCATTCAATGTGTGCCCCCCTCCTCCTGGGACCCTATAGCCGTTGCATGGTCTACCACCATTGCCCCTGTCAAGAACATTATAAGGTCCCTCTAATCTCCCCTACTAGCTTGCAGAAAGCCATGTACTTGCTGTGCTTGCTGACAAAACAACCCTATTCAGATATATGGAACTGGTTTTCAGTAGCAGAAATTTTCTGCAACATAATCTGCTGCTTGTGAAGGCACCCTGTCAGCAATGCATGATAGGAACTGTTGTCTACTACCCACATGAGCAGCTTCTAAAGACAAGCTCACTCTTGCTGTATGAGGAATGTCAGGAATAAGGACCGCCTTATTCCTAGTTATTATAATGTTTGCTGTGATAATATATGTCGACCTTATAACTGACGGGTGGTGGCAGTGAAAGTTTCGTGTTAGTGCGTGGGTGGGCTTGCAGGGCTCAGGTGGCGATTTATGCTCAAGTTACGGCCCGACGTAGGGCGTAACAGTGTGTGAGGGCGTGAGGTGAATCGGCCTGATGGGCTTGGGCAACCCTTGTCACGTGACCCGGTGGGCCGGTCTGGTCCACGGTACGTGACAGGGAACATTAGTGAGACCAGCAATTCTACACACCAGCAATTCATGTTGCTCTGTGTATAATGACCCCGTAACTTTCTTCCAAGTTTCTAGTCCAAAAACCAGCAATTCCCCCTTCTCTTCTGATTAAGACATTAAATTTATAGTCAGACAAGATAAGAATGTTTCACAAGAGGCAAAATTCACAATTACAACTTAGGAGACAACAGGGCATATCACTGGTGAATTATTGCTTCCTTTAGTCCTCTTTCTCTGCTCTCTTCAGATACCTTAACCAGTATTGTTAGAAATTCATATAATACTCATTTGTTCTTTGAAATGTTTTTGTCCGGTAGGATTGGTCAACTACAAAGGAAAACACTGTGGTTTGGAAATGATGGGAATCCTATTGTGGAACAACAATTCTCTATTGTGTCATTTCCTTTTCTAATTTCATGTTCGGAGCCAGAGCCTTAGAGTGAAGAGAACAGTTTTACATATTTTATCACTGACTTCACATATTGAACTGATAAGTGGTGTGAAGCGTGGAAAATATTAAGAGTACAGTATGTACTTTAAATGAGAAGGACGCGAGACACACGTGTTTGTAAGAGGGTCTTCTGTCGTGCACTGGAACACGTGCTAGATTTTAGATTTATTTTATTTAACTTTTTTTGCATGTTTACGGAACCTCCCTTCCTAGACTGTACAATTTTACAGTCTAGAGTTGCCTCATATTTATTTTACCCATTTTTTTTCTGAATACACAGCTTTTCCTTTGATTACCATTAGGTACATTTTAAATTTTGGTATAATATATTATAATATATTTTTTATTTTATAACTATGCTGACCTGCTTGTTGGCAGTTTACATGTAGCAAGAATATTTCTTCACACTGCCCATGGCGAAAATGAACTAAAAAGCATGATATTAGCTGATATATATGATATATTATCTGTGATAGATGTACTCTATTACCAGTGTTACATTTTGGAGTTTACAGTGTTTCAATTGAATTGATGGCATAAAATTTATGATGACAGCATCTGTGGTGGTCTGTGAGCTGGAACCCCTAAAATTTGTTGGTGTGGTCAGACTGGTTGGCCGAAATTTACTATTAATTAGACAGGGTAACCAAGACACAGGGAGAAATGTATTAAGTTTGTACACCAGTTTTCTAGTGTACAAAAGTCGCAAACTTTGGCAAACCACAATTAAATTTTTGCACCACAATTTGCAACTTTATGTTTTATGCTACCCTCACCACTTTTGAAAAGTGGTTTAAAAGTGGGCCTGGTTTGGTATGTTAATTAGTAATATGATAGATTTATCAATGCAACTTTTTTTTTAAAAAGTCCCCAAATAGTTGCAGGGTGGTGTAGAAAGAGTGGAGAAGCATGTCTAGACTAAAGTGTAAAGTTTAATGATGCACCAAATTTAACAAACACTGCACAACTTATGGGGCACTTTTCACCACCTCACAGTTAATGCAAAAAGATTTTAAAAAGTCCCGACATGATACATTCCCCACATTGAGTTTTTGAATATGCCAGAATTATTACAGTGGCTCAGGTTCTATGATAAATCTGGCCATGCCCCATTTCCCAATAAATTACAGATCTTTGCAACTAAGCCACACCCCTTGTCGAACGTAGCAAAAAACTGTATAAAACACTATTTTGACATTTTGCGCTAAACTGCACCATATTCTGCACCAAAACCAAGGAGCAAACCACAGTAGTTAAACTGTGGCCTTTTGAGCCCTGTGAAATGTCAGCTTGTAACCTGGAGATTTCCAATATTCTATGTAGTCTGTTTTACTTCTTTCTTGTGATTAGTGATAGTGTCAGCACCCAGACCCCTGTCCCTTGTCTAAAACAATATGTACCTCTAACCAGTTCCAATGTTCTTTTGGAAAGGATTAATGGATTTCTTTCATGAAGTTGTTCCAATGAGCACTCAGCTGTCAAGTTCAAGCACAGCCCTACAGTCAACAACATTTCACATTATTTTATTTCATGCATTTCTCCATTTAGGTCCATAGTAACTTTCAAAATTCCGCTGGAGGTCCTTAGTAACAAGCATTTGTTTACATTAGAGATAAGCACATTTTTGGAAAATTCGATTTGCCAAAGTTCACCAAGAAATTCGATTTGCTCCGAATTAATTTGTCATAAGTCACTATAAATCAGGTATACCCAGGCCACTCTGTCTTAGGGTATAACCACACGAAGGCGAGTTGCAGCCATGCTGCGGTTAAGAACTGTGCAGCCAATTAACTTTCATTTAACCGCCTCCAGACCGCCTAACGCAGGATCGCGTTCCGGAGGCGGCTCACTCATTCAGAGTCACGCATCTACGCATCATCTCGCGAGATGCGAGATTTCCTGTGAACGCGCGCACACAGGCGTGCGCGTTCACAGGAACTGCAGGTAAGCGAGTGGATCTACAGCCTGCCAGCGGCGATCGTTCGCTGGCAGGCTGTAGATGCGATTTTTTTAACCCCTAAATAACAGCGTCTAATATACCTGCTACCTGGTCCTCTGGTGGTCCCTTTTGCTTGGATCGACCACCAGAGGACACAGGCAGCTCTGTAATAAGTAGCACCAAGCACCACACTACACTAAACCCCCCCCTTCACTTATTAATCCCTTATTAACCCCTGATCACCCCATATAGACTCCCTGATCACCCCCCTGTCTTTGATCACCCCCCTGTAAGGCTCCATTCAGACGTCCGTATGTGTTTTACGGATCCACGGATCGGATCCGCAAAACACATACGGATGTCTGAATGGAGCCTTACAAGGGGGTGATCACCCCATATAGACTCCCTGATCACCCCCCTGTTATTACTCACCCCCCTGTAAGGCTCCATTCAGAGGTCCATATGTGTTTTGCGGATCCACGGATCGGATCCGCAAAACACATACGGACGTCTGAATGGAGCCTTACAGGGGGGTGATCAATGACAGGGTGGTGATCACCCCATATAGACTCCCTGATCACCCCCCTGTCATTAATCACCCCCCTGTAAGGCTCCATTCATTTTTTTGGCACAAGTTAGCAGAATTTTTTTTATTTTTTTTAGTTTTTCTTACAAAGTCTCATATTCCAATAACTTGTGACAAAAAATAAAATCTCACATGAACTCACCATACCCCTCACGGAATCCAAATGTGTAAAAATTTTTAGACATTTATATTCCAGACTTCTTCTCACGCTTTAGGGCCCCTTAAATGCCAGGCCAGTATAAATACCCCACATGTGACCCCATTTCGGAAAGAAGACACCCCAAGGTATTCGCTGAGGGGCATACTGAGTCCATAAAAGATTGAACTTTTTGTCCCAAGTTAGCGGAAAGGGAGACTTTGTGAGAAAAAAAAATATATATCAATTTCCGCTAACTTGTGCCAAAAATCGTTGAATACCTTGGAGTGTCTTATTTCCAAAATGGGGTCACATGTGGGGTATACTGCCCTGGCATTTTAGGGGCCCTAAAGCGTGAGAAGAAGTCTGGGATCCAAATGTCTAGAAATGCCCTCCTAAAAGGAATTTGGGCCCCTTTGCGCATCTAGGCTGCATAAAAGTGTCACACATGTGGTATCGCCGTACTCAGGAGAAGTTGGGCAATGTGTTTTGGGGTGTCATTTTACATATACCCATGCTGGGTGAGATAAATATCTTGGTCAAATGCCAACTTTGTATAAAAAAATGGGAAAAGTTGTCTTTTAGAGAGATATTTCTCTCACCCAGCATGGGTATATGTAAAATGACACCCCAAAACACATTTCCCAACTTCTCCTGAGTACGGCGATACCACATGTGTGACACTTTTTTGCAGCCTAGGTGGGCAAAGGGGCCCACATTCCAAAGAGCACCTTTAGGATTTCACAGGGCATTTTTTACACATTTTGATTTCAAACTACTTCTCACGCATTAGGTCCCCTAAAATGCCAGGGCAGTATAAATACCCCACAAGTGACCACATTTTGGAAAGAAGACACCCCAAGGTATTCCGTGAGGGGCATGGAGAGTTCCTAGAAGTTTTTATTTTTTGTCACAAGTTAGCGGAAAATGATGATTATTTTTTATTTTTTCCTTACAAAGTCTCATATTACACTAACTTGTGACAAAAAATAAAAACTTCCATGAACTCACTATGCCCATCACGTAATACCTTGGGGTGTCTTCTTTTCAAAATGGGGTCACTTGTGGGGTAGTTATACTGCCGTGGCATTTTAGGGGCCCTAATGCGTGAGAAGTAGTTTGAAATCAAAATGTGTAAAAAATGCCCTGTGAAATCCTAAAGGTGCTCTTTGGAATGTAGGCCCCTTTGCCCACCTAGGCTGCAAAAAAAGTGTCACACATGTGGTATCGCCGTACTCAGGAGAAGTTGGGCAATGTGTTTTGGGGTGTCTTTTTACATATACCCATGCTGGGTGAGAGAAATATATCTCTAAAAGACAACTTTTCCCATTTTTTTATACAAAGTTGTCATTTGACAGAGATATTTATGTCACCCAGCATGCCTAGGTGGGCAAAGGGGCCCACATTCCAAAGAGCACCTTTAGGATTTCACAGGGCATTTTTTATACATTTTGATTTCAAACTACTTCTCACGCATTAGGGCCCCTAAAATGCCAGGGCAGTATAACTACCCAACAAGTGACCCTATTTTGGAAAGAAGACACCCCAAGGTATTTCGTGATGGGCATAGTGAGTTCATGGAAGTTTTTATTTTTTGTCACAAGTTAGTGTAATATGAGACTTTGTAAGAAAAAAAACAAAAACATAATTTTCCGCTAACTTGTGACAAAAAATAAAAAGTTCTATGAACTCACTATGCCCATCAGCGAATACCTTAGGGTGTCTACTTTCCAAAATGGGGTCATTTGTGGGGTGTTTTTACTGTCTGGGCATTGTAGAACCTCAGGAAACATGACAGGTGCTTAGAAAGTCAGAGCTGCTTCAAAAAGCGGAAATTCACATTTTTGTACCATAGTTTGTAAACACTATAACTTTTACCCAAACCATTTTTTTTTACCCAAACATTTTTTTTAATCAAAGACATGTAGAACACTAAAAATTAGAGAAAAATTTATATAGAAATGTAGTTTATTTGAAAAATTTTAAATGAAAAATGTCATCTTTTTGCAAAAATTTCGGTAAATTTCGATTAATAACAAAAAAAGTAAAAATGTCAGCAACAATTAAATACCACCAAATGAAAGCTCTATTAGTGAGAAGAAAAGGAGGTAAAATTCATTTGGGTGGTAAGTTGCATGACCGAGCAATAAACCGTGAAAGTAGTGTAGTGCAGAATTGTAAAAAGTGGTCTGGTCATTAAGGGTGTTTAAGCTAGGGGAGCTGAGGCGGTTAATAATGAAGACTGCACTGTATAGTCCTTCTTCTGCGCGGAAGTGCAAGGAAATTCAGATTTGTTTAGAATTTAAGTTTTCCTAAACTTTGAACCGAATTCTGCTTCAAATGCTTCGCTTCACTTAACACTAGTTTACATCCACTCCATTGTCAGACATGTGACCCAAGGGTTCAAATGATGGATCTTTCCATTAGAATCCATGGCAGAAATCCAAAGATGACCCGTGGATTTCTGCTACGGATTTGCATCAACTGTCACAAGTGCATGTGAGACTAACATGCCACGGTTTACATGACAGGGTACTGGTTATTTCCACTCGACCCCCTTTTCTCAGGCTGCCCTCCACACACCATCCCGCCTCTACTTCTCCTCCAACCTTCTTCCCTTCAAATAAAAAACACAGACACCAGGATGGATAAATTGGCCACAGCAGCCTTTTATTAAACAAACATACATATAGAATTGACCCCACATTAACCTAACCCAGGGGGAGGTCCTTGAAGCCCGGAAACCTTGGAAACCATGCCGGGGTGGCCAACCTTACCTCCAGCCGTTGCACCTTAGCTCGGAAGCACCACGGTTGACACACCCCAACAATCCCGCCACAGCGGCCAAGCAACCATGGGAGTCCAGCCCCCACCGTGGGGCCCTCCCATCCTCGTCCTCTGATAAACCCACCGACTCCAAGGACCTCCCACCGCCATCCTAAGCCGCCGCGACAATAATCTTCCTTCTTCATCCTTCTTCTTTCTTTGTTCTTTTTTATTTTTATTAATAGAACCCTCATCATGCAGACCAACACACAACCCAAAATCCCATACTGACAGCTATTTCCCAAGGGCCCCAGCCCCTCTCCCTTCCCCAAAAAACACAGGGGTGGGTGGGCGGGGGTTAGTACACGGCAAAATGGCCCCTTTCTCGTGCCTCGCATCCCCTTTTAACCCCTTTGTCTCCCTCCCACTAAATCAAACCCACCAATCCCTAACCATCCACAGGGAGGGGTCTCCTTAAACCACCCCCTGTCATGCTCGCCTCCCCCTATGCTGCGCCCTCAGTCCGGCTCCTTCTTGACAGGGTACTGGTTATTTCCACTCGACCCCCTTTTCTCAGGCTGCCCTCCACACACCATCCTGCCTCTACTTCTCCTCCAACCTTCTTCCCTTCAAATAAAAAACACCGACACCTGGATGGATAAATTGGCCACAGCAGCCTTTTATTAAACAAACATACATATAGAATTGACCCCACATTAACCTAACCCAGGGGGAGGTCCTTGAAACCCAGAAACCTTGGAAACCATGCCGGGGTGGCCAACCTTACCTCCAGCCGTTGCACCTTAGCTCGGAAGCACCACGGTTGACACACCCCAACAATCCCGCCACAGCGGCCAAGCAACCATGGGAGTCCAGCCCCCACCGTGGGGCCCTCCCATCCTCGTCCTCTGATAAACCCACCGACTCCAAGGACCTCCCACCGCCACTGAAGCCTAGGCTTGACCTCTTAAGCCTTGGCGTCCCTCCACACCCGCACCGCAACCTCGATGCCTTCCTGCAAAACCAAACACCACATGTATATACCTAGCGCATTCAGGTGAACCCCATCACTGCGCCAATAACCACCAACACCCCTCTCCAGTTCCCGGTGCCTGACCGCCAATGCCCCATTCCGGGCCATAAACCTACCTATTGCCCTGTTTGCCTTCACTCGAGCCTTGTTCACACCCTCCACTGAGCGAGCCCCCCTCCACGCCATCCGCGGCACCATGTCCGACTAGACCATCACCATGCCCGGGTAAAGGGACCACAATCTGAGCAGGTCAAATTTAACATCCCTCACCAACTCCCGTGAAGGACGCGCACACAGATCATTGCCCTCCACATGCAATACGAGTACGTCCGGAGCCCTATCCTGCTTTACAAACTGGTGGAATTCCGGCAACATACCCTTCCACATCATGCCCCGCCTGCCAATCCACCTTACCACTGCCACATCCCGCGCCAAACCGAGCTGCTGGCCATCAGGCCGAACTGCCGCCCGGAGTGCTCCCCAGAAAACGTAGGAGTGCCCTAGCACCCAAACCAACGCCGGACCGGAACCTGCAAAGAAACAAAAAACATAACAGAACCAAAATCGATTGGCCAACTCCCCACATCCTATACAAGACTTACTTCACGACAAGTCACCACCCCCCAAGCCCCTCCAGGCGCACATAGGACCTAAACCGCACTGACTCCCATCTCCCGATCTTCTTGATGACCTCCTCCCCCAAACCCCATCTGGCAGCCTCCGTTGCGCACCTATCCGAAAAGAATGACTAGCATATCCCGCATCACCCAGACCCAACTGAACCAAGCACCGTCTAAACACTGCCGTGAACTGGAACCTAGACAGAAAAGCCCCATCAGAATGCACCAACAGGGGAGTAGACTCCCTACCCCATTCACAACCGTAATCCCGCCAACAGCGAACAGGACACATCTCACAATCCGGGACACTAAACAACACCACCCGCCTGCCTCTTCCCTCCACATCTGTCTTGGACCGCCGCAAAACTAACTCCATCCGGTCCGGAAAAACATCCACATCATCACGCAACAGGCCCCCCAACCTATCTGTTGCCGGGCAGACCAGCTCCCCCAATCTCAATGCCCCGAAAAACGCCAATGAAAACGCCAAGCGGAACAAACGCACCTCCCACGGCGATGTGCACACATCCACCAACGTCCTACCTAACTGCAACAACATCAAAAACGACACCGGGCGACGAGAATCCTTCCCCGTACCACCCCTACGCCACCCCTTTAATGCCCTCCTCACCAAAAAAAGCCTTAGTAACGTCGACCATGCCCCGTAAGCGAAACCCAAAAGCCACTCCCGCGATCCAACTATTCATCTTGGTGACAGACCATCCTTCCTCCCTACAATGCCCAATAAACAACAAAAGGGGGATCTCAAAATCCTCCCGCTCCCCCACACCCAACCTCACCTTCCACTCTTCCCACCCCAGCCAAGCTCCAGCATACTTATCCCACGTCTCAGGCGCCAAGTATGACCGAATCAAACCCATCACCACGGTTCCAGGATTTCCCAAATCCCCGCCGGACACTCCAGGCCCACTTCCGCTGCACCAGGAGCCAGCTGGCGGAAACGGTCCCACTGCGAACGAGAGAGGGCGTCAGCAATACAGTTATCCACGCCGGGCACATGAACCGCCACGACCCACGCATTAAGTAGCAGGCATTCCAGCACCAACTTCTGTAGAAGCCGCACAACCAATGGTGAAGAAGCCGACAAACTGTTAATTGCTTGCACTACCCCCAAATTGTCGCAGTGGAACCGAACCGTCCTATTACGAAAAAGGTCCCCCCACAACAACACCGCCACGACAATCGGAAACAGCTCCAATAACGCTAGGTTGCGCACCCATCCCTTACTAACCCAACTGTCCGGCCACCTACTCGCGCACCACTGGCCCCCCAAATAGACCCCAAAACCACAACCCCCCGCCGCATCCGAAAACAAATCAAAATCAAACGAGCTAACCTCCTCCATGAACAAAGAACGCCTATTATACTGCTCCAAAAACATACCCCAAACCCTCAGGTCAGCCTTCAACTCCCGACCCAACCGAACAAAATGATGAGGAGCCTGAATTCCCCCCGTGGCCCCCGCCAGCCTCCTACAGAAAATCCTCCCCATCGGCATTACCCGTCATGCAAAATTAAGCTTCCCCAGAAGAGACTGCAAATCCCTCAATTTGATTTTTGGCGATCTCCCCGCCACTTCCTGTCTAAGGTCCTCCACCTTATCCAATGGCAACCTGCACTCCATCCTCCCAGAGTCGATTACTATCCCTAAGAAGCTCAATTCCGTAACCGGACCCACCGTTTTCTCCCCCGCCAACGGAACCCCAAACGCCTCAAACAACGCAAACAACGTGTTCAACAAAACTGAACACACCCGGGACTGGGCCGGACCCACACAAAGGAAATCATCCAGATAATGGATGACCGACTCACACCCCGACGCGTCCCGAACTGCCCACTCTAAAAACGAACTAAACGCCTCAAAGTAAGCGCACGATAAGGAGCAACCCATCGGTAAACAACGGTCCACGAAAGAAAAACCCGTTCCAAATACACCCCAACAGATGCAGGCTATCGGGATGTACTGGCAACAGCCTAAATGCAGCCTCAATGTCGGTCTTTGCCATCAGCGCTCCCCGCCCATACCCCTTCACCAATGCCACTGCCGCATCAAACGAAGTATAGACCACGGAACACATCGCCGGGTCGATACCATCATTGACCGACGTTCCCTTAGGGAAGGACAAATGGTGAATCAGCCAGAATTTATTAACCTCCTTCTTTGGAACCACCCCTAAGGGCGACAAACGCAACGCCGCTAAAGGTGGCTCCAAAAAGGGGCCAGCCATCCTACCCAACCTAACTTCTTTTTCCAGTTTTTCCGTGACTACCTCCGGGTGCTCCAAAGCCGACCGCAAGTTCTTCCTAACCAAAACAGCGTCGGACGGAACAAACGGAATCCGAAAACCAAACGCAAACCCATCTCTCAACAACTCCGCCGCACCCCTATCTGGGTACCTATCGAGGTACGGAACCATCCTTGCTAGCCGCACCGTCGTCTCCCCCTTTTCCAGAATTATCCCCTCCCCTGTGCTTCCCCCCTTTAAAACACCTCGCCGCTCCATGTGCCCCCCCCCCGCAAGTTGAGCACTCGTGCTTAAACTTGCACTTTACCCCGAACTTGCATCCCCCCTCATTAAACAGGAAGCACAGCCCCTTCGCGGAGGCTGACGCAAAACCTGACTGGCCTCCTCCCCCCGAAAGGACTGACCCCCCCTAACCGGCGCCGTAACCTTTAACCACAACGCAATATCTTTGTGGTCCCACCGGATCCCTTGCCGCACCGCCTTGAGCTGCCAGAACTGCTCATCGTAGCGCAGCCAAGCCAGCCCCCCATACACCCGATAGGCCTCCCCTATCGCATCCAGGTAACAAAAAAGAGAGGAACAACATTCCGGCTCCTTTTCCCCTATAACACTAGCCAGAATCACGAACGCCTGAAACCAGTTTGCAAACGTGCGCGGTATTAACCGATGTCCCCGCTTCTCTTCCTCCTCTCTTTTTCCCTCATCCTTCCTCACCCTATCCAGATTAAACTTCTCAAGAGGGAGCAGCGAAAAAATATCCACATACTCCCCCTTCCAGATCCGATCCCTCACCTCCTGCTTTAAATGGGCCCCCAGCGGCCCCTCAAAGCAAAAATAAACCTCACCTTTTGCCCGGTCATCTAACCGCGACTCCCCCGCCTCCCCCGCCTCCCCCACTCCGCCGGCCTGAGTCTGCACTGACACGCTAGAAGCCCGCACGTCCGATACCGTACCCCCACCACTCTGCACCCCACTGGGACCCCCCAACGCCCCCCAAACTGGCAGCGGTGACAGTCCCCAGCCCCCCAGCTAGCCGCCAGCCCCGCCAAACCCCCCAGCAACTGACCTAAACCTCTGCTCAAATCAAGGTGGGCCCCCCAGCCCCAGCCCCTGCCAAACTAGCCACCAACTGTACTAATGGTCCCCAAGGTGTCTCACCTGGCTGCGTGGGTGCTGTGACCCCACCAGCCGCAGGTCCTGCATCCAGACGAGCTGATCTCTGCGCTGAAACTCCAGGGGCATCTTCTTCCAAGCGTCGCACCCCTCCATTAGCCGAGGATCCACTGCTGCTGGCAATTTCTTCAAGGAGGGCCGGCCCCTCCCCCTCTCCTCTGCTGGACGTCACCGCCGGGAGCCTGCTGCCTCCTGCCGCATGGCCTGCAGCAGCTCCGCCATGCTGCCCACCTCTCCCACGCTGAGAGGCCCCAGTCACCGATCCACGGACTGGGCCTGCCGTACTGGGTCCCGCCTCCAAACGCCGTCCATCACGCCGTGCAGGCCTGGCACAGCCTGCCGCAGAGCTCCGCCGCTGAGCAGGATTCCTCCCACGCCTGGGCGTGCGGGGAGGCACAGGTACCGACTGCCCCAGGCGTGAAGGGTCCCTTGAGGGGCTCCTTTTTCGGCGCTGAGCCCTAGGGGGCGCCATCTCTGGACTAAGGCGCGCCGGCGGTACGGACCGCCGTGGCTGGGACGTCTGAGGCAAAGGCAAAGCGGGAGCCTCTGCCACCCCCTGCAGCAGCTCCTGGACCCGACCTTGCAGCCAGTCCTCACCCTTCTCAGCCGCCGCTGCACGAAGCTGTGCGATTATCGCCTCCATTATGTGTTCGGATGGCGGTCAGTACACGGCAAAATGGCCCCTTTCTCCTGCCTCGCATCCCCTTTTAACCCCTTTGTCTCCCTCCCACTAAATCAAACCCACCAATCCCTAACCATCCACAGGGAGGGGTCTCCTTAAACCACCCCCTGTCATGCTCGCCTCCCCCTATGCTGCGCCCTCAGTCCGGCTCCTTCTTGTCAGTTCGTGATGTAGATCTGTGAAGTATAAATGGCAATTTGCATACCCACTGCAAACAATGCGGTGTGGATTTGATACAGATTTCTGTGCAGTATACATGTCAAAATCCACATAAAAATACAACCGTTTGAACATACCATTCCTGTGTAACTGAGCTCTCATTATTCACTGCTCTTAGATTTCTGTCTTTACTTTTAGACTTGAATGGACAACAAAATGTTACCTGACATTTAAGTGGTTAAGATGGAGGGACTCCCTCAGGCATTGGCACCCCGTGAATGAGACTGCGGGGTGCCAATGTCGTTGCATGGCAGATGGGGGCCTAATGAAGTGCCTGTCAGTACAGTACTGACAGTATAATAAGCAATACAGTAGAAAATGATCTAAATGTAATACAGCTCGGAAGCTGGCTTACATTTAGAACTGGCGCTGGATGCGGCGAAGTTATGGAGAGGCCTGCGCCTCTATATAACTCCAGCGGATCCACCGCCAGCACAGGACCTTTATTAAGACCAGCGTCTAAAACAACGGTCTTAATAAATGTGTCCCTTATGGGTCTTGGAATATGCATTGCAAAAACATTTCATGCTCTATCTTTTTTGCGGGGCCGTGGAACGGAACTACGGATGCGGTCAGCACACGGTGTGCTGGCCGCATCTTTCGCAGCCCCATTGAAATTTGCGGAACAGATGCAGACCGAGAAATACGTACGTGTGAATGGACCCTAAGAGAAGAAAGTTGTTAATTAATCAGTCTCCTCCTAGTCTGCCTCTGTCCCCATCTCAGTCCTGGGTAAGGGCCCTATTACACTTACAGATTCTACAGGCGATTGTCAGGAGGAAAGCATTCCCTCGTGGCAATTGTCTGCTCGCTAGCGGAGGAGACAGCTGCTATTACATGCAGCAATCTCCTCCTCAGTATGGGAACGAGCGATCACTAATGACATGGCATGTTTGCCGGCAGCACAGTGCTGATTACACTGCACGATCGGCTGCCGCAAACGGTTATTTTTAAACATGTTGAAAGACTCCAATTACCCAATGAACGAACGTTTGCTCGTTCATCAGGTAATCGGCAGCAGTATTACACTGCCAGATCATCGCTAATGAGCGTTCAAATGAATGCTTGTTTCCGATGATCTTAGCGATTATCTGTAGGTGTAATAGGACCTTAAGGCTACCTGTGAAATAATTGCATTAGGGCTCTATTATAGACAATTATCGGAAGGGAAGCGTTCCCTCCCGTTACTCACCTGCTCGCTAGAGGGGGAGACTGCTGCTATTAAATAATCCATTGCTCATCCCTATACCGGCAAACCAGGATTTTTTAACATGTTAAAATATCCCAATTACTTGAGGAATCAGTGCTTGCTCGTTCATTGGATAATCAGCGGCAGTGTTACACTGCCAGATGATTGCTAACCAACGCTTGTTAGCGATCATCTTAATGATAATCTACCCGTGTAATAGGGCCTTTAGATCACCATATGATAAATGACCTTTGATCATTAGTTGGTCTAAAAAGATTGACTACTTACAACACAGCTTTTTAGCGACAACCTCTCTGCTTTGTTCTCTGACCTGGGTGGAACTTTAAAAGCAGCAACTTTTGGAAGCATAGCCACAGCGCCTTTATCGTGAACCACCAAACAACTATACCACAATACAATCGCTCCTGAAAATGACTGCAAAAATCCAACTTAGCAGATTGACTCCACAGCTTTGGTTATTGTCGGTCACTGTGGCACAAGTCATGAATAGCCACCAGTAAGCAGCAAGAAATGGTGCTGCCATAAATGCTCCATCAGACTCCATGTGTATGAATATGGCATGTGATGGAGAATGCAACATTTTTTCTGATGTATTTGTACAAAATCTGACAGTAAAAAAAAACTCTGAATGTCTCGGCATGAAATGGTAGACATACTGTACAAAGGCGTAATCTAGGGCTTTTTCATTCCTATAAAACATACAAATACCTATATCTTTAAGGGTCCATTCACACGTCCGCAAGTGTTTAGCGGTCTGCAAAACACGGACACCGGCCATGTGATAGAAATGCCTATTCGTGTCCGAGGCTGTGGACAAAAATAGGACCTGCTATATCTTTTTTGCGGAACGGATGCAGACCTATTCATGATAGAGATCTTGAATGGATGGAGGATGGAAGGTATATCACAAATATCCAAATTACAATGAAGACTTATGCAACATAAATTAATGAACTTAGATACAATGAATTTTCTGAAATAAAATTTGGTGGCCAGTACAATGTGTAATAATAAAAATATGGAGGTTTCTCAGGGACAAACAATGCCAGAAGTCTTCCGAGACTATTTGTTTGAGAAGATCTAAAATGTTTTCTGAGTAATTGCTACAGTCCATTGCCACTGTTTATACCTCTCTGAAGGTTTGTGTATTGGCAGCGCAGTAGATCTCCGTGGATGCTCTGCATTGGATAATTTTCCTGTTTCTTTGTTAAAAAAAAAAATTCATTTCATAGCTGGAACATTAACAGTCCTGAGCATGGGAAGCCTTTTCTAGCCACACACTGCAGATTTCACCAGAATGGAAACTTTCATGAACATGCTGCGGAAACAGTCACATTCGGATGTATGGAAGGGATTTTTCTGATGTGGGAATATTCTGGAAGGGCATGGGGAAAGGTTTGTCTCAGTGAGAATAACCCTTTAACCCCTTAACATCTGATGTATATGTACAGTATGTCATAATTGCGGAAGGGTTGTATGGAGGGGACTCAGTGGCAGGTGCCAGCTGTATAATATAGCTAACTAACCATGGGTGGGCCAAGTACATTACCCTGGTAACCTAAACAGTCTGCCAGTGTTAAGTATCTGTTGCCCACACATGACTATGAGTCTACATAATACATAAAAAATACATGCTTTAACAATAAATCACATTTCACTCAATAGAAACAAGTTAACTCTTTTTATAGTACTTTTTATATATTTGCAGTCGTACACCAAAAGAAAGTTTCCAAAATACTTAATGTCTCGAAGATGCGTGGTGTGTGATGTCCCCATGTCATCATGCTAGGAGGGCGCGGTGACATCATCAGTGATGACGTCACAGAGCCCCCTCCAGCGTGATCACATGGTGACATCATCACGTCAGCGTGCGCGAGAATTGGAGCGTTTTCTTCAATCAAGACGGCTGCAATGGCCTTTCTGCAATCTAATGGATGAGGTGAGTATTTTTCTTACCACCATTTCAGGAAAAATTGATTTGTTAACACGAAGCGCCAAGAAATTCGGATTAGTGACAAATTGAATTTTTCCTGAAATTCTGATCGAATTCCACTTTGTGAACTTAGATTCGCTCAACACTAGTAATAAACTCCATCATTATTCCTATTTATGAATTCCATGGAGGTGTCCTGGGTGTTGCCCCAGCACATGTATGTCATGTAACACTGTTGCTAACTACATGACACTCGGGGGTGGGTGTGGGGGGGGGGGGGGGGGGCGGTCACATTACTGACGCCATGTTTAGTCCTATTCAGTTAGCTTATAGATGCATTAGACAGGACTCATCCAATGGCTATACCATTATACTGTGGAGACTGGGGTCAGCGGCATCCATAGACGAAAGATATGTGATAAGAATTTTAAATATAAACAAAAATAAAGAATAAAAAATAAAATAAAAACTAGAATCAAATGTGGGGGGTTCAGTCAGCACAACCCTATATGCAGGTGCACATCACTATGGCGAAATACACATACAAACGCAGAAACACAAATGCAATAGCACTCTGCAACCAGCACTCTGCCCTGCCTCTATGCTGGATGTTGAATGAGGCATTGGTGTACATTTTGGCCAAAGCGTAATAAGCCACTCACCACGTCAAGGTCGCCTCTATGAGTGGTCCCTAACACTAGTACCTACCTGTTATGGGCCATGATAGCCACACAAAGTCCAGGGAGCGCAGGCACAGCATGCACGCCAGGCACACTCTGCTTTTAACCCCGTCCGGTGCCGTGACAGCTTTCATCGGATCCAGGGATGCAAGTACCAACATGCATGCTGAGCCCACTATGTACTTATCCTGGAGCCAAATGGCTACTGGTAGGCGCTGTAAAAGCAGACTCAGTTTTATACGGACTTTAAAACCAGCCTCCATGTATGTCATGTAACACTGTTGCTAACTACATGACAGTCGGGTGGGGGTGGGGGGGTGTGACATTACTGACGCCATGTTTAGTCCTATTCAGTTAGCTTATAGATGCATTAGACAGGACTCATCCAATGGCTATACCATTATACTGTGGAGACTGGGGTCAGCGGCATCCATAGACGAAAGATATGTGATAAGAATTTAAAATATAAACAAAAATAAAGAATAAAAAATAAAATAAAAACTAGAATCTCCATACCAGAGCATTAGTATAAGGGCTCATTCAGACGGCCGTATGCTATCCGCAAAAATGCGGATCCGTTTTTTTGCGGATTAGATACTGACCCATTCACTTCTATGGGGCCCTTTTCTATTCCACGGTTCCGCAAAACAAATGAAACATGTCCTATACTTGTCCGTGAAAATCAGGAGATGGCCCCATTGAAGTCTATGGGTCCGCAAAAATACTGAATGCTATCGGTTTTTTTGCGGATCCGCAAAAAAACGGATAGCATTCAGTATTTTTGCGGACAGCATACGGCCGTCTGAATGAGCCTTAGGCTCCATTCACACGTCCGCAATGTGTTTTGCGGATACACGGAGACACGGATCCGCAAAACACGGAAAGCGGCAATGTGCGTTCCGCATTTTGCGGACCGCACATTGCCGGCACTAATAGAATATGCCTGTTCTTGTCTGCAATTGCGGACAAGAATAGGACATGTTCTATTTTTTTGCGGAAACGGAAGCACGGATGCGGAAGTGCGGATCCGCAAATGTGGATGCGGACAGCACATTCCGGCCCCATTGAAAATGAATGGGTCCGCACCCGTTCCGCAAAATTGCGGAATGGATGCGGACACATTTTGCGGACGTGTGAATGGAGCCGTAGGGTTACAGAGCAGCAGTCATGTCCTTCCACATAGACTTTGGTTGCTTTCGTTTGCTTTCCTCTTTGGCTTTGAAGTGGTGAACAATGACACGTTGTTCTTTTCTGAAGCCATCATTTTGATTTCTGTAGACTATTGTCATCAATGCTCCTTGTCCGTCACCATATCAAAGTTATTGCATCTGACACAATCATTGTGAGGTGCTGCTTATGCCTCAGATTGACTCTTTGATTGAGCACTTGTAAAACACTCCAGGCCTCTTGTGCCCTACTGTAAGAGAAGCCATTACTGGAGAGAGATGAGTACGCCGTGATATTTTAGAAGAACACAAAGTTCCATTATAATGTAATGGTCATAGTTCAGCAAATTAGTAATACATTTCTATTATATTTCATTCTAACAGGATGTCTGTCCTTTTACATCATTTTATTAAACTGGTTTCAGTAAATAAAGGGGCACATTAATTAAGACCGCTCTTTTAGACGCCGGTCTTAATAAAGCCCCATAGCTGGCAGTGGACCGCCGAAGTTATTTTTTTTTAATCAATAAATTTTTATTGAATAAGAGTTTGTACTTACATCCATTAACAATTAGACATGAAAAACACAAGAAAAAGCATCAAATAATAAATAATAAAAGGGTTCCATACATAAATACAAGAATCTCGTCAATTTGAAGGTCTTACAATGACATTAGGCATTAAGCATTGTGTGCTAAGCAATTTCAACCTACACTTTACAGTGGACTTATGCCACACAGATTAGCTGAGTAGGCTTATAAAAGACAAAATGGAAATGGGTCCGCACACGAACTGGACAGCCATATTAACCATGAGTTAGGCATTGTTATTCTATCTTTCATCGTGTTGGCGAAAGTAAGTTCGCACTGCATATGGTAGTTTACCAGTTTAAAGACTTCACTGATTAGTGGAGACTGTGAACTTTTCCATTCACTTTATTTGATGCAAAAAGAATGTGCGCTACCACCCCTCTACTGTCATTGGGGATTTCTGCCAAACCTATACTTAGGATTGCTAGTACTGGCGTTAGTATACCTTTAATCCCAGTTATCTCTTCTAGAACCCTCGAGACCGCAACCCAGAAGAGGACACGTCCATCACATATGATACGGAGAGCCTATTTGACCACATCCCCTCCAACACAGTGGTGAATAATTCGGAATAGTATGGGCCAATCTATTTGGCGTTAGATACCACCTTAATTGTATTTTCCTGTTCTGCTCTGTATGATTTATGCATTTTGAACATTTCGTGGACCAATGCATAGCGTCCATCCATTTATCTAAAGGGAATTCCTTCCCCATTTCAGCCTCCCATCTCGACATGAAGGGCTTTTTGCATTCTTTATCTATTGACAGCAGAGATAAATACCAAAAGGAGAGGCTGGAACGGGAGAGGGTATTTGTTGTGAGTAGCTTACTGATTGGATCACTCTTATCCACTGCTGCATCTAATGTGAGAGAAGAGAGAAAGTGACGGATCTGTAAGTATTGGTAAAAGAGAGAATTAGGCAGGTTATAGACGGAGTGCAATGCCTCAAAAGGTCATGGGGTGGATTGCTCAAATAGGCTCCCCATCGTATCTATTCCACAGTTCAGCCAATTTGTGAGTTGAATTGTAGGAATATGATATTCAATAGCTGAAATGGGAAAATGTTTCTTCTCCAGGGGAAAAGGTGTTTTAGGTTTGAATGCATGTGCCCAAGCAAATATTGAGGCTTGCATTGTGTCTAGAGACATGGAGAAGACTAAAGGCTTTAACAGATAAGCTGCTAACAATGACTTTAGAGGTTTCCTTCTAACAAAATTCTCTTCTATGTTAAGCCATTTATGGGGTGAAGATGGGGACCACCACTCCATAGTTTGATCTAACAAATTGGCTAAGTAATAATTGTATAGATCCGGAACTCCTAACCCACCTTTACGAAGAGAGGGGTATAACACATTTTTATTAATCCTAGGATGAGTACCGTATCTCCCCAGATGAAACTGAGCATGTCACTTTGCAATTGTTTAATTCAAGCTCTAGGAATTTTTAGGGGAATGCATCTGAGGATATATAAGATTTTTGGAAGTATCAGCATCTTAGCTGTGTTAATTTTTGCCATCCACGAGAGCGTTACTTTGTTATACTTGGTATAATCTTCTTGCAATTCAGTCCTCAATTTTTTAAAATTCAGTGGGATCATATCAGACAATGAGCTGGTCAATTCAACTCCTAGATACCTGATCGATTCCGAGGCCCAATTAAAGGGATAACTCTTGCTTAAATCATGGTGTAAACTTTCTGGCACATTAATAGGAAGTACATTGGTTTTACTAACATTAAGTTTATAATATGATAATGAAGAGTATTGGGCCAGTATGTCATTTACAGCTTGAAGTGATGTTAGGGGATTGGTAAGTGTCAGTATAACATCGTCAGCGTATAGACCAATGCAGTGTGAACATTTCCCTACTGTGATCCCTGCTATCTGGGTACAGTTACGTATTTTTTCTGCCAATGGCTCCATCACCAATGCAAAAATCAGAGGCGACAATGGGCACCCCTGCCTAGTTCCATTGGTAATCGAGAAAGGTGCTGACAAGAATCCCGATGCCAAAACATTCGCCTTTGGTGCTGAATACAATCCTAGGATAGCCTGTAAAATATGCCCTTTAAGCCCAAATTTCCTGAGGGTCTGATCCAGGAACTCCCAGTGCACTCTGTCAAACGCTTTTTCAGCGTCTAAGGAGACAAAGATCGTGGGGGCCCTGGACCATCCTGCAATCTGAATTAAGTTGATAATTTTCCTAGTACCATCTCTATATTGCCTGCCTGGCATGAAACCCACTTGGTCAGGGTTTATCAGGGCAAGTAATACCTTATTGAGACGGGAAGCCAGTATTTTAGCAAACAGCTTGAGGTCTGCATTCAACAGGGAGATTGGCCTAAAATTCTCAGGGGCATCAGGCGTTTTCCCTGGCTTGGGCAGAGTAACTACAGTGGCCTTTAACATTTCTGGGGGAATATCCCCAGATGTCAGGAATGAGTTATATAGCCTTGTTAAATGAGGGAGCAACATAGGGTGAAATGCTTTATAATATTCCACTGGAAAACAGTCGGGCCCTGGAGACTTATTAGATGAGGTAGCTTTAATGGTAGTGAGAATTTCTTCAGAGGTGATTGGTCTATTCAAAACGCTTAAGTCATCTGAGGACACTTTGGGAAGCTTAAGGGAGTCTAGGTATGCTGAAATTGCCTCCACAGATGGTTGGGTAGTGTTACCATCCAGCCGCAGGTTATATAAGGAGGAATAGTATGACGCAAAAGCTATTTCCTGAGGGTGTGTAAACACTTTGTTGTTGTACTTTAAGCTGGCTATTCTTGCTGCAGCTGTTCTGCTTTTTAATCTGCGCGCCAGTAATGCACCTGCCCTATCTCCTGAGTGGTAAAAGTTAGTCTGCATTCGCTTCATACCTAATTCCTGACGGTATAAAAGAAGGGTCCTAAGTGCATTTCTACATTCTTGGAGAGAGGCTAACGTTGAAGGAATATTATTCAGTTTGTGACTCTTTTCCGCATTCTGCAATCGGGTTAGGGTATCTTGTATGGCTTTATTTCTACTTTTATTCATTCTCGCCGCTAACTGTAACAGGATCCCCCTCATGAATGCTTTATGTGCAAGCCAGAGAGTGTCTACACTAGTGTCAGGGAGGTCATTAAACTGCAGGAACTCTTGCAGTGTAGCTGTGATCCCTTTAACTCTTTCAGAGCATTTGAGTAGGTAAGTATTCATTCTCCATTGCAGGCGCGGGAAATTAGGGAGACCATCTTCAATAACAATACTCACTGGGGCATGATCTGACCATGTCGCTCCCCCAATGTCTGACTTTGTGACCCTATGCAGGAGGCTTTTAGAGATTAAGATGTAATCGATTCGAGACTGAGATAAGTGCGCAGTAGATATAAACGTGTAATCTCACTCCCCACTATGCTGATGTCTCCAGACATCGTGGAAGGCGGACTCATTTAGAGTTGTTTGCAACTCCGTACGGCGGCACCCCTGTGCAGATTTACAATCTAGTGCTGAGTTGACCGGGATGTTAAAGTCTCCTCCCATTATCACCTCTCCCACCGCCAATTTCTTCACCTTGTTGAACAGCCTCCTGCAGAAGGCCACCTGTCCTACATTAGGGCCGTATACAGACACCAAAGTATATGGTATATGATCAAGAATACATATTAAAATAATATATCTTCCTGCTGAGTCAGTTATACATTTCTTTAGGGAAAAGGTCATTGTGGATTTAACACCAATGAATACTCCCGCTTTCCTCTTTTTCCTTGTATGGGAGTGATATATTACTGGAAAATTCTTGTGTTTGCATCTAAACGCATCCTTTTCTAATAGGTGTGATTCTTGTATGAAGAGTATATCACATTTAGCTTTGAGTGCTTCTGACCAAAGCTGCGTGTGCCTAAATGGGGAGTTGAGCCCGCGCACATTAAGTGATAAGATTTTTAACCCCATTTCTTATATGTAAGATCACCCTGCATCATGCCTCGCCACACTTCAGTAAAGAGGCCCTCACAAGCTAAAACACACAATGCGCATTTTACATATATAGTATTCATAGGAACCAACAACAACAAAAAAATCAAACATATGAAAAGAGGAAACTAAGATTAAATGTAGAGTGCTCTTCAAGGCGTAACAAGCCCGACCAAATAGTAACGGTCAAGGGACCAAACCGGAAAGTCCAGTCGGGGCAGAGAACTACAGCTCCCTGCTACGGACTAACACTAATGACTATAGTCAAATAATCGACTACGCCCTTCTGGGGTAAACTCACGCATCAGGCAACGTCCCATTCTGAAGGAATCTTGTCAGGGCGCGGGGCAGATTCCTTTGCCCGGTGAGGATCTTTGGTAGTGAGGCCCCATTCGATCAGACGTCGATATGCCACTTGGGGAGAGTTGAAAATCTGCAGTCCTCCATTGTATGTGACCAAGAGCTTCACCGGGAACCCCCAACGGTATTTTATTTGCTGCTGTCTTAACACAGCGGTGATCGGTGCAAATTCTTTTCTTTTTGCGAGTGTAGCTCCGGATAGATCTGTGTAGACCGCTATACCTTTGAATTAATCCGCTGGGGTTGGATTCTGCCTTAAAACCCTCAGGAACGCTTCTTTGATGGTATAAAAGTGGATTCTGGCAATAACATCTCGTGGAAGGGATGAATCAAGCCCCTTAGGCTTAGGCACTCTGTGGATACGATCTATTATCAAGTCCCTTTCTGTGGACTCAGGCAGCGCCGCTTTAATAAGCTGTTGTAGGAGATGTTCCAGCTCGTTTGGTTCCACAGACTCCGGAATCCCACGGATTCTAACGTTGTTCCGCCTATGTCTGTCTTCTAGGTCCTGCAGCTTGGCTGTTATTTTAGCGATATCCTCCTCCATAGCCTCATGGGCATCAATGAGGGTGTTGTGAGAGGTGGCGAACTCTGCCATTTTAACCTCCAAGTAAGACGTGCGTTCACCTATGCTTTGGATATCTTTCTTGAGATCTTTCAGAAGCCCCAGCATATCCTCTCTCATAGAGGAGCGTAGGTTATCCAGCATGGAGTGCATAATGTCCGCTGTGAGCTGGGTAGGTTTGAGGGTTTCCCGCTCGGTCCCACCTCTGTCAGCAGAGCTATGCGTAGGTAGTGATGGCATTCCCGCCGGAGAGGCCAACGTGCAGGCTGGAGGTGGAGTCCCTCTCTGGCCAGACTCTGCTGGTGTCGTTTTGCCGAAGAATTCGGTCAGTTTTGCTGGGGCAGGATGCCTTCTGACCTTCCCCATGCTTTGAGCACCTTATTGAGCTTCCACTGGCTAAGATAGGGTAGAGGAGTAGTAGCTGTGAGCCGCTTGTTAGTTGGTAAGCCCAGAGCAGATGCGCTATGCGACCAGCGCCATCAGCGTGCAGGCCACGCCCCCAGACCGCCGAAGTTATGAAGAGGCGCCTGCCTCATCATAACTTTGGTGTATCCAGCGCCGTTTCTAAATGCCTGAATCAGGCATAGAGAATGGTAAATGAGATGGGCCTGCCAGCCCGTCCCCTACCCCACCCACGCCATGCCCATTTTTTTAGACCTGGCGTGAGCTGGGAGAAGCCGCAATATGCACCTGAAATACGCCTAATTTAGGCATATTTTAGCTTGATAAATGACCCCAAAGTTTATCCATTGTAACATGAGTTATGTAACAGAAAGAAAAGCGCACACATCCGGTCAGGACCTGTGCAAAAGAGATAGCTGCCTAAGTGAGTGCATTGGTGGCAAAGACCGTACCACTATTTCTAGTGAATGGCACCAATGAGCTAACAGAGGAAGTGCTCTCATTTTGTCATATTCCTAAATCAGTGGTCTATTGGATTTAAAGGGTGAAATGGACTGGATTCAGCGATCAGGCCAATCCCAGCCACTGTAATTGATGACAGCATAGATTACAGCCAGCATTCAGTGGCCTATGTCCATGACATTCACCATTCTAGTATGGGCTTTTGTGGTTACAGCATCGCAGTTAAGACTTAATGGTATGGCTATTTGCAGTAAGGAGTTAATGAGAAACATACTTGGATCAGGGTACTGTTACTAGAGGGGAACAATAGTGTTTATTAAAAGGGTATTCCCATCTCAGACATTGAGTGCATATGGCTAGGAGCCTATCTCCTGAACAGGCCCCCCGAAGTGAAGGGAGAGCAGCCGAGCATGCATTGCCACCCTCTGTTCACAGTGGTACAGTATATGCAACAGAGATGAGCGAACTTCTTAAATTCGTTTGGTGTCTGATTCATTGAATTTTTAAAATCATTTGATTGATGGTCAAATCAATTCTACACAAATTAAATGTGCTCTAATTCGTCTAAATTTTGGTATATGACACTCTGGGGTCTCCTAGGACTCACGTTACTTTGACATTATTAGCTATTGCTGTTATTATGTTCAAGAGCTTAAAGGTGAGGGGGAGCAAATATTAGTAAAAAGAAAAGAAAGAACACAATGACATCAACAGAAAATTATTTCAGAGTAACGCTTACATATATAGCTATGGGTAAATGCATGGTTGACAGTAGTAACAACCAGCGTGTTTAAAAACACGTTGCGCTGTCGCATTTGTTATGCTTTTATTAGAGACCTTCTAAAAAAAAATCCTTATTGGGGGCAGATGGTGTTTAAACACACATGGTGATATCGGGAAAAAACTGTTGTTTGTTGGGAACAAGCATCCAAAAATTATACCTTAACAGTGGCAGATGTTTTTAATGTCATAAGAAACAGTGGCTTGTTCTGCAGAAGTGTCCAAAAATTATGCGTTAATGGGGGCAGAATGCCTACTCATGTTTATACACACACAAGTTTTTTTTAGGCGGCATCACCAATTCCCGAGATGACCACAATAGAAAGAGATCTGGCCCTGCCAGTTCTTTTGGAGTTTTTGGCCACACATTGCCCCCACCATTCTCCTCTGATGTCTCCTCCTTCTCCTCAGCACTCCACTCCAGCTCCCAGGTCCTGTCCAGCATACCCTCATTGTTGTAGTCGTCAAACAGCCTGCCACTTTTTTCAGACTGATATGTCAATGTGGGCTCCCTGGCTCTCCTTCTGATTCTCTGCTCTGTATTTGCCCCAACTTCCACTGTAGCTACCACTGCCCCTACCACCACCACAATGGCTACAAGTGCCACTAGTACTACTACCACCATCAACACAGCTATGCATGGGGTCCCCAGCCTTTGACTGAACCTCCTCCACATGGAAGTCCAAATGCTGGTGCTTCTCACGTAAGTCATCAATAGGGAGACTCTCTTGAGTATCTTCTATAGTGTGTGGGGCTTTGTTGCTTCTTTTTAGGAAATAAGAAGGCGCCCACTATGAAGGGGCTGTGAAGACAGAGATGATGCATGCAAGGGGGAGACGCAGGAGGAATTATGTGACTCTTGGCTACAACGCACGGTGTCAGACTCATAGGTGACATCAACATCATCCTGCTTTGACTGAGAGGAGAAGTGAGCCATCCAGTCCACCATGTCATCCTCTTTGTCCTCAATAATAATGTTCTGCCTTTTGGGAGATACTACTACTACTACTACTGATACTACTACTACTACTACTACTACTACTACTACTACCACTACCACTACCACTACCACTACTACTACTACTACTACTACTACTACTACTACTACTACTACTTTTGGATGATAAGCCATGGGTCTTACATTTTGCAGTCTTCTGCTTACCAGATATTTTATTTGCAGACTGTATTGGCAATTTGCAATGGTAATAATGCCGTTTTTCCAGTAAAATGCATTCACTAACACCGATGTAGTAATGTAGTGTTTGCAGTAAAATGTGTTTGCTGTGACTACACAGTGTCTTGAAGTAATAAAATATGGTAGAAATTGGTTTTGGTTATAGTGGCTCAACCAATCATGCTTCGCCCCGAAACTTATTTGGTGTATAGCAGTAATTACAGCAGTGACCCACACACTTGCTTGTCTAAACTGGCTAACATGTATTTGAGAAGCCTGCAAGCTACAGTCTACACTTTGTTTCTACAGCAAGCTTTCTAAGTTGCGTCCGGACATCACTAGGGCAGCATATATCACGTGACTCAGCCCGATTACTACGTGCCAACACGTGACACGCCATCATCGGACCCACAGAAGGTCCTGCTCAACACAACCAGATCACCACAGCACGCTACACAAAGACTACAGGACCGGTAAAGTACCGCAGTATTTACTGTCAACTCTATGTGGAAATAATTAAGCAATGTATGGCAATTGATTAACATTGAATACTAACTGCGGGCCCATACTTACCGAATACTGAATATTCGCAGCCATCACTATTCTGTCCCACTTGAATAATGTTCTGCCATATAATGATGTATTAACATCCTATACTAACTGTGCTGTACATACATGTGTCCATTTTTTTCCTCAATACTGGGATATGCGGGACATCTAATAGACTAACTAACTGACCCGACTACCTTATACTGTCTCTATTTTCAACTGAGATTACCATAGCGCTCCACGCCACTATCAGGGACACATCCATACCCCGCTGTTTTTTCCACTTATTGTTCACCGGTGACTTACCTCGGTTACGTTTTTTAACTACATTTTTTTACTTTATTTTGATGCTTACATTTTTAACCTTATTTTGATTCCTACATTTATTTTATTTTTTGTCTCTTTATTTAAATTTATTTTTTATTGTCTATTGTTAATGTAATATCATGGTATTTATCTAATAAGACATTTGGTCTGGTGTAAGGCTACATCTAGTTGGTTTTATATATAAGGAATAAATCAATTGTTTTTAATTAACGGTTTTTGTGTCCATTTGGTGCCAGATAGCCGAGTGCCCCCACTCTCCTTTACACACAAGTAATAAAACATGCCTACTAAAATTGGTATAGTAAATGCAGTTTTTGCAGTAAAACACGTTTGTGACTACCTGGTGTCATTGAATTAATACAAGACATTTACTAAAACAGGTATAGTAAATGCAATGTTAGCAGTAAAATCTGTTTGCTGTGACTGCATAGTGTCTTGTAGGAATACAACACATTCACAAAAAGGGGTCTACTATTGGTCTTATTGCAATAAAATGCCTTTGCAACTTTGCTGTAACTGAATTGTATCTTGCAAACAATGCGTTCAGTTACTCCGGTATATTGATGCACTGAAATGTCCTGAAAAAAACAATTATGAATGGTGAGGTTTTCACAAAATAAAGCTGTCTGGCTCTCCATATACTGAAAATAATGAGTTTATAATGCAGAACTTAGTTGTCAGCAAGCCATATGAACTATGAAACAACACACAACTGAAAATGACCAGCTTTCCCTGATAAAACCCTAAAACATACCCAGTTATATATCCCTGTACTCTTCCATATAGTGTCCTTCAGAAGTAGATTAATGGCTTGTGCCTTTACAAATGTTTTTTTGTCAGACACAGTCACAACAAATCCTATCACATCTCTAGGTGTGCACGGAATGGTGTTTCCCCCTTTCAGCAGAAGGACCTGGCTGAATATTGCCCCCTGATTGCCTGATCAGGCTGTCTGGCAGTCTCTGGGCCAATTAGGAAAAAGCCCCCCTTCCCAGAATATCATGTTTGTTTTCTGCGTTCTACAACGTTCCCTCATCTGTTTCTGTCCTTTCTGGTTCCAGTGAACAGAATGTCTCATAGACATTTCTTTTTTCGTTTCAGCAATGTTCTCATGTCCATGACCTCACTTCCCAATATTCCTGTCCATGGTGCACTGTATGGCGTGACATAATGGTTTAAATTAAGTACGCCTGTTAAGAGAAAGTAGGGCAGGAGAGAAGAATGTAAACAGCAGAGTAATGAGAACAACGTGTCCATACAAACATCAGCACCTAAATAAACACAATCACAAGCCAATGCCAAGTCACCAATTAATCTGACATCTTGTATACCATGTCCTGTCCCACTGGAGCTCATTGACCAGCATTCTCCAACCTGTGACTTCTCCAACTATTGTGAATCAGCAGCTCCCAGCATGCCCAGATACTGAAGTTTAGTTTGAAACATCAAAGATATACTATGTTTAACCACTTAATGACTAGGCGGGAAAAGGCCAACATTTTTTCGTTTTTTTGCTCTCTGCATTTCAGCAGCTATAACTTTTTTCAAATTTCTTTCACTGATTGAGGCCTTGTTTTATGTGGGAGAAATGTTATTTTTTTTGTCATTGTTCGGGTACATATAAGTTATGGTGTGAATAATTTTTTGCTATGGAAATATAGAAAAAAAGCATTCTTGTCCGTTAAAAAAAATTTTTTTTTCATGTGAAATAACTAGATAATTATATTCTCCAGGTGATTACGGTTGTGTGAATACCTAATATCTGTATTATTATTATTTTTTTAATGTGTGCACAAAAAACAAATTTTACCTTAAATAATGGCAATTAAAAAAAAATGTATTACATTATTTATAAAAAAAACTGAAATCCCATAATGTGATTACCATTTTATGACTTTATTTGACACTTATAATGTATTAGCATAGTATGCTGCTACATTATACTGTTACTGTGCCCTGTGCTTACTGAGCAAACAGTCCTGGGGCTCTTTATACAGCATCTCCTCAGGGCTGACTGTGCATCGCTCCCCCAGTCTCTGATCATGTCATTGGTGATCCGACTACAGGAGGTGATTTATCTAGCTACCAGTACACAAGTTTTGAAAAATCTCTCCCTTTATATATTTCAATATAGCTGTTAATGTAACATCTGGCCACATTGTTTTGGCAAAAAAATAAATAAAAAATAAAATCCAGACAAAAATACCATAGAAACGGTGGTGTTCTTCAACAAAATGCACTAAACAGATTTAGGCTACTTTCACAATTGCGTTTTGGGCGGCTCCATCATGGATCTGCAAAAACGGATCTGTTACAATAATACAACTGCATGCATCCGTCATGAACGGATCTGTTTGTATTATCTGTAACATAGCCAAGACGGATCCGTCATGAACTCCATTGAAAGCCAATGGAGGACGGATCCGTTTTCTATTGTGCCAGATTGTGTCAGAGAAAACGGATCCGTCCCCATTGACTTACATTGAGGGCGAGGACGGATCCGTTTGGCTCTGTTTCGTCAAGCGGACAGCAAAAAGCTGCAGGCAGCGTTTTGGTGTCCGCCTCCAGAGCGGAATGGAGACGGAACGGAGGCAAACTGATGCATTCTGAGCGGATCCTTTTCATTCAGAATGCATTAGGGCAAAACGGATCCGTTTTGGACCACTTGGGAGAGCCAATGACGGATCTCACAAACGGAAAGCCAAAACGCCAGTGTGAAAGTAGCCTTACAAATCAGCAATCCAAAATTGAATGAGATCAACACCACCACACAATCAATCTCAAGTCAATGAAACCACAAAGAAGCTTGTAGGAAAACTAAACAGAAGTCACCTAAAATATCTCACTATTCTCTTAGCATGGCGGTATTTTATGGATTAACACAATGAAGGATTTTGCCATCAGTGAGTGCCATAGCTTTCTATTAGAATCAATGCAGATTTACTAATCCTATAAGCGTAGACAGGCTCTCTAGACCTGCACCATATTTATCACAGTGTCTCAGGCTGGATGATAAATGTGATGCAGGTGCAGTAATCAGGAGGGGAGGTGATGACGGTAGGAGTGGTAGTGAATATGACAGTGGTGGTAGTACTCACAGTTTACAGTAGCAGTCCTCACTCTGGCTCTCAGTGGGCTGTGCAATGAATGGAGTGCACACTCTGAATTTCTTCCCTCAGGGCACACCCTGGTATTAGGGTTCCTGCCTGGTAGTAGTTGGGGTGCTTTTGATGGTGTATAGTTGACAGGGTGAAAAGCAGGAGGGGAGGTGCAGGGCTGGTGGAATGATGGTGGAGTCAATGACCCAGTTTAGTGATAATAAAGAAGAATCTCTTTACTATGGATGATGAAAGTTGAAGTACATACTGTATACCATAGATGATGAGAGTTGTAGTGCAGATAGCAGCAACCGGCACAGTAGAGTGACCACGTGTCCCGGTTTGCCCGGGATCGTCCCGTAATTTACATTTTTGTCCCGTGTCCCGGGAGCCTTCAAACCGGGACAATAGAGAGTCCCGGAATCAACTGCCTGCCAGTCAGTGGCGTCGCCAGGGGGGGGCCAGAGGGGGCCACGGCCCCCCCTACATCATGCTGTGCCCCCCCATGTGCCCCCCCAACTAAAATGCCCCCCCAAGTGAGCCGCCGCCGCCGGGCACAGGGAGATGAGCGCTTCCATTGCGCTCATCTCCTTAGTAATCTGCCTGTGCCAGCGGAGGTGCAGGGGAGGGAGAGGCGTGTCCCTTCCCCTTCCTCTGATAGGCTGCAGGCACTAGGCCGGCAGCCTATCAGAGGCCGGCGAAGGCGGGGCGATGACGTCATCGCACCGCCCGAGCCTTACAGCGCGGGACACAGGAAGAGTCTGCATCGCATCGCTGACACTGAGGTAAGTATAAGTGGTTTTTTTTGTTGTTTTTTTTTTTTTACAATAGTGTTACTGGCATTGGGGGGCTTATTACAATGGGGGGACTTATTACAATGGGGGGGCTTATTACAATGGGGGGGCTTATTACAATGGGGGGGCTTAATACTGGCACATGATGGGGGGGCTTAATACTGGCACATGATGATGGGGGGGCTTAATACTGGCACATGATGATGGGGGGACTTAATACTGGCACATGATGGGGGGCTTAATACTGGCAAGTGATGGGGGGGCTTAATACTGGCACGTAATGGGGGGCTTATTACAAGCACGTAATGGGGGGCTTATTGCTGGCACGTAATGGGGGGGCTTATTACTGACACGTAATGGGGGGCTTATTACTGGCACGTAATGGGGGGCTTATTACTGGCACGTAATGGGGGGGCTTATTACTGGCACGTAATGGGGGGGCCTATTACTGGCACGTGATGGGGGGCTTAATACTGGCACGTGATGGGGGGCTTATTACTGGCACGTGATGGGGGGCTTATTACTGGCACGTGATGGGGGGCTTATTACTGGCACGTGATGGGGCTCTTGTTACTGGCACGTGATGGGGGGCTTATTACTGGCACGTGATGGGGGGCTTATTACTGGCACGTGATGGGGGGCTTATTACTGGCACGTGATGGGGGCTTATTACTGGCACGTGATGGGGGCTTATTACTGGCACGTGATGGGGCTCTTGTTACTGGCACATTGGGGGGCTCTTGTTACTGGCAGTGGCACGTTATTGAGGGCACTTATTACTGGCACATTATTGGTAGGCACTATAGGGGCATCTACTGAGGCCACAAAGAAGGGGTGTTTTATATGGGGGGCTCTGTACAGTAGCATTTTATACTGGGACACATTATGGTGGGTACTATGGAGAAGGGGAGACAGGAGTACTATGGAGTCATCTACGGGGGGCACTAAGAAGGGGTATTTTATACTTGCAAATTATGGGGGACACTGAGGGCATCTACTGGGGCACGATATATGGGGCATTTTATACTGGTACATTATGGGGGGCACTAGCAGGAAAGGGGGGAGAGGAGCACTATGGAGCCATTTACTGGGGCACTATATAGGGGTATTTTATACTGGCACATTATGGGGGACATTAGCTCAACTGGGGGCATTACAAGGGGGTATGTTTTGCACATTATAAAGAGAATTCTTTCTACTGGGGGGCATTATGGTGGGTTTTATTACTCCCCCATGGTATGACCCCCTAGTAGCAGCACCAGCCTCTCTCTGCTCTGCTATCCCTCTGCCCCTTCTCCAAATCCTTATTATGAAATCTTTCTCATTAGGATAAAACACAACATCAGCTCCGCCGAGCCCCCGGCCAAAGTGTTGAAGTGGCGTCCGAGATCCCCAAGGGCCAAGCCAAGTAACTGTAAGTGTTCATGTGAAATATGTTTATTTTATATATGTACACTCCTGTGAGAGGCGGGGAGGGAGATCTGTGGATGACACTGTTATAGGGAGGGAGATCTGTGGATGACACTGTTATGGAGGGGGAAATGGGGATGACACTGTCATGGGGTGGATCTGGGGATGACACATATAGCATAAGATGCTATATACGGTATGTGGCATCCACAGATCCCCCCCATAGCAGTGTCATCCACAGATCCCCCTCTCTATAAAAGGGGATTAAGAGATGTCTAACACATTAAAAATATGACCTGTTTTAGGTAGCCAGTGATTGTGTGCAGGGCACAATCACAAATTACTGAACAATGCACAGGCAGTTATGTTTATAGCAATCTCAAGCATAACTTCGATGCAATGAACTTGCCAGCGTAAGTACAAAGTACGCCGCTGTCACTAAGTGACTTAATTTTTTTTAAAAAGTATCAAAAATCATATTTTTTGGGGAGTGGACATGGGTGCGGGGGGGCCGGGGCGGGTGTCCCTGAATGGCAGTTTGGAAATGTGGTCACCCTACGGCACAGTGGTGAGGTAAAACACAGAGCTTATCTGTCTCAATGGCTGTATATAGGCAGCAGCTTTATGGCAGTAGTAGTCCCCGAGTCTCTCTCTCTGCAGTACTGAAGTTCCCACTTCAAACGGATGAGCAATATACCTTCTCCACAAGCAGCAAAGTCCAACTCCATAGCAATAAATGAGCATTACCTTTGCTGACACGCACAGTTCCCGTGATCCTAGACAGTCTATAAATTCTGTGCTCCCTTCTCTGAGGTCTGGTCCTTGTCCTCAGCATGTAGGGATGGAGAACATCTTGTAGAAGGCCCATGCATCTACTTACACTTTGGCTGCTTAGGCCAGACTGCCTGGCTGATGCAATCAGACTACACAGGTCCTCCCTCAGAGGGGGAATGGTCAGCCTTCCTCCTGCTGAGTAGGGCACAATAACTATGCTGTGCTACCTATATACAGCTCATTAGATTACATACATGGCATAACACAAGGCATTAACTCTTTTACACCAGAATTGGCATGTATTTCAGTGAAAAATGGCGCACCTTAGGCCATGCCTCTTTCACATGTCATGATGGTAATTCATTTCATCTGTTTAAACCAAGATGCGCCAAATCCCAACACATTTTGGAACAATTTCCAACAATGGTAAATGTGAGCTAGTGTGTGAAAGCAGCATATAACACAATTTTTCATTGATTCATTTCCTGTTCTTTATATAGCAGCAACATATTCTGCCGCACTGTACAGAGATTGTCACTATTCACATCAGTTCCGTTCTCCCAGTGGGGATCACAATTTAATATTCTGGTCAAAAAGCATAGACACTAAGGTCTATTTCATGGGATGCCAACTAGAGATAGGCGAATTGATTCTAAATGGATGGTATGTGTTACAAGTTTCACAAAAATTCCACTTCCAAATGAAGCCAAAGTTTTGGCAATTAGATTTTGGATGAATGGTGTAAAACGGCCCCCGCCATTTTACATATTAAATTCAGTACTCTAGTGAGGGAAACAGGGCAGAAACAATGACAATGGACGATGACATGATCCTCCGAGGGGCCTGGCGGACTTGCCCATTATGTCTTGCAGTCAGCCTCACTGCCAATCAGGAGGGAGGATATCTTCTTGTCTATTAGTTACTATGTAAGTTCCCAGGTAGAAATGCAGTCACAGAAATTAGACAAACAAGACAGTCAGTCTAGGGATAGTGTTAGGAATTGGGAATATATAATTGGCTATGTAGATTGAATTACTTGATAGAAAAACAGGTTTCAGCACTAGGGATGGGACATGGTGAACTTCCGTTGTCTATGTTACATGGCATTTGGAAAGTCTTCAGACCCTTTAATTTTTTTCACATTTTGCTTTGTTTTGGCTTGGTGTTAAAATTTTAAAAATAAAATAAAATACCCCACCCCTCTCAATCTGCACTCAATACCCCATAATGAGAAAGTGAAAACAGATTTTTACAAATTTTGGCAAATTTATTAAAAAGGAAAAGTAAAATTTCACATGGACATAAGTATTCTGACCCTTTGCTATGACATTGACATTTAGCTCAGGAGGCCTCCCATTTCTCTTGATCATCGTTGAGATGCTTCCACATATTACCTGTGGTAAATCTAGTTGATTGTACATGATGTGGAAAGACTCACCTCTGTCTATATAAAGTCTCACAGCTGACAATGCATATCAGAGCTAAAACCAAGCCAAGAGGAGGAAAGCACTGCCTGTAGAGCTCACAGACAGGATTGTGTGGAGGCACATATCTGGAGAAGGGTACAAAAAAATTCTGCTGCACTGACAGTTCCCAAGAGCACAGTGGCCTTCATAATTCTTAAATGGAAGACATTTGGAACATTCAAGACTGGAGTTGAGCGGACACCTGGATGTTCGGCCGAACTTCGCAAAAAAGTTCGAGTTCGGGACCCGAACCCCATTGAAGTCAATGGGGACCCGAACTTTGGAGCACTAAAATGGCTCTAAAAAAGTTATGGAAAGGGCTAGAGGGCTGCAAAAGGCAGCAAAATGTGGTTAAGAGCATGGCAAGTGCTCTGCAAACAAATGTGGATAGGGAAATGACTTAAAATAACATAAAATACGTAAAAATAAAAAATAATCATCTTGATCTAGGAGTAGGAGGTCCATATGAAGTAGGAGGTTGAGGAGGCGGTGGATGTGGCGGTGTAGGTGGAAGTGGCGGTGGAGGAGGTAGCCTACACTGCTTTTTGTTTTTGTTTTTTATTTTATTATTTTATTTTTTTATTCAAATTTAAGTCCCTGTCACCTATGCAGAGCAGGGGTTTTTCATCGGCAAAAATGGGTTAATGTCACACACCAATGGAACAGACGATTTAAAAAAAATTCGGTCCCTGTCAACTATGCAGAGCAGGGGTTTATTCACGGCAAAACTCTGGATCCTGTGTGTTGATGTAGAAACTTCACCACTACAATCAACCCTAGCAATTATGGGCAAAAATATTAATTTAAATATACTCTGATAAAAAAAAAAGCTAGTTTAGGAGACCACATTCTAAAGAAAGAAAACATCACTACAATGAGTTAAACTTTTTGCTATATACCCTGTAGTTCCAAGTTGCACAATCCAGAGTGCTTCCCTAGCAAATATTTTATACCTCCAATTACCTCCTCTTTGGGGTCTCAATACCTTTTCACACCCATACACCTGCAAATGGGTTACATTCCCACTATGTACTAGTAAAAATGTTTTGAGGCAGCGGACGTTTCCATTTGTATTATTAGGTTAGTGATGTCTGTTAGATGTTCCGCTATTCTTTTCCACAAAGGTCTTGCAGTGCAGCCTATGTACTTTTTACGGCACAGTTCACATATAATACAATACAATACACTACATGTGTTGTACTGCAATTTATGAAATTTCTTATGGGAAAAATTTCCCCTGTCCTACAAGATGCTATTTATTTTGTTTGTTTCACATACAGTATATACATAATCCCCATGTTTTGCCACTATGATATGAACCTTCTGTGTGTAATCATGTTTTACACAGTGCATTATTTTTACTTTTATTTTAATAAAGGCGTGGGAGGATCATATCTCCCAGTGTGGTGGCATATCTAGCTACAAACCTTACTCCAGGAGACCAGATATGTTTCAGAGCATAGTCTGTGTACAGAATAGGTAAGTATTTTGTATTATCTCTGTGATTAGTCTGAACTGGTTGCTACTGTATAGAAAATGTAACTCTAGAATGTTTTTATTTTTATCCTTAATCTTAGATGTTAAACACGCTTCTTGTGCTTTAGATTGTCCTATAGCTTCTGCTCTTTTCAATATCATCTCATTACATCCTTGTCTAAAGAAATTCGTTTTTTTATTCTATTTGTTTCTAAAGTGAATGTTTCCTGATTACTGCAGCATCTCCATGCCCTAGTGAATTCCCCTACCCTGATGTGTGTTGGATGGCAACTTTTTGCATGCAAAATAGAGTCGCCAGTCTTTAGTTTCCTATATAGGTATTTATGTTATTCGCTCTGTAATCTCTTATTAATAGTACATCCAAAAACTGAAGAGTATTATTATGAAAATGGTGATTGAATTGGAGATTGTCATTATTGCAATTCATATAGGAAATGAGCATAGGCTCTGATAAGCTACTTGGTTCGGTCAAAACTTTGCTATTTTTCAGACGGCAGACGAACCCGAATCTTTTATGGTTCTATTCCGATGAATCCACTAAAATGGCGCGTAGCGCCATTTAAGTGCACATGTCGGTGGGAAAAAAGCACTATGGAGTAAGAAGAAGGGTTCTCATATGACCCTGAAAGGAATTGAGGGGGAGTGCTTGCCCTGATTGGCTCCCAGGCTGACAGATGGCCTCGATGAGCAAATCTACCTGTGTGTGTTAAGATGAAATAGAGCATCACACCTTAGCCGTCCGTTTCCACACAGTTGGAATTTAAGGGGGAGATTTCTCAAACTGGTGTAAAGTAGAACTGGCTTAGTTGCCCATAGCAACCAATCCGATTCCACCTTTCATTTTCCAAAGGAGCTGTCAAAAATGAAAGGTGGAATCTGATTGGTTGCTATGGGCAACTAAGCCAGTTCTACTTTACACCCCATATACTGTAAATGTAATTAAACAAGCATATGCGTGATTACTACAATACATAAGGTATAGCAGCAATCTACCTCTGTTTGTTAAGTTGAAAGCGTGTCAAGCCTGAATCGTCCATTTACGTATTTTCAGTTTCCACACAACACATTTTAAATTTTTTTGCCAGGTGCTTTTAATTTAACTAAACAGTATATATATTCATGATTACTGCAGCAATACCCACGGTGTGGCAGCAATCTACCTGCGTGTATTAAGCTGAAATTGAGCATCAAGTCTCAGTCGTCTGTTTACGTATTTTCAGTTTCCAGAGGGGTGGCATTCAAAAAATGTTTTGGCATTGTTAAATGTAATTAAACTAGCATATATATATATATATATATATATATATATATATATATGTGATTACTACAAGACACAAGTTATACCAGCAGTCTACCTGCATGTGTTAAGTTGAAATTAACCGTCATGCCTCAATCGTCCATTTATGTATTTCAGCTTCCACAAAGTTGGAATAATTTTTTTTTGGGGGGTTGTTACATGTAAATAAACCAGCATATATACAGCATGTGATTACTACAAGACACAAGGTAGGGCAACAATCTGCCTGTGAGTGATAAGGAGAAATTAAGTGTCAGGCCTCAATTGTCCATTTCTGTAAATTCTATTTCCACAGGGTTGGAATTTAAATGTTGTTTGGGACTTGTTCAATTTAATTCATCTAGCACATAGGTGATCAACACTAATACACAGGCCAGCACACAAAAGTATCTGTGAGGGATAATGAATTTAGGTCTATATAAGTTTCCCTTTATTTCTATGTTCACAAACACATTTCCAATAAAGAAAAAATGTTTTAATGGGGACTGATTATATTCAAACTAGCAGCACTATGTCTCTGTATTCACCTTCTTTATCTCCCCATACCTGAAATCCTTTCCCCTTACTTTATCAAATCCTCCTTGCCTTTTCTCTCACCTTTAAGTCTGATATATCCTTGTCTGGATTAGCATCCCGGCACAGGGTGATAACTACAGGTATTCAACATTCCCCCCTCACTCACATACCTGAAATCTTGCGTTTTAACGCTACAATGCTTTAACATAAGGTTCCTATTTTTTCCTCTTTATTTTAATTTATGTTCCATGTTTTTGTTATGTAGATGTCTCCAAACTTACTGCACCATACTCTCTCAGTCAAACTGCTATGTACTTACAGACAAATTGTTATTTTGCATGTGTATAAAAATGAGGCCTATTTTGCATACTTCCCAGTACTGGAGTCCCGGGTGGCAGTGGTCCCACACACAAAATGAGGAGATATGGCAAGCCTAACAATTGCATCCTTTAATGTTAAAGGATTTAATGCCCCCTCCAAAAGGTGTCAAATTTTTTCACTACTTAAAAAAAGTGACACAGCCATACTTTTTTTGCAAGAAACTCATTTCAAGTTTAATCGTTATCCTGACTTATCTCGCTCCAGCTTTCCTGTGTGGTTCCACTGTGGCTCGGACTCCTCCTCATCCAGAGGAGTGAGTATCGGTTTTAATTAAAAAAACTCATTCCAATATGGGTCACATATCCAGGATCCAGAAGGGAGGGTCTATACTGTTGAAAGGGTATATAGCCAACCAAATGTATACTTTTATTAATGTGTATGCTCCCAATGTTAATCAGGCCGCCTGGTTTAAAGTTATTTTCCCAATTATAGAGTCCTTCCAAGAAGGTATAGTTATATTAGGGGTTACTTCAATGTTACCTTAAACCCTTCCTTAGATTCTTCAAAACAAAACTCAGCCTTATCCCGTAGATCTATAAACTCCCTCTGTGACAAACTCCATAATCTGAACCTGGTTGATATCTGGAGATTATTTAACCCTGAAGTAAGAGACTACACATTCTTCTCAAATCTCCATGGCTCATACCAAAGATTAGATTATTTGTTTGTATCTAAAAATCACCTACAAATATGTACCAAGGCCCCCATAGGCTCTATTCACTTATCAGACCATTCCCCAATATATATTACTATGTCTCTTCCCCAAACGACACCAAGAAAAAATAACTGGAGACTAAACGAACAGCTAATATCCTCACATAAAAATAAAACCTTAATCCGAAATGCTCTTAATAACTTCTTCTCCCTGAACGATCTTCCTGATACCCCTCCCCAAATTCTCTGGGACACCCACAAAGCCTATATCAGAGGACAGCTCATTAGTTTAGGCTCCCACCTTAAAAAGCTTAAGAAAGCCCAAATTGATACCCTTTTGATGGATATAAGGAAATTAGAGTCTTTCCACAAAAAATCCCTTTCTGACCATCACCTATCCAAACTTAACTCTCTAAGATTTGAACTAAAAAACCTCCTGAACTCAATGTCAGCCAAATACTTCCTCAACTCCCAATTCAAATATTTCGCCCATGGTGACAAAGCATCTAAATTTGTAATAAACAAAATTAAACAAAGGAAAGCTCACAACTACATATGCAAAATCCAAAAGGTAGATGGAGGGATAGCCATTAGTTCTAAAGATATTGCTGCCCAATTTCAATCTTTCTACCAATCATTGTACAACCTTCCACAATCAACCTCCCTATCTGAAACCCCCTCCAATATTGAGGCCATCAACAACTTCTTGGAATCAATATCACTGCCCAAACTCTCCCCCCTCCACCAAAGTACATTAGAAAGTCCCTTTTCATTGGAGGAACTAAAAAACGCAATCAACTTCCAAAAAATAAAGCTCCAGGCCCTGATGGTCTCTCAGCTGTCTATTATACTACATTTAGTGACTCCATTGCCCCCTATCTTTTTAACATATGCAACCAATCACTTAAAGGGTCTCCTCTTTCCCAAGATATGACTAGAGCTCTTATTACCATTATTCCTAAAGAAGGAAAGGACCCATCTCACTGCGCGAACTATAGGCCTATTTCTCTATTAAATCTAGACCTAAAACTTTTAGCCAAGATGATGGCTAACCATCTTTCCCCTATCTTACCATCGTTGATACATGGCGACCAAACAGGCTTTGTGGTTGGTAGAGAGGGTAAGGACAACTCGGTTAGAATCCTTAATGCCATACATCATGCTAACAAATTCTCTCATCCCCTAGTCCTTCTCAGCACCGACGCCGAAAAAGGCTTTTGACAGAATTAACTGGGACTTCTTACGCCTAACACTAGTTAAATTTGGATTCCCCAAATCCTTTATTGAGGCTATATTCTCCATGTATACTACTGCCTCGGCGTCGGTGCTGGTGAACGAAACCACTTCCCCTCCCTTCCCCATCAGGAACGGTACAGGGATGCCCGCTCTCCCCCCTGGTTTTCGTACTGACCATGGAACCCCTCCTTCAGACTTTCCATCAAAATCCTATGATTGAAGGAATAAAAATGGGGAACCACGATCATAAAACTGCGGCATTCGCGGATGATCTATTACTTCTTATATCTAACCCGAAAGTTTCTCTTCCCATAATATATGATACCCTAGAAAAATTCTGTCCTCTATCCAATCTTAAAATTACCATGAAAAAATCCCACGTACTGAGCATAGGCCTGAATGCTAAAACCATAAGAGACTTAGCAGCCAGTTCCCCTTTCAACTGGGACACCCCATACATTACTTACTTGGGGGTTAAAATTGGAGCAGACCTTACCAAATTATTCCAACTTAATTTTACCCCGCTCTTTCAATCCATACAAAACCAACTAGAGAATCTCCACCTTCAAACCCTATCTTGGTTTGGACGAAAAAATATATTTACCTCACTAGTTCTCCCCAAATTGAACTATTTGCAACAAGTCCTGCCCATACCCATCCCCAAATCCTTTCTAAAAATCCTTCAATAAAGAGATCCGCTCCTTTATTTGGTGTCGCAAAAAAGCTCGAATACGCCTCTCCATTCTACAAAACTCCAAGACTATGGGTGGCATCAACCTTTCAAACCCTTCTCTCTATAACTCAGCCACTCTGTTATCCAGAGTCATAGATTGGTTCAGAGAAACCCCACACAAATCATGGGTTGGAATGGAAACATCTCTGGTTCAATTCATATTTAGAACCTTACTGATTCATTCCCATAAGGATCAACTAAAACTTAAAAATATCAGCCCAAGTATTAAAGCCACTCTTTAAGCTTGGGATAGTTTCCAGAAGTCAACTAAAGGTATCCCAATACCCTCCCCACTTATTCAAATAAGGGATATGATAAACTTAGCTCCCATAGAACTGAAACAGAGTATTCCTTTAAACATCTGTAAATCTCAATCTCTAGTACTTTCCCTGTTTGGGGAAGATGGTACTCTGATAGATAGAGAAGGTTTTCTCTCCCTCTATCCTGAGTCTAAACCTTATCCTTCCCTATATCGATTTATTCATGCCATAACTTCAAAATACATACCATACCAATCCCTTCTAAGACCCTTAACTTGGTTCGAAAGGCTTATCAATTTGCAACATACTCCTAAAAAATTGATTTCCCAGCTATGCAGAAGACTTAATACTCCTGTTTGTACCCCCAAACTGGCCTTTATTGGCGCCTGGGAAAAGGATTTAAACACCACATTTACACATGAAGACCAGTTGAGACTATTCAGGGAACCTCATACATCTTCCAGGTGTGTTAGGATTCAAGAAAACGGATATAAAATCCTTACCAGGTGGTATAAAACCCCTGATATCACCTGTAGATACAGTGACACGGGTTCTGACGCTTGCTGGAGGTGTGGGATTGGGGGGGGCAGGTTCTTCCATATCTGGTGGTCTTGTCCCCCCATATTCAACTGGTGGACCGAGATATTTAAAAAAATGCAACCTGATTTGCAATACCCAGTGTCCACTCTCTCCTCAACTTGCACTCCTTGGCCTCCCCCCCCCCCACACACATCCACCAGAGTCACACCGCTGTTTAAGAAACTAATCTCGGCAGCCCGCCTTTTAGTTCCCCGTTACTGGCTCTCCCCTGACTTACCTCCATTAGATCACTGGGTTAATAAAGTAGATACCCTCTACAGATTTGAGGAAATAGCTGCCTGGGAAAACCGTTCTCATGACGCCTTTTGTTCCCCATGGAAACCCTGGGAAATCTTCAGACAACCTGGTCAAATCTAATAAATATGGCTGCTATGATATTCTTACTGCACATAAATATTGACTGATATTAATTGCTTTATGTAACTTGAGACAACATCTACTATGTTCACTTAGTTACTGTTCATGTAACCTCGCAGTATGCCTTTACATCATGCTGTGTGTTGTTTACCAATGTATGTATCATTGATTTTACATCTCAATAAACTTAAAAAAAAAAAAAAAGAAGCTGGCCGCTGAACCAGAGTCAATAAAGGCCTTACCCGGCCATTTATTAACCCCCAGAGATATTGTTATAGGTACCAAAAGCTTACATTTCGTAAAATCAGGGTGTACCTGGTCTTTAGGTTGCCTTGCCTTGGGAGACTTAATGGAGAGGGCCTTCTTAGAACACTGGTTGATCCAATGGTCAGGATCTCCGCAGTAAAAACACTCCACGTCTGCGGCGCAGATTCCCTTGAGTCATGCCGACCTGCATGGGTTCTTCGGTAGAGACCTCAGCATTGTTTCTGGGATAGACCTCAGGCTGGACCACCATCCGAGAAGAGAACTGTCGTTCCTGTCGTCTCTCTCTAACCCGTCGGTCAAGTCGGACTACAAGGGTCATCATCTCCTCTAGAGTCTCTGGAAGCTGATAACTCACTAGAAGATCCTTTAAATTAGACCTGACCTGAACTGACTCTTAAGTGCTGGTTCATTCCATCCTGAGGGAACACACCACCTTCTGAATTGGGTGCAATACTCCTCTGCAGGTAGATCGCCCTGAAGCAGAACCTTTAGAGCAGTCTCAGCTACCAGTGTCCTGTCTGGTTCATCATACAGGGTACCCAGGGCCTGAAAAAACCCCTCCACTGATGTTAAACAACTGGCGTCAGCAGGTAAAGAAAATGCCCAGTCCTGGGGATCACCCTGTAACCGGGAAATGACAATGCACACGCGTTGACTCTCGGGGCCAGAGCATACGGGGCGCAAACGGAAAAAAAGTTGACAATTTTCTTTAAAGGAAAGAAACCTCTTCCGATCTCCAGAAAAGGGCTCAGGAAGCTTAATCTGGGGCTCTAAATGTGGACTGGAGGCCTGAGGGATGGAAGTACCTTGTTCTAGCTCAAAAGAACAGAGTTTCTCCCCTAGCTCCTGCACCATCTGCGTCAGGTTAGAGACATGGTCAGTCAGGGTCACCAGAGGATTCATGATACAGTGGTTAGGTTACGGCCTGTTAATCTGTGACGGTAACGTACACTACACACAGGGGGGAGGATAGTGACCACTGCGCTCCACCCTCACCCCTGGCCCTGCCTACTTGCCTCGCAAGTCCTAATGACAGGGGACAACTAGACGGCAGTCCCTAACTTAGGATACGTGCTGGGAAGACAGACAAGACAAATAACGGAATGTGAACGGACCGGGTCAATACCTAGAGAGCTACCCAGTACTAAGGAATGAGCAGAGAATAGTCAGGAAAAGCCGAGGTCAAATACCAGGAGAGAAATGAAGTACAACAGGAGTCCGCAAAAAATCGTCAGGTGGAAGTCGGGGTCAGGATACCAGGAGAGATGCGCAGTACAGGAGGAGCAGGCAGAGAATCGTCAGGGAACACAGGATCAGGTAAGTATGCAGGAACAAAACAATAACCAGATACCTAAAATTAACAGGCAACCTGTGGCCAGCAGGCTGCCTGTATTTATAGTGGGGAGTGAGAGTCATGTGATGTGGCCAGCGTCATATGACCGACAGACAGACAAATCGAGCACCGAGTGATCAGCTCGGCGCTCAAGGCAGACCTAGGAGCAGGGAGCCTCCCAGCTAGCAAAGCCGCACTGGGAACGAGGCCAAACATAGATCCTCGCTCCCGAAGCTAAGCAGCAGGTCTGCGGCTGATGGGAGACAGAGTGCACCTTTGGCACCCCGTGACACAGTGCCCTCTTGTCTTTTGAGGGCATTTTACTTAGAGGTTTTTCACCTTATTTTTTTGTATGGCTCATTTATATATGTGTACAGGTTAATCATGACCCCCTTACACGTCTCTTCTCAAGACAAATAAATTTTATACTTTTAACCTTTCTTCATAATTAAGACCCTTCTTGTCCCTTATCAGTTTAGTCGCTCTCCTTTGTACTTTTTCAGTTCCAAAGCATCCTTTCTATGGACTGGTTTCCAGGACTGAACTGCATATTCCAGATGAGGCCGCACCAACGCTTTGTAAAGTGGTAGTATTACATACCTGTCTTGCGAGTGCATGCCTCGCTTAATGCATGAGAATATCCTGGTAGCCTTAGAAGCAGCTTATTGACATTGTATGCTGTTATTTAATCTATGATCTACAAGGAAACCCAAATCCTTCTCTATAAGTGACTCTCCCAGTGTTACATCCCCTAGGACATATAAAGCACAGAGATTATAACTACCAAAATGCATAACTTTACATTAATCACATTAAACCTCATTTGCCAAGTTGATGCCCAATCACTCAGAGTGTTCAAGTCAGCTTGTAGTTTATGGACATCTTCCATAGACCGTACAGTACTATATAGCTTAGTGTCATCTGCAAAAATAGAAATGGTGCTATTAACATTAGAGGAGGAGGGTGATGGCGACCGCAATAAAGAGCAGAGTCCATGTACCTTCCAAAGAATAGCCAGGGCCACACCTGATTTGGAATCTGGTGATGCTGCTTAATTGCCAGAGTTAAGCCCCTGCGCGAGTATCTCCCATCTGGTAGTTTTTCCCTACACTGCCAGAAGACAAAAGCATTGCCTCGTGCAAGCTGTACAAGAGCAAAATAAAACGTGGGCAGAAAAACACAAACATAGGAACCACAGCTCTTTTAAACCACATAAAGTGGCATAACCCCATCCCGTAGGCAAACAAAGATGGCAGACATTCAAAAATGCTGACTTTGTAATTCCCCAGAGTGGCATTACCACCTCTTTTGTACCCCCACTATCTTGGTTGGTGCATCACGTGTCATCTCATTTACAGGGAGTGCAGAATTATTAGGCAAGTTGTATTTTTGAGGATTAATTTTATTATTGAACAACAACCATGTTCTCAATGAACCCAAAAAACTCATTAATATCAAAGCTGAATATTTTTGGAAGTAGTTTTTAGTTTGTTTTTAGTTTTAGCTATTTTAGGGGGATATCTGTGTGTGCAGGTGACTATTACTGTGCATAGTTATTAGGCAACTTAACAAAAAACTAATATATACCCATTTCAATTATTTATTTTTACCAGTGAAACCAATATAACATCTCAACATTCACAAATATACATTTCTGACATTCAAAAACAAAACAAAAACAAATCAGTGACCAATATAGCCACCTTTCTTTGCAAGGACACTCAAAAGCCTGCCATCCATGGATTCTGTCAGTGTTTTGATCTGTTCACCATCAACATTGCGTGCAGCAGCAACCACAGCCTCCCAGACACTGTTCAGAGAGGTGTACTGTTTTCCCTCCTTGTAAATCTCACATTTGATGATGGACCACAGGTTCTCAATGGGGTTCAGATCAGGTGAACAAGGAGGCCATGTCATTAGATTTTCTTCTTTTATACCCTTTCTTGCCAGCCACGCTGTGGAGTACTTGGACGCGTGTGATGGAGCATTGTCCTGCATGAAAATCATGTTTTTCTTGAAGGATGCAGACTTCTTCCTGTACCACTGCTTGAAGAAGGTGTCTTCCAGAAACTGGCAGTAGGACTGGGAGTTGAGCTTGACTCCATCCTCAACCCGAAAAGGCCCCACAAGCTCATCTTTGATGATACCAGCCCAAACCAGTACTCCACCTCCACCTTGCTGGCGTCTGAGTCGGACTGGAGCTCTCTGCCCTTTACCAATCCAGCCACGGGCCCATCCATCTGGCCCATCAAGACTCACTCTTATTTCATCAGTCTATAAAACCTTAGAAAAATCAGTCTTGAGATATTTCTTGGCCCAGTCTTGACGTTACAGCTTGTGTGTCTTGTTCAGTGGTGGTCGTCTTTCAGCCTTTCTTACCTTGGCCATGTCTCTGAGTATTGCACACCTTGTGCTTTTGGGCACTCCAGTGATGTTGCAGCTCTGAAATATGGCCAAACTGGTGGCAAGTGGCATCTTGGCAGCTGCACGCTTGACTTTTCTCAGTTCATGGGCAGTTATTTTGCGCCTTGGTTTTTCCACACGCTTCTTGCGACCCTGTTGACTATTTTGAATGAAACGCTTGATTGTTCGATGATCACGCTTCAGAAGCTTTGCAATTTTAAGAGTGCTGCATCCCTCTGCAAGATATCTCACTATTTTTGACTTTTCTGAGCCTGTCAAGTCCTTCTTTTGACCCATTTTGCCAAAGGAAAGGAAGTTGCCTAATAATTATGCACACCTGATATAGGGTGTTGATGTCATTAGACCACACCCCTTCTCATTACAGAGATGCACATCACCTAATATGCTTAATTGGTAGTAGGCTTTCGAGCCTATACAGCTTGGAGTAAGACAACATGCATAAAGAGGATGATGTGGTCAAAATACTCATTTGCCTAATAATTCTGCACTCCCTGTATGTATTGGCATTTCCTGCAATGTGTGTATGTATTTCCTGATTTTGTAACTATTAAAGTGTAATAGTACAACCTATTAAACCAACAACCTGTTGGAAAAATGCATGACATCACATGAAACACCAAAATACCCGTAGGGACATACATATAATATGAAATGTTTATTAGGTAATAAATAGTTACAACAACTCCTGAATCAAAAAATAAAAGGACGCCCCTTGAAGAAGCAGAGTGAAACGTGCGTCGGGGTGAGCTCACAGCTGACTAGAGGTTTGATCCCCGCATTGGACTATTACCTAGGTACTTCTACTGTCCTTTTTTCCCCTTTAGCTGCTTGTTATTTATACATCCACAGATGGTTCTCCCCAGAGAACCTTATGTGGATGTTTTCACATCAGGCATCTGGGTGTATGGGGTAGTTTCCTGGGAGATTACTAGTATACTTTTGACATTGCTCTTTTGTGATTTCTTGTATTGAGCAAGATAAGTTGTGGGGATCTCATACCTTGTTTGTCAGCAGGTGTCGCAGCGCCTACCTACATTGCTGCTATGCTCTTATTTTTTGATTCATGAGTTGTTGTAATTATTTATTACCTAATAAAGATTTCATATTATATGTGTGTCCCTACAGGTTTTTTGGTGTTTTATTAAAGTGTAATGTGCCTGGTTCACCAGCAGGTGGAGGCAATCTGTGCAGAACTAATTTCCCTGGAGAGGAACCTGTTTGTTCCATTCCAGCCCTCTCTAGAGAGGGAGGAGTTCAGCTAGAGTGAGTTCAGAGTAGCCCCTGTAAGGGGAGGCTGTGTGTCGGCCAGCAGAGCACTGCCGGCTCTGCTAGGCCCGCAGTTCCTGCCTGTGAAGTCTACATGGTTGCATGTCCCCTCCTGGGCTTGCATTGCCTGTACCTAAGCTAAGTGAGCTTGAAGCCAGGAAGAAGTTCCTAGGATTAAAGTAAGAGACTTCAGCTAAGCAAAGTTTCAGCAGAAGAGGAGAGGATTGTTCCTATTTAACCCAGCTAACCTAGCAGAGCTGAGAAAGCTACAGCATAGCAGAGCTGAGATTGTTGCAGAAGTGTTTGCCTGCCAGAACTAAAGCCAATACCTGCTGATGACCAAGATAAAGTCTGGAAACTTTTTGGATTACCATTTATTCAAGTAAAGCTGTGTTCAGCGTTAATACAAAGTCTGGACTCCATTTATCCTACTTATTCACTACCCAAGTTCAACAACCCCTTTTTGCACTGCTTCAGACCACCACGTCTGGGATCCAAGGATATCCAGGTAGGAGCACCGTGACGCATGCATACAACACCTTCAGAGAGATTGTAGTCCACTCTACACCACTCCGGCAATCCTACACCTGGGTACCTACACTACCATCTACAAAGGGGACTCCATGTCTTCGTTGCTTAATTGCAACTGGTGTCACGATTACTTGCTTTATAAGAGAGACATATTTCGTGGAAACCTCCTAAGGTGCAAGGGATACCCCAGACGCCGCTGCAATCAGTGGGTTATTTTTACCTCGTTGTGACAATTTTGTATGTGAGTGAGCAATACAAGTCATACTCACAAGTTGCTGGTACAAAACCTTTTGTTTCTTTTTATTTCTTTAATTCATTCCAGTATAAAATGGTACATCATGAGGGACGCTGGGACAGACATCGTTTACACCTCCTCCCTCCACACGCCATTTCGGGAGAAGATGCCCGCTAACTCATACGTCGCAAAATTTGATGGGACCGCCCCTGTCCATAAGTGGGCATTCCTGAGCAGAGCCAGTGTGTTCCCAGGAAAAGGTTTTAGATGCCCTGAATTTACCACCTTAAACGTTGTTAAGTATGGGGATATGACAAGTGCTATGGCTGTATATACATGATAATTGGCAGTAAATATGGGATATGACTGGTACTTGAACAGCTGTGTAGAGTATAACCATTTCTGCCATTACATACTATTTATCACAGACCTTGACTGACAATCTGCCCTAGGCTGCTAGTGGACTGTCTAGCCGTTCCCTGTTGCATCTGGTCCCCCACTGTTTCATCCTATGCCTTGCAGGATATTCCAGGCAAACCAGCGTTCAGCGATATCCTCACTCCTTCTCTATCCCAGGTATCAGATCCAGCAGGAAGTGCACAGAATGCACTGAAGGGAGGGCCACCTATTCCCTAAGTGCAGCGGGCTCTTCCTGCTCAAACAATTTTAGATTTTGCTACCCCCTTTCTGGCATCTGAATTATCAGGTAGTTGGAGGATGAAGCAGCTGACAGAAGATCTCTGTTCCTCTAGAAGTAGAAGATGACAGTACCAGAAGGACCGGCCAGAGCAAGAGTGAAAAATTGAGAGGTAGAAGACCCATGGCAGCACATGCTAGTGTCATCCAGAAAGACGCATTACCAAGTAAATAGACAGTGTGTATAAAGGCTTGTGCCAAAGAGTATGTAAGGGGCTCAGGTTCCAACAGGGTGGTGTCAGCTAATCTGAGTGGTTAGACAGAAGATATGGGCTCCACCTGTTTTCCCCAGAAAAGGCACACCGATAGAAGGTGTATAGATTGTTGTCACCTCCAAGCTCTTTAATCTGAGATAGCTCAAAAGGTCAATATGTCCCATATGAGTAGACCAGTGTTTTACACTACATATGATAGTTGAAGGACCTGTTAGTATTTTACATTGGATCCCTGCAGCTTGAAGTTACTCCTCTAGATTTTGAGAGGTTTTCTAATAAAGACTTGTTTTCGCTCAGTCAAACCATAAGTTATCTCAATAGAAATCTGGAAACAGGTGCAATGGCAAAATTAAATGCTGCAGTCAAGATTTTTTTTTTGGTATTTTTTAAATTTATTTATTTTTTGGAGGGGGAAAATGGGAGGGAACAAATGGGGAAGGAAAGAATATTTTTCGTTTTTGGAAAATATATATATTTTTCTGTGTAAATATTAAGCAGCAAAAATATATGCATGCTCCATAGAGTATCTAAATACTACCTACCATATGCCAGCGATCAGCATGATGGTGACGGAGCCGGCCACAGATATTGCTATGAGGGAAGCATTGTTGTTCTGTAGCTCCTCTAGAAGTGGCGGCTCAGGCGCTGTGATGTCAAGCACATCAGGAAGTGTAGGGCGAGGATGGTATTTTTCTGTCGCCCCTTCCGATCCACTGATAACTAAATGAAGAAAATAATTAGATTAATAGTTCATACCGTCATGAGAATGATAATGACATTGTAGTGTATCTTATATATCAAATATATGTCAGAATAGTCTGTATCATGGCGGCTCAGAAACATTGTCAAAACCAAGAGTGGCTCCAAAATACGGAAGCCGCTTAAATCTTTGCATTATAGGTTTTTTCTTACAAATACTAATTAAATTAGATTTATTTATACAGCACCAACATATTCCGCAGCGCTTTACTAATGTAAAATACATTATAGGTAACAATTCAGATTTTCAGACTTAGATCCTTTCTCACTAATCATCACCTAGAAGTAGATATGAATCCCGGTATACTAATATAACCACTCAGCATAGTGCCAGTAATAATATGTCCTTACCTGCTACGTTATATGTGATCTTACTCACTGGCACCTCAGAGTCCAGGATGGTGGTACACGTGTACCGGCCAGAGTGCTCCTTCTGTACGCCCTTGATGACCAGATAGGGCTCCCGGGTGACTTTGGGGTCATGGTCACGAGGCTAGAGAAATATGGAGAACTACTAGAACCTCAGATGTCACAATCATTTATAATATAATATTTGTAATTTATCATTGTCATTATCATTAAGACAAAAATAAATAAAATGATTGATGATAATTGACAGAAAGTCTGATTTTAGACTATAAGGCCTCATGCACACGGCCGTTGTTCTGGTCTGCATCCGAGCCACAGTTTTGGCGGCTCGGATGCGGACCCATTTACTTCAATGGGGCCGCAAAAGATGCGGACAGCACTCTGTGTGCTGTCCGCATCCGTTGCTCTGCTCCATCGCCCCGCATGACAAGACAAGAATAGGCAGTTATATTAAAGGCTGTCCGTGTTTTGCGGATCTGCGATTTGTGGACCAAAAACACACCACTGTCGTGTGAATGTAGCCTAATAAGCAGCCTGATGATGACATTGGGTAAAAGGACTTCCTGATAAGTGATTTTGAGAAATAAATGAATATATTTGGGAAGCGCTGCACTAACATGATGGTCGTATAACTTAAATTGAACAATCTCCAAGTTTTACACTTATTTTTTGGTGAATCTGTGCATTGTACTTACAAGGGTGAACACGTTGTTATAGGTGTCCTCCAGCCTCGTGTACCATTCAAAAGTTCAGTCCAGAATTTTAATTAGTTCTTCATACTCTGGGATTTTGAAAGAAAGAAAGAAAGAAGATATTATAGAAGTAATTGTGTAGATATTCTGTCCTGCAATTAGGGGTTGTCTCAATAACACGTCTCCTTCTATAAGACCTAATAGGAAATATGGGCATCATAGAGGAGACTGATAGTAACTGGTTATATTCCGCTATCTCCTCACCTCCACAGTTTACAGTCTCTGCCAGGTGAAAAAAAAAGAAAAAAATTAAATATGAGCCGAGCATTAAAGACACTTTATAATATTGGAATAAATATGATAATCATGTGCTGGTATCTATCACCCCTCTGTCACCTGCACATGGACAGTATACTGTACAGGCTGCCACAAATCACCCTTATAGTCTGCTTATAGACTGAATCATATTAATGTAAATGTCCTCATGACATGAACTATGGACTATTGGAAGTGACAGGAATATTTAGTGTATGGTGAGGATTTGGGATCCTATAGTTTTACTAATGTACTACACAAATTTAGATGTAAGAATAGAAACGTCTACTTTACCGAAGCATCTGTTGGAGGTGCATAGGCAGCTGCATCTCTCCAAGTAGTCTGTGAAAAGAGGAGACATCATATAATAGTCAGCGGGTGCGGTTTACAGCACCTATGTAGTGCTGCTCACCTCTGTATAATAGGCACAGCACACATAGTATACACATTAGGGGTCATTTATCAAACTGCTGTAAAGTAGAACTGTCTTGGTTGCCAATAGCAACCAATAAGATTCTACCTTTCATTTTTGACAGCTCCTTTGGAAAATGAAAAGTGGAAACTGACTGGTTGCTATGGGCAACTAAGCCAGTTCTACTTTACACCAGATTGATAAATGACCCTCATAGTTTACACACACATGGTAAAGGTCCATTGACATGTATTATATAATATAATCCTAGTTCCTCTGGCCTATGATTGTTGAGGATTTACCTTGATTTTTTGGAGGGCCCCCGGCACAGACAACCTTCTCCTCGGCGCAGGTCTGACAGTTGGTGTAGGTTTGCACCATTAATCCTGGGGAAATGCACTTGTGTTATAACCTTCCAATCTTATAGAAAATCATAATGACAAGAAGCTGAATCTGATATAAAATGTACTTACCACAGCTGTCTGCACCTGAGGAATGGAGAAGAAAGAAGACATTACTGACCGTCCTCATTGTCAGACTCAGAAACCTCTAATCTCTGGGTCTCCTTATTATTACATGATGTCAGTGTCTCTGTGTTCGTCACTTTGTTTTCTAAATTTCCATTGAAAGAAATCTCTGATCTGCCCCAGAACGGTCCGGGCCTCTATAGAGCGCAGCAGCTCCTAGTGCAAACATCCCTGGCAGCCAATCAGACGCCTGCTTCCATATGTCGAGTACAGGGTAGGAGATAACAGCAGTGATCTGACTGGTGGCTGTGGGGATCTCTAGTTTGGGTCTACATTACTATTACTACAAGAGGCCTGTGTGTGTAATACATTTATATGTCATATTATAGCACGTGTTATATCTAGAAGAACTCACCTTGTTTATTTGGACACCTTCCTAAAAGTGAGAAATTAAGAAAAGCAGAATTACTAATAGAGAACAATAGAGAACAGAAATCCCCTGTATATGAGGGCTCTATCTATAACACTGCAATAATACAAGAGAAAACTGCACACATAGCAATTCCCAGTATAGAACATTTTATTACAATCGCTCCCTCCTGTCACTAGGCTGTAGGGGAAGGTAAACAAGCTGAAAACATCCTCTCTGACAACCTACCAGACACGGAGAAGACAAGTACAATGGTAGACAGAAGAAGATTCCACTTACGTTGGTTTGAGTCCTGGACGATAACCTTGAGCTTTTCTTTAAGTCGCTGGAAATGGAGTCCAATGATGTGAAGAAGCTGGATCTCTAAGATATATAAAGTGGAGAAGAATGAGAGTCCGATCCCCTCATCTATTAGGCCTCTTTCACACTACCGTATGGCTATTTCAGTGTTTTGCTGTCCATTTTTAACGGATCCGTTGTTCAGTTTTTTTGTTTCCATTGTGTTTCCGTTTCGTTTTTCCGTATGGCATATACAGTAATTACATAGAAAAAGTTGGGCTGGGCATAACATTTTCAATAGATGGTTCTGCAAAAAAGGAACGGATACAGAAGACATACGGATGCATTTCCGTATGTGTTCCGTTTTTTTTTTGACTTAATAGGAGCCACGGAACGTGATTTGCGGGCAATAATAGGACATGTTCTATCTTTTAACGGAACGAAAAAACGGAAATACGGAAACGGAATGCATACGGAGTACATTCTGTTTTTTTTGGCGGAACCATTGAAATGAATGGTTCCGTATACGGATCGTATATGGAACGCAAAAAACGGCCCGCAAAACGGAAAAAAAAAACGGTAGTGTGAAAGAGGCCTTAGTCTGAGCCCCCAACACACTAATTCCTAATAATAAGAGAAGTACAAATGCCACTTACATATAAAATATTGTATTTACCCTTAAAATCTATATCCTGGATGACGTCCACAGATTTTTTTATATTCAGACGCAATTTCGGATATAGCATATTTATCTGGACTGAAAATAACGGTATAATAATAATTATCTATCTATCTATCTAGGCCAGGCATGCTCAACCTGCGGCCCTCCAGCTGTTGCAAAACTACAACTCCCAGCATGCCCGAACAGCTTACAGCTATCAGCCTACAGCAGGGCATTGTGGGAGTTGTAGTTTTACAACAGCTGGAGGGCCGCAGGTTGAGCATGCCTGAATTCTAGGCTCTATCTAGAGATTACGTAAAATAGAAATAATAGTAATAATACAATTACCCAGTATCCCGACTTCATCCTCAAGGTAGTTCAGGACTTTTTTCTCTGCGGCTTTGGCAAACCGCTTGATGTTCACATAGGTTTCTATGGAGTCAATGTCATCGACTTGGCTTTTGATAAGGCTACATGCACACGACCGTTGTGTGTTTTGCAGTCCGCAAATTGCACAGACAACCATTAATATAACTGCCTGTTCTTGTCCACAAAACGGACAAGAATAGGACAGGTTATATTTTTTTTGTGGGGCCACAGAACGGAGCAACAGATGCGGACAGCACACAGAGTGCTGTCCGCATCTTTTGCGTCCCCATTGAAGTGAATGGGTCCGCATCAGAGCCGCAAAAACTGCGGCTCGGATGAGGACCAAAACAACGGTCGTGTGCATGAGGCCTAAAGGTGTTGAATTCTTCCATAGCCATTTTCCCTCTGGAGTCGCATGGTATGCAGCAGAGAGACTGTCCGATGAAGACAGATGTTACGACCAGTAGAAGCCACATGGTCTGGGTAGAACCAGAGTAAATAAGTATGTTCACTTAAAAAAACATTATTTTTTTTTTAAATATAAGTTACAGATAATACATATAATGCCATTCTATACAGAATATACATATCAGGCATGGGTAACAGAACATGTACTACCCATATATTATACAGTATGATGTCATCGGAATAGACAAATGAGGCTCTGGAACATAAGATAGTTAGAAGGAGTAAATAAGTAAGTTCACGTAAAAAATTCATTTTGAAATGTAAGATTCATTAGGACTGCGCTGCACGCTTGACGGACACTGCATGTCTCACATGAGATCACAACACAGAGGTTTCAGATGGCTGGAGCAGAGGGCCGGAGCTGCCTGCTGCATTCAGTCAGTCTGTATTGGCTCTACCTCTGTATTGGCTCTACCTCTGTATTGGCTCTACCTCTGTATTGGCTCTGCCTCTACCTCTGTATTGGCTCTGCCTCTACCTCTGTATTGGCTCTGCCTCTACCTCTGTATTGGCTCTGCCTCTACCTCTGTATTGGCTCTGCCTCTACCTCTGTATTGGCTCTGCCTCTACCTCTGTATTGGCTCTGCCTCTACCTCTGTATTGGCTCTGCCTCTACCTCTGTATTGGCTCTGCCTCTACCTCTGTATTGGCTTTACCTCTACCTCTGTATTGGCTCTACCTCTACCTCTGTATTGGATCTACCTCTGTATTAGCTCTACCTCTGTATTAGCTCTACCTCTACCTCTGTATTGGCTCTACCTCTACCTCTGTATTAGCTCTACCTCTACCTCTGTATTGGCTCTACCTCTACCTCTGTATTGGCTCTACCTCTACCTCTGTATTAGCTCTACCTCTACCTCTGTATTGGCTCTACCTCTACCTCTGTATTGGCTCTACCTCTACCTCTGTATTGGCTCTACCTCTGTATTGGCTCTACCTCTACCTCTGTATGGGCTCTGCCTCTACCTCTGTATTGGCTCTGCCTCTACCTCTGTATTGACTCTGCCTCTGCCTCTGTATTGGCTCTGCCTCTACCTCTGTATTGGCTCTGCCTCTACCTCTGTATTGGCTCTGCCTCTACCTCTGTATTGGCTCTGCCTCTACCTCTGTATTGGCTCTGCCTCTACCTCTGTATTGGCTCTGCCTCTACCTCTGTATTGGCTTTACCTCTACCTCTGTATTGGCTCTACCTCTACCGCTGTATTGGATCTACCTCTGTATTAGCTCTACCTCTAGCTCTGTATTAGCTCTACCTCTGTATTGGCTCTACCACTACCTCTGTATTAGCTCTACCTCTACCTCTGTATTAGCTCTACCTCTGTATTGGCTCTACCTCTACCTCTGTATTGGCTCTACCTCTACCTCTGTATTGGCTCTACCTCTGTATTGGCTCTACCTCTGTATTGGCTCTGCCTCTACCTCTGTATTGGCTCTGCCTCTACCTCTGTATGGGCTCTGCCTCTACCTCTGTATTGGCTCTGCCTCTACCTCTGTATTGGCTCTGCCTCTACCTCTGTATTGGCTCTGCCTCTACCTCTGTATTGGCTCTGCCTCTACCTCTGTATTGGCTCTGCCTCTACCTCTGTATTGGCTCTACCTCTACCGCTGTATTGGATCTACCTCTGTATTGGCTCTACCTCTACTTCTGTATTGGCTCTACCTCTGTATTGGCTCTACCTCTGTATTGGCTCTACCTCTGTATTGGCTCTGCCTCTACCTCTGTATTGGCTCTGCCTCTACCTCTGTATGGGCTCTGCCTCTACCTCTGTATTGGCTCTGCCTCTACCTCTGTATTGGCTCTGCCTCTACCTCTGTATTGGCTCTGCCTCTACCTCTGTATTGGCTCTGCCTCTACCTCTGTATTGGCTCTACCTCTACCACTGTATTGGATCTACCTCTGTATTGGCTCTACCTCTACCTCTGTATTGGCTCTACCTCTGTATTGGCTCTACCTCTACCTCTGTATTGGCTCTACCTCTGTATTGGCTCTACCTCTACCTCTCCTCCATTCCACTCACTATAATCATGTCTGTGCACAGAAACTGCTCTACAGGACAGGAGGTACCAGTCTGCGGCTGCCCCAATGAATGGTTTATGGCTCCAAGACTATGAAGCCTGCCCAGGCTGCCCTGAGACAGTATTTAATCACACTGCTGCTGGCGGTGGGCCTCCTCTTGCCTTTCTTTGGCCCCCAGGCACTGGCATCTTGCCCCTGCTATCCAGTAACATAGTAACATAGTACATAAGGCCGAAAAAAGACATTTGTCCATCCAGTTCGGCCTGTTATCCTGCAAGTTGATCCAGAGGAAGGCAAAAAACCCTGTGAGGTAGAAGCCAATTCTCTCCACTTTAGGGGAATAAAAAATTCCTTCCCGACTCCAATCAGGCAATCAGAACAACTCCCTGGATCAACGACCCCTCTCTAGTAGCTATAGCCTGTAATATTATTAAGCTCCAGAAATACGTCCAGGCCCCTCTTGAATTCCTTTATTGTACTCACCATCACCACCTCCTCAGGCAGAGAGTTCCATAGTCTCACTGCTCTTACCGTAAAGAATCCTCTTCTATGTTTGTGTACAAACCTTCTTTCCTCCAGATGCAGAGGATGTCCCCTCGTCACAGTCACAGTCCTGGGGATAAATAGCTGATGGGATAGATCTCTGTACTGACCCCTGATATATTTATACATATTAATTAGATCTCCCCTCAGTCGTCTTTTTTCTAAAGTGAATAACCCTAATTTTGATAATCTTTCAGGGTACTGTAGTTGCCCCATTCCAGTTATTACTTTAGTTGCCCTCCTCTGAACCCTCTCCAGCTCTGCTATGTCTGCCTTGTTTACAGGAGCCCAGAACTGTACACAGTACTCCATGTGTGGTCTGACTAGCGATTTGTAAAGTGGTAGGACTATGTTCATATCACGGGAATCTATGCCCCTTCTGATGCAACCCATTATCTTGTTGGCCTTGGCAGCAGCTGCCTGACACTGGTTTTTGCAGCTTAGTTTGCTGTTTATTAAAATTCCTAGGTCCTTTTCCATGTCAGTGTTACCGAGTGTTTTACCATTTAGTATGTACGGGTGACTTGCATTTTTCCTTCCCATGTGCATAACTTTACATTTGTCAGTGTTAAACCTCATCTGCCACTTATCTGCCCAAGCCTGCAATCTATCCAGATCCCTCTGTAGTAGTATACTGTCCTCATCAGTGTAAATTACTTTACACAGTTTAGTGTCATCTGCGAAAATTTATACTTTACTATGCAAGCCTTCTACAAGATCATTAATAAATATATTGAAGAGAATAGGGCCCAATACTGACCCCTGAGGTACCCCACTAGTGACAGTGACCCAATCTGAGTGTGTACCGTTAATAACCACCCTCTGTTTTCTATCATTGAGCCAGTTACTTACCCACATACAGATGTTTTCTCCCAGTCCGAGCATTCTCATTTTATATACTAACCTTTTATGTGGTACAGTGTCAAATGCTTTGGAGAAGTCCAGATATACGACATCCATTGATTCGCCGCTGTCAAGTCTAGAACTTACCTCCTCATAGAAACTGATTAAATTAGTCTGACATGACCGATCCCTCACGAAGCCATGCTGATATGGTGTTATATGTAGTGTTACAGGACTGCAGGTAACACATTATCTGTGCAGAGAATGATGACTATGGCTTTACATAGGACTGCAGGTACATGATACTACATTATATGCACTTTGCTCATGAAGCTACATTATTGATAAATATGATATGTCATGTTGCCTCCTGAGCAGAGCGCATACAATGTAGTGATATGCCCATCTACCTGCAGTCCTATGCACAGTGATCATTCTCTTTACAGCTAATGTAATTGTTACCTGCAGCCCTGTAACACCACAGATAACACAGGGATAAGGCTACATTCACATGACAGTCACACAGCCATTTTCAGAAACATTGTAGTCTATGGGGCTATTCACATGGACGTTTTTTTTTAAAGCCAGTGAGTAGCGGCAGTCAAAAATAGGATATGTCCTTATTTTGGCCCTTTTCACAGACTGATGGACCCCATTGAAAACAATGGGACTATTTTAAACAGCCCCTTAGACAGGAGTGCACCTGTCTAATTGCCATTAAAAGTGTTAATGGCAGGACGCTCCATGTGCTTTTACAACACAGCTTGATCGTGTTCCTTAGCTGGCTTTAGCAATCCAGACTTGACGAAGGGGTCCCATGTACCCCGAAACGCGTTGTCTCAGAATAAAGTAAAACTATATTTGATGCGTGGTTGTGTTCTGTGTTATCCACCACAAGCTCGACTACCACGGTCTGGCTGCCTTCTAGGGCAAAGGGTAGACACACAGGCATGCAAGGCCATCACAGAACAGTTAGTGCTAAATGCCACTTGGCCCTCCAGGAAGTTGGACTACTTGGGGTCAAATAACCCCTTGTATTAAGTTAAAACCAGATCGGCCAACCTTACTGGATGGATCAAACATGGCAGCTGGATTATTGCCATACGGGAGGAGTGTCGTTGATTATCGGAATGAACCACACAAATCGTTCCACCAACTTAACCCAAATTGCTCTGCCAACTGGACCCGGACATGTAACTTTGATTGGGTCGTAAATTGGCTTGGCTTAGAAGTTCAGTCAGGGGAAGTCAGAGAGGGTCTATAAACTGAGCGAGCTGTCAGACAAGCTCTGACAGATTTCACTGTGAATGGCATTCTGAAGCCTGCTATATATGAAATCTGCAGAATCTGCAAAAGCCAAATGGCGCAAAACGTTGCAATTGCGGCCCAGGCTCGCCACTGTCCTGTGCCCTTTTGTGCCGGTGGCTCAGACCCACTTGCTCTTTGCTGCCTGTCCTGACTTTGCATTGTTGCCTGCCCAAACCTCAGACCTTTGTCCAGTGGCGTACATAGAGAAGTAAGGGCCCCATAGCAAGGATCAAATAAGGCCCCCCACACACAGGACAGAAGGGTTTCCACCTAATCCCCTTTCAATGACCCATGGGCCATTTTATCCACTGCCTCACTTGCTAAAAGTCTTTCCTTTAGGCCGCATGCACACGACCGTGGTGTGTTTTGCGGTCCGCAAAACACGGATGGCGTCAGTGCGCGTTCCGCAATTTGTGGAGAGGCACGGACAGCCTTTACATATAACTGCCTATAATTGTCCGCAAAGCGAGGACAAGAATAGAACATGTTAAATTTTTTTTGCGGGGCCACGGAACGGAGCAACGGATGTGGACAGCACACGGAGTGTGGACCAAAACAATGGCCGTGTGCATGAGGCCTTATAGCAGGGTTTCTCAACTCCGGTCCTCGGGACCCACCTGTCAGGATTTGAGAATATCCTACAGAATGAATACCTGTAGTAAGTCCTGATGCATGGACACTAATTATATCACCTGCTCAATACTAAGGAAATCCTGAAAGCATGACAGGTAGCTGGGTCCCGAGGACCGGAGTTGAGAAACCCTGCTTTAGAGGGTAGAGTCCTGACCAAGTTTGCACCCCCAGTAGAAGTGGGGATGCTCCCAACTGGACTCCCTCTTTCCCTGGGCCCCACTGTAGTCGCATGGTCTGCCGCTATGGTAGTTATGCCCCTGCCTGTGTCACATATTGACACAACCACTGTCTTTCCTGTCCTCATAGCGTTTCTGACTGAGTATTGCCTGAACCCTCGGGGCTTTGCATTGGTGTCTCTGACCCCAGTGGGTCAGCTGCCAACCACACCATGAATATTCAGTGAGGTAGTGGCCTGGTGGCTCCCCTGCAGATCCCTATATGGGGTAAAAGGGTATACAGCAGGGAACCATCAGGATAATGCCCTTAGGTCTAGCCCAAAGTGAAACTGGTTGGTTGGTACAGCAGTTCCACACCCACTGCCTGTACCACAAAAGTGCTTTTCAGCCAAATATATGTGCATTTAAGGACGGAGTAAAGTTAACACTCCTGTTTTCTGAGATTTCTGAGTTGTGTTATCTAATCTAAGCAAACACCTTCATTTGCTTTTTAATGGCTTTTGTCTCAAGATAACGCGATGAGTTAAGAAATTTGAGTTAAGAGCTGGAGTGCTAACCCTGCTCCATCTGTAGGTAAAAATAAGAAAAAATAATTTAAAAGTAACGTTATTCCAAAGGTTCTATAGACTTCAAGAGGATTTTTTAGATGAAATATATATTTATCATTAATGTGATGTTGCACATAAATGCAACCTAAGCCATGTTCTTATTGACCACCAATATGACTTTTTACAGTGGTCACTAAGGGGCCTTATTCTTGACTTTTTATGGCAGCCTAGTCTAAACCCTGCACAGGTCTCTCATGACAGTCGGGCTCCTGCTCTAATGGTCTGGCCTTTTAATCCCTTAGATTCCATGTCAAATAGCGACTGTGGTATCTAAGTGGTTTCAGAGGGAAAGGGTTCCTTCTGTCAGCCATCAGCACCGTCACAAGTGTGATCATGGGCTGATGATGTCTGTACAGCCGGGGGTCCAATGAAGGAACCCAGGTCTACCTTCAGTTTATGCCTATAAGGAGTTGCCTCTAGTTTCACTGGGGGTTTCCTTCTGATAGCATAATACAATGCACTACATAAGTAGTACAGTGTATTATGTAAGCGACTGGAGGATCAAATGTCAGAGTCCCCTTTTGGAACCAGTAAGTGGTAAAAAAAAAAAAAGGAATTGGTTTTCAATGAAAAAAAAATAATCCCATCCACCCATCCATATATTTGGTATTGCCACATTCGTAATGACCTGAACTATACAGTTATCATGCAATTTATCCTGCATGATGAACACAGTAAATAAAAAAATAAAAAAAACAATTATTGTTCTTAAACATCATATGTCCCCCAAAATGATGCAAATTAAAACTAGAACTCGTTCTGCAAAAAGCAAGCCCTCCCACAACTCTGTAGAAAGAAAAATAAACAAGTTATTGGTCTTGGGATGCGGTGATGTCAAAACATTTTTATTTATTTTTTTAGAAAAAGAGGGTTTTATTGTGCAAAAGTAGTAAAACTTAAAAAAAAAAATCCTGTATATTTGGCATCTCTATAATAGTACTTTCCAAGAGAGAAAAGTTATCATGTTATTTATGTCCCAAAGTGAAAACCGCAAAATGTAAATGTCAATGGCAGTATTGCAGTTTTTTCCCATCCCTCCCAGAAAGAGTTAATAAAAGTTAAAGGGGTTGTCAGAGTTATGAAAAAAATATATATATCACTATAAATCTGTTGGGCAGCAATACATAACCAAGCTAAGCAAGTTTTAGGCAAAAAAAAAAAAAAATCCTATTCCCTCATTTCCTTGGTTCTCTTCTGGCCCTTTGTTTACCTGCAATAACAACAATCTCTTCCCCTCCCCCTGCTCTGCAAAGGGAGTGAATACAAGAGCTGCCCTGAGTGACATGTCTGCCTGCTGGGAGACTCAGCAGCATGTTGTATGTGTGGGACTACAAGTCCCAGCTGTACAATGGCACTGCTGATACACACAGGATCTTCCCCCTACCTGTTCTTGTGCAATGCTTTGCAGAACTCCTCTAGTCTGTCAGCTCCTGTGCCCAGCATTTGTCTCCTCACTGCCTGCAGCTACTCATTAAAACCTTCAGCCCTGAGTCTGTGCTACTGAAGGGGTTAAAGTTTTTCCTGAATAATCCAGTGGGAGGTAGACACAGGGCAGACAGCAGCAGCTCAGCCAGTGCAGGGGGGCATGGCCAGCATAGTAACGTCTCGTGTACAGACCCATATATGCTCTCTCAGGCTTGTGCACAAAACATCATCAGAGCAGGGAGAGAAGCTGACATCACAGGTGACCCTCAGTGAAATCTAAGAAAGCAGCAACTGTAGATGCAGTAAATGCATGGTAAAGCTGTTACATTTGATTAGTTAGAAACTGTAACGTAACGCCGAGCACCCCGAATGGGTACCTCCGTTGATAGATGCTCCTAGTGCTTCCAGAGGACTCCAAGCACTCCACTTGACACCGTCAGCACTGCAGACCCCACGAACCGCCGAAGCTTGGTGGAGGTCTCGCCATCTCCTACCCACCCTGGACCTACGACAAGGCTCCAGGCTCCAGTGGGTGAACCTCTCCTAAATGCAGAGAGCAGGAACCATGAACAAGCTCTTACAAGAGCTTATACTCAGGGGAGTATTGTGATATAGCAATCCCCAAGAGTGTAGTTATCCCATTCCCCAAACATGAGCCAAAACTTCATGAAGGTATAAAAACAGGAACTCTCTTTATTTGAACACACAAGTATTGATTTATACAAATCTTCCAACAAGGTTATCACCCACAGGGTTTTGTAAAAACAGCCAATCACATGCATTTACAGTATTCAAACCTTCCCAGCAATTATACACAAAATCCCCTTCCCTCTGTCTGTAACGCAATCAACAAAATACAATGAGCATTGTCTGAGACGCAATTAACTAACACACTAGCATTGTCTGAGACGCAATCAACAAAATACAATTACCAAACGTAATGGGCTAACTTAATCACTCACAGACAGAAAACACACATTTTTCCCCAAAACACAGAAAACACCTCAAAACCCCACACATCCCCATAATGTATACATCCATGGATAGCTCTGATCTGGGTGAACAACATATCCAAAAATCACCCAGATCCGAGCAGGGGTTCCCGAATTCCATGGAAGTCACATTTGGCCGGCCGCAAGCATGGCTTTCCTGCCCAAAATAGTTCCACAGATTTAAGCTGTGCGGCCGGTCTGTCTTCTCCTTCAAAGTTAGTATGGGCCATAATCCTGGGGCAGGAGGCTGGCAAACAGCCCCCTCCAAAACACCGTGGCGAGGTTGGTTTCGCCACAGAAACATACAAAGAACAAAAAAATAACTCGGACAACCCTTTAACAAATGAGTTATGTGTACCCCAAAAAGGTGCATTAAAAATTACAACTTCATATGGCTACATTGATGGAAAAATACAAATATTATATCTCTTAAAAGGTGACAATGAAAAAATAAAATAAAAAAAATTGCTCACTATGATCCAAAACAGGTCGGTCACTAACGGGTTAACAAAGGCTGGGCCAATGCATGCAGACAGATTTTTAGGATGTCTTCATAATCTTCTAAATTGGTCTACCCTGTTTTGTTTTTTTTAACTGGAGTAATAGAAGGAATAACCCTTTTTAGTTATTCTAGTTGACTCTAGAGCCTCAGTGAATAAGGCGATTTGCGTGCCAGCTGTCAACATCTGCTTTTGTATGTAAGGAGAGGAATTACAGTTCTGTTTGACTTCACATGGTGTCTTCCACAATAGGGTTCCCTTGCCCACGTCATTGTGGTTTAAGATGATTCTTCTTATATAAATATGATCCTAAAAGGACAAATACAGACAGAGAATATAATGAATAATCCGATTTAAAATCCTTGCCACGTGTTCTGTTTTCATTCTAAAAGAAAAGCCCTCAAAGCCTTGTTCTATGGGGGAGATTTATCAGAACTGGTGTAAAGGAAAACTGGCTTAGTTGCTCATTGCAGCCTATCAGATTCCACCTTTCATTTTTCAGAGCTGCTTTGGAAAATGAAAGGTGGAATATGTTTGATTGCTATAGGCAACTAAGCCAATTTTGCTTTAAATTAGGATTCCATTGTTGCCCTATGTGCACACAATCATTAGAAATAAACTAGATGATTACATACTTAAAGGGGTTTTCCAATTTGATGTACTGTAAATGAAAAGTTCTGCAACTTTCTAATATAGTGATCGCTCACTAATTTTTAGATCTCTGCTTGCTGTAGGAACATTCTTGTACATTCTGGGGCTGATAAAAAATACAGACCTACTGTAGAATTTCCACAGTTTAGGAGGGGTTAATACAATTACTGTATACCACTGCAGACAACCCTCTGTGAGCTAAATCCATCAAAAGGAATAATCTCCTTTCTGGTTTGAGTTTTTGCGGCAATATATCAGCATTGATGACATGCTTAAAGAGGTATGTCCATCTAGGACATTTATGGAGTATCCATTGGATAAGCCATAAATCTTTGATAGTTTCAGGTCCCACCTCTGGTCTGGAACAGGGCCCCATCTTGCGGCTGCCCTGAGTGGAAAGGTGGCTGCACATGTGTGCCTTTCTCCTTTCATTTCTGTGGGAATTTCAACAATAGGTGAGTAATTCCACTTTGATACTTTCAAAACAAGTCATTGGAGAAGGTTGTACAAGCACAGCCATCTCACGATGGCTGTGAGACAGGGCCCCAATCTCCAGATAGGAGCAGGTCCCAGAGGTGACCATAGGTTTCACAAAGAGGTCAGCAAAATGGTCACTGTACTGGACAGGTTGCCAGTTGGTTACATAAGATAACAATAAGTATAGTGGCCATACACTCCTGAGGTACAAGTTTAGGGCTTGAGTCAGGGTTTCTTAGGTCATATTTGTATAGGGTCACTCCTTTCTGGTCCAGTTCTCGGTATTGGTCAAAAGGAAAGTTTATTGCCATCCAAACAGTTTAACAGCATGGACTAAACCTCAGTATGTATAAATGGACAAAGCACCACATGGAGAAACACAGCTTTATCAAAGGATCAAGAACGTAGTAGAGAAACCTAGCTCCAGATACCTGGATCTACTGTACTCCATGTGGTATTAGTCAGTGCATGTGTATTTGTTTGCCCTCATTTTTTATTAATTGTGCCTAACCAGGGGTGCACCACCAAGGAGGCAAGGTGAGGCAGCACCAGGATGAGGCAAGAGGGGGGCAGCGGATGGGCCATGGGCAATGAACGCTTTAATTATGGCAAAGGGGTTAGGTTAAGAAATTGGCATGGGGGCATGGGCGTCCGTGGGGGGGGGGCAAGTGGGGGCAGGGTTCCCCCCTTGGTGCCCTGGAAATCTGTGAACTGAGTTCTGCCTCTGCTCTGCAGCACTGGCGGATCCAGGGGGGGGGGAGCAACGGGGAAATTGCCCCCCCCCCCCCCGAGCTGCTCAGAAGTGGGGGGGGGCGGCGGTGGGGCACAGGGAGATGAACGCTTCCATTGTGGAAGCGTTCATCTCCATAGTCATCTGTATCGCTGTCCTCAGGACAGCGATACAGATGACTGTGCTGAGGCAGGGGAGGGAGAGGCGTGTCCCTTTCCCTTCCTCTGATAGGCTGCCTAGTGCCTGCAGCCTATCAGAGGCCGGCGCAGGCGGCGCGATGACGTCATTGCGCCGCCTGAGCCGTACAGACCGGGACACAGGCCGGAAGAGGCCTGCATCGCATTGCTGCCAAGGAGGTACGTATAAGTGTTTATTTTTTTTTGTGTACAATACTGGTGGCTACTGGCACATAATGGGGGTCTCTGGCTACTGGCACATAATGGGGGGGCTGTTATTACTGGCACATGATGGGGAGGGCTGTTATTACTGGCACATGATGGCGGGGCTGTTATTACTGGCACATGATGGGGGGCTGTTATTACTGGCACATGATGGGGGGCTGTTATTACTGGCACATGATGGGGGGCTGTTATTACTGGCACTTGATGGGGGGCTGTTATTACTGGCACATTATTGGGGGCACTATAGGGGCATCTACTGAGGCCAAAAAGAAGGGGTGTTTTATATGGGGGGCTCTGTACAGTAGAATTTTATACTGGGACACATTATGGTCATCTACGGGGGGCACTAAGGAGGAGTATTTTATACTTGCAAATTATGGGGGACACTAGGAGGAAGGTTGGAGAGGAGCACTATGGAGGCATTTACTGGGGGCACTATATAGGGGTATTTTATACTGGCACATTATGGGGGCACTATGGGGACATTAGTTCAACTGGGGGTATTACAAGGGGGTATTTTTTGCACTGTCACATTATAAGGAGAATTATTTCTACTGGGGAGGCATTATGGTGGGCTTTATTACTCCCACATGGTATGACCCCCTAGTAGCAGCACCATCCTCTCCCTGCTCTGCTATTCCTCTGCCCCTTCTCCAAATCCTTATTATGAAATCATTCTCATTAAGATAAAACACAACATCAGCTCCGCCGAGCCCCCGGCCAAGTGTTGAAGTGGTGTCCGAGATCCCCAAGGGCCAAGCCAAGTAATTGTAAGTTTTCATGTTAAATATGTTTATGTTATACACATATAGCCTACACTGTGCCACACAATATACAGTATACCGCTACACGGTGTAGTCTGTTCTATAAGCACCATTGTTTTGTGGCGGTGGACAGAAAATAATCTGGAAGTGCCCCTCCCGAGACCAGGCTCTGGATCCACCACTGCACAGCTCATGCGTTATTATACAGGGTGGGCCATTTATATGGATACACCTTAATAAAATGGGAATGGTTGGTGATATTAACTTCCTGTTTGTGGCACATTAGCATATGTGAGGGGGGAAACTTTTCAAGATGGGTGGTGACCATGGCGGGCCATTTTGAAGTTGGCCATTTTGAATCCAACTTTTGTTTTTTCAATACGAAGAGGGTCATGTAACACATCAAACTTATTGGGAATTTCACAAGAAAAACAATGGTGTGCTTGGTTTTAACGTAACTTTATTCTTTCATGAGTTATTTACAAGTTTCTCTTTCTCGGAAAAAATTGTAATAAATTACTGTTCCTTAATGTAGTGGTGCCAGCCGTGTTGGGAGTCAGTCCTGCACTCCCCCAAACATGAATAGACTGGTAAAAAAAAAAACGCAGCACTCTCTTGTCTTCAATATCCAAACGTTTATTCACCCATGCAGTGCGACGTTTCGACCTGTGTGGTCTTTCTCAAGCAACCTGTGCATAAGTCACCAGTGACATACAGTCTTATAGTTACAGGGGTTTTATAGGAGTTTGATATGGATGGCCTCAGGATATGTCATCAGTATCTGATCACTGGGGGTCCGACACTGAGCACAGCTGTGAGTGGCCTTTTCCTAGGTCAGTGACGTCACATTCACCAGTCACATGTCCTGTATACAGCTCAGTTTTAGGCCTCATGCACACAGCCATGCTTTTTTTTGCGGTCCGCAAACCGCGGATCCGCAAAAAACGGAAGCCGCCTGTGTTGCCTTCCGCAATTTGCGGAATGGCACGGGCGCCGGCAATATAAATCAGAAACAGAGAAATATAGTGGCAATTCTGGAGGAGCTGCTCAGCCCCTGACACTGTGGCGTGTCTTTCATTGGGGGAGCAGCCCGACCGCATGTGGACCGCAGTAATCGACTATCCCCAGCAAAATATGCATACAATGGAGGACGTCGGCGCGGTCCACATGCACCACAAGAGCAAACTACACAGAATGTAGCAAAATATCATACGAAACACAGGGAGAGAATGTACCAAACGGATATACCACTGACTATACTGGCAATTCATGAATACAGGTATTAAAAGCTGAGACTTTCGCCAATATATTCCTATCAGGAAAATATCGGAGCCCATCATGCACCACGTCACGGTCACTCAGCATGGCAGAGGGTCCTAACCGCTGCTCTAACTATGGTGTGAACAAGGTCTGGGGGTGATATAATTCAGCTCACAGCCAAGCTTCCACACAAAAGCCCAGCATGAATACTGCGGCAGTACAATGTGAACCAAGCCAGACTGTGAGCCACACCTATACCAGACCATGTGATGGAGGTTACCAGGTGCAACAGAGTGTACACACACTCAAATCTAACAAGACAGAAACAGAGAAATATAGTGGCAATTCTGGAGGAGCTGCTCAGCCCCTGACACTATATATATTAGGCAATATAAATGCCTATTCTTGTCCGCAAAGCGCGGACAAGAATAGGACATGTTATATTTTTTTAGCGGGGCCGCGGAACGGAGCCACGGATGCGGACAGCACACGGAGTGCTGTCCGCATCTTTTGTGGCCTCATTGAAGTGAATGGATCTGCATCCGAGCCGATGCGGACCCAAACAACGGTCGTGTGCATGAGGCCTTATTCAAATGAATATCTCTGGGCTGCAAGACCAAGCACAGCCACTATACAATGTATGGTATGAGGAGGCCAGAGCTTGGTGTACACTGTGATGAGGACACAATGCTCATCAGAGTGCCAACCGAATGGTGGTGGTCAGGGGAAGACTGGGAACTTAAAGTGGCCCTGGAAAAAATATGAAAAGTGGCCCCTTTTTGTAGTTGGGTCCAAATTGATGTAAGGCAAGGCCAGCAATACCATATTGTGGCACATTATGCCACCCCAACAGAGCCAAATACTACAGTCCATCACAAAATACTGCCTCCAAAAGCACAAAATACACCCCCAAAAAGTTCTACTGGCCGGCCGTGAGGAGGGCTCAGGCGGCTCCCTGGGCATTGGCCCACTGGGAAATTTCCTTGTAAGGTCTATGGCCAATCCGCCCCTGGTGGTGGTGCCAGGTGTTAGACACAGACAGACAGACAGATAGATAAAGATATGAGATTGAAGATAGATAATTAGCTTGATAGAAAAACAATTAGATAATTCTAGATAGATAGATAGATAGATAGATAGATAGTGTAAGGCCCCTTTCACACGAGCGAGTATTCCGCGCGGATGCGATGCGTGAGTTGAACGCATTGCACCCGCACTGAATAACGACCCATTCATTTCTATTGGGCTGTTCACATGAGCGGTGATTTTCATGCATCACTTGTGCGTTACGTGAAAATCGCAGCAAGCTCTATATTGTGCGTTTTTCACGCAACGCAGGCCCCATAGAAGTGAATGGGGTTGCGTGAAAATTGCAAGCATCCGCAAGCAAGTGCGGATGCGGTGCGATTTTCACACACGGTTGCTAGGAGACGATCGGGATGGAGACCCGATCATTATTATTTTCCCTTCTAACATGGTTATAAGGGAAAATAATAGCATTCTGAATACAGAATGCATTGTAAAATAGCACTGGAGAGGTTAAAAAAATATATAAAAAATGTAACTCACCTTAGTCCACTTGATCGCGCAGCCCGGCATCTCCTTCTGTCTCCTTTGCTGAACAGGACCTGTGGTGAGCATTCATTGCAGGAACAGGACCTGTGGTGATGTCACTCCGGTCATCACATGATCCATCACATGATCTTTTACCATGGTGATGGATCATGTGATGACCGGAGTGACGTCACCACAGGTCCTGTTCCTGCAACGAATGCTCACCACAGGTCCTGTTCAGCAAAGGAGACAGAAGGAGATGCCGGGCTGCGCGAACAAGTGGACTATGGTGAGTAAAATTATTTTTTAACCCCTCCAGTGCTATTTTACTATGCATTCTGTATTCAGAATGCTATTATTTTCCCTTATAACCATGTTATAAGGGAAAATAATACAATCTACACAACCCCGATCCCAAGCCCGAACTTCTGTGAAGAAGTTCGGGTTTGGGTAACAAACATGCAGATTTTTCTCACGCGAGTGCAAAACGCATTACAGTGTTTTGTACTCGCGCTGAAAAATCGCGCGTGTTCCCGCAACGCACCCGCACATTTTCCCGCAATGCCCGTCTGAAAGAGGCCTAAGGGATCATCTCTTTTCAGTGGGTCACTCACAGATATCTTCGCAGACACGATTATAATGTCCAAACTCTTGCTTTATTTCAGACACTTTAGCAAAGCACAGGTTAAGAAGTCGCAGCTTCAACTTATCACGTGTGACATCCACACAAAATAACAAACGCTTGCCCGGCTAGGCTCTAACTAAACACAAGCGTATCCCTGACTCACCTAGAGAGCCCTGTTCACACATGGAACACAAATGCGGCTTTCCTCAGCCATTCAGTCCAGCAACCTCCAGGCTGTGACACTTCAATACCTTTTGGGGGATTGTGGCTCAGTAGTCCTCCCGACTCTGGCCTCGTGATCCTTGTTTCACAGGCGTCACCGCGTCCCCCAAAGTTCAGGCTATCGCCTAGCCTTGTGGCTCCTCAGCCCACCCGGCTGAGACCACTCACACAGAGCCTCACCAGGACTCTGCTTCACAAGACACTCCAGAGTGAGACCCACCCAAGATCCAGTAGCAGGATTAAATAGGATCCCTGGACATGAGCATGTCTCAAGTCCCGGACTGGAACCTGGGAAAACAACACCTCAATGTTCACATTGCCACAATAGATACATAAATAAATAAATAGATAATAGATAGATAGATATGAGATTATATTACACAAATGTAGAGGAACATGTTATATAAGCACTACTCTTCTAGCCTGTGATAGTCACTGGTAATGAAGGGGTCGGAGGACATCACATGATGTATCTTTACTTATAAAGAGTGAAGCGTCTTACAAGAATCAACTGGTTCAGACCAGATACACCATCCTGAGCGGCTACATTGTAAGATATTTGCACAGCAGTGGGGTCTTCTAAGTGGAAAGTCTTTAGGTGGGGTAATGTACTCTCGGCTGGGTGAAACTGGATTGGCCTGACATGTTATTATTACTTGGAAGGACTGAGAATTTGAGGCCTGCTTAGTAATGAATGCCGAGAATGCGGATGTGACACTCACAATATGTATGAGAGGCTGACATTGCTGAGCAGCCACCATCTGGGAGCAATAATGCAGTGAATAGCAGGACTGAGTGATCCACACTGCTGGGTAACAAGCAGTCTCTATGGGCCAGACGCTCTTCACCTCGCTGACCTGTATCATCAGCATGACTATCAATATAAATGCACCAAATAAGAGGATCCCAGTGGCTGCTAATGCAAACCATGACTGGACACAGCCAGAGGTTAAACTGATCCATTTTTCCAAATCTAAACTCCCCATGAAGCTTACTAAACGTGGAGAGTGGCAGTGCTGGCTACAAGGCGGCTGCCGCCCTCTTTTGAAGTGTGAATAACCATACTGACTTTCTTGTTAGGTAGAGACTAGAAGACTTTATTTCTACAGCAACTTTAGATCAGTTTCACAGTAATATTTTTCTTCTATTCGAGGCTTCATTTTCAATTACAGATAGTACTCTATATAAAAGAAGAATAGTATATATTACACCTTTAAAGGTAATATATGTAAAAGTATCCAAGTGTTGAAAGCATTTCATCTTTAGCATCTGGGCCTAATTCATTGTCCCACAAACAGGATATAACAAGACTCAATTCCCCATCCATGGCAACATTAAGTGCCTACAACACTTTGCAATTTTGATAGATGCCATGAAGCACATAGGGAGAGTTACATGGCTGGTTCCAGCAGCAGGAACAAGGCCTGCCTTGAACCTAAGGTTGCTCTCACGGACAGATTTTCCGTGGGAAGTGACAACTTTATTTGGTTCAAAGAGTCGTGCAAATTATATTTTAGACTACGTCCTAACTCTTCTGGGGACAAGAGTCAAAGAGTGGGTATAATAATTTCGTGTCACGAGGGTATCGAGAACCACGCCTGACTCCGTTATACCCGGGGTCAGGAAGTCGCAGCGGTTGGCTGCACACTCTATTTAAGATAGGGCTGTTTTCCTTATGGTAGCTTTCTGGGTTTGCTTTGCAAATCCTTTTGGCTCACTCAGGGATCCGTAGCTCCTTCTCCTCAGCTGTTCCTTGTCCAGCACTCCCAAACCTCCTTATATTCCTCTCTCACACTTCTATGGTTGCCAGAGATAGAACTTCCTGCCTGGACATCTATTCTGACCTTCTGGAGCTGTGTTGCTGCGTTCTCTGGTAGTTGGTCCAGAACGCTACCCTCCGGATCCCTGTTGGACCTTTGTGGTCTATTGTCATCGCCCACCTGGGTGTATGTGTTTGTCTGTTTTGTCTGTCCTCTCCCTGGTGTTTCCCTCTTAGTGATAGTGGTGCGGACTAGCGATCCCACCGGCCCGTTCACTATCTAGGGCTCATTTTAGGGAAAGCCAGGATTTAGGCACTTGATCGCCGCACGGGTGAGGAACCCGTCTAGGGACGTCAGGGCAGTCAGGTGCCAGCCGCAAGGTGAGTTAGGGGTCACCACCTTTCCCTCTCCCTTGGGCAGGGCTTTCCCTTTTATCCTCCCTGTGCGTGACGTCGGTCATTACATTATCTCTGGCCCTTATTTTGTGTAGGTAAAAAAAAAAAAAATTTTTTTTTTTACCTACTTAGAATCCAGTATGGATCAAATTGCTGCTCTGTCCAAACAATGTCATGGCCTGTCTTGTGAGGTGGCAGGATTGAAGATGTCGGTCCTCCAGCAACAGCAGCCATTACAACTGAACCCAAGCCCAGCGGTTGCTACTGGTAACCAGGTTGTTGCGGAACCCAAGGTCCCTCTCCTTGACAGATTTTCTGGGGGAAGGGACAAGTTTTTGACATTCTGTGAGGCCTGTAAGTTATATTTTAAACTGCGCCCTTACTCCTCTGGTAATGAAGATCAGCGGGTGGGGGTTGTTATTTCCCTGCTGCAGGGGGACCCGCAGTCCTGGGCGTTCTCTTTACCTACTGATTCCCAGGCTCTTCGGTCAGTGGGTGAGTTTTTCGGGGCCTTGGGTCTCATATATGACGACCCTGACCGAGTCGCACTGGCTGAATCAAGATTACGGAGACTCCTACAAGGAGAGCGGCCGGTAGAGGAGTATTGCTCTGAATTCCGTAGATGGGCTACGGATACCCAATGGAACGACCCGGCTCTCAGGAGTCAGTTCTGCTCTGGGTTATCCAAAAGGGTTAAGGATGCGCTTGCATTATATGAGACCCCCTTTTCCCTTGATGCGGTTATGTCCCTTTCTATCCGAATAGATAGACGCCTTAGGGACAGGTTGAAAAAACCGGAGCAATTGGTAACCCCTCCCAAGCAGCAGTTAGTCTGTACGGACTTAGACGAGCCTATGCAGCTAGGAGGAACTACTCGTCAGGTCCGTCCTCCTGAGGCTCGCCGTAGGCGTGGGGTTTGTTTTTTTTGTGGGGAGAGGGGTCATTTCATTAATGTCTGTCCTTCTTTCCTCAGAAGCAAAAGACCGTCGGAAAAACTACTAACCCCAGGCTGTGTGGAGGATGTCAGCCGGGGGGTATACGTTTCCTCCATACGTACATCGCAATTTGTGTTGCCAGCGGTTATTATTTTTGGTGATAAGACGGAGACTATTTCTTTCTTTCTAGACAGTGGAGCAGGGGTAAATTTGATAGATGCCCATTTTGCCCGCACTATGGGTTTGTCTCTCTGTACGTTACAGAGACCCATTCCCATATTCGCTATTGATTCTGCTCCCCTGTCTCAGAGAAACCTCACCCACATTGTTCATAATTTACACCTTCGGGTAGGGGACCACCATAACGAGATGCATTCAGGTTATGTTCTGGAGGGGCTTCCCACTCCGGTAGTGCTGGGTCTTCCCTGGTTGGTAGCGCACAATCCAGTAGTGGATTGGCAGGCCAGGGAGATATTGGAGTGGAGTGAGCAGTGCAGAGAAGATGTTTTTTCTGAAAAGGGTTGTCAGAAGTTACCACCTCATCGTCCTTATGATTGCCCGGTTAACCTTATTTCCGGCGCAAAATTACCCAAGACCAGGTTATATAATCTTTCGGGTCCAGAGAGACAAGCCATGAAAGATTATATCTCCGAGAGCTTGGCTAAGGGACACATCAGACCCTCTTCTTCACCCGTGGCTGCAGGGTTTTTCTTCGTTAAAAAGAAAGATGGGGGCCTGCGTCCTTGCCTAGATTTTCCACGAATTAAATCGGATAACCATCCGAGACCCATACCCTCTTCCTCTCATTCCTGACCTGTTTAACCAGATTGCGGGTGCTAGGTGGTTCTCCAAACTTGATCTTAGGGGGTCCTACAATCTGATTCGTATTAAGGAGGGGGATGAGTGGAAGACAGCGTTTAACACCCCTGAGGGGCATTATGAAAATCTAGTTATGCCTTTCGGTCTGACCAATGCTCCTGCCGTCTTTCAACATTTCGTTAATGACATTTTTAGTCAGCTAATCGGCAGGTTTGTGGTAATATACCTAGATGATATTTTAATTTATTCGTCTGATCTGAAAACACATGAGGTGCATGTCAGACAAGTACTGCAGGTCCTACGGACGAATGAATTATATGCTAAAATTGAAAAATGTGTCTTCGCTGTTCAGGAGATACAATTCCTAGGTTATTTTTTATCTGCTTCAGGTTTCCGTATGGATCCTAGGAAGGTCCAGGCAATTTTAGATTGGGATCTTCCTGAGAACCTCAAAGCACTACAACGGTTCTTGGGCTTCGCGAATTTCTATAGGAAATTCATTAAAAATTATTCACTTATTGTAAAACCGCTTACTGACATGACTAGGAAGGGGACTGATTTTTCTAAATGGTCTGACGCCGCTAAAGTTGCTTTTTCCTCTCTAAAAGAGAGGTTTACCTCAGCACCTGTACTAGTCCAACCTGATGTCTCTCAGCCTTTTATTGTTGAAGTCGATGCATCAGAGGTGGGAGTGGGGGCTGTACTGTCTCAGGGTCCGTCTCCTGGCAAATGGCGTCCTTGTGCTTTCTTTTCTAAAAAACTATCTGCAGCAGAAAAGAACTACGATATTGGCAATAGGGAACTATTAGCTATTAAACTTGCGTTTGAGGAGTGGCGTCACTTCTTAGAGGTGGCAGTCCACCCCGTCACTGTGATTACGGACCACAAAAATCTTCTGTACCTCGAATCAGCTAAGCGTCTCACCCCTAGACAGGCTAGGTGGTCGCTATTTTTTACCAGGTTTAACTTTGTGATTACCTATCGTCCTGGGGCAAAGAATACCAAGGTTGATGCACTATCTCGTTGTTTCCCTGGAGGGGGTAATGTGAGTGATCCGGTGCCCATTCTTCAAAGAGGAGTGGTTGTTTCTGCGGTACACTCTGTTTTGGAGGGGAAGGTGTTAGAGGCCCAGGGGGACGCCCCGGTCTCTTGCCCCTCAGAGAAATTGTTTGTACCGTTGAACCTACGTTTCGAATTATTAAAGGAACATCATAATTCGGCACTTGCTGGGCACCCGGGTAGTAAAGCAACCTTGGAGCTATTGTCTCGTCGTTTTTGGTGGCCAAGGTTGCGTCAGGATGTATTGGATTTTGTGTCTTCTTGTTCTACCTGTGCGCGCGCAAAAGTTTCACATACACGTCCTGCAGGGTCTCTATTACCACTCGTCATTCCCAATAGACCGTGGACACATCTGTCAATGGATTTTATCACTGACTTACCTTTGTCTGCGGGTAAAACAGTTATTTTGGTAGTAGTGGACAGGTTTAGCAAAATGGTACACTTCATTGCGTTACCCGCACTACCTAATGCTAAGACTTTTGCTCAGGTATTCGTCAGTGAAATCGTGAAGCTTCACGGGGTCCCCTCCGATGTTGTTTCGGATCGGGGTACCCAGTTTATTTCTAAATTTTGTAAAGCTTTTTGTTCCCGTTTGGGGGTACACTTGTCCTTTTCCTCAGCTTTCCATCCTCAGTCGAATGGACAGACTGAGCGTACCAACCAAAACCTGGAGACATATCTAAGATGTTTTGTGTCTGAAAACCAAGAGTTGTGGTCATCATATTTACCGTTAGCTGAGTTTGCCATAAATAATCGTCGTCAGGAATCCACTGGCAAGTCACCATTTCTTGGTGCATATGGTTTTCATCCCCAATTCTGTACTTTCAAAGAGGGGGGGTCTTCTGGGGTTCCCGAAGAGGAACGGTTTTCGTCATCTCTTTCATCGGTATGGCAGAAGGTGCAAGCTAACTTGAAAAATATGGGAGGTAAATACAAATGCATGGCTGATAAGAGACGGTCGCCAGGTCCGGACCTAGTAGTGAATGACTATGTGTGGTTGTCTACTAGGAATATTAAATTGAAGGTTCCCTCTTGGAAACTGGGTCCTAAGTTTATTGGCCCTTATAAAATTGTAGCCATCATCAACCCCGTGGCTTTTCGCCTGGAGTTACCTCAGACTTTTAAAATTCATAATGTTTTTCATAAGTCGTTACTCAAAAAATATGTTCCACCTCTAGAACCGTCACCGTTGCCACCCCCTCCTGTTGTCGTGGATGGTAATCTTGAATTTCAGATATCCAAAATTGTTAATTCTCGTCGGGTCCGCCGCTCTCTTCAATATCTGGTGCATTGGAGAGGTTACGGTCCCGAGGAAAGAATGTGGGTTCCTGCGTCTGAGGTAAATGCCGACAGGCTAGTTCGGGTTTTTCATGCCTCTCATCCTGAGAGACCTGGTCCTGAGTGTCCGGAGGCCCCTCGTAGAGAGGGGGGTACTGTCACGAGGGTATCGAGAACCACGCCTGACTCCGTTATTGTCACGGCCATGGCTATGACCGTGACTCTTCAACCGCATGCGATTGTCAGTGGTTTGGTTTTGTTGTCAATCACAGGTGAGGGCAGTGGTAATTGCCTCACCTGTGGTTGCCGCTGACAACGCTTGTTTGTGGCAGCTTTCCTGCTGTGCATGCGGTTGCACCTAGCAACCCCTATGTTAGGTGTGTGTGTATTGTGTTCACTGTGTTGTTTGTCTGTGTGCACTCTGTGTAGTGTGTTGTGTGCACTGACACTTTTCCTCCACTGTGGTTGCCCGTGGCAACGTTTGGCTGTCGTTACATGTGGTGGCGGTGTCCCGGTCTCCGGGCTATTCCTCAGGACACGCTTGCCACCCATGTCGTGGCCAGCGGCAAAAACCACAGTGGGTTGCTACTGTTGGACACTTTCCCCTTTAAGTCATGTTTTCCCTTCTGTGGTTTTGGAAGGGTTAACCTCCTTCCTAGTGTGTGTGTGTGTGTGCACTGGGTGTGTCTGACTGTGGGTGTGGCTACTTGGCCCTATAAAGCCTCAGTGGAAGGCAGTAGTCAGAGGGTGCTTCAGCCATGCTGCTGGAGACATCCTCCTGCTGGTTACCATCCTTCCAGTAAGGGCCACCCTTCCGGTCATAAAATCCTTATCCCTGATATTTAGTTTATGTCCTATGCTTTTGGTTGTTATTGCAGCTATGAATGTCCTGGTTCCTCTGTGTGCTTATGTGTGTGCTGTTTGTCTATGTGTTTGGTGCAGCTTACGGTTCTGGATTCCTGTTTGCGCAGGGATCCAGTCAGCAAGGCTGTGACAGGTTGGTGGAACTAATAGTTCGCCTGTCATTCCCGTAAGGCTGTATGAGTTCCCCTTTTCCCAACAGCTTGGCCATTTAGACTCCTGCTCCTCCGTGCCTAGGAGGAGTAGGTCGTCTTACTCTGACTCCTAGCGCAGGGACCGGACGGAGGATGAGTTAGGGATCCGAGGTTCCTGCGCATGGGTCCTCCTACCTTTAAGGTCGGCCCATGCAGTTAGGAGTTAGGGTCAGGGTAGGGACGCTGTAGGAGGTGACCTGCTCCCTATCCTGTTCTCCTGGCCGAGTAGGCCTACAGCACATGGCAGCGCTCGGCTGAGGATTTCCCCCATCCTCAGTCGTGACAGTTATACCCGGGGTCAGGAAGTTGCAGCGGTTGGCTGCACACTCTATTTAAGATAGAGCTGTTTTCCTTATGGTAGCTTTCTGGGTTTGCTTTGCAAATCCTTTTGGCTCACTCAGGGATCCGTAGCTCCTTCTCCTCAGCTGTTCCTTGTCCAGCACTCCCAAACCTCCTTATATTCCTCTCTCACACTTCTATGGTTGCCAGACATAGAACTTCCTGCCTGGACATCTATTCTGACCTTCTGGAGCTGTGTTGCTGCGTTCTCTGGTAGTTGGTCCAGAACGCTACCCTCCGGATCCCTGTTGGACCTTTGTGGTCTATTGTCATCGCCCACCTGGGTGTATGTGTTTGTCTGTTTTGTCTGTCCTCTCCCTGGTGTTTCCCTCTTAGTGATAGTGGTGCGGACTAGCGATTCCACCGGCGAGTTCACTATCTAGGGCTCATTTTAGGGAAAGCCAGGATTTAGGCACGTGATCGCCGCACGGGTGAGGAACCCGTCTAGGGACGTCAGGGCAGTCAGGTGCCAGCCGCAAGGTGAGTTAGGGGTCACCACCTTTCCCTCTCCCTTGGGCAGGGCTTTCCCTTTTATCCTCCCTGTGCGTGACGTCGGTCATTACATTTCGTTACTTAAAGGTGACGTTCAATCTTGGGCTTTTTCGTTGCCGACAGGATCACAGTTAGTGTTGATCGAGCACCAAAGTGCTCGGGTGCTTGGGTCGAACACCTCGTTATGCTCAATGGAAGTCAATAGGAGAACCCGAGCATTAAACCAGGCACCCCCTGCTCTGAAGGGGGAGGGTGTCTGGTTCAAAGAAAAAGATCAGAAATTGATGGAAACACCAGCGAAATGGTTTTGGAACAGCATGGGGAGGATGTCTGGATGCATCTTGGACTCCCAGGTCGCTGCTGGGAATGACGTTGTCCGAGTAGTATGCCACTTTTACAGACTGACAAAAACCGAAGATAAAATCGAATTTAGAGGAAAAATTATTAGGAAACATTCTTTACTGTATACTTATTTGTATATAAAGTGCAAGTGCTGCCAAAAATTACAAGGAAGAGGCACTTCGATACAACCTGTATATGACATAATGGAGGGCCTCATTCACATTGTGGTACAATTGTTCAGGTAGTGGGACTCCTACATAAAGCCTATGCACTAAGTGAAAGGGCTTCTAAAAATTACAAGGAATCGGCACATCAATACTCCCTGACTAACAGCTCTCGGCACAGCTCTCCCTGACTAACACTGAGCCGAGCACGTGTCATCGGGTGCAATATAGCACCCGATGACGCGTTCCGGCCAGCCAATCACTGTAATGCCAGTAATCAACATGGCTACAGCATTACAGTGAAGGGCAGCACTTACCTGCACGTTTATTGGCTGCATAGCAGCCAACAAACGTGCGGGGAGGAGACTCGCGCATTGCGCTCGAGCACATACGGTATTCGGCTGAATACCGCCATGTGCTGAGCATCGAGATGCTCGAGCCGAACTGGTGTTTGGCCAAGCATGCTTGATCAACACTAATCACAGTACCTCCGGTCTGTAGATGAATTTTTCAGAGCTTTAGGTCTTATCTACGATGACCCAAATCGGATCTCCCTGGTTGAGACTAAGTTTTGTGGCTTATGGCAGGGAGAGCGTTCTTTGGAGACCTATTGCTCTTAATTGAGGAGATGGGCTACGGATACGGAGTGGAATGATCCAGCTCACCATAGTCAATTCTGTCAAGGGTTATCCGATAGCCTGAAGGACGCGTTGGCGTTTCACGAATATCTTGAGTCATTGGAAGCGGCCATGTCCCTTGTTGTGCATATTGATAGAAGCCTGAGGGAGAGATCTAAGGTTCCTCACTCTCAGGACGTACTATCATATAAGGTGGCGGCCTCTTCCGACACTTTGGGTAGAGAGACACTTCAGTTTATGTCTGGTGACGAACCAATGCAGCTGGGAGGACCTGGACCTGGTGATAAGAACTTTAGGCTTAAGAAGAGACTCTGCTTTTTCTGTGGAAAAAGGGGACATTTTGTTAACCTATGTCCTTATGTTCAGCGTCAAGGTGAAAAAGAAATAAAAAAGTTTAATCCTTATCTCACTCTTGGTGGTGTGGGTGGGAAATCTGAGAATTTACTATTGTCATTTGCCGGTAGTACCCGATTTCTCCTGTCTGCCGAGGTGGCGCTAGATTGCAAAACTGTGGGAATTGAAGTGTTTATTGACAGTGGGGCAGGGGTTAACCTAGTTGATGGTCAGTTTGTCCATATGCATGGGTTGACTACAAGTGCATTAGACAAAAATATTTCGGTGTTTGAAATTGATTCCGCTCCACTCACACAGAAATATTTCTCACAAATGGTGCAGGACATCTGTTTAAAAGTGGGTGATTTTCATCAAGAATCCATTTCAGTTTTGTGCTCGAGGGTCTGCCTGCTCCCTTGGTGCTAGGGTTACCATGGTTAAGCAAAAATAATCCTACCATCGATTGGCAAGCGAGACAGATTCTTGATTGGAGTGATTATTGCATAGACAACTGTCTTAGCATGTCGCTTTCTGTTCTAACCACTAAAGTTGTACCTTTGTGTATTTATGATTTTTTTTATGTATTCTCTGAAAGGGGAAACCAGGAGTTACCTCCACATCGGGAGTATGATTGCCCTGTCAACCTTGTTCCCAGCGCTACCATAGATTGCCAAAGTCTCGGTTGTATAATCTTTCTGAACCCGAAAGAGCAGCCATGCGAGAATATATCACCGAGAGTTTGGCTAAAGGTCATATTAGACCATCCAAATCCCCAGTGGATGCAGGGTTCTTCTTTGTTAAGAAAAAGGACGGAACTCTTAGGCCATGTTTGGACTTCCGTGAGCTTAATCGCATTACTGTCCGTGATCATTATCCCCTTCCTTTGATCCTGGATTTGTTCAATTAGATTGTCGGCGCCAAGGTGTTCTCTAAATTGGATTTGAGGGGGGCATATAATCTGGTAAGGATCAAGGAGGGGGACGAATGGAAGACGGCCTTTAATAGATGAAGGTCATTTTGAGAACGTGGTCATGCCTTTTGGGTTAACCAATGCCCCTGTTTTTTTCAACATTTCATCAATAATATCTTTCATCATCTGGTGGGCAGGTTTGTGGTGGTGTATGTGGATGATATTCTAATTTATTCTCCTGACTTGGAGACGCATCAGGATCACGTGAGACAAGTGTTAAAGATCCTAAGAGAGAATAAATTGCATGCTAAGTTGGAAAAGTGTGCATTTTCAGTTCAGGAAGTGTAATTCCTGGGTTACTTACTCTCATCTTCAGGTTTTCGTATGGATCCAGAGAAGGTCCGTGCGGTGTTGGATGGGATCGACCCGAAAATCTGAGAGCTTATGAGATTTTTGGGGTTCACCAACTACTACTGTAAATTCATTTTGAACTACTCGACTGTGGTAAACCTTTAACGGACATGACTAGGAAAGGTTCGGATATCTCAGTCTGGTCTAATGAGGCATTACGAGCCTTTTCAGCGGTGAAGAAATGTTTTGCTTCTGCTCCTATACTGGTGCAACCGTATATGTTACAGCCATTCATTGTGGAAGTTGACCAGGCTCGGACTGGCCCACTGGGGAGCCTGGAAAATCCTCGGTGGGCCCCTGGGATTTACAGTTAATGATTAGTGCAGCAGGCAGCTCCAGCGCCCCTGCCTTACACTTGTAATGTTAGCAAGTGGCGAGATGACTGATTGATCACCTCACCACTTCACTTGCCATGCTAGGCTGCCACTTCCCAGTGCCTGCGCTCCCCTGTAGCGCTTGTTGTGCTGCCTAGTGCAGCTGGGTCATTCTTCCACCATGGTGGGCTCCGCCTCCTCATACGTGCCGTGCCTGCGCTGTACTCTGCATACACTGCATCCCTACGCAGCACAGGCTGCGCCCGTGGCAGTGAGGAGACAGGAGAGTCAGCATCTCCTCACCCTCACCGGCCTCCTGTAGCTGCTGGAGTGCAAGTAGGACAAGCCATCTGCCGGACCAAAGCATCAGAGACAGACTGAGCATCAGTAGTTGTGCTACAGCTTGCAGCAAACACTGTATTAATTAGGTGAGGGCATGAGGTGGTTTGACTAGGAGACAGAAGTTAATTATAGCCAAGGGGCATTATAGGGAGTTGGGGACACTATGATGATTGCACCTTATGAGCCACTGTGAGAGCACTAGCTACACTTTAGGGCCCACTGTGGGGGAACTTCATCTGCACTTTAGTGGCCACTGTGAGGACTTAATAATCTATAGTAGCCCTACAGTGGCCCTTAAAGTATAGCTATTGTGCTCCCACCCCACAGTGGCCCCTAAAGTGAAGATATAATTTATAGCCACACTTTAGAGGCCACTGTGGTGACACTACAATTACACTTTATGAATCATTGTGTAGCCCATAAAGTGCAGGCATAGTCACTGAACAATGACTCATAAAGTCAAAATTACCCAGTGATTAGGGAAGCAGAAGCTGCCTCCTGCCTGTGAGACAGAGAGAGGCAGTGGATGTCACCTTCAGGCTCTCTGTCTCAGACTAGTTCACACTCTATAGGTAATAACTGTTAAAATACTGTTAAAAAAATTATTTTGCACATTTTATTGCCTTGCCCCTTGGAAAGTACAACTCCCAGCATGCCTTGTCAGATGCAAACCTTCAGGACCTGCTGGGAGTTGTAGTTTTCCTTTCTGCAACTTGCTGTGATTTTAAGTTGCAATTATGATGCGGGCACAGATTTTGCATTCTCACATGCTGCCCACACCATGAATTGCCAATACCAAACCAGAAACTACTGTGGACAAGCAAATAAGGGTGGGTTCGCACTTGAATTCTGGCTTTCTGTTATAGGTTCCGCTTATAACGGAATGACCAGACGAAAAGAAAAAGGGAAACCTTTAGAGGCATTCCGTTTTGATCCGTCACAATAGAAGTCTATGGCCTGCATAACAGATCCATCCCGTTTCCATTATGCTGGAGTTCTCTCCTGCATAACAGAAATGGGACGGATCCATTATGCAGGCCATAGACTTCTATTATGACGGAATGAAAAACGGAATGCCTCTAAAGGCATTCCGTTATGCATTCCGTCATGGAATTGCGTTATGGTCCCTAAAACTGAGAGATCTAACGTGTCTGTGTTACAAACTCTGTAGAGACGAGATGTGGCTGAAAGAATTTGTCATGGCGTTCTAACGGAGGAGAAGAGGAAAGAGAAGATCTACATGACAGGAGATGTCCCTGGATGTAAGAGGTATGTGGTCAAGTATTGGGGGCCGGGGGGGTGCCAGAGAAAAGAACCGGCCCGGGTGCCAAACACCCTAGGCACGCCACTGCTCACAGGTATGTATCTTCCTCAGTTTCATCTTCCTTAGGTTGGATAGCAATAGGGACCATGGGACATGGGAGGTCGCCCAATGGAGGCGATTGCCTGTAGTGTTTTTAGGAACTCCACCAATTCGTCCAACTGAGAGCGGGTCACGGGGCTCCGAACATAGGACCAGGTCTGGCCTTAGGTGTTCAGGCGTCCTGTGCGAGCGAATCTTGTGGCGCCCCCTTCCCCGGTTCATCTAAACATACACAAAGAGGAAAACAATCTTTGTAACAAATAGTTTTTCACACAATCTCGGGCTGGCCTGCAGTAAGAGACCGACTGCGAGCTGTGTCCAGTGGCGGATCCAGAACCATGGTCTCGGGAGGGGCACTTCCAGATTATTTTCTGTCCGCCGCCACAAAACAATGGTGCTTATAGAACAGACTACACAGTGTAGCGGTATACTGTATATTGTGTGGCACAGTGTATGCTATATGTGTATAACAAACATATTTCACATGAAAACTAACAATTACTTGGCTTCGCCCTTGGGGATCTCGGACACCACTTCAACACTTGGCTGGGGGGCTCGGAGGAGCTGATGTTGTGTTTTATCCTAATGAGAAAGATTTCATAATAAGGATTTGGAGGGGCAGAGGGATAGCAGAGCAGGGAGAGGCTGGTGTTGCTACTAGGGGGTCATACTATGGGGGAGTAATAAAGCCCACCATAATGACCCCCAGTAGAAATAATTCTCCTTGTAATGTGCTAAAAATACCCCCTTGTAATGCCCCCAGTTGAGCTAATGTCCCCATAGTGCCCCCATAGTGCGCCAGTATAAAATACCCCTATACAGTGCACCCATAGTGCTCCTTTCCCCCTTCCTTCTAGTGCCCCCATAATGTACCAGTATAAAATGCCCCATAGATGCCATCAGTGTCCCCCTTAATTTGCAAGTATAAAATACCCCTTCTTAGTGCCCCCCGTAGATGACCCCATAGTACTCCTCTCCCCCCCTTCCCCATAGTGCCCACCATAATGTGTCCCAGTATAAAATTCTACTGTACAGAGCCCCCATATAAAATACCCCTTCTTTGCGGCCTCAGTAGATGCCCCTATAGTGTCCCCAATAATGTGCCAGTAATAAGAGCCCCCCCATCATGTGCCAGCAATAAGAGCCCCCCATCATGTGCCAGTAATAACAGCCCCCCCAATGTGCCAGTAATAATAGCCCCCCCAATGTGCCAGTAATATCCCCCCATCATGTGCCAGTAATAACAGCCCCCCCATCATGTGCCAGTAATAACAGCCCCCCATCATGTGCCTGTAATAACAGCCCCCCCATCATGTGCCAGTAATAACAGCCCCCACCATCATGTGCCAGTAATAACAGCCCTCCCATCATGTGCCAGTAATAAACCCCCCATCATGTGCCAGTAATAACAGCCCCCCCCCCCCCATCATGTGCCAGTAATAACAGTAAACAACTCAACTTTGGTTTCATCTGTTTACAGAATATTTTGTCTTTAGCGGACACTCTAAGATTCTTCTTCACCTCATTGCGCAGTCTGCGCTGTGCTCTTGCAGTCATCTTTACAGGACAGCCACTCCTAGGGGGAGCAGCAGCAGTGCTAAACTTTCTCCATTTATAGACAATTTGTCTTACTGTGGACCGATGAACAGCAAGGCTTTTGGAGATACTTTTATAACCCTTTCCAGCTTTATGCAAGTCAACAATTCTTAATCGTAGGTCTTCTGAGAGCTCTTTTTGCGAGGCATTATTCACATCAGGCAATGCTTCTTGTGAAAAGCAATCCCAGAACTGGTGTGTGTTTTTTATAGGGCAGGGCAGCTGTAACCAACACCTCCAATCTCATCTCATTGATTGGACTCCAGTTGGCTGACACCTCACTCCAATTAGCTCTTGAAGATGTCATTAGTCTAGGAGTTCACATACTTTTTCCACCTGCACTGTGAATGTTTACATGGTGTGTTCAATAAAAACATGGTAACATTTTATTCTTTGTGTGTTATTAGTTTAAGCAGACTGTGATTGTCTATTGTTGTGACAGATAAAGATCAGATCACATTTTATGACCAATTTGTGCAGAAATCCATATCATTCCAAAGGGTTCACATACTTTTTCTTGCAACTGTACTTACCTCAGTGTCAGCGATGCGATGGAGGCCTCTTCCGGCCTGTGTCCCGCGCTGTACGGCTCAGGCGGCAAGATGACATAATCGCGCCGCCTGCGCCGGCCTCTGATAGGCTGCATGCACTAGGCCGGCAGCCTATCAGAGGAAGGGAAAGGGACACGCCTCTCCCTCCCCTGCCTCAGCACAGCCATCTGTATCGCTGTCCTGAGGACGGCGATACAGATGACTATGGAGATGAGCGCTTCCACAATGGAAGTGTTCATCTCCCTGTGCCCCCCCCGCCGCCGCCCCCTACCGCGCCCCTGGTCTCGCCAGTGGCTATGTCGGCCGCCGGGCGCCCCTGTTGCCATGGCGCCCCTTTTGCCATGGCGCCCTGTGCGGCCGCACAGCTCGCACACCCCTAAGGCCAGCCCTGCGTAGGACAGTTTCTTTGGTAACGACTTGCTCTGCGGTCTCGGTCCATTGGCAGCGGCCGCAGCCTCAGGATTCGCAGCTTGTGGCTGATTGGGTGCAGGCTCTGGCTCTTGAGAGTTAGGATCAGATTCAGGCTCAGGGCGGCCACGTCCAACGCCCAAATATGTTGCACTGCCATCTGTCGCTGACCTTCTTGGTAGGCCCTAAACCTCTCCCGGGCTTTAGTGGCTGTGATGTCCAGGGTTCTTCGACATAGATCAGGTAATTGATGGGGCCAAGCTTCAATTTCTACTGTTACAGGCTGCCAGAACACATTAGGCCCTACAAACGATGCCTGGTGCTGATAAGACGCCCGGATAGGCGTTGTGGGGTCATAATTTCACTGTCAGTCCCGGTAGTGCTCTCTAGCTCATCCCAGTTCTCCGGCACCTGCTGAGGTCTAGATACAGCAGTGGCATATGGGCCTTTCAGGCCCTCCGCGGGGGTAAACTCCACCGTCTCCCCCTTTTGGAGGTTGTGGAGGCAATCGGGCAGGTTTGTTCTCTTGACAGAGCGTCTGTTGACAAAGATATCCCTGTCAGTGCCGTGGTCCCGCAGGAACCCAAATCCCCTCTCTTTATCGAAGGATAAGATGGTTGCCATCCATCTTTCCAATTGAGGGAGGCATTCCTCAGGATTCTCCACCAGTCTTTTAGCCAGTTCTTAAAAGTATACTTTCTTTTTGTTGGTCTTTGCGACACCAACAGCTCAGATTTCTGCCATCAGGGCCGGACAAAATGAGTTCGGTGCCTGGAAACCCCCTCGTCCGCCTAGAGGTTTTGGTTGTTCCACTACGGGGTGAGGATAAGGTGGTGGCTCCTGGCTCAGGCCTCACTGCGACGTAATGTCTTTAGCCATGACTCCTCCTCTCTCTGTATCAGCACACATGAAAAGATCAAGCAGGAACTTCCAGTCGTCTCACAAAATCCACCTTTTCTCTAGTCCACCCCCTAGGTTCACTGGCATAGAGGGAGCGGCGCCGACATTGTAATCCATGTTAAGCATATTGTGGCGCAGCAAAAATTATTTCCCCGCACTTTCAAAAGGGGTGGCACCCAATTTTCCCACCGAATGGAGCGTTCTGCACAGTGATGGTGTAGTACAATTACTAAAGAATCTTCAGGCATCCATTTTAGGTGCATAAGAAAGTCCATTCAATGACAGCAAGCACTGTTACTAACACAAAAATCTTCAGTTTTCTCACTTTTGACCATGCAAATTAATAATAATGGTTTTGTATAATGTCCACATATACTTTATGATTCAAACAGGCTACTTCCCAGTTGATTAAAGGCACTAAAGTTTATCTCCAATCAATATTTTTGATACACAGTGTATAGTTCATTTAAAGGCACAGAGGCGTGTGATATACTTTTCACATCCTGTTCATGACACCAATTCTTGCAATGACCGGGCCACAGGGGTGTAGTGAGTGAGTGAGAGTGATGATGTGCCAAGTGAGGATAGTACTACTCACAGTTCAGTTGTCCCCTGGGCCAGCCTGCAGTGGAGGGGAAGACAGCACGAAATCCTCCGGGGCACTCTCTGTTGCAGGGAACACCAGTTGAGGTGCCCTTGATGGTAATGGGTAGGCTTAGGGTGCTTTGGTGTCTGGGCCCCTGTGTTTGTGCAATGAGGAGATAAAATTTAATGATGAGAGAGGCAGTAGTTGAACCAAACAGGAACTTTACTTGTAAATTGTAGTCTTGCAATAAGTATCATCCAAAGGCAGGTCTTTGTCATAAGTACAGATGGTAAAGCTGTAAATCCCAATTAGCAGGCTCAGTGAGGTGGTGTATGTAGGTTCCAGCTTAACTATATAGAATGTTGATGTCCCAATATTTATGGACCTGACTGTATGTGAGATAACAGTAAGTGGTCTTGCTATGCAAGAACACTTAAATATATAAATAAAAGCACTGAAACCAATCACTTTTGTTTGGAAATATTTTTTTCATAAATTGGCCACGGCCTTTATTAATTAATAAATAACATTCATAACTCAATTTAAACATATTCATTATAAACTCTGATAAAAAAAAACAATACATGAGCTCAGCCATAAGCTCAAGCTAAAATTTAAGATTTATCAACAGCTCATACCCCACCAGCCTGCAGCCTATAAAGGCACTGCAGGCCCCACCCCACCAAAACTTAGCTCAACAATGGCTTGCAAGTTCAAATGAAAAATATTCAAGCCAATGTCAGATAAAAGTACAGCATCAGAGAAATAAAGGCCGGGCACACCACCTTCCAAATCGATATGCCTAAAAATAAAACCCCATAACATTGGAAGGAATTTTGACATTAATCTGTTGTCACGGATGTAGTAGGGGAGAACACCAAAAGACAACAAGAAGGAAGGGGAAAGATACTCGGCCTCACCGCTAGGGAAGGAAAAGGGTCACCACCTATAAAACCCTTCTCCTGGCCCTAACTCCTATCCGTATGGGCACTTCTCGATGGTAGACCCGCTCCTTCCCTGGTGAAGGAACCAGCGTCTCGCTGAGGCCTAGTAAACAACCGGGGGGGGACAAAACATAACAAGCGGAACACTTAACTTCTGAGGATGATGGATGAACAGGACTTCAACAAGAACCACACTCCAGCTCTTCCAAAACCAAATGAAGCTATCCAGAGCAAGGAGTGATGGGTAAACTCTGACTAAATAGGGATAGGTAAAGGTCACATTATCCACACCTGAACAGGAGGTGTGGACATACCAGCAACACACAGACAAAGTGAAACCAAAAGAGGCAGTCAGATCACTAATGTGGAGATAATCTTTCAGACCTTCTAAGACCTGTCACAGGTGTGACAGTACCCCCCCTTCTATGGGTGACCTCCGGGCACCCAGGACCGACCTTATCAGGATGAGCTCTGTGGAATGCTCTCACCAGACGACTAGCATTAACATCGGTTGCTGGAACCCACATCCTCTCCTCTGGTCCATACCCTCTCTAATGAACGCGATACTGGAGGGATCTCCGGAAAACTCGGGAGTCCACAATCCTGCTGATCTGAAATTCTAAATTGCCGTCCACCATGACAGGAGCGGGAGGTAAGGAGGACGGCTCAACAGTTTCGACACATTTCTTTAACAACGATTTATGAAATACTTTATGGATTTTCAATGCCTGAGGAAGTTCAAGACGGAAAGCTACAGGGTTAACAATGGCAGTGATCTTATATGGACCAATAAATCTTGGGCTCAACTTCCAAGAAGGTACCTTAAGTTTAATGTTTCTTGTAAACAACCACACAGAATCACCCACTCTCAGGTCCAGACCACTCTCACGTCTCCTGTCAGCCGCACGCTTATACCTGTTGCCCATCTTTTTTAGGTTATTTTGGATTTTCCGCCAAATAGAAGACAAAGAAGAGGAAAATCGTTCCTCCTCAGGAATGCCGGAATTTTGAGCACCAGAAAATGTACCAAACTGTGGATGGAACCCATATGCCCCAAAAAACGGCGACTTATCAGTGGATTCCTGTCTGCGGTTATTTATAGAAAACTCCGCTAACGACAAAAATGAAGACCACTCTTCCTGATTCTCTGAAACAAAACATCTCAAGTAAGTCTCCAGATTCTGATTAGTGCGCTCCATCTGTCCATTCGACTGAGGATGAAAAGCCGAAGAGAAGGACAATTGTACACCCAGACGAGTACAGAACGCTTTCCAGAATCTGGAAACAAACTGAGTCCCTCTATCGGACACCACATCAGAGGGAATGCCATGTAGTTTCACGATGTTGTTGACAAACACCTGTGCGGTGCAAAAAAAAAAAAAAAAAGTTGATTATATAAGTTCATGCTGCGCTTCCTGAGCGCTTGCCGCTCTAAAGAATCTCCGGCCGCCGCCTCAGTGCCGCGCAGCCTGCCTGCGCCTGCTGTGTCTGCTCTGTGCTACTGCTGTTGTTAATGTAGCGTGGCCGAGCTCTGTTCGGTCCGCGGTACAGGAGCATTTGTTTCCTGTACCCGGCCGGACTGACAGGAAGTGCTCACATAGGGTGCACTTCCTTTCAGTCCGGCCGGGTACAGGAAACAAATGCTCCTATACCGCGGACCAAACAGAGCTCGGCCACGCTACACTAGAGATGACAAGGGGGGGGGGTAAAATGAGAGTGACGGGGGGGTAAAATGAGAGTGACGGGGGGGGGGTAAAATGAGAGTGACACGGGGGGGTAAAATGAGAGTGACAAGGGGGGTGTAAAATGAGAGTGACAAGGGGGGGTAAAATGAGAGTGACAGGGGGGGGATGTAAAATGAGTGACAAGGGGGGGATGTAAAATGAGTGACAAGGGGGGTAAAATGAGAGTGACAAGGGGGGGGTAAAATGAGAGTGACAAGGAGGGGGGGTAAAATGAGAGTGACAAAGAGGGGGGGTAAAATGAGAGTGACAAGGAGGGGGGGTAAAATGAGAGTGACAAGGAGGGGGGATAAAATGAGAGTGACAAGGGGGGGTAAAATGAGAGTGACAAGGGGGCGGTAGAATGAGAGTGACAAGGGGGGTAGAATGAGAGTGACAAGGGGGGGTAGAATGAGAGTGACAAGGGGGGGTAGAATGAGAGTGACAAGGGGGGGTAGAATGAGAGTGACAAGGGGGGGTAGAATGAGAGTGACAAGGGAGTCCGCAGAGCCAGACCAAGAGCCAGACTGCAGCTAGACACCAGATCATCTTATTGTCCTGGTGGTAAGTAGACAATGCAATATCTTTATTATTTAATTGTTTAGTTATTAATACTACATTGGAAACTAATTTACCTCACATTTAGGGTCCATTCACACATCCGTGTGTGTTTTGCGGATCCACAAAACACGGACAGCGGCAATGTGCGTTCCGCATTTTGCGGACCGCACATTGCCGGCACTAAGAGAATATGCCTATTCTTGTCCGCTATTGCGGACAAGAATAGGACATGTTCTATTTTTTTCAGGATCGGAATTGCGGATCGTATGGATCCGCAATTCCGTTCCGCAAAAAGAGACAGCTACAAGAAGCTTGATTAACCGTAGGGAAAACATAGCAGTTCTTTTAATTTAAAAGCTGAGAAAGGGGTGGAACATACAGTCAGGTCCATAAATATTGGGACATAAACACAATTCTAACATTTTTGGCTCTATACACCACCACAATGGATTTGAAATGAAACAAACAAGATTTGCTTTAACTGCAGACTGTCAGCTTTAATTCGAGGGTATTTACATCCAAATCAGGGGAATGGTGTAGGAATTACAACAGTTTGCATATGTGCCTCCCACTTGTTAAGGGACCAAAAGTAATGGGACAATTGGCTTCTCAGCTGTTCCATTGTCAGGTGTGTGTTATTCCCTTATTAACCCAATTACAATGAGCAGATAAAAGGTCCAGAGTTCATTTCAAGTGTGCTATTTGCATGTGGAATCTGTTGCTGTCAACTCTCAAGATGAGATCCAAAGAGCTGTCACTATCAGTAAAGCAAGCCATCATTAGGCTGAAAAAAAATAAACAAACCCATCAGAAAGATAGCAAAAACATTAGGCGTGGCCAAAACAACTGTTTGAATTATTCTTAAAAAGAAGGAACGCATCGGTGAGCTCAGCAACACCAAAAGACCCGGAAGACCACGGAAAACAACTGTGGTGGATGACCGAATAATTCTTTCCCTGGTGAAGAAAACACCCTTCACAACAGTTGGCCAGATCAAGAACACTCTCCAGGAGGTAGGTGTATGTGTGTCAAAGTCAACAATCAAGAGAAGACTTCACCAGAGTGAATACAGAGGGTTCACCACTAGATGTAAACCATTGGTGAGCCTCAAAAACAGGAAGGCCAGATTAGCGTTTGCCAAACGACATCTAAAAAAGCCTTCACAGTTCTGGAACAACATCCTATGGATAGATGAGACCAAGATCAACGTACCAGAGTGATGGGAAGAGAAGAGTATGGAGAAGGAAAGGAACTGCTCATGATCCTAAGCATACCACCTCATCAGTAAAGCATGGTGGTGGTAGTGTCATGGCGTGGGCATGTATGGCTGCCAATGGAACTGGTTCTCTTGTATTTATTGATGATGTGACTGCTGACAAAAGCAGCAGGATGAATTCTGAAGTGTTACGGGCAATATTATCTGCTCATATTCAGCCAAATGCTTCAGAACTCATTGGATGGTGCTTCACAGGGCAGATGGACAATGACCCAAAGCATACTGCAAAAGCAACCAATGAGTTTTTTAAGGGAAAGAAGTGGAATGTTATGCAATGGCCAAGTCAATCACCTGACCTGAATCCGATTGAGCATGCATTTCACTTGCTGAGGACAAAACTGAAGGGAAAATGCCCCAAGAACAAGCAAACTGAAGACAGTTGCAGTAGAGGCCTGGCAGAGCATCACCAGGGATGAAACCCAGCGTCTGGTGATGTCTATGCGTTCCAGACTTCAGGCTGTAATTGACTGTAAAGGATTTGCAACCAAGTATTAAAAAGTGAAAGTTTGATTTATGATTATTATTCTGTCCCATTACTTTTGGTCACTTAAAAAGTGGGAGGCACATATGCAAACTGTTGTAATTCCTACACCGTTCACCTGATTTGGATGTAAATACCCTCAAATTAAAGCTGACAGTCTGCAGTTAAAGCACATCTTGTTTGTTTCATTTCAAATCCATTGTGGTGGTGTATAGAGCCAAAAATTTTAGAATTGTGTCGATGTCCCAATATTTATGGACCTGACTGTATGTGATGTCATGATATGGGCAGATCATCTGATAAGGGGGGGGGGGGCGGCAATTTTTATCTTGCCTAGGGTGGCAAAAATCCTTGCACCGGCCCTGTCTGTAACTCTGTGATAAAATCCATGGACAAATGGGTCCAAGGTCTGGACGGGATGGGCAATGGAAGCAGAGATCCGGAAGGCCGAGTAAGTGTCACCTTAGCACGTGCACAGGTACCACAGGCTGACACATAGTCCTCAACACACTTACGCAACCCTGGCCACCAGAATCTGCGAGAGATGAGATCGACAGTCGATCTGCTCCCAGGGTGCTCAGCAAGCACCGTACAGTGATGTTCCTCGAACACCTTGTGACGTAATTCGGAGGGAACAAACAAGTTCCCCTGAGGACAAGAGTCTGGAGCATCCTCCTGTGCCTCCAACACCCTGGCCTCGAGATCAGGATAAAGAGCTGATATGACTACCCCTTCAGATAAAATGGGACTAGGGTCATTAGACTCACCCCCTTCCCCTTCCCAGGAAAGCTACGTGACAAAGCATCCGCCTTGACGTTCTTAACCTCAGGGCGGTAAGTGACGATGAAGTTAAATCTGGTAAAAAAACAATGACCACCTGGCCTGCCTTGGGTTAAGTCGCTTAGCCGACTCCAGGTAGGTCAGATTCTTGTGATCCGTGATTACCGTAATAGGATGAATTGCTCCTTCCAACCAATGCCGCCCTTCCTCGAACGCCAACTTAATGGCCAGCAATTCCCTATTCCCCACATCATAATTCTTTTCAGCAGACGAGAGTTTTTTAGAGAAAAATGCACATGGGCGCCATTTACTGGGTGAAGGACCCTGCAACAAGATTGCTCCTACCCCTACCTCAGACACGTCAACCTCAACAATAAATGGCTGAGACACGTCCGGTTGCACCAGAATAGGGGCCGAAGCAAAACATTCTTTCAAATCAAAAAAGGCCTGTAATGCCGCATCAGACCAGATAGAAATATCAGCACCCTTTCTAGTCATGTTAGTTAAATGTTTAACCACCGATAAATAGTTCAAGAGAAATTTACGGTAGTAGTTGGTAAACCCCAAAAACCGCATAAGTGCTTTCAGATCTTCTGGTCGATCCTAGTCCAACACGGCACGGACCTTCTCGGGATCCATACGAAAACCTGAGGATGAGAGCAGGTAACCCAGAAATTGCCCTTCCTCTACAGCAAATACACACTTTTCCATCTTAGCATACAAATTATTCTCTCTTAGGATCTGTAACACCTGTCTCACATGATCCTGACGAGTCTTCATATTAGGCGAATAAATTAGTAGGTCATCAAGGTATACAACAACAAACCTTCCCACCAGATGATGAAAGATGTCATTGACAAAGTGTTGAAAAACCGCAGGAGCATTGGTTAACCCAAAGGGCATGACCAGGTTTTCAAAATGACCCTCAGGGGTATTAAATGCGGTCTTCCACTCATCCCCCTCCTTGATCCTTACCAGATGATATTCCCCCCTCAGATCCAATTTAGAGAACACCTTGGCACTGACAATCTGACTAAACAAATCCGGAATCAAAGGAAGGGGGTTAGGATCACGGACGGTAATTCGATTGAGCTCACGGAAGTCCAGACATGGTCTCAGGGTACCATCCTTTTTCTTTACAAAGAAAAATCCAGCAGCCACTGGGGACTTGGCTGGTCTAATATGTCCCTTTGCCAAACTCTCAGTGATATACTCTCGCATAGCCTTTCTTTCGGGTTCCGAAAGATTATACAACAGAGATTAGGGCAATTTAGCTCCGGGAATAAGATTGACGGGGCAGTCATACTCCCAGTGTCGAGGCAACTCCTGATTACCACTCTCAGAAAACACATCAGAAAATTCAGAAATGAACGAGGGTACAGTTTTAGTGGTAACCATAGAGAACGATGCATTAAGACAGTTGTCCCTGCAAAAATCACTCCAATCGAGTATCTGTCTCTCTTGCCAGTCGATGTTAGGGTTATGTTTGCTTAACCATGGTAAGCCCAACACCGACAGAGCAGGCAGACCCTCCAACACATAACAGGAGATAGATTCCTGATACAAATCACCCACTCTTAAATGAATGTCATTCACTACCTGCAACAGCCATTTTTGGGTGAGAGGTGCTGAGTCAATTGCAAAGTGAGAAATACTTTTCTCTAATGCATTAGTAATCAACCCGTGAATGCGTACAAACTGTCAATCAATCAAGTAAACTCCTGCCCCACTGTCGATAAATGCTTTGATTTTCACAGTTTAGGACTCTAGAGCCACCTCGGCAGACAGGAGAAAACGGGTACTACCAGTAAAAGACAAAAGTAGGTTTTCTTGCTCCCCATCCACACCACCAATAGTAATTTGGGGATTAAACGTTTTTTCCTTTTTGTTTACACCTTGATGCTGCAAGTACGGACAAATATTCACAAAATGTCCCTTCTTGCCACAACAAAAGCAGACTCCTTTCACATGCCCCAAGCTTTTGCCAGTAGTTCCAGGAGTTGCTCCTACTAACTGCATAGGCTCCTCACAAGGTGCAACCACCCGTGTCTCTCCACCATAAGTGTCAAAGGAAGCAGTACCCTTATTGGACAGTATGTCCTGAAGGTGAGGACCCCTAGATCTCTCCCTCAGGTGTCTATCAAGACGTACAGCAAGGGACATAGCTGCTTCCAATGACTCAGGATTTTCATGAAAAGCCAACAAACCCAGTAACTTAGTCTCGGCCTGAGAGATCTGATCCGGGTCATCGTAGATAAGACCCAAGTCTCTAAAGAATTCATCTACCGACCGGAGGGACGGTGATCTGGTCGGCAGAGAAAAAGCCCAAGATTGGGCATCCTCTTTAAGCAATGAAATAATCATACCCACACGTTGACACTCATCCCCAGAAGAGTATAGGCGCAGCCTAAAGTATAATTCACATGACTCCCTGAACCGGAAGAAATTGTCACTACCCCCGGAATACCTGTCTGGGAGAGCCACCTTCAGTTCAGGGAAGGCCTGGGGCCCACCACCGGAGCCAGCAGCCTGTGGACTCTGAATCTGCAAAACCGTCGCACGGAGGTTTGCTACCTCCAAAGTCAAATTCTGCAGCTGTTCGACCAGTGCAGACATAGCATTCATAGCTGCACAGATCAGAACAAAAATGGCGGTATTGGGCTCTGGATAATGTCACGGATGTAGTAGGGGAGAACACCAAACGACAACAAGAAGGAAGGGGAAAGACACTAGGCCTCACCGCTAGGGAAAGAAAAGGGTCACCACCTATAAAACCCTGCTCCTGTCCCTAACTCCTATCTGTATGGGCACCTCTTGATGGTAGAGAAGCCCATACACAGGAACCTAGAAAACCCTGGTAGCCCTGGGATTCCCTAAAGGTAATGATAGGGCAGAGACAACCCGCTCCTTCCCTGGTGAAGGAACCAGGGTCTCGCTGAGGCGAGGGGGACAAAACACAACAAGCGGAACACTTAACTTCTGAGGATGATGGATGAACAGGACTTCAACAAGAACCACACTCCAGCTCTTCCAAAACCAAATGAAGCTATCCAGAGCAAGGAGTGATGGGTAAAGTCAGACTAAGTAGGTATAGGTAAAGGTCACATGATCCACACCTGAACAGGAGGTGTGGACATACCAGCAACACACAGACAAAGTGAAACCAAAAGAGGCTGTCAGATCACTAATGTGGAGATAATCTTTCAGACCTTCTAAGACCTGTCACAGGTGTGACATCTGTTAATTCTATGACACATTCTTTCTAAGTGCTTCATAGAAAGCGATTGGAGCCAAATTAGATGGGGAATAACCTCTGAAAAGACAATTCTGACATTTGGAAAAAAAACGCCGTACCGACATTAAACCAGATTTCATCTGGAAAACTAAATCCATAGTACCCAACTTGCCAATATCATTACCCCCAAGATGTATAATAATTAAATCCGGATCCTGATAATTTGCTGACATTATAAGCATTTGATTCCAGTGGTCTGGCCATCTCATACCTCTTACCCCATTCCAATAAATTTTTATTGCTGCTGAAGACAGATAAATTAACTCCATATGGTTGTACACTGGCTCTCAGCCTCGCCCAGTGGATAAAGGAGTGACCAATGATCCATACCACCTTACCTGGAATAAATGATACAATCAATCAATTAAATCCGGACGGATATAAAGCATAACAGATAGACGACCAACGACCAATCCCTTGAATTGTGGACTCATCAAGACCAAGTCGAAAAGCCTCAGTTGCAGCACTGATATGAAAAGAATGGGAAGGAAAATTGCGATCACTCAAACCCAAAACCGAAATACCACGCAAAAAAACCAGCACGAAACTGAAACTGTCAATGGGGAACCATCCATATGAACAAAAAAATTAACAGAACCATGGGGGCGGATAGACAAATAATGTAAACAAAAACAAACCGGACACACTGAACTTGAAGGGATGCAACCAATACGAATCCAGCATCCAGCAGCCTCTACCTTCCTGATCTGTCTTAGAATGACTAATAAATAACTTAACGCAATCTGAAAAACAAAGAACAGACGAACTGAACCCGTCAACTGAAACCGAGACCTTGGAAGGAGCTCACTGCACCAAAGAACATAAGAACATAAGTCGTGGAAAACAAACATGCTTCATAATCCGAGGAACAAACTGAACTATTTGCTACCACGAAGGACAACAATATATCACAATATATCACCGTACTACACTTAGACGACAGACAATTCACTGCGAAAACAACACCCTTATTATCCTTGCTAAGAATTACCTCCCTATTTTTAAACTGAGATCCCCAGAGTGTAATGGAAACAACAACCGGGAACAACTCTAGCAATACCAAATTTTTTACTATTCCTCTGTCAAACCACAATTGCGGCCTAGGAGCAGCACACCATATGTGTGGCGTCTGCGCTCCTGAACATAGAAGCCCAATGGCTTAAGTAGGTTTAGCGTAGGACCCGCCTGACCTGAGACCACCTTGGCGCTTGGTAGGCGGGCTTAGATGTGTTTTGATCAAAATATATTGACTAAGTGTCTCAGATATTATTATATCAGAGTGAGGACTTTGTCCATATATAATGCTTGCATCTACTTTACTAAGTGCATTATTATCTTATTTCTGTGGTTTTCTTCAATAATATGGCCAGGGACATCCGCACATTTGTATATCATACCGTGCAGGATGTTTTTATCTTAGTTTTTTCAGTGATTTTTTTGTCTATGTAGTATTTGCTTGAGGGAGTGGCACCTTCAAGTGTGAATGCGCACCTATTTTATCTTGGGAGTAGCATTCCTCTGCACTTTTGCCCTTCCTATCCAATAAAGCGCCTTGATTAGGTGGTACATATAGGTGTGCTGGCTCCTCCTCCCATTGGTTGCTTGATGCACATGGAGGTGACTAGGAGCAGCACACCATATGTGCGGCGTCTGCGCTCCTGAACATAGAAGCCCAAAGGCTTAGGTAGGTTTAGCGTAGGACCCGCCTGACCTGAGACCACCTTGGCGTTTGGTAGGCGGGCTTAGATGTGTTTTGATCAAAATATATTGACTAAGTGTCTCAGATATTATCATATTAGAGTGAGGACTTTGTCCATATATAATGCTTGCATCTACTTTACTAAGTGCATTATTATCTTATTTCTGTGGTTTTCTTCAGCACACCACTTACCCTGAAAGAAGGCACCAAATCCGACTGAACCTGAAGCATCCGTAAAAAGCTGCAGATCATCAGCACAAACAAAATCAGTCTGCCAAATCAAACGACCAATAAAACCCTGAAAAAATCCTAACCATACTAATAAATCATCCTCAACCTCCCTTGAAACCCGGACATGAAGAGCAGGGTTTCAAAATCCAGCAATAAGTAAAGATAAACGACGAGAAAAAATACAGGCTAATGGCATAACCTTAGAAAAGAATGCTAATAAACCCAAAAGAGACTGAATTTCTTTGACCGTCACTCTTGATCTATGAAATAACACAGAGATCGCAGAAATAGCTCTCACTATTTTTTCAGAAGGTAGTCTGAATTCACCAGCAACCGTGTCAATTACTACTCCTAAGTACTCTAAACACATACACGGAAAAACTGTCTTATCTAAAGTCAGAGGAATTCAAAACTCAGCACAGACATTCATAAAACAATCAAGGAGTCGTCCACAAGTTGGAGATGAACCTGGACCAATAAACAAAAAATCATCCAGATAATGCGTTAATGAACCCATAGGCATACGAACCGCCACAACCCATTCCAAAAAACATGAAAATGCTTCAAAATAAAAACATGACAATGAGCAGCCCATGGGTAAACACCGGTCAAAAAAGAAAAAACAAAAAGACAAAAACCTAGTGAATTAAAACCAGTAGGATGAACCGGCAACAAATGAAAAGCAGACTTTATGTCCGCCTTAGCCAATAAAGAACCTAACCCAAAATCCTTACTTAAGATAATTTCATAATCAAAGGAAGCATAGGACACTGACACCAAACTCTTATCAATCTTGTCATTCGAAGACGAACCAAAAAGAAAGGACAGATGGTGAATAAGTCTGAAAGAATTAGGCACCTTCTTAGGAAAAACCCTTAAAGGGGATATAGGAAAATGCTCAAAATGGGGGTAAACAAAAGGGCCAGATACTCTACCTAAAGACAACTCATTAACAACTTTATCTACAGCAACATTAGGGAACTCATACACAGACAACAGATTCTTAACTACAGAACAACCTGAACCTAAAAAACCCGGTATTACAAAACCATTTTTAAAACCATTAAATAACAACTCAGCCCAATGCTGATTTGGATAGTGCCTTAGCCAAGGCAGCATGATCGACAACCTTACTGGACTCCAAGCTTTTTCCCAACAATTCCTTTGAGGAGGGGGGCCCAGCAATGTTAGCTTTTTTAAAACAGCGGTACATTGGGTGCCCCCCTCCGCAAAAGGAACATTTGTGTTTGCATTTACACATAGCAGGCCATCGACACTGCGAATCATTAAAAGCAAAACAAGTAGGTCAATAGGCCTACACTTTGACTAGTGGTCGATCTATGCGCTGTGGAGGGACGCTGCGGCAACATTAAATTTAACCAAAGGCTCACATCCTTAACTCTCCAGTGCACAGACGGATACACCGCAAGTTTCTGACGGAAACCTTCATCATAATAATACCATCCCAAACCGGAAAATTTTTTGTAAGCTTCCAAGACAATTTCTAGATGCTGAAATAAGCCTGAACAAAATTCAGGCTTACGTTCACCTAATACGCTAGAAAATATACAAAATGCTTGTAGCCAGTTATTGAATGACCGCACAACAGGTCGCTTGCGGTCATCTAAACCCGACTTTTCTTCTACTTTTTCCAGCTTCAAAACAAAATCCTTTGAAGCCGGCAAAAGGGACAAAATATCGATGAATTCATTATTATACATTTTCTCTTTTACAGATGAAAACCTAGCGGTGACAAAGTACGTCACTGCTTCCTTGTAACAAGTCTCTGAGACACCCTTAGCCCAAAGAGGTGGAACGGGAATAGGCTCGTCCATCCCTGAACTGCCCAATCCCTGTCCACCCGGACCCGGTGGATGCCATACCGCAGATACATCAATCGGCCGAGGAAACAAAGCAGAACCAGAGAGGGAGAGAGGCAGATACACATGGAGGAACCGCAGGCATACCTTTCAAAGCATTTAAAACCTGCGACAGCAAAGGTACAAGCAAAGGAGCAGCTGGCAACTCACCCTGCTGCAATGGCGCCGACCCTCCTGACAACATGGATGCAACTGCAGAAGAGGAACAAGCCGGTGATCCCGTTGAAATTGGGTCCACCACCGCAGCAGCTGCCGACTGACTTGAGGAAGGAATTCTTGAGCAGACATCCGCAATTACATGAGCAGCATCCGCAGGGGCTAGAGACATGGGAACAACATGCATAGCATCATTATTCGCACTTACCCCCCGCAGAAGATCTCTCACCGGACCTGACGACTGCTCCAAATTCAGAGGCTCCTCCTGAAGAAAGTCCCGGACCTGAGGACAAGTGCCAGCAGCTAAAGAGTTAAAAATAATCCCCGTTACTGCACCATGATCCACTGACAGTAAATCTTCCTCCGGACGCTGTTGCTCCTCCCGACCACCAGAGGGCGCTGAAGACACAGCCTGCGATGACGATGCCAACACAGGAAGTCTAGCAGCGTCCGGATCCCGGGACATATGAAGAGGAGCTGAAGAGGATCGGATACCAACACCAGCAGCCGCATCCGGTAAGTCAGAGATCGCATCCTATCCGCGCACCAGCTCCTGGAAAGCCGCTTCCCGACGGCCACTCACATCCGGCAGCCTAGAAGATGAAGTCCCACGCCGCTCCATTGAATGCCGATGCCTAAGGGGGAAGGAGAAAAGACCCGGCGACGTCTCTTCTGAGATCCGGCAGAGGATTTGTGACCAGACTCAAAACCGCTGCAAGCTGCGGTTTTGTGTCCGGTCTGCAAAACGGAACAAACCGGATCCATCACTAAAAACAATGTAAGTCAATGGGTGATGGATACGTTTTTTTAGGATCTGAAAAAAACGAATCCATCACCCATTGGCTTACATTGTTTTTAGTGACGGATCCGGTTTGTTCAGTTTCGATTTAATACAACCGCATCTGAACGGAACGGATGCACCCTGATGTATTAAATCGAACAGAAGTGTTTTGTTCCAGTTTTGAGATCCTCTGCCGGATCTTAAAACCAGAATACAAAGCGCAGATGTGAAAGAAGCTTTAGTTAAGATGTGACATACACTATGGGGGATTTTTATGAAGACTGGCGTATGGGAGTTTCTAGCATAAGTTATAGTAAATCCTGCTGGCTGTTGGAAGCCTCTGCCCTCCTGCTAAGCTACACCCCTTTTCCCGCCACTTTAGAAAAATAGCGAGAAGCTCAAAAAGTTACGAATTATGGCACAAATATAGCATAGAATAATTTTTTTATGCCACAATTGTACGAATCATATGTTGTTTTGCATGTAACCTCAGTGAAGCACAATTCTTTCATCTTTTATTTTATTGATTTACTGTTTGTTCATTTTTTGGTACATTAAACTATACAGTGCCTCCAGCTGTAAACTTCATATTAGTTGTACTTTTGCCATAAAGGAGTTTTCCAGTAAACGATAAAAAAAAAAAGGGCCACAATTGTTTTAAAACTAAAAAATAAACCATACTCGTGGTAGACATGACCAACATCAGCCAGTAATTGGCTCAGTGGGCCTTTCCTGACATTTCCAGCTGGGAACATGAAGAGCAGCAGGGATTGGACCAGAGTGTTTTGGAATGCCTAGTGGTGATGTGGCCTTAATAGTTTGTGTGTTACGATGCTCCTACCTGGATATCGTCGCTCCACAGGGTTAGGCTCCGTAGCATTCAAAGAAGAGAGATGTAGTTGGTAAAATTTAACAGTTTTAATTCAATAAAAATAGGTAAATGGACTGGGCTGGCACTCTGTATGTGTGGAGTAATACGGATAAAATACAATAAAATGAATATAAAATGCAATATAAAGTGATCCCGTAATTTAATTCAAATAGCAATAAAATCACCAGAATACATGGCTAAAAATAAACGCTGCGCGGCAAAATAAGACACTGCAATAACAATCATGAAAATAATCATAGAAAAATGATCCCAATATGTCCTTGGAATCGATAGTGCTCGATAGTATTCCTACATATATGGGTCTAATGATAGAACAAAAAAATGAAGATTATATGTCCTTCCTTTCAAATGCTGTGTAGAGAGGAATGCCGCATTGAATGTGCGGTAATGGGTTATGTCCGTAATTTAAAAAGGACTTTTAAAAGAAGCAGGTTCCCAAAATGACTGTTTGATTAATTGTGGTCCAATTCAATATGTAGATAAAGTGCTGTATGCTCTGAGGTAGCAATAAGTCTTACCTTGGCCCAGATGGTTTTCAAAGTAGATGTAGATACTGCATACCTGATTATGCACGGTCTTGTGTTGTATGTATGGACGGACGCTGAGGTAGCGTGGTCTATGGCGTGCTCCTGGCTTGGTCCGCAGCAAAGTATCGTAAAGGCTGGTACCCGGACTGTTCGTATCCCAGGACGCCGCGTCTCACGTGATCTGTGACGTGCCTCTAGTCCGTGACTATGTCCAGGTATCGCGAGAACTGTGCTCGGCGGTTCCTATGTGAAAAGATTTTCTTACTGGAGCGCTCCAATTTTTGAAGAAATGATCACAGACTTTGTATCATCTGTAGAAAGGCCTGTTCATAGCCTCTCAGGAACCTGCGGTATCTACATCTACTTTGAAAACCATCTGGGCCAAGGTAAGACTTATTGCTACATCAGAGCATACAGCACTTTATCTACATATTGAATTGGACCACAATTAATCAAACAGTCATTTTGGGAACCTGCTTCTTTTAAAAGTCCTTTTTAAATTACGGACATAACCCATTACCGCACATTCAATGCGGCATTCCTCTCTAAACAGCATTTGAAAGGAAGGACATATAATCTGCATTTTTTTGTTCTATCATTAGACCCATATATGTAGGAATACTATCGAACACTATCGATTCCAAGGACATATTGGGATCATTTTTCTATGATTATTTTCATGATTGTTATGGCAGTGTCTTATTTTGCCGCGCAGCGTTTATTTTTAGCCATGTATTCTGGTGATTTTATTGCTATTTGAATTAAATTACATGATCACTTTATATTGCATTTTATATTCATTTTATTGTATTTAATCCGTATTACTCCACACATACAGAGTGCCAGCCCAGTCCATTTACCTATTTTTAATATTTTCTCCTGTACGGGTGATACCGTTTTCTGGCCTAGAGCACCTGGTCCTAATTGCTTAGGAGTGAGCTATTCCTGTCACTTATTTTAATTCAATAAACTTGCATCCAGACAACACTTGATCTTTCTCTTGGTTCCAGCAGGTTTTGGGGTAAACGGGCAGGCAAACTTGGATACCTTGCTTTCTGTCTCTGCTGTGATAAACTCTAAGTTCAGTCTGGCTAATGGACTTTCTGGCAGTTCTGGTACCTCTGAGTTGTGTGCCTTTGGCTGTTGACCCCATCGTAATACTCAGTATATAAACTGCAAGGAGTCGTGGTGCTCTCTGAGATGCTTCCCCTGGAAGACACCTACTGCAGGAGGGGGGGGAGATGGTTCACTCCTCTCACTGCGCCATGTCTTGTCTCTTTCCAATTCTTCTATCGACTCCCTATAGCAGGGGTACTCAACTGGCGGACCGCGGTCCGAATCCGGACCACAGTTGCCAGCTGTCCGGACCCCTGGAGCGGTCCACCCCAGGTGCCGGCTCTTATGGGGTGCCAAAGTCCAGGAGCAATGATTGCTTCTATCAATACAGATGGAAGCGCTCATTGCTGGAGCGCAGGGAGCTGGGTCCTGTCACTCATCGCTCAGCTCCCCGCGCTCCTCCCTTCCTTCAGGCCGGCGGCGTTCTGAATGGTGAAGCAGAGAGACTTCTCCCTGCTGCACAATTCAGCCTGCAGGCACAGATCACGCTACCAGCCTGTGTGGGCGGAGCCTGCAGCCCAGAAATCTGCATCAGATCTGACCACACAGTGCTGCAGAGCGATCTGTGTCTGCAGGAGAGAGAACTGTGAGCTTCAGGAACGGGACAAGGTGAGTAGTTACTGTGTTGTTGTTTTTTTTTGTTGTTTTTTTAACACAGAGGGTGCACAATGGGTATTTCTACTCTGGAGGGGGCACAATGGGCATTGCAAATGTGAAGGGGGCACAATAAACATTTCTACTCTGGAGGGGGCACTGTTATAGTCCCACCCGTGACAGGGACTAGAAGATCAAGGAGACTGGCTGCACGTGATTGACAGCAGCTCCGGAAAAAAATAGAACATGTCCTATTCTTGTCCGCAATTGCGGACAAGAATAGGCATTTCTATGGGGGTGCTGGCCGGGTGTATTGCGGATCCGCAATGCACTACGGACGTCTGAATGGAGCCTAAGAGGACCTGGAATTACATACACAGATTAAATTTTTTGCTGGCCATTAGAGACAATAGCTAGGTGTAAGAATGGTAGTGCCCTCTCTTGGGTACTACACTTGTGGTATTATTGCTTTCAAGAAAGACATCCAGGCCCTTATTGGGCCCATACAATGAATCAACCATCTCAACATCATATGATACATAGTCTCACAGGTCTTAAAGTAAAGAAAGAGGATGTCCTCTTATCAAGGATACATGCCAAGAGGAGATCATCAGCCAGTAAATTGTATACTTGCATAATTGTATACTTACAAGTATACCGTACTTGTAAATTGCAATTAGATCACCCCTTGGCTTAAAAATGGGGTGGTTACGAAACTGTCAATCATTATAGTCATCAATATGAGGATTGTATGCAGCTACTATTAGTGTCTAACTATTTGGATCAATGCACCATGAAAAGGCAGTTCATTCTAGTAATCAGTAAGGCTAGGTCTACACGACGACATTCGTCGCGCGACATTTTGTTGCACCAATGTCGCGCGACAATTTTTATAATGGCAGTCTATGGTGTCGCACTGCAACATGCGACATGCTGCAACTGCGACGCGACAGTCGCAGAAAATCCATTCGAGATGGATTTTTCTGCGATTGTCGCGTCGCAGTCGCAGCATGTCGCATGTTGCAGTGTGACACCATAGACTGCCATTATAAAAATTGTCGCGCGACATTGGTGCAACAAAATGTTGCGCGACAAATGTTGCAGTGTAGTTGTGCCCTATCTGTCGCGCAACTTATTGTCGCGCAACAAATGTCGTCGTGTAGACCTAGCCTAAAGCTATGGAAAATGTTGGAGCTGGAAATAATTTTTATCATCATCATGGAAAGTAAAGAATTTATCTACAAAATTGAATGGTAGGATCCAGGACATTAAGGTGGGATCCACATGGGATTAAGGTCAACCCTATGTTGGTTCCCTTGATAGTTTTCAAAAACGAAATACAAAGTGCAGATGTGAAAGTAGCCTAATATACTACAGTATCTCACTATGTCTGGTCAGTGACTCGGCATGGGCAGCTCCAATTGTGTTGATGACAGTAAATAGAAAAAATTTGTGTAATAGTCCTTTGTTTTATGTGTAGAAATCCTATGGGGGCTTGTATTAGGATCGCTCATTTACTTTATGAGTACACAGTAAACTGTGTCTAGAATCTACTTATACAGAAAGGACTTTAAATCATCTGATACATGAAACCATAATGGTTGCAAGTAAATGCACATAAAGCACTGAAATTAGGTTAATCAGTGCAGTCTCGCTGAGGTCAGACTTTACAAGGCTGCATGATAATCAAGTCAGCATTTTGCTTCTAGGAATAAATATCCATTCCTGGGGCTTAGGTAGTACATTAAGAATAATGGTGGTTCATGCTGTAACATATGTAACATATTTCAGTCCTTTGCAAACCTAAAGGCTGTGCCTGTGAACAACTTCAGGGGCAATTTTTAATGATTGCATTTGACTCATTTTGGTCTAAAATTATTTTAGATGTTTTTTTTTTATTAAAAATGTTCAACAGTTTCAGTGTATCTGCAGACTATCTTGCACTGTACCTCTGTCAGGCACACTCATTTATAATCGTTATCACTTTGATAGGAATTTAGCTATAATGAATGTTGACTTAAAGGATGGAAGATACTCAGGCCCAAACCACCCGTCTACCTTACCGCCCCTTCCTGTTCCCCAATTAACACACAGAGACATCTTCTTGGGAAAAGAGCCTTCTCGGCCAATTTATTCAACAACATTAATTATCACTTCACAGAAATACGTAATAACACGCATAACATATCAATTACCATGACAATTACCATAACATCTGAACCATTGAATAGGATCCTAGAAGGCAACAGGTAAGCTGTGTTCTCCACCATTCACCTCCACTTGTAATATCGCCTTACCCTCTGCCGCGGTCACCGACCCGAGAGCACCGAATACTCCAACTGTAATTAGTCTCCCCTGTAGGCCCATCTGCCCAACAGGAGCCCCATGCACAAGCTTACCGAACCTCCTGAGATGCACACTCCACCTTGGCATGCACCTCTTAAACCTATCATTGCCTTCCAGGACCCTCCATTACCACGCCACGAACGACCATAGGAGAAACCTCACCTATGGGAGTCCTGCCACACCCGAAAAGCCGTCTCCAGACCCTCCTGAATCCCTAAGGCCCACATGTCAATACCCACCTCATTCAGGTGAACACCATCAGACCTAAGGAACTGAGGCGATGCCGCCTCCAGCTCCCGGTGCCGCACCACAATACCACCATGGCGCCTCACAAAACGTCCAACCTCCCTATTAAGTTTAGCCCGGGCCTTGTTAAGCCGGTCAACCGACCTCGCAAAACGCCAGACTCTCCGAGCCACCACCTCGGACCAAACCACCAACACACCCGGAACATCCGACCACAAACGCAAAAGATCCAGCTTCATATCACTAATCACCTCCCTAGTACTGCGAACACCCAGGTCATTCCCCCCAACGTGCAATACAACAATATCAGGTGACCTATCTAACGAAACTGAAGCATGAAATTCCGGAAGCACCCTACCCCACAACAGGCCCCGTATGCCAATCCAGCGCACTTGCATGTCAGCCGGGTCGAACCCCAACTGCCGTCCGTTCCTCCGCACGTCCGCCCGCAATGCTCCCCAGTACACGTAGGAGTGTCCGAAGATCCAAGCCATACAAGCCGACCCTGTAAACACATAAAAATTAAAACCTAACTCACCGGTCAGCATAATAAAATACTGTATAAACAACCGAACATTGATCCCCTTGGCACTCACAACATGTGAGTACGAACATACGACTGATAACACCTAGATTCCCACCGGCCAATACGTTTAATGGCCTCCTCCCCCAGGCCCCATCTGGCCGCCTCCGTTGCCGCCCCAATCCTAAAGGAATGGGACGCAAAGTCCTGAGCCGGGTAACCCGCTGCAACCAAACACTTCCGAAAAACTGCAACAAACTGATACCTTGACAATGCCGACCCATCTACATGCATCAACAACGAACCCACCTCATCCGGCCTAACCACTAACAACTCCTCCACACACCTGACCGGACACAAGACCGACCCAAGCAAAGGGCGCAGTATAATAACCACCCCTTTGCCCTCCTGATCTGTCTTAGACCTACGCAATACGCAACGCAAACCCCCCCAGAAAAACACACATCCTGCTTGGAAACCACCGAAACAGACACCCCCGAACTATAAGACAAACCGATAAAATATACCAACAACAAATATACCAACAACATCTGAAAATCCTCCACTACCTCACAACCCCCCACCTGATCCAACAACTGCTCCCACTGAGACCACACCGAAGAATACGCCAACCACGTACTCCTACTCACGGACCGGCGAATCAACTCAGAGGAGACCCCAAGGCCACGTTCCAGAGCCACTGAGGACATGATAGACCCGTCTCGTCCGCATCCGGCACCAGCCCGCGAAAACGATCCCACTGAAAGAGAGAAAGTGAATCAGCAATGTCGTTATCAACACCCGGAACATGCACAGCCACAAAACAGGCATTCAACCGCAAGCCACTAAGCACTAAATGGCGAAGCAAGCGCACCACCGGGGGCGAATTAGCAGACTGACTGTTAATCGCCTGAACCACCCCCATGTTGTCACAGCAAAATCTCACTCTTTTATTCCTGAGCACGTCCCCCCACAACTCAACAGACAAAATGATCGGAAACAATTCCAACAAAACCAGATTCCTCAAAAAACCTGCCTCCACCCAAACCTCCGGCCAGGCACCAGCGCTCCACTGCCCCCTGCAAAAGGCCCCGTAACCACAAGACCCCGACGCATCCGTACACAACTCCAAATCAAAACTGGACACAGGCGCCCCCATCCACACCGAACGCCCATTAAATTCCTCCAGAAAATGCTCCCACACCAGCAGGTCATCCCGAACCTCAGATGATAATCGCAAAAAAGGGAAGGGCCTACGCACCCCAGCCGTCGCCATGGCCAAGCGCCTGCAGAACACCCGGCCCATTGGCAGAATTCTGCATGCAAAATTCAACTTCCCAAGCACCGACTGCACACGCCGCAACTGCACCTTTTTCGCCCTCCTCAAAAAAGCAATATCATCACGCAAGTCCGCCACCTTCTCCTCCGGCAACCGACACTCCATGGCCACACTATCTATCACTATACCCAAAAATTTTACAGACGTCGCCGGGCCCTCCGTCTTTTCCGGTGCCAACGGGACACCCAAACGACCAGCTATGCTCTCCATCGTGTGAAGCAACACTGAACAAACTCGCGACCCAGCAGGTCCCAGAAACAAAAAATCGTCAAGGTAATGTAACACGGAAGTCCAACCCGCCTCCTGCTTCACCACCCACTCCAAGAAGGAAGCAAACTTCTCAAACAAAGAACATGAAATTGCACAACCCATCGGCAGACAACAATCAACATAAAAACTGGCTTCCCACTTAAACCCCAACAAATGCAAACTGTCCGGATGAATGGGTAACAAACGAAAAGCGGCCTCTAGATCTGTCTTCGCCAACAAAGCCCCTTTTCCAAAGCGACGCACCCACCGAACCGCCTCATCAAATGAAGTATACGAAACCGAACAAAGCTCCTCAGCAATACCATCATTCACAGAACTACCCTCAGGAAACGACAAGTGGTGTATGAGCCTAAACTTGCCCGCCTCCTTTTTTGGGACCAAACCCAACGGTGACACCCACAAACCTGACAACGGGGATTCCGCAAATGGGCCAGCGACCCGCCCCGCCGCGACCTTACCAATCTTCTCCACTACCACGTCCGGCCTACGCAAAGCCGATGTCAAGTTACGGGGAGCCACCACCGGACTGACCGAAAAACACGGGATCTGAAAACCATCCCTGAAACCAACATACAACAAAGCCGCTGCAGCCCTATCTGGGTACCTCTCTAACCACGGCAACATCTCTTCCACCTTCACCGGCGTCACCCCTCTTCTGCGCCCCATCAACTCCTTTACCTCGCCCCCGCTTGAAACACCGTGACAGACTGTGCGCCCCACCGCATCCGGAACACTCGTGCTTGAACCGACAGTCAGCGAGGTATCTGCAATAACCTTCATTGAACTGCCAACAGCAACCCTTCTTTTGCCCGACACCAGGCTCGGACGCCGAGGGACCCCCGGCTGCCCCACAAAAGGACTGATGACCCACCTTCGGAGCCGCCATAAGCCGCATCCAAAGACCGATATCTTTGTGATCCCAGCGAATACTCGCCCGGACCGCCTTCCGCTGACGAAATTGCTCGTCGCACCTCAACCATGCCACACCCCCATACGTCCTATAAGCCTCACCAATGGCATCCATGTAACAGAAAAGCGCGGAACAGTGTTCCGGCGCTTTTTCTCCCACCACACTTGCCAAAATGGCAAAAGCCTGTAGCCAATTTAAATACGTCCGCGGTATCAACCGGTACCGACGCTTCTCCTCCTCCTCCTTTTTGGACTCATCAGGCCTAACCCTATCCAAACTAAACTTTTCCAACTGAAGCAAAGAGAATATCTCCACATACTCGTCCTTCCAGATCTTCTCTTTTACCTCCGCCTTCAAATGAGCCCCCAGCGGCCCCTCAAAACAGACGTAGACCTCGCCCTTAGCTGCGTCCGCCAACCGCACCTCATCCCCGACTTTTCCTTTTTCCCCAACACCGACCGACACCTCCCCAGTCCCCGGAGCCGCCACATCCGCCTCAACGCTACTCGAGCCAGCCCCACCAGACTGACACCTCGTAACACCAGACGCCACTGGAACCCATACCGCCGCAGGTGACTCCCGCACACCCGACCCCAACCTAGACAAAAGCGACACCATCCCCTCTAGCAATTCCTGCGCCAACCCCTGGCCCTGCAAAACACCCCCCCCCCACTGATTGCTCAACAGGAGCCCGTTGCTGACCCGAAGGCCCCTCACCTGACCGGCCCTGAGGTATCCGCCCAGCAGCCACTGTCCGCCCGGACACTCCAGCCATCGATGGTCCTCTCAGCTGCGCCGCTGCCGGACCGGCTCCATCCTCGTCCATCCGCCCGTCGTCAGCTTCCGAGTCGTCCTGGCTCACCTCACCGTCCTCCACTTCCGCCAGCTGTCCAGGCCCGCCGACAGGCGGCCGCCGTCTCTCGTCGCCCCCGGCAACCGACGTAAACCGACTCCGTCCAGGCTCACCGGAAGGGGAACCGGCAGCCGCATCCGAAATACCTCCATCACTGCCGTCGTCCTGTACTGCAGCACCTCCTAGTCCAGCTCCCACAGCAACCTCAGCCTCCTGAACAAATCCAGCTGAAGTACCTGGGACAGCCACCGGTGTCGCTGCCGCGCTCCTCCCGCTCCTCTGCAGTCTCACAGAAGAACGCCGCCGGCCCTGCGACAAGGGCCGCGGCGCAACACGCACCACTGCTGACCTCACTCCAGGATCCAGGCCCCCACCGGAAGGCCGTGGGGCCGCACGCTCCTCTCCCCGCCATGGCCGACTCGCTGCCCGCTCCTCAGGTAAGGGACGACGCCTGGCTCGCTCCCCATCCGACAAGGCCTCAAGGGGAGACGCCGCACCTCCATAGCTCCTCCCACGCCGTGAATAGGACGAGGCGACGGGCGCAGCCCGGTCCTCTCCCGCTGGTGCCCGGCGCCGACCAGGATTCCTCCCGCTGCGGCGGCGAGGCGCCGGGCTCACTGCCCTCACCGCCCGCAACGAAGGGTCCCTGCTGGGCCTCCTTAAGCGCCGCCGCACCCGTGGGGTAGCCTCAGGGCTCAGCCTCTCTGGGAGCACAGACCTCCTAGCCCTAGGCCTAGCAGCAGGGGCGGCCGGTGTGGGGACCGAACCCGCCAATACAGCTTGTAGACTCTGCTGCAACCAATCGGCCCCATGTCTCTCCGCCGCTGCCTTCACCGCATCCAATAAAACATCCAAAGACTCCATAACTCCCAGCAAAATCCTTCCCAAACCTTAAAAACCTTCCTGCTTCTTCCACAAGCGCCGTCTGATAAACTCCGCCCCCACTCCCCTCATATACTGCCCGGGAAAATAGATGACCAAGACCCCTCCCCACGACCTAATCTTAACCCTCAACCGCCTGAACTTCCCCCCAAGTCAAAGAGCACTATGCCCAGGCTGCGCCTAGCTCCGTTGCTCCCATTATGAGCTATCAGGAGTTCAGAGATAAGGACTACACATATAGCCCTCAGCGCAGGGCCTGACAGAGTCTCTGCAAAACAGAAATCAAGATAGTTTGCAGATACATTGAAATTGAAGGTTGTACAACAGAAACTGTTAAAGGGAGTCTGTCACCTATACTGACCATTATAGAACACTAACACCATTATCACCATTATAGTCCCCATATTGGAATGCTACTTACTGTTTAGCTGTCCGTCACTTATTTTCTTCAAAAAACACTTTTATTCAATATGCAAATTAGGTCTGAAGGTGCCCCTTGCCCCCTGGCGCTGGATTTCTGAAGAATCTAGGATGGGCCAGAGGGGTGAAAGGGGAGGGGTTTCATATGAATAGCGATGAGGGGCCTGGGCACCAGCCACTTGGACGCTGCCCCTGGGCACCTTCAGACCTAATTTGCATATTGAATAAAAGTGTTTTTTGAAGAAAATAAGTGACGGACAGCTAAACAGTAGGTAGCATTCCAATATGGGGACTATAATGATGATAATGGTGTTAGTGTTCTATAATGGTCAGTATAGGTGAAAGACTCCCTTTAACAGTTTCTGTTGTACAACCTTCAATTTCAATGTATCTGCAAACTATCTTGATTTCTGTTTTGCAGAGACTCTGTCAGGCCCTGCGCTGAGGGCTATATGTGTAGTCCTTATCTCTGAACTCCTGATAGCTCATAAACACTCATTATAACTAAATTCCTATCAAAGTGATAACAATTATAAATGAGTGTGACTGACAGAGGTACAGTGCAAGATAGTCTAAACAGTAAGTAGCATTCCAATATGGGGACTATAATGCTGATAATGGTGTTAGTGTTCTATAATGGTCAGTATAGGTGAAAGACTCCCTTTAAATAGTTTACATAAAGACCAATTTAAAAAATGATTGTTAGACCAACATAAGTAAAATACAATCATAAAATAGTTGCCCCGAAGGTGTTCATAGCCTTTAGGATATAATGTACACTTTGTATAGAAGGAAACAGGCCAGGCATATAACCATGGGCGGATTGGGAACCTAAAGTGACCCTGCAGAAAAACCTAAAAGTGTTGTAGGCAGGTCCAAATTGACAGAAGACAGGACAAAACAAGTAAGCAAGGACAACAGAAGTAGGCAGGGCTGCAATACCACAGTGCAGCACAAAATACTGCCCCAGCAGAACCAAATACCACAGGGCAGCACAAAATACTGCCACCCCAGCCACAGTATTCAACTGTATCACCATCATTAGTAATACAGTTGAGTTCAGGAGAGCACCTGTGGCCATTGAGCATCAGATCATTTTGCAGGAAAAAAAATTCTGCAACTCAAAATCAATTCCATTCATTTGAATGGGGCTGTTTGAGCGGGAAGCATGTGGATCTCTGCAAGCCCCATACAGGTAAATGTAACCGATTTTCATTTGCGGAAAATTTTCTACAACAAAATCTGATTCCTATGGAAGCACCCTAACTGGGTCACTAAATATTTCAGGAGAAATCATCTTCCAAGCTATTTTGTAGTATTTTGTAAAACAATAAATGTGGTGCCTGCTGGGATACATACTTACAGACACCGTCCTTCAAAAGTGGGTCTCACCTTAACCACTCTTGGTCACACTTTCAAGTCTATAATTAAAATATTCATAGTTCATCTTAGTACCTATTCTGCGTGCTCTCAGTACTGTTGTCAGCCTCACAATAATCTGTATAGTGCTATAGACTGCTAAGCGCCTTGTAATGTCTACCACAGTGGCGTAACTAGAAATAACTGGGCCCCACAGCAAATATTTGAATGCACTCCCCCCCAGGAACTTCTTTGCAACCTTTGACTCCCGTGCAACCCCCACTCCTGTAGGTAATCTAGATCGCTGTCAGACCATCTGTTTCCTGCAGTGTCACTGTATATAATGTCATTGTTGAGGGGGCCCTGACAATAAAATCTTTTAGTCCACCTATTGGGTAGGCCCCCTCTGAGTTCGGGCCCCAAAGCATCCACTTCCCCTGCTTCCTCTATAGCTATGTTCCTGGTTCTGTCCATTAAAGCTTTGTAGTAAAGCTACCTCATCATGTAAATACAAAATATGAAGGAAAAGTAATTTTTCTCGACAAGTAAAGATTAGCGCGATCTCTTATTTCTCTTTGCAAAATTGAAATTGAAATTAATCGGAACAGGATTCAGACCATATCACCAATGGCAAGTACCGGTTGTGTTTCATATAATTTTTGGACTTGTTTTATGTCAGCGGTGGCTCGTTTTCCTTTGACTATTAATTCCTTGTAAAATATAGGGTATTGGCAGTTAACCCTGGCTATTACGAACCTAGCAGCGACCTAACTATTTTAGTCTGGACTTTGTGGCGGCAGCGCTGGTATTAATTAACCATTTATAGTAATGTTCCCAATAATTGACTAGTCTAAATGTGCCACTAATCACCCAATGAACAGACAATTATTGGGAACCAATAGTTTGTTTTAATTACCTTGTCAGTTGGCCCACGTAAAGAGGTCTTAAAAATGTCAGCAGTAAACCGTGCACCTTCAAAAGCTGTGCACGAAATGGCAGGGGTGTAGCTATAGGGGGTGCCGAGGTAGCAGTCACTACCGGGCCTAGGAGCCCGAGGGGGTCTTACACCGGTATTAAAGAAAGTGCATGCTGGGAGGGCTCTGTCATAGATTTTGCACTGGGACCCAGAATGTTCAAGTTAGTCCTCTGGTTGGAGGGAAGGGGTTAGGTCAAGAACTTGGCATGGGGGGGGGGGGGGGGAGAGAGTTGCCATTTCAATTTTTGCCTCAGGCAGCACGAAGGCTATGTGCTCCCCTTCCTCCTGACCACAAAACACTGAGGGGCCATGTGTTACTTTTAGTGAATATCTCTTTGGAAAATGAATAGGTTTCATCAATCAAGCTGATAGAGTGCTTCCCTTTTAAAAATGATAGCCCTCACATAACATATGACTGGTCTAAGAGAGAGTTTAACCCATACAATCCATTTTCTATCTCACAGATACTTCTTCCTGTTCGTTACCATAGAAACATTGTTAGCAAAAGCTTGAATGAACTAATCGTTCAGCCATTAGCATTTGTGCAGTAACAGCATTTTTAGGGATGTATCTATAAAAAGACTTAATTAATACTGGATTTTTCCACTGACAATGGAAAAAAGTGTTCCTGCACTTGCTCCTGCAATATAATAACCCAAACATCAGAATAAACCTAGCATGCAATAAGCCACCACAATACGGTTGTGTCATCCTCTCAGTGCCATGACAACTGTGCCCAAATACCATATGCTTTGAAGGCGTGTAAATTATTAATTTATGCACATTAACAATTCGGTCAGATCCAGCTATATAACTTCCGCACTTGTTGGATTCTGTTCACATTTCTTCTTATCAATCTCTGAAGAACAGTAAGGGCTGTTTAACACAAGCGGATGCCGTGCGTGTCATCTGCAGCGTGAATAAGAGTCAAGCTCCGTTCCGGACAGCAGAGACCCGGAGCATTAACACGATTGATAATTGTCCGTGCCTCTCTGTGATCTTTTTACTACAAAATCACAGTGAGATAAAGTTGTCACCGTGGTTTTGTAGTAAAAAGGTCACAGAGAGGCACGGAGCATTATCAATCATGTAAATGCTCTGTGTCTCTGCTGTCCGGAACGGGGCTTGGCTCTCATTCACGCTGCGGATGACGCGCATGGCATCCGCTCGTGTGAAACAGCCCTAAGGGTAGACTTGAGGATAGGTGCAAAGAAAAATGGTGGTGGTGCATCAGGCACCATGTTATAAGGGAAAATAATAAAATGAATAGAACACCTAACCCAAACCCGAACTTCAGTGAAGAAGTCCGGGTTCAGGTCTGGGTACCACATACAGGTTTTTTTCACGTGCGTGCAAAACGCATTGTACTCGTGCAGAAAAAACTGAACATCGGAACCCAATCGCAGTTAAAACTAACTGCAATTGCGTGCCTACTCGCGCGGTTTACCCGCAATGCACACACGATGCATCCAAAGCAAAATCTGGATGCCGGTGGGAAAGAGGCCTTAGGGTAAGGCTACACAATGATATTTGTCATGTGACAAGAAGGGTGCAACTACACTGCAGCATGTGTCACGCGACTATTTGTCACAGCAATTTTGTGCAAAATTTTTTGTAATGATAGTCAATGGTGTCACACTGCACATTCGACTGCATCACAGCAGTTGCAAAAAAAAATCCAACTTGGATGGATTTATGTGCAACTGTCGCAGTGTGACACTATTGACTATCATTACAAAAATTGTTGTGCGACATTGCTGCGAAATAGTTGCGTGACAAATGTTTTCGTGTAGCCCTAGCCTTAATCTCTCTGTCTGTCTAAATACCTTCCATCTTGTAATATTTTCGCCCCGCTTTAAAATATGAAAGGATCCACAGAAAATAAATGTGTCTGGACAATTCTGTCGTTGACAGTGGAATTTCATATTTCCCAACTAACATCTAGAGCTGGCTTTTTTTTTTTTTTTTTAAAACGCATCAAAAAACACAAAAGTGCTGAAAAACACCACTAGTACCTGTGTGAATCCAAGTTTTGTGCAGCTGGTATGTCAAAAATAAGAAAAATGGGAAACCGTCTTTGTGTTTAGCCACTGCTCAAAAAAATAAAGGGAACACTTAAACAACACAATGTAACTCCAAGTCAATCACACTTCTGTGAAATCAAACTGTCCACTTAGGAAGCAGCACTGAGTGACAATCAATTTCACATGCTGTTGTGCAAATGGGATAGACAACAGGTGGAAATTATAGGCAATTAGCAAGACACCCCAATAAAGGAGTGGTTCTGCAGGTGGTGACCACAGACCACTTCTCAGTTCCTATGCTTCCTGGCTGATGTTTTGGTCACTTTTGAATGCTGGCGGTGCTTTCACTCTAGTGGTAGCATGAGACGGAGTGTACAACCCACACAAGTGGCTCAGGTAGTGCAGCTTATCCAGGATGGCACATCAATGCGAGCTGTGGCAAGAAGGTTTGCTGTGTCTGTCAGCGTAGTGTCCAGAGCATGGAGGCGCTACCAGGAGACAGGCCAGTACATCAGGAAACGTGGAGGAGGCCATAGGAGGGCAACAACCCAGCAGCAGGACCGCTACCTCTGACTTTGTGCAAGGAGGAACAGGAGGAGCACTGCCAGAGCCCTGCAAAATGACCTCCAGCAGGCCACAAATGTGCATGTGTCTGCTCAAACGGTCAGAAACAGACTCCATGAGGGTGATATGAGGGCCCGACGTCCACAGGTGAGTGTTGTGCTTACAGCCCAACACCGTGCAGGAGGTTTGGCATTTGCCAGAGAACACCAAGATTGGCAAATTCGCCACTGGCGCCCTGTGCTCTTCACAGATGAAAGCAGGTTCACACTGAGCACATGTGACAGACGTGACAGAGTCTGGAGACGCCGTGAAGAACGTCCTGCTGCCTGCAACATCCTCCAGCATGACCGGTTTGGCATTGGGTCAGTAATGGTGTGGGGTGGCATTTCTTTGGAGGGCCGCACAGCCCTCCATGTGCTCGCCAGAGGTAGCCTGACTGCCATTAGGTACCGAGATGAGATCCTCAGACCCCTTGTGAGACCATATGCTGGTGCGGTTGGCCCTGGGTTCCTCCTAATGCAAGACAATGCTAGACCTCATGTGGCTGGAGTGTGTCAGCAGTTCCTGCAAGACGAAGGCATTGATGCTATGGACTGGCCCGCCCATTCCCCAGACCTGAATCCAATTGAGCACATCTGGGACATCATGTCTCGCTCTATCCACCAACGTCACGTTGCACCACAGACTGTCCAGGAGTTGGCAGATGCTTTAGTCCAGGTCTGGGAGGAGATCCCTCAGGAGACCGTCCGCCACCTCATCAGGAGCATGCACAGGCGTTGTAGGGAGGTCATACAGGCAAAATGAGGCCACACACACTACTGAGCCTCATTTTGACTTGTTTTAAGGACATTACATTAAAGTTGGATCGTGTGTTTTTCCACTTTAATTTTGAGTGTGACTCCAAATCCAGACCTCCAAGGGTTGAAAAATTTGATTTCCATTTTTTTATTTTTGTGTGATTTTGTTGTCAGCACATTCAACTATGTAAAGAACAAAGTATTTCAGAAGAATATTTAATTAACTCAGATCTAGGATGTGTTATTTTTGTGTTCCCTTTATTTTTTTGAGCAGTGTACTTGGGACATGGCTTCTGTTTATACTAGAGCCTTGACTAGTGTGACAGATCATTTTTCTGATGGAAACTGAAAACCTCCTTAAGCCTCTTTCACACGAACGTAAGGGCTCCATGCCCATGCTGTGGGCCGCATACGGTGGTTCCGCAAAACATGGGTCACCAGCCGTGTGCATTCCGCATCACGGATGCGGACCCAATCCGGAGATGCGATGCGGAACGGAATGGAAGCACGCAACGGAACCCCACGAAAGCACTACGGAGTGCTTCTGTGGTGTTCCGTTCCGTGCTTCCATTCCGCAAAAAGATAGAATTTGTTCTATCTTTTTGCGGAATGGACGGATCGCGGACCCCATTTAAGTGAATGGGTCTGTGTTCCGCATGCAGCTGCCCCACGGTCGGTGCCCGTGCATTGCGGACCGCAGTTTGCGGGCCGCAGCACGGGCACGGAGCCCTTACATTTGTGTGAAAGAAGCCTTAGATTTATAATGGGGTCTGTCAGGTTTCCATTGGGGTTCCGATACTTTTACTTACTGGACCCACATGTGACCCCGCTTAAAATGAAACCCCTCCCACCTAGCCTAATGATCTCCTAACCTGCCACCCCAAAAATGGACACCAACACCAGGTTGGATTAATATTGGCCACAGCAGCCGCTTTATTTTCCATATACATTTTTAAACAAATAACTTAAATATTCCCCTTAACCCATATGCAACAGCATATGAAAAACAACCCATTCCCCATATGTATAACATATAACATAAACATACAGGAGGAGGTCCTTGAAGCCCCAAACAATGATAACCCCGTCCGGGGTAAGCCATCTTGCCCCCAGCCGATGAGCGCCAGCTCGGAGGCACCACTGATGGCCCCTTAACACCACCATAAGCAACCACCAACCATGGGAGTCCAGCCCCAACCGTCGAGCCCTCCCCTCCTTCTTACCACACCTTATTTCCAACCCCAAGGACCTCCCCCCGCCACCAACGCACGGTCTTAATCACCTTAAAACCACGCGTCCCTCCACACACCCAGCGCTGTCTCAATCCCCTCTTGCAGGGCCAGACACCACATATCAATGCCGACTGCATTGAAATGAACTCCATCGTCCCGCCAAAAACCAGCAAGGCCATTCTCCAAATTCACATGCCTGACCGACACCGCCCCGTTCCGCGCCATAAAACGCCCAATCGCCCTATTGACTTTTATTCGAGCCCTATTCACCGCCTCAACTAATCTAGCCCCACGACATACCTTATGCGGGACTATGACGGACCATATGGTCACCAACCTCGTGAACAAAGCCCATAACCTAAGCATATAAAACTTGATATCCCTCAACAATTCCGTACCCCCAAGTCGTTTCCTACCACATGTAACACCAGTATATCTGGGGCCCTATCTAGCTCAACAAAACTGTGAAATTCCGCCATCACACTGCCCCAACCCATACCCCTGTGCCCCAGCCACCTTACCACTGCCTCCGATCGAGCAATACCCAGCTGCTGACCGTCAGGTCTAACCGACGTCCGCAATGCTCCCCAAAATACAAAGGAGTGTCCCAGGATCCACACCAATGCAGCTTCTGCGCCTGCAATGAAAGAAGAAAAGAAACAAGGAGCAAAACAGGTCCGCGCCAACCAAAACAACAACAAAACAAAAGATTAACACAAGGAGAACACCGCGGAGCCGCCCTACAATTTTTCCGGCCGAACATATGACTTGAACCTGATCCACTCCCAGCGCCTAATCTTTTTAATCATGTCGTCCCCCAGCCCCAGACGCGCTGCTGTGACCCCACTAGGGACGTAACCTCCACTGCTTCCAGATGCTCGGCTACAATCTTCCAATGCAGGTCCCCCAGCGGATCCACCACCAGGGACGTAACAATCACTGCTCCCAGATGCCTGAGGGGAGGTAGAGCCAGCACGATGCTGCTCCTGAGAAGACTAGGGCCTGCTACCTCCTGAACCACAGCAGCCCCGTTCTGGACGCCATCTTGCTCCCGCAGGGGGGTCCCTTCGCCTCCTGGAGTCTGAGATGAGCCCGCCGTTCCTGGTCCCGCTCCCACGCTGCCTGCCTGAGGAGGGGGTGACCGGGGCCGGCCACCCCGCGAGTCCCGCCTACTTTGAGGATTCCTTCCCCACCAAGGCGCACGGGCCGCCGCCTACCGACAGGAAGGGTGCCGAAGGGGCTCCTAATGCGGCGCTGGACTCTGGGGGGCTGGTTAGGGCCTCCACGTCTGCCATGGTAAGATACTAAGGGGATGCCTGCAGTGCTGGGTCAGGTACCTGAGCTAGCTAACTAAACCCACAAAATGGCGCCTGTCCTCCTACCCCTCACTCCTATATAACCCCCTTAAGACCACCCCCCTAAACTCAAATCACCCAATCCCTGAACCCAAACCCCCGTCATGTCAGCCTCCCCTTAGGCCTTGCCCCCAGTCCGGCCTCTACTTTTCTCTTCCCTTCTCTAAGTGATTATCTGGCCCTTTTCTGGCTCAGATGTCAAGTTGTCCTTTGTTTATATCCCAACAACAGAAAACGAGCACACAAATACAAGAAAGAGCATCTGGTTTTCAGGCTCAGCTAGATTCAAGGACATAGGGAGGCTGAGATGATTTGTTATGTCAGTAATTTTGCATTGCTTTTATTTATTTTCCTATTAGATTTCACTTCTATTTCTAGAACCCTATAATGGTGCTCAGATGTGTTGCTTGTGACATGTTGGCCTTGCTTTTTTGTTTTATTGTGTTCTGGATTTTAGAAAGATGCATTCAATACTTATATTACAACTGTTATTGTAGTTCCCTGGAGCGGGGGTACTTTAAAGTCTGGACATTTGTGGACATTTGCCAGTTTCCCCTATGCAAAGTTATCAACTCCTTACTTTATTTCACTTTAAAAGGTGAACTTGCATTGACTTACTGTATACTGTTTACTACTGTGTAGCTGCATTTTATATGATATACACTACTCACAAACAAATTTAGGATTTTTGGCCTGTGGGTGAAATTACAGGGTGAACCTAAAATGCACTCTAACCTTTAGGCCCCTTTCACGCGAGCGTGACGGATTGTCTCCGGATGCGTTCAGGGTGTGTTCAGTGAAACTCGCACCATTTTGCAAGCAAGTTCAGTCAGTTTTGTCTGCGATTGCGTTCAGTTGTTCAGTTTTTTCCGCCCGGGTGCAATGCGTTTTAATGCGTTTTTCATGCGCGTGATAAAAAAACTGAAGGTTTACAAACAACATCTCTTAGCAACCATCAGTGAACAACACATTGCATCCGCACTTGCATGCGGATGCAATGCGTTTTTCACGCAGCCCCTTTAATTTCTATGGGGCCAGGGCTGCATGAAAAACGCAGCATATAGAACATGCTGTGATTTTCAAGCAACGCAGAAGTGATGCGTAAATAATAACACTCATGTACACAGACCCATTGAAATAAATGGGTCAGGATTCAGTGCGGGTGCAATGCGTTCACGTCACGCATTGCACCCGCGCGGAAAACTCGTTCATGTGAAAGGGGCCTTACAGGTCTAACCTTTAAAAGGGACCAGTGGGCCCCAGTGCTGTTCACTGCTTAAAGTGAAATTCACGCTGAGCAGAAAGTGCTCTGCATCAGTCACTGTTGTCACCAGATGAGCCTTTGGTGGTGGTGGTGTTACAGTGTGGGCAGGTATGTCTAGTCAATACAAAACTCCCCTACACTTTGTGAATGGTACAGTGACAAGCCCACACTACTTGAATAACATCATCAATCCAGTTATTGTGCCTCTGCATGAACAACACAGGCCTAATTTAATCTTCATGGAGGACAATGTGCCAGCTCATGCAGTATTAGGAAACGGCTGCTGGAGACTGGGGGACCTCAAATGGATTGGTCTGCACTCTCTCCAGACCTTAATTCCATTGAAAACCTATGGGATCAGCTGAGCTGCCATGTAGAAGCTTGTAACCCTTTATCCCAGAACCTTAATTACCTGAGGACCGCTCTTCAAGAAGAGTGGGATGCCATGCCTCAGTAGACAATAAGTATGAGACGTCGTTGTCAAGCTGTAATTGATGCTCAAGGCCACATGACAAGTTATTGAGACATTGACATTTTTTGTGGGGGTATACACACCACTGGTGTTGGCTTTTGTTTCAATAAATTGGGATGAGGAAATCACCATTGCATGCCTCTACTTAATATCCCTACTTTCATGATATAATATCACTGTAGAGTGAACTTTTTACATTTTCCATAAATTTAAGTTGAAAGCCAAATATCCCTAACTTTTTGTGAGTAGTGTATATCCTGTTCATTTGCACTGTTTGCACAGCACTGTGGAAAAGATTAATGAACAATGAGAGACTTTTGGCACTTTCTACCTAATAATGAGAAGCTGGTAATTTTCTACAGTTACCATAAGGTTTATAGAAGAGCATGTTTTGGAGGTAAAAATCCAGACTTGATAACCACCAAAATCAGACAGACTGACACTGACCTTTTGAATACCAGTTGCTGGTATGTTATAATGTCTGAACTTGTTTTTGCTGGAAAAACTGCTGTGTCATTGCCATTGAGAATCATTGAAGCTCGAATGCAAGTCTATGAGAGACGGAAAGTGTAACATTGTATTTGGGCTGAGTTTCTCCACACCCCCCTCCCTGTAGAAGGTTCCAGTTCAGTTAGAAACTGTATATAAGGAGAGCAGTCAGAGCCCCTAATGCTCTGCAGTTAAGGAACAGTGCTTAGAAGAGGAGACTGCCAGAGTGCTTGAGTGACCAAATAAAGATGCTGAGATGGGTTTACTCTGCCACAGACCCTGGGCCTCCAGCCTTTGGCCAGGGTACCAGCCTTCCGAGAGAGAGAGAGAGAGAGAGAGAGGGGGGGGGGGGGGGGGGCAGCTAGCTCAGGCCTTTCCTCAGCCTCAAACCCTTCTTCTGCCAGGGAGGAGACTGGGGAAGCCAGCCCTATGTTTCGTCTGTATTGTTTTGCACTTGAATTCCTCCAGTAAAAAAGCACCCTGGTTTACTGCAGACTCTGACTCTCTGGACTTATTTCCATTTGGGGTGCACCACACCTTACCATCCCTTCCGGACAGCAGCAACACATGGAGACACTTCGACGATGTCCGGAGGACCCAGCGTAGCATTGGGTCCACCCCAAACCCGGCCACTTCATTACATTGATCCTGGTTTTGTACAAATGTGTAAATGTGGTTTATTAACCATAAGGTCAAGTTGTCACCTTATAAAAGTGCAGCTTATATAAAGAACTACTAATATGCATGTATTTCAAGGTTTTTGGAGCTTCATAGACCTACAGATATAAGATACTGATAGCAAATTGTCCTTCCTGTTGCCAATTCTAAAGACAATTTCAATAACTTCATTAATGTTCCAGTACACAATTGTGGTAGCACATGCGGTTTTCTACTAATTATTGGGCTACACCTGTACTTGACATGGTTTCAAGTTACAAGTGCAGGTGTGGCCCCAGCAGCTAGCAGTAAACTACATGTGGTTACCGTGGCCCAGTCTCACATGTAATAACACCAGACCATAAATAACTAATTTCAGTTTCAATCATATAGAGAGAAAAGCAAATAAAGTTTTGATTTGGCATGAACAATAAGTTATTATTTTTTCTTTAGATCATAAAAAGTACCCATTTAAATATCCCATGATCCACTACCTCAGAGAATCCTCAAACGTGTCCAGCACCAGTTTATTCATGACCTTCTGCAAAATGGTCTTGAAGCATCATTTAAAATGTTATTAAAAGTGGTCATGCAAACGTAGACTAATGCTTAGTGTTGAAGGGCTAGGGTAGGAATATTGGGGGACATTTATCAAACTGGTGTAAAGTAGAACTGGCTCAGTTGCTCATAGCAACCAATCAGATTCCACCTTTCATTTTTCACAGCCCCTTTGAAAAATGAAAGGTGGAATCTGATTGGTTGCTTTGGGCAACTTAGCCAGTTCTACTTTACACCAGTTTGATAAATCTCCCCTATAGAGTCATAAGAATACATGCTCTGGAATTAATATTACAAGGATTACAAGGGGGTGCAGGTAGTTGCTAAAACAGACAAGTCAGGAGAAGTTACAGGTCCTCTTGGTGAGAATGCATGCAAATATTTGTCAAGCAGGTGGCATCACTGTTACAGGATCGAATGTGGAACCTCTGTGCCTACTGAACTAATTTGTCTTGGGAATACTCCTGTGAACCTGGTAGCCACATGGTCTTAACTCTTTAAACCCCTATAAAGGGATCTGGACGCCACTGGAGGAGAACCACCAGGTTGCTATCTCTTGGAGTAATCTCATTTTAGAGGCTGCTGACCCATGAAGTTCAAGAGACAACAGTGCGTAACACTGAGGGTAGGCAGAGTTCATGCAATCCAAAATCAGTTCAACGGTCAGGGCAGGCAGCACCGGGTCAAAATGAGGATCAGGCAGAGGTACGGTCAGGCAGTAAAGAATAAAATCCGGAAACAAGAAGTGATGATCAGTACACAAGCAGGGCAAAAAAGACAATGGCACACCTTTATAGAAAACTAGCTAACTAGAACGTATTGTACAGGCACCTGCTCCTTTGGAAGGATTTCCACAAGAGGTATGCATTCTCTGGCCATTTAAGGAGCCAATACTAGCACATGTGAGCCCTCTAGGGAGACCAGGAGGGCTGCAAGAAGTACAAACATGCTGCACAGGCCTAACAGAAACTCAGGCCACGGACTCTGACGTCTAGTCTGGCCTAGGTGGCAGATGAGAATTCTGATGGGCAGAGACCTCCGAAGTGGAAGGTGTAACTGGTGAGTGGCTCGGCAGCCAAGCTCACTGACAGCAGATGGGCTCTGCTGGGCATGGACCGTTTACATAACAACCACCATAAACATAACAGAAACCCAGGCCACATGCTAAGACCTCTGTACCCACTGAGGAGGCAGATGAGAATCCGACGCGCACAGATGGCCGAAGGGGAAATGGTGAGTGACTCAGTGGACACGTCCACAGAAAGCAGAGGAGCGCCTGCAGTCACGGACTACCTACATACCAGCTGTTATGTATGGTGTAATATGTATGTCACATTGCACCTTCAAAACCAGACTATAGGCCATAATAAAACAGCCTGTATCCTCCTAAGAGAAGTATATGACAAACAAGAGGTAAGGGGAGATTTCCCGCTGCAGAGCATATGTATTATTGGAATGCTTCCCCGGTTGAGGGAGTAATGCAGGAAGCCACAAACAATGTTCCTTAGGCCTCTTGTACACGAACTTTGTGCATCCGTTTCGTGCATTGGGGACTGCAATTTGCGGTCCTCAATGCACGGGCAATGTCCGTGCGGCGGCCGGGACGGATCGAGACCCATTCAACTTGAATGGGTCCGTGATCCGTCCGCACAGCAAAAAAATAGAACAAGTTCTATTTTTTTGCGGTGCGGAGGCATGGACAGAAACACCACGGAAGCACTTTGTAGTGCTTCCGTGGGGTTCCAATCTGTGCTTCCGTTCCGCATCTCTGTGATTGCGGACTCATTCAAGTGAATAGGTCCGCATTCATGATGCAGAGTGCACACGGGCCGGTGCCTGTGTATTGCGGACCCGCCGTATGCGGGCCACAATACGGCCACGGGCACACAACGTTCGTGTGCAAGAGGCTTAAATATGTGATTTTTCCAGTTAATTTTATTTTACTGTACAAGTTTAAGACCCTCAAATCCTTCCTTGTAACAGTAAAAGCTATAAACATTTTATTATTGACAGCAGCCATCCACATAGTGCCATTAACTTCACCACTTACAGTACCCTGTCCTACTGTAAATCCTGGCCCATAGCAATGGTTCAGAGCCCTAGAGAAGAATATATGGCAGGAACATGAAATTGTGTTCTAAGTCAATGAGCACTGATGAACACCATCCTCTTTACAGTAATGTGATATTTGTACTGAACACTGTGTCTCCTTTTCTTGATAGATATCTACTTTCAATCCATGTTTATTGAATTTCATCACTGTACAAGCCCAGAAACATCATCCGATTCTGCTTATTGGAAAATGATTTAGCGCTTTAATCCCAAGTGCGTTCTTAAACTTGAACTAATTTCTGAGTCACAGAACATCCTCAATTCAGAACACGGGAAAACAGTGTCAACGCAGTGTGCTGATACACCACTTTACACACATGGCTAAAAAAAAATCCACACAATTGGGTGTTTGTCCTTTATAAATATTAGAATATTAGAAATATATTAGAATATAATTTGCTTTCCTAGGGTCCTCCAAAAATGAAAAAAAAATCAAAATCTGAAAAGCAAACAGAAAAATATTGGGGACATTGTATGGGCACTGTACAGTGGTATTACACTGCCTGTCCCAAAAAAAGTTGCCACAAAAAAAAAAGCCTTTAGCTTTGATTACGGCACGCATTCGCTGTGGCATTGTTTCGACAAGCTTCTGCAATGTCACAAGATTTATTTCCATCCAGTGTTGCATTAATTTTTCACCAAGATCTTGCATTGATGATGGTAGAGTCTGACCGCTGCGCAAAGCCTTCTCCAGCACATCCCAAAGATTCTCAATGGGGTTAAGGTCTGGACTCTGTGGTGGCCAATCTATGTGTGAAAATTATGTCTTATGCTCCCTGAACCACTCTTTCACAATTTGAGCCTGATGAATCCTGGCATTGTCATCTTGGAATATGCCCTTTTCATTGATGGAATAACCTGGTCATTCAGTATGTTCAGGTAGTCAGCTGACCTCATTCTTGGAGCACATACTGTTGCTGAACCTAGACCTGACCAACTGCAGCAACCCCAGATCATAGCACTGCCCCCACAGGCTTGTACAGTAGGCACTAGGCATGATGAGGGCATCACTTCATCTGCCTCTCTTCTTACCCTGATGCGCACATCACTCTGGAACAGGGTAAATCTGGACTCATCAGACCACATGACCTTCTTCCATTGCTCCAGAGTCCAATCTTTATGCTCCCTAGCAAATTTAAGTCTTTTTTCTGGTTTGTCTCACTGATTAGTGGTTTTCTTACGGCTACACAGCTGTTCAGTCCCAATCCCTTGAGTTCCCTTCGCATTGTGCGTGTGGAAATGCTCTTACTTTCACTATTAAACATAGCCCTGAGTTCTACTGTTGTTTTTCTTCGATTTAATTTCACCAAACGCTTAAGTGATCGCCGATCACGATCATTGAGGATTTTTTTCCCGCCACATTTCTTCCTCGAATTCGATGGGTCCCCACTATCCTTCCAGTTTTTAATAATGCGTTGGACAGTTCTTAACCCAATTTTAGTGGTTTCTACAATCTCCTTAGATGTTTTCTCTGCTTGATGCATGCCAATGATTTGACCCTTCTCAAACAGACTAACATATTTTCCACGACCACGAGATGTGTCTTTTGACATGGTTGTTTAAGAAATAAGAAGCAACTCATTGCACCAGTTGGGGTTAAATAACTTGTTGCCAGCTGAAAGATAATCGCCCATGCAGTAATTATCCAATAGGAGGCTCATAACTATTTGCTTAGTTAAATGCAGGCGGCGACTTTTTTTTTTTTGGCAGGCAGTGGTATAAAGGCACTATATAATAATTTCTGTGGGCAGTATATGATATGGGTATGGGAGCATTATGTGGATACTGTATACTATTCAGATGGTATTATGAGGGCATTATATGGTAGTGTAATATTTCCAACTCCGCCGGTCTTTAAAGATCCTTGATATGGGTAACCAGTCTCTTGGGCGTCAATGGATTGCTGCTGAACTCTAGTCACCTAGATAATAAACTGTTTAAGTGGTCTTATGGTTGTAGCAGGTAATCCCCTATCTACAGGATAGGCAACAACTATTAGATCAGCAGTGATGGTGGGATCAATGGGGAACCCCTATCATCACAAGAATGGGGACACTGTACCTCATGTGGCCCCCGAAATGAACAGAGTGGCAGGTTGAGCATGCGCATTTCAGCTACCCCCAAATTAAACAGAAACACAAAACACCTGCAAAGGTTTCCTAAGCCTTTAAATGGGCCCTCAGAGTGCTGTATCCAAGCACATTAATGGGAAGTTGAGTGGAAAGGCAAAGTGTGGTAGAAAAAGATGCACAAACAACAGGGATAACCGCAGCCTTGAGAGGATTGTCAAGAAAAGACCATTAAAGAATTTGGGGTAGATTCAAAATGAGTGGTCTGCAACTGGAGTTACTGCTTCAAGAGCCACCACACACAGACGTATTCAGGACATGGGCTACAACAGTCACACTTTTGTGTTAAGCCACTCATGACCCAGAGACAATGTCAGACGCGTCTTACCTGGGCTAAGGTGAAAAAGTCCTGAATGGTTGCCCAGTGGTCCAAAGTCCTGTTTTCAGATGAAAGTAAATTTTGCATTTCATTTGGAAGTCAAGGTCCCATAGTCTGGAGGAAGAGTGGAGGGGCACACAATCCAAATTGCTTGAGGTCCAATGTGAAGTTTCCACAGTTAGTGATGGTTTGGTGAGCAATGTTATCTGTCTGTGTTGGTCCATTGTGTTATATCAAGTCCAAAGTTAGCTCCGTTGTATAACAGGAGATTGTAGAGCACTTCATGCTTCCCTCTACTGACAAGCTTTATGGAAATGCTGAATTTATTTTCCAGTAGGACCTGACACCTGCCCACACTGCCAAAAGTACCAATACCTGGTTTAATAACTGCTGTATCACTCACTTTACCTAAACCCCATAGAGAATTTATTGGATATTGTCAAGAAGAAGATGAGTAACATCAGACTAGTGGTGTAGCGTGGGCAAGCCATGTATTGTGGACACGCCCGTTTTTACAGATAATGTAGTAGTCCTATGTAACACCACAGATAATACAGTGATAATTCTGAGTACAGATAATGTAGTAGATGGGTATGAGGCCCCAGATTTCAGAACACACACACAGTGTGACCTGAAGTCTGGGGCCAGGATGCGGCAGGGTGGGCCATATTTTCAATCCACCCCCCAACCCTACCGTGAAACAAATATGTGTTTGGACATTACATATATCACTACAAAATATACAGTATAATACAGCACCACATACCTCATCCATCCAGTGACATCTCCTGTTATGTAGACTTTCCTCAACGTCTTCATTCAGGGATAAGACCGCCATGATACCTTCTTTCAGCTGCGTCTCATCTCTGCAGAGTTTTATTATTATTAGTTATTATTATTAAATATAATGGCCCCCTGTGTATAATGGCTCCTCTGTAATATTGGGATATATAATGGGCCATTATATATCCTAATAATACGAAGGGGGCCATTATATATTATAATAATACTGGGGGGATCATTATATATAATAATTATACAGAGGGGCCATCATATATCCTAATATTACAGAGGGTCATTATATAATAATTCTACAGAGGGGCAATTATATATTATAATTATACAGGGAGGCCATTATATATTATACAGAGGGGCCATTATATATAATCATTATACAGGGGGACCATTATATATTATACAGAGGGGCCATTATATATTATACAGAGGGGCCATTATATATAATAATTATACAGGGGGGCCATTATATATTATACAGAGGGGGGATTATATATAATAATTATACAGGGGAGGCATTATATATTATACAGAGGGGGGATTATATATAATAATTATACAGAAGGGCATTATATATTATACAGAGGGGGGATTATATATAATAATTATACAGGGGACCATTATATATTATACAGCGGGGCCATTATATATTATAATTATACAGAGGGGCCATTATTAATGGGCCCTCTGTATAATTATTATATATAATGGCCCCTCTGTATAAGATATAATGGTCCCCCTGTATAATTATTATATATAATGGCCCCTCTTTATAATTTATATTGGCCACTCTGTATAATATGTAATGGCCCCCATTCTTTCCCCCACCTCCATAATGCCCCTAGTACTTAAATAAAAAATACTCACCTCTCTTCATCGCCTCTTGTAGCCTTTGCTCGGGTGTCCCGGCGCAGACAGTCCGAACACATCACCCTGCCCTCCTGCGCCGCGTCATCACGTCATCTCGCGAGACCCGGCGCAGGAGGTCACGGTGATGTAATCGCGATCTCCTGCGCTATTCTACTGCTTCATAGGCTTCAGGCCTGGCCTGAAGCTTATGAGGCAGAACGGAGGGGATGGGAGCTATAGGCTTCCATCACCCTCATTATACTCCCTGATGCCTGGTGCCCCCTACAATTTGGTGCCTGGGACAACGGCCCCCCGGACCCCCCCCCCCACGCTACGCCACTGCATCAGACCCAACAATGGAGATGTGCAGAAGACCGCTATCAAAGCAACCAGGGCTTCTATAACACCTCAGCAGTGCCACAGGCTGATCGCCTCCATGCCACGCCGCATTGATGCAGTAATTCATGAAAAAGGAGCCCTGACCAAGTATTGAGTGTATATACTGTACATACTTTTCCATAGACCAACATTTCTGTATTAAAAATCATTTTTTTAATTGGTCTTATATAACATTCTAATTTTCTGAGATCCTGACTTTTGGATTTTCATTAGATGCAAGCCATAATCATCAACATATAAAAGAAATAACCGCTTAAAATAGATCACTCTGTGTGTAATGAGTCTTTAGAATTTATGAGTTTCACTTTTTGAATTGAATTACTGAAATAAAGTAACTTTTGGATGATATTCTAATTTATTGAGATGCACCTGTAAACTCCATGCAGATGTTGTCCCTGGACGAATTTGAACCTGGGACCACACAGCTGACCACTGAGCCACTGTGCTACCTACAGCAAGAACAATATTCCCTAGAATACCCTTTTAAGGAATATCCTAAAAAAGTGTTTAATAAAAAATTTGCTTGTCTACGATGGCATAAAGAATGCAGCATTCCCAACCTGCATACAAAACAAAAATAACATATAAACCAAGAAATCATGCTGTTTGAATACTTTATCATTATTTAAGGAACTATATATAAGGTCTATAGCTGTTTTATATTGTCATGTCACAAAGTCACTCCTGCAAAGGAAAATTTTGAACAAAAACCCCCTTTGGAAGAAAAAAAAAAAACTGCCAAAACTTTCGGAAATTATATCAGAGTATAAGCAAACCATATTTTTAACACTCAACAGAAACGCTCAGTATGCATATGAATTTTACATCTAGCTTGAACAATCCCATTATTCATTGGTAATGTGACTGCTCAGATGAAACAATGCAGCTCTTTCTGGGCTAGACTTTCTATTCTGCTGACATTCTAATGACTCTACATATGAAGAGCTGAGCCTGTTCATACTAATGAATGATAATTTCATCCACATTACATATGTTATGTCTGTGCTGATAGAATAGAGGTATTATTCTTGACCTTGCATGCTATTAATTGGTGAGCATTTTATTTTCTGCCATAGATATTAAAATAAAATAAAGAGGGGTTCTGGGGAGGACCAGGACAAAGTGGTTGTGGAGGTGGTGGAGGGTGTTGAGGGAATGCGTTGTCTTGCTTGCTGAAATGGGGCCTACTCCAACCTAACTCTTGACTAGCTGAGAGAAGGTGGAAGCTGTGTTGTATCAAAGAGTGAGTTCAGGCCAAGTCTTATGGAAGGAATGGCCATGTTTTTTACATTGTTAAACTAAACTAGTGGCCTAATGACCAATCCATTTTTTGCATTGTGACTTATTATTCAGCTATGTGCACATCTTACTCCAAAATGCTCGAGACAATTGCATCCGTTCAGCCACAAGAGCACAGATGGTCAGTGATAAGGCCTGACTAAATCAGCATTGTCACCCCACTGTAGCAAATTCGGAAGAAATGGGCAGTATGGTGGCTCAGTGGTTAGCACTGATGCCTTGCAGTGCTGAGGTCCTAGGTTTGTCAACATCTGCATGGAGTTTGTATGTTTACTGTGTTTAAGGCATACCTCCCAACTTTCTAAACAAACAAAGAAGGACACATCGTGCGGCGCGCTAGGCCCCGCCTCTAACTCCGCCCAAAACATAACTATGCACCTAATCCCAACCAGTCCCCTTAATGCCCCCACATTGTACTTATTCCCTCTATTTATGCCCACATTGTACCCCCTCACAGAAATATGCCCAGCTGTGCCCACAGTAATATGCCCAGTTATGTGCCCCCAGTAATATGCCCTGTTATGCGCCAACAGTAATATGCCCAGCTGTTCCCCCAGTAATATGCCCAGTTTTGTGCCCCCAGTAATATGCCCTGTTATGTGCCCCCAGTAATATGCCCCGTTATGTGCCCCTCACAGAAAGTAAAAAAAATAAACACCACATACTTACCTTGTTCCTAGCAGTAGCAGCAGGACATTGGCTGCTGTGGTCTGGCGCGCTATTTTTTCGTGAACCACCCTGCATTTTATGCAAATGAGGGCTTCAGTGCACCAACGGGTGTGGCAAACATCAGAAAGTCGAGGAGCTCATGCGCACTGAGAGGTTAGGCCCCGTCCCTCGGTGCACCGAAGCCCTCTAAATAAGGGCTCATGCACACGAATGTATTTTCTTTCTGTGTCCGTTCCTTTTTTTTTGCGGACCGTATGCGGAACGATTCATTTCAATGGGTCCGTAAAAAACAGAAGGTACCCCGTGTGCATTCCGTTTCCGTATGTCAGTTTTTCAGTTCCGCAAAAAAACAGAACATTACGGACAAGGATAGGGCTGTTCTATTAGGGGAACGCAAAATACATACGGTCGTGTGCATGAACCCTAAGTCTTTTTTTCTTGGAACACCTCAACTGAGTAGTTTTACAAGACAGGTATCATATTTATCACCAGGATCAACCCTAGCAGGCAGTATGCCTGGTTACATAGGGTTGACCCAGATGAGGCCTCCTGAGCACACAAGTGGACATAGATTTCCATTGTGGCCAACTGTATATGGATCCTTCATATGGAGTCATACCGAGCACCCGAGCACAATGGAAGTCAATGGGAGAACCCGAGCATTAAACCAGGCACCCGCTGCTCTGAAGAGGGGAGGGTGTCTGGTTCATAGTAAAAGGTCAGAAATTGATGGAAACACCACTTAAATGGTTCGGGAACAGCATGGGGAGGATGTCTGGGTGCATCTTGGACTCCCAGGTCACTGGTGGGAACGATGTTGTCCGAGTAGTACGCCACTTTTACAGACTGACAATAATACGCACCAAACCGAAGATAAAATCGATTTTAGAGGAAAAATTGCTGGAAACATGTATATTTACTTGTATATAAAGTGCAAGTGCTGCCAAAAATTACAAGGAAGAGGCACTCCGATACAACCTGTATATCACATAAAGGAGGGCCTCATTCACATTGTGGTACAATTGTTCAGGTAGTGGGAATCCTATACTCATAAAGCCTATGCACTAAGGGAAAGGGCTGCCAAAAATTACAAGGAACCGGCACTCCAATACACCCTTTATAAAACATAAAGAAGGCCTCATACACCCTTGAAAAATTATGATTGCTGGCCTGCTGGTGACCCTCAAAAACATTAGGAGCAAGGGCCTGCTGGTGACCCTCTAAAACATTAGGGACGCTGCTGACCTGACCATCTAAAAAAAATTGTGGTCGAGAACCTGCTGCCGAGCTGACCATCTAAAACATTTTGTGGGTGAGGGCCTGCTGCTGAGCTGACCATCTAAAAAACATTGTGTTGGCAAGGGTCTGCTGCCGAGCTGACCATCAAAAAATTTAGGGGTGAGGGACTGCTGCTGAGCTGACCCCTATAAAACATTATGGTTGAGGGCCTGCTGGTGACCCTCAAAAACATTATGGGTGAGGGCCTGCTGGTGACCCTCAAAAACATTATGGGTGAGGGCCTGCTGTTGACCCTCTAAAACATTATAGGTGAGGGCCTTCTGCTAAGCTGACCCACTAAAACATTAGGAGCGAGGTCAGCCTAATAAGCATGTTGATATGATTGAGGATGATGAGGATGACGAGAAAAGGGAGATTGAACCTAGGGTTGCCACCCGTCCGGGATTGACCCGGACAGTCTGGGTTTGTAATCCTGTGCCCGGGTACAAGCCTTTCTTAGACTCGGGCACAGGATTATTCATTCAAACTGCAGACAGTGCGGACGTCCGACCGAGAGTGAGACAGACTCCGATCGCATAAGCTTAGCTGCTGTCACTCACTGCGGCGGCCGGGGCCGGGTGATCAGCTGAGCGCAGCCAGAACTCCTCCAAAGCCTCCCCGAGTCCCTCCCTCACCCTCCCTCCTCTAGTCCTTCCCTCACCCTCCCCCCTCTAGTCTACAGTCACTACAGTGTAACAGTGAATGATGTCAGGCAGCGCAGCGGCTCACTCACTGTTCAGTCTCCGGACTCCTCGCTCCTCCCCTGCCTCCCAGTCCCTCCTTCCTTCTCTCTGATAAGGAAGTCAGGTCCACACAGGAAGTGACATCAGAGAGAGAGGCAGGGAGGGAGAATTGAAATCATTCTTCTTCTCCAGACTCCAGTCCAGCTCCAGCAGCCTGCCCAAGTAGTGCCCAGCCCAGTGCCCACTGTGCCCTGCCTGCAGAGTGTTTTTTCAACCTGTGTGTGACCAAGACAGTCCTGACACCTGTCCTAGATAGACACTTCTAAAAAGGTATATAAAACATTTGAAGTGTGTAAATGTAACAGTGTTTAAAGGGTTTCTACCACCAGAAATACTGTTATGTAGCTGACTGATATAGCGATGCGCTAATGTCAGCACTACATAACAGTATGTTTCTAACATTAGTCCCTGCAGCCGTTTTTGCTAAAAAAAAGCACTTTTATTATATGCTAATGAGCCTCTAGGTGCTATGTGGGCGTAATATCAGCACCTAGAGGGAGCCTCTTTATCCCGTCCACTCACCCTTTATCCCACCCAGGTCCCCTGTTCTGCCCGCCCAGCTCCTCTTGATTGATGGGACGGTTCGCATCAGCATTGACAAAATCCCGCGCCTGTGCCGTTCACTATGTCTTCAGCGCAAGCGCAGTAAGTGAAGGCCGCTCTCCTGATGCCGGCTTCCTCACTGTAACGTAGTCGGCGCAGGCGCAGTGAGGAATCCGGCACCAGGAGCGCATCATTCACTCACTGCGCCTGCGCCGAAGACAGAAGTGAACGGCACAGGTGCGGGATTTCACCATCGATGCAGGGAACAGTGGCATCAATCAAGAGGAGCTGGGCGGGCAGAACACTGGACCTGGGCAGGATAATGGGTGAGTGGACGGAGCCTCTAGGTGCTGATTTTACGCCCACATAGCACCTAGAGGCTCATTAGCATATTATAAAAGTGCTTATTTTATCAGAACGGCTGCAGGGACTAATGTTAGAAACATACTGTTATGTAGTGCTGACATTAGCGCATCGCTATATCAGTCAGCTACATAACAGTATTTCTGGTGCTAGAAACCCTTTAAACAGGTTTCTGAATCTGTCAATCATCAGAAAAAACGTTACGTTATGTAGCTGACTGACATTAGCGATGGGCTGATGTCAGCAGTACATAACAGTGTATTTTATAACTCCCTGCCTGCCGCTGCCGCCGTTCTCTTAAAATAAAGACTTATAATATGCTAATGAGCCTCTTCAGGGGCGTAACGATCGCGGTGTGACAGCAACCAGGGGTGGAGGCGGGACACGGGCGTGGCTGGAGGCGGGACATGGGTGTGGCTGGAGGCAGGACATGGGTGGAGCCTGGAAGGGGTTCCTCCCTCCCTTCTGTTCGGGTTTGGCTTGAAGAAAAGGTGGCAACCCTAATTGAACCATATACCCTTTTTAGTGGTGGAAGGGGTGCATGGGAATACAGTGTATTCAATACACCATAAAAGTCACATTTAAAGTGCCTTTATGTTCAGCCACTTTGCTCCGGTGAAGTAGAGAAGTCAGGGGCAATCCAGGCCTTGTTCATTTTTATAAGAGTCAACTGGTCAGCATTTTCAGTTGACAGGCGGATGCGCTTATCAGTTATTATGCTCCCAGCAGCACTAAATACACGCTATGACAAAACGGTGGTGGAGGGGCAGGCCAGCACATACAAGACGTAGAGCGCCAGTTCGTGCCAGGCGTCCAGCTTGGACAACCAATAGTTGTAAGGCACAGAGGGATCACTGAGGACGCTGACACGGTCTTCTACGTACTCCTTCACCATCTTCCAAAATGTTTCCCTCCTTGTGACACTAGGCCGAGTTTTATGAGGGTGTCATAAAACTGTCCCAGGCCTTGGAGAGTGTTTCCCTGCCTCTGTTGGAACTGCTGTGTGTTCCCCTCGTCTCCCCTCCTCGGTTGACAAAAGAAACTGCGTACTCTGCAGCCAGCGTTGTCAGCTGGAAGTTTTTGGAGCAATTTTTTCACAAGGACCTTCTGGTATTGCACCATTTTGCTGGTCCTCTCCACCACAGGAATGAGAGATGAGAAGTTCTCTCTGTAGCGGGGGTCGAGAAGGGTGAACAACCAGTAATTGGTGTTGGCCAAAATGCGTACAACGCGAGGGTCACGGGAAACGCAGCCTAACATAAAGTCTGGCCAATCGCAGCGCTCAGCTCATAGCCAGGCTATGAGCTGAGCGCTGCGATTGGCCAGCGCTACAGCATAGGAGAAGAAGACGCCGGCAGGATCAAGTGGGTGGAGCCTAACTACTTACATACCGGAGGCTATAACCAGAGAACGGAGCGGCGCCCGGGGATAACAGTAAGTGCAGCGGGATCCCTGGGCGCCGCTCTACACTTCTGTATAGTCAGTTTAGAGGCTTTCTTCTGGTGAAAGGTCCTCTTTAAGTACGGCCTGTTGCCACTTCCACACTGCAGTGCTACACTGCTTCCAGCTAATGACTGATGTCTGACTGGTGCTGCAAGATGATAATTCAGAGGTGGATGTGGAGGAGGAGGTGGAGGAGTAGAAGGGGGGGTTGCAGCCACTAACGTAGGTGTTGGCGGAATCCCTGATGGAAGTAGGGTCCGCAATCCTTGGCGTCGGTAGCACCTGTGCCATCCCAGGATACGACTCGCTCCCGGCCTCCACAACGTTCACCCAGTGTGCCGTCAGGGAAATGTAGCGTCCCTGGCCAAAAGCACTTTTCCATGTGTAAAGCGTTAAGTGGACCTTCCCAATAACTGCGTTGGTCAGGACAAGGGTGATGTTACGGGACACATGCTGGTGTAAGGCTGGGACTGCACACTGTGAAAAATATTGGCAGCTGGGGACAGAGTACCGCGTGACATCCGCCGCCATCAGGCTGCGGAAAGCCTCAGTGTCCACAAGCCTAAATGGCAACATTTCCAGGGCCATCAATTTGGAAAGGTGCACAATTAGTGCTATGGTCTGTGGGTGGGTGGCTGGCTATTTGCGCTTTCGTTCAAAGGCGTGGGGTATAGACATCTGTATGCTGGCCTGGGACACAGAAGTGGATGTGTTAGCTGATGGTGCTTGCAAAGGTCCAGGTGCATGGCGGGAGGCATCCGGGCCTGCGTCTTGGACAGGGGATTGGCCAGCATGTAACACAGGGTAAGAGGAAGCAGTGGTGTGACCTGCAGACACCGGTTGTGGACCCAGGCGTTCGGCCCACCTTTGATGCCATGTGGCGGATCATGCTGGTGGTGGTGAGGTTGCTAGTGTTCACGCCCCTGCTCATTTTGGTACGGCACAAGTTGCAAATGACAATTCTTTTATCTCCCGCACTTTTCTCAAAAAAGTGCCAGACTGCGGAACACCTACCCCTTGGCAAGGTAGATTGCCGCAAGGGGGTGCTCCGGGGCCCACATTCTCCCTTTTGCCACCCCACTGCCTCTTCCAGCCTGTTGCAGTGCTGCGGATCCCTCCCCCTCTGTACTCCTGTCCTCTCTCGGCTTTCCACCTTCCCAGGTTGGGTCAGTGACTTCATCGTCCAGCACCTCCTCTTCCACTTCCCCACTCTGGTCATCCTCCTGACTTGTTGACCTAACAACAACCTCAGTTATTGACAACTGTGTCTCATCCTCATCATGAACCTCTTGAGACACTAATTGTGGTTGACTTATTGGCAACTGTGTCTCATCATCATCATCCACCTCGTGAAACACTAATTGGCCATTCCCCACCGTCACCTTCTTCTGACTGTGGATGCTCCAGAGTTTGGGAATCAGGGCAAAAGATCTACTCATGTCCCTCTTCAAGCGGACTTGGCGAGAGGCCCAAATTAATGGTGATGAAAACAGCTCCTCGGAATATCCGAGTGTGGGATCACTTGTTTGCCAAGACTCTCCATGGTGGGTGGAAGGAGTATCAGGGTGAGGATTCTGTTGACCAGACTCTTGGCTACTGAGACTGGACTTTGTGGAAGACAGGGTGGTGCTTAACCGACTGGAAGCATTATCTGCTTCAATCCAACCGCCCACCTGGTCACACTGATCTGACTTCAAGAGTGGTGTCCTGCGCCGCACTGCAAACTGGGACATGAAGCAAGGTATCGTGGATGAGTGCGTTTCTTGTGCTGTGGCAGAAGGCACAGTTTCACCGCGCCCAGGGCCACGGCCTCTGCGTGCACCATCAGCAGCACGGCTACTTCCCCGTCCCTTACTGCTCGCCTTGTGCATATTAAGGTTGAGTTCACATCAGCATTCAGCCTTTCCGTTCTCCTGCCCTGTTATAGGAGCAGGAGAACGGAAAGGACGGATTCGGCACATAACTGAGCCGAATGGAGCCTACGAACCTCATAGACTATAATATAATGGTTTCCACTCAGAGGAAGATTTTTGAATCGGAGACAAAAGTCCTGCGTGCACAACTTTTGTCTCCGCTCCATAATCATCTTCTGAATGGAGTCTATAGTCTATGGGGTCCGTAGGCTCCGTTCAGCTCAGTTATGTGCCGAATCCGTCCTTTTTGTTCTCCTGCTCCTAAACAGAGCAGGAGAACGGAAAGGCTGAACGCTGATGTGAACTCAGCCTAAATGGTATATATGCTAGCAAGTATGTCACACGTACAGTAGCGCAGGTGTTGTAAGTGTATGCGCAAATAAAGTACACAGAATGTCACAGATATTTTTAGGATGCGCACATATTAAACAGGAGGTACAGAGCAAGTTATGTCGCTGTCACCACCGCCTAATAAAAAATTACACTGAATGAATGTCACTGATATTTAGGATGCGCACACGTTAAACAGGAGGTATAGCGCAAGTAATGTCGCTGTCACCACCGCCTAATTAAAAATTACACTGAATTTATGTCACTGATATTTAGGATGGGCAAACGTTATACAGGAGATGTAGCGCAGGTAATGTCGTTGCCAGCAGCAAAAAAATTTGACTGAATGTCACTGATATTTTGGATATGCAAACGTTATACAGGAGATGTAGCGCAGGTAATGTAACTGTATGCAGCGGACACCGTCTACAGAAAAAGTACACTGGATGTCACAGATATTTTTAGGCTGTGCACACATTACACAGGAGATGTAGCGCAGATAATGTCGCTGTCACCAGCGGCGAAAAATATTACACTGAATGTCACTGATATTTCGGATGCGCTAATGTTACACAGGAGATATAGTGCAGGTAATGTCACTGCCACCAGCAGCAAAAAAATTTGACTGAATGTCACTGAAATTTCAGATACGCAAACGTTATACAGGAGATGTAGCGCAGGTAATGTAACTGTCCGCAGCGGACACCGTCTACGGAAAAAGTACACTGGATGTCACAGATATTTTTAGGCTGCGCACATGTTAGACAGGAGATGTAGCGCAGATAATGTCGCTGTCTGCAGCGGCCAAACAATTGCAAGCTATTAAGCGCAGGTTGCACTAAAAATATATATTGCTGCCAGATATAACTATAGTCCTTAAAAGGACTTTTGGGTCTCTAACAAGTTTTAGCAATTTAGTGCAGGTTGCACAAAAAATATATATTGCTGCAAGGGTCGGCGCTTCCATATAGGCAAGGGGGGCAATTGCCCCCGGGCCCCTGAGTCCTTAGGGGCCCCCAAGCCCACCACCCGACACCGACCGGTCCCTAGCCTTTTTTTTTGTGAGGCCTCGCACTGGTGGGGGCCTCGCTCTGGCTCCGGGAAGGGGGCCGCAGCGGCGGCAGGTCACAGGGAGATGAAGCGTTCATCTTATTAGTCATCTGTATCGCCGTCCTCATGACAACGATACAGATGGCTGTGCTGTGGGGCAGGGGAGGGAGAGGCGTCTCCCTTCCCTGTTCCTCTGATAGATCAGAGGCCGATGCAGGCAGCATGATGACGTCATTGCGCCGCCTGATCCGTACAGCGCGGGACACAGGCCGGAAGAGGCCTGCATCGCATCGCTGTGTGATGGAGGTAAGTATAAGTGTTTTTTAGTTTTTTTTAAATACCGGACTATCTGTTACTGCCACATGGGGGGAGCGGGAGGCACTTGATACTGGCACATGGGGGGGTTTGGCACTTGATACTGGCACATGGGGGGTTTGGCACTTGATACTGGCACATGGGGGGTTTGGTACTTGATACTGGCAAATGGGGGGGTTGACACTTGATACTGGCACATGGGGGGGTTGGCACTTGATACTGGCACATGGGGGGTTGGCACTTGATACTGGCACATGGGGGGGTTGGCACTTGATACTGCACATGGGGGGTTGGCACTTGATACTGGCACATGGGGAGTTGGCACTTGATACTGGCACATGGGGGTGGCACTTGATACTGGCACATGGGGGGAAGAGAGGCACTTGTTACTGGCACATGGGGGGTTTGGCACCTGTTACTGGCACATGGGGGGCATGGAGAGGCACTTGTTACTGGCACATGGGGAGGCATGGAGAGGCACTTGTTACTGGCACATGGGGGCATGGAGAGGCACTTGTTACTGGCACATGGGGGGGAGAGGCACTTGTTACTGGCACATGGGGGGTGAAAGAGAGGCACTTGTTACTGGCACATGGGGGGTGGAAGAGAGGCACTTGTTACTGGCACATGGGGGGTGGAAGAGAGGCACTTGTTACTGGCACATGGGGGGTGAAAGAGGCAATTGTTACTGGCACATGGGGCATGGAGAGGCACTTGTTACTGGCGCATAGGGGTGGAAGAGAGGGACTTGTTACTGGCACATGGGGGTGGAAGAGAGGCACTTGTTACTGGCACATGGGGGGCATGGAGAGGCACTTGTTACTGGCACATGGGGAGGCATGGAGAGGCACTTGTTACTGGCACATGGGGGCATGGAGAGGCACTTGTTACTGGCACATGGGGGGTGGAAGAGAGGCACTTGTTACTGGCACATGGGGGTGAAAGAGAGGCACTTGTTACTGGCATATGGGGGCATGGAGAGGCACTTGTTACTGGCACATGGGGGTGGAAGAGAGGCACTTGTTACTGGCACATGGGGGGTGGAAGAGAGGCACTTGTTACTGGCATATGGGGGGGAGAGGCACTTGTTACTGGCACATGGGCGGCATGGAGAGGCACTTGATACTGGCACATTATTATGGGGCACTATGGGGGCTTCTACTGAGGCCACAAAGAAGGGGTATTTTATATGGGGGGCTCTGTGTGGTACTAGTATTATCAGGGGTATTATCTGTTTCTGCAGTATAGCATTGGGGAGCACAGTGGCACAGTATTGGGGGTAGTAGGATGATTTGTCCAGAAGATGGAAAATTAGTAAACAAGGAGGAGGATGGAAAAGTAGTAAACAAGGAGGAGGATGGAAAAGTAGTAAACTAAGATTTTTTTGTTGTTGTCAAACTACAGAGACCGAAAATGGCGACAAACTGGTGGTCTGGTCTGAAGGTCTGAAAGGAGAAGACGAGGACAAAGAACATCTACATCAGAGGAGACGTCACTGGATGTAAGAGGTATGGGGCGCTGTATTTCTGTAGTGATGGGGGGATGTTAGTCAGCAAGTGTCGTGTGGGGGGCGGGGCCCTTATTGTTTTTCACCTCAGGGCCCCATTTCACCTAGAACCGGCCCTGATTGCTGCCACACACAATAGTCCTTAAAAGGACTTTTGAGTCTATAACAAGAATAAAAACTAAAATATTGCTATTTCAATCCCTACACTATCTCTCCCTTCTGCTCTCCAGCTCTACCTGACTAATACTGAGCCGAACACACGTCATCGGGTGCTATATAGCACCCGATGACGCGTTCCTACTAGCCAATCACTGTAATGCCAGCAGCCAACATGGCTATGGCATTACAGTGAATGGCAGGACTTACCTGCACGTTTATTGGCTGCGTAGCAGCCAACAAACGTGCGAGGAGGAGACTCGAGCATCGCGCTCAAGCACACGCGGTATTCAGCCGAACATCGCAATAGAATTTTTTTTTTGTGCAGGTGCCATTTTTACGCCACCCTAAACTATTTACAAAAAGGGCATGTGGCATGACAGTCATGTAGGTAGGGCTAAGAGCTTGTTTAGATCTCATTCTAGGTGCACAGAGGATGCATGAGCCTCATCAAAAGTTAAGTGCATCCTCCGGCAGTACAGGAGTGTATCAAGAACTGTGTAGAATACCCTGGCCTTGATAAATGACCCCCATTATGTATCTGTATAGGCATTGCCATGTGCATGAGGCCTTCCAGTCACTGTTTGGTTCATTTATCAAACTGGTGTAAAGTAGAACTGACTTAGTTGCCCATAGCAACCAATCAGATTCCACCTTTCATTTTTACAGCTCCTTTGGAAAATGAAAGGTGGAATCTGATTGGTTGCTATGGGCAACTAAGCCAGTTCTACTTTACACCAGTTTGATAAATCCCATGTGTTCTGAAAAAACATTTACTGCATTTAATTTGTAACGAAAGATTTGGTCTTAGTAGTATAAAGTAACGAAGGTGAATGGGGTTCAGTTACCTCCTCAGACAGAAAATTGTTAAAATCTGCCACTGGTTGCCCGTAAATGAATCTTTTAAAGGTGATTGAAGCAGTACTATTTTGCTGGCAGACATTCAGAGCTTAGATTTTCCCCTCACATACGTGCAGGTTACAGCTGTGTGTATTTGGTCTTTCATGTTGGTTGAATTAAATTCCCTACTGTCAACTTTGCAGACAAAAAAAATATACCGCTCCATAACCCTTCAGTTTTTCTTGGCACCTAGAGCCCTAGATATTGGAGCTGCAAAACCCACTTTAGAGCCGAGAGAATGAATGTTATAATAGTAATGAATCGCAGGTTTCCTGTTGCATTTTAAAGAGAATTTAGAAATAATTATTGAAAATGGATTGCAGGTTGTAGACAGTATCCCCGGGAAGAACGTGACCATTTGTTTTCTTTTCCTTGGGTGTGTGGAACGCGCCCTGATCACACACCTTTTATAAATATGAGGTTTTAGAACCCAGTGTTCCCTTCTGCAGTTACCAGAATTGCACTGGTTTCAGGACAGGGTCACGCTACAACTGGGACGAGAAAAAACATTTATTGGAGGGGCTCAGCTACAAGACGTAAAAGCAGCTTTAAATTCCTTATATATTCTAGGTTAAAATTTGGTCTTGATTGTGATTGTACAGGCTCATGCTCACGAACGTAAGGGCTCCATGCCCCTGCTGCAAATAGTGGTCCACAATGCACTGGCACTGGCCGCGTGCACTCTGTGCTGCGGAGGTGGACCCGTTGATTTAAATGGGTCCACGATCTTCAAGATATGGCAAAAGATAGGACATGTCTTATCTTTTGTGGTGCGGAGAAAGCAATTCGTAGTGTTTCCGTGGGCTTCCGATCCGTGCCTCCGCTCTGCAAAAGCTAGGCTAGTACAGAGTGCACACAGCCTGTGCCTGTATATTGTGGACCCACTGTATGCTGTCCGCAATGTGGGCACAGAGACCTTATGTTCGTGTGCATGAGTACTTCTTTGGTTCAAATAATATTCAATACTAATGAAGGAACAAAACTCAAAGATTTTGATGATAACAGGGAATTCCTAGACCACGTGGCAAATCAACATTCTGCCCTGTCTCTAAGCTCACTGATATGGGAGGTAACTACATCTCTATAAAACAGGGAGCTGAGCAGCAGCATCCGGGCGCGGGCACTACACAGAGGATGGACCTTTCTGCTTCCAACTCCATCCACTGTGTTATACTTCTGAAGGGAGTGAGAAGATTGCAGCGTGCACACGGCCGGTATCCATATTTTGCGGATCTGCGGTTTGCGGACCACAAAATGGATACGGTCCTGTGCATGAAGCTTTAAAGAGCACTTATAATTACTTTTTGAAATTAAAATGGCTTATATACCAAAATTCCTAAGGATCACTTGATCATAGTTTTTTTTTTTCATGCCCCTATTGTCTAGTTATGCCCCCGAATTAATTCTGGCGCACTGTATGTAAATGCAGAGCCTAGGTCCAAAGGAGTGTAGACCTTCTCTCTTCTCACGATTGGAGAGCATCAGAGCGATACAGATGCACAGCTGGATCTTGCAAGATGTAACTAAGGCCTCTTTCACACTTGCGTTGTTCTTTTCCGGCATAGAGTTCCGTCGTCGGGGCTCTATGCCGGAAGAATCCTGATCAGTTTTATCCTAATGCATTCTGAATGGAGAGAAATCCGTTCAGGATGCATCAGGATGTCTTCAGTTCAGGACCGGAACGTTTTTTGGCCGGAGAAAATACCGCAGCATGCTGCGCTTTTTGCTCCGGCCAAAAATCCTGAACACTTTGAAAGGCATTAATCCGGATCCGGCCTTAAGCTAAACGTCGTTTCGGCGCATTACCGGATCCGCGGGTTTAGCTTTTTCTGAATGGTTACCATGGCTGCCAGACTAAAGTCCTGTTTGCCATGGTAAAGTGTAGTGGGGGGCGAGGGAGCAGTATACTTACCATCCGTGCGGCTCCCGGGGCGCTTCAGAGTGACATCAGGGCGCCCCACGCGCATGGATGACGTGATCGCATGGATCACGTCATCCATGCGCATGGGGCACTCTGACGTCATTCTGGAGCGCCCCGGGAGCTGCACGGACTGTAAGTATACTGCTCCCTCGCTCCCCACTACTACTATGGCAGCCAGGACTCTAATAGCGTCCTGGCTGCCATAGTTCACTTGCGGTGTTACAGATCCGGCGGGCACTTCCGGCAAATGGAGTACACGACGGATCCAGACAACGCAAGTGTGAAAGAGCCCTAATCTTGCAAGAACAAGCTGTGAGAAGAACGTCTAGTAGGAATAATAGAGGAATAGCACAATGTAGAGACATAACAATAAATGCTCCAGAATTGTTATTACATGATGGATTCATGTAGTTATTAAAACAGGAATGGTTATACACTGATGAGCAAAAGGATAACAATGTTTTGAACTTTTGACTTTCAGGCTCCATATCTCACCATTCACTTCAGCTTTGAACATGAGACTACCATCATTTTATAGACATTCTCATACATAAATTGGACTTGCAACTATTTAGCATATGATTAGTTATGCAGATTCTTGTCATGTAACTGCATTGTTACTGTCTTGCTCCTAAAATTCTAAATTAAAATTTTTATTATTTTGTAAATCCACCTTTGGCTTTCAACACTGCCTGAATCCTTCTGGGCATGCTCTAGATCAGAAGTATGGCTCGACCAAAATCTGCTCCCAGGTCTCTTCTACATGTTCCCAATGTTGGTGCATACTGGTGGACTCACTTGGGTACGAATACAACTTTTTCTTCAACAGTCTTCACAGTCCCCAGACTTCAACCCAATTAAACACTTGTGGGTAGCACAAGTGTTCAATTGGGTTGAGGTCTGGGGACTGTGGGGGCCAATCCAGCACCTCTACTTCATTGTCATTGAACCATTTCTTCACCAATGCTGCTGGAACACTATTTCGTCCTTTTCATACCCATAGAACTTGAGTGTAAGAAGCAACCCATCTTGTAGGATACTCACATATAGCTCAGCACTGAGACCACCATCGATCCTGGTCAAGTATCCACAGCCTTATGCTGTGAAACAACCCCATATTATCAGGCTTCCTTCACTGAACTTGATAGTTCCTTCAATTTCTCGATCCGTTAGCCCCCGTTTGCACCCATCAGAGCCCAGTCTATAGATTTTCGTCATATCGTTCCAAATCACCCATTTTCAATCTTCTACTGTCCACAGTTCGTACTTTTTTGCAAACAGAGAGGATGCTTCTTATGACGATATTGAAGTCGAGGCTTCTTCCAGACTTGTATAATGTGCGTCGCATGCTGTTTGCATGGACGTGTCTGATCTCACTACTACAAAGCATACGAGTCACCTCCACTGCCGTGTTTGTCGCACTAGAACTGATAGACCTAATGATGAGTCGACTTGTGACTCCGATATTTTGCCTTGACGTCCACCTATTTATTTATTTTATGCACTTATATAGCGCGGACATATTCCGCAGCACTTTACAGACATTGGCATCATGCTGTCCCCAATGGGGCTCACTATCAGTATGACTTTGGAGTGTAGGAGGAAACCAGAGTTGTTTGGGTGCAGAGACCCCACTGATTGGGGTTAACAATATATATGCTGTAGACTTTCTAGGACACCATACATTGCTCTGAGTTAAAGGGACACGTTTTTCTACCTCTTTAATCTGTTATGAAGGGGATGTGGATCCGCTGTGTCATATTAATAGATTTGGCTTGGGGATACTCCTAAGGGCGTTATCTAAGTGGTTCCCTGGTCTTCACCCTTTAACCCCTATACAGGGATCTGGACTCCGCTGCAGGGGAACCACCAGGCCACTACCTCTTGGAATAGTCTCTGTTCAAGAGATGGCAGACACACGTGGGTCAAAAGACACCGGTGCAGAGAACCAGAGGATCAGGCAAACCCGTACTGGATAAGGTGACTTAAGTACTCCAAAGTGGCCAGCCATTGACTAGTGAAGATTAGGGTGCAAGCGCTGGCCTTTTAAAAGGCTGAGGGAGCATATGTGTACCCTACGGGCAGAGGAGTAGACCACAGCCTGCACAAAGGAGAAGAAAGCTGGCAACAAGCAGGCCGCAAGCTTAATAAAGAAACTCAGCTGAAGTACCAGAGAGCGGGGAGCAGATGAGCAGAGGGAGGGCCGAGCCTGGGAGCAGTGTGGTGGCAGGCTTAGGTTGCCACTAAAACACAATCCTTTGGTGGGTGTTTCAGTATCCAGATCTGGCAAATCAAAACATCTGACATGTCAGCACTCATTATACCCTAAGAAAACATTTATAATGTCAAAGCTATAACCTGAATGTAGGGAAGAAGTGATACATTATTTTTTGAAGAACCAGACTAGTTTTTCTAACTATTTACAGTTGGTTTTGTGTTTTAGTTAGAAAAAAATGAGGACAACACATATTCTTTTCAATGCCATTGTTGAAGTTCATTTATCATTCTCTGTGTAATACAGAATACAGCACTTCTCCGTTATCAGCCCAGCTGAATGAGCCCACTAAAGTCATTACTTGACCTTTCCTATCCCTTAGCTCTGGTGGAGTATAATGCACTCCAGTATCCAGCACACATTTCTCGATGACTGGACTCTTTGTCCGTATAGGGGCTCAAAGAGTAATTTTAACAAGAGCCTTACTATACCGCCAATTCAAAGCATTTAAGCTACCGTATGTAGTGACTGCCACTGTCTGCATTGGACCTGCCGATATACAGTATCTTCTACAGTATCATCCACATCTTCTCTCAATGCCCTATTATTATTCTATACTAAATGTTCAGAAATCCTGCTATTTTAATTTCCAACAAAAATCTTATATTATCATCAGCATTTTGAAAGTTGGACTATATAGTGGGGTAGTGTCAGGAAGCTTTGAAACATTTGGGCACATTTACTATGGCTGTATGTTACTATTCTGGCTTATAAAATTTGTACATTTTTCAACAGAATGTCTTTTTGGTGCAAAAAAGTTAAAACTTTTCCACTGCCCACAGCACCTTTAAAAACTAGGTGTGGGTTAGAGGAATGGGGTGGGGCCTCCTAGGCCCCACACAGTCACCATAAGTTACAAGAGAAAACATGTAAATTTTGAGTGAAATTTCAATCTCTGCCACACAGAAAGCACAACTTGCTAAAAATGTATTAAGCCTGCGCAACTTAACCTCCTACCATCCAATTAATGTAACTGTATGTCATTGGCCAATAGCGGATATATGGGGTGGGCTAATGCCGCAATCAATAGACCGCTGCAACTGAACGGTTAGACAGAGGGAGAGTGCTCCTTCTGTCCTCTAATCAGCACCCCAGAAACACAATCTGGATCGCTATGGCAGTCTAGGGCCTTGCTATGGCACTTATTACACCCTTCTTCTGGCTGGATTTAATAGAATTCCGGCAAACTTGCTATTCACTGCAATACAGAAGTATAAAAAAATACAAAGGCCAAAAAATATAGAGTGCAACAGCACTCTGCAAACCAAATAAAGTACAATAATGCCAAAATAGTAGAAAGTATTCTGGTGCTAATGCTACGCTAATAAATTTGAGATGCTTTGCAAATCATTTTGTACAAAATTATTTGGGCCCGTCTGCCAAACGTCAAGGCGATCTCAGTAAGACGGGAACCTAACACTAAATACTGCATTAACTGGTGCTATACTGGAACCTGCATTCCCTGAATGTAATAGAGGCCAGTATGGCACCAGTTAATGCGGTATTTAGTGTTAGGTTATCGTCTTACTGAGATCACCTTGACGTTTGGCAGACAGGCCCAAATAATTTAGTACAAAATTATTTTCAAAGAATATCAAATTTATTAGCGTAGCATTAGCACAAGAATACTTTCTATTATTTTAGCATTATTGTACTTTATTTGGTTTGCAGAGTGCTGTTGCATTCCATATTTTTTTGCCTTTGTGCTTTCAGCCATGGCAACGCGCACCTGCACACTGGATGTGCTGACTGACCACCTATTTTTCTTTGCAGTTTGTATTGGAGGTGTGGCTGACTCTGTTGGTCATGCACTCCTGATCAACCTGTCTGTCCTGTAGGCTGATTTTAATTAGTATAGCTATAAAGCAGTAGCCTACTCTCCCTGAATATATTGGTAGCCATTTCATACCAGGAAAGGTGGAATACAGAGTGGGCTCAGCATGCTAGTGGAACCTGCATTCCTTGAACATAATGGAGGCCGGAACCAAAGAGGTATCATATAGTGTGGGTTCAGCATACATGAGGAGCCTGCATCCCCTGAACATAATGGAGGCCATTTTGGCACCATAAGAGGCATAATATAATGTGGGCTCGGCATGCATGTGGAACCTGCATTCCCTGAATGTAATAGAGGCCAGTATGGCACCAGTTAATGCGGTATTTAGTGTTAGGTTCTCATCTTACTGAGATCGCCTTGACGTTTGGCAGACGGGCCTAAGAAATTTTGTAAAAAATTATTTGCCAAGCATCTCAAATTTATTAGCGTAGCATTAGCACCAGAATACTTTCTATTATTTTGGCATTATTGTACTTTATTTGTTTTGCAGAGTGCTGCTGCATTCTATATTTATTTGCCTTTGTGCTTTCAGCCACTGGATGTGCACCTGCGCACTGGATGTGCTGACTGACCACCTATTTTTCTTTACAAAATAATACAAACAATCAAATGTAATAAAAGTAAAAATCAGCTGAATAAAGTCTTTAAAAATACAAAAAAAATTCAACAATATCAGCTAAAAAAACTCCCATTTTCCCATTTAGAATATTGAAAATAAAAACATAAGCATAATTGGTATGGCTATTGCCACATCCGAAAATGTATCAAAATATCATTTTATTATGTGCGGTGAAGGCCATAAGAAGAAAAAATCCCCAATGCAAAAAAATTTGGAGACACAAAGCAATGGTTTTTTAAAAATAATTATTAAAAGTATTGAAACATAAAAAACTATATAAGTTTGGTATACATCATTTTATTGTATCGTGAACCAAGAAGAACCAAACCCCCAAAAAAACAACAGTGGAACTACATTTTGTTTCTATTTCAACCCCAGAAATAATTTTTTCCAGTTTCTCAATACATTATAAAAACCATTAAATGGTCCCATGAAAATTACAACTCATCCTGTAAAAAACAAGCCCTGATATGGCTGATGCAATAATAAAAAACCCTTATGACTCTTTGAAGGCGGTTAGGGAATCTTACAAGTAGATTTTTGATGATATAATTCGGACAAATTTGTCAATATGGCATCAGCCATTCTTCAGATCAGAAGACAGAAAAGTTAAAGAAGGAAGATCACATAACCCCAGGCGATGTATGTGCATAACATTTTATGGACCATTAAAAAATAAAAATAAAAATTCCTACTGTGGAGTGTATTATTAAACAGGCTGTTCGTTACCATCAGCTCCCATCCATCTAGCCAAAGCCATACAGTTGCAAGAAAAAGTATGTGAACCCTTTGGAATTATATGGATTTCTGCACAAATTGGTCATAAAATGTGATCTGATCTTCATCTAAGTCACAAAAATAGACAATCACAGTCTGCTTAAACTAATAACACACAAAGAATAAAATGTTACCATGTTTTTATTGAACACACCATGTAAACATTCACAATGCAGGTGGAATAAATATGTGAACCCCTAGACCAGTGGTTGGCGAGCCACATGCGGCTCTTTTGATCCTTCACTGTGGCTCTTTGGTTGGGGCTGGCGGGTGGGCGGTACTTCCTGCTGTCGCTTCTTTTCAAGGTCTCCTTGCAGCCATCTGTGTAAAGCGGACCGCACGGGGTTGGAGACGGTGCGTCGTCCATTATATATTTTTTTGGGGCGGACCCATTGACTCGAATGAGCAAGCCTCCCATAAGAGTCAGAACAAAGCAGAGCATGCAGTGATCTTCTCTGCACAGACCGATAATCTGTGCGGAAAACCGGACAGCGAATTGGCCCGCTGACTACAATGTGTCAGCGTTCAGTCCACGTGCCACACTCAAACTTTTCTGCTAGCTGTCAGTGAATGGGAACATCCAATGTCTATCAATAGGGGGGGCACAGACCCTCTGACGTGTGAAACTCTGCGGATTTTCCATCTGCAATGCCCAAGTGGGCGTACTCTCACCTGACGGCAACCGTCCTGCAGCCGGCAAGTACTGTACATAGCTTCAGTTCAATGCAGACCAGTGCACAATACTCGCTGCGCTTCGGAAAGTTGCCATGGCAACCTGACTAACCAGCGTGCAGCTCCGTCTCTCCACCTCCGATGTCAGATGGAACTGGAGAATATTTCTGGACAACCCCTTTAAGCTTTCTGTCATATGTGACAGGGGGAGTCCTGCCGCCTATTACAAGTACGCGCCAGGGATCAGCAGCCTGCGGCACTCCAGCAGCGCTAAAAACTACGACTCTCAGCATGCACCCTTGCTTGGAACGCCCATAGAAGTGAATAGAGCACACTGGGAGTTGGTCTCCCCAAAGCTGGAGGGCCAGAGATTGCTGATCCCTGCACATACTTGTAATAGGCAGTGGGACTCCCCCTATCACATTTGACATATGACACGAAGCTTAAAGGGGTTGTCTAGAAATCTAGGTCCACATTTATGTGTGTAAATGTGTAATTTAAAAGATATATTGTTTATTCACAGACGTAACCTGCATACTATTCAGAGAATAGTGAAAAAATGAAAAAAATTAAAATAAAAATGGGTCCAGGATCCGGGATATGAGTGCTACAGTGTGCTTCCGTGGTGCTTCTGGCTGTGCCTCCGCACCGCAAAAAAGTAGTGCATGCGCCCGGATCCTGGACCCATTGAAGTGAATGGGTCCTTGATGCGGGCTGCACACGGCCGTGTGCAGCACGCATCATGGACCCATTCACTTCAGCATGCGCTACTTTTTTGCGGGCACACGGTCGTGTGCATGAGCCTAATAGTCCTCACTGGTACTGTTGATGCAATATTTTAGGTTTTAAAAATGTGGCTCTCGAAAGAAATTCCAATTGTGGTTTTGGCGATATTTGGCTCAGTTGACAAAAAAGGTTGCCCACCACTGCCCTAGACTAATGACATCTCCAAGAGCTAATTGAAATGAGGTGTCAGCCAACTGGAGTCCAATCAATGAGATGAGATTGGAGGTGTCGGTTACAGCTGCCCTGCCCTATAAAAAACACACACCAGTTCTCGGTTTGCTTTTCACAAGAAGCATTGCCTGATGTGAATGATGCCTCGCACAAAAGAGCTCTCAGAAGACCTACGATTAAGAATTGTTGACTTGCATAAAGCTGGAAAGGGTTACAAAACTATCTCCAAAAGCCTTGCTGTTCATCAGTACACGGTAAGACAAATTGTCTATAAATGGATAAAGTTCAGCACTGCTGCTACTCTCCCTAGGAGTGGCCGTCCTGTAAAGATGACTGCAAGAGCACAGCACAGACTGCTCAATGAGGTGAAGAAGAATCCTAGAGTGTCAGCTAAAGACTTACAAAAGTCTCTGGCATATGCTAACATCCCTGATAGCGAATCTACGATACGTAAAACACTAAACAAGAATGGATTTCATGGGAGGATACCACAGAGGAAGCCACTGCTGTCCAAAAAAACATTGCTGCACGTTTACAGTTTGCACAAGAGCACCTGGATGTTCCACAGCAGTACTGGCAAAATATTCTGTGGACAGATGAAACCAAAGTTGAGTTGTTTGGAAGAAACACACAACACTATGTGTGGATAAAATGAGGCACAGCACACCAACATCAAAACCTCATCCCAACTGTCAAGTATGGTGGTGGGGGTATCAGGGTTTGGGGCTGCTTTGCTGCGTCAAGGCCTGGACGGATTGCTATAATCGAAAGAAAAGTGAATTCCCAAGTTTATCAAGACATTTTGCAGGAGAACTTAAGGCCATCTGTCCACCAGCTGAAGCTAAACGGAAGATGGGTGTTACAACAGGACAACGACCCAAAGCATAGAAGTAAATCAACAACAGAATGGCTTAAACAGAAGAAAATACGCCTTCTGGAGTGGCCCAGTCAGAGTCCTGACCTAAACCCGATTGAGATGCTATGGCATGACCTCAAGAAAGCGATTCCCACCAGACATCCCAAGAATATTGCTGAACTGAAACAGTTCTGTAAAGAGTAATGGTCAAGAATTACTCCTGACCGTTGTGCTCGTCTAATCTGCAACTACAGGAAACGTTTGGTTGAAGTTATTGCTGCCAAAGGAGGTTCAACCAGTTATTAAATCCAAGGGTTCACATAGTTTTTCCACCTGCACTGTGAATGTTTACATGGTGTGTTCAATAAAAACATGGTAACATTTAATTCTTTGTGTGTTATTAGTTTAAAGGGACACTGACAGGCCCAATAAGCATATTTTAGGTATATATATGACAGTACAGGTCTTCTAAAGTGTATTAAAAGCATATAAGTATACCCCCTGTCCACCCTTTAAATACAGTAAACTGAAGTTTTATAACCTAGTTGAATCGTCTTCTTTCTGCCCAAGGGGCGGCGTTTCATCTCCACTTCTGCCCCCGACTTCACAAGATCGGGCGCATGCCCAATACAATCCTATGGGCATCCGTCTCATCTTCAGCGCATGCGCCTGGCACCTTCACATCGCACCTTCGTTCAGTCTGCATCTTAGAGGCCGCTACAGCCTCTGCGTTATGCGCATGTGCCGGGCACTGTTCAGAGCAGCGCTTCAGAGCGCTGCTCTCTTACACCTCAGAAGGGGTTAATACTAGTGCTGAGGATGAGACGGAGGCCGATGCCCATAGGATTGTACTGGACATGCGCCAGATCTTGTGAAGTCGGGGACAGTAGTAGCCGCCCAGCGAAGTGAATATTGATGAGCTGGGCGGCGCTTCAAAACGGCAGTTGGGGGCGGCTGGCTGGGCAGAAGTGGAGATGAAACGCCGCCCCTTGGGCAGAATGAAGACGATTCAACCAGGTTATAAAACTTCAGTTTACTGTATTTATAAAGGTGGACAGGGGGTATACTTATATGCTTTTAATACACTTTAGAAGACCTGTACTGTCATATATATACCTAAATATGATTATCGGGCCTGTCAGTGTCCCTTTAAGCAGACTGTGATTGTCTATTGTTGTGACTTAGATGAAGATCAGATCACATTTTATGACCAATTTGTGCAGAAATCCATATCATTCCAAAGGGTTCACATACTTTTTCTTGCAACTGTATATGTGACGGTCACTTTGACATTACTAATGCTGTATTGGCGTTAAGGAGCTTAAAATGAGTTGCACATAGTCCTAGGAGAACCCAGAGTGTCATATATGACTATTCAAAGCAATTGGAGCACTTTCAATTCTTTTTCGAATTTAGGCTACTTTCACATTCTCGTTTGGTGCGGATCCGTCATGGATCTGCACAGATGGATCCGTTCAGATAATACAAACGTCTGCATCCGTTCAGAACGGATCTGTTTGTATTACCTTTAACATAGCCAAAAACGGATCCGTCTTGAACACCATTGAAAGTCAATGGAGGACGGATCCGTTTTCTATTGTGTCATAGAAAATTGATCCGTCCCCATTGACTAACATTGTGTGTCAAAACGGATCTGTTTGGCTCAGTTTCGACAGACGGACACCAAAACGCTGCAAGCAGCCATTTTGGTGTCTGTCTCCAGAGCGGAATGGTGACTCAACTGATGCATTCTGAGCGGATCCTTTTCCATTCAGAATGCATTAGGGCAAAACTGATCCGTTTTGGACCGCTTGTAAGAGCCCTGAACGGATCTCAGAAACGGAAAGCCAAAACGCCAGTGTGAAAGTAGCCTTACTCAAATTGATTCCAAATTGAATTTCAAGGACTAATGTGAACAGTGCCAATCTCTGTACAGTCCTGAAGAATATGTACAGTAGGTAATATTTAAAGAGGTTGTCTCACTTCAGCAAATAGCATTTTTTTTATGTAGAGAAAGTTAATACAAGGCACTTACTAATGTATTTGTGATTGTCCATATTGCCTCCTTTGCTGGCTGGATTCATTTTTCTCTCACATTATACAATGCTTGTTTCCATGGTTACGACCACCCTACAATCCTGCAGTGGTGGCCATGCTTACACATTATAGTAAAAGCACCAGCCTGTGTGCGCTCCCACTGTCTCAGCCACCAGAGGCCAAAGCTTTTTCCTATAGTGTGCAAACAACCACCACTGATGGATTGCAGGGTGGTCACAACCATGGAAACAAGCAGTGTATAATGTGATGGAAAAACTAGTCCAGCCAGCAAAGGAAGCAATATGGAGAATCACAATACATTAGTAAGTGCCTTGTATTAACTTTCTCTACAGGATACCGTAAATGCCACTTGCTGATGTGACACAACCCCTTTAAGCTTACCCAAAGTTACCCAAGATAAGCGGCAGCAACCCTTATATCCATAGTTCTTTAAAATATAATGCATTTTTGAAGCTGAGCCAAGCAGGCATGTTTTTCGAGAAGTGGGGGTACTCACTGTCAATAAGGTACAATGTTTTTAGTATCTGTCCAATAATCTGGCACATTTTCCATTCTGCAGACCAGGAAGATGCGTCTAGTCTGGTCTGTCCTTTTATTTAGAACATGTACTTGACATTTGTTTCCAGAAAAGTAATGGATGGCGCTGAGAGCAGGAACGGCTCCGGCTCATTCTAGTCATTCCTCTCTGTAGAAAATGTTCTTCAGGCAAATCGGCTAATGTATTAAGGAGAAGCACGGCGTACAAAAGCTCAGTGTTTAGGCCTTGCATATACAGCACATTGTGCAGAGAACTGCTCTTCCAGACAGTCGTAAACTCTTAGTGCCCTAAGTTTTGTTTTGTGTTAGGTTCACCACTAAACCCAGGGGAGCAATAGCAGCCTAGAAAGCATTTCATGTAAAAAGGCTTATGTAAAAAAGCTCTGTGATGGCAATATTTAACTGCCTTCCCTTACATAAACAGGCATTTCTTTCCAAAACTTTTTTTTATATTGTTCCTGGCTTTTTCATGCACATATCGTTTACGTATCATTCCCTTCTACGACTAACTTATAGACGTGTGAGATCCCTGAAGGAGGCTGGGGCAGGACGCGTTAGTTGGGATTGGCAGGCAAACAAAGTATCTTAAGAAAGCCAGAGGATGAACTTGACGTCTGTGGTACCTGTTACTATTCTTTTGAGACTCCTCCATGAGTTTGAAGCTCAGCTGTTTTATATACACGGAGGTGGGATGTGGGTAGATGATAATTGGTCCTGACCTATCAAAAGGTTGACCTACGCCTATGTATACAATGTGTGTTGCATGTTGCTCAGCATCAATATTTTATAATATTACACACTTTTTTTTAAAGGGCTTCTGTCACCCCACTAAACAGTTTTGTTTTTTTTGGGGGTTAGTTATAATCCCTATACTGCGATTTATGCATACATACTGTAATTAATCATTTCGGTTCAGTAGATTATGTTAAAAACTTATTTTTAAAATATGCAAATTACCTTGCTACCAGCAAGTAGGGCGGCTACTTGCTGGTAGCAGCCGCATCCTCCTATCCTAAAGACGCCCCCTCCGCATGTTGATTGACAGGGCCAACGGACGGGATCGTCCTCTGGCTGGTCCTGTCTGCTATCAAGATCTCGCGCCTGCGCCGTAACGGTATTCAGTCGGCGCAGGTGCACTGAGAGGAGGACGCTCGCTCGGCCGCTCCATCCTCAATGCGCCTGCGCCGATGACGTCATCAAGTACACCCGGAAGAGATTTATTATTAATAATTGTTGGTGGTATAGTGTTAATAACTGTCATTTTTATAAAATTATTTATTCCCATTTCTGTCACAGCCAGACAGCTGAGAAGCGCTCACAGGAGCTTCTCAGATCCTCCTCCTTGAATTTCTTTGTTTTGGTTTAGTTTCTCATCTCGTTAGTCTATCTCAGCTGTCATGCAGTTGGACTGATCGCTACCCTTTAAGTTCCTCCCCATAATGCAGTAGTGTGCGGCTGATACAACTTCCTGGAGTGTGTGTGCATGCAGTTCCCAGTTCCCAGTTCCCAGTTCCCAGTTCCCAGTTCCCAGTTCCCAGTTCCCAGTCGTCAGTCGTCATCAAGATAAGTGCTGTTTATGTATTTATGATTTTGTCTTTTCTGGATCCAGGTGACCCTGACTCCCTCCGTGTCAGTGTAGGGAGCCGGTGGTCGTGTCCCTTCACTATTGTAGGGTCTTCAGGTAATAAATAGCCGAGGAACGTGGATATGCGGCCATCCACCTTTGGGGTGTTCGCATAGGCTGAGCAGTGAGGGAGAGCGGCAGGTCTATTGCAGGGGTCTCCCTTTGTTCCTTAGTTGTGGATCCAGAGAGACATTGTTTATATGGTATTGTCTTGTTTCCTGTACACCATCCGTGACATTATCAGCCGCCCCCGACAGGCGTCTTAGAGAGAGAGGAGAGATCTCTCCTTCCTGTCATACTCAGTCCCGGGACAGTGCAGCGGTCTCATTCTGTGCACAGGGGTCTCAGTCGCTGTCAGCCCCTTCTGAGCAGGAGTCCATGCAGCTGGGGTTGATTGCCTCTGACAATAGAAGATTCAGCCCGCAGGGGAGGGTTTGTTTTTGTTGTGGAGGTATAAATCATCTGGCAAATGTTTGTCCCTCTAGGAGATTCAGGCAGTTTTCTGGGAGTAATAAAGAGACAAAAAGGAAAAAATCTTTTAAAAATGTTCCGTCTGTTACTATTGGCAGGGTTGAGGCGGAAATTGAAGGTTTTCCGTTTGCTTGTAGTTCCCGTTTTGTCCTGCCTGCTAGGGTGGCGCTAGAGAGCAAGGGCATTTTTTGTGAGATTTTTGTGGATAGTGGAGCAGCTGTCAACCTCATTGATAGTCAATTTGCGGTAACTCATGGTTTCCAGGTATGCACTTTGGGAAAGGATATTCCTGTTTTTGCTATTGATTCAGCTCCACTTTCTCAGAAATCATTAAAGGGCATAGTTCACAATATCCGTTTAATTGTGAGTGATGCTCATGTTGAGGATGTGTCATGTTTCATCCTTAGCGGTTTGCCTACTCCTCTAGTGTTGGGGCTACCCTGGCTCACTAAACATAACCCCACCATTGATTGGCAAGCGAGGCAAATAAATGGTTGGAGTAACTTTTGCAGAGAGAATTGCCTCATAACATCTGTTTCTGAGGTTTCTACTAAGACTGTACCACCTTTCCTCTCTGAATTTTTGGATGTCTTCTCTGAGAGTGGAGTTCAGGGTTTACCTCCGCACAGGGAGTATGTGTCACGGCCATGGCTATGACCGTGACTCCTGAACCGCATGCGGTTGTCAGCGGTTTTCTTTGGTCTTCAATCACAGGTGAGGGCTGTGGTATTTGCCTCACCTGTGGTTGCAGCTGGCAATAGTATGGATGTGGCAGCGTAGCAGTCGGAGCTGTGCCATTGCAGCTCGCTACGTTGTGCATGCGGTTTTTGTGTGATGTGTGTATGTGTGCACTTGCCCTTTATGTTATTGTGTGCACGTCCCCTTTAAGTGGTGTTTTCCCTTCCCTGGTGTTGGAAGGGTTAATCTCCTTCCTAGTGTGTGTGTGCACTGGGTGTGTCCGACTGTGGGGTGTGGCTTCTTGGCCTATAAAGCCTCACAGCTTTTGCAGGCCTGCAGGTTGCTTCAGCCATGCTTAGCTGAGAGCAGCCTCATGTCTTTATTACCTGCCAGTAAGAGCCACCCCTGTGGTCATAACCATAACCATAATGTCGCATTAAGTTATTTCTAGTTATGCTTGATGTCCGTGTGATGTTTTATATGTGATTTTGTGCAGCTATGGATCTGGGTCCCTGTGTGGGGATGCGTTTGTGATCTGCACCCTGCTAACACAGGGATCCAGTCAGCAAGGCTGTGGCAGGTAGGTGGAACTCTTTGTTCACCTGCCATATCCATAGAGCTGTTTATGTTCCCCCTTTTACAGCAGCTTGGCCGTTGAGACTCCTGCTCCTCCGTGTCTAGGAGGAGTGGGCTGTCTTACTCAGCTCCTAGCTTAGGGCCATCTTGAGGGCTAGCAGGGACTTCTAGGTTCCGGAGCATGAGCCCTCCTACCATCAAGGTTGGCTCATGTAGCTAGGAGTCAGGGTCAGGTTAGGGATGCCTTTAGGAGGTGACCTGCTCCCTAATCCTGTCTTCATGGCCAAGCAGCCGTAACATCACCGGGCTCCACACGGCTGAGGATTTCCCCCATCCTCAGCCGTGACAGTATGACCACAGTCGCTTCTTACGTGGTGTTCCCTCGAAAGAGGGTAAAGCATGCACCGCTATCTTCGGATGGGGTGCATGCGCGTTCTCCGGAGGGAGAGCGTGATGGGGTTTCACCGTTTACGGCGCGGTGAGTGGCATTCCCCGCCATTCCTTGCTCACCGTTGTCCGTGTTGGTGTCCCCTTTGTTTGTCTTTCCCCTCCCCCCCTCCCATTGTTTCTTATGCCTCACGAACTTTCCCCTTTTGTTGTTGGGAGGGGCTTTGAGGGGTGGGAGTATGCTTCCTCGAAAGAGGGTGAAGCATGTACCGCCGTCTGTGAAGGGGTACATGCGCGCTCTTCGGAGGGAGAGCGTTCTGGGGGTTTCGCCTCTGACGGCGCGGTGAGTGGCGTTTCCCCGCCATCCCTTCACCGTTGCCTCGTGTGGCGTCCTCCTGATTTTATTACACGTGGTGTGTGTTTGGTATGCGGTATGCATACCTTCGAAAGAGGGTGCAGCATGCAGTGCCATATCCTTGTGGCCTGCATGCGCGTTCTCCGGAGGGAGAGCGTTCCTGGGGGTTCTCCGTTAACGGCACGGTTGGTGGCTTATTCCCCGCCACCTTACCTTCCGTGTCCGTGTTGGGGATCCCTCGTCCCTCTCCATGTTCCCATCTCTGGTCGTCTGCTGGCAGCACTCCGTAAGTGGTCCGGCTGCGTGCTGGTTAGGAGTGTCTGCTGGCAGCGACTGGAGTGGGGACGTGAGTGGAGAGTCCCCTCGTCCACTCTCAGTGGTTCCATTTCCGTGTCGCTGGTGCGGGCTGCAGGCCTCGTCGGACTGGCTGTGTTGTGTGCTGGGAGAGGATGCAGCTGACAGCGACTTTCTGGGAACCATGTCCTGAGAGTGGACGTCCCCTTCTCTCATCCCCTTGTGTGAGTCCCTCACGTGTTTTTTTTGGTGGGGGGGCTTTGAGGGGTGGGAGTGTCACGGCCATGGCTATGACCGTGACTCCTGAACCGCATGCGGTTGTCAGCGGTTTTCTTTGGTCTTCAATCACAGGTGAGGGCTGTGGTATTTGCCTCACCTGTTGTTGCCGCTGGCAACAGTATGGATGTGGCAGCGTAGCAGTCGGAGCTGTGCCATTGCAGCTCGCTACGTTGTGCATGCGGTTTTTGTGTGATGTGTGTATGTGTGCACTTGCCCTTTATGTTATTGTGTGCACGTCCCCTTTAAGTGGTGTTTTCCCTTCCCTGGTGTTGGAAGGGTTAATCTCCTTCCTAGTGTGTGTGTGCACTGGGTGTGTCCGACTGTGGGGTGTGGCTTCTTGGCCTATAAAGCCTCACAGCTTTTGCAGGCCTGCAGGTTGCTTCAGCCATGCTTAGCTGAGAGCAGCCTCATGTCTTTATTACCTGCCAGTAAGAGCCACCCCTGTGGTCATAACCATAATGTCGCATTAAGTTATTTCTAGTTATGTTTGATGTCCGTGTGATGTTTTATATGTGATTTTGTGCAGCTATGGATCTGGGTCCCTGTGTGGGGATGCGTTTGTGATCTGCACCCTGCTAACACAGGGATCCAGTCAGCAAGGCTGTGGCAGGTAGGTGGAACTCTTTGTTCACCTGCCATATCCATAGAGCTGTTTATGTTCCCCCTTTTACAGCAGCTTGGCCGTTGAGACTCCTGCTCCTCCGTGTCTAGGAGGAGTGGGCTGTCTTACTCAGCTCCTAGCTTAGGGCCATCTTGAGGGCTAGCAGGGACTTCTAGGTTCCGGAGCATGAGCCCTCCTACCATCAAGGTTGGCTCATGTAGCTAGGAGTCAGGGTCAGGTTAGGGATGCCTTTAGGAGGTGACCTGCTCCCTAATCCTGTCTTCATGGCCAAGCAGCCGTAACATCACCGGGCTCCACACGGCTGAGGATTTCCCCCATTTCTCAGACTCTCAGAGATATAAGCCCGCATAGCGACCCTCTCAGGTTGGGAGAGATTGTATAAACGAGATTTAGGCAGCTTGGCGCCTGGGATGAGATTAATAGGGCAATCATACTGTCACGGCTGAGGATGGGGGAAATCCTCAGCCGTGACAGTATGATTGCCCTATTAATCTCATCCCAGGCGCCAAGCTGCCTAAATCTCGTTTATACAATCTCTCCCAACCTGAGAGGGTCGCTATGCGGGCTTATATCTCTGAGAGTCTGAGAAAAGGACACATACGACCCTCGAAGTCACCTGTTGCCGCTGGTTTTTTCTTTGTTAAGAAAAAAGATGGTTCTTTAAGACCTTGTCTGGATTTCAGGGAGCTGAACAGTATCACTATTCGTGATCCTTATCCGCTTCATCTGATCCCGGACCTGTTTAACCAGGTTGTTGGGGCTAAAGTCTTTTCCAAATTAGACCTAAGAGGGGCATACAACCTGGTTAGGGTCAGAGAAGGAGACGAATGGAAGACGGCTTTCAATACCCCTGAGGGCCATTTTGAGAATTTGGTTATGCCTTTTGGTTTGATGAATGCCCCAGCCGTTTTTCAGCATTTCGTCAACAGCATTTTTTATCATTTAATGGGAAAATTTGTATTAGTGTATTTGGATGACATTTAGATTTTTTCTCCTGATTTCAAGACTCATAAGGAACACTTACGTCAGGTCTTGCTCATCCTGCGGGAGAATAAATTATACGCGAAACTGGAAAAATGTGTGTTTGCAGTTCCAGAAATCCAATTTCTGGGGTTTCTTGTCTCCGGTTCTGGTTTTCGCATGGACCCCGAGAAGGTCCGCGCTGTGCTTGAGTGGGAGCTTCCTGAGAATCAGAAGGCGCTGATGCGTTTTTTGGGCTTTGCCAATTATTACATTAAATTTATTTTGAATTATTCCTCTGTTGTTAAACCACTCACTGATATGACCAGAAAGGGGGTAGATTTTTCTTCCTGGTCGGTAGAGGCGCGTAAGGCCTTTTTCTAATATCAAGGAGAGTTTTGCTTCCGCTCCCATCCTAGTACAACCTGATATTTCGTTACCCTTCATAGTTGAGGTTGATGCTTCTGAGGTAGGGGTGGGTGCGGTCTTGTCTCAGGGTTCCTCTCCTGCCAAATGGCAACCGTGTGCCTTTTTCTCAAAGAAACTCTCCTCCGCAGAGAGAAATTATGATGTGGGAGATAGGGAATTGTTGGCCATCAAGTTGGCTTTTGAGGAATGGTGCCATTGGCTAGAGGGAGCCAGACACCCTATTACCGTGTTTACTGACCATAAAAATCTGGCCTACTTGGAGTCAGCCAAGCGTCTGAACCCGAGACAGGCCAGATGGTCTTTGTTCTTTTCAAGGTTTAATTTTGTTGTTACGTTCCGCCCTGGGGTTAAGAATGTGAAGGCAGATGCCCTGTCACGTTGTTTTCCGGGAGGTGGGAATTTTGAAGACCCGGGTCCCATTTTGGCTGAAGGTGTGGTGGTCTCTGCTCTTTTTTATGAATTGGAGGCAGAGGTGCAGGCAGCCCAGTCAGAAGCTCCTGATCTTTGTCCTCCTGGGAGGTTGTTTGTGCCTCTCGCTTTGAGACACAAGATTTTTAAAGAACACCACGACACGGTCCTTGCTGGGCACCCGGGGGCAAGAGCCACACTGGATCTCATCGCTCGGAGATTCTGGTGGCCTGCGCTTCGTAAGTCGGTTGAGGGTTTTGTGGCAGCTTGCGAGACTTGCGCTCGTGCCAAGGTCCCTCATTCACGGCCATCAGGTCCTCTCCTTCCTTTGCCCATTCCTTCCCGTCCTTGGACACATCTGTCCATGGACTTCATAACGGACTTGCCTCGTTCCTCGGGGAAGTCTGTGATTCTGGTGGTGGTGGACCGTTTTAGCAAAATGGTGCATTTTATCCCTTTTCCTGGTTTGCCCAATGCTAAGACGCTGGCGCAGGCATTTATTGACCACATTGTCAAATTGCATGGGATTCCTTCAGACATAGTCTCTGATAGGGGCACGCAGTTTGTTTCCAGATTCTGGAAGGCTTTCTGTTCTCGCTTGGGGGTTCGGTTGTCATTCTCTTCTGCTTTCCATCCGCAGTCGAATGGCCAGACAGAGCGCGTCAATCAGAATCTGGAGACATATCTGCGCTGTTTTGTGGCGGAGAATCAGGAGGATTGGTGTTCTTTTTTGTCCCTTGCTGAGTTTGCTTTAAATAACCGTCGTCAGGAGTCCTCTGATAAGTCACCATTTTTTGGTGCATATGGGTTCCATCCGCAGTTTGGGACTTTCTCGGGAGAGGGCTCTTCTGGTTTGCCTGATGAGGACAGATTCTCCTCGTCTTTGTCATCTATTTGGCAAAAGATTCAGGATAATCTAAAGAGCATGAGTGAGAGATATAAGCGTGTGGCGGATAAGAGACGTGTGCCTGGTCCGGACCTGAATGTTGGTGATCTGGTGTGGTTGTCTACCAAGAATATCAAATTGAAGGTTCCCTCCTGGAAGTTGGGTCCTAGGTTTATTGGGCCTTACAAGATCCTGTCTGTCATCAATCCTGTTGCCTACCGTCTTGATCTTCCTCAGACTTGGAAGATCCATAATGTTTTTCATAAGTCCTTATTGAAACCTTATGTTCAACCTATTGTACCCTCGCCTTTGCCTCCTCCTCCGATTATGGTTGATGGAAATCTTGAATTTCAGGTCTCTAGGATTGTGGATTCTCGTCTTGTCCGCGGTTCCCTCCAGTACCTCGTTCATTGGGAGGGTTATGGTCCTGAGGAGAGGATGTGGGTCCCAGTGACTGACATTAAGGCCTCTCGTCTCATCAGGGCTTTCCATAGGTCCCATCCTGAGAAGGTGGGCCCTGAGTGTCCGGAGTCCACTCCTAGAGGGAGGGGTACTGTCACAGCCAGACAGCTGAGAAGCGCTCACAGGAGCTTCTCAGATCCTCCTCCTTGAATTTCTTTGTTTTGGTTTAGTTTCTCATCTCGTTAGTCTATCTCAGCTGTCATGCAGTTGGACTGATCGCTACCCTTTAAGTTCCTCCCCATAATGCAGTAGTGTGCGGCTGATACAACTTCCTGGAGTGTGTGTGCATGCTGTTCCCAGTTCCCTGTTCCCTGTTCCCAGTCGTCAGTCGTCATTCGTCTGCAAGATAAGTGCTGTTTATGTATTTATGATTTTGTCTTTTCTGGATCCAGGTGACCCTGACTCCCTCCATGTCAGTGTAGGGAGCCGGTGGTCGTGTCCCTTCACTATTGTAGGGTCTTCAGGTAATAGATAGCCGAGGAACGTGGATATGCGGCCATCCACCTTTGGGGTGTTCGCATAGGCTGAGCAGTGAGGGAGAGCGGCAGGTCTATTGCAGGGGTCTCCCTTTGTTCCTTAGTTGTGGATCCAGAGAGACATTGTTTATATGGTATTGTCTTGTTTCCTGTACACCATCCGTGACAATTTCGTTGGTGGTTTTTGTGGCAGCATGCTTATTACGTACATACTTGCCTGATTCGAGCATCCAGCGACGTCACCAGACTCTCCGCCTCCTTCCAGCGATGCCGGCGTCTTCTCTTCCGGGTGTACTTGATGACGTCATCGGCGCAGGCGCATTGAGGATGGAGCGGCCGAGCGAGCGTCCTCCTCTCAGTGCGCCTGCGCCGACTGAATACCGTTACGGCGCAGGCGCGAGATCTTGATAGCAGACAGGACCAGCCAGAGGACGATCCCGTCCATTGGCCCTGTCAATCAACATGTGGAGGGGGCGTCTTTAGGATAGGAGGATGCGGCTGCTACCAGCAAGTAGCCGCCCTACTTGCTGGTAGCAAGGTAATTTGCATATTTTAAAAATACGTTTTTAACATAATCTACTGAACCGAAATGATTAATTACAGTATGTATGCATAAATCGCAGTATAGGAATTATAACTAACCCAAAAAAAAAAAAAAAACTGTTTAGTGGGGTGACAGAAGCCCTTTAAGGACCTTGTGAGTATTTTGAATTTATGTGGTCGGGGCAGTTATGGGTGGAAAGGTTTCCTTAAGGCCTCTTTCACACTGACGTGTGTGACTCGTGCCTGTGCTGCGGCCCACAAATAGCGGGCCGCAATGCACGATCGCTGGCCGTAGGTCAGCCGCATCGGATCGCGGATCCATTCACTTTAATGGGTCCGCGATCCGCCCGTTCCGCTAAAAGATAGGACATGTTCTATCTTTTTGCAGAACGGAAGTACGGGACGTAACCCCACAGAAGCACTCCGTAGTGCTTCCGAGGGGTCCCGTCCCGTGCGGCCGTTCCACGATTCCGGATTTGCGGACCCATTGAAGTGAATGGGTCCGCATCCGTGATGCGGAATGCACACGTAACTGTGGCCGTGTATTGCGGCCCGCGATTTGCGCGCCGCAATACGGCCACGGATCACACACGTCAGTGTGAAAGAGGCCTTAAGGGTACAGACAGTAACTGGTGAAATTCTGGGCTTCAAGCCTGAACTGGACTGGTGTGCTTTTAACGCATGGTGATTTGGCTGTTGGTTTTCAAATAACAGGGAAATATTTTTTGTCCTTTTCATAAAAAAGTACATAAAATCCAACAAAAATGCCATGTGGAAACATAGTTATTCATTTTAAGCTCCACAGGTAAGAAGACAGCGTGGATGAATACTGTTCTCTTCTAGTGAAGCTTTGTGTATGAATTCTTGCTAGAGCAAGTGACTGATCTATAGCGTATCAGCAGGTCCGCTGAGCTTTCTAACTTGCTTTGTGGGATTGGCAAAACGAAGGTGTGTCTTCAGAATCCGTTGTTATATAGTTATATAATTGATAAGGTTGGCCCATCTAGTCCAAATTGTAATTCTACTGAGTTGATCCAGAGGAAGGCAAAAACCTCTATATAAGGCCTCTTTCACACGAACAATACGGATTGTATCAGGATGCGTTCAGTGAAACTCGCACTATTTTGCAAGCAAGTTCAGTCAGTTTTGTCTGCATTTGCATTCAGTTGTTCAGGTGCAATCCGTATTGATGAGTTTCTCACGCACTTGAAAAAAACCTGAAGGTTTACAAACAACATCTCCTAGCAACCATCGGTGAAAAACGCATTGCACCCAAACTGCATCCAGATTACATCCGGATGCAATGCGTTTTTCACTGATGCTCCATTCACTTCTACGGCGCCATGGCTGCGTAAAGAACGCTGAATTTAGAACATGCTGCAATTCACACACAACGCAGAACTGATGCGTGAAAAAATGCACATGTACACAGACCCATTGAAATGAATACAGTACAGCAGACGAGGAGGCTGTAGCAGATACCGACTTTATTAAATAACAGAATATAATGGCTGGGGCGCAATCGACAAATGACAGGAACAGTGTTAACAAGTTTACATAAATTTACAGGAAGGATAACTGAACTTTGCATATACCAAATATGCTCCAACCAGCAAATACATAAAAATACAGGCTACTCTCCTCTGATATTTTCCTGTCTGAACCCTGCTATTCAGGGCACGTTGCTACAACGCTCTGACTAAAGTATCCTGTTCTATGACGTATCACAGATTAGCACCGGTGCACACTCACAGTTCTGTGGGCAGCTGCTTGTCTTGGCCTGGTACATGGAGGCAGGTGTAGTCTGGATCCTGATCCAGTCGGTTGCTTGTCCCAGCACGGTCTTTTCCTCTCTCTGTCTAGATTGCAGGTACAGGCATCCACATAGTTCGGCTCTGACAGGAGTACCTGTCCTATCACTGGTCTCTGAATTGAACGATATCACTCCTCTCGGACACACTTTACAGTCTCTGTTGTTCTGTCCCACCGCAGCCTGGAAGAATCACTTTACAGTCTCTGTTCACATGAGCCAGAAAAGCGCACTCCAGCCAGGAATATACACACCAGACTGAGCCCGGGAACTTGAAACTCCTCCTACATCCTCTGGAACAAACAACTTAATTTCTTTCTTACTCAACAACACAGCGACCTCTTGTGGCTGGAGGAAGGCATCACAGTCTATGTGGAACCTATCTCTAGCAATATAGCGCAATGTAAATTGGTGTTTCTAGGGGCTGACCCTTACAATGAAACCACCTTTCCTCTAGATGTAGAAGATGACATCTCACCATGGTTACAGACCTAGGTATAAAAAGATCATTGCACGGTTCATTAATGTGTTTGTACATCGTAACTAAATTGCCGCTAAACAATCTTTTTCCAAACTGAGTAACCCTAAGTTAATTTTCCTGTCTTTGGTACTGAAAACTACCCATTCCCTTAATTACCTTGGTACCTCTTTATACATAGGTGCCCAAAATTGTGCACAAGCGGTAGATTTACTAATAATGTCTAAGTGCAAATCTACAGTGGAAAGTCTAAAAATGTGGCACATTTATCACAGTGTCTGATGCTGGATGATGAATCTGGCACACCAATAGACTGTCTAGTAGAGATGAGTCAATTGATTCTAACCTAATCGGATTCATTATGAATTTCACAAAAATTAATCTGCCAAACAAATCCAAGGTTTTGGCAATTTGCTTTAGCCAAGTTGTGCAAAAACGTTCTGTTCCGCGCCTTCACCTTTCCTGATATATCTGTTTTAATAGTTACATCATGCATTCCCCATGTAATAATAATTCTGGAGCACCTAGTCTTATGACTCTGTGTTGTGCCATTTCTTTATTATTTCTACTAGAAGTTATCAATGAATGGCTAGCAGTCTGCAGTAAGGGTAACATGCATTCCCCATGTAATAACAATTATACATCTATTCTTATGGCTCCATGTTGTGCCATTCCTTTATTATTTCTACTAGAAGTTATGAATGAATTGCTAGCAGTCTGCAGTAAGGGTACAGAGGGATGGTAACCAGTTGGGGGGGGGGGGGTGTAACTGCACAGTCTGAAAATTGCAGCACTGATTGGAGATAGTCAGTCTGTGCAGGTTCACCCCCCCCCAACTGGTAACACCCCTCTGTACCCTTACTGCAGACTGCTAGCAATTCATTCATAACTTCTAGTAGAAATAATAAAGGAATGGCACAACATGGAGCCATAAGAATAGATGTATAATTGTTATTACATGGGGAATGCATGAAGCTATTAAAACAGGCATGTCAGGAGCGGTGAAAGGTCCTTTTTAACACCGTCAATCATGCGTATACCCATAGCTATATATGTCAGTGTTACTATAATATTATTTGCTATTGCTGTCATTGTGTTAAAGAGATCAAAAAGAAAGTGGAAAGGGAGGGGAGAGAAAGCAAAAATTCATACATTTTTTTTTTTTTTTTAAAGAGAAAACGACAAAATAGGAAAAAAATCTAGGAGGACTCAGAGTCTCACATACAATTTCACAGGCAATTTAGACTACATCTGATTCATGTAGAATCGAATTGGTCACAAGTCGAATAAAATAAAAAATTCAACAAATCGGACACGAAACAAATTTCAATGTTTAATCTCTGTCTAGTCTATGTCTATAGCACCTATTGTCTGCTGAGGAAAAAGGGCATTTGCGGAACTTACCTCATATTCCATCTGTGGTCTGACAAGTGATTTGTATAGAGGCAAAACTATGTTTTTGTCATGAGCATCTATGAATCTTTTAATGCATCTCATCATTTTATTTACCTTGGCAGCAACTGCCTGGCACTGGTTGCTAGAGGTAAAGGGATACTTCTGTTAGAAAGTTGTATTTTTTTTTAAAACTTACGATTCATAGAAACTATTTTTACTACAAATTTTAGCGGTTCCTTATTTTGGCAGCACTATGCCATTGAAATTTAAATACAAAATATTGTCCTACTGTAGCAGTCAGCACAGAGAGATACATCTCCTATATAGATAGGGAACCTATTGTCTGTTTACTGCTGCTGTGACAGAAAGCGGTTATCTGTTAGTATTATATTACATTAGTAGAATTTCGATAACAGTATAATAGCTCTGATATTTTCTCGATAGGACTAGATAAAGATGCTCAGGAAGACTTTGCACTTATCAATGTAATGTGTGATGCTGTAATTGAGTCACTCATCCTCTTTCCCTCTCTGGCCACCGTGAATGGTCTGACTGAAAAATTCCAGGCTGTTTGTTGTGCTAAAGGTCTAAACAAATTAAAAGTTAAGAGCCAAGACAGGAAGTAGAATACATGGAGTGGAGTGACTTAAAAAAATATATCTAGAAAACATCCATTAATTTTTATAAAAAACAAAACAAAACCTAAAATGTTCACATATAGTGTTACAGGCCGTGGGTGTGGACCCACTCTACCAACCAACCGATTTGACTAGTCCTAAGGACAATATCCTGGCTTTTCCCTTGTTTTCACCCTTCAACCCTTATAGAGGGATCTGGCTTTCGCTGCAGGGGGCCCGCCAGGCTGCTACCAATAGTCTTGATGTAGTTGGCAGCTGTTCAAAGCAGATTAGTGACACTGGTGTGAAGCACCAAGGGGTTAAGCAATACCTTGGTGGTGGGATATGTCTACCATGTCTATGACAAACAACAATTAGACACACAAGCCAGACATTTTAGGGTCATGCAGGAAAGTATAGGGATGTGAAAAAGATATATTTAGTTAGTTAGATCAAATAAGTCGGCATAAATTCAGGTTTCATCATTAGGGACAGGACAAGTGCAGTTAGACATGAGATGTTTATGAGAAAGTACTCTTTTGTGCGCATCAGCCAACCCGTTTTGTCCAAAAACATGTTGCAAAGCTTCTACAGTTCATAGGTTTGTATATTTCCCAGAATACCTAGCAGCATATATTTTGCTGCATACGCTGCACAATTGCACCTTTTTCTTTTCAAAAATCATTGCAAAGATTCTACAGTTTATACAAGTGTATTTTAGTGCATGAACAGCAGAGTAAGATTTTTTTTAAATCCAATTGCGTTAGTATTTTCCTAAAAACCTGTTGCAATGTTTCTGTTTATAGGTTTGCAAATAAGCATACACTGCGTGCAGAATTATTAGGCAAATGAGTATTTTGACCACATCATCCTCTTTATGCATGTTGTCTTACTCCAAGCTGTATAGGCTCGAAAGCCTACTACCAATTAAGCATATTAGGTGATGTGCATCTCTGTAATGAGAAGGGGTGTGGTCTAATGACATCAACACCCTATATTAGGTGTGCATAATTATTAGGCAACTTCCTTTCCTTTGGCAAAATGGGTCAAAAGAAGGACTTGACAGGCTCAGAAAAGTCTAAAATAGTGAGATATCTTGCAGAGGGATGCAGCACTCTTAAAATTGCAAAGCTTCTGAAGCGTGATCATCGAACAATCAAGCGTTTCATTCAAAATAGTCAACAGGGTCGCAAGAAGCGTGTGGAAAAACCAAGGCGCAAAATAACTGCCCATGAACTGAGAAAAGTCAAGCGTGCAGCTGCCAAGATGCCACTTGCCACCAGTTTGGCCATATTTCAGAGCTGCAACATCACTGGAGTGCCCAAAAGCACAAGGTGTGCAATACTCAGAGACATGGCCAAGGTAAGAAAGGCTGAAAGACGACCACCACTGAACAAGACACACAAGCTGAAACGTCAAGACTGGGCCAAGAAATATCTCAAGACTGATTTTTCTAAGGTTTTATGGACTGATGAAATGAGAGTGAGTCTTGATGGGCCAGATGGATGGGCCCGTGGCTGGATTGGTAAAGGGCAGAGAGCTCCAGTCCGACTCAGACGCCAGCAAGGTGGAGGTGGAGTACTGCTTTGGGCTGGTATCATCAAAGATGAGCTTGTGGGGCCTTTTCGGGTTGAGGATGGAGTCAAGCTCAACTCCCAGTCCTACTACCTGTTTCTGGAAGACACCTTCTTCAAGCAGTGGTACAGGAAGAAGTCTGCATCCTTCAAGAAAAACATGATTTTCATGCAGGACAATGCTCCATCACACGCGTCCAAGTACTCCACAGCGTGGCTGGCAAGAAAGGGTATAAAAGAAGAAAATCTAATGACATGGCCTCCTTGTTCACCTGATCTGAACCCCATTGAGAACCTGTGGTCCATCATCAAATGTGAGATTTACAAGGAGGGAAAACAGTACACCTCTCTGAACAGTGTCTGGGAGGCTGTGGTTGCTGCTGCACGCAATGTTGATGGTGAACAGATCAAAACACTGACAGAATCCATGGATGGCAGGCTTTTGAGTGTCCTTGCAAAGAAAGGTGGCTATATTGGTCACGGATTTGTTTTTGTTTTGTTTTTGAATGTCAGAAATGTATATTTGTGAATGTTGAGATGTTATATTGGTTTCACTGGTAAAAATAAATAATTGAAATGGGTATATATTTGTTTTTTGTTAAGTTGCCTAATAATTATGCACAGTAATAGTCACCTGCACACACAGATATCCCCCTAAAATAGCTAAAACTAAAAACAAACTAAAAACTACTTCCAAAAATATTCAGCTTTGATATTAATGAGTTTTTTGGGTTCATTGAGAACATGGTTGTTGTTCAATAATAAAATTAATCCTCAAAAATACAACTTGCCTAATAATTCTGCACTCCCTGTATTTTAGTGTGTCAATAGCAGTGAATACTTTGGTCTCACTCAGGGGACAACTACGGTAATTGGGCCTTTTGCTGTTTCCCAAAAATCTGCTGCAACTTTTCTATCATTTAGTGTGCAAAAAGTATTTTAGTGTGAAAATAGCAATGTATAATTTAGTCACACTCAGGGGGGAGTCCAATTGGGATTCCCCCCCCCCCCCCCCCCCCCCCCAATAAAATGTTGGAATTTGTGGGAATTTTTTTAGTTTTTAAAAGCATAACAAATCTAACTTTGCAGTGTGTTTGTAAACAGGCTGTTTGTTAAAGGGGTTTTCTGAGACTTTTATACTGATATAAGTGTTTGATCAATGGGGTTCCAACCGATTATATGTTTGCGAAGGTACCGACGCTCGCAGTAGCAGTAGCCCAGCTCACCAAGCACAGCACCGTACATTGTATAGCGGCTGTACTTGGCATCACAGTGCAGCCCCATTCACTTCAATAGGGCTGAGCTGCTCCTAGGCTATGTGACTGATGAATGTGATGTCACATGGCCTAGGCTAAACTGCAAGAGGCTGATCGGTGGCTTCCCGCGTGTCAGAACCCCATTGATCAATGTCTCGGAAAACCCCTTTAACATTGTCAACCATTTACTCATAGCTCTACTCTGCATTAAAGAGCTTGAAATAGGAGAGAGGGTCCTTGCAGACCTTAGAGTGTCAAATCTCAAATTTTCAGGCCAATTGGAGCACTTTTGATTCAGGTAGAATTGATTTGGACTCAAGTATAATTTTCTGACCGATTCATTAGACCACAAATTAATTATACGAAATGTGCTAATCTTTATATGTGACAAAATCATTTTTGAAAGTAGTGCCCCTTTAAGTTTACTATCCAACAATATCCCTAAGTCTTTTTGAGTGGTAGTTTTACTCAGTATTTTACTATTTATTACATAATTGTGCTCTTTACATTTATCCATATTGAACTTCATTTGCCATTTCTCCACCCCCCAAGCCTTTAGCTTTCCCAGATCTCTCTGTAATAATTTATCCTCCTCTGTGTTGATTACCTGACAGAGCAAACCTGGGGGAAAGCAATATGTCTTGAGCAAGCTACGGCAGCCCTCAAACCACCTAAGGCCAAGTTCAGCCTCAGGTCAAGTACCTATTAGTTATGTTAAATTTGGCCAGCCTCCTGTCTACTTGTCTCTGCAAGGGAACTGGGTGTGTGCTTAATAGAGAGCAATGTGTCAAAGAGGTTTAAAGAGCACCCCAGGTTTTTGTTCTGTATATGAGGTATATTGATCTGTATACAAAGCAAAGAAGATTACGGTAGTTAGACAAGAAAAAAGCTCAACTATTTAAAGACTGGGTTCACACCTGAGCGTATTCGATAAGCGCTTTTTACAGGCGTTTTTATCGGGCGTTTTTGAGGCATATTTTGGGGCGTTTTTGTATTTTGGTGATTAACCACAGAGGCATCCAATGAAAAACTGCCACAATACGCGGGACAATACGCCCCAAAGAAGCTCCTGTACTTCTTGGGGCGTAGGGCGTTTTACAGCGCATTCGTACGCGCTGTAAAACGCTCAGGTGAGAACCATGCCCATAGGGAAACATTGGTTTTTGCCTGTTGAGCGTTTTACAGCGCGTAGGAACGCGCTGTAAAAGGCTCAGGTGTGAACCCAGCCTTAACCATAATACAGAGCACCTAACTAGTTGTTTTTCATATACTCATGAAGACTGGAGACATTGCACCTCCATAGTTTTTATAGTGGAGATGAGGAAGTGATTTTATTATGATAATATATTTGATGATGTATAACACAGAAAAAAACTTATTAGGAGAATCTGTTAAATGACTATTGTTTTAAAGGAAATAATGTACCAAACTCTGCTTAAATTAAATCAAGTTACCTTGTGGAGGAAAGAAAGTTTCATTTAAAGTGTAGTGACCATGTAGGGTTACCGTAGCTCAGCCCCCATTCACTTCAGTGGGAGATGAAGTGCAGTAACTTCCCATGGCCACTACATTTTGAATGGCGCTGTGTGCTTCCCACTCCGTTCAAAGTGCCAGCTCCGAAGCAGTGTTCATCGGTGGGGGTGTGGGATGTCAGACTTCCACCTATCAGATATTGATGTCTAAGGCTACTTTCACACTGACGTTTCTGGGTCCGCTTGTGAGATCAGTTTCAAGGCTCTCACAAGCGGCCCAAAATGGATCAGTTTAGCCCCAATGCATTCTGAATGGATAAGGATCCGTTCAGAATGCATCAGTTTGCCTCCGTTCAGCCTCCATTCCGCTCTGACGATGCGGAGCCAAACGGATCCGTCCTGACTTACAATGTAAATCAATGAGGACGGATCCGTTTTCACTGACACAATATGGTGCAATTGAAAACGGATCCGCCTCCCATTGACTTTCAATGTAAGTCAAAACGGATCCGTTTGCATTATCATGAAGCAAAAATAAAGAAAAAAAATTATTTTGTTCATGGTAATGCAAACGGATCCGTTCTGAACGGATACAATTGTTTGCATTATAGGTGCGGATCCGTCTGTGCAGATACCAGGCGGATCAGCACCTAACGCAAGTGTGAAAGTAGCCTTATTCATGTCATCACTATCAGGAGCCTGTTCCAGTTTTCGCAGATAGACATCATACTTTTTTATAATGGAAAATAAAACATTTTCATACTTTCTGTATCAGTTTCTCAAATTTTTTAAGATCGAAATTCGATTTGGCTGCTTCGCCGAATTTTACAAAAAAACAACTTTGTCGTTTCTTTGTAGTGGGTGCGATGACAGAAAGCAGCAATTGCGCGGCCCCCCATCATTGTACCCCTCAGATACCGCGTAAATAGCTGATTGCGGCATCTGACAGTAATAACAGTGTAATTATTTTTTTTTTTAATCATACTTACCTCCTCCGTTTTATTGCGAAGAGCTGGCCGTCGCCATCTTGATTTGAAGATCTAGCACGAAACCTTGCACGGCCTGTGCTGACGTCATCACTTCACCCGGCATATTTACCATTTTTATACTTAGTGCATTCCAAATACTGTGACCAGAGCTCATGAGCCCCAATCCAAAATTTACAACAGGTCCCTACTTCGAGGTGCCAATTAGGCACCATAGACGGTGTCTCTGCACCCTCCATAGCTGCGATCATGGGGATGACATATTGGATCTTGTATTTTAATGGTCTCTCTAGGTAAACTGTGTGACCTTACTTGGGTCACTTCATCATGACTCGTCTCTAAAGAGCATTGCATCCAGAGTGAAGACATGCCGGTGACACTGAGAGTCATACTGATGCACTTCTCCTTATCTCGACCACAGATTGCTGTCTCTGGTGGCACACTCTGTGTACAATGATTCATTCATTAAACAAGTTCATTCGGTCGATGTTTAATATTCATCTAGCAATATGTAACTACAGTTTGCAAATTATCACGTACATTCAAATGCATCATGTGGAGTGCCAGCTCGGCATAAAACTGCGGAAGATAATTTATGCATGCAATAAAAAAAAATATTAGAAAAAAATGGCACATGGCAGGAGAGCCTGTGCCTAACAAGGAACACTGTGTTCCTATGTAAACAGTTCATAGAGGCAGCGACACTTATTCATGGATGTTAAAGCGCAAGAGCAACTAAAAAAAAAGGCAAGAACTCGTAACATACTGTACCTCATGCCAAAGTCTGCTCAACAAAGCTCTGGAGGACACAATGCAAAGTGTGTTACCAATTACAAAGTCAGTCACTCAATCCTGAGGACATTTCATAGCTGAACATTACTAAAGCGATGTTCCTGTAGCCAATCGTCTGACATTAAATATCAGTTCCTTTTTTTTTTTTATTATTATTACTTATTAATTAACCAGTTCAAGACCAGGTCATTTACCCCCTCCTTGACCAGGTATATTTTACGCTTTTTTCAAAGTCCATGCGTCTATGAAAGCCATAACTTTTTGGTGTTCAGTTATGTAAAAAATGCTGTGCCTTTCTTTGATGAAACATAGTGCTTTATTTAAGTAGCTTTTATCTTACCATATTTTTTTTTTCACCTTTTTTTTCTTCTTTTTTTTTTAGCACAAACTGCAGCTAAAATACTTTTTAAAATAGTATGTCCCCTTTCCATAATGGTCATTTAGATATATGGGGCTATATAGTTTATGATCTCCAGGGTGGGGCTATTATTTATTTATTTTGACTTTATTTTTTATTTACTTGTTTACACTTTGTGCTCCCCATAAAATAATAGAAGACCACCCTTGGAGGTATTTAAAAACTTTTTTTTTCTTCCAGATTTCTCCTGTAACTAGGGCTGATACACTGCTCAAAAAAATAAAGGGAACACTTAAACAACACAATGTAAGGCTACTTTCACACTAGCGTTCAAAGCGGATCCGTCTGATGTTTCAGACGTTTGCATCCGTTCAGAACGGATCCGTCTGCATTATAACTTAGAAAAATTTCTAAGTGTGAAAGTAGCCTGAACGGATCCGTTCAGACTTTACATTGAAAGTCAATGGGGGACGGATCCGCTTGAAGATTGAGCCATATGGTGTCATCTTCAAGCGGATCCGTCCCCATTGACTTCTATTATAAGTCTGGACGGATCCGCTCGCCTCCGCACGGCCAGGCGGACACCCGAACGCTGCAAGCAGCGTTCATGTGTCCGCTCACTGAGTGGAGCGGAGGCTGAACGCTGGCAGACAGATGCATTCTCAGCGGATCCGCCTCCACTGAGAATGCATTAGGGCTGGACGGCTGCGTTCGGGGCCGCTTGTGAGCCCCTTCAAACGGAGCTCACGAAAGTAGCCTAAGTCAATCACACTTCTGTGAAATCAAACTGTCCACTTAGGAAGCAACACTGAGTGACAATCAATTTCACATGCTGTTGTGCAAATGGGATAGACAACAGGTGGAAATTATAGGCAATTAGCAAGACACCCCCAATAAAGGAGTGGTTCTGCAGGTGGTGACCACAGACCACTTCTCAGTTCCTATGCTTCCTGGCTGATGTTTTGGTCACTTTTGAATGCTGGCGGTGCTTTCACTCTAGTGGTAGCATGAGACGGAGTCTACAACCCACACAAGTGGCTCAGGTAGTGCAGCTTATCCAGGATGGCACATCAATGCGAGCTGTGGCAAGAAGGTTTGCTGTGTCTGTCAGCGTAGTGTCCAGAGCATGGAGGCGCTACCAGGAGACAGGCCAGTACATCAGGAGACGTGGAGGAGGCCGTAGGAGGGCAACAACCCAGCAGCAGGACCGCTACCTCCGCCTTTGTGCAAGGAGGAACAGGAGGAGCACTGCCAGAGCCCTGCAAAATGACCTCCAGCAGGCCACAAATGTGCATGTGTCTGCTCAAACGGTCAGAAACAGACTCCATGAGGGTGATATGAGGGCCCGACGTCCACAGGTGGGGGTTGTGCTTACAGCCCAACACCATGCAGGACGTTTGGCATTTGCCAGAGAACACCAAGATTGGCAAATTCGCCACTGGCGCCCTGTGCTCTTCACAGATGAAAGCAGGTTCACACTGAGCACATGTGACAAACGTGACAGAGTCTGGAGACGCCGTGGAGAGCGTTCTACTGCCTGCAACATCCTCCAGCATGACTGGTTTGGCATTGGGTCAGTAATGGTGTGGGGTGGCATTTCTTTGGGGGGCCGCACAGCCCTCCATGTGCTCGCCAGAGGTAGCCTGATTGCCATTAGGTACCGAGATGAGATCCTCAGACCCCTTGTGAGACCATATGCTGGTGCGGTTGGCCCTGGGTTCCTCCTAATGCAAGACAATGCTAGACCTCATGTGGCTGGAGTGTGTAAGCAGTTCCTGCAAGACGAAGGCATTGATGCTATGGACTGGCCTGCCCGTTCCCCAGACCTGAATCCAATTGAGCACATCTGGGACATCATGTCTCGCTCTAACCACCACAGACTGTCCAGGAGTTGGCAGATGCTTTAGTCCAGGTCTGGGAGGAGATCCCTCAGGAGACCGTCCGCCACCTCATCAGGAGCATGCACAGGCGTTGTAGGGAGGTCATACAGGCACGTGGAGGCCACACACTCTACTGAGCCTCATTTTGACTTGTTTTAAGGACATTACATCAAAGTTGGATCAGCCTGTAGTGTGTTTTTCCACTTTAATTTTGAGTGTGACTCCAAATCCAGACATCCATGGGTTGAAAAATTTGATTTCCATTTTTTTATTTTTGTGTGATTTTGTTGTCAGCACATTCAACTATGTAAAGAACAAAGTATTTCAGAAAAATATTTAATTAATTCAGATCTAGGATGTGTTATTTTTGTGTTCCCTTTATTTTTTTGAGCAGTGTATATTAACCCCAGTTACATGGAGAATACAGCTCCCAGAGACATGTACAAGGCTGTTGAAGCTCAATGAAGAGCTGATTTTGGTCTGCTAAGACCCAGCTGCTTGTGCAGATACCTGGCCCCCAGTCAGGCTCGGACTGGCCCACAGGGGAACAGTCCACCAGCACAGCATCTCAAATAACCTATATCAAAATAAAAAAAATGGTTAGACTATCCAGGTTATTATTATAGATCGGAAGGTTAAGATAGCCTCTAGGCATAGAGGAAGGACAACCAATATCTTCTCTTCCCTGGGACTCACCTTTTGAAGTTGTTGCAGGGACCCCATAAGCAATCATTTTGTAGCGTCTTGTTGCTGACTGTCTCTGTATGAGCAGGTAATATTTGCATGTCGCTGTACAGTGGGCCCGAGAATGAGTTTTATTGGTGGGCCCTAGGTATCCCAGTCCGACACTGCCCCAGTGATCACATGATCATTAGGACCAGAGCAGAAAGTGGCATCTGCTTTCTGATCTGTATGTACAGTGCTCAATCTCCATGGGGAGACCTGCTGTCACTGACAGTGGGCTGTCCACTCCCACATCTGCATGCAGCTGCCAACTCTCGAAGAATGTTAAAGGGGTTGTCCGGGTTTAGAGCTGAACCCGGACATACCCTTATTTTCACCCAGGCAGCCTCCCTGAGGCTAGCATCGGAGCAGTTCATGCTCCGATGCGCTCCCTTGCCCTGCGCTAAATCGAGCAGGGCAAGGGCTCTTTTATTTTCAATAACACACTGCCGGGCGGAAACTTCCGCCCGGCAGTGTGTTGGGTGACGTCACCGACTCTGATGGGCGGGCTTTAGCGCTGCCCTAGCCGTTTTACTGGCTAGAGCAGCGCTAAATCCCACCCATCAGTGCCGGTGACATCCCCGGGGTTCCTGACAGCCCCATGGAGAGCCCCGGTACGTCACCGAAACTCTAAAAAATGCCTTTGCCCAGAGTTAATTGCTGACCACCCCGATAGAGTCAATCGGTGATCCCGAAGTGGTTAAAGAGGGCCGGTTAGCTCTCTTAACTGATCTTTTTGTTTTGTTTTTTAATACTTGTATTCTTTATAAAAATCCTGCTCCGCGATCGTCAGTGCTGTCTCCCATTAAAAATGAATCAGAGGCAGAAAACATACGGCTGCCAGTTGGGCTTTGCCAAAATTTTGGCGTGACAAAATTCTGCTGTAAAACCTACCGTGTTGATGGGCCCTAAGTCCTTGCAACAGAGTGTGTCCACAGAGTCCACGAAGCAGTCACTTTTAGCTCAATAAAGTCTCCTTAAGATTAGTAACACAGTAGTAAGGCCACTGGTTTATTAGGACACAGAGTATTTCAATCCTGTTTGTGATGCCAAAGTTGCATTGCTGTGGCCCAGGAGGAGCGGATAGGAGTGATATTTGCTCTGGCTGCAACAACTAATCACATAAATCACAGTGGCAGTCTTCACTCTGATGCTCCCTAGAGCCAGGGCAGTGACAGGAGGGCACACCCTTTCTTCCCTTGGAGCACACTCTGATGTTGGGGCTCCTGCCTGATGGTAGTTGGGGTGTCCTAGGTGGTATAAGTATGGTACGGGTGCAAGGTAGGAGATGTTGGTGCTGGAGTCAGTAACCAGGCCAGATGTAGAAAATAGACAAGTCCCTCTGCACTACAGATGTAGTAGAGTTAACTCTCAAACTGTTAACTCAAAGTTCCTAATTTATCATGATATTCTGTAACAAAAGCCATTGAAAAGCAATTGAAGGTGTTGCTTAACACAACTAGTTTAGTTTACACATCTAGCATGTGTGTTAACTCTACTACATCTGTAAAGTGCAGAATGGGAGTGATGGTACATCCAACAGTATCAAAATACAGTTCCAAACAATTCACAGTGCAAATCTTCCCTGATAGCAATGTATGTACAGTCAGGTCCATAAATATTGGGACATCGACACAATTCTAACATTTTTGGCTCTATACACCACCACAATGGATTTGAAATGAAACAAACAAGATGTGCTTTAACTGCAGACTGTCAGCTTTAATTTGAGGGTATTTACATCCAAATCAGGTGAATGGTGTAGGAATTACAACAGTTTGCATATGTGCCTCCCACTTGTTAAGGGACCAAAAGTAATGGGACAGAAAAATAATCATAAATCAAACTTTCACTTTTTAATACTTGGTTGCAAATCCTTTGCAGTCAATTACAGCCTGAAGTCTGGAACGCATAGACATCACCAGACGCTGGGTTTCATCCCTGGTAATGCTCTGCCAGGCCTCTACTGCAACTGTCTTCAGTTCCTGCTTGTTCTTGGGGCATTTTCCCTTTAGTTTTGTCTTCAGCAAGTGAAATGCATGCTCAATCGGATTCAGGTCATGTAATTGACTTGGCCATTGCATAACATTCAACTTCTTTCCCTTAAAAAAACTCTTTGGTTGCTTTTGCAGTATGCTTTGGGTCATTGTCCATCTGCACTGTGAAGCGCCATCCAATGAGTTCTGAAGCATTTGGCTGAATATGAGCAGATATTGCCCGAAACACTTCAGAATTCATCCTGCTGCTTTTGTCAGCAGTCACATTATCAATAAATACAAGACAGTTCCATTGGCAGCCATACATGCCCACGCCACGACACTACCACCACCATGCTTCACTGATGAGGTGGTATACTTAGGATCATGAGCAGTTCCTTTCCTTCTCCATACATTCTCTTCCCATCACTCTGGTACAAGTTGATCTTGGTCTCATCTGTCCATAGGATGTTGTTCCAGAACTGTAAAGGCTTTTTAAGATGTCGTTTGGCAAACTCTAATCTGGCCTTCCAGTTTTTGAGGTTCACCAATGGTTTACATCTTGTGGTGAACCCTCTGTATTCACTCTGGTGAAGTCTTCTCTTGATTGTTGACTTTGACACACATACACCTACTTCCTTGAGAGTGTTCTTGATCTGACCAACTGTTGTGAAGGGTGTTTTCTTCACAAGAGAAAGAATTCTTCGGTCATCCACCACAGTTGTTTTCCGTGGTCTTCCGGGTCTTTTGGTGTTGCTGAGCTCACCGGTGCGTTCCTTATTTTTGTTTTGGCCACGCCTAATGTTTTTGTTTTCTCTCTGATGGGTTTGTTTTGTTTTTTTCAGCCTAATGATGGCTTGCTTCACTGATAGTGACAGCTCTTTGGATCTCATCTTGAAAGTTGACAGCAACAGATTCCAAATGCAAATAGCACACTTGAAATGAACTCTGGACCTTTTATCTGCTAATTGTAATTGGGATAATGAAGGAATAACACACACCTGGCCATGGAACAGCTGAGAAGCCAATCGTCCCATTACTTTTGGTCCCTTAACAAGTGGGAGTCACATATGCAAACTGTTGTAATTCCTACACCGTTCACCTGATTTGGATGTAAATACCCTCAAATTAAAGCTGACAGTCTGCAGTTAAAGCACATTTTGTTCGTTTTATTGCAAATCCATTGTGCTGGTGTATAGAGCCAAAAATGTTACAATTGTGTCGATGTCCCAATATTTATGGTCCTGACTGTATATAAACAATGATGGGAGTCGTAGTACTCCTCTCTATCTTTACAAAGTCTCTCTCACTGCAGAATCTATAAGGCTGGCAACACGGTTCTTGCAAAACGTGTCTGTAATTCCCAGCTGAGGGGTACAGAATTAAGATATGGTGGGCCACGACTGTATCAAAGTGTGGTAAGGTGTATTAGCAATGTCCCTTTCTCTGCAGTAAAGTCATTATCAGAATTAAACAGCAAATCTCTGACTGACTGACTCCAATGCTCTGCCATACAGTTTCTGGACCTTCAAGTTCTTTCTTTCTATCTTTTTGGAGTACGGTAGAGTAGATATGGCTTTCTTGTTGCAAATATTTCAGAGATGGTAATTCTATGCTAAGGCCTAGTTTAATGAGGAGTGAGTACAAGTAGCTCTTCTTTCTTCCTCAGCTAACACTAGAATGAACTAGGGACGACTTATGTCCATCTCCTAGCTTCCTACAAGGGAAAAGTCAGGACTGTTAACTTTGAATGATTCATACAAAACTATATGAGTAATACAATACATCAGGTAACATTAAATCATATTAAATAACAAAAAACAACTTTGCAAGTACCCTATTCTGGGGTACTGCAGATAGATAGATAGGTGGTAGGCAATTAAGAGTGCCGCATTTGTGTGAGGGGAGGCGGGGCGTTCACTATTTAAACCTGGCCCTCCTCCCCCCACTTGTCGGTTCGAACGATTTCGAATCGGCTTGTGGGTTGGTGCCAGAGAAGGGCATGCGTCACTGGAGGATCGGGGGATCGGCTGCGTCGAGCTCGTCGCTACGGTGATTAGGTAGGCAGGGTGGCTTGCACACCCGTCTCGCTATGTATAACATGTGGGGCTTCCGAGCGTGCCGCCGGTCCCCAGCTGCGCTGGAGACTGCCCGCACTCCCGATCGCTTCCGGCACCCCGAGACAGGCACCCCGATCCGCTCCAGGCCCTGCGCTAAGCACCCCCGCTCCCACATGCAGCGTCCCCCAGGCAGGCACCCCTCACCTGTGGCTCAGCAGCGACGGGTCACGACGTCCGCTCGCATACCCTGAGCATCGGTCACGCCGGCCGTCGGCTCCACAACGCAGCGTTATATATCACTCACTCCCGTATCAGAACGTTCCGCCGTAGAGGAAAACGCCGTCCGCTCACACAGGGATCTATTCATTAGCTGCAATCAGTAAGCGGAGGTCCAGCTGCAGGATCAGGGGACGGAAGCCGAAACCTATAGGCGATTAATACGCCGCGGCTTTCCCTGTACAAATAGTCGATAGCGGTGGGCACGGGATGCAATGTTCCACATGGCGGAGCGCAAATCCCTCACAGCCGATCCTGATGCACGTTCTCCTGGTAATTACAATTAGCGAGGCTGTTAAGGTGGACATGCTTATGTGACTTTCAGTCATGTCTAGGAATCCGCTGCAGAATAAACTCATCTTCTTTACTGTGCCAAACTCAGGCAAGACAAGATAAGCAGATACTCAGACATGTGCACAGATACTCAGACATGTGCACTGTATAACAAGTTAGGATTTCAATGGTTAATTCTAACCTAGAAGGGAATCACTGGCTTGCTGCGCTCCAGCAGGTCCTGGCTTGAGAGAAGGCGGGGGATGGTCGACACCTACAGGCCCATACTGGTACTGCAGTCCAGGTGCAGGGCTCCTCTGCTCAGGCACAGTGGCTAGGTACTAAGGCAGGAGTATAAAAAAAAAAAAAAAAAAAAAAAAAAATTTAAATAAAATTTGGAATATGTTCAAGGATCAAATATAAAGAGGGCTTCAAGGAGGGGGGCTGGCCACGTCACTTTGCGCACGCAGCCGGGCCGCCCGTAAGCCCATACGGTCAGTCAGGGGGTTGGTTCGGGCGCAGTCACAATAATCCGGTGGTTAGCTAGGGAGCGGTGGCATGAGTGAAGTGTCGCCCAGCTGGCGTGCGCTCACTCACACGTCTGTTCTTGGTTGTTCAGGTCCACAGGTGGTGGGCTAACTTACGATACTGTGGGGTTCGTGGCTGTCATGGCCGCCAGGTGAGTCAGGGGTGGTGCATGCGGGGGCCAACCCCCTCTTTTCTCCTGCATAGGCTTGGGGGACGGGGGATGGTGGACTATTATGTCCAGGCCACTGGCGCATCTCTTACAGGGTGGCGCCTACAGTCGTGGCCTTTGGTGGGGGGGAAAAGAAAATAAATAAATAAATAATAATAATAATAATAATAATAATGGTATAGATAGGAATGTTGCTTTGCCAGGTCTGTCACGACTACAGACTCCTTATAAAGCCCTGCCACGACTGCAGGCATCAGTCTGTCACGACTACAGACCCGCTCTAAAGCCCTGCCACGACTGCAGGCAACAGTCTGTCACGACTACAGACCCGTTATAAAGCCCTGCCACGACTGCAGGCATCAGTCTGTCACGACTACAGACTCGTTATAAAGTCCTGCCACGACTGCAGGCATCAGTCTGTCACGACTACAGACTCGTTATAAAGTCCTGCCACGACTGCAGGCATCAGTCTGTCACGACTACAGACCCGTTATAAAGCCCTGCCACGACTGCAGGCATCAGTCTGTCACGACTACAGACCCGCTCTAAAGCCCTGCCACGACTGCAGGCACAAATCCGTTACGACTACAGACTCATTATTAAGACCGGCCACGACTGCAGGCATTAGTCTCATGTCAACAGACTCATGAGGTAATACTACCACGTCTACAGGCGATGGTCCGTTACCGCTACTCTCGATGTAGGGTCCCCTCACGACTACAGGGGCTAGTCGGTCACATCCACAGACTCGGTCGCACTCCCGTTAACTACAGGCACTGGGTGGGCATCTACGGGTAGTTGCGTCACGACTACGCACGTGGGTCAGCCACGGCCTGGGAGGTCAGCCTTCACGGTCACAGGTAGGTCCAGTTAGGCTTCAGTCTCCCAGTGGGTTCCAGTCACAATAACCAGCCCCTAGGTGAGGGGGGGCACTCCCGCACCGGCGCACAATGCCAGGGAGCTGTGCGGCTCCTCACGCGGCACACGGTTCAAACCAGCGGGGGCCGGGGCCCACGGTAAAGGAAGGGCTCCCTCTGATCCGGTGCACATTGCCAGGGAGTGGCGCTGCTCCCCACGCGGTACGAGTGTCCAGCCGGCGGTGGGTCGGCCCTAGCTGAGGAGGGGGGCTCCCCCGCACTGGTGCATTCTGCCAGGGAGCAGCGTGAGCTCCCCACGCGGCTGGGGGTAAAGGCTCCTCATCTTCAATAAAGTCTGGCACGGGCCGCCGTGCCGTTAGGTAGGCAGGGATCAGGGGAAGGAGTACTTGGCTCGGTCAGAGGGAGCAGATCATAGGCGGTGGCTTCCTGCTGCCGGCCGTACATTAGGTTCCAAGGGGGTTATTTAGGCACAGGATGTTAGTTAGTCCGTGCAGGTGATCTGCTTTATACCATACTATTCATGCTCGTACTCAGAGCTGTGCCCATACGGGAGCTGCTTAAGTGGTTGATAGTGAAAAAAAATTAAAAAAATACATTTTTGAGTCTCTCACGCAGAGCTTCTCCGTTTTAGGTTTACACGTATGACTCCGCCATCTGAGTCTCTCACGCATGGCTTCTCCGTTTTAGGTTTACACTTATGACTCCGCCATTAGAGTCTCTCACGCATGGCTTCTCCGTTTTAGGTTACACATATGACTCCGCCATTAGAGTCTCTCACGCATGGCTGCTCCGTTTTAGGTTTACACATATGACTCCGCCATTAGAATCTCTCACGCATGGCTGCTCCGTTTTAGGTTTACACATATGTCTCCGCCATTAGAGTCTCACGCATGGCTTCCCCGTTTTAGGTTACACATATGACTCCACCATCTGAGTCTCACGCATGGCTTCTCCGTTTTAGGTTTACACATATGACTCCGCCATTAGAGTCTCTCACGCATGGCTTCCCCGTTTTAGGTTACACATATGACTCCGCCATTAGAGTCTCTCACGCATGGCTTCTCCGTTTTAGGTTTACACTTATGACTCCGCCATTAGAGTCTCTCACGCATGGCTTCTCCGTTTTAGGTTACACATGTGACTCCGTCATTAGAATCTCTCACGCATGGCTGCTCCGTTTTAGGTTACACATATGACTCCGCCATCTGAGTCTCACGCATGGCTTCTCCCTTTTAGGTTTACACATATGACTCCGTCATTAGAATCTCTCACGCATGGCTTCCCCGTTTTAGGTTACACAAATGACTCCGCCATTAGAGTCTCTCACGCATGGCTTCTCCGTTTTAGGTTACACATATGACTCCGCCATTAGAGTCCCTCACGCATGGCTGCTCCGTTTTAGGTTTACACATATGACTCCGCCATTAGAATCTCTCACGCATGGCTGCTCCGTTTTAGGTTTACACATATGTCTCCGCCATTAGAGTCTCACGCATGGCTTCCCCGTTTTAGGTTACACATATGACTCCACCATCTGAGTCTCACGCATGGCTTCTCCGTTTTAGGTTTACACATATGACTCCGCCATTAGAGTCTCTCACGCATGGCTTCCCCGTTTTAGGTTACACATATGACTCCGCCATTAGAGTCTCTCACGCATGGCTTCTCCGTTTTAGGTTTACACTTATGACTCCGCCATTAGAGTCTCTCACGCATGGCTTCTCCGTTTTAGGTTACACATGTGACTCCGTCATTAGAATCTCTCACGCATGGCTGCTCCGTTTTAGGTTACACATATGACTCCGCCATCTGAGTCTCACGCATGGCTTCTCCCTTTTAGGTTTACACATATGACTCCGTCATTAGAATCTCTCACGCATGGCTTCCCCGTTTTAGGTTACACAAATGACTCCGCCATTAGAGTCTCTCACGCATGGCTTCTCCGTTTTAGGTTACACATATGACTCCGCCATTAGAGTCCCTCACGCATGGCTGCTCCGTTTTAGGTTTACACATATGACTCCGCCATTAGAATCTCTCACGCATGGCTGCTCCGTTTTAGGTTTACACATATGTCTCCGCCATTAGAGTCTCACGCATGGCTTCCCCGTTTTAGGTTACACATATGACTCCACCATCTGAGTCTCACGCATGGCTTCTCCGTTTTATAAATCACTGAAGAAAATGCACCAAAAGGATATGTCACTGACTAAACTAGCTGGTCATGCAAGCAGATATTAAAAGCTGAGACTTTCGCCAATATGTTCCTGTCAGGAAGATATCGGAGCCCATCATTGCACCACGTCACGGTCACTCAGCATGGCAAAGGGTCCTACCACTACGCTAACTGTGGTGTGAACACGGTCTGAAGGTGATATGATCCAGCTCACAGCCAAGTCTCCACACAAATGCCTAGCAGGACAGCCAGTGCAATGTGAACAAAGCAAGGCTGTGAGCCCCACCCATATCAGACCATGTGATGAAGGATTCCAGGTGCAAAGGAATGTTCAATTGCCAGATGAAGGCACATTCAAGACATATAAAACAAAATCACTGTAGAATTGCAGTGGCCAATATGGCGGAACTGCTCAGACCCCAAACACTGTAGCGTGTTTCTCATTGGGCAAGCAGTCCCATCGCATGTGAACCACAGAAATATCGTGGCAGATATGGAGGAGCTGCTCAAACCCCAAACACTGTAGCGTGTTTCTCATTGGGGGAGCAGTCCCACCGCATGTGGACCGCAGCAAACGACCATCCCGAGCAATTAATGCGTACAAAGGAGGACGCCAGCGCGGTCCACATGCACCACAAAAGCATCCTGCACAAGCAAAGCATTGTGCGGATGAAAATACAATTATATAAATCACTGAAGAAAATGCACCAAAAGGATATGTCACTGACTAAACTAGCTGGTCATGCAAGCAGATATTAAAAGCTGAGACTTTCGCCAATATGTTCCTGTCAGGAAGATATCGGAGCCCATCATTGCACCACGTCACGGTCACTCAGCATGGCAAAGGGTCCTACCACTACGCTAACTGTGGTGTGAACACGGTCTGAAGGTGATATGATCCAGCTCACAGCCAAGTCTCCACACAAATGCCTAGCAGGACAGCCAGTGCAATGTGAACAAAGCAAGGCTGTGAGCCCCACCCACATCAGACCATGTGATGGGACTGCTTGCCCAATGAGAAACACGCTACAGTGTTTGGGGTTTGAGCAGCTCCTCCATATCTGCCACGATATTTCTGTGGTTCACATGCGATGGGACTGCTCGCCCAATGAGAAACACGCTACAGTGTTTGGGGTCTGAGCAGTTCCGCCATATTGGCCACTGCAATTCTACAGTGATTTTGTTTTATATGTCTTGAATGTGCCTTCATCTGGCAATTGAACATTCCTTTGCACCTGGAATCCTTCATCACATGGTCTGATGTGGGTGGGGCTCACAGCCTTGCTTTGTTCACATTGCACTGGCTGTCCTGCTAGGCATTTGTGTGGAGACTTGGCTGTGAGCTGGATCATATCACCTTCAGACCGTGTTCACACCACAGTTAGCGTAGTGGTAGGACCCTTTGCCATGCTGAGTGACCGTGACGTGGTGCAATGATGGGCTCCGATATCTTCCTGACAGGAACATATTGGCGAAAGTCTCAGCTTTTAATATCTGCTTGCATGACCAGCTAGTTTAGTCAGTGACATATCCTTTTGGTGCATTTTCTTCAGTGATTTATATAATTGTATTTTCATCCGCACAATGCTTTGCTTGTGCAGGATGCTTTTGTGGTGCATGTGGACCGCGCTGGCGTCCTCCTTTGTACGCATTAATTGCTCGGGATGGTCGTTTGCTGCGGTCCACATGCGGTGGGACTGCTCCCCCAATGAGAAACACGCTACAGTGTTTGGGGTTTGAGCAGCTCCTCCATATCTGCCACGATATTTCTGTGGTTCACATGCGATGGGACTGCTTGCCCAATGAGAAACACGCTACAGTGTTTGGGGTCTGAGCAGTTCCGCCATATTGGCCACTGCGCTTCTCCGTTTTAGGTTTACACATATGACTCCGCCATTAGAGTCTCTCACGCATGGCTTCCCCGTTTTAGGTTACACATATGACTCCGCCATTAGAGTCTCTCACGCATGGCTTCTCCGTTTTAGGTTTACACTTATGACTCCGCCATTAGAGTCTCTCACGCATGGCTTCTCCGTTTTAGGTTACACATGTGACTCCGTCATTAGAATCTCTCACGCATGGCTGCTCCGTTTTAGGTTACACATATGACTCCGCCATCTGAGTCTCACGCATGGCTTCTCCCTTTTAGGTTTACACATATGACTCCGTCATTAGAATCTCTCACGCATGGCTTCCCCGTTTTAGGTTACACAAATGACTCCGCCATTAGAGTCTCTCACGCATGGCTTCTCCGTTTTAGGTTACACATATGACTCCGCCATTAGAGTCCCTCACGCATGGCTGCTCCGTTTTAGGTTTACACATATGACTCCGCCATTAGAATCTCTCACGCATGGCTGCTCCGTTTTAGGTTTACACATATGTCTCCGCCATTAGAGTCTCACGCATGGCTTCCCCGTTTTAGGTTACACATATGACTCCACCATCTGAGTCTCACGCATGGCTTCTCCGTTTTAGGTTTACTCATATGACTCCGCCATTAGAGTCTCTCACGCATGGCTTCCCCGTTTTAGGTTACACATATGACTCCGCCATTAGAGTCTCTCACGCATGGCTTCTCCGTTTTAGGTTTACACTTATGACTCCGCCATTAGAGTCTCTCACGCATGGCTTCTCCGTTTTAGGTTACACATGTGACTCCGTCATTAGAATCTCTCACGCATGGCTGCTCCGTTTTAGGTTACACATATGACTCCGCCATCTGAGTCTCACGCATGGCTTCTCCGTTTTAGGTTTACACATATGACTCCGTCATTAGAATCTCTCACGCATGGCTTCCCCGTTTTAGGTTACACAAATGACTCCGCCATTAGAGTCTCTCACGCATGGCTTCTCCGTTTTAGGTTACACATATGACTCCGCCATTAGAGTCCCTCACGCAGAGCTTCTCCGTTTTAGTTTTACACATATGACTCCGCCATTAGTCTCTCACGCATAGCTCCGCCATTAGTCTCTCACGCATGGCTTCTCCGCTTTAGGTTTACACACAGGACTCCGCCATTAGAGTCTCTCACGCATGGAGATTAAAAAAAAAGAAAAAGGGGGGCCTATCACTCACCTATTGGGCTTTGTCAGGGTTTTTGCCACTCTCAATTAAACCTGTCCTATAGCATTGTTAACTATACCTGGCAGGTATTCAGCACCATTGGTACATCCTACATCCGGACCTACCGTCACTCTTCTCCGCCCACCCGATCAAAGCGGCGTTGAAGGGTTTGCGCAAGATGTCTGTTGTGAAACGACATGGGCGTCAGCCATTTACCGGTAGCTTGTTCAGGCCGTGACAGGCAAACTGCAGGGGCAAACCGTTCGGGCCACAGGTTAGCGCTCTGGTAGAAACAGCCTTGTACCTGGCCTTCCATGGATTCCTCAGGTCAGGCGAGCTCATGGGCACCAATACGCTGGCTGGGTGCCTGCGGAAAGGTCAGCTCATCCGGCGCGGGTCCATCTATGTCCTCACCTTGGCCTCGTCCAAGACGTCACGGCCGGGGCAACCAGTGGCGGTCAGATACTTTCCCACGGACAGCAGATGGTGTCCGGTGCAGGCCTTGGAGGCTTGGCTGCGTAGTATTTAGTCCAAGCGGCATGTTCTCTCGTACTCGAACTAGGCAATGCCCGGCTAACCTCCGCGGCCTTTCTTACGTACATTCAGGTTAGTTGACAGGTTCAGGGGTCGGTCCTCGCTGGATCACAGGACATTCCTTCCGCATGGGCGCGGCAGCGGCGGCGTCCATGCATTAGGTGCCAGTACATGTCATCAAACGGTTGGGTCGTCGCAGTTCCGCGTGTTCCATGCGTAATATCCCGGATCCTTATACGAAATATCATTGGCTTTCGAGTTTTGGTCTGTAGTTTCTGTTATCAAGTTTTCTAACTCCTATGCATGGTTCTTTTGGCCCCTTTAGGCTACCCTTCGATAAGCAGTTCCGGCATAACTCTGCTGCTTCTAGGTTGGGGGGGTGGAGTATAGGCTTAGGTAGGGTACCCTCTCAGCATGAGCCGATCCGAGCACAAGTGGTAGGCAATTAAGAGTGCCGCATTTGTGTGAGGGGAGGCGGGGCGTTCACTATTTAAACCTGGCCCTCCTCCCCCCACTTGTCGGTTCGAACGATTTCAACCCACCCAGGAGCCCTCCCTTCTTTCAGGTCTCATCATTGGGGTAGCCCCCTTTAGGCTACCCTTCGATAAGCAGTTCCGGCATAACTCTGCTGCTTCTAGGTTGGGGGGGTGGAGTATAGGCTTAGGTAGGGTACCCTCTCAGCATGAGCCGATCCGAGCACAAATAGATAGATAGTAACATAGTAACATAGTCTATAAGGCTGAAAAAGACATCTGTCCATCCAGTTCAGCCTGTTATCCTGCAAGTTGATCCAGAGGAAGGCAAAAAAAAACATGAGGTAGAAGCCTCTTTCCTGACTCCAAGCAATCAGAATAACTCCCTAGATCAACAAAATCTCCCGAAATCAAATAACTATAGCCTCTAATATTATTACACTCCAGAAATACATCCAGGCCCCTCTTGAATTCCTTTATTGTACTCACCATCACCACCTCCTCAGGCAGAGAGTTCCATAGTCTCACTGCTCTTACCGTAAAGAAACCTATTCTATGTTTGTGTAGAAACCTTCTTTCCTCCAGACGCAGAGGATGTCTCCTCGTCACCGTCACAGTCACAGTCCTGGGGATAAATAGATGATGGGAGAGATCTCTGTACTGACCCCTGATATATTTATACATAGTTATTAGATCTCACCATCTTTTTTCTAAAGTGAATAACCCTAATTTTGATAATCTTTCAGGGTACTGTAGTTGCCCCATTCCAGTTATTACTTTAGTTGCCCTCCTCTGAACCCTCTCCAGCTCTGCTATGTCTGCCTTGTTCACAGGAGCCCAGAACTGTACACAGTACTCCATTTGTGGTCTGACTAGCGATTTGTAAAGTGGTAGGACTATGTTCTCATCACGGGCATCTATGCCCCTTTTGATGCAACCCATTATCTTATTGGCCTTGGCAGCAGCCTTGACCGTGACCCAATCTGAGTGTGTACCATTAATAACCACCCTCTGTTTTCTATCATTGAGCCAGTTACTTACCCACTTACAGACGTTTTCTCCCAGTCCGAGCATTCTCATTTTATATACTAACCTTTTATGTGGTACAGTGTCAAATGCTTTGGAGAAGTCCAGATATACGACATCCATTGATTTGCCGCTGTCAATTCTAGAACTATCCTCCTCATAGAAACTGATTAAATTCGTCTGACACAAGGTAGGTAGCTAGATAGATAGATAGATAGATTTGGACTGACACATGGAAGTAAAGTAAGTCTAGAGTTGTTGCTCTTCAGTAATTGTATTCCTCGTCAGTAAATATTATGTAACTTTCTTCTCTGACCTAATTAATAGGCATATGATGTTCCAGTATTTTACAGTTTAGCAGCCGTTCAGTGTGCTTCACCATGTTCTCTGAATATTGATGTGTACAAAACAGAAGCGGAATTAAAAGATGTTCTGTACTGTAAATGTGCACTGTAGCTGTAAGCCATTTCCCCATGGAGAATACCCGTATACAGTACGACATGCACTGCCATCCACAGTAGGCTTTCCACACAGACTGTATACACAGTCTATACAACATACCCCACAGTCAGCTTTGATTTGTAGATCTTTTATTTTTCTTGTATTCATGATATTCATGAGTTCCCAATTACCCTTTTCTCAGATTTCTCCCCCGCCAGTGATTGACAGATTTCTACAGTATAGGAGGAAAGCTGTCAATCATCCAGGGTGAGTCAGGAGCTCAGTAATATGAGGACTCCTGAGCTTGTGCTCTGTACTGACTGGTCTCCAGCATTCGGGCCATGCCGGAGCTGCCCATTACAGAGTTTAAAAAAACGACTGTGTCACTCCAAGAAAGTGACCCGGAGCTTTCATCACGGTCTCTGTCACCAGTTCTTACTGCCCTCAGATAGAGGGTTTTGTTTTCCCATGATATACCTGATGATGTTAAAGGCATTTTCTGGGAGTTTAATATTGATGACCTATCCGGATAGGTCAATATCTGATCAGTGGGAGTCTGACACCCAGCACCCATGCCAATCAGCTGTTTGATGAGACCATGGTGCTCACCTGAGCTCTGATGAGCACTGCAGCCTCCTTACAGCTTACCAAGTACAGCACCGTTCATTGGATAGCAGCTGTGCTAAGTACTGCAGCTCAGCCCCATTCACTCATGACTACTTACCAAGCACAGCACCGTCCATTGGATAGCAGCTGTGCTAAGTACTGCAGCTCAGCCCCATTCACTCATGACTACTTACCAAGCACAGCACCGTCCATTGGATAGCAGCTGTGCTAAGTACTGCAGCTCAGCCCCATTCACTCATGACTACTTACCAAGTACAGCACCGTCCATTGGATAGCAGCTGTGCTAAGTACTGCAGCTCAGCCCCATTCACTCATGACTACTTACCAAGCACAGCACCATCCATTGGATAGCAGCTGTGCTAAGTACTGCAGCTCAGCCCCATTCACTCATGACTACTTACCAAGTACAGCACCGTCCATTGGATAGCAGCTGTGCTAAATACTGCAGCTCAGCCCCATTCACTCATGACTACTTACCAAGCACAGCACCGTCCATTGGATAGCAGCTGTGCTAAGTACTGCAGCTCAGCCCTATTCACTCATGACTACTTACCAAGTACAGCACCGTCCATTGGATAGCAGCTGTGCTAAGTACTGCAGCTCAGCCCTATTCATTCATGACTACTTACCAAGCACAGCACCATCCATTGGATAACAGCTGTGCTAAATACTGCAGCTCAGCCCTATTCACTCATGACTACTTACCAAGTACAGCACCGTCCATTGGATAGCAGCTGTGCTAAGTACTGCAGCTCAGCCCTATTCACTCATGACTACTTACCAAGTACAGCACCGTCCATTGGATAGCAGCTGTGCTAAGTACTGCAGCTCAGCCCCATTCACTCATGACTACTTACCAAGCACAACACCGTCCATTGGATAGCAGCTGGGTTTGGTATTGCAGCCAAGGCCCATTCACTTGGGCTGCAAATAGGGACATGGGATTGAGCTGAAAATAGGCCATGAGACCATGGTGGACCATCCTGAGGACAAGTCATCAATATTAAAGTCTCAGAAAACCCCTTTAACCAAGGCTGGAACTTCACATCAAATGGAATTTAAAAAAAGCTAAATCATAATTGCAGCAGGATGAATTATTTGGGTTGTTATGTTCACATGCAATGCTAGATTCTTTACATTAAATAAAGTAATGGGTCTTTCTGCAGTCCTATGTAAATACACAGTTCTTTCAATGATCTACAGCAGACGGCACATACAGCTCAGCTCTGTATGGACATTGTACAGATGCTAGATTGATATGGGCATGCTGTGAACAAAACGGTAGGGTAGTGTGTCAGCATTCAGTCCTTAGATATGGGATTTAACACAACCTCCTGGACCAGAACACATCACTGGTGGTCAGCTCTCCAGCCAGGTCTCTGCATTGTTCCTGAATTTTCATTTCTGGAACAGGAATGTCTAATATTTGACCTACAGCATGGGGTAGAAAATGTCCTTAGCTTCCAGCAGTAAAATTGCACAATTATTAGGGATCTTCCAGCTAGAACTGGTTCAGCGACGGAAGCTTGTATACCTTAGCTCGAAATCCCACTAGCACTGGGTAGATTTACATTCCTGGAGCAATATGATTGGTTTTGTCCCAGCAATCTCTGAGGAGATGCCCCTGCATTCCAACCTTTGTGCCAGTATAACCTGCAGTTTCTAAAAAGGAGAATTTCACCCCCAGTATGTTCTATTTCTGGAAGTGTTCTTAATTTAGGGACTTGGACTGTTTGGATGCATAGGAGATATGAGTCACTGTGCAGCTTATTGACTTTCCAGCGCTGCATATTTTTTTATCAGAATCAGAGGTTGTTGTGCTGGACGCCTGAAAAATGCACAATTCCCTCCTTCCTGCCTGTGATCTGCATTCATTGCGGGACATTCCATGGCAGAGCTGTGGGACCACAAGTGTGTTCTTCATTATCTGGCCTACTCTAGTCATTCGGCGGAGAGGGGCCACTTCTCAAGTATTAGAATGTTATGCAAAGTGCAAACAGATGTAGCAAAGAAACATAATGAGGGAACATCGGATATGCCTAGTGTTATCAATCTGTGCTCTTACATAAAAGAACATGGAGGAATATCAATAGACTGCTTGTTGTATACCTCCAGATGCCGGTTTTGTTAAGCAACAAACAGAGTTTCCAGAATTAATGGCCTATTTCTCTGTTGTGTCTTATGTGCCTTCAGGGTGAAAAGCGATAAAACTATTTGTTTGCAAGGAGGGATTCCAGGAAAGACAACATTAAACTAATCATCTAGTCAAGCATGCCATTAGGCTCAATGATGGAAGAGCAGCCAAGGTTCACAGCCTGGTATTCACTAACTTATCTGGCCCAGTCTTTGCCACACAACTATATGCTTCGTGCAATTATGTTTTGTATCTACAGAAATGATAGGTTCAGATGTAGCATAGGCAAGTTATACAATATGGACAAGTTTAGGGCCTTTTTTTTTTTTTTTTACTGAAATTTTTTTTTTGGGCTAAATCCTTTTTTATAACAAATGTGGCTCAATTTGTCTTCTGCAGCCTGCATGTATTCTTATCTATTGCAGGCCGCTCAGTCCTATTCAGTGTGAAATCTGTCAGACAAGCTCTCTGACAGCTATCTGTATCCCCATAACCTTTACCTTTTCTTACGCTGTATCTGACATGGACTGTAGATATGTAACAGAATTAAACTAAGCAAATAGGGGCACGTTTATTAAGACCAGCATTTTAGACGCCAGTCTTAATAAACCCCTAAGCTGGCCAATATGTTGTTAAATTACCATCACTACCGTACATCTATAATGAAAGAATAATTGTCAGTGGTGAATGCCGTAAGTAATAAAATAGCAATAGTTTTAGGCTGTGTTCAAAAGTTGTAGGTGCTGTGTTGACATTTGCAGCGGTTTTTTTGGGTTTTTTTGTGACCAAAAAAGCCACAAAAATAGCAATTGAGATGAACGCATCTATACAAAGGTTAACAGAATTTTGTTGGTTACGGCACATATCGCAACATATTCAAGACAAACAAAAGTTTTATATCACATATAAAAAGGTTTGTGCAGCCAATAGATATTGAAGACCTATCCTCCGGGTCCGACTCCCAGCATCCCCATCCATCAGCTGTTTAAAAAGTAGGCGGTGGCGTTCGTACGAACACTGCTTCCTCTTCAAGATTATACAGAGCATCGTCTCGCTTGCAGCGGTGGTGCAGTGTAATTACAGGGGCTCATTCCATTCAAGTGAATGAAAAAAGCTCTTGTAATTACACTGCACCGCCAGGACTTTCGAGACGATTTGAGAAATCTTGTAGAGGAAGTAGCGCTCACATGAGTGTCACTGCCTACTCTTCTATCAGATGATTGACAGGGGTGCTGGGAGTCGGATCCCCATCGATGAAATATTGATGACCTATCCTGAGCATATGTACTGGAGGCTCAACGATTTTGAGTAATAAAAAACTGCCTGAAATTAGCCCAAAATATTATTTTGGGCATTTTTATTGTGTAGAAGTCCCTTCTGCACCCCCCTTCCTCCCCAGCTTGACTTATCTAAGGAATGCACATTCCTCACAAGAGCACTTCCTTGTCCCACTTTTGCTAGGGTGACATTGCAGACGTCTTGCTGGAGCCTCAGTCATTTACTGTGTGGGTTTTTCTTGTATTGGAATGTCAACCCATTAATCTAAGTGGTAACTCCCGTCTGACAATTTATATAGACATTATTGTATGTAACGAGATCAGACATCAACAGTGCCCATCTTCTTGTCTTATCTTTTGTATGGCTGCAGCCGATGGCTTGTCCTACTTAGCTGTGAAGCATTATAGGAGAAGGAAGTGGTGCAAAACTAAAAATATTTCATATTCATGAGCCCTGGGAAGCTGGGTGACAGATCCTGTGGAAACTGTAACAGTAGCCACTTTGATTGCCACCATGTATTTCCAGGTACTCTGTGGCTACATTTTCTTAATGTTCTTCCTTAGGCAATCACTACATTTTAATAGGCTCCCTGACTATAGGTTTATCATGGGGTATCCCCTTGCTGGGACCACCATTGATCAGCAGTAATTTGTAGAGGAAACCTGACAGTAACTGGTCAATTCCTCTACAACGCCGACACAAGGGAAGTTAAGCGATGCAGCGCAAGACCTGTACCTCCAAGAGCATTATCCCTCCTTCTCCAAGTGATCAGGATCCTGGAAGATGATCTTCATATATTGACACAAAATTCCCCTATCCTGTATATCAAAATGGATTTTATAAATCGGACAACCCGTTAAATAACCTGATAGATGAGGACAAAGTAAGATCTTAGATTTACATTTATTTTTGTTTAATCTTATGTAGATGTTCTCTAAAGTTTGACCTATGGTACATGGTCATGGTGCTGTGAAATATTTTGGCAACTATGATGAGATGTTAAGCACCAGGTTTAATACCCCTTTAGTTGGCGGCGGATGTGCCAAATTTATGCAGAAGCCCTGGCCTGTACATACCGTAACTTCAGTGTATCCACTGCCTGTCTAAATTTGCGCCAGCTTCCTTGCTGATGTAGATTTAGACAATTTTCTATGTCTAAAACAGGCGTACAAAATGATAAATGACACAGGCCTGCCGACCCGCCCCCTTCCCTGCCCACACCACGCCCCCTGTTTTACACCTGGCATGAGCGGGGAAAAGTCACAGATTGCAGCGCAAAAATTATTGCAGATGTACGCCAAAAAGTGGTACAACCGCTATCCAGTTCCTTTTGGGGTGCTTGGTAAACTGTGAGGAGGCCATGGCACTCGCTAGAGCTCAGGTGAGCACCGCGACTTCCCCAAACTGCTGATCGGGTTGGTGGGAGTTGACTCCCACCGGTCTCATATTAATGGCGTTTTCTGAGGATAGGCCATCAATATTAAAATCACAGAAAACCACTTTAGGCAGATTGTCATTAGCTTTCAGCATTATTTTATCAGTTGGATTTGTGTATTGGAGCAAAAAGGTATAGGACGGCTCACCCCTGTGATGGTGATGTATAGGTGCTCCAAACTAGTGCGACACCCTACTCACCAGGTTAAACAAATGTATACAAAGTGATTGGGCACTCTGATAGATGGAGTCACATACAGAATCAATGAAAATTGAACCAATTTAATTACACATTATCAAACACTATAAGTAAAAAACACTATTGGTATACGTATAAAATCCTAGCATGGATAACCATATGGTATATATTATAATATTAAAATGTTGGCACTGTGGGATGCAAAAATACAATAATACAATAATACAATAATCAATGTTGACTAAAACTGATCCGGCAAATAATATCGTCACAATTTGTTCAATGGGCTTATAAAATGTTCATGTATAATGAAAAGAGTCCAAAGTTCCTCAACGTGAATATGAATAGATATTGTTGTGCAAACTCACATTGGTCTGGCAACAATTGTGATGGTAGTAATTGATATTGTTATTTTTGATACACGATGGTATATGTTGGTGATACCGCACACAGACGGTTTGTATATTGAATCCTTCCAAGAGTAGTAAGTAATGATTGCACAGATTTTACTCAGCTCTCGGTACGAGAAGCTATTACTCACAGTTAGCAGCCTCGATTCGTGGCGTCCCACGAGCTGTCCTAATGTGGTGAGGTTGCTTCTTAGCTAAAGATTTTTCATGCGGTTGGTTTGTGTATTGGTTTTATGTTTTTGACATTGTGATATTTTAATGTTAGCACTAGGGTTGAGCGAACCCGTGGAAGTTCGGGTTTGCCGGGTTCGGCCGAACTTCAGCTCAAAGTTCGGGTCGGGATCCGAACTTGACCTGAACTTCAACCCGAACCCGGACCCCATTTAAGTCAATGGGGACCCGAGATTCACTTTATTATTTTCTGTTATAACATGGTTATAACGGAAAATAATAGCATTCATAAAACAGAATGCTAAATAAAATGTATACTGAGGGGTTAAAAAAAAAACAACTCACCTCATCCACTTGATCGCACAGCCGGTATCCTCTTTTCTTCAGGACCTGCAAAAGGACCTGCGGTGACGTCATTGCGGATCCATTGTAACAATGCCTAAAATGGACAAGAATAGGACATGTTTTATTTTTTTTGCGAGGCTACGGAACGGACATACTGATGCAGACAGCACACAGTGTGCTGTCCGCATTTTTTGCAGACCTATTAAAATGAATGGGTCCGCATCCTATCCGCAAAAAAAACGGAACAGACACAGAAACAAAATACGTTCGTGTGCATGTAGCCTAAGGCCTCTTTCACACGGGCGAGATTTCCGCGCGGGTGCAATGCATGAGGTGAATGCATTGCACCCTCACTGAATCCGGACCCATTCACCTATATGGGGCTGTGCACATGAGCGGTGATTTTCACGCATCACTTGTACGTTGCCTGAAAATCGCAGCATGCTCTATATTGTGTGTTTTTTAACGCAATGCAGGCCCCATAGAACTAAATGGGGCTGCGTGAAGATCGCAAGCATCCGCAAGCAAGTGCGGATGCGGTGCAATTTTCACGCATGGCTGCTAGGAGACGATCGAGATGGAGACCCGATCATTATTATTTTCCCCTTATAACATGGTTATAAGGGAAAATAATAGCATTCTTAATACAGAATGCATAGTACAATAGCACTGGAGGGGTTAAAAAAAAATATAAAAAAATTTAACTCACCTTAATCCACTTGTTTGCGCAGCCGGCATCTCTTCTGTCTTCTTCTTTGATATCCAGGAGGAAAAGGACCTTTGATGACGTCACTGCGCTCATCACATGATCATCACATGGTCCATCACCATGGTAATGGACCATGTGATGGATAATGTGATCAGCGCAGTGACGTCATCAAAGGTCCTTTTGCCAGGTCCTGAAGAAGAAAGAGGAGATCGGCTACGCGACCAAGTGGATGGGGTGAGTTAAATTTGTTTATTATTTTTAACCTCTCAATGGACATTTTAGTAAGCATTCAAGAATGCTATTATTTTCCCTTATAACCATGTTATAAAGGGAAAATAATAAAATCTACACAACACCTAACACAAACCCGAACTTCTGTGAAGAAGTCAGGGTTCGGGTCTGGGTACCAAACATGCCGATTTTTCTCACGCGCGTGCAAAACGCATTAGAACGTTTTGCACCCGCGCAGAAAAATTGCGCATTTTCCTGCGACGCACCTGCATCCTATCCGGCCCTCACACGCGACGCCTGTGTGAAAGAGGCCTAAGGCTACTTTCACACTCGCGTCTTGTGCGGATCCGTCATGGTTCTGCACAGACGGATCCGTTCAGATAATACAACCGTCTGCATCCGTTCAGAACGGATCTGTTTGTATTATCTTTAACATAGCCAAGACGGATCCGTCTTGAACACCATTGAAAGTCAATGGGAGACGGATCCATTTTATATTGTGCCAGATTGTGTCAGTGAAATCCGTCCCCATTGACTTACATTGTGTGCCAGGACGGATCCGTTTGGCTCAGTTTCGTCAGACGGACACCAAAACGCTGCAAGCAGCATTTTGGTGTCCACCTCCAGAGCGGAATGGAGACTGAACGGAGGAAAACTGATGCATTCTGAGCGGATCCTTTTCCATTCAGAATGCATTAAGGGTAAAACTGATCCGTTTTGGACCGCTAGTGAGAACCCTGAACGGATCTCACAAACGGAAATAAAAAACCTGAGTGTAAACGTAGACTAAGTCTGCAAATGTTAATTGCTCTTATTAAACATATTCCTTACCCTGGATACATCTGTATTTAGTAAAGAGCTGAACACTAGACTTTGTTTGGGCCCAGCTGTGTCACGTATGACCCGAGGACTGACCTTAACAAAGCTTGGTCTGACCCTCTGTCTCATCTGAAAAGCTCCTGCGACCTTAGTGAAAAGCAACAAGTGAAGCGGGAAAAGAGGATCTCGTCACTTTAAAAGAGATTCTGTGTGATCAAACTTTGATGTAATCCACAATGAAAACCAATGATGATTCTTATGTTCCCTGATCCCCTATCGATGGAGAGCTAACCCTGAGTCCCAGGAATGTGACACTTTTCATCTCTTCTTGAGCGTCAATACGGTCAGTGTTGCCAATATGATAAGGTAGCAGGTACTGTAGGTCAAGGCTTAAAGGAACATTTGAAGCAAAATTACTAATTAAGACTATTAAACTGGTTGTACATTATTGGTTGTGGCCATTTTATGAACTACTTTCCGCTTATCGTTTCTCCTTGCCTGTGAATTAATATGGGTTTCTATTGAGGTCGTACACATCTGTCATTAGCATGAATGACTTTCCAGCGCTGTTGACTACTGCATCTGAGAACAATCTAGAAATCCAACATGGCAGAATGACTTTTCCACAGACATCTGCCTTTGTTATAGTACATTCATGCCACAAAAAGAAGTCAACAGAAAATGGTCTAAATCAGTCTTTACATCATCTAAAATCTTTAGCTTTAGCCAAGTATAAAACTCATTATATCTATTTGTGTTTTAAAGTGGTTCCGGCTGTCCCACAGGGCATAAGGACCCCCCTTTAGTGCCAGGTTTCTATTATATAATAATGTTATATTGGTGGCCCGTGTCCATTGCTGCTCCACTATCCCCAGTAGAAGCGGGCACTGCTGAGCTCACCCTTATGCGTCTTCTCTGGGAGCCTGGACCTGCTAGTCTTTCACAGCTTCCTTGCAACAGGCCCAGCTCTCAGAGTTACCTGGCTTGTCTTCTCTGGCAGACCACTGCCTGCTCTTTCCAGCAAGGCCTCTCCCCTCTGCTCATAGGTTGCTTGTGCTCCCACTGGCTCTTACAGAGCTAGCGCATGCACCCTAGTCTTTACTAGCCAATGGCTGGTAACCCTGGGGTGCTTCAGGCATCTTCCCCAGTGGGAGGTGCCTGAGCAATAGGTTGACAAGCTTGCTAGTTCCCACTAAAAAGATTAATATGCACAGGCTACAAAACATAGAATACACATAGACCCAAAAACAATGTATTGTGCACTGTAATTAAATAAGACCCTAACAAACAAAAAACTACTCAGTGTACATAAATACACCTATACCAAAACGTACTGAGACTAAACAGGTTTTACATAAAAAAAATATATGCTTTATTCTAAATACAAATTACATAGATAAAAAAGAGACATGATACATAAGATAAAAATAGTGGACTACACCTGAGGAGGTATTGACAAAGTATATGTGTAGAGGAAATATAGAAAATCATGTAGGCAGGCCCAATTTTATGAATACCCCAGAGGAAGGCATTGCCGAAACGTGCGTCACGGTCAGGGTATGTGGGTCTCCTGAGTTGGATCTCCCTATTATGGGTATGTGATAACAGTGTGATTTTAGGTATGAGGTAAACACGTAATGATGTATTTGCATACACATTTTATGTTACTACTGGGTTCAGGCTCTCTATATGTATGTTCCCCAGCATATTTATCTGTTGATTCAAGTAGTTCCATTTACTTTACTGGCGTGTTGCTATTTGATACGGAGGAACAACTTCATTGGATATATGCATCTGAACTTTAGTACTATGCTGGGTGCTATATATATATATATATATATATATATATACAGTACAGACCAAAAGTTTGGACACAACTTCTCATTCAAAGAGTTTTCTTTATTTTCATGACTATGAAGGCATCAAAACTATGAACTAACACATGTGGAATTATATACATAACAAACAAGTGTGAAACAACTGAAAATATGTCATATTCTAGGTTCTTCAAAGTATCCAGCTTTTGCTTTGATTACTGCTTTGCACACTCTTGGCATTCTCTTGATGAGCTTCAAGAGGTAGTCCCCTGAAATGGTTTTCACTTCACAGGTGTGCCCTGTCAGGTTTAATAAGTGGGATTTCTTGCCTTATAAATGGAGTTGGGACCATCAGTTGCGTTGAGGTGAAGTCAGGTGGATACAGAGCTGATAGTCCTACTGAATAGACTGTTAGAATTTGTATTATGGCAAGAAAAAAGCAGCTAAGTAAAGAAAAACGAGTGGACATCATTACTTTAAGAAATGAAGGTCAGTCAGTCAGCCGAAAAATTGGGAAAACTTTGAAAGTAAGGGCTATTTGACCATGAAGGAGAGTGATGGGGTGCTGCGCCAGATGACCTGGCCTCCACAGTCACCGGACCTGAACCCAATCGAGAGGGTTTGGGGTGAGCTGGACAACAGAGGGAAGGCAAAAGGGCCAACAAGTGCTAAGCATCTCTGGGAACTCCTTCAAGACTGTTGGAAGACCATTTCAGGGGACTACCTCTTGAAGCTCATCAAGAGAATGCCAAGAGTGTGCAAAGCAGTAATCAAAGCAAAAGCTGGCTACTTTGAAGAACCTAGAATATGACATATTTTCAGTTGTTTCACACTTGTTTGTTATGTATATAATTCCACATGTGTTAATTCATAGTTTTGATGCCTTCATAGTCATGAAAATAAAGAAAACTCTTTGAATGAGAAGGTGTGTCCAAACTTTTGGTCTTTACTGTATATATATACACTCACCTAAAGAATTATTAGGAACACCTGTTCTATTTCTCATTAATGCAATTATCTAGTCAACCAATCACATGGCAGTTGCTTCAATGCATTTAGGGGTGTGGTCCTGGTTAAGACAATCTCCTGAACTCCAAACTGAATGTCAGAATGGGAAAGAAAGGTGATTTAAGCAATTTTGAGCGTGGCATGGTTGTTGGTGCCAGACGGGCCAGTCTGAGTATTTCACAATCTGCTCAGTTACTGGGATTTTCACACACAACCATTTCTAGGGTTTACAAAGAATGGTGTAAAAAGGGAAAAACATCCAGTATGCGGCAGTCCTGTGGGCAAAAATGCCTTGTGGATGCTAGAGGTCAGAGGAGAATGGGCCGACTGATTCAAGCTGATAGAAGAGCAACGTTGACTGAAATAACCACTCGTTACAACCGAGGTATGCAGCAAAGCATTTGTGAAGCCACAACACGCACAACCTTGAGGCGGATGGGCTACAACAGCAGAAGACCCCACCGGGTACCACTCATCTCCACTACAAATAGGAAAAAGAGGCTACAATTTGCCCGAGCTCACCAAAATTGGACTGTTGAAGACTGGAAAAATGTTGCCTGGTCTGATGAGTCTCGATTTCTGTTGAGACATTCAAATGATAGAGTGCGAATTTGGCGTAAACAGAATGAGAACATGTATCCATCCTCTGATGGCTACTTCCAGCAGGATAATGCACCATGTCACAAAGCTCGAATCATTTCAAATTGGTTTCTTGAACATGACAATGAGTTCACTGTACTAAAATGGCCCCCACAGTCACCAGATCTCAACCCAATAGAGCATCTTTGGGATGTGGTGGAACGGGAGCTTCGTGCCCTGGATGTGCATCCCTCAAATCTCCAACTGCAAGATGCTATCCTATCAATATGGGCCAACATTTCTAAAGAATGCTATCAGCACCTTGTTGAATCAATGGCACGTAGAATTAAGGCAGTTCTGAAGGCAAAAGGGGGTCCAACACCGTATTAGGCTACTTTCACACTAGCGTTCGGAGCGGATCCGTCTGATGTTTCATCAGACGGATCCGCTCCGATAATGCAGACGTTCGCATCCGTTCAGAACGGATGCGTCTGCATTAAAACTTAGAAAATTTTCTAAGTGTGAAAGTTGTCTGAGCGGATCCGTTCAGACTTTACATTGTAAGTCAATGGGGGACGGATCCGCTTGAAGATTGAGCCATATAGTGTCATCTTCAAGCGGATCCGTCCCCATTGACTTACATTGTAAGTCTGGACGGATCCGCTCGCCTCCGCACGGCCAGGCGGACACCCGAACGCTGCAAGCAGCGTTCAGGTGTCCGCTCACTGAGCGGAGCGGCTGCAGGCGGATGCATTCTCAGTGGATCCGCCTCCACTGAGAATGCATTGGGGCCAGACGGATGCGTTCGGGGCCGCTCGTGAGCCCCTTCAAACGGTGCGCACGAGCGGACACCCGAACGCTAGTGTGAAAGTAGCCTTAGTTACGTGTTCCTAATAATTCTTTAGGTGAGTGTATATATATATATATCTTTTGTATACATGTATTCATAAAATTGGGCCTGCCTACATGATTTTCTATATTTCCTCTACACGTATACTTTGTCAATACCTCCTCAGGTGTAGTCCACTATTTTTATCTGATGTATCATGTCTCTTTTTTATCTATGTAATTTGTATTTATAATAAAGCATATTTTTTATATAAAAGCTGTTTAGTCTCAGTTCATTTTGGTATAGGTGTAGTTCCTACTAAGGTGTGCTGTTATCATTTGTCTGCCTGTCTAACGACTTTTGCCCATTTCTTGGATATTAACCCTCCACTGCCTGATCTGTCCTGTGCCTGACTTCCGTATTGACCACTCACTGTCTGCCCTGACCTAAGGACTGTTTATCGGATTGCTCATATACTGCCTGCCCTTACTACAGTTTTGCCTGATCCCTTGGGCTCCGCACCCGTGTCCCTGACACCCATGGGTCAGCAGTCAATCACACAGAAAACTACTATAGGGGGTAGCAAGCCAGTGGTTTGCCTGCAACAAAGTCCAAATACCTGTATAGGGATTAAAGGGTGAATACCAGGGGACTGCCAGGATAATGCCCTCAGGACTAAAACAAAGTCAAATCTGTTGGTTAACACAGTGGTTCCACATCCACTTCCATAACAAATAAAGCTTTCTCATGGCACATTAGGAAAGACCACCCCACTTGCCAATCACAATCATACTTGCTGCTGTGATTTATCTGTTTTATAGCATTTGCAGATATAAATTATTATTCTGTAATGATCATAAGATCTCTCTTTGTCAGGAAAACATCGCAGTTGACAATGTCCTGTATAGCCCAAAGGTGAGGGCTATACAGGACATTGTCAACTGCAATGTTTTCCTGACAAAGAGAGATCTTATGATCATTACAGAATAATAATTTATATCTGCAAATGCTATAAAACAGATAATACTGGTGAGTGCCAAGTAATGGACAATGGTGTATGGCCACCTTGACTAACAGCCAAATGTCTACTAACATCTCTGCTGTCATTTGATCAATGTATTCATATTTTACTATTGTTGTTTAGTGTACATATACTGTCACGGATGTTCCTGTGGCAGGTACCAGGAGATCGGAGAGACTGGAAACTCGTGGGTTAAATTGACAAGTTCACTGTGGATCTTATTGTGTCTGTGTTTTGGTGAATGCCACACCCCTTGCTTCAGGTGTTGCTTGTTGGTAAACTACCTTCCCCATAAGTAGCAGCTTCTCACTCTTGGAGGTGCGGTTTATAGATTTTCTTCCCGCCTTCTAACGAGCTGGTCGGTTGTACTCTGTGGTGCTTCTGAATCTGCCAGTTTTCTACTTTCAGATAAGTCTTATCTGTTCTTATTGTATTGTGTTTGTTATATTTCCTGTTGTTTGTATCTGGGCCTGAGACAGAGACTTCCATTCATCCATCTGGGGAGGAATGGGTTGTCTCTGGTCCTAACCTCATTCTAGGGCCTTATAGGGATTTAGAGGCCTATGTATACAACATATGAATATTCCTACCTTCAAGGTCTATTCATATTGATAGGTAGTCAGGGCCCGGATTAGGGTTGTTTAGGAGGTGACCTGTTTCTTTCCTAGTTTCCAGGCCCAGTTACTGTTCCCCTTCCCTCCTGTGTTTGGTGTGGAGTTTCTCCCCCACACTGATCGTGACATATACCTACATTTGGGGGAAATTTATCAAAGACCCATATTTTACGCTGGTCATTGAAATCTCCTGCATTGCTGGAGGATGCAACTAATTTATAACAATGCACAGGACCCGTCATAGATTAGTCACATCCTCCAGCAATCTGTGACCATGAATACAATCTATACCAGCTCGGAGCTGCCTTAGATTTATGTCTTCATTTGTGCCAGAAAAATAGTGCTGGAGCAGAATCAACAATCTGGTGCAAATGAAGACAAATGTGTCGGATCTGCTGGCCCGACCCCTCATGCCCTTAACATGCCCCTTTCAGGGAAAGGAGTGAGGACAGAGTAAGGCTACTTTCACACTAGCGTCGGGGCTTCGCTCGTGAGCTCCGTTTGAAGGGGCTCACAAGCGGCCCCGAACGCATCCGTCCAGCTACCAATGCATTCTGATTGAACGCGGATCCGCTCAGAATGCATCAGTCTGGCAGCGTTCAGCCTCCGCTCCGCTCAGCAAGCAGACCCCTGAACGCAGCTTGCAGCGTTCGGCTGTCCGCCTGGCCGTGCAGAGGCGAGTGGATCCGTCCAGACTTACAATGGAAGTCAATGGGGACAGATCCGCTTGAAGATGACACAATATGGCTCAATTTTCAAACGGATCCGTCCCCCATTGACTTTCAATGTAAAGTCTGGACGGATCCGCTCAGGCTGCTTTCAGACTTAGTTTTTTTTTCAAACTATAATGCAGACGGATCCGTTCTGAACGGATACAAACGTCTGCATTATAGGAGCGGATCCGTCTGAGCAGACATCAGACGGATCCGCTCCGAACGCTAGTGTGAAAGTAGCCTAAAAACACCACTTGAGACTACATTTTATAAGTCACAAACATGTGGTTTGCAAAGTCTTTATGCCAGAAAACTGGTGCAGGGAGATTATAAATATCCCCCATAGTGTACATATATACTGTACTGTACCTACTATATATAAGTGTCCATTAGTCCCTAGTCCAATTTCCCTATATCATGTGCATGAATTCTAGGACAATTTTGTATGGAAATCCATTTCTCTAAATTTTTTGGAATATATTGACTATTGATCCTAGTTGGTTACATTTCCCTTTACGAGGAACCCATTAAAAATCAAATAACAGAAGGTAACACCATCCTTCTCTTAAAGGGAACCTGTCATGAACTTTATGCTGTCCATACTAATGGCAGAATAAAGTAGAGACAGGTGAGTTGATTTCAGGGGTCTGTCATTTAAAAGTTAAAAGTAAGTGGTTGCCGAGAACCAACATCACAATCATTGCAGACTGGGCCTGTAAAAGAGTCCCGGCCACCTGAGAAGAGTCATGGTTATTCATGAATTCCTGCTCTCCTGCCCACCTGCTGATGACTGACAGTCTTCTACCTGGTTTTCTCCCTTTCTCTCTAGGAGAGAACTGCCAATCATTAGTAGATGAGTGAGAGTGCGGGAAGCTATGAATAACCAGGACTCTTCTCAAGTAGATTTGACTCTTCTCCATGCCTGGGCTGCAATGATTATGATGCTGGTTCTCGGCAACCACTTACTTTTATCTCATGAGTGACACACCGCTGAGATCAGCATTTCTGTCACTAATTTATGCTGCCGTCAGTGAGGTCCGCATAAAGTTGATGACAGGTACCCTTTAAATTACTGAAAATCTTTCTAGTGTAGTCTGCTCCCAAGTGACATATAGCACCAATAAAGTGAGCAAACAAGACGCAGCATACATTCTTCAAAAATGTGGACTTTATTTACCTAGCACCACGAAGTACAATGTTTCAGACCTTTTCATGAATGTTTCCCAAGCCTTTGAATATATCTCTGGAACCAGTGCTGAGATAAGTTAATATCCAAACAGATTCATCTGTGTCCTTTGGGGTATAAGTGGCAATTTATTTGCTATAACCATGTATTTGCTGCATGAGTAATGGACTGCCATGGTAGGTGCTCCTGCCTATGTACACATAGTGTGGCTGAAGCAGGGTCATAGATCAGCTAAAGTTGTAGAGTCTGTATTTTAACCCAAACTTACCTGGTGAGTTATATAAGGTGTAAAGAGCTGATCTTGTAGAAGCCATCTATATCTTCTGTAACAGCAATGTATTCACATAACACTAAACTTGAGTAAACTAGATCATGATGGCCCCATAAGCAGACGTTCCAGAAGCAATTATGTAGATGAGAAATGTCAGACAGGCGTATACAGATACTTGAGAGGAAATGGAGCAACCAATTACCACTATGCAGCTGTGAATCCGGGTGGACAAAGCATCTAAGAGGGGTTTAGAGGCTACCAGGCTTTGATCTGAGGTCTGGGTTAAAAGTGAACAAAACCTTCTGTCCCCAGAGGGCATCAGATGTGCTGCCAGCACTGCTATACCGGTATAGAATGACCACAAAACACATGGCTCTCATCAATGAAAGCTTCAGATTTAATCCTTATAACAATCTTTTGGTGAGATATTTAATTTATCTGTCACCACCGTAGACCCTTTTTTACAGTTTGCATGACCGTATAGCTCCGTTATAGCCATGTATAAATATACCTCTATATCCAAATAGGTTGAAAAGAGCTAATTCGTTTGAAAGGTGCTGCTGGCGCATGCCCAGTTCAGTTAACAAAGCTGCTGCCAGCTGAGACTAATATTTAAGTGAGGCCGGACGAAGCGGTACGCTTCAGGGGAGGCCGGCATGAGGGGTTTTGTTAGCGAGGGTTAGAGCAGGGTAAGGGTTAACTGGAAGCGTGCAGGGAAAGGGGGAGGAGCCAGGAAGGGGCGGGGAGCGGCAGGCTTAAGTAGTGGTGAGGCAGGTTAGCGCCCGCCATTTTAGGAGCAGAGAGCCGGCATCTCCCTCCCTCCCACCCTTAGTGTTTACAGTTGGACGTTTCAGGGCGGCAACGTTATATTATAGAGTGTATGCATATATATATGTAAAAAAAAAAAAGAAAAAAAGTGGACAATGGGTTGTGGACGGGGTGTTTCTTTAAGTGTTGCGTTTGTCGCAGCAGTCGTGGCGGGGGGAGGTCATAGAAGCTGGGGCTACTGGATGGTAACGGTGAATGAGAGGGCCTCAATGGTGGGGCTGGACTCTCAGAGTTGGGGCACCTGGTTGGCTTGGTATGGCGTCCATCAGTTGGTGTCCCCGAGCTTGTGGTACGCGGCTGGGGGCAAGATGGAATTGCCGTGGTGGTTTGTGGTCGTTCAAGGTGCAGTTAGGCGGCTTCTAGGACCTCCCTCGTCAGTTATATATATATATTTATATATATATGTCATTGTTAAATCAAGTGTTATGTTTATTCATGTTATTTATATTATTTAATAAAAGACGGCTGCTGTGGCCGATTTAATCCAAACAGTGGCTGTGTGTGGTTATTGGGAGGGGAAGTGGGGATGGTTAGTTAGCTAAATGATGGGGTAGTGGACCCGAGCATAGCCAATAACCCTACTCATGGTTATTTTGGATTTGCTACTATCATTACATGGATTTTGATGAAGATGTGAAATATAGGATACAGATACAAGTAAACGTGTATACATGTTTATTCCAACAGGGACACATAACATTTTAGTTTCAACCTATGCAGACTCTCATTCTCTGGTCACAAACAGCATTAAGCCTCATTCACACGTCAGTGTTTTGGTCAGTGATTTCCATCAGTGATTGAGAGCCAAAACCAAGATTGGAGCTTCCACAGAGATAAGGTATAAGGGAAAGATCTGCACCTGTTCTGTGTTTAGAGCCGCACCTGGTTTTGGCTCAAAATCACTGACCGAACAATGAAGTGTGAATGAGACTTAAAGGGAACCTGTCATCAACTTAATGCTCCCCATACTAACGGCAGCATAAAGTAGAGACAGGTGAGTTGATTTCAGCGGTCTGTCAATTATAAGTTAGAAGTACCGTATTTTTCGCCCTATAAGACGCACCGGCCCATAAGACGCACCTAGGTTTTTGGGGAGGAAAATAAGAAAAAAAAAAATTAACCAAAAGGTGTGCTTTTGGTGGGTTTGGAACTAATGGTGGTCTGTGGATGACGGACACTGTTATGGGGGGGATCTGTGGATGACGGACACTGTTATGGGGGGATCTGTGGATGACGGACACTGTTATGGGGGGATCTGTGGATGACGGACACTTATGGGGGGATCTGTGGATGACGGACACTTATGGGGGGATCTGTGGATGACGGACACTTATGGGGGGGATCTGTGGATGACGGACACTTATGGGGGGATCTGTGGATGACGGACACTTATGGGGGGATCTGTGAATGACGGACACTTATGGGGGGATCTGTGGATGACGGACACTGTTACAGGGGGGGATCTGTGGCTGGCACTGTTACAGGGGGGGGGGATCTGTGGATGGCACTGTTATATATGTGCCATCCACAGACCCCCCACCCCATAACAGTGCCATCCACAGACCCCCCAGCCCATAACAGTGCCATCCACAGACCCCCACCCCTTAACTGTGCCATCCACAGATTCCGTGTGCCCCCCCCGCCGCTGCCGCCCTCCCAGTATACAAATATAAAATATATTATTGAATTAAAAGTTATTAAACATGCCCCCCTCACTCCTAATAGTACCGTATATCCTAATTGCTTCTGTATAATGCCGGCAGGCGGGCCGGGCGGCCGGCGCGTCACTCACTGACATCACTTGCCTGCGCCGCCTGCTTCATTCATAAAGGAGGCGGCGCAGGCACGTGACATCAGGGAGTTACGCTGCTGCCCGTCCGGCCTGCCTGCCGGCATTATACAGAAGCAATTAGGATATACGGTACTATTAGGAGTGAGGGGGGCATGTTTAATAACTTTTAATTCAATAATACATTTTATATTAGAATACCGGAGCGGTGGGGCGGGGCTATAGTACAGTGACCGCACCGCCCCACCGCTATTGCCGGCCACCAGCTCATCCTCCCAGTCCCTCCCCCGGCCCCCGCTCCGTACATCGCATCCAGCGATGTTAAACTGTCAGCATTCGCCCAATAAGACGCAGGGGCATTTCCCTCCCATTTTTGGGGAGGAAAAAGTGCGTCTTATGGGGCAAAAAATACGGTAAGTGGTTGCCGAGAACCAACATCACAATCCTTACAGACTGGGCCTGGAAAAGAGTCCCAGCCACCTGAGAAGAGTCCTGGTTATTTATAAATTCCTGCCCACCTGCTGATGGCTGACAGTCTTCTACCTGGTTTTCTCCTTTCTCTCTAGGAGAGAACTGTCAGTCATCAGCAGATGGGTGAGAGTGCAGGAGATTAGGAATAACCAGGACTCTTCTCGGGTAGATTTGACTCTTCTCAAGGCCTGGGCTGCAATGATTATGATGCTGGTTCTCGGCAACCACTTACTTTTAGCTCATGAGTGACACACCGCTGAGATCAGCATTTCTGTCACTATTTTATGCTGCCCTCAGTAAGGTCAGCATAAAGTTGATGACAGGTTCCCTTTAAGCTGCAGGAATTTCCTCAGCCCACAATACAGGTTCTCTCTAAGAAGTGGTCCAGAAGTGCTTGCAATGTTTTCAGGAACACCTCCTGTTTATGGCTCTTCTTGGACATAGAATTCCCAATGAAGGCCACAGTCGGTGCTGATCAACGTAACCGAGTGGCAGTTTAACACCCAACAGGATCCCAATACTAGCAGCTGTAGTGCAGCCTGCTGGCTCGACCCATCTCCACTCATACACTTGACATAATGTGCGCTCTACTGCTCTGCACACACAACACAGCATAACATGTGCAAGGCCGCCTCCTATATATCTGACTCCATCTCAGAGTTCACTCAGCACTGCGTCACCATGAGTGCCAAGAACCAATCCAGCCCAGGCATGGAGGTGGAAGCCCGCTCCTTCTAAAACCACTTAGATGCTATGGTCACTGTTGTGGTTTTTCTGATCCCTGCCACTAGAGCAGGAGCCCTGATGTCATTCACAGCCGAAACACCCACTCCATCTGGCATGGGGAACCTGCGCAACACTTACGACTAGGTCGCTGTAAAAAGCAGCAACCCTTTGTGACCCCCGTAAGGTGTATTGGTGGTTACTAAAGGGTTAAAGGAGGAAGTGTGACACTTCACCCTGATCCTTATAATAGGGCTAACCCAAGGTTAGCCTAGTGCAAGTATGGAACACCTTATTCAGTGCAGGGTTCTGGAGTTGCGATTTGGGCCGGGCTCTACAAATTGCATGTCTGTTTATAAGGTACAAAAATGAAATTAGCGGCACTGGCCACATCGCTTGGCTAAATCCCATGTGTTAGTTTCAGCAGTTGGGAGGGGGGACTATAATGTGTGCTCCTATGTATAACATGTTATATTGATGTGAAATCTAATTAATGTCACTTTATCCTTATCAACAGCTCATTCAGATATTTTAGTTTATAGTCTATTATGTAACCTACACATAATAACTCTTCACAGTCTAGGAGATACAGCGTGTGATATAATTATTACACACATTGCATTATGAATTCATCCACAAGTAAAGACTGTATATCTGACTCATAGATGTAAGCGGCACTCTACGTCCTCGTATAATCAGGGATATATTGGATTAACCATAGACAGCTGTTTACTCCATGCACAAATTATTACTTTTGAACATATGTGCACCAGGTTCATCCAGGAAAAGGGGACTCTTCTTGATCCCAAAGATTAATAAAACCTTATTAGCCCTCAAAGGGTAGAACAATCCTCTCCATGAGTTGGAGTGAGGACCACTAAGTACCAGAAGCTATCCAGCTGCTGAACATTAATTAACTCTTCCTGACCGAGCAATTTTAATTTTTTAATTTTTTTTCCCATTTTTTACTCCCTGCCTTCCCGGAGCCATAACCTTTTTGTTTTTTTGTTTTGCCGTTCACATAGCCATATGAGGGCTGTTTTTTTTTTTTTTGTGGGACAAGTTGCACTTTCTAATGGCACCATTTAATATTGCCTATGATGTAGTGGGAAGCTGGAAAGAAATTCCAAATGGGATTTAATTGGGGGAAAAAACTAAATTCTGCCATAGTTTTATGGGCGTCGTACAAATAATTTACATGCATCATCTGTCCTGGTGGTTAAAGGTGCATTTACACGGCCCGAGAATCAGGCAGATTATTGGGACACAGCTTTTCTTCTGATAACGCCATGAAGCCCATGTTTGTGCAGGTGTCGCTGAACAGTAGAACAATGTATCACAACTCTAGAATCTGCTAAATCTTCCGGAAGGTCTTTTCTGATTTTCCTTTCTAGCAATCCTACAAGCAGCTGTCTCTGAAATGTTTCTTCGTCTTCCAGACCCTCTCTTGACTCCAGACCTTCTCTTGACTTCCACTGTTCCTGTTAACTGCAATTTCTTACATTTCAAACTGAGGAACCAGAAAAGGCTTTGCTATCCTCTTATAGCCTTCTCCTGCTTTTTGGCCTCAACAGTGCATTTGGCAGTGCCCAAGCAATATGGCATTGGGGCTCCAGACACCATAACTGGTGGGGAGTTACACGGTAATTGGGCCACAGAAACATTTGAACAAATGGGCATAAGCATAAGGATGCCACATAGCAGGAACTCTATTTAAGAGAGCCATTCTGCCAAAGGGTGGCTGGGCTTATACATCAAGCCATTTCAGTCCTCTGCTTAAGAGTCTGATTGAGCCAAGATTGGATGGAGCTGGGGTTGGCACTAAGTGCACCTTTTCTTGGTATCAGGGTCTCACAGATATCTATCTTGGGTGTTAGGTGTTTCTGAATTTAAAGGTGTTATGCCATGATGAAAAAATGAAATACATAACATTCTCCTTTTAGCAAAGTTAGCACCAGCCCTGTACCTCATATGGATCCAGAGCTCCCTCAATCCATTGCTCTAGTTGCTGAGCTAGAATCTCTTCAGGCTGGCATTCAGGAGGCCTGTCCTTTTTCGGGCAGCATCTCATTTTTCAGCAGGCATGTTCTTTCTACTGTAGCTGTGCGAGCAATTGCTCTCTCCCTATTACAGCTCAGGGGGCATGTCCTTTCTTAGTAAGTGTGTCCTTTCTGCTGCAGCTCTCTCCCTGTAACTGTCACAGCTGACCATGTGCGACCACCAATGTGTCCCTATTGCTATTGAGATTAACCACCTGGGGACACCATTATAATGGACTGAGGAGAATATCTCACAACTGGAGCATTTGTAGAACAGAAAGTAAACTCCAAAACTAAGTAGTTTTTCATGCTAGTTTTCAATTAATGGTGGTATAGCCTCTTTGCGGTTACAAATGCCACATTACCTTGTAGCAGTTAGACAAGTCAACTATACATCTCCACCACAGGCGCACCATTAGGAGTTACCACCATTGCTAACTACTAGGCGTATTGTGAACTGTTTGCAGACTTCTATCAACTGCATCTCTCTATTGAGGAGACTGCTGTAATCTCGAAACCGTTGACTGAACCTCCTGTTTGACCATTACCATAAGTCCTGGTGCCTGTACCATTTCTAGTTGCAACTTGTATATGCCACACATAATGGGACATTGCCTGTACTCCTGGCTATGACAATAATCATCTTCCCACCAGTTATCCTACATATCAGGTTTTACTACATAAATTGCAACTCCCCCACATTAGTTATGAGAACCACTTATCCAGTACTGTTCTCTGCAATGTGACACATGTCAGTGCAATCTTAAGACACATTACCTTATTATGTAATATACTTTATGAAGATGCTTACTTGTATTAACAAGGTTTCGGAAGCTCACTTCTGCAGGTGTCACATGTATGATACTGATGCAACAGTAATGTGATTGTGATCCCAATATGGCCAGATATTTTCATGAGCTACCTGTAGAAGAAAGGAAGGCTTTTCTTCAGTTCTAGACTCCAGGAGAGAAGTAACTACAATAGGTGGGCATTTACTATTGTGCAACAAGTATGACTAGTACTGTATATGTGTATAATGTAGTGTACATTGACGATATTTAGTACATTAACTGGGTTGTACAGTTGCATATTTTTAGTGGTATACATTTTTTGAAATGTTTTAATGCAGTGCAGTGCTAAGGGTGTGGTTGCAACTAGGTCACTGCACAACTGCAGTTCTATAAGTGTAGAAGTAGAAAAGCAAACCATGCCAATTACATGATCATACAATAATTCTTCATAGAAATGTTCATGTCACAAATAAGTGCCTTGAATTTGTAGCATATAAAGGATGCAATACCATAGAGATAGATCCAGAGATTGTTGTAGGACTCATTTGGAAAAAACTTGCCAGAACTTCTCTTCGAAGGAACTTCGGTCAGAAGATCGTGTAGAGTTATCTACAAGAGATGTAAAGATGTAACGAAAAGCAACAGGTCTGCCGATTATGGGGATGTGATGGTATACACTGAAGGTCCCCAACCTTTTGCGGCATTCAACTTTCATTAACGGCCAGGAGTAACAGACAACTCAAAAATGTGGAGAAATAAAAAGAAATATGAAATGAAAACAATTTGCTGATTAATATTTCAGTGTGAAAGTTGATACTTCTATTAAGGCGAGCCACACAGCAGGGAGTTGTGAGTCACATGTGGCTTCCAAGTCACTGGTTTGATGTTATACTAGTCCCCAGTGGCTATACTAGTCACCGGGGACTAGTATAACATCAAAGTGGATGGGGATTTAGGTAGCAGCTCTAAGCTTACTTTTTACACCAGGAACCAAAAGTTTCAAGCTACAGTACATCTCTACATTATGAAAAATGATGCTCTTTCTTGTGTAATCTTCTACAGCTTTGTCATTTATGATGAAACATGAATTAGAAATTCCAGCTCTGTTCTTTCAAGGATGGCACATCTGTTACACTATGTATTCAAACTGTTCAGAGTCTTCTTTGATGCGATACATAGTCAATAAAGTGTCTAGAGATAATAGGCATACACTATAATCAAAATGTTTAAACGCTGAACACTGAAGCGACTTTCCTCATTTCGGTGGATTGATTGCCCTCAGAAGTTCTTTCTTGTTCTATAAAATGGACAATTATCAATGTTCCCTTTGGATGAGTACACAGATTAAATAGCTCAATGCTTTAATTATAGATCAAACAAGTCAATTCATGTTAATATTTCAAATGCTAGGACAAAAAGAGATTTGTATTAGGCTCTGTCCACTAGCATTGGGCGGCGTTTACAAAAATTAGATTTGGCTGCTTGGCCGAATTTCACTAAGAATTTTGCTTAGTGCCTAATAACGTCGTCACAAAGCGCATTTCTTTGTAAGTAGTGGGCGAAATGACGGGGAACAGTGATTGTGCCGCCCCATCATTGAAGCCCTCAGATGCTGCGTTCACTGCTGATCGCGGCATCTGAGATTAAAAATGAGAGCTTTCAGGGGTTAATCAGTAAAAAAAAAAACTCACCTTATCCATTTCAGTGTGAAGAGGCAGCCGCCATCTTGATTAAAGATCCTGCATGAAATCTCAAGCGGTGCGTTATGACGTCATCACGCTGGCCGGCGTGGTGACGTCATCACGCTGGCCGGCGTGGTGACGTCATACGTCACCACGCACGGGATTTTGCGCAGGATGTTCAGTCAAGATGGCATCTTTGCACTGAAATGGATGAAGTGAGTATGTTTTGTTTTTTTTAACGCCATTTCAGGGGGAAAAAAATTGTTACCACAAAGTACGAGGAAATTCGGCTTAGAATTTTCTCTGAAATTTGGATCGAAGTCCACTTTGGATACTTCTATTCGCTCAACCCTACTGTTTCCAAATACACTGCTCAAAAAAATAAAGGGAACACAAAAATAACACATCCTAGATCTGAATTAATTAAATATTCTTCTGAAATACTTTGTTCTTTACATAGTTGAATGTGCTGACAACAAAATCACACAAAAATAATAAAATGGAAATCAAATTTTTCAACCCATGGAGGTCTGGATTTGGAGTCACACTCAAAATTAAAGTGGAAAAACACACTACAGGCTGATCCAACTTTGATGTAATGTCCTTAAAACAAGTCAAAATGAGGCTCAGTAGTGTGTGTGGCCTCCACGTGCCTGTATGACCTCCCTACAACACCTGTGCATGCTCCTGATGAGGTGGCGGACGGTCTCCTGAGGGATCTCCTCCCAGACCTGGACTAAAGCATCTTCCAACTCCTGGACAGTCTGTGGTGCAACATGATGTTGGTGGATAGAGCGAGACATGATGTCCCAGATGTGCTCAATTGGATTCAGGTCTGGGGAACGGGCGGGCCAGTCCATAGCATCAATGTCTTCGTCCTGCAGGAACTGCTGACACACTCCAGCCACATGAGGTCTAGCATTGTCTTGCATTAGGAGGAACCCAGGGCCAACCGCACCAGCATATGGTCTCACAAGGGGTCTGAGGATCTCATCTCGGTACCTAATGGCAGTCAGGCTACCTCTGGCAAGCACATGGAGGGCTGTGCGGCCCTCCAAAGAAATGCCACCCCACACCATTACTGACCCAATGCCAAACCGGTCATGCTGGAGGATGTTGCAGGCAGCAGAACGTTCTCCACGGCATCTCCAGACTCTGTCACGTCTGTCACATGTGCTCAGTGTGAACCTGCTTTCATCTGTGAAGAGCACAGGCGCCAGTGGCGAATTTGCCAATCTTGGTGTTCTCTGGCAAATGCCAAACGTCCTGCACGGTGTTGGGCTGTAAGCACAACCCCCACCTGTGGACGTCGGGCCCTCATATCACCCTCATGGAGTCTGTTTCTGACCGTTTGAGCAGACACATGCACATTTGTGGCCTGCTGGAGGTCATTTTGCAGGACTCTGGCAGTGCTCCTCCTGTTCCTCCTTGCACAAAGGCGGAGGTAGCGGTCCTGCTGCTGGGTTGTTGCCCTTCTACGGCCTCCTCCACGTCTCCTGATGTACTGGCCTGTCTCCTGGTAGCGACTCCATGCTCTGGACACTACGCTGACAGACACAGCAAACCTTCTTGCCACAGCTCGCATTGATGTGCCATCCTGGATAAGCTGCACTACCTGAGCCACTTGTGTGGGTTGTAGACTCCGTCTCATGCTACCACTAGAGTGAAAGCACCGCCAGCATTCAAAAGTGACCAAAACATCAGCCAGGAAGCATAGGAACTGAGAAGTGGTCTGTGGTTACCACCTGCAGAACCACTCCTTTATTGGGGGTGTCTTGCTAATTGCCTATAATTTCCACCTGTTGTTTATCCCATTTGCACAACAGCATGTGAAATTGATTGTCACTCAGTGTTGCTTCCTAACTGGACAGTTTGATTTCACAGAAGTGTGATTGACTTGGAGTTACATTGTGTTGTTTAAGTGTTCCCTTTATTTTTTTGAGCAGTGTAATAGTATAGTCTGATGAGCCTATTACAACTGAGTGAGATCTGTTAGGATCTGATACTATCCATTACAAAGCAGATCCACCAAAGCTGTCATAGTTGCATTAAGAAAGGAAACCATAATGATAATATTAAAAAATATGAGTGACAGAGATTTCTGACCAAAGTTCTCGAGGCTCTCAGGTGAGACAGAATTTACTACTTGCATGACAATACCATAATGATCATTTAAATTTTTGATGTTAACATTCTAAGGTCAAATTGAAACGGAACAAACCGGATCCATCCCTAAATACATTGAAAGTCAAGGGGTGAGAGATCCGTTTTTTTAGGATCATAAAAAAACAGGTCCGTCACCATTGACTAACATTGTTTTTAGTGACGGATCCAGTTTGTTCCGTTTCGATGATCGGACACAAAACCGCAGCTTGCAGAGGTTTTGTGTCCGGTCAAAAAACGGAATGCTGCCGTAACAAAAGGCATCCTGAACAGATCTCTTTCCATTCAGAATGCTTGGGGACGAACTGGAACTGTTTTGGCCCAGTTTTGGCCCAGTTTTGAGATCCTCTGCTGGATCTCAAAACCGGAATGCCAAAATGCAGGTGAAAGTAACCTAACTTTTGACCGAGGTCTCAGACCTTAAATAGCCTATTAGGATTAAGGCTTGTTCACAATCGTTGTTAGGAAAGGTCAGGTGATGATATTTCAAAGCTTTATAAATACCCAGACTCCTCTAACCTTGTCCCATAATACAACAGCCATGGGTTCTTCTATGCAGCTGCCTAACACTGAAAATGGTTGAGGCCCACAAAGCAGGAGAAGGCTTTAAGAAAGAAAGCAAAGCGATTTCAGGTTGCCATTTCCTCAGTTTGGAATGTAATTAAGAAATGGCAGTTAACAGGAACAGTGGAGGTCAAGAGAAGGTCTGGAAAACCAAGAATAATGTCAGAGACAGTTGCTTGTAGGATTGCTAGAAAGGCAAATTAAAACCCCTGCTTGACTTCAAAAGACCTTCAGGAAGATTTAGCAGACTATGCAGTTTTACAGACTATGCAGTGGTACATTGTTCTACTGTTCAGAGACACCTGCACAAATATGGCCTTCATGGAAGAGTCATCAGAAGAAAACCTCTCCTGTGTTCTCATGACAAAATTAAGCATCAGAAGTTTGCAAAGGAACATCTAAACAAGCCTGATGCATTTTGGAAACAAGTCCTGTGTACCATTGAGGATAAAATAGAATTCTTTGGCCACAAAATGCAAAAGTAATGTATGTTTATAAAAAAAAAGGAACAGAATTTCATGAAAAGAAAACCTCTCCAAACATTAGGCATAGGGGTAAATCAATCATGCTTTTGGGTTGTGTTTCAGCCAATGGCACAGGAAACATTTCAAGGTTAGAGGAAAGAATAGGTTCAATGAAATTCCAGCAAATTCTGGAAGCAAACATAACACCAACTATAAAAAAGCTAAACTTGAAAAAAGGATGGCTTATAGAAATGGATAATGATCTTAAACACACCTCCAAATCCACAATAGATTACCTCAAAGGGTACAAGCTGAAGGTTTTACCATGGTCCTCACAGTCCCCTGATCTGAACATCATTGAAAATCTGTGGAAAAAGATCAGTGCATGCAAGACTGTCCAGGATACTTACAGAACTGGAAGACTTTTGCAAAGAAGAATGGATGAAAATCCTGCAAACAAGAATTGAAAGACTTTTGTCTGGCTACAAAAAGCCTTTTCAAGCTGTAATACTTGCCAAAAGGGGTGCTACTAGGTACTAACCATGCAGGGTGCTGAAAGTTTTGCTTCGGCCCCTTTTCCTTTTTTTGTTATTTAGAAAATGTAAAAGATGGAAAAAAATTGTTTTTGTTTAAAATACAAAGGGAATGTGTCATCTTTAACTTTATACCCTTTGGAGATCATTTCACCTTAAACTTGCTTAACTATTCACAGTAACAGTAATTTTGACCACAGATTCCCGAACTTTTGCATGCCACTGTGTGATTTGTCATCTTAACTGATATAGAAGAAGATTAGTAGCAGATGTAATTTTTGTGTAAAGTAAGCTTGTATGTGTAGGTGGCATATAATATCTGAGCCACTCTTGAATGAGTAAGACTTCAGTCCTCAAAAGACACTGATTAACAGTAAAAGCTCAATTGCTTAATCATTACTAATTTATACTTGCACCAAAGCCATCATATTCACAAATTACAAGGATGGAAATAAAACAGAAAAATGCACAGGCCTCAGGATGAGAGACAATGTAAGGTTAATTAATAAATAGTATATAAGAAAAACTCGATAAAGAGCTGTCTGTTAGGCTACATGCACACGACCGTGCAGTTTTTTTTGCGGTCTGCAAAGCGCGGATCCGCAAATAACGGAAGCTGCCCGTGTGCCTTCCGCAATTTACGGAACGGGCGGCCCATTGTAAACATGCCTATTCTTGTCCGCAAAACACCTACAGACATGTGAATGGACCCTAAGGCCTCCTGCACACAAACATTTTTTTTTTGGACCGTATATGGAAACATTCATTTCAATGGATCCCCAAAAACACAGAAGGTACCCCATATGCCTTCCGTTTACGTATTTCCATTCCGTTCAAAGATAGAACATGTTCTATTATTGTCTGCATAACGGACAAGGCTAGTACAGTTCTATTAGGGGCCAGATGTTTCGTTCCGCAAAAAACTGAATGCACACGGATGTCATCCGTATTTTTTGCGGACCGCAAAATACTGAAATAACCTATACGTTCGTGTGAAGGAGGCCTAAATGTTACTTAATTTTAAGAAATTATCCAAGCCTTTTTTTTTTAAACTGTCCACTGTTCCTGCTGTGACCATGTCACAGTTCTTATGGTAAAGAAGTCTTGTGTCCTCTGGAGACTGAACTTTTACAGTGCCCCCTTGTCTTTTGAGGGGATTTTACATGGAACATCTTTTCACCACATTTTTTGTACGACCCTTTTATATATTTACATCTCTTAGCTCCCTGACCTAAATAAACAATGCTTACATGTGTGAAGCATAAAACAAATGAACCATGTAAATCATGTAATAATATTGCTGCACATTGTTGTTTATATTATATGATTTTCATTGTCACTAAAACAACAGGCTGTGCTATCATCGTAATCTGGTTGAAGTTAATGGAGGTAATTTACAAAAGCTGTATGACAGTTTTTGCATCCAAAAAATGCACATTTTTGCACAAATAGCATTTTGCTCAACAATTTGGGGACTTTTTGCCTTTCTCTGCTGTCCCGCCCTCTTTTTTTTTTTAAAGTGTGTGGAGCTTTGCTGAAGAAGCAGGTCCTGATATATTGGGGGTTATTTACACACTGGTCTTAGTAAAAACTCTGCTAGTGGAAGAACCTCTCAATAAAGTTACCACTTTTTGTGCTGTCCTTGCGCCTGAACAGGAGCTGGAGTAGATTTCTGGAATAATGCGCACACATTTTTCTGCTGCACATGTTGGTAAATGTGTCAGGCCACCAACACCCAACCCACTTTTTGGAAATGTGGCAAGGTTGTTGGACAAAATTAGCACCTTTTTTATGCCAAAAAATTGGTGTAGAACGTTAATATGTGACCTCCTATTTACTATAATTTATATCAGAAAACTGGTGTAAATTATAAGTGAAATCTACACCAGCTCCTATATGGCGTAACTGTTCATTTCTGGTGCGCAGAAATCACAAATGGGACATATTTATTAAGAGATCAACTCCTCTTAAATTGGTCGCGTCTTACACCAGCAGGCTTTTTGCCAAGTCTAGAATGTGAAATACCAGTCTTTAGTAAATGAGCCCAACTATGTGCAACTCTGTTATGAGTCTGCGACATTCGACAGCGGCAAAGGGTCCCTTTAAGAAATATTTGCGACGCCAGTTACAGTGAAGCAACAACGGGACACAGTCCTTTTAAGATATGGTGTTGGTGGTGGTACCCAGGTGTAGTAATGGCTGAGTGGTATAGGGTGGCCTACAATGTCCCTTACTGTTTTGTATGTGTCACAGTGCTCCTATCTGGATACGCTGGACCCAGGGGCGTTGCTAGGGTCTCAAGAGATCCAGGGCCCAAGCCCGAATGCATATGGTCCAATTCTCTAAGTTGACCAACAGACCCCTATTCTCCCAAACCCCCTATCTCCGCTGACACTAGCACTGAAGGCATTTTACTGTACTTGCTATACAGCAGCACGTACCTCTCACATCCAGGGCCTCCCAGGTGACGTCTCCTCTGATGTAGATCTTCTGTCATCATCTTCTCCATTCGGTCCGTGCAACATGTCTCAGCCGCGCCTTGTGAGGATGGCAATACAGTTGGATCTATCTGGCAGGCTGTACATTCGGGGCCTGGGACAAAACATCAGGGGCCCAGGCCCTGAATGTTTTAACCTAGCAACGCTCCTGGTTGGACCACAGGCGTTGTCTTCCGAAGCAGCAAATAAGAGGGTAGTTAACTTGGGGATGAAGAATAAATTGAGTCCAGACCTTGTGATAAAGTTCAATAACAGATTTACTTGGCATAAACACTTCTCCAAACGGGTTACAGACTTTGTCTTGGTTACAGCAGGCTTTAGCATTAATACTCTGGCAGACAAACTCGTCTCTGCTACATCTGTTGCTTTCTGGCTAACAGGGTAGCTGTATAACTCTGCTTCTTCTGTCTGCTGTACCTTCTCTCTGTAGTCTAAAAAGTTATGCCAGGGAACTATGCTCCTGGCTTCTGAGGCTCTAAGCTTTGGCCTCCATGGCCAGCAGAGCTGAGGGTGCTCTGGCTGGCTAAGGCATGTCCAGCAGAGACGTGGCAGGGGGTAAGCTGGAACTCTCTAACTCTGGTCCCAATCCTTTCTGCAGGAAGTGGGACTCGCCCACTCTTCCACAGAGGGGGGTGTTAGAATAGAATGGAAAGTTCCATTCTACCTAACTGTAGCTCTGCCATATTTCCTGCTGGTGAACCAGGCACATTACATATGAACAGTTACATAACATTAGAAATGCACAGTGTACAGGACCTGGAGATGACATGAGGTTAGACCAATAAAGACAGTAGCGAGGTGCAGAAGTGGTAATGCCACTCTGGGGCGTTACAAGTCTAGTAAGTGTCACAGTGACAGCATTATGGATAATATTAATACATTTGCTATTTACGTTAGGCCTTAAATCATCTAAATTTCAGGTTATTATCACAGTAATTGTAACTGTATTCCTCTCCCCATTTATTGCTGGGTTTAACATAAATCATTTACAATCCATCCATGCCACAGGCTTCTCTTAGCAGACAGTGGTTACACCTGTCTGAAAAGGGTTGTAAAACCCGCACGCAAGGCCATAAATTCTCGGCACCATGGCTCTGTCCTCAAGAGATGAGCAGGTAAAAGTAACAGTGAGAGCCTATTCACTGTGTCACTTCTGGATCCAGTAAATCTGAACATGTCAAAACATGGTAAGTGTCCAGATGGAAGCTCTCATAAAATCCCATGCATATGCAGTAAAGTAGCAGAAACCTGTGTGTGGGTGTATATTCAGCTGGCTAGCACAAAGCCATAACTCAACCACACCATCCCAGCCGGGGCCACCGACAATCGCTAGTGTAAGGCTACAAGGTACATGGCAACAGTGTTTGCGTGGCTTGTGTTGTGATATAGTGTTAGAAAGCAATGATTTGCACTAACCAGTTCACAATCGTAAAGATTTATATTTTACTGCAACTTTTTCTGACACTTCTTACTGAAGAAAGTCCCTTACAATATCAATGCAAGGGGGAACAGGTGAGGTAGGAGAGGACCCTCAGCATCCCCCCACATGAGTGGAACATGGCATAGCCTTACCCTTGCTGTTCTACACATAGCATACAGCCAGTCTCGCCAGTATCCACCCTCCCCAGGCGCTACCTGCTGGGAGTTGTAGTTTTCTCCACAGTCTGAAATTCCACAAGGAACCTTCTTAACGCTCCATTCACACGTCCGCAACGTGTTTTGCGGATCCGCGGATCCGCAAAACACAGAGAGCGGCAATGTGCGTTCTGCATTTTGCGGACCGCACATTGCCGTCACTAATAGAATATGCCTGTTCTTGTCCGCAATTGCGGACAAGAATAGGACATGTTCTCTTTTCTTCAGGAAAGGAATTGCGGACCCGGAAGTGCGGGTCCGCAATTCTGTGTCCAGGCAGCACATCGTGCTGCCCCATAGAAGTGAATAGGTGGACGTGTGAATGGACCCTAAGGGTCCATTCACACGTCCGTTTTTTCTTTCCTGATCTGTTCCGTTTTTTCTGGAACAGATCTGGACCAGATCTGGACCCATTCATTTTCAATGGGTCCTGGAAAAAAACGGACAGCACAATGTGTGCTGTCCGTTTCCGTTGTTCCGTTCCGCATGTCCGTTTAAATATAAAACATGTCCTATTCTTTTCCTGAAAAATCGGATCCTGGTACAATACAAAGTCAATGGATCCGCAAAAAACGGAAGACATACGGATGTCATTCCGTATGTCATCCGTTTTATACGGAATCCGTTCCTGGAAATTACATTTTAATTTATTTTATTTTTTTTCAAGAAATCCAAACAACTTTATTTGCTTATTGAAATTTATACATGCTTCCGTTTTTTGCGGATCCGCAAAAAACGGATGACATACGGAGGACATACGGAAACATTTTCAGGAACAACGGATCCGCAAAAAACGGACAGAAAATCGGATTATAGAAAAATACTGACGTGTGAATGTAGCCTAAGGCCTCTTTCACACTACAGTATGTCCATTTCAGTGTTTTGCGTTCCGTTTTTCACGGATCCGTTGTCCCGTTTTTGGGTTCCGTTGTGTCTCCGTTTCCGTTCAGTATGTCCGCAAAAACCTTTCAGTATGGTTTCCGTATGGTTCCCGTATACGGTCCGTTTTTCACGGATCAAAAACGGAAGCCACCTGTATTTGTGCTCAGCCAAAGTTTGGCAACAAGAAACACATGGCCACAGTGGGCTGGGCCTAGCATTTGTTAATGACGGATCCGCAAAAAACGGATGACATACGGATGACATACGGATGCCTTCCGTATGCATTCCGTTTTTTTGCGGACCCATTGACTTTAATGGAGCCACGGACCGTGATTTGCGGAGAAACATAGGACATGTTCTATCTTTCCACGGCACGGAAATACTGAAATACTGAAACGGAATGCACACGGAGACACTTCAGTATTTTTTGCTGAACCATTGAAATGAATGGTTCAGTATCTGTTCCGTATACTGAACTCAAAAAACGTCCAGTATACTGAACGCAAAATACTGTAGTGTGAAAGAGGCCTAAGGGTGAGGTCACACATAGCGGCTGCAATGCATTTAAAAAATTGTGCTGACGTGTGGATTTACACCAAAGCAGTATTGTTTTTATATTGATTGCTAATAGCTGTTCCCCTACAATGCCACGCAGCCGTTAGCAATCAATATGAAACGTGGACCATTTTGCACTGCTTGCTGGTGTGATGTAGGACTTTGTCGTGTCTCACCATTTACAGGATATAATATAAATGCCATCTCTGGAATTCTCACCTATACGGTGAATGGGAGTCCGCCAGTTCTCATTCACTGCTTTCTCCATATACTTCAGTGGAGACATGGCCGCATTCAAACACAGACACCTTTTCATGAAGTGTTAGGCTTATTGCACACGACAGTATATTTTCACGGTCCGCAAAACGGGGTCCCGTTTTTCCGTGATCCGTGACCGTTTTTTCGTCCGTGGGTCTTCCTTGATTTTTGGAGGATCCTCGGACATGAAAAAAAAGTCGTTTTGGTGTCCGCCTGGCCGTGCGGAGCCAAACGGATCCGTCCTGAATTACAATGCAAGTCAATGGGGACGGATCCGTTTGACGTTGACACAATATGGTGCCATTTCAAACGGATCCGTCCCCATTGACTTTCAATGTAAAGTCTGGAGTCCCTTTTATACCATCGGATCGGAGTTTTCTCCAATCCGATGGTATATTTTAACTTGAAGCGTCCCCATCACCATGGGAACGCCTCTATGTTAGAATATACTGTCGGATATGAGTTAGATCGTGAAACCTCATTTTCGACAGTATATTCTAACACAGAGGCGTTCCCATGGTGATGGGGACTCTTCTAGTTAGAATATACTACAAACTGTGTACATGACTGCCCCCTGCTGCCTAGCAGCATCCGATCTCTTACAGGGGGCCGTGATCAGCACAATTAACCCCTCAGGTGCCGCACCTGAAGGGGTTAATTGTACTATCATATCCCCCTGTAAGAGATCAGGGCTGCCAGGCAGCAGGGGGCAGACCCCCCCCCCCCCTCCCCAGTTTGAATATCATTGGTGGCCAGTGCGGCCCCCCCCTTCCTCCCTCTATTGTAATAATTCGTTGGTGGCACAGTGTGCGCCCCCCCCCCTTCCTCCCTCTATTGTAATAAATCGTTGGTGGCACAGTGTGCGCCCCCCCCCCCTTCCTCCCTCTATTGTAATAAATCGTTGGTGGCACAGTGTGCGCCCCCCCATCGGCCCCCCCTCCCTCTATAGCATTAACAACATTGGTGGCACAGTGTGCGCCCCCCATCGGCCCCCCCTCCCTCTATAGCATTAAGAACATTGGTGGCCAGTGTGCGGCCTCCCATCTCGGCCTCCCATCTCCCCCCCCCCCCCGATCATTGGTGGCAGCGGGTTACTAGCAATAGTACAATAGTTAAAGATTCATACTTACCTGGGAGCTGCGATGTTCGTGTCCGGCCGGGAGCTCCTCCTACTGGTAAGTGACAGTTCATTTAGCAATGCGCCGCACAGACCCTGTCACTTACCAGTAGGTGGAGCTCCCGGCCGGACACGAACATCGCAGCAGCAGCCAGCAGCAGGTAAGTATGAATCTTCTACTATTGTACTATTGCTAAGTAACCATGGCAACAAGGACTGTAGTAGCGTCCTGGTTGCCATGGTTACCGATCGTAGCCCCAGCGATTAAACTGGGACTCCGATCGGAACTCCGCTGCCACCAATGATGGGGGGGGGGGGGGGAGATGGGAGGCCGCACACTGGCCACCAATGTTGTTAATGCTATAGAGGGAGGGGGGGCCGCACACTGTGCCACCAACGATTTATTACAATAGAGGGAGGAAGGGGGGGGGGGGCGCACACTGTGCCACCAACGAATAATTACAATAGAGGGAGGGGGGGGCCCCACTGGCCACCAACCTATTATTACAATAGAGGGGGGGGGGGGCCGCACTGGCCACCAATGATATTCAAACTGGGGAAGGGGGAGGGTCTGCCCCCTGCTGCCTGGCAGCCCTGATCTCTTACAGGGGGATATGATAGCAGGGCCGTTTCTAGGGGCGGGCGGGACGGGCGGCCGCCCGGCCGCCCGGGGCGCTGTCAGAAGGGGGGCGCCGGCAGGGGCGCCCTGTGTGGTGTAAAAAAAAAAAAATAAAAAATTGGTTATATATAATTGCCGGCCAGCGGCGCCCGTCATGCTGCGCCGGCTGAGCGCTTGCCGCTTCTCTAAAGAATCTCCTGCCTGCTGTCTCTGCTCTGTGCTCATGTTAATGTAGCGTGGCCGAGCTCTGGTCGGTCCGCGGTACTGGAGCTTCTGTTTCCTGTACCCGGCCGGACTGACAGGAAGTGCTCACTTAGTGTGCACTTCCTTTCAGTCCAGCCGGGTACAGGAAACAAATGCTCCTGTACCGCGGACCGAACAGAGCTCGGCCACGCTACACTAGAGGTGACAATAGAATGGAAATGAGTGACGGGGGGGGGGGGGGAGAATGGAAATTAGTTACAGGGGGGGGGGGGGGAGAATGGAAATTAGTGACAGGAGGGGGGGGGAGAATGGAAATTAGTTACAGGGGGGGGTGGGGGAGAATGGAAATTAGTGACAGGGGGGGGGGGAGAATGGAAATTAGTGACGGGGGGGGGGGATGAAAATGAATGACAAGGGGGGGGGAATGGAAATGAGTGACAAGGGGGGGGAATGGAAATGAGTGACAAGGGGGGGGAATGGAAATGAGTGACAAGGGGGGGGGGATGGAAATGAGTGACAAGGGGGGGGGGATGGAAATGAGTGACAAGGGGGGGGGATGGAAATGAGTGACAAGGGGGGGGGATGGAAATGAGTGACAAGGGGGGGGATGGAAATGAGTGACAAGGGGGGGGAAATGTTAATGAGTGACAAGGGGGGGGGGGGGGGTAGAAGAGAGTGACAAGGGAGTCCCCAGAGCCAGACTGCAGCCAGAGACCAGATCATCTTATTGTCCTGGTGGTAAGTAGACAATGCAATATGTTTATTATTTAATTGTTTAGTTATTAATGCTATATTGGAAACTAATTTACCTCACATTTAGGGTCCATTCACACGTCCGTGTGTCTTTTGCGGATCCACAAAACACGGACAGCGGCAATGTGCGTTCCGCATTTTGTGGACCGCACATTGCCGGCACTAAGAGAATATGCCTATTCTTGTCCGCTATTGTGGACAAGAATAGGACATGTTCTATTTTTTTCAGGATCGGATTTGCGGCCCCATAGAAATGTATGAGTCCGCAATTCCATTCCGCAAAAAGACAGCTACAAGAAGATGGATTAACCGTAAGGGAAGCATAGCAGTTATTTTAATTTAAAAGCTGAGAAAGGGGTGGAACATATGTGATGTCTGATAAGGGGGGGGGGGGCGGCAATTTTTATCTTGCCTAGGGCGGAAAAAATCCTCGCACCGGCCCTGCCTCCCTCTGACATCTCGCCTGACCTGTGCCCGAGTGCCGAGTCCTCTCACTCTTCAGACAGTGCGGGCGGCACTTACTGACGTCACGCGCCTGCTCCTCCCACTAGGCGGCGCAGGCGTGTGACATACAGTGAGTGAGTGAGCGCCGCACTGCCTGCCTGTTACCGCCCGCCCTGAGCCCCTGAGCAGTGCTGATGCCTGCTGTGAGGCGAGTGATGGTCTGGGGGGGCATTAATTACAATGGGGGGGGGCATTAATTGCAATGGGGGGGCATTAATTACAATGGGGGGGACATTAATTACAATGGGGGGGGGGAGCACTGTGGGAGACATGAAAATGGGGGCCACTGTCACTGTGGGGGGACATTAAGTTTAATAAGGATCACTATGGACATTATTTAGAATGGGGGCTGCTGTTGGTGTCATTACTCATTATAACTGTATAATGTCTGATAGGCCTAGTCCTGAGATGAGTTATATCACCCTGCCCATGCCCTGTATAATAATGTACCCATCCCTGATACCCCTTAGTTATATTACCCCGCTGGAGTAATATAACTAAGGGGTATCAGGGTACATTATTATACAGGGCACGGTAATATAACTCAGGACTAGGCTTATCAGACATTATACAGTTATAATGACACCCACAGCAGCCTCCATTCTAAATAATGTCCATAGTGATCCTTATTAAAAATAATGTCCCCCCACAGGCAGGCTCTGCGGGCGGCGGCGCTCACTCACTGTACGTCACGCGCCGCGTGACGTACAGTAAGTGCGGTGAGCACCGCCGCCCGCACTGCCTGCCTGTTACCGCCCGCCCGGAGCAGTGCTGAGAAAGAAGCCTGCTGTGAGTGAGAGCCTGAGACTGTGCGTCACTGTGACCGTCCGTGCAATGTGGTTCCACATTTTTTACAATGGGGAGACACTTATTTCATCGAGCAGTTTTGAGGGGGGGGGGGGGGAGTTTTTTTGACACTCGCCCTGAGAGAAATTTTACCTAGAAACTGCACTGTATGATAGTACAATTAACCCATTCAGGTGCCGCACCTGAAGGGGTTAATTGTGCTGATCACGGCCCCCTGTAAGAGATCGGGTGCTGCCAGGCAGCAGGGGGCAGTCTTGTACACAGTTTGTAGTGTATTCTAACTAGAAGCGTCCCCATCACCATGGGAACGCTTCTGTGTTAGAATATACTGTCGGTTCTGAGTTTTCACGAAGTGAAAACTCAGCTATGAAAAAGCTTTTATGCAGACGGATCTTCGGATCCGTCTGTATAAAAAGTAACCTACGGCCACGGATCACGGACAGGGATGCAATCTTGTGTGCATCCGTGTTCTTTCACGGACCCATTGACTTGAATGGGTCCGTGAACTGTTGGCCGTGAAAAAAATAGGACAGGTCTTATTTTTTTCACGGCCAGGAAACACGGATCTCGGATGCGGCTGCAAAACGGTGCATTTTCCGTTTTTTCCACGGACCCATTGAAAGTCATGGGGTCCGCGAAAAAAAACGGAAAACGGCACAACGGCCACGGGTGCACACAACGGTCGTGTGAAAGAGGCCTTAGAGGAATGCCGGACATTTGCAAATGGTGGTTAGGTGATATTTACATGTGGATGCACAGTGAGCCCCCCCTCCCCTCTGCCTGACACTAAAGCCTTAGGGCACTTTCACACTTGCGTTGTTGGATTCCGGCAGGCAGTTCCGTCGCCGGAACTGCCTGCCGGATCCGGCAATCTGTATGCAAACGGATACCATTTGTAGACGGATCCGGATATGGATCCGTCTCACAAATGCATTGCAATACCGGATCAGTCTCTCCGGCTGTCATTCGGAAATATGGATCCAGTATTTATCTATTGCACATATTTTTTTCAGAATACTTGGGGCCGGATCTGGCATTAATGCATTTCAATGGAAAATAATGCCGGATTCGGCATTCCGGCAAGTGTTCCGGAATTTTGGACGGAGAAAATATCGCAACATGCTGCGGTATTTTCTCAGTCCAAAAACCGTACAGTGACTGAACTGAAGACATCCTGATACATACTGAACGGATTACTCTCCATTCAGAATGCATTAGGATAAAACTGATCAGTTTTTTTCCGGTATTGAGGCCCTAGGACAGAACTCAATACCAGAAAAGTTAAACACAAGGGTGAAAGTACACTTAGGCCTCATGCACACGACCGTTGTTTTGGTCCGCATCTGAGCCGCAGTTTTTGCGGCTCGAAAGCGGACCCATTCACTGCAATAGGGCTTTTCGTTTTGCCGACAAGAATAGGCATTTCTAGAATGGGCCGCCTGTTCCGTTCCGCAAATTGCGGAAGGCACACGGGCGGCTTCCGTTTTTTGCAGATCCACGGTTTGCGGACCGCAAAAAAACGGAACGGTCATGTGCATGTAGCGTTATTCACACGTCAGTGTTTTGATCAGTGATTGCCATCAGTGATTGTGAGCCAAAACCAGGATTGGAGCCTCCACAGACATAAGGTACAGTTGCAAGAAAAAGTATGTGAACCCTTTGGAATTATATGGATTTCTGCACAAATTGGTCATAAAATGTGATCTGATCTTCATCTAAGTCACAACAATAGACAATCACTGGTTGAACCTCCTTTGGCAGCAATAACTTCAACCAAACGTTTCCTGTAGTTGCAGATCAGACGTGCACAACAGTCAGGAGTAATTCTTGACCATTCCTCTTTACAGAACTGTTTCAGCAATATTCTTGGGATGTCTGGTGTGAATTGCTTTCTTGAGGTCATGCCCAGGGCCGGCGCTTCCATTAAGGCAAGGGGGGCAATTGCGGCGGGAGGACAGTCACACAGGGAGATGAGCGCTTCCATTGCGGAAGCGCTCATCTCCATAGTCATCTGTATTGCCGTCCTCAGGACAGCGATACAGATGGCTGTACTGTGAGACAGGGGAGGGAGAGGTGTGTCCCTTCCCTGTTCCTCTGATAGGCTGCCGGCCTAGGGCCGGCAGTCTATCAGAGGCTGGTGCAGGCGGCGCGATGACATCATCGCGTCGTCTGAGCCGTACAGCGCGGGACACAGGCCGCGTCGCTCACATTGAGGTAAGTATAAGTGTTTTTTTTTTATATGTGTACAATACTGGCGGCTACTGATATGAGGGGGGCTCTGGTTACTGGCACATGATAGGGGTAGGCTCTGGCTACTGGCACATGATATGACGGGGGCTCTGGCTACTGGCACATGATATGGGGGGCTCTGGCTACTGGCACATGATATGGGGGGCTCTGGCTACTGGCACATGATGGGGGGCCTCTGGCTACTGGCACATGATATGGGGGGGCTATGGCTACTGGCACATGATGGGGGGCCTCTGGCTACTGGCACATGGGGCTTTGGCTACTGGCACATGATATGGGCGGGGGGCTCTGGCTACTGGCACATGATATGGGGGGGCTCTGGCTACTGGCACATAATATGGGGGGGCTCTGGCTACTGGCACATGATGGGGGGGCCTCTGGCTACTGGCACATGGGGCTCTGGCTACTGGCACATGATATGGGGGGGGGGCTCTGGCTACTGGCACATGATGGGGGGCCTCTGGCTACTGGCACATGATATGGGGGGGCTCTGGCTACTGGCACATGATAGGGGGCCTCTGGCTAATGGCACATGGGGCTCTGGCTACTGGCACATGATATGGGGGGCTCTGGCTACTGGCAAATGATGGGGGGCCTCTGGCTACTGGCACATGGGGCTCTAGCTACTGGCACATGATATGGGGGGGCTTTGGCTACTGGCACATGGTGGTAGGGCTCTGGCTACTGGTAAATAATATGGGGGGGCCTTTGGCTACTGGCACATGATATGGGGAGGCTCTTGTTACTGGCACAAGATGGTGGGGGGGCTCTTATTACTGGCACATGATTGGGGACATCTATGGGGGCACATTTTACTGGCACATTATTGGGGGACATCTATGGGGAACTTCTTACTGGCACATTATTAGTGGGCACTATGGGGGCACTTCTTACTGGCACATTATTGGTGGGCACTATAGGGGCATCTACTGAGACCACAAAGAATGGGTATTTTATATGGGGGCTCTATATAGGGGCATTTTATACTGGGACACATTATGGTGGGTACTATGGGTAAGGGGGGAGAGGAGTACTATGGGGTCATCTACGGTGGGGCACTAAGTATTTTATACTTACAAATTATGGGGGACACTGAGGGCATCTACTGGGGCACTATATATGGGGCATATTATACTGGTACATTATGGGGGGCACGAGGGGGGAGAGGAGCACTATGGGGGCATTTACTGGGGGCACTATATAGGGGTATTTTATACTGGCACATTATGGGGGCACTATTTGGAACATTAGCTCAACTGGGGGCATTACAAGGGGGTATTATTTGCACTGTCACATTATAAGGAGAATTATTTCTACTGGGGGCGGCATTATGGTGGCCTTTATTACTCCCCATGGTATGATCCCTGTCCCTGCTCTGCTATCCCTCTGCCCCTTCTCCAAATCCTTATTATGAAATCTTTCTTATTAGGATAAACACAACATCAGCTCCGCCGAGACCCCAGCCAAGTGTTTAAGTGGTGTCCGAGATCCCCAAGGGCCAAGCCAAGTAATTGTAAGGTTTCATGTGAAATATGTTTGTTATACAGTGTATGGGATCGCTGTACTTGGGGGGTCCTTCTCACAAAAATCGTCGTCCACCGCAGCTTTCGAGGCCAAACATTGCATTTATTGGGACATTTTTCATACACGGAACAGTCCAGTTAATAATCACTGGGGTGGTGAGGTTCCCACATACATCAAAACAAAACAAATACCTGCCCGGCTGGGCTCTCACTACACCTGTTAACATGGCCCTGACTCAGCTACAGAACCCTGTTCACACACGGAACGCATATGCGGCTTTTTCTCAGGCCGTAGTTCCCCAGCCTCTCTGGCTGTAATCAGTCCCGTACCTGTATGGGGAAGTGTGGCCCAACAGTCCTCCCGACTCTGGCCTTGTGACCCTTGAATCCCGGCGTCACGGCGTTCCCCAAACTTCGGGCTGCCACAGTGCCCCAGGGTCTCTCAGCCTGGCGAGCTGGGACCACGCACAGAGCCTCTACTCTGGGTCTCTGTATCTCACAGCTAGTGTTGAGCGAACTTGTGTTTTAAGTTCGGCGGCTAAAGTTCGGGTTCGGGTTATCGAAGAATCGCGTTATGGATTCCGCTACCGGTAGCGGAATCCATAATGCAATTCTTCGATAACCCGAACTTTAGACGCCGAACTTAAAACACAAGTTCGCTCAACACTACTCACAGCGTATCTCTCCCCAGACTGACCTAATCTGAGGCGCTTTATGCCAGCCTAATTACAGCAGGCCTCATCTGCGATCACCTCAGGTAGAAAGGAAAACCCGTACTGGAAGGGTGTGGACTGGCAACTCCCTCTACCAAGCCTAGCCACCATTCCAAGTAAAATCCAGCCCAGAAAATGTATACAAAAATGTCTCAGCAAACTATGCTTTGCTGAGACTACTGCCACTCTCTGGATTTTATCTGCCTCACCCATATGAGGTACCTGAAGTGGGACAACACACCTTCCAGCACTGTTCACATTACCACAACACATATAGCATACACTGTGCCACACAATATACAGTTTCTTCTGTATGAACGTCCAGAAATTAAATCTCCAGAGTCAATACGGGACGTTAAAGTCAGCAAGTGTCATGAAGGGGGGGGGGGGGCTTATTGTCTTTTGCCCCAGGGCCCCATTTCACCTAGAACCGACCCTGGTCATGCCACAGCATCTCAATCGGGTTGAGGTCAAGACTCTGACTGGGCCACTCCAGAAGGCGTATTTTCTTCTGTTTAAGCCATTCTGTTGTTGATTTACTTCTATGCTTTGGGTCGTTGTCCTGTTGCAACACCCATCTTCTGTTGAGCTTTAGCTAGTTGACAGATGACCTTAAGTTCTCCTGCAAAATGTCTTGATAAACTTGGGAATTCATTTTTCCTTCGATGATAGCAATCCGTCCAGGCCCTGATGCAGCAAAGCAGCCCCAAACCATGATGCCCCCACCACCATACTTCACAGTTGGGATGAGGTTTTGATGTTGGTGGGCTGTGCCTCTTTTTCTCCACACATAGTGTTGTGTGTTTCTTCCAAACAACTCAACTTTGGTTTCATCTGTCCACAGAATATTTTGCCAGTACTGCTGTGGAACATCCAGGTGCTCTTGTGCAAACTGTAAACGTGCAGCAATGTTTTTTTTTGGACAGCAGTGGCTTCCACTGTGGTATCCTCCCATGAAATCCATTCTTGTTTAGGGTTTTACATATCGTAGATTCGCTAACAGGGATGTTAGCATATGCCAGAGACTTTTGTAAGTCTTTAGCTGACACTCTAGGATTCTTCTTCACCTCATTGAGCAGTCTGTGCTGTGCTTTTGCAGTCATCTTTACAGGACAGCCACTGCTAGGGAGAGTAGCAGTAGTGCTGAACTTTATCCATTTATAGACAATTTGTCTTACCGTGGACTGATGAACAACAAGGCTTTTAGAGTGTTTGAAGAGGGACTCCAGTGTTTGAAGAGGGACCCCCGTATAAAAAGCATAAAGGTCAAGGACCTGTACTGGGTGGAAATGTACTTAGACCCCCGGTACAAACACAAAATGGCGGACATGTTACCAGCATCACAGAAGGCTGTCAGAATGCAGCATATCTAGGCCTTGGTGCAGGAGATGCATTCTGCTGTTGCAGGCGCTGGCAGAGGAATTTCCACCCACAGAGAAACAGTTGCAGGTACCAATCCTACCACGCCTGCAAAAAGAGGGCGGTTTGAAGATGTGTTGGTCACTTCAGATATGAGATCCTTCTGGCAGCCAACCCATCGACAGCCGCCCTGCAGAACCAGCCTCAGGGAACGCCTAGATCAACAGGTGTACGACTACATCGAGTTAACGGCCGATGTGGACGCTCTGAGAAGCGGAACCCCTTGACTACTGGGTGTGCAGGCTTGACCTGTGACCAGAGCTGGCACAATTTGCCATGGAACTCTTGGCTTGCTCCTCGTCGAGTGTCCTGTTCGAAAGGACGTTCAGCGCAGCAGGGGGATCGTGACTGATAAGCGCCCTCGCCTAGCTCACGACAGTGTGGTCTACCTTACATTTTTAAAAATGAATGAGGCATGGATCTCGGAGGAATTCAACACCTCTGATGACCACGTGTAATTAACCACAGAATCCAAAGTTCTTTGCTGTCAGGTGAATGCCTATTGACTAATTTTTGGGGCCTGTACCGGCCTAGTTACATATTTATCCCGTGACCGCCTAATGTACCTCCAGCCACATAATCCAAAGTTCTTTGCTGTCAGGTGAATGCCTATTGCCTAATTTTTTATCTCTACCCACATAATCATACCCTTGTCTCACTCCTCTGCCTCTCATTATGGTGGCGTATGAACTGCATTCACCATAAGGACCTTCTAATGTCACAGGGTCATGTGACTGTGCTCCCCACCACGTACTGTGCCCCTCACCTCGTACTGTGCCCCCTTATACCCTGCATTGTGCCCTCTTACCACACCCTGTGCAGTGTCCCTAGTCATTCCCTGTACTGTGCCCTCTTATACCCTTTTATCTGGTTACGGTATGGCGGTGTTATCCGGTCACTGTACAGAGGTGTTATCCAGTCAATGTATGGCGGTGGTATCCAATAACTGTATGGCCATAACTGTATCCCTTTCCGTGCCCACGCCATCCTTTTTTAGACCTGGCATGAGCGGGAAAAATATGCAAATTGCGGTGTTAAGAACCTTTGCGCCACAATCTGTGTCAGAAATACGCCTAACATAGACATATTTCTACATAATAAATGACCACCTAATTGTATTATTAATCGGGTGTAGGGCTAATATCTTTATATTATATAGATTCTAGTGTATTATACTGTGCCCTGTATTTCTCAGTAGAAAATGATCCTTGGGAAATCCACATCCTTGACCACCAGGACCAGGTAGCGCTCTGTCAGTACATGGCGGCCTCCCCTCTCCGCCACGCTGCTCCGCTGTGTACTGGTGCTTATTCTGACACTAGGGCTGGGTTCACATCCTATTTTTGCCATCCATATAATGTATATAAAAAATGTATGCGTTAACAGATGCCTCAGACTGATGACGTACAGTGGCGTCTGTTCACCATACAGTTCCATGGTAGAATTTTTTTTTACGTTAACGTGTGCATTTTTTTAATGGGCTCTGCAGGATACAAAAACATGGAGTGCTGCACATTTGTATACATCAAACCGATAGGAAATAAAATCTTCTAGGCTCCAGCAGGGCACATTTTTGAGAGTTTCCTTTTAAGACGCATAAAAATGGCCCCTGATTAAAATACATATTTTTTGTGGGAATTTTTGCCAATGATCCCCCTCTGGTATATTACTGTCCATGTTGTGGGACTATTTGTGTACTTTTAGTAAGTGTTTGCTGGCTGCAAAGATGACCTGAAGGTTTTTCAGGTTCGCCTGCAATTAAAGTGAATGGGGCCTGCCGCGAACGCGCGGTTCGCAAACCTTTGATCGCAAACTCGCGTTCGGGAATCGTCCCGGCCGATGTTCGTCCATCACTAGTTCTCATCATGACCAGTAGAAGTCTCCCCAACAGTGGTTGATTTTCCCAACCTAAGTTGATGACCACTCTGCCGCAAATTTAATTACAGTTCAACTGGATCACACTCGGGCATTGTGTGTATTTTTCATGATGTGGTACAAGTTCTCCAAAAATGTGTTACATGCTACGATTACTAAACATTCATAATACCCATAAAATACTAATCATATACAATAGGTCTATAGGAACATCAAGCCCTGTCATTACTAACTTCCAGAGCTTGGTCTAGTAACCACAATGAAGATCCCCAGTCCCTGTTAGATAATGTTACAATAAGTTGTCTATAGTGATTTATAAAAGACTGTATTTTCTTCCATAAATATAGACTTTTTTTTTTAGTCAGAGCTGTATCCAATGTGCCTGAAAAGGGGAAAAGTGGAGGAGGATGGGAGTGGTGGTAATGGTACTTCTGGGGGTAATAGTACTCACAGTGGCAATCCTTTCTCTGATGGTCCTTGGGCCATGCTGTAATAGGAGTGTGCACCCTTTCTTCACTTTGGGCACACTCTGAATTTGGGTAAGTCTCCTGTCTGGTGATAGGTTGGGGTGCTCTTGATGTTGGTGGGTGCTGTGGGTGCAAGACAGGGTTCCAATAAAGGAGGCAGACAACCATGCAACACTGTGGTAATGCAGGTGTTGGTGCAGGCTGTGATAGGCCGTTTAACAGTAGAACATTTTTTACTGGCAAATAAAGTTTAAGCACATCAGTTACAGTTCTCAGCATGCGTGGTCAGGCAGATCTTACATTGACATGCTAAGGATTTACAAATGTGCACCACAGGTCAGTTTCTAAGTGATTCCATACATGACCCTGACTCAGGACTCCACTTGAGGATACCACCACCGAGGCAGACACATCAGAGTAAGGCCTCATGCACACGACCGTTTTTTTTTGCGGTCCGCAAAAACGGGTTCCGTTTTTCCGTGATCCGTGATCGTTTTTTTCGTCCGTGGGTCTTCCTTGATTTTTGGAGGATCCACGGACATGAAAAAAAAGTCGTTTTGGTGTCCGCCTGGCCGTGCGGAGCCAAACGGATCCGTCCTGAATTACAATGCAAGTCAATGGGGACGGATCCGTTTGACGTTGACACAATATGGTGCAATTGCAAACGGATCCGTCCCCCATTGACTTTCAATGTAAAGTCAGGAGTTAATATACCATAGGATCGGAGTTTTCTCCAATCCGATGGTATATTTTAACTTGAAGCGTCCCCATCACCATAGGAACGCCTCTATGTTAGACTATACCATCGGATTTGAGTTACATCGTGAAACTGAGATCCGACAGTATATTCTAACACAGAGGCGTTCCCATAGTGATGGGGACGCTTCTAGTTAGAATATACAACTAACTGTGCACATGACTGCCCCCTGCTGCCTGGCAGCACCCGATCTTTTACAGGGGGCTGTGATCAGCACAATTAACCCTCCAGGTGCCGCACCTGAAGGGGTTAATTGTGCGTATCATAGCCCCCTGTAAGAGATCAGGGGCTGCCAGGCAGCATGGGGCAGACCCCCCTCCCTCCCCAGTTTGAATATCATTGGTGGCCAGTGTGCGGCCCCCCTCCCCCCCTCTATTGTAATATCCTTGGTGGCCAATGTGCGGCCTCCGTCAGCTCCCCTCCCCCCCTCTATTGTAATTTCATTGGTGGCCAGTGTGCGGCCTCCGTCGGCCCCCCTCCCCCCCTCTATTGTAATTTCATTGGTGGCCAGTGTGCGGCCTCCCCTTTCCCCCCCTTCCCCCCGATCATTGGTGGCAGCGGAGATTCCGATCGGAGACCCAGTTTAATTGCTCTGGGGCTCTGATCGGTAACCATGGCAACCAGGACGCTACTGCAGGCAATATTACAATATTAGAAGCATCATACTTACCTGCTGCGATGTCTGTGACCGGCCGGGAGCTCCTCCTACTGGTAAGTGACAGGTCTGTGCGGCGCATTGCTTAATGATGTGTCACTTACCAGTAGGAGGAGCTCCCGGCCGGACACAGACATCGCAGCAGGTAAGTATGATGCTTCTAATATTGTAATTTTGCTAAGTAACCATGGCAACCAGGCCTGCAGTAGCGTCCTGGTTGCCATGGTTACCGATCGGAGACCCAGAGCGATTAAACTGGGACTCCGATCGGAATCACCGCTGCCACCAATGATCGGGGGGGGGGGGGAGGGGAGGCCGCACACTGGCCACCAATGATATTAATACAATAGAGGGGGGGAGGGTGGGGCCGGGGGAGGCCACACACTGGCCACCAATGATATTACAATAGAGGGAGGGGGGGGGGCCGCACACTGGCCACCAATGATATTACAATAGAGGGTGGGGGGCGGCCGCACTGGCCACCAATGAAATTAAAACTGGGGAGGGAGGGGGTCTGCCCCCTGCTGCCTGGCAGCCCCTGATCTCTTACAGGGGGCTATGATATGCACAATTAACCCCTCAGGTGCAGCACCTGAGGGGTTAATTGTGCGGATCACAGCCCCCTGTAAGAGATCGGGTGCTGCACAGGCAGCAGGGCGCAGTCATGTACACAGTTCGTAGTATATTCTAACTAGAAGCGTCCCCATCACCATGGGAACGCCTCTGTGTTAGAATATACTGTCGGATATGAGTTTTCACGAAGTGAAAACTCATCTCTGAAAAAGCTTTTATGCAGACGGATCTTCGGATCCGTCTGTATGACAGTAACCTACGGCCACGGATCACGGACGCGGATGCCAATCTTGTGTGCATCCGTGTTCTTTCACCCAGGCCGGTGCCCAGGCCCCTGGGTCATTTTCATACGAAGCCACTCCCCCTCCGCCACGTCTGCCCGCCATTAGTCTCTGCTCTAACCTCCCTCCTCCCATCCGTAATCCCGCGCATGCACCGATGAACGCGATAACGCACGGTAAACTGCGATGCCCCTGCCCGACTGTGCTCGTTCATCGGCGCATGCGCGGGATTACGGACGGGAGGAGGGAGGTTAGAGCAGAGACTAAGGGCGGGCAGAAGCGGCGTAGGGGGAGTGGCTTCGTATGAAAATTACCCAGGGGCCTGGGCACCGGCCGTTGTAACGACTTCACAGCCTCATTTGAATATTAATTAAAAGTGTTTTTCTGCACAACGATGCTAGCAAGGAACTAACGGTAAGCACAGTTTAAATAGGGGGGATGCAGTGGACATAACACTGTTATTAGGTTAATAGGGTGAATCTGCGTGAAAGACTCCCTTTAAGCATACAACAAGGCAGTTACAGATAATGGCACACAGGATGGCAGTCACAGTCTCTAACTGGCAGCATGCAGGGCCTCTGTAGTTTGACTACCACCCGCCTCTGTGTTAAAACACACTAGAAGTGGTCTTGCAAGATACACAGTGACTACTGTTCATCGGTCTCAGATGGCTCTCCCTGGCAGAAGCAAGCAACAGCAGCAGTCTAGTAGGGTCCAAGTACTGGAAATGATCGGCAACCTCTCAGCAGGATTCTCAGAGGCTCCACCTCTTCAAAGCTGTACGCTGGCAGGGCTCAACAGATCCACTGCGATTCTCTGCTATGCTATCAGTCTCTGGACAATTTTCAGGCCACAGTGCCGGCCATTAGAGTGCCAAGCATAACATTTTAGGCGGCTTTACCTGTCAAAGGTGAGAACTGAAGGTATGTTAACAGCAAACAGCAGAATTTTGCATAGCATAAATTTCCTGTTCTTCTCAATGGCGTTTTTATGCAGTAGTTCAGGTGCATGACACAAGGGGTCAGTTCAAGTGCAATATTTTGTAAGGAGTAATGGTGCAGGATTACCCCCACCCCAATTCCCCAAAGACACATATACGTAAAGTTATTGACACTATGATGGAATATGAGATAAATCACATAGATTTATCATTTTCTGACTGCAACCTCTTCACTAACAGGCATTCCAGGCTGAGAAGAGGCTGACTGCCTTGCTCTAATGCAGTAAGTCAGGACATCTCAAATATATAGGAATGTATCTTACTCTATAATTAAAACTTTATCTCAGATATCCTCAGTATAGCTTATGCATTCATGAGTCTTATTAGTAGCCTCGAGCATATCATTTCCTTCAGGACGCTTATGACTATACAGTAGAGGCCACACGCCCTGCTTGTCATTCATTGTCCACATAAAATGAACTAATGAGATGTTCAACAGAGCTCTTCATCCATTCCTCACACAAAGTGAAAGGTCACCTTCTGCGAACCTGCTGGAACTGCATATCGGTGACATGCCTACCTATAAATGGGAGAGATTTGGTCCATCCTCATGTGAGAAACCTAAAGGGACACTTCCACCCGAAAGCGGGGTTTTTTTGTACAATTTTTGGCTGTTATTCTTTATCTTTTTGGCAGAACTATGCCATTGCAAATTAAATACAGAGTAAACTCCTTGTGTAGCAGTCAGCACATATGATAAAACTTCCTACATGGATAATTAATACATTGTCATTTTACTGCTGCTGTTATGCAAGGTAATCCTCACGATAACAGTAGATGTAGAATTGAAATGACAGTATGATTGCTCTATTGTTCTCTTGATAGGCTTTTATAAGTACGCTCACAGAAGACTAGTGCACTGATTAGTGCAATGTGTGATGCTCTAATTAACTCACTATAGGGAGCAAACCCAGGCAGGTGGAATTGTTCTTTTTGTATTTTTTTATCCACCCCAGGAAAGGTTACAAAAAATTAATCCCACTATGACCTGCTCACAGCATACCAAGCACTTTGTCATCCATTGCATAGCAGCTGTGCTTTGTATTGCAGCCACTTGAAGGGGACTGAGCTGAATAAAAGCCATGTGACCAATAAACGTCATGTCCTGGCCTCCTCAAACAGCTGACCATTAGAGTTGCCAGGCATTGGACCCTCACTGATCTGATATTGATGACCTATCCTGAGGACTCTTTGAAAACCACTGTTCAAATAATACACTAGGACAGGGATCAGCAACCTCCGGCACTCCAGGTCTTCTGAAACTGCGACTCCCAGAATGCTCCATTCACTTTTATAAGAGTTTTTAGAACAGCTGAGCAAGTGTGCATGCTGGGAGTTGTAGTTTCACAGCAGCCGGAGTGCCGAAGGTTGCTGATCCCTGCTCTAGGGAATGTAGCAGGATCCAGTACAGCTGCCTTCCCACAGGCTCAAGTGTGGCATTGGGGGTGCAAGCTCCAGATGCCCATGCCATCGGGGTCATTAGTGTGATGGGCCATGAACAGGAATTTGCCATGTGGCCATGAACAGGAATTTGCCATGTGGCCATGTTGTTTGTGATCCAACAGTAAGAGTGCATTCATATGACTGCATGTATTTTACAGTCCACAAAAGACGGATGCACAAAATACAGATTATGGCCTCCGTGTAGGGATGAGCAAACCTCAGCTTTTGACGTTCGGGTTCGGGTTTAGGCTGAATTACGTTATGGATTCCGTTACCGTGGAACATAACGCAATTCAATGAAGGAATGCATAACGAAAACTGGACAGATCCGTTATGCAGCCCATAGACTTCTATTATCCTTCTGTACCAGTCTGTAACTCGTCTTGTTCCTGCTTAGTGCACTTGTCTGTATTATGTATGTGCACCCCTTATCATATTTACAGCGCTATGGAATGAATGGCGCTTTAATAATAAATAATAATAATGCCGAAATGCATAACCGAATGCCTCTTAAAGGCATTCCGTCATTAAATTGCGTTATGTTTCGTCGTAACTGAATCCATAACGCAATTCAGCCTAAACCCAAACTTCAAAAGTTCGCTCATCCCTACATCTGGGTGCTTCCCGTACCTGCATGTCTGTTCTGAAAAAGACTGAACACGTCCTATTCTTGGCAGCAAATATGGACTAATCAATGGAACCGTAAAAAAACAGGTGCTGCACGGGCGTCAAACAAATGTTATCCGTAATTTGCAGATCTGTGTTTCGCGGACTGCAAAATAAACACAGTTGTGTGAATGTAGCCTAAATAAGGAATACACAGATAAATCACTTACGCTATTTGGTCCAGTACCAATTATATATATGCTGCAGCAGTGTAATCCAGTCCCGGCGCCTCTAACTGCTCACTGGCATGTCGTATCAATGCTTATTTAATTTCTGTCATATCTATAACAATGATAACGGAAATAAAATTGTGACCACGTGATGTGTCCATAAGTACAATCAACCTATCTTGTATGACAAAGTGACATCAGCGACTACCATATCTGACCATGAGAGAGCACATGGGGCTTCCATTCCTGTGAGCCTTTTTCACACTCTTTGGACACAAGTGTTCCTTCCACGAATAGGCGCTCTATGTGTGGGTGAGGAGTTTTAGCACTTTCCCACCGAGCGCAAATTGCGAGGTGTGATCAGCAATTAAATCCGGCTGCTGTGCCATCAGGCCGGTAATGGAGGCAACTGCATTCAGACCAGCCGAAATGAGGCTGTCATTAAACACCACCCAGGGCTTTATACTGGAGACTGGTCAGGAGATCTACAAGCTCGAGGCGAGGCGAATCTATGGGAACATTGTTCTAAAGTAAAACGGATGCAATAAATAAAAGAATATTAATCCCTTAGTAGCCAGTAGGTAAAAATAACATGGTAGGACAAATCCATTCACTGAATGAAAGCTTGTTACTAGAAAACCCACTCAATGTTCCAGTTAATAGTAAAGTCACTATTCTGTACAATAAAATACTATACGCTGTGCGCAAAACCACAGACGGCGGCGGATCTTGGCATTTTTATACCCACTGCTTATATATTACACATTATACAATGACATGACACAAGGAGTAAGAATAGTGATCTGTGTAGGCTCAATTATGGCTCGTGGATACAAAGATGTATTTAGTATAGCCTGGCCGATAGGGGGGTGCAGTATGGGGACATTAAGCTGGTTTGGGGTGACCAAATTCTAACCTTGAGGTGATTCTGCATGGATAAATGGGTTGTCTGGTTTAGATGACCCCATCCTTATCTCAGGCTGTGGTCCTTCTGCATCCAGCAGTTCTTGGCTTCAGCTTAATAGAACTCCTTAATTAGCTACAGATCAGTAAGACCCTTTCTATCAAATGTTTTTCATATTTCATTTAACATATATGCAGCGGCCCAGAAGGAGTGTGTGGAGGATGGAGTGGTAGTTGTGGTGGCTCTGGGGGGCAGCAGTGGTACTCACAGTTCACGGTGGCAATCTCCCCCCTTTCACACGAGCGAGTATTCCACGCGGGTGCAATGCTTGATGCGAACACATTGCACCTGCATGGAATCCGGACCCATTCACTTCAATGGGTCTGTGTACATAAGCGTTGGTTTTCACGCATCACTTGTGCGTTACGTGAAAATCGCAGCATGTTCTTTATTCTGCATTTTGCACGCAACGCTGGCCCCATAGAAGTGAATGGGCCTGCGTTTTTCACAGATGGTTGCTAAGAGATATTGTTTGTAAACATTCAGTTTTTAATCACGCGCGTGAAAAACGCATTAAATCGCATTGCACCCGCGTGATAAAAACTGAACGTGATCGCAGACAAAACTGAATTACTTTGTTTGCGAAATCTCACATTTTTCACTAAACACATTCGCAACGCATCCGGACTTAATCCGCACACGCTCGTCTGCAAGGGGCCTAAGGCTGAGCAGTGATTGGAGGGTGCACCTTTCTTCCTCCAGGGCACACCTGGGGCTCCTGTCTGGTTGTAGTTGGGGTGCCCTTGATGGTAGATGTTTGGCTGGGTGCAAGAAAGGACCAACGGATACTGGAGACAACGATCAGGCCTGTTGTAATAAGTAAAGTCTCCTTTAGTAGGTTGATGATAGAGGTCATAGTACAACAGTGGCGACTCTAGGAACAATATATAGGGGGGGCACAAAGATACCACAGTCAAAAATGGGGGGGCAAAAACAAAATAAGTATATATAAATAAGATTACAAAATACGAGAGAATTGCGGTCTGCAGGGATACATTTATAATAAAACTATTTACTTACAAAAGAAGCTATTCAGTCGTCTGCTGTGCCGTCCTCTGCTTGCTTCCGCGGATTCTTTCCCCTTCTTTCTGTCTCTCGTCAGTGCGCAGGCGCACTGTTATGGTGGATCTGTGGAAGACACTTACTATGCCTCTCATTAGCCCCCATATGCTGCCTCTCATCATTAGCCCCCATATGCTGCCTCTCATCATTAGCCCCATATGCTGCCTCTCATCATTAGCCCCCATATGCTGCCTCTCATCATTAGCCCCCATATGCTGCCTCTCATCATTAGCCCCATATGCTGCCTCTCATCATTAGCCCCCATATGCCTCTCATCATTAGCCCCCCAAATGCCTCCTCTCATCATTAGCCCCCTTATGCCGCCTCTCATCATTAGCCCCCATATGCCTCTCATCATTAGCCCCCATATGCCTCTCATCATTAGCCCCCATATGCTGCCTCTCATCATTAGCCCCCATATGCCTCATCATTAGCCCCCATATGCCTCTCATCATTAGCCCCCATATGCTGCCTCTCATCATTAGCCCCCATATGCCTCTCATCATTAGCCCCCATATGCCTCATCATTAGCCCCCATATGCCTCTCATCATTAGCCCCCTTATGCCCCCAGCAGCCACATTTTTTATAAAATAAAAAATCACTTACCTCTCCTGCTCCTGGACGCCGCCTGCCTCTCCTCAGTCGACTCTGTGCTCTGAACTGGCACGCACAGCGTGAGGTCACAGAGCGCCCTCACGCTGTGCGCAGCCCTGCACAGCCGACAGCCGTCGCCCCCCCCCAGCGACGCCACTATAGTACAAATAGCAGCAAGGCTCAGTTCTATAGTTTATCACAGTGGAATGTTCTCTCAATAGCAGTGTATGAATAGCAATAATTATGGTGGTTATAGTACTTCTTCTCTCTAAAGACACTTTGCAGTCTCTTAGCAGAATCATGGGCATGCAGTAAGGTTCTTATCAAGTCCTAGTGCAGTTCCCAGACTGAGAAGTGAAGAACTGAGACACAGTGGTCAGTCTATCTCAAAGTATGGAGGTTGCCTCAGCAATATTCCTTCCACAGCAGCAAAGCCTTTCTGCCTTAAACGAGCACAATATCTTGCAGTCTGATGCTTAGATGTCTGCTCTCTCTCTCATTTCAGGGGTACTTCAGTAGTAGGGTTGCTTCATGCAGCAATTGTAGGCTCAGAGATTAGGCTTTTCTGAATTCAGGCCTAGTTGTGCAGAAGCTCTCAGTACACAACTTTTCTCCCTTCCACTGCTCAGACTAGACTCACTCAATATACTAACTGGTCAGGGGGCAGACCTAATCCATCTCCTGACAACCTAACACAATTTGCCAAGTTGTTAACCATATGTTGTTAATACTGTGCCATTAGTGCATGTACATAACAAATCACAACATTTCACTCAAGAAACATTGCATTAACTTTGTTAATAGTAGTTAACCCTTTGCAGTAGTCCTTCTTCGGTACTGCACCTATAGAACTCATCGGTTCTGCAGAGATGATGTCACATGCATTGTTCACATGTCTGCCGTGGCCAATCCCATGTTTTACATCCAAGCGCCACCATGGAGGCCAGTGGTGCAGTAATGACATCATTGCTGCAGGACCGGCGGGGGATTTAATGGATGAGTAAGGGTTAATTTTTTTATTTTATACCATTTCCTGCTATTAGGGAAGTTTGTTAAAATCTTGGACAGCACTTTTAAATCATGGGGTCTGCTCATGGCAACATCGAAATTCCCTTAAAGGGGTCGTCCCATTAAGACAAATTATTCTCTATCCACCAGATAGGAGACAGTGTGTCATTGACGGGTTCTGACCGCTGGGTCACCCACTGATCACGAGAATAAAGAGCCCGTGCTCCCCTTAATGGAGCAGTGGACATGCATGTGTGCTGACTCTCCATTCAGCTCTATGGACCTGCCAGGGATAGCCATATGCTTGTACTTGGCTATCTCTGTCAGTCCCATAAGGTGGAATGGAGAGGTGGACATACCTGTCATGTCTGCCTCTTCATTCAAATGGGGAGCGTGGGCCTCCAATCTCGTGATCTGTAGAGACCACAGTGACTAGACCCCGCTGATCAGACACATCCCCTATCCATCCCCTATAAGTTGTCTTAATGGGACTACTCCTTTAAATGAAAATTTACACTGTTCTGTTACAAAGGGATGACACTTCCATTAAATCCCATGGGAAAATTTTAAGACTGAGCACAGGAAATTCACATCATGCACGTCGTATCATGAACTTCAGTTGTGTAAGGGGACGGCCCCACGGTCAAGATTTCTGATGCCGTTTTGGATGCCAAAACCAGGAGTGAATTCAAAAAGGGAAGTCATAAGTGTCCTTAATACTTTCTCTCTTTTTATGATCCACTCCTGATTATGTCTTCCAAAACTGCATCAGCAAACCTGACCGGGTGGCCGTACTCTAACCCTCTTGTGTCAGTCGTTGTACGGGACTGATCATCGCTATGTTCTAGCCTTAGACATTATGTACAAGAAGGCTGAAGGAAGATCTGTAGTGGCCTTCTTGTGGAGACACCTGTATGGTGTGCTGAGATAACATGTGTAGACATGAAGGAGAGCCTACTGACGAGTGAAAAAGGCGGCCCAACACTTAGCTCTCACACCAATGACTTGTTAGTGTCAGTAATACACTATGTGTGTATGCTTCCAAAGAGTGTAACGTCTAGTAATATTTCAGATAAATCTTCAGCCCCCTCCCTGGTCTCGCTGGCAGGGAACATTGTGCACAGACAAACATCCGGAGTGGGAAGATATATGACAGGGAAGCACAAGAATCCAGCAACAAGAGCTCCACAATAAGATAAAAGATCCAAGCTTCCATCCACTCCGCTTGAGTCTAGTAATATTTGTCTTCTATCCTCAGCATAAGCAGATTATCACACACTAAAAATATGAGAATCATCTTCTATCTCCTGGGTCAGATTTGTATTCATTATAAAGTCCAGTCCCCGCTAAGAACTGCATAAAACCAAGCCTATGACAGACTGCACAGAAGTGCCCCCCAACCTGTGGCTCTCCAGCTGTTCAGTCTGTGCCTGTCGTATTGCTACAGCCGGAGATCTCCAGGGTGGAGGACACCACTGTGGACTGGTGTGCAGTCACTAAAAAGGCCACTGTACATAATAGCCACAAACTGAAGCCTACCATTTTGGAATTGCAGACTTAGCAATTCTGTAATAAAATACAATATAAAAATGCTTCATTTAGAAGATCCACAGAGAACAAGTTAACCAATAGTACACATAAAACGAAGGCTCCGTTCAGGTCGTACCTGATACCACCACACTCCAACCAGCTGGAACATAAGCTCCTGGTGTCTCCGTCTCATTTCATGACACTTTTTAGTACATTTTCCATGTTCTTGTTTGCTAACACAGCAGCACCTATCAGGGGCGTAGATAGTGTCTGTCCTCCTAACCTGCCAGAGAACGGCCCGGGCGTGCCGCTGCCTGCAATAGCGACGCGGGCAGTGCGGCACACAGAGAGGTGATGGAGGCTGCAGGGCGGGCAGCGCAGGGGGGCAGGTACGGCGGCACAAGTAACTCACAGACACACACAGGGCAGCCAGGCAGGGATGACGCTGATGATCACATGGCATGCACGCTGCCTTCAGACTCCGCCTGTCGTACGTCTGGGCCCCGGCCAGCTTCCTGCCTGCGCGTGCCTGCTACTCCTGGGCGGCGGCTGACAGAGCACAGAGCCTGGAGATCTCAGAAGATTAGAAGAGAGAGAGAAGAAAGAAAAAGAAGTAGTTTGAGAGAAAGAGAGAAAGAGAGAGAGAGAGAGAGACAGACAGAGACTCTGGAGCACTAGTGTAAGTAAAAGTAATAGTTAAAAAAGAAAATCAAGAAGATTCAAGGGAACTCGGGTTCGGTTCCAAGGTACCACTCTAATACTGTACGAAGCGCTCACTCAGTACAGTATTCAAACAAAGTTTTATGCGAATAGACTTTAGATGTGTCATCCGAAGTCAATTCGCTCATCCCTAGTCTAATTGTTGACTATGTGGATACTCCTGGGAATGTGACAGTGTGACACTTACATGCATCCTTTCCTATTTCCAATTATAACATTAAATGATGGAACTGTGATTTAGGCAGTTTCATTACAACAGTCTCAGACATTGATGGCATATGGCTAGGATATGCCATCAATGTCATATAGGTGCCCATGTCTGGTACCCGCTCATATCTCTAGAACGGGCCCCGCAAAGTGACAGAGAGAGCACCCCGCAAGCATGACCACCCACTGTTCACCGCTATGGGAGTTCTGAAAACTGCTGAGTGCTGGCTCGGCTACAGATGTAATAGAGTTAACACACATGCTTAACTAGACGCGTTATCCAAACTAGTTGTGTTAAGCCGACACCTTCCATGGCTTTTCAATAGCTTTTGTTTTGGGCTATCACAAGAAGTTAAGAAATTCCATAGTTTGTGTGTTAACTCTGCTACATCTGTATTTACAGCCGTCCTATAGCGGTGAATGGGGAGGTGACTGTGCATGCGCAGTGCACTTTCTATTCACTGCTTTGGGACTTCCAAAAATAGCCAAGCGTGCTCCCCCAACTATTTTTGGAACTTCCATAGCATTCAATGGAGAGCACACAGCACAGTTCTGGAGATAGGAGCGGGTCCCGGAGGTGGGACCCACAACTATCTAACATTGATGGCGTCTCCTAGCGATATGCCATCAATGTGTGAAATATGAATACCTCTTTAAAGTAGATTATATAAGGGGCTGTCTGCCTCTATCTTCAAGTCTGTGTCACATTGGAGTGATGGCCTCAATAACAAGCTGAGTTGTGCACCAGTCCTCCTACACTCCATTGTAATGGCATTTCTTATGTATCATCCCGTGCCAGCGACTAAAAGCTCTGTATGTGGATTTTACTGTAAAGCTTTCTAAAAACTAGGAGCATTGGTATGCTTCTATCAACTTAGATGTGCCAAGTCTAAAAATAAGTAGGAGGAGGGGGAGCGCAGCTCTGACAAACTGTCAGCTGCAAGTTATGTGAGAAGAACAAACCTATTACCTCAATTAAAAGAACCAGATTAGAATTCCAGGGAACTGTTCATGAAGTGAGGCCATTAGGGTTCCTTACAATGGATCCTAATAAAACACACTGTACAGGTCTCCAGGGTAATGTGCCCCATGTAAAACTATGGGCTCTACAGGTGGAAGGGGGGGCAGGTAGTGAATGATGACAAGGTTAGGAGTACGGGGGTCACATAACATGCCTCTAATGATGACAGATATTAGATAGGCCCCACCACAACTAAACTGTAGCCCCAAGCTGGCCACCAGGCAGGATAGCCTGGAAAGGATTTCTTAAAGGGAATGTCCAGTCTTATGTAGATAAAGCCTATCACTCTATAGTAAAGGTAATGTAATGTTTGGGTTTTAATATTTGTTTCAATTTCTTTTCAGTTGTCAGGAGCCCTGCATACAAGATTCTTGGTTTCCTTCAGAGACTGTAAGGCTACATGCACACGATCAGGATTCATGTGCGGAGAATCCGCACTGAAATCCGCAGGTGTTCGCAGGCAAATCCGTGCGGTCAATCCGCATTAATTGGTGCGGATTTGCGTGCGGATTTGGTGCGGATTCGGTGCGGATTTTCCGCATGCGGATTTCACTAAGTGAATGAAGAAAATCCGGTCAGGAAAAAAAAAATTAATTGACATGTCGCGGATTTTAAAATCCGCACCGTAGGTCAAAATCCGCGCGGAAAAAATCCGCATCGTGTGCATTGAGAATTTCAAATTCTCATAGAATACAATGGACATGACCTACGGTGCGGATTTTCCGCACGCAAATCCGCGCGGAAAATCCGCACGCAATCCTGATCGTGTGCAGGGGGCCTAATCCTTCTGACCTAGTCTTGCTCATCTAACTGTAGGTGAGAGCTGTCCACCTGGAGACCAGGACAGGAGCCACATTTCTTCCACCGGTTTATCTCATAGTCTTAACTGATATCTATGGTGTAACAGAAAACTAGCTTAGGCCTCATGCACATGGCCGTTGCCCGTCCTTATCCGTATTGTGGCCCGCAAACAGCAGGTCCGTAATATATGGGCACCAGCCGTGTGTGCACCATATCTCGGATGCGGAAACATTCACTTGAATGTTTCCACAATCTGGGTGATACGGGGCAGTGTGGAACTGAGGCACAGATCGGAAGGCCACGGAAGCTCTATGGAGTGATTCTGTTGGTTTTCTGTCCATGCCTTCGCATGGCAAAAAAGGTGCGAATGCACTTTTTTGCAGTGTGGACCGTCGGTTCCAGATCACGGACTTCATTCAAGTGAATGGGTGCGTGTCTGCAGATGGCGGCCAAATGGTCGGTCCCTGTGCACTCGGTCGTGTACATGAGGCCTTAGTCGCCCAGAGCAGTCAATCAGATTCCACCTTTCATTTTCCGAAGGAGCTCTGAAAAATGAAAGATGGAATCTAATTGGTTGCTATGGGTAGCTAAGCAGTTTTCCTTTAGAGCAGTTTTGATCAATCTCCCCCTTAGTTTGTCTCAGAAGGACTAGGTCAGGATGGATTGTCAGCCTCTGAAGGTAAACAGTTAGGGTATGTTCACACAGATAAGGCCGCGTTCACATCTGCGGCAAGCTGATTCGGCTGCCTGACATGGCACAAATGCCGGATGTCTGATGGACCAAAACCCAGCATTTATGCCAGAAAGCTGATGGATCACCGCCGGATCCAATTACAGTCAATAGGGATCCAGCGGTGATCTGTAGAATCCGACAGGCTGCTCTCTGCTGGAACAGCCTACCGGAGATGTGAATGTGGCCTAAAATCCACAGCAGGACGCTCAGTAACAGAATGAGTAGCTGAAAACAGGTCATTGTTGGTGGAAGGTTTGTAATTTGATGGGTTTTCAAAAGCGTTTTAGAGTTTTTGATTGAGGTAACTTCTCAATTGTTTTAAAGTCTGCTAATAAACTCCACCTTTTGTATAAGGTGAGCACAGGGTCTAGTGTTTTACATTAAAGTCATGGGGGAACTGTTAATGAAGTTCTGAATGTGGATTCAGCAGCAGAAAACACCCATATTCTGCTGCTGAACCCGTGGCAGATTTTATGCCCTTATTGGGGGTTATTTATCAAGGTACTTTTGACTATTTAGGCTTAAAAATAGTCGCAAGTCCCCTTTTTGACCGGCCATGTGACTATATTAAGTCGCACAGCTGGTGTCAAAAAGTTTAGTGGGACAGGGGCATGTTGGGGGCTATTCCCAGCAAATTTACTAACGCCTGGAAACAGGTATACATGTTGACAAAAAACACCAGCCGGGGCCCAACATAGCTTTTCCGCCAGGTGCATGGCTGCCGGAGAATTGGACAAAATTATGACAAAGCGCTCGCCTCATCATAAATTAGGCTAATCTTCCGACAGCGCAAGGGGAAACAAAGACCGGCATGAAAACATGTGCCCATAGTTTCCAGTGTCTGGCAGCAAACAGAGGTTTTGAAAATGGTGAAAATTTGTATCTCAGGGTAGCAAATATACTAAGGCCTCATCCACATCTCCATGTCAGTGTCACGTCAGTGAAAAAAAAGTGTACGTGTATCATCCGCGAAGATGTCTGTGAAGGCCTAAGGCCTCGTCCTCATTTCCGTTTTTCACTGACGTGTGCTGTCGATATTTTCTGTGGACACGCACCCATTGATTTAAATGTGTCTGTTCACATTTCAGTGATTTTTACTGACTGTGGGTCAGTAAAAAAAATCACAGAGACATGCACTACTTTCATCCGTGATATGGACCAAGCATGCCCATTGAAGTCTATGAAAATCAAGGACACAACACGGATGGCATCCATGGTGCGTTCATTTTTCACGGAAGACAGATAGGAAATGCTCTTGAAATCAGTTTTCAGCTGTGCAACGTCTGTGGATTATGGATGACACAAGGAGGGTAAAAACGGACACACGGATCCTTCACAGATCCTTCACGGATGATACAAGTACGTTTTTTTTTCACTGACGTGACACTGACATGGAAATGTGGACGAGGCCTAGGGGCTCATGCACACGAACATATTTTTTATCCGCGTTTGTTACGGGTTTTTTTAGGACCGTGTGCCGAACCATTCATTTCAATGGGTCCGCAAAAAAACCTGGAAGTTACTCCTTGTGCATTCCGTTTCCGTATGTCTGTTCTGCAAAAAAAAAATCCTATTATTGTCCCCATCACAGACAAGGATAGGACTGTTCTATTAGGGTCCAGCTGTTCCGTTCCGCAAAATACAGAATGCACACGGACGTCATCCGTATTTTTTGCGGATCTGTTTTTTGGAGACCGCAAAATACAAACGTTCGTGTGCATGAGCCCTAATACTAAGATGTCAGTATGCAATTACAGGGTAGCATTTTCATGCAGCATATACACAGTGTTTTACAATATGAGCAGTGTGGATTCGTTTTTAAGAAATATCATAAATATGTTGCAAAAAAAATAATAATCTGCAGTGTAAATTGACCCATGGTGCGGATTTTACATCTGCAGCATGTCAATTTATGCTGCGGATTTACCCAACTGGTTTCGCCCTTTGCAATGCACTGGGTACAATCCACAACAAATGCTGCAGCATAACTTCCTTTGTGCCATACAACATATATAAGCCCCGGGCTACTCCGTGACGTTTTGCGGCTGATTGATTTGAAGTGTTGGGTGACAGCTGCCGTCCACAGGACAATGTATTCCTTTGGACTGATTGAGTCTAAAAGTATGGCAGTGTCGCCCCGGCCTTAGATGTGAGCGCAATCCGCAGACCCCTATTGTGCCTTTACAATTCCCCATATGCTAATGGCGGTTCTCTGTGATTGTCATCGCTGTCAATAAAGTTTCTATTGTATTGTGTGAATTGGCAGTGGCGAGACGGTGATTGTGTCCTCTTCAGAAGTGTTAATGAACGGCACGTGGAAGGATTTATGATTTCAGGTGACAATCGGTGGCAGAAGAAGCCACCCTGATCAGAAGGAAAGGTTTCTGTCCCTTCTGTGACGGCGACGTGGCACATTGCTACCATCAGGCGGCGCTCTCTGCTACTACAATCCCCAAAGTGGAATGTCTGATTGCTAAGTAAATAGGAAGCAGCCGCCTGCCAAGTACAATACATGCAAATCCCCTGCCAGCACACACAGCTCCGCTGTGCCACTGACTGCGCTGTGCTGGTCTGACTATGCCTCTAGTGGTGGCAAGGAAAGTGGCATCTCTACTGCCAAGAGCTGGGCACAGCAGCTGGATACACATGATGAATGTATAGAATGGAGCAGAATGTACTCATGTATGTGCGTGTATACAGGATATGTATCATATGAAGAAAGCATGCTATTATTATAATATGCTGGAGACTACTATATGCTTATTACCGGCAGAGCTGTATTTGCCACCAGGCACCCAGGGGCAGATGCCTAGGGCAGCACCATGATGAGTGTATTATTGTCTTTTTTAGTTGCGGCTGCCTTGCCATTATTTGCGTGTGTGAGGGTATACCTTGTGTGTTCTGAGTTCGTACACGTGTGCATGTATCTACTAAATGTCTACAGATGTGTACATAGGGGGTCATTTATTAAGACCGGCATTTTAGACACCAGTCTTATCTGGCTGCGGATAAGCTGAAGTTATGAAGAGGCGTCGGCCTGTTCTCTTCCACGCCACGTCCACTTTTTTAGACCTGCCGTGTACCGGGAAAAGTTGCGTCGCCATTTAATCATTGCGAGGCAATCTGCGCCAGAAATACGCCTAATGTAGGCGTATTTCTGGATAATAAATGACCCCCATAGTGTGTATGTGAGCATGTCTCTGTAAAGTTACTGGGGGTCATTTATTAACGATCATTTTTACGCCAGTGCAAGGACGTTTTTACGGCAAGTACAACAGATGCGTGGAATAGGGGGGTCTAGCAGTGGCGTGTCGGGGGCAATCTTTCTACTTTTTCACCTGTTTCCAGGAGCAGGCGTCTAAATTAGCCGTATACTACAGCAGCACAGGGGGGAAAAACCAAGAGCGGCGTATAAAGCCGTCTTAGTAGATGACCCCCAGTGTACATTTGTATTTCTGCCCGTCTGATGTGCGTGTCAGGTATGTGTGCATGTATGTAGGGAGTGCATGTGCCTGTATATGTCCAATATGAAGTTTACGTGTAAGGGTACGACCCCACAGCAGCCAAGCCATGATGCCACCCCTCAGGTAACCAACGGCTGCGCAATTTTATGGTAAATTTGTTGCGCCATTGGCTACCACAGGTGGGCATGGGGTCAAACGTTATATATCTGCAATATACAGCTATGGGGATATCTATCTCAATATGGGAACCATCAGAAAATGTCTGTTATTGCCCAACCTTAGCCAATACTACAGAGAAATAGTAAGATTTAAAGATTGAAATGGGACATGCGGTGTCTCACTGCCTAGAATTGTGTATAACATGGGCAAGCATGTGCGCCACAGCACTACAAGTCCCAGCAGCGGCTCCGCCCATGTCCCCCGCAGACAGCGTGCATCAGTATTACACAACACAGCGGCACAATAACACGAGCACGGCGCCTTCTGATAGGGCGGAGGGGAGAAGGGGCGGGACCCTTCAGCGTCCGCTCTGACTGTGATAGGCTAGGAGAGAAGTTGGGCGGTGCCACCTCCTGACCGCTCTGGAACAAAATAGCCGGCGCTGCGCTCTGCTCCTCACAAGCTCCTCAGTCAGTGCTCTCGCCTCATACAGTACGCGGCCGCACACGGCTGTACACAGCACTGTCCACCCCTTCATCTCCTCTTCACTTGCCGATACCCGGAGCCATGCGCCTCATCCAGAACATGTGCACTATCAGCGAATGCCCCCCTGCCAGCAGCGCGGAGGGCGCGGGCACCAGCAGTGGTCCGGGGGGCAGCAGCAGGGTGATCAAGATCGCTGTGGTGGGAGCCAGTGGCGTTGGCAAGACAGGTGAGTCTTCTGGTGGTTACTGTCTGTTAATAACGTGGCTCTATATAGTAACTCTTACTGTTATATACTTTCTAATGATCCAGTGCTGTCACATATGTAGCAGAGCTGAGTTTGTAATGTGTCTGTCCTTGGTAAATCCACAAGTTACACATTGTTTGCACCAGTTCATTTATGATTTAGTTTGGGAATCAGTGTGCCCGTTGTAGTGTGGGCTGGTAGACTGGCAGATCAGGTAGCCCATCTCTGATCCATATTCTATTATGAACAGTGCCAACTGACAAGCTCATTTCCCCTACCCCTGTGTGCCCTGGTATCACCACACCAAGCACTGACCATGTAGCCCAGTTCAGAGCAGTATGGGGAGTAGAGGCGATCACGGAGGATTGTTGGTTTCTGTGGAAGTGCATTGTAATGTAAATGATCTGTACACTGGATGGCATCACTGCCTGCTGCTGCTACCCGTGTAATGTAAATGATCTGTACACTGGATGGCATCACTGCCTGCTGCTGCTACCCGTGTAATGTAAATGATCTGTACACTGGATGGCATCATTGCCTGCTGCCACACGTGTAATGTAAATGATCTGTACACTGGATGGCATCACTGCCTGCTGCTGCTACCCGTGTAATGTAAATGATCTGTACACTGGATGGCATCACTGCCTGCTGCCACCCGTGTAATGTAAATGATCTGTACACTGGATGGCATCACTGCCTGCTGCCACCCGTGTAATGTAAATGATCTGTACACTGGATGGCATCACTGCCTGCTGCCACCCGTGTAATGTAAATGATCTGTACACTGGATGGCATCAATGCCTGCTGCCACCCATGTCATGTAAATAATCTGTACACTGGATGGCATCACTGCCTGCTGCCACCCGTGTAATGTAAATAATCTGTACACTGGATGGCATCACTGCCTGCTGCTGCTGCCGCCACCGGTCATGTAAATAATCTGTACACTGGATGGCATCACTGCCTGCTGCCACCCGTGTAATGTAAATAATCTGTACACTGGATGGCATCACTGCCTGCTGCCACCCGTGTAATGTAAATAATCTGTACACTGGATGGCATCGCTGCCACTTGTGTAATGTAAATGATCTGTACACTGGATGGCATCGCTGCCACTTGTGTAATGTAAATAATCTGTACACTGGATGGCATCGCTGCCACCTGTGTCATGTAAATGATCTGTACACTGGATGGCATCACTGCCTGCTGCCACTTGTGTCATGTAAATGATCTGTACACTGGATGGCATCACTGCCTGCTGCTGCCACCCGTGTAATGTAATTGATCTGTACACTGGATGGCATCACTGCCTGCTGCCACCCGTGTCATGTAAATGATCTGTACACTGGATGGCATCGCTGCCTGCTGCCCGCTTTTTGTGTACTACTTCTAATCATTTCTTTCCTCTCGTCCTCCTTGCAGCGCTGGTGGTCCGATTTCTCACCAAGCGGTTTATTGGCGACTACGAGAGGAATGCAGGTAAGAGAATCTCGAGTGCTAAGTTACCTGCTCCCGTCCTATGTAGTGATAGAGGGGGTTGTGCCTGCTGGATGTAGATCCAGATCCGGCCTTCTCTGATGAATTGTGCTATTGTTTTCCCAGGAAACCTGTACAGCAGACAAGTCCAGATAGACGGAATGACGCTGGCCATCCAGGTGCAGGACACTCCAGGTGTACAGGTAAATCCCTTCTCTGTCTCCAACCCCTCTTCAGTAGTGCGTACCGTCAGGGCTGCTTTATCATCATTATAGGTGATGCTGTATATAACAATGCTCTGCGTTGTCCACATAGTAAAGATTCAGCAGAGCTGTGTTTGTCATTTGGCACTTGTCGTTACATTAACATAAATGCACGCTCACAGTGCAGACGGTGTTAAATGAGGCACTCGCCTCTGCTACATCTATAGGTCTCTGACCTTTTGAACTGCCTCCAAATGGTCTGGAACTAGGGCTAGTTCTAAGCTTATTTCCCGCCCCAGCCGGTCTCGTAGGAACGGTTAAGTGCCTGTCTAGTCCTAGCAGTTGGGATCGGGCAGCTGTCCAGATGGAAATGCTTCCAGCTTATATCTTCTTACTTTCCAGACTCTCTGTCTAGCCAGCTCATTTCCCTTTCTGCCCCACTACAAAGTCTTTCCCTGCTCCTCGCGGTACATTCCACTAGAGAATAGAAACCACCACCGTATCTGATTCCAGACCCTGCAGCTGCATCAACATACATTAGGGTAGGAAGGTGACGGAGCAGACAGATGGATCTAGCATACATCTTCTGCAGGACTTAGGTGAAGTGTCTTCTGGAACTTCCTGTAAATGGCTTTACCATAAGGTTTGGAGTCTCCTCATCTCCTAATTTTTTTTCTTCTCTCTTTCCCTCAGCTCCATGACCAGAGACTGGAGTGTAACGAGCAGCTGAACAGGTCCATCAGATGGGCAGATGCTGTTGTCATCGTCTTCTCCATCACAGACTGTAAGAGCTACGAGCTCATCAACCACCTCCACCAGCATGTGCGCCAGCTGCACCCCGACAACAGAGTGCCCGTCGTGATCGTCGCCAACAAAGCGGACCTTCTGCACCTCAAGCAGGTCGAACCACAGCATGGACTTCAGCTGGCCAACCTGCTGGGCTGCACTTTTTACGAAGTCAGCGTCAGTGAGAATTATATTGACGTTTGCAATGCGTTTCAAGTACTTTGTAAGGAGATCAGCAAGCATCAAACCACCAGCACACCCGAGAAGAGGAAAAACTCCCTCATCCCTCGGCCAAAGTCTCCAAACATGCAGGACTTGAAGAGACGCTTTAAGCAGGTCCTGTCCGCAAAAGTGAGGACTGCCACCTCTGTCTGAAGAGACCATGTTAGCTGCTGTCTTTCCTGTTCTTCCAAACAAGAGAGCTCCTAAGGTTGCGATCATGGATCATGTTTGACATTACGGGCTCAGAGGAGGCTCATGAGTGACCTGAAGGCTTCCAAGGAAGCGTTTTATGCAGAGGGAGTGAAGCTCATGAGATAAGTGGCAAATGGACACCAAAGAAAGGTTTTATGGTTGGAAGCGTGTGGTCACCTGAGATATGGGAGACCAGTAATGGACACATTTGTGGACTCCAGTGTGGGATTCACTATGAGTGAAAACGTTGGCAGATAATTTAGAAGTTGCTAACATCCCCATGTTTGGTCTCCTATTACCACAGTGTACATTGTACCTTCTTTTTATACGCCATGGCTTGCTGTTGTTGGGTAGATGGAGGTCGCTATACGCACAGATGATAGAGGCGATGGTAGATGTGGTTGTGGCTCATATTATGCCTCGTGCCGTCATCACACGCAGAGTCTTCTGCTCAGTCTCTCATGAAGCATTGTAAACATGTGCTTTGTCTGCACTTTTCCGTCCTGTGGTAAACCTGAGCAGTTTTTGGGGTGCTCAGCTCTGCAGACATTAGGGGGCATTGGTATCGCTTCTGAATTTAAAGAGACCCCCAGTCTCTAGCCTACGACTTGTATGAATTGCACTTTAAAAGCCACCCGTGCTTTTTGCTTTGTAAATTGTAACTTATTTATTTTTGTGTACAATAAATGCCTACGAGGCCAGCTTTTTATCCACGTTTACTTGGTTTTATTGCTAAAATTGCATTGCTTTCAGAGAAATGCGATTTCCACCATTGGTCCCGTCACCGCACAATCCATGTGACACAATGTAAAAGATACGGTGCCCAACCTGCAGCCCTCCAGCTGTTGCAAAACTACAACTCCCAGCATGCTTGGATAGCCTAAAGTTATTAGGGCATGCCGGGAGTGGTAGTTTTGCAACAGCTGGAGGGCCGCAGGTTGGGCATCCCTGTTCTAGGAGAACTAGTTTGAATACTGTTCCCTGGGAAAATGCCATGAAGACTCCCTGCTGACTGGACCTCCACAAGGATGATCATGCATGAAGGTAGTCCTCTACTGAAAAATAAAGTTTGACACTTTTGCCCCATAACCATGGCTGAACATAGGCTCTGGATAACCAATGTGACTGCCACAAGTCGAGTCCGCACTACTCCAGTAAAGGTTTTCTATCAGTCCTATTAGATTTACATGGTAAAGTCCTGTACATGAGGGACAGTCCTACGTAGCAAAAGTCAACGGCCTGATCGGGTCACACAAATACAGTATATGACCTGGATGTAATCCTGTTCATTCATTCATTCTAGGCCTTAAAGGGGTTGTCCCACAAAATATATTCTACATTTTTTTAAAACAGAACCTGGATCTGATTACTTTTGTTATTGCATGAAAGTAAAAGATTTGTATAGCCCGTGAGTTATTCCCTGAAATCTATCTGTATAGCGCCACCTGCTGTTTGCCCTTTTTTTTATATTCTCTATCTAGCTAACTGATGTTGATATAGACGCTCATTTCTTTCCTTCAACTGCCACCAACCGCAGCAGAAAGGACACGCCCCCTGAGCGGCCAGCTTGATATAAATCTAGCAGAGCAATGAATGGGGAGATCTCTGGATCCATGTCAGGTACAGGGCTGGTTTGAGAGTGATGTGCTATATGATATCCAACTTTAGTTTTTTACATTACTCATGGGATAACCCCTTTAAAACCACCATTCTCATACCAAAGCCAAGAAAAGACCTTCTGCACCTCAAGCAGGTTAAACCCACCTGCAACAGACTCTGAACCACAGGATATGTATCTACAGTTCAAATTACCAGTCGCTCCATTACCAGTAGATTACTATGAAATCAGTGTCTGGCTCAAGTCAGATTATACTAATAAGGCCTCATGCACACAACCGTTTTCCAGGTCCGCATCCGAGCCGCAGTGTTTGGTGAGGACCCATTCCCTTGAATGGGGGCTGCAAAAGATGCGGACCTCACTCCATGTGCTGTCCGCATCCGTTGCACTGTTCTGTGGCCCCGCCCCAAAAATATAACCTGTCCTATTCTTGTCCGTCTTGCGGACAAGAATAGGCATGTCTACAATGGGTCGCCTGTTCCGTTCCGCAAATTGCAGAAGGCACACGGGCGGCTTCCGTTTTTTTTTTTGCGGACCGCGAAGAACGGCACGGTCGTGTGCATGTAGCCTAAGGAAAAGACCAACACTGTAAACCGGGGGTCAGGAACCCCCACAACCTCCTCTTATGAAACTACAACTCCCAGCATCCCCAATTTTTCCACTGTTCTGCCAAAGTGTTGAATGCACTATGCTGGTAGTAGTAGTTGCACAACAGCTGGAGTGCCGGAGGTTGCTGAAACCTGCTGTAAACCAGTATTAGTATTAGGCCTCATGCACACGACAGTTGTTTTTATCGGTCCGCAAAATGGGGTTCCGTTGTTCCATGATCCGTTTCTGTTTTTGTTTTCGTGTGTCTTCCTTTATTTTTGGAGGACCACCAGACATAGGCCTCATGCACACGACCGTGGCCGTTGTTCCGTTTTCCGTTATTTTTCGCGGACGCATTGACTTTCAATGGGTCCGTGGAAAAATCGGAAAATGCACCGTTTGGCTTCCGCGTCCGTGATCCGTTTTTCCAGTCCGTGAAAAAAATAGGACCTGTCCTATTTTTTTCATGTACAACGGTTCACGGACCCATTTAAGTCAATGGGTCCGTGAAAAATCACGGATGCACACAAGATAGTCATCCGTGATCCGTGTTCGTTTTTCCTATCATTTTCAATGCAAACTTGACTTGTTTTTTTTTTTCACTTTTCATGTCCGTGGATCCTCCAAAAATCAAGGAAGACCCACGGAAGAAAAAACTGTCACGGAACAACGGATATCCGTTTTGCGGACCGCAAAAAAAAACGGTCGTGTGCATGAGGCCATAAAGGAAAGTAAAAAAAAGTCTAAGACAGGTTTGCCATGCAACTGATAGGAAAAAAACGGACGCGGATGACAATCTTGTGTGCCTCCGCGTTTTTTAGCGGTCCCATTGACTTGAATGGGTCCGCAAACCGTTTTCCGTGAAAATAATAGGACAGGTTATATTTTTTTGACGGAATGGAACCACGGATCACGGACGCGGATGGCAAACAGTGCATTAGCCGAGTTTTCAACGGACCCATTGAAAATGGGACACGGAATAAAACAACGGTCGTGTGCCTGAGACCTCAGGCCGTGAACGGTCCGTGGTATCCCGGCCTGGATTCCTGCTGAGAGCAGGAGCGCGCGGCGTCATTGGTTGCTATGACGCCATGCGCTTTATGCCGCCGCTGCTGTACAGTAATACACTTGTATAAATCATACAAGTGTATTACTGTAGTGCAGCGGCGGCATAAAGCGCATGGCGTCATAGCAACCAATGACGCCGCGCGCTCCTGCTCTCAGCAGGAATCCAGGCCGGGATACCACGGACCGTTCACGGCCGGGTTTCCACGGCCGTGGTCATTCGGCCTTAGTCTATGAAAGAAGATACACGATATGACCAGTCATCTGCAACATCAATATACTATACACATGAGATATATATACACTATGAAAAAATCAGGTATCTGGTATGTATAGGGCTATGAGCCAGTACTTGTACGCATCAGTGTTAGAGGCCTGTATTGCAGATTACGTCAAAAACAGCGGACAACAAAGTCCAGCATGCAGGACTATTATGACCACTTGATGGGATGTGAAAGCCGCCTTACTGGGAATCTTCATCTTTGCGATGGGTGCGGAATGCAGACACATGATTAAACAATTCTACAACTCCTGATTAATGGGAACTCCGCCAGCAATAAATCCAGTTCAGAACACACTTGAAGGCTTTCATGGTCACATCTGTGCAGCAGGTGAATTCTTCCATGTGGCGGCAGAAGGCCCTGCACATTTCCTGCCTGCAGATATGTAGCAGAGCTCAGCGCTCATCTTTGATGAAGTAACACTGAAAGGATCAAGATGCAGCATCAGTTACAGATCCGCACATCGGATAACCCGCCCCGATGGCTGCACATAGACTAGTATTCACAGGTATACGGAACGTGTGTTTATTGACCCTTGATGTGGTATAGCAAAACCTATGGTTTTCCAAATATCCCCTGCAGTGCTCTTTGTAATGTACTATGCAGGGGTATAGCTATATGGGTTCAGGGGAAGCAGTGGTACCCAGGCCCTTCATCCAAATGGTACATGGAAGGCACTGGCTTTAAAGGAGTTTTTCCATCCATGAAGTGAAGCAGAGCATGCTCCCACCATTCAGCGCCATGGGAGTTCCGAATGTAGCCAAGTGACCTTGGCTCGCCTATTTCTGTCAGTCCCACAGAGGTGAATGGAGAGCCGATTGCATTTGTGCAGCATCCTCTCCATTCACTGATATGGGACTACCAGAATTAGCCAAACAAGTGTGCTTGGCTATTTTCGGAAGTCCCATTGCAGTGATTGGGGAGCATGCATCACAAGCATGGCCACCTCTCCATTCACTGCTGTGGGGATGCCGGAAATAGCCAAGCCAAGGTCAGTTGGCAATTTTCGGAACTCCCGTAGCGATGAATGGAGGGTGGCCACCCATGTGTTGTGTGCTCTGCTTCACTTCAGGGGCCCTGTTCTGTAGATAGGAGTGGGTCCCAGAGTTTGGACCTGCACCTATCTAAATTTTTGGCATATCCTATCTGTCCCATACATCAGAATGGGCTTGTTTTGGCTGCAAGCAGATTGATTTCTGCAAACCCTATTCAGATTGATGCAGCAGGTTTTGGCTGAGAAATCTGCAGGAGAATTAGCCTCCGAAAAAATCTGTGTGTGAACCTACCCTAGTAGTCTGTGATCAGGTCTCAATAGGAGTACAATTTTACAAAGTCCTATTGAGCCCCCAGCGGGGGAGGGGGTCCATTAGGCCTCATTCACACGTCCTTGTCCGTGATGAAATTCATCAGTGAAGAAGAATCCGTGTTTGGTCTGTTTGTCCGTTTTTTGCTGTCCGTGTGTCATCTGCACAATTAATTTTCAGACCATCTCCTTTTAATAGTCTGTGAAACACGGATGGCATCCGTGTTGCATCCATGTTTTTCACAGACCCATAGACTATAATGGGTGTGATTGACAAAATAGGACATGCTTCCTTCCTAAAACCACAGACCGCGCTAAAACACTGATGTGTGAATGAATGGGTATGTGTGCTGTCCGTGAAACACTGACGTGTGAATGAGGCCTTAGGATTAAGACGGGTTCCTCCTTCTTCTTCACTTATATGATGTAAAATAATCAACTCATCCTTGTCTTAAAAGAAATTTGCTTTCCTTTTCCTGCATGCAGCGGAATGCCGGCCACTAGGAGGCGCTGGCTTCAGAACAGAACGTACTGTAGGTGCATCTCCTCAGACCAAAAAAAGAAGTAATGACTGTTCATTATAGAACATGTTCCCGCAAAAAAAGAAAGGTTGCACACAATTATGTGCAATCTGCAGAGTAATGCACTTTCCTTTTCATTATGTCGCAGTTTATAGTTCATACGTGGAGTCCAGTACATGTAAGTGCAATGTTATTATGACAATACTCTTCAGGCTAATGACTTTATAAACCTAGACTCCTTTCTTACAGGCTTTGCCTAAATGATATAGATTTATATTCTGCAACCATCTGGAAATACAGTCTACAGATATAAGAGTAGAATGGGCATCTGCGCCAGGAGGACATGTCCGGAGCCCCCACGCTTTGGTTCATGTCTTAAAGGGGTTGTCTCACTTCAGTAAGTGGCATTTATTATGTAGAGAAAGTTAATACAAGGCACTTACTAATGTATTGTGATTATCCATATTGCTAGATTCATTTTTCCATCACATTATACACTGCTAGTTTCCATGGTTACGACCAGCCTGAAATCCAGCAGTGGTGGTCGTGCTTGTAGACAATAGGAAAAAGTGCAGGGCCTCTCTGGTGTCCAGGACCGTGAGAGTGCACACAGTCCAGCACTTTTTCCTATAGTTGCCACCGCTGCTGGATGCAATGCTCCACTGCTTACAATGAAGACAATCCATTTTAACTAGAGCTGGCCCAGTAAGCTCGCTGCTCTGCCAAATAGGGGGGCATCCAGGTGGGAGACACATGTCTATAATGTCCATATGCTGTAATAGGCTAGTTATGCCTCCCGACCGTCCTGGATAGGGCAGAATAGCCCGAAACTTTGGCAACTCTTCCACGGTCCCGGGAGGGTTGCAGCAGGTCCTGATTTCAAAGGTATCCGTGTTCTCAGGGTGGAGATACAGTTTATTACAATTATGAAGCTGTCAGTTCTCTGCTCAGCCATCGGTGGTTTGGCGCAGGCACAATGCAATGCTATCACGGAGCCACTGACAGGAGCAGACCTGCACTACTCTCTTCATAAGGTATTTTTATAGGGGGCATCACTCTGTGTAAGGGGCCATGAAGGGGGCCTCAGACACTATGTCAGGCACTTAGAGGGACATCCAGGGCCGGCTCTATAATAAGGAAGACCAAGGGGCCGCCTGAGGGCGCAGAGAAAGAGGATGGCGCCAGGGCGGAATTTTTATTTAAATTTTTTTAAATACATAACTAGCGAACTTGCCCCGCCGGGCCCGCCCCAGCCTGCAGGTGTGCCGTACGGCCCCGGCCCTCACCTCTTCACAGAGCGGCACGCAGGCTAAGCAGCACGGCATCGGCAACACAGACAGTCACGGCGTCAGTGGGGTGTGACTGCCGAGTGGCGCTGCAGCAGGCAGCAGCAACTGGTGTAGACTGGGGAGCGGAGGTCTGGAGACTGGAGGCAGAGATGTTGGTGGTAACTGTGTGGACAAATGTCTCTGAGTAGTCTGTCTGTGCGGCCCTCAGGGAGAAATGTATGAGGCATAGGGGGGGAATGGACATGATGGAGGGGGAGAAATGTGACAACATGGATGGAGGGGGAGAAATGTGACAACATGGATGAAGGGAGGAGAAATGTGACAACATGGATGGAGGGGGGAGAAATGTGACAACATGGATGGAGGGGGGAGAAATGTGGCAACATGGATGGAGGGGGAGAAATGTGACAACATGGATGGAGGGGCGAGAAATGTGGCAACATGGATGAAGGGGGGAGAAATGTGGCAACATGGATGGAGGGGGAGAAATGTGACAACATGGATGGAGGGGGGAGAAATGTGGCAACATGGATGGAGGGGGGAGAAATGTGACAACATGGATGGAGGGGGAGAAATGTGACAACATGGATGGAGGGGGAGAAATGTGACGACATGGATGGAGGGGAGAGAAATGTGGCGACATGGATGGAGGGGGGAGAAATGTGGCGACATGGATGGAGGGGGGAGAAATGTGACAACATGGATGGAGGGGGGAGAAATGTGACAACATGGATGGAGGGGGGAGAAATGTGACAACATGGATGGAGGGGGGAGAAATGTGACAACATGGATGGAGGAGAGAAATGTGACAACATGGATGGAGGGGGAGAAATGTGACAACATGGATGGAGGGGGGAGAAATGTGACAACATGGATGGATGGGGGTCTGATCTGAGGTCTGATTAACATTGGGGGTCTGATCTGAGGTCTGATTAACATTGGGGGTCTGATTGTTGGTCTGACCTGAGGTGTAATGGAAAATATTTTTTTCTTAATATCCTCCTCTAAAACCTAGGTGCGTCTTATAGGGCAAAAAATACGGTCCTCAAACCAGCGATTGTCTGAAGCAGAGCAAAGATACCAGGACTACACAGAGGAGAAACCAGCTGATGCAGACGGGACCAGGGCCAGGTCAGCTGCGAGGTGGGGAGGGGCGCCAAAATGTAGCTTCGCTTGTGTTGGCAAAAATCCTTGCACAGGCCCTGGGGACATCATACTGTGTGGGAAGCATTTAAGGGCACATAAAGGGGGCTTCTGCTGTGTTAGAGCTTTAAGGAAATTTCTCTAGGGGCAATATGGCACCAAGGGGTGCGTCTTTACGGTGTAGGGGGACTAGGGGGGATTGGGTGTGTATGGACAGGGATTAATCAACTGTAAAAGCAATCGTCATGGCGTGCTACAGTATGTGCACCGCAAGATCTGTCTCTCTTTACTTTCTTTCAACATTAGGAGATATGGATATATGCAAAAGCTGGGGTTTTACGCAGGGGTGCACCTAGCCTTTCTGCTGCCTGAGGCGAAAACTGAAATGGCGCACGTCTCTCCCCAATGCCTTCAGCCCATGGCCCTTCGGCTGCCCCTCTCTTGCCTCTACCTAGTGCTGCCTGAGACGATCGCCGCACCTGGCCTCATGGGTGGTGCACCCCTGGTTTTATGAGACAACTGCTTCAGTCACCAGCAATACGTCTCCAGACAGCATGTAATGTTAAGGTCCTGACCGACAGTACACGGAATTCATATGGCTCTTTAGTCTGGGGCATCCAGCTTTCAGCTGCATGGGGTGCTGCAAGTACGGAGATTTTCTCCACTTCAGAATCCAATGGAACATGCCATAATGTATTTCCTTCTATCAGATACATAAAAGCTGTATGAGATCAGTGCACTTCATACACCTAATCACAGCTCCATACAAAAGAGATCCACAATATGGTTGTGTACATAAGCCCAAAATATCAGCGTTCCAGTTTCAGAGGGCCGTCTGGCACCGCTGCAGCCAATCACCGGCCTCAGTGGTACAGTAGACAATAGCCAGCACCAGGCCCCTTGAGTCCACTGATAGGTACCATGGCTGCTATGTCAGGAGTTATTAATTAGGCCCCCCTCAGGCAGTCATAAGGTAGCAGAAAGGTGCACATACGTGTAATATAGCTGAACATGCATGTCATCTCAGTAGGCAAGGGAGATCAAAGGCTGCCAGACACATATTGCACTGCCTAACTCCATGGGAAACAAAGAATCGGATGGGATTGCGCGTCTTATCAGGAAACATGAACAAGGGAATGAGCAGTGCTGGAAAGGCGGATGTTGAGGACCGTAGCTTGCACACCACTCACACAGCTCAACCTCAACTTGCTCCACATTTACTGAAAGTATTAGGGGGTAGGGGACTGACAGATGGATGATTAATGTTATCATTGTCACTAGGGATGAGCGAATTTCAGGTAAGGAAATTAGTTCACGCTTCGTTTTCTGGTAAAAGGTCAATTGCGTTATGGATTCCGTTACCACCGACCATAACGCAATTCTATGACGGAATGCATAACGGAATGCCTTTAGAAGCATTCCGTTATTTATTCCGTCATAATAGAAGTCTATGGGCTGCATAACGGATCCGTCCCGTTTCTGTTATGCAGGGGAGTCCTCTAAAGGCATTCCGTTATGCATTCCGTCATAGAATTGCGTTATGGTCGGTGGTAACGGAATCCATAACGCAATTGACCTTTTACCAGAAAACGAAGCGTGAACGAATTTCATTACCTGAAATTCGCTCGTCCCTAGTGAATATAACATTAGGTCATATATTCCGTGTTTGCAGAGTGCTGTTACATTGTGTTTGGCTTTGGCAAAGTGTTGTACACTTGTGTGGATTTGGTTTCTTCTGACATCTCTGTTTTAGTAATTAACCCAATTCCCCATGTAAAAAATCTGGATGATCTATTCTTATGACTTTGTGTTGTGGCATTCCTCTATTATTCCTACTAGATGTTTATGATTGAAGTACCAGCAGTCTGCGATAAAGGTCCATCTGGGTGTTACCAGTTGGGAGGGAAGGGTCCCTGCACAGCCTGACAATATCTAGTCATCCTGCCAATGGGGCCCCAACTAGTATGTGCTGACTAACTCTTAGTTTTTGTCTTAAAGGGGTTGTCCGGGCTTTTAATATTGATGACCTATCCTCAGGATGGGGTCTGAATCCAATCCGCAAAAAAAAAAGGTTTGATAGCATGTGGGCCGAACATACGGCCATGCCCATTAGCCCTGATTGTTTCAAAAAGCATATACAGGCACTGAACGGCAGATACAGCTGGTGATCCACATGTGCACCCGACTGCCAGACTACATTGTGTAGAGGCAACCTAAAAGGGCCCTAACACGTAGAGAACCCTGTTATGATGGAATAGATATGACTTATACAGGTAGGTGCATTGTAAAATCTCGGTGTTCCTACTTACAGTACGGTTTCTACACTGTAGCAGTTTGTGTCTCTTGTCTACATTATACTTTCTCCCCAGGAAGATCTATTCCAGGTATGGCCAACCTGAGGATCTCCAGATGTTACAAAACTACAACTCCCAGCATGCCCAGACTGCCAACAGCTATCAGACTATAGCAGGGCATGGTGGGAATTGTAGTTTTACAACAGCTGGAGAGCCACAGGTTGGCCATGCCTGATTTATTCCATCTGTTAATGTTATGTACCCTAATATTAGTTGTCAGGCAGATCTATAGCGTAAGCACTAAAGATACCAGTCCAGCCATCAACATTTTTGTCCCTAATTTTAATGATACCTTCAGGGTTAGACTGGCCCACTAGAGTACTAGAGGATCTTCCGGTGTGCCCAGGACCTGATACAATAGTGGGCCCCAAAGATCCAGAAGAAAAGAAAAACATTTAATTGCCTTTGGAGCCAATCACCGGCCACTAGGATCTAGTTCTTTGATTCAAAACTTATTAAACTTGGTGATGTAGGGTTGGGCCTTGAGAATTATTTCTTGTGGGCCCCAGGAAGCCCACTATGACACTGGTTACATTACTGAGTAGGGTCTTGAGACACCTGTCAGCCCCATGTGGCCAAGTTTTTATTTCCTCCTATCCACTACTCATATCAGAAGTCAAAAAATTTAAGCTCCCGTTTGGATCCGCAATAATTATTACATAAGGGAACTCCAATAGTACAATAAACATATTAAAGTCTATGAAAGTACAATAATCTGGTGGCAGATGCCATCAATACATGTTATCTTGGAAAATACCAATACAATCTGTCCAATTCATCCTTCTTCTAAGCACAGATGGTCAAGTGTCCTGTATTGTATTCAAATGTTGGCAGATCCTGCTGAGAATGAATAGGGCATTAGGACAATGGAACCTTCTCACATCTGCCATCAGTTCAGGCATGAAAATGAGGAGGAGAAAACCTACTGTAGGTAGGATAGGTCTTCAGAGAGATCTCGTCAACTTCTAATGCTCCAATGTGTTCTCATTTTTGCACTTCAGTACATTGGTGGAGGTAAAGAAACTCAACTGATTCCCGGTTGACTCCTTGTCATATTCTTGTACTGTGAATACTCGTTCTTATTAATACCTTCATCTTGGCTCTGAAAGCATTTATATATTGGTGGCTAACTAGTAAGAGAGGTCTCCTCTTTTTGGAGGAGACAGCTATGAAGTACACGTGTCCTCAGACTGCTGTGCTCCATGTCCCTATAAACAGAAAAAAGCACACAGACTGTTCCATGGCACTTCTGGGATGTACATAACCTTGTCCTCTTCAGGGCTCCTATATTAATTACTGTTACAGAATAGATAGTCTTACAGAAATGTAGCCAAACCTTGTAAAGCTGGCGCGCCACAGTTCTGTGATGGATCAGAATGTATCCGCTGCAGGTTTCCAGCATATCTGGCAGTACCAAGCAGAAGAGTTCTCTATGCCAGGGACTGAGACTCTTGGAAAATGGACAATTAGACGCAGGCCAGAGCTTTCCAGGATAAAACTAAATCTGTATTCCTATCACTGCAGTATATTTATGTGTTTTAATATATTAAAGGCAACTTGTCAGTAAGTTGTATGAAGAAACCCCAAATCCTCAGTCTTAAAGGGGTTGTGCCAAGTTCTAAAGCTATCCCCTATCCACAGGCTAGGGGATAACCATCTGATTGGTGGGGGTCCCAGCGGCCAGACCACTACCAATCACGAGAATGCCTGGTCTCTCTGAATTAATGAAGCGGAAGGTTGACCATGACCACTCATTCTCTAGGGGACTGCTGGAGATAGGGCACAGGTATCTTCAGTTATGTTCTGCTGACAAACAGTGGTTTAGGTGCCACATGAAGATGCAATCACTTGACGAACAAGTGTTTGCTCATTTGTCAGGTGATCAGCAACATCTTTACCAGGGCCGTCTTTTCCAATGGGCACGCTGGGCAGTTGCCCGGGGGCCCCACTTGCCTGGGGGCCCGCCTGCCCAGTGAACCCACCACCCGCGGGAACGGCCGCCTAACACACACAGGTTGCCCCCCCAGTTGAATACTAATGAGCGCTTCCATTATGGAAGCGCTCATTAGAACCGAGAGACCAGGAAGTGGTGAACGCTCTGTACTCACCACTTCCTGGTCCTCGGCTGTCGGCTGTGCAGGGCTGCGCACAGCGTGAGGGCGCTCTGTGACCTCACGCTGTGCGCGCCAGTTCAGAGCACAGAGTCGACTGAGGAGAGGCAGGCGGCGTCCAGGAGCAGGAGAGGTAAGTGATTTTTTATTTTATAAGAAAATGTGGCTGCTGGGGGCATAAGGGGGCTAATGGAGAGGCATATGGGGGCTAATGGAGAGGCATATGGGGGGCTAATGGAGAGGCATATGGGGGGCTAATGGAGAGAGGCATATGGGGGGCTAATGGAGAGAGGCATATGGGGGGCTAATGGAGAGGCATATGGGGGCTAATGGAGAGGCATATGGGGGCTAATGGAGAGGCATATGGGGGCTAATGGAGAGGCATATGGGGGCTAATGGAGAGGCATATGGGGGCTAATGAGGCATATGGGGGCTAATGAGGCATATGGGGGCTAATGGAGAGGCATATGGGGGCTAATGGAGAGGCATATGGGGGCTAATGGAGAGGCATATGGGGGCTAATGAGGCATATGGGGGCTAATGGAGAGGCATATGGGGGCTAATGGAGAGGCATATGGGGGCTAATGGAGAGGCATATGGGGGCTAATGAGGCATATGGGGGCTAATGGAGAGACATATGGGGGCTAATGGAGAGGCATATGGGGGCTAATGGAGAGGCATATGGGGGCTAATGAGGCATATGGGGGCTAATGGAGAGGCATATGGGGGCTAATGGAGAGGCATATGGGGGCTAATGAGGCATATGGGGGCTAATGGAGAGGCATATGGGGGCTAATGAGGCATATGGGGGCTAATGGAGAGGCATATGGGGGCTAATGGAGAGGCATATGGGGGCTAATGAGGCATATGGGGGCTAATGGAGAGGCATATGGGGGCTAATGAGGCATATGGGGGCTAATGGAGAGGCATATGGGGGCTAATGGAGAGGCATATGGGGGCTAATGGAGAGGCATATGGGGGCTAATGGAGAGGCATATGGGGGCTAATGGAGAGGCATATGGGGGCTAATGGAGAGGCATATGGGGGCTAATGATGAGAGGCATATGGGGGCTAATGATGAGAGGCATATGGGGGCTAATGATGAGAGGCATATGGGGGCTAATGATGAGAGGCATATGGGGGCTAATGATGAGGCATATGGGGGCTAATGATGAGAGGCATATGGGGCTAATGATGAGAGGCATATGGGGCTAATGATGTGAGGCATATGGGGGCTAATGATGAGGCATATGGGGGCTAATGATGAGAGGCAGCATATGGGGGCTAATGATGAGAGGCAGCATATGGGGGCTAATGAGAGGCATAATAACACTGTCATCCACAGATGCCCCCATAACAGTGTGTCTTCCACAGATCCACCATAACAGTGCGACTGCGCACTGACGAGAGACAGAAAGAAGGGGAAAGAATCCACGGAAGCAAGCAGAGGACGGCACAGCAGACGACTGAACAGCTTCTTTTGTAAGTAAATAGTTTTATTATAAATGTATCCCTGCATACCGCAATTCTCTCATATTTTGTAATCTTATTTATATATACTTATTTTGTTTTTGCCCCCCCCATTTTTGACTGTGGTATCTTTGTGCCCCCCCTATATATTATTCCTATATTAAACACTGATTTTGTTGAAAGTACCAATAAATATCGCCTTATTGATAATTTGCATTTTTATTCTAGTGCGTGATTGTGTAGACAGGGCCCCAGTGCACTGTATTGCCCGGGGGCCTATAATGCTCTTAAGATGGCACTGATCTTTACTTCTGGTAAGTATCAGGAACAAGCGTTCACAGGAACATTTTTCCACTATAATTGTCCCAATCCTTGTCCTGTGTAAATAAGGCCTTAGACTAGACCAGGAATGCCCAACCTATGACCCTCTAGATATTGCAAAACTACAACTCCCAGCATGCCTGGTCAGCCTACAGCTATTAGGGCATGCTGGGAGTTGTAGTTTTGCAACAGCTGGAGGGCCACAGGTTGAGCATCCCTAGCCTAGACGGACTATGTGTGAAGATGTGCTGGATTTCTCACAGTAGACCACGTTGGATGATACTTTTGGTGTATGTTCTCGTCTTCAAAAATATTTTAGTAAAGGCACACATTGAAACAAGCAATAAACTGCTTGACAATATAAGGTGTCAGTTTTACAGATTAAACATATGTCATACATCAAGTATTAGAAACTGTGGAAAACTGTGAAAGATAGTAGGGCAGGGAGAAAGAGGGAAAACCAGGGTAAACGTCCATCTCCAAGTGTCTTGCACTATAAACCCCGGTTGTCTCAATTCAGTAAGTGGCATTTATCATTTAAAGAAAGTGAATACAAGGCACTTACTGATGTATTGTTATTATCCATATTGCCTCCTTTGCTGGCTGGATTCATTTTTCCATCACATTATACACTGCTCGTTTCCATGGTTACAGACCACCCTGCAATCCATCAGTGGTGGTCGTGCTTGCACAATATAGGAAAAAGCACTAGCCTATGCTGGCGCTGATGCTTACTTTTGCGAGAATGCCACTATTTAATCCACACCTACCTTTGGGCAAGCCACGCTCACACGCCAAATGAGGCACAAAAAGTGGTGCATTCTCGTAATTCTGCCCCATTGGCCAGAATTTATGTCCTTTTCCCACTGAATAGGGATGAGCTGCAATACCAGTCACAACCAATAAACAAGGCTGGTGCTGTTTTAGGGGTATAAAAAGAAGCCTCCTTTAAAAAATAATAAGAATTATTAGATCCCCTTTATTTGAAAGACTTTAGTTTTGCTGGCACAGACGGTGAACGTGGTTGGCGAATTTTCTGAATGGCACTGTGTAGATCGGGGTAGGCTTTTTCTGCATCAGCTGTTTTTCCTTGTAAAGACAGTTCTAATGCAGAGATCTGTCCTTACCTAAAATATGATATGAATTAAAGTCGGTATCACTATATAATGACTCAAGAGGTGAGGGACCATCCAGCTTGTTATAAGTGCACAGTTCCAAAGCCTGCATCTCTGATGGTATAGGGTTGCATTAGTGCCTATGGCATGGGCAGCTTTCACATCTGGAAGGGCACTATCAATGCTGAACAGTATATAGAGGTTTTAGAACAACATACAGTATGCTCCCATCCAGACAGCTCTTTCAGGGAAGGCCTTACGTATTTCAGCAAGACAATGCTAAACCGCATACTGCATTGCTTTGCAGAAAAAGAGTCTGGGTGCTGAACTAGCCTGCCTGCAATAATGTGAGACTGACATACTGTATATAGCTATAGGTAAATGCATTGTAGCCTGTTTAAAAATGCACTGCTCTGTACCATTTGTTATGCTTTTTAATATTAGAAACATTGCAAAAATTGCCCACCCACAGTAGTTATGCCCCTTCACGGTCCCCATACAGTAGTTATGCCCTCTTTCTGCCCCCACACAGTAGTTATGCCCCCTTACTGGCCCCACACCTTCTACACCGAGCTCTTTCTCACCTGGAGAAACCAGGGAACATTGTGAGAATAGTGTTCTTTGATTTTTCCAGTGCTTTCAACACCATACAACCAGTGCAACTAAGAGACAAGCTGGAGCTTGTGGGAGTGGACCATCACCGCTTCAATTGGATGTTGAGACTACCTGACAAACCGACCTCAGTATGTGAGAGCCCAGGATTGTGTCTCCAGGGGCACCTCAGTTTACAGTTCTTGCTCATTTCATCTTCACACTGCAGATTTCAGGTACAACTCATCTAGCTGCTACTTACAGATGTGCTCTGATGACTCGACAATAGTAGGCCTCATCACAGACGATGGCATGGAGTACAGAGAACTGAATTTGTGGAGTGTTGCCAGCAGAACCACCTTAGGATCAATGCCAGGAAGACTAAGGAGATGGTTGTGGAATTCCACAAGCACAGACATCCTCCGAAACCAGTGGACATCCAGGGGATGGACATCGAGGTAGTCAACACTTATAAGTACCTGGGTGTACACCTCAATAATAAGCTGGACTGGGCAGATAACATGGAAGCACTATAAAGGAAGGAGGCTGAGAGCTTTTGGAGTGCAGAGGGCACTTATCAGGGCCTTTTTCAACTCTGTGGTGGCATCAGCCATCTTCTTTGGAGTGGCCTGCTGGGGTAGCAGCATCTCAACCAGGGAGAGAAAGAGACTTGACAAACTCATTAGAAGGGTCAGCTCCATCTACAACCAGTGCAGGTGGTAGGTGAGAGAAGGATACTATCAAAGCTAATCTCCATGCTGGAGAATAACTCCCATGCCATGCATGAGACGATGATAGCATTGGGCAGTACCATCTGTGACCGACTGCTTCACCCCAAGTGTGAGAAGGGGCTCTATCGGAAGTCATTCCTTCCTTCTGCTGTTAGGCTGTACAACCAGCACCGACCCAGGCGGAGATAGACTGCACTCATCGCCTATGGGTTCCTGCGGATATCATTCCATCCAGAGACTGAATTCTATAAGCTGTGATATCTATATCCCTTATTTTTTACATTGTTTATCTGTAATCTAGTTTTTGTACTCTCTGTGCTGCTGTAACGCTGTGAATTTGCCCATGGGGGACTATTAAAGGATTATCTTATCTTAGGCCCCCACACATTAATATGCCCCCTAAGTGCCTCCTCACAATAATGCTATCCTTTTAGTGCCCCAATAGTTTTACCTCGTAATGCCCCTCACAATAATGCTGCCTCCTTAGTGTTCCAGTAGTGAAGTGCCTGTAGTTTTAATAAAATAAAAAAGCACTACTCACTTAGCCCCATTCCTCTGATGAACGGAGCACATTCTCCCTGGGCTTGTGCTTTCTCATGCTCAGCACACAAGAAATGATGACATTGCAACAGCTGCTGGGAAGCGCACAGGAACGTTGAAGCAGGATGCCCACTGTTCCCTGCCTCACCATTGTATTCAACTGTATCGGCATCCTCAGGACACAGCTACAGTTGAAAGCAGGACATGCTGCATCCCCCGCACCATCCCACCAGACCCGAGACAGTTGGGAGGCATGAGTCACGGGAGCTGCCGCTGGTGGGGCCGATGCAGTTGCACCATTCGCCCTACGATTAAAGCAGCCGTGGTTCTGGATACACTCAGCCGCACTATAGATGGCCTGTGCGTGGTATGTGAGCACCTCTGTCACATGTTTGACATTTCTTAAGGTGATACATTAATATGCTTGTCTGTATCTATAACTACCCGTGTTGACCTTTGCAAGTAAAGTCATGTCTTTCAGGCAATTATCGCTCTGTAGAATCATGGGTACAATGCAGTCATTTTCTCCATCTCACCCCTGGAGTCAAAAAGGTCAAAATCCTACAGTTTAAGGATAAACACATCACTTCAGATAACGTTAGAATCACTCTCATCTTGCCAAGCTAAAAGGTCAGTGTAACAGTAGAGTTAAAAAACTTTGGTTGCTTCTGAATAGCCGATAGGTCTCTGAAAGAGTGTAGAAAAATAGTTCTTCTCCAGAAGAGAGAGAATTGTCTACGTGGAGCCACTAATAGGTATCAATTCTGTAAATCAGTGCCTGTCCTTTATAGTCCTTGTCCGCGCTTCATTTGGTCCTCTGATTACTGCAGAGGGCAACTCAGTAGGTACTATTGTAGGGTGTGGGGGCTAGTGGGGCATATGCCTCGGGTGCTTGGCCCAGAGGGGGCACCAACAAGCCCCTCTGCCATAGCATTTGTACAAAGCCGGAAAACTGAGCCATTGTCCTGAGTGAAGGATGACCAACTGGACTCTGGTACAACTGCACCTATTAGTTTAGTTTTATTCAGATAGGTCCGTCCTGCGATATACTTTTGCCTTGGTATTTTATTGGTTATCTGCCTCCCTAATCCTGGTAAAGAATGTATAAATGGAGCATTATGTCCCAGCATTGTCAGCAGAGCATGCAATGTAGTACATAACACGCTCCATGTCCTTCTTGCTGTTGCTATTGACTCACACACTAGCTTGTAAATAATAAAAGAAGAATCTCAAGAATTCCAAAGAAATAAACATGAATGCGGCTGTCGTCTCTTTTCAGTTCATCCTATTATCCTGCTTAGGAATATACAACAGACTTCATCACTATAATATACCAAGAATGCAAACAATGGAATATGCCGATCAGGGGTGACAGCTAGAAAAGGATAAGAGAAGGAAAAAATAAAAAACAGGAGACAGCACTGGGGTCTGGGGGTATTTTTACCAACCCCCTGGAGACGTGCACCCACCACACTGTAACTAAGGAGTGCTGTTCATCCTGGTGTTTTTCTAAGCTAGAAAAGGATGTCAGAGCCATTACCACTGCCAGCGCCGTAGAATCAGCACTGTATAGTGAACTGCTGTTATTCCAAGGGACCCCCTCATAACCCAAAAGGGTCAACATCAGTAAACAACAATGTGGGCCATAGCAGCAAATCAGGGTCCTACCTACATAGCTACATAGATTGCGAGGCTGAAACAAGACGGTTATAAAGCCTGTTATCCTGTAAAGCTGATCCAGGAGAAGGCAAAAAATGTCATGGGTTACAAACCGATTTTCCTCATTTTACAGAAAGAAATGTTTCCCGACTCCAATCAGGCAATTAGAATAAGGACTCATGCACAGGACCGTTGCCTGTTTGCGGTACGCAAATTGTGGATCTACAAAACACGGAAACCAGCCGTGTGAATTCCGCATTTTGCGTAACAAAACTGTCGGCCCCTAATAGAACAGTCCTATCCTTGTCCGTAATGTGGACAAGAATAGGAAATGTTCTATAATTTTGTGTATGGCACAGAACATACGTGCGGATGCAGACAGCACACAAAGTGCTGTCCACATCTTTGGCGGTCCCATTGAAGTGAATGGGTCCACATCCAACCCGCAAAAAATACATTTGTGTGCATGAGCTCTAACTCCCTGGATCAATGACCCTTCTCCAGAAATCTAGTAGCTATAGCCTGTAATATTATTACGCTTCAGAAATACATCCAGGCCCCTCTTGAATTCCTTTATTGTACTCACCATCACCACCTCCTCAGGCAGAGAGTTCCATAGTCTCACTGCTCTTACCGTAAAGAATCCTCTTCTATGTTTCCTTCCTTTTTCCTTGTATCTTTCCTCTAGACACAGAGGATGTCCCCTTGTCACAGTCCTGGGTATAAATAGATAATCTGAAAGATCTCTGTACTGACCTCTGATATATTATACAGAGTTATTAGATATTCCCTCAGTTGTCTTTTTTTCAAACTAAAGAGCCTTCATTTTGATAATTTTTCTCGCTACTGTACATGGTTGTGGCTAAAGGCTCATGGGCCCTGCTGCAAGAGCTTAGCTTGGGACCCCCTTCCCTCTGTGCTTTGTGGCAAGGGGCAGGGGAGCAGGGTAAGACAGTACTATATACCTCTTACATCCAGTGATGTCTCCTCTGATGTAGACGCTCCTCTTCCTCAACTTCTCCTTTCAGACCAGACCGCCATGATGATTTATTTCAGCCATCTCTTGTCTTTGCAGAGTTTGACAGACATCTTAGTTTCCTACTTTTCCATTATCCTCCTACCTTCTGAACATCACATCCTGGGCTTGGCAGCAGCTGACTGACATTGGTTGCCACAGTTTAAAGAGGACCTGTCATCATGAAATGCAGTACAACCTGCAGGCAGCATGTTATAGAGCAGGAGGAGCTGAGCAGATTGATATATAGTTTTGTGGAAAAAGCAGCAAGTATAAATTAAGCATATAAATCTCTGTTCTTTCTGAGCTCAGTTGTACACAGGGGCCATCTTATCAGTAATTGATAGCATTCTCTGTATAAATGTGTATACAGACAAGTATCTGCTTTCACTGCTTTGTACTTAGTATTTGTAGCACAGGGATATGGTTACAGTTACACCAATATAATATTGTTGCTGTTTTTATATCAAGTTTTATACATGTAGTTTATTTTCTCCAAAAATAATTGACTTTGCCCCAAAGATAATGCAGGTCCATTCAAGGAAACATCTAACACAGGGGTGGACAATCTGTGGTGCACATGCATCCTGCACAGCCTTCGTTTGCTGCCCCTCTTCTGCTGCACAGGAACACAGCTTATTGTCTGCCTGTGCAATCAGCTGTGTGCGCACAGCGCAGAATAACAGCTCATGCTCCTGCAATCTAGGCTGAGTCCTCGGCTGTCACTGATAGTGGGGGTTACAGTGGAGAAGACAGAAGTAGTTTATTACTGATTCTGCCTTCTCTTTTCCTTGTTACATATTGCTCCACAAGCACTATACAGTAAATGGAGAATCAGTGTTGTAGGGCACAGCAGAGCTGCTGGGTCTTAGCACATCCAGATTAGCTCTGCATGTGTACAATGCCCCCTCACCCCAATATGGAGCTGTTTCCCCTGTAAGGGTGGGTTCACATCACTTTTTTTTTTTACCGCACTCTGCAGGATACAATAACGTGGTGTGCCGTATACATCAAACGGAGGCATAAAATGTGATGTGAACCCAACCTAACTTGGGCTCCTTTGGATGCCCCATTTACAGTGGAAAAGTGCAAAATAAAATAAAGTGTCAGTATTCCCCAGAAGCCTTTTAATGACATTTTGGGGGACATATGTGCTAAAAATTTGTAAAAAAAATAAATAAATAAAAAATTATAAAATGCAAACAAATATCTAGAAATGACCACACCAACTGAAACCATCGCAATAGTTGCACCTTACACGCAAAACTACTTTTTAGGCCTGGTCATTAAAGGGTTAACAAGTTCTTTCCTTCACTACAGAGTGAGGTGCTCTGGTTACTACACTTACCTCTCACAGTTACAGGCCTTTGTGTGACCAGAGCCTGCATTAACCAATGAGAGCTTCCCCTGCTAGTAATAGAAAGTGCTTACTGATGTCAGCATGGCGCCTGTCACACAGATATAACCTAGGACTGAGGGACTGGAGGCGGTAATAACTAGGCATGAGCGAATCGACTTCTGATGAAACATCCAAAGTCGATTTGCATAAAACTTTGTTCTAATACTGTACCGAGCAGGAGCTCGGTACAGTATTAGGCTACTTTCACACTAGCGTTCGGAGCGGATCCGTCTGATGTTTCATCAGACGGATCCGCTCCGATAATGCAGACGTTCGCATCCGTTCAGAACGGATCCGTCTGCATTAAAACTTAGAAAATTTTCTAAGTATGAAAGTAGCCTGAGCGGATCCGTCCAGACTTTACATTGTAAGTCAATGGGGAACGGATCCGCTTGAAGATTGAGCCATTTGGTGTCTTCTTCAAGCGGATCCGTCCCCATTGACTTCCATTGTAAGTCTGGACGGATCCGCTTGCCTCCGCACGGCCAGGCGGACACCCGAACGCTGCAAGCAGCGTTCAGGTGTCCGCTCACTGAGCGGAGCGGAGGCTGAGCACTGGCAGGCGGATGCATTCTCAGCGGATCCGCCTCCACTGAGAATGCATTGGGGCTGGACGGCTGCGTTCAGGACCGCTCGTGAGCCCCTTCAAACGGAGCTCACGAGCGGACACCTGAACGCTAGTGTGAAAGTAGCCTTAGAATGTATTGGCTCGATGAGACAAAGTTATTGCTTCGCGAAGTCTTGTGAGACTTCGCGCAATAACTTTATAAATTAATTTCTACTATAAAAAATCATTTCCCGAACTCGGGTTCGGTTCCAAATGGTACCTGCTCCTGCTCCGTACAGTATTAGAACAAAGTTTTATGCGAATCGACTTCGGATGTTTCATCCGAAGTCGATTCGCTCATCCCTAGTAATAACCATTGACGCTTCCTCTGCAGTGAAGGAAAGCAAACAATTGTGAATAGGAGGCAGGATGACAAGGCCCTATTAGACTGCATGATTTTCAGGCCAATATTTGGGAATAATCATAGGAACGCTCATTCTTGATAATTACCAATCAGTAAATAAATGAGCAAACACTCATTTGTTGGCTGATTTTCATCTTTCATCAGGATTATCTCCCTGTGTAATCGGGGGTATCTGCTGACAATCGTTATAACTGATTATGGGTGGAACAACTGTGGTAGCGATCATTCCTCCCCATTCACTTGTGTAACGGGGCAATGCATGCGGCATCGCCAATCAATGTTTTTTTTTTTTTTTGCAGCCCCTTGAAACAGAACAATTTGACAATGCAGCCCCCGGACCAAAAAAAAAAAAGGTTGTGCACCCCGGATTTAACAATATATGGGAGGCCTCTTCCTTACCCTGGAATGCGGTTTGCTGCTCTCCTTGTATGTTCACATTAATAGCAACCCCTAGGCTAAAATGTTACTGGCACCTTATTGTTAGATAACCTTCTGATTACTTGTTAAGAGATGCACCCTCGCTGTATAGCGCATGTCTAATACCGCTACAGCTGCCCACTTATGTAATAAAATGAATGATGTACACCCAGAAGATGTTCCTCTCCTATGGCCAGCTAGGCCTTGTTCAATGCGCCTTCCAGGGAAGCCAAACCCAGTAATGTCCTTGCCCGAGAGCGTAGACTAGAACATGTTCCCTGTTATGTAACACCATTAATCTCCCTACAGAGGGGTGTTTATCACTCCATTAAGACAGTCAACATCTTTTAGCCAAGTGTTATTATTGTCAGGACTTGCCAGCACCACAGCACAGCAGATAATGAGCGACAAGTCATAGCAGATTGCTGGAGGAAGGGCGAGAGGAGAAAGTGTTCGGATGAGAGCTAGATTTCTGAATTCTTACAAGGCACAGGGTTAAAGCTTCTTTGACATTTTAATGAATACAATAAACAAACAAACTCAATAGAAATCGTCATGGCTCTCCGGCCTCCTATACACATCAGATAAGCAGAGCCGATCCTGTTGTGATTTTAACCCTGGATCATCACTCATCTGCTGGAGAGAACCGTCAGATGCCGCTGTCTGGGTGCAGACGGTCTGTTGCAAACAGCAGTTCAGGAATGTCGAGAGGTTTCAGAAGTCTTGTGGACAGAACCACCACCTAAAATTAGAAGAAAAGCAAACAACTGTAAGATATGAAGTCAATTTTACAGGCTACAAAAATAATCCACTGTACATTAAAGCAAATCAGGGCTGCCGTCAGGAACTTCAGGTCCCCATGCAGGTGAACCATGTGCCTCAGGCCCTTCTTACATTTATAGCCAAAAGAGCCATAACCTTTTTTTGCCGTCAGACCATTTTGCCATACACATCAGTAAAATCTTAATTTCTATCAACTTTTATTATGGGTTTTAATGAAGGGGAAAAAAATGGGTGCAATTTCTATTTTATATATAATATAACGTGGTCTCAAAAAGCAGGAAATGCTCAACCCCATATGCAGTTGTGCCTTTATAACCGGGGGAGCAAATCCTGCTAATGGCGATCCCCAGCAGGAAATGCGTACAATGAAGGATGCCCGCAGCGGACCACAAGTGCCACATAGACATCCTACACCAGATAGCAAAATGTGTGGATGTAATTGACTATATCAAATAAATATATAGTAGTGGTGGTGGCTGCTCTCCTATATAGCCTATGGTATGGTGCTGCAAGCCCAAAGGAGAGGGCACCCTACCTCTCTGAATTAAATTGGAAATAAAGAATGTATATGGGCGAGCACTCTACCATAAAGCACACATTTAATATAAAACAAGTACTTGGATATAGAACAAATGAATAACAATATAAAAGGTTAAAAAATACAAATAAAATGCATCAATGTAACCACAATAGGGCTGATGATTATGGATCAATGTCCAGATAATTATTATTCAATCCTCTGTTGTGAGTTGTATCTGGAAATCTTTGTAGGGCCTTATGGTGGCCTTAGTCTCTAGTAGAAGTCCAATATGCCCCCTATGGTAGGTAAATGCCATACACCTGTCGAAATCTCTTTAGTTGCATGGCCATGCAGACAGGACTTTAATATTCGACAAAATCGAATTTCAAATCTTCGGATCGAATATAACAAGACGTCACTACCGGACCATACAGGAAGTCACGTAAGTGTAATCCCGCGAGCACTGAACGCGGCCATCGAACAGAGCAACGTGAGACGCCGGTCTCATACATCACCCGGTGTTTCTCACTCGCTCCTTCGGAAAAAAACGCAGACTCAAGTGGACGATCCTCACAAAGGGGAGGTAAGCGGCGGAACAGCCGAGCACATTTTTTTCCCCCTGTCCAGGATATTTCAGGATTGACGTCCGATATACAATAAGTATTATTCAATCACTAGAACCCTCTACAACGTTTGTATAGGTATCCACAATATTGATTACCTACCATAGGGGGCATATTGGACTTCTACTAGAGACTAAGGCCACCATAAGGCCCTACAAAGATTTCCAGATATAACTCACAACAGAGGATCGAATAATAATTATCTGGACATTGATCCATAATCATCAGCCCTATTGTGGTTACATTGATGCATTTTATTTGTATTTTTTAACCTTTTATATTGTTATTCATTTGTTCTATATCCAAGTACTTGTTTTATATTAAATGTGTGCTTTATGGTAGAGTGCTCGCCCATATACATTCTTTATATCAAATAAATATTTAGAAGAATAGGTGAACTACTGTGGTGTATGCAATCAACAAAATTTGACTAAACCCTCACACTTAGCGGTCCGACGAAGCGCTAGTTCAGCGCGAAACGGCCGTCACCGCCGATCCTCAGTGATGGGCATGTCCCACTCCCCAGCCTCCCTGATGTCTTCATGTATGAAGTAATAAAGCCTTGAAGTTTTATCAGCAATTGGTGAGTGCCGCATTTATTCTCTCTCTTACTACTGCCTTAATTTGAACCTGTGCCTCCGATTTGCTGTGCACCACAGAGGACTTTGCTTTAATGCTGGTTGGTCGTGGTTTGACCGTCCATTGGGGTTGTTCCAGCGACTCGAAGTAGTGCCGCCGTCCTTTACTGTGCTCTTTATTTATCGATTAAACCCTCACACTGATGTAAAAAATGAGACTTTAGCCAATATATCCTTATATGAAGGACATACCGGAGCCTGCATACCACGTCAAGGTATCTCAGGTGGCACGGGACCTAACGTTAACCTACCTGTGCCATATGGGCAGAACCAAATACCGCAGTACAGCACAAAATACCCACCCAGGCCACAGTATGAAATTGTATCATCGTCCTGAGAATAGCAATTCAGGAGGGCACCGGCGATCGCTGGCCAGGTGCAAAAGTGCATCATGCTCCTACGTAAATTAATGTTGAAAGCATTAGATCTTTATGTACTTGGCTGGTGGCCATGAGGAGGGCTTGGATAGCCCCCTGGGCATTGGCCCACCCGGAAATTTCCCTGTAGGATCTATGACTAGTCCGCCCCTGGTTACAAACACCCATTTATTGTAATGTTTTTTTCCTTGGTTATTTCTTTTAGGAACATTCATTTTGCAGAACAATGTAACCATGTTAGAAAATAAAGCTGGAAAGTAAAAATTTAAATTTTCTGACTTACCACTAGTCTATAGGATTGCTGTGGTAAAAAGACACACTTTTCTGTGCTTAAAAAACTACAATGTAAGGATATGTTCACTTCACCATTTATTTTTCCGTTCTTCTCATCCGACAGAAGAACAGGAAAAAAAAAAAAAAAACTAAAAATGGATACTGTAAAAAAAATGGCCCAGCATGCAGGACATTTTTTCCCCATATAAAATAACGGATGCCAGGCGGAAATGGCTAAAACGAATGCCAAATGTGCATAACTGAAAGGGCTGAATTTACAGACGTACCCTGTTGAAGGACTGCTTAAGAAGTTATTTTCTAAATATTATATTAATGAAATGAAGGAAAAAATGTGCTACATTTACTAATTACAATGACTAATGTGTTCACTATATTGTGCAGCTTATTATGATTAGAGAGACACCAAATGCTGTTTTGTGATATTTCATACTAAGCATGTTAGAAGAACTGTTTCCTCCCTGTTGAATTAGTCAGCTAAGCGCATCGAGGCCCGATGGGTAAGACTGCGTGTACACAAGACTATACATCATCATCATCATCATCATCATCATAACTGATGCACAGAATCTTTTCTTTTTTTTTTTTACAGGATTTATTTTTTCTTTACTTTTCTGTTCTTCTGATGGATCAGAAGAACGGAAAAATAAGCGGTGATGTGAACTCAGCTTTACTATTTATTCAATATTAAGCTTTCGAAATAAACAGTAATACTATTAGGCATTAAAGGGGTCTTTCAAGACTTTTATACTGAGGACCTATTCTCTGGATAGGTCATTAGTATCTGATCAGAGGGGGTCCAACACCCAGTACCCAAACTGATCAGCTGTTTGAGAAGGTACTGGTGCTGGCCGTAGAGCCATGGCTTTCTCTCACCATGGACAGCACCATACATACTACAGCGGCTGTGCTCGGTATTGCAGCTTGGCTGCATTCACTTCAATAGTGCTGAGCTGCTCCTAGGCCATGTGACAGATGAAAGTGATGTCATATGGCCTAGGCTAAGCTGCAAGAAGGTTGTGGCACTGGTGCCTTCTCAAACAGCTGATCGCAGAGGGTGCTGTAATTTCTATAGTAAAAGTTATGGCCGAAAAAAAAAAAAAAACATTTTTACTTGCCAGCTTATTTCTTTTTTTTCCGTAAAAGTTAAAATTTTCAAGTTATTGTTACAAAAAAACAAAAAATAAAGCAAAAACCATTACAGTTCTTCTAACATGCTTAGTATGAAATATCACAAAACAGCATTTGGTGTCTCTCTAATAAGCTGCACAATATAGTGAACACATTAGTCATTGTGATTAGTAAATGTAGCACATTTTTTCCTTCATTTCATTAATATAATATTTAGAAAATAACTTTTTAAGCAGCCCTTTCAACAGGGTACGTCTGTAAATTCAGCCCTTTCAACTGGGTAGGTCTGTAGTGTAATGGTAACTCTTCTGCCTGCCATACAGAAAATCTGGGGATTAAATCCCAATGAAGACCTGTAAAATAATTTCTTCAGTAAAAGTCCATGTACTGGGGGAGGGCCCCTCCCCCAACTCATCACTCATATCCAGCACAGCTTCATTAATATTCACTGCACCCAAGTGAATACAAATGAGGCTGCAGGGACCCCAGCCAATACTGCCCTGATGGTGGTCCTGAAGCAAATGTCCTTAAAAAGAACCTGTCACTGTGAACTGCAGTAATATTTGTAGGCAGCGTTTTATAGAGAAGAAAAAGCTGGACAGATTGATATATATTTTTGGGAAAAGATTCAGTAAAACGTGTAATGTAAATACATTTAAATCTGTTATCAGTGATTCATAGCATTCTCTGTGTAAGGGCTTATGCACACGAGCGTGTGCGCCCAGTGCCGCGGATAGGGAATAACGGTCCACAATGCCCGGTACCAGGTGTGTGCACGCCGTTTTCAGAAGGGGACCTATTCACTTAACCACCTCCCGTCCGCCCATAGACTAAAAACGTCCGGGAGGTGGTTCTATATCTCTGAATGGACGTTCCTGAACGTCCATTCAGAGACTGCAGCTGCACACTAATCATGCAGCTGCAGATTGGGTTGCCTGCTGTCAGTGACAGCAGGGCAACCCAGAGAGAAGGCAGGGACAGTGCCTAGGTGTCCCTGCCTTCTAGATCGCTGTATACACAGCGCTCTCCGAGCGCTGTGTATACAGTGCAGGAAGCGCTATGCACTTCCTGTTCCAGCCCAGCGGTCATGTGATCGCCGGGGCCCGGAGAGTGCAGGAGCTGTGAGGTCTTTCACATACCTTACATAAAATAAATAAATAAAAACTGTGCTAAAACAACCAATTTTTTGGTCACCTTGCCCCATAAAGTGTTATAATGAACAGTGATGGAAAATTCGCCGTGTTCGCCCGCGAACACATGCGGGCTTCCATTTTGAATCACAAGTCCGGTGAGGCACAGGTAAGTCCTTACCTGTGCCTGCGCCGCGAGCCGGTCTGAAACAAATGCGGTGAGTTCCGAGAACAGTCCGATGAAGGCCACCGGTGGCTGTTCTCGGAACTGCCTGCTCCCGGTGACCGCATTTGTTTCAGACCAGCTCGCGGCGCAGGCACAGGTAAGGACTTACCTGTGCCTCGCCAGACTTGTGATTTAAGATGGCAGCCCGCATGTGTTCGCGGGCGAACACAGCGAACTGGCCATCACTGATAATGAATGATAAAAAAATCATATGTACCCAAAAATAGTACCAATAAAACTGGCATCTTAACCTAGTTTCCAAAATGGGGTCACTTCTTGGGAGTTTCTACTGTAAGGGTGCATCAGGGGGCTTCAAATGGGACATGGCATCTAAAAACCATGTGGCGCTCCTTTTCTTCTGCGCCCTGCCGTGTGCCCATACAGCAGTTTATGACCACATGTGGGGTGTTTCTGTAAACCGCAGAATCTGGGTAATAAATATTGAGTTTTGTTTAGCTGTTAACCATCGATGTGTTAAAGAAATAATTGGGTTAAAATTGAAAATCTGCCAAAAAAGTGAAATTTTTTAATTTGATCTCCATTTTCCTTTAATTCTTGTGGAACGCCTAAAGGGTTAACAAAGTTAGTAAAATCGGTTTTAAGTAACTTGAGGGGTGTAGTTTCTACAATGGGGTCATTTATGGGGGTGTCCACTATGTAGGCCCCACACAGTGACTTCAGACCTGAACTGGTCCTTAAAAAGTGTGTTTTGGCAATTTTCTTAACAATTTTAAGAATTGCTTCTAAACTTCTAAGCCTTCTAACGTCCTAAAAAAAATAAAATGACATTTCCAAAAAGATACCAACATAAAGTAGACATATAGGGAATGTAAAGTAATAAATATTTTATGAGGTATCACTTTCTGTTTTAATAGCAGAGAAATTGAAATTTTGAAAATTGCTAATTTTTCAACATTTTTGGTAAATTTGGGATTTTTTCATAAATAAAGGTGAAATATATTGACTCAAATTTATGACTAGCATGAAGTACAATGTGTCACGAGAAAACAATATCTAAATGGCTTGGATAAGTAAAAGCGTTCCAAAGTTATTACCACATAAAGTGAGATATGTCAGATTTGCAAAATTAGGCCTGGTCAGGAAGGGGGCAAATGGCCCAGATGTGAAGTGGTTAAATGTGTCCGTGATCTGCAAGATATGCTACACACCGTTCCAAACATGTTCTATTTTTTTTGCAGTGTGAAGGCACGGACCGAAATCCCACGGAAGAGCTTCTTAGTGCTTCCATGGGCTTCCGATCTGTGCCTCTGCTCCGCACAGCATCTTGCAGATTGCGGACTCATTCAAGTCAATAGGTCCACATCCGTGATATGGAGTGCACACAGCTGGTGACAATATATTGCGGACCCGCTCTTTGCACAATACGGGCACACACGCAAGTGTGCATTATCCCTAAATGAATATTAGAGATAAACAAATTGATTCTAACAAATCAAAATTGTTCAAAGTCAGCCTCCTGGAGCGCTGAAGGTCTGGCTCCTCTGCTCAAGAAACATTCTCCTCGCCCTTCTTGATTGAAAGGGCCAGACATCTCACCTGACCTTGTGAATCATGTGCTGGTGTCATTGCTCTGATATCGGTGCAGGCTGAGATCTGCTGCTGTTACCCGAGAAGGCTGCTTCGGATGGAGGAGCAGTGCCACCACTTCTGGTGTACCCAGATGTCAGTGGCACATGGATAGTCCATATCTGTGCTGCTCAGACAGCAGCAGATCCTCTCAGTACTTCAATCTCCATGCTCCTGCCGTGCTTCCATTGTTTACAACCCGAACTTCCCGGTTGTGGGTGTAGATGAGCAGCAGCCACAACGATTCCCAACGCCTACTACACGCCGAATACTCTACCCACTACACCCTCCATCATCCCCTTGATGTCTCCTCCCGCACAGCTTCAATATGACAAACCTTAGACGCCGCCTACCCTGTTTGTGGATTGAGACCACACTGTTCCAAGATCACATGGATCTGACATCACAACCATTCGGGTGGGGATTCTGACAGAGGGGATCATAGACGGCTTGGTTGTGATGTCAGAGGAAATATAGTCTCCACCGAGTGCACAGCCATGTGACCACTCTCCCGATCTCCAGAATTATACAGAAAAAGAAGGGCAAGTACATTAGTAAGTTGCAGGACCTGGCAGGGGAAGCACAGGGACAGGAAAATATTTATACCTGGATAATCCCTTTAAGCTGAGGATGGAGCCAAACATGGCAAGCTTTACACAGGAATTGCATGTACCATATCAGTTATGTATTGGAACCACTGTCCTGTGTAGGTGTCGGAGATGACAGATCACCCGGGCCACCAGGACACATCCTGTTACTGGTGTTTCTTGTATATAATTACACTAACAATACCGAGCACACAAAAGTTTACCTTTAAGCCCTGATCTAGAAACAGTCAGTCACACTCCCAGCTATGAATAGGTATTACGCCAAGTAAGAGTACAGGGCAGCCTGACTGCGAACACCGGTGAGCCATGCAGGTTGCAGTGACAGACCACTTATCTCAAAGTATTCCTCGAAATCGCTGGAACAAGACGTCAGCTGATGCTGTTGACCTGAAAAAAGTTCTTCTCAGGGAGCAGGAAAGCGAAATAAATTGCTAAAAAATTGTGGCATTGTAGCCAGGCGTGATATTTGGATGTGTGATGCAGAACTAACAGCCTGGTCCAAGCTTAAAGTTATATTAATATATGCTATTTACATAGTTACAGTACTCACCGCTTACCTTACATGACATATACATTTCTATGTATATTTATATACAGGTATAACAAACGTTAACGTGACACTTGTGGTAAAAGGGTTGTCTCACTACAGCAAACGGCATTTATCACATTATACATTGCTTGTATCCAGGGGTTAGGACCACCCTGCAATCCAGCAGCGGTGGCCATGTTTGCACACTATAGGAAAAAGCGCCGGCCTATGGACACTCCCGCAGTTCTTGTCACAGGACAGGCCTATGCTTTTTTCCTCTAGTGTGGCAGCACAAGCACCACTGCTGGATTGCAGGGTGGTCGATAGATTGTCAACATGGACAATTACAATACATTAGTAAGTGCCTTGTATTAACTTGGAGTAGCAGGTCGTACACGTGTCCTGCAGCTCCGTTCATTCTCTATTGAAGCGCCGGGATAGCCGATGTCCGCATACACAGTTGTGCTCAAACATTTCCATAACCCAGGCACAATCTGTAAGATGTGAACCATTTTTGAGAAAGCATGAATGATGCAATACATTACATTTTATCGTGCTGTAAATTAACTTTTTTTTATTCTCTCTTCCTGGCTTGGACTTCTCAAAAAAAATGGAAAGGGGAGAGACTGTGGAGTGGATGGAGGGGGGGCGGACGGATATGTATTTTCACGTGAAGCTCCAATATTAATGTTAATAGAAAGATTTTTGGAGATTGTTTCAGAGTGTTTTTGGATAATTTTATATTGCTATTAAAGACTGTACAATATTAAAGATTGTAGATATTTTACTAGAGGAAAATGCCTGGGTCCTGATAAAATACTAAATGCATTTAAGCCCACCTTCCCAGCCCCCTCCGATCCAGCACCACTACTCCGTCCTCCTCCAGTGAAGCCTTTTTTTGCTATCCATTCCACCAGATCAGTGGTCGGCAAGCCGCGGCTCGCGAGCCACATGCGGCTCTTTTTATCCTTGAATGCGGCTCTTTGGTGCGGGCTGGCGGGTGGGCGGCCGCGCAGCCATAACGCGCCGCTCAAGCTTGCAAAATGTCCGTCATGCGCCTCCTGCCCCGTCTGTCTGCTCCTTCCACTTTATGAATGAAGCAGGCAGGCGGGCAGGAGGCGCATGATGGAGGGTGAGATGTCACGCTGCGCACAGCAGCAGAAGGGCGGGCAGCGGCGGACTTTCTGCAGAACACCGGCCATGTGAGGAGTGGTGAAGAGGCCGCCGCTCAGGTCCAGGAGTAGCGAAATGTCCTGCAGCAGAAAGGTAGGAGCTGCCCCCGGTGTGTGCACAGCGCCAGGCACTGCACCGGCCCCGCCGCAAGTGTCCCTGCCTCCTCCCTTCCCCCCACTAATACATTACTTTACTTACTGGAGGGCACTTATGGGGGATATCTGTGGAGGGCACTTATGGGGGATATCTGTGGAGGGCACTTATGGGGGATATCTGTGGAGGGCACTTATGGGGGATATCTGTGGAGGGCACTTATATAGCATCTTATGCTATATATGTGTCATCCACAGATATCCCCCATAGGTGCGTCATCCACAGATATCCCCCATAGGTGCGTCATCCACAGATATCCCCCATAGGTGCGTCATCCACAGATATCCCCCATAAGTGCGTCATCCACAGATATCCCCCATAAGTGCGTCATCCACAGATATCCCCCATAAGTGCGTCATCCACAGATATCCCCCATAAGTGCGTCATCCACAGATATCCCCCATAAGTGCATCATCCACATTACATCCACATCTGCAGACAAGTTTAATAAAAGTAAAAAATGATAAAGATAAAATGAAATAATAATCAAGATCCAAATAAAAGAAAGTACATATAAAAGTATTCAAAAACACACTCTGGGCTCATGCCCACGAATGTAAGGGCGCCGTGCCTGTGCTCTGGACCGCAAATAGCGGTCCGTCCGCAATGCACGGACACAGACCATGGGGCAGCTGCATGAGGATCGCGGACCCATTCACTTGAATGGGGTTCGCGATCTGCATCCGACTGCCCGCACCGCAAAAAAGTAGCGCATGCTGAAGTGAATGGGTCCATGATGCAGGCTGCACACGGCCGTGTGCAGCCCGCATCATGGACCCATTCACTTCAATGGGTCCAGGATCCGGGATATGAGTGCTACAGTGTGCTTCCGTGGTGCTTCTGGCTGTGCCTCCGCACCGCAAAAAGTAGTGCATGCGCCCGGATCCTGGACCCATTGAAGTGAATGGGTCCATGATGCGGGCTGCACACGGCCAGTGCCCATGTATTGCGGACCCGCCGTATGCGACCTGCAATATGGCAACGGCGTGCACACGGTCGTGTGCATGAGCCCTAATAGTCCTCACTGGTACTGTTGACGCAATATTTTAGGTTTTAAAAATGTGGCTCTCCAAAGAAATTTCAATCGTGGTTTTGGCGATATTTGGCTCAGTTGAAAAAAAAGGTTGCCCACCACTGCACCAGATCATGTGCAATGTTTGGCTCTCCAGTATGAACTCCATGGGGGACATTTACTAAGCATGTTGCGCCAAAATTATGGCGTAAGATACAGCAAAAAGAATGGCGCTTTGATTTGCGCCAAATATATCAACTATTTTCTCCAGGATTTTCACCATAAAGAATGCATCATGCCAGAAATGAGATATAAATGTCAAAATTGGCGCATATAAAGCCTCATTTATCATCCTATTTTCGGCAGAAATGGCTCAAATTGTTGCAGACAATTAAGCCAGCTTATGTGGTGGTGTTGTGTGTAAAAAGTCGCATTTATGGCAGAAAGATGTAACTTTTTGTCAAAAAGTTTCATTTATGAAAAGAAAAAAACAACTCGTTGTGGGAAGTGACAGGTAAGTAATAAAACAGGACGCGTTTATTTTTATCTAATATAAATGACCTAAACAACAGGGTTATGTCAGTAAAGTGATATTTAACAAAAATGTCCTTAATCTGCAATTTACCATAGGAATTGTTGGAAATATGCTTCAAAAGTCTCAAGAGTGGTCTAGCTGAAATGGCGCATTTCGGTTTAAAAAAGACGCATTTCAGTGCTATTAGCATTAAAATGTTGCAAATTGAGAGACATAGGCGAATAATGAAGTTTATAGTTAAAAAATATATGAGGTGAAAAAAATCACACTGAGCATGCGTCTTATCACTACACATAGAAGTAAAATATCTGTGGATCTAGACTGTGCAGGAACTACAGTATGTCAAGTACATAGTAACATAACCCTGATCCTCTGATCCTTGCTGTGAACTCCAATTAGTTTTTTCTAATTTATCAGTTCCAACTTATGATCCCACTATGCTACTTTACAAAGCATGTTTATTTTTTGTGAATACATTCAAAGGGTTAAAAGCTTTCCAGGAAAGGGTGACCGGCAAGCTAGGTCAGGCTGATGCCCAGCATACGCCAGATGGGGCATCATTGCTGTCAAACCTCAATGTGCCCTAGATAGTCAGCCAACATTCCTGCTGCATCTTTATTAGTGATGTGCTGATCGTTTGGGTCTTCATTAGGGCCTCTCAGAGGAGTCTGCATGTGCCTGTCTATCAGTACTTAACAATTGAATCCTCGCTGAGGCCGGAGAAAGTATTTCTGCTGCTCTATTTGAAAGCGATGAATGAGAAGTGCAATGGGGAGAAGAATTTGTTTGGAATCAGGAGCACCAGAAAGAGGTCTTTCACTTAACAGAACCATTGATGGAGCACAATGCTTAACTGAGCGCTTAATTGAGCAGAAAATATCGGACTTTACATTTACATTCTTGAAAGAAAACCTCAAGACCAAGAGAATTTTTCTAAACAGTTTAAGGAGGATTTCCAGGAATTCAGCATTATCTTTAATACTCATGTGCTGGACAGAAGGCTACATTATATTGACAAAAGTATTGGGGCACCTACACTGGCTTTTATGACATCTCATTCTAAATTCATAGGCATTAATACGGAGTTGCCCCTGACCCCTTTGCACTTTCTACAAGATTTTGGAGTGTGTGGGAACTTTTCCCATTCTTCTGCCTGGTTTAGGCATAGAAAATGGTCTACAGTATAATGAATGACAGTTTGAAGGCCGGCGCCTCTACATAACTTCGGCATGCCTCAGCACTCAGTGACCTGCTCTGTAACTTTATGTGGTCTCCATTTCGTGGCTGAGTTGTTCTGGTTCCTAAATGCTTCCACTTTACAATAAAACCATTCATATTTGATGGTGGAATATCTATAGGTGAAGAAAAAAAAACACCAACTTGTTGGTGGCATGCTATTACAGGACCATGTTCAAATTTATTGAGCTCTCAATGGGACTGAATGAAGTGATCAACCCCTTCCAGACATCTGCTGTACATGTACGATGGAAATCAGGACATTAAAGATGGTGCCTCCTCAGCAGCTAAGAGTGTGCCATAGCCCCTGGGTGCCTGCTGCTGTATACAGCAGATACCTGGAGGTAGAGTCCATGATCTGTGACATCAATCATGGATTTTTAACCCGTAAGATGCCATGGTCAATTGTGAGCACAACATTTGAGAAGTCAAATACCAGGAGCCTATTTCATGGGTATGGTACAATGTCACTGGCAGCAGCTCTAATTCCATCCACAGGTCCCAATATCAGTGGTTTGGGAATACTGACCACTGTGGGGTGTACCTGATATGCTCTCAATCTATTTACCCCTGACAGAAATTTTAACATCTATTTCCAGTTGCTACTGAATATTCAGATGAAAAATACTGAGTCAACAGCCGGAAATCTTTGCTTGTAGCATTCACGCCAACATTTTTACAGCTACATATAGGATAATTTCAACTCAATTTAATTTGTACTCTTGAAGACACTTCACTGAACATCCAGGTATCTTCCTCAACTTAACAGAAAGCCAGGGAAATTTCACAGCGATCACACTATGTGGGTAATTCATTCACCATCTGTGCTTTTCAATGCCATAATAGCTTGCGTGTCAGGGGTCTCAGACAAAGCCACAGGTGGAAGTCTTTGCTACAGGACTATTGAGGGAGAAAATTAGAAAGAGATGTTAGCACAGGACATTGCTGGCGTGTTAAATCCAGTTTGATTCATTTAGAAATATAAACATCGCTATGGGATTTTGCACTAAACCCCAAATGAGGAAAAATAAATCCTTAATCACAGCAAATGGAGTTCTGAATAGATAAAAATACTTTGTGGAGTTCTGATAAACTTTAAAATGAAGAAGTTAACCAGCATCATTACAAGGTACATCAATTTATTCAGGATTTATAATGGATTCTGCAGTGGACGCTCCTAACCGATCCTCCAACTCAGATGTGAACAGAGTCTTAGAGATGATGTGTTGTCCCCCTTATAATTACTTCAATATAATTCTTTGGGAGAATATAGAGATCTTTAAAGGGAACCTGTAGCCTCCAAATGCACATTAATCCTCTAGCATTACCTTAAAGGTGTTTTTTATCTCGTTTCTAAATTTGGTTTTGTCTTTGCTGTCTGATGCGCCTAATCACCCAAAAAAGACTTTTATTCCCCCACAGCCGCACCCCCTTCACACCCTTAGCATTTTATTGATGGCCCTGGTTTTCCAGCCAGAATGTACTTGTTTTCAGCGGCTCAATGCGCGGGTGCAGGTTCATTTTGCCTGCGTATTGAGCCACTGAAAGCAAGTACCAGCAGCAGGGAACAATGCGCAAGAGCGGGAAAGATGATGACACGGCGCATGTCCGAGACTTGTGGCTGGAATCCGACATGACTAAGAAAACCAGGGTCATCAATTAAATGCTAATAGCCGAGCGGGGGGCACTGCGAGCTTGACTTCAAGCGATAAACCTGCTGACTTCAAGACCCTCATTTACACATCCGCCTGCCGGATAAGACGCATCAGATAGCAAAGACAAAACCAACTTTAGAAACAAGATGAAAACATCTGGAAGGTAATGCAGGCAGTTTAATGTGCATTTTGTAGGTGACAGACTCCCTTTAAATCATGGCAAGCATGGCGATGGTTACTATTATTGCCTTGAATCTTAGGTTTGAACCCGACCAAGGACAACATCTTCATGGAGTTTGTATATAACCCCCATGTTTGTGTGTAGGGATGAGCGAATTGACTTCGGATGAAACATCCGAAGTCGATTCGCATAAAACTTCGTTAGAATACTGTACTGAGCGAGTGCTCCCTACAGTATTAGAATGTACACTGCGTGCAGAATTATTAGGCAAATGAGTATTTTGACCACATCATCCTCTTTATGCATGTTGTCTTACTCCAAGCTGTATAGGCTCGAAAGCCTACTACCAATTAAGCATATTAGGTGATGTGCATCTCTGTAATGAGAAGGGGTGTGGTCTAATGACATCAACACCCTATATTAGGTGTGCATAATTATTAGGCAACTTCCTTTCCTTTGGCAAAATGGGTCAAAAGAAGGACTTGACAGGCTCAGAAAAGTCAAAAATAGTGAGATATCTTGCAGAGGGATGCAGCACTCTTAAAATTGCAAAGCTTCTGAAGCATGATCATCGAACAATCAAGCGTTTCATTCAAAATAGTCAACAGGGTCGCAAGAAGCGTGTGGAAAAACCAAGGCGCAAAATAACTGCCCATGAACTGAGAAAAGTAAAGCGTGCAGCTGCCAAGATGCCACTTGCCACCAGTTTGGCCATATTTCAGAGCTGCAACATCACTGGAGTGCCCAAAAGCACAAGGTGTGCAATACTCAGAGACATGGCCAAGGTAAGAAAGGCTGAAAGACGACCACCACTGAACAAGACACACAAGCTGAAACGTCAAGACTGATTTTTCTAAGGTTTTATGGACTGATGAAATGAGAGTGAGTCTTGATGGGCCAGATGGATGGGCCCGTGGCTGGATTGGTAAAGGGCAGAGAGCTCCAGTCCGACTCAGACGCCAGCAAGGTGGAGGTGGAGTACTGGTTTGGGCTGGTATCATCAAAGATGAGCTTGTGGGGCCTTTTCGGGTTGAGGATGGAGTCAAGCTCAACTCCCAGTCCTACTGCCAGTTTCTGGAAGACACCTTCTTCAAGCAGTGGTACAGGAAGAAGTCTGCATCCTTCAAGAAAAACATGATTTTCATGCAGGACAATGCTCCATCACACGCGTCCAAGTACTCCACATCGTGGCTGGCAAGAAAGGGTATAAAAGAAGAAAATCTAATGACATGGCCTCCTTGTTCACCTGATCTGAACCCCATTGAGAACCTGTGGTCCATCATCAAATGTGAGATTTACAAGGAGGGAAAACAGTACACCTCTCTGAACAGTGTCTGGGAGGCTGTGGTTGCTGCTGCACGCAATGTTGATGGTGAACAGATCAAAACACTGACAGAATCCATGGATGGCAGGCTTTTGAGTGTCCTTGCAAAGAAAGGTGGCTATATTGGTCACTGATTTGTTTTTGTTTTGTTTTTGAATGTCAGAAATGTATATTTGTGAATGTTGAGATGTTATATTGGTTTCACTGGTAAAAATAAATAATTGAAATGGGTATATATTTGTTTTTTGTTAAGTTGCCTAATAATTATGCACAGTAATAGTCACCTGCACACACAGATATCCCCCTAAAATAGCTAAAACTAAAAACAAACTAAAAACTACTTCCAAAAATATTCAGCTTTGATATTAATGAGTTTTTTGGGTTCATTGAGAACATGGTTGTTGTTCAATAATAAAATTAATCCTCAAAAATACAACTTGCCTAATAATTCTGCACTCCCTGTATTGGCTCCTATTAGCTGAAGTCATTACTTTGCAAAGTCTCGCGAGACTTTGGGTAATAACTTTAAAAATTTATTTCTACTGTAAAAAAAAACTTTTACCGAACTCGTGTTTGGTTCCAAGGTACCACTTGGAACTGAAACCCAGTTTGGTAAAAGTTTTTTTTTTTTTACAGTGGAAATTAATTTTATCGCTCCATACAGTATTCTAACGAAGTTTTATGCGAATAGACTTCGGATGTCTCATCCGAAGTTGATTCGCTCATCCCCATTTGTGTGGGTTGCCTCTGGATGCTCTAGTTTACTCACACACTCCAAAAATATACTGACAGTTTATTGGATCCCATTAAATCGACCCTAGTGTGTGTGGAAATTAGATTGTGAGCCCCCCCTGTGGCCATGTGAAAGGTGACAGTCAGTGTAGTTCAATACTATAAAAGGAAAAAAATATCTAAATGTGGTCATGTAGAGTTCATTAAACGTGTCTGGTCAAGTGAGTGCTGCTACCTTTAGAGCTACTTAGCAGTTAAGGGTACAATATGAGGTACATTTTGTTTTCTGCAGCCTTATCTGCTTTGAACAGACCCTCCCCCATCTACATTAAAGAGAGTCTGTCACCAGGAAATTCACTGTTAAACCAGACACAATTTATTGTAGGGCTAGCTAAGCTGAATGTAATGATATTTTTCACTTAGTGATCTGTTGCATCAATCTGAAGAAAAAGTACTTTCACACTCGCATTTTGGGCGGATCCGTCATGGATCTGCAAAAACGGATCTGTTACAATAATACAACCGCATCCATCCGTCATGAATCCATCCGTTTGTATTATCTGTAACATAGCCAAGACGGATCCGTCATGAACTCCAATGAAAGTGAATGGGAGACGGATCCGTTTTCTATTGTGCCAGAGAAAACGGATCCGTCCCCGTTGACTTACATTGTGTTCAAGGACGGATCCGTTTGGCTCAGTTTCGTCAAGTGGACAGCAAAACGTTGCCAGCAGCGTTTTGGTGTCCGCCTCCAAAGCGGAATGGTGACTGAACGGAAGCAAACTGATGCATTCTGAGCGGATCCTTTTCCATTCAGAATGCATTAAGGGTAAAACTGATCCGTTTTGGACCGCTTGGGAGAGCCCTGAACGGATCTCACAAACGGAAAGCCAAAATGCGAGTGTGAAAGTAGCCTAACCCACAAGCAAATAAGCAGGTAAGTGCACTGAGGGTGGGCACAAGCCACTCTGTGCACCCTTGCTTCTCCTGCTTCCTCTGACAGTCCCTCCATCTCCTTCTTGATTGACAGAGCCAGGCAAGATGACTATGCAGGAACCTGGCGCAAAGAAGTTAAAAAATAAGTTGCTTGTCATTATTTGCAGAATAATTTTAGCATTTCTTAAAATGTTTTGAAAGCAGTGAGAGAAAAAAGGTTTGGCTTAGCAGGAGGGGTGAGGTCCCATGCAGTCCAGAAAATGTACTTTAAAGGGAACCTGTCACCGGGATTTTGTGTATAGAGCTGAGGACATGGGTTGCTAGATGGCCACTAGCACATCCGCAATACCCAGTCCCCATAGCTCTGTGTGCTTTTATTGTGTAAAAAAAACCCGATTTGATACATATGCAAATTAACCTGAGATGAGTCCTGTATGTGAGATGAGTCAGGGACAGGACACATCTCAGGGTAATTTGCATAAGTATCTAATCGTTTTTTTTACACAATAAAAGTACACAGAGCTATGGGGACTGGGTATTGCGGATGTGCTAGCAGCCATCTAGCAACCCATGTCCTCAGGTCTGTACCCAAAATTCCGGTGACAGGTTCCCTTTAAGTAATGCCAGAAACTGTCTGTGAGCTGGAGTAAATCTGACTTTCTGGCACATAGAAGGCCAGAGATGCACCTTATTTATTAAGAGGCATTAATTAGGAGCATCTCTCTCTCCACCTCACAGGGGATGAAGGCTGGCTTAGAAAAAATCTTCTCAATAAGTTTGTATATCTAGTGATATCTCCACCATTTTGAAGAAATCCATTCTTTCTAAATGACGTTTAGAGTACAGTCGTGGCCAAAAGTTTTGAGAATTACATAAATATTGGAAATTGCTGCTTAAGTTTTTATAATAGCTATTTGCATATACTCCAGAATGTTATGAAGAGTGATCAGATGAATTGCATAGTCCTTCTTTACCATGAAAATTAACTTAATCCCAAAAAAAACTTTCCACTGCATTTCATTGCTGTCATTAAAGGACCTGCTGAGATCATTTCAGTAATCGTCTTGTTAACTCAGGTGAGAATGTTGACGAGCACAAGGCTGGAGATCATTATGTCAGGCTGATTGGGTTAAAATGGCAGACCTGACATGTTAAAAGGAGGGTGATGCTTGAAATCATTGTTCTTCCATTGTTAATCATGGTGACCTGCAAACTATTGCGTTGCATAAAAATGGCTTCACAGGCAAGGCTATTGTGGCTACTAAGATTGCACCTCAATCAACAATTTATAGGATCATCAAGAACTTCAAGGAAAGAGGTTCAATTCTTGTTAAGAAGGCTTCAGGGCATCCAAGAATGTCCAGCAAGAGCCAGGATCGTCTCCTAAAGAGGATTCAGCTGCGGAATCGGAGTGCCACCAGTGCAGAGCTTGCTCAGGAATGGCAGCAGGCAGGTGTGAGCGCATCTGCACGCACAGTGAGGCGAAGACTTTTGGAAGATGGCCTGGTGTCAAGAAGGGCAGCAAAGAAGCCACTTCTCTCAAAAAAAAACCATCAGGGACAGATTGATCTTCTGCAGAAAGTATGGTGAATGGACTGCTGAGGACTCGGGCAAAGTCATATTCTCCGATGAAGCCTCTTTCCGATTGTTTGGGGCATCTGGAAAAAGGCTTGTCCGGAGAAGAAAAGGTGAGCGCTACCATCAGTCCTGTGTCATGCCAACAGTAAAGCATCCTGAGACCATTCATGTGTGGGGTTGCTTCTCATCCAAGGGAGTGGGCTCACTCACAATTTTGCCCAAAAACACAGCCATGAATAAAGAATGGTACCAAAACACCCTCCAACAGCAACTTCTTCCAACAATCCAACAACAGTTTGGTGAAGAACAATGCATTTTCCAGCACGATGGAGCACCATGCCATAAGGCAAAAGTGATAACTAAGTGGCTCGGGGACCAAAACATTGACATTTTGGGTCCATGGCCTGGAAACTCCCCAGATCTTAATCCCATTGAGAACTTGTGGTCAATCCTCAAGAGGCGGGTGGACAAACAAAAACCAACTAATTCTGACAAACTCCAAGAAGTGATTATGAAAGAATGGGTTGCTATCAGTCAGGAATTGGCCCAGAAGTTGATTGAGAGCATGCCCAGTCGAATTGCAGAGGTCCTGAAAAAGAAGGGCCAACACTGCAAATACTGACTCTTTGCATAAATGTCATGTAATTGTCGATAAAAGCCTTTGAAATGTATGAAGTGCGTGTAATTATATTTCACTACATCACAGAAACAACTGAAACATAGATCTAAAAGCAGTTTAGCAGCAAACTTTGTGAAAACTAATATTTGTGTCATTCTCAAAACTTTTGGCCACGACTGTACATATGGAGTAGAAAAGAACAGATATAATGAAGAGGGACATTCTGATCTGAACTCAACATCATTAAATCTGTCTGGGATTACATGAAGAGAGAGAAGGATCTGAACAAGTCTACATTCACAGAAGATCTGTGGTCAATTCTCCAAAACTGTGCACAAAGGAACCTAGAAGAATTGATGCTATTCTGAAAGTAAAGAGTGGTCACACCAAATATTGGTTTGATTTGGATTTCACTTGTTCATTTAATTTGCTTTGTTAATTGATTAAAAACAAACTATGAACACTTCTATATTTGAAAATATTCTTACTTTGGCGAATTTTCCCACACGACTAAAAGTTTTGCACACTACTGTATATACACAGTCATGAGAAAACAAAGTACACCCTTTTTGAATTTTATGGTTTTAGGTATCAGTACATAATGCAAAACAACATCTGGTACTTAGAAGGTCTTAAAATTAGGTAACTACAAACTCAGATGCACAACACGTGACAAATTACACCCTGTCAAAAACAATTTTAACTCCATTATTACACAGTGAGAAAGATCATTCACAAGTGGAATACATTCAGGACAATTGACAATCTTCCCAGGAGTAGATGTCCCAGTCAATTCAACCCAAGGTCAGAATGTGCAACGCTCTGACACACTGCAAAAAAAGCTCATCAAGAGAATGCCAAGAGTGTGCAAAGCAGTAATCAAAGCAAAAGGTGGCTACTTTGAAGAACATAGAATATGACATATTTTCAGTTGTTTCACACTTGTTTGTTATGAATATAATTCCACATGTGTTAATTCATAGTTTTGATGCCTTCATAGTCATGAAAATAAAGAAAACTCTTTGAATGAGAAGGTGTGTCCAAACTTTTGGTCTGTACTGTACTTTGAAACCAAAGTGGAGATGCTTGGCCATAATACACAGCACCATCTTTGCCAAAAACCAAACACAGAATATAATCACAAACACATGATACCAACTCCAACTGTCAAGAACAGTGGTGGAGGGGGTGATGATGTGGGCTTGTTTTGCAGCCACAGGAACTGGGCACCTTGCAGTCACTGAGTAACTCCTCTGTATACCAAAGTATTGTAGAGTCAAATGTGAGGCCATCTATCCAACAGCTAAAGCTTGGCCGAAAATGGGTCATGCAACAGGACAACGATTCCAAGCACAGCAGCAAATCTATTACAGAATGGCTGAAAAAAAAGAATCAAGGTATTGCAATGGCCCTGTCAAATTCCAGGCCTTAATCTAAATGAAATGTTGTGGCAGGAACTTAAAGGAAATGAGTCCTCAGAAAATGACCTATTGTTTAAATCACGTTTTTAAGTTTAACACAATTTTTTAAGAATTTTTGATGGTTATATTTAATTTTCAATGTCAATATCTATATAAACAAAAACTATAAACTCTTGCAGTTTTCACACTGGCCACTAACCCTAATAATGGGCAGCACTTCTTGGTCTGTACAGATCACTTTACTGTAGTCATATATAATTCTAATCCTGCCTGTAATGATAAGGAGATATCACCTCAGTGAATAGATAAGACAGGATCCACCATTTACAATAGGTCATATCGCAGCTTATTTACTCCCTCCTTATACAATGACCTCTGCACAGGTCACAGAGCATGCCTAGTAATCTCTCCCATAGAAGTCAATGAGGTCCCCATTGACTTCTATGGGAGAGATTACTAGGCATGCTCTGTGACCTGTGCAGAGGTCATTGTATAAGGAGGGAGTAAATAAGCTGCGATTGTGTCTATGGCCCATGGGGCTGCCATAAAGCAATTTTTTTATGTTTTGTAAATGCTGTTAAGAACAGCTCAGGCAATATGGCCGCCCCCATAACCATGTTCAGGAAATAGAATTAAAAAAAATATATAATCAGAAAATAAAATCAGATTAGAAAAAGGATGTGTGTTACTATCTGGTTTATGTGACAGACAGATAAAGTCACACAGAAAACTATTACTTCAAGTTACTTGTGCTAAAGGCGGTTCCGCAAGCTATTGATTCATTGGGTGTCACTGGGTGTACTTACTGTACGTGCACTTAGTTTATCACACATGGCTTTTCCATTTTGGCTTCATTTTTGTGGAATAATAATGGCATGGTGGAATGTTGTGCGTAGTTCACCTGAGGTTGTCTTTTCCTAATGTTAAGACCTTTTAAAGACTAGTTTTTTTTTCTTTTTACTATGTCCTGAAATGTAAAACCATAGAATTCAAAGAGGGTGCAGATAGATAGATATATTTTCAATGTTTGCATGTGTCTTTGTGCATAATGTGCAGCTACTTGTAGTCCTTGTTTGTATTTGCATTGCAGTCATGGTAGCGTGCACCTGAACTCCCTTTTTATACAGAGTTTGGCGGTGCTGGTCTAACTATTTTTTTTTTTATTGTCTTGCCCTCCTGCCCATCCCCCCCAGAGTATCTCCTAGCTGAATTCTACATTGCCCTGAATTTTGTAGGCCAAAGCCCAATAGAGGCAAGATTGTTAGTGTAGGTCCCGTCTGTTAGAAGCCACCTTGTCGCTGGTAGATGGGCCCAACACACTTTTGATAAAAAAAAATGTGCACAAAGAGCTTCTAATTTGCATATAGTAGGTATAGCAGTAATACAATGTTTGCATATGTCTTGTGCATAAAGCAGTGTGCTGATACTTGTAGTCCTTGTTTGCTTTTGTATTGCAGCCATGGTAGCGTGCACCTGAACTTCCTTTATACATGGTTTGAAGGTGCTGGTTTAACTCTCTTTTGCATTATATATATACACATCTACCTATCTATCTGGTTACATGACTAAGTTTGGTGAATAGCCAGCCGATTCCACTGCAGAACTTCAAAAAGAATGCATATTTGCAAATAAATATCTTATTTAATATGTCATGGCTTCAATGTAAAATTGAACTGTACAATCCTTGCCAGAGGGCACACAAATTACCAGCTTATTACATGTGCAGATTATATGCATTCTTACTAAGGAAATATAACCTTGTAATGTACAATCTGAAATATATCCAAGAGTGATGGGAACACCTTTTTTCCCCTCTCCATGCTAATAATAAAACCAGTTTCTGTCCCCTAATTTTCATCTGGGATCATTACATGGGTCAATGAAAATAAGGCTAAGTTTGTGGTCAATGGTCGGCATATACGAGTTTCGGGGAATCTCCAGACATTTCCATCTAATGCGTCTACAGACTTCAATGGCCAAACATGCCAAAACACATCAGGCGTAGATACTGCTCATGGCTTAGTTGGAAGTTTGAAGTCATGGGGCTAGCATAAACTGCATAAATGGCTGCCTAGAAGCTCAACTGCATAAGAGGATAAAAGGTATACAAGGAAAGAATAGTTAAGTCTTGACAATCACCTATTGTGAATGTTGAATCCTGTCTTATCTGTCATTCTAATTCTGCCTGTAATGATATCACATCTGTGTATAGATAAGCAGGTAACTGCAGTAAAGTGATCTGTACAGACTAAGAAGTGGCCCCTATTATTAGGCTAAAGCTTATATTAGACGGGCAGATAATTGTACAGATCATTGCAAAACAAGCATTCGTAATAACGCTTGTTAGCAACGATCTGGCAGTGTAATACTGCCGCCGATTACCCGATGAAGGAGCAGCCGCTTGTTTATCGGGCAATTGGAATCTTTCAGGAGGTTTAAAAATCATCATAGTGCTGTCTAATCACGATCTTCTGCCAGCATCAGTTTGGGGACGAGTGATGGCATTAACGATCGCTCCACCACATACTCTGGAGCAGATCTGGAAAGGGTGCTTCCTTCAGGACAATTACCTGGATTATCCACTCATCTAATATAAGCTTTAGCGGCCAGTACGAAAACTGCAGGATTTTATGTTTTTCTTTAAACATAGATATTGACATGGAAAATGAAAAATAAAATTTTACCCAAAATTCTTTAAAAATATGTTAAGCTTAAAAAGGTGATTTAAACAATAGGTCATTTTTTAATGACACGTGTCCTAAGTGAGACTCTTTCTTTGGTAAACGTCCAAACAAAGAGGAAGTCAAAGAGCCAGGACAGGAAGTAGTATACGTGGAGTGACTTCAAAAAACGATAACCATAAAAATCCATTATTTTTGTTGTAAAAAAAATAAAAAAAAATAAAAATACACATATACGTTTTATAATATGTGATAAAAATTTGATAGAAGTGTCCCTTTAAGATTTTTGGTGGTCACAAGGCTTGGGTGCAAGACAATCCAAATAGACACAGAACCATAAGGCCAACTTAGATTTGAACATGCATAATTGTATGTTCCCACAAGAAATGACCACCCTTCCGCCATTGAAATAAACATGATTAATCAGTCACTAGATATTAGTATTATTTGAGCACTGTATGGTAGAGTCAGGAGAAATACGTATATCATGTGTATGGCCATGTTTTGTCATTTCAAGCTTGCATGGATGTGTACATCATTGAAATGGTGGGACAAAAACCTTACAATCTTATGATTAGTTTAAACTGATAACATTTTCTAAAAGAGGATATTAAAACAAGAAAAGACAAGTCTTTCATGGGAATGAGAGAGATAGGAAGAGCAAAGATCAGAAAACCTCATCAATGCATTAATCATTTGGTTGCCCATGTCATATCTTGTCTGAGCTGTACTAAAGCGACAGGTGTCATCCCCACATTATGTACAGATAAAATATGGACCTGTAAAATAACCACCTTCCATGTAAAGACAGGCTTATCTAGATTCCCTGCTGCATCAAATAAGGGAGAAAACTGCATACATTCCTGATAAGGCTAATGGGCTTTCCTATCTTAAAATGGAATAAGAGCATTAATACATATCTAGTTAATTCCATTAAACCATAGCATGGGCTAAGCTCATAGCCAGAAATAATGACTAAAATAAGCTTCACTCTTCAATTACAAAGTGATCCGAAAATTTCTTGACACCAAGGGCAGAGGTGTGAAAGTGTCACGGGCAGAGACATCTGAAAAAGCAACATTTTGCTAAACCTATTCAATCACGGGGATTAGGAATGGAGTACTTCTATTTTTATTCCATGGAATTACGCCAATCCTTAAATTAGTAGCTTCTATCTACACTTAGATTTGTCACAAATGTCTTCTATGGAATTCATAAAACAGAAAAATGTTTCCAGCTTCTAATCCCATCAGGGATGTGAGGAGGAACCCTCCCCCAGAGCTCAGGCCCATTTTAGCGATTAACATAGTCAAAGGGATTATGCATTATTTGCCAGGGAACGTGACGGTCTTTAAACACGGTAAACTTGTACAGAACAGATACAACATAAACGTCCCTTTGCACGGCTCAACCGAGCAGAAGATTGTTGGGAAGGAAGTGTTCCTTCCCGGCAATTGTCTGCTCGTCAGTGAAGGTGGCCACTGCATTGAAATGCAGCAATCTCCTCCACAGTATGGAGAGGAGCAATCACTATTGACATTGCTCGCCCCCATAGAGAATTGTTGTTTGCCGGCAGCAGAGTGCTGTTTAGATGGCACGTTCGGCTGCCGGCAAACAATGATTTAGATGTCCGCACCAAGGATCCTGTTACTTGATGAACAAGCATTTCACTCAATTATCGGCCAATCTGTAGCACCTTTACACTGCCAGATCTCTTACAAATATGTGACAGATTGTAAATCTTCCCTTTTCAGGTGATCAAGCATTCTAGCTGTCTCTAGTATTGAAGGAGTCTCTCTCTAGAGTTGACATATCATCCTCATAGGTTACATTTCCCTTCTTATCTATAGAAAATGCTAGGGGGGACAATAAAGCACTGGGCCTCCTGAACTGGGGTGAAGGGAGTGGTGGGGTGAACAAACAAGTAAGAGGTCCCATTCTGCTCTCCAGTAGATAAGCTGCCACTAAAAGTGTCTGGCAGCAGCTTTCTCCGCTCCTACCATTGAAAACTGAGAGTATATGCGTATGGGGTAGTCGGGGAAGATAGCGGTCATCCAAACAAGCACGTAGCCAATGGCTATTGAAGGTGTATGGGCACCATTAGAATAGAATTGTATGACCACACTAGCTAAGAGCTCATGTACATGACCGTAGTTTCTTTCTTTCATTTTCTTGGATGCGGACCCATTCACTTCAATGGGGCAGCAAAAGAGGGGGACAGCACACCATATGTTGTCCGTATCTGTAAGTCCGTTCCGCAGCCCAGCAAAAAAATAGAACATGTCCTATTCTTGTCCATTTTGCAGACAAGCATGAGACATTTCTAAAGAAGTGAAAAAAAACTATAAACGGTGGCATGCACTTCGTTGGGGTCGGTGTTTTGCAGATCTGCAATTTGTGGACTGCAAAACACTTACAGCAATGTGCATGATCCCCAATTCAAATCTGGAAGCATAAGTGCTGTGCCTTTTCAAAAAGAAGCAGATTCAGTTTCTCTAACCCCAAGTGATCAGTGATAGCCAGTATTGCATACAAAAATCATACAGGACAATAGACGTGTAAATATTTCAAGCCCTAGTCATAGAATACTGGCCTGAAACGCGTCCTGTTAGTTTTATCTTGTTGGGTTTCATGGGAATTTTAAGAAAGACGTAATGTTGTGCAGTACTGGCTGCTGGGTTTCTCCATGTGCTTCCCTGCATCTCAGTACATCCGTGCATTGATGCTTAGGTAAGCTGGACAGTTTGCACTTATTATGTCAAGAGAAGCCACGTGAGGAGATGACTGCAGTAACTGGGTTCCATGTTATCCAGGTGTTCAGCATGTCCTGTACATGTGAACAAACAACACTTTTTTTCCCCAGCATTCTAGTTAAAGGGGTATTCCAGTTGTTTAAAGTTATCCCCTATCTTGTGGATAACTATTAGAACAGTGGGGGTCCTACCATTGGGACCCCCACCAATCACAAGAACAGGGGCCCAGTACCCCCTGCAGTGAAATGTACTGAAATGTGCGTGACCGCTCCATTCATTTCTATGGGCGTTCTGGAGATAGCCAAGTACAGCACTCTACTATCTCCAGAATTCCCATAGAAATGAATGGAGGTGGTTTACCTCACAGAGACAGGAATCTAAATATAAACTACACTACCATGTTACATAGCTTTTGCATAAATATGTGTAATAATGATGACCCAACCTCAGACTGGGTCATCAATACCTGACCAGTGGGGGTCCTTCGCCCGGCACCCCCATGATTAACTGTTTGAAGAGACCGCGGCAATCCAGTGAGCGCTGCAGCTTCTTCCAAGGCCAGTGACCTCAACTGAATGGGGCTGAGCTGCAATACGCTTCGAGGAGAACTTGGGCTCTCTGGAGCACTGAAGCCTCTTCAAACTAGTGGGGCTGCGGGTGTTGGAACCCCACTGATCAGGTATTGAAAGGTCATCAGTATTAAACACCTGGAAAACCCCTTTAAGCATTATATAATTTACATGCTATTAATATAATAGTACCTGAACACCAGGTTTAAGAGTTGACACAAGGTCTTTAACCATCCGGACTTCTGAAACAGTGACACCACCAATCACAAACAGGATCAAGAGAGAAGAGTCCCCGGGATGTGGTCGGCTCACCTGGAGAGATATCAGAAACAACAGGATTTTTAATTACCTGAACAGACAAGCACCAAAAAAAAGTTCTTAACATTACTCCATATAGTCAGTTATCATATAAATGACCATTCGTGAATGTAGCCAAGCCAACAACACTCTGTTTGCCAACTTCAGGACAATTAATTTAAAGCAACTGTCCAGTCAGGACATTGGCATCTAAATTGGCATCTACAGAGGATGATAAATCTATTAACTTTCCTTAGATCTTGCTCCTTGCTACTTTTTAGTTCCGCTCCATGAGAGCAGAGCTGTGATCTGTGACCATAGTTTAGCTACAGTGCCTACAGGAAGTCTGGGGTAGTCTGAGACACACCTCCTCTATCATCATTAGCTCATGCTGCAGCTAAGCAGCAGTCTGAATTACTTAGGCTAGTTTCCCACCAGCATTAGAACTATTTGGCAGAGTTCATCACATCCGGCATAGCTGAAAAGGGCCAAAGCACTGCCAGTCCCCATTGAGTATAAAAACAGGCCTAATCCCCTCTGGGACCCATTATAGTCAAAGGGCTCTGGTAGGGAAAGGCTCTGCAGAAAAAGCCTGCCAGATAGCTTTAACGCTAGGGTGAAAGTAGCCTTATGAGACAGGGGTGTGTCTCAGACTACATCAGAGATTTAGGAAATGTTCCAATCTGCAAAGAGAACCAACTCAGAAATCATTATTCTGCTCACACAATCCTTTCTGAATGAGAATACACTAACAGACCCTATTCTGCACTGATAGAAGGGGTTGTCTGTGACTTTAATTATCCGCCATCACAGCATGGTGCGTTAGGTACTCCTTCCTATAAGCTGAAGAAAGGAGTTGCCTGGTCCTGCAGCTTAACTTGAAGTGCCTCTTCTTTCTGTGGTGATTATGTATTGATAGCTTATCCTAAGGATAAATAAATAAAACATTTCAGACAACCCCTTTAAGAATATCGAACACAATTCTGTCAGATGGGTTTAAATGCATTTTAATTTAAAGGGTGTCTGTCAGCAGTACTGACTATGGTAAACTGCTGACAGCACTAACCAAGGGCTGGGGAGAGTAGGGCAAACATACCTTTTGTGGAGCATTTATCAAAAGTAGAGTGAATATGAACCTTTATTCTGCCAGGTTATACTCCTGTAAATGCCTTGGAGGCAGAACTTAACTATAAACTGCTCAATAGCAGGCTGCGACGGGAACGAGCCTCCCCAGCATTGCAGGTGGCGATGGGGAGGCTCGTTCCCGTCGTGTCCTGGTATTGGCTGAGCCCCCCACGGAGGTATGAGAAGCGTCGTGAGGTCCGGGAAGCTAAGTAAGTATAACCTCTGTGAGGGGCCCGGGCATATGGGGTGCATTATAGAACTTGGATAACCCCTTTAATGCAGAGGAGAAAAAGCACTTCTTGTAGGAGCAGAATCTAGCAGAATAAAGCTTCATATTCTCACTATTCATGATAATAACAGCTCCACACTATGTATGTATGTCCTGCTTTCTCCAGCCACTACCTAGTGCTGTCAGTAGTTTAGCATTGTCAAAACTGCTGATAGGCACCTTTTAATAGTGTTTCTTTAATTGATTGATGCCTGAAGTCAATGGTCACAAGAAAAAACACTGTAGAAAAATATGCACACTGCCTTCCCCCTATGAGTTTTGGCATCAAAAGATCACTTTCCTGATTGAAGACAAATGCAGTTATTTACTGCAATTATGTGCAATTCAATATAGTCATTAGCTCTCATCACCGTACAGGAATAAATTAGGAAATTGAACAAGAAATGGTTGGGCTGTCCTATTGCTTGGCATGGCTTTGCTGAAGCTCAGTGCTGAAAGCAGGTGCTACTGTATTCTTCTAATGCCAGCCTGGTATTCATCATACACATACAACACACTACACATGTTATGTTTCGTATTTGTTCTGAAAGACAGCGTGATCCTGGCGGGATGAAAGATGTGATAGGATAAGAACTGTGCCTATTATGTCTTCACACGTGATGAACACTTATGGAGAGATTTTCATCTGAATGGCTATAGAGGAGGTACACTCATTTCTACAACGATTACGGACAGGGTCATTGACAAGATATTGATTATTCTATAGGCAGTAGGAGTTGAACCACTTTGTCATCCAGACTTGGCTTGGTGCTACTCCTAAGGGCTCATGCACACAAATTTATTTTTGGTCCTCTTGGTATAGTTTCTGGTTGACAGCTGACCCACGATGGTCAAGAGACACTAGTGCATAACACTGAAGGGACAAGCAAATTGTAGTCAGTAACAGACTGAGGTCAGGGTTGGAATTTGTGAAAGTCCAAAGAACAATCCACAATCAGAGCAGGCAGCTCAGCGTCAACACGGAGATCAGGCAAAGGTCAGGTTGAGCAGCAAAGAGTCAAAATCCAAAATACGGAAGACGGTACATGGGTAATACAAAAAAGCGAATTCTGCACCTCTGCTGGACTCTACTAAGTAGAAATATTGCTCAGGCACCCTCCACTGGGGAAGGGTGCCTTATATACCACAGCAAAATCTGCCATAAGCTGGTGTAAATTAGGGTGTGCCCACTCTGGCCCTTCAATAATCTGAGAGCGAGCACAAGCGCACCGTACAGGCAGAGGAAATCCAGACACTAGGAGTCAGGCCACAGCCTGCATGGAGTGGAGAGCGGAGGAGGATTCTGGTAACCTTCCTGACTGGAGATGGAAAAGGGATTGTGGCGGAACCGGACCAACAGACAGCGAGCGGGCAGGTGAGTAGAGCGGTGACTGTGCCTGCCAGGAACTGCAAAGCAGCAGCAAACACAGGATGCCACCATAACAACAAGTCATATTGAAGAAGTGTTATTCTCTAGGAGTATTGGTTCTAGGGGAGAATATGGTGGCACACGGAGTACCTACAGCTCTGTAAAGTAGTCCACTTTAATTAATAACCAGGAGATCATGAGACACAGACAAAAAAGTATTCGTATAGGTGGCATAGAAGAATATACAGTATCCACAATTTCAGTCCTTTTTCTGAAGAACAGTCCTATCTGGATTGGATGACCATCAGCCAGGGCTGTAAGATAATGCAATACAGTAATTCACTGTTCAAGTTGTGACTGTTCATGATTGTTTCTTGGCTTCTAATCAAATTTAAGGACATGACTCATCCGCACTACTGACTTTACTAGATCACTTCTGTTACATAATGAACACAGACTGCTCCCCTTATCCAATCTCAGCTTGTTGGCAAAGATATTCATAGCAAGTCAAATACAGATAATTAAAGTGTGCAGCTCCGGTAAAGAAATTATAGTTTAGCCTTTGGTAAAAAAAAAAAAAATCTACTTCTGGGGTCAAACCGATGGAGTATGATGCATTTCTCACCCATACTGAGAGACAAATTGAATAATATTATAATAATGGAGTTTTTGTATAATAGTAATAAAAATATTTCTATAATTTTTTTCTATAATGCACAGGTGAACTAGTAAGGGCAGCATTTCCCTGCTAGGGGTCTGTGGAAACCCTGAGAGACTGGATTTGTGCTTGATTGCATTGTACATATATGCGTGCATGGTGCAAAGAAGCCTGGCAGTAACAATAGGAGTTTCACAAACAACATTGTCCAGTGGGGCTACAGACTCCTCTGCCCTTCAGGACCCAGCACTAGAGACCCAGCACTAGACCTTCAGGACCCAGCACTAGAGATGAGCGAAGTTGTTAAAAATACGATTTGGCTGCTTCACCGAATTTTACAAAAAAAAAATTTGCTTCTTTGTATTTAGCAGACGCAATGACGGGGAACATCATTGAACCCCTCAGATGCCACATTCATCACTGATTGTGGCATCTAAGGTAAATATTTAGGCCTTTTAGGGGCTGATGAGTTTAAAAAATAATAATATTGTACTTCCCTTGAATCTCGTGTAGTGTGTGGTGACGTCATACGTCACTGTGCACAAGATTTTGCGCGAGATCTTCAAGCAAAATGGTTGCGGTGGCCTCTTCACGCTCAAATGGATGAGGTGAGTATGATTTTTTATTTTTATTTTCACTGCCATTTCATTGAAAATTTGTTACCACGAAGCAAGAGGAAACTGGGTTTCGCGGCGAATTGAGTTTTCCCTGAAATTCAGATCAAAGTCCACTTTAGATACTTCGATTCGCTCAACACAACCCTGCACACAAGGTCCTCCTGACCATTTTTTTGCATTACACACAAGGTCCTGAATCAAAAAAACATCATAGTATTGTATACAACATCTGTACACTGACTGGTCAGGACCTGCGTACTGGGCCCTCAAGACAAGAGAAGTCAGAAGCAAGAAGTAAGTCAATACCTAGGATTTTTTCTTTTGACTGACCTGAAGTCATATTAATTTAGTAATCTGATTTAGTGGTCTTGTCTAGGAATTACCTTAAAGGGGTTCTGCAGTTTTTTTAAACTGATGATCTATCCTCTGGATAGATCATCAGCATCTGATCGGCGGGGGTCCGACACCTAGGACCCCTGCCGATCAGCTGTTTGAGAAGGCGCCGGCAGAAGTGTCGCGGCCTTCTCGCTGTTTACCGCAGGCCCAGTGACGTCACGACTAGTATCACTGGCCTGGGCGGGGCTAATCTCTGTTCACTTGAATGGAGCTTAGCCATGTCTAGGCCAGTGATACAAGTTGTGACGTCACTGGGCCTGCGGTAAACAGCGAGAAGGCCGCAGCACTACTGCCAGCGCCGCTGCCTTCTCAAACAGCTGATCGGCAGGGGTCCCAGGTGTCAGACCACCACTGATTGGGTTTTGATTAATTTAGAGGTAAGGTTTGTTGTATGAATTAGGTGAGGGACTGGTCTGGGGTCTAAATGAACTCAGAAGCCTGACTTAACCTGACTTCTGGTGTCTAGATTAGCTTCACTGTATGGGGTCCTAAAATGTAATTGGCAGGGGTTCCCTGTGTTGTAGAAATATTAATAGTTGTAATCCGCTTTCCAATGTCTTTGTGTAAGGAAAGGTAAAAATCTCAACCGCAGTCAGCCAAAGGTGTTTTCATATTTAAGTTCTGCTGAGCAACTGCCCTGCTCAGTCTGTTCACTTTTATTTACTCACAAAAGGTGTAAAAGGGGTTGGCCCATAACAAGGATGCAGGAAGTGATGACATACAGGAAGTGATGTCATAGGAAGACAAGACACCATCATTTAGAATACCCTAGCCCACAAACACATGTATGCAATAATCTACCATTACCACTGGAGCTAATTTTATCTAGCCTTGCTCAGTGATCATAATGAGCTAGATAGAGTTCAGCAATTCAGGTACCCTCAGCAAAATACAGGCTACCATTTACAGTAATCAGCATTCTGCCTAAGAAACATGAGACACTGGCTGTTCTAAAACAACCTGAAAGTGGTTAGCACGGTCACCTTGCACCAGTTACATGTAACTAGCAGAGGTCCTGGTTTCAAATCTCATCAAGGACAATATATGCAGGCTTCCCCCATATGTGTGTAGGTCTGCTCTTTGTAGGTACTCCAAATTGATCTCACAATCATAAGATACTGATAGGTTAATTGGCTTTCTATAAAACTGGCCCTAGTGTTTCTGTCTCTGAGATAATTTGAAGAGAATTTGTCACCAATCGAGACAAACAAATCAATACGTTCATTAACAAGTTGAGCAGCGAGGGAATGTCCCCACTTCTCAAGAGGCTCCCACTGCTGCTTGATTGACAGGGTAAGACATCTCACCCAACCCCAGCAATTTCCCCCCGTGCCACTGCTCTGAGTAGCGGCCATTGGTTTGAAACATGGGACTGCCACCAATCCTTGACAGCCTAACACGTTCATGTTATGTTCATGTTCATGTACGTAGTTATAATTGTTACTTCTTCTAGGTGAGGTTATCTTCTGCCTGCTGCAGTGGGTCCGGCTGCCGGCGTTCCATGTGCCTGCTGCCACCTTGCTCCTCTGTTGCAGGCTCTCCTTCCAGGTCCTCTGCCTTAGGGCCTGCACTCCCGAGCTCTTAAATGGCCAATGTACACCCTCAGGCCAAGTTCACACGAACGTATGGCTTTTATAGTTTTTTGCGGTCCGTTTTTCACGGATCCGTTGTTCCGTTTTTGAGTTCCGTTGTGTTTCCGTTTCTGTTCCGTTTTTCCGTATGGCATATACAGTGTACAGTAATTACATAGAAAAAATTGGGTTGGGCATAACATTTTCAATAGATGGTTCAGCAAAAAACGGAACGGAAACGGAAGACATACGGATGCATTTCCGTATGTGTTCCGTTTTTGTTTGCGGACCCATTGACTTGAATGGAGCCACGACCCGTGATTTACGGCCAAATATAGGACAAGCTCTATCTTTCAACGGAACGGAAAAACGGAAATACGGAAACGGAATGCATACGGAACACATTCCTTTTTTTTTGCGGAACCATTGAAATGAATGGTTCCGTATACGGACCGTATACGGAACACAAAAAAACGGCCCGTACACCCGCAAAAAAAACGTTAGTGTGAACTAGGACTCAGTCTTTCCCATCCTATTGCAGGTCACTTCTGGGTATTTAAGCTGCCCTCAACTAGGGGAGGCGGTGGGGTGCTTGAGCTTTAGATTCCTTGCTTGCTAGTGTTCCAGTGAAGTTGTGGTTATCTGTTTGTCCATGTACCATATCTCTTGACTTTGATCATCCTCTGCCTGCCGATTACATTTGACTATGCTGCTTTACCACGCACAACCATCTGTATGTACAAGTAGCTGTGCCAGTGTGAACAATTAAGGGGTCTTGATGAAGTTCAGCAGCCCCTTCTTTCTGCTTGGTTCCCGGGGGTTGAACTACCAACAAACACTGATGGTCTATCCTTATAATTCTGCAAGGGTTTCAGAGGTTGAACTGCCACCAAGGTCTACACTGGCAAACAAGATGATTCTGGTGTTACATTTCTGACTTGAAAGCTTTTAAGTGTAAATTCAAACTAGCATCAAAAGAAAAGTATGTCTATAATTAAATAACTACAACATGAATAAGAAGAAGCTGAAGAATGAGTTTATCATATTTATAGTACTACCTGTTCCTGAAGAAAAATGCTTAGATGTCAAGCAAATGCCACTGGAGCAATTTTCAGATATACTACTAAAGCAAGTGGGTGGGCAATTTTCTGACATGTGTACAGTAAAGTTACTAGATGCTGAAAAAACAAGGTGGTGATTTCAAACACAGCATTTATAAAAAAAAAAAAAAAACCTGAAGTTCTTGGTGCAGCTATTTATGCATTTTTTTAAATATTTTTTTTGTTAAAGCCAAAAGTGGATTTAAAAGGAATGGGAAATATTAAGGACACATACATATCCTTTCTATTGGATCTACTTCTTGCTTTGGTTAAAAAAACAAACAAAAAAACTGATGAAATATTTTTGGGGGCAATCCTCCACTGCAGTTTTTATGGAAGATTATTATTATTTTTTTTATAAAGCCAGCATTGGATCCAGCAGGAAGAAGATGTACAATTTCCTCCTTTACATTTCCCATTTCTTTTGAATCCACTTCTAGCTTGTAGTTCAAAAAATGCATGAAAACTGCACCAAAAACAGTGGGGTTTTACCAAATTCATCCTTATGGCTGTTTTGATAAAAAAGATATTTTTTTATGCAAACCAAACTATGCTATGTCAGCATCGGCACAACACGTCATAAAATCGGAAATTAGTATGTAATATTTGTTGCAATCTATAATCCTATAGCTGCAACATGATTTTTGGGGTCATTTATTAATACCCCTGCGCTGGCGGTGGATGTGCCTAAGTTATGTAGAGGCGCAGGCCTCTACATAACTTAGGTGCATGTTCCAGCAGCGTACAACAAGCTTAAACCTATGCCAGCTCCCTTGTAGACGCAGATTTAAGCAATTTTTTATGCAAAAAACTGGCGTAGAAAATGTTAAATGAGATGGGCCAACCGGCCTGCCCCCTTCCCGCCCATGCCACACACCCTTTTTATGCCACCTAGGAAAAGTGGCGTAAGCAGGAGAAAAGTCGTAGATTCACTGCAAATCCCCTTTGCGACCAAATCTGCGACAAAAGTACACCAAAAAGTGGTGTACTTCACATCATAAATGACCCCCTATGTACTTCTTCCCAACTAGATTTATTATTTTATTTTATTTGAAAGTTAAAAAATTATCAACTTTGCAAAAAGTATTTTTTTGTGTCTCTATGGTAATGGATTACAAATAAACCCAGTGTAGCCTGATCCTGCAGTCCCCTAGTTTGCTAATCTACTGAATGGAGATGTTTGTACAGGAGCTATAGACACACAACTATTGCTACTCTTTCGCCAATCTGTTCACGTACTCTCTTTGGCCAGAATACATATAGAGCTCTCTAGGGGTGTATCACATCTATGGACAATCGGTCCAAAATAAATCAAGTGATAGCTCATTTTGGCAATGACATTTTCACAGAAGCAGGAGCAGACTGGGAACTCAAAGTGGCCCTGGAAGAAAAAAAAACCTGAAAGTGGCCCCATGTTGTAGGCGGGTCAAAATTGACAGAAGTAAAGGGCAACACAAGTGGGCGAGGCCAGCAATATTATATTGCAGTACAAAATACCACCCCAGCAGAACCAAATACCACAGTGCATCACAAAATAATGCCCAAGCCGCACAAAATACCTCTACAGTCGCTGCTCCTCTGTGGTGGCCAGGGCCCGCTGCCACGTTCTGTCCTCCTACTCCAGTTGCCTCAGGATAGCAATACAGTTAAATACAGGAGTCAGGAAGTGAGAGTGAGATCCTGACCTACCTGGCTGGCGGCCGTGAGAAGGACTCAGGCAGCCCAGTGGCCATCGGCCCACCGGGAAGTGTCCCTGTAGAGTCTATGGCCTATCTGCCCCCTGCACAGAAGATATATTAGCATGATAGACCAATAATTACTAGTCATTCGGTTTTAGTACCATTTATTATACCCACAGGAAAAATGAAGTCTAAGTAAAAACTAAATAAAAAAATAAAAAAAGAGAGACACTGATATTTTCAGGAAGAATTGCATGGGCAATGTAAAGGTAGAGTCTGATACCAGTTAGGTGTCTATTTTGCTGCAAGAAAATGTCGAAAAGAAAAAAAAAAATTTTAGCCTCAAGTAATTGATGGAAAGTTGTGTTTACATCTAAGCGGGTTACACGCAAGAATTAAAGTTCAGAGATCGTGCAGTGTTTTTCTTTGCAAATACCAGAAGTAGAAGCCTTGTTTTTGTCTTCAGTCAAAACAAGTCTGCATGGAAAAGAGAACCTGTAAGACGCGTCTTCATTGGATACTGCTCCAATTCCAAAACCACAAATTGCTATACCACTCCTTTACAATTTGTTATGTGGATGTATTTTAAATGAAATTACAGTTTCAATGGAAATGTTCTAGAGACATGCGATCTGGTTATAGATGAAGAATTCAGAATAACCTCTTGTTCTAAGCATTTGGCGGTATAAAGGACTGTGCAGCCTGCCAGGAAACCTATTATATTTCGTATTTCCATTAATGTTTTTGCAGTCTAAAACTTTCCTTGAAATAAACCTAATGAGGGAAATACAGTGTTCCCTGGCTAAGACTCTACAGACACTCCTTTCCTAAAAATAGGATTGCAAAGCAATGCATTTTCTATGAAAGTAGTCTGATAAAGCTAAAAACGTTAACAAAATACCATCACACAATGTATGTTATGGGTTGAAGCCACCACTTCATCTTTAACGGAAAATAGTGTGACACAAACTCACAATACAGCAATACACGGAGTAGCTATTTGTCCCCTAATGCATCATGGTACAGATTAGACATGAGCAAATTTCTGGAAATGTTCTTTGCTTGGCTCTGCTAAAGGGTGGTCACCCAGAAAAAGCTGGGTTCCTGGTATGAGACACTCAGTTTTCCTTACCTTTTGGAAAGGAGACTAGCTTTCATGTCTCTTTTCCAGAGAAGCATTATGTGAGGACACAAGAACAGCAATAGATAAAAAAATATCTTATTATTAAAAAAAAACAAATATTTTGAGACTACCACCAGGAGAAAATCCTAGGAAAAAGTACTGATTGGACAGTTTGAGGCTACCACCAGAGGAAAATCTTATTATGAAAAAGCACAGACTGAATGCTGTGAGTTCCAGCTGTTTAATATTGATGACCTATGGCAGATTATCAGGCCATTTATTGGGAATGAACATTCATACAAATGATTATTCCCAATAAATGCCCCCAAAAATGTGCCACCGATCATCAGATAAACGATCAATGTTTCAATTGATCAACGTTCATCAGGTGAAATCATTGTTGATGAAGCACCCAAAATCATGGAAACAGGGATCTGCTGCCCAGAAACTATGAATCTGTATGGGGAGAAGCGATCATAGTAGCTATCATCTCCACTGATGAGCTGGCACTTATCAGGAAAAAATGGTTTGCTTGTCAGTTGACCTGAGTAAAGAGGCCTTAAGGGTCCATTGCACTGATTTTTCTTTTTCTTATCTCATGATTCAAAAGTTACCAATATATGATATTTAATGTATGTATAGGGTGGGCCATTTATATGGATACACCTTAATAAAATGGGAATGGTTGGTGATATTAACTTCCTGTTTGTGGCACATTAGTATATGTGAGGGGGGAAACTTTTCAAGATGGGTGGTGACCATGGCGGCCATTTTGAAGTCGGCCATTTTGAATCCAACTTTTGTTTTTTCAATAGGAAGAGGGTCATGTGACATCAAACTTATTGGGAATTTCACAAGAAAAACAATGGTGTGCTTGGTTTTAACGTAACTTTATTCTTTCATGAGTTATTTACAAGTTTATGACCACTTATAAAATGTGTTCAATGTGCTGCCCATTGTGTTGGATTGTCAATGCAACCCTCTTCTCCCACTCTTCACACACTGATAGCAACACCGCATGAGAAATGCTAGCACAGGCTTCCAGTATCCGTAGTTTCAGGTGCTGCACATCTCGTATCTTCACAGCATAGACAATTGCCTTCAGATGACCCCAAAGATAAAAGTTTAAGGGGGTCAGATCGGGAGACCTTGGGGGCCATTCAACTGGCCCACGACGACCAATCCACTTTCCAGGAAACTGTTCATCTAGGAATGCTCGGACCTGACATAATGTGGTGGTGCACCATCTTGCTGGAAAAACTCAGGGAACGTGCCAGCTTCAGTGCATAAAGAGGGAAACACATCATCATGTAGCAATTTCGCATATCCAGTGGCCTTGAGGTTTCCATTGATGAAGAATGGCCCCACTATCTTTGTACCCCATATACCCCACCATACCATCAATTTTTTTGTTCCAACAGTCTTGGAGGGATCTATGCAATGTGGGTTAGTGTCAGACCAATAGCGGTGGTTTTGTTTGTTAACTTCACCATTCACATAAAAGTTTGCCTCATCACTGAACAAAATCTTCTGCATAAACTGAGGGTCCTGTTCCAATTTTTGTTTTGCCCATTTTGCAAATTCAGTGCGCCGATCTGGGTCATCCTCGTTGAGATCCTGCAGTAGCTGGAGTTTGTAAGGGTGCCATTTGTGAGTAGCTAATATCCGCCGAAGGGATGTTCGACTAATGCCACTCTCCAGTGATATGCGGCGAGTGCTACGCTGTGGGCTCTTGCTGAATGAAGCTAGGACAGCCACTGATGTTTCTTCATTAGAGACAGATTTCATGCGTCCACATTTTGGCAAATCCAACACTGAACCAGTTTCACGAAACTGAGCAAGCAGTTTGCTAACTGTAGCATGGGAGATGGGTGGTCTCGTAGGGTGTCTTGCATTGAAATCTGCTGCAATGACCCGGTTACTGCGTTCACCAGACATCAACACAATTTCTATCAGCTCCTCACGTGTTAACCTCAGCGACATGTCAATGGCTGTAAACAAAGAGAAACTTGTAAATAACTCATGAAAGAATAAAGTTACATTAAAACCAAGCACACCATTTTTTTTCGTGTGAAATTCCCAATAAGTTTGATGTGTCACATGACCCTCTTCCTATTGAAAAAACCAAAGTTGGATTCAAAATAGCCGACTTCAAAATGGCCGCCATGGTCACCACCCATCTTGAAAAGTTTACCCCCTGACATATACTAATGTGCCACAAACAGGAAGTTAATAACACCAACCATTCCCATTTTATTAAGGTGTATCCCTATAAATGGCCCACCCTGTATATTGCAATTTTACATGCAATATTCTCTATTTTTCACTCTTTAAATTAGCCTCCTTGAAAACTTGTTAATACAAGTGAATCTACAAGGGGAGACGAGTGTTATGGACAATGAGTGTGGAACCACTCTGCCAACAAAAGGGACTGACAAGGGCATTGTCCTGAAGGTCCCCTGGTTTTCACCCTTTAACCCCTATACAGGGATCTGGTCTTCCCTGCAGGGGAGTCACCAGGCCGCTACCTCCTGGAATAGTTCTGATGTAATTGGCAGCTGACCCACGGAGGTCAGAGTCACCAGGTCAAAGCACCAGAGATACAGGCAATGCACACAGAAAGAACTAGGCAGAGGTCAGACAGGCAGAGTAAAGTCCAAGTCAAAGAGAAAATACAGGCATGAAGCAGAACAAAGAGCATTGGCAGGCAGACCGACTTCAGGAACCCAGTCAGACAAACTTTAGAACCAGGCATACTGACAGAAGCCAGCACATAGACAGGCAAAGAGAACCCAGGAAACAAAGCAGAAGCCAGCACACACAGATGTATTACAGACTCTAGCAAGCGAGAGGACCGGGCAGACTCTATGGAGACACAGGAAGATCTCAACTGCACAGGCAAAGAGGCAAAAAAGGAACAAAGAATATATAGCAGGTGGATAACTAATGAGTCAACCAGTTAACCCAAGGAGTGGTTCAAGTTATGTCACCTAATCCTAAGAAGACCTCACTCGTGTGAAGCTGAGCGCACCGTGTAGGACTGATGTCATCAATGCTGATTGCGACGAGTTTCTGAGGACAGAGCCACAAAGAACGGAAAATTACCAGACCACTGGCCTCTACATAACTTTGGCGCATCCAGTGCCTAAACCAGGCATAGAAAATGATGAATGAGAGGGGGCTGCTGGCCCATCCCCTTCTGCCCACACTATGCCCACTTTTTTAGACCTGGCGTGAGAGGGCCATGGCGTGCAACAGAATCTGTGCCAGATATATGCCACAAAAGTAGCGTATATTTGTTTGTAAATGACCCCCTATGTTCATTGTGCTGTCTGTCTGCATTAAAGGCATATAATAAGCAATCCTAACAGGGACACCAACAATGCGTCTAATTTTTTAAGTCTAATTTAATTGGAATAAAGACTGTAATATTTCCTTGCCAAGATCACTCTTTTAGACTGTAGCACACATAGACTCGGCCACGTGAGTCTGCAAGGCGAAATGAGCAGTTACCACGTGTACAAAAGCAAGACGCTCGTATTTAGATGGAGTCAGAATGAACACATACTATCCTCCTACGTCTGATAACCTTGATAATAGTTCACTAAGCACTTCCTCAGCTGCTGCGTCTGTCACAACACTGCGCCTTCTCCATCTCTGGGAATGTGATTAGGAATGGTTATTCTCAGCCTCTTCCACAGTGCTGTAACACATGCAGCGACATGTGCTCGCGAGTCAGCTACTCACACGCGTGACACAAGGACTGGAGAAGATTCTGGACACCGTCACAACCAAACGAGAAAATATACGACATGAGCTATGAATCTGGTCTTAACCCTATCATGACTGGTATGCAAGAGCAAAATTTTATCTTTTAGAATGCTTAATTTTTGTATTTTATTATTTATTTAAAATTTTTATTTTCAGATCACATACAGCATTCTTATTATTTAAAGGTGTTGTCTGAGATCATAAGTAGTGTTGAGAGAATCAAAGTTAACTAAGAGGAATTCGATCAGAATTTCAGGAACAATTGGATTTTCCACAAATCTGAATTTCCTGGCATTTCGTGGTAACAAATCAATTTTCCCTGAGATGGCAGTAAAAAAACAAAAACATACTCACCTCATCCATTTAATCACAGAGAGGCCGTCTCAGCCATCTTGATTGAAGAAAACACGGCAATTCTTGTGCGCGCTGATGTGTGACGTCCTCACGTCAGTGTGTGCGAGAATTGACGCGTTTTCCTCAACCAAGATGACCGCAATGGCCTCTCCGTGATCAAATGGTTGAGGCGAGTATGCATTTTTTTTTGTTTTAACCCCTGATAGGCTGAATGTGACTCACAGACGGCGCGATCCGCATGGAATGCGGCATCTGAGGGGTTAAACGATGGGGGGGGCGCGATCACTGTTCCCCGTCATTGCGCCTGCTCCAAACAATAGAATGTGATTAGTTACAAAGTAATTCAACAATATGTCTTTTGTTATTTTATACATTGAACTGCTTTTTCTGCAATTTTTTTATGATCTAGGACAACCCGTTTTAAATTGGAGTGGATAACAATTCATTTTGTGGACCTCATTAATGGCAAAATGTCAGAAACAGAGGGGGAAAAACTACAGTTTTTCCAAATTTTCTAATTTGTCCTATTTTTTTCAAATATTGTGAGCACAATGGGAACAGGGATGGTGTGAGAGATAACAAACCTTTACAACACAAATATGTGTTCCTGGTGTAACCTATGACAATGCTCAGAACAAAAACCTAGAGGTAAGTAGAGAACACATTACCTATAAGTTCCTGCTGACACCATATACAGTGATCTAATGGTAACAGCCAGTGGTGTATATAAAGTAGTAAGGGCCCCATAGCAAGGATCAAACCAGGCCCCCCACACAGGATAGAAGGGTTTCCGCCTAATCCCCTTTGCAGTCGCATGATTTGCCGCTATGGTAGTTACGCCCCTGGTAACAGCCCATTAAAAAGGAACCTGTCACCATGACAATGCAATTTAAGCTACAGGCAGCATGTTATAGAGCAGGAGGAGCTGAGCAGGGTGATAGATAGATAGATGTATAGGAAACGATTTAGTAAAACTTGTAACTAAGCCTAGTTGCACACTAGCCCTATACATCCGGCAGGGAACAGCCTGGCAGATGTCTTTGCACTCCAGCATTGCCCCACTAACTATAATGGGGACCGGCGGAGATCCGGCCGCATTCCGGCAAATATGCAGATATGCATGCCAGTTCTCTGCCGCTAATATGAAAAAAGCCTTATTCATCTAAATCTCTGCTCATTCTGAGCCAAGGAGTCATATGGGAAGTCCTATTGAGTGACAGCCTTCACTATGTAAGTGTGCATACACAGATAGCTGTCGGTCCCCGATCAGACCTGCCCACATGACCCCTTAGCTCAGAATTATCAGGGACTTAAATGAATAAAATTCAAATTATACAAAACATTTTCCTGCAAAACTATATACTGTATATTAATTTGCTCAGCTCCTCCTGTTCTATAACATGCAGCCTGTAGAGTGCATTGCATTTCATGATGAAATGTGTTATGACCAGTGGGTAAGAACCCGCTGCCCCACGTGACCAACTCCCTCTGAGGACGATGTCTGAGCACACCCCTCATTTTTCACATGATACCTCTGATGGTGCGGTGAGACTTTCCCAAGGGGTTACCAGGTGCTACCTCAGAGGGGAATTGGAACATGAGGGAATCGGGACCAGAGTGTGAACCCACTGGACTGACCTCCAGGTGACACAATACACCCAGTGGATGCTGGGAGACCAGAAGCTGATTAGATGGAGGCGTAGTCAGGGTACGAAGTCAGAAGTTAGGGCAAAGTCAATAAATGTAAATAAGTGTCAGGGCAGGTGGCAATCAGGCAAAGTCGTCCAAATACATAGTCCAAAGTCCGATACACAGAATGACAAGAACCAACAGAACACCTTCGCTCAAACAGAAAACTAGACAAGCTAGGAACCTAAGTGGCACAACTAGAACTGACTGGCCCTTCCTCTTCCCCCAACTTCTTTGCAACCCCCTCCTCCCTTGCAACCCCCACTCCTACAGCTAATCAAGATCTCTCTTTCAGACCAGGCCTGGCAGCCACTCCGTGCATTTCCTACACGTATATACTGTATGTCATGTCACTGTATATAATGTAGTTATATAATAATGTTGAGGGGTCCCTGACAATAAAATCTTGTAGTCCTCCTCTCAGATGGGACCCTTCTGAGTTTGGGCAAGTAGCAGTTACTTTCCCTACTACCACTATAGCTACACCCCTGGCTTGGGGTATCTGCTGCAGTGGCGGCCCTTAGGATGTCTCCTCTGCCAACAGCCTAGGCAGAGAGGTTCTGCGTTGTGTCCCGGTGGTTGGGTGAATGACGACGAACTAGAATGACAGGGAGAGGTGCACAGAGGAGAACCACCCCACAGACAGATCGTCTGAATATTAGAATGACACGTAGTGTTCCATTCTGTACTGCAAGTGAAATTGGATGTCACATCCCAAACCAGTGTCTAGTACCACAAACCATAAGAAGGTGTTTGCACAACAATGGACTACAAGCCAGACATCCATCTACAGGTGGTCCATTGACCTAACGCCACCACTCTCAAAGGCAGTGGCGTCTCTAGCTTTTAAATTTTGGGGGGGCATACTGGGGGCCAGGACAAAAGTAGGGGGGGCAGCTATAACAACGATACATTTACACAAGTATGGTTAGAAATGCTGCGATACTTTACCCAATACCTAAAACCGCAACAGGGAAGAAAAGTCCTGCTGTCTGTTTAAAAAAAAAAACAGGTGGGAGTCTGACTGCTGGAACCCCTGCCGATCCTGAGAATGTAGACATGCATAGGGAATGGATGGAGTGGTGGACACGCAGGTGCAGTCCGCACCATTCACTCCAGGCACAATTATGTCCCATTCTCAGGATTGGTGGGGGCCCCAGTGGTCAGACCCCCATCTACTGCTTTAGCTTATAGAGCAGTGGTCTCCAAACTGTGGAGCTCCAGATATTTCAAAACTACAACTCCCAGCATGCCTGGACAGCCAACGGGAGTTGTAGTTCACTGAGGGCAGTGATACAGCTGAATACAGGAAAGCGCCCACAGCTGCTGGCCAAGTGCATAAGTACCTAAAGCTCCTAGCATTAGGTAATGCTGAGAGCATCAGATCATTTTGATCTGCTGATGGCACTGTTATGGGGGGAATGGGGGATCTGTGGATGGCACTGTTATGGGGGGATTTGTGGATGGCACTGTTATAGGGGGGATCTGTGGATGACACTTATGGGGGGGATCTGTAGATGACACTGTTATGGGGGGGATCTGTGGATGACACTGTTATGGGAGGGATCTGTGGATGACACTGTTGTGTTGGGGGATCTGTGGATGACACTGTTGTGGGGAGATCTGTGGATGACACTGTTGTGGGGGGGGCTCTGTGGATGATACACTGTTGTGGGGGGATCTGTGGATGACACACTGTTGTGGGGGGGGGCTCTGTGGATGACACACTGTTGTGGGGGGGCTCTGTGGATGACACACTGTTGTGGGGGGGCTCTGTGGATGACACACTGTTGTGGGGGGGCTCTGTGGATGACACACTGTTGTGGGGGGGGATCTGTGGATGACACACTGTTGTGGGGGGGGATCTGTGGATGACACACTGTTGTGGGGAGGCTCTGTGGATGACACACTGTTGTGGGAGGGGGGCTCTGTGGATGACACACTGTTGTGGGGGGGGGGGATCTGTGGATGACACATACAGGGAGTGCAGAATTATTAGGCAAGTTGTATTTTTGAGGATTAATTTTATTATTGAACAACAACCATGTTCTCAATGAACCCAAAAAAACTCATTAAAATCAAAGCTGAATATTTTTGGAAGTAGTTTTTAGTTTGTTTTTAGTTTTAGCTATTTTAGGGGGATATCTGTGTGTGCAGGTGACTATTACTGTGCATAATTATTAGGCAACTTAACAAAAAACAAATATATACCCATTTCAATTATTTATTTTTACCAGTGAAACCAATATAACATCTCAACATTCACAAATATACATTTCTGACATTCAAAAACAAAACAAAAACAAATCAGTGACCAATATAGCCACCTTTCTTTGCAAGGACACTCAAAAGCCTGCCATCCATGGATTCTGTCAGTGTTTTGATCTGTTCACCATCAACATTGCGTGCAGCAGCAACCACAGCCTCCCAGACACTGTTCAGAGAGGTGTACTGTTTTCCCTCCTTGTAAATCTCACATTTGATGATGGACCACAGGTTCTCAATGGGGTTCAGATCAGGTGAACAAGGAGGCCATGTCATTAGATTTTCTTCTTTTATACCCTTTCTTGCCAGCCACGCTGTGGAGTACTTCGACGCGTGTGATGGAGCATTGTCCTGCATGAAAATCATGTTTTTCTTGAAGGATGCAGACTTCTTCCTGTACCACTGCTTGAAGAAGGTGTCTTCCAGAAACTGGCAGTAGGACTGGGAGTTGAGCTTGACTCCATCCTCAACCCGAAAAGGCCCCACAAGCTCATCTTTGATGATACCAGCCCAAACCAGTACTCCACCTCCACCTTGCTGGCGTCTGAGTCGGACTGGAGCTCTCTGCCCTTTACCAATCCAGCCACGGGCCCATCTATCTGGCCCATCAAGACTCACTCTCATTTCATCAGTCCATAAAACCTTAGAAAAATCAGTCTTGAGATATTTCTTGGCCCAGTCTTGACGTTTCAGCTTGTGTGTCTTGTTCAGTGGTGGTCGTCTTTCAGCCTTTCTTACCTTGGCCATGTCTCTGAGTATTGCACACCTTGTGCTTTTGGGCACTCCAGTGATGTTGCAGCTCTGAAATATGGCCAAACTGGTGGCAAGTGGCATCTTGGCAGCTGCACGCTTGACTTTTCTCAGTTCATGGGCAGTTATTTTGCGCCTTGGTTTTTCCACACGCTTCTTGCGACCCTGTTGACTATTTTGAATAAAACGCTTGATTGTTCGATGATCACGCTTCAGAAGCTTTGCAATTTTAAGAGTGCTGCATCCCTCTGCAAGATATCTCACTATTTTTGACTTTTCTGAGCCTGTCAAGTCCTTCTTTTGACCCATTTTGCCAAAGGAAAAAAGTCGCCTAATAATTATGCACACCTAATATAGGGTGTTGATGTCATTAGACCACACCCCTTCTCATTACAGAGATGCACATCACCTAATATGCTTAATTGGTAGTAGGCTTTCGAGCCTATACAGCTTGGAGTAAGACAACATGCATAAAGAGGATGATGTGGTCAAAATACTCATTTGCCTAATAATTCTGCACTCCCTGTATATAGCAGCATATACAGTGTCATCCACAGATCCCCCATAACAGTGTCCCTGTGAGTGAATGATCCCCAATACACTGCGCATGCGCGAAAAAGACGACTTGGCGCAGGCACAGTAGAGGTTAACAAAATGCAAACAAAAATAAAGGTTAACAAAATGCAAATATCTAGACCTCTTCAGCACCTCTGTGACGTTTAATTGACAGTATTATGTCTATATCGTGGAAAATAGTTTTAAGGAAATGAAATAAAGATTTAAAATGTTATATTAGTCAGCAGTTCAAGCTAGACGTAATGCAAAACTATCTCCCACGATATAGACATAATACTGTCAAGTAAACGGAACACCGGCATCTGGTGTTGTAATGGCAGCGGGGCCCGGTGCAGTCACTGTATTCTATTACACCGGGCCCCGCTCACTGTAATACTAATATTCCGATGTGAACAACTTGAAATCCCCTGCGATCCTCTCCCTCTCCCTCTCTGTACTCACAAACTCAGTAGCAGGCCGGGCAGCAGCGCAACTCACTGACGTCACGCGCCTGCTCCTCCCACTTTATGAATGAAGTAGGAGGAGCAGGCGCGTGACGTCAGTGAGTTGCGCTGCCGCCCGGCCTGCTACTGAGTTTTAGAGATGGGAAGTTCAGATCTTTTTCATGAATCGGATCTTCGGTTCACTTCCTGAGCCGGCAGAAGCAAGTGAACTGAAGATCAATGCGCATGCTCAGCTCATCGAATCTTCTGTTCACTTGCTGAGTCAGCTCTGCTGCAGTGGAGCAGACTGATGTAATTACACTGTATAGTTATTGCAGGGATTTAGAGAATCAAATGAGTCAGAGGCATGTCACCGAGTCCCTGCCAGGCTTCCTGCTCTGCTACATTGCTGCAAGCACCCTGTACACACACAGCTCTGCTAAATTGCTGCAAGCATCCTGTACACACACAGCTCTGCTGCATTGCTGCAAGCACCCTGTACACACACAGCTCTGCTGCATTGCTGCAAGCACCCTGTACACACACAGCTCTGCTGCATTGCTGCAAGCACCCTGTACACACACAGCTCTGCTACATTGCTGCAAGCACCCTGTACACACACACAGCTCTGCTACATGCAATACTATACCACCCCCCCCCCCCGGACAGACTTGTCAGGAGACAGGGAGCCGCAGAGCAGGAAGCCTGGCAGGGACTCAGTGACACAGTCTGTGACTCATTCGATTCTTTTAACGAATAAACTCAGACGATTCTCGGAGTCCCTACGACTCCCCCTGTGCTGAGAGTCAGTGCTGGACTGCTGGTTGCCTCTGATTGGTTGGAGGGCGGGGCTAGCTTCCACTGTCGGCTCCTATTACACTGCCTGCTGCTGCCTCTATGCTACTGAGGTTGTGAGTACAGAGAGGGTGTCAGGGATCGAACCGGGAGACTCCGGCATCTTAGGCTGTAGCCTTGCTCACTAGACCACAGAGCTTCCTGGACAGTTTCTGTTACCTTTTTGAACCATCTCTTTGACCTGAATGTTCCTGCTTTTAGTTTTGACCAATCAGATCTGTGTACGCCCTATTTAAGGAAGACCATGTCACTTCCTCCCTTGCCAGATTATTGAGCTATCTCAGCCTTAGTCTTGCTTCAGCCTCTCAGCATTTTGTCTGCTAACCTGCTCGTGTACCGAACTCTGCCTCCATCGACTACTCTCCTGCCTCATCCTGAATCCTTGCACCTGCCATCTCGTGTACCGAACTCTGCCTTCATTTGACTACTCTCCTGCCTCATCCTGAATCCTTGTACCTGCCATCCCGTGTACCGACCCAGGACTGCCTGACTACTCTCTTGCCTTCCTCGTTCTTCGGCACTCATCTACCACGTGCACCTTATCGGGTCCATTGAGCCACCGCCATTCCTGCATATCTGGATCATTCATCCATTCTGTTTCCGCGCTCCTCTGTTCCTGTGTCGCTGCCATTGGACTCCTTCCCCTCTTCGAGTAACCTCTACAAGCAATTGTGCAGGTAACCTTAACATAATAATCTGGCCTCAAAAATGGAGTCCGCGGTGACGCTCCTGAAACAACAAGTTATAGAGCTACAAGAATTCGGAACCACTTATCAGGAAAAATTTTCCCAGTTACAAAGTGTGGTACAAGATCAACAAGGGGAAATAATCGCCCTACAGAGACAACTCCTGGAGGGGCAGGCCCCAGCTGGAGATACTCGCATGCCACTCCCAGCAAGGTTTAATGGAGATCGACGCCAATTCCGAGGTTTTTTGAACCAATGTCGAATCTATTTTGAAATGAATCCAGCCCGGTTCACTACTGGAAAGATGAAGGTATTGTTCATCATCAATCTTTTGTCTGATGAGGCTCTCGCATGGGCATCTCCTTACGTGGAGACCGACAGCAGCCTTCTGCGGGATCTGGAGACCTTCATCTCCGCCATAAGTCAGGTGTTTGATGATCCTAATCGTTGTGCTACTGCGGAACTAAAACTACATAATCTACGCCAAGGAAACCGTTCAGTGGCCGTTTACACAGCCGAATTCCGCCGCTGGGTGACCGACACCACCTGGAATCATGCCGCCCAAAAGAGTCAGTTCCGGCGGGGGTTGTCTGAGCAAATGAAAGATGAACTTGCTAGGACAGATATTCCAGAGGACTTTGAAGACTTCATTCAACTTTGTATCAGAGTCGACCAGAGACTTACTGAAAGGAGAAGGGAGAAAGCATGGGCGCAGGAAAACCGACCCACCTATTCTTTCAGACCATCAGCTCCCCGTAATCCTGAACCTGCACCGGAACCTATGCAAATCGATGCATTACGGAGATCCATAACTGTAGCGGAAAAGGAAAGACGCATCTCAGAAGATCTTTGTCTCTACTGCGGAAAACCAGGACATTATGCGATCGACTGCCCTAGAAGGGTCCGTAGAATAAACGTGGTCAGAGAGATAGAAGAACAATTGGAATCAGAAATTCCATACTCCATACACTCTGAAATAAACTCTATTTCCCCTATTGCTTGGAAGAAAGACCAAACTACTATCCCCGAGTCTCATTTCATGGTACCCATTCAGATCTTCACTTCTGAACTCGAAATCTCCTGCTCTGCTATGCTGGACTCTGGGGCCGGGGGCAATTTTATGGACTTAACATTTGCACAAAAAAAACATATCCCACTATTAAAGAGAACAACACCATTGGATATGGAGACTGTGGACGGCTCACCTCTTTCCTCAGGTCCAGTTACGCAAGAAACGGGAAAGCTCCAAATACGCATCAACACGGATCACCTTGAGGACATCCATTTTTCTTTGATCTCTTCACCCAAATTTCCCATAATCTTGGGGATCCCATGGTTGGCGATTCATAATCCATCCATTGACTGGGAAAATCATGTACTACACTTCCCGTCGGAATTCTGTCAGTGTAATTGCCTGCAAGACACTCAGTCTTCGGCTCCAGCGATCCCTCTGGTTCCGGAACAGTCTACAAGTGAGTTATTACCTCTGCCGTACAAGAATTTTCAGGATGTTGGCGACAAGAAAAATGCAGATAAGCTTCCTCCTCACCGTTCTTACGACTGTCCGATTGAACTATTACCGGGAGCGGAAATACCGTTTGGCTGCATTTATCCGCTTTCTGATCCTGAATTGAAGGCTTTGAAAAAATATCTAGATGAAGATATAAAAAAGGGGTTTATCCGACCCTCCACCTCTCCAGCTGGTGCTCCTTTTTTCTTTGTAGAAAAGAAAGATTCCTCTTTACGCCCCTGTATAGACTACCGGAAACTTAATAGTATCACTGTAAAAAATCGGTATCCCCTTCCTTTAATATCTGAACTTCTCGAAAGACTGCGCACTGCCAAAATATTTACGAAACTCGATCTCAGAGGAGCATATAACCTGGTCCGTATTCGTCCGGGTGACGAATGGAAGACTGCTTTCCGAACTAGGTATGGACATTACGAATACCTCGTTATGCCTTTCGGACTGTGTAATGCGCCAGCTACATTTCAACACTTTGTTAACGATGTGTTCCGGGACATGTTGGATCAGTTCGTAATAATATACTTGGACGACATTCTAATCTTTTCTGAAAGTCTGGAGCAACATCGTATGGACGTCTGCAAGGTTCTACAGAGACTTCGAGAACACCAACTCTACATTAAACTTCAGAAATGCGAATTCGAAAAAACAACTGTTCAGTTTTTGGGATACATCATTTCTCCGAAGGGTCTAGAGATGGACCCCAGCAAGATTAGAGCTGTAACGGAGTGGCCTACTCCCAGAAATGTAAAAGACATACAAAGATTCATCGGTTTTGCCAATTTCTACAGGAGATTCATCCGGAATTTCTCCAGGGTCATCAAACCAATCACACAACTCACAAAGAAAACCGTACACTTCACCTGGACTCCCGAGGCACAAGACGCATTTAGTCAACTAAAGACTCTGTTCACAGGCGCACCAATACTAATCCATCCAGATCCAGAACTACCATTCACGGTAGAAGTGGATGCATCTGATTCAGCAATGGGGGCGGTTTTGTCACAACGTGCAGGAGATAAAGAGTTGCTTCACCCTTGTGCCTATTTTTCTCGCCAAATGTCCCCAGCCGAGAAAAATTACGACATCGGGAATAAGGAACTACTTGCAATCAAGGAAGCTTTCTCGGAGTGGAGACACCTTTTGGAGGGGGCCACCATTCCCGTAACCGTCTTGACTGATCACAAGAACCTTGAGTTTCTGCATAACGCCAAAAGATTATCCTCCAGACAGGCCAGATGGAGCCTGTTCTTTTCTCGTTTTAACTTTATTATTACCTACCGTCCAGGTTCTAAGAACGGCAAAGCAGACGCGCTGTCCAGAATGTTCTCTGACTCCTCCCAAGAAAATAAGAATCAAACCAAGATCCTGCCTGAAAGAAACTTCTTGGGGGCCACCCATTCGGGGGATTTATGGAAACTAATTAAAGACGGATATCAGAGTGACTCTTTCCTTAGCCACCCCACTAGTGAGGTAAACCTTCACTTCCAGGATGGTTATTGGATCAAACCGGATCATCAACTATATGTTCCCGAAATAGCTCGACTTGAAGTCCTTAAACTGGCTCATGATTCCAAGTTGGCCGGTCACTTGGGCATAAAAAAGACTCAAGAACTGTTATCTCGTTCCTTCTGGTGGCCCAATTGTAAAGGGGATGTGAAAAGGTATGTTTCTTCATGTTTGACCTGTGCACACTACAAGACACCACGTTCTTCCCCTCTGGGATTATTACAACCACTTCCTGTTCCATCTCGCCCTTGGGGCTCAGTTTCTATGGACTTCGTGGTCGATTTACCTCCTTCTCAAGGAATGAACACTATCCTTGTTGTCATAGACCGTCTTACCAAGATGGCACACTTCATACCATTCAAAGGAATACCATCTGCAAAACAGACAGCAGAACTCATGATCCGTGAAGTGTTCCGGCTACACGGGATTCCAGACAACGTGGTCTCTGATCGTGGGGTACAGTTCACGTCCAAATTCTGGAAAAACTTCTGTTCTGCCCTTGGAATCAAAGTAAATTTGTCATCAGCTTTTCATCCACAATCTAATGGTCAGACTGAAAGAACTAATCAAACCCTCGAACAGTATCTACGCTGTTTTATTACCCATTTACAAGATGACTGGATGGAACATCTCTCCACTGCAGAATTTGCATACAATAACTCGGAACACAGTTCGACTTCTTTCAGCCCGTTCTACGCAAACACAGGCCTCCATCCAGTCTTCATTCCTCATCAGCCAATCACCACGGCCCTCCCAGCAGTAACCGAACGGTTAACTAACCTGCAAGAGGTACGGGGAAAAATCATGGAGAATTTACACGAGGCCCAAAGACGCTCCAAACAAGCTGCGGACAAACACCGTAAACCAGCACCAGTTTTTCATATTGGAGACAAAGTGTGGCTGTCTACAAAAAATATTAAGCTGAGAGTCCCTTCTCAAAAACTGGGTCAAAGATACATTGGACCATATCAGATTTCGGCTCAAATTAATGATGTCACATTTAAACTCAAACTCCCGGATTCGCTCAAGATACATCCAGTCTTCCATTGTTCACTCTTCAAACCATTTGTCGAGAATACTTTCCCTGATCGCTTTTTGATGCCACCCCCACCAGTCAGGGTGCATGGAGAAGAGGAGTTCGTTGTAGAAAAGATCCTGGACTCTAGAATTTGTCGAAGAAAACTGCAGTATTTGATCCGTTGGAAGGGTTATGGTCCTGATGAGGACTCGTGGGAACCCAAGGAGAATGTACACGCTCCCAGACTGGTCAGTGAGTTTCATCGGCAATACCCCGACAGGCCTATCTTGGAGATGCCCGGAGGTCATCGTGGAGGAGGGGAGTACTGTCAGGGATCGAACCGGGAGACTCCGGCATCTTAGGCTGTAGCCTTGCTCACTAGACCACAGAGCTTCCTGGACAGTTTCTGTTACCTTTTTGAACCATCTCTTTGACCTGAATGTTCCTGCTTTTAGTTTTGACCAATCAGATCTGTGTACGCCCTATTTAAGGAAGACCATGTCACTTCCTCCCTTGCCAGATTATTGAGCTATCTCAGCCTTAGTCTTGCTTCAGCCTCTCAGCATTTTGTCTGCTAACCTGCTCGTGTACCGAACTCTGCCTCCATCGACTACTCTCCTGCCTCATCCTGAATCCTTGCACCTGCCATCTCGTGTACCGAACTCTGCCTTCATTTGACTACTCTCCTGCCTCATCCTGAATCCTTGTACCTGCCATCCCGTGTACCGACCCAGGACTGCCTGACTACTCTCTTGCCTTCCTCGTTCTTCGGCACTCATCTACCACGTGCACCTTATCGGGTCCATTGAGCCACCGCCATTCCTGCATATCTGGATCATTCATCCATTCTGTTTCCGCGCTCCTCTGTTCCTGTGTCGCTGCCATTGGACTCCTTCCCCTCTTCGAGTAACCTCTACAAGCAATTGTGCAGGTAACCTTAACAGAGGGAGAGGATCGCAGGGGATTTCAAGTTGTTCACATAGGAATATTACTATTACAGTGAGCGGGGCCCGGTGTTATGTTATTCTTGGGCGGGCCCCCATCCCGGCCGGGCCCTCGGACCATGTCCGAAGTGCCCGACCGGTCAGTCCACCCCTGTACGGAATCGAAGTTTAGAAGAATGTACAGTACACAGTACACACCTGTGATGAGCGGTTCAGTCCGGCCCTGCCTGCAGCACACCAAAATGAATGGGGGCACATTTTAGTTGGGGGGGCACAGTGTGATGTAGGGGGGGCCGTGGCCCCCTCTGGCCCCCCCCTGGCGACGCCACTGCTCAAAGGCTATCAGGGTGCACAGTAAGATGCAATGGAGGTCTGTCCTCTTAAGTGATGAATCCTACTTTTATCTTGGATGCAATGATAGCCGGAGATTGGTTTGGACACCATATGGGCAATGCCATAAAGAGGCCTTCACAAGGGAATGTCACATCGATCCTACTCCCGGGAGTATGGTGTGGGACGGCATAATCTACCATAGTCATAACCCTCTAGTCTTTATTTCAGGTACACTAACAGCTTGGCATACGATGATTTGGTCATGGAACCAGTGGTACAGCCATTTCTCCAAAGTGTCCCAGGAAATGTTTTTCAGCAGGACAAGGCCGGGCCAAATTTTGCTCATGCGACTATGGGCAGCCTGCATGGCCTAAATGTGCTACCATGGTCTGTAGCATCTCTGGACTTTGAACAGAGACTTTGGACCCACTGAACAGATCTGGGACATCAATTGCAAAAGGAGATGCCACCAGCGGATCTTGATGATTTACATGCCAAAGTGCATTCAGCGTGGCAGAACATTCCTCAGAAAACTATTAATAACCTCATTGATAGCATGCCAAGGCGTGTAAGTGTGTGTATTTCTTATGCTTGGTACTGAATAAATCGAGATATTCAAAATATTTTGTTTCCATTTTTTATCATTTGCATATCATTAACATGTCTATCAATCCTGCGATTTCTATAATTCCACAATTTATTGAGGAGTGTACAATTCCAATGCCAGTAAATGTGTTAGTCTCCACCCCTTTATGCTATCTCGCTTTCTTTACATAGTTATCATTTAGAAAGCAAAGATGGCCATGTGTCCATGCGAGTTATTTGCAGTGTAATATCTCCACTTAAAGCATACCTCAAGGGAAAAATGAAAACGTCACAGTGCTCTTAGATTCTCATGTGGATGTTTACCTTTAAAGGTCAATCAGAAAGTAATCATTCTCTATAATTCTCTATGGTGGAGCTGCCGCCGAGCATTGGCCTTGGTTTCTATAGTCTTGCTACCTCGCATTAGATTTGCCACTCTTCACCTTTCTCCTGTTATTACACTCCCACATGCTGCTTAAATCAGTGCTGAGGCTGCTGTAATCACAGGACTTTATTAAAGGGTTCCCCTATATATTTAAAACTTAGCCTGATTCCAGTACATTATATAAAACAAAAAATAATCCTATGCTCACCCTTTCCTCCTGCAATGTACCTCCCATACACAAGACTGCAGCAGTGACAGGTACATGGAAAGTGACCACTACAGCCTATGACTGGTCTCATCAGTGTATGGCACAAGACTGCTGAGGCCAGTGATAGGCAGTAGCAGTCATGTGCCCTATAGCTTAATGTTACTTCTGCAGTCTTATATACAAAGAATGCAGGTGATATCAGTCAGGAGGAAGTAAAGGACTCCAGTAAGTCATATCTTCTCCTTCTCTGCCCTATATGAAATGAAAGTAGTTTAGGGTACTGCAGCTTCATCCCATTCAAGTGAATGGGATGAATTTACAATACCTTGTAATGCAGCTACTAAGTACAGTTGTGTTCAAAATTATTCAACCCCCACTGAAATTGAGTGTTTTGGCCAGTTTGACATTGATTTTGATCAGTTCAGTCATCTTGTTTACAATTAAATCAAAGAGGCACTTGTAAGTCAGACAAATATAACATAACATTTATAATGAAATAACCACAAATGTCTTTTCTGTGCTCACATCATTATCAGTTTTATTCAACCCCCAAGTGACATTCAATCTTAGTACAACATCCTTTTCCAGTTATAACAGCTTTTAAACGTGAAGCATAGCTTGACACAAGTGTCTTGCAGCGATCTACGGGTATCTTTGCCTATTCTTCATGGGCAAAAGCCTCCAGTTCAGTCACATTCTTAGGCTTGCGCGCTGCAACTGCTTTCTTTAAGTCCCACCAGAGGTTCTCAATCGGATTTAAGTCTGGTGACTGCGATGGCCACTTCAAAATGTTCAAGCCTTTAATCTGCAACCATGCTCTAGTGGACTTGGAGGTATGCTTGGGATCATTGTCCTGTTGAAAGGTCCAACGTCTCCCAAGCCTCAGGTTTGTGACGGACTGCATCACATTTTCATCCAATATCTCCTGGTACTGAAGAGAATTCATGGTACCTTGCACACGCTGAAGCTTCCCTGTACCTGTAGAAGCAAAACAGCCCCAAAGTATGATTGACCCCCTGCCATGCTTCACAGTAGGCAAGGTGTTCTTTTCTTCATAGGCCTTGTTCTTCCTCCTCCAAACATAGCGTTGATCCATGGGCCCAAACAGTTCTAATTTTGTTTCATCAGTCCACAGAACACTATCCCAAAACTTTTGTGGTTTGTCCACATGACTTTTGGCATACTGCAGTCGACTCTTCTTATTCTTTGGAGACAGCAAGGGGGTGCGCCTGGGAGTTCTGGCATGGAGGCCTTCATTACGCAGTGTGCGCCTTATTGTCTGAGCTGAAACTTCAGTACCCACATCTGACAAATCTTTTTTCAGTTCCTCAGCAGTCACACGGGGACTTTTCTCCACTTTGCGCTTCAGGTAGCGCACAGCAGTCAAAGTCAGCATCTTCTTTCTGCCACGACCAGGTAGCGTTTCAACAGTGCCCTTTGCCTTGAATTTGCGAATGATGCTTCCTATGGTGTCTCTTGGTATGTTTAACATCTTTGCAATCTTCTTATAGCCATTGCCCTTCCTGTGAAGAGAAATCACCTCTTCTCTTGTCTTCCTGGACCATTCTCTTGACTTCACCATGTTTGTAAACACACCAGTAAATGTCTAGAAGGAGCTGAGTATCACAGTCCTTTTAAATCTGCCTAATTGGTGCTTATTATGCTTGATTGCTGCTCCTTGACATCCACAGGTGTTTTCAATACCTGTTCGAAAACACTTGAATGAACCTCTGTTCTTAAGAGTGGTAGTCTTTAAGGGGTTGAATAATTGTGTCAATGAAGAAATCACAAAAAAAAACATTTAATACTGTATTACAAAAACAATTGATGTCATTTTAGTTGCATTTGGTTCTTTAAAAAGTCCTTGTAAGATTTCATTCTGAACACAATTACAAATGTACACTAAATTCCCTAAAACCCTTTACAGCATTGGGGGTTGAATAATTTTGAACACAACTGTAGATGCAGTGCAAGTAGAAGGACTGAGGCTGGAGCACAAGCTGCGGCTCCTTCAGGTGATAAGCAGTGGTGCTATGAGGGGATGCCTAAGAAGTTTATAGCTGGCTCACTGGAGGTACTGTATCCTTTAATAGCAGTGACTACACAGAAATATTACAACATACTGAAAGCAATGTTTTTGATAAATTAGGTACTTAATCACACCAACCTTCATAAACATGCTGAATCCTGTCTTGAGGAGATCAGTGAGTCCTGAAGACATATGCTCAATATCTGTAGGCTCGATATGATCAGGATGAAATATTTCTTCTACAATCTGTTTCAGTAAAGGCTTGTATATGGCCTGTGAAAAGTAGGTTAAAATTCTTAAGAAATGGTTGAAAACACCCACACTATCCACCATGCTATCTGCTGGGAGTAAAATAAATTATTTTTAAAATAGACAAAGATTAATGCCAGAGATTTCACATACAAGCCATTCTAAGAGAAGAGAAAGCCAGTTTGATGGCTACCAAAACGTTTTTAGGCAAAAAAATATATACAAGTCCTGTTGCTCTGACTCATTACTACTGATATACCATGACCTGGATGAATGAGAACCTTCACAGACAGACTGACAAATATATAATCAGCAATGACATGGCAGGGCCAGATGACATATAGACCAAATACGACAATATCATGGAATAATTGGCACGGCTGATCACATACAGTCAACAGAGAAAAGTAGGTAAAACATGAAAGAAAACTCCAGTGAATACCTTCACTGTGGGAAAAGACAACACAGTAGCCATGGATCCATCTCACTGTATGTAAATAATATGCTGGTGGTGGTGTCATGGTTCCTTAGGGCAGAGTTCATACTGTCCTAGGTACTTTAGTGACGTTCCCCACCGATGTCCATACAGTTTAGTTGACGGCCAAACACTCCCTACACCATTATTCTTACTCCATTTTTACTAAGAAACCCACTGAAGTTAGGTCCTCCTGATTTATTAAGAAGCGTACACCTCTATAAACCAGGCATTTCTTTTGGCAATCCATGGAAAACAATATCAGTGTTCTGCTAACAAGGTTAATGTCATTGATGAGCTCAGAAATTCTCTCTCCTACTCACACCAGAACCATAGAACTCACCTGCACACAGGCGTTGTCCAATCATTGAATACAATGTTCATAATATAGATTGTCACTAATATGAAAAATGTTTGCCATTTAGCTGTTACATGATTTAGTGAAGAGCTGTAACATTTACTTATATAAAATGCTGCCACCTGGTGGTCAAAATGCATAGAAGTGTCCATCTACTGATCTGAGTGCTGCTGGTCACATATGCTCAGTCTCTCTCTCCACAGCCAAGTATATGCACAGTGATCGTCTGTTCACTGTAAAGTAACCAATAACATTAGCCTTCTGGGAGGACTCCCTCAGCATGGGAAGAAGGGAACATAGTGTCAGCTGCCAGAGGGAGAAGGAGACTGATTCTGTCCAGAGCTCACCACCAACAGCACCAAGGGGAACAAGGAAATAAAAATCATGAAGTTTTGGGGGGGGGGGGGGATTTGTGCCACAAACACTACAGATTACTTTAAACACATTTAATGGACATCTGTCATCAGATCTGTACCTATGACACCGGCTGACCTGTCACATGTGCACTTGCCAGCTGAAGGCATCTGGGTTGGACCCATGTTCACATGTGCCCACACTGCTGAGAAAAATGATGTTTTAATATATGCTAATGAGCCTCTAAGAGCAACAGGGGCGTTCCCATTCCTCTTTTCTCTCTGCAACTGCCGAGCCTTCTGCACTTTGACTGACAGGGCCAGGCGTTTTCACTGCCTGGTCCTGTCAATCAAAGTGCAGAGAGAGCAGAGCCTCTAGGTGTAATGGCAATGCCCCAATGCTCCGAGAGGCTCATTTTCATATATTAAAACATCATTTTCTCAGTAATGTGGGCAGATACAGTATGAACATGGGACCAACACAGATGCCTTCAGCTGCCAAGCGAACATGTAACAGGTCAGCCAATTTCATAGGTACAAATCTGCTGACAGATGCCCTTTAAGCTCCTAAAAACTCATAAGCAAGTTGTAAACATTGTTGATGACCACGTGCACACCTTTATGTCCATAGCCTGGGACTCTTCTGAAGTTACTCCAACAGCAGCAATAATTTCAGTACACTACAGTAGACTCCACATTCACTGATACCTTCAGGATGTGGTGGAGCAACTAAAGCCACTTTTCCACTGCATGGTACCAGCTCTACACTACTCTTCTCTACTCAGTTTAGGTACAGGTAGTTTGTTTTCTACTGCAGATATGATGCCCCCTGAATGCAGCTGGTAACAGTCTAGTGAAGATCTCTAGGGTCAACTACTAGTCTCCTCTATTGTCATGTGACCTCATGGCAACAATTTGGCATGCTTGAACCCCCCCTTCCCCAGATCAGGTACTAAAAAGACACTTTTCCACTGTATGCTACCAGCTCTACCCTACTCTACTGTATTCTGTTTTGGCACCTGGTGGTTTATTTTCCACTCTGTATATGGTACCCCCTCAATGTGGCTGGTGTGTTATAAAGATTCTCTCAGTCCAATCACTAGTCAGTAGTGTGGTCTTGTGAATTAATGGAACCAACTTTACTGACTTGGAACCCCCTCAGATCAGGTACCAAAAAATTACCAGAAATTATTTTCAACTTTGCCCTAGTGGGAAAAATGAAAAAACAGGGTAGAGTCGGGATGTTCCTTGTTAAATGCATGAAAAAATTCCAGCTCTTCTGATGCGAATGAGGTGTTACACAGTACTAAAGTCATATGTAATATGTACCTACATACCTGAAAATGTCTGTTTTCTAAAAACTGTGGGCCAAGTAGTATTGCCCAAATGTTATAGCCACCATTACCGTCATACAGTATACTCAACAACACATCTTCCTAATACCATTACATCATAAGTACAAAAAATATAGAATAATTAAAATCAGGCCCCTAAATAAGACACTGTAATAAAGGTGAATTATACAGCAACCACATATGTGCTTTTGTGGTTGGACAATACAAAATGATTTATTTTACAGTACATTTGTCATTCCTTTAGACTTGGTGGAGGAAATTGTGCCTTGCCGTGAACTATAAGCTACGACTCGAATATGCGTGACAGACATAAGATTGCCATAACCCTATGATCCTCCTGGTACTATTTAAAAAAATATCTTCTTCCTGGTTCATATAAATCACACAGTTTGTGTGAAAAAATGTACACGGAAAGCCGCATTCCAGTCATCCCATCAGTCTAGCAAATGACACCTACATTCGGAGGAAGCCTAAAAATGGTTATAATTGCTTGTGGCTGTTTCATTTAGAGCTAATTTTCACTCAAACAAAAACACAGTTTACAGATCCAACACATGATAATACATGCTACAACAACGGCTAGATCAACTGAGTATTTCTTATCACTGTCTATTACAGCTCAAATAACCTATGAATGTACATGTACTGAAGCCTACTACCCCACAGACAAGACACCTACTCATGTCTGATCAGAGCATGGATTATCTACCATGAACACTACCTTATCTTATACTAAGCAACAGACTTCATGTCCTCGGAGTGCTTCGAAGAACTTCTTGAGTTCTTCAGCTTTTGGCTTGACCCCTATTATCCTGACCTTTTGACCATATCTTGAGTTGTGTCTTAATATTGAACAAGCACCTTTAAGCGTGGCCTTAAAATTATGTAACAATTTCTTGCCTCAAATGGTGTAGACATGCAAGTCCTTAATGGTGGTGTCCAGAAACTCATCACAAAGGTAACTGGTAAAAAAAATAAGTGCAGACAGCATATGCTGCATATTTGTCATTGCTAATTTAGTAAAGACCCTTTTAATTGGCAAAGAATTTTTTATTGCAGACTTGGCCATGGGGTTGCAGGAACTAGAGCTGAGAGGGCCTTTCTCTTGGCAAGTACAAAGCACTTGACACCTAAGGGCCCTTTCACACCTGCGTTCTTTTCTTGCGGCATAGAGCTCTATGCCGGAAGAATCCTGATCAGGATTATCCTAATGCATTCTGAATGGAGTGAAATCCGTTCAGGATGCATCAGGATGTCTTCAGTTCCGGAACGGAACGTTTTTTGGCCGGAGAAAATACCGCAGCATGCTGCGCTTTTTGCTCCGGCCAAAAATCCTGAAGACTTGCCGCAAGGCCGGATCCGGAATTAATGCCCATTGAAAGGCATTGATCCGGATCCGGCCTTAAGCTAAACGTCGTTTCGGCGCATTGCCGGATCCGACGTTTAGCTTTTTCTGAATGGTTACCATGGCTGCCGGGACGCTAAAGTCCTGGCAGCCATGGTAAAGTGTAGCGGGGAGCGGGGGAGCAGCATACTTACCGTCCGTGCGGCTCCCGGGGCGCTCCAGAGTGACGTCAGGGCGCCCCAAGCGCATGGATCACGTGATCGCATGCATCACGTCATCCATGCGCATGGGGCGCTCTGACGTCATTCTGGAGCGCCCCGGGAGCCGCGCGGACTGTAAGTATACCGCCCCCCCGCTCCTACTATGGCAACCAGGACTTTAATAGCGTCCTGGCTGCCATAGTAACACTGAAAGCATTTTGAAGACGCATCCGTCTTCAAATGCTTTCAGTACACTTGCGTTTTTCCGGATCCGGCGTGTAATTCCGGCAAGTGGAGTACACGCCGGATCCGGACAACGCAAGTGTGAAAGAGGCCTTAGCCTGGTTGGTACCATCTTTAAAGGACCAGCTTTATATTTATTTGTCCAAAATAAACATCTCTGCATCACCAATAATGGGAATAATTACAGGAAAAGTTATAATTTAGTATTCATGGTACTTCCTCCATATTACCTACTGTTCAATAATAAACCACACATATGCTTAATAAACTGATAGATGGCCTTGAAAACCTGATCTATAAATCTGATCTATTTAGGTATATATATGACAGTACAGGTCTTATAAAGTGTATTAGAATAATCTAAGTATCCCCCCTGTCCACCTTATAAATACAGTAAAATTAAGTTTTATAACCTGCTTAAATCGTCTTCAATCTGCCCAAGGGGCGGCGTTTCATCTCCACTTGCGCCCAGCCAGCCTCGCCCCAACTGCCGTTTTGAAGCGCCGCCCAGCTCATCAATATTCACTTCGCTGGGCGGCTACTCTGAAGCGCTGCTCTGAACTGTGCCCGGCGTATGCACATAAAGCAGAGGCTGCATCGGCCTCTGAGATGCAGACTGTGCGCAGGCGCGATGTGATCCCGGCCAGTGAGGGTGCCGGGCGCATGCGCTGAAGATGAGCCGGAGGCCGATGCCCATAGGATTGTATTGGGCATGCGCCGGATCTTGCGTCGGGGACAGGAGTAGCCGCCCAGCAAAGTGAAGATTGAAGACGATTCAAGCAGGTTATAAAACTTCAGTTTACTGTAGTTATAAGGTGGACAGGGGGGATACTTAGATGATTCTAATACACTTTATAAGACCTGTACTGTCATATATATACCTAAATATGCTTATTGGGCCTGTCAGTGTCCCTTTAATCTCTCTGCGATGCAGGCAGCCATGCAACATGGTATGCCAGCTCCCTTGCTGGCATAGTTTAAGGCCGTTTTCCACACCATAAACTGGAGAAATGAAGAATGAGACGGGCTGGCCAGCCCGCCATCTTCCCCGCCCGCACCACGTCCTCTTTTACCACCACTTCGGAGTAAAAAGGGCAGCACAAATTTCGTCCCTAAAACTGCGACCTTAATACTCTGCTGGAGAGAAGGGTGTATAGGTTGGGTTTTTCTGGCAGTGTGTTTCTGGAGGACATGAACTGCGTTTGTGATTTATGCCCAATTTGCAGCCTGTGTGGAAGTGAGTGCCAGATTGTGCGAATAGAGATCGATTAACCCCTTGCAGTTCCCACATTACTTGCTGGGATGGTGCATATGCGAAACACATCAACACACTATTATGGTGTACTCCATGTATCAAATCTCAGCTTGTGAGACATAAATTATGAATCTTTGGTACCGAGTTAAAACCTAAAAATTAAAACCTAAAAACTATCTGCCACACCAGAATAACATTTCTGCGGTGTAAAGCCTCTATTAGACAGACAGATAAGCAAGAGATTGTCGCGAGGGAAGCGTTCCCTTCCGGCAATTGCTTGCTAGCTAGCAGAGGAGACCGCTGCTATTACATGCAGTGATCTCCCCACAGCATGGAGAGGAGCGATCGCTATGCCATTGCTCACCCCCATGCTGTCTAGTGGTTTGTCAACGGCAGATCGCTGTTAGACAGCACAATCTGCCGCCGGCAAACGCAGATTTTTAAGCATGCTTAAAAATTGCCCGATGCTCATTCATCGAGCAATCAGTGGCAGTATTACACTGCAAGATGATCGCTAACGAGCATTCATGCAAATGTTTGTTAGCGATTATCAGCCGAAATATCCACCAGCCTTAAGGTTCAAAGCTGCACTCTGCCAAATAAATATATACAGCAACCTGTTCTTACCAACACATCGACTGCCTGTGACGTCACTCCTCATCCCTGCAGAAGTAAATGCAATATTCAAACCTCATTCTTAAGTAAAGAGTCCATTGAGGAGCAGGAAATAGAATTAGCCTTTTCTTTATACTGTCTGAATGTCTCATGAATAAGACAATATGCAGGGAAGTATATTGGGAGATGAGGCTCATTAATACCTATAATTGCATCCTGCACTGCAGAGACGTAATCCAGGTGCCTGTGGCATAGTAACAAGTTAACAATGAGATGCAAGACATTTCATATGAATCACTACTCCTTTTTTTCCATCTCCTCTTCCTGGGAATGAATTATCATTCACACTTTACTCCTGACAAAGACAATAGTGATTTATGCTGCAGCAATCATTCTCAAGGAAAACACTTTCATTGAATTATTTGTCAAGAAGGGCAAAGACTAGAAAGTCCACCCTTTAACAACAGATCAAATATCTTCATAGGGTTTGAAGCTCAGTTTCAGATCTCCAAATCCCCTCGATAGAGTTTTATGATAACATTCTGGCTGTCGACAATCACCACAAAAAGCCCTACTGCCCCACAACAGTCATCTGGGCAGTGCCCATTAAATAAATAGTCACAAATTCTGGTCTGTAATGACGCCCTCTGTGGCTTGATAGACGTTCCACTGCATGAATGTAGGCTGGCAGCATGCGTACTGGCTGCAGGCCAAAACCTGTGTATGCTGGTTGCTTGGGGCTGCGTGCTGGCTGCGGTGTTTTGTGTGAACTGCTGCCTGTGAAGGCTTGCACTCCCCAAGTCTGCTTCTCTGTGCAGTTCTTGTCACTGTTGCCGTGTAGGCTGGCTGCAGCCTCTCTTGTGTCCTGGCTGCGGCCTTGAGTGTGAACGGGGACTGAGTTTGCATTCACTTGTGATTGTATGTTCTGTATCCTGGTTCTGATGGGGTTAACATTCCCTGGTCTGGGCCTGGGTGTGGCTTATCAGGTGCCCTCATTATCACAGCTATATCTATCTGTGAGCTGTGGGGCTTGAGGTCAGTCTATCTTCTGCCTTGCTGGGTGTAGCGCCTGTGCTGACCCAGGGCATTTTTGCCATCTGCCCTTGTTTGTGGTGTCGCCTGGTAAAGCTTTGTTGCTGTTGCCTTGTCTGATCTTCTGTACCTGTCCTGTGATGATGTTCTTATCCTTGTCCATTCCTTGCATGTTCTTCTGTACCTGTTCTCTGTCTGTATCTACTCTGCTCCATGTCTAGCCTCACGAGGCTACCTCCTACACAGTGTGTCCCGCCATTTTTTCACTACCCATAACAAAGATGCTTCAAAACTAATAATAACGCCAATTGAGATCGTTTTGGAAACAGCATCTGATAAATTCAGGACATTGCAGAAAAGAGAGATGTATTGGATATTCAAACTCCAAACCTTGGAACCGTACAGACTTAACGAGTCCTTGGAGAGCAAATGCTTCTAATTGGCCCAATTCAAATGATATCATCCCGAACATCCCAGTGCCCCTCATGACACATATCCCTCCCCCCCCCCCCAGCCCAACCACTTTCCACATATACACTCCTGGCATACCCCTCTGGCCCATCCCCCCCCCCCCTGTCCCCATCCATACCTTGCACCCTGTCCCTTTTCTTTCTCCCCCCCCTCCCCCCCCTTCTTTTTTAAATGCCATCCTCAGTCCACTTATTATCCCCTTCCATACATACCCACATCAAAACCCATTCTCCCCTGTAGGATGCTTATGCCTTCACTTCCTTCCCTCCCTCCCACCCGCTGTTATCATTTCACCCTGCTTAATAAATCCATCTCCCCATCACTACCCTTTGAACCCACAGCCACAATTATTGGTTTTAACATCAATGTTGAATTTTTTGGCATTGCGTTTTTCTGACAGTTACGCACATGCTGATCCCAGTTTCAGTTTCCATCAACGCAACTGAACTCCGATCCCCCTCTTTGTCGCTGTCCAGCTCTCCCCCTTCTGTCTCTCCGTGCGCCGCTGGTGACTCCGCCCCTCCAGGGACGCTCCTCCAATGAAGTGTGTCAGGCCCTCCCACACAAGCCTTTTTTACCTACAGCAGCACGCGCTACAACAGGTCAGCGTCCTCCTCGTGTCATTCGGATCCAGCAGCGGCACCCGCTCTGCTGATCTGATCCAGGTATGTCACACTCCGGCATCAGAGTCCATTTTCATAATTCTAGCAGTTACATCCTCAAATTTCACTGTGGTCTACCGAACATATGACTACATCTTCAGCCCCTGATTGTCAGTCCTTATGCCCACCTGAATTAATTATATATACATGCATGTCCATCTATTTATTTATATTCTTCCAGCTTCTTGCTCTGTTGGCAACAATACTCAGATATTTGTCGATTTTCATCTCTACTCTGGTCTTAATAAGAAAATATATTTATTTTTTCCTTGGGGTCCATATCAGCTTTTAGAACATGATACTAATCTAGTATAGATCTGTCTAGGTTATGTGTCTAATCCTGGCATAATATAGTAGTTTCTTACTCCAGCAGCGGACAATTATTTACCACTGGTCTCTAAAACTACTATCCCCTAAATATATGCGATAATGGTCATTAGACTAATTTTATATATATGCATTTTTTCTGTTGTTTTATTTATTTGTTTGATTTGTTTGTTTGTTTTTTGTCCTTTTTTCCCTCATATATATGTAGTTCATAATTTGATTTCATTTTTATTTATTTTTATACATTAGTATTGATCAATTTTTATCTTCATCCTCACATGTATTCATATTTATTTATATATGCGTATATTTTTTATATAACATTTTATATTTATTATTATATTATCGTTTCTTTATATGGATGGGTACACCTGCATTGTGACTTTCCATATATGTGTCCTTTTTTTACTAATCCACCTTTTAGACTTGATAAAGGGGTCCCCAGTACCCCCGAAACGCGTTGTCTATGAATAAAGCGAAAAATAGCTGAAACCTAAATACTGTCTATGACCGGTTGTGTCAGTGCGCCTCCTAAGCTCCATACGTTGGACGTAACGTTCAGCGTCTCGTTTCTTCTACCGTTACCCGAGTGGCAGGGTGGCTCCTGCCCAAGGCGACCGGACGAATCTAGGCTGCACCAACCGTTGCAATTCTCTGCTTTTGGCCTTCATTGTGGTTGCGCCCAAATTGGTGCAACCCCAATAGGTGAGCAAACTACCTCCTATAATAGATTTTTATCTTTTATTGAACATACTCACCCTATGAGCGCCTTTCTCTATTTTTATCGCCACAACTTGCTGCCATGTCTAGCCTAGCAGTGCTCTAACTGCGTCTGATAGCTTGGCAGTTCTAACTGCTTCTGATCTAGTCTGTTCCTTCTCTGTCCTGCAGTGACTTACTGCTTCTGTTCCTGTGTTTGTCCTGCCTTCATTCTCCGGAGGGAGGATCTCTAGTCCGTGTGCAGCTCTGCCTGAGACCGCCATGCTTCCATTCCGCTTGGGGTCCAGGCACCTGCTTCTGTGCTGGTTCCTGTTCATCTTGTTGTCTGCTCCATGTCCTGTGTTTGCTTGGGTTCCAGTTCTGTTGTCTGTGTTTCTTGGCAGGTAGGTACCAGGTGTACCGGAACCTTCCTGGAGGTGCGACCAGTTGAGCTCTTGGCCCAGTTCATCCCCACCACCAGAGGCTCTGTGAAGAACGGGTCTCACTGGCTCTTCGCCCTCCTGGGTTTTGCCTCTGGTCTGCCGATGCACTTGGTCCTGTGGTAGTGCTACCACTATTACCTAACCTGCATGTCTCTACTGTCATGTTTACTTATTACATGTTTGCACTCATCATCCCGGAAGCTGCGCATGGGACGTACTTGGACATTCCAACATGGCAATGATCCAAAACACAAGACCAAGTCGACCTGTCATTGGCTACAGCAAAATAAAGTGAAGGTTCTGGAGTGGCCGTCTCAGTCTTCATACCTCAATATCATTGAGCCACTCTGGGGAGACCTCAAACGTGCAGTTCATGCAAGACAGCCCAAGAATGTAGGGGAACTGGAGGCTTTTTGCCAGGAAGAATGGGCAGCTTTACCATCTGAGAAGATAAAGAGCCTCATCCTCAACTACCACAAAAGACTTCAAGCTGTCATTGATGTTAAAGGGGGCAATACACGGTATTAAAAACTGGGGTATGTAAACTTTTGATCAGGGTCATTTGGGTAGTTTGTGTTGTGATTATGATTTAAAAAGAGTAAACACAGTTGTTTGACAATAAATGGCTTCAGCCAACCACTAACCATGAGTGAAAGAAAAGTTTTTGTGTTATCATTCATATTCTCTGAACAATGGTTAAGAAATGATAAATTCTGCAAGGGTATGTAACCTTATGAGCACAACTGTAAATGCAGAAAGATCCTGTAGTAAACCCTATGTGACTCCTGAGCCACTTATTGGAGATCACTGGGTTTGTTGTATGCTACCATGCACCTCTTAAAAGTTGCTCTAGCAGTAATATGGTGGATGGACTTCCGGTTCCGGCGCTGCCATGTGAGGAAGCAACGCTCGGAGCTCCCGCTTACAGCCGATTTCAGTGATCATTTAGCAGCGCAGGGAGGCAATCATACCCCCGAGGGAAGTGTGGCTGACATCACTTACCTACTCCTGGACGCCGATGGAACGATATTTACTCCGGAGTGGCCAGAAACTTACAGGTGCGCATCAGGCAGCTTCACAGGACGCGGCAAAGATGGCGGATAGCCAGCCGCTGCTGTTTCAAGATGAGAGCTCCCAGAATCTCCAGGGAGATAGGACTCCCCTGGGTAGCCCTGACCCCCTGGATTATAAAAAGCTGGCCATAGAAGTGGCGCTGCGCATTATGACGGACATCCAGAAGACACTGGAGACAACTATAATGGCCTCCTTTAACTCCCTGATAGAGGAGGTGAATCAGACCAGCCTTCAAGTAGGAAACTTGGAAAAAGATCTGCGCTCTCTCCAGCAACAAGTTGGGGACTCTGATTCTGTCATTCAATCGCAGCAGCATGCCCTGGAATACTTGCGCTCCAAGGTGGATGACCTAGAGAACAGGTCCCGCCGCAATAATCTGAGGGTGGTGGGTCTGCCCGAATCTATCAAGCAACCAGAGCTTCTGGACTTATGTGAAAGGGAGCTACCCGAGGCCCTCGGCCTAAATTTTTTCGGCAGGGTGGAACGTGCCCACAGGATAGGCCCGGAAAAAGGCCCGGCCGGGGACTCTATAGCAGCGTCTCCCCGTGCGGGGATGGTAGACCGCGTCAAGTCATCTTTAAGCTGCTGGACTTCAACGATAAGGTGGCCCTGCTCCGCAGCTTTCGCAAGAGACAGCACCAAATCACTATCAGAGGCCACATAATCTTGCTCTTTGAGGACTTCTCGGCAGATGTGGTGAAAAAACGCAAGGCTTTTAGCCCTATTTGCACCAAGCTTTATCATAAGAACATTCGCTTTCAGCTCCTTTTTCCGGCGGTGCTGAGGATCCACCGCGCACAAGGAGGTATTGTCACTTTTAGATCCCCCTCTGAGGCGGAGGAGGCTATCGGCGGGATTTTAGACTCTGAGCTGCGTGACGTTGCCCTATCTCCTCAGCGGTCTACACAGAAGCCGTCACCGGAACCAACGGCCCGCCGGGGGAGTGACCGTTCACGGAACGGCTCGGGAAGGCACTCCATAAGTGGACGCTGAAGTGCATTAGACTCCAGCGAGACTCACCCTCAGGGACTACCACGCTTGCCTGTGAGCTACGGAAGCGGCACCCGGACCTGAGCAGATCTTGCCTTTCTGGCCCATGCACGGGACGTATCCGGGTACTTTTGGCCAGGAGTTTACCTAATTTACAGGGACTTGATAATTTAGCCTTACTGGTTGTTATTGCTTAGGCAGTGTATACGGGAGTTCTGCCATGGCAGGAAAAAGAGAAGTCAACACCCAGATTTAGGGAAGGCAAACACCATCTAGCCTTGGTGCCTGGCGGGTATCACCTGCTAGATTTACAGGCAGTGTTACATATTGTTTTTAATTTTTTAGTGTGTTCTTCCCCCTTTTCCTCCCTTCCTTTTCCCCTACCCACCCGCTGCTCTCTCTGCCCGGGGATCCGTGATTATCAGAGCTGAAATGCGAATCATCTCCTGGAACGTCAAGAAGTTACGCTCACCACAGAAGCGCTCCAAAATTTTGCGACATTTAAAACGTCTCCAGCCTGACATAGTTCTCCTACAGGAGACCCATCTAGAAGATAAGGATTTCTTTCGATTGAAGAAATTTTGGGTGGGCTCTGTTTACGGATCCTCGGCCAGGGAGCGCAGGGCAGGAGTGCTTACACTTCTCCACAAGAACTTATCAGGGACAGTGTTATCAGAATCCCATGATAGCGAGGGCAGATGGCATAGGTTGAATTTAAGGGGACATCATATAGTATCCACAATGTATATGCCCCGAATGACACTAATGCGCCTTTTTACGCTCTTCTTGAGAACAGACTACATGCGGACGGAACCCAAAATAGGATTGTAGGTGGCGACTTTAACTCAGTTGCCTCTCTTCTGGAAAATCGGAAAAGAGCTGAGGGGGTTGTGGGTACACAGAGGCTTTCTGACAAGGTCATACCTCCTCTCTTTGCCTTTACAGGCTTATATGATACCTGGCGCTCTCTACACCCTGATGATAGGGAATACACGCACTTTTCCCACGTGCACAATGCTTGGTCTCGTATAGACTATCTCTTTGTGTCCTCACATATGTCTTCTAAGGTAGTCTCCTCTGAAATCAATGACTTACTTATCTCTGATTACTCACCCGTTTCCATCTACTTGCAGAATGCATACCCTAGAGGGACAGATTTCTTGTGGCGTTTTCCTTCGTTCCTGGCCAAAGATGACAACTTCAAGGATACAATACGAGGTTGGTGGTGGGAGTTTCAGGGGGACAATCCTCGGGGTGCATCAGATGTTTTGATCCATTGGGAGACCGCTAAAGCGGTCCTGAGGGGTCGGATACTTAGCTATGTGAGCAACTTGCGCAAAGTGGTGGCTAAACAATATCAGGAAGCTAGCACGGCCCTCCGACTAGCATACACTAGATTTCTACATAACGGGAAAGCGCCTGGCCCTGACGGGTTTTCAGGGGAATTTTATAAGGTGCTACAAGATCACCTCGCCCCCACCCTAGTTGAATACTTCAATCACCTCCTGCACACGGGCGGTTTCCTCGCCCACGTCAATGTGGCCTACATTAAATTGATACTAAAGCCCAATAAGGACCCGCTGGATCCGGGTTCATATCGCCTGATCTCGCTCATCAATCAGGATCTTAAGATTTTGACCAAAATCCTGGCTGATAGACTGAGCCTCCTGATGCCCGCCCTGATAGGCCCCTCGCAAGTCGGTTTCATAAAGGGGCGGTCGGGGGTAGCAAACATCAGAAAAGTGCTGACAACCTTGGATTGGGTTCGACGACGCCCCCAGCCGGACACAGCCCCTATCTTGTTGGCTTTGGACGCAGAAAAAGCTTTTGATTCGCTGTGGTGGGACTGGCTGGGGGTGCTGTTGGACAAATTCAAGATCTTCGGGGATATCCGTACCTTTTTCCAGGGACTCTATACCAGCCCCGTGGCACGCATTCATACGGGAGGGTTTTTATCCCCCATTTTTCCCTTTCAGAGAGGAACCAGACAGGGGTGCCCGCTCTCCCCCCTCCTTTTTGACTTGGCCATCGAACCTCTGGCTAGATTTTTAGAGGACTCTGAGCTATACTCGGGAATCACTGTAGGTAGGAAAGAGGTCAAACTGGCTTTATATGCCGATGAACTATTGCTCTTTATGGCTACTCCCCAGTGACATCAAGGCCCCTTGATGGATCTCCTCCGTCGTTTTGGGTATTTTTCGGGATATAAAATTAATTCTTCCAAAACCGAGGTCCTGGAGTTGCACACCACGAATCCCCCTCACCTCTGGACTTCCTCTGTTTTTTCCCTAGCGACTGTTAAGCGACATATCACCTACTTGATACAGCTCCCTGGGTCACTGTATCAGCTAAACTACCCACCCCTCATAGCGAAAATAATATCCGAACTACAGAGATGGCATTCGCTTCCCTTGTCTCTCCTCGGCAGATGTCAGCTCATCAAAATGATGAGCTTCTCTAAATTACTTTACCCCCTCCAAACACTCTAGATTCTACTGAAACATGCTGATGTTACTGCTTTAAATAGGGCATTTACCACCTTCTTGTGGTCTGGCCGCGACCTCGTATCTCTCTCTCAAAGCTCATGTTATGGAAACCAGAGGGAGGGGTGAAATTCCCGAACATACGGGGATACAATCTATCTTGCCTTCTGAGACATATCTCGGATTGGGTACACAATACCGACCACTTTTCAAATAGAGAGCTGGAACAAAACCTAGTGACCCAGTGGAATCTAGTGGCATGCTTCCATTCCAATCTGGCTTCGCTTCCCAAGGATATCAAAACCTCACTCTTATTAAGGGATACGGTGGCAGCTTGGAAGGCGATTAGGAAAACAGTTGGCCTGCCTCAATCTCTAAGTGGATGCCACTGTGGGAACATCCTGAGTTCCCCCAGGGGAATCGCACAGGACTCTCTGAGCTGTGGGTGTCTAGAGGGTTGGTCAGGGCGGAACATCTGATGCACCGAGAGGAGAAACGATGGCTGACCCCTAAGGAACTGAAGAAAAAATACGCCCTGCCTGATTCCTATTTCCTGCTGATTATGCAGACTTTGGGTTTCTGTAGACACAGGTTACGAGACTTGTCAAAGGAGGCGACTAAGAACTCCTTTGACGATATTCTCAGTTTCTCTCCTCAAACAGTATCTCTCTCGAGGCAATATAGGGCACTCTCAGGTAACTTCACGAAGGCCAAGCCATCCACTCTGTTTAAGAAATGGGAAAGCATCATCATGGATGATGAGATCGGGGAAAAAATCCTGGAGGGCTGGGGCAAGGTCCGTAAGTGTGTGATAAGCGAAACGTGGCGTGAAACATACTTTAAAATGATGCACCACGCAATATTTGGTTTTAATTTTCCAGCCTCTCCTCAATTCCCAGATTGCATCACTCATTGTCCTAATTGCAGAGTCTCGGCAACTGACTTCTGGCATGGTATATGGACATGTACCAAGGTTGCTAACTTCTGGGTCACCGTGGTCGCTTAAAAAAAACACTGGCTTTTAGATTTGTCTATGGAGCCCCAGGCTCTGATATTTCACTACATACGTCTTGATGGGGGGCAGTCTGGCCGTCCGACTAAGATCCAGATCATCTTACATTCTATATTGCTGATAGCCAAAAGAGTTCTGCTGCAACGCTGGCTCATAGATATCATGCCAGACATTTCTTTTGTGATCTCTGAGTTGAAGGTGCTGATGGGTTTTGAAAGAGTGGAGGCAGTAAGACACAAGGAGTGCTCGGCTTCAAAAATTTTCAGCAAATGGCGAACCTTCATCATTGCCCACTTTAGCCCCGCGGATATTACGGAGCTAGTCAAACCCTTTCAGTATAGCTCCTGGTACCTTAAATCCTCTTTGTGTGACACCTTGGGTCCTCTGGCAGTGTAGCCCTGCCTATCTTTTTCCCCACGACCCCCTCTCCCTCCCCTTTTCCCTTCCCCGGTTTTTGTTCACTGTTTTATTTAAAAATGCAGTCAGACGCGCATGTTTAAGGCTCATGATCCTTTAAATGCCGCACCAACTCCTTTGTTCTCACAGTGGGAACATGGGAGATTCATTGTTGTATGGTTTGTCTGTACATGACCCTTGTTCTTGTCATTTTGCTGATCTGCTTTCAATAAAAAGAATTTAAAAAAATATAATAATATGGTGGATGCACAGAAATGATTTTAATCAAAATATATTTACTAAGTACCTCATATTCACTCATATAGTGAATATAGCGCTGTAAACAATGAATATATAGATTGTAATTTTTTAGAGTGCTATTGCATTGTGTGTTGCATTTGCTTCTGTATTTTCAGCCACAGCGACACGCACCTGCATATTTAATTTATTTTTATAGATTGTGCTCACTCACTTTGTAGTTTGTCATTGCCTCCATTTTGGTTTTGGACGCTCCCTATTCACCCATCTTTCCCAAGCCTGTTTTTGGTTAGTGCAGTATATAGCTATAGCCTACTTTTCCTGTATTCATTTGAAACCAGTTGCCACAAGGAGAGGAGTCATTATAGAGAAGGGTCCCATCTAAAAGAGGTTATCACCTTCTGGTGGAGGATGGGCACTACCGTAATTATTTTGATCAATGTAATAAACAACAACTTGACAGATGAGGATAACTTAGTGACCATAATGTTATAGTCCTGATAACACAATAGACAAATATAATCGGTCTTCTATCTCCACCAAAAAGCACAAAAGGAACACTAATAGAAAATATGTAAAGAAATATAAAACAAGGATTTCAGGTTTTGTTGTGTTTAGGACAAAGAATAATAATTTCTTGATCATAATAAACTGACATACTGAACTTTTCTACAGAACATGTCTTAGACTAAGCCAATTAACCTTCAACTGGAGACAGAAAGAACACATTTATTTGCTATTTATGCAGCACCAGTCTTAATGTATAGTGGATAAAAATAACATCTTCCAAATGCGTGAGAAATATCTTGCTGTTTACTTAACAACCTATTCACATAACAATATATTATTTAATGCCGCTGTAATCGCTACAAGTAAATCCCTGAATAGATTCTGTTCTGCGCAGATTTCCATGTCAATAACAAGTCCTTGTATCTGATATAAATGGTGCACATATACCAGTACAGTATGGGACAGCATATAATCATATATTATATAGGCAAAGAAATGCCTCCAGCCATTGAGTCTATCGTCATTAAACATAATATATATATATATATATATATATATATATAATTTATTTCCGCATAATATATATACAGTCGTGGCCAAAAGTTTTGAGAATTACATAAATATTGGAAATTGGAAAAGTTGCTGCTTAAGTTTTTATAATAGAAATTTGCATATACTCCAGAATGTTATGAAGAGTGATCAGATGAATTGCATAGTCCTTCTTTGCCATGAAAATTAACTTGATTCCAAAAAAACCTTTCCACTGCATTTCATTGCTGTCATTAAAGGACCTGCTGAGATCATTTCAGTAATCGTCTTGTTAACTCAGGTGAGAATGTTGACGAGCACAAGGCTGGAGATCATTATGTCAGGCTGATTGGGTTAAAATAGCAGACTTGACATGTTAAAAGGAGGGTGATGCTTGAAATCATTGTTCTTCCATTGTTAACCATGGTGACCTGCAAAGAAACGCGTGCAGCCATCATTGCGTTGCATAAAAATGGCTTCACAGGCAAGGATATTGTGGCTACTAAGATTGCACCTCAATCAACAATTTATAGGATCATCAAGAACTTCAAGGAAAGAGGTTCAATTCTTGTTAAGAAGGCTTCAGGGCGTCCAAGAAAGTCCAGCAAGCGCCAGTATCGTCTCCTAAAGAGGATTCAGCTGCGGGATCGGAGTGCCACCAGTGCAGAGCTTGCTCAGGAATGGCAGCAGGCAGGTGTGAGCGCATCTGCACGCACAGTGAGGCGAAGACTTTTGGAAGATGGCCTGATGTCAAGATGGCCTCTTCTCTCCAAAAAAAACATCAGGGACAGATTGATCTTCTGCAGAAAGTATGGTGAATGGACTGCTGAGGACTGGGGCAAAGTCATAATCTCAGATGAAGCCTCTTTCCGATTGTTTGGGGCATCTGGAAAAAGGCTTGTCCGGAGAAGAAAAGGTGAGCGCTACCATCAGTCCTGTGTCATGCCAACAGTAAAGCATCCTGAGACCATTCATGTGTGGGGTTGCTTCTCATCCAAGGGAGTGGGCTCACTCACAATTTTGCCCAAAAACACAGCCATGAATAAAGAATGGTACCAAAACACCCTCCAACAGCAACTTCTTCCAACAATCCAACAACAGTTTGGTGAAGAACAATGCACTTTCCAGCACGATGGAGCACCGTGCCATAAGGCAAAAGTGATAACTAAGTGGCTCGGGGACCAAAACGTTGACATTTTGGGTCCATGGCCTGGAAACTCCCCAGATCTGATTCCCATTGAGAACTTGTGGTCAATCCTCAAGAGGCGGGTGGACAAACAAAAACCCACTAATTCTGCCAAACTCCAAGAAGTGATTATGAAAGAATGGGTTGCTATCAGTCAGGAATTGGCCCAGAAGTTGATTGAGAGCATGCCCAGTCAAATTGCAGAGGTCCTGAAAAAGAAGGGCCAACACTGCAAATACTGACTTTTTGCATAAATGTCATGTAATTGTCGATAAAAGCCTTTGAAACGTATGAAGTGCGTGTAATTATATTTCACTACATCACAGAAACAACTGAAACAAAGATCTAAAAGCAGTTTAGCAGCAAACTTTGTGAAAAATAATATTTGTGTCATTCTCAAAACTTTTGGCCACGACTGTATATATATATACAGCCTCCCCGTATATTCTCTAAAATACCCTGTATCTATGACATGGTGTATACTGCCATACTCCGTGATGGCGCTGCCCGTATTCCAGCACCAATGGGCATGCGCGCATGGGAGGAGAGGTCTCGACCTATTGTAAAATGGCCGCCGATATGGCCGATAGCTAGAGCGCATGCTCCACAAACGGCATGTTGTGACCTTATGCCGTAGGCAGGGCTTTTTTTCTGGCGGAACGCACCGGAACTATTCTGTGGATGGCACTGTTAAGGGGGGGGGGTCTGTGGATGGCACTGTTATGGGGTGGGGGGGGGTCTGTGGATGGCACTGTTATGGGGTGGGGGGGTCTGTGGATGGCACTGTTATGGGGTGGGGGGGTCTGTGGATGGCACTGCTATGGGGTGGGGGGGTCTGTGGATAGCACTGTTGAGGGGGGTCTGTGGATGGCACTGTTAAGGGGGGGTCTGTGGATGGTACTGTTAAGGGGGGGTCTGTGGATGGCACTGTTAAGGGGGGGTCTGTGGATGGCACTGTTAAGGGGGGGGTCTGTGGATGGCACTGTTATGGGGTGGGGGGGCTGTGGATGGCACTGTTAATGGGGGGGGTCTGTGGATGGCACTGTTATGGGGTGGGGGGTGTCTGTGGATGGCACTGTTATGGGGTGGGGGGGGGTCTGTGGATGGCACTGTTAAGGGGGGTCTGTGGATGGCACTGTTATGGGGTGGGGGGGTCTGTGGATTGCACTGTTATGGGGTGGGGGGGTCTGTGGATGGCACTGTTATGGGGTGGGGGGGGTCTGTGGATGGCACTGTTAAGGGGGGTCTGTGGATGGCACTGTTATGGGGTGGGGGGTCTGTGGATGGCACTGTTATGGGGTGGGTGGGTGTCTGTGGATGGCACTGTTATGGGGTGGGGGGGTCTGTGGATGGCACTGTTATGGGGTGGGGGGGGTCTGTGGATGGCACTGTTAAGGGGGGGTCTGTGGATGGCACTGTTATGGGGTGGGGGGGTCTGTGGATGGCACTGTTATGGGGTGGGGGGTCTGTGGATTGCACTGTTATAGGATGGGGGGTCTGTGGATGGCACTGTTATGGGGTGGGGGGGTCTGTGGATTGCACTGTTATAGGATGGGGGGGTCTGTGGATGGCACTGTTATAGGATGGGGGATCTGCGGATGCCATCCCCAGATCCCCCATTAACAGCGCCATCCCCAGATCCCCCATTAACAGTGCCATCCCCATAGTCTGCATGTGGGACCCAGGTGTTCTTACAGGGTATGTCATTGTTCCCCTCTTTCTGTTTTACAGATTTCCATGCATCGCATCACTCCTCCCACTTATATTTAGTGATGTCATACACCTGTCTTTAATTGTTGGCACTTGATTATGCGATTTATTATGATTGCTAATATGTATGCACTTTATTCTTATATGGATATGTCCTCATATGGACCATATGCACGGTGTATGAAGTATAGATTTTTTAATGCACTTGATAAAACTTTATTTTTATGTAATATGTTAATTGATGTATATTGCTTTGTTGATTATTATATGGAGGGGTTGGAGTATATGTACCCCATGAAGCACTTGTGTTCATTGCTTGAAAAAGGCTCTTTGTATGAGCTGAAACGTTGCCTTACCACATGGGTGAATAAACAACCACTTGTTTATATATATATATATATCCTGTATATATATATATATATATATATATATTTCCACAACAGTAAGATGTGGCTCTTAGCACAATTCAAAAAGACTGTGCAGAAGATGAATGGTTTCCTATGGTGATTTACAGGATATGGACTGTTGCGTAGTAAACCTATAACCTGTGTCCAGTTTTTGCAAGTACCATACCTGCTTCCAACACGGCATCTTGAACTCAACAAGATTTCTCCCCATCCGGCTTAGGGCTCATTCAGATGGCCGTATGCTATCCGCAAAAATGCGGATTCGTTTTTTTGCGGATTGGATGCTGACCCATTCACTTCTATGGAGCCCTTTTCTATTCCACGGTTCTGCAAAACAAATGAAACATGTCCTATACATGTCCGTTTAAATCAGGACATGGCCCCATTGAAGTCTATGGGTCCGCAAAAATACTGAATGCTATCCGTTTTTTTGCAGATCATACGACAGTCTGAATGAGCCCTTAGATGGATTGACGGGTCCCTCCCTATACAAAAAATAGTCCCGAGCAGAGGCTGCTGAAGGCACATAACAGAGGCAGGAGAGAGATGAACTTCTTTAATCCAACATGTGTTTCTTCGGCAAACACTATGGTGGAGATTTATCATGATGAGAATTTTTAAAGTCAGTTTTGTGGGAGTCCGTGTTGCCATAATTTCTGTTAAATTTCTCACATGTTGCACGATGTTTAATAAATGTGGTGCCTCTTTAAAGGGAACCTGTCATGTGGATATTTGATTATAATCTAACTAATTATATACAATCATTAACTACTAAAAAGTGCCTTAGATGTATTCACTTACTGGTGTGACAGATGGTTACCTCATAATATACACACAAAGATGCCGCATGCTAATGAGCTGATTTGAGTCCAGCGTGATGTCAGTGAATCCAGCATTTTTTTTTTAATTCAGAGCTATAGCCACTCCCCTGCCCGCCTGCTGCTGATTCATATGGAAAAAAAACTGTCAATCAGCAGCAGGTAGGCGGGAAGAGTCAGGAGCTCATGAATATTCAGGACTCATCATTATCAGCTGGAGCTTTTCAATACAAGATGTTGGCAGATTGACTGGGTCAATTAAAGAAAGTGACCCAGCATTTTGCTAGGAGAATCTGTCACTTATTTATGTTGCCCTTAGTTAGGACACCATAAAACTGGTGACAGGTTCCCTTTAAGTTCAACTTTTCTAATTTGAGATGTTACCCCACCTTCTATGCCACCATTTCACTGGAGTAAGATTGAGACAAGTGTCATGTTTTACAGAACAGTGATATTAAAGGGGTTGTGCCATAAACTACTTTTCACTCTAAACTTTATTTTCATCAAGTCCTTATCATGGATTGCAGGGTAGTCGTAAGCCCTGGAAATGACAAGTGTAATAATATATCGTATAATGTGATTAAAAAATGAAGGAGGCAATATGAACAATGGGAGGAGCCGTCCCATTGAAGTGAACGGAATGACGCAGTTATAATTACACCGGTTGACGGCAGCAGTTGCGATGGCAAGCAGGTAAACAGCAAGGAGAAGGCAGCGCTCTTACGATCGCTTCAAAATGGATCCAAATTCCCACAGACCCCCCCTGTAAAATCATGTGGAAAGTGGAAGAGTGGCAGAAGAGTGGAAGCTGTTGCAGCTTCAGATGGGGATCCAACTCCATATTGTCTTGTTTTGGAATGTCCAACAAGCTTACATAGGTGATGGTCAGGTGGCCACATACTTCTGACCATATAGTGTATATCATTCCTACATAGCTTTTTACATAAATTTACACACTTCTAAGTAGTTTTCATGATAAAAGAAGCCACCACACTGAAGATAGACCTCAGTGTGCCCTGAAATGGCAAAAATTGCCTGGTCAACTAAAGCAGAATATGATTGGTCAGTCATTACACTACTTTGTAAGTCATGTTCACCTCATACCATAAATGTTCAGAGGACATTTGTTGCAATTCTTGTAAGTAACCACTTCAAGCACAAGTACAGTCAACGAAATGCACACTGCATTTATCATGTTGCATTTTGTAGACACAGGTTCATCAATTACATCATACCTATCCTACCATGGTGATCCAGAAGAAAGCATAAACCCCTGGGAGGTGGATGCCAACTGCCCTGTATTAAGGGAGACAAATACCTTCCTGACTCCAAATATATAAATGAGAATAAATCACTGGACCTCATCTCCAGAAATCTAGTACCAAGATTTTACTTTCAGGAAAGTCATCCAGGTCCTTCTTGAACTTGTACGGTGAATTAACCATCCCAACCCCCTGTAACATAGAAGTCCATAGTCTCACTGCCCTTAATGGAACCAAATCCCTGTCTATGATGATGGTGAAACCTTGTTTCCTCTAGGTGTAAAGAATGTCCTCCTACCTATAAAAAGGTTATCAGGAAGTTCTCGGTACTGTCCATGTATCTGTTTGTGGCTGATTCCATTTGATGGTGATCTCACATACTATTTTTTTGGTCAGTGTGATCTACCGTACTTTGTTGCTTCGTGTCTTGCTTGGACACAGCTTCATAGAGAGGAATAGTGCAGGAATCACATTGTACTTCATTTCTGAGGGGAAACAGTCAACGTTTCAGGACTTGCTTTTGATTAAGAACGGAGGAGCTGGCTTTTCACCAGATTGCTATTTTGATTGTTAGTTATTTACAGATGCGGCAGGGTCAGGGGACAAGGGCAGGGCTGATGAGGTCTATGTTTTATGGATGTCTTCTCATGAAACAGCAGTAATACTGAGTGCTGTGTGGGCTACAGATCACTGAATATCGCAGTCAACAATCGGTTCTTGATAGTATGTGTGTCAGTAAAAAATGGTTTACTACAGGGGTGAACTAATAAATCAATGTGCTGTCATTATCAATCTGGAACATAGTTAACGGGCCAAATGCTATGCAAAACGCATGCATGTCATTTGATGTGATGTGTGCGAGATGAATAATAGCGGGGGCAAGCATCGCTGTGTTAGGTTTTTATTTTATGACAGGAAATCTGTGACCACATGCCTCCATAGTAATACAAATGTCATTTCTGATGCGCACTCGCCTGCTGATTCAAACACAGTTTTCCTCATCCCAATCGGTGGCCCCATGCCAGAGAAATTGAGGCATTTATTATGTGCAAATGAACAGTTTGGTGCAACAAGGGCATCACCGTTCCACTTCCTTGCACCTAAAGCTGTGCTGCCTTTGGCGGATGGCTGGAGAGATGTGCATACGCCAGTGCTTCAGGAATCGGCACAGTATAGCTCTGATGCTTGCCAGGGCATAAGTCTTCTGTACTATGCAGCCCCGGCAAGCATCATGGCTGTACTACAAATTTGCCTATTCCCAGTGCACGAGTCAGAACACAGGGCTGAGTGAGATTACGTCTCCCGTGCCTGGCCCTGTCATTCAAAGATGGGGGTGTGTGGCCAGAAGGGAGCGTATAGGTGCAACAGTGATGCCCTCATTGCACCAAGCAGGTCAATTGCATATAATAAAAGTATGATTTTCTCTGTAATGGGGCCACCGATCAGAATGCTAAAAACTGTGTTTAAATCACTAAATAAGCGCACATCAGAAAAGTCATTTGGATTGCTATGGAGGTATTTGGTGACAGATTGCCTTTAGCAATAAGGGGCTTGTGGTGTAATGCATGCACAAAATGTATTTCCTATCAGACCTCCATGTTCACCACATACATTCAAATTAATTTGCTTTTAAAAAATGTATAAATCGTGATATCAATGCAACAAAACAGAGTCAGGTCATGGTCACTTATACATCCACACTTATACACTGAATAGTAAAAGGGGTACTCTGGTCACAAACATTTATCACCTATCCACTCTATAAGTGATAAAAGCTGGGACTGACTGCTAGGACCCCCGCCATTCAGCAGGCCACGGCTTGGAGGAAGGAGAATGGAGCAGCAGTTCAACATCTGCCTTGCTGCTCCTTGGCGCCGATGGAAACAGCCAAGGTACAGGGGAAAATACAGCCTCCTGACATGCAATGAAGAGCTGATCTGGGTCTGCTAAGACCCAGCAGTTCTTGCAGTTACCAGGGACACAGAAATCACATAATTGGTAGGACCAGAGCTGTAGCTTCCATATACACAAGGCTCATAGAGTGATGTAATTTAACCAATTGATATAACATTTACTTTAAGATACAATTATAAAATATAAAAATAGAAAGTTACATTTCATAAAAGACAAGGATAAAAAATGTTGAAATATATATAGTGATAGATTAGTATTTATAGTTAATTTTAGTCACGGTCCATCTTTTAGTTCCAATTGCGGAGCTCACGCAGTTTTGGAACTAAGTTCATATGCTGCGGTATATAAAGTTAGATACTCCTCAATATTATATATTCATATGTAGCATATCTCTATTATAATTTCGAGTTAATATATAAAGTTCAGTCTCATTGTAGTTTCATACTGCGTTTTCCTATTGATGACATGTAGAGCTTACTTCATATATGGTTAAGCGGGGTATGTTGTTCTCTTGCGTACTCTATCACACCACTTTAAGGTACATCATGCTAGTGATCCAACAGGTTTGAAATATGCAGCAATCCAATTGGTCAAGAAAGACTGGAGGGGAGGGGACTTCATATCCAAGATGTCAAGATGTGAGTCTAGAATGATTTATGAGTTTGGATCATTGGTTAGCCTGTCAGCCCCATAGGCTGATTTTAATTACTTTCAGTATAAAGCTGTAGCCTGCTCTCACTGCGTTCATTGGAAGCTGTCTAGCACCAGGAAGGGTATAGAGTGGGCTCAGCATGCATGTTGGTACCTGCATCCCTTGTAATTGAGGCCATTATGGCACAAAAAATGGAAAAAGGCAGAGTGGATCCAACATGCATGTGGATCCAACACTCCCTGAATTTTATGGCGGCCATTATGGCGCATAACAGGTAGTATTTAGTGTTAGGACCCGTCTAACAGAGATCGCCTTGACGTACGGCAGACGGGCTCAGATGGTTTTGTACAAAATGCATTGGCCAAGCATCTCACTTTATAAATAAGCATAGCATTAGCACCATAATTTTTGTAATTATTATTTTTGTGACTATGGCATTGTTGTACTTTATCTGATTTGCAGGTTGCTGCTGCATTGTCTTTTTTTTCCTTTGGATCATTGGTACATTCGGGACTCAACTCGGAATTGGAAATCTTTGGCTTCCTATAGATGGGTGGTAGGTTTACACAACATGTCGATGCCAGGATGTTTTCCAGCGCATCCTCCCACTGGCCCTATAACGTCTATAGATATATATACATATTTATGCATCTATTTTATTGATTTTTAATTTTATTTTTATATTTATTTTTATTTTTCATCTTTTATGTATTTTTTGTGTATTTATGTCATTGTATACTAAGATTATTTAGGAACAAGGAAATAATATATAATAGTGGTATAGAAAGGGTAGATATACCGCAACATGTACATAGGAGGCAAGCGGTAACTCATAGTTTGGTAAGTTTTAGCGATCACATTAGCTCTATATAAAGAGTAACCTGTCCCTCATTTCACATTATATTTTGTCCACTGAAGAAAAAACGATTTGAGTTTTGAAACGCGTCTGACAAAGATACATAAAAGACAAGTTGCGGCATCGAAAAGAGAGATTGTTTATCAAGAGCACGAGATACATACTGCAAAGTGAATGAATGGCAGATCTTGGCGTTGCTATATTTTCAATACGCATGTGCTAACTAAAGTGCCGGCACAAGCGCGGGGACGGACCTCAAGACTCAAACAGTCTGCATTGATAAAGCTATGCATGTATCCATCTATCGGTAGTGGCCGACTGTACAATAAGACGTGTACACCAGGATACTGGTAAGAAACGCTAGAGCGCAACATACCCCGCTTAACCATATATGAATTATGCTCTACATTGTCATCAATAGGAAAATGCAGTATGAAACTAAAATGAGACTGAACTTTCTATATTAACTCGAAATGATAATAGAGATATGCTACATATAAATATATAATATAGAGGAGTATCTAACTTTATATACCGCAGCATGCGAACTTCGTTCCAAAACTGCGTGAGCTCCGCAATTGGAACTAAAAGGGGGACCGTGACTACAGTTATCTATAAATACTAATATATCACTATATATATTTCAACATTTTTTATCCTTGTCTTATATGAAATGTAACTTTCTATTTTTATATTTTATAATTATTGTTTGGATTCTCATATGAATTGTATCTTAAAATAAATGTAATATCAATTACTTAGAGCCGGCCATTGGTTAAATGATATAGTACTGTAGCTAGGTGGTTATAGCAGGCCGTGCTCTATTCTGGTGAGCTTTTCACATAGAGTGTATATATCATAGAGTAATGAGTCGGCAGCAAATGGGCAAAAGCAGACTGGGAACTTAATGTGGCCATGGAAAAATACTAAAAGTGGCCCCATGTTATAGACTGGTCTAAGCTGGCAGAAAGTAGGTCCAAAATAACTATGGGAGCTCTGCAATAGAGTTGTGCAGAATAACATACTACTGTATAACCAAATACCACAGTGCAGCTAAAAATTCTACCCCAACAGCGCAGGAACCCTCTGTATGATTTCCATGTGCCCTAAAAGAATATATAGAAAGGGAATGTAAGTGCAAATAAGGTAAGCAAATGGAAATCTCATCCAAATCTACAAAGCCATTATCATTGTACAGGGTGGGCCATTTATATGGATACACCTTTATAAAATGGGAATGGTTGGTGATATTAACTTCCTGTTTGTGGCACATTAGTATATGTGAGGGGGGAAACTTTTCAAGATGGGTGGTGACCATGGCGGCCATTTTGAAGTCGGCCATTTTTAATCCAACTTTGTTTTTTTCAATAGGAAGAGGGTCATGTGACAGATCAAACTTATTGGGAATTTCACAAGAAAAACAATGGTGTGCTTGGTTTTAACGTAAATTTATTCTTTCATGAGTTATTTACAAGTTTCTGACCACTTATAAAATGTGTTCAATGTGCTGCCCATTGTGTTGGATTGTCAACGCAACCCTCTTCTCCCACTCTTCACACACTGATAGCAACACCGCAGGAGAAATGCTAGCACAGGCTTCCAGTATCCGTAGTTTCACGTGCTGCACATCTCGTATCATCTGAAGGCAAACGTCTATGCTGTGAAGATACGAGATGTGCAGCACCTGAAACTACGGATACTGGAAGCCTGTGCTAGCATTTCTCCTGCGGTGTTGCTATCAGTGTGTGAAGAGTGGGAGAAGAGGGTTGCATTGACAATCCAACACAATGGGCAGCACATTGAACACATTTTATAAGTGGTCAGAAACTTGTAAATAACTCATGAAAGAATAAAGTTACGTTAAAACCAAGCACACCATTGTTTTTCTTGTGAAATTCCCAATGTTTGATGTGTCACATGACCCTCTTCCTATTGAAAAAACAAAAGTTGGATTCAAAATGGCCGACTTCGAAATGGCCGACATGGTCACCATCCATCTTGAAAAGTTTCCCCCCTCACATATACTAATGTGCCACAAACAGGAAGTTAACATCACCAACCATTCCCATTTTATTAAGGTGTATCCATATAAATGGCCCACCCTGTACTTTATTCCCACAATGATATACAGTTGCAAGAAAAAGTATGTGAACCCTTTGGAATAATATGGATTTCTGCACAAATTGGTCATAAAATCTAAATCTAAGTCACAACAATAGACAATCACAGTCTGCTTAAACTAATAACACACAAAGAATTAAATGTTACCATGTTTTTATTGAACACACCATGTAAACATTCACAGTGCAGGTGGAAAAAGTATGTGAACCCTTGGATTTAATAACCGGTTGAACCTCCTTTGGCAGCAATAACTTCAACCAAACGTTTCCTGTAGTTGCAGATCAGACGTGCACAACGATCAGGAGTAATTCTTGACCATTCCTCTTTATAGAACTGTTTCAGTTCAGCAATATTCTTGTGATGTCTGGTGTGAATCGCTTTATTGAGGTAATGCCACAGCATCTCAATCGGGTTGAGGTCAGGACTCTGACTGGGCCACTCCAGAAGGCGTATTTTCTTCTGTTTAAGCCATTCTGTTGTTGATATACTTCTATGCTTTGGGTCGTTGTCCTGTTGCAACATCCATCTTCTGTTGAGCTTCAGCTGGTGGACAGATGGCCTTAAGTTCTCCTGCAAAATGTCTTGATAAACTTGGGAATTAATTTTTCCTTCAATGATATCAATCCGTCCAGGCCCTGACGCAGCAAAGCAGCCCCAAACCATGATGCCCCCACCACCAGTTGGGATGAGGTTTTGATGTTGGTGTGCTGTTTCTCTTTTTCTCCACACATAGTGTTGTGTGTTTCTTCCAAACAACTCAACTTTGGTTTCATCTGTCCAGAATATTTTTCCAGTACTGCTGTGGAACATCCAGGGGCTCTTGTGCAAACTGTAAATGTGCAGCAATGCTTTTTTTGGACAGCAGTGGCTTCCTCTGTGGTATCCTCCCATGAAATCCATTCTTGTTTAGTGTTTTACGTATCGTAGATTCGCTAACAGGGATGTTAGCATATGCCAGAGACTTTTGTAAGTCTTTAGCTGACACTCTAGGATTCTTCTTCACCTCATTGAGCAGTCTGCGCTGTGCTCTTGCAGTCATCTTTACAGGATGGCCACTCCTAGGGAAAGTAGCAGTAGTGCTGAACTTTCTCCATTTATAGACAATTTGTCTTACCGTGGACTGATAAACAGCAAGGCTTTTGGAGATACTTTTATAACCCTGTCCAGCTTTATGCACGTCAACAATTCTTAATCGTAGGTCTTCTGAGAGCTCTTTTGTGCGAGGCATCATTTACATCAGGCAATGCTTCTTGTGAAAAGCAAACCCAGAACTGGTGTGTGTTTTTAATAGGGCAGGGCAGCTGTATCCAACACCTCCAATCTCATCTTATTGATTGGCCTCCAATTGGCTGACACCTCACTCCAATTATCTCTTGGAGATGTCATTAGTCTAGGGGTTCACATACTTTTTCCACCTGCACTGTGAATGTTTACATGGTGTGTTCAATAAAAACATGGTAACATTCAATTCTTTGTGTGTTATTAGTTTAAGCAGACTGTGATTGTCTATTGTTGTGACTAAGATGAAGATCAGATCACATTTTATGACCAATTTGTGCAGAAATCCAGATCATTCCAAAGGGTTCATATACTTTTTCTTGCAACTGTATAACCCTAAAATAATAGATGGGGCTCTACAATGAAATATAACCCTAAAATAATAGATGGGGCTCTGCAATGAAATATAACCCTAAAATAATAGATGGGGCTCTGCAATGAAATATAACCCTAAAATAATAGATGGGGCTCTGCAAAGAAATATAACCCTAAAATAATAGATGGGGCTCTGCAAAGAAATATAACCCTAAAATAATAGATAGGGCTCTACAATGAAACATAACCCAAAAATAATAGATGGGGCTCTGCACAAATTTCCTTGTAGATCTTCATTACAATAAGTGAAATCCACAGCTAAAACCACAAACATAATTGACATGCTGTGGATTTCTAAAACCGCACGGCACGTCAATTTCCACACGTAAAACTTCCGCAAAGTGTACATGAGATTTGTTTAATCTTATACATATTGCTGGTACTGTACTATGCGTATTCCGCTACATGTGCAGGAAGTTTAAAGTTTTTTTTTTGGGAGTCCAATATTGGTGGCCTATCCTCGGAAAAGGTCATAAATATAAGATCAGTGGGGGTCCGACTCCCAGCAAGTCCGTTCCGCTGTCCAGCAAAAATATTGAACATATGCTATTCTTGTCCATTTGTCAGCGTAAAAAGATCTGTGTTTTGCGGATCTGTCCAGGATCTTTGTTTTGCAGATCCGCGATTTTCGGACCATAAAACACTTATGGCCGTCGTGTACATGAGCCCTAAATCTGCACCCTGTGCAGCCACCCTAAATAAGCTCTATCTACATAGAAGATATTAACTATGTGGTAAAGACTTGAACTATACGGTAATATAGTGACATGGGGGTACGTGAAATCTGTGTAATCGCTGTAAAGCAGTAAATGTTCTGAAAATGAAGATAACCCCAACAAGAGGGTGGGAGTCTCTACTGGTCAAAGAGGGGTTAATAAATACTGTATGAGAAAATGGGGGCCTTTTGAAAAATGCTAACCCTTCCAGAAATCTAAAGGGTCAGAGTAAATCTATATTTTTGTGTACATTTGTGCCGCTCTTTGAAGCTGATTGAAGGTCGCCCTAGCACATATGCTCAGCATCCAGCTGCCTGCAGTCTGTGTAATAGAGCAATCCTCGGCCGCGCTCCGCTCCTCTCACACAATATTTAAAAGCCTGAGTCTCGCTCTGTTAGCTTGAAATGTAGAGTTTAAGCACCATCTGTTCAATATCCGCACCCTGCCAGGGTTCAGAATAAATAAAACCGGGAATCACCAAGTATACATTATGGGGTAAAGGAGCCAATTACACTCATCAGTTATAAGGGCTTATGCACATGGCCGTAAGTGTTTTGTGGTCCATAAATCGCGGATCCGCGTCGAGTGCATGCCATTTATTTTTTAATTCTTTAGAAAAGTCCTATCATTGTCCACAAAACGGACAACAGGACATGTTCTCTCTCTTTTGCGGGGCTGCGAAACGGACACGTGGATGCAGACAGCACACAGTGTGCTGTACGCATCTTTCGTGGCCGCATTGAAGTGAATGGGTCCGCATCCGTTCCGTAAAAAATGCGAATCGGATGTTGACCAAACATACGGTTGTGTCCATGAGCCCTAACAGCAAAACTTGGCATTGATGCCCGGTGTGTTCAGACACCTTTCTCTGATAACCAGCACTAAGGTACCAGCACACAGTGCAGATTGGACATAAATCCACACAAATTATCACAGTTTTTGTGCAGTATTTGTACGTTTTTGGTGCAGATTTGGGTGAATTTTAACAAACTCATTGAAGTCTATGGATTAAAACACAATATGGTCATTTATCAAGGGACTTGGGACCAGTGATGGCCAGTTCGCAGTGTTCGCCAGCGAACACATGCGGGCTGCCATCTTGACTCACAAGTCCGGCGATGCACAGGTAAGCCCTTACATGTGCGTGTACTGGGAGCCGGTCTGAAATCAAATGCAGTCACCGGGAGCAGGCAGTTCTGAGAACAGCCTGATGAAGGCCCCTGGCAGCTGTTTCGGAACTGCCTGCACCCGGTGACCACATTTGATTTTAGACAGGCTCCCGGCACAGGCACAGGTAAGGGCTTACCTGTGCATCGCCGGACGGGTGAGTCAAGATGGCAGCGCGCATGTGTTCGCTGGCTAACACTGCGAACTGGCCATCACTGCTTGTTAATATATTGGACTAAAAAATTGCTTCAAGTCCCCTTTTTAACCTACTCATGGCCGGTGTTGAACAGTTTTCGGCAGTTAGGTGGGATGGGGGCCTTCTCGTAATTAGATGCACCTCCGGCAGTCCTTGTGCCAGGCATAACAATGACTCCACCTCCTGGCTGGAGCAGTTTTTCCCAACATTTACACTTGTTCTCAGGCATAAATGTTGCAAATTTGCCAAGGCCAATGATTTGCCCCCGACACGACCCTCCCAATATTATGGCTAATCGGCGTATAGCTGCAAATATACACTGTGCAAAGTACACAGGAGATGAATAGAAGCGGCAGAGACTGAGAGGATTCACCCTGGCTTGTGTGCAGCACCAGCATACAGCCGCATAGTTTTCTGCTTGAGTTCACACTCACAATACCTTTGTACTTCAGGAAGGGGAGAGTAATGGAATGGGCACATTTATTTGGATACGGGAAGAAATATCATTATGGGTTTGCCTTTCAGTGGGCTGCAGGTGTTTCATACAGTCCTCACTTACAATCACAGTCATCAATGACACATTTCACAATCAAAAAGCCCAAACCTTTCACCACGATATCCATGATCCACAACTTACCTGCTGATTTCCATAGGGAAGGCTACGGTACTATTCACTCATCAACTGAGGCTTTTGTAAAAGGTACAAGGGAGCAATTGATGGTTAGAAACGTTATTGTCTGTATTATACTAAGTGTTCAATGGTTAGCTCTACATAAATGAGAAGCTTGGAACCACCAGAAAATGCCTTAAAATGTATCATTAGATGGACCATATGTTACGACTTATTATTTCATATTATCATTCGTCAAACATTAATAAATAAAATCCGCCATCTGACAATGACATTTCGGTCCACCCCATACATAGTTATGTGCACAGGCATCTTATAAAGGGAATACTAGCGAGTGCTTCCATAATGGAAGCGCTCACTAGTCTGCAGGAGGAGAGGGAGAGAAGCGATGTGAGCGCTGTCCTGTACTTACTCCTCCTTCTGCTCGCTCTTCTCAGGGCCCGCTCTGCTGTCTCCTGGCTGCCTGCAGCGTCAGGACGTACAGAGTGCACTCTGACCTGATGCTGCAGGAGGTCAGGTGACTGCAGCGTGGGCCCTGAGAAGACAGCCAGGACAAGGAGAGTGGCGGCAGGAGAGGTAAGTTACTTATTATTTTACAGTCTGATCTGAGGTCTGATATGGAGGTCTAATGGGGGGTCTGGAGAGGTCTCTCTCGGGGTCTGGAGAGGTCTAATGAGGGGCTCTGGAGGTCTGACTGGGGGTCTGAAGTGGTCTAATGGGGGGGTCTGGAGGTCTGACTGGGGGTCTGAAGTGGTCTAATGGGGTGGGCGGGTTTGGAGGTCTGACTGGGAGTCTGAAGTGATCTAATGGGGGGGTCTGGAGGTCTGACTGGGGAGTCTGGAGAGGTCTGACTGGAGGGTCTGGAGAGGTCTGACTGGGGTGTCTGGAGAAGTCTGACTGGGGTGTCTGGAGAGGTCTGACTGGGGTGTCTGGAGAGGTCTGACTGGGGTGTCTGGAGAGGTCTGACTGGGGTGTCTGGAGAGGTCTGGCTGGGGTCTGTAGAGGTCTGGCTGGGGGTCTGGAGGTCAAATGGGGGGTCTGATTGGGGGTTTGGAGGTCTGACTGGGGGTCTGAAGTGATCTAATGGGGGGGTCTGGAGAGGTCTGACTGGGGGGTCTGGAGAGGTCTGACTGGGGGATCTGGAGAGGTCTGACTGGGGGATCTGGAGAGGTCTGACTGGGGGATCTGGAGAGGTCTGACTGGGGGGTCTGGAGAGGTCTGACTGGGGGGTCTGGAGAGGTCTGACTGGGGGGTCTGGAGAGGTCTGACTGGGGGGTCTGTAGAGGTCTGACTGGGGGTCTGTAGAGGTCTGGCTGGGGGTCTGGAGGTCAAATGGGGGTCTAGAGGTCTAATGGGGGTCTGATTGGGGTCTAGAGGTCTAATGGGGGTCAGATATGGGGGTCTGGAGGTCTAGTGGGAGTCTGGAGGTCTAATGGGGGTCTCGAGGTCTGATATGGGGGTCTTATCTGAGGTCTGCTAATGGGTTGGGGTCTTACATGGAGGTCTAATGGGGGTCTGATCTGAGGTCTAAAACTGGGGTCTTATATGGGGTCTGACATAGAGGTCTAAAGGGGGTTTGGTCTAAGATGGGGGGGATCTCACTTAGGGTTTTATATGGGGGTCTGATCTGAAAGGAAGGGGGGATTTTTTTTGTACTAGCGCACAATATAAAGGAGTGTTTTTGTACTGACGCACACTGTGTATTCTCCTGCCTGTGATAATTACATTAACCCATTGTGTAAGGTAATTGTATCACAGGCAGAGGGGAGGATTTTGTGTGGGAGTGTCTGAGTGTATTGTACGTGTTTATTGGTTGTTTTTACAAAACCCTGTGGGTGGTACTAATATGTAAGAATGTGTATAAGAACAATAAACACACAGCTCTGTCTATCCACTGCTTTACCCTCAACACGGAGCTTGGTCTCGTTCTTGGCAGGATTCACTGTATGCTGTTAGAGACTGATTGCTAGGAGTGTAAGCCGCTTGGGTGCGTTTCCTATTCGTCTGCTAGCAGCTATTCATGAGGTTCCATTCGGGAGTTTGGAGTATTCCCTTGTATGCCGTTACAGGTCTGTTGTTCTATACCCCGCCACAACTCCTCGGCGGTGTGCGGCCTGTCCCCCAAACACATCAGTTTCAGAACGGCCTGCTGACGTTTACCCCTGGCTGTGCTGAAGTTGTTGGTGAAGGTCTGTCGCTGACCGGATGAGGAGGTGGTAGAAGAGGAGGAGGAAGCCAAGTAGGAAGAGGAGGCAATAGGAGGCAAAGAATGATGCCCTGCGATCCTTGGCGGCGGAAGGACATGCGCCAAACAGCTCTCCGCCTGGGGCACAGCTGCCACTACATTTACCCAGTGTGCAGTTAGGGAGATATAGCGTCCCTGGCCGTGCTTACTGGTCCACGTATCTGTGGTTAGGTGGATCTTGGCACAGATGGCGTTGTACGGCTCTCCTGGAGAAGTAGTGGCGGCTGGAAACAACGTACTGTGGGACAGCAAGCGACATGAGCTGTTTGAAGCTGTCTGTCTCCACCATCCTGAATGACAGCATTTCAAAGGCCAGTAGTTTAGAAATGCTGGCATTCAGGGCCAGGGATCGAGGGTGGCTAGGTGGGAATTTACGCTTTCTCTCCAAGGTGAGATGGAGAGCTGAACGATTCCGTGTGACATGGTGAAGATGCTTGGTGACGGAGGTGGTGGTATTGGTGGCACATCCTCTGTTTGCTGGGCGGCAGGTGCCAACGTTCCTCCAGAGGCGGAGGAAGAGGCCGAGGCAGCAGCAGAAGAGGGAGCAGAAGAGGCTTGAGCCCTTTCTTGGTTTTGAAGGTGCTTACTCCACTGTCTCGCATGTACATGCCTGGTCATGCAGGTTGTGCTAAGGTTCAGAACGTTAATGCCTCGCTTCAGGCTCTGATGGCACAGGGTGCAAACCACTCGGGTCTTGTCGTCAGCACATTGTGTGAAGAAGTGCCATGCCAGGGAACTCCTTGAAGCTGCCTTTGATGTGCTCGGTCCCTGGTGGCGGTGGCCAGTAGCAGGCGAACTGTTTTGGCGATGGCTGCTCTGCTTTTGCACCCTGCTCCCTCTTTTGCTACGCTGTTGGCTTGGTCTCACCCCTGCTTCTTCCTCCGAACTCTGAAAGTCAGTGGCACGACCTTCATTCCATGTGGGGTCTAGGACCTCATCGTCCCCTGCATCGTCTTCCACCCAGTCTTCCTCCCTGACCTCCTTTTCGGTCTGCACACTGCAGAAAGACGCAGCAGTTGGCACCTGTGTTTCGTCATCATCAGAGACGTGCTGAGGTGGTATTCCCATGTCCTCATCAGGAAACATAAGTGGTTGTGCGTCAGTGCATTCTATGTCTTCCACCCCTGGGGAAGGGCTAGGTGGATGCCCTTGGGAAACCCTGCCAGCAGAGTCTTCAAACAGCATAAGAGACTGCTGCATGACTTGAGGCTCAGACAGGTTCCCCGATATGCACTGGGGTGATGTGACAGACTGATGGGCATGGGTTTCAGGCGCCACCTGTACGCTTTCTGCAGAAGACTGGGTGGGAGATAATGTGAACGTGCTGGATCCACTGTCAGCCACCCAATCGACTAGCGCCTGTACTTGCTCAGGCCTTACCAGCCTTAGAACGGCATTAGGCCCGACCAAATATCGCTGTAGATTCTGGCGGCTACTGGGACCTGAGGTAGTAGGTTCAGTAGGATGTGTAGCTGTGGCAAAACGGCCACGTCCTCTCCCTGCACCAGAGGCTCCACCAACACCACCACCATGACCATGACCGCGTCCCTTATTAGATGTTTCACTTATAGTTAGCGTTCACCAAGCAAAGTAAAAAGTGGTTGAGTCTGTTAAAAATAATTATCCGCCATTAAAGACCCTGATGTAGGGTATTGCATTAAAAAAAAAAAGTAAACTCTATATGACAGCGGTATTTGTGGCCTAAATTTCACAGTAACTTATGCACCTCTAATCCCAGATGTGCAGTATATCAGAGTTTTTTTTTTAACCCCAGTAAGCAAAAGCCGTATTTGTGACCTAAATTTCACAGTATCTTATGCACCTATAATCACAGATGTGCAGTATATAAAACACAGTGTTTTTTCCACCCTGGTATGCCAAAGCAGTATTTCTGGCCGAAATGTGACACTCACTTATGCACCTATAATCACAGATGTGCACTATATGAAACAGAGTTTTATTTTTCACCCAGTATGCCAAAGCCGTATTTCTGGCCTAAATGTAACACTCACTTATGCACCTATAATCACAGATGTGCACTATATGAAGCAGAGTTTTTTTTTTCACCCAGTATGCCAAAGCCGTATTTCTGGCCTAAATGTAACAGTCACTTATGCAGCGATAATCCTAGATGTGCACTATATGAAACAGAGGGTTTTTTTTTCACCCCAGTATGCCCCAGTATGAGAATGCCGTATTTCTGGCCTAAAATGAACAGTCCCTTATGCACCTATAATCCTAGATGTGCACTATATGAAACAGTTTTTTTTTAACCCCAGTGTCTCAGAGCAGTATTTCTGGACTTGCAGACATGCAGATAGCCTGTGCTGGTGCACTATCGTTGCATAAAATGGCTGCCGATTATGTATTGACTAACTGAAGGAAAAAAAGTTCGTTTTCAGCAGTAGTTGGCTCAGGGCAGGCTTAAAAAAATTGTGCACTGCACCCACAAAACACATTTGCTGTAGATCGCTGAGTAAAGAAGCAGTTCTTCACAAGATTCCTCCCTGATCTCTCCCTCACAGCAGCTGCAGCCTCTCCCTACACTAATCTGAGCAGAGTGACGGGCGGCGCTACGTGACTCTAGCTTAAATAGAGGCTGGGTCACATGCTGCAGTTGGCCAATCACAGCCATGCCAATAGTAGGCATGGCTGTGATGGCCTCTTGGGGCAAGTAGTATGACGCTTGTTGATTGGCTGCTTTGCAGCCTTTCAAAAAGCGCCATAGAAATCGCTGAACACCGAACCCGAACTTTTACGTAAATATTCGGGTTCGGGTCCGGGTGCCGAAAAACCTAAAGTTCAGTACGAACCCGAACTTTACAGTTCGGGTTCGCTCAACTCTACATATGATAAAAAGGACTTTTTCAAAATGAAGCAACACATTGTAAATTGAAAGGTGTCACATCACTACATTCAGCTGAGCTAGCCACCTGGTATAACTGTGAATTTCCTGGTGACAGACTCCCTTTAAAGGATTAATATCTTCTAACAGGTCCTAGACATGTCAGGATATTTGTTCAACCAATATTAACCGGACAGAATGATATCAAAACATCGGACCCCCAAGGAGTCATAATAATCACCAAAAAAATGAAACTAACTTTCGTATGTATGAAAATCCAAAAAGCTTTATTGTAAATATATATAAACAGTACATACATGTATTATAAAACAGGCAGCACAAGGCGGGACACACAGATGAGGAGCAGGACCCAAGGAGAGGCCGGGAGATCAGTGCAAAAAAATACAGGGAAAAAGAATACTAGCTGAAAGAGCATACCTCAGAGTCTCATAGCAGCAACGCCCCAAACACAATGCAACAGAGGCGATTGTGGAGACTGAGGTTTAAGATGGAAGGAACACAAAAACACTATTAAACATACCCTGAATGGTGCAAAGATCTCTCGGCCAACTCCTGACCCAACGCCGTTTTGCCAGTAGATCTGGCTTCCCCGGAAGAAGCCAGATCTACTGGCGAAACGGCGTTGGGTCAGGAGTTTACAATAAAGCTTTTTGGATTTTCATACATACGAAAGTTAGTTTCATTTTTTTGGTGATTATGTCAGGATATTTGACTGGTGTGATCTGGTTGGTGAGATCCCTGAAAATCAGTAGACCAAATGTGCAGAAGACACTTGGTGAGCACTGTGCCCCTTCTGCAGCCATTGCTTTTTTTCCAACCATAGAACCTTTTATAGCATCCATAGATGACACACTGTAAAGTATTGCCAACACTCCACATCTTGCGATAAGACTTCACACTTCAATAGAAAACAAAAACATACAATTTTTCATTAAAGTATGAGGTTTTATTGCTGAGTGCTGGTTTTAAACAATTTACATTGTATCTGCCTTATTTTGGGCGTCCTTGCAAGCATTGTCTTCCGCGGAGGAGGGGTGAGTGGACATATATATCGTTTATTCAAAGAACAGCCAACATTACACTTGTAAATTTGTAAGATACTGGTATAGAAGCGGTCCATGCCCACCATCACTCCACTCATCCTGATGGGCATGGCTGCCGCTCTGCTCTCCTGCTCCATGCTCCTGTATTCTAATGGCTTGGACCCACCCGTGTTCTCCTCCTCCTGCCAGAGGGGCCCAGCTGATGGAGTAGCGCTGCCAGTTTTCCTTTCCTCCCCACAGGCTGAGGCTCATCTCTGCTGTGTCCATAGGGCGTGCCCACACTTCCCCTCTGACTTTTAAAGGGCCAGCGCGCTCGCACTGTAATCTTCCCAAGCCAATGGCTGGCCACCTATGGGTAGTTAAGGCACCTTTCCCTGAGGGAATGTGCTTGAGCAATAAGGTTAAGTTCACTAGATTTCTGCAAAGCTGTGCTGTAACTTGTTTGCCTGTTCCATGTACCGATTTCTGCCTGTCTCTGGATTTTACCCTTAGTTGCCTGACCTGTGCTTGATCTCCTTACTGACCCTGAGCTGCTTGCCCTGACCTCACATTGTTTATCAGATCACACAAACTCTGCCTGCCCGGACCTCGGCCTGTCCTTGACTACAGTATTCCTGACAACCTCAGTGCTCTTCACCTTCGTAGGTCAGTAGTCCCTTGAACATAGACTATTTCAAAAGCTAGTGGTCTTGTGGTTTCCCTGCAGTGTCCAGATCCAGTACAGGGGAAGAAGGCTGAGAAGCATCATGTTAGCGCAATGACTGAAGATGTAGCAAAATAACTTTTCTGGGAGTTCCAGGATAATTTTCTATGCTTTGCTTCACATCTTATCTCTGCCATGTATCTAAACATTATTTCACTTCCACACCTGTGTCCTTTTGTTACACTGCACATTCTCTGATCTTCTGTTAGGTAAACTCATGGTGGTTCCTGTGATACTAAGAAAGTCACCTGCGCGCTGTTACAAAGGAATAGTTGATATCTTACATATTTAAGAAGCTTAAAATGAATACTGTAATCTGTGTTCAGACTATGTGTGACAGCCTCCTAATAATAAAACCCAGTTCCACACTATTTACTAGGAGACAGAAAACTGCAATTCTAGTCGGCCATTTTGAAGGCTATGGCGATCCACTAAGTACACATACAACTATATATCTCAATTGTTTTTAACAATAAGCACACAATAGGAGAAAATAACTATTTTAAAATTGTCAAAATGAAGACAAATTGTCCTGGTTTGCTTTTGCTATCCTACAATAATTCTACCTTCATCCTACTGCCTCCAGAAGAGAATGTCTATCTACTAACTAGTCTCTTTATTGTAACAACCAGATGAAAGGGAAACTTCACTTGAATTGGGGCGGATTTACACTCCCCAACTGACCAAACAATTATCGGGAGGGGTCCATTCTATCCCGGTAACAGTCTGCTTGTTAGTGAGGGAAAGAGCAGCATTTTCATGCAGTGACCACCTCCACAGTATGAGGACGAGGGATCACTATTGTCACCGCTGGCCTCATACAGATTCATTGTTTCTGGGCAGCAGATCACTGTTCACACAGGACGATCTACTTTCCAGAAACGATGATTTCATGTGTTGGAAGAAAGCTTATTTCACCTGATAAACGAGTGTTCTAGTAACATTAATTTCCAATAATTGACCTAACAATTGTGCGGTGTAAATGAGGGGGCCCAATATTATAAATGATTAATGGAAGGTGAGAGCCTATTTACAAATGTTGCCTTTGGACCCTCTGGGTTCTTATAAGATACGAGATAATAAAAAGTTGACTGCATACACACAAGTGTATGTTCTTATGTGTTATGTTTCTTATGTTCTCTTATGTTTTGCATCACTGGGTTATTGGTGAATTAGGTCCATTTAGGACCACACAGTGATTCAATGGCCAATTGTCCAGGGTTCACAGGCATACCTTATGGCCAGTATGATCATGTACAGAGTTTGCTCTTTGTAATACATTAAAACTATATTGTCCATAAAATGTAACCAAATAGAAAAACAAAAAGATCCAACACTGTCAAAATCATCAAAAACCTACATTAAAAATGACGTGAAACATAATATCCAGAAAGATAGCCATCTACGCTGTTTGCACATGCAATTTACTGTAAAATATGTGCACGCAGGAAGACCCTTCGCCTTGTATCCCAGAATCATTTAATACCGAAAATGCAAACATTAAATTCTGTGTTTATTTAATCACACATGAAGAAAGCTCCGGTTCCACATGTAAGATCCATTTATTTACAAGGGATTTGAGGACTACAAAGTTAGCAGGAAACTGCTGACTGAATATGTGAGCAATAATAAAAAAAAATATTTGCATGTACTAGGCAGAAAAAACAAGAAACGGCCACGAAAATATATACTAATACTTCAAAGGCAAGCTAAGATCTGACCATACCCAAGACAAATAATCTTCCCACCCATTTGTCCATAGACGCTCATGCACGCTGTTCAGTTAGGATCTCCAATTTTGTATATAGTTCGATTTAGAGACTAAAATGGAAACCAATAAATACATCTACATGAGTTGATATGGGGATCCCAGCCCACCACGGAAGGTCCAGATGGTAGCACCATGTGGATGTTCTGTGGACAGCATGGCGCATACAATGTATTGGCACTGGGCACTAAGTATATTAGAGTGTGGTCTAACTTATTTAGGTTTTTGGGGTTTGTATTTTGGAGTTAAAGGGGTTGTCCACTCCTTTAGAAGAGATGGCCTATTTAGGTGATCACCAATGGGTAAGAGAGAACAATTTTTTGATAAAAAAAAAATAAGTCCATCCAACAGATATCATGGGAAAGCAATATTCCCATCTCTCATAACTTAAAGGGATTCTGTCATGAGATTTGAGGCCTATAACCTAAACATATGGCCAGGTCCCTACTTATACCCTGAATCCGAAACTGAGCCTCTGGCTCTATTAGCATATAAAACAGGTTTTTATAACCTGTCATTCACCTATCTAATGTGTCCAAGGGGACGTTGCTTCATACAGGGTGCCCGGCTGCAGCCTTCTCCGTCTGGTGCCCAGCGCCGCCTTCCCACTAGAAATCGCCGCCCTCCCTGTCTATAGTGCCGCCTTCCTCACCTCAGCCCCGCCTCCGCAATCGTCCGGTCCCTTAGGTTATGCCTAGTGCGCACGCGCGGGATCTGGCAGAGGGACCGGACAATTGTGGAGGCGGGGCTGAGGTGAGGAAGGCGGCACTATTTAAAGGGAGGGCGGCGATTTCTAGTGGGAAGGCGGCGCTGGGCACCAGACGGAGATGGCTGCAGCCGGGCACCCTGTATGAAGCAACGTCCCCTTGGACACATTAGGTAGGTGAAGGACAGGTTATAAAAACCTGTATTATATGCTAATAGAGCCACAGGCACATTTAATAAGGTCAGTTTTGGATTCAGGGTATTAGTAGGGACCTGGCCATATGTTTAGGTTATAGGCCTCAAATCTCATGACAGAATCCCTTTAAGAGCTACAGAAATAGCATTGCTTACTGTGCTCCTATTCCCGTCTACAGAAGTTATGGAAACAGCACAGCCCAGCCCGCTCAGCTGTTGCTGTAACCCTGGCCACCACATAAAGTGGTTATTCTGATCTCAGTCATGAATGGTTGAGAAGGAATACACCTTTAAACTTTGGAGACTGGTGATGGGGCTTTAAACTTTTGTCCTACTTCTGACTTCAATGGGTTTTCCTCTTTATAAATCCTTGAAAATTTCTCTCACACCCAAAGATTGAAGCAGATTTATCAATGTGAAAACACTATGAAAAGTATGGTCTTCAGGCTAAACAGTGACCACCACAGCCTCTTCACAGTTTATCAAGCACAGTGCCATACATTGTATAGCGGTTGTCCTCGGTATTACAGCCCAGGCACGTTCACTTAAATAGGACTGAGCTGCATCTAGGAGATGTGACCGATGAATAGGACATCACTGGTCTAGGAAGAGATCCCAGCGCTCAATGTAGCTCCACAGCTGATCAGCGGGGGTTCCGGAAGTTGGACCCCCACTGATCAGATATTTAAGACCTATCCTCTGCATTTTTGCAGATCAAATGCGGTCACATTCATTTCTATGGGACCGCAAAAAATGTGGACAGCACACAGAGGTCATTTGAGTGCCATCGACATCTTTGTGGCTGTGCCACAAATTATAGAGCATGTCCTATTCTTGTCCGTTTTGCAGACAAGAATATGTATCTTTACAATGGAGACCAAGGAAAGTGAGGGATGCACATGGACAACATCTGTAGTTTGCAGATCCACGGACTGCAAAATGGATATGGTCGTGTGCAGGAGGCCCAACTCTGCAGAAACCTTTGAGTCCTAACCTCTGGAAAGAAATCTTACTTAAGTCCTCACCTGTTGAATATTGCTGCCCGGTACATGAACAGAATTGAACAACTTCAAGTGTGAACGAATCCTGGTAAGATCCCTCAAAGATGCAAACACTTTATCCATCACAGCTGTAGATATTTCCAACGTAAGCTCAGACGAGGATTCACATCCTGCAAGAAAACAACACCATGTCACTCCCTATGTCACCCATTGGTTGCCACTTTTTAGAATTACAACAAAAATTGATTAGGTTTGACAGAGCAAGATGTAGTCTTTCCGAGCCATGTAATTAGTGCCAAGTGTTTAAAGACAGGACAAGGAAATGTTCCTAGAGACTCAAATGGAAAAACCACAGACACGTTTCCATATGTAGAAAACAATTGTGGTTTTTACTTGTGGATTAACCTTCCGTGAGTCTGCCAAAAATTCTAAATTAGTTGCAAAGTAAGCATACTGCCATGTAGGGTGGGCACACCTGCCATACTTTTCTTGGAAAATGCGGTCCTCTAATCCAAAGAAAAGTCTTCTTTTTATTTTTATGAAAATAAGGTTTTCAGAGCTTTTAGAGCTGGTTGAGTCATCACTACCAGCTCTAAAACTCAGGGACTGTCATTTAAACAAGAGGTGGAGGCAGCATTACTGGCAGAGTGAAGGTGCACCCAACCGAAAGGTCCCTACCATGGGGCACCGGACACTTTATCTGCAAAAAAGGAAAAGAAACACTGCTCAGCATTAGCGGACTGGATGTGGACAAGAAACGTATGAGTATGTTTCAGGACGTCTAACCTACATGGCGGTATACTTACTTTGAAACCAATTGTCACCATCAACCTCCCTATACATAGCTGTGGTTCACCTGATAAAAATGTAGTTTTTCTTTTGTTGATCTGAGGTTCGATATCATACTTTTTAATATGCAAATTGGTGCAGTAAGGGCGTCACCATTGCTCTTTGTGCAGCCAAGCTCTACTCATTTCTGTAGCCAGCGCACTTTTTCGCTGCTTTGACCAACAGGGCCAGGCAGTGGCAAAGCACGGCTACGAATATGTGGTGCAGGGACAGAAACTTTTCTCTGACTTTATATCAACTATTCATGGACGAATGATTAACGTAAATACTGGTTTGCGTGCTTATAATACTAAGTAACTGATAAACTGCCTGAGAAGGACATTTAAAATGATACATTTATTATATAGATAGTAAAATATAGTGGCTACCCGCCAACAGTTCAATTTAGGCTAGGTGCTATAGGGTAGTGGATTGTTAGCATAAATATCCCACCACTAGCCCTATTGTCACCAATGAGTAAAACAAACTGTGTGCGGTACTGGAAGTGTTACAATCAGATACACAGTGTTCACTTGATGTGTATCTGGTTACTCCGCAGGTCCTTCAGAGCTAAAGGCAATGTATTCTGACAAGAAGGGAGTTTGATTGGTCTGATATGCAATTGTAGCCACCGATCATGCCCCAATATTGTTGTCTAGCTCAATGACCTGAGAATAGTAATTGATCCCTGCCTAATGTAGCATCTACTCAAGGCGTTTCTGTGCTACCCTAATAGAGCAGCCTTTCATCAGGAGCAGAGTATATCATCTACTAGCTACAGGGCGCCCATACATTTAGCGTTTCCTGCAGCCTGGGAGGAACAGGGGATTGTGCTGCACGCTGGAGAAGCCACACGTGCAGCACCGAGTGACACAGCCTCCGGCTCTGAGACCAAAAACGAGGGGGGGGATAAATAAAAGCAAGGTGAGAAAAGGGGAGGGGGTTCATACAGCTGACAGTTTTCAATCTAGACAGCTGTGTAAATCTGTGACCAGGATAGGGTGGCATGCTAGATTGTAGACCCTGGTTTGCAAAGTGTTCCATAAGTAGGAAGGCATAATCAATAGGATCTGAGAAATATAGATGCCTGAATAATAGGTGGAGGGTCTACAGCACATTATTAGTTCTTAGTTCTCGATATTGCTTCCAGGGACCCCAAAGTCTATATACCACTGGCACTGGTGGTTCCTGGCTTCCCACCCAGCCAGTTCTTCAAGGTGACATATCTGGTCTATCTTATCGACCCATTGTTCAAAAGTAGGAGGGTCTTTACTCAGCCATCTTAGGGATATCAATAACCGTGCCGCTTGTATTAAGTGGGTAGCAAGGTCACCTTTAGCCGGGCGCCAAGTATCGTTTGGAAGCCGTAATAAAGCTGGAGTTAGCTTAATATTAGCTTAATATTAGCAGAGGTAATCAAATTAACCTCCCTCAACACCATTTCCCAAAAACTCAATATCGTCGGGCAAAACCAAAAGATGTGACTCAGGGTACCTTCCTTATCTTTGCACCTCCAGAACAGGTCTGAGGGCCGCAGGCCTAGTAAATACAATTATTTAGGAATATAATGCCAATACAACATCACTTTATATGAGTGCTCCTGAATTCGCACACACCTAGAGAAACCATGAGAGCAAAGATGAATGTGCAAAACTTCTATCTCTGAAAAGGATTGGTTAAGTTCCTCGGACCACTTTAAGATATAGGCAGATGTCCCTCTACTCTGAGTGGCCAAGAGAGAGTTATATAGTATGGAGATCAGCTTACGAGGGAGACTATCTCGGGTGAGTAACTTTTCAAACCAAGTGTGATCCCCTATGTCTGCCCTCCTCCGCACCAGTACTTTACATGAGAACAGGATTTCAGCTGTATCCAAGAAATTGGTAGTATGGGAAAAAGATCTAGGCTGTAGTACACCACTGGGTTCTACTATATCAGCCAAAAAAAGATTTGAGTGCCTGACCTTTGAATCTATTCCAGACTGGGGATGAGTTCCTGACTTCTGGGCGTAAGAGGAATGGAAACAATTGAGCTGGGATGAGAGGAGAGGGAGCACCGAGGAGGCCATGGTCTCCAGTAGTAGTTTGGATCATGGACATAGTCCCTTTGAGAAGAGAGTTACATATGGAAGCGGAGGTTATCAGGCCCCACAGACCTGTAAGTTGTTGTAGGGATATACATGCCAAATCATGCTCAATATCTAGAATATGGCTATTTGTGACATTTAATTAGAGCCAGCGTTTTAGATGGACTGCTTGAAAATAAGTCAGGGGGTCGAGGAGCCCAAAACCACCATGTTCTTTCGGCATCACAAGTCTGTTACATGCCAAATGTGTTCTCTTCTTACTTTGAAACAGATTTTTACACCTGAATTGTGGCTTAATTTTGGCAAAAAATTGCACATCTTATACCTTGGCCCTTTGTCGAGTATCTCAGAAAAAATTGTACCTTAAAGCTGAGACATACTGCATGTGCTAATATTATATTCAGCTAAATCCCTGTGTATGCAGCTGTTAATAATCCGGTTGGGCAGTTTTGGGGATTGAAAATAAAGAACAATTAGGAACACAATAGAAGAATTCACGGGGCCACCCTCTGTTGGTCTGCACTGTACATCTGCCCCGCACATGGACACAGTACAGAATGTACAGTCTGGACATAATACACTGGTGAATAATTCACATTAAACCCATGAGGTGGCTGTTAATGTACTGTAACAAGACAGGAAAATAAGTCTGTAGGAAACTTGCCTAGTGTCAGAAATGTAATAAAGCACAAGGTAGGGAAAAAAAGAATACTGAAATTATTGTTTTGCAGTCTGATTCATTGCGAAATCGGCCCATAGCCCAGACCTGGCTTATAAAATCCAAGTACAAATCCTCAGCTGAATTTCAGCTTCTAAAGAAATCAAAGACCTCAACTTAAAAGCCACAAAGTGATGAAAGACAACCACACCCTGTTATAAATGTCTCTTTCCAGACTATCTGGCACGGGTAGCAAGAAGAGGAGAAAATGTGCTACTATAAGCCAGTAATAGTACTTCATACTGAAGTACTGAATTCCCATAACTAGAGGAGGGTCGCGTGAGACAGACTTGGTTTGATTGAATCATTGCCAAAACATACAGCCCTCTAGTTGGGCCTGTTAGCGTGACCTACGCAGGCATACTATGATTTGATGACGCTGCGGCCCCTGCATGTTGAGCCAGGTGTGTGTGTCTTACACAATGAAACGAATTCTCAAGAATGCACCGAGCCCCCATTAAGACACGCCACTTTAATGCACAATGTCAATACGCTTTGATAAAGCACTACTAGCATACTCTATCAAGACTCTACTCTTTACCTAATGCTTTTGAAATGCAAGAACTTTAATCTACATAAGAATGACAGTTTTATATTTGTCTTAAGAGGTTTTCTTTCCACCAAATACAAAGTACACAAGGCAGTTTTTATGAGGACACAGGCAGGACAATTATTTTTAATAGAAATCAGGACAAACGCCTGTTTAGACAGATGCAGGGCTGTTTGGGTGCATTATATTTCCGTATATCTTACTAGCTGAGGAAATAAACAGAATGCGTTTGTAATGGAAATTTGAGTATGTTTTAGAAGAAGAGCATGTGTTGGCTGACAGTGTAAAATAATCAGCTAGCGGCTTGTTTTAAAGATTGAGGAAATAGTGTGGTCACTTACTGTAACAGCTGTTCAGGCAGGGATGTGCATAATTAATCACCACCACCCGTCACAGGTGACAACAGATCCTAGCTCAAGCTAACCCTCCTCACTGGTTGCAGAAGAGAAGGTTGGCAGGACCATCGGGACAGTCATCTCGGCCTACTTTGCTAATGTCGCAGTTATTGTGGCCTGGGGCATCTTTGCGCTGGTTCCTAGCTTTACTCTTTGAAAAAAATGAAGACCAACCTAAGGCTAGTTTCACATATTACATGTTTACATAGTTGATATGGTTGAAAAAAGATATAAGTCCATATGCGGTAATATATCCGGCAGGCTGTTATGGCAGAGAACAGCCTTCCACAGTCCTCTGGATCTGGCATTGCCGGACAATACTGGAATGCCCGCTGTCTCCATTAACTATAATAAGGTCCGGTGGAGATCTGGCTGCTACCTGGCAAATATGCTGGGATTCAACCAGGAAAAAAAAGATGTTGCATGCAGCAGTTCTGGTCCGTCCGATTCCCGGCATTCTATGCCGGAACAGCATGTCGAAAGGCTGTACCACATATGTGAAAGAAAACTCCATTAGGTAATTCTCTCAGAATTATTACATATTACAGAATTTTCCATTTTCTTCCGCTTGATACACTTTCAAAACACCTGCACAATAGTTTTGCAGACTAATTTTACTTCTGCTCACTGCCTGGGTGTTTCTATCAGAGCCAGCAGTAACTATTCTAGCAATTTTTGGTCTTCTGTGGGACTGGACCAGAGGCACACCAAAGAGCCTTGGACGCCCATGACGCTGTTGCCGGTTCATTGGCTGTCCTTCCTTGAACCACTTTTAGTAGGTACTAGCTGCTCTATACCAGGATCACCCTAGAACACCTGCCGTTTGGAGATGCCCTGAACCTGTTTTCTAACCATCAAAATTTGGTCCTTGTCAAAGTCATTGTGATCCTTAACTCAACCTTTTTCTTGCTTCAAACACATAATCTTCAAGAACTGCCCGTTCACTTGATGCCCAATACTAGATATTCCACCCAGCTGCCATTTTCATGATATAATCAATATTATTCACTTAATGTTATGGCTGGTCAGTGTAAATGGCATTGCAACTGAGGTCAGAAGAGCAAAGTGCCTTCAGGAACAGGTACGAACACTCATGTAGACTACAGATATAACAGAATGGCAGGTGCAGTGGTTGGGTGACTAAAGTAATAACTGGAATGGAAGGACTAAAGTACCCAGAAAGATCATCAAAATTAGAAAAAAGACGATTGAGGGGAGATCTAATAACTATGTATAAATACAGTCAGGTCCCTAAATATTGGGACATCGACACAATATACTGACAGGGAATGTCCCACAGGATTGGCGCATGGCATATGTGGTGCCAATATTCAAAAAGGGGCCAAAAACAGAGCCTGGAAACTATAGGCCGGTAAGTTTAACATCTGTTGTGGGTAAACTGTTTGAAGGTTTTCTGAGAGATGCTATATTAGAGCATCTCAACGGAAATAAGCAAATAACGCCATATCAGCATGGCTTCGTGAGGGATCGGTCATGTCAGACTAATTTAATCAGTTTCTATGAGGAGGTAAGTTCTAGACTTGACAGCGGCGAATCAATGGATGTCGTATATCTGGACTTCTCCAAAGCATTTGACACTGTACCACATAAAAGGTTAGTATATAAAATGAGAATGCTCGGACTGGGAGAAAACATCTGTATGTGGGTAAGTAACTGGCTGAGTGATAGAAAACAGAGGGTGGTTATTAACGGTACATACTCAGATAGGGTCACTGTCACTAATGGAGTACCTCAGGGGTCAGTATTGGGCCCTATTCTCTTCAATATATTTATTAATCATCTTGTAGAAGGCTTGCATAGTAAAGTATCAATTTTCGCAGATGACACTAAACTGTGTAAAGTAATTAACACTGATGAGGACAGTATACTACTACAGAGGGATCTGGATAGATTGGAGGCTTGGGCAGATAAGTGGCAGATGAGGTTTGACACTGACAAATGTAAAGTTATGCACATGGGAAGGAATAATGCAAGTCACCCGTACATACTAAATGGTAAAACACTCGGTAACACTGACATGAAAAAGGATCTAGGAATTTTAATAAACAGCAAACTAAGCAGCAAAAACCAGTGTCAGGCAGCTGCTGCCAAGGCCAACAAGATAATGGGTTGCATCAGAAGGGGCATAGATTCCCATGATAAGAACATAGTCCTACTACTTTACAAATCGCTAGTCAGACCACACATGGAGTACTGTGTACAGTTCTGGGCTCCAGTGAACAAGGCAGACATAGCAGAGCTGGAGAGGGTTCAGAGGAGGGCAACTAAAGTAATAACTGGAATGGGGGAAACTATGGTACCCTGAAATATTATCAAAATTAGGGTTATTCACTTTAGAAAAAAGACGACTGAGGGGAGATCTAATTACTATGTATAAATATATCAGGGGTCAGTACAGAGATCTATCCCATCAGCTATTTATCCCCAGGACTGTGACTGTGACGAGGGGACATCCTCTGCGTCTGGAGGAAAGAAGGTTTGTACACAAACATAGAAGAGGATTCTTTACGGTAAGAGCAGTGAGACTATGGAACTCTCTGCCTGAGGAGGTGGTGATGGTGAGTACAATAAAGGAATTCAAGAGGGGCCTGGATGTATTTCTGGAGCGTAATAATATTACAGGCTATAGCTACTGGAGAGGGGTCGTTGATCCAGGGAGTTATTCTGATTGCCTGATTGGAGTCGGGAAGGAATTTTTTATTCCCCTAAAGTGGAGAAAATTGGCTTCTACCTCACAGGGTTTTTTGCCTTCCTCTGGATCAACTTGCAGGATAACAGGCCGAACTGGATGGACAAATGTCTTTTTTCGGCCTTATGTACTATGTTACTATGTTAATTCTAACATTTTTGGCTCTATACACCACCACAATGGATTTGAAATTAAACAAACAAGATGTGCTTTATCTGCAGACTGTCAGCTTTAATTTGAGGGTATTTACATCCAAATCAGGTGAACGGTGTTAAGGGGCCAAAAGTAATGGGACAATTGGTTTCTCAGCTGTTCCATGGCCAGGTGTGTGTTATTCCCTCATTATTCCAATTACAATGAGCAGATAAAAGGTCCAGAGTTCATTTCAAGTGTGCTATTTGCCTTTTGGAATTTGTTGCTGTCAACTCTCAAAATGAGATCCAAAGAGCTGTCACTATCACATCCCTGCACTATGCCCTACATAACCTGCTAGTTATTTCAGAATGTCTGGACCCATGAAAGGTCCTCTTTAAACATGACTCTTCAGAAGCATCACTGCCTACATATTAAGTGACATATAAAATAATGATGTGCAGGGAAATTACACATAATAGTTCCAGAGTAGAGATGGCCTTGCGGTTCGCCCGGCGGTCGTTGTCGCTGCAAACTTTGCGGTGTTTGCGATTCGCCGAACATGCGAACATATGGAGAAATTCGCGCCCGCCATATTCTTTTACATTGTGAAGAACTTTGACCCATGACACATCCATCAGGTGGTACAGGACAGCCAATTGAGACGTTTCAGCACATGGACATACCCCCTACCTTATAAATAAACCTGATCTGGCCGCCATTTTACATTCAGTGTTTTGCCAGTGTAGGGAGAGGTTGCTGTGTGGAGCAGGGACAGGCTGTTAGGGACACGAAAAGTCATTTTAAGCACTAGTATAGGTGTGCTATCGATAGGTGTGATACACGGAGGGGTGCGATATACTTATAATATACTTTTATAATGAGTCAAAAACACATAGATCTATATAGTGATCACCTGGAATTCAGGGGCTAGGGGCTTACTAGGGCCATTTTTATATAGGGTAAGGTTCCGGACGAGGTCGCTCTTATCAGGGCAGGTGGTCTGTGGTTAGGCTATCAGGGCCAGAATAGCACCCCCCTGTAGGACAATATCAGGGACAGTTCTTCAATACCACATCATCATCTAGCCCAGGGATGGATGTGTTTTGCTTTCCCTCCTGGATTCATGGATGTGCACTGGAACCCCCCGGATTGTGGTAGGACATACCTGCAAAACACTTACGGACGTGTGAATGGACCCTCATAGTAAAATTATTAAAGTCTATTCAAAGGTAGTCAGAGCAGCTCTCACCTGTCTGGAGACTTCAATCATGGAGGCACGGACCGCTTCCTCATCCAGACTGGAAGCAGGGTTTGTATGAATGAAAAAAGGGGGGTTGTCCAGCCTTTCTTTGAGAAGTTCCAATAGCACTTTATTTAGTATCAAAATTTAAAAACATCCAGGTACAGATAATATTGGTCTACGCGTTTCAGGCAACAAAACAGCTACAGCCCTTACTCATGACCATTGAACTGTTGGTCATGAGTTGTTGAACTGATTGTTCAATGGTCATGAGTAAGGGCTGTAACTGTTTTGTTGCCTGAAACGCGTAGACCAATATTATCTGTACCTGGATGTTTTTAAATTTTGATACTAAATAAAGTGCTATTGGAACTTCTCAAAGAAAGGCTGGACAACCCCCCTTTTTTCATTCATAAAATTATTAAAGGTTACATTTTATCTTCATGTATATTCTAATGGATTGCCTTCCTTGTACAATGTTACAATATACTTTCTATGTTAGAAAGTATATTATAGTGCATTTGTATTGTGCGGCAGTCGTGTGCGGTTCTGCTGCGATACTGCAGGTATATAGAGGGACAAGCGTTATTGGAACAAACAATTTCTACTGGTGTGCTATACCAGTCCCCCCCCAAAAAAACTGATTGAAGCGGGGTGTCGTATACCAATATACTTTCTTTAAAGTGCATTTCGGTACTGTATAGTGCATTTGCGCATGCGCAAAAATGTAATTGCCGATATTTCGCATTGAAAAAAAAAAATGAATGGAGATCGCAAATTCGAATAATACATCTGGTATGTCACTGTCCATGTTGTGGGACTATTTGTGCACTTCTAGTATTTATTTCTTGGCTGCAAATATGAGCTGAAGGTTTTTCAGGTTCGCCTGCCATTAAAATGAATGGGACCCGCGCGAACTTGCGGTTCGCGAACATTTGATCGTGTTCGCGAACCGTCCCGGCAGATGTTCGTCCATCACTACTCCACAGCACTGTATAGACCTTGCAGACTGGTGATGGTCCCTGCAAATTCATGACAAGTGTCAGTTTCGCTGATCAATCTGTATACTCACATAAAACAGCAACCTATAATCACAATTTACTCCTAAACTCCTATGAACCCTCCAACATATGACATAAAAACCAGAAACTCAGGCTTCTAGTTACAACACATAAATGACATTGTACAGCAGTGCTTAATCTGCTCCAGGATAAAAGAGACTTTGTCTGGCTTATGTTTGCCACATTTTCCAGCTGTTTTTTTCCTCATATGTTTTCTACTTTCAGACTATTAACCCCTTCAGGATCCTGCCATTTTTCACCTTAAGGACCAGGCGATTTTTCACTTTATGTGGTGATAACTTTAAAAAGCTTTTACTTATCCAAGCCATTCTGAGATGGTTTTCTCATCACATATTGTACTTCATGACAGTGGTAAATTTGAGTCAAAATATTTATTTTTATTTATAAAAAAAATACCAAATTTACCAAAAATGTGGAAAAATTAGCAATTTTCAAAATTTCTATTTCTCTGCTTTTAAAACAAATAGTGATACCTCCCAAAATAGTTATTACTTTACATTTCCCATATCTCTACTTTATGTTTGGATCATTTTGTAAATTAAATTTCTTTTTTTGGGACGTTAGAAGGCTTAGAAGTTTAGAAGCAAATCTTGAAATTTTACAGAAAATTTCCAAAACCCACTTTTTAACGACCAGATCAGATCTGAAGTTACTTTGTGAGGCTTACATAGTGGAAACCCCCCATAAATGTCCCTATTTTAGAAACTACACCCCTCAAGGTATTCAAAACTAATTTTACTAACTTTCTTAACCCTTTAGGTGTTCCACAAGAATTAAAGGAAAAGGTGGATGAATTTTCAGAATTTCACTTTTTGGGCAGATTTTCCATTTAAATTTTTTTTTTCCAGTAACAAAACAAGGGTTAACAGCCCAACAAAACTCAATTTTATTGCCCTAATTCTGTAGTTTACAGAAACACCCCATATGTGGTCGTAAACTGCTGTACGGGCACACGTCAGGGCGCAGGAGGAAAGGAACGCCATTTGGTTTTTGGAAGGCAGATTTCACTGGGATAAGTTTAAACTACCGTGTCACATTTGAAGACCCCTGATGCACCCCTAGAGTATAAACTTCAAAAAAGTTACCCCGTTTTAGAAACTACACATCTCAAGGTATTCAAAACAGATTTTACAAACTCTGTTAACCCTTTAGGTGATCCACAAGAATTAATGGAAAATGGAGAAGACATTTCTGAATTTCACTTTTTTGGCAGATTTTCCATTTTAATCATTTTCTTTCTAGTAACAAAGCAAGGGTTAACAGCCAAACAAAACTCAATATTTATTGCCCTGGTTCTGTAGTTTATAGAAACACCCCATATACGTAAACTGCTGTACGGGCACACGGCAGGGCGCAGAAGGAAAAAAACGCCATATGGATTTTGGAAGGCAGATTTCACTGGGATAATTTTAAGTTGCCATGTCACATTCAAGACCCCCCTATGCACCCCTAGAGTAGAAACTCCCCCAAAAATGACCCCATTTTGGAAACTACAGGATAAGGTGGCAGTTTTGTTGGTACTATTTTAGGGTACATATGATTTTTGGTTGCTCTATATTAAACTTTTTGTGAGGCAAGGTAACAAAAAATAGCTGTTTAGGCACCGTTTTTATTTTTTGTTATTTACAATGTTCATCTGACAGGTTAGATCATGTGGTATTTTTATAGAGCCGATTTTTACGGACTCGACAATATGACAACTTTTTTGGTTGTTTGTTTAAGTTTGACATAATAAAGCATTTTTTAAAAAAAAGATACATTTTTGTGTCTCCATATTCTGAAAGCCATAGTTTTTTTTTATTTTTTGGGTGAAGGTCTTATGTAGGGGCTCATTTTTTGTCGGTATGAGATGACGGTTTGATTGGTACTATTTTAGGGTGCATATGACTTTTTGATCGCTTGGTATTACACTTTTTGTGATGTAAGGTGAGTTCATCTGAGGGGTTAGGTCATGTGATATTTTTATACAGCAGGTTCTTATAGACACGGCGATACCTAATATTTATACTTTTATTAATTTAAGTTTTACACAATAACAGCATGTTTGAAACAACAAAAATCATGTTTTAGTGTCTCCATATTCTGAGAGCCATAGGTTATTTTATTTTTTGGGCGATTGTCCTGGGTTGGGGCTCATTTTTTGCGGGATGAGATGACGGTTTGATTGGTAGGATTTTGGGGTGCATATGACTTTGGGGTGATTATACTTTTTGTGATGTAAGGTTACAAAAAATAGCTTTTCTTACACAGTTTTTTTTTTTTTTTTACGGTATTCACCTGAGGGGTTAGGTCATGTGATATTTTTATACAGCAGGTTCTAACGGACGCGGCGATTCCTAATATGTATGTGTACTTTTTTATTTAAGTTTTACACAAAAACAGCATTTTTGAAACAAAAAAAATCATGTTTTAAAGTCTCCATGTTCTGAGAGCCATAGTTTTTTTTATTTTTTGGGTGATTTTTGAGAGGTTGGTCATGTGATATTTTTATAGAGCAGGTCGTTACGTGGCAATACCTAATATGTATACGGTACTTTTTTTATTTATTTAAGTTTTATACAATATCATTTTTGAAACAAAAAAAAAATCATGTTTTAGTGTCTCCATAGTCTGAGAGCCAGTTTTTTTTATTTTTTGGGCGATTGTCTTAGGTAGGGTATAATTTTTGCGGGATGAGATGACGGTTTGATTTGCACTATTTTAGGGTGCATATGAGTTTTTGATCACTTGCGATTACACTTTTTGTAATGTAAGGTGACAAAAATAGTTTTTTTAGCAGTTTTTATTTTATTTTTTACGACCTTAACCGGATGTCATGTGATATTTTTATAGAGCAGGTCGTTACGGATGTGGCAATACCTATTATGTATACTTTTTTTAATATTTTTTTACACAATAATATAATTTTTGAAACAAAAAAAATCATGTTTTAGTGTCTCCATAGTCTGAGAGCCATAGTTTTTATTTTATTTTTTGGCGACTGTCTTAGGTAGGGTATTATTTTGGCGGGATGAGATGACGATGCTGGATCTCACAGGCTGTCACAGAAGGCAGCCACGATGCCTAAGGAAGGCATCGGGCTGCCTTCCCTGCCATCGGGTCCCTGTGAAAGCAGCGTGGGGACCGGATGGCCACCCCACACGTGCCGCAATAAGCGCTGACCGCGGCAGTGCGAGGGTTAATGCGCCGGCATCTGTGTTTTCATCAATGCCGGCGCATACAGCAGGGGTCTGGCTATCAGTGACTGCCGGACCCCTACCGCTGAACGGGCGGGCACAGCTCCTGCACCCGACTGATCAGCCCGCCGTACATGTACGGCGTTGGTCCTTAAATCACGTCCACCAGCGCCGTACATGTACGGCACTGGTCCTTATGGGGTTAAGACTTGGCATAGAAAACAAAAACACTCATTACAGATTGAGTTTGCTCAGGTCATAAAGCAAAACAAAACATAAAACATGAATGACAATAATATCATGCATACAGAATAAAGGAAAAGGTGATACAAAGAAGTAAAGTAAACCCTCTGAGACAACCATGCAAAACCGCATTAAAAAGTGGTCTTCTAGAGGTTGTCTTCTTAAAGAAGATGGCCAGTACTGATAATATATGTGCAGCGAGCCCCTGAGAAGCCAGTGCAGAGGATGGGAGTGGTAGTTGCCCTGATGAGATGATTTGTCACAGTGTACTCCCTCAGGCAGTTGCTCCCTGGGGATCAGTGCATTGAAAAGGTGGTGTAAAGAATCAGGTCAGTAGTAGAACAATAACATTTCCTCTTTACTAAGTGTAAAATAGGAGTTGTAGTACATCCAGCAGTAGTTGTAAACAGTACAATTTCTCTCCCCAGATGATGAGGTATGGAAGCTGGCAAAGTAGCTAATAATGGCACCTCTGGTATTCTATCTTGCTGATTTCTCTCCCCTGGACTTCTGGTTAACAGCTGTAAGTTGTGGCAGTAGGTGTCCACTTGGTGAAAATTCTGGCTTTTATGTGTAAGTCTGGATGTAATCTATCCAGGGGATGGGTGTCTGCAGCAGGGTCTGCATAGCTGTTGTAGCTGGCTACTCTGATGATTGTAAAGGTTTTCAGATATAGTTAGGTCCATATATATTTGGACACTGACACAAATTTTGTTTTTATTACCTGTTTACTAAAACATATTCAAGTTATAGTTATATAATGGACATGGACATAAAGTCCAGACTTTTAGATTTCATTTGAGGGTATCCACATTAAAATTGGATGAAGGGTTTAGGAGTTTCAACTACTTTACATGTGGCACCTTGTTTTTAAAGGGACCAAAAGTAATTAGACAATTGACTCGAAGGCTGTTTCATGGGCAGGTGTGGGCAATTCCTTCATTATTTCATTCTTAATTAAGCACATAAAAGGCGTAGAGTTGAATTGAGGTGTGGTGCTTGCATTTTGAAGATTTTGCTGAGAAGTAAACATGCAGTCAAAGGAGCTCTCTATGCAGGTGAAACAAGCCATCCTTCATCTGCGAAAACAGAAAACACCTATCTGAGTAATTGCTACACTATTAGGAGTGGCAAAATCTGCAGTTTGGTACATCCTGAGAAAGAAAACACTGGTGACCTCAACAATGCAAAAAGCCTTGGACACTTACGGAAGACAGCAGTGGTGGATGATCGCAGAATAATTACTATGATGAAGAGAAACCAAGTGAACAACACTCTCCAGGATATTGGAGTATCAATATCCAAATCTACAACAAAGAGAAGACTGCATAAAAGTAAATACAGAGGGTTCATTGCACGGTGCAAGCCACTCATAAGCCTTAAGAATAAGAAGACTAGATTGGACTTTGCTAAAAAACATCTTAAAAAACCAGCACACTTCTGGAAGAACATTCTTTGGACAGATGAAACCAAAATAAACCTCTACCAGACCGATGGAAAGAAAAAAGTATGGCGAAGGCATGGTACAGCTCATGATCCAAAGTATACCACATCATCTGTAAAACACAGCGGAGGCTGTGTGATGGCTTGGGCATGCATGGCTGCCAGTGGCACTGGGTCCCTAGTGTTTATTGATGATGTGACACAGGACAGATGAATTCTGTGGTTTTCAGAGACAAGCTGTGTGATCAAATCCAGCCAGATGCAGCCGAACTGATTGGTCGGCGTGTCATAATACAGATGGACAATGACCCAAAACATAAAGCCAAAGCGACCCAGGAGTTTATTAAAACAAAGCAGTGGAGTATTCTTGAATGGCCAAGTCAGTCACCTGATCTGAACCCAATAGAGCATGCATTTCACTTGTTAAAGACTAAACTTCAGACAGAAAGGCCCACAAACAAACAGCAACTGAAAACCTCTGCAGTAAAGGCCTGGCAGAGCATTAAAAAGGAGGAACCACAGCGGCTGGTGAGGTCCATGAGTTCAAGACTTCAGGCAGTCATTGCTAACAAAGGGTTTTCAACAAAGTATTAGAAATACATTTTATTTACAATTATTTAATTTGTCCAATTACTTTGGAGCCCCTGAAATGAAGGGATTGAGTTTAAAAAATGCTTTAGTTCCTCACATTTCTATACAATCATTTTGTTCAACCCACTGAATTGAAGCTGAAAGTCTGAATTTCAACTGCATCTGAATTGTTTTGTTCAAAATCCATTGTGGTAATGTACAGAACACAAATTGGAAAAATGTTGTCTCTATCCAAATATATATGGACCTAACTGTAGCTATAGTTTTTGATCATTCAGTCACTCTGGAATAGTGGAGAGCCTTGGAGCTGGAGCAATAGGGCATGCTTCCTCACTATCCTAGCTAACCCTCCTCGCTACTGGCAGGAAGTAGTACCAGCCCACTCCTACCAAGAAGGGTGGAATGGGGTGGCTAGCCCCATTCTTGATGACAACTATACCTCACCTGCAAACATAAAATATCATATTTCAAACATTACATACCGACTAGAGATGAGCATATTTTTCAAAAATTCGATTTGGACGGTTCGCCATATTTTCCAAAAAGATTAGATCCGAATTTATTTGTGACGAATCGTGTTCAAAATTAGCTATTTCCTGGCTGCAGAAAGCCTGTTTTGTGGTGTAGAACACTGTGCCTTGCAGTAACACACATAGGGAGTCTGCTGTGGTAGTGACATGATACTGTGAGTCAGTATGACAAGCACATGACAGGCGTCGCTCTTAGAATCACTGCACACTTCACTTATTTGGTCATTTACGGGGCCAAAACTGATCAACTAACTCGAGTGTGAACTCAGCCTTACAGGTCGATGTTAGTGCCAGGTATAAAAGCACCGTGCAGAGGCCCATAATCCTACTATAGAGTGAAAGAGCGCACTCATTTTACACCGTCGTCAGCTGATTCCACATAGATTTCTACAGAACCAAAATCTGTAGTATCAAACCGCTATTTCACCCCAATTGCAGAATCAAGGATTAATGGAATTACTTATGTAAAATAACTAGTGTTGTGTGAAGCAAGCTTCGGATACTTTATCTGAAGTCGCTTCATTCAAAACTTCAGAATAATATTGTACGGAGATTATGGTAGTTTAACAAAGCAGAGCCACTGCTTGATGATTAGATGAATAGACTTTAGATGTAAAGACTACTGTAAGCTGGGCCCGGTGTAATGGAGTACAGTGACTGCACCGGGCCCCACTGCGAGTGTAACAGCAGTTGCCGACCTCCATCCCCTCCTCCCACCCCACGTGATAGAGCTTAACTGTAACTGATACATCGCAGGCCACGCTGTGCAGCATAGCGGCCGGCGATGTATCAGTGTCAGCTATGTAAAAGTTGCACCATTCGCTTCATAAGATGCACTGCCATTTCCCCCCCACTTTTGGGGGGGGGGGTAGAAAGTGCGTCTTATAAAGCGAAAAATACGGATACAACCGGATCTGTTTTGAATCCCCTGCTGGATCTCAAAACTGGACAGCATAAACGCATATGTGAAATTAACCTAATTGGAGCAGCGGTGCAGGCGGTAAACTGTCAGGGTTGGGCTAAATGTTTGGCCCTGTCAATCTAGCAACGTGTGGGCACTTTTTTTTACTTGCGGGACAGCCAACCACTGGTGAAGACGTCCTACTGATAAGACCAAACGATTTCTTAGTATCAATTAGCTCATCTCTAGTCTGGATCCTGCCCTATCTGGCCCTTCAGTACAACAGCAGTGTTATTTTATGTTATTAAATCCCCCACCAGTCTAGTGAAATCTTAACTGCAAAACCAGGAGTCCGTGTAACATCCTGAAGTATGTCACTAAACTTCTTTATCCCCGCTACAATATGTTAGGTGTATATGTATTGTCATTCTGTGTAATCTAACTTTGCATTTGCCATTATATGTATCTTCAGGCCTGTATTATATATTTTCTGTAATTTCAATGTACACCAGCAGGTGGCAGCAATATGTAGCAGACCATAGTCAGTTAGTATCTAGCCTGGAATAGTCCATTCCAGCCTAGTTTCCCCTGTGTGAGCAGAAGTGGGATGTTCCCATGTCCTGTCTCATGAGGAGGAGAAGGAAGTTAGTGAGTGTAACCAGCCCCCCTGCTGGGGAAGGCTGTGTTGGTAGGAGCTCCCAGAAACAGGGATCCCAACCTAGGATCCAAGCCTCGGCTGAGGCCAAGGATCACCCTTCCCAGCCTGAGTCATCTAACTCAGCTGGTGGACAAGCAAGCAGCTATCTACAGAACTATAGATCTCCAGGAAGAAGACATCATACCCTGCGAGCAGTCCTGTGAGTACAGATCCAAAGACCAGGAGAAACCAAGTACCTCCTCAGCTAGTCAGGCCCAAACTAAGAAGACTGCAGACAGAGCAGAAGATAGATACCTGCCAGATCTACTAGGCATATGACCAGAAGCAGAATACATATAGATTCCTGCCACATATTGCCAATACCTGCTGGGACCCAAGACTATTGCTGTAACTTGTATGGATCAAAGCTGCCAATCACTAAGTAAAGACAAGTTGGATCATACTACCTGTTTGGATCTCAATCATTCCTCAATTACTCGTACTGACCACACTCAATTTTATTGCAAGTGAGCCAGGATACCGGAGTCCAGCCGTACCCAGGTAGGAGACACCGTTGACACTACCATATTTGCTATACAGAGACATTATTCCCCCTCTGGCATTCCTCACCTGGTACGTGAGCCTATAACATCTTAAAGGGCCCTGCTACAGTACCTGCGCAAGCTGCAATTGGCGTCACAAACTACCACACATATATCCTGAACCACTGCATAGCATCCCCACTGACCCAGTGTCCTGCTCATTGCATCCGTTTCAACCTATTGAGTGTGCTCCAATGGCTAGTGTGAAAACTGTTTTTCTAACAAGACTAGTCACATAAAAGAATAAAGAATATGTTTAGAACGAAGGCTTTATTTAAATGATATTCTATTTCCTTGGGTTACAGGTTGCCTTTATAGGTAAATTGTATTGTGCTCCTGTTAGGTTGCCTTCAGACATGGCAGATTTTGTTGCAGAAAATTTCTGTGACTGAAAATAAGTTCACTTAATTTGAGTGGGGTTTGCAGAAAACCATGTCAAAACATCCCCAGATGGGGATGGAACAGATTTTCAGTTGTAGAAATTTTCTGCAGAAAAAAGTGCCATGCGTGAAGGCACCCTTAAAATCAGAAAACACTACTAAATACAGTAAGTGTCTTCATCAACATTTTGGCTAATGTAACAATTTAATTTTTCATTTACACCATCATCCATTGCATTACACAAGTCTTCCAGCTAGCAAAATAATGATGCAGGGTACACCTAGGGCCTTCATCAGGGCAGTGCAGGTGGGAGAAGTGCTGCAGTAACCAGTTCCGTCCCCTTCCAAAGCTGATAGTCAGACCCCAACTAATCTAAAATTGATGACCCATCCTAAGGATAGCTCATCAATTGTTAAATTCTGGAGAACCCCTTTAAGGTTTCTCAGCCATAATAGATATTTTTACTTTTTTTTTTTTACTTTAGTCTCAAAATGTTTAGGGTACCGTAAGTCCACACAATTTTTTGCAGCAGAACGAAAACTGCTGTTGCAAAAAATAAAAATCCCCAAAAGCAGCAGCATAAATTAACATACTGCAGACTGAAAACATGCAGTTCAAGTCAGCTGACACTGTGGATTTTCTCTGCAGCGTTTGGATGAGATTTCTTAAAATCTTATCCACTTTACTCACACTGTACAACACTGTGGATCTGCCGCACACAAATCCGCAGTGTTTACACCATGTGTGGACATACCTTTAATGGGTGGCCAGTGTGCAAGACATTCAGTGTCACTGTACATATTCCATAGTTCCTATGTTTTTAGTTTACTTTGGTTACTTTAGTTGTTGTTGACAGCATGATTCTGAGCTTCTCCATGTTGATGGGTCTAGACATTATTTTCCTATAGCGGCTTGCTTACTTTGGGTTATGCGGTAATACACAGCTCTCCAGAGAGTATTTGCTTCCATACTCTTGGAGCGGGGTTTCACAGTGAGGCAGGTTATCAGTGGGAAAGTTTCAATGCGTGTCACTCATTGTACTTATCGCATATCTCATTATTAGCTCTGACTTGCTTATAATTAGAGGTATGAGGCAATGTTATCCTAGGAAAGAAAGTAAGAGGGGAAAAAATACACAGTCGTGCTCCACAGGGTCTTGCAAATTAATTCTGAGAATTCCATTTCTGAAGGACATACGGAACACCCAAATTCTTTTTTTTTTTTTGTCTTTCCCTTTTATTGTATTATTGGTTAGGTTTTCCATTCTCTTTAATGGAAAGAATTTTTTTAGACTTTTCTGTTGGGACTAAACATGAAAGACCAAGGCTAAGTTTTATCACATTTTAGCATCCTGTTAAAAAGGTCAATTAGTTGTTTGTTTTTTTGTGTCGTACAGATGTGGATTAACGGATTCACACAAATACTGTAGGTTTTCAATGAGACTTCCGTCATGTTTAGGACACTGTTCACATCTACATTGGAGGCTTTGTTAGGAGCCCGCGTTGCAAATTCTATTAAAAAGACTGGAATGCAGAGCTATTTTTTGCTGATAAAATGAAGGAACCAAGACCCAAAGCCCAACAGAGCCATTATATCCCAATAGGTCCATCAGGCCAAGTTGATGTTTGTCAGATGATGGAACCAGCTCTGCCGTTATATTTTTCTGTTCATATGATGCAACAGAAAAACAGAAGTATAATGCAGATATCAACAAAAGGGTTTTAGCATTGCTTCCTATAGGGGACAGATGCCACTCAGTTTAATCTGATAAACATATGTGTTGGGAAAACCACCCCAACACAAACCTATGGCAGAAAAGCTGTGAGGCAAAACTCATGGTCAGTAACAGGCCAAAATCAGTGCAGGCAGAGCACAAATCCATCAAACAAGTTTGAAGGTCAGAACAAGAAGCTCAGGGTCAGTACAGTGATCAGGCATGGGTCAGGTCAGGAAGCAGAGGGTCAGAATCTAGAAATCAAGCAGAAGTCAGTACACAGGCAGACAAGCAGATTAAAGCACCTTTGCAGGATCCAGCAAGCTAGTAAACCTATTGCTCAGGCAGTGAGTGAGACAAACAACACAGGATATATAGCAGAGCTGATTAACACATTAGAAGCAGCTGCACAGAGAACCAAAGGAGGGTAAACCTTGGCAACACTGCAGAATAAGGTGAGGTTCAATGAAGAATACCTCCAATAGACACAAAGATAACAGGTACCCAGGCCCACTGCCAGAGTGCTGGAACTGAAACAGACACAGGGTGAGTGGTGCAGCGCCAGTACCTGCCTGAAATAGCAAGGCAGCAGCAGGCACAGGGCACTGATTTAACACATGGACACGAGTGCTGCTGCAACCAATGACTGGCCACAGTGGTGACATGTCCCCGAGCAGTATGTGAGCCAGCAGTCATGTGCCACTTGGGAACAGCTGATGCCAGCTATTGGCTGTAGCACCACACGGGCAGAAAGTTTACATGCGGGGTCCTGAAATGCAGGAAAGACAGCCCATGAGCCCAAATAGAGTGGCTGAGGGCAGGTAAGTATAGTTCCCTTCACAGGTCAAGAAGGGTGGGGTGAAATAGCGAACCGTGGACAACCCCTTTAATATCTAAAAGTAAAGTCAAGAAAATGTGAGCCTATGTGGAAAAAAACCTCAGACAATAAAGCTAATGTAAACATCATCAGATTATACAGTACAAGTAATTTAGCCTCCCAGCAGAAATCTGTCATTTAAACTTCCAGGTCTATAGAAGTAAGTAACGCACATGTATTTATATAGACAATGCTACCATTTCATATCTCACCCCTGGGTTAAGTGACAGGGCTAGCAAATATAAAGCATGACTTTATATTACTACAGCATTCTTTTTTTTAACTAAATGGGTTTGGACCTAACAAGTCAAATAAATAGAAATCCAGCAGCGCCTGTGTTTTAAGCCAAGAAAGGAAGTGGGGTGTTTCATTTCTTGGTGTGTTTGTGTTAGGCGAGTTAGATTAGCCGCCGTCCATGTATTAGAATGTGAACTCTCCATGCTGTGCGCCTGCTGCTTGGATTATAGAACATACTTATATATTCCAAGCCTATTTCGGAAGTAATATACCACAGAGAAAGAAACATGGTTTGGAGGGTCTCTCAACTCACTGCCAAGTTCACTGCTTTCTTTCCTTGCAGAAGTAATAAAAGCAAAAACAAGGGAGAATCAAAACAGTTCAACCATTAATAAAAATTGCCTACAGGATTTTAGGTAAAAAAAAAAAAAAAAATAGATTTTTTAATATGCCTTTCTGAAATTATTTTATATGGCACTAATCCAAGATCCCTCACCTGAGTCAGCTTCCAGCTAAAACTCATACATATCATAAAGGATGAAAGGACATTACTAACCTACCCAAAAACCACCTTCCTGTCTTATAAACACACATAAATGTGACCTTCTTGGGCTACAGTAACCTACTGAAGCTAAAAGACAGCCTATTCAGAAGATGCCAAAAAACTTGTATCAATATATAGACTAGACTTTTGTCTCTAAATGGGTTTGAACCTCCAGATGTGAACAAAAATGGTCCAATTACAGCAAAATGTGATCGTGAAAACAGCAGAGTATTTTTCACTCCATAAGATGCACCCAGGATTTAGAGACCTTAGATCAGACCCTAATCATGATCAGACCCCAATCCTCATCAGAACTCAGATCAGACCCCCATCAGAGCCCAAATCTTCTTCAGACCTCAGATCAGACCCCCATTCCTCATCAGATCTCAGATCAGACCCATATCAGAGCTCAAATTAGACCCCTATTCCTCATTAAACCTCAGATCAGACCCAATAAGACTTCAGATCAGACCTCCAATTCATTTGTAGACCTCAGACCAAACCCCCACCAGACAAATGAACTTACCTCTCCTGCTCTGGATGGGCCCGCCACTCCAGTGTACTCTTCCTGCACTCTGGCGGCACTTCACTGCACTGTACATAGTCAGGACACAGTACAGTGCAGAGTCTGGAGACCTCCGGACCAGGAAGTGGTGGATATGGCCAACACCCGCTATATTCTATGCTTCCTAGTCCTACTGTGTACCAGTGAGCCCTTCCATTATAGGGGTGCTCACTAATATTCGCTCCATAAGATGAACTGCCATTTTTCCTTCATTTTTGGGGGGAAAAAGTGTGTCTCATGGCGCGAAAGAAACGTTTATTACACTCTGTTCACACCAGTGTAAAGAATTCTGTTTTAAACAGATTCAGACAAATACTGTCAGATCCTATTGGTTTATAATGGAGTCAATAAAGATAATGGTATTTTTACTTTAAACATCGTCCTGCAGATGTTACTCCTACCTTCAGAAATTCTGTAATAATGGATACCTTCATGGGAACCAATAATGTCAGTATGTACAGACTTTAGAATGTAGCAATCTTGTTACTACACAATGATTAAAGGGGTCGTCCCAAAATATAAACTTATCCTCTGTCCATAGAATCGGGATAAGTATCTGATTGGTGGAGCTAGTGGTAGTCTTATAGAGATGAATAGAGTGGCAACGCGTGTGCTCGACCTCCACTCCATTCATTTAGTGAACTTGGGACTCCATTTTTGTAATCAGTGGTGATCCTTGCAGTCAGGCCTTCATTGATCAGAAAAGTATCCACTCTTCTGTCGTTTTCAGGATAAGTTAAAGTCTTGGGACAACCTTTAAATGTTACTTATATTTACTTTTATTATATTTTTGTACCAATGTATGCAATCTCAAACACAATGTGTGACTCAAATATGAATGCTGAGAAACCCCATAAGACACTGCTTAGTACATGCTCCCCAAAAAGTCACATGATGGTGTTTTTGACTGGAATGTTGAAAAGAGAGAGTATAGAGTATACATTTTAGGCTTCGCTCACACAACTGTATTTTTGCATTTTTTGTGGATCGCCATATGGACCCAATTTATTTTTATATAGCCGCAAAAAATGAGGACAGCACACAGTTGTCATCCATGTGCTGTCCGCATCCGTGCCGCAAATTATAGAACATGTTCTATTCTTGTCCGTTTTGTGGATAACGAATTTAGACAATGGGGCCTGCAAAAAGTGTGGGATGCACACAGCCGGTATCCATATTTTTCAGACCCGTGGTTTATGGACAGCAAAACGGATATGGTCGTGTGAATGTAGGCTCACACAGTTTTTTATCTATGGATCTATTAATTTTATGCATAGAGTTCACATAAACTTGTAGTCATCCGAGTCCATAATTACAGTGATCATGAGTTTTGTAGCGGTATTACCAGGGTTTATTTTTCATCACGTTTTGGTCTAGCTGTGAACTGGGTTAATCCTGGTTCACAGAACTTGTAAATCCAAAATAACAGAATCTCATGGCATGCTGAACTGCTGGCTTCATGCCATGTGGCTCGCATACTTATAAGAAAACATGTTGTCAGGGGTAGCTTAGATGGTGGAACTTTTTAAACTTCCCTAAGCATACCATCAACGGGATCTGCTCTGCGGTTCCTCACACCTCGAGGGATACTCATATCTATACTCAGCTCATCTAGAAGAGCATTTTGCTGATGGCTAAATAATATAAGACTAAGTACATGGGAATAGTCCGGTTCATTATTATAAAATGAAACCTGGAGATAGCATAGTACATCTCTCTGCAATTTCTATCAGTTCCAAAGAGAATAAATGAACCTGCCACTCCATTAAGATGAGGGAATGAGGGGATTGGTGGCTCCCAGAGGTCGGACCAAAGCCAATCAGTTATCCCCTATTCACAGGATAGGGAATACCTATTAAACATGGCACAACCTCTTTAGGTTACAACAGACAGATCTTTTTACCAGCTGTTGGAATGTGAAATAGGCATCAGCTGGGTCACCATGACTCCCTATCCACTGCTGTAAAGTGACAGCAATCTGCAGGAAAGGAAAATATGTGTATTTATGTGTATAATGTGTACATGTATGTGTAGTGTGTATGTACGCAGGTGTAATGTGTAGGAATGTGTGTGTACTGTGAACGAATGTGTGTTTTGTTTTGTAATGTGTACGTATGTGGGTCTGATATGTACATATCTGAGTAATGTGTATACATAGCTGTATAATTTGTATGTCTATGAATATATATGTTTAGATTGTTTGTAATTTTTATATATATATATGTATAACGTGTGTATGTACAGTACAGACCAAAAGTTTGGACACACCTTTTCTTTCAAAGAGTTTTCTTTATTTTCATGACTATGAAGGCATCAAAACTATGAATTAACACATGTGGAATTATATACATAACAAACAAGTGTGAAACAACTGAAAATATGTCATATTCTAGGTTCTTCAAAGTAGCCACCTTTTGCTTTGATTACTGCTTTGCACACTCTTGGCATTCTCTTGATGAGCTTCAAGATGTAGTCCCCTGAAATGGTCTTCCAACAGTCTTGAAGGAGTTCCCAGAGATGCTTAGCACTTGTTGGCCCTTTTGCCTTCACTCTGCGGTCCAGCTCACCCCAAACCATCTCGATTGGGTTCAGGTCCGGTGACTGTGGAGGCCAGGTCATCTGGCGCAGCACCCCATCACTCTCCTTCATGGTCAAATAGCCCTTACTTTCAAAGTTTTCCCAATTTTTCGGCTGACTGACTGACCTTCATTTCTTAAAGTAATGATGGCCACTCGTTTTTCTTTACTTAGCTGCTTTTTTCTTGCCATAATACAGATTCTAACAACAGTCTATTCAGTAGGACTATCAGCTGTGTATCCACCTGACTTCTCCTCAACGCAACTGATGGTCCGAACCCCATTTATAAGGCAAGAAATCCCACTTATTAAACCTGACAGGGCACACCTGTGAAGTGAAAACCATTTCAGGGGACTACCTCTTGAAGCTCATCAAGAGAATGCCAAGAGTGTGCAAAGCAGTAATCAAAGCAAAAGGTGGCTACTTTGAAGAACCTAGAATATGACATATTTTCAGTTGTTTCACACTTGTTTGTTATGTATATAATTCCACATGTGTTAATTCATAGTTTTGATGCCTTCAGTGTGAATCTACAATTTTCATAGTCATGAAAATAAAGAAAAATCTTTGAATGAGAAGGTGTGTCCAAACTTTTGGTCTGTACTGTATATGCATGTGTGTAAGCGATGGATATATCATATATTTGTGCAGTATAGTGCTCCTCTGTATGTGTGTGGTGTAGCAGTACTATGTACGTGTGTGGTCTGTATGTTGTGTTACATTATTGGAGAATTTAGGTTAGTTCTAAGTTTTTGTATGTGGATAGGTGGGGGTATCACATTGATTTTTTTTTGCCCTGGCTGAAGAAATAGCTGCAGCTCTGTACATGAAGAGGGTTTCCTCTGTGCTGCACTTGTACTATATACTGATTTGTCATGGAGCTCAGCTACATATAACGATTTGCTGTGTGGGCTCTCCTTTGAAAATGAGCGCAGAATGGTATATAACACCAGATCACAGGCAGAAACCACAATATTTATGCCATTCCAAGACGTCTTATTTCTGTCTGGAAGACTTGTTTATATGACTGTGATTCATACAGTGGGAATACATTAGGGTTTCACACATCTTTGTCCCCCCTCCTTTATGTACAATTTTGCTGCACACCAGGCATCGTGCCAAGACACAAGCAGACGTCTCTCTAGGAGAAAAACATTTTCAATTAAACTCTGAGGATACAGATCCAGAAAACTGCAAAAACCGCTGGTGTCCATGAAGCTGGATCAACTATAAGTGCTTAAAGGGAATGTGTCATCAGAAAATGACCTATTGTTTAAAGGGAACCTGTCACCGGGATTTTGTGTATAGAGCTGAGGACATGGGTTGCTAGATGGCCGCTAGCACATCCGCAATACCCAGTCCCCATAGCTCTGTGTGCTTTTGTGTTAAAAAAACGATTTGATACATATGCAAATTAACCTGAGATGAGTCCTGTAGGTGAGATGAGTCAGGGACAGGACTCCTCTCAGGTTAATTTGCATATGTATCAAATCGTTTTTTTTACACAATAAAAGCACACAGAGCTATGGGGACTGGATATTGCGGATGTGCTAGCGGCGATCTAGCAACCCATGTCCTCAGCTCTATACACAAAATCCCGGTGACAGGTTCCCTTTAACCACCTCAGCTCCCCTAGCTTAAACACCCTTAAAGGGACACTGACAGGCCAAATCAGCACATTTAGTTATATATATGACATTACAGGTCTAATACAGTCTATTAAAAGCATCTAAGTATACCCCCTGTCCACCTTATAAATACTGAAAAATAAAGTTTTATAACCTGCCTGTCTCGTCACCAATCTGCCCAAGGGGCGGCGTTTCATCTCAAAATGCGCCCAGCCAGCCACTCCCAACTGCCGTTCTGAAGCCCCGCCCAGCTCATCAATATTCACTTCGCTGGGCGGCGGCTACAACTCTCCCCGACTCAAGTGCAGGCGCGATGTAACCACGGCGTGGAGCAGGCGCAGAAGATTAGACATGAACGATGCCAGGAGGATTCAATTGCCCATGCGCAGGATCGTGACTGGGGAGAGTTGTAGCCGCCGCCCAGCGAAGTGAATATTGATGAGCTGGGCGGGGCTTCAGAACGGCAGTTGGGAGCGGCTGGCTGGGCGCATTTTGAGATGAAACGCCGCCCCTTGGGCAGATTGGTGACAAGACAGGCAGGTTATAAAACTTTATTTTTCGGTATTTATAAGGTGGACAGGGGGATACTTAGATGCTTTTAATAGACTGTATAAGACCTGTAATGTCATATATATATAACTAAATATGCTGATTTGGCCTGTCAGTGTCCCTTTAATGACCAGACCACTTTTTACAATTCTGCACTACACTACTTTCACCGTTTATTGCTCGGTCATGCAACTTACTACCCAAATGAATTTTACCTCCTTTTCTTCTCACTAATAGAGCTTTCATTTGGTGGTATTTCATTGCTGCTGCCATTTTTACTTTTTTGTTATTAATCGAAATCTACAGAAATTTTTGCAAAAAAATGAAATTTTTCACTTTCAGTTGTAAAATTTTTCAAATAAAACTACATTTCTATATAAATTTTTCTTTAACTTTATTGTTCTACATGTCTTTGATAAAATAAAAAAAAATAAGTATATATTTATTGGTTTGGGTAAAAGTTATAGCGTATGGTACAAAAATGTGAATTTCCGCTTTTTGAAGCAGCTCTGTCTTTCTTAGCACCTGTCATGTTTCCTGAGGTTCTACAATGCCCAGACAGTAAAAACACCCCACAAATGACCCCATTTCGGAAAGTAGACACCCTAAGGTATTCGCTGATGGGCATAGTGAGTTCATAGAACTTTTTATTTTTTGTCACAAGTTAGCGGAAAATGATGATTTTTTATTTATTTTTCCTTACAAAGTCTCATATTCCACTAACTTATGACAAAATATAAAAATTTCCATGAACTCACTATGCCCATCACGAAATACCTTGGGGTGTCTTCTTTCCAAAATGGGGTCACTTGTGGGGTAGTTATACTGCCCTGGCATTTTAGGGGCCCTAATGCGTGAGAAGTAGTTTGAAATCAAAATGTGTAAAAAATGCCCTGTGAAATCCTAAAGGTGCTCTTTGGAATGTGGGCCCCTTTGCCCACCTAGGCTGCAAAAAAGTGTCACACATGTGGTGATTGATTTCAAACTACTTCTCACGCATTAGGGCCCCTAAAATGCCAGGGCAGTATAACTACCTCACAAGTGACCACATTTTTGAAAGAAGACACCCCAAGGTATTTCGTGATGGGCATAGTGAGTTCATGGAAGTTTTTATAAAAAAAAAAAAATAATAATCAATTTCCGCTAACTTGTGCCAAAAAAATGTCTGAATGGAGCCTCCCTGATCTGAAAAGACTCCCTGATCACCCCCCTGTGATTGATCACCCCCCTGTAAGGCTCCATTCAGACGTCTGTATGTGTTTTGCGGATCCGATCCATGGATCCGTGGATCCGCAAAACACATACGGACCTCTGAATGGAGCCTTACAGGGGGGTGATCAATGACAGGGGGGTGATCACCCCATATAGACTCCCTGATCACCCCCCTGTCATTGATCACCCCCCTGTAAGGCTCCATTCAGACGTCCGTATGTGTTTTGCGGATCTGATCCATGGATCCGTAAAACACATACGGACGTCTGAATGGAGCCTTACAGGGGGGTGATCAATGACAGGGGGGTGATCAGGGAGTCTATATGGGGTGATCAGGGATTAATAAGGTGTTAATAAGTGACGGGGGGGGGGTGTAGCGTAGTGTGGTGCTTGGTGCTACTTATTACAGAGCTGCCTGTGTCCTCTGGTGGTCGATCCAAGCAAAAGGGACCACCAGAGGACCAGGTAGCAGGTATATTAGACGCTGTTACTAAAACAGCGTCTAATATACCTGTTAGGGGTTAAAAAAATCGCATCTACAGCCTGCCAGCGAACGATCGCCGCTGGCAGGCTGTAGATCCGCTCGCTTACCTGCAGTTCCTGTGAACGCGTGCGCGCGTTCACAGGAAATCTTGCATCTCGCGAGATGACGCGTAGATGCGTGACTCTGCCTGAGTGAGCCGCCTCCGGAACGCGATCCTGCGTTAGGCGGTCCGGAGGCGGTTAAATTACGTTTTTATGTGAAACACATTTTTTAAGATTTTGTTCATGATGTTGTAAGCCTAATATTAGGCACCACTTCTTGGTCTGTTCAGATCACTTTACTGCAGTTATGTCCTTATCATTACATGTAGGATTAGAATGGCACGTATCACCTCTGTATATAGATAACACAGGATGTCCCATTTACAATTAGTGATTGTGAAAGCTTATCTACTCCATACTTGTACAATGACCTCTGCACAGAACATGCCTAGAGCACTCTCCTATAGAAGTCAGTGAGGTCTCCTCCTGACCATTGTGTCTATGGACCATGGGGCTGCTGTAAAGCAATTGTCTTAATGCTCTCTAAATGCTGGAAACAGAATACAAAAATCTGTAATCAGAAAATAAAAACAGATTAAAAAAAAAAAAGGATATGTGTTGATCTGGTTTTGGTTTTAACTGGCAGAAAATCAATTTGGTGACATATTTCCTTTAACAGATACATCTGAGCCAAAGAAAGCCTGCAGCTCTATTCACACCACAGTGAAGAGAAATGGCTGCTAAAATTGGTTAAATCGTCAGTTGTTCATGCCCATTTTGCATCAGTGTGTCACCAATTTTTTTTTAAATCCATTTATGGGCCGTCTAACTGTTTAGGCCTCTTTCACACGGGCGTTGCGGGAAAATGTGCGGGTGCGTTGCGAGAACACCCGCGATTTTTCTGCATGAGTGCAAAACATTGTAATGCATTTTGCACTCGCGTGAGAAAAATCGCGCATGTTTGGTACCCAAACCAGAACTTCTTCACAGAAGTTCGGGCTTGGGATCGGTGTTCTGTAAATAGTATTATTTTCCCTTATAACATAGTTATAAGGGAAAATAATAGCATTCTGAATACAGAATGCATAGTAAAATAGTGATGGAGGGGTTAAAAAAAAATAAAAACATTTTTAACTCACCTTAGTCCACTTGTTCGCGGCCCGGCATCTCCTTCTGGCTTCATCTGATCTCTGTGCAGCAAGAGGACCTTTGGTGACGTCATTCCGGTCATCACATGATCCATCACATGATCTTTTACCATGGTGATGGATCATGTGATGACCGGAATGACGTCACCAAAGGTCCTGTTGCTGCACAGAGATCAGATGAAGACAGAAGGAGATGCCGAGCTACGCGAACAAGTGGATTAAGGTGAGTTAAAAAATTTTTTATCCCCTCCAGCGATGTTTTACTATGCATTCTGTATTCAGAATGCTATTGTTTTCCCTTATAAGTTATAACCATGTTATAAGGGAAAATAATAATGATCGGGTCTCCATCCCGATTGTCTCCTAGCAACCGTGCGTGAAAATCGCACCGCATCCGCACTTGCTTGCCTGCGTTACGTGAAAAACGCACAAAGAGGAGCATGCTGCGATTTTCACGCAACGCACAAGTGATGCGTGAAAATCACCGCTCATGTGAACAGCCCCATAGAAATGAATGGGTCGGTATTCAGTGCGGGTGCAATGCGTTCCCCTCCCGCATCGCATCCGCGCGGAATACTCGCCCGTGTGAAAGGGGCCTTATAGTGGCCATTTGATATCCCATCATCATCTGTTTTAACAGCCATTAAATAAATGGATGAATTTCATTGGCCTTTTTTTTTACTTTTATTTACCTATCCCCTTTTTTTTTAAGTCCACCTAGTGGACTTTAACATGCGATCATGGCAGGGCTCAATAGCAACATGGCTGTGGCACTAGTTAGCGGAAATTTATTTTTTTTGTTTTTCTCTCACAAAGTCTCCCTTTCCGCTAACTTGGGACAAAAAGTTCAATCTTTCATGGACTCAATATGCTCCTCAGTGAATACCTTGGGGTGTCTTCTTTCCGAAAGGATGGAGAAGGATGGAGTCTGCGATAACAACAGAACGGCTCCCTCGATCTCAGCACAGGGGAGCTATTCAGTGCTCTCAGGGTTTCACCACTCAGATGATGTGGCGCCCACTTAGCTTATGAGTGGGTGCCATCTTTATAGAACGAACATTAGATGTACATGTACATACGGATGTGGAAAGGTGTTAACAGCCATCAGATGGATGCCATTCTGTACAACGGCCATTAAAAATGGGTCCATTGACTTCTGTGGGGTCCGTTCGGCAGTCAAGATGTTCAAAAATAGGACGTCCTATTTTCGGACAGCCAGTATTCATGGTCCGTTAAAACAAAGGATGTATGAATACACCCATAGACTTAAATGGATCTGAAAACGGCCGTGGGAATATAGCCTACCATTGTCCTACCAACACATACTGCTCGTCACACCTTTACTTGAAGCTATACCTGCTCAGTTATATGGACACATACTAATGCAGTTGTACAGTGTTAACGTAGCTAAAGCATAAAAGGGTTGTTCAAATGGATGCACATTGCTGGTTACTGCAGATCCACATAACAGATGGAGCTGTGTAGTTCCAGAGCCAAAGCTACTGCATTACAGCTGATTGGATGGGGTGTGGGGTGTCAGACCTCCCATTCCCCGATCAGATAGTGATGGCCTATCCCAGGAGTCCGCAACCTTCCGCACTCCAACTGTTGTAAAACCACAATGGCCAGCATGCTCCATTAATTTCTATGGGAGTTCTGAGAAGAGCAGAGCAATTATACATGCTGGGAGTTGTAGTTTCGCAAAAAGCTGGAGTTCACTTGTAAAGGGCTGGACAACCTTTTTAGGGTACATTCACAAGAACATAAACTGTCTGCATCCATGCTGCAGATTGCAAATTGCGGTCCGCAACGCACGGGCAAGGGTCGTGTGAATCCCCGTATTGTGGCATAGACCCACTGACTTGAATGGGTCCGCAATCCACAATATATTGCAAAAGACAGGACATGTCCTATCTTTTGCAGTGCGGAAGCATGGACCAAAAAGCCCAGAGAAGCACTTCAAACTACTTCCGATGCTTTCCCTACGCTCCAGGCCATATCTTGAGGACCAGATCCATTCAAGTCAATGGGTTCGCATCCGTCATATGGGATTTACAAGGCCGGTGCCCGTATATTGCAGAACCGCTGTTTGTGGTCCACAATATGGGCAGGGGTGGTCTACTATCGTGTGAATGTACCCTTAATGTGTAATTCTGCTTTTTATCAATATTTCACAAGTTAAATCTACAGAAGAAGCTAGGATATGCCCCCATTGTCTGATAGGTGCGAGTCCCACCTCTGGGACCCGCACCTACAACGAGAAGGGAGCAGGGAAATGAATGGAGGGCGCACTGCGCATGCGCAGCCGCCCTTCATTCATTCAATGGGGCTGACGAAAATAGCCGAGCGCTGGTTTGGCTATTTCCGTCTGCCCCATAGAAATGAATGGGAGCAGGAGTCGCTCGTGCACGGTGCGTTCCCATTCACTTGTATGGGAGCAGGGGGAGCAGAGCTTAGTGGTGGACGTACCCTGGGAAACCCGGGGTCCTCCAGCCACAGCTCTCCCCACTCGGTTCTCCTTGTAGGTGCGGGTCCCACCTCCTAGCGATATGCCCCCATTGTATGTGATGGGAATACCCCTTTAAGTATGAATGCCATATGTGTATATATATATATATACACTCACCTATATAATTATTAGGAACACCTGTTTTATTTCTCATTCATGCAATTATCTAGTCAACCAATCACATGGCAGTTGCTTCAATGCATTTAGGGGTGTGGTCCTGGTCAAGACAATCTCCTGAACTCCAAACTGAATGTCAGAATGGGAAAGAAAGGTGATTTAAGCAATTTTGAGCGTGGCATGGTTGTTGGTGCCAGACGGGCCGGTCTGAGTATTTTCACAATCTGCTCAGTTACTGGGATTTTCACGCACAACCATTTCTAGGGTTTACAAAGAATGGTGCGAAAAGGGAAAAACATCCAGTATGCGGCAGTCCTGTGGGCGAAAATGCCTTGTGGATGCTAGAGGTCAGAGGAGAATGGGCCGACTGATTCAAGCTGATAGAAGAGCAAAGTTGACTGAAATAACCACTCGTTACAACCGAGGTATGCAGCAAAGCATTTGTGAAGCCACAACACTCACAACCTTCAGGCGGATGGGCTACAACAGCAGAAGACTCCACCGGGTACCACTCATCTCCACTACAGATAGGAATAAGAGGCTATAATTTGCACAAACTCACCAAAATTGGACTGTTGAAGACTGGAAAAATGTTGCCTGGTCTGATGAGTCTCGATTTCTGTTGAGACATTCAAATGGTAGAGTCCGAATTTGGCGTAAACAGAATGAGAACATGTATCCATCATGCCTTGTTACCACTGTGCAGGCTGGTGGTGGTGGTGTAATGGTGTCTGGGCACACTTTAGGCCCCTTAGTGCCAATTGGGCATCGTTTAAATGCCACGGGCTACCTGAGCATTGTTTCTGACCATGTCCATCCCTTCATGACCATCATGTACCCATCCTCTGATGGCTACTTCCAGCGGGATAATGCACCATGTCACAAAGCTTGAATCATTTCAAATTGGTTTCTTGAACATGACAATGAGTTCACTGTACTAAAATGGCCCCCACAGTCACCAGATCTCAACCCAATAGAGCATCTTTGGGATGTGGTGGAACGGGAGGTTCGTGCCCTGGATGTGCATCCCTCAAATCTCCATCAACTGCAAGATGCTATCCTATCAATATGGGCCAACATTTCTAAAGAATGCTATCAGCACCTTGTTGAATCAATGCCACATAGAATTAAGGCAGTTCTGAAGGCAAAAGGGGGTCCAACACCGTATTTGTAGGGTGTTCCTAATAATTCTTTAGGTGAGTGTATATACACATACTTTTTTATGGGGTTAATGGAAGACGAGCAGCTGTATAGGCATACAGGGTCATACAGGTGCATACGGGGTCATTTCGAGCGGTCCCTTACACAATGGCTTAAGTGCGCTTATAATACAGTGACAAGAATGTGCCAGTGACTATTGGATTCTGCTCTAAAACCTTTCTAATTACTAAAAGAAAGTTATCCTCTCTAATTACTGTAATGTGCCTCAACCATTGCCAGCATAAAAGCAGTGGTAATGAATGCCAGCATGAGCACAAAGCAAAAGAACTGCATTCACTCTCACAGGCCTGACAGACGGATCACTGTACAACCTGAGGTCATTCGTTCCGCTGCTCCACGCAACAATTCCAATTTCATTGTGTTAACCAGCTGCATTGTGTGCAGGACATTATGCGCATGGTGGTGACATGAAATTATATTTTCTTTAATCTGGCATTACTTTGCACAGTACTTGTTGCCTGGAATATAATGAGTGCCATATGCTAAACCTCATGCTCCGGAATATAGTTATAGGGAAATTTAAGAGGGTTTTGGGATGGAATTCAGAAGCTCAAATTATGGTTAAAAAAAAAAAAAATCTTCAGTTGTTCTACACAGCAACTATTCTAATGTATAGCTTTGCTTTCAAAGGGGCTAAAATACTTTACCTGAACTTCTGCCATTAAATCCTATGAGAAAAGGAATAAGACCAAACGAGGGACTTTTCATTGGACTTTACTTTGGTGACTCAGGGGGAGTGTGGCCAATGAACCTAGCAATAATGAACTGCCCACCGGGAATGAAGGATGGCCACGTAGGTATTGCAGCTCAGCTCAATTCACTTCAATGTGGGACTGTTTTTGAAAGGAAGCAGCCATGTTTCTTTTTCCCATCCCTTTCAATAGTGGTGTCTCAGCCATATGGCAGGTGTTTTGCAGCAGACAAAATTGAATGTCTTTTTTGGTGGGTGTGGGTAAAGGAGGGACAAGTTTGAAGTTAGTTTCTTTAGGAGATTGTAAAATAAACTCTTTGCTAAAGGCTCCTTTTACATGGCTCGATGTAGGAAGTGATTGTCGGGAAGGAAGCAATCCTTCCTGAAAGGTCCTGCTCGTTAGTGGAGGAGACACATTTACATGCAGGGATCTCCTCAACGGTATGAGGAGGAGTGATCACCAATGCCATAGCTCGTCCCCATACAGACTCATTGTTTGTCGGCAGCAGATCTCTGTTTAAACATCATGATCTGCTGCTGGCAAACAATGATTTAGGTATCTGCACAAACAGTCGCATTCATCAGGTAATCAGCCGTAGCTTTACACTGGCAGATCATCATTATCAAGTGTTCGTCTGAACGCTTGTTACCGACAATCTGCCCGAAACATGGACAGTGTAAAGGGCCCTTTGGCTGAACAAGAATCTTTATATAATGAAGATAACTGTTCCATATTACTTCGCTCCAAAAGCCCACCATTAGCTTGCAATTAGCCCACTTTGCACATTAAGGGGATGAATACTTCTGTTCAATCTCTTTATTAAGGACAAGAAAAAGTAGTGAATGCAAAGGCATACAACCACAAGACATAGCAATATACCATTTCTGGAATTAGCAGTACAAGGATACTGAAAATGGTTGTGTGCATAACAAATATAAGGCGGTCCATCAATAAAGTGACACAATTCGCATATAGAATACTTCTGTAATGTCATGCTCCGATGCATACCATGTTACAGTGGTATTCTCTCCTAGAAGATAGTCCACTCCATCCTCTGCCTTGTGTCTCTGTTCATCAAGACAGGAATAACCAAAATGAACAAGTGCAATGCACCTTTGGAGTCCATAATAAAATATCTTATTGCTAGTACCGCGGCCTTCACGCAGCTTTGTCAAGGCTATCTGACGTTACGTTCATCAGTCACATGGCCTAGGCGCAGATCAGCCTCATTGATGTAAATGGGGATGACCTGAGAGAAGGCCACCGTTCAATTCAGAGCGCCAGTACATTTTTAAACAGCTGATCGGCGGGGGACCCGAGTGTCAAACCCCAAGCAATCACATACTAATGAACTATCCATAGGATAGGAAAACCCGTTTATAGAGTATATAGCATAAAATTTTGCAATAATATAGTAAAGTTGTCCCTCAAAATACAATGGTGGAGATTTATCAAACTGGTGTAAAGTAGAACTGGCTTAGTTGCCCATAGCAACCAATCAGATTCCACCTTTCATTATCCAAAGGAGCTGTGAAAAATGAAAGGTGAAATCTGATTGGTTGCTATGGGCAACTAAGCCAATTCTACTTTACACCAGTTAGATAAATCTCCCCCAAAATATTCAACATACAATGGTCTTTCCTGGGCAATCGTAAGTTGAAACTAGACTCAACTTACAATGTCTCAGTCAGGGACAACCAATCGACATGGCCACTTCACTGGTAAAACACCTGTATTTGGTGTCAAGTAGCTCCTCTGTATAGTACAGTGTGGTACTAAACCTTCTGTACTGCCCCCTGTCTGTGCCAGGATGGGCTGCTGCTTTGGATGTCAGGTGAGGGCGGCTCCATTTTATTTTTCTGGTACACTTTGCGTTATTTTGGATCTTGAAGAGGCTCCCATCCTTATCATAGAAAGTGGTTTACAACTTCCAGCATCTTCTCCTGACTGTTGACTTGTTTTATCTGCCTTGATATCTGCTCATTTTCCATTATTTTGGGATGACATTTTGGGGCTTTGGAACAAATGACTAGTTTTTAGAATCATAGACTTAAGTTCCAATGGTTTCAACATACAATGGTCGTCCTGGAACCAAGTGATATTGTAAATTGAGGAACCACTATAATTGGGTTGTTATAACAGGATGTTAAAAAGATGTTAATATAATAATATAGATCCTCCAATTCTTAAACGCCTCTGGAAGAGGCTTACGCATCTACCCAAGAACAGAAGGACTGGGAAAATGAAGTCCAACTTGTCCCATCCCTTATCTCCCTCAATATTTGCCATTGGTTGAGAGTCGGGAGACCACTGGACACAACAGACGGTTGTTAAGTCGGCTGGCAGGTTCAGCCAAACACACCAAATGTGTAAATCCAGCTGTAGAATGCCAGTTATAGTACCAATGAAACTTTACATTTGTTGTTGACTTTGAATTAGGCAGTAGGATGTGACCTTGGTTCCTTACACTGACATGTATGTAAATCATTGTTTTCTTGAGAACAATGACCTTAGACTGAAACTAAATTGCCAGCCTGTCATACCTTAGGGAAACACATTAAAATCACATTGCACATTCTGTTCACCTACACACTTTCTCATTTACAAGCTGTGAAATGTAAGGAATGTGACTATTATCAGGCAATCTCCACTGGCTTCTGTTTCCTCTGATAATATTCTACTGGACTCTATTTGCTTTGATACCAGCATAACAGTATCGGGCTTGAAATGTGTGGTGCTGGATTAACGCCAAGACAAGGGGCTTTACAGGTATTTTCCCTCTATAAAGAAATAAGGAAAAAATCAAGAAAATATTTCATGCTAATTAAAACTTCCCTGGTGGTCCTAAGGTATTGCTCCCTTTCTTGGTGGTCTAACGTAGAAAAGGAAGTTTATATTTTATGTCCTGGTGGTCTAGGGAAGTGGTTGTTTTACCGTAAGTTTTAGTGAAGATAATTTTTCTGGGAGTTTAATACTATTGGCCTATACCCAGGATGGGTCATCATATCAAAGTGAAGATCATGGCCACCTGGATTATTTATTTAAAAATTTTTTTCAAGTTCTTAACATCTGCCAATATTTTTTAGTGATAACAATTAAAGAGGTTTTCTGGGATTTACATATACATGGCCTATCCTAAGAACAGGCCATCAATATAAGATCGGCCGAGGTTCTGGGAGTTCTTGGCTCCATGAAGAGGCCACGGCACTCCGTGAGCTGGTTAGGCTTCTTCCTAACCCAAGCGATGTCACGTTCATCACATGGTCTAGGCGCTGCTCGACCCCATTCAGGTAAATGGGGCTGAGCTACAATGTACGGCGCTGTGCTTGGTAAGCTGTGACATCTGGCACCCCTGGCAATGAGTCAGCCAATGAGTTCTCTGGTGACCACTGTACATAGTATAGTGGCTATGCTTAGTATTGCAGCCCAGTTCCATTCACATGAATAGGACTGAGCTACACATAGGCCATGTAAGGCTACTTTCACACTTGCGTTTTTCTTTTCCGGCACTGAGTTCCGTCTTAGGGGCTCAATACCGGAAAAGAACTGATCAGGCATATCCCCATGCATTCTGAATGGAGAGCAATCCATTCAGGATGAATCAGGATGTCTTCAGTTCAGTCATTTTGACTGATCAGGCGAAAAATAAAATCGCAGCATGCTACGGTTTTATCTCCGGCCCAAAAAACTGAAGACTTGCCTGAATGCCGGATTCGGCATTTTTTTCCATAGGAATGTATTAGTGCCGTATCCGGCATTCAAAATACCGGAATGCCGGATCTGTCCTTCCGGTCTGCGCACGCGCAGCCCCAAAAAAAAGGTGAAAAAAATAAATGCCAGATCCGTTTTGCCGGATGACACCGGATGACACCGGCATTTCAATGCATTTTTCTGACTGATCAGGCATTTGTAAGACTGATCAGGATCATGATCAGTCTTACAAATGCCATCAGTTGGCATACGTTTTGCCGGATCCGGCAGGCAGTTCCAGCGATGGAACTGCTTGTCGGATCACTCTGCCGCAAGTGTGAAAGTAGCCTAACAGATAAATGTGATGTCAATGGCTTAGGATGAGACCAGGAGCACTGCAGCCTCTTCAAACAGCTGATCAGGGAGGGGGCTGAGTGTCAAACCCCACTGATCACAGCCTGATGACCCATCCTGAGGAGAGGCCATGAATATTAAACTTTAACAAAACAACCCTTTAAAGGGGACAAACTATCTGCCTGCAGGTGCAACAAAACTGTCAATGCCAAACTTTGGCAACATTTACACGATAGCTGCAAATTCTATTTAAAAGATGCTAAATAAAGGAGTACCGGTAAACAAATTTGATAGGTGCAGAAAGGATAGATGTAGTCTACTAAAGTCTCAGCAAACAGTACTGTTGTACTGGCTTTACTAAAATTTGCTAAGTTATTTTCATCTAACTCATATTTCTGAAGTGCAAACTTTCTCCTACTAACCAAACAATCCTGCTAGATGTTCATAGCCAATTTTATAACAGACCATTAAGGCCCACCATCGCAAGAGAAACTAAAGCAAAGGTTAATCTTCACATTCACAGCAATCCTTTAATTCAGTAGCTAGCCGCAAAAAAAAAAAAAAACCCTGTAAGAAGTGATTACAATTTGACTAATGGGGAGAGCAGATAAAAACTAATTCAGGATATTCACAGTGACCCTTTTAATAACAGCATCCAAAGGAAAAAACCTGTACCGCTGCTGATCAAATGCTGAATCAGGGATGACATTGTTCTAGGGCTCAGTGGGTCTTTTTACAAGTAATAAGCAATGGTAATGGCACTACTGGTAAAATGTCAGCAGTCAACTGGCTTTGCAGGTCATTAAGTTCCCAATAAAGGGCTCCATCAGACCATTTGTAAATTTTCACATGATATTAAATTGGTTTTATAAACTTTGGACAGGGAAGGTTGAAATGAACAAATAGAAGCCAAGTCTTGGAAGGTTATGGAGACGGATGTGTCTCTGTATATGGAGTTGTAGGAAGTGGTGGGTGGTTACCACATATAAGATTAATGTGGCTGGAGTATTCAGAGGAGCAAGAAGCGGAGAGAGTAAGATATACAGACTCATTTCATGCATTTTTAGCGGATGAATTCTCAAAATGAAAGTGAAAATATTTAGCACAAAAGCTACAGATAAGACAAGATGTTCATCTCCTAATGAAATGAAAAAAAAAACTAGTAAAAGGGGAAAAAGGTGACATGGTTTTCCAATTTTTTTTATAAATAAAAAAATTATTCTTCTCAGATTATATGGAGAGTGTCGGTGAATAGCTATTTCAAGTCTTGCCACAAAGTCTCAATGGGATTTAGGTCTGGACTTTATACACACATACACAAACACTATGTAGACACAATAGATATGGTGGACCTACACATTACACCTACAGGAGCTTTCATGACTAATCCAAAATTCTTATGTATTAATATGGAGTTGGTCCCCACTCTGCAGCTAAAACAGCTTCCACTCTTCTGGGAAGGCTTTCTACAAGATTTTCATTCTACTCCTTACTGATGAGGGGCAATAGGTCTAAGGATAGAGATCTGGCTTGGCTATATTCCCTGGTCAAATCCAAAAACTTGTTGGAAAGTCGGATTTTGACTCATAGGGAGCCACTTCCTATTGATGTCACTGGCAAGATAGTTCTCTTTCCTTGGGAGATACCTCTTTGCATATTCGTTTCCCATGGAGCATCACCAATAGGTCTACATACCATGGAGTACTTCCAGTAAGTCTCCATACAGGACTTGTCTCTTTAAGGAGATTCAACACCCTTCCAAAGCTGCTTTCAAGGCATCTCACTGAGCCAGCCAGAATACTACTGCGTACTGATGAGGGGCAAGCACCCCGAAACAGCTGTTTAAAGATGGATATTTGGCTTGGCTATATTCCCATGTCAACTCCCAAAGCTTGTTGGAAAGTCGGATCTTGACTCATAGGAGCCACTTCCAATAGGTGACACTTGAAAGATGGTTCTCTTTCTTGGGAGATACCTTTCTGCATACAAGATTTTGGGATTTTTTTTGTGGGAATACAAACCCCTTCATCCAAAAGAACATTTGGTCTGGCTGTCAATCTCTGTTCTAATTCATCCCAAAGGTGTTTAGTGAGGTTGTATGGGCCACCTAAGTTCTTCCATACCAAGGTCACCAACTATATCTTTACACAGGAACTAAGGGGCCCAGGCCACACCCTCCTCCACCAAACTTTGTAGTTGGCAGAATGTATTCAGGCAGGTAATGTTCTCCACAGAACATGTTTCCACTGCTCCAGAGTCCAGTGGTGGTATGCTTTACACCAGGCATGCTCAACCTGTGGCCATCCAGCTATTGTAAAACTACAACTTCCACAATGCCCTGCTGTATGCTGATAGCTGTAGGCTGTTCGGGCATGCTGGGAGTTTTTTGCAACAGCTGGAGGGCCACAGGTTGAGCATGCCTGCTTTACACCACTCCATCCAATGCTTGGCATTGTTAGGAGATGTAAGGCTTGCCAGCCGCTGTTCAGCAATGCAAATCCATGCCTTGAAGCTCCCGGCTCTGCAGAGTTCTTGTGCTGATGTTAATGGCAGATGAGGTTTGGAAGTCTGCAGTTATTGAGCATTGGTGACTTTTAAGCACTATAGGGATCATTTATTAAGATTGGAGTTTTAGACATCGGTCTTAATACCCCTTTAGCTGGCAGTGGATGCGCCGATAAGTAAAACAGGCATAGAAAATGATAAATGAAATGGGCCTGCCGTAAATCCGCAAGTAACACATGGGGATTTTGATGCAGAAAAACAGAGATACCCACATGAAAATCCACAGGGAAATTCTGTTTGTAAACCTGCACCCATGTTGTTGTTACTCCTAGAGGCTCTGTTCTTCCTGTAGCCGCACCCTCTGTACCAGGGGCGCACTGGGAACTCAAAGTGTCCCAGGAAAAAAATACTAAAAGTGGCCACGTTTTGTAGTTGGGTCCAAATTAATGGAAGGCAGGGCCAACAATTCCATATTCTGGCACATTATACCACCCCAACAGAGCCAAATAACATAGTCCATCACAAAATACTGCCAGCAGCACATAATACATCCCCAAAAACTTTCACTGGCTGGCCGTAAGGAGGACTCAGGTGGCCCCCTGGGCATTGGCCCACCAGGATATTTCCCTGTAAGGTCTATGGCCAATCCGCCCCTGCTCTATACTTTGACAGGGCCAGGCAGTGTAAACATCATCATGCCTTGGCCTGGCTTCTCCTAGTCTTGAGCCTTTACTGTACACTTCAGTACCCAGAGCAGGTGCAGTACTGCGGAGGACTGCCGACGAGCCTCTCTTCTGTACTTCGTGAGACTAGAAGTCAGGGCCAAGCATGATAACATTTACACTGCCTGGCTATACTTTATAGTGAAAAGTAGTTAATAGCATAAGCCCTTTAAAAAGTCAATGGGGACTGTCAGTAGCCTTTGTCTGGACCTGGCACCACTGGCTGCCTTTTTTTAATCTTTTTGTTACCATACCGGAATAGGAAAACAGAAAAGTGCTACAGATGTGAACTTAGTCTAACGTATATGGGGGTCTCCCAACTTTCCACTGATGGCGTTTTCATAACTCTCTACTGTAGCGCTGGCCCATGTAATGACAGAAACCATCCAGACAAAGCTTTGTTCTGCTCTCCTACTTCTGCTGTGAAGACTTAGTCCATTTGCATTGTTTGTGCCACAAATAAGAGCTCTGCAATGAAACGCATCTTCTAACCTGGACCTGCAAATCCTTTGCACAGAGACGTTTCCGTACGTGACTCGGTATTATCTCAGGCCAGGCAGGCTATTTTTTTTAACAGAATAATGCTCGCTACTTGAACTGTTGATAAAGACTACAGGAAAGTTGTAGTTCTTTTTTTCCAGGCTTTATAGATTTTATGAAAGAGATCAGTAGCAAATCTGACATGACTGTTCACACTGCTTTGTTTTACTGGCAATATATTTTTTATTCATCCAGCTCTACCCAGAAACAGCTATTTATAATCCATCCTCAGTGCACGTCTCTCGCTATAGCCCATACAACACAGCAGCCTTTCTACTCATCTCTTTCATAAAAGCTGGCCTATGTACTGCATACAGCTCTGGTGCTATTATAGTTTTCTTTTCTTGGAACCATGGGGCCAAGGAAAAATCCAAGTTCATTCTACATTCTCATGAGCTTTCAGCAATGACCTTCTTTGCAAGGGAGAAAAACGTTGTTGTATCAAGCTGCTTTATGCTGCTGTAACAAAGGAATGGAATCAAGTTCAAGCTCCATAAACAAGCAAATGTCTCTTTTATGTTCATTCAAAACAGAACATTTTATTATACAATGTATATAGACAATACTTAGAAGGTAAATTGAAATGACTTCACATTTACGAAAAACAAGTGTTAAAAAACAAAAAAAAAATATCAGTCCTGCGGTTCCAGCGCCCCAGCTCCTTCCTCCATTGTTTATGGTCCCCACCAGACCAGAAGTGATGACATTCTGTATCTACTAACCTGATGTGGCTAAGCAATGGACTCACCTGTGATGTGTCCATGAACGACACGTCACCGATGAATCCTGGAGATGGAAGCCAATGTGCTGGAAAGAAAAGACTTAAAAAAAAAAATCACCCACCTTTTTGAAACTCTAATTTTTCAATAATGATGGACAACTCCTTTAACATTGGCATAGTATACACTTTAAACAATAAGCACAAACTGCTTGTCCATTAAGTAAAAAAAAACATCCACAGACTGCAAAAAACCTAGCGTTTACAGGGTACATCTGAACATTGGTTTATACAAAGACCCAAAGTCATTACTCTACCCACACAAGGGCAAACACTCTGGACATGCATCACTTTTCAGTTCAACGTCAAGCAACAGACCATGCAAGGGCTTAGCGAAGACTGACCAGGACAATTAGGCAATCCGGATAAGCCTTCATTTGCATAAGACGCAAAGCTACAACTGGCTAATAGATATAATTTTTAAAACCTCTTTTAGGGTCACAAGTGATGGTGAAAATGTTTTATACAGGTAAATCCCACTAAAAGGTTCTTTTTAACCCTTTCGTCACCAGCGCCGTACATGTCTGGGGCTGGAGCAATTGTTAAACATGGCGCCCATTGACCCAAGCAGGCAGCGCCCATTGACCCAAGCAGGCAGCGCCTTGGCCGGCGAGTCTCTGCTGTTTCAAACAGCAATAATGCCAATCGCGGTCATTACAGCCTTTAGATGCTGTGATAAAGTGTTATGGTCCCTAGTGCCTCCTCCATCGCCATAAAAGAAAAAAAACTGAAATACTCACCTGCTTTCCTGATGATAAGACACATCCAGCGTTCCCAGCAGCACGACGTGTTCGCACACACATCGCACTGCTGGCTGTGCAGGAGGCTGATTCTTGGGCTTTCACCGCTCCTCCCACACAGCCAGCAGTGTGATGTGTGACCAGCTAGGGAGCGCTGTAGCTCAGCTGAATGGTGAAGCAGAGAGTGGACGGTTCCCTGCTTCACCAAGAAAATCACTGAACTGCCCAGGTGTGCCCCCAAGCCTTTGTGCCCAGGGCATGTGCCCCAGCTACCCCCCCCCCCCCCCTCACTACGCCCCTGGATACATTACACATACCACCTTCGAGGTTCTGGTAATTAGCACTTACACTTGTTCATTTGTTTGCAAAAGTAAATTTGACTCTGTGTTTAGTGTTGTTATGGTTATAATGCCAAAGGAGTTATCATGATTTAGGAGAAGCACCTGTGTGTGACATCACCACTCGTGTGGATACTCAATAGGGACAAAAACTCTTAAATGTGTCTCTGATGAAAGAAGACTTTAGGGCACATTTATTAAGACTGGCATTTTGCCGTCCCGTCCCCTTCACCACCCACAATTTTAGACCTGGTGTGAGTGGGGAAAAGTCGCAGATAGCACCTGAAATACACCTAATTTAGGTGTATTTCAGATTAATAAATGACCCCCTTTGTTTCTAAAAAAAAAAAAAAAAACATGTTGGATAGGTTTTGTCCTTACTGAGTCCTTTAAAAAATTAAGGTTTATTGGAAAGTTACTTCATTTTTCAATTTAGACACCATCACACTACCATCATGTCTGACTGTTGGTATGGTTTTCCCATGGTGGGCATGTGGCAATGTTTTCCCAAAAATTACAGATTTCACTCATCACTCCAAAGAATATTATCCCATAAGTCTTGAAGGTTATCCTTTTTTTTTTTTTTTTAACACAAGAGGACCCTTTGTGTTCTTTTTAGTCAGCAGTAGTTTCTGCCTTCCAACTCCCCTATGGATGCCATTTTTAGCCAATGTCATTCATATTTTGGAATTGTGTACATTGACCTCAACTGAGGCAAATGAATCATGCAGTTCTTTAAGGCTTCGTTCACATCACCGTTCTGGCTTTCCGTTCTCCTGCTCCGTCTAGGAGCAGGAGAACGGAAAGGACAGAAAAGGCACATAACTGATGCCAAACTATTATTGTAATGGGGTCTGTTATGTTTCCGCTCAGAAGATGATTTTTAAGCGGAGACAAAACTCCTGCATGCAGGACTTTTGTCTCCGCTTAAAAATCATCTTCTGAGCAGAAACATAACGGACCCCATTATAATCTATGGGGTCCTAAGGGCTCTGTTTGACTCAGTTTGGCGTCAGTTATGTGCCTTTTCCGTCCTTTCCGTTCTCCTGCTCCTAGACGGAGCAGGAGAACGGAAAGCCAGAACGGTGATGTGAACGAAGCCTTAATGTTCATCTGGGTTCTTTTGTAACATCCTAATAGAGTCATTTATGTGCTACTGTTGAGATAGTGGTAGGCCAGCCGCTTCTTAGAAAGGTTCACCACTAGTGTTGGTCGAGCACCAAAGTGCTCGGGTGCTCGAGTAGAACACCTTGGGATGCTCAATGGAAGTCAATGAGAAAACCATAGCATTAAACCAGGCACCCCCTGCTCTGAAGAGGGGAGGGTGTCTGGTTCACAGGAAAAGGTCAGAAATTGATGGAAACACCACTGAAATGGTTTGGGAACAGCATGGAGAGGACGTCTGGATGCATCTTGGACTCCCAGGTCGCTGCTGGGAACGATGCTGTCAGAATAGTACATATAGAACAGAGAAAAAAAAGCGGAAGTTAATTCAGACCCGTAGGGATCACGACGTATCCCAAAGGAATGAAAAAATCTGGGCGTCGACAGGGGTTGTTAGGATTAGGGATGTCCCGATACCATTTTTTTAAAACTGAGTACGAGTACCGATACTTTTATTTAAGTACTCACTGATATCAATTACCGATAACAATTTTAACTATAAAATACACACACATGTATTTTGTGACCACTGACCAACCAAAAGGCCCAAAAACAGAACTATAACATTGTTTAAGTACAAGAGGCAGTGTATCAAATGGCTTGCTCCTGTGCTCCGATCCGGAGATCAGATGTCTGTGGGCAAAGCCATGGGCAACATGAATTAACCGCCTCCGGACCGCCTAACGCAGGATCGCGTTCCGGAGGCGGCAGCGCTGCGCAGAGTCACAGATCCAGCAGAGGAGCAGACTTCACAGTGAGTAGCACCAACACTACACCTTAGCCCCAGATCACCCCCCTGCACCCCAATTAACCCTTTGATCGCCCCTGTCAATCACTAATGAAAGACAAAAAGTGATCAGTGTAAACTGTCACTTTTTTTTTTCACTAGTATTGGCTGTTAGGTTATAGGATTAGTTTAGGCCCCTTCGTTAGGTAGTTTATCGTCAGTTAGCGCCCAGCCCACCGCACCGCAGTCACTTATTCGCTGATTAGCGTATCGCTAATCAGCATTTGTACTTTTATAGTATCTGTAAGTGATCAAAACTGATCACGGTCAGATCTATAATAGTATTAGTGTCACTTTAGTTCGCCCTCCACCCAAAACGCAGTGTTTGCCCGATCAGGCCTGATCGGTCGCCCACACGTGCGTTCACCCCCGCCCGCCCCACCGCAGTGACAAAAAATATATTTTTTTGATCACTGCACATTCACTTTACAAGCACTGCGGCGATAAAAAAATCAGTTTTGATATTTTTTATCAACCGCAGCGGCCTCCGGTACTTCGCTAGCCTCTCCTTTGTAAGACAGGTTTGCTTTTTTTCTTGGGTAGTCTCAGGGAATACCCCTAAATTTAGTAGTCCAAAATGTCAAACAGGGGGTATTCTTCTGAAGAGGCCTACAGGATTCTGACCCAGTCGGATGAGGAATGGGAACCCTCATCTGACGAATCTAGCGGGTCAGAATATGAACCTGTAGAAAGCAGTGGCTCTCTGACCCAAAGTTCGGACGAGGAGGTGGAGGTCCCTGATAGAACCAGGTGTACCCGGCCCCGTGTCGCTAGACCACAGGTTATGCAGGATCCGCTTCAAGAGCAGCAGAGTGGGGCTGTCGCTGCCGGATCACGTGGTGAGGCATACACCAGCAGCGCAGCCCTCCCTGGACCTAGTACCAGCACTGCCGTACAACATGGTGACGTGGCGAGCACCAGAAGGGCAGTTGAAGCTGGTACGGTGGCACGTGCAATAGTTACCCCGTCGCAGCCACCGCACAGACAGGCCCGTAGAGCCCCTAGAATCCCTGAGGTGCTGGCAAACCCTGATTGGCAGTCACCAACTTCAGCCGCACCTGTAGTTCCCCCTTTCACCGCCCAGTCTGGAGTTCGGGTTGAGACGGCTCATATCGGTTCGGCCCTGGGATTTTTTGAGCTGTTCTTGACTGCGGAGCTCTTGGACTTAGTCGTGGCAGAGACAAACCGGTATGCCACACAATTTATATCCGCCAACCCGGGAAGCTATTATGCCCAGCCTTTCCGGTGGAAACCAGTCCAAGTTTCCGAAATTAAAATTTTTCTGGGCCTTCTCCTCAACATGGGTCTAACTAAAAAGCATGAATTGCGGTCATATTGGTCCACGCACCCGATTCATCACATGCCCATGTTCTCTGCTGCTATGTCCAGGGCACGATTTGAGGCCTTCCTCCGTTTCCTGCATTTTAGCGACACCACCTCCCGTCCCAGAGGCCACCCTGCTTTTGACCGACTCCACAAAATTCGGCCCCTCATAGACCACTTCAACCAGAAATTTGCAGATTTGTATACCCCCGAGCAAAACATCTGCGTAGACGAGTCCCTAATACATTTTACCGGGCGCCTTGGCTTCAAACAATACATCCCAAGCAAGCGTGCCCGGTATGGGGTCAAATTGTATAAGCTCTGTGAAAGGGCCACAGGCTATACCCACAAATTTCGGATCTATGAGGGAAAAGATCAGACCCTGGAGCCGGTCGGTTGCCCTGACTACCTGGGGAGCAGTGGGAAGACAGTCTGGGACTTGGTGTCACCCTTATTTGGCAAGGGGTACCATCTTTATGTGGACAATTTCTACACAAGTGTGGCCCTCTTTAGGCATTTGTTTCTAGAACGGATTTGCGCCTGTGGCACCGCACGAACTAGTCCCGTGGGCTTCCCCCAACGGCTCGTTACCACCCGTCTTGCAAGGGGGGAGAGGGCTGCCTTGTGTAACGAAGAACTGCTCGCGGTGAAATGGAGAGACAAGCGTGATGTTTACATGCTCTCCTCCATTCACGCAGACACGACAATACAAATTGAGCGAGCAACCCGTGTCATTGAAAAGCCCCTCTCAGTCCACGACTATAATTTGCTCATGGGAGGGGTGGACTTCAATGACCAGATGTTGTCTCCGTATTTAGTTTCCCGACGCACCAGACGCTGGTATAAGAAGGTGTCTGTATATTTGATTCAATTGGCTCTGTACAATAGTTTTGTTCTCTACAGTAAGGCTGGGAGAACAGGATCCTTCCTCAAATTCCAGGAAGAGATCATCGAGAACCTCCTGTATCCAGAAGGTTCCGTGGCCCCATCCACCAGTGTAGTTAGCCGTCTACACAAGCGACATTTCCCCAGTGTCGTTCCTGGTACCTCAACCCAACCGTCACCCCGAAAAAGATGTCGCGTCTGTAGCAGGAGTGGAATAAGGCGTGACACCCGCTATTTCTGTCCTGACTGTCCTGACCACCCTGCCCTATGCTTTGGTGAGTGTTTCCGGAAGTACCACACACAGGTACACTTAGCATAGGGATTGCATCTCACAGGACAGGCACACAGGGCTATTAGGGCCCTTTTACTCACAGCTGCTGCAAACCTCTCCTTTCACCTGGGATAAAGTGCATAACGTACTTCGCCACATCTTTGGGCGATTTGCGCTTTGCACATTGTCCCATGGGGAAGGAGAGGTTTGTTCTATAAAAGGTAAAAAAAACTAAACAAAAAAAAAAATACCGGTAAGTAAAAAAGTTAACGTTCAGTTAAAAAAGTTTAAAAAAGTTTATATGTTTGGTTCAAAAGTTAATACATTTATTGCGTTGCGACCTGTTTTTTTTCTTTTTTGTTTTGTTTTTTTTACCTTCCAGGTGGACCAACCGATCGACTAGCAGCAGCACTGATGTGCATTCTGACAGAAGCATTGCGCTGCTGTCAGATTAAACGCAAGTCGGTGTATGCGGCGCTGCAAGACGAGATTTCTCCTCTGCAGTAAAAGATACGTTTGCCGAGGCATATGAGCTGAGGAGGTGGCGGTGTTCATATACTTTGGCAAACACTTTGTATATATAAAAAAAAAAATCCCGGCAAGGATTTATTCATCCACATCGATTGATGTGAATGGAGAAATCTGGTTTGCCAGGGCATACGAGCTAAGTGGGTATGGATGTTGGGCGGAGCTCCTATGTCCTGGCAGACGCCTTTCCCCTCCTTTTTCTTTTTTTGGCAGAGATTTTTTCATCCACATTGATCGATGCGAATGAAGAAATCTGTGCCGTTCATTTTTTTCTTTCAGACCAGAGGCTGAACGGAAAAAAAAAATCTCATTACCCGTATGCTCAATATAAGGAGAATAGCAGAAACTCCTAATGCTGGCCATACATGTAATGATTGCGGAGACCCTCAAATGCCAGGGCAGTACAAACACCCCACAAATGACCCCAATTTGGAAAGAAGACACCCCAAGGTATTTGCTGAGGGGCTTATTGAGTCCATGAAAGATTGAAATTTTTGTCCCAAGTTAGCGGAAAGGGAGACTTTGTGAGAAAAAAAATCAATTTCCGCTAACTTGTGGCAAAAAATTTTTTTTCTATGAACTCGCCATGCCCCTCATTGAATACCTTGGGGTGTCTTCTTTCCAAAATGGGGTCACATGTGGGGTATTTATACTGCCCTGGCATTTTAGGGGCCCCAAAGCGTGAGAAGAAGTCTGGTATCCAAATGTCTAAAAATGCCCTCCTAAAAGGAATTTGGGCCCCTTTGCCCACCTAGGCTGCAAAAAAGTGTCACACATGTGGTATCTCCGTATTCAGGAGAAGTTGGGGAATGTGTTTTGGGGTGTCATTTTACATATACCCATGCTGGGTGAGATAAATATCTTGGTCAAATGCCAACTTTGTATAAAAAAATGGGAAAAGTTGTCTTTTGCCAAGATATTTCTCTCACCCAGCATGGGTATATGTAAAATGACACCCCAAAACACATTCCCCAACTTCTCCTGAATACGGAGATACCACATGTGTGACACTTTTTTGCAGCCTAGGTGAGCAAAGGGGCCCACATTCCAAAGAGCACCTTTCGGATTTCACAGGTCATTTACCTACTTACCACACATTTGGGCCCCTAGAATGCCAGGGCAGTATAACTACCCCACAAGTGACCCCATTTTGGAAAGAAGACACCCCAAGGTATTCCGTGAGGGGCATGGCGAGTTCCTAGAATTTTTTATTTTTTGTCACAAGTTAGTGGAATATGATGATTTTTTTTTTTTTTTTTTTCTTACAAAGTCTTATATTCCACTAACTTGTGACAAAAAATAAGAACTTCCATGAACTCACTATGCCCATCAGCGAATACATTGGGGTGTCTTCTTTCCAAAATGGGGTCACTTGTGGGGTAGTTATACTGCCCTGGCATTCTAGGGGCCCAAATGTGTGGTAAGGGGTTTGAAATCAAATTCTGTAAAAAATGACCAGTGAAATCCGAAAGGTGCTCTTTGGAATATGGGCCCCTTTGCCCACCTAGGCTGCAAAAAAGTGTCACACATGTGGTATCTCAGTATTCAGGAGAAGTTGGGGAATGTGTTTTGGGGTGTCATTTTACATATACCCATGCTGGGTGAGAGAAATATCTTGGCAAAAGACAACTTTTCCCATTTTTTTATACAAAGTTGGCATTTGACCAAGATGTTTATCTCACCCAGCATGGGTATATGTAAAATGACACCCCAAAACACATTCCCCAACTTCTCCTGAATACGGAGATACCACATGTGTGACACTTTTTTGCAGCCTAGGTGGGCAAAGGGGCCCACATTCCAACGAGCACCTCTCGGATTTCACTGGCCATTTTTTACAGAATTTGATTTCAAACTCCTTACCACACATTTGGGCCCCTAGAATGCCAGGGCAGTATAACTACCCCACAAGTGACCCCATTTTGGAAAGAAGACACCCCAAGGTATTCCGTGAGGAAGGGGCGAGTTCCTAGAATTTTTTATTTTTTGTCACAAGTTAGTGGAAAATGATTTTTTTTATTTTTTTTTTTCTTACAAAGTCTCATATTCCACTAACTTGTGACAAAAAATAAAAACTTCCATGAACTCACTATGCCCATCAGCGAATACCTTGGGGTGTCTTCTTTCCAAAATGGGGTCACTTGTGGGGTAGTTATACTGCCCTGGCATTCTAGGGGCCCAAATGTGTGGTAAGGAGTTTGAAATCAAATTCTGTAAAAAATGACCAGTGAAATCCGAAAGGTGCTCTTTGGAATGTGGGCCCCTTTGCTCACCTAGGCTGCAAAAAAGTGTCACACATGTGGTATCTCCGTATTCAGGAGAAGTTGGGGAATGTGTTTTGGGGTGTCATTTTACATATACCCATGCTGGGTGAGAGAAATATCTTGGCAAAAGACAACTTTTCCCATTTTTTTATACAAAGTTGGCATTTGACCAAGATATTTCTCTCACCCAGCATGGGTATATGTAAAATGACACCCCAAAACACATTCCCCAACTTCTCCTGAATACGGAGATACCACATGTGTGACACTTTTTTGCAGCCTAGGTGGGCAAAGGGGCCCACATTCCAAAGAGCACCTTTCGGATTTCACCGGCCATTTATTACAGAATTTGATTTCAAACTCCTTACCACACATTTGGGCCCCTAGAATGCCAGGGCAGTATAACTACCCCACAAGTGACCCCATTTTGGAAAGAAGACACCCCAAGGTATTCGCTGATGGGCATAGTGAGTTCATGGAAGTTTTTATTTTTTGTCACAAGTTAGTGGAATATGAGACTTTGTAAGAAAAAAAAAAAAATCATCATTTTCTGCTAACTTGTGACAAAAAATAAAAAGTTCTATGAACTCACTATGCCCATCAGCGAATACCTTAGGGTGTCTACTTTCCGAAATGGGGTCATTTGTGGGGTGTTTGTACTGTCTGGCCATTGTAGAACCTCAGGAAACATGACAGGTGCTCAGAAAGTCAGAGCTGCTTCAAAAAGCGGAAATTCACATTTTTGTACCATAGTTTGTAAACGCTATAACTTTTACCCAAACCATTTTTTTTTTTATCAAAGACATGTAGAACAATAAATTTAGAGCAAAATTTATATATGGATGTCATTTTTTTTGCAAAATTTCACAACTGAAAGTGAAAAATGATAAAATAAACTCCAGCGAGATTTGCTTGGTTGTTGTTGGTATTTTATTGTATTGCGGCAAATAACACTTGGTGTGACGTTTCGGCACAAAGGCCTTTTTCAAACTGTGTAAGTACAGAAAATTATAGAAAATTACAATCAGTGATTACCAACAACATGGCAAAAAATAACATGATTCTGGTAGTACATATAAATATATTAATGCATATAGATGAATGTACACGTGATAAATATCAAAAGGAGGAGGAAAGTCTCAGGATCTTGTCAAGAGGTCCAGATGTGGGCTGAAGAACAACACCTTGAGGAGCATAGTTGAGGAAAACAGTATGTCATATGCCACAGATATATAGTTTTAGATCATGTAATATAGACGGAATTGATGAGCTGTAACAGAGGTCCACAGATATATAGGGGATAGAGACATTGGAGTAAATTCATAGACGATATGCATAGGAACCCACTATAGCAATAGTGGGTTCCTATGCATATCGTCTATGAATTTACTCCAATGTCTCTATCCCCTATATATCTGTGGACCTCTGTTACAGCTCATCAATTCCGTCTATATTACATGATCTAAAACTATATATCTGTGGCATATGACATACTGTTTTCCTCAACTATGCTCCTCAAGGTGTTGTTCTTCAGCCCACATCTGGACCTCTTGACAAGATCCTGAGACTTTCCTCCTCCTTTTGATATTTATCACGTGTACATTCATCTATATGCATTAATATATTTATATGTACTACCAGAATCATGTTATTTTTTGCCATGTTGTTGGTAATCACTGATTGTAATTTTCTGTAATTTTCTGTACTTACACAATTTGAAAAAGGCATTTGTGCCGAAACGTCACACCAAGTGTTATTTGCCGCAATACAATAAAATACCAACAACAACCAAGCAAATCTCACTGGAGTTTATTTTATCATTTATACGGGGTGGGAACCCGACTCCATGCTCCATCACCAAGTGTGCCACACTGGTCTACTACCTGAAAGTGAAAAATGTCATTTTTTTGCAAAAAAATAATTAAATTTCGATTAATAACAAAAAAAGTTAAAATGTCAGCAGCAATGAAATACCACCAAATGAAAGCTCTATTAGTGAGAAGAAAAGGAGGTAAAATTAATTTGGGTGGTAAGTTGCATGACCGAGCAATAAACGGTGAAAGTAGTGTAGGTCAGAAGTGTAAAAAGTGGCCTGGTCTTTCAGGGTGTTTAAGCTATGGGGGCTGAGGTGGTTAAAAAAGACACTTGAGGTTCCAAGGAGAGTTAGGAGACATTACACTGAATGGGGGCCACAAAGAGACATTATACTGTATGGGGGCAGCCACAAGGAGACGTTATACTGTATGGGGGCAGCCACAAGGAGACGTTATACTGTATGGGGGCAGCCACAAGGAGACATTATACTGTATGGGGGCAGCCACAAGGAGACATTATACTGTATGGGGGCAGCCACAAGGAGACGTTACACTGTATGGGGGCAGCCACAAGGAGACGTTATACTGTATGGGGGCAGCCACAAGGAGACTGTGTGGGGGCCACAAGGAGACGTTATACTGTAAGGAGTCAGGACAACAATTTTTGAAGCCCCTCCCTCCTCAGTATAATAGTCTTGTGGCCATCATACAGTAATGTATATTTCTTGATGCCCTAATGCCTGCTTTTAGAGATCGATGTGCAGCTTGCAGGCAGGAAGGGAAGGATCAGGGCCATAGAAGACAGACACAACACCTTTATTTCTTTCTGTCTGTGACCACTTGGGCTGGTTATAATCTTCTAAGTAAGCTTTATACATATACTAGGGTCGGCTCCTATAACTTTTAAAACTACTGGCAGGCGAACTCTGTTTGAGGAGGCCGGAGGGTGTCTGGACTCTGGAGAGGCTTTTCCCGCGGCTGGCTTGCTCCTGTGCTCCGATTCGGAGATCAGATGTCTGTGGGTGGAGTCATCGGGAACATGGGGGGAGGAGTCGGGGACGGTGGCGGCCGCTGCAGAAAGTGTGAATCAGAGCAGCCGCGGGAAAAGTCTCTTTCCAGACAACCTCCTAACACCACATGCAGAACTGGTCACGTCGGATGGCTGTGGGCGGAGTCTTAAACATGCGAGGAGCCAGGGACAGCGGAGTCAGCTGGTAATCAGGGCGAGGGGCGGAGACTGGGAGCAAGAAGAAGCTGTTTTTGCTGTGCGAGATGCAGGGGCAGGCCGCGGACGGACACAGACACATTTAGAAGCGGCGCACAGGTATCGGCAGTGGTATCGGGGACATTTGCACGAGTACAAGTACTCGTGCAAATGTCCGGTATCGGTCCCGATACCGATACTGGTATCGGTATCGGGACATCCCTAGTTAGGATAGTGCAAAAAGGAAAAGAGAAGGGAGGGGGAAGCAGCTCCATGAAGTGTTTGTGATTACAGACACTTAACAGAATAGTATATAAGTGTGCAGGGTGATATATCTACAGTGTTAAACAGAGTCAATCACTTGCAATATAGACCCCGAGGACGAAATGAGAGAAAGAGAGCGCCAAACCCCGTTTCAGAGCACAGTTAGAAATGAAATAGAAAGCACCACTCGCAGTGATGGCGACTATATGACACAAAATGTATCATAAAACAATAATGTGAAGTACAGATGGTAAGTACTCCGGATAGAAGACCCTGAATACACACAGCTATAGAGAAAGGCCCGACTAAAACCATATAAAAATATTAATAATAGTATAAATGGTATAGTTAGTAATGATAAAAATGTGAAGTGCCCCTCAGGGCAATTTCACACAAGTAACACTCACTTCACTGGGGGGTAGTCATCAGGATAAGCATAAAACATAAGCATAAAACACCTGTGACTTGAACCCCCCGGCCAGGATCGCATGTAGAGTCGTAGTGATGGAAGGCAGCAAGAATCCAGTGCTTCTGATCAATCACCTTTAATACACATATGTGGCACAAAGGTGATTGATCAGAAGCACTGGATTCTTGCTGCCTTCCATCACTACGACTCTACATGCGATCCTGGTCGGGGGGTTCAAGTCACAGGTGTTTTATGCTTATGTTTTATGCTTATCCTGATGACTACCCCCCAGTGAAGTGAGTGTTACTTGTGTGAAATTGCCCTGAGGGGCACTTCACATTTTTATCATTACTAACTATACCATTTATACTATTATTAATATTTTATATGGTTTTATTCGGGCCTTTCTCTATAGCTGTGTGTATTCAGGGTCTTCTATCTGGAGTACTTACCATCTGTACTTCACATTATTGTTTTATGATACATTTTGTGTCATATAGTCGCCATCACTGCGAGTGGTGCTTTCTATTTCATTTCTAACTGTGCTCTGAAACGGGGTTTGGCGCTCTCTTTCCCTCATTTCGTCCTCGTGGTCTATATTGCAAGTGATTGACTCTGTTCAACACTGTAGATATATCACCCTGCACACTTATATACTAGTCAGAATAGTATGCCATTTTTACAGACTGACAATAATACGCACAAAACCAAAGATAAAATAGATTTTAGAGTTAAAATTGCAGGAAAACATTCTTTCCTGTATATGTACTTGTATATAAAGTGCAAGTGCTGCCAAAAATTACAAGGAAGAGGCACTCCGATACAACCTGTATATTACATAAAGGAGGGCCTCATTCACATTGTGGTACAATTGTTCAGGTAGTGGGACTCTTACACTCATAAAGCCTATGCACTAAGTAAAAGGGGTGCCAAAAATTACAAGGACCTGGCACTACAATACACCCTTTATTTCACATAAAGGAGGGCATCCTACACACCCTTGAAAAATTATGATTAATGGCCTGCTGGTGACCCTCAAAAACTATTGGAACAAAGGCCTGCTGATCTGACCTTCTAAAACATTAGGGGTGAGGGTCTGCTGCTGAGCTGACCCTCTAAAACATTAGGGGCGAGTGCCTGCTGCTGATCTGACCTTCTAAAACATTAGGGCCGAGGGCCTGCTACTGATCTGACCATCTAAAACATTAGGGGTGAGGGTCTGCTGCTGAGCTGACCCTCTAAAACATTAGGGGCAAGTGCCTGTTGCTGATCTGACCATCTAAAACATTAGAGGCGAGGGCCTGCTGGTGACCCTCAAGAACATTAGGAGCAAGGGCCTACTGGTGACCCTATAAAACATTAGGGGCGAGTGCCTGCTGCTGATCTGACCTTCTAAAACATTAGGGGCAAGGGCCTGCTACTGATCTGACCATTTAAAATATTAGGGGTGAGGGTCTGCTGCTGAGCTGACCCTCTAAAACATTAGGGGCAAGTGTCTGTTGCTGATCTGACCTTCTAAAACATTAGGGGCGAGTGCCTGCTGCTGATCTGACCTTCTAAAACATTAGGGGCGAGGGCCTGCTGCTGATATGACCCTCTAAAACATTAGGGGCAAGGGCCTGCTACTGATCTGACCATCTAAAACATTAGGGGCGAGGGCCTGCTGGTGACCCTCAAGTACATTTTGAACAAGGTCCTACTGGTGACCCTCTAAAACATTATGGGCGAGGGCCTGCTGGTGACCCTCTAAAACATTATGGGTGAGCGCCTGCTGGTGACCCTCTAAAACATTATGGGCGAGTGCCTGCTGGTGACCCTCTAAAACATTATGGGCGAGGGTCTGCTGGTGACCCTGTAAAACATTATGGGTGAGGGCCTGCTGCTGAGCTGACCCTCTAAAACTTTAGGAGCAAAGGCAGCCTAATAAGCATGTTGATATGATGGAGGAGGAGGAGGAGAAAAGGGAGATTGAACGATATACCCTTTTTAGTGGTGGAAGGGGTGCATGGGAATACAGTGTATTCAATACACTATAAAAGCCATATTTAGAGTGCCTTTATGTTCAGCCGCTTTCCGCTGGTGGAGTAGAGAAGTCAGGGGCCCTCCAGGCCTTGTTTATTTTTATAAGAGTCAGCCGATCAGCATTTTCAGTTGACAGGCGGATGTGCTTATTAGTTATTATGCCCCCAGCAGCAGTAAATACACGCTCTGACAAAACGCTGGCAGCGGGGCAGGCCAGCACCAGTTCGTGCCACGTGTCCAGCTTGGACACCCAATAGTTGTAAGGCACAGAGGGATCACTGAGGACGCTGACACGGTCTGCTACATACTCCATCACCATCTTCCAAAAATTTTCCCTCCTTGCGACACTAAGCCACGCATCAGGTTGAGGGTGTCATAAAACTGTCCCAGGCCTTGGAGAGTGTTGCCCTGCCTCTGTTGGAACTGCTGTGTGTTCCCCTCGTATCTTCTCCTCGGTTGGCCGAGGAACTACGTACTCTGCAGCCAGCGTTGTCAGCTGGAAATTTTTGGAGCAATTTTTCCACAAGGACCTTTTGTTATTGCACCATTTTGCTCATTCTCTCCACCACAGGAATGAGAGATGAGAAGTTCTCTTTGTAGCGGGGGTCGAGAAGGGTGAACAACCAGTAATCGGTGTTGTCCAAAATGCATACAACGCGAGGGTCACGGGAAAGGCAGCCTAACAGCCATGTGTGCCAGGGTCCCAACAGACAAGATTTTGCTGTCCTCATCAGGAGGATGACTCTCAATCTCCTCATCCTCTTCCTCCTCTTCTACCCCATCCACGCTGAACAGATGGAATAAAACTTACATGGGTACTAACCTCTGTAGTGGAGGCAACTGTCTCCTGCTCATCCTCCTTATCATCCAATTCGCGCTGAGAAGATGAACTGAGGGTGGTCTGGCTATCACCCTGTGTACTGTCTTCCCCCATTTCCACCTCTTCCACATGCAAAGTGTCCGCCTTAATTGTAAGCAGCGAGCGTTTGAGTAGACACAGAAGTGGGATGGTTACGCTGATAATAGTGTTATCGCAGCTCACCATCTGTGTTGATTCCTCAAAGTTGCGTAAAAACTCACAGAGGTCAGACATCAATGCCCACTCGTCGCTTGTGAAGAACGGAAGCTGACTGGAAAGGCGACGACCATGTTGCAGCTGGTATTCCACTACTGCCCTCTGCTGCTTACAAAGTCTGGCCAACATGTGGAACGTGGAGTTCCAGCGTGTGCTCACGTCGCACAACAGTCGGTGAGCTGGCAATTGCAAGCGCTGCTGCAGCGTTGCCAGTCCGTTGGAAGATGTCAATGACTTGCGGAAATGGGCATGGGCACACACGTGGCACACCTTCACCAGTAGCTCAGGCAAATTGGGGTAGGTTTTGAGAAACCGCTGAACTACGAGGTTGAACATGTGGGCTAGGCATGGTATGTGTGTGAGCTTGCCGAGCTCCAAAGCCGCCACCAAGTTATGGCCATTATCAGACACAACCATGCCTGGTTCTAGGTTGAGTGGCGAGAGCCACAGCTCAGTCTGGTCCCTTATCCCTTGCCACAGCTCTGCGGCGGTGTGCTGTTTGTCACCTAAGAAGATCAGTTTAAGCACGGCCTGTTGCCGCTTCCCCTCTGCAGTGCTACACTGCTTCTAGCTAATGACTGATGTCTGACTGGTGCTGCAAGATGATAATTAAGAGGTGGAAGTGGAGGAGGAGGCAGAGGAGTAGAAGGGGGGTTGCAGCCACTAACGTAGGTGGCGGCGGAAACCATGATGGAAGTAGGGCCTGCAATCCTTGGCGTCGGTAGCACCTGTGCCATCCCTGGGTACGACTCGTTCCCGACCTCCACAAAGTTCACCCAGTGTGCCATCAGGGAAATGTAGTGTCCCTGGCCAAAAGCACTTGTCCATGTGTCAGTCGGTAAATGGACCTTCCCAATAACTGCGATGGTCAGGACACAGGTGATGTTATGGGACACATGCTGGTGTAAGGCTGGGACTGCACACCATGGAAAATATTGGCGGCTGGGGACAGAGTAACATGGCTGCGGAAAGCCTCAGTGTCCACAAGCCTAAATGACAACATTTCCAGGGCCAGCAATTTGGAAAGGTGCACAGGGGAAGAGGAGGTAGTGGTGTGACCCGCAGACCCTGATTGTGGACACAGGCGTTTGGCCCACCTATTAGGGTGCTTTGATGCCATGTGGTGGATCATGCTGGTGGTGGTGAGGTTGCTAGTGTTCACGCCCTTGCTAATTTTGGTACGGCACAGGTTGCAAATGACAATTCTTTTATCGTCCGCACTTTCCTCCAAAAAGCGCCAGACTGCGGAATACCTACCTCTTGGCAAGGGAGATTGCCGCAAAGGGGAGCTCCGGGGAACAGTTCCGGGCCTGTTTGGTGTGGCCCACCTTCTCCCTTTTGGGTCTCTAACAATTCCACGTAATTTAGCGCAGGTTGCGCTAATAATTACATTGCTGCCAGATACAACAATAGTCCTTAAAACTTTTGGGTCTCTAACAATTTTTTTCCCGCTTGAATGGAGCGAGAGACACACGAGTGTTAGCTGCTCCTTACAAATCTATTTGACGTCCGGAAATAGTGAGTACAAGCGCTCAGCTATCTGCCTCAGCCCTATAGAGCTGAATGGAGCTGCAGCGCGCCTGCATAACACTACTCTATTTCAATGGGTGGAGCAGGGGCCTCTGTTCTCATGATCTGTGGACTCCCAGTGGTCTGACCCCTAATGATCAGACACTTATCCCTTATAGAAGAATTCGCCAAAATACTTTTTCACAGCACTGTATGCCTATGTACGTCTATAGGTTATTTGGGTATGTGTATGTTTATTAGTCTAGTTCATATGGTATAATCTGTCATCTTTAATAACTAGGTATTAAACTTACCGTCAGTTTGCCTGCAGACATATTCCATTAAGGGGGAACTAATACATTACATGAGTAAACAAGAGAAGACAACCTGCTGACAAGTCCCCAAACCTCAAATGTGTAAAACCAGGAGCTCTAGTTTCTGCTACCTCAGGGCAACCACATTACTAATTCCTGGGAACATCGTGGACCAACTTGTGTTCTGTTTAGCTTCATATAGAGTCACTAAGAAATTAAGTACATAAAGAAAATCTATCCAATAAATATCTGTACATACTGCAGCATCAATAAGACCATGGGGCCTGAAGGTGGCATAGTGTCTACACACATTGTCATGGAAAGTCACTAAATAATGCTCTGTATAGTACATGTCTGCAAATGCCAAGATGTCCAACTAAATCACTGACATTGACTTCAGTCACACAAAAAGCTAAAACCAGAAGTTTTGGAACCTCAATCCTACAGAATGTATGTTGTATGTGCTCCTCTTTAGAGGAAGATTCAGAAGAAACATTACTTGGATGCTAACAGTAATCTGGTTAAGACCAGCTTATGGCGGATACAGTGCAGCTTGGGTTCATAACATATTCTCTTGACAAATGGCCAAGAAAAAAAGCATGAAACAGCAAAATCTTTACAACAGCAAAGTTTTATCGAGATTTTCTGGAGCCTAGCCGATATAGTTAGGAATCTTTCTCATCTCTTTTCATATAGTCACTGACTCACTTGGCCTTCTACCTCACGGGAAGATAAAGTCATGGCAAATGGTCATTATCCAGAAGTCTTCTTTGGTATCATGGCATAAATTTATCTTTGGCTTTCTAGAAGGATTGGACAGGCTATAGTGATATTCAATAGCAAGACAAATACAAAGCACTTATGTAAAACTCATACAGAATACAGATTTTCTGATACAGATGGTAAATGGGTTGTTCAGAATTGGAAAAACATTGTTGCTATCCTTCAGAAAGAGTATGACATCTGTCCATGAGTTATGTCTGGAATTGAAGCCCAGGTCCATTGAAAGGAATGGGGCTGAGCTGCAATCTAAGGGCCCTTGCACACGATCATATGCCCTCCGAGACATAAGGTTCGCGAGTGGGCCATATGTCCCGGAGCGGCATTGATCATGCGCATGGGAGCATACAGCATCATAGATTACAATGATGCTGTGCATGTGGCCACAGCATCATTGTAATCTATGATGCTGTGTGCTCCCGATCAATGCTACTCTGGGACATATGGCCCTCTCACGGACCGTATGTCTCGGAGGGCATACGGTCATGTGCAAGGGCCCTAACACTGAACAGGTGTGTTGCAGTTTTGGAAGATAATCACTCTGGTTTTTTTTTTCCCCTAATCCTGAACAACCCCCTAAAAAACTACTACAACCTCCAAAGCAGCTCTCAAGGGGGGAACATCAAAGTCTTCCCAGCTATTAAATTGCATATCCCCACCCCTGTATTGATGAAAAATTTGTCAGTTTACTATCTAACGTTACCAGATCTTTCAATATTACATTTGCCTAAACATATACAGGTGAAACTCGAAAAATTAGAATATCGTGCAAAAGTCCATTTATATCAGTAATGCAAATTAAAAGGAATTACATTAATGCAGCTTAAAATTAGAATTTTGTGAAAAGGTTCAATATTCTAGGCTCAAAGTGTCACACTCTAGTCAGCTAATTAATCCATATCCCGTGAGCAAAGGGGACCCGAGAATGTGACTTTGGGGTTTCATAAGCTGTAAGCCATAATCATCCAAATTATAACAAATAAATGCTTGAGATATCTCGCTTTGCATGTAATGAGTCCATCTCATATATTAGTTTCACCTTTTAAGCTGCATTACTGAAATAAATTAACTTTGCACGATATTCTAATTTTTCGAGTTTCACCTGTATAAGTATTATTGGGGTTAAAACTGGCAACCTGGCCTCTACATAACTTAGGTGCATCCAACAGGCTTAAATCTGTGCCAGCTCCCTTGCTGGTGTAGATTTAGATAATTTTCTACAGTCCCACGCCCCCCCCCCCCCTTTTTTTTTTTTTTTTAGAACTGGCGTACGTGACGTGGAAGGGGAAGAAATTGCAGATTTTGCCACAAATCACCGCCAAAAAGCGGCCTATATTTGGTCACAAATACCCCCCCATGTGTCTTTTGTCCAAGCTGCAGTGTTCCTGAGATTATAGGATTTACAATACACAGTGGATTATTGTAAATCCTATTCTCTTGAGTGGAATTGTTAGGAAGTACTGAGGTCACCATCTGGACCACAGCCAGTGAAACCCCAAAATGCTACCAGTCTTACAAACTACTCTGAGTGGTAGGAAGCTAATGCTACCCCTAAGTTCTTAACCAGAGCCAGCCACTAAGCCAGATGGACTTTGCTGCTAGGGATTCAGGTTATGTCTCTGGAATTGGTAAGAGAAAACTGGTGTGGCAGACTAGTGGCAGACCTTCCATAATGACCATTGAGGTAAAATAGAAGTTAGCAAGCAGGGACAAGGAGAGACAGACCAGGTCAATGCAGTAAACAAAGGATAAATCCGGAGAAAGGCCAAGGTCAGTTAGCAGGAAAGTGAATATAAGCAGGCATCTCAGGCACAGGGTTTAATCGATAAACAAGCCAGTAATCAGTTTACCAGGAGAGTCAGTACACAGGAATAGAGGATCTCACAGTATAGAGCTCAGATACAAACAAAATCACAGGCAAGTCAATTAGCAATAAGCAATCTTAAATTCCCTGCCTAGCTCTGGGATTCGACACAGAGTCAGAAACCTGATTGGCTCAGCTTCCAGTCACACTGACAGGTCAACCCTCACAGCACAGCCCTGCAGAGTGAGTTGACTTGGTGAACTTCTGACAGTAATGTGTTTCTGATAACTTTTCCCCAATGGAAATATACAACCTACAAAATGATGGGTGTAGGAGTGCCATTTAACTACTCACCTTAGGCAGAAAAAAAGAAAGGTACAGTAGGTACAGTATAGCACCACATAAATCTGCCAAAAATCTCTTTGGGACATGGTAACATCCACTTTGGGTACTGCATTGTAGCCCATTTTGCTACCACCCAATTTTTACCAAACATGTATGTAAAACAAGGCTGAATAGACTCTTTACTTGACAAGAAATGAAGCTCATGGACATATAATAACATTTATTATTTTAGAGGGGATGTGCTTTAATGTCCTTCTAATACAATCCAAGCATTTGTCATAAACATTTGTCATTCTAGAAAAGATTCAGCCCAAGCTTTTGCAGGGATTAACAAAGATTACTTGTTTTTAACCTCACAATATTTCTATCTATGCAATTTCAAGTCATCATGACAAGGTGTTTACTACACAGTTGCTGCCTCTGTCTATTCAAAAACGAATGAACCGTTTTAAGGAAACAACCTTCACATTGACATCCAGTGTGCGTCATGTGGAGACATTGTTTGTTGCTGATTCTGTTCGGGGAAAATGAAGAAACGCTGAAAATGAATGTAGAAGGAATAAAACGTATATATTTAGTAATACAACTAGCCAGCCTTTAACAACTGAATGTGATTACTACCCCAACTCAAAGACAATTATCAAATGATGTAGGCTGCATAACTGAAATATATAGCAACATACTTCATACATGGATTCCAGCCAGGAATTCACAGCATAGGTGCAATAGCTAGGTCCGGAGCAGGTGCAGTCCAACATTCAGAAAATGGTGCTGAACAGATTTACAAATCACTGTATAGCTTTCAATTTGCCAATACATCTATTTTGTAATCCCAATTGGCTTCATAAATATACACAATCCTAGTAAGTACTGTCCAATAAACGTCCATGTTTAGTATGGTGCTTCCATATCCATGTTCATTCTTAGGATCTATTACAACCTAAACTGCTTCCATCTAAACCCCAACTTGTTCAAAGGAGTTTTCCCATCAAAATGTTTTACGATCAATCTGACCACCAGTTTTCTACTATCAGCAAGTGGGCCACACATTGGGTGCCACTACTGAGTAGGAGTAACGGTAACTAATGAGTGACCATGCCCATTCATTACAGTCGGATAATATGGCACTGGCATGACTTGCTCTTATCAAACAGTGGCACTTAAGATGGGAATTCTTAGACCCAATTTTAGCCATTCTAGAGCTGTGTCATTGAAAGACATGATCAATAAGGAGATGCTATTAGACCAATCAAAACCCTGTATTCCACCCTACACGATAAGAACTCAAAAAGTTAAAAGTTGGAAATGTTGCCCATGGTAATGTTAAAGGGGTTTTCCGGGATTTTAATATTGACGACCTATCCTCAGCCGAACTGATATACACTCACCTAAAGAATTATTAGGAAGACCATACTAATACGGTGTTGGACCCCCTTTTGCCTTCAGAACTGCCTTAATTCTACGTGGCATTGATTCAACAAGGTGCTGATAGCATTCTTTAGAAATGTTGGCCCATATTGATAGGATAGCATCTTGCAGTTGATGGAGATTTGAGGGATGCACATCCAGGGCACGAAGCTCCCGTTCCACCACATCCCAAAGATGCTCTATTGGGTTGAGATCTGGTGACTGTGGGGGCCATTTTAGTACAGTGAACTCATTGTCATGTTCAAGAAACCAATTTGAAATGATTCGAGCTTTGTGACATGGTGCATTATCCTGCTGGAAGTAGCCATCAGAGGATGGATACATGTTCTCATTCTGTTTACGCCAAATTCGGACTCTACCATTTGAATGTCTCAACAGAAATCGAGACTCATCAGACCAGGCAACATTTTTCCAGTCTTCAACAGTCCAATTTTGGCGAGCTCGTGCAAATTGTAGCCTCTTTTTTCTATTTGTAGTGGAGATGAGTGGTACCCGGTGGGGTCTTCTGCTGTTGTAGCCCATCCACCTCAAGGTTGTGCATGTTGTGGCTTCACAAATGCTTTGCTGCATACCTTGGTTGTAACGAGTGGTTATTTCAGTCAACGTTGCTCTTCTATCAGCTTGAATCAGTCGGCCCATTCTCCTCTGACCTCTAGCATCCACAAGGCATTTTCGCCCACAGGACTGCCGCATACTGGATGTTTTTCCCTTTTCACACCATTCTTTGTAAACCTTAGAAATGGTTGTGCGTGAAAATCCCAGTAACTGAAGTAACTGAGCAGATTGTGAAATACTCAGACCGGCCGTCTGGCACCAACAACCATGCCACGCTCAAAATTGCTTAAATCACCTTTCTTTCCCATTCTGACATTCAGTTTGGAGTTCAGGAGATTGTCTTGACCAGGACCACACCCCTAAATGCACTGAAGCAACTGCCATGTGATTGGTTGACTAGATAATTGCATTAATGAGAAATAGAACAGGTGTTCCTAATAATTCTTTAGGTGAGTGTATATGAACTATCCTGAGGAAAGGTCATCAATATTAAAATCAACTGGTTGACGAGAAGGCCACGTTCTATGCAAGTGCAGCCTTCCCTTCATTGTTTACCTGCTCGCCGTCGACATCGCAGCGGTGAGCAGTGTAATTACAAGCCGTCCTATTCACTTCAAAGGGATGGTTTCTTGATGTTCAAGTGTATAGGAACGAGCTGCCCCATAGAAGTGAATGGGACGGGTTGTAATTACATCAGCCCAGTGCTGCGATGCCGATGGCTGAGCAGGTAAACAATGAAGGGAAGGCTGCGCTCGCATGGAGTGTGGCCTTCCCTCCAACCAGCTGATCATGCAGTCCTGTGTAAGTTTGAGTATGTATGTGCTGACACCCATGCTTCACCAGCCAGCGCAGCTATGTATAACTGCTGCTGCCATTCACAGAATATTGACAGGCCACTACAGCAATTCTGTCCCTAAGACAGCAGATCGCTATTACAATGAACTAATGTAACCACCTCCACAACATGCTTGGTTGATAAAAAGTAATCCTAAGGAGCTCCGGGACCCCAGAATCACATAGCTGCAGGGGAAGGTGTAGTTACCAGTGGGGTGTCAACAGACATATGCATGAACTGACACGTAACTACTATCGTGCTATTTGCTGGTCAACTGCCCAAGTCTGAAACTGATACAAACCTATGCAGTTTGGTGCCTGCATGGTACTGATACAGTAACAACACTGTATACTAATAACAATCTTGAGGGAGAGATGTACTAAACAAATTAAGCCAGATTTCTGGGAAAATCTGTAACAAAAAAGAACTGGCATCCATGCTTTGCAACATATATTAAGTGTTTTAGACACTTTTGTAATACTTTCGACAAGCGGGGGACAGTATTGACTGAAAGAGTTCTTAGCTTTGCATGTTTGGCACCTTTTTGGGCTAAACTAAGCCAACAAATAAGTGTAGTAGACTTACAATAGACAGTATGTAGTGTGGGGTTTCGCTCTGGTAGATAGGGTAAGCGGACGCAGTACAGAGGCAAAAGACAAGTTCTTAACGCAAAACTTCAGTGTTTATTCACACGAGGCAAATGCACAAAACAATGCGTTACTTTGCAGTTTTGGTGTTTATTTCACACACAATGGAAAGTACATCTTGGTGTCACTTCACACAAATTGGAAAGTTCATATAAGACAAGTCACCTTGATGTCAGTTCTGCCGCCAGCAATCCACGGCAGGCTTTAGGGGGCCTGTTTCCTCGGCCTGTGGGTCTTAGCCCTCCAATCTGGCACCAAGCCTCAGATTCCAACACAGAGATCCTGCTGCTGAGTGCAGCTGCCTATTTAAGGACAGCCAGGTGCTGCCAAAAACCCAGACCAGAAATTTAAATCCAAACCGGTATTTTACCCACCTGGCTGCAAATCAGCCCAGAAGCACACGCTGGGAGGAAAATACCTGTTTTCCCAGACCATTCCCCTCACTGTGTCACACCCCCCCCCCGAGGGGGTGAAAACTTGACACACAATGTACTCGGGACAGGGCATCCACATTTCCCTGCAACCGGCCTGCCCTGTGTTCCACTGTAAATTAAAATTTCTGTAGGGAAAGGAACCATCTGGTGACCCGGGCATTTCTGTCTTTGGCCTGGCTCATCCACTTGAGAGGGAAGTGGGCGGTTACCAGGCACTTGGATGATCAGGCACTGGGATGATCATGCGGATAAAGCGCCTTCCACCTGATCATCCCAGTGAACCATCACCGACCTGCGTCCCTTCAAGGGCTCTGTCAATGGCGCGGCCACCGTAGCAAAGTGGGGGACAAACCTCATGTAATAGCACACCATTCCCAAGAACGAGTTTACTTGCCTAATAGTGACAGGTCGAGGCCAAATCCGTATCGTCTCTATTTTGTTCACTTGGGGTTTGATGACTCCGTATCCAATGACATATCCCAGGTCCCAGGTATTTAGTCTCCTCTAAACCTATCGCACATTTTTTTGGGTTAGCGGTTAGTCCAGCTTTCCGAAGAGAGTCCACTACGGCCTGCACTTTGGGTAGGTGACTTTCCCAGTTGGTACTGTGGATGACAATAACGTCCAGGTAAGTCTAAGTGTACTGACGACGTGGACGAAGCACAATGTCCATAAGTCGTTGAAAAGTTGCATGGGCACCATGCAGAACAAAGAGTAACACCTTATATTGGTACAGCCCCTCTGGTGTGATGAAGGCAGTTTTCTCTTTGGCAGCCTCCGTCAAGGGTAACTGCCAGTACCCTTTGGTGAGGTCCAAAACAGAAAAATACTGGGCTTGTCCTAACCTCTCGATAAGCTCATCCACCCAGGGCATGGGATACGCATCGAATTTGGAAATCTCGTTAAGTTTTCGAAAATCGTTACAGAACCTGTCCGGTTTGGTTATCAAAACTATAGGACTGACCCACTCACTTTTACACTCCTCAATAACGTCTAGTTGCAGCATTAGCTGCACTTCCCCCGAGATGGCTTGTTGACGAGCCTCGGGTACCCGGTATGGTTTTAACCAGACTTTTGCCTGAGGCTCAGTCCTGCTGAATTGTGGAAGTGCGTCTGGGGAGGTCTGTGAACACATCCGTGCTCCTGGTGACAAACTCCCTGGCCTCCTGAGTCTGTTTGGAGTCTGTTTGGAGGAGAGGCTGTCAGCAATCTTCACTGTGGCAACCGCTTCCCTTGCATCAGACTGAGGGGCCGGAACCTCTTCCCCTAGAAAACTCGGCCGCGGGCTGTCGTCACTACCGGTCTCCCTATCTTTCCAAGGTTTGAGTAAATTCCCATGGTACAACCGTTACGCCTTTCGCCACCCTGGCTGGTGTACCTTGTAGTTTACCTCTCCAACTTTTTCGATTACTTCGTAGGGTCCCTGCCACCTAGCCAGGAACTTACTGTCCACAGTCGGTACCAGAACCAAAACCGGATCTCCCGGGTTAAAGATCCGGACCCGAGCCTGCCAATTGTAGACCCGACTTTGAGCTCGCTGAGCTGTCTCCATTTGCTCTCTTACAAGAGGCAACACTGTTTCCATACGTTCTTGCATCTGGGTGACGTATTCAATAATACTGTTATATGGGGTCGGTTGTTGTTCCCACGCCTCTTTGGCTATGTCCAACAGACCACGAGGATGTCTGCGATATAGCAGTTTGAACGGCGAGAACCCAGTAGAGGCCTGGGGTACCTCTCGCACTGCGAACATGAGATAGGGCAGAAGGAGGTCCCAGTCCTTTCCATCCTTAGACACCTCTCTTTTTAAAATGTTTTTTAATGTTTGGTTAAACCTTTCTACCAGGCCATCAGTTTGCGGATGATAAACGGACGTCCGTAGCTGTTTGATGTGCAGCAAATTACAGAGTTCCCTCATGACCTTGGACATAAAAGGGGTTCCCTGGTCAGTCAGAACCTCTTTAGGTAGCCCCACTCGGGAAAACATCTCCATTAACTCTTTAGCTATAAGTTTGGCCGAGGTATGTCGAAGTGGCACCGCCTCCGGATACCGAGTGGCGTAATCTAGGACGACGTGTGTTGGTATCTTCTAGCGGACTTCGGTACTGGACCTATGAGGTCCATAGCGATTCGCTCAAACGGTACCTCGATGATCGTGAGAGGTACTAAGGGACTGCGGAAAAGGTGCTGGGGGCTAGTTGTTTCGCAGGTCGGGCAAGACTTTCAAAACTCGTCCACCTCTCTAAACACACTGGGCCAGTAAAACTGTTGTAATATCCGGTCCTGTCTTTTCTGCATTCCCAGATGACCCCCGAGAACATGTTGGTGGGCTAACTCTAACACAAGTTTGCGATAAGCCTGGAGCACTACCAACTGTTCAATATGTTCACCCCCCAGCTGGTTTACCCGATAAAGCCTATTCTGATGAACCACAAAACAGGGAAACATCAACTTGGCCCCAGGTTGTTGTGGTTCACCATCAATTATTACCACATTCTCCCAGGCTCGGGATAGGGTTGGGTCCTGGTGTTGTGCTGTACCAAAATTTTCCCAGGAGACGTTGAGGTCTGCGAACTCAGGACCCAGTGGCAAGTCCTCCACGTCTCCCACCATTAAACTCACCGTGGTTGTCTCCCCCTCTTCCACTGAAGTGGCGGTCACCCCTACTGCTGGCCCTTCAGCCTCAGGTTCCCAGGGTTCTGGCCTACGTCCTGAACAAGGCCAATCTCCTGGGTTTACCTCTGACTCACAGGTATCAGTAACTCTCACAACCGGCCATAGGGCCGGGAAGCTCGGAAAGTCTCTCCCTATTATGAGTTCATTGTGTAGATTTGTGGCGACTGCCACCTCGTGGGTCTACCTGCGGCTACCGTGGTTAAAGACACCAGCGCGGTGGGGTAGTCTTTTAAGTCTTCATGGATGCACATCACCCTGACTTTCCGGCCAGTATACTCAGTGGTCCGCACTAGGGTAACCCTTACTAGGGTCACCAGACTCCCTGAGTCCAGCAGCACCTCTGCTAGAGTGTCTCCCACTTCCACCTGGCACAAGTGGTCTAGAGATTCCGCGATACCTGTTGCACACATTTTCCTGGCATATAGCGACTAACGGTAACCACAATTAGTGTCCATGGGCTCAACATGATGAGGACAGTCAGCCCTTACATGGCCAGGCTCCTGACACTGCCAGTAGACTAATGGAGCCAGGCCCATAGTGGGTACATCCTGGGTAGGTTTCATCAGGCTGTAGCCACTTTTGCAAGAGGTGAAATAAGTCATAATACTGGGGTCTCACGGGCTCAGCCAGGATAAACCCCCACTGATGTACCCGCTGGGCCCGGACAAACACATTCACCCCCAGTCTTGCCAGAATCTCACCAATAATTTTCTGGTAGTCGGCCGCTTGATCGTCCGGCAAGTCAAAATACACCCGCCGAGAATCGGATGCCAGGAACGGAGCGACGACCTCAGCCCTCTGGTCTCGGGGTAGTTTCTATCTTGTTGCCTTCTTATATATTGCCAGGTAGGTTTCAACGTCATCTAAGGGTGTCATCTTGGGGATCGCCGCACGGACCGCTTTCCGGACATCATGGACGCTTTTGGATGTTCCTGCCGTCTGTATAGCCATCACGTGTTGTAACAGTAGGTGGTTTGTTTCTAGCTACTGCCTGTTAGCCTCCCGTTGTTGCAGGTTGGTTTCTAGCTGCTGTTGCTTAGCCTCCACAAGAGCCTTCATTATGGCTTCCATTTTGTCGAGGGTCATGGGTTGAAATTTAGCGGGTTTAATGCAAGACATACAACTGTGCCCGGAGCAAAAATGAAAAACAACAATACATCGACGATCACGCCTACCTCACTGTGCTTGCTCGCATCCGCCACCAATTGTGGGGTTTAGCTCTGGTAGATAGGGTAAGCGGATGCAGAACAGAGGCAAAAGACAAGTTCTTAACCCAAAACTTCAGTAGTTATTCACACTTGAGGCAAATGCACAAAACAATGCGTTATTTTGCAGTCTTGGTGTTTACTTCACACACAATGGAAAGTACATCTTGGTGTTACTTCACACAAATTGGAAAACTCATATAAGACAAGCCACCTTAATGTCAGTTCTGCCTCCAGCAGTCCACGGCAGGCTTTAGGGGGCCTGTTTCCTCGGCCAATGCGTCTAAGGCCTCCTACCTGGCACCAAGCCTCAGATCCCAACACAGAGATCCTGCTGCAGATCCCAGTTGCCTATTTAAGGACAGTCAGGTGCTGCCAAAAACCCGGACAAGCAATTAAAATCCAGTCCGGTTTTTTACCCCACCTGGCTGCAAATCAGCCCAGCAGCACATGCTAGGAGGAAAATACCTGTTTTCCCAGACCATTCCCCTCACTGTGTCACAGTAGGTGAACCCAGATTTAGTATTCAGCATCAGCCACTGTGAAAAATCTGATGTAGTTTAAGACTAAAGACCCTTTACATGGGCTGATATTGAGAATCAACTGTTCGTTCCCGATAATTGCCTGCTCATCAAATGAGGTGAGAGCAGTAATCATCTGCTCTGTATGGAAACTTGTGATCGCTTATCCCCTTAGCGAATCATTGTTTCTGGGCAGCAGAATCCTGTTTACACAAGACGATCTGCTGCCCAAAATGATTTTGGTGTCCACATCAGCATCAGGTGATCAGCAGCACCTTTACACAAACCGATTATCAGAAACAAAAATTCCCAGGAACACTCCTTCCCTATTATTTCTCCAATTGTCTGCCCGTGTAAAGCGGTTGTACGTCTAAGTTCACACTGTTTTACTACAGTGGTTTAAAGGCTTTGTCCTGCTATATATATATATATATATATATATATATAGCAAAGAAAGTTCACAGCACTCCTTGAAAGATAAAATATGCTCTTTTATTCACACATATCAAGTGACAACGTTTCGGTTCTCTCACAGAACCTTTCTCAAGTCAGGTGAAACATAAAGTGCAATAGTGCCAGTATAAATATATGATAAGGTTGTTTCCAATTAGTTCATCAACCAATACAAAAATAGTGCACTCCCCCTTGCAAGAAATGTCTGCCTTGGAGAGTCTGTCCATGAACCCCGATCTCACTATAAAACCCGCGGATAAGGGTGGTGGAATTGTGGTCATGGACACCTCTCAATACGTAAAAGAGATACATAGACAATTAGGAGAACCTGGTGTGTACAAACCATTGGGTAAGGACCCCAGGTTTGAGATTGTTAGAAAAATTGAGGCACAGTTATATACAGCAGAGGAAAAGGGTATCATAAACAAACAACTTAAAGAGTTTTTGGTGGTGAAGTCTCCAGTTACTCCAACTATATATGTATTACCCAAAATACATAAAAGGCTGATAGACCCTCCGAGACGGCCGATAATTTCTGGCAGGAATTCTATTTTCTCAAATATTAATGTCTTTCTTGACAAAATATTGAGAGAATATGCCATGGGTGCAAAATCATACATCAGAGATACTGGAGACTTCATCAACTAAATAAGAGAGATACGGATCCCAAAGGGGCGATTTTAGCATCTTTTGATATTGTATCACTATACACTTAGATTAACCATGAAAAGGGCCTGGTGGCTGTAGCGGAGATGTTGCGGGATTCGGAATATCCTGCGCCTACCCGCCAGTTCATTTTGACACTATTGGAGCTGTCGCTGAGGAACAATTATTTTGTGTTCCAGGGACAGTTCTATTTGCAGGTGGTGGGCGCGGCGATGGGGTCCAACGCCGTGCCCACCTATGCAAATATATTTGTATGGTAATTTGAGGAGCGTCTTGTCTATGTATCTCCCCACTTCAATCAAGTTTTGACGTGGTGGAGATACATAGACGACATTTTCCTCATTTGGACTGGCACCATGGATGCACTGATGGACTTTCATGTATTTTTTAACTCCTTAGACAAGGAGATCCAATTTACATTAACGGCATCGGTGGACCGGGTGCAGTATTTAGATACTCAGGTTTATATAGAGGATGAACAAATACACATGGATCTAAATATAAAACCCACTGATAAGAACACATTACTGCATTTTGCAAGTGGACACCCAAGGAGGATGGTAAATTCTTTACCATTCAGTCAAATGCTCAGAGTAAGGAGAATAGTAGACAAGGATGACAATATGAATCAGGCACTAAGAAATATGGAGCAATCATTTGTGAATAGGGGTTATCCAAGAAATTTGGTGAAAAGACACGCGGACAAAGTAAGAGGCATGTCCAGAGAGGAACTGCTAGTTACTAAACCGAAACAGGCTAGCGAAAGGTTACCTTTTCTGTCATCCTATAATGAGTTGAGCCCAAGTATAGAACGTATAGTGAGGCGCCATTGGGGGCTATTGAGCAGTGGTCACCACACTATAGCGGCCTTTAAAGAACCGCCTATGATGGCATACAAAAGAGCAGGGAATATTAGGGACAAAGTGGTGCATTCCAAAGTCCCTGAAAAAAGCCAGTTGAGACAAACCTTCTTGAAGACGAGACGTACAGGATGTTTCCCATGTTTGGGGTGTGTGAACTGTAAGCTTATGCATAAGGGGTCAGTATTCACACATCCCGACACGGGAGAAACATTTAACATCAAATACTATCTCATATGTGACTCATCATGGGTAATCTACGTGTTATGGTGCCCTTGCAAAAAGCTTTATGTGGGTGAAACCACATGTGATCTGAAAACTAGGTTAAATAACCATAGACAATCCATCAGAAATAAAAGAAAAGATCTGCCGGTGTCAAAACACTTCGCGGAAAAGAATCATAAAGAAAATGATTTGAGATTTATGATCTTGGATCATGTTAAACTGTTAGAAAGAGTAGAGGATAGGTTAACTGTTTTAAAGAAAAATGAGCTCAGATGGATTTTCTGTTTGGATACCTTGAAACCTAAAGGATTAAACGTCGAGTTTAGGGTAACAGGGGGGATGGTGGGCTAGTACCCCTCCTCTATTGCCTGTTTTCTCGTGTATCCAGAATGCTGTATTGGGTGAACCCAGTGGAAATGATGCGGATCAATTATGCCACAATACGACTTTTTACAGTATGTTGTTATATCATTTGAAAGTATCATTATTAACTTATCTTGCTGGGTTGGTAATTTGGTTTATAGGAAGTAACAGGAAGAAGGAGGATGTCAGATAGAGTCATTTCCCAAAAGATTGCCCTGTTGTAAAATGGCGGAAAAGGCAAGTGAAGTGGCGCTGGTGTCTGTGACGGCGGATACGCGGGCACGTGATGCGCGCGGGGCGTGCTGACGCAGTACACTAGACGTCACGGCGCTTGGTCTCCACCTGTTGGTGACGCACAGCGGTTATGTACCGCCTAACAGGAGGGGAAGGGCTGACACATGCACATTGGCGAGGACTAGAAGCGGAAAAATTGGCGTGCATCCACACGAGTTAAGCCGCCATCCCCTTGGTTTATTCCATAAACCCCCAGCAAGGTATAGATGTTAAGTGTTTTAATTGCACCATGCACTTTATTATTTGCACTTTACATATGCACTATGATTATGAAAACGGTAAATGGATAGTATTGCTACAATACCACAGTATATAGAAGATGTTTGTTAGTCTGTGTCCACATTGATACGTGGTGTATATGAATGAATTGTAATATGTCCACAAAGGGGAGTGCACTATTTTTGTATTGGTTGATGAACTAATTGGTAACAACCTTATCATATATTTATACTGGCACTATTGCACTTTATGTTTCACCTGACTTGAGAAAGGTTCTGTGAGAGAACCGAAACGTTGTCACTTGATATGTGTGAATAAAAGAGCACATTTTATCTTTCAAGGAGTGCTGTGAACTTTCTTTGCTGTCTTCCGTCCTGAATCGAGGAACTACCGCGGGCACCCTACATCTCATACAGCTTTAAAGGGAGTGCTGCCACATTTTTTTTTTCTATGGATATATATATATATATATATATATATATATATATATCTTGTAGGAAAGCGCAAGGAGCAGTCATTGATGAAAGGTATGTGTCACAGAGGTTCCTGGCCTCGGTGAGGTAAGAGCCGGTAATTTTAAGTGTCAGCGGCAGCTAGTGGTTATTTAGTGTGGCTGTAAAGCCGATCTGGGCCGGCTCTTACTGGGAGCAGCCAAAGTGAAGGGTGGGTGGCTGTTCCCCACGTTCCAGGCCGGCTTTTGGTTAGGGATATAAAACCCAGCCAGCAGTCTCAGGTGGTGTGGATTATCCTCCATTTCACAGTGAATCTGTGGAGTCTCTGTGGTTTGAGATCTGCATGATGTGTGCCGTACTAAAGGGCTGAGAGCCGCATTGCTGGGAAGCAGACCCTAAAGCCTGTTGGGGACTGCTACTGCCAAAACCGCTGACAAGGTGAATGTTATTTGTTCTGTGCACTTGCCATGGTGTGAATGAACACCAAGACGACGAACTGTCATTTTTGTTTATGTGTGAATAAACACTGCATTGTTTAAGTCAAAGACTTTGTTTTTGCCTCTGTACTGCGTCCACTAATCTGCCTACCAGAGCGAATCCCCCCTATATATATATATATATATTTATTTATTAACGACCTATCATCAGGTTGGGTCTGGCACCCAGCACCCCCGCCGATCAGCTGTTTGAAGAGTGTAGTAATAGGGCGAGTACTTGTCATTACACTGCACTTCCGAGACAATGAGCAGTGTAATGAAGAGGAAGTGGTGCTCTCATGGAGTGCCGCATCGCCTTCAAAGCATTGATTGGCAGGGGCACCAAGTGTCACCCCCCCTCCCCCCCCCGCCGATCAGATATTGATGACCTATCTTGATGATAGGTCATCAATATATATGGCAGGACAACTTCTTAAAAAAAAAAACAGGCACCCTGGCATGATAAAGCTAGCCTATGTAAGCAGATCACTATTCTGACTGAGGGACATGTTTCCATATACCTCAAGCATCTCTTTCTCCTTTTTCTATATGACCTTTAAATGATCCTTTCTAAAAACCTCTATTTATAGATTTCAGAAAAAATTTAGTTTTTATACCTAAGAAAATGCCTGTCTCGTATGAACAATGCTAAGTATTTAATTAATTCCCTTTCCAGGTTGCATATTTCCCCAGAGCAGCCTGAGGCTCATTCCAGAGACACATTACCTAATCAGCGTAAAAACCCCACATCAATTGGCATTTGCTAAAAGTGCCTGCCGCTTTATTACTGTACATCTACATTTCCATGCAAATATAAGGGTCATGCATTCTTTACAGAGCAGCCTAAGAAAATTCTGAGTTCCAGAAGTGATTGTGGTAAAAGTCAATTGGTGCATGGAGATGTAGGAAAAATGCTATAAAGTGTGACATCACATGATGAGGGAATAAGAGGAAGGGCCCCTTAAGGAACAATATTAAAGGAGTTTTCCTGGATTCTGATATTGATGGCCTACCCTCAAGTCTGGGGACTGTGGGGGCCAACCCAGCACCTCAACTTCATTGTCATTGAACCATTTTTTCATCAATCTCGCCTGCTTCGGGTCGTTGTCCTGCTGGAACACTATATTGTCCTTTTCATACCCATAGTACTCGAGTGTACAAAGTAACTTGTCTTGTAGGATACTCACATATAGCTACGCCTTGAGACCACCGTCGTTCCTGGTCAAGTACCTAACACCTTTGGCTGTGTAACAACCCCATATCAGGCTTCCTTCACCGAACCTGAAAGTTCCTTTAATTTCTCGATCCGTTAGCCCCTTTTCCCTTGTTTCTTCCAGACCCATTTGCACTCATTGGAGCCCAGTCTATTGACTTTCATCTAATCGCTCCAAATCACCCATTTCGAATCTTCTACTGTCCACTGTTTGCACTTTTTTGCCAACTCGAGTCGGTGCTTCTTATGACAATATACAAGTCGAGGCTTCTTCACCTTTTTTCGAGACACCATTCCAGACTTGTTTAATGTGCGTCGCACGGTGCTTGCATGGACGTCTGTGATCTCACTATTACGAAGCATACGAGCCGCCTCCACTGCTGTGTTTGTCGCACCAGAACTGATAGACCTTGTCATGAGCCGACTTGCTGACTTCGATATTTTGCTTGAACGTCCACCTCTTGGCTTTGGAATGGATGGACAGACTTAATTTTGTATTTTTCCATCTGTCATCGCACTCATATGATGCAGTTTGGCAATTTTCTTGGCCGAGATACCGCTATCGATGAGCTGGATGATGTCGTTTCTTTTTTCTTAGGAAATCTTTTTCATTGCTGATCCTGGATTTGAACTAGTGATCTTTCACTTGGGACTCAATCTAATGACACACAGAGCTATTAGGGAATGTGAGAACAGGTTGTAATTTGTAGTATACAAGAAGAAAAAGACTGTTCCACCACCAGGAGCAAAACAGTAACAATGCAGTTACATGACAAAAATCTGCATAACGAATCATATGCTAAACAGTAGTCCAATTTATGTATGATATAGCCAAGATGATTGTCTATAAAATGATGGTAGTTTCACGTTTAAAACTGTATTGGATGGTGAGATATGGAGCCTGAAAGTCAAAAGTTCAAAACATTGTTACTAGTGTTGAGCAAACTTGTGTTTTAAAGGAAACCTGTCATGTGGATATTTGATTATAATCTAACTAATTATATACAATCATTAACTACTAAAAAGTGCCTTAGGCTACTTTCACACTTGCGGCAGTGTGATCCGGCAAGCAGTTCCGTCGTCGGAACTGCCCAACGGATCCGCCGATCTGCAGCTGACTGAAAGCATTTGTGAGACGGATCCGGATGCGGATCCGTCTCACAAATGCATTGCAAGGACGGATCCGTCTCTCCGCTTGTCATGCGGACAGACGGATCCGTCTTGTACATTGTTTCACATTCCGGTATTCTGAATGCCGGATCCGGCGCTAATACATTCCTATGGGAGAAAATGCCGGATCCGGCATTCAGGCAAGTCTTCTGTTTTTTTCGCCGGAGAGAAAACCGTAGCATGCTGCGGTTTTCTCTTTTGCCTGATCAGTCAAAACGACTGAACTGAAGACATCTTGATGCAAACTGAACGGATTACTCTCCATTCAGAACGCATGGGGACATACCTGATCAGTTCTTTTCCGGTATAGAGCCCCTGTGACGGAACTCTATGCCGGAAAAGAAAAACGCAAGTGTGAAAGTAGCCTTAGATGTATTCACTTACTGGTGTGATAGATGGTTACCTCATAATATACACACAAAGATGCTGCATGCCGCATGCTAATGAGCTGATTCGAGTCCAGCGTGATGTCATTGAGTCCAGCGTATATTTAATCAACAGCTATAGCCACTCCCCTGCCCACCTGCTGCTGATTCATATGGAAAATAACGGTCATTCAGCAGCAGGTGGGCGGGGAGAGTCAGGAGCTCATGAATATTCATGACTCATCATTATCAGCTGGAGCTTTTCAATACAAGATGTTGGCAGATTGACTGGTTCAATTAAAGAAAGTGACCAAGCATTTTGCTAAGAGAATCAGTCACTTATTTATGTTGCCCTTAGTTAGGACACCATAAAACTGGTGACAGGTTCCCTTTAAGTTCGGCGTCTAAAGTTCGGGCTCGGGTTATCGAAGAATCGCGTTATGGATTCCGCTACCACGGACCATAAGTTATGGTCCGTAGTAGAGGTATCCATAACGCGATTCTCCGATAACCCGAATCCGAACTTTAGACGCCGAACTTAAAACACAAGTTCGCTCAACACTAATTGTCGCCATTTTGCTCGTCAGTGTAGCAATTTTATTAATAAAAGTCAGAAATATTGGCCAGAGGCTGTAAATCACTTTCTATACTGATGATAGGAGTTTCTTCAGGGTCCTTTACAGATCTCATAATAAAACAGAAAAACAACATGGAGCATCTCTTGCCTAGTGCTCAAAGGAGCAGCTGATCGTGGCACAGGTAACAAGCGGTACAGAACATGCATCACTGTACTGTAGGGAGGCGCTACTAGACAGTCAGTAAGGCTGGATCTTCCACTAAATCACACGTGCTGCAGATCGGCAAGGTCTGTGGCATGGTATGTTAAATGTGGTTTTAAGAGTCAATGGCCCAGGAAAGTGACTTGGATGTTCTGGATACCGGAGATTTACAAAGCTAAATATGTCACAATTCTAGCTTTAGTTATATTTTGATCCTCGCCCAACAAGGAGGTGTGGTGCAGTTTGAAAAGGGGAGAAGCTTAAGATGCTCCAGTGAGCTCCAGGATTTTGGTGCAAACTGGCATGTCCAAACATGCACCAAATTTATCATAAAGCGTTCTTTAGACTGCCTGGTCTACCTAATTCACACTGTCTAAACATTAGACAGGTTTAGTAAATCTGCTCCATTGTATCCTATGACCATTGTAACTTGTGTGACCACTGTAATGAGAAATTCCTGCAGGCTTTTTCCTGGGAAACAGACTGTGGTTCATTACTACCGAGCTGCCTCTGTTATTCATACTGGAAGCGTATTAACCCCTTCAGGACATAGACATTTTTCGCCTTAAGGACCAGTCCAAATTGTGTCACTATATGTGGTAAAACCTTTGGAAAGCTTTTACTTATCCAAGCCATTCTGAGATTTTTTTCTCGTGACACATTGTACTTCATGAAAGTGGTAAATTTGAGTAAATATAAATTACCTTTATTTATAAAAAAAAAAAAAAATTTACAGAAAATTTTGAAAAATTTGTCATTTTCTAAATTTGAATTTCTCTGCTTTTAAGGCAGATCGTGATACCTCACAAAATAGTTATTACTTTACATTTCCCATATGTCTACTTTATGTTGGCATCATTTTGTAGATGTAATAAAAAAAATTTAGGACGTTAGAAGGCTCAGAATTTTAGCAGCAACTTTTAAAAGTTTTAAGAAAATTTCCAAAACCATTTTTTTAAGGACCAGTTCAGTTCTGAAGTCACTTTGCAGGGCTTACATAGTAGAAACCCCTCCTAAATGACCCCAATTTAGAAACTACACCCCTCAAAGTTATTAAAAACAGATTTTACAAACTTTGTTAACACTTCATGTATTTCACAAGAATTAAAGGAAAGTGGAGATGACATTTCTAAAATGAACTTTTTTGGCAGATCTTGCATTTTAATCCATTTTTTCCTGTAACACATCAAGGGTTAACAGTCAAACAAAACTCAAAATCTATTACTCTGATTCTGCGATTTATAGAAACACCCCATATGTGGCCATTAACGGCAGGGCGTAGAAGAAAAGGAGCACTGTATGGTTTTTGGAAGGCAAATTTTGCTGTACTGGTTTGTAGACACCAAGTCCCATTTGAAACGCCCCTGATGCACCCTACAGTAGAAGCTCCCAAAAAGTGACCCCATTTTGGAAACTACAGGATAAGGTGACCGTTTTATTGATACTATTCTGGGTTACATATTGTTTTTCAATCGCTCTATATTACGTTTTTTGTTAGGCAAGGTAACCAAAAAATGCCGTTCTGGCACAGTTTTTTATTATTTGTTTTTTACAATGTTCATCTGACAGGGTAGATCATGTGCTGTTTTTATAGAGCAGGTTGTTACGGATGCGATGATATCAAATTTGTCTACTTTCTTTGTTTCACTTTTACATAATAAAGCATTTTTGAAAAAAATCATTTTTTTGTGTCTCCATTTTCTGAAACATTTTATTTTTCTGCCGATTGCCATGTGCAGGAGCTTGTTTTTTGCAGGAAGAGTTGAAATTTTCATTGGTCCCAATTTTGGGGACATAATATTTTTTGATCATTCAATATTACACTTTATTGGGCAAGTAGACCAATAAAATGGTTGTTGTGGCATGTTTTTTATTTTAGTTTTTTTAAAGCATTTACCATAGGGGGTAGATCATGTGATATTTTTATAGAGGAGGTCGTTACGGATGCAGCAATACCTAATATGTCTATTTTTTTATTTTGGTTTTACACAATAAGGCTCCATTCATACATCCGCAATTCTGCCCCGCATTTTGCAGAACGGAATTACGGACCCATTCATTTCTATAGGGCCGCACGATGTGTGGCCCAGATCTGGAATTGCGGACCCGCACTTCCGGGTCCGCAATTCCGATCCCGAAAAAAATAGAACATGTCCTATTCTTGTCCGCAATAGCGGACAAGAATAGGCATATTCTCTTAGTGCCGGCAATGTGCAGTTCGCAAAATGCGGAACGCACATTGCCGCTGTCCGTTTTTTTTTTTTATGGTGTTCATCTGAGGGGTTAAGTCATGTGATATTTTTATAGAGCTGGTTGTTACGGATGCGGCAATACCTAATATGTATACTTTTTTACTTATTTTTTTCCTTTTTTTTTGACCCAGACCCACTTGGTTCTTGAAGATCCAGTGGGTCTGATGCCTCTATAATACACTGCAGTACACTATATAGTGTACTTCAGTGTATTGTGACTTTACACAGTCTGAACCATCGGGATGCTGCCACAGCAGCGCAGTGGCCTGATGGGAGAGGGAGGGAGCTACCTCCCTGTTAACCCTTTCCATACACCGGTCCCTATGGACCGCGGCATGGAAGGGGTTAAAGGGCTGACATCGGTGCCAGGACCGATGCCGCCCGTTTCACGCAGAGTGTCAGCTGTATGCTGAAACTCTGCTAACCGCTCCGGCCATCCTGAAAATGGGGCACATCAGGAGAGGCAGGGGGAAGAGTAATAAAATAACATTATATATATATACAGTTGTGTTCCAAATTATTCAACCCCCAATGCTGTAAAGGGTTTTAGGGAATTTAGTGTACATTTGTAATTGTGTTCAGAATGAAATCTTACAAGGACTTTTTAAAGAACCAAATGCAACTAAAATGACATCAATTGTTTTTGTAATGCAGTATTAAATGTTTTTTTTTTGTGATTTCTTCATTGACACAATTATTCAACCCCTTAAAGACTACCACTCTTAAAAACAGAGGTTCATTCAAGTGTTTTCCATCAGGTATTGAAAACACCTGTGGATGTCAAGGAGCAGCAATCAAGCATAATAAGCACCAATTAGGCAGATTTAAAAGGACTGTGATACTCAGCTCCTTCTAGACATTTACTGGTGTGTTTACAAACATGGTGAAGTCAAGAGAATGGTCCAGGAAGACAAGAGAAGAGGTGATTTCTCTTCACAGGAAGGGCAATGGCTATAAGAAGATTGCAAAGATGTTAAACATACCAAGAGACACCATAGGAAGCATCATTCGCAAATTCAAGGCAAAGGGCACTGTTGAAACGCTACCTGGTCGTGGCAGAAAGAAGATGCTGACTTCGACTGCTGTGCGCTACCTGAAGCGCAAAGTGGAGAAAAGTCCCCCCGTGTGACTGCTGAGGAACTGAAAAAAGATTTGTCAGATGTGGGTACTGAAGTTTCAGCTCAGACAATAAGGCGCACACTGCGTAATGAAGGCCTCCATGCCAGAACTCCCAGGCGCACCCCCTTGCTGTCTCCAAAGAATAAGAAGAGTCGACTGCAGTATGCCAAAAGTCATGTGGACAAAAAACAAAAGTTTTGGGATAGTGTTCTGTGGACTGATGAAACAAAATTAGAACTGTTTGGGCCCATGGATCAACGCTATGTTTGGAGGAGGAAGAACAAGGCCTATGAAGAAAAGAACACCTTGCCTACTGTGAAGCATGGCGGGGGGTCAATCATGCTTTGGGGCCGTTTTGCTTCTACAGGTACAGGGAAGCTTCAGCATGTGCAAGGTACCATGAATTCTCTTCAGTACCAGGAGATATTGGATGAAAATGTGATGCAGTCCGTCACAAACCTGAGGCTTGGGAGACGTTGGACCTTTCAACAGGACAATGATCCCAAGCATACCTCCAAGTCCACTAGAGCATGGTTGCAGATTAAAGGCTGGAACATTTTGAAGTGGCCATCGCAGTCACCAGACTTAAATCCGATTGAGAACCTCTGGTGGGACTTAAAGAAAGCAGTTGCAGCGCGCAAGCCTAAGAATGTGACTGAACTGGAGGCTTTTGCCCATGAAGAATGGGCGAAGATACCCGTAGATCGCTGCAAGACACTTGTGTCAAGCTATGCTTCACGTTTAAATGCAGTTATAACTGGAAAAGGATGTTGTACTAAGTACTAAGATTGAATGTCACTTGGGGGTTGAATAAAACTGATAATGATGTGAGCACAGAAAAGACATTTGTGGTTATTTCATTATAAATGTTATGTTATATTTGTCTGACTTACAAGTGCCTCTTTGATTTAATTGTAAACAAGATGACTGAAATGATCAAAATCAATGTCAAACTGGCCAAAACACTCAATTTCAGTGGGGGTTGAATAATTTTGAAAACAACTATATATACACATATTTAACAAGGTTCTGATCAGAACCTTTCAGTTGGCATTAGGAGAGTGTGATTGGCTAGTCTGTACAGACTAGCCAATCAGGGCAATCGCGGCCCGGGACCGCCCTCATTGGTCCCGGGCCAGTTAGTTGAGATCCCTGGCTGTGTGTAACAGCCGGGGTCTCAGCGCTGTCACCAGGTCTGCATACATGGTGACAGTTTAATGCCATGACGTCTATACTCATCATGGAGCACCAAGTAGCAGTGCTCCATGACGAGTATACACGTCAAATAGCACTAAGGGGTTAATAAATTGGCAAATGGGTGTTAGCACTTCCATTATCAATGGTCTGTGTCCTTATACAATCCGACTCTGCCTAACAGTGTCAAGGTGGATTTAAGGTGGATTTACACTGCCCAATTTTTGGGCAAGTTTTCGGGAGTGACCGTTCCTGCAAAAGCTTATTCCCGAAAATCTGCCCATCGAAAAGTGCCGCCGATCACATGATGAACGAGCGGAACGCTTGTTCATCAGGTGAATGTGTCCTTTGTGCAGGTACTACCGATCATGGTTTCTGGGCAGCAGATCGTGGTGTCTAAACAGCGATCTGCTGCCCAGAAACAATGATTCTGTATTGGGGTGAGGGATTGCAATAGCGATCCCTAGTCCTTATACTGTGAAGGAGATGCTGCATGTAAATGCAACGCTTCATCCCCACTGAATGAGCAGCCGACTGCCGGGAAGGAACGCTTCCTTCTCGACGACTAGCTGTAACATTGAGCGGTGTAAACCCACCTTCAGACTGTCTACAGACAATCCCTTGTGATAAGAGGAACAATAACTATCAATTTCAGAGACTGGCCATAGACCCTAGGGGGATGATTCCCAGAGGGCCGCCCAAGCCCTTCTCACGGCTGACAGCTGGGGGCATTAAAAATATGACAGTGCCAGTGTTAATTAACTTACTTAAATCACTTATGTACCCGGCTGGCAGCCGCAGGTCAACCTCCTTAATTGAACTGTATTACTATTTTTACGACGGCAATACAGCTGAATATTTCGTCTGATGACTTCCTGCTCTGCCATTCACCCTCATAGGCTACAGGCCACTAGGCCTGAGGCCAATAAGGCAGTAGACCGGTGTAGGCAGTCGCAACGCAACAATATCACTATCACCTGCAACGGGTCTCAGGCGGTGGTGCAATTAAGTCATCGTGACTGCCTGAGCTGAGGAGCAGGTGCATCTGACCACAGGGTGGAAAAGGCCTGTGGCCTGCAACGCAGACAGTGGTGTGCAAATGGGACAGGTGACTGAGTCAGGAACTGGGGACATTTTTAAAAATACTGTCAGCACTATATAGGAGCACTGGAAGCATTTTAACGCTGGGGGCATTTTTAATAATGTGGGCACTACTAGAGGGGCACTGGAGGCATTTTAAAGCTGGTGTTACCATAGAGGGCATTATTGGGGGTGCACTATAAGAGGGATTACTGGGAACATTGGGGACACTATAAGGGCATTACTGGGGATATTATAGGTGGAATTACTGGGGGCATTTTTAATACTGGGAGCACTATAGGAACAATATTAATGGGTGCACATTAGTGGGCGTAACTGGAAGCACTGGGAGCATTTCTAGGGGCAATAGGGTCATTTTAATACTGGGGACATTATTACATAAGGAAGCATTACTGGGTGCGCTATATGGACATTTTAGAGGGCACTATATGAGGCATTTCTGGGGGCACTTTTAATGCTGGGGCTATATGGGGGAATTTTAATACTGGGGGCACAATAGATGGACATTAGTGCTGGAGGCACTATAGAGCGCATTATTAATACTGTGGGTATGATGGGGGCATTATTATCACTGTGGGCAATTTAGAGGACATAAATATTTCTGTGGGCATTATTGCTGGAGGCGCTGTACAGGGCATTACTAGTTTATGGGCATTTTTATGGTCATTATTACTGGGGGCATTACTACTATGGGAGGCAGTATAGTATTTGGGGGCATTTGGGAGCACAGCAGGCACAGTATGGGGGTAGCAGCAAGATGACACAGTTAAATCACCAGGGTGGGCATGATGGAAAAGTGAGGAACGTAAGATGTCTGTGTGGCATACTCTGAAGAGAGGACATGGCTGAAAGAAGTCGCTTTTGGGGTGGGGCAAGCAATACCGTAGTGCAGAACAAAATACCCCCCCAAGAAGAACGAAATACCACAACGTAGCATAAAATACTGCCCCATACTGAGAACAGAAACATAGTTGAATTCATAGGGCACCTGTGGCCACCGGCCAGGTACATAAGCTCCTGATGCTCCTACATTAATTAATGCTGAGAGCATCTGATCTTTATGTACCTGTCTGGCGGCCATGAGGGCGGCTTGGGTGGCCCCCTAAGCATCAGCCCCCCCGGGAAATTTCCCTGCAGGGTCTATGGCCAGTTCACCCCTGTCAGTGGTCACTGTATTCAGACATTTCCAGGAGGAATAACCAAAGAACAGCACAGAAAACAATTTAACAGTGGAGTTTTCTTTAAAACATCTGTATTTGGCTCATAGTTCCCAGTTAACTTTCTTCACCTCCGACACCAGCTTAAGGTCACGTCACAAGGATGTTTTTAAGAATGTGTCCGTCGTCTTTCAAGCACTCAGCAGAAATGAATGAAGTGAGGCTATACACTGCTGATAATTTATCAAGGGCCACAAATGATGAAGCCAATTCTCCTGGCATTATGTAATGCTGCTGCTGTCACCCCCTGATTATTGTATAGTGATTGATAATAATGGCTTCCCGGCTGTAGGGCACAGGCAGTCAGAACGTCACAGCCGGACAAATCAATACCTTTACTGTCTTGGGAACAAAAAGAATATGCTGAATACTTTCTATAAACATACAATGCGCAGAAATAATCACCGGAGGGAAAGCGACTTTCCTTCTAGGTTTATATAACCGCACTGTACGGAGTCATTCTTCTATGACGAGACCGCTCCTGTCGTGTCTATTGTAAAATGACATTTCACTGCTGTGGAGAAACCACAAACGCATACAAATATTTCTGAATGTAATAGTTAATACTAGTGCACGATGAATGAAGGGCTGACAGTGGTAATAGGCACCATATACAGCATGTACGTTAGCCGATTGGAATAGAGGATTTTTTTTATTTTTTTTACAATTTCTTAGTCTCTGTTCACATGTTTGGGCCTCCTGACGGAAGGCTATTCTGGTCGGCCAATTATGCTTCAGCTTTTTTGTATTACAGTCCCCTCAATGAACCAGAAAACACGTTGTATCAAAGATGTAGTGACGAGTTGAGGGCCAGGTGACGGACTGTACACGGGAGAAGCCACCGATAAGTGGGGACAGTCTTTTTAGGGCGACAGTTCCACTTGTAGGCACCCCACTAAATCTGTGAACCTATTTTCAGACAGTAAGATAATGTTACCATTGCTGTAATAACTCTGTGGGTCTTCAGGTTTTTTTTCCCTAGGTTTTTTGGGCATTTTAACATGCTGTGTTTATTATCATTGTTGCATCCATCATTATTACAGGTGCCATTCTAAGGTTTGATTTTAGGTTATGTTCACACAACGGATTCTGAAAATCTTTTTATGCGGCTTTTCAACTTTTTAAAAACTTTTTTAACCAATGGATGTTTACTTTAGTACAAAAATGATTTTCAGCTTGTGGTTTTTTGTGAAAAAAACATACAAAAAAAAACCACACAGACACAAGTGTTTTTTTCCCCTGCATTAATTATAATGGGAAATTCAGTGCGGATTACATCCCAAGATAGGACATGCTGCTTTATTTTTACCATTGAAATGAATGGGAGGCTGTTTTGAGGCATTTTTTGGAGGGGAGTTGGAGCCGATTTTGAGGCAGAAACATGCCAAATCTGCATTAAAGACTCAATATGAATTACTGCTTCAGTAAAGGTTATTTATGTTTTATTTGTAAAGACTTTGGGGGTCATTTATTAAGACCGGGGTTTCAGACGCAGTTCCTAATAAGCCCCTGCGTTGGCAGTGGATTCGCTGAAGTTATGTAGAAAGTCATGTACATGGCTTAAATTTAGACCATTTTCTAATCCTAAAACACACTTTTTCTATAGCTGTCAATTGATTTGGTGACGTGATACCACACTCTAGTTAGAAACTGCTCAGCTGATAGATTAGTGCTTTTAAGGAGGCACATTTATTGTTGGCCCCACAGTGCTGATTTTCAGCATAGAGTATATCCAGCGGCAATGTACTACTGTACAGAAGCTTCCTATACATGCTAAACTATTTTTTTCTGGTTTTGGGAGGAGGTGGTGGGTCTGTGCATCTGAACTATAAAGGGTAAGAACACTTTTGTAATGAATTTTATTGCTCATTTGCTTCCTAAACTCAAAACTAAGCAACTTTTTAAATAGTCTTCATCAAAAAATATCCTGCCATTTTGCTTCTGCAGAGTGTGTGCGAGTCCTTCACCTAGCTGCCGGACGTGACATAAATCTCTGATCTGCTCCTGTTTTTGACGAACCTCTCTGCTCTTCTCCTCCCCTTTTCTCAGTGTTAGAGATAACAACAAAGTGGTGAGGGGACCAGAATCCAAGAAGGGTAGCATGCAGAGGATGAAGATAGGGAGGATAAGGAAGTTTGCAAGGGGGGGATATAAGGCCCCTTTCACACGGGCGAGTATTCCGCGCTGGTGCAATGCATGAGTTGAACGCATTGCACCCGCACTGAATCCTGACCCATTCATTTCTATGGGGCTGTGCACACGAGCGGTGATTTTCACGCATCACTTGTGCTTTGCGTGAAAATCGCAGCATGCTCTATATTCTGCATTTTTTACGCAACGCAGGATCCATAGAAGTGAATGGGGCCGCGTGAAAATCGCAAGCATCCGCAAGCAAGTGCGGATTCGTTGCGATTTTCACGCATGGTTGCTAGGTGACGATCGGGCTGGGGACCCGATCTGTATTATTTTCCCTTATAACATGGTTATAAGGGAAAATAATAGCATTCTTAATACAGAATGCAAAGTAAAATAGTGATGGAGGGGTTACAAATAAAAAAATATTTACTCACCGAGTCCACTTGATCGCGTAGTTGCAGATCTCTGTCTTCTTCTGTAATGTTGAGCTGCCGGCTAAGGACCTGTGGTGAAGTCACATCACATGATCTAATCACATGGTCCCTCACCATGGTGATGAACCATGTGATTGGACCATGTGATGAGCACAGTGACGTCATCAAAGGTCCTATTCCTGTGCACAGCAAAGAAGAAGACAGAAGAGATGCCGGCTGTGTGATCAAGTGGATTAAGGTGAGTTAAATTTTTTTATTTATTTTTTTAACCCCTCCAGCGCTGTTTTTAACCCCTACAGCCTTCTGTATTAAGAATGCTATTATTTTCCCTTATAACCCTGTTATAAGGGAAAATAATACAATCTACAGAACACCTAACCCAAACCCGAACTTCTGTGAAGAAGTTCGGGTTTGGGTACCAAACATGCCGATTTTTCTCACGCGCGTGCAAAACGCATTACAATGTTTTGCACTCGCGCGGAAAAATCGCGCATTTTCCCGCAACGCACCCGCATCTTATCCGGGCAAAAAACATGACGCCCGTGTGAAAGAGGCCTAACAGTTACGCCCCTGCTGCTGTATGTACTGCAGCAAGGCGACTTCTGCAGATGGGATCTACCCTAACAGACTTGCCTCTCATGAGCCTAGGCCTACAAAATTCAGGGTAATCTATGATCTATTTAAAAGCTATGGACAGAAGGGCAGGAGCGCAAGGTCCAAACTGAGGCAGGCACTCTTCCAAATGTGCAATACATAATACAAGCACACTGCTCCATGTGAAAAGACCCATGCAAACACTGAAAACATAGGTCAATCTGGATTGCATTACTGCTATACATCGGCGGAATTGTGTCGGGCCCATCGACCAACAGCAAGGCGGCTTCTGCAGACAGAACCTACAATTACAAACTTGCCTCTAATGGGCCTAGGCCTACAAAGTTCAGGGCAATGCAGGATTTAGTTATACTATGCTGTATTTAAAAGTCTTGTTTTTTTGCATTGCACATTTGCTGGAGTGGCTGCCTCCATTTGGACCGTGTACTCCTGCCCATCTGTTCTAGGCATTTTAATAGAGCATAGTAAAGCTATATCCTGCATTGCCCTAAATTTTGTAGGCTAGGCTCATGAGAGAAATGTCTCTTAGTGTAGGTCCCATCTGCAGAAGCTACCTTGCCGTTGGTAGATGGGGCCAACACAATTTTGATCACTAAATGTGCGCAAAGAGCATCTAATTTTCATGTATAGTAAGTATAGCAGCAGGAGCGTAACTTTAATTCATAGGGTCCCATAGCAAAAAAATATGCCTCCACTGCATATTGTAAGAAAATTAAAACAGCGGCATAAATAACAATATTGAAAGCCATGAATAATACCACCATATATCAGAAAAAAAGCAAAAAGCCACCACATTGTTAGTCCCCAAAAAGTTACAATGTTCTTGCATCTGACCAAACATCTGGGCCCCATAGCAAATGCCAAGTCTATAGGTATGTCATTGTATAGCAATAATGCAATTCAGATTAACCCATGTTTCCAGTGTTTGCACGTGTGCTGCTATATACAGCGTTTTTCTTGTTTTTGCGTGGCAGGTCCAATTTAAACACCCCTGTCTTTAGCTCGATATTAGTAAGATATGAGTGGATTTTAACTGTGAATTGCCATCCATAATTGGAGCTCGAGGAATCCTTGTAGGTACCTGCTCGGACACAGGAGCCTCCTTATATATAGCTTCATACTAGATACCAGAAGTGTGAGCCTTCCTTTCATGGCAGCAGATTGCCTCCTGAATTGCAGGATACTACACTTCCTAGCATGCATTGTGACCTGTGCTACTATATACCCATGTCTGACTGAAGATCTTCATTGCCAGACTGCCGGATTAACTGTGCCCTTTGATGCTGGTCAATTACAAACCGTTTCTGACATGCAGTATGTACGCTATGCAGAGCCAGTAATAGGAGGGACCCAACACATTCCTGGAGCCTGGCACATTATGTCTACATCTCAATGAGTGAAGAAGGCTTTTCTGTAACAAGCAATCTATCGGTACATCTACTATGAGGTCATTATAAAGTGATGGCATATTGCTAGGATTGCTGGTGTAGCGCTGTGTTCCCTTCTCTGTCCCCCCCCCGTACAGTGCCACTATTCAGGGTAAATATAGAAGATGATGCAGCCCTTAAAGAACTATTCCCATGTGGGACATTTATGGTATATTACTAGAATATACCATACATTTCTGAGAGGTGTGGATCCCACCTCAGCTATTTCCAGAACCGGGCTCCCAAGTAAAGGAAGGGCATGCAAGGCCACCCTTCATTCACCACTATGGGGCTCACAAAAATAGGCGAGTGCTGGCTCGGCTATTTTCAGTAGTCCCTTAGTGGTTAACGGAGAGGTGCGTGCACGGTTTGTTCTCCATTCACTGCTATGGGACTTCCAAAAAACGTTTGAGCATGCTAGCTCAAGTCCCATTGCAGTAGTTAGAGAGGACGTTGCACATGCACAGTGTGCTCTCACTTCACTTTGTGGCCCTGTTCTTCAGATAGAAGCAGGTCCAGGAGTGGTACATTCATCTGTATATGTATCTGATATTTACGTCATAAATGTCCCAGATGGGACAACCCCTGTAACCAGTGTCATGGGCCCTTTATTATCAGAATCGGTGGGGGACCTAGAAGTAGGACCTCCCCAATCACAAAGTAATGCCACAGCATAGCAGGGCAGCACGGTGGCTCAGTGGTTAGCACTGTTGCCTTGCAGCGCTGGGGTCCTAGGTTCGAATCCGACCAAGGGCAACATCTGCATGGAGTTTGTATGTTCTCCCCGTGTTTGCGTGGGTTTCCTCCGGGTTCTCCGGTTTCCTCCCACACTCCAAAGATATACTTACAGCGCATCGAGGCCCCAAGGGTAAGACTGCGTGTACACAGCAGTATACCAAGAAAATTTTGAGTAGCACATCCAAAGTCACAGGTGCACATCCATAAAGCTAACATACCAACAGCAAACAAAATATGGAAGCACACTGTTATACATGCAAACAATGGAACTAAGGATTAGAGATTGATCTGGATTACAATGTTACTATACCTATTATATATGAAAATGGAAGCTCTTCATGCACATTTTTGATCAAATGTGTGTCGGGCCCATCTACCAACCATCAAGGTGTCTTCTGCAGATAGGTACCTAACACTAACAGAACTTCCTCTCCTGGGCCTAATTGAAGCCTACAATGTTCAGGGCCACCTTAACGAGTTTGTCACTTTGCTGCTGATACTCTCCCCCAGCGTCACAATATTGTAACTTCTTGTTTTGTTGCTCTGGATCTCCACTCTGGCAACTCTGATACCCAGACTATAGCTCTGAATGAGCACACATGTGCATGAACTGGAGCAGTATTCCCTGCCCACTTCCTGTCGAGGCCAAATCAAATTACTGGGCTGCCCTGGCCAAGGATTTGGTTCCATGTGCTGGAGTTAGATAGTGTACTGCACTGTTCCTTGTTTCTGTTCCTTCCCTAAATAGCCTGATATTTACAGCACTGATTGGACAGTGCCACAACAATGAGTAGGTACATGTCCAACTGATAACCGGATTGGTAATTAGATAGGCTAGTTTCACATATGCGTTAAAGCTATTTGGCAGGCTGTTCTGGCAGCCGGATACTGCCATTCACTGCCCATAGCAGATTGACTATAATGGGACCTGGAGAGTTTCCGGCATGAGTGCCAGGATTCAGCCGGACAAATACTAGTGTTTCTTATCCAGCTGAATCCTGGCATTAATGCTGGAAACTGGACGGATCCCATTATAGTCCTATCCAGTTATCCCAGAAACGATGAACTCTGGCAGGCTGCCGGATAGTTTTAATGCAAAGGTGAAAGTCAGCTTACCTAGTAAACTGTTAAAGGGGTTGTCCGGGATTGAGGACTTTGTTCCATTAGTACAAGACAGACATACGCTACATTCACACTCGTGTTGGGGGGGGAATCGTCATGGATCTGCATAGACGGATCCGTTCAAATAATACAACCATCTGCATCCGTTCAGAACGGATCCGTTTGTATTATCTGTAACATAGCCAAGAAGGATCCGTCTTGAACACCATTGAAAGTCTATGGAGGACGGATCCGTTTTCTATTGTGCCAGATTGTGTCATAGAAAACGGATCCGTCCCCATTGACTTACATTGTGTGCCAGGATGGATCCGTTTGGCTCAGTTTCATCAGACGGACACCAAAACGCTGCGCCTCCAAAGCGGAATGGAGACGGAACGGAGGCAAACTGATGCATTCTGAGCGGATCCTTTTCCATTCAGAATGAATTAGGGCAAAACAGTGTGAAAGTAGCCTAACATACATCCATGTCCTACCTTTTCCACATGTTTCTGAAGCCCCGTTTTCTTATAGGAAATTCTTCGCCGGAAGTGAAGTGTTCTTAGACTCGGTGACGTACCGGGTCCCTTGTAGGAGCACTGAAGCCTCTTCTTCCAGCTGCTCAGGGAGCCCGGTGATGTCACCGGCACTGATGGGCGGGCTTTAGCGCTGCTCTAGCCAGTAAAACGACTAGGGCAGCACTAAAGCCCGCCCATCAGAGGCGGTGACGTCACCGAACATACTGCCGAGCGGAAGCCTCCGCCCGGCAGTGTGTTATTGTAAACAAAAGAGCCTGTGCCATGCGCAGCGCAAAGGAAAGCATCGGAGCATGAACTGCTCTGATGCTCAAGTCAGGGGGGCTGCCGGGGTGAAAATAGAGGTTTGTCCAGGTTCAGCTCTGAACCCGGACAACCCCTTTAATTTATTCATACATTTCCAGAAGGAATGATAGAGAAACAGCATAATGCAGAGTTCTACGAAACGATGTCACTTCTTTTATTGTTAACATTTGTGAATTAATTCAGACCAGTCACAATAATCAGTATGTCTACAGCACGTATGAACATGATGAAAGCGCAAAGCTTCACCGTGCTGGCTATGAGAAGAAGACCTCACCAATGTCAGACTGCACTGCTCTAACAGGTGGGAAATGACTCACTGAAATCCTGAACCGAATACTGATCTTCTGACCACCATGATCAGGACATGTAAAGCATTCCTCGTACTGCTAGATCTGCCAAGTATCTGCCTGGCACAGTAATGTACATGTAACCTGGACAAACACCACCTGCATTGCCCAGATAAGATTCAAAAGTTTCATTTAAAAGAGAGCGCACCAAAACTATTAGCTCTTACAGCAAACAGTAGCAGAACAAACACGAGAGGCAACACAATAGAAGGTGACCAGGGACAATGAGGTAATTCTGACACACACCAACAATAAAGGCTCTGTTCACATGTAGTGTAGAGCATATGTCAGAGGTGTACGTCGCGAGGATCTTTTGACATACATCCCCAACAGAAGGCTGCGGTGTATGCCACTATATAGGTATAATGGGATAAGTCACCCATAGGCTCCTATTGTAAACGTAACCCACATATTGTGCAGTATACGTTCTTTTCCTGTATCTCTCTGCATAGGAAATCCCAGCAGACTACACATTTCTATACAGAGGTCAATATTAATTCTAGCACAAAAAATCCCAGCGTATGTCAAAAAGGGCACACCTTTAAACTTTTTGGACGGTCAAAGAGGGACACTTATGGTTCAATGGGAAAGATCTATTTTTCCTGCATATTTATACACTTTAATAGTTTTCTTTTACAAAAAAAGAGCAAAAATATCTGAATTTAGAAATTTCTAAATATCCAAATAGCATCAAATAATGAAATAATATACAAGGTGGGCTCTAATATACAGATAAGAACCATTCTGGATCAATATTGCAAATGTAATATTGTACATCTATATTGCAGGTCAAAAAGACCTTTTGGAGGGACAGTCTCTCTTTTTGACTCAAGACCCTCTGTCCCTCTTTGCTCCTTAAAGGGGTATTCCGGTTACCATAAATATAACTTATGTCTTAGACTAATTCATCATCAATAATTACCTAATATAATGTAAATATCACATATTTACTGTTCAGCAGTTATAAAAGTAGTTTTCTTCCTCTGATACCCGCTGTGTTTCCTCATAAATTCCCATGGCACCGACCTGCAGTTCTGAGCCTTTGTTAGGTCGAGCATGCTCAGTGTGTTGCTAACAAAGTGTGCTGGTGATTACAGAGTAGAGGGGGCGTGTCTGGACTGTATATCAGGCAGCCAATCAGTAAACATCAACACTCACAGCAGGGAAGCTAGGGATTGTGGGGATTGTAGTTTTGTGAGGGAAGATCAGGCGCCATGATACTCTCAATGTGTTGCAGGCTCACACAGGAGCTAGACAAATAGATTGCAAGGTAAATTGAAGCTCTGGTTATATGTATAGGTATGGGTTCTCGTTGGGTCACAGCTTGCAGTTGCAGCCTTATTGAATTTTTTTCAAAAATTTTGTTACTTTACCGGAATACCACTTTAAATGTCCCTCTTTTTGATCTGAGGTCTAGATTTGCATTATTACATTCACAATATTGACCCAGAAAGTGTTTGTCTGGTTCTTCTCTGTATATTAGAGCCCGTCTTGAATATAATTACATTATTTGATGCTGTTGGGATTTTAGAAATGTCTACATTCAGATTTTTCGCCATTTTATAAGAGACGTGTAAAGATATGCGGGGAAAATGGATCTTTAACACAGTGAACCATAAGTGACCGTCCAAAAGTTGGGAGGTATGCAGAAGGACTTCGGTCAAAAGTAGGGACACTTAGGAGGTGTGCAAAAGGTCCAAACTTAGGTTCAACTCGGTAGATGAGAGCCTCTGGACATGTTGGAGACATACACCAGGGAGAATTAGGATACTACTACAGTGGAGCAAAACAAGGCGTGAGCAGCGTCTGTTATTTTCCCAGCAATTTTGCATGAATCTATAGAGAAATCTGCAGCAGAAAATCCACACCAAATCGTGAGGATTTTACTGCAGATGTCCTTGCAGATTTTACCTGCAGAAACCAGGTGAGTGGCAGACACCCCCCATTCCTGTGACTGACTAACAGTCATACTAGATGATAGAAGGCAGAGTTGTACAGAGGCCAGCATAGGCCTAAGCAAGGAAGTCAGTGCTGCGCAGGGGAGGTGTGTATAGCGCAGGGATGACCAACCTGAGGCTCTCCAGCTGTTGCAAAACTACAACTCCCAGCATGCTCAGACTGCCTACATTAATCAGCCCACAGCAAGGCATGGTGGGGGTTGTAGTTTTACAACAGCTGGAGAGCCACAGGTTGGCCATGCCTGGTATAGCGCTATTTTATTTAACCATTTTGTGACCACACCTCGGAAATTAACAGGCTGATGAACTGGGCCTTGTGTCTGCAGCCGGTTGATTTATGGCAGTCTCATGGCACTGCCTACATTTGCACGCAGTGTCATCGTCAGCATTGGGCTGTCACATAGCCAGCCTGTACTGTAATAAGGGAACTGATATAATCATTTCCGGTCACAGAAAGCCCTTGAAAACAGAGTGCTGTGTTCTCCATTTCTGACATCACAGGGATTCTCTTTGCAGACGGGCCTTGGAGGCATGCAGGGAAGACACGATCTGCATCTTCTCCGCATGTCTGATATCTGCCGTATAAAGATCACTGCTGGCGGTGATCTATGGTCTGTTAACATTAAATCACTTATCAGTGATCTGTATTTGGAAATCGCAGGAAACACAGATAATATGTTCCCTATGCTAACCTCTGCCCCAACAATAAAACTAAAACAATGAATTAATAAATACAGTAAAATGTAAAAAAATAATAAAAAAAAATTGTTAAGAAAAAAGATACACACCCACCAATTTCAGACATTCTGCCCGATATGAACAGGGTTCGCAGATCTTCTTCAAATCTGCATCTAATCTTATTCATGCAGATTTAGTACAGAAAATAGTCTCCCCATTGGAGTCAGTGAGGAATTTCTGCATCAAATCTGTGATGGATCGTGACAATGACAATAATCCTCCAGTTCAAGAAAAATAATTCTCATTAACTGAGGAATGAACAGAGCACGGAGATCATGTTCATCTTTTTAGTTGCAGATCCGTCCGTTCCTGGACTCTTCTCCTGTCATCCAAGATGGCCACACCGCTTCTCGGACTGCCTGATGCATACTGTGCAATTGGTAGCCCAAGACACCTACTGCTGCCCTTGGATTGGCCAGCACTGCTCATGTGAACAATGCTGGCCAATCCAAGAGCAGGGCTGGACAAGCAGGAAGTGGTCTGGACTACAGATGCAACGTGCACATTGGGTAGTCTGAGAAGTGGTGCGGCCATGTTGGATAGCAGAAGAGGAGCCTGAGAATTAACAGACTTGCAACTAAAAAGGAGGTCACCAGGTAAGTCTTCTGTTCGCACCCCAGTTAATGTGAATTATTTTTCTTGAACTAGCGGGTGGCTTTAATGCGACTGTATTTTGCTGTGGATTTGCCATGTGGCAGATCTGCACTTGAAACGCAACATGTGCATGTGGCCTTACCATGCCCCATGATATCAATAATGGGACAAGTAAAAAATAAATAAAAAAGTGAGGGCTTTCTTGGGAAGGTTCAGTGAAGCTTCTCTATACGACATCTAATTTTTCCATCGTAGCTACATCACATGATCTGGCTCCTCGGTCAATTCCGACACATTCATTAGGGATGTATAATATTCAATGTCTAATAGTAGACAATTCCATTATAATCTGACCCTAAATATGTCAAACTTGTCCACTGTTCATAGTAGATCTTAATCTATTTATGAAATGTTATATTGTAGCCGAAAAGTTGTCTTAAGGGGCAGATTCAACAACAATCTTTGAATGCTTTCTAATCAAATCCAGACATTGAGAAACGATAGGAGCCCTTGACCTCAAGAATTTTAACCTCACATATTCCTTACTACTAATAGTCGTAAAATCAGCAGCCAGGAGACAACTGTCACAGAGAGATAGAAAACAGCAGATAAAGAGCCGGAAATCGATAATGAAAGGAGAGCAAGAAAACCTTCTTTAAATTAAATCTCCTCATATAATGACTCATGACTGAGGTCAGTGGATGTCTAATACTATGGCAGTGCAATCAATGTGGTATTCATACAAGTATAGCACTGATATAACATCCGGGGTAAGAGGATGACATCTGCTTCTCTACCTACAGACACTTTAAGGGAATAATCCAGGATAATTGCAAATGTAATTTACAAAGTTCATTTAGGTATCCAATACGTGTCATGGCTGAAGTTTCTCGAAGGACAAATATCAAAAATTCTTGTGGCTACTTTATCCGCAGAATAAATCAGCCACATTTATAAAAGCAGTTTGGTAATAGGAACATATGATGGGAATTGGATGGCAAATAACCAGTAAAGTTGGCTTGGCACAATCGCTTTCTGCCATGATAGCTTTAAGCATCTATACAGGTATACAGTTCATACAAGCACTCTACTGTTCTCTGTGGTATTACAACTGCATACAAATAGGTGTATGAAGTCATTTCAGCTGGCAGCGGAATTACTGCTGGCACCTGGATCTGTCTGAAAATCACATTCACACTACTTGACTTGACACAACATATTCCTTAGTTGGACTTGTGGCTTGTTGTCTTAAGAGTTGAAAGGGTTTTCCCATAACTAGTGTAAAAAAATAAAAATCAGACATCATATAATACATGACAATCTCTTTCTAACAAAGCTAGAACCAGCCCTGCACCTCACATGGATCCAGAGATCTCCACATTTCATTTCCTAGATTTGTTTCAATCTGGCAGCTCAGGAGGGATGGCCTTATTCAGGAGGCTTGTCCTTCCTGCTGCAGCTGGTCGCGGTTGAAAGCAAAACTGAGCATGTTCGTCCACCTCTGAGGTGGACAGAGAAATCATATACAAGAGCAAACAGCAGGTGGCACTATACAGATAGATTTCAGTGAATAACTCACTGGCTATACTAAGTGTTTAATGACAAAAGTATTCAGATCCAGGTGCTGGTTTGAGAACTGTAGAATACTTTTCATGGCAAAACCGCTTTAAAGGGAATCTGTCACCTAGTTTGAGCATATTAAACTGTTACCATTGCAATTTTCAATGGGGGGGGGGGGGCCCGGGGGGGGGGGTACCTGTTGTGGAGGGAGTGTGTGGGACTATGGAGGGAGTGGTCCCGCCGGCCGCACTGGCGCCAGTCAGAGGCGCTATCTAAATCTGATTCTGACTGCCCAAAACCAGTCTGAGGGCCAGAGAGGAACCTCAGAGTCACAGTCACTCCTCCAGTCCTCAGTGGAGTCAGTGCCTGGTCTCCCCACTCCAGTCTCCAGTCCAGTGACAGTCCTGCCGTGTGCCGTCGGTCGTGCCACTCCAGTCTCTGCGACTACAGTGACTCTAAAAGTAAGTGATGTGAATATGTGATTCATTTGAATTTAAAGGGAACCTGTCATTTTGTGCATAGAGCTGGGGACATGGGCTGCTAGATGGCCGCTAGCACATCTGCAATACCCAGTCCCCATAGCTCTGTGTGCTTTTATTGTGTAAAAAAAGTTTTGATCAATATGCAAATGAACCTGATATGAGTCCTGTGTCCGGGGATGAGTCCAGCAGAAAGGAGCCCAGCACCGGCCCGCGTCCTCCGAATCTCCTCCTTGCTGGCGTCACAGAGCTGGAGCGCCGAAATCTCGCGATGCGCGAGCTAGCGCATGCGTAGTTCGCTCCCTGTGCTGGCCAGCACAGGGAATGAACATGATGCCGACATTGCAGATGTGCTAGCGGCCATCTAGCAGCCCATTTTCTCAGCTCTATGCACAGAATCCTGGTGACAGGTTCCCTTTAAGGAAGTGAGATTATTGAGAATTTATGATTTCTGAGATAATCTAAATTCTTAAGTTAAAAAGAGCTGCCTGCAGACTCAGAGTGGGGCCCAAGAGAAGCAAGGGGTGCCATCCTTATCATTGCAGGTCTGCAGGCAGCTCTTTTTAACTTCAGAATTAAGATCTTAGACTCTCACTAATTACAGCACACGCCCTGCGCCCTGGCCTGTAGTGTCCACCATCAGACAGGGGAGGGAAGAAACCCCAGAACTAGAGTGTGCCCCCCAACACATTGGGGGGAACACTGACACTCTAGTTCTGGGGTTTCTTTTCTTCCCTCCCCTGTCTGATGGTGGACACTACAGGCCAGGGCGCAGGGCGTGTGCTGTAATTAGTGAGAGTCTGATCATCTGAAGTTAAAAAGAGATGCCAGCAGTGATAAGGAGGGCGCCCCTTCCTTCTTTTGGGGGGCACATTCTTATATGACAGACATAAAGGTACTTTTACACTTGCGGCAGGACGGATCCGGCAGGCTGTTCAGCCTGTCGGATCCGTCCTGCCGCTATTTCGCTGGACCGCTGCTCTGTCCCCATTGACTATAATGGGGATGGGGGCGGAGCTCCGGCGCAGCACTGCACGGTGAGAGGCCACCGGACGAAAAAGTCGGACTTGCAGTACTTTTCGGCCGCCAGCCTTTCACCGCACACTGCCGCGCTGCATCGGAGCTCCGTCCCCGTTCCCAATATAGTCAATAGGGATGGAGTGGCGGCAAGGGCGCAATAGCGGCAGGACGGATCCAACAGGCTGAACAGCCTGTCGGATCCGTCCTGCCACAAGTGGGAAACTACCCTAAGTTCTGCTCCTTATTGAAGGTTGCTGTACTCGCAGTAGATGGTTCCACTGTGGGCGGGCTCAGGGCTGGTGGTCTGGTGGTGGCAGAGGCACTACTGTGGCAGGCACCAGGCTAGTCTGGACTGGGAGTCTGATGGGACTGACTTGTAAAAGTTAGATGAGAGAGAAAAGTCTGAGTGCACTCAGACTTTTCTCTCTCATCTAACTGAAGACGCATGGTAAGGCCCCATTCACACGTCCGTAAGTGTTTTGTGGATCCACGGGCCCGTGGATCCACAAAACACTGACATCGGTAATGTGCGATCCGTAATTTGCAGTTGCGGACAAGAGTAGGACATGTTCTATTTTTTTCGGGAACGGAATTGTGCTCAGCCAGTCCTGTCAAAATGGGTGGATTTTAATGTGTATGGCCAGTTTAAAACATATATGACTATAACTGTAGGGCCCAGCTAAGTTATAAAACGTTTCCCACCTAATTTAATCAAATAAATTAAACCAAAAAATTGGAAGAGTTGTGTGACTTGAATGTTGCCAGCCAATTTTGGGGTCACACACAATTAAGGAGGTTGTCAAGCAACATGTCCCTTGTAATCCAACCAGTTTGTCTCAAAGCTTCCATCTGTGGGCTTGTTGGTAATGGGTTGATGGTGGAGACTGCGGTAAGGAATCTTTGCAAATAGGGTAAGGAGACTTTGGCAATTTGATTGTTTTTTTACAAGTACATTTTAGCTTTCAAGGGGTTGTGCAGTCATATAAAATATATACTCATGAATATAACTGCCTACAATAAGCTACTAACTAATTGTTCAGTTTGGGCTGTGTGTCTAGACCCTCAGGCCTGTGATCACATGACATCACTCCCCAACCTTCAGCCCCTCCAACATGCAGTCCTATGTAAATAACATCTCTTCCCTCTCTCCAGCCACCTTCAAAACGAGTCCCAAGTAAAAAATATAAATATTTGCACACATCAACATAACAGCCTGCAACAATGCAGTCCTCTCTCCACCGACGGGCACTGAAGCTTCTCTTGTGATCTGGAGGCCACCGCCCATTAGACAATAAGACCTCTTCCTGTGACATCGTACTTACAAGTTACAACTCTATTCTAGTCATGACCATGGCTTATTGCCTGTTCCAAATTCTGGGTCCGTTCACCCCAGTAATGCACTGCAATGCATGTGGGCCGCGTGTTTCAGACCCCTAATTTAGAACAGTATAGACCAGGGATGCTCAACCTGCGGCCCTCCGGCTGTTGTAAAACTACAACTCCCACGATGCCCTTCTGTCGAATGATAACTGTTGGCTGTCAGGGAATGATGGGAGTTGTAGCTTTGCAACAGCTTGAGGTCCACAGGTTGAGCATGCCTGGTATAGACCAAAAGTAGTAACTAGAAACAGGGGCAGTGTTTGAGTAGGGGTTTAGACATGCAAAGAAAACAAAAAAAGCTCAGTATTTGGCCTCAAAAACTGAGAATAAAGTCCCTATGCCTTTAGCTAAATTGTTTTAATTGCATGTTGTGATGCTTATAACCAAATCAAAATAGGAAGAATGAGGTAATGCAAATTTTTGTAATTGTTATTTTTAAAATAAAATTAATGTTTCAAAGTCCACATATGGATAATAAGGCAAGATACATTCCTAAAACAATTGCTGTTTAATGCCCAGATGTTTTATAGACAAGTCAAAAAAATTATATGGCAGGCACCCAAACCTCATACACTTGGCCTTTGATAATATATCATCAGTGCAAACTTTTTTTTTTTATAATTCCAATGTTAATTGTCTATTGCGGTTTAGATGTAATATCTCTATAACGATACTCTTAGGTGCTAGAAAAAGTAAGTGAATCCTTGGGAATTACTGGATTTATGCATTATTAGTAAAAATGTGGTCTGATTGTTATCTAAGCCATAAGTATTTCCCCCTTTAGTGGCAATCATCTCCACCAAAGTTTTCTGTAGCTGCAAATAAGATTTGCACAATGTTGAAGAAAAATGTTGGACTATTCCTCCCTGTACATGTGTTTCAGGGACGCCTTGTGTGCACAGTCCTCTTCTGGTCATTCACAGCATCCTGATAGGGTTAAGGGCAGGACTCTGACTTGATAAATTCCAGAACACAAGTCTTCTTTTTGAACCATTCTTTGGTGGTGTGTTCTGTGTCATTGTCTTGTTGAATCACTCAACTTTTCGGTAGTTTGAGGTCATGGACTGCTGCCCTTACATTCTCCTGTAAAATGTCTTGATACACCATAGAATTCATTCCTCCCTCAATGATCCCAAGGCATCAGCCCCTATGGCAGAATAGTAGTATCCAGAAGTCGCTCTCCACCGCACTTCATATTTGCAATGAGGTTTTGGCGTTGATATACAGGGTTATTTTCCCTCCAAGCTTAGTGTTGTGCATTTTTGCTGGAAAGTTGAACATTTGTCTCATCTGAGATTTGTGTTTGGGAATGGCTTAGTCAGAGTCCTGACCTTAACCTTATCGAGATGCTGAGGCATGGCCTTAAGAGGACTGTGCATGCAAAGCAACCCAGAAATACTGAACTGAAGCACATTTGCAGGGAGGAATGATCAAAAATTCCTCGTCAACATTGTGCAAATCCTATTTGCAGCTACAGGAAACATTTGGCAGAGTTGAGCGCTGCTATAGGGAAGAATACATGTTATTACATTCAAGGGGTCATTTACTTTTTCTGTTTCATACACCTGTCTTAGAAAAAAGACCACTGGAGCAAGATGCACCAAATTTATTAAATGTCACAGGTATATTAGAAATATGGTGAATCTTCCAGCAGACCGTGTGCACTAGAAATACAAATCTATGGAAGATGTAAAATGTACAATAGCTGCTCTCTAGAAACGTAGCAAGATTATCCCCCAAATTGGTGAGACACCAGTCTAGTAAAATGTAAGCTGTTAAAGGGGTATTATTCTCATGTAATAAAGTGATGGCATACCCCTAGGCTAGGTCACTATGAAGAAAGAAGATCTGACCTTTGGGACCCTCACTGGTCTTGAAAATGAAAGGGCTGGATACAGTTCCCTGGCCGTAAGCACCACTGTGCAGGAGGCCAAGACATTGGGTCACCATTAATCATAAAGGGGTGGCATACCCTAACAAAATGCCTTTATTTTAAGAGATGGGAAAGCCCCTTTCTTTCATTTCAAAAGTTTTTTCATCAGAACCTGGTAATTAGTCTCAAAGACTATGTCCACTTATGGGGTGTCATAAAACCTAAAGGGGTTTTCTGACACTTTTTAGCTGATGACTTATCCTCTGGTGGGGATCCGACACCCAGAACCTCCGCCGATCAGCTGTTTTAGAATATACTGACGCTACTGTGAGCGCCGCTGCCTTCTCATAGCTTTTTCTCAGGATAGGCCATCAGTATCTCATCGGAGGGGACCTGACAACCGGGACCTCCCTCGATAAGTTATTTGAGAAGACACCAGCGCATGCAGTAGTGCAGCAACCTTCTTGCAGCTTTAGTTAGGCCTTGTGATGTCAAGTTTATCGGTGACATGGCCTAGGCACAGCTCAGTCCCATTTAAGTAAATGGGGCTGAGCTGCGATACCAAACACAGCCGCTTTCCGGCATAAACACGGGCTTTCAGCCAGACAAAAAGTCCTGCATGCACAACTTTTTGACCATCTGAAATCTAGCATTATGGAGGAAAATGGCCCAGTCCTATTGTTCTCCATGGTTTGTGGCATTATCCGCCTATGCTGGATACGGTGAACTTCAGCAGGCGGTTCCTCTGTTCGACCAGCCCGCCAGATTTCACAACACAGATGTGAGCGCAGGGTTAGCTGATGCTTGTCTTGTCCTTCTGGTACAAGTCTACTAAATGGGTTTTCAGAAATTTTTTAACTGATGACCTATCCTCAGGATAGGTCACCAGTATCTCATCGGAGGGGACCTGACAACCGGGACCTCCCTCGATCAGTTATTTGAGAAGACACCAGCGCATGCAGTAGTGCAGCAGCCTTCCCGCAGCTTTAGTTAGGCCATGTGATGTCAAGTCACATTGATGTCTCGGTCACGTGGCCTAGGCACAGCTCAGTCCCATTTAAGTGAATGGGGCTGAGCTGTGATACCAAACACAGACGCTTTACAGTGTACAGCAATGTGCTTGGTGAGTTGCCAAATGCCAAAGCTTTCTCAAACAACTGATCAGCATGGGTCCCGGAAAAAAAATTGGGAAGCCCATTTAATTGGAAAAATATAAGTACAGTAAGCTGTGCCCTCTGGTAGCAGATATATTGCATAGCAGTAATGAGAGATAACTACAAATATTGGTACTTGCCATTTAGCAATAATTTATATTTACTGTAGGCCAACAAACTTGAACTTATCTTTAGGCCGTGAAGGGCCTGTGTTGGAAAATATTCAAGTCTTCACATGTTCATCAGTGCTTACTGGAAAGACACACAGGACAAGATTCCCCCTCCTTCCCTCTCTTTGCAGCACAGTACAACTGTCACCTGGCGTCAATGCCACCAACACAATGCTTGAATTACATTAATGAACAACCGAATATGAGCAAGCACAGGAAAATGCATTGCTCTCCGTAGACCAGTGGGGAGACATGTGACTTGCGTAAGTATGCACCTGTAATGTGCTGCTGATGTCCTCTTCACTCAGTGACAATGCAGCTGTCTGGTGGTCCTTGTAGCACTGCGGTGACTCATTCCGTAGCCGAGCTCCACATTGACACACTATTTAGAAACACTTTGGCTGCATCATCATCGTAACATAAAGTGGAGTGCTTACTGTTCACCGAAAACAAGCCTGAAAATCTGTAAAAAGGGAATTGTATAACACATGTCCTTCCCTACCGTGGCTCTTATGCCTCATTCACACGTCAGTGTTCGATCAGTTATTTCAATCAGTGATTGTGAGCCCAAACCAGGTGCGGCTCTAAACACAGAACAGGTGCAGATCTTTCCCGTATACCTTATCTCTGTGGAGGCTCCAATCCTGGATTTGGCTCACAATCACTGACCAAAACACTGACATAAATTTTGAAATATCTCGAGATGAATGGCACAAGATGACAAACTCTGAAAAAAATTGTATTACTCACAAAGCCTGTTAAAGTACTGGTCCTTTTGTATAGGATGATTTTGGCAATTATCAGGAACAAACTGAACTACAGCAATGCCATAGATTGGGATGATGTGCTGCCCAGAAATTATGATTGTGGGTGCTGGCCAGAAGACACGGTCACCAAATTAATGAGTGTTTTCAGGCTCATTAGGTGATTTGCAGCACATTTACACAGGGAAATTATCAGGAATGAGAGTTTATATGAACATCATCCCTGATAATTGCCCCAATCACTACCGCCGTAGCAGTTGTTTGCATGTACTGGCAGGTGAGGCCTGGGCTGCAATGGATGACAGACACAGCAGCCTGATCAGGAATTCCATCTATTAGGATCCGGGTCTCATTCCCGTCCTGTGCTCTCCCTGTTGGTCTACATAGGAGAGTGCACAAGCCGAAGATTATTTCCTGGCCTGTGCACTCTAATGCTCAGCTCAGCAGGCTCGATGATGTCTCTGAAACAGCAAAGTGAATGAGATTTAACAAATCTCATATACTCTTAGATTTTTTCCTCAGGTGTGGAAAGTGACCCGTCAATTGTTTGTGTGATTCGCACCTTCTGTGGTTTTCCCCATAGACTTCAAAGGGGTTGTTTACATAAACATAAAAACCATCCTGCGGTTTTGGTGCACATTTGTTGCAGATTAGGGTACTTTCACACTAGCGGCAAGGAACTCGGCAGGCTGTTCCGGCGGGTGAACAGCCTGTCGGATCCGTGCTGCCGCTAGTGCAGGCGTGCCCCAGGACAACCGCTCCAGCCCCATTGATTATAGTGGGGGCGGGCCGGAGTTCTGGCGGCAGCACGGCAAACATGCAGACAGGTGGCCGGAATAAAAATTGTTATATTTTAATTGTATGGGCATTTTTGCACGCAGCGATGCCCATGATGTATGTATTTTTATTTTAAGGAAAGAGCAGTGGCGTATCTATCACGAGGCAAACAAGGCATTTGCCTAGGGCGGCACTTGCCAATGGGGTGGCAAAATGCCTTGTTTGCCCCTTGTCCCATCCGTCTTATATGCCGGTATACTCAGAAGATCCGATGGTATATTCTAACCCCCAGGCATTCCCATGGTGACGGGGACGCTTGCCTGGGGGTTAGAATATACAGGGCCACACCGCTCACAGGAGTACATTTATAAACTAATCAGTAACTTTAACTTTAATCATTGCTGATCTCTTTACTTGGATACCTTACTCTGTCTTAGCTCCGGTAACAACAGGCAGTGCGGGCGGGCGGCGCTCACTCACTGACGTCACGCGCCTGCTCCTCCCACTAGGCGGCGCAGGCGCGTGACGTCAGTGAGTGAGCGTCGCCCGCCCGCACTGCCTGCTGTTACCGGAGCTAAGACAGAGTAAGGTATCCAAGTAAAGAGATCAGCAATGATTAAAGTTAAAGTTACTGATTAGTTTATAAATGTACTCCTGTGAAGTGAAAACCATTTCAGGGGACTACCTCTTGAAGCTCATCAAGAGAATGCCAAGAGTGTGCAAAGCAGTAATCAAAGCAAAAGGTGTCTACTTTGAAGAACCTAGAATATGACATATTTTCAGTTGTTTCACACTTGTTTGTTATGTATATAATTCCACATGTGTTAATTCATAGTTTTGATGCCTTCATAGTCATGAAAATAAAGAAAACTCTTTGAATGAGAAGGTGTGTCCAAACTTTTGGTCTGTACTGTATAATGGGGTCCTTTAAGTTCTACAGAGGTTTCCATCTCCAGGTAAGATGACTATGTAGGAACTTGGCCCTGTCAATCAACATGTAGAGGGAAGAGCTAGCTGAGGAAGCAGGAGTAGCAAGGGTGCACAGAGTCACTTGGGTCCGCCCATGGGGCACTTTACTACTCCTCTGTATACGGAAAGCACCTTTTCTACAGAATGAAGCAATAGATCGCTAAGTGAAAGTTATCATTACATTTACCTGAGCTAACCCTACAAGGCATTCTGCCTGGTGTATGAGTGAATTGACTGGTGACAGACTCCCTTTAAGCCATTCTCTGAACCTGCTTAGCAATGCCACACCATGTCTGATCACTGCCTGTCCTTACTTGTATCTGTCCACCACGTTGTATAAACTCTGCCAGTACTGATCTTACACTTCTAAGGTCACAATTATGTTAATCGATTCAGGTTCCTCACTTTGGGGTTACCATCTACGAGCCATTAATGGCTATTACTAAACTAATCATAGAACACAACCACCCATGAAGGGTGTTTTAGGGGAAAACTACTAAATGCCTTAGGCTCTGCCCCTGATTTAGCCAAATATAGTAGGCCCAGACTCCTAAGGCCTGACTATGACAAGATTCTAAATATACCTAGAGGTCTTTCCTAATAATTTCACATCTGCAACCCAACGATGGGGCCCAAATTGCTGTTCTACAAATATCTAGCTTAAGGAATACATTATTGAGAAGTGCCAGGTATCTTTTATGTAAAAAACAGTTTTAAGTAAGCTGCTATATCACATTATATAGCTAGCTGCACTGTGTGGGGTAAAGATCTGGTATCCAGATTTCCTACAGAAGCATGGTTATTCATTAAGAAAATCAATTGCGAACCAATAGACAGTGTTGCAAAGGTGACACATTTATCATGTAGCTGACATTTTAAGGCTGTACATCTCCTGCAAGGATTCACTTATCTACCGTGTGCTTTCAACATGAGCCCCTGGCTTTCCATGATCCAAGAAAGAAGTGATGTCGAGAAAACACTTTCTGTGATTAAATATTACATTAGTCCTCCGGGGTGACCTCATAGTGAAAGGCAATAAGTTTACACACAGACATTCTAGCATGCTCTCTACGTTATCAGGCATGTGGAGCTATCAGGACATTTTTGCTTGTGTGTTTTAGCAGCCAGGGGAATGTATAAATTGCCTGCTATTTCCGCTGGAATGACTAATGGTGCATTGATTAAATGCATATTTCATTGTAAAAGAGAAATGGTTTACTTGTGGTCATTTATCGCTCCTTGATTTCTCTTGGATTACGTCTTGAAGAATGGCACCCCCTGCCATGGAATTATTTCATCTTGCAGAACCTTGATGACAGATAAGTGCACTAATCTAGCAGCTTGCACATATCAGATTGAAGACACTAATGCAAAAATGAAATTACTAAACAGAACAAAGTGCGGCTGGACATAGAAGAAAGCAGGAAGAAAACCACCGTAATAACCTATTCTAGTGGAGTGCTTTGCAAACACTGAATCAGCAGTATACACCAGAAGAATATACAAAGAATATAGCAAATGTGTTGGAAGTGCAAAACTTGAAAAAAAACTGATCCCGTCACCGAGCTTTGTAGTATCACCAAGGTTGTACATTAACTAGAGGGAAAGTGAAAATCAAAACAGAGCTCTCTCTATTGCTGGTTGATGTCAACCAAACATAAGATTTGAAGCTTAAAAATTGCAACCCACTTCACCTCTACCAAAGATGTAGGTGAGAAGGGTGGCATGCTAATCACCGCTTTCCCATACTTTTTCATTATTGTCACGACTGTGGTCCTCAGACTATGAGCACACATATGGAAAAGGAGTAAGGCTGGCCTGAGCTGCCTCCACCTCTCATGTCCTCCACAGCAGCTGACTCTATGGAATGCATGCCTTTGGGTATCCCAAAATAACAGGCAGTCAGACAATAGGGGCACAGACAATGAGTCCAAGCAGTGAACTGTAATCCAGATTACTTTCCATGCAATGAGAGTTGGCTGACTGCTTCAGCACCTCACACTAAGTGATGCCATCATCCCCCCATGATTACATCTCTTATTCTTGCTCAGGGTTCAGAGACCTATCAATCCAGTCTTGTGATTACATGTATTCCATAGTTAAAGGGATTTTCAGAGATTTTTTTTTACTGAAAATCCTTCCTCCGGATAGGTCATCTGACACCCAAGAGCCCCGCAGATCAACTGTTTGAGAAGGTTTCGGTGCTCCTGTGAGTGCCATGGCCTTCTCCGTGCCCACCAAGCACAGCTCAGTACATTGTATAGCGGCTGTATTTGGTATTGCAGCTCAGCCTCATTCCCTTCAATGGGGCTGAGCTTCATCTAGGCTATGTGACCAAGGAACGTGACATCACATGGCCTAACTAAAGCTGCGAGAAGGCTGCTGCACTACTGCATGCGCTGGTGTCTTCTCAAATAACTGATTGAGGGAGGTCCCGGTTGTCAGGTCCCCTCCGATGAGATACTGATTACCTATCCTGTAGATAGGTCATACTGATGACCTATCCTGTAGATAGGTCATCAGTTAAAAAATTTCTGAAAATCCATTTAGTAGACTTGTACCAGAAGGACAAGACAAGCATCAGCTAACCCTGCGCTCACATCTGTGTTGTGAAATCTGGCAGGCTGGTCAAGCAGAGGAAGAGCCTGCTGAAGTTCACCGTATCCAGCTTAGGCGGAAAATGTCACAAATCACTGGATCCCCATTGACAACAATAGGACCGGGCCATTTTCCTCCATAAGGCCTCATGCACACGACCGTATTTTTTTGCGGTCCGCAAAACGGGGTTCCGTTTTTCCGTGATCCGTGACCGTTTTTTTCGTCCATGGGTCTTCCTTGATTTTTGGAGGATCCACGGACATGAAAAAAAAGTCGTTTTGGTGTCCGCCTGGCCGTGCGGAGCCAAACGGATCCGTCCTGAATTACAATGCAAGTCAATGGGGACGGATCCGTTTGACGTTGACACAATATGGTGCAATTTCAAACGGATCCGTCCCCCATTGACTTTCAATGTAAAGTCAGGAGTTAATATACCATCGGATCGGAGTTTTCTCCAATCCGATGGTATATTTTAACTTGAAGCGTCCCCATCACCATGGGAACGCCTCTATGTTAGAATATACTGTCGGATTTGAGTTACATCGTGAAACTCAAATCCTACAGTATATTCTAACACAGAGGCGTTCCCATGGTGATGGGGACGCTTCAGGTTAGAATATACTAAAAGAACTGTGTACATGACTGCCCCCTGCTGCCTGGCAGGTGCTGCCAGGCAGCAGGGGGCAGCCCCCCCCCCTGTAGTTAACACATTGGTGGCCGGCCCCCCCTCCCCTGTAGTTAACTCATTGGTGGCCAGTGCGGCCCCTCCCCTGTAGTTAACTCATTGGTGGCCAGTGTGCCCCCCCCCTGTAGTTAACTCATTGGTGGCCAGTGCGGCCGGCCCCCCTCCCTCCCCTGTAGTTAACTCATTGGTGGGCAGTGGGCCCCCCCCTCCCTTCCCATGTAGTTAACTCGTTGGTGGCCAGTGGGCCTTCTCCCCTCCCTCCCCCTCCTAATTAAAATCTCCCCCCTATCACTGGTGGCAGCGGAGTGTACCGATCGGAGTCCCAGTTTAATCGCTGGGGCTCCGATCGGTAACCATGGCAACCAGGACGCTACTGCAGTCCCGGTTGCCATGGTTACTTAGCAATTTGTAGAACCATGATACTTACCTGCGAGCTGCGATCTCTGCGTCCGGCCGGGAGCTCCTCCTACTGGTAAGTGACAGGTCTGGCCGGGAGCTCCTCCTACTGGTAAGTGACATGACCTGTCACTTACCAGTAGGAGGAGCTCCCGGCCGGACCTGTCACTTACCAGTAGGAGGAGCTCCAGGCCGGACGCAGAGATCGCAGCTCGCAGGTAAGTATCATGGTTCTACAAATTGCTAAGTAACCATGGCAACTGGGACTGCAGTAGCGTCCTGGTTGCCATGGTTACCGATCGGAGCCCCAGCGATTAAACTGGGACTCCGATCGGTACACTCCGCTGCCACCAATGATAGGGGGGAGATTTTAATTAGGAGGGGGAGGGTGGGGAGAAGGCCCACTGGCCACCAACGAGTTAACTACATGGGAAGGGAGGGGGGGGGCCCACTGACCACCAACGAGTTAACTACAGGGGAGGGGGGCCGGCCGCACTGGCCACCAATGAGTTAACTACAGGGGGGGGCCCACTGGCCACCAATGAGTTAACTACAGGGGAGGGGCCGCACTGGCCACCAATGAGTTAACTACAGGGGAGGGGGGGGCCGGCCACCAATGTGTTAACTACAGGGGGGGGGGGGGGGGCTGCCCCCTGCTGCCTGGCAGCACCTGGCATCTCTGAAAAAGCTTTTATGCAGACGGATCTTCGGATCCGTCTGTATAAAAACTAACCTACGGCCACGGATACGGATGCCAATCTTGTGTGCATCCGTGTTCTTTCACGGACCCATTGACTTGAATGGGTCCGTGAACCGTTGGCCGTGAAAAAAATAGGACAGGTCATATTTTTTTCACGGCCAGGAAACACGGCTCACGGATGCGGCTGCCAAACGGTGCATTTTCAGATTTTTCCACGGACCCATTGAAAGTCAATGGGTCCACGAAAAAAAACGAAAAACGGCACAACGGCCACGGATGCACACAACGGTCGTGTGCATGAGGCCTAATGCTGGATTTCAGATGGTCAAAAAGTCATGCATGCACGACTTTTTGTCTAGCTGAAAGCCAGTGTTTATGCCGGAGAGTGGCCCGATTCCTGTCATATCCCATTCTAGTCAATGGGGATCCAGTGGTTCCCAGCATTATCCATCTATGCCAGATACGGTAAACTTCGGCAGGCTATATTCTTCTGCCGGACAGCCTGCCAGATTTTACAACACCGATGTAAGCATAGCCTTAGATACTAAAAAAATATTTCGAACATCATAATCTATCCGGTAAGGCAACGGTTACTATGACATCATACAGCTTTCTTTTAAGGATATGTAAGAAAATAAGAAATCTATAAATAATCCAGTACATTTCATGAAACAGAATGTAGGTCATGTACAAAAAGACGTTCAGCACTAAAGACTACATGGAAATGTTAAAACGGAAAATAAAAAAAATCGTATTATTAGATTCTAACACCATATTCTTTCATAAATACTGGTTTGTTCTTAGCTTAAAAAATTAATAAACCCAAAAATGCTATAATATAGTAATTCCAAAAGACAATGCACAACAAGCAAGCAAACAAACAGAGCTATTTTTCCATAAGAATGCCAGCAATTATGTCGGAAACCAACCGGATCTTACTATTGTGAATAGGGATCCGGCGGTGCCCGACTAAGCCAGATACAGTAAAACTCTGGTAGTCTGCTGCTATGCCGGAACAGGCTACCTGAGTTATCTAACGGAGATGTGAATGGAACCCAAAACCATTGGCTCTGAGATCATTTATAATGATTGGGCACAGCGCAGATTGGGTCCTGCAAAACCTCCTGTCATAGGCTATGAGGAAAGAATTAAAGGGTGCGGGGGTGAGTAACTCACTGGAGAATGGGTCTGACACTCTAACAATACTCTAGCCCATGTGGGTTGGAACACCTTAACCATCCCAGGTAGCCAGTGTTATTTCCAATACAGCCTTTTTACCATCACAGACCAGGGCTACGATCAAATAATAGTCACCAGAAATGAAAGGTCTTAAAATATATCATCTACTAAAATACTATAATGAACCCTTATCTATCACAGACTGCCAAAAATAAAAAATAGCTAGAAAAACAGGAAAGACGATGTATTAAACTGTAAACCAACAGTGACAAAATGGAAATAGCTACCATGGCCAACTAAAGTCCTGAAAACGCTACTAGGTAGAAAGGTGATGGCTCAAATCATAATACACAAAGAAAGTATCCCATGGAAGATATTCCACATATGAACCATCTTTCTTCAATTTAAAGATCTTTTGTCCAACTATACAATGATGGTCTCTCATTGATTGGATAGTTGTTCATTGTTAAATTTCACTCAACGAACGAACGATCTTTGTACTTGAAATCATCTGTTTTTATCAATGGTAGACCAATGTGTATGAGAACCTTAACTAGAAAAGACCACAGACTGTACGGAGTCAGTAATCATTATAGACTCTGTATACATAGAATATACAGGATCGGCAGCTCTCCAATATAAATGTTATATAAAAGAGGTAAACACACCTATCGAATAGTGATTATTCCCCTCCGGCAGTGTGAATGCTATATACAGAACCCCGCACTTAACTCCAGCAGGCAAAGGATGTGATTTCCAGAAGCTGTAATTTCATGTAAATGAGACGTCAAGTTGAAGCTACAAAGTGCCGCTGCTTGGTTACATAACCTTTAAAGATGCTCTCGGGAGGAATTCATTACATAACTTTTACCTTTATCGTTTATAATCCAGTAACACCTTCACCTGTCTGTTTCTTCTCCCTGATACGCGATTTCTCCATGCACTTCTCATCTATTCTCATAGTACACACAACATTGAGTGGACCGATTCATGATAACCATAATTCCAAGCGTTAAAGGGGTTATCCAGTTATATATTTTTCAGCTCGTCTCACCCACAGTGGTGAGTCTTACAAGAATAGTCTTACAAGAATAGATAACTTATTGTCCGTGGTAGCAGAATCCATAACAGAATTCTTAGATAACGCGAACCTTGTACGCCGAACTTGAAAACACAAAGTTCACTCAACACTAGTAGCGGGCACTTCCGGGATCCCATGCCGTAGATTGGGCACTTGATCCTAGCCTCATTTCAATCCACAATGCTTGTGGATTGTGCGTACCCACACAGGCAGTGTCAAGTGCGCTGCAGAATGTGCCTGCTACAGAATTACACCGGGAGCGCAGCGCTCACCAAGTAAGGATAAAAAAATATGGTCGTGCTATCCTTGTAATACTCACCACTGTGGGTGAGATAGGCTGAATAAAATATACCCAGAAAACCCCCTTCGGGTCCATTAACAAGTAGAGAGTATGATTCTAAGGCCGGGTTCACATTACCATCAGTTTGCATCAGTTTTGTGTCACTTCCGTCAAAGATAAGTTATTTTTGACAGGAGAAAAAGTGACACAAACCGATGCAAACTGATCATAAATGATGCTCAAAAGAACAGATCTATTTTTTCTGTTCGTCTGACAGATCAGAAGAACAGAACGCTAAACAGTGACGTGAACTCGTCCTAAACCCAATGGGATGTTCATATAATATACACTGAGGGAATATCATTAGGATAAGGCATAAATGTCTCATCAGAGGGAGTTTTGCTACTAGGATCCCCTCTTAAAGGGGTTCTCCAGGCTTTAAATATTAATGACGTATCCTCATAATAGGTCACCAATATCAGATCGGCGGGGGTTCGACACCTGGCACCCCCGGCGATCAGCTGTGTGAGGAGATGGCGTGCGCAGTATGCACGTGCCATCCTCCCTTCTCTCTTCCAGACAATGCATATCAGAGCAAAAACCAAGCCATGAGGAAAGAAACACCTGTAGAGATCAGAGACAGGATTGTGTGGAGACACAGATCTGGAGAAAGGTACAAAAAAATGTTCTAAGGGCACAGTGGCCTCCATAATTCTTAAATGGTAGAAGCTTCGAACAACCAGGACTCTTCCTAGAGCTGGCCACCCCACCAAAGTAAGCAATCAGAGAATGGCCTTGATAAGAGAGGTGACGTAGAACCCAATGTCTTCCAGCAGATGTGGTAAAGTTCTAGCAGATGTGGTTTTGGAAATCTACAGTAAGTAAATTTAAAGATGCCTGGGATAAACACAGGTCTCTAAAACAAAGAAAAAAATAATATAAAGGCAAAATGGATGTTCTATGTTCCTATGTATCTAATGCAAGATTTTAGCTTTCCCTTTTCAATAAATTAACAAAGATTTCGAACATTCTGTTCTTACTTTCACATTATGGGGTATTGAGTGCAGAATGATGGGGAAAAATTGGGACTTTTTATTTTAATTTTAGACCTCAACATAACAAAAATTTAAAGTCTCTTAAGACTTTTCAAATAAGCTGTAGTTCCGGCACAAAGCCATCGCAAAATATCTAATCATCGAGGGTGTGGGTTGTTGGATCCTGAGGATAGGACATCAATATTAAAGGAACGGCAACTCCTTTAACATCCTTCCCAACATTTGACTCCCCATTTGCGAGACATTTTTAACTTCTGCCAAAATCTACATGAAAACATCTACAAAGCAAACCCTGGAACGTCTACTTTCATGCATTTCTGCAAGACACCTGCTCACCTTGCCACCTGTTTTGATAGATAATCTCTCAAAAAACAGGATGGTTTGAAGATATGTTTTAAGCACAGGGCTGTAAGACAGAAAGCTTTGATTTAGGGTAGCAGATGAGTCTCTACAAGAACATTTTAAGTTGTATTGCATTTTCTAGTGCATAGAGGGACATGTTTTTGGACACGTTGACTATCAGGTAGCTACAACATCCTTCCGTAACTGGTTGATCACAATCTTATCTACCAGTGTCTACGGTATGCTATTGTGTTGTGTCAATGGACATGTAATATATTGGAGTGTAATAACTTTATAAGGTATAGCAAACTCTCTGACCACAAGAATGCCTGCAAATAACTGCAAAGCAGGATGCCCATAGCACATTTACACGTATTACGACATTACTTCTGCCTAGAGCATCATGGAAGAGGAAATGAAAGACAGGAGACGGAGCCAGGAAAGCAGCGGACAGGTTGCATAACAAGCTCTGCAGGAGATGCTTCTGGCACTTCTATGGTAGCATTAAATAGGTATTCCTACATGTATGGACATTTATGACATTCACATTATTCTCTGCCGGACTGGAGAGGTGGCCGCACATAAGCACAGCTCCCTGTAGAAGTTATGGAATCATCTGAAAGGGCTGCTGCTGAATGGAGAGAGCCACACACATGAGGTCCCATCTCCATTCCTTCTCGATGTAGCGGCTAGGAGATCCCTATGCACCACGGAGGTATGAGTCTCAGTGGTAGTTATATGGATATATATCATACATTTCCTAGATGGGAGCACCCCTTTAACAACTAGATGACCACCTGTTCTGTCTTTTGCCATCACTCTTAGGCTGAGTTCACATGGGCGTCGCGGGAAAAGGTGCGGGTACGTTGCGGGAACATGCGCGATTTTTCCGCGCGAGTGCAAAACATTGTAATGCGTTTTGCACTCGCGTGAGAAAAATCGCGCATGTTTGGTACCCAAACCCGAACTTCTTCACAGAAGTTCGGGCTTGGGATCGGTGTTCTGTAGATTGTATTATTTCCCCTTATAACATGGTTATAAGGGAAAATAATAGCATTCTGAATACAGAATACATAGTACAATAGGGCTGGAGGGGTTAAAAAAAATAAAATATTTAACTCACCTTAATCCACTTGTTCGCGCAGCCGGCATCTCTTCTGTCTTCATCTGTGAGCAATAGGACCTTTGATGATGTCACTGCGTTCATCACATGTTCCATCACATGATCCATCACCATGGTGATGGATCATGTGATGAGCGTAGTGACGTCATCAAAGGTCGTATTGCTCACAGAAGAAGACAGAAGAGATGCCGGCTGCGCGAACAAGTGGATTAAGGCGAGCTAAATAATTTTTATTTATTTTTTTAACCCCTCCAGCGCTATTTTACTATGCATTATGTATTCAGAATGTATTATTTTCTCTTATAACCATGTTATAAGGAAAAATAATAATGTTTGGATCTCCATCCCGATCGTCACCTAGCAACCGTGCGTGAAAATCGCACCGCATCCGCACTTGCTTGCGGATGCTTGCCATTTTCATGCAGCCCCATTCACTTCTATGGGGCCTGCGTTGCATGGAAAACGCACAATATAGAGCATGCTGTGATCTTCACGCAACGCACAAGTGATGCGTGAAAATCACAGCTCATGTGCACAGCCCCATAGAAATGAATGGGTCCAGATTCAGTGAAGGTGCAATGCGTTCACCTCCCGCATTGCACCCGCGTGGAATACTCGCCCGTGTGAACTCAGCGTTAGGGTACCTGCACACAGGTGCGTTTTTTTTGTGGGGATTTCTGTGTATTTCCGCACCAAACATCGCATGTGTTACTTTCAGGTTTTGGTGTGGACTTTACGCAGATCTCACCCTTGCATTGAAAAGGGTGAAATTCACACAAAAAAAATATATAATAATCACACAAGAAATGACATGCTGCAGATTTCAAAATGAAATGAAAAATCCTTGAAAAAAAGGCAAAAGCGAGAACAGATGTTTTAATATTGTGATTCTGTGTTCATGTAGCACCTCTCAGTGGCCATTTGTAGAACCGCATTGAATAATTGCATGTGGCTCTGCTGCCCTCTGCTGGAAGTTATCTTACATTCAATAATACCAGGCGTTGTAGTCACTATATGTTGTTTTATTTTACAACCGCATATTTTATTAAATATGGCATATAAATTACACATAACTATAAATGCTGTTATGAAAGGTGATGCTGCATGTCATACACACTAAATGAAGGAAAGAATAAGCTACTGTCATTTTTTTAACCATTTTTTCTTAATGGCTGATTTCTTTATAGAGAAACAGTGACCTCTACTGTATATTTTTGGGTAAGACAATAAGGACTGTAAAGTAATATAATTCGAGAAGAATAAGACCGGCACTCGCTCTGATGAATAATCTTGTAGATTTATTCAGTCACATATTACATCATAGTGACGCGTTTCAGCAACTAAGTGCTTTCATCAGACTGTATGTAAACATCTTACTGTATGTAAGCTAGCTGTAAGATGTTTACATACAGTCTGATGAAAGCACTTAGTTGCTGAAACGCGTCACTATGATGTAATATGTGACTGAATAAATCTACAAGATTATTCATCAGAGCGAGTGCTGGTCTTATTCTTCTCGAATTATCTATTGGGATTCCTGCCCGCAGACACGTGCACCGCCAAATCTTTGAGCAGTGCCGACGTTATTTGGATTGTAAAGTAATATAATCATTGCTATCCATTCATCTACATTTGTTGTATTTTTTCTGCACACAATCCCTGTGTAACCATGTAAAATATTGGGGTGCAGCAGGCTAATCTTTAAACCCAATGCCATGTGACTGAACAATAAATACAACATAATTGGGAGATGACTTACAATTACCCATTGCATGTATGGTCCAGAGGCATTGCTCCGCCTGAATACCCAGGACCCAGGCCTTTGATATTATGTTTATTTCTGGATAAAGCTGCCATCAGCTTCGTCTAGGAATGAATGGTTCAGAACACGGAGCACTTTGTCAGGCCTCATGCACACAACCATATCCGTTTTGGGGTCCGCAAATCACAGATCTGCAAAATCCGGATGTGGTCAGTGTGCCGTCCGTATTTCTTTTTGTGGACCCATTGGCTTCAATGGGTGAGTGGTACACATTTGGTGGACATATTCTACCTTTTTGTGGAACGGACATATGGAGCCTTTCAGCATCCGTATGTCCGTTCCACAAAAAGATAGAACATGGATAGATACCTGCCCGCAAAATATGGACCAGAGACCCATTGAAGTCAATGGGTCTGCAAAAAATGAGGATGCAACACGAACGGTATAAGTATTTTGCAGATCCGCAACTTGCGGGCCACAAAATACATAGGGTCATATGCATAAGGCCTAATACAGAGGCCAGAGTAATTGTCAAATAATATCTCTTATGTTCCCGCTCACCTGCACACATGTGATTACAGAGATTGCTGCAGTATCTCAAAGGGGTTGTCTCACTTATAGAAAAAGTTAATACAAGGCACTTTCTTATGTATTCTGATTGTTAATATTGCTTTCTTTGCTGGCTTGAGTCATTTTTGCATCACATTATACACTGCTCGTTTCGATGGTTATGACCAGTCTGCAATCCAGCAGCGGTGGTCGTGCTTGCACACTGTAGGAAAAAGTACCGGCCTCTCTAGTAGCTGCGATCGTGGGTGTGCACATAGGCTGGTGCTTTCTTTTATAGTGTGCAAGCACGGCCACCACTGCTGGATTGCGGGGTGGTCGTAACCCCTGAATACGAGCAGTGTATAATGTGATGGAAAAATTAATCAAGCCAGCAAAGGAGGCAATACGGACAATCGCAATACATTAGTACATGCCTTGTATTAACTTTGTCCAGCTGAAGTGAGACAATCCCTTTAATAAATTAATCAATTGTGGTCAAATAGAAAGAAGGGGTTAATGCCTAACTTGCTGGTGGTGTAAAGATTACAGTGAAGGGGATTACTATTAATCTCCTAGTGGTCTAGGGTGACCAAGAACATGTTTGTTTGTGCACCTTTTTCTACCACACTTCTTCCTTCCACTAAACTTTACATTAATATGCTTGGATATTTCAACAGCCAGCCTCTTTGGCAATGAGCTTTTCTGGCTTACCCTCCTTGTGGACGGAGTCAATAACTGTCTTCTGGACAACTTTCAAGCCGGCAGTCTTCCCCTTGAATGTGTAGCCTACTGAACCAGACTGAGGGGCCATTTAAAGGCTTAGGAAACCTTTGCAGGTGTTTTGTGTGGATTAGCTGATTAGAGTCTGACACCATGAGTCTACAGTAATGAACTTTTTCTCAATATTCTATTTTTCTGAGATTCTGACTTTTGGGTTTTCATTACCTGTAAGCCATGGTCATCATTAAAAGAAATAAATGCTTGAAATAAATAATAATTATGAAGTTATATAATATTCATTTTTTGAATTGAATTACTGAAATAGATTAACTTATTGAGATTCACCTGTGTGGACAATTCCTTTCTATAAATCCTCATAGGGTACCTTAGAGAACAGACTCTCGTTTGAGAGGAAAAAAAGGATCTGCACAGAGCCTGGACGGACGCTGGGGTGTCCTCCTTTACAGTGGCTCCACGAAAAAACAAAGTTTTATTTTCTGTTGTCCAAACCAGTTTTATTGTCTGAAAAGAACAGGTAATTTGTACATGCATATGTAAATTATGGGACTGCTATACGATCTGATTTATATTGTACAGATGGTTTACACTGGATTATATAGAAATTAATCTAATGTCTTCTCGCTCTCGATCCAAGACTTCAAGACTTGAAAAAGACCACACAGGTCGAAACGTCGCATTGTGTTGGTGAATAAACCTTTGGAAATTGAAGACTGGAGAGTGCTGCGGTTTTCTTTACAAGTGTACCTATGTCTGGGGGAGTTCAGGACTGACTCCCGACACGACTGGCACCACCACATTAGGGAACGGTATTTACCCTTTTTTCCGTTGTGCTGCTACACTTTATTTTTCACATGTCTTACATTTAGACCATTTTCTATGCCTAAAAAACAGGTGTAGAAAATGATGAATGAGACAGGCCTGCCGGCCCATCCCCGCCCACAATTTTATACCTGACGTGAGCAGGGCGAAGTTCCAGATAGCCGCCATCTGTGCCTGAAATATGCCTAATTTAGGCGTATTTCGGTATAATAAATAAACCCCTAGTACAAAACGCAGCAACCTAAACCAGGCATAAACTAAACAACAGCTATCAAGTTGTAGCCTCTCCTACTAAAATTTTCCCAGAAGAGCTGAGATAGTGTTTCATTTAGGTAACGCATATTTCAGAACTAGCTGAAGGAACCGGCTTCGCACGGGTGAATTTAATCTATTAACACTATAACAGTAGTAAGTCCAATAGGTCGGCACTGCAGGTAAATATTTTGTGGTGCTCGCGTCCTAGGATTGGCATTCCACGAAACAAAAGCAAGAAAGGACCGGCACTCACTATAAGTTGTCTGCAAAAAAGTTCTTGTTTATTGACACATAATCCTGTGACGCGTTTCGACACTCGCAGGTGTCTTTATAAAACAGCAATACACACATTACAAAACCACCATTAAATAGTCAAACCCCTCATCAAGGTGTGCGTATCACATGATCGTGATGTCATATAACACACCACCCAAAAAATAAGTGTAGACATGCAATTCAAACAAGTATTGTAACAGTTAATTCTCAGCATGGATATGGTCTTCTCCTGCTTGTATTCGCAATATGCAGCACAATTTCGTATCATTTCACCTGTAGAAAAGCATGTATAAAAATATCCATCATGAAGACCTATCCACATTATCTACATATAAGTGTGAATAAAATATCAAACCAAATCGATCACTGTAAATCATAAAAAGTTAAATAAAAAACAGGAAAAAAAAAAATTGAAAAAAGAAATATTTTTTTTTAAATACAGTTGCAAGAAAAAGTATGTGAACCCCTTGGAATTATATGGATTTCTACACAAATTGGTCATAAAATGTGATCTGATCTTCATCCAAGTCACAACAATAGACAATCACAGTCTGCTTAAACTAATAACAAACAAATAATTAAATGTTACCATGTTTTTATTGAACACACCATGTAAACATTCACAGTGCAGGTGGAAAAAGTATGTGAACCCCTAGACTAATGACATCTCCAAGAGCTAATTGGAGTGAGGTGTCAGCCAACTGGAGTCCAATACAATGAGATGAGATTGGAGGTGTTGGTTACAGCTGCCCTGCCCTATAAAAAACACACACCAGTTCTGGGTTTGCTTTTCACAAGAATCATTGCCTGATGTGAATGATGCCTCGGACAAAAGAGCTCTCAGAAGACCTATGATTAAGAATTGTTGACTTGCATAAAGCTGGAAAGGGTTATAAAAGTATCTCCAAAAGCCTTGCTGTTCATCAGTCCACGGTAAGACAAATTGTCTATAAATGGAGAAAGTTCTGCACTGCTGCTACTCTCCCTAGGAGTGGCTGTCCTGTAAAGATGACTGCAAGAGCACAGCGCAGACTGCTCAATGAGGTTAAGAAGAATCCTAGAGTGTCCACTAAAGACTTACAAAGTCTCTGGCATATGCGAACATCCCTGTTAGCGAATCTACGATACGTAAAACACTAAACAAGAATTGATTTCATGGGAGGATACCACAGAGGAAGCCACTGCTGTCCAAAAAAACATTGCTGCACGTTTACAGTTTGCACAAGAGCACCTGGATGTTCCACAGCAGTACTGGCAAAATATTCTGTGGACAGATGAAACCAAAGTTGAGTTGTTTGGAAGAAACACACAACACTATGTGTGGAGAAAAAGAGGCACAGCACCAACATCAAAACCTCATCCCAACTGTGAAGTATGGTGGTGGGGGCATCATGGTTTGGGGCTGCTTTGCTGCGTCAGGGCCTGGACGGATTGCTATCATCGAAGGAAAAATGAATTCCCAAGTTTATCAAGACATTTTGCAGGAGAACTTAAGGCCATCTGTCCACCAGCTGAAGCTCAACAGAAGATGGGTGTTGCAACAGGAGAACGACCCAAAGCATAGAAGTAAATCAACAACAGAATGGCTTAAACACAAGAAAATACTCCTTCTGGAGTGGCCCAGTCAGAGTACTGACCTCAACCCGATTGAGATGCTGTGGCAAGACCTCAAGAAAGCGATTCACACCAGACACCCCAAGAATATTGCTGAACTGAAACAGTTTGGTAAAGAGGAATGGTCAAGAATTACTCCTGACCGTTGTGCACGTCTGATCTGCAACTACAGGAAAAGTTTGGTTGAAGTTATTGCTGCCAAAGGAGGTTCAACCAGTTATTAAATCCAAGGGTTCACATACTTTTTCCACCTGCACTGTGAATGTTTACATGGTGTGTTCAATAAAAACATGGTAACATTTAATTCTTTGTGTTATTAGTTTAAGCAGACTGTGATTGTCTATTGTTGTGACTTAGATGAAGATCAGATCACATTTTATGACCAATTTGTGCAGAAATCCATATCATTCCAAAGGGTTCACATACTTTTTCTTGCAACTGTATATAATTTTTATTTTATTTTATAAAAAACAGTTTCATTCGTAGTCACGGTTTAGACCCATAGGTTCCAAGGTTTGGAGCCTATGGATCCAATAGGCCTCTCTCTTTCTCAATATTGAGTTCCTGTCACCTCCTCTCCTAGGCTGTTTGACATCTTCGATGATCTGAAAACGCAACTGCGATATATTATGTCTCTCTTGATGGATGTGGTGCGGTATTGGTAATAACAGATTCTCCTTCCTGATCTTGGATTTGTGCTTACTAAATTGATCTTTCATTCGTGTGGACGTTTCCCCTACATATAAAAGACCACATGGACACTTTAAAATATATATGACATAATTGCTGTCACACGTGAAAAAACCTTTTATTGGGATATGTTCTCCTGATCTCGGATGAGTGATATAGGGGCTTTTAATGACACTCGAACAGTGTACACACCCGAGGCAAGGAAAAGTTCCCTGTCTCGGAGACGCAAGCGTTTTTTGTTTTAAATCCCTTCTATTACTACCAATGTCTGCTCTAACGATTTTATCACGAATATTCTTCGTTCTCTTACAGCATACCATAGGTCATTGTTGAAATTCAAAGGGTAGGATTCACTAATGATATGCCAGTGTTTGTTCACTATTGTTCGAACTTTATGTATCCAAGGGTGATATTTTACCACTAGAGGAATAAAAGTTTTTTTTTCCTTTTTCTCAATGGTCTGTGGAATTCTCTTTCTCTGTTCCTTAAGTACATGTAAGGGGTATCCTCTAGCCTCAAATTTGGCTGACATCTCATTTAATCAAATTTTGCATTGTTCAGGATCCCCCACAATGCGTCTCACCCGTTGATATTGTGAATATGGTAATGCCCTTTTTGTGTTGGTAGGATGATTACTAGTATAGTATAGTATGCTGTGTTGGTCAGTGTCTTTTACATATAGATTGGTCACGATCAAGGAAGGAGATCCGACATCTATCAAAATGTAAAGTAAACTTAAGCTCGGGCCATACCAAATTAATGGACTCATCAGGGTCGGAATGTCGCACCGCCACACGCAGAACACGTCATCGATAAATCGTCGCCTAAACAGGGCTCCAGATGGCGGTCGCCAATGCGCCTTAAAGGGAACCTGTCACCAGGATTTTGGGTATAGAGCTGAGGACATGGGTGGCTAGATGGCCGCTAGCACATCCGCAATACCCAGTCCCCATAGCTCTGTGTGCTTTTATTGTGTAAAAAAACCGATTTGATGAATATGCAAATTAACCTGAGATGAGTCAGAGCTTGAAAATATGACTCTTCTCTGGTCACACAAGTAAGATATGACTCTTTTATGTTAATTTGCATAATTATCAAATCGTTTTTTTTACACAATAAAAGCACAGAGAGCTATGGGGACTGGGTATTGCGGATGTGCTAGCGGCCATCTAGCAACCCATGTCCTCAGCTCTATACCCAAAATCCCGGTGACAGGTTACCTTTAAAATTTGCAGATGGCGACAAGACTTTTTAGTCTTGTCGCCATTTGCGACTGTACCGCCGCGATCCTGCGCAGCCTAAGTTCTCTTCAGTAGCACAGTGGAGAAGGAAGGAGTCCCTCCCTCCCCACTGTGACGTGGCTGCCACTACCACCAATGTGGAGAAGGAGGGGAGGAGCTGTCCACTGTGCCACCAATGAATGTAAAACATAAGTGTCGGCAGCGGTATCACAGACCCGGCCTCAATAACAGGGCATGCGATACACGGCAATTAACCCCTCAGGTGCCACAGATCGCATGCCCTGTTATTGAGGCGGCTGCAGAGTCTGTGATACCGCTGCAGACAATTGTATAAAGGAGTTAGAGGACCTTTCATGGGTCCAAAGAATATGAACTTGGTAGCAGGCTGCATAGAGCAGTTTTTTTTTCTCCCTGGCTCTGAGCTCTGCGCTGTGATTGGACAGCGCTGCTGTCATGGAGACGGAGAGACACTGGCGTCCCCTCCTCCTTGCTCTGAATGTTGAAAATACCGGGGGCCACAGCGGGTGAACGGAGCGGCGCCCAGGAATAATAGTAAGTGCACTAAGATCCCTGGGCGCCGCTCTATGCAGCCTGCTACTAAGTTCATATTCTTTGGACCCATGAAAGGTCTTCTTTAATTACATTCATTGGTGGTGCAGTGCGCCCCCCCCCCATTATCACTGGCCACAAGTCATCCCTTCCCCATTGTTATATGGTGGCCACAGGGTCCCATCCCCTTCATTGGTGGCAGTGGCAGATTACACTGCTGGGGCTCAGATCGTTCCATGTGGGAGATGTGGGAGATCCTATTCACCCTAATAGATCTCTATCAGGGTGAATAGCACAAGGGATGAAAAGATCCAGGTTCTAGTCCCTAAGGCAAGAATGGTTATTAAATAAAAAGTTTAAAAAAAACAAAAAAAACACCAAAATACTAAAAGTTTAAATGGCCCCCTTCCCAGTTTTACATATAAAATTTACAAACAATAAAGAATAAACATATTACATATCGTAACGTCCCAAAAAGTGTGATCTATTAAAATATAAAAAAATATTTCCGCTCGGTGAAGGCCATAACAGAAAAAAAAACCTCTAAACCACGCAATTCGCCATTTTTAGTCACCTTGTCCCCCAGAAGATGTCCCTGGATGTGAGAGGTATGTGGTGCTGTTTTCTCCTATATGTAGTGCTGGCTCACTACTGTGACCTGCCTCTCATCTTCTCAAAGTCCTTTTTTTTTTATTATATGCATTTTAAATTTGGCGACTAAAAAATCAAATTTGGCTCCTAAATTTTTTAGTTTAGGAGCCAATGGCTCCTGGTCATTTTTTTTTTTGTCTGGAACACTGCTAAAGATACAGTACTGGATTTACACTGGATTTGAATAAATAAAATTGTGTTCAAAACGTGCCATGTAACAATTTGCATATGGCGGTGCGGGATTCGACCCCATCGCGGTCCTGCGACCCCATTGCGGTCCTGCATTGCTGTTGATAGAAAGCGTCTTGGAACAGAAAATAATTCTGCTCCAACACAATAGTTAAAAGAGAAACAAAAAAATATTTTTCTTCCCTTTTGTATGTACTTCCCTCTAGCAAACCTCTCACTGCCTCTAGACCCTTTGTGTGTGTAATAGACGTATAGAGGCTGAAAACATCGAATGTTGCTAAAATGCAACCCGCATCAAGCTGCACCGATTTAACCTCAGACAGAAAATGTTGGGTGTCCCTCAAATACGACGATGCTGTTCTAATGAGTGGAGTTAATACCTTATCCAAAAGTATCGCTGGGGGAGAGAGAATAGAATCGGTAGCCGCCGCTATGGGGAGGCCCAGCGGATGAGTCATAGATTTGTGGACCTTAGGCAAAGTGTAAAACTCCGATATAATCGGGTGTTGATTAATTAAAAAAAATCGCCCAGCTTGGCGTCTATCGTTCCATTCTCTCTGTATCGTTCAACAACATTTGACAGCATGTGTTTAATATGCCCTGTGGGGTCTGATTGCAAAATACGGTCTGTATCCCCGCTTTGTAGTTGACCCATAATCTCTGAGACATACTGTAATATGATTTATCGAGAATCACTAAGGCACCCCCCTTATCAGCAGGTTTAAATACAAGGGACTTGTCCTCCACCAGTTGGGAGAGGGCATTTCTCTCATCTTTCGTGATTCCGAAGATTATTCAGCAAAGCGGGTGTACAAATGGCAAGATTCTACGGGCATGGCCATTCCACAAACACGCATGTTTGGCCGCAGGACCGGCTCTGCTCCTCCGGTTCTGGCAGCGATTCTACCACTGGCCAACGCAATACTTTTTTAGGCAGACACAGCCGACAAGGAAAGCAAATACCAGGAGAGCCGGCCGCCATTATCGGGGAAGCAGACGCACCAAGGATGACCAGATCGCAGGTATGCCAGAGACATTAGTACTGAATCTTTCTTCTAAGAACCTAAGTCCAACACAAATGGATATTTTACAAAAGGTTCTATCGTTTAGCCCTACGGACACTATAGATACATTTAGCTTGGATATGGACATGCAAAGGTTTTTTCGCAATGTACGATTAAAAACACATTTCTCTGGTAATAAATATGTACCTGTGTCTTCGGAGAGGGCTAGTGGCGATACTCTCACCTTGACACAATTTGATCTGAAAATAAAAAGCAAGTTTGTACCTCTGAAAATATATCATCCTGTTGAAACATTTGTCAATGTAGTACAGCGGGACTTGGCTACACTACTTGGGAGATTCAAACAGGGCGAGTTTTTTTATACATCACAATATCACGAAAGATGAGAGAAATTTGTACACCCGCTTTGCTGAATAATCTTCGGAATCACGAAAGATGAGAGAAATGCCCTCTCCCAACTGGTGGAGGACAAGTCCCTTGTATTTAAACCTGCTGATAAGGGGGGTGCCTTAGTGATTCTCGATAAATCATATTATATCTCAGAGATTATGGGTCAACTACAAAGCGGGGATACAGACCATATTTTGCAGTCAGACCCCACAGGGCATATTAAACACATGCTGTCAAATGTTGTTGAACGATACAGAGAGAATGGAACGATAGACGCCAAGCTGGGCGATTTTTTTAATTAATCAACACCCGATTATATCGGAGTTTTACACTTTGCCTAAGGTCCACAAATCTATGACTCATCCGCTGGGCCTCCCCATAGCGGCGGCTACCGATTCTATTCTCTCTCTCCCCCAGCGATACTTTTGGATAAGGTATTAACTCCACTCATTAGAACAGCATCGTCGTATTTGAGGGACACCCAACATTTTCTGTCTGAGGTTAAATCGGTGCAGCTTGATGCATTTTAGCAACATTCGATGTTTGCAGCCTCTATACGTCTATTACACACACAAAGGGTCTAGAGGCAGTGAGAGGGTTGCTAGAGGGAAGTACATACAAAAGGGAAGAAAAGGATTTTTTCGTTTCACTTTTAACTATTGTGTTGGAGCAGAATTATTTTCTTTTCCAAGACACTATCAACAGCAATGCGGTACCTTCATCATATTTCTCATGACAGAAACCCTTCCATTTTTCAATCTCAGTCCGCTGAGCAGTGGGAGGGGGCATGGCCTAACCGGATCGGGGGCGTGTCCTTTTGAACAGCTCACTCTAAGACAGCAGCACTGTGCTGTCTGAGGGTAAGCTGCCGGGAGAAGGTCACCCTCCCTCCCACCCCTGCAGCTGACAGAAGTTGATTTTTACCTTCATTTTTTCAATCCCTGTTGGCTCCGGAGTGGGCATGGCCTACCCAGATCAGGGGCATGGCTTAGCAGGACCTGGGGCTGAGTTTTAAGTCTTTTGAGGGTGGACACATTGTGGCAGGGGGCGTGTCTAGGCTCCTTCCTGCAAGAGTGACGCCCCTCTGGGCACCTTACTGGCTCATTTGCATACCAAATAAACTGGATTTTCAGAGGATAAAAACATCTATTGCTGGAACAAAGGCACATCTTGAAATAAGGTCCTAAGTGCTATTAGGCTAAGGCTTTACTTCAATAGCGATTATCCTGGTGACAGATTTCCTTTAAAGCTCATCTACAGCAGTGAAGATAAATAGCTGGGTTGTTATGGAAACCTGGAGTAAAACTGTGTATGTGGAGTCTAACGGCCTGCGAGCTTCTATTGGCTGATAAGGGTCATGTGACCAAGCTTCTATTGGCTAATGCATTTTTTGGGAATATCTCAGGAACGGTACGTCCTAGAGAGCTGAGACCTTCCAGGACACCTGATGTACCTGTGTGCCAAATTTCGTGATTGTAAATGCGACGGTGCGGATTCCTTTAGCAGACATACACACACACATACACTCAGCTTTATATATTAGATTGTAGTGGTAGGTATATACGGTAAGTGAAGTGTGGCTCCTATGTATTAACTTAAAGAAGAAAAAAGAAACAAACTGAAGGAGGCGTAGCTTTATAGTTTTAAGGTTGTTATGATGGTATCATATTGTAGTTGAGAAGCAGTTATGTCATTTGTATCTCACCAAGGTTTTATAGGTTATATACAGTGTCGGACTGGGGTACTTAGGGCACACCAGTGTAAATGATTCTGGGGGCCCACCTTAGGGCTTCTGCACACAAACTTATTTTTTTTTCCGTGTCCGTACCATTTTATTTTTTTTTATTTTTTGTGGCCTGTATGTGAAACCATTCACCTGAACGGGGCTGCAAAAAACGGAAATGACTCCATGTGCATTCCGTGTCTGTATGTCCGCATGGCCTATACGCAAAAATATAGAACATGTCCTGTTATTGTCGGCATTACAGACAATGATAGGACTGTTCTATTAGAGGCCAGCTGTTCTGTTCCGCATAATGTGGAATGCACAAACCCGGTATCCATTTTTTGCGGACTGCAAAACATCCAACAATCGTGTTCATGAGCCCTTACAGTGATAACAGAAATATTAAAGATGAAGTATGATGGCAGACACAGCAAAATGCACAAACATACATGTGGCAGAATTTAGGCTACTTTCACACTTGCAGTAATAGGGTCTGGCAGGATGATCCGGCGGGGGAACAGCCTGCCGCATCCGTGCTAATATATAATTATAGTGAATGGGGCCGGAGCGGACATCCAGCGACACGGTGGGCTAGCATAAGCACGGATTTGGCAGGCTGTTCCCCCACTGGAAAAGCCTGCCGGACCCTGCTACCGCAAGTGTGAAAGTAGCCTTACATCCACAGGTGAAACTCAAAAAATTAGAATATCGTGCAAAAGTCCATTTATATCAGTAATGCAAATTAAAAGGAATTGCATTAATGCAGCTTAAACTTAGAATTTTGTGAAAAGGTTCAATATTCTCGGCTCAAAGTGTCACACTCTAGTCAGCGAATTAATCCATACCCCCTGAGCAAAGGGGACCTGAGATTGTGACTTTGGGGTTTCATAAACTGTAAGCCATAATCATCCAAATTATAACAAAGGCTTGAAATATCTCGCTTTACATGTAATGAGTCTCTCTCATATGTTAGTTTCACCTTTTAAGTTGCATTACTGAAATTAATGAACTTTGCACGATATTCAAATTTTTCGAGTTTCACCTGTATATGTTATCTAGTTTTAATTGGCAGATAACATTTTTGTGATGACATTGCCTTTAAAGATGATGTCTAGTGGCCTCTAGTGGCCAAAACAAGGTAGAGGACACCACCAGAGTCATAGCAATAAGCATTACCAACATAGCTAAATCACACCGTACCTTAAAGGGTAACTGTCATATTTGTTTTATTTGCTAGTTTATTAGAGCTAGGCATGTATACCTGAGTTAGTCTGTCAATGATTGTCAAAAGATCTGTAATTACCTTATAATAACAGCTTTCATTAAAGGGTTTCTGTCATGAGAAATAACGTTATGTAGCTGACAGACATTAGCGATGTGCCAATGTCAGCAGTACATAACAGTGTTCTTTATAACTCTCTGCCTGCCATGCTCGGTCTACGCATCCTTTGACACGCCCAGGTCCCGTTGACTGACTGTCGAGTTCTCCTCATTGTCACGTAAATCTCACGCCTGCCCCATCCCGTTTAGTATTCGGCGCAGGCATAATGAGTGAAAGACTCGCTCCTGCGCCGAAGGAAGGAAGCCGGCACAAGTAGCACGTCGTTCACTCACTAGCCTGCGCCGAATACTAAACAGGACGGCGCAGGCGCAGGATTTATGTGACGATGAGGAGAACTTGACAGTCAATCAATAGGACCTGGGTGTGCCAAAGGGTGCGTAGACCGAGCCTCTAGGTGCTGAAGCAATGCCCCAGTAGCACCTAGAGGCTCATTAGCATATTTTTATTTTAAGAGAACGGCGGCAGGCAGGGAGTTATAAAGCACACTGTCATGTACCGCTGACATTAGCACATCGCTAATGTCAGTCAGATACATAACGTTATTTCTCATGACAGAAACCCTTTAATGTCTCCTGTCCCTTACTACTGCTCCCTTAAAAGACCGTTGCTATGGCTCATCTGTCTCCGGCTAGGAAGACAGAGGGGCTGTCCTTCACACTGCATGCTGCATTAGGCTTCAGAGTGAGGAGGCGTGTCTCTCAGTAATCCATTCTGATTGGCTGGCAGGAAGCTGCTGGCTACAGCAGGTTTGTATGTGACCTGAGGGAATGCAGTTTTGGCCTCAGAGAACTGGCAGAGGAGCTATCTTGAGAAGATCCTCATAATGTAGGATTCAAAACCGCAGTAACTAAGGGAAAAACTCAAGGAAAACAATGGTAAGTGAAGAAACTAAAGATTGCTTTATGCATAATGCTGCTGCAGCAGTAACATATGCAAAAAATAATAATTTTTATGAAAATATGACAGTTATCCTTTATTAATAAGTGTGGGAAAAAAGTCCTGTACAGCACATAAATAATAGAAGTCTACTCTGTTGGAAATAATGACATGCAGTGGCCACTTAATACTGCCCTAATAGTACTCTTGGCATTCACATAATACAATACAACTAACAAGATAATATTTTGCCACAGTGGCAAACAGTGCTCTAATAATGTCTCCATACAGTATCTGAACAATAATCCCCACATAATAATGCTAAAGCCGGCCTGAAAAATAGCTCTAATAAAATAAATAAAATAATCTATACAGTGTCCAATGCCCAGGGCTCACCGCCATACTCTGTTCTGCAGTTAATGTCACTTACACAGGACAGTAGGAGAAACTACCCAGGAGAGGGTTGTTCTTACCCCCGGTGCAGATTCTGTTACACACAACCGTTGGTGAAGGGAATGACTCTCATGAAACAACTCTATGTCCCTGATTTATCAAGACCGGCATGTGCTACATCGGCCTTGACAGGCCCTGTCCTGCCGGAGGACCAGACACGCCATGCTGTGCTCTCCTTCTTAAAGGGATTTTCCATTATTTTCATACTGATGGATTATTAGACCAGTGGGGTTCGACACCACACATGTCCGCCGATCAACTCCTTGGGAATAGCTCCAGCAGCGGAAGTAGGCATTGAAAATATACCTCTCTTGTCCATTAGTGGACGCAGCAGGTTACTGCAGTGCTGCTCACTTTCATTTGAACAGTAGCAACACTGCCGTCTCCAGTTTAGTCCTTTACATAATGGATGGAACGGTGCCGTTTCGGCATCAGAGCTACTTCTGAACAGCCGATAGGTGGGGTGTGGGACATGAGACCCCTGCCAATCTGATTGTGAGGATAGGCAATCAGAATAACACTAATGGAAAGCATCTTAAAAGTTTTTTGGTACAAATGACCGATAAATCTATTTTTGCATAACATCATATACTGCATGCACACACACAATGCCAGGCAAAATTCTAAGAAAAACAGCATTGATGCCAGTGTGACCCTCTCCAAAGAGCCCATTTACATCTCCTAATACCTAAATAAATAGTCCAAATATCGAAACTGTGGAGCCTAAGGCTTCATTCACATATAGCACTGCAAGCTCTGTTAGGAACTTCAGTTGTAGGTACCGTAAAAAAAAAATCCAGGACAAACTAGGGCAGCATGCAACACAATTTTATCCAGTATATTCCCGGCCTCAGCGATGAAAACCCTTTTACTTCAGAAAAGCAGTGTGTCTGGAACCTCACTGGAAATTCACTGTTAGGGCTCATGCACACGGCCGTATGTATTTTACGGTCCACAAAACACTGATCTGCAAAAAATACAGATGACGTCCATGTGCATTCAGTATTTTGCGGAACGGAACAGCTGTCCTCTAATAGAGCAGTACTATCCTTGTCTGTAATGCGGACAATAATAGGACATGTTCTATTTTTCTGCAGAACGGAACTACGGACATACAGAATGCACACGGAGTAACTTCCGTTTTTATTGCGGGACCCATTGAAATGAATGGTTCTGCATACGGTCCGCAAAAAAACAAAACGTAACGGATATGGAAAGAAAATAAGTTCATGTGCATGAGCCCTTAAAACCAGGCACAATGTCTTGTAGTTGAGCTGTCATCAAGTGATCCGTTGCTTCAATCTGGAGAAGAAGGACTTTTAATCCATATGCAAATTAGCAGATACGTGGAACCTGCGTTGGACTGTCCCACCAGACTACCAGAGAATCCTCCAGGAAGGCCCAGGCTCTGATCCCATAGTGGGCCTCAAAGGTCCAGGAGAAAAAAACATTTGGAGCTGCCTTTGGAGACAATACATTGCCACAAGGGTCTATTTCTTTGATTCAAAACCCATTACACTTCATTGATGACATTAGAGTTGGGTCATAAGAATAGTTTTCTCTGGTAGGCCCAAGGAACCCTAGTCCCTGAGTGCAATGAGGGCGGACCCAAGCCACTCTGTGCACCCTTGACCCCCCCTACAACCTCTGCCAGCCCCTCCCTCTCCTTGTTGATTGGCAGGGCCAGGTTCTTGCATAGTCATCTCGTGTGGCCTATTACATTCAGATGAGCTAGCCCTGTAAGGCACTGTGCCTGGTTTAACAGGGAATTTCCTGGTGACTGACTCCCTTTAATTTGCAACCTAAGTGGAAGACGAGACCAATAATAAATTAGTAGAAAAAAAAAAAGATCCCTTTACGGTGAGAGTGACATTACATGCTGAGAAGGTGTGAACATACCCGTCATGTAACTAAACTGCTGCTGTGAAAGTAGACGAAAAATAAAGTAAATCTTATAGTAACCATAAAAGCAGATTTTATTACTGTCCATACAGGGAACCATAACTCCTTCTCGCCTTTATAAAACAGTTACGACATGAACCTCTTCTCAGGTCACACAATTCTCCGAAATACATGAACGCTGGGGAGATGAATTATCACGGTACAGTTTCTATATGGCGAGGCTTGATGTAATGTAATACGCTCATCACCTCGGAGGCTTTTTCTGCTTCAAGGCCATCATTTCTATTTATTTCCTTGGACAATTGGAATAATTTGCTTTCTTTTCATTGTGCAGTATTGTTGTGGGGCATGCTGGCAATAAAACTGTCACAGCACATCCATGTACACCTGATGAATTACGCTATAGCCTTACTACAAAAATACACGCAAACCCTTCCAATTTTCCACAGCTGCGGAACTGGACTCTGCCTTGGGATTTCTTCAGTGCGATTTACACATCCAATCCAAACAGTGATATAATAGGCAAGAGATGCAGTTATATGGATCAGCCATGAAAAAAGAACAGAAATGTAACCTGCAAAACGTCTAAGTATAATGGAATGGAAACGGTGCCGCAATAGTCACTGGTTAGCACAGCCGGTGCATGGACTGCTGCCAGGACATTTCACATCAGACATAGAGGAGTCTTCTGGGCATGGTTTTAGACCATCTAGATTATGGATATCTCAGAAAATGTACCATAAAGGATCATGAGGGTTTATAAGGACTTGCTTAGAGGAGGGGGTCCTCCTTGCAAATCATTAATAACCACTTAAATCCTTTAATGGAAAACCATATACAACAAAGGAGCTATAATAATTGTGTCAGGTATCTGCTATTTTGCAAAGAGTTTGGCAGGTCTGCCCATGTGTGAATTCTTAAAGGGATTTTCCAGGATTACTATATTTTTAACAGATATACTCATGTAGTTGCTTACCTCATGTACATCTTCTCAAAGCATTTTTTTCATTTAGACTCTTATTTCCCATTTTCACCATGTAAACCAATCCCACTGTTTTTTTCCATTCTGTATGTAGCACTTCCTATTGCTGTATCCCACCAAACCCATGATGCACTTCTTCTTGGTCTCAGCTCCAGCACCGCCCCAACAACGTCCAGCTAGTTTATAGCTCCTCCCACCAGCTAGTTACATAGGACACCCCCCTATCACTGCCCCTAACACCCAGCTAATGTATAGCCCCTCCCACCAGCTAGTTACATAGACACTCCCATATCACTGCCCCTAACAACACCCCGTTAGTTTATAGCTCCTCCCACCAGCTAGTTACATAGTCACTCCCCTACCACTGCCCCTAACACCCAGCTAGTTTATAGCTCCTCCCACCCGGCTAGATACATAGACACGCCCCTATCACTGCCCCACCCCTGGACATAACATCATAGGAAATAAGAAAGAGCGGCATGGACACGATCATGTGACCACAGCCCAGAACAGGAGATAGGAGCAATAAATGGAAAATAAATACATTACACAAATGAGGGGATGTCATTGGCATTACAGAACTATTTCCAGGGCAGCTGATAGATAACATTACAGAAGGAATTCTAGATGTCCATGTCTGGCATTGCAGCTTGTCATCATTCAAGTTAACGGGGCCAGAACTGCATTACCAGTCCTGGAGTGGTGTTTCTGGGTTCATGAATGTAACACCCCAGCTACACAGTTATCACACAAATCGCTGCGCTTATTGCGCTATATGTGTCTAGTTAAGCTTTTGAGTGCTATAATGGCTAAAATCAGCAGCCGTCATATTTGAAAATCCAATGTCTACTAGACCAAGTTAACTTCTATTTTAAGAAAATAGGGTCTGCTGTTTATCCAAAAACAGTGTTCATAGGCTGTGCCTGGTATTTCGGCTCATCCCCCATTCATTAACATGTATAAGGGACAGTCTCGGAAGTGAATGGAGAACATCATATTACGTAACCCACACTCGTTTCTGGTTTCACACAGAAATATGCCCTGGTTTACTGTAGAGTTTGTAACCCAAATTTTTGCGGACAGATGTTATACAATATTTCTGCCAGCCGTCTCTAAAGCCGTCCATACACTAGACTAAAGTCGGCTGAAATGGCCAATTTTCCTTGACTATCATCTGAAAAACTAGCACAAACAATCATTCGCAATGGATGATTGCAGACCTCTGTCAAAAACTAGGGGGGTTATTTATTAAGACCAGTGTTTTAGACACCGGTCTTAACCCCTATAGCTGGTGGTTGATCCGCCGAAGTTATGAAGAAGTGCCGGCTTCTATATAACTTCAGCGCATCCAGCGCCGGTCTAAATGTACGACAGCTTCCTTGCTGGCTTATCCTTAGATCATTTTCTACTCCTAAAAAAGGCGTAGAAAATGGTGAATGATACCGGGCCTTGCGGCCTGTCCCACACTACGGCCACTTTTTTTTAGACCTGGCGGAGCGTATTTCTGTATAGTGTGAGGCAGTGACAGGCCTCATGGTTGTTAGGGGAGATATATGGCAGGATTTGCTGTGTCTTCCCCAGAATCACCAGGTCTGAAGAAAGACCAGGTGCAGTAATCACCTGGGGATAAAGGAATCCTCAGAGTGAGAGGGGATGGGGACTTGCACACAGAAGGCTGGTGTGGCTCTGTGTGGTCTGAGCCGGGAGGGCTGAGAGACCACTATCCCACAAGAGACCCTGGTGTGGGAGCAGCCTGGAGGCTGCTGGAGGTTGGGCTGGGAAAAGCCGCATCTCATCACAGGTGTGAACTGTGGCACGCTTTCGGTGAGTCAGGGAAACCTATGTGTTTAGATAGGGCCCTGACGGGCAAGGTATTTTATTTTGGCTTTGTGTGTTTTTCTTTATGCCGTGTGCCACAATAAAGCACAGTTTGGCCCCTAAATCCTGGTGTCTGTGAAGAAGTGTGTGATTGCAACCCCCGGAAAAGAGCTAATCCCCCACAATAGTAAATGATTCCCTAGATATTTATGTCTCCAGCTTAAAGGCAATTGGCATTTATCATGTAGAGAAAGTTAATACAAGACACTTACTAATGTATTGTGATTGTCCATATTGCCTTTGCTGGCTAGATTAATTTTCCCATCACATTATACACTGCTCGTATTCAGGGGTTATGACCACCCTGTAATCCAGCAGTGGCGGTCGTGCTTGTACACTATAGGAAAAATCGCTTTTTCCTCAAGGAAGCAATATGGACAATCACAATACATTAGTAAGTGCCTTCTATTAACTTTTCCAAATGATAAATGCCATTTGCTGAAGTGAGACAACCCCTTTAACATCATGTCCTCTCTATATCTTAAACCGGATGTGTCAAAAACTGATCTACTTGTAACATAGTTTGTAAGGCAGAAAAATACCTATGTCCATCCAGCCTGTCATCCTGCAAAGTTGATCCAGAGAAAGCCGCAAAACTCTCATGAGGTAGAAGCCAATTTTGCTTATCTTTGGGGACTTAAAAATTCCTCCCCAGCTCCAAATCTTGCAATCAGAATAACTCTCTGAATCAATGACCCTTCTCCAGAAATGTATTAACTGTAACAACAGATTCATCCAGGCAGGGGCAAAAATAGAAATCATGGGGCCCCATAGAAAAGGTCAGAATTGTCCACTTTCCCCATATGGCTACATGTACGGTATCTATCAATACACACATATATATATACAGTCCTGATCAAAAGTTTAAGACCACTTGAAAAATGGCAAAAAATCTTATTTAGCATGGCTGGATCTTAACAAGGTTACAAGTAGAGCTTCAACATGCAACAAGAAGAAATGGGAGTGAGACAAAACATTTTTGAGCATTCAATTTAATGAAAACTAAGAATAAACTGAAACAGGCTGTTTTTCAGCTGATCTAAAGTTTAGGACCACACCTCCAAAAAAAAACGAAACCCCCCCAAAACAGAAATCCAACTTCCAAACATGAACTCAGTAATGAGTAGCTCCGCCGTTATTGTTTATCACTTCCAAAATTCATTTCGGCATGCTTGATGCAAGCGTTTCCATGAGATGAGTGGGAACATTTCTCCAAGTGGTGAAGACAGCCACATGAAGGCCATCTACTGTCTGGAACTGTTGTCCATTTTTGTAAACTTCCCTTGCCATCCATCCCCAAAGGTTCTCAATTGGATTTAGATCAGGGGAACACGCAGGATGGGCCAAAAGAGTGATGTTATTCTCCTGGAAGAAGTCCCTTGTCCTGCGGGCATTGTGTACTGTAGCAATGTCCTGTTGAAAAACCCAGTCGTTACCACACAGACGAGGGCCCTCAGTCATGAGGAATGCTCTCTGCAACATCTGGACATAGCCAGCGGCCGTTTGAGGCCCCTGCACTTCCTGAAGCTCCATTGTTCCACTGAAGAAAAAAGCACCCCAGACCATTATGGCACCCCCTCCACTGTGGCGCGTAGAAAACATCTCAGGTGAGATCTGCTTGTCATGCCAGTAACGTTGGAAACCATCAGGACCATCAAGGTTACATTTTTTTCATCAGAGAATAAAACTTTATTCCACCTTTGAATGTCCCATGTTTGGTGCTCTCTTGCAAAGTCCAAACGAGCAGTTCTGTGGCTTTCAAGGAGACGAGGTCTTTGAAGACTTTTTTGTTTTTGAAGCTCTTCAGTCTCAGATGCAGTCTGATGGTTATGGGGCTGCAGTCAGCACCAGTAAGGGCCTTAATTTGGGTCGAGGATCGTCCAGTGTCTTGACGGACAGCCAATTGGATCCTCCGGCTCAGTGCGGATGAATTTTTTTTGGGTCTTCCACTGGATTTTTTTGTTCCATAACCCTCAGGATCATTTAAGAAATTCCAAATGACTGTCTTACTGCATCCCACCTCAGCAGCGATGGCGCGCTGTGAGAGACCCTGCTTATGCAGTTCAACAACCCGACCACATTCAAAAAGGGAGTTTTTTTGCCTTTGCTATCACAACGTGTGACTACCTGACAGAAAATGACAATGAATCCACATCTTTGCACAGATTTAGCTTTTTAACCCCTTAAGAACTCAGCCCTATTTCACCTTAAGGACTTGGCCATTTTTTGCAAATCTGACCAGTGTCACTTTAAGTGCTGATAACTTAAAAACGCTTTGACTTACCCAGGCCGTTCTGAGGCAATTTTTTCGTCAGATATTGTACTTCATGACACTGCTAAAATTGGGTCAAAAAAGTTAATTTTTTTTTGCATAAAAAATACTAAATATACCAAAAATTTGGAAAAATTTGCAAATTTCAAAGTTTCAGTTTCTCTACTTCTGTAATACATAGTAATACCCCCAAAAATTGTGATGACTTTAGATTCCCCATATGTCTACTTCATGTTTGTATCATTTTGGGAATGATATTTTATTTTTTGGGGATGTTACATAGCTTTAAAGTTTAGAAGCAAATTTTTAAATTTTTCAAAATTTTTCAAAATCCCACTTTTTATGGACCAGTTCAGGTTTGAAGTCACTTTGTGAGGCTTACATAATAGAAACCATCCAAAAATGACCCCAATCTAGAAACTACACCCCTCAAGGTATTCAAAACTGTTTTTACAAACTTTGTTAACCCTTTAGGTCTTCCACAAGACTTCATGGCAAATGGACATAAAATGTAAAAATTTTGATTTTTTTTAATTTTTTTCTAATTCAATCAATTTTTTCCTGGAAAAAAACAAGGGTTAACTGCCAAACAAAACTCAAAATGGGTTGCCCTGATTCTGTAGTTTGCATAAACACCCCATATGTGGTCATAAACTACTGTTTGGACAAACGGGAGGACATAGAAGGAGAGGAACGCCATATGGTTTTTGCAGGACTGGTTTTGTTTATACCATGTCCCATTTCAAGCCCCCCCCCCCCCCTTGCACCCCTAGAATAGAAATTTCAAAAAAGTGACTCCATCTAAGAAAGTACACCCCTCAAGGTATTCAAAACTGGGTTTACAAACTTTGTTAACCCTTTAGGTGTTCCACAAGAGTTAATGGCAGATGGAGAAACAATTTAGAAATTTCTATTTTTTGGAAACATTTCCATTTTAACCCATTTTTTCCAGTAATAAAGTAAGGGTTAACTGCCAAACAAAACTCAATATGGGTTGCCCTGATTCTGTAGTTTGCAAAAACACCCCATATGTGGACGTAAACTACTGTTTGGCCAAACGGGAGGACATAGAAGGAGGGGAACGCCATATGGGTTTTGGAAGGCAGATTTTGCAGGACTGGTTTTGTTTATACCATGTCCCATTTAAAGCCCCCCGTTGCACCCCTAGAATAGAAATTTCAAAAAAGTGACTCCATCTAAGAAAGTACACCCCTCAAGGTATTCAAAACTGGGTTTACAAACTTTGTTAACCCTTTAGGTGTTCCACAAGAGTTAATGGCAGATGGAGAAACAATTTAGAAATTTCTATTTATTTGAAAATTTTTCCATTTTAACCCTTACTTTATTACTGGAAAAAATGGGTTAACAGCCAAACAAAACTCAATATGGGTTGCCCTGATTCTGTAGTTTGCAGAAACACCCCATATGTGGTCGTAAACTACTATTTGGCTAAACGGCAGGACATAGAAGAAGGGGAACGCCATATGGTTTTTGGAAGGCAGATTTTGCTGGACTGGTTTATTTACACCATGTACCCTTTCAAGCCCCCTGATGCACCCCTAGAGTAGAAACTCCATAAAAGTGACCCCATCTAGGAAACTACGGGATAAGGTGGTTGTTGTTTTGGGACTATTTTAGGGGTAAATATGATTTTTGGTTTCTCTATATTATACTTTTTTGAGGCAAGGTAACAAAAAAATTAAATTCTAAAATTGTTTCAACCTAAAGGGTTAACAAAGTTTGTAAAGTAACTTTTGAATACCTTGAGGGGTGTAGTTTCTTAGATGGGGTCACTTTTTTGGAGTTTCTAGTCTAGGCTACATCAGGGGGGGCTTCTAATGGGACATGGTGTCAAAAAAAAAGTCCATCAAAATCTGCCTTCCAGAAACCATATGGAGTTCCCTTCGTTCTATGCCCTGCCGTGTGGCTATATAGCCATTTACGACCACATATGGGGTGTTTCAGCAAACTACAGAATCAGGGCCATAAATATTTAGTTTTGTTTGGCTGTTAACCCTTGCTTTATTACCGGAAAAAAAGGATTCAAATGGAAATTTTGCCAAATTGCGTTTTGGCACCGTTTTTATTTTATATTTTTAACGCTGTTCATCCGAGGGGTTTGGTCAAATGTTATTTTTATAGGGCAGATTCTTACGGACGCGGAGATACCTAATATGTCTACATTTTAAAATGTATTTCGATTTTACACTATATTGTCATTTTAGGAACCAAAAAAAGTATCTCCATAGCCTGGGAGCTTTTGTTGGGCGACTATCTAATGTAGGGGCTCATTTTTTGCGGGTTGAGATGGCGGTTTTATTGGCACTATTTGGGGGTGCATATGACATTTTGATCGCTCGCTATTACACTTTTTGTGATGTTAGGTGACAAAAAATTGGGGGTTTTTTTACACGTTTTTTTTTTTTTTTAACACTGTTTATCCGGGGGGTTGGGTTATATGTTACTTTTATAGAGAAGATTTTTACGGACGCGGCGATGCCCAATATGTATGGCTCTCAGACTTTAGAGACACTAAGCAGGCATCCTCAAACTGCGGCCCTCCAGATGTTGTAAAACTACAATTCCCACCATGCCCTCCTTATGGCTGTAGGTTGTCTGGGCATGCTGGGAGTTATAGTTTTACAACATCTGGAGGGCCGCAGTTTGAGGATGCCTGCACTAAAACTAATATTTTTTTGGGGAAAGAAAATTGTTTCCGTGTCTCCAAAGTCTGAGAGCCATAGTTTTTTATGTTCTCTAGTGGACTGTTGGGGATTATAAAAATTTAGTACTCCATGGAAGTGTGATACTCCCTGAAGCAATCGATAACGCAGAGGCCTGGATGATCGGGGTACGTGTCGCACTGAGTGGTGGTGTCCTTCCGTATCCCCCTTCTGCGACACACTCTGCACTTTTTTTGGGTTCGTCCCTTCTTTCCAGTATGGGGGACCACACCTGGAAAATGTTGGCCAGGGACGATACGGGCGCCTCCAATTCCGAAGGTACTCCGGCCTGCTCTTTCTCGGTCCGAAAAGATCAGGTCCTTGAGGACTGCCTCATAGAATTGGAGGAATGTCCCTGTGCTGCCAGCGCTTCGGGATAATACAAAAGAGTTGTACATGGCAACTTTTTTGTACCTTGCCCGGGTTTTGCGCATGGCGTTATATGGCTTGAGGACTTGATCAGAGAGATCAACTCCTCCCATATACCGATTGTAGTCGACGATACAATCAGGCTTGAGGACCGTTGCCGCGGTACCTCGCACAGAGACGGGGGTGGTGCTGTTACCGTGGATTGTGGACAGCATAAGGACATCCCTCTTGTCCTTATACCTGACCAGCAACAGGTTTCCACTGGTAAGGGCACGGGTCTCACCCCTGGGGATAGGTACCTGGAGGGGGTAGTGGTGGGGGGGGCAAGTGGCAGGGGGGTCTAGGGTCTGAAAGCTGAAACAAAAAAAAGTTTAGAATAAAAGTGCTTTTTTTTCCTAACTAACTTTTCCCTTCTATCCCTGCCTAACGGTGCCTCTCCCTCACTGACCCTAACCTACCTGGAGGGCGATGGGTGCAGGAGGGTGATGGATGACGATTAGGGGGGACTCAGGAGCTGGTGCTGGACGGTGCTGCAGGGTGCTCGTGCACAACAGGAAGAGCAGGGGAGAGAGGAGCGCAGGAAGTTTGAATCTCGCGCCTCTCTCCCCTGCACTAATCAGCACCCTGGACAGCAGGCATCAGCACCATGGCCAGCACCGCCTCTCCAAATCTTCGTACAGCGATTGGTAGTGTGTAATCACGCCACCGATCGCAGTTTTTTTCCGGTTCGTAGGGTCACATGACCCCCCCTGGCGTTGTGACAGGATGCCGGCTGAAATTGTTCCGATTAACTCCCGCGGCGCCGCAATCGCGATTTAAACTTAGGATGTACCGATACGCCGTGAGTCCTTAAGGGGTTAAAGGCATGTGGTCCTAAAATTTGGATAAGCTGAAAAACAGCCTGTTTCAGTTTAATCGTTATTTTCAATTAATTGAATGCTCAAATTTTTTTTGTCTCACTCTTATTTCTTCTTGTTGCATGTTGAAGCTCTACTTGGAACCTTGTTAAGATCCAACCATGCTAAATAAGATTTTTTGCCATTTTTCAAGTGGTCTTAAATACACTGAACAAAAATATAAACGCAACACTTTCGGTTTTGCTCCCATTTTGCATGAGCTGAACTCAAAGATCTCAAACATTTTCTACATACACAAAAGACCTATTACTCTCAAATATTGTTCACAAATCTGTCTAAATCTGTGTTAGATAAGGCAGCACTCCGGTCTTCCAATGAAGAAAGTGGACACTTTATTACATTCAACAGCAATGCAGCATTTCAGCTCTCACAATGGAGCCTTTGTCAAGCTCAAGCTTGACAAAGGCTCCATTGTGAGAGCTGAAATGCTGCATTGCTGTTGAATGTAATAAAGTGTCCACTATATATATATATATATATATATATATATATATATATACACACTCACCTAAAGAATTATTAGGAACACCATACTAATACGGTGTTGGACCCCCTTTTGCCTTCAGAACTGCCTTAATTCTACGTGGCATTGATTCAACAAGGTGCTGATAGCATTCTTTAGAAATGTTGGTCCATATTGATAGGATAGCATCTTGCAGTTGATGGAGATTTGAGGGATGCACATCCAGGGCACGAAGCTCCCGTTCCACCACATCCCAAAGATGCTCTATTGGGTTGAGATCTGGTGACTGTGGGGGCCATTTTAGTACAGTGAACTCATTGTCATGTTCAAGAAACCAATTTGAAATGATTCGAGCTTTGTGACATGGTGCATTATCCTGCTGGAAGTAGCCATCAGAGGATGGATACATGTTCTCATTATGTTTACGCCAAATTCGGACTTTACCATTTGAATGTCTCAACAGAAATCGAGACTCATCAGACCAGGCAACATTTTTCCAGTCTTCAACAGTCCAATTTTGGTGAGCTCGTGCAAATTGTAGCCTCTTTTTCCTATTTGTAGTGGAGATGAGTGGTACCCGGTGGGGTCTTCTGCTGTTGTAGCCCATCTGCCTCAAGGTTGTGCGTGTTGTGGCTTCACAAATGCTTTGCTGCATACCTCGGTTGTAACGAGTGGTTATTTCAGTCAACGTTGCTCTTCTATCAGCTTGAATCAGTCGGCCCATTCTCCTCTGACCTCTAGCATTCACAAGGCATTTTCGCCCACAGGACTGCCGCATACTGGATGTTTTTCCCTTTTCACACCATTCTTTGTAAACCCTAGAAATGGTTGTGCGTGAAAATCCCAGTAACTGAGCAGATTGTGAAATAGTAAGACCGGCCCGTCTGGCACCAACAACCGTGCCACGCTCAAAATTGCTTAAATCACCTTTCTTTCCCATTCTGACATTCAGTTTTGGGACATTCAGGAGATTGTCTTGACCAGGACCACCCCCTAAATGCATTGAAGCAACTGCCATGTGATTGGTTGACTAGATAATTGCATTAATGAGAACTAGAACAGGTGTTCCTAATAATTCTTTAGGTGAGTGTATATATAAAGACGATATATAGCAGCACTTCCCCTGATCTGATCCAAATCCATATACCATCTGCAGCACTCCGATAATGTGCAAATAAGTGGTCTTTATTCTTCCCCCCCCCCCCCCCCCATATGTGCAAGCCTGCAGGTGGCAGGGCCCATAGGAATTTAGTGAATCTTCCGCAAACTGCAGTGTTAAAATCACTGCAGTCTGTGGGACAAATGATCTAACAATTGCTTGTTAAAGTCACCTAGGCTGACTTTAATAAAAAATAAAAAAAAGGAGGAAAAGGTTTTTAAAAATCTAAAAAGTTAAATCCCCCCTCCTTTTCCCTATAATTAAAATAAACAAAAAAATAAACATCACATCGCGTCCCAAAACACCAGAACTATTAAAACATAAATGTATCTATTTTTGCCACTTCACCTCCCCAAAAAATTGAAAAAAGTCCTACACACTTCAAACTGGTATCAATAAAAACTACAGATCGCTCTCACACCAGCCCTCACCCAATTCTGTAGATATAACTATAAATGGGGGGGAGGGGGGGGGGGGTCATTGAAAACAACGCTGCAAAAACAAAATTCATAAAACTGTAGATTAATTGCTTTTTTGTTTCCAATTCCACCCCATTTGGATTTTTTTCCAGCCTCCCACTACATTGTATGAAATATTAAATGATACCATTGAATTACAATTTATCCAGCAAAAAACAAGCCCTCATACGGAGATGTGAATACAACATAAAAAAATTAGGCTCCAGGAAAGCCAGGAGTAAAAATGGAAAATGGCTTTGTCCTGAAAGGGTTAAAAAAAAAAAAACAACAACTCACAGAATGTACTGGGATGTCTAAAGATGTATATGTAGATACCAATACATTATGCATGGGAAGATACTATAGAGGTTTTTAGTCAGCGAATGTCCTTCCATTGACTACAGTTAGGTAAAGTTTCTGCTTCCCATACAGTAGGTCCTCTCAAGACCCAGCAGACACAATCTGGAAAAAAAACAGTAATACAAGTTAAATATACAGGAGTATGCTCAAGCACTATCCGAACGCTGGAGGTCCATTCCCCTTCAAGTATAGTGTTCACTCTCAGACTCCACAAAAAAAGAGCAGGGACTTCTTAGAGCGCAGCTGAGAAAAAAACAGGGACTCCTTAGCAGTGGCGTGCCATGGGGGGGGCTGTCCGCACCGGGTGCCCACTCTCAGGCGGGTGCCAGAACCCAGAAGCAATGAGCGCTTCCAACAATAAAAATTGAAGAGCTCATTGCTGGAGCACTTGGAGCTCCGGTTCTATTACTCACTGACCGCTCAGCTCCCCGTCCTTCTCCCCTCCTTCAGGCTGGGGGAGCACAGAATGGTGAAGCAGGAAGACTTCTCCCTGCTCCACCATTCAGCCTGCAGACAGCCTCGCTGCCATCCTGTGTGGGAGGAGCCTGCAGCCCGGAAATCTTTCTAAGCTCCTCCTACACAGTGCTGCAGCGATCTGTGTCTTCGAGGGAGAACTGGACAAGGTGAGTAGTTACACAGAGGTGGTACAGCGAGCGCATTACTACTACAAAGCAGGCAAGGAGAGGGCATTACTACTACAAAGGGTGCACAGAGGGCACTACTACTACAAAGGGGGTACAGAGGACAGTACTACTACAAAGGGGGCACAGAGGAGAGGGCATTACTACTACAAATGGAGCAGAGTGGGCATTACTACCATAAGGGGGCACAGAGGGCATTACTACTACAAAGGTAGCCTAGAGGGCATTACTACTACAAAGGGGACAGAAGTCCATACTACTACAAAGGGGGCATAGAGGGCATTACTACAAAGGGGGCACAGAGGGTATTACTACTATAAAGGGGGCACAGAGGGCATTATTACTATAAAGGGGCAAAGAGGGCTTTACTACTATAAAGGGGGAACAGAGGGCATTGCTACGATAAAGGGGGAACAGAGGGCATTACTACTATAAAGGGGGGCACAGAGGGCATTACTACTATAAAAGTGGAACATAGAGATTTACTACTGTTAAGGGGGCACAGTGAGCATTAATACTGTGAAGGGGGCAACATAGGCATTTTTACTATGAAGGGGCCCAATGGGCATTATTACTATGAAGGAGGCACAATGGGCATTACTACTGTGAAGGGGCACAATGGGAATTACTACTGTGAAGGGGCATTACTACTGTGAAGGGGGCACAGTGGCCATTACTACTGTGAAGGGGGCACAGAGAGGGTATTACCACCGTGAAGGGGACACAGATAGGGCATTACTACTGTGAAAGGGGCACAATGAAGGGATAAGTACTTTAAGGGGAACACAATGTGGATTTTATTAGAGGGCACATATCTGGACATAACTATTGTGAAGGTTGTACAATGAGGGCAATGCTATTGTGAGGTAGCACATTTTTTTTAAGTATTGGGGAAGGGGGGGGGGGGGGCAGAGAAAGGACCCACTCCAGGTGCCAAACAGAGCTGAGAAAAGAACAGGGACTATTTAGAGCACAGCTGGGACCAGCCTCCAGAGGGGCTGGATTATGACTCCATAGAGAAAAGCAGGGACTCCTTATAGTGTTGGAAAGGGGTCACGGTTGTTGAGCTCAGGCCCCGCAACCCAGGGGCCCCCAGAGCAATCACGTGGTCTGCCTTCATTGACAGTACACCATAGCATCCAGGCCTCATCCACAGTTTTTGTCTGTAGAATTGGGTGTGGACATGCCACAAGTCAAACACTTTTGTTTTGAACTGTTACTTCACTTTCTACCCCCCTCTACTGGAATAAGATTGAGACAATTTTTTTAAACTTTTACAAAAGTTGCAGTTGATAAATCTATGTCAAAACCGAAGTGGCCGTGCATACACCGTATTGTTTTCAAGTGTGTAAGCGCATACCTGCTACAACTTTGCTGTATTTCTTTTGTGCGTGCCAGGTTTCTTGCTGTTCTGTAGGTGTATGTAGTAGTGGGATAAGGAGCCCTATGTTCTATCTTGAAAACGAGCCTGCCCCGGCCAGTGACAGTGCTCAAAGTTTGACAACTAGTTTGCGCTCGGTTTCGAGCGCTGTGTGACATCACTGAACTAGGTACAGATGCCCAGGATACTCCTTATCCCACTACTACATACACCTACTGAACAGCAAGAAACCTGGCCTGCGCAAAAGAAATACAGCAAAGTTGTAGCAGGTATGCACTTACATACTTGAAAACAATACGGTGTATGCACGGCCACTTCTGTTTATGGTGTTGAATACTGAGCGATAGTATCGCGCAGAACCATAATAGTTTTATCAGTTGATAAATCTAGCTTAAATCTGCTCAACAGCATACCACCACCACTTTCCCACCCACTTTTGAAAACTGGAATGAATGGAGTAGAATTTTTAAAAAATTTTGAGCAAATTAGTCAGAAAAAGTTGCAATGCCCTATTCTGAGACTTTTTGAAGCCAGAATTCTGGAGTACAGGGCTTGATAAATTTCCCCCATTTTGTGTACATACATAGCGGGTGGTGACTGGCTCATGAAGGTCCCTTGTGCCACCAGTTTCTATGTATTTGGACTCTGAATTCTAAAGGGCTGTGGAATATCTTGGTGCTACATAAAAGCTCCAGGAAAAGTGAATGTTCCAGAAGACATTAAATAGAATCGCCACCAAAATAACATAAAAAAAGAGCGCGCCGTGCATTTGTGGTGCACTCTTGTTCTGGTTGGGAACTTCATTTCCAGAGGTGGGACCCCTAGCGATATGCCACCAATGTTCCAGGTGAGACAACTCCTTTAAACTTTAAAATGTCATTAAAAGTATAGTTCCTCTAATAGGCTGCCAAATTAGTGTATGTAGATCAATCAGAACATCAACTGTCCCCTCCATGTAGACGGTAGTGGAGAATATGAGTTTAATCTTTTTTTGGAAAATAACAAGTTGTGTGAAGGCGCATGCACTGCAGGAAACACACTCCGCAGTCATGTGTTTTTCGTCATTACTACATTGCTCTCTAGAGACATGGTTGTGGCGAGCTGACTCTGTTTTCAGTTACATCCAGCACTGGTCAGACACACGTTGTGAGACGTCTTGGGAGACAAAGTTCAAATCTCAAATGCGTTCATAGAGTTAACTTTCTGCTCAATAATTTAACTGTGACAGATTCTGCAGATTTTTTTTTTTAATGAGAACCATGTTTATCTACTCAGAGGCACAGAGAAAATTCATTACTCCAAGGAATTGTCCACTCCACAAGTGAAATGAAGGTAATCTTATTTATGGCAGGAAGAGGGCTGCGCCGCCCAGCACTCCAACACAATCAGACTGATATTCAATGAAACATCGACAAACAACTTTGAGTGAAAACATCCCAAGATGTATTAACCTTCTCTGTGACATGTGAGGGAAAACAAGGTTTTGGACCTGTAAGAAAGTATTAGTTTTTACGAAGTGGTGTAATATTATAAGCCTCAAACTATTAGAGTAGTGGCAGTCTCAGTCCCCCTAGACTGGTGTCTGGCACAATTTCCCTAGAGAAGTGCCATCTTCAATCCCCCTACAGTATTTTCAAGAACAGTTCTTCTAGGACAGGGATATTTAAGAGGCAGAACACGATCCGAATATGGACAGTGGTAGCCAGCTGTCTTGATCCCTGCATGTCCCGCTCTCAACTGCATCTGTGTCTGCAAGATGCAGATACAGTTGAATACCATGGTGAAGCAGAGAGCCATTGGTGACATTACCTGTGACGCTAGGGAGGCTGGTCACCGTCGCAGCATGTTACTGGCTGCAGCCCCGGTCGCTGGATGTTTTGATCCGCGCGACAGGGAGATGCAGTGGCGGCTGTGCCAGGGAGCGGGGAAAGTATGAACTATAGGAGAAGCCCGAGCATTGTTGGGGGCATTTTTAGAATTGGATAAATCATTTAAAAGGAACCTGTCACCTCATAAACGCATATAAAACCGCCAGCATTGCCTCATAGTAGCCCCCAGTCTGTTAATAATCATATGTTTGATCCGGTAGTCTAAAGCTCCATAGATTAAAAAAAACTATGTTTTAAGCGCCATCAGCGCTATCTTGCCAGTCAGCTTCAAGTCAAGGGGCAGTGGCATCCTTGCTTCAAGTCAAGGTAAGCACATCCCCTAAACGTCCCCTCTTTTGTTAGATTGACAGCCTGCAGTTTGGCCGGGATCGCACAAGTCTCGCGCATGCGCAGTGCGCCGCTGAAACCTGCTAACAGCGGCAGCCGGAGACAGGATCGCGCTTAACCAACGAGCGCACGGCACATGCGCGAGTCTTATGTGATACCGCCCGCACTGCAGGCTGTAAATCTAACAAAAAAGGGGACGGTTAGGGGACGTGCTTACCTTGACTTGAAGCAAGGAAGCCACTGCCCCCGTGACTTGAAGCTGACTGCCAAGATAGCCCTGAAAGCGCTTAAAACATTGTTTTTTGAATCTATGGAGCATCAGACTACCGGATCAAACATATGATTATTAACAGACTGGGGTCTACTATGGGGTAATGCTGGAGGTTTTATGTGCGTTTTTATGGTGACAGGTTCCCTTTAATCACCTTAAAGAAGTGGCAGCTCCACTTCTTCTGATGAGACACCTTATTTTTGTATGATACCTTGCATATGGCTTAATTGAGTGTTTATAAACTGTCAGGAGTTCAGAGATAAGGGTACTCTGGTTTACTCCCAAGCTCCAAAGACGTACTGATAGGGAACTTAGATTGTGAGCTCCATTGGGGACAGCTTGATGCTGCAGAATATGTCAGCGCTATATAAGTGCATAAAATAAATAAATAAATAAAGATTTATTCCGAGAGTAGAATATCAATGACCTATCCTCAAGATAGGTAATTAATAATCTAATTGGTGGCAGTCTGACACCCTGCATCCTCCTCACAGCACCCCAAGCACAGCATTGATGTAAACAAATGCATACATCCAGTGGAGTAACTAGAAATGTCCGGACCCCACAGAGAATTTTTAAACTTCTTCGCAGACCCCTCCTCCCTTGCACACCCCATTTCTGTGGCTATTCAAGATCGCTCTATCAGACTAGGCCCGGCAGCTGCTCTGTCTGTTTCCTACAGTGTCACTGTATAATACTGTTGTGGGGGCCCTCACAATGAAATATTTTAGTCCTCCTGGGTGGGCCCCTTCTGAGTTTGGGCACCAAAGCAGTCGCTTCCCCCATAGCTACGCCCCTACATACTGTACATCAAGTTTTTTTGTTTCAGACACAGAATCAGTTATTTAGAGAAACTAGCTCCATTCCAAAAATTGCTTTAAAAAAACAAAAAGGTTTAACATTTTTACAAGGAAACAATGGGAGTGGCCTGCTATTCAACTCTGGCACCTCCTCCACAGGAGGCTTGGGTGTGAATTCTGAATCAGTTAGGTCTATTTCACACGGGCAAGTTTTCCACGCAGGTGCAATGCGTGAGGTGAACGCATTGCACCCGCACTGAATCCGGACCCATTCATTTCTATGGGGCTGTGCACATGAGCAGTAATTTTCACGCATAACTTGTGTGTTGCGTGAAAATCGCAGCATGCTCTATATTGTGCGCTTTTCACGCAACGCAGGCCCCATGGGGCTGCGTGAAAATCGCAAGCATCCGCAAGCAAGTGCGGATGCGGTGCGATTTTCACGCATGGTTCCTAGGTGACGATCGGGATGGGGACCCGATCTTTATAATTTTCCCTTATAAGATGGTTATAAGGGAAAATAATAGCATTCTATATACAGAATGCTAAGTAAATAAGGGATGGAGAGGTTAAAAAATAAAAATAAAAAATTCAACTCACCTCATCCACTTGTTCGCACAGCCCGGCTTGTCTTCTTTCTTCTTCTTTGAGGACCTAGGAGAAAAGGACCTTTGGTGACGTCACTGCGCTCATCACATGGTCCATCACATGATCCATCACCATGGTGATGGACCATGTGATGGACCACGTGATGAGCACAGTGACGTCACCAAAAGTCCTTTTCTCCCAAGTCCTCAAAGAAGAAGAAAGAAGACAAGCCGGGCTGCGTGAACAAGTGGATGAGGTGAGTTGAATTTTTTTTTTAACCCCTCCATCCCTAATTTACTTTGCATTCTGTATGAAGAATGCTATTATTTTCCCTTATAACCATGTTATAAGGGAAAATAATACAATTTACACAACACCAATCCTAAACCCGTACTTCTGTGAAGAAATCCGGGTTCGGGTCTGGGTACCAAACATGCCGATTTTTCTCATGCGCGTGCAAAACGCATTAAAACGCTTTGCACTCACGCGGAAAAATCGTGCATTTTCCAGCGACGCACCCGCATCCTATCCGGCCCTCACACGCAACGCCCGTGTGAAAGAGGCCTTCGAGTTAGTTGTGAGTCAGCCAAAGAAGAGGAAGCAACTCCGTGTAGTCCATTCCTCCCAGGATTGGACTAAAGCTACAGAGACTCATCGATCTCTGCATGATCTATAAAAGAGAAGAAAGAGAGAAAGAGACAAGAAGGTTCAGAAATCTGCATGGCTAAGCATTGCTGTCAGTAAGGTAACCTGCTACTATTGCCATTCAAACCTTTCTGCGGAGAGGGGAATACTGTTAAGACACCCTTCAAACTTGGCCGGTTGTGTCTCTAAAACCTGTACCCCTCGGTTGCAAATTACAGGCACAATTGCAAAAGTGATATTTCCAGCCATAGATTCTGCAGGAAGAGACTTGAGAAAGATAGAGAGGAAAGAGTAAGGTAATTTCCATTCTTGCTCAAATCCACACAAAACCATCTAGGGAGATTAGCACTGCGTGTCGTGAGAACTGTGTTTTGGCTGTAGTTAGATGTACTACAACTTCCATTTTGTACTGCAGTAAAGAGAGACGTTCGTTCTGTTAAATGCGGCCTGGTTACTGACTCTGGCACCATATGCTAGTCATAGCACTCTACAGACCCTGCCTTGCACCCATACAAATAACATCTCGGGAACTCCAACCACCATCAGGCAGGAGCCTCAGAATCAGGGTGTGTTCCGAGGGAAAAAAGAGTGCACCATCCTTTCACTGCACGGCCCTAGGGAGAAACAGTGTGAGGAACACCACTATGATTGACTGTGACAGCCAGATCCACTACCAGTCCCATCCTCCACTCTGGCTACTCCTGGGCTTGCTGCACTAGTAGTAAGCATTATTAAAGGGACTCTCCAGGAATGATTTAAAATGGCCGCCAGCACCCTGTCCTAGAATGTGAGGAGGACTGGTTGTTTCCACTTGCAGAGCTACACTACACTGCTCTAGAATAGATGGTAATGAAGTGATCCTGCCTACGATATGCCATCATGGCTGAGCAGCCAGACAGGAAAACTCTCCAATATGAAATATATGTAAGTGGAAGAGCATAGTGGGTAGTAAGGTCTAGTACCCTGCCCCCTAGGCAGTTTTGCTAGAGGAGGCAACCAGTCCAGCTCACATTCTTGGACAGGTTGCTGGCAGCCATTTTAACTAATTTTCGGAAAACCCCTTTGAACTATCGGCACAGATGTCTGATATGAATAATTCATGTTTATATGCGGGTCCCCTGACTTGCGTGCCGGCACTACACTATGAACATGGCAGCTGATGTAGGACCCCATCCATCAGTGGCCTCCATTCATTGGGGCCGGACAGAAGAAATAACGCATGCACAGTCGGTCACCAGTGTACACGTATCTAGGAAACCATCCATCAGAGGCCATGTTCCAAGTGCAGCACTGGCACGCAAATCAGGGGACCTACATGTAAAAATGAATTATTCATATTAATCTACTGGAAATAAGTGCCGACAGTTTAATAATGCTTATTACTAGCTGCATGCATGTGCCGTTACCAGCAGATGTGCAGCTAGTAATATAAACCGGTCAACCCCTTTAAAGATTAACTACCTTTTGATGGATCATTAAAGGTTGGGTCTTTAAGTCAGCACACCCAGGGACAGATTGGGAACTAAAAGTGGCCCTGGAAAAAAACATAAAAGTGGCCCTATGTTGCAGATGGGTCCAAATTGACAGAAGGCAAGGCAACATAATTAGACAGGGCCAACATACTCTATGTGAGCATGGCCTGCAATACCATAGTACAGAGCATTATGCCGCCCCAGCTGAACCAAATACCACAGTACAGCATAATATACTGCACCTGCACCACAGTATTGAACTGTATCGCTGTCCTGAAGATGTCGATACAGTTGAATTCAGGAGGGTACCTGCAGAATCAGATCATTATGAACTCGGCTTGAGTGGCCCTCCTAGGCATCGGCCCACCGGGAAATTTCCCTGTAGGGTCTATGGCCAATCCGCCCCTGAGCACACCCTACTTTTTCCAGGATGTATTGACAATGTATTAACAACCTCCAAATTGATACAGTCTATGATGGGCGTCTTTGTTTTGACTGATACATATGATGTTTTTTTGTTTTTTTTTAAGGGATGGACATTGATTTTCAGAGTAGTCACCAATAGGTGGCACTAAAGAGACAATTTTCTTCAGTAAAATGGCATCTAATGTAAATAGGATAACAGTGACAAACTCAGGCCACAAGGTGGCAGTCTATAACTGTGGTAACAGAATGTTGTGTACTGAAAGGTCTCATTATATTCGCATTGTACAAAGTGTACTTTTCCAAAACTAAATGAGACAGCTGCTTTTGTTGGAATGCAGATGTTTGTCTAACAGTCAGGTTAGATGCTTGACCACAGTGAAGAGATAAGACAACTTATCAGACTTTACCATAACGGACATCTCGGCTGTATAGATTTACTGGTAAAAGGTTCGGAACTGGACAAAAACATCCTGTACTTCAGATATAATTAGAAACACTTGAAAGGCTTTAATTTCATTCACAGAGACCACAAAAACGGCTAATTATATCCATTTATTTTTCATATGTGTGCGGGCAACCCAGAAGGCTACAATATACCATTACTTTCTCCTAGAGATCCCATGCATTCTGAATTGTGGACATATAGTTATCATTACTGAGCAAGAATGAATGTTCTTAGGAAATGTTCTTATTTAGGAAACAGAAAAACAAGTCATATCTATGTGCATTAGACAGCACCATGTTGTCATGTATCTGATTGACAGACTGCTCCCCCTGCCACTTTACTACTGTATGTTGGGAGATACAAAATATCCATACTCATCAATCCACCAATCACTGCATCTGCACAAAAACATTCTCTCCTATTAGTAAGGGCACGTGCAGTAGGAGGTGGCGGTTCTGTGGTGTCCTTTGTATAGGGCAGGCTGGACAATCATTGGGTAGGAAATGCTGGCCTCCCAGAGGTCGCTGACCTGTATGGAGAGCAGATGAGTGGTGTGCAATGAATGACTTCCAGAATACCAGCATTTTTCTACTTGATGGTTGTTCCTGCCTCAATAATAGAAATGACAGTGCTCAGTATATCCTATACTGGTTTTCCAAGACAGCAGGGGAACGTATAGCTGAGCCAACAGCCGTCACTTACCATTCATTGTTCACGTGACCCATGCAGAAGTGCAGGGATAAGAGCACCAGGAATTTATGAAGTTAGTCAAGTTTTTTTTCTATATGTTATACTGCTCACTTTAAATATTTTTTTTCAAAGTATTGGAAAATGTCTTTAAATACTATTGTTCATAAGTGTTTTCCAGGAGTATGAAGAATAACACTATTCTTGCAGAGCACTGGACCGATGATAGATCTGCGTGTTTGGTCAGCGCTCTTTCAGCTCACATCTGGAATCCTGTTCTTTCTATACTGGGAGTTGTAGCCAACAGAAGGCAATAGGAGCATTGACGAACCCAGTCACTTCTAGACGCTTCTCAGAATCGTGCTATAAGATTGCGTAAGATTCCTCAATAATTCATTAGGGTAATGCTCACTATCATTACCTAAAAGAATCCAAGACTGCCCCAGCTGCTCTCTGGATCTCTAGGTCTTTGGAGCTCTTGGCATAATTGTCTTCCAGTGCATAACTGTATGCTATGGTGAGAACAGTTGGATTCCAGTTACCCTGATACTTGTCTGTGTCATCTGAAGGTGTAATCCAAGGAAACAATTGGGGAATGTGCAGATGTATCTGCTCTAAGCTAAAGAGGACCTGTCACCTCTCCTGACATGCCTATTTTATTAACTACTTGCATTCCCCATGTAATAACAGTTCCATTCCTTTATTATTCCAACTAGAAGTTATGAATGAATTGCTAGCAGTCTGCAGTAAGGGTACAGAGGGGTGTTACCAGTTGGGGGTCTACCTGTACAGTCTAACTCTATCCAGTCAGTGCTGCCATTTTCAGACTGTGCAGGTACACATCCCCAACTGGTTACCTCCCCTCTGTACCCTTACTGCAGACTTCTAGGTATTCATCCATAACTTCTAGTAGAAATAATAAAGGAAATAATGGCACAATGTATAATAGATGTTTCAGAATTGTTATTGCATGAGGAATTTCAGGCATGTCAGGAGTGGCGACAGGTCCTCTTTAAACTCAAGGCCACGAAAACTTCTAATAATATAAAGTTTATTCCTGAAACATTTAAAGGTTATCTGTCATCAGAAAATTCAAGGCACAATGCCGTGTAAAGCTAGCTTATCTGGACAAAATTATACCTCTAACTTGGTGATCCGACTTTGAAACCATATGCAAATTAGACATTTTGTGCACTGAGGGTGGGCCCAAGCCACGTTGTATATTTACAAATGGTCCATAAGACCAATAACGCCTTTTTGTTTATTTCATGTGGCAAATATTAAAACATTTATTAGATGCATTGTTAAAATAAACAAAATAAAGATGTTTTAAAAATATCATTTGTGTCACATCGTTGCTTTGTATTTTTTCCACTACAGTAGAACTATTTAACTCACAGTTTACTTTCACTAGCTAGACGATAATGAGCCGGTACTGCGCACTAGTTATCAGCTCACCATCCTTTAAACCTTTTGCTACATCAATTATTTAAATCCTATGTGCACTAGCTGTACTAAAAAGCTCAAACACTGCCCCCTGACTTGTTTCACTAGTCAAACTGGCCTCTTCAGAGGAATTGGGCAGAGTGTTTTTGAGAGGGGCGGGGATGGCTCTATAAAGTCTCTGTTAATGACATCACCGATGTCTCTAGCGTATCACTAGTTTTCATATTCCCATTAAAAGTACTCTAATTGCAAGAATGCCGTCCTTACCCCTCCTTCTATTACCTGACGTCCGCACTGAGTACGCCCCCCTTCCTTCGCTCTATACATTCCTGCACATGAACCCGGACTTGGTTCTCACACCGCAAGCCCGTGTCTACTGCGCATGTCACAGGACTTAGTCTCTCTTCACTACAGATCACCGATCTCACTTATATCTCAGGACTTAATCTGTTCTTCATCAAATAGCTTTGTTCATTAGCGCATGCCCAAGTACGCCATTGTTCTTCCCCTTATTTCAGATAGATTATTCATCTAAGCATTTTAGATGTGGCATTACTCCAAGATACTAACACATACAAACTGTTGAAAGAAAATCCGACTGAAAAATACACCAGAAATTTTAAAAATATCTTGCTGTCAGGCAAAAGAAAAAAATGCAATAACAAAAGACGAATATAAAGTTCTCTTTAATCCAAGGCCAACGATAGCGACTTTTTACGCTATTCCCAAAGTCCACAAAAAAAGAAATCCCATCCCAGGGAACCAGAGTTTATGTGAGGGCATCAGCAGCTATGTGGGCCAGGTGATATCCCCATTTGTGCCCGGCCTAACGTCCTATTTGAAGGACACGAAAGACACTCTCGTCAGGCTCTAGGGCATACAGGTAAATGAAAGGACAATGATTGCCAATCTTTATGTAGAAGCACTGTACAAAAGCATTCAGAACGATTTTGGATTAGAGGCAATCCAATATTTTTTTAAGCACCAAGGGGACACACTATTGTGAAGACAATCAATTTGTGTTGTCTCTTTTACACTTTCTGTTAACACATAATTAATTTTATATTTCATGGGAGTTATTATTTACAGATCACCGGGACAGCAATGGGGACGATTTGAGCACCGAGTTTTGCCAATTTGTTTTTAGGGTGGTGGGAGGAGAGGATAATATTCATGGAAAAACACATTGATTTCACTAAACACGTTATGTTTTGGGGACGTTATATAGATGATATCTTAATTTTATGGGAGAACACTGAAAAACACTTTTTACAATTTGTAGAGACACTAAATAATAACACAATAGGTCTTACGTTTACTGCTGAAATACACAAAAAGAATCTAAATTTTTTGGACCTGAAAATTGCCCTCGAGCCTGATGGGAGTGTCAAAACAGAAGCGTTTAGGAAGACTACCTCAATCAACAACTTTCTCCATCGGAAGAGTTATCACCCACTGGCCTTGAAGAAAGGTATTCCGGTCGGTCAATACCTTCGAGCAAAAAGAAAGTGCTCAACCAAAGAAGGTTTGAGGAAGAAAGTCAGCTTTTATACAGAAGATTTAGGGCCAGAGACTATCCTAAAAAAGTCTTGCATAAGGCATACAAAAGACCTAAAAATACTGAAAGAACTATTCTGTTACAAAGTCATAAGCAAAAAACTGAAAATAAGAAAATAATATGATCCATTGGTACATATGATGTACAACATGAAAAAGTCAGGAACATCTTGAAGCGCCATTGGCACATTTTGACGACAGATGAGGAGTTGAAAGAAGTGATTCCCCCCAATCCAACAATTACATATAGAAGGGGTAGAAATCTAAAAGACAACTTGGTGCATAGTCATTACCAGCAAAACCAAAAAGAACAAAAAACGACATGGCTATTGACAAGGGGCTCTTACCCCTCTGGAGACTGTATATTTTGCAACAAGATGGTGCCTAAAAAAAGAGTTCACTAATCCAGTGGACAATAAGAAGTATCAAATTAAAGAGTATATTTATTGTAAATCCACAGGAATTATCTATGCTATTGAATGTGGATGCCCTAAGTTATATATAGGAGAAACTATATTACAACTAAGAAGATGGATATCAAAACACCTAAGTTGTATTAATACAGACTCAGATACAGCACTTGCAAGACATATTTAGGATAAACATAGGGGAGATACAAAAAAACTCAAATTTTGGTGTATAAAGAAAATGAAGATAGGCCCAAGACAAGGAGATATTGATAAAAAGTTACAACAAGAAGAAACAAAATTGATATATCGCCTGAAAAGCCTAACCCCATTGGGACTCAATGAAGGATTTACATATGTGGCATCTCTCTGACTCTAGTGGCTCAAAAAGAGATATTAAAAGACAGAAATACTATTATAGCTGAATAAAGAGGATGACTATAAAGTGGCAGGAAAAAGGCTCTAATTAATATCTATCCTTGTATATTTATTTTGAAAAACTCCCCTTCCCTTTTATACCTCCCCCTCTCCGCTTGTCCCTCAGGAGTACTTAAAAATGTCATAATATTTCTATCCATTTGATCATCAATAGCTATTATGAAATTTCAGTATAGGATAAACCAAAATACTAATAAAAACCATAAAAATCATATAAATGTATAAAAATCCCATAGAATAGGGATAAAATAATATCTAGAAAATTAGGAATATTGGTTAAATCACAAACCGTCTTTTTATGATTAATACCATATTTATTATTGAAACTAAAAGATTGAGAATTCATGATGAAGGAAAGTAATCAAGATTATCTATAATAATTTACAAACATGATGAAATAGTGAGAAAGAACCTCAAGAATGATGAAACTAGAGCTAAACGACAAATATCTGTCACGACCCATGGTCATGGTCGTGACTCTTAGAGTCCGCTTGCAGTTGTCAGCGGTCGTTTGGTTGTTCACCGCAGCTGTGAGTGTTTTGCCTCACGTGCGGTTGCCGCTGGCAACATGGTTTTCTTGGCAGTGTAGCAGCCTGAGCTTGTTGCTGGGCTGCTCACTGTCTATGCATGCGGTTGCCTATGGCAATTTGTGTTTATATGTTGCCTCGCGTGTGGTTGCCGCTGGCAACATGATTGGTGCTTGGCAGTATAGCAGTCTGAGCTGTTGCTAGGCAGCCTGCTGTCAAGTGCATGCGGTTACACCTGGTTGGGTGTGTGTGTACGTATGCACTTTGTAGTTCTGTCTATGCACTTTGTATGTCTGTTTGTTGTGCACGAGATTATGTTTGTATGCACGGTGACACCTCCCTTCACTTGTGGTTGTCCGCGGCAACGTCTGGTGTTATGTGCATGTGGTGGCAGTGTCTCGGCCTGCTGGCTGTTCCACAGGACATGGTTGCCACGCATGCCGTTGCCGACGGTAACAGGTGAGTGTGTTGGTGTGCGTTTCCCTTTAAGTGGCTGTCTTCCCTTCCCTGGTGTGAGAAGGGTTAATTCCCTTCTGTGTGTGAACACTGGGTGTGTCTGAGTATGGGTGTGGCTACTTTGGGCTATAAAGCCTCAGTTGAGACCTGATGTCTGAGGGGTACTCAAGCCTTGTTTGTAAGCTGGAGGCACCCTCCTGGTTCCTTATACCATTTGCCAGTGAGGGCCACCCTTGTGGTCATAAAACTTATGTTTAGACATGGATCATCTTAAGTTATGTTATGTCTAGTGGTGTCTCTTTATGTTTATTGCAGCGTATGGTTCCTGGGTTCCTGTGTGATGTTTGGTGTGTGCTGTGTCCGTCTATGTTGCTGTGGACTGCAGCACTTGTGCACGGGTTTCAGGCTGTGTGTCTGTGGCAGGTAGGTGTGATACTAGTTTCAACTACCTGCCATTACCATATGTCTGTATATGTTCCCCTTCTCCTTTATAGCTTGGCCAGTGAGACTCCTGTTGCTCCGTGTCAAGGAGGAACAGGTCGTCTCACCCTTCTCCTAGTCCAGGGCCACCCTGAGGGCTAGTAGGAATTACAGGTTCCAGTGTATGAGCCCTCCCACCATCAGGGTCGACTCATACGGCTAGGAGACAGGGTCAGAATTAGGGATGTGATAGGAGGTGACCTGCTCCCTGATTCCTGTCCTGGCCTAACAGCTATACTGGAGAGAGACATCGCCCGGCTGAGGGTTTCCCCCATTCTCAGCCGTGACAATATCACTAACATGATTGAATCATGGTGGATATAAAACTAAAAATAATAATATTTGTATAGTTGGATATGGGCATACTGCATGGTCAATAAATTAATGATAATAAATAAAAAAAATCATGATCATAAGAAATAAACAATCTAAAATGCATAGATGAATAATCTATCTGAAATAAGGGGAAGAACAAAGAAGTACTTGGGCATGCGCTAATGAACAAAGCTATTTGATGTAGAACAGATTACTGTAAGTCCTGAGATATAAGTGAGATCGGTGATCTGTAGGGAAGAGAGACTAAGTCCGGTGACATGCGCAGTGCTGCGAATTGTGAGCCGCAGAGCCTAAGTCCTCTGACATGCGCAGTAGACACGGGCTTGCGGTGTGAGAACCAAGTCCGGGTCCATGCGCAGGAATGTATAGAGGGAAGGAAGGGGGCGTCAGGTAATAGAAGGAGGGGCAAGGACAGGATTCTTGCAATTAGAATCCTTTTAACTCAGGAGTAATGCCCACATGGGAATATGAAAACTAGCGATACGCTAGAGACATCGGTGATGTTATTAACAGAGACTTTATAGAGCCATCCCCGCCCCTCTCAAAAACACTCTGCCCAATTCACCAGAAGAGGCCAGTTTGACTGGTGAAACATGTCAGGGGGCAGTGTTTGAGCTTTATAGTACAGCTAGTGCACAGAGGGTATGGAGCAGCACCTAGTATTTAAATAATTGATGTAGCAAAAGGTTTAAAGGATGGTGAGCTGATAACTAGCGCGCAGTACCGGCTCATTATCGTCTAGCTAGTGAAAGTAAACTGTATGTTAAATAGTTCTACTGTAGTGGAAAAAAAAAAAGCAACGATGTGACACAAATGATATTTTTAAAACATCTTAATTTTGTTCCCGTTTTAATATTTGCCACATGAAATAAACAAAAAGGCGTTATTGGTCTTATGAACCATTTGTAAATATACAGATTAAAGTGGAGCCTTTCCATGTGCCAAGGGACCAGCAAACAGGTTGGTATTTTGAGAACAAGCCACTCTGTGCACCCATGCTCCTCATGTTTCCTCTGCCAGCCCCTCGTTCTCCTTCACAGGGCCAGGTTCCTGTATAATCATGTTACCCGGCCCTGTCACTCAAGAAGGAGAGGAAGGGGCTGGCAGAAGGCGAGGGTGCACAGAGTGGCTTGGGTATGTCCTCCGTGCTCTTAACAATAAATTTGCATATGGATTAAAATACCATGTCTTCAGAATGAAGCAAGGGATGGCTAAGTGAAAAGTATCATTACATTCGGTTGATCTAGCGCTACAAGGCATTGTGTCTGGTTTAACATTGAATTTTCTGGTGACAAACTTCTTTTATAATCTGGAGAAAGCCAAGTAAATTCTGTACCTTTAAATGGTGATCTCTTAGCATTCATTGTCTTCTTTACAGTTTAAAGTATAGTAGAGAGCCCGTATAGTCCTATTGTCAAGATGAGTTATATAGATGTGATATCTGAAGGGGTTAAATAAGCTTGCCTCAAATGCTGGAGAGTTTAATTAACCAAGTGGGACCGGCCCCTCAACAGATTTGTGTTGCTACCTAAAGGCCCTATTAAACTGCACTACAATTGTGGGGCAATTATCGAGGATATGAAATCTCGTTTCTTATGATTGGCCCATATAATCGAGAAGCCAAACAGCCGACAAATGAGAAACGGCTTGGTTATCAGCTGATTGGCATCTTTCATCAGGCTGAAAGATGCCCAACTATCAGCACATCAGGGATGTGCTGCCAATCATCTACAGAAGAGAAAAAGGGAGGGCTGACAGTAAAAATCTTTGTGCCTTCTAAATGATACCATTATATATACAGTACTGTGCAAATGTTTTAGGCAGGTGTTGAAAAAATGCAGCAAAGTAAGGATGCTTTCAAAAACATAAGTGTTTATTTTTAGCAATTAACAAAATGCAAATTTGAACGAAAATAAGAGAAATCTAAATCAGACCACTATTTGCCTTCAAAATAGCATCAATTCTTCTAAGTACAATTGTACACAGTTTTTGAAGGAACTTGAGAGAGAGGTTGTTCCAAGCAACTTGGAGGACTAACCACAGATCAGGACAACCACCCAATGTCATTAAGGCCTCTTGCACACTACTATATTTTTTTTCCGTTTTCGTTGTTTCCGTTTGCGGTCCTTATGCGGAACCATTCTTTTCAATGGTTCAGAAAAAAACAAAACTGAATGTACTCTGTGTGCATTTCGTTTCTGTATTTCCGTATATCCGTTCCGCTAAAAGATAGAACTTGTCCCATTATTGTCCACAAATAACGTTCCATCGCTCCATTCAAGTCAATGGGTCCGCAAAAAATATGGAATGCAAACGGAACACATCCGTAAGTCATCCGTATTTTGCGGATCCATGCCCACTTTGCCCATGTGTTTATTGCAGTACATTACAGTAATGATTAAAAATTTTATGTTTCCGTTTGCGATCCGCAAAAAAACGGATCGCATACGGAAATCATACGGAGATGCTTTTGCAGAAATACGGGAAGGAAACGGAAACACAATGGAAAGAAAAATGGAACAACGGATCTGTGAAAAACGGATTCGTGTGCAAGAAGCCTAAGAATTATCTTCAGTGTAAAGAAGAACAAAAAGTCCTGGAAGCGATGATATGGCTCTGTGGGGATTACGTGAAGAGACAAAAGGATTTGAGCAAGCCTACAGTACATCCACAGAAGATATGTGGTTAGTTCTCCGAGATGTTTTGGAACAACTTCCCTGCAGAATTACTTCAAAAACTATGTGCAAGTGTACCTAGAAGAACTGGTGATGTTTTAAAGGCAAAGGGTGTTCACACCAAATATTGATCTGATTTAGATCTTTTTTCATTTACATTGTATTTTGTTAATTGCTAAAAATTTGCTGCTGTAGTCAGCCCTAAGAATCACATCCTCCATTGCATATATGTGAGAACACATACTAAAGTTTCTTTGATTTTTACCTATAACATGTGCCAATGTTGGCCACATCTGAACACACTTACCTCAGTTAGAAAGCGTGCCTCAGATTATGAAACTGCTACGCTTTTGGAAATGTTATTAGAAGCGGAGAGACTTGCCGTGCCTGACGTTTCTGTAACACAAGGAGGCCTGAATCCATTTTCAATCTCCCCATCTAATTTATGAAGCAGCAGTTCTTAGGCGGTTTTTCAATCTGCAGCCAACTACAGCCGGTTGGGTATCAATTAACACAGCGGAGCAGGACAGCCATTTATCATCTGGTTAACATTTAGTTAAATGGATTCAACTGAAACTTAATAAAGTATAAAGAAATAATAAAGAAATCCTGACAGATGTCATCTACTTCTGCATTTTTAAGTGTCAAAAACATTTGCATGGAGGAGTGACCTACACGTCTAGCTTTGTAGTGACTGCACCAAGCATGTGGGCAAGTGCCATAGGGCAAACTCTTTCAGGCAGCTGACTATGTCAAGGAGATCACTGAACAGTCATTAGCTTAGTGCCATACTGCCAGACCTTCATGACTAAAGCAGGGATCTATTAATTAAAATGTCAAAGATCCCTGGGCACACTGTAGAAATAACTATGTTAGGAAGGGGAACACTAGATAAACATAATGGAAAATGCCTTAATGCTGCTGGTTCTCATAATTATACCAAGGCTGCTCAAAGCAATGCCAACCTATAGGGAGCTTCATCAAACAAAATTAATTAGTGTTTTAACATAGTAACATAGTTTATAAGGCCGAAAAAAAAGACATCTGTCCATCCAGTTCGGCCTGTCATCCTGCAAGTTGATCCAGAGGAAGGAAGAAAATAAACCTGTGAGGTAGAAGACAATTTTCCCCACAAAATTCCTTCCCGACTCCAATCAGGCAATCAGAACAACTCCCTGGATCAACGACCCCTCTCTAGTAGCTATAGCCTGTAATATTATTAAGCTCCAGAAATACGTCCAGGCCCCTCTTGAATTCCTTTATTGTACTCACCATCACCACCTCCTCAGGCAGAGAGTTCCATAGTCTCACTGCTCTTACCGTAAAGAATCCTCTTCTATGTTTGTGTACAAACCTTCTTTCCTCCAGACGCAGAGGATGTCCCCTCGTCACAGTCACAGTCCTGGGAATAAATAGATGATGGGATAGATCTCTCTACTGACCCCTGATATATTTATACATAGTAAATATATCGTCTTTCTTCTAAAGTGAAAAACCCTAATTTTTACAACAATCTTTCAGGGTACTGTAGTCCACCCATTACAGTTATTACTTTAGTTGCCCTCCTCTGAACCCTCTCCAGCTCTGCTATGTCTGCCTTGTTCACAGGAGCCCAGAACTGTACACAGTACTCCATGTGTGGTCTGACTAGTGATTTGTAAAGTGGCAGGACTATGTTCTCATCACGGGCATCTATGCCCCTTTTGATGCAACCCATTATCTTATTGGCCTTGGCAGCAGCTGCCTGACACTGGTTTCTACAGCTTATTCTGCTGTTTACTAAAATTCCTAGGTCCTTTTCCATGTCGGTGTTACCCAGTGTTTTACCATTTAGTATGTACAGGTGACTTGCATTTTTCCTTCCCATGTGCATAACCTTACTTTTTTCAGTGTTAAACCTCATCTGCCACTTCTCTGCCCAAGCCTCCAATCTATCCAGATCCCTTTGTAGCAGTATACTGTCCTTTTCCGTGTTAATTACTTTACACAGTTTAGTGTCATCTGCAAAAATTGATATTTTACTGTGCAAGCCATCTACATGATCATTAATATATTAAAGAGAATAGGGCCCAATACTGACCCCTGAGGTACTCCACTAGTGACAGTGACCCAATCTGAGTGTGTACCATTAATAACTACCCTCTGTTTTCTATTACTGAGCCAGTTACTTACCCACATACAGATGTTTTCTCCCAGTCCAAGCATTATCATTTTATATACTAACCTTTCATGCTGTACAGTGTCAAATGCTTTGGAGATATCCATATATACGACATCCATTGATTCGCAGTGGTCAAGTCTAGAACTTACCTCCTCATAGAAACTGATTAAATTAGTTTGACATGACTGATCCCTCATGAAGCCATGCTGATATGGCGTTATTTGCTTATTTTCATTGAGGTACTCCAAGATAGCATCTCTTAGAAAACCTTCAAACATTTTACCCACGACAGATGTTAAACTTACCAGCCTATAGTTTCCAGGCTCTGTTTTTGGACCCTTTTTGAATATTGACACCACTTTTGCTATGCGCCAATCCTGTGGAACATTCCCTGTCAGTATAGAGTCCTTAAATATCATAAATAAGGGTCTGGCTATGGCATCACTTAATGCTCTTAGGATACGGGGGTGTATGCCATCTGGTCCTGGCGATTTGTCTAGTCTAATCTTTTTAAGATGCTGCTGTACTTTTTCCTCGGTCAGATAGGGGACTTTTAATGGGGAATTTACTTTTACATACTGCATTTCATCTGACCGTTTATTTTCCTCAGTGAATACAGTGGAGAAAAAAAATATTTTATAGCTTTGCTTTCTCCTCATCACTCTCTGCAACTCACCCCTCATTACTCTGTAGAGGGCCGACACCTTCAGATTTATACATTTTACCATTTATATAATTGTAGAACATTTTAAGGTTAGTTTTGCTCTCTTTGGCAATTAATCTGTCGGTCTCTAGTTTGGCTGCTCTTATTTGTTTTTTACATATTCAATTTTTTTACCTATAGTTTTTCAGTGCTTCCTCGCTGCACTCCTGTTTTAGTGATTTAAATGTTTTGTTTTTGTCATTTATTGCTTTCTTTACAGTTCAATTTATCCACATTGTTTTTTTCTTGTTCCTTAACCTTTTATTCCCATAAGGTATGTACCTCTCACAATTAGATTTTAGGATGCTTTTAAAAATATCCCATTTTGTGGCTGTATTTTTATTTTTGAGGACTATGGCCTCTCTTAGGCTACTTTCACACTAGCGTTCGGAGCGGGTCCGTCTGATGTTTCATCAGACGGATCCGCTCCTATAATGCAGACGTTTGCATCCGTTCAGAACAGATCCGTCTGCATTATAACTTAGAAAAATTTCTAAGTGTGAAAGTAGCCTGAGCGGATCCGTTCAGACTTTACATTGAAAGTCAATGGGGGACGGATCCGCTTGAAGATTGAGCCATATAGTGTCATCTTCAAGCGGATCCGTCCCCATTGACTTCCATTATAAGTCTGGACGGATCCGCTCGCCTCCGCACGGCCAGGCGGACACCCGAACACTGCAAGCAGCGTTCAGGTGTCCGCTCACTGAGCGGAGCGGAGGCTGAGCGCTGGCAGGCGGATGCATTCTCAGTGGATCCGCCTCCACTGAGAATGCATTAGGGCCGGACGGCTGCGTTCAGGACCGCACGTGAGCCCCTTCAAACGGAGCTCACGAGCGGACACCTGAACGCAGGTGTGAAAGTAGCCTTAGTTGGCTAAATTTAGCTTTTTTGAAGTTTGGTTATTTTGTTCCTCCCTGAGGAAACACTTTTTTGAATGACAATTGGAAGGTTATTACTTTATGGTCACTATTTCCCAGGTGTCCCCCAACCTGCACATCTGTTGTTCTGCCAGTATGGCCGCCCCTCCAGTCGGGTCCTGAACCAGTTGGGAAAGGTAATTGTCTTTGGTTATTGTCCAGAACCTGTTTCCTTTATGAGATGTACAGGTTTCAGTTTCCCAGTCTATATCTGGGTAGTTGTAGTCCCCCATAATAACAACCTCATTATGATCAGCTGCCTCGTCTATCTCGTTTAGTAGCAGATTTTCTGTGGACTCTGGTATATTAGGTGGTTTATAATAAACTCCTATTAGTATTTTATTATTGTTTTTGCCTCCATGTATTTCTACCCACAGTGACTTTACATGTTCATGTCACTCACTTATATCTTCTCGGACTGTGGGCTTTAGACAGGACTTTATATAAAGACAGACCCCCTCTCCGTTTTTTGCGATCCTTTCTAAACAGACTGTAACCCTGTATGTTAACCGCCCAGTCATAGCTATCATCCAGCCATGTCTCAGTTATTCCCACTATGTCATAGTCCTCCTCACACATCACTAATTCCAGTTCACCAGTTTTATTAGTCATTCTTCTGGCATTAGTATACACCTTTTCTTCTGAACTGTTCTAGTTACTACTTCCATTCCTCGCCCAGTCCCATTACCTTGCCCCCGGTCTTTATCTGCACTATCTTCCCATCCTATAACATAATTACCACCACCCCCAGTCCCTAGTCTTAACACTCCTCCAACCTTCTATATCTGTAAAGAATAAATCAAGGCAACTGGACTTACTGTAGATTTCTTGAAAACGTTTCACTTGCTCTTCCAACGAGCTTCCTCAATTCTGAGTGACTGTACAAGAATTCTCTGGGAATAAATATATAACTGAATCAACATCTGGTAATTATACACAGCATGGGGTCAGAGGTCATTATACCCAGCATGAATAGAGGTGGCGGGGGGGGGGGGGGGGGGGGGTTAGACATCTATTGCCTGCCACATACAATGCTGTCTTGACACCTTTTTCTGGGAAGTCATTATCACCTACTGACTCCAATTAGGATAATGGTATCAACACCTTTGACCCCATGCTGGGTATAATGACCTCTGACCCCATGCTGGGTATAATTACCAGATGTTGATTCAGTTACATATTTATTCCCAGAGAATTCTTGTACAGTCACTCAGAATTGAGAAAGCTCGTTGGAAGAATGAGTGAAACGTTTTCAAGAAATCTACAGTACGTCCAGTTGCCTTGATTTATTCTTTACAGATATACCATTACCTGGATAAATGAGAACCTTCACAGACATACTCCAACCTTCTAGTCATCTTCTCCCCCGACACAGCTGCCCCTTACCCACTGAGGTGCAGCCCATCCCTACAATAGAGCCTGTAGCCAACAGAGAAGTCGGCCCAGTTCTCCAGGAACCAAAACCCCTCCTTCCTACACCAGTTCTTGAGCCACTTGTTAACCTCCCTAATCTCCCGCTGCCTTTCTTGTGTGGCTCGTGGTACAGGTAGTATTTCGGAAAACAGTACCTTTGAGGTCCTTGCCTTAAGCTTGTGACCTAAATCCCTAAAATCATTTTTAAGGACGCTCCACCTACCTCTAACTTTGTCATTGGTTTCAATATGGAACATGACTGATGGATCTTATCCAGCCTCTCCCAGTAATCTGTCAACCCAATCCGCGATGTGTCGAACTCGAGTGCCAGGAAGATCCCGGTCTTTGTGACAGATCGCCCCATCTGTAACCATAATAATTGAGTCTCCCACTACCAGCAACTGTGTGGCCTGCCCTGCTCTCCTGGTCCCCTGCTTACTGGAGCTGACATTCCCCTGACTGGCAGAGGAAGGGTCCAGCTGCAGCAGTGCTCTCCCTGAACTGACATCCCCCTCATCTGCCAACCTTGCAAACTTGTTGGCGTGTGTCAGATCAGGGCTAGCCTCCCTGGCACTCTTTCCTCTACCCCGCTTTCTAACTGTTATCCAGCTAGCTACCTCACTTTCCTGAGCCTCCTCGCTACCACCCTCCCCCACATCTACCGCATAGAGGGCTTGCTCAGTGAGCAGCAAACTCTTTTCCAAATTGTCAACGCTTATCAGTGTTGAAACTCTCCTGGTTAGATACTCGATGTGCGATTCCAAACGGGCAATTTGCTCACATTTTGAACAAAGATATGCACCCTCAAACAGATGTTCCAGGACTGCATACATTAGACAAGATGTGCAATGGACTGCTCTGTCAATAATGGAACACATACTAAATGGGGATTACGCAAGAAAAGAGACAAAAATACAATACAGTACAGTGATAAGAATCCTACTTACTGTAGTCCCCTCCTAAAGTCCCTGAATCTCAAGTCACATAATCTAAAGTCACACACTTAATACAAACACACACTTGAACTCAAACACGAGAACGCTCACAAACTCGCGTTGTTTGACTGCTTGTATAAGTGCAGCTCTCAAACCAGACTGCTTTTTTTCCTCTGGATAAAAAAAATATATAAAAAATAAATAAAAAAGGCATCGCCTTTCATATTGAATATACTGTTGGTCAACTCTAGAGATAAGCGAATTTCTGGTTATGAAATTCGTTTGCGATTTGTTTACTGGTAAAAGGTGAATTGTGTTATGGATTCCGTTACCACGGACCATAACGCAATTCTATGACTGAATTAATAACGGAATGCCTCTAAAGGCAGAAATTCCCATTTCTGTTATGCAGGAGAGGACTCCCATGCATTACGGAAATGTAACAGATCCGTTTTGCAGCCCATAGACTTCTATTATGACGGAATGAATAACGGAATGCCTCTAAAGGCATTGCGTTTTGCATTCCGTCATAGAATTGTGTTATGGTCCGTGGTAACGGAATCCATAACGCAATTCACCTTTTACCAGTACAAAAGCGTGAACAAATTTAAAAATATGAATGCGCTCATCTCTAGTCTACTCCATAGCAAAACTTTGCATGGCCCCCCTGCCCCACCCAGTTTCCCAGTATGTGTCCATCAATTATCCCTAGGCAATGCAGAACGCAATGCCCCAGATTTCTGACAGATTCATGTTTTAGTTTTTTTCAATTAATTGGAAGAAATGTAAATAAAAAAATTTAACAAAAAATTGTCTTCTGCCTCACTCGTCTTCTCCAACTTTTATGCTGCTTCACAAATATGACGCTGATTCTAAACATATTTCTTAATGTATTTACACCAAAAAACTGCCATGAATACACTGATAAATCTTCCCAAACAGCTCTGAATCACTTCATCTCTTCAGATAACTCTCAAAAATCTCACAAAGCAGGCTGCCTGCAGCCACGACTAGGGGGAGCTCAGTGCATAGGAATTTATACAGTTACAATACAGTGCAATGGAAACATCAGTGAGCTCCACTTGGTGGTGGCTTTAGGAAAACGCAGTGGTTTCATGATGGGAAGAGAAGAAAAAGTTCAGAGTTGGCCCCCAAAGCACCTGTCTCCGCTCCAGGCCTACCAGAAGTCACATAATCTGCCTCCATTGAAGGTACGACACTGGTATTAAGAATAAAAAGTAAAGTGAAGCAAAAAACTATATACATGGAAAAACAGTGTGTTAATACTGACATGGCCACAAGTGGCACATCACCACAGTTATTGGCTACAACAGAGCATGTGACCACATCCATGTAGTACTGGATGCAAACAGTCTGGGGACTGGAACATGGACAAGCTGGAGCTAACACGGTGGACCGGAGCATTAAGTAGCAGGTAAGTATTAATCTTCTGTTGACGGAGGCAGGCTGTGGGCATTAGATAAAAAGGTCATTATTCCTGTAGAACCCTTTTAATATGCCCTACCTCTGTCAGGGTCTGGTGGTATCAGATTTAACAATTAGAATTATATTTGCCTATAATATACACAATTTGCAAACTTTTGTTCTGCAACTTCCATTGACCTTACATCACTTGTATCCATGCATTTAAACATATAATAAATTACAGTATGCCTCCATGGATCAGCTAGGGTAATATTACAATTTTACCCTACGACTTCCTACCAATAACAACCCGAAACAGCAAGAAGATCTAATCCAGCCTATGTCAATAATATTTCCATTCCCCAAATTGCTCTGCAGCTATTTCCTGTGAATTTGTATCTGTAAAATCTGTTCTCTAGATCATAAATAAACCTCACAAGGAATGTACAGGAAATATAAGCATAACATGGTGCGTGCTGACATTACACCAATGCTCCACACTGAAACATGAAATGTTCAAATAATGGGACTGGACTTATGTATGTAGAAAATCTGCGAGTAACAATAAATCTGTGATGGAAGTAAGAAAGATGAAATGTGAATGTTTCCTGCTTTGTCCTTATAGGAAGCATGGGCATAACTATCAGGGTAGAGGAAAAGCAGCTGGACTTCGAGGGGAATGATTTTATTTAAAAACAGGGTCAGAATGACAAAATAACTACCATTACTCACCTTAATGATTCCCAGCCACTGCTCTGCTCCCTGCTCCTCTCCACTTCCTGTTCTCAGTCTTGACAATTAGAAATTGCTTGGACTGCCCGTTCAGCCAATCACTGGCCGAAAAAATGACCTACCCCAGCCAGTGATTGTGTAACGGGGTGCCGAAGGCGCACTCGGTCTACCATCAGCCGCAGACCTGCTGCTTAGCTTCGGGAGCGAGGATCTGTGTTTGACCTCGTTCCCAGGGCGGCTTTGCTAGCTGGGAGGCTCCCTGCTCCTAGGTCTGCCTTGAGCGCCGAGCTGATCACTCGGTGCTCGACTGGTCGGTCTGTCGGTCATGTGACGCTGGCCACGTCACATGACCCTCACTCCCCACTATAAATACAGGAAGCCTGCTGGCCATAGGTTGCCTGTTAATTTAGGTTCCTGGCGTTTGTTGGATACCTGTATACTTACCTAATCCTGTTCCCTGACGATCCTTTGTCTGCTCCTCCTGTACTGCGCATCCCTCCTGGTATTTTGACCTTGGCTTCCACCTGACGGACTCGGCTTCCATCCTTTCCGGACTCCTTTGGTACCTCTCGACTCTCCTGGTATTTATGACCCCGGCTTCTCCTGACCATTCTTTGCTTATCCCTCTGTACTGCGTTGTCCTCTTGGTTTTGACCCGGTCCATTCACTATCCGTTATTTGTCTTGTCTGTCCTTCCCGCACGTATCCTAAGTTAGGGACTGCCGTCCAGTTGTCCCCTGTCATCAGGACTCGTGAGGCAAGTAGGCAGGGCCAGGGGTGAGGGTGGATCGCAGTGGTCACTATCCTCCCCCCTGTGTGTGTGTGTGTGTACGTGACTGTTACAGATTGTATCCAAGTCATTTCCTGTGTGTCAAGCCCAAGAACAGGTGAAGAGATGGAGAGGAACAGGGCATGGAGCAGCAGCGGGATATGAATAAGGTAAGTAATGACTGTTGGTTATTTTAAGCCATTCCAACCACATTTTTTTATAAGATCAATCCCACAGAATAAGCCTTTAAGGGAGCACCTCCACGGAGAGGTGAGGTGCAATTACTAAATGATGAAAAGTGAGTGCAAAAATGAATGAATGCTGATCAAAAGGAGACTAGACAAGGGAGGAAAGGACAGGGGGAGAGGCGGTGGTCAGAGTGGAGGCCAACATAATCATTAGCTCAAGTTTTGCCACGAGGTCCCAAGATTAGTTCCTTAACAGTTTACCAGTGATGGTCATGTCCCTACACTGTTTGTCATTGTCTAATAAGTGCTGATAGTGTCTTTGCCTTTGGCATGGAGAATGGTAACACCCACTTGTCAATTTATTCATACATTTCTAGGAGGAACAGCAGGGGAATGGCACAATGCAAACTTACAGGAAAAGATTGTCACGGACGTACCGAGACATACGGACATCCTCGCGAGTGGCAGGAGATCTTTGAGACTGGCAACACGTGGTTTGATTTGACAAGTTTACCTTGTGGATCAACAGGCGTCTGTGTTGTTTCTGGTACTGGCCACACCCTTAACTTCCAGGTGTTGCTATTGTGGTCATTTAATTTTCCCTATTTGTAGTTGTTTCTCCCACAATGCTGTGCGGTTTATAGCTTCAGTTTGACCTGTGGATAGCTGGTGTTTGGATCTCAGCTGAGTTCCTGGTGCTGCCATAGCTTCTTGGAAGTTGTTACCTTTCCATTTGTATTTTGGCTTTTCTGTGTGTTGCATTTCTTTGTTGTTTTGTATTAGGCCTTAGGGAGACTCCCTTTCATCCTTCCTTTTGGAGGAACAGGATCTTTATTTCCGGTCATTAGTACCAGGGTCCTTTAGGGTTAGATAGAACTTTAGGTATTCCTGTGTATGAACTCACCTACCTCTGAGTTCTGTTCATACTGGTAGTCAGTCAAGGCTTTAATTAAGGTTTTCACTAGGAGGTGTCCATCTTCCTTCCCAAGTTTTCAGGCCTTACTTCCTTTTCCCTTTTCCTCCTATGTTCGGTGTAGGGTTTCCCTCCCACCCTAGAGCGTGACAAGATATTCCAGAATAATCTAATTGTTTGCTTACACAGACACGTCAGGAAAGTTGATACATGGGTTCTTCTTTAAGCCTTCCTCCAGAACTGATTAGCTTGTGCACAAAAAGGAATTCCCTACCCTCTGTGGTGAAATATAATTTTATCCATCTTTATTACAATATTTGGGGTAGGTCACTTTCTGACCTTTGCATTATTTTCACAACTTTGACAATTCACGAAGCTTCCCTACTGAGTTCACACTACAGATCCGTGGGGATCCTAATGCTGGGTCCCCCACCAATCACAAGAACGGGGGGCCCACACCCCCTGCAAAGAACGGAGCGGCCACTCCATTAATTTCTATGGGATTTCCGGAGATAGCTGAGCGCTGTACTCGGCTGTCTCTGATACTTCCATAGAAATTAATGGAGCGGCCAAGAGCATGTGTCCGTTCTTTTCAGGGGGGCTGGAGGGGATTCAGGGGGCCGTTCTCGTGATTGGTCGGGTTTCAGCAGTAGGACCCTTACTGATCTAATAGTTATCCCCTATCCAGTGGGCAGGGGATAACATCTAACAACTCAAATACCCCATTAAGCTCAAGCGTACTTGGGTTCTGAGCAGGACAATGATCCGAAGCACACCAGCAAGGTTTTGGAGTGGCCTAGTCAAAGTCTGGACTTCAATCCGATTGAGATGCTGTGGCATGACCTTGGCCGTTCATGTTCGAAAACCCTCCAGTGGGGCTAAATTAAACAATTCTGCAAATAAGAGTGGGCCAAAATTCCTCCACAGATATGTGATAGACTCACTGCCAGTTATTGCAAAAGCTTGATTGCAATTGTTGCCGCCAAGGGTGACACAACCAGTTATTTGATAGCTTTATGCCCTTAGGCCCCTTGCAGACGAGCATGTCCGGATTAGGTCCGGATGAGTTGCGTCTGCGATCAGGGAAAATCGTGCTAGTAGGTACGCAATTGCAGTCCGTTTTGACTGCGATTGCGTTCCGATGTTCAGTTTTTATCACATGGGTGCAATGCGTTGTGCATGCGTGTGATAAAAAACTGACTGTGGTACCCAGACCTGAACCCGGACTTCTTCACTGAAGTTCGGGTTTGGGATCGGTGTTCTGTATATTTTATTATTTTCCATAAAAGGTCCATTGTGGGGTTAAAAATAAAAAAAATGTAACTCACCTCATCCACTTGATTGCGCAGCCGGGCTCGTCTTCTTCCTTCTTCTTCTTGCAGGACCTGTTAAATTTTTAATTAAATTTTTAACCCCACAAATGACCTTTTACTTAGCATTCTGAATGAAAGAATGCTATTATTTTCCATTATAACCATGTTAGAAAGGAAAATGATAAAGTAAATGGGGTCCTGGGTAACTCAGCCCTATCACCTCCTAGCAACCATGCGTGAAAATCGCATTGCATCTGCACTTGCTTGCAATTTTCTCACATCCCCATTCATTTCTACGGGGTCTGCGTATAGAACATGTTGCAATTTTCACGCAACGCACAAGTGATGTGTAAAAATCACCGCTCATCTGAACAGCCCCATTGAAGTGAATGGGTCCGGATTCAGTGCGGGTGCAATGCATTTACATCATGCATTGCACCCGCGCTGAATTCTCGCCCGTGTGAAAGGGGCCTTAAAGGGGTTATCCCAAGATTATTGTAAAAAATGAAAATCAGATATCATGTAGTACATGACAATCTCCTTCTAACAAAGCTACAACCAGAGCTAGAGCCCTGTACCTCAGATGGATCCAGAGATCTCTCCATTCATTGCTCTGCTAGATTTATATCAAGGTGACCGCTCAAGGGGAGTGTCTTTTCTGCTGCAGCTCAGGGGGCGTGCCCATGCTCTCCCTATCATAGCTCAGGAGGCATGTCCATGCTCTCCCTATCAACTCAGGAGGCAGTTGAAGGATGAAACTGAGCATGTGCGGCCTTCTCAGTGAGCTGGACAAAGAAATGAAAAAAAAAACCAGCAGGTGGCGCTATACAGATACATTTTTAATTACATGCAAATACAAAGGTATTCAGATCCAGGTGCTGGTTTGAAAACTGTAGACTATTTTTTGGGGGACAACCCCTTTAATAAATGAAATCATAATTTAAAAATACATTTTTGTATTTACTCAGGTTATCGTTGTTTGTTAATTTGAAACATTTAAGTGAGATAAATGTGCAAAAACAGCACTGTATATATTTAAGAATTTTTGGTGATTTTTATTTATCCGTGGACATTATGAACCTTGTCGAAAGGGTTGAATAATTCTGAGACTATTGTAGTCATTAAAAGTGGCACTTTGTGCTGAATTTGGAGAAGCCACAAGTTTATATTTGTTGTGTTGAGCTATTTAAATTGTTGTTATTTGATTGGCTTATTACAAACAGATGAAAGTTTGCAAATTGGGCTAATAAACCTGTATATACAGGCGACACTCGAAAAATTTGAATATCGTGCAAAGTTTATTTATTTCAGTAATGCAACTTAAAGGGCTTCTGTCACCCCACTAAAGTGTTTTTTTTTTTTGGGCTAGTTAAATTAGTTATATTGCGATCTATGAAAATATAATTGTGTTACTTACTTTGATCCAGCAGTTTCTTCCAAAAACGAAGTTTTATAATATGTAAATTCGGTCTCTACCAGCAAGTAGGGCGGTTACTTGCTGGTAGCTGCTGCAGAAAACCGCCCCCTCGTCGTGTTGATTGACAGGGCCAGCCGGGATCTCCTCCTCCGGCCAGCCCTGTCGGCATTTCAAAAATCGTGCACCTGTGTTCATTCGGCGCAGGCGCTCTGAGATGAGGAGGCTCGTCTCCTCAGCACTCCCTCAGTGCGCCTGCGCCGATGACGTCTTCTATTTCGGTGATGTACACTTACTTACACTGTTCAAAATACATGTCTGAACATTGCAGGCTTTATTGAAGTCATAGAAGATGCCACCTGACAAGAAAAAATGTGTCTCCTGTCATTATGAAATTTCCAAGGAGTATCCTATGGTTCTAGTACTCCTAATAGTAACACATCAGATGTATTAAGACGGATAACACCTCCTTGGTTAAATGAGCCCTGGAACAACAGCTGCATTGCTGTCTTGTTTATGGAGTACATATGGAAGTGCTGCCTTGGAAATATGTAATTAGTCTCTAGTGCACACGTCGAGGTTTTGCTCCAGGCAGCTGCATGTTGCATGTTCATTTGGGAAATATATCTGGTTGGGGTTTATTAACATCCGCCTTGGACATTGAGAGGCTCCGATTGTGTTGCAGTGGCCTCTGGACACACTTTCCATACAGGCTTGTAAATATCACTCATGGTGATGGGGCTTCAGCAGCTAAAATGTTTCTCTACGTTAATTATAAGATCATTAGGATCACTATTAATCATCTGTCTCCATACTGAAGACCAGCACCATCACCACCACACACTTATGAGGAATGAATCGCGTAGAATAGGAGTGTAATATCTTTTCAAACAGTAACAAACACATAGGGCGAAATTGATCCTCTCCCTTGTGCCAGAAAAATGGCTTTAAAAAGTCGCACGCTGTGTGTTTTCTGTTGGGCCTCTTTCTTTTAAAGGTCATAGAGCATGCCCATAACTCTCCCACTGACGCTAATTAACATCTACAATTATCAGCTTCCTACGGCCTCAATGCTGGTAACAGCAGCTCGGGTAAGATGGTGGTTCCCAAAAGCATTTCCAGCAAATAGAATAATAATAAAAAAAATGTACAATCAGAAAAAATAGAGAAAAGGAATATGTTTCAGTATCTGGTTTTAATTACTTCTGATTCTTTTTATTTTAGTCTTGTAGACTGATGGAGGTGGAAGAGTAATTGTGCAAAGTCTTCTAGAGCAATTATACAGTATATCAGTGGGAGAGGACTGTTTCAGCAGCAAATAGTCTTACAGCCATAGTCAAGTCTGATGTGTGTTTAGTGGGGGGATAATCTCCTGGGAAGCAGTGAAGGGGTTTTGCCCCCATTGTCTGTGATGGGAATACCCCTTTAAAGGGGTCTTTATAGTTTCCTCACAGTTTAGACTGCCATATAAGACAGGACCATATTAAAGATGTTGAGCACTTTTGGCAAATCCTCCCTCCTGGGAACACCTGCAAACGGAAGCATACTTAGGCTACTTTCACACTTGTGTTTTTGCCTGATCCAGCAAGGGTTGGCAAAAACGCCTCCGTTTTTGATAATACAACCGTCTGCATCCGTTATGAATGGATCCGGTTGTATTATCTTTAAAATAGCAATGACGAATCCGTCATGAACACCATTAAAAGTCAATGGGGGATGGATCCGTTTTTCTATTGTGTCCGAGAAAACTGATCCAGCACCATTGACTTGCATTGTGTGTCATGCCGGATCTATTTTGCTCAGCATCCCGTGCCGAACAGAAAACCGCTGCTTGCAACCAAACGGAATGGAATGCATTTTGGTGCATTCCGTTCTCAGTTCAGGCCTTACCTGCTTCCCGGTGCTAGATCCTCGCTGCTTCTCCAAGTGGCCTTGGCTTCTCCCCTGCACCCAGGAAGCCCAGCGGAGCAGCCAAGACCATGGAGCAAAGGAGCCTGGAGCCAGCCTCAGTAAGCATGTTTCTCTTCGCAGGACTGCCCAGTAGAAGGAAGTGGAGTTGCAAAAAAAAAAACCAAAGTTGTACAATCTCTTTAAAGGGAACATTCTGCTGACCTCACTGTGGGCAGCCTAAAATAGTGACAGAAATGCTGATCTCAGCGGTGTGTCACTCATGAGCTTAAAGTAAGTGGTTGCTGAGAATCAGCATCATAATCATTGCAGCCCAGGCCTTGAAAAGAGTCAAATCTACCCGAGAAGAGTCCTGGTTATTCCTAATCTCCTGCTCTCCTCACCCATCTGCTGATGATTGGCAGTTCTCTTCTAGAGAGAAAGGGAGAAAACCCGGTAGAAGCCTGTCAGTCATCAGCAGGTGGGCAGGAATTCATGATTAACCAGGACTCTTCTCAGGTGGCCGGGACTCTTTTCCAGGCCCAGTCTGCAAGGATTGTGATGTTGGTTCTCGGCAACCACTTACTTTTAACTTATCAATGACAGACCGCTGAAATAAATTCACCTGTCTCTACTTTATTCTGCTGTTAGTATGGGCAGCATAAAGTTGATGACAGGTTCCCTTTAAGGGAGAAATTGCTTGGATTTTCTTGGATTGTTTTCAAGCATTTTCCACATTTAATATATCTTTAATAAGAGTTACATTCTATTCTAGTAGGTAGTGAAGACTGGATTATTGGGGGAAATATGAAGCAGTGCGTTATTTGTGACTGGATTATACAGGGTGGCATTAAAAGGATGTTCCAGGATTTTAATAGTGATGGTCTACCCTCAGAACAAGCCATCAATCTATTGGGGGAGGTCCGACACCTCACATCCCTGCCGATCAACTGTTCCGGAGCAGTTCCAGGGGTGAAAATAAACAGCTCTGTCCATTGTGCAGTAGACAGAGTTTGTAACTTCATTCACTTCAATGGTAGCAGCACTCTGGTTGCCAGCTCCATCCATTCTACAATGGACAGAGTCATAGTTCTGGTGCTGGAGCTACAGCTGATAGTCACGTGTATAGGGTGTGGGACACCCGCCGATCAGGTATTGATGGCCTACGCTGAGGATAGGCCATCAATATTAAAATCCTGGAAAAACCCTTTGATGTATCCTATAATCAGAACCATATATACTGTACAGAGCACATTTAATTCATGTAGAACATCCCCTATTGTGCAACCAAACGTGAGAGGGCTTGTAACAAACGTGGAACAAGTATCCCAGCATCTGTAAAGGTTTTCTTATTATTCCTTCTAGTTATGGCAAAGCAATTGGTTATATAGAAATCAAAAGCCTCCTGGATCTGCACAGAATTAGGCCAACATATGGAATAGATTATGAGGACAATTTCTCCTAAACAAATGGTCGCCAGGACTGTAAGGTGAGAACATGGAAAGATTAAGGTTAAACCATGGAGGGATAAGCAAGCAATCATCAGCTGGTTAATTTGGCATGGGCATCTTATGTATATGAACGTTTCACAAATACACAAACGTTTATGCCTAAATTTATTTTACTTACTTTACATTTTTTTCTTATTTATTTTACCCACTTATATTTCGCTGACATACTCTCCAGCACTTTACAGAGATCATCATCACTCTCTGTCCCCAGTGAACCTCATAATCTTAAGTTTCTTATCAGTACATCTTTGTAGTGTGGGAGGAAACCCACGCAAACACGGGGAGAACATACAAACTCCAAGCAGATGTTGTCCTTGGTCAGATTCAAACCTAGTACGCCAGCTCTCCAAGGCACCAGTGCTAACCACTGAGCCACCGTGCTGCCAAATATACAAATTCAAATGTAGCAATTTGAAACTTGAGTGTGATATCACAGCACAAAAGCCATTTGAGTAAAATAAAATGATAATCCGTCCAAAAACTTATTACCACACTATAACATTTTCAAAGTGGTGTACAATGTGTAAAGGCACATGACAAAATATGCGACTTTTGAACACCAGTTTCCTTGCAAAAAAAAACTTGGAAAATGTATAATGCTATAACTGTTCAAGTGTGTTCAGGCTGGCCTATGTTCACACCTGCATTGGAGGCTCCATGGCAGATTTCCGGGAAAGAAAAAAAAAAAAACATTGCACGCAAGACAATTTTTCCCATAAAAAGAAGGGCACTGCAGAGTAACCCAATTGACTCTATTATAGTCAACAGGGTTTAATGTCACAGTTGGTGTCCACTGCGCGAGGGATCCACCAGTACGCTACGGCTTCCATTATAAACAGAAGACACAACGCAGATGGGAACCGAGCCTTAAATGACAGCTGCACTACTTGGCTCCAAGATGCCACAGGTAAGATTTCTGCGTGGTTTCACAACTGTTGGGAGCCCAAAAATTCTATGGGCACCCTTGCCCTCAAACACCTCTGTAAGAGTCAAAAATAACTTAGAGAGATATTTCTTGTTTCCTATAGCCTTCCTCGAGCTAACCTTGCCTGAATCATTTATCTTAGTGATATATTTTATTTTTTCTAATGTGTTATTATTTTTGGATCATTCATTACTTTTCTCTGTAAGATTATGGGGCGGCCATCTTTCCTAAGATGCTATTAACAGCATTATGCTTAAGGCTACTTTGACACTAAAAAGTCCAGCAAGGGTACCCTGTTATAATATAAGATGGCTAAATTTAATAAGAAAAATGGAAGTATACATAAACAAAAGTCTAAATATTAAATCCGAGGTAAGAGGCCAGTATACAGCAAGATGCACTGGGTAAGTGGTGGGGAACAAAATCCTCAGACCCACCCTCCGACACCTACGGCGGCAGCATGCATCTCCCTGGCGGGTAGCCCTACACCTGAGGAGCTACGAACCTCGTTATCATACTCCTGGAGTGTTTTCCTAGGTAGGTTCGGGGTTGATTATTATTATTTATGCCCCTGCATGAGCCCCTTCACATATTATCCTTACGTGATCCGATTGCCATCGCCAATCTCAGAATTGCAGTCTGCATCTGGGCGTTTGAATTCACTAATCGTGTCGCTGATCTACCGTATGTAATCTGCCATTCGGCAACTACTTAGTAATTTGGGTCTGTTTCCGCGTTATAAGTGTTTGTTTATCAACGCATTTATTTACGCACACTTCTTTGGATTGGGCCTGTTATCACCACTGTCACGGGTTCCGGTCCCCAGCAAACCTACCCCTTATCACCCCCTGATGATCCCACTGCTGTGGGTGAAACGCGTCGGGGTTGTAGGTCACCTATTGTCATCATATTTGTGTTTATCTGTGCGTGTGTCTGTTTGTATATTTTTTATCCTCTCGGTGGACCCTGTACCTCCTGGCAAACTGTCACGAGGGCAGTATACAGTGGACACCTTTCTCAATTTCCTATTGTGTGCTAGTTATCCGGTAGGGTACCACTCTTCACCTATCTCCCTCCACTGTTCACCTTACTAGGGACAGCCAGGAGGTTGAGAATAGGCACGTGGACAGGGCGTCCCCACCATCAGGAGACGTCCCTGGGCAGAGGACCAGTTTAGGGTATCAGTGCTAGGGATTTTGTTCCCCACCACTTACCCAGTGCATCTTGCTGTATACTGGCCTCTTACCTCGGATTTAATATTTAGACTTTTGTTTATGTATACTTCCATTTTTCTTATTAAATTTAGCCATCTTATATTATAACAGGGTACCCTTGCTGGACTTTTAGTTTTCTATACTAATACTCTGATTCGGTATAATACTTGTATCTTCATTGCTGGACTTCTTCTACTTTGACACTAGCAGTACGGACCTCCGGCAGGCTGTTCCGGCGGGTGAACAGCCTGTCGGCTCCATCCTGCCGCTAGGGACCGTGTGCCCCCCCGGACTGCCGCTCCGTCCCAATTGACTATAATGGGGGCGGTGCGGAGTTCCGGCGGAGGCAAGGCAGCACACGGCGAGAGGCTGCCAGAATAAATGTCGGACATGTAGTTTTATTCCGGCAGCGCCTCCAGCCGTTGGCTGCCTTGCTTCCGCCGGAACTCCGCCCCGCCCCCATTATAGTCAATAGGGACAGAGCGGCAGTTCGGGAGGGGGGGGCACACAGTCACTAGCGGCAGGACGGATCCGACAGGCTGTTCACCTGAACAGCCTGCCAGAGGTCCGTGCCGCTAGTGTGAAAGTAGTCTTACAGCAGCCAGATGCGTCACATACACAATAGACAGGGGGGGAAATCACTGACTTTTAAGAGTTTTCTGGGCATGCCCTGTGACCTCTGTGCAGGGGTCATTTTGAAGGGAAGTAGATAAGCTGTGACCCCTACCTATTGTAAATGCTGTGTTATCTATACTAGGAATTTTATCTTTCTTTGTAATTCTGCCTGTGATAATAATGAGATGGCTGCTGAAAATTGAGGGCAGCTCAATGACTTTTTTATGTTAGTAGGCAATTCTCTTTAGCAGAAAATATATATTTTTTATTGATATACAGTTCCATAAGGTTGTCTTCTGAAGTGTCTCAAGAACTATCCGTTGAATCAGGTCTTTTTGTTACGAGATAATAATGCAGGTTTCATTATGTTCGACCAACGCTGAACATCTGGACCTCATCTTTAAAGTGTGTGAAAAGGATTGTGCAGACTAATGTACATGACCAGAGCCTATAATGAATCTAATGGCCCAAGAAAGTAGCATCCATATGAAACTAGGTGTGATACATGTCCCACACATGAAGTAATTGATTCCAGTTGGTTAACATGTCTGCCTGGCAGTGCTGGATACATGGAGTAGATACCAGCCAGCAGGCAATCTGCACACAATTTCTATAATTCTCAACGAATAGAATACATGGTAGGGTAAAGCGCAAATTCACGTTAGAGAGCTAAAAGTGACCAGCGCATGTGAACTATCATACTGGGAGCCTCCGTTTCTCCTGCTTACAAAGGATGGCCTTGGCAGTCAAATCTTGTAACCACTATGACTTTTAATTTTATTGTATATAATTATTATTTAGACATTTTATAGCACAACTGTTAATTAGTTTATGTATGGGACAGTTATTTGGTCACTGTATAGTATCGGTTGAAGACAGTATGATGGTATCTATTATTTCGTGGCACTAGTTGGCACTGTATGGTATTTTATTTTTTCAGTGAATGGTTGTGTTGACAAGTTATAACCTTGTTATCTAGGCAACTGTTTGACATTATTTGGCCAACATATGGAACTATGAACTTCACAATTGAAGATGCAGTACAGTGAATGGGGCGGTGGTCAAGCATGCCCACTACCACTCCATTCTCTGTCTGCTCTGTACTCAGCTATCTCTATCAGTCCCATGGACAAAGAATGGGGCGACACTCAACAGCAGTTTTTGAGACTCACATTAAAAGGTTTACCTATCACAGGCATTTAAGGCACATCACTTGGATACAACAAGGATGTTTGACAGTGGGGGCCCGACCACTGAGACTTCCAGAGTGGAACGCAAGTCACTTTTTCCTGGTTGAGAGGTGGGCATTTATAGTCTTTAAATACGAAATATGAAAACAGCGATTTGATATATGCCCCAAAATGCTTTCATCTTTTACCCCCCTGAAGCTTCCAAGAATATAAAAACATAGCATGCTGATAGGACCCAAATTCCAGGACTAGCAATGAGCAGATCGATTTGTACGGATTCATCTCATAAACAAAAGTTTTTTTACCTGTGAGGGGCTGTCCCTGCTGCTGAAGAAGCTCGGCCCTGCTGTTTGATTATTCTCCCAGCCCCGACAATCTCACTCCTGCGCCAATGGACACTTCTGGGAAGCGGCGCATGAACAGTCTCTTCTCAGGAAGCAGAGCCTCAAGCGGCAAGGGGGAGCTTCTCACAGCTGAAGAACTTTTATTGATGAAACTAAGGCTAGGTCTACATGACGACATTTATCGGGCGACAGATAGGGCACAACTACACTGCAACATTTGTCTCGTACCAATGTCGCAGATAGGGCACAACTACACTGCAACATTTGTCTCGCACCAATGTCGCAGATAGGGCACAACTACACTGCAACATTTGTCGCACAACATTCTGTCGCACCAATGTCGCGCGACAATTTTTATAATGGTAATCTATGATGTCGCACTGCGACAGCGACGCAACAGTCGCACAAAAATCCATCTCGAATGTCGCACGACAAATGTCGTCGTGTAGACCTAGCCTAAACGTGCAAATTGATTTAATCATCTATAGCCAGGACTCATAACACTCCTAAATAGCACATCCCTGCACAGTAAAGCTTCGCCATCCACTGTGCAGGAAATCCCACTGCTCCATTCGCTTGAACAGCACAGCGGGTGGACAGGGGTAGAACTGTGCAGTCTCTGTACCTAGAATTTTCTTTAATAAAACTCTCCCAATGACTTATGAATAATTATATGAATAAAAAAAAGCATAGCCCTGTACTGAAATTATGTCCACAGAAATAGCTCGGCAGCTTACACAAATGACTTTACGTAAAAATATTAAAGAGATATAAACATATGACCATACATTATCTCGGCAGGATTAGGTTTTAGGCAGTATTATAAGAAAAAAATTGTTAAATGCTCTTTATGCCGATTGAAGAGTCATATCCCTATTAGGGTTTATACATTTTTTGCGGATCAGATACTAACCCAATAATTTCCATGGGGCCGCAAAAGATGCAGCAGCACACCGTGTTATGTTCCATCAAGGTTGCAGTATTTTTGTGGCCAACTATAGCAATACAGACTGATCTACTCTTGCCATCAAGGGAATGGGACAAGTGGGTGTAATTACACTTCACTGCTGCTACAAAGGAGACAACTTGCAGGTAGACTTTAAAGAGGACCTTTCACCACTCCTGACATGCCTGTTTTAATAGCTTCATGCATTCCCCATGTAATAGCAATTCTGGAACATCTATTCTTATGTCTCTATGTTGTGTGATTCCTTTATTATTTCTACTAGAAGTTATGAATGAATTGCTAGCAGGATGCAGTAAGGGTACAGATGGGTGTTACCAGTCCCTGCACAGTCTCACTATAACCAATCAGTGCAGCCACTTTCAGACTGTGCAGGTACACCCCCCTCCCCCAACTTGTTACCACCCCTCTGTACCCTTACTGGAGACTGCTAGAAATTCATTTGTAACTTCTGTCGGTGTTCCGCATTTTGCAGATCGGCTCATCTTTGTCCTGTGTAGAAATGCCTATTCTTGTCCGCAATAGGACATGTTCTATCTATTTTGTGGGGCCACGAAATGGATGTACAGATGCAAGCACCACAGATCTTTTGCGGCCCCATTGAAATGAATGGGTCAACATGAATGCGGAATTAAATATATATAGTCATGTGAATGGGCCCTTGACGGGAATATGTCAACAGTTGTCTGCTGCCTTCACTTTTAAACCCTAACAGCTCCAGCGCATGCCGATGAGTCCCCATATTCATGAGCTCATGGCTCTCCCTGCCCACCTGCCTCTGACTGAATTAACCCTTTCGGTACCAGTGCTGTACATGTACAGCGCTGGAGCAATGGACAAACATGGAGCCCACTCACACGTGGAGCGGGCGTCATGGCTGGCGGGTTTCCACTGCTTCAAACAGCAGAGACCCTCGGCTAATTACAACAACCAGCAATAATGCCGATCGCGGTAATTAAAGCCTTTAGATGAGGTGATCAAGTAAGATCACGGCATCTAAAGGATGAAAGACCTCTGCGGCCAGTGAGGATGCCGGTAATTGATTTTAATACGCTGAGCCTCGTTGAAGAGACTCAGGGTATTAAAGGAGTTGTCCGAGTTATGAAAAAAATATATATAGCACTGAAAATCTGATAGGCAGCAATATATAACTAAGCTAAGCAAGTTTTATGCAAAAAAAATATATTTTTTTCCTCATTTCCCTGGTTCTTTTCTGGCCCTTTGTTTACATGCAATAAAAACAACCTCTGCCCCTCCCCCAGCTCTGCTAAGGGAGTGACTACAAGAGCTGCCCTGAGTGACATGTCTGCCTGTTGGGAGACTCAGCAGCATGTTGTATGTGAAGGACTACAAGTCCCAGCTGTATAATGACATTGCTAAGGGAGTGGATACAAGAGCTGCTCTGAGTGCTGGGAGAATCAACAGCAACTTGTAAGTGTAAGACTACAAGTCCCAGCTGTATAATGACACTGCTAATACACACAGGATCTTCCCCCTACTTTCTTGTGCAATGCTCTCTCTAGTCTGTCAGCTCCTGTGCCCAGAATTGTCTCCTCACTGCCTGCAGCTACACAGTCTGTGCAGCTGAAGGGGTTAAGTGAAGGGGGGCGTGGCCAGCACAGTGACGTCTCGTTTACAGGCTTGTAAACAAACTTTATCAGAGCAGGGAGAGAAGCTGACATCACAGGTCATGTGACCCTCAGTCAAATCTGATAAACCAGGCACTGCAGATAAAGTGAGTTAATTGTAAAGTTGTTATATTTGCCTAGTTAGGAACATAGAAAGAACAAAAAAATAAAATCGGACAACCCTTTTAAAGAGGACCTTTCATCGGTCTAAACACTGTAAGATAATTATCAGGCTACATAGAGCGGCGCCCCGGGATCTCACTGCACTTACTATTATTCCTGGGCGCCGCTTCGTTCTCCTGCTATGTCCTCCGGTATCTTCACTGAATTGGTTCTACTAGGCGGAGTCTGCCCTGTTTCTCCCTGGGCGTTCCTTCTCCCAAAAAACTGCCAGGCTGTGAGATCTGCGCTGCGATTGGACAGCGCTACAGAACTGCCGTTTGAAGCGCCGCCCAGCTCATCAATATTCACTTCGCTGGGTGGCTACTAGTGTCCCCGACGATGAGCCGGAGGCCGATGCCGATGCCCATAGGATTGTACTGGGCATGCGCCGGATCTTGCGTCGGGGACACTAGTAGCCACCCAGCGAAGTGAATATTGATGAGCTGGGCGGCGCTTCAAACGGCAGTTGTGGCGAGGCTGGCTGGGCGCAAGTGGAGGTGAAACGCCGCCCCTTGGGCAGATTGAACCTGATTCAAGCAGGTTATAAAACTTCATTTTACTGTAGTTATAAGGTGGACAGGGGGGATACTTAGATGATTCTTACACACTTTATAAGACCTGTAATGTCATATATATACCTAAATATGCTTTTGGGCCTGTCAGTGTCCCTTTAAAGATGCAATTCTTTAAAGCTGCAAGCATAAGAAATAAGCAATTATGAGCAGTAACTGGATTTCAAAAATCCATGATTGTTCAGAATGAAAAAAAAAAATTGGATTTTGTACGCTCAAATACGAGCTTCATAAATGATAAAAAGTAAAAAAAATATAGAAATAAAAAAATATATAAAAGTTTAAATCACCCCTCTTTCCGTATAATAAAAAAATAAATATATAAATAACAAAAAATATAAAGTTTATGTAGCCCTCAGTGTGGAGACCATAAAACTGGTGACAGGTTGCCTTTAAAGGGAACCTGTCACCTCTACTATGCTACCCTCACTGAGCATTTCTAAATGTTCATTGTGTTACCCTAAACATATAAATTACACTTTTAATTTCATTTGCAGACGAATTCAATAAGTATTATGCATTATTGTACTTCCCGCCTTTTATGCAAATTAACATAAAAGGCTCATATCTTACTTGTGTGACCAGAGAAGAGTCATATTTTCAAGCTCTGACTCATCTCAGGTTAATTTGCATATGTATCAAATCGGTTTTTTTTACACAATAAAAGCACACAGAGCTATGGGGACTGGGTATTGCGGATGTGCTAGCAGCCATCTAGCAACCCATGTCCTCAGCTCTATACCCAAAATCCAGATGACAGATTCCCTTAAAGAAATAAATTTTTCCCATGTGGCATGAATTTGCCATATGTGTCCAGGGTTATTTGCCATCTTCTGGATCAACAAGTTTAGGACTAGCAACCCAATTTATAGCAAAATATAATTAGAAATATGACTAATAATAATAAATATTGATAATAGCAATAACTTAAAGGGAACCTGTCATGTGGATATTATAATCTAACTAATTATATACAATCATTAACTACTAAAAAGTACCTTAGATGTATTCACTTACTGGTGTGACAGATGGTTACCTCCTAATATACACACAAAGATACCGCATGCTAATGAGCTGATTTGAGTCCAGCGTGATGTCATTGAGTCCAGCGTATATTTAATTCAGAGCTATAGCCACTCCCCTGCCCACCTGCTGCTGATTCATATGGAAAAAAAAACTGTCAATCAGCAGCAGGTGGGCGGGGAGAGTCAGGAGCTCATGAATAGTCAGGACTCATCATTATCAGCTGGAGCTTTTCAACACAAGATGTTCGCAGATTGACTGGGTCAATTAAAGAAAGTGACCCAGCATTGTGCTAAGAGAATCAGTCACTTATTTATGTTGCCCTTAGTTAGGACACCATAAAACTGGTGACAGGTTCCCTTATAGAGCTTATAATGTCAGTGTACAGACCCACTTGAAAGTGGTCAGCAATAAATGGAAAGTGGGCTTATACATTTTTCCCAAAAGGTATAGTAAGAACCTCATGTTTATAAGTAGTGTTGAGCGAACTTGTGTTTTAAGTTCGGCGTCTAAAGTTCGAGTTCAGGTTATCGAAGTATCCCGTTATGGATTCTAAATTCCGTTATGGTCCGTGGTAGCGGAATACATAACGGGATGCTTCGATAACCCGAACTTTAGACGCCGAACTTAAAACACAAGTTCGCTCAACACTATTTATAAGCTATAGATGAACGTATAACATGTGGATGTGCTCTCTATGGCTTTGTTTTGTTCAATTATAATATTCATCAGCGATTTTGATCCAGGATTCAAGGACTGATCGCCTTTTTCTGGGGTCAAGGAGGAATTTTCCCCATGTTACAAACTGATTGAAAGTGTCCAGGGGGTTTTGCCTTCTCCTGGATAAACAGCTTTAGGCCTTGGGACCTCACAGTAAGTATTAATGTAATATTATAAAAAGAGCTGTAAAGTAATACTAGTGATAATTGGATATTAGAAATATACTGTATGAGAAATTTATTTGAAAGGGAACCTGTCATCAACTTTATGCTGTCCATACTAACGGCAGCATAACTTAGAAACAGATGAGTTGATTTCAGGGGTCTGTCATTTAAAAGTTAAGAGTAAGTGGTTGCCGAGAACCAACATCACAATCATTGCAGACTGGGCCTGGAAAAGAGTCCCGGCCACCTGAGTAGAGTCCTGGTTATTCATGAATTCCTGCTCTCCTGCTGATGACTGACAGGCTTCTACCTGGTTTTCTCCCTTTCTCTCTAGGAGAGAACTGACAATCACCAGCAGATGGGTGAGGAGAGCAGGAGATTAGGAATAACCAGGACTCTTCTCGGGTAGATTTGACTCTTTTCAAGGCCTGGGCTGCAGTGATTATGATGCTGGTTCTCAGCAACCACTTACTTTTAGCTCATGAGTGACACACCGCTGAGATCAGCATAAAGTTGATAGGCCATCAATATCTAATCGGCAGGGGTCAGACGCCTCATACGCCTGCCAATCAGCTGTTTCAGTCAGGAGGCCGGCACCAGAGACACATAGCTCCGCCTGGTGTGTAGTGGATGGAGTGGATACTGCAGCGCTGCTCCCATTGACTGACTACAAGTGCTCAGTTATCTCTCGCAGTCCCAATAGAGATGACCGGAGCAGCAGTGCAAATGCATGACCTCTCAAATCCCTCCTAGGGGATATGTTTGTCGTGGGACGCCTTGAAAGTTTTAAACATTTCTAAAAAGGGAGTCTGTCATCAAGTAAATCCTTTTTTAACCTACAAGAATGTCACACAGATTGCCCAACCCATATTATAATCATACTTTTATGTGCCAGAATTGCTCCTGGAATCCAGAAAAAAATGCTTGTATGCAATATGCTAAATAGCGGTTAATGCACCCGATTGGCAGGGTCAGGCTTCTGCAGTGTTACTGCATCTGGCTCTGTCAATCAAGCAGAAGCAGGAGGCACTGGGAGGTAAAAAGGCAAGAGCGTTGTTGTACCAAGCAGCCCAGACACACCCTCGGTGCACTTAACAGCTAATTAACATATTGAATAAGAGTCACAGATCTGTACCAGAAATACGCCTCATACAGTAAATGACCCCCATAATATATGATTATAACATGGGAAGGGAGCCCTACCAGGCATCGTGACCAGTTTAAAACTGATTTTTTTAGATAAACTTCCTGAAATGTATGTCAGCTCTGAAGTAAGAAAAAGAAAGTGAGTGCAAGCTGGACCAAATTTATCAAGTCATGAGTAATAAATTCATGAAATCTTAAGAAACAACTGCGGACTCTTCACCATTGTTCTCAGTTTGACAATGGGACCAGTCATGACATGCTGTAATCACTAGTTTGGCTTGTCTAACGAGACAAATTTTTGGCATTCGGTTAATTTCATTTACATAGTCAGCAATTATGGTCAATTTATAAGGATCTCTCCAGGTAATCTACACAATCATTAAAGCATCATCGAGCTGAAATGGTCGTCCCTCATTGTGTGGTTATGGAAGCAATTGGGAGCACAAACTTGACAGTCAAGCTAAATTGACCATGGACAAAAAAAAATGAATTCCTTTTGGTTAAGAAAGTGAGAAGAATATTCAGCCCCAAGAATAAGTAAAGTATAATCTGAATAGGGCTGCAGCTATTGATTATTTTAGTAATCAAGTATTCTATTGATTGATCCAACGATTAATCAAGTACTCTAATAAGAAAAAAAATGAATTAAAAGAACAATTTCCTTTATAAAAACTCATCAGCCCCCCTTGCCATCATCAGACCTACGTGCCATGAGCCTCAGCGCTATCAGCCCCCCTCCATGCCATCAGCTTCCCCTAGTGCCATCAGCTCCCCCCCCAGTGCCATTAGCTCTCCCCTAGTGCCATCAGTCACCCATGCCATCATATCCCCCCATGCCATTAGCTCCCCCAGTGCCATCATTCCTCTGTGCCATCAGCTCCCCCCATGCCATCAGTCCTCTGTGCCATCAGCTCCCTCCATTCCATCGGTCCTCTATGCCATCAGCTCCCGCCATGCCATCAGTCCTCTGTGTCATCAGCTCCCCCCATGCCATCAATCTCATGTTCTATCAGCTCCCCCCATGCCATCATTCCTCTGTGTCATCAGCTCTCCCAGTGCCATCAGTCCTCTGCGCCATCAGCTCCCCCAGTGTCATCAGTCCTCTGTGCCATCAGCTCCCCCCAGTGCCACCATCTCCACTCCTAGCAAGTAGTCCCCAACGCAAGTGAAATATTTACCTTTCCTGTAGGGGTGCCGCCAACACTCCACAGCTCTGCTTGTCTCATCTCCGTGCACTGCACTGGGACCTGACTTCACACAACTTCAGGTCCTAGTGCGCACTGACGATGTGTCAGGATCCAGTGCAGCCTGGTGTGAAACATAGAAACATAGAATGTGTCGGCAGATAAGAACCATTTGGCCCATCCAGTCTGCCCAATATACTAAATACTATGGATAGCCCCTGGCCCTATCTTATATGAAGGATGGCCTTATGCCTATCCCATGCATGCTTAAACTCCTCCACTGTATTTGCAGCTACCACTTCTGCAGGAAGGCTATTCCATGCATCCACTACTCTCTCAGTAAAGTAATACTTCCTGATATTACTTTTAAACCTTTGCCCCTCTAATTTAAAACTATGTCCTCTTGTAGCAGTTTTTCTTCTTTTAAATATTCTCTCCTCTTTTACCTTGTTGATTCCCTTTATGTATTTAAAAGTTTCTATCATATCCCCTCTGTCTCGTCTTTCTTCCAAGCTATACATGTTAAGGTCCTTTAATCTTTCCTGGTAAGTTTTATCCTGCAATCCATGTACCAGTTTAGTAGCTCTTCTCTGAACTCTCTCCAAAGTATCAATATCCTTCTGGAGATATGGTCTCCAGTACTGAGCACAATACTCCAAATGAGGTCTCACTAGTGCTCTGTAGAGCGGCATGAGCACCTCCCTCTTTCTACTGGTAATTCCTCTCCCTATACACCCAAGCATTCTGCTAGCATTTCCTGCTGCTCTATGACATTGTCTGCCTGCCTTTAAGTCTTCTGAAATAATGACCCCTAAATCCCTTTCCTCAGATACTGAGGTTAGGACTGTATCACTGATTTTATATTCTGCTCTTGGGTTTTTAAGTCCCAGGTGCATTATCTTGCACTTATCCACATTAAATTTTAGTTGCCATATTTTTGACCATTCCTCTAGTTTTCCTAAGTCATTTTCCATTTGGTGTATCCCTCCAGGAACATCAACCCTGTTACAAATCTTTGTGTCATCAGCAAAAAGACACACCTTACCATCGAGGCCTTCTGCAAGACCTTGGTCTGAATATACTCCATTGACTACAACCCTCTGTTGCCTGTCCCTCAGCCACTGCCTAATCCATTCAACAATATGGGAGTCCAAGCCCAAAGACTGCAATTTATTGATAAGCTTTCTATGTGGGACAGTATCAAAAGCCTTACTAAAGTCTAGATAAGCGATGTCTACTGCACCTCCTCCATCTATTATTTTAGTCACCCAATCGAAAAAATCAATAAGATTAGTTTGACATGATCTCCCTGAAGTAAACCCATGCTGTTTTTCATCTTTCAATCCATGGGATTTTAGATGGTCCACAATCCTCTCCTTAAGTATGGTTTCTATTAATTTCCCCACTATTGATGTCAGGCTTACTGGCCTATAGTTGCCCGATTCCTCCCTACTACCTTTCTTGTGAATGGGCACAACATTTGCTAATTTCCAATCTTCTGGGACGACTCCTGTTGCCAGCGATTGGTTAAATAAATCTGTTAATGGTTTTGCTAGTTCAACGCTGAGCTCTTTTAATAGCTTTGGGTGTATCCCATCAGGCCCCTGTGACTTATTTGTATTAATTTTAGACAGCTGACTTAGAACCTCTTCCTCTGTAAAGACACATGCATCAAAAGATTCATTAGTCTTCTTTCCTAACTGAGGTCCTTCTCCTTCATTTTCCTTTGTAAAAACTGAACAGAAATATTCATTGAGGCAGTCAGCTAGTTCTTTATCTTCTTCTATATACATTCCTTCTTTTGTTTTTAATTTGGTAATTCCTTGTTTTAGTTTCCTTTTTTAATTTATGTATCTGAAGAATGCCTTCTGGCCTTTTTTTCCTGACTGAGCTCATTTCTCTTCTGCCTGTGCTTTGGAAGCTCTTATAACTTGTTTGGCCTCTCTCTGCCTAATCTTATAAATTTGTCTGTCATCCTCGTTTTTTTTTTTTTTATAATTCCTAAATGCTATCTTTTTGTTTTTAATGATTTTGGCCACTTCTGCTGAGTACCACAGTGGTCTCTTCCTTTTTTTGCTTTTACTGACAAGCCTAATGCAATTTTCTGTTGCCTTCAATAGTGCCACTTTTAAGTAGTCCCATTTCTCCTGGACTCCAATGAAACTGTTCCAGTCTGATAGGGACTTGTATACCACTAATCTAATTTTAGAAAAGTCTGTTTTTCTAAAATCTAAACTTTTGTTTTTGTGTGGTGTGACTCAGTCACTGTACTTATAGTAAACCACACTGACTGGTGATCACTAGATCCCAAGCTTTCCCCTACAGTAATATCAGATACCAAATTCCCATTTGTGAATACTAAATCTAAAATGGCCTCCTTCCGGGTTGGCTCCTCCACTACTTGCTGTAGAGATAATCCCAGTAGGGAATTTAGAATATCTGTACTCCTGGCAGAACTAGCTATTTTGGTTTTCCAGTTTACATCTGGAAGATTGAAGTCTCCCATAATGATAACTTCCCCCTTCAATGTCATTTTAGCTATTTCCTCAACTAGTAGATCATCTAATTCTTTGACTTGGCTAGGTGGTCTATATATCACACCTACACGAGTTACCTTATGATTATCAAGCTGCACTGTAACCCAAACTGACTCTAAATTGTTCTCACTAACTTGTATCAAATTAGATTTTAGGTTATCTTTCACATACAGGGCCACCCCTCCCCCCTTCTTGCCTTCTCTGTCTTTCCTGTATAGCGAGAACCCTGGTATTGATATATCCCAGTCATTACTCCCCTTGAACCACGTCTCAGTAACAGCCACTACATCTACAGTGGGATGCGAAAGTTTGGGCAACCTTGTTAATCGTCATGATTTTCCTGTATAAATCGTTGGTTGTTACGATAAAAAATGTCAGTTAAATATATCATATAGGAGACACACACAGTGATATTTGAGAAGTGAAATGAAGTTTATTGGATTTACAGAAAGTGTGCTATAATTGTTTAAACAAAATTAGGCAGGTGCATAAATTTGGGCACTGTTGTCATTTTATTGATTCCAAAACCTTTGAACTAATTATTGGAGCTCAAATTGGCTTGGTAAGCTCAGTGACCCCTGACCTACATACACAGGTGAATCCAAAGAGTATTTAAGGGGGTCAATTGTAAGTTTCCCTCCTCTTTTAATTTTCTATGAAGAGTAGCAACATGGGGGTCTCAAAACAACTCTCAAATGACCTGAAGACAAAGATTTTTCACCATCATGGTTTAGGGGAAGGATACAGAAAGCTGTCTCAGAGATTTCCGCTGTCTGTTTCCACAGTTAGGAATATATTGAGGAAATGGAAGACCACAGGCTCAGTTCAAGTTAAGGCACGAAGTGGCAGACCAAGAAAAATCTCGGATAGACAGAAGCGACGAATGGTGAGAACAGTCAGAGTCAACCCACAGACCAGCACCAAAGACCTACAACATGATCTTGCTGAAGATGGAGTCACTGTGCATCGTTCAACCATTCAGCGCACTTTACACAAGGAGATGCTGTATGCGAGAGTGATGCAGAGGAAGCCTTTTCTCCGCCCACAGCACAAAAAGTGCCGCTTGAGGTGGGCTAAAGCACATTTGGACAAGCCAGATTCATTTTGGAATAATGTGCTGTGGACTGATGAAACTAAAATTTAGTTATTGGGCCATAACAAGGGGCGTTGTGCATGGAGGAAAAAGAACACAGCATTCCAAGAAAAACACCTGCTACCTACAGTAAAATATGGTGGTGGTTCCATCATGCTGTGGGGCTGTGTGGCCAGTGCAGGGACTGGGAATCTTGTCAGAGTTGAGGAACGCATGGATTCCACTCAGTATCAGCAGATTCTGGAGACCAATGTCCAGGAATCAGTGACAAAGCTGAAGCTGCGCCAGGGCTGGCTCTTTCAACAAGACAACGACCCTAAACACTGCTCAAAATCCACTAAGGCATTTATGCACAAGAACAACGTTCTGGAATGGCCATCTCAGTCCCCAGACCTGAATATAATTGAAAATCTGTGGTGTGACTTGAAGAGAGCTGTCCATGCTCGGAAGCCATCAAACCTGAATGAACTAAAGATGTTTTGTAAAGAGGAATGGTCCAAAATACCTTCAACCAGAATCCAGACTCTCATTGGAACCTACAGGAAGCGTTTAGAGGCTGTAATTTCTGCAAAAGGAGGATCTACTAAATATTGATTTCATTTCTTTTTTGTGGTGCCCAAATTTATGCACCTGCCTAATTTTGTTTAAACAATTATAGCACACTTTCTGTAAATCCAATAAACTTCATTTCACTTCTCAAATATCACTGAGTGTGTCTCCTATATGATATATTTAACTGACATTTTTTATCGTAACAACCAACGATTTATACAGGAAAATCATGACGATTAACAAGGTTGCCCAAACTTTCGCATCCCACTGTATATTCTCAGATGCCATTATAGCCTCAAGTTCATTGATCTTATTCCCTAGACTGCGAGCATTTGTAGACAAGACTCTGAGCTTGTCATTTCTTAACCTTTGTGCTATTGGCCTCTTCTGGCATTGTTCCGGGGGGCAGTTGGACTGCTGGATTATCACTCTTTTGCCCCCCTTTCCTAGTTTAAATGCTTCTTAGCAAATACCTGGAACTGTTCACCGAGGACATTCGTTCCTTTGAGAGAAAGATGCAAACCATCTTTCTTGTACAGTTCTTTTCCATTCCAACAAGAGCTAACATGAGACACAAAGCCAAATCCTTGGTTCAGACACCATTCACCAAGCCATACATTGAATTCCTTAATGCGCATCTTCCTGTCATGCTGAAGGTTATGCACAGGCAAAACTGCAGAGAATGAAACAGTTGATGCAACCTCCCGTATATCCTTTCCAAGTGTGTGAAAAGCTTCTTTCACCTTTGAAACCTCATTGCAAGCCAGATCGTTTGTCCCAAGATGGAGAATAACATCCACTTCCCTTTCCTGCTTTGCTTGCCTAACAATATTAAGGATCCGTCGTCTATCCCTGCTAGCGGTAGCACCAGGGAGACATCTCACAACACCATTCTCCTCAAACTTCACACCTCTTATGATGGAATCGCCCACCAACAGCTGCTTACTATCAATCCTCACTTTCTCCTTTTTGTCTTTGGCTGCAGTCTTACATACTTTAGGCATGGGAGATGATTGTTTCTCACCCACTGTGCTTGAGCCATCCTCCATGTTGCTCTTGCACTCTGAAAGTGCTGCAAATGAATTATGGAGAGCCACAGACTGTGGGACATGCCTTCTATCCACAACTCTCAGTCTACCAGAACCTACAGTAACCCATCTCCCTATTCTAGGGGGCCTCTGTGGCAGTGGAATTGCAATGTTCTCAGCCTGAGTTTGTTTAGTGGTTAATTTAAAAATCTCATATTTCAAAAAGGTAATTTCCTGCTGCATTATGGAGAGCTGTCTACAGATCAGACAGTATCCAAACCTCTGAAGAGTGGAACCTGAAATAAAAGCACAACAATTCCTGCACAGAACCAGGTCTGCCATTGTAAAGATGACCATTGGGTCTGCCATTGGGCTGGCAGATGACCACGGAAAGGTCAGTAATAGCAAGAGCTTCATTCATTCTCCGTGGTCACATGACAAACAATTCTGTGTCAGGTTACTCATTTTACTCGAGTAATCGTTGCAGCCCTAAACCTGAAAATGACATTATTTAATCAGGTATACAAATAGGCTGACATATCTGTAAGAGGAAGTAATGAAAAATTACAGCTCCTTTGTACTGCTGTAGGCCTAGGTAAGGTTAGGATAACAACACTATACACAAAGTACATACAGTACAAATAAACAACATACTCTGTACGAACCTGCCACTCCCTGTACAGCAAAGGGGGGATGTTATTCATCCCTCTCTGGAGGCTGTATAGGTCTACGGACAATTTTCTGACCATTGTCTCCCATTCGTTGTAGCTGCCGTAAGGAGTATACACTATACAAAGACACTTTTAGAAAGTGTTACAGATGACTTATCTTCTACAGACTTAAACGGTGTTCACACTACCATCATGGTTTCATTATAAATAGAAACCATGACGCAGTGTCAGATCTGTTACGCTATGGATACCAGTGGTGCCCATTGATTATAATGGTCGTTGTTGGGGTTGCATTGTGGTGTCCGTCATTCTGACGGAAAGAATAGTTCTATATGCTTCACTATTCTGCATGTTAAATCTGATGGAGCTACCAATGAAGGCCGTGTGAACACATGCTTATTTCTAATTACTGGAATTAAAATTGAACTAGCGATAAATTTCCTTTAAATGGGTTGTGTCATCTAGGATATGCCACCCATGTAAGATAGGTGAGGATCCCACCTCCGAGATCTATTCCTATCTCCAGAACGGGCCCCCAAAATTTAATAAGAGCACACCGCGCATGCATGCATTCTATTTACTTTTTTTTTAATTTTTATAATCTATTATCTAACATCTTCAAAAGTTAAAGGGAAGAAAAGAGACATCTGTGACCTTAAATTAAAAAAAAGGTTGGTCAAACAGTTGTAGATCTATGATATGGGTTTCCATGAATATTATGTTGTAGATCTACGATATGGGTTTCCATGAATATTATGCATACTATATATAAATGTTCATGTCAGGAAGGTGATCAAGTAGGACATTTCTAGCAAGAAAGAGAAGAAAAAAAGAGGGGTGGATGGAGATATGGGAGTTGGGATGACTAGAAGGAAATGAGGAGACAAGGTCTCTATGAAGTCAATTGAGACCTGTAATCATAGGAGCCCTGAAAAGAATTCCAATGACGCCAAGATTTGTAAAGCTTGGCATGTGTTTCTTTAGTTGACACAGTAAGGTCCTCCATTCTTATCTTCTGTATCTTGTCGAACCATAGAGCAACAGATCCATAAAGGCGGGTGTAGAGGCTCACCTGATCTTACGTTTGTGGGAAGACACAGACATACGCCAGGAACTAAGTGATAGCGGTATCAAAATGAAAAGGAAAAGTCCAGCTTCCAGACAACGTGTTCAAGCTTTAATAAATAAGTGCTTTAAAATCCAACATGTACATCCAAGTCTACGCGTTTCAGATCAATTCATACAGATCCTTACTCATGACAAAGAAAAAATTTAAGACTCTGGCCTTAAATAAGGGGCAGGTCAAACATGTCAGGTGGAAGTAATCAACAGCAGCTCCACCTCGAGACATTAAAACGTGTTAAGAACCCAGAAACAATGCATCAGGATCAGTAATGCAATATAAGATCGTGTCTACGATTTAAGCCCATTGGTACACAGGTGTTCATAGAGAAAATCCAGTAGGATTCTCTATTTAGAAGAACTCTCCTATGGTCTCCTCCACATTTAGGATATTTAACTCTTTCCACCCCCTGCACAGTGAGACCTGTAGTATCACCTGCATGACAAGCCGCATAATGTGAACTGTTTAAATTCATTTTTTATTCAAATTTTTAAAGTTCAAAAAGTAATTCTGTTTTACAATAAAATGATAATGAAAATCTATATCATAAACTTAAATAAGATTGGTCTACATAGCATTAAATGTGAACTGACCGCAGACACATTTCTTGTTAGCGCATGAGGAATGTCAGAAATGTGTCTGCGGATCCTAGTTTTGAAGCTGTTAGAAGTACAGCCTATATATTGCAAGCGGCATATCGTGCAGGTTACGCAATAAACTACAAAATTAGTGTTACAGTTAACATATTGTTGGAGTGAGAACGTTTTTTGATTAGCCAGAGATACAATTGTTTGGCCAATTTGAATATGGTTACAACAGGTGCAGACTCGGTTGCCGCATTTGAAATTAGCCTTGAAACGTAACCAGCTCTGCTGTTTCTGGGCTTCATCAAGAAACAAACTAGGGCTAACTCGCTGGGCCAATGTGGGCGCTCGACGGGCGATGCTTTTGACACCTGAATTGAGTGTATCAATCCACTGCCCGTCAGCACGCAACATTGACAAATGTTTCCTAACTATATGGCAGATTTTGTTGTATTCAAGGCTGTAATTTGTGTCAAAAACTGAAGCCCTACTCCGAGAGGCCCTGCTGATTTGATTGGGGGGACGACTATTTCTCCTTTTGGGAAAAACTAAGTCTGCCCGTGATTTGGTTTTAACTGATGCCCCAGCTTGTTTCAGAAGGTTGTCACTATAACCACGGACGGCAAGACGGTCTGCGGCTATGCTTAGCTCTTCCTAAAAAACCCTCGTCGCTAGAGCTATTTCTTTTGAGGCGTATAAATTCGCCTCAAGGAATATTGCGGACAACATGATCAGGATGACATGATGAGGCAAAGAGAGTGCTGTTGCCAGCCGTCTCTTTGCGATAGGTATGTGTAACAATAGTGGATTCGATGACATTGTCCATCAAGGTGAGGTCCAAAAATAAAATAGATGTCGGATGAAAATTGATAGTGAATTTCAAATTCAGAGAGTTGTCATTCAGAAACTTCCCAAACAGTGGCACGGCAGCATGGTCACCTGACCAGACAAACAATAAGTCGTCGATATAACAACCGTACCACTGTAAGGAAGTTGCCCATGTATTGTCTTCAGAAAAGAGATGGCGATCTTCCCACCACGCCATGTAGATGCTTGCCATGGAGGGTGAAAATTTCGCCCCCATGGAAACGCCAGTGCGTTGTAGAAAAAAACTATGGTTAAACATGAACACATTATGCTCCAATAAAAAATAGACAACATCACAGATGAAGTCCTGGAATTCAATGCTATAATCCGCATAAATGTTCAGGAACCATCGCAAAGAGGAAATGGCTAGATCATGAGGAATGACAGTATATAAAGATGTCACATCCGCAGTGATCCAGGCATATTCCGGTTTCCACGGGAACCTGTAAAAAGACTGTAACACAGTTCTAGTACCTAGAAGGAAACCCGGAATAGTCTGGACCAGTGGTTGCAATAGACTGTCAACCCATGCCGATAGCCGCTCTGTGAAAAAACCTATGCCGGCCACTATGGGCCGCATAGACGGAGGGAAACTAACCTTGTGAATCTTGGGCAAAGAGTGGAATATTGGGATAATGGGATGCGGAACATAAATGAAGTCAGCTTGCTTTTGATCTATAAAAACCACTCTTAACTCCCAAGGACAACAAGGAAAGTAAAACACATTGATATTGGGGGGTGGGGTCATGTGACAGCTCCAGATAGGTGTCCAGATCCCCTAACATGAGAAGATTTTGGGACACATATGGAGCGGTCAATGACCACCACCGAGCCCCCTTTATCTGCCTGCTTTATAATAACATCTTTCATGTTCACAAGCTCCTTAAGAGCTGCTCTTTCAACAATAGACAAATTGCAATTGGAAATGAATTTGGCAGCTATATTACACGTATTCCTCAAAGAGAACAGATCTCGCTCAACCAACTCCTGAAACCGGTCAAGAGCCGGGGAACGAGACTGGACGGGATAGAAATCACGGTTGTGGGTGACGAAGTTATGAGAAAAATCATTGACAGGCAAAGAGTCAATCACAGTGCGGCATTCTTGAAGATGGGAAATGTGAACCAGTTCTTGAAACGGCAGCAGGGTCTCATGAGCATTAGTCACTGTTGAATATGTAGAAACAGAACTAACAGAAGGAGAATCCTCTGTCTCTATATTGGCAAAATGTTTCCTCAGAGTGAGATCTCGGGCTAGTTTGTTCACATCCAGAATAGTCCTGTAGATATCAAAATGGCAGGTGGGTGAAAAAGTAAGTCCTTTTGATAATACATCAATTTGTGCTTGGGAGAGTATTTTGGAGATGTTAATAACTTGAAAGTTGGTTACGTTTTTTCTGCCGCGAGGGGTACCGCCCGTCTTTTCTTATGTTTGCGTCCAGCTCAGCGTTTTTTGCAGACTTGCCGAAACGAATACTTCCCTCTGCGGGAGCAACAGATGGAGGAGACTATGCAAACTTAGAGGTAATACGCCAAACCACCAACTAGAAGCTGGCTAGCACCAAAAGATATGAAGAATAGTGCACAGGACCGGTTGATGTCACACTTCCAACATAAAGGGGAGACAGCTGGAATTAAGTAGGTAGTACAACTGGGAGAGAGCATGACGCACTACACCTGTCGAGTTGCTCTACATTCATTTCTATGGGAGTTCCGATAATAGCCAAGCAAACACTCGGCTATTTTTGGAACTCCGACAGAAGTTAATGGTAGCTGGCCCCGCTTGCATGGTTCATTCACTTTGGGGGTCTCATTCTGGAGATAGGAGCAGGTACCAGAGGTGGGACCTACACCTAACTGACATTAGTAGCATATCCTAGCAATATGTCACTAATGTCTGAGATGAGACAACAGGGTTTACCTGTACTTGGATAATAGGCCATCAATATCATATCAGTGGGGGTCCGACAGCCAGTACTCCCACTGATCAGTTTTTTGGGGCAACTGCTGGTGGTGGAAACTATACATTGGATGGGGCCAGAAGCACAAGGCACCGGACACTACAAAGTAGAAGGGGCCTACCATCCACTGTACAATTTCCAGAGCCAGCAGTTGACTGAAACAGCTAATCAGTGAGGACGCCATGCGTTGGAACTGCATCTTGGTCATCAATATCTAAGTACTAGAAAACCCCTTTAATAATCAGTGCACTTCATGGTCTTCTCAATATATGACAGTTGGACATAAGTTGCCATTAATGCCAAGATATTCCAATGAAATAAAACAGCAACTGGGTGGCACGTTCAAGTTGAAAGCCGATGTACAGCAAGAGAAGCTTACAAGCCTCAACGGCTATTTAATAGCTACCAGCCTTTTGTAGCAAACGACTAATTCCACTATCAAAGGAAGATTATCATCTCGTCCTAAAAGCTGTGTCAGTGTACCAGAGGCAGAGCGTTCCTAAAGACAAATTATGTCTACGCACCAGTCTGAACTTAGCCAGCTGCACCACAGACTTGGTTTTCTTAAATTAACTATTTTTGAATGCTAAGATTTTCCCAGAAAGGTACAGATAACTTCCAGATGTGCAGTTACAAAATCTAAATTGGATTTTCTGGAATAAAAGATGGAAAAAAAAAATCGTCAGAACTGACTCATGTTCACTGTATGAAAAATAGTGATAGTTGAAGAAAACGAAGCCCATCAGCTTTCAACATTGGAGTGTGTCAAGTTATTGAGAAACACAAGGCTGAATGTTCACCAGCCTGTCCTAGAATGAGCCGCCCGGCACTACAAGCAGTGAGAAAAGTGCTCAATATGCAATGTACATTACTAAGCAATGAATCAAACCTTATCCAGAGCCCAGATGTGGTTGGACAGTGATAGAACTACATATTCTTAATAGCCATGTACTATGGGTCATGAAATACCACTACTAACATAACCCATATGAAACGTAGACAAAATCTTTCTTATATGGATAGATTTTTCCACGCTTCTCTTATTGAGCAGCTTTACCCTTAAAGGGGTTTTCCAGGACTAACATACTGAAGAACTATAGGATAAATCATCAATATGAGATCGATGGGGGTCCGCCATCTGGCACCCCCACTATCACGCCATACATACGTGTCACTTTTAATGTCAAATTTACAATCGCTGTGTCTGACAGATAACCCTTTTCACGAGTGGGTCATGTACTTGGAGCATTTTCGGGAATGTCTGCTTTTCATTAAGCTTGTTTCCTCCCCTGTAGTTACATAACCCTGACCTTTCTTAGCATAATGTATTTATTTAGCTAGTATAAAACATTTATACACATAAAAGAATGCAAGTGATGACTCAGGATGCGCTCACAAAGTCAGGACAAAAAATAACACATTCATTAAAAGTATTCATTTCAATTAAGACAAGTAGATGATGGGTGATTAACAGAAATGATGCAGGGAAAACAGAAAGAAAGAGGGAAGGTGAGAGAGAGAGAAAGAGAGAGAAAATGAGACACAGCAAGAATGACTAGGTAAAACAGCGAAAAATAGCAAGAATGAAATAAGAGAGCAAATAAGAGAAAACAAGAGAAAATGAGAGAAAAAGAGAGAACGCAAGAAAAAACAAGAGAGAATGAGAAAACAAGAGAGAGTGAGAGAACGAGAGGAAATGAGAGAAGAGAGAGCATCAGCGTAAATGAGAAAGAATGGGAGAGAGTATGAGATAGAGAGTAAGAAGAGTGAAAAAGGAGGGAGAGAGAGGGAAAGAGGAAGATAAACAGGGAGAGAGAGAAGGAGAAAGACAGCAAGAATGATAGCGCAAAAGACTGAGAGAAAGAGCAATAATGAGAAAGAAAAAGAGAAAGAGAGAGATAATGAGAGACAGAACAAGTGAAAATGAGAGCACAAGAGAGAGCACGAGAGAGATGAGAAAATGAGGAAAAAGAGAAAACAAGAGATAATGAGAGAGTATTAGAGTAAAATAATCATTGAGAGAGAACGAGTTAGAGAACGAGATAGAGAGGAAGACAGAGGAAGAGAAAAGGATGGGGAGGGGGAAGGGATGAAATACCAGCCTTGGCAAAGCAAATGAAAGAATGAAATGAAATAAATAAAAAGAAATAAGGAAGCATTACAGAAAGAATATGTAAAACACATTAAATAGCTCCATTTTATTCATTATGAAAATGGCCACTAGAATAATGAATGATTATCATCCCTACTGGTCTCTGTATTTTCTATATGTCAATACCGTATGTATGACGATATGAACATAGGACTGTTAGTTTTCCATACATCCAAGTCCATATCCCCCCCCCCCCCCCCGAGCCACAAGGAAATAACGGTGCAAGGATATGTGATAGGATGAAATGGCGTATGCTGCAGAGAACAGTCCGCTACAGAAATAATCAGCCCTATAGACATGGCTGAAGAAAAATGACAGAAAAATAAATATTTAAAGTAGAATAATGTCTTCACTTCATTTTCAAGAACAAATTGTAAATCAGACACCCTAGCGTTTGACCTCCGTCCCTCACACATATTTGCATGCAGCCCTCTTGTTCCCAGCTCCAGGATTTGTCAAGTAACTGACACTGAAGAGACGTATTCCAGCTGTACGCTTACCAAGAGGGGCCTCCAAATCCATGGATTTCCACTGTTTAGCTTACAGTTTGTGCATACTTTACTGCCAGTATTACTTCTATCTAGTATCAGGTAATTCTGCTTTAGGACAAGGATTTCTGTATGTTTTCTTGTAACCCGTGTGATTCTCCCAATAATGTAACCATAGATACAGATACAAATGATGCAGGCAGTTGGAAAGGTCGGGGGAGCCCGAGGGCCCACACTTATGCTAACTTGTTAATGTTTCTGCTATCCAACTCATATTCCACAGAAATACCATAGAATGATTTGGATCATATAATATGTGTTAAATGGGAATTCATTTTGTGTATTTTTTGGATGAAAAAATGCATTATCTTATGTACCATAGGTTTATGGTATTTTAAGGTAAAATAAAACACTTCTGGTTGCTGTAATAGTGATGGCTACAAGCAAATATGATAAATAGGTAATCATATACTTCATATTAAATTAATAAACCTAAATATGTTTGGTCCCAAGAGCTTTAGACACAGAAGCAGTGGTAGATTGTAGGGTTTTACCGATATTATCGGCCGATATTCAGGATTTTGACCGTTATCGGTATCGGCATCTATTTTGCCGATATACCGATAACGTATGGGGAGCACAGAACGCGCTGCTCTCAGCGCTCTCCGTGTTCCCTCAGCAGCACAGGGGAGAAGGAAGCCGTGTCTCCCTCCCCCTGTGATGCCGCTGCCGCCAATTAGAGGAGAGAGGACAAAAGAAGGGGAGGGGCTGTGGCCACCGCTCCACCAATGAAGATAAGTCTTTCATGAATTCATATACAGGAGGCGGGAGCTGGCTGCAGAATCACATAGCCGGCTCCCGACCTCTATGAGCGGTAGCTGCGATCCGCGGCACCTAAGGGGTTAACTACCGCGGACCGCAGCTACCGCTCATAGAGGTCGGGAGCCGGCTATGTGATTCTGCAGCCAGCTCCCGCCTCCTGTATATGAATTCATGAAAGACTTATCTTCATTGGTGGCACAGTCATCTCTGCCCCTCCCTGCAGAGGGCTGGAATTTACAAACTGCCTGTCACATGCATGCTGCTGCACAAGGCACAGCCTGCAGCGTCTTCTGTGCCTTTCTGAAGCTTCAGACCTGGCAACATCTTCCTATGCAATGCCTGGACAAGTCATCATGGGACTTGTTGTTAAAAGAGCTTTTTGGCTACAGAGAGTAAATGTCTAAAAAATAAATACAATTCTGCCACTGTTTCATATTTATGGCGTTCACTGGGTTGTAAAAATCACACGTTAAATGTATTCTGTGGGTCAGGATAATTACAGAAATACCAAATTTATTTAGTTTTTATTTACTTAAATTTTTTTTTTTTTTAAAGTGAAAAAAATATTTTGGCGGTCATACATTTGTTGTATTTCCATCCATAGAGATTTTTTGCAGGGTGTTGTGTAATTCATATTGGTACCATTTTGAGGTATATATAATTTGTGATAGAAAAACTGTGATTCAGGCACTATAATTTTTTTGCTATAAGTTTTACCATATAGTAGAAATACTTTTATATATTAACAGATACGGTATCAGATGTGATGAAACCAGTTATATTTTTAATGTACTTATTTTTATCTGTAAAATTGGGAAAGAGGGCGATTTGATCTTTAATTCTTCATTTTTTTATACTTTTAAAAACTTTTCAAACTTTTTTTAAAGTATTTTTTAGTCCCCCTGGAGGACAACTTGAAAATGTGATCGGTAGTTTGCTTATAACATAGACTGCATTCAAATAGTATTGCACTCTATGGTAAAATTGCTTTGCTCCTATTACCGTATTTTTCGCCCCATAAGACGCATCGGCCCATAAGACGAACCTAGGTTTTAGAGAAGCATTTTTCATTAGATCTCAGGTCAAACCAGCAGTCGGAACCCCCAATGTTAATCAGACCTCAGCTCACAGCCCCTATCAGACCCCCAATGTTAATAAGACCCCAGTAAGACCTCAATCAGACATCAGATAAGAGCCCCATGCCTGTCATCAGCCCCCATTGCCTGTCATCAGCCCCCGTATGTGCCTGTCATCAGCCACCGTATGTGCCTGTCATCAGCCACCGTATGTGCCTGTCATCAGCCACCGTATGTGCCTGTCATCAGCCACCGTATGTGCCTGTCATCAGCCACCGTATGTGCCTGTCATCAGCCACCGTATGTGCCTGTCATCAGCCCCCGTATGTGCCTGTCATCAGCCCCCGTATGTGCCTGTCATCAGCCCCCGTATGTGCCTGTCATCAGCCACCGTATGTGCCTGTCATCAGCCACCGTATGTGCCTGTCATCAGCCACCGTATGTGCCTGTCATCAGCCACCGTATGTGCCTGTCATCAGCCACCGTATGTGCCTGTCATCAGCCACCGTATGTGCCTGTCATCAGCCACCGTATGTGCCTGTCATCAGCCCCCGTATGAGCCTGTCATCGAGCCACCGTATGTGTCCGTCATCAGCCCTCTTATGTGTCCGTCATCAGCCCCCATATGTGCCCCCATTGCCTGTTAGCATTCCTCACTTAAAATAAAAAACCTCTCCTGCTCCTGGATGCCGCCACTCCTCACCGCCCACGCTCGGTCTTCCTCCTCCTCCGTCTGCTGTGCTGTGAAATGGCGCGCACAGCGTGAGGTCACAGCGCGCCCTAACAGCCGACAGCCAAGGACCAGGAAGCGGTGAGTACAGAGCCTTCACCGCTTCCCGGTCCTCCGGTACTAATTAGTATTCGTCCCATAAGACGCAGGGGCATTTTTCCCCCACTTTGGGGGAAAAAAGTGCGTCTTATGGGGCAAAAATACGGTTCTGAGGCAGAGCTTAAAGGGATTTGCCAAGTGTTTTTTTTTTTTTACAGATGACCTAACCTCTGGATAGGTCATCAGTATCTGATCGTTTGGAGTCCAACACCTAGGACCCCCACTGATCAGCTGTTTGAGAAGGCAGAAGTACTCACAGTAGAGCCAGTCTTCTCCAGCTTTGCCTAGGCCAACATGTTCATTGGTTACATGGACTAGGCGAAGCTCAGCCCCATTGAAGTATATGGGGCTGAGCTGTGATACCAATGTATGGCGCTGGGTTTGGTGAGATGAGAGAAGGTCGCAGCGCTACTTCTAAAACAGCTGATTTGCAGGGGTCCCTGGTGTGTCGGAACCGCACAATCAAATACTGTGGACCTATCCAGAGGATCAGTCATCAGTAAAAAAAAAACAAAAAAAAAAAAACAACTCTTTTAATAGAAACTTTACTACGACAGGGCTGAGAGACTTCAGAAGGCCCCAGGATGCTATGGCAATTGAAAAACTCCCACAGTCTCATCATGGGAGAAAAGGGCTGCTGTTTAGTCAAAAATTACCGCTCAGATGATGTGGTCCCAAATTGACCACATCATCTAAGAGGTAAAATGTCTGTGATCAGAGTTGTCTTAGACACTGTCAGTAGGTGTCTTCTCTGTCACCTAACCACCAGCATCATACATGTATGGTGGGATTGTCCAGCTCTAAAACTAAAAATTGCAGCTGAGTATGTGTTGCCTTTCAACTGGAAAAGTACACAGACTAAAATTAAAGCAAAATACATTTCCAAAAAATTATGTAACGAGCAAAATTTTAAGAACCCTGTTTCCACAATTAGACGCTCAAAGCAGTCTCCCACACACTCTCGTAATTTTAAACTAATAAGGGAGATGCAAGACACAGCCCAGACATTAACAATTCTCTATAAAACAGTACCATGTGGAAGCATTCCAATGTATTAACTTGACCTTCTTAGGCAACCCATAAAACAATGCCTAGAGAATTCTAAATATCGGGTGGCAAGGCATTCCCAATACCAGCCATAACACAACAATCTATAAACAGGACCGGGAAAAAGAGAAGACGAATGTAGCATCACTGAGGCTGCACACACAATTCTCACACCCAATGTATTCAATGGCCTACAACAGGTGGGGTCTACAGAGTTGGGCACTCATTTTAACGGATCTGTTTTATAATGAAAGGACATAAATGGGGTCTCAAATAAATGGATTATTCACAGGGTTATAGTAGACAAAGATGCACTGATTCATGGCTCTAGTTCCTGACTAGCTGACCTCACAGACGGCAGCGGGCACATGCAAATGAATATTCAAATTACCGAGAACGACACATAAACAGAACTTTTCTGTAATTTGTTTTGGAAAAACATGGCCCTTCTCAAAGTGCAAATTCATCTCAAGCAACAGTATTATTTTCACAGCGACTGAAAAACATTTCGGTTTCACAAGGAGCTTTGTATATAGGGAGCAGTTATTGGATCAATGACTCGAAATTTGGGTTTTACAGAAGCCACAAATGTCCTGTGATAACACACACAAATATTCTTTAGTGTTACTGTGTTTGTGTTCGATTGCTTTACCCCTGGCTGGGATTCAGACCAACAAGGAAATAATGTATAATTTTGTATGCAGCCATCAGACTAAGTCCACAATATTTTATGGGAAAAAGCAACACTAATCCCAATCAGTTTTAAACACCTCACAACCATTTTTATCTTATATTTAGTGGTGAGCGAATCGATTCTTGACAAATCAAAATCTTAACAAATTTACCAAAATTTTCATGATTTGTTTCCGACAAAACGCTCATAATGGCATTAGCCATTTTACAGATGATAAGACAGCACAGCAGGGCAGGGAAGATGAAGAAAATGGATCCCATAACCTCAGGTTGCATCCTGGTTGGTGGGTTTGCTCATAAAGCCTCACCCAATCAGGAGGCACTATACTGACACATGTCATAAGGCACTGTAAAAGATCCCAACCAGGAAATGTATGCATTTTCTGGGGTCATACACTGAGAAAATTTACCCTCAAACACAAAAAATACTTTGTGTTTCTGAACGTTGTCACTGATGGCCTGTCACATCAGATCAGTGGGGGTGAGACTACCAACATCTAAAGCTGGATTTACACGGGATGACTGAGCGGCTCCTTCATTGTATGAGTACGAAGGATATCTATTGAGATCCCTCGTCTTCGTACAGAATCATGGTTTTCTGAGCAGCAGATCGCTGTTTAGACAGTATGATCTGCTGCCCAGAAACCATTATTGGTAGTGCCAGTAACACATGTATAGAACACCTGCCGCTAACAAACAGATCAGTAATTGTCGCTACTCACCCATATTTCCCGGCTGTGCACCCGCAAACTAGCTGTGGAATGCATAGAGAGGATTTCTTCTGGAGTACTCTCCATTATGTAAGCATGCACAGGAGTCCTCTCAACTCAACTCATGGCTCGTTTGCAGGAGAAATACAAATGAATAATCTGGAGTCAGCGCTAGGTGCTATACATGTATTTCTATGCTTAATATGACTTGCCGGATTCCCTTTAAAGGAGATGCAGTGCAAATGAGCTGCAATACCAAGCACAGTCAGTGACTACAGAAGGTACAGAGCTGTGCCTGGTAAACAAGGGGACACAGCTCTCGCTAGATCCACCGGCCCGCTCAATCAGGAGGGTGCTGGGAGTCTGATCTCCAATGGTATGATATTGATGGCCAATAATAAAGTCCCAAAATAGGCCTTTAAAGAAAACAAGAAATGAGTGATAAACATAAACTGTAGATAATTTTACCCCCACTGTTTTTAAGCAAGATTTTCTGCATGTTCCTGAAACAGTCTTGTAAAAACTCTGCAAAGAGGTTTAACTCCTGCTAATTTGCTCCATTTCTGGCTAGGGAATGGCTGAAAGGACAGTAATATGGAAGTTAGCGTAACAATCTTGTCTGCAGTAGAGCAAAACAGGGAGGATGCTGCTGCAGCCAGTTGTCATACAGCCAGATACATGGTAGTGAGCAGGAGAGAAGGGGGAGACATATGTAAGAGGAGGGCTAGCTATGTACCAGTGTCTTGCCTTGTCTTATGCGCTATCATAAAACCTTCGAATAAACTTTGGGTTGAATAATTTTTTATTTACTCAATGGGTAGTCCTATATCACAGAGTGATAGGATAACGCTAGGATATGTCATTGCTTTCAGATCAGGGGAGATCTGGATCTGACCTCTAGGACTCCCAACAATCTTAAAAATGAAGGGGACGAAGTCCTGTGGACCTTTTACTGTGCAGCATTGTGGTGGTAGCGGCGCCTGCGCCATGACAGCTCCAAAGTCAAAGCTCTGCCCTTGCTCTGCTGATCAGATCAGTGGTGCAGGCAAAAAATTGTCATGGGCGGGCTAAATGTGCTTGCCTTGTCAATCTAGCAGCAGGTGGGTGCTTCTTCACCTGTGAAGAAGTCCTGCTGATGAGATGAATCGAATTGTTAGAATTTATTCGCTCATCTCTAAATTAAAATATACCACACAAGCATGCACATCTATTAACACTGCAAGTTGCAAGCACTAAGTCAATATATTTTAAGTCAACAGTGACATTTTCTTCTACCGCTAATTACATTTCATGGTTCTTAAAGGGGCTATCCAAGTTCTCAAACAGCCCCCCTATGTGCCGGGCACCTCACAGGTGATATACTTACCCAGCTCCCGGCGCCGCTCCTGGTTCCCGCACCACCGCTTCTCCCTGTACACGGATGAAAACCCCCAACACCAGATGTTTTCATCCATGTAAAGGGAGAAGCAGCAGAGGGGGTGCGGGGACCAGGAGCAGCGCCGGGAGCGGGGTAAGTATATTACCTGTGAGAAGCCTGGCATATGGGGGGTTGTTTGAGAACTTGGATACAGTGGCGTAGGGATCGCCATAGCAACCATAGCAGTGGCCACTGGGGGCCAGTCCGGACCGCATTCATTTTTTATTTTTATTAACACACACAGACACCACACACAGGCAGCCAGGCAGTGGCGTAACTACCGGGGAAGCAGCTGCTTCGGGGCCCGACAGTTTATTTTCAAGTTAGTTAAATATTGATTCTTGTCTTAATGTTCAGGGCCCCTTCAGCTGCCCCAACACACCCAGCACTGCTATATCTCTATATATGAGCAGCTGTCATGTGTATAGATGTACACTTAGCCAGCTATAACAGTAGAAGTCTCATATTTTTTCAGTCAGCAGCAAGGCATCTCTTATGGTCTTGTGGTTAGATGCTTTGCCTCTGATACAGAAGGTCGTGGGTTTGAATCCCAGCAGAAACTTTTCTGAAATACAAGCACTGACTCCATATATGGACATACAGGGCGGGACACAGGAAGAGGCTGCATCGCATCGCTGACATGGAGGTAAGTAGAAGTGTTTTTTTGTTTTTTTTAATACCCGACTGTTACTGCCATGGGGGGAGCGGGGGGCACTTGATACTGGCACATGGGGGGAGGGGGGGTTGGCACCTGATACTAGCACCTGGGGGGGTTGGCACCTGATACTGGCACATGGGGGGGGGGGGGAGAGGCACCTGAAACTGTGGATGGCACTGTTTAGGGGAGGGGGATCTGTGGATGGCACTGTTTAGGGGAGGGGGATCTGTGGATGGCACTGTTTAGGGGAGGGGATCTGTGGATGGCACTGTTTGGGGAGGGGGATCTGTTGATGGCACTGATTAGGGGAGAGGGATCTGTGGATGGCACTGATTAGGGGAGGGGGATCTGTGGATGGCACTGTTTAGGGGAGAGGGATCTGTGGATGGCACTATTTACGGGAGGGGGATCTGTGGATGGCACTATTTAGGGGAGGGGGATCTGTGGATGGCACTATTTAGGTGAGGGGGATCTGTGGATGGCACTATTTAGGGGAGGGGGATCTGTGGATGGCACTATTTAGGGGAGGTGGATCTGTGGATGGCACTATTTAGGGGAGGGGGATCTGTGGATGGCACTATTTAGGGGAGGGGGATCTGTTGATGGCACTATTTAGGGGAGGGGGATCTGTTGATGGCACTATTTAGGGGAGGGGGATCTGTTGATGGCACTATTTAGGGGAGGGGGATCTGTTGATGGCACTATTTAGGGGAGGGGGATCTGTTGATGGCACTATTTAGGGGAGGGGGATCTGTGGATGGCACGGGGGGGGGCATACATTTTTTTTGCTATGGGGCCCATGCATTTCTAGCTACGCCCCTGCTTGGATAGCCCCTTTAATTAAAAAATAGCCACCATACTTTGTATTTTTACCATGTTACAGTGATGCTTTAGTTTAGCCCTACAAGATTCAGAGGTTAAGAAACACAGAGATCTTGACAGCTGTAATTTTCAGTGGTTTAAAATAAAAAAAAGCATGCTATTCCTTGTTAGCTATGTTACACATAAATGTCTGAGTATCACTCACATTTCCATTTTGCCATAGAAATGCATTTTTTTTTTTACATTTTACTCACTTATATGGCGCTGACATATTCCGCAGCACTTTACAAACAATACATTTAAGTAACTTTGAAGTGGGCAGGATTGAAAAATGTGTAGCAAATTTGAATCCATCACACTAAAACCCTGCTGTTTTAGTCAACTCGGGGGTCAATGAGAAGAGCTAAAAAATAGGAACATTCAAAGAGATATTTAGTGGGAAGTTTCCAGGGTTGTCCTGTTTCAGGAGGAAACTGAATAAAACATGTGATCAACCTGCAATAAAGAATAGATCGTTACTTACCTGACAGGTCCTAGGCTACATGACAGACAGGTAAGTATTAACCAAGCAGTCTTTCTTTCACAGGGCAGAAGAATGGATGGGTTTTGTAAAAACCCCAGACAACGCTTTTAAACAGATCTCCCATTTTATTGCGTTCACAACCATTAAGAAGAAAATTCATGTCTTAAAGGATTGTCTATCAGGGAGTAATTTTTAGGATTTTTAGGTTCAGAGTGGGTTAAAAAAAATAAAATGATCCCTGCTGTTCCAGTTATGACATTTACCAATTTCCCACAGGTTTTTGGGTTTCCGGTACCATCGACACATAGAAAATGCTAGGAGATGCCTTGAAGTGGTGACCCACCTGAGCCTTCGTTTGGCTAAGCAGGCATCTTCTGATGCTTTGAAGGAAGCAGAGCCTGCTGGAGACCTGTTAAGCATCCAGAACTGGAGTAGGAGAGGATCTGGGGGGTGAGTGATGTTCATTTTATGTTCCTTTTATGTTATTGAGTCTTTTTCTAAATTATTCCTACTGGAAAACCCTTTTGAATATACACGGAGATCCAAGACAAATCAGAACATTAGAAATGAGGTGGATGATGGAGAACGAAAGCGTTAGAGAAAGCTTTCCAAAATATAAAACTGTATGAAAAATATCAAAAGCAAACTTTCATTTTAATGACTCTCTAGGAGCAAACTGGTTAAATGTTTGAAGGCTGACTTGCAGCCATATGATGTGTCACATGAAAATGTATATACTGAAATGATTCCGGATGCAGAGGGCCCACGCCTGATCCATGACCATGAAATCACTGTTTGCTTACCCACAGGGGCTCCTCAGGGGGATCATGGTTGCTGCTGAAAGGTTACTTTGGGGGCATTTAGTGATCCAGTTCCTTTAGTTAGCTGAACATATTTCTATTACTTTCATGCATCATCGAAAAAGTACAGTTTGGAATATTTTCACTCAGATTAAATTTTCATAGAAAAATCTGCATAAAAACAAAGCATATGTCACGTCTCCTTTTCATCCCATATGCACCAAACTGTCACTATTTAATCAACTATTGACCAAATGCTTTCTAGGTTTGCTATGTAGTCGTGAAGGGCTGATGGTAAGGCCAATTCGTTTTTTTGTAATTCTATTGTATAATTTAATGTTGCTCTGTAATTGTAGAAAAATTTGCATGAAAAGCTAATGAAATCCGAACATTAAATGCCAAGTACAGATGCGCAAATCAATTCTAAACAAATCGGAATCGTCACGAATTTCACAAAAATTCTTTTGTCAAATTCTTCAGAAAAATTGCCTGGGAGGATGAAGAGTAAGGATCACATGACTTTGGGAGGAGCCCTGGCTGATGGCATTGACTACAATGCTTTGCAGGCAGCCTGACAGCCAATCAGGAGGCAGGATATTGGCTGGTCTATTAGGCTGTGTTGCAGGTGTGAAGCACAGACACCATTGTGAGCACAGCCCATTTCTATGGCACACACCAATTACAGACACAAGCCATCCATGTTAGCGTCTTGCAGGGAAATTGTAGGGATATACACTCACCTAAAGAATTATTAGGAACACCTGTTCTATTTCTCATTAATGCAATTATCTAGTCAACCAATCACATGGCAGTTGCTTCAATGCATTTAGGGGGGTGGTCCTGGTCAAGACAATCTCCTGAACTCCAAACTGAATGTCAGAATGGGAAAGAAAGGTGATCTAAGCAATTTTGAGCGTGGCATGGTTGTTGGTGCCAGACGGGCCGGTCTGAGTATTTCACAATCTGCTCAGTTACTGGGATTTTCACGCACAACCATTTCTAGGGTTTACAAAGAATGGTGTGAAAAGGGAAAAACATCCAGTATGCGGCAGTCCTGTGGGCAAAAATGCCTTGTGGATGCTAGAGGTCAGAGGAGAATGGGCCGACTGATTCAAGCTGATAGAAGAGCAACGTTGACTGAAATAACCACTCGTTACAACCGAGGTATGCAGCAAAGCATTTGTGAAGCCACAACACGCACAACCTTGAGGCGGATGGGCTACAACAGCAGAAGACCCCACCGGGTACCACTCATCTCCACTACAAATAGGAAAAAGAGGCTACAATTTGCACGAGCTCACCAAAATTGGACTGTTGAAGACTGGAAAAATGTTGCCTGGTCTAATGAGTCTCGATTTCTGTTGAGACATTCAAATGGTAGAGTCCGAATTTGGCGTAAACAGAATGAGAACTTGTATCCATCCTCTGATGGCTACTTCCAGCAGGATAATGCACCATGTCACAAAGCTCGAATCATTTCAAATTGGTTTCTTGAACATGACAATGAGTTCACTGTACTAAAATGGCCCCCACAGTCACCAGATCTCAACCTAATAGAGCATCTTTGGGATGTGGTGGAATGGGAGCTTCGTGCCCTAGATGTGCATCCCTCAAATCTCCATCAACTGCAAGATGCTATCCTATCAATATGGGCCAACATTTCTAAAGAATGCTATCAGCACCTTGTTGAATCAATGCCACGTAGAATGAAGGCAGTTCTGAAGGCAAAAGGGGGTCCAACACCGTATTAGTATGGTGTTCCTAATAATTCTTTAGGTGAGTGTATTTAGTTGGGTAGACTGAGTTATTAGAAAGTCAGCTTTTACCAGTAGGAGAGTGTAGGGACAGTTAGTGTACTGGGTATCTTACAGTTAGGGCAGCTGCTAGAGCTGGTCACGTCTTTAACTGCCTGCAGAAAGAAAAAATCTTTTCTGTGTATGAGCATGTTACAAAACTTCTACAGTTCATAAGTGTTTATAGACATATTCACAGCAGCATATATTTTGCTGCATATGCTGCGCAATTGCGCTTTTTCTTTCCAAGAACGAGTTGCAATTTTGCTACCATTTATACTTGCACAATTCAGTGCACTTTAGTGTGTCAATACCAGAGTGCAATGTGTTTATAGAAGGGAACCTTTAATTGTGCCTGTGTCAATTACCCCCCTATAAAACAGTTTAAAACATTTGTAATTGTGCAATTTAGCGCATTTTTGTGCGTCAATACCAACACAGGCATCTGTATCACCCCCTTAAGGCATAATTTTTGTACTGCTTGTTCAAACCAAGCTGTTTGTTTCTGACCACACTGTGTGTGTTTAAAAGGAAATGTGTCCCCAAAATTTTTATCTGCCAGTTAAAAATCAGATAGTAACACATCTCCTTTTTTTCTAATCTGATTTTATTTTCTTATTGTAGACTTTTTTTATTTTATTTCCTGAACATGATTATGGGGCGGCCATCTTGCCTGAGCTGTTCTTAACATTATTTACAAAGCATTAAAAATTGCTTTACGGCAGCCCCATGGTCCACAGACACAATGGTCAGGAGGGGACCTCATTGACTTCTATAGGAGAGTTTTCTAGGCATGTTCTGTGCCCTGTGCAGAGGTCATTGTACAAGGAAAGAATAGATAAGCTTTGACAATCACCTACTGTGACTGGTGGATCCTGTGTTATCTATACACAGTGGCGATATCTCCTTATCATTACAAGCAGGATTAGAATAATTTATAACTGCAGTAAAAAGATCTGTACAGACCAAGAAGTGGAGCCTGTTATTAGGCTTAGCGGCCAGTGCAAAAACTGCAGGATTTATGTTTTTTGTTTAAATATAGATATTGACATGGAAAATTAATCACATCATAAAAAATTATTTAAAAATATGTTAAACATAAAACATGATTTAAACAATAGGTCATTTTCTGATGACACATTCACTTTAAACACCACATCACGCTGACAACATGACCACTGCAGCCAATCACTGGCCTCAACAGTGTACCAAAGAGTCCAGCGATTGGATGCAGTAGTCACATATTGTCAATGTGACATCACTTCTGTAGCCAGGTAAACAGAGCCGAAGCAACAGAGCAGGATCTGTTGGGTGAGTAACAATCTATGCTTTACTGCAGACAGATCACATGGGCTGTCCGGCTTCCTCCTGAAAGAGAACCCCACCTTTAAGGGGCTGAAGATGACCAGAGAAAGATTGCTAAGTATCATGTTAAAGTTTGACACTGTAGCAAAGACAATGAGAATGCATTAGCATTCAAAAATTTGGATTTTTAAAACAATGTATGCTTTTATTTTAGGAAGTTAGTATTAAATGAACCAGACATTTGCATCAGAGGCTCAGTCTCTTATTGGGGTCTGTTTGGTGTTGCTGGTAAGTTACTACGGTCTGGCTGGTGCAGTTGGTATTTGTTGTACAGTAAATTGGGCCTAGGGTAGTGACTTCTGTTATAAACAGAATCCACAAAATGTCTGCTTGTGGAACTGCAAGTTCAGAGCTCACTTAGCACTTCCTGCTTCCTTCCTCTTCCTTCTCACAACGCCCTAAACTTTGTTTTCCTTCCTCTCCCTTTGTTACACTGACAGGTCCACACAAGCTGCAATTTCTGTGAGAGAATGCAGCAAGGATATACATCATACCATACGCATCAATATTTTTGACCTGCAGCTTTATTTTTCTTGTCAAAATGACGGACACCTCAGTCTAACCCAACAGACCCTATTATTAGTCAATCTGACATTACACTGTCAGGGAATCTGTCACCCTGATTTTGGACCATTATCTGAAGTAGTACATGAGTAGTAGATAAGGAGTCCAGATAACAATTATTTTTTTTCCTACTGCTCCCATTCCCCAGCTATCAGAGCTGCATTGAAATACATTATTAGGACTCCTTATCTGCAGTGCTACAAATGTATGGCTGTAGATAATAGTAGATTCCCTTAAAATGCGTTCTCTGGGCTTTTTACAAAACCCATCCTTTTTCTGCTTTGTAGAAAAAAAAATTTAGTTAGCACTCACCCCGCAGTCTCTACTGCATTCACACAGGCTGCAGGGCCTTCCACTAGGTCCCAACCAGATGTGTGCCATTTCTTCCTATTCAGCAGCATAATAGTAAATGCAGCTTAAGAACTATATATGTCAGTGTCACTCGCTACAATTGCTGTCATTGCAGCGAGCTCCAAAAAAAATTTAAAAATGAGAGAAAAAACGAGAGACCTCAGAGTGTCATACACCAATTTTCAGGCCAATTGGAACACTTCTGATTCAGGTAGAATAGATTTGGACCAGAGTAAAAAAAATTGACCAATTCGAGAAATTCGCTCATCTCTAATGCCCAAACACAAGATGAAATAACTGAAAATGCCTGACATATTTATCAAGTCTTCCTAATTCCTGAGTTAATGTACTTCCTGGCATGTAGTAAGGCTCCTGACACACTTAGTGAGGAATGGAAATAATCTGATCTGTCTTGCTTTTGACTATGACATAGTATTCGCATTTCCTTCCCAAAAGAAACTCCACTTTATATGGCAATCATATCCATTTGCAAAGTGTAAAACACTGTTAAAAGGTGGACATACCCTTTAAGGGGTTAAAATATAGACACTATGGGGACACTGGCTGTACTGGGGACACTAAGAGGAGGAATTTTTGTACTGGCACACAAAAGGGGGCATTTTTTGTACTGGCACACAGAAGGGGGCATGTTTTGTACTGGCACACATTTTAAGGGGGCATTTTTTTTGCACTGGCACACATTTTAAGGGGGCATTTTTTTTGCACTGGCACACATTATAAGGGTGCATTTTTATACTGGTGCACATTATAAGGGGACTTTTTTGTATTGGCATACATTATAAGGGGGTATTCTTTGCACTGGCATGCAATTTAGGGGGCATTCTTTGCACTGGCACACATTTGGGGGCACTGTTAACACTAAGTGCACACTAGCAGATGGTGGGACAGTATCAACTTTGCACAATTATTTTTGGGGGACATTATGTTTACGGCACTATTACAGGGACACTATTTGCTGAACACAGATATATTTTTATAGCGCTTTATGTACTGTTCTCCAAGTGTGTCTTTTATGTTAGGGCTACATAGCGACACTGATCACTCAACAGCTGTAGCCGACAAGATCGCAGAGTAGCCACGACCCCATAGAAATGAATACCCCTGCTGGATTTCTTGCGACTTGCATGGCGATCCCATTAATTTCTATGGGATCATGCAACTCTGCGATCCTGGCTGTGACCAGTGTAGCCGTGTAGCTGTAGCTTAACAGTAGGGCTGGAGGGAAGGGGTTAGGTTGAGAATTTGAAACAAAATCACTGTAGAATTGCAGTGGCCAATATGGCGGAACTGCTCAAACCCCAAACACTGTAGCGTGTTTCTCATTGGGCGAGCAATCCCATCGCATGTGAACCACAGAAATATCGTGGCAGATATGGAGGAGCTGCTCAAACCCCAAACACTGTAGCGTGTTTCTCATTGGGGGAGCAGTCCCACCGCATGTGGACCGCAGCAAACGACCATCCCGAGCAATAATGCGTACAAAGGAGGACGCCAGCGCGGTCCACATGCACCACAAAAGCATCCTGCATAAGCCAGAGCATTGTGCGGATGAAAATACAATTATATAAATCACTGAGAAAAATGCACCAAAAGGATATGCCACTGACTATACTAGCTGGTCATACAAGCAGATATTAAAAGCTGAGACTTTCGCCAATATGGCATGGGTGGTTGGCATTTCAATCTTTGTCACAGGCAGCAGAAAGGCTAGGTGCACCCCTGCCCCTTGGCACAAAGTACTGGGGAAAGAGGGGCCCAAGCTGAATTCTTGCACCAGGGCCCATGAGCTTTTCGCTATGCTCCTGTCTGTAACAGAGGTGTAACGCCTCCGTTGCTCCTAGAGGCACATTTGCATATATTTAAACTTTATTTTTCTCAGCAATGCGGACACAGATTCCTTCAGCTGCCAAGTGCACATGTAACAGGTCAGTAAGTTTCATAGGTACAAATCTGCTGACAAATGCCCTTTAAAGGGCTTCTGTCACCCCACTAAACTCATTTTTTTTTTTTGGGGTACTTATAATCCCAATCCCTACCCTGCGATATATATCTATACATTATGTTATTAATCATTTTCGTTCTGTAGATAAGTCAAAAAACGTACTTTTATAATATGCTAATTACCTGTCTACCAGCAAGTAGGGCGTCTACTTGCTGGTAGCAGCCGCAGAAAACCGCCCCCTCCTCTTGTTGATTGACAGGGCCAGCCGCGATCTCCTCCTCCGGCTGGCCCTGTCATCATTTCAAAAATCGCGCACCTGTCTTGATTCGGCGCAGGCGCTGTGAGAGAAGGGAGATGACGTCTTTTCTTTCGGTGACGTCATCGACGCACTGAGGGAGTGCTGAGGAGGCGAGCCTCCTTCTCTCACAGCGCCTGCGCCGAATCAAGACAGGCGCGCGATTTTTGAAATGCAGACAGGGCCAGCCGGAGGAGGAGATCGCGGCCGGCCCTGTCAATCAACAGGAGGAGGGGGCAGTTTTTTGCGGCTGCTACCAGCAAGTAGACGCCCTACTTGCTGGTAGACAGGTAATTAGCATATTATAAAAGTATGTTTTTTTACTTATTTACAGAACGAAAATGATTAATAACATAATGTATAGATATATGGCAGGATAGGGATTATAAGTACCCCAAAAAAAAAAAATGAGTTTAGTGGGGTGACAGAAGCCCTTTAATGGCAGAGAGGATATTAACATAATTAAAAAATGGATACTCACCGTTTCAAAACCCCTTCATTCTACTGCTGCCGCTCTGCTCCTTCCAGCTGCTCTAGACAAAGCAGATAGAGTGCTTGAGCAGAGGGGGTTCGGAACAGCGAGTATAATTTGTCTCAAATATTTAATATCTTCACTGTCATAAAAAAAAATAAACTATTAAAAATGACTAGAAAAAAGGCATGGTGAAGATGAGTCAATTAATTTGCACTTATCAGGGATTTATGGCATAGCCTGTGCCATAATGGTTAAAGGGACACTACCATCAAAAATGCTTTAACCACATTTTAACAGCCTATATGTGAGTATTCTACGTAACTTTTTATACCGATAAACAAGGGGTAGATGGTTTTCTGGATGTAATTTTTGAAGTCATTCTATATATTCTACTTCCTGTCCTGACTCTAACTTTATTTGGACTTTTAGCATAACAACCAGTCCCACAACCCCTCAGACTATAGAGAGCTCCCCTGTAGTAAGTCATTAAGAGCATCACACAGATAAGTGCAATGCTCTTCTTTGGGTACCTTTATCTAGGCCTATCGAGAAACCAATAGAGCTGTCGTCCTAAATTCTACATATATTATTATACTAGCAGATAAGATCTTTCCCTCACAACAGCAGTAAAAAAAATAAGTTTTACCTCTCGGTGCTGACTACTACAGAAGAATATTTTGTATTTTATTTTCAGTTGCATAGAACTCGCCAAATAAAAAAAGGAAAAACAGCCCAAAAATATTTTTAAAAAATGTTTTCTATTAATATTGACTTTAAAATACCCTGTTCTGACAGAAGTGATTCTTTAACATTGGAATACCCCTTTAAAAAGTATCCAGAAAAAGTGACATGGCAAAGGTAAGTCAATTAATATGGCAAACCATATCAATGAATTGTAAACTATAGCAGCCATAAAGGGACACAAGGAAAAGTGCGCAGCAAGCTGCACCAAAATTATCATGTACAATGTTATCATCTCAATTTGGCATATGTTACATAATTTTTACTACAGTGTAACATTTTGAAAATCTCCTACATTCAATTGAAAAGTCATCTTTTTCTCAATAAATAAGAGTTCTTACAAAAAAATTAAAAATATCAACAGATTCAGTTACTCCTGGATGTCTATGGGATGATTAGATTATTTCACAAACTAAAATGTATAACATTAGGACAATGCGAGATGGATAGGTTGTATTTTGTTAGAATTTCAACTGCATTAGGCCTCATGCACACTGCCGCTGCCCGGCCGTGGCCGTATTGCGGGTCCACAATACACGGGCACCGGCCGTGCGCACCCCGCATCACGGATGCGGACCCATTCACTTGAATGGGTCCGCAATCCAGAAGGTTGGTGCAGAACGGAGGCAAGGAACCCCACGGAAGCACTACGGAGTGTTTCCGTGGGGTTTCTGTCCGTGCCCCCGCACTGCAAAAAAGTACTTTTTTGCAGTGCAGACCATCGGATGTGGATTGCAGACCCCATTTAAGTGAACGGGTCCGCTTGCGGCGGCCCTACGGTTTGCGGTCCGCAGCACGGCACAGGCCAACAACAGTCGTGTGCATGAGGCATAAAGGAATCATTTCTGTAGGATCAAATACCATGTAAGTCGCATCTTAATGTAATTTAGCACAGCTACACCGGAGAGGCTCTGCTTTCTTTATTATTGGGTAACAGCTAGAAGCCTGCTTAGAGGAAGCTTATGTATCTACTCCAAGGCCACGTTTAGTATTCTGCTATGTTTAGATGAGGTGTGCACAGTGTCCATCTCATTCTGAAGTAAAGGGATGTAACATTACATGTAGCAAAAGAAAAAGCTTTGTGTTTTGCTTAAAGGGTATTTGGTACTAAACATATTCTACATTTTTCAAACCAGCACCTGGATCTGAATACTTCTGTAATTGCATGTAATTAAAAATTTAGTATAGTCAATGAGCTATTCCATAAGATGGATCTGCATAGAGCCACCTGCTGTTTGTTCTTTTCCTTATTTTTTGTCCGTCTCACTGAGCCGGTCACACATGCTCAGTTAAAAGCTTCTACTGCCACCAGCCATATGTTCTGTTAGAATCTGTGGCAGGACATGTCACCGCAGTGGGCAGTCATTGACTGCAGCAGTGTATATGACTCCATCCTTGCAGGCATGTGGGGTGTCAGACCCCAGCCAACTGCGACACTATATAAGCAACATGAAGAAATAAGAAAATTTGCCTTACCCCTTACTGAAAAAAAGGCTTTTTTTTTTTTTAGAAGGGGCAGGTCCAGGACATTGTGAATGGATAAAAAAAAATCAAAAAAAAAAATCGGATTTTTTTTATTTAAATCGGATTTTTTTTTATATAAAATGCTTTTTGAGGAAAATATATTACCATCCAAAGGTTATTCCATCATAAAATAAAGATTTGTTTTTTTAATTATGTAGAATAAGGATGTATATGTTAAATTTTTTGGGTAAATAAATTCCATTAATCCATTCACAATGTCATGCTCTTCCAGAGGTTTTTGTAAGATTATTGGGCAGTTTCTCTGCCTACAAGATATTATCACAGATGCTTGGTTTACTTTTGCAGTTCTCAAAACTGAATTTGACTCAGCAGAGATCACATGCCTCTTCTTCACAGCAAAAATGTTATAACATGAACAGAGTTGAGAAAAAGACCTTAATCCTAACTTCTACAAACCTATGAATGCAGAATCGACCTAATCAAACTAATATGAAAAGTTGTTATTCTAAGAATCTTCATCTACTTGCATATTATAAGTTATACCAGCAAGAATTAGTCTTTATGTAGAAAACTATGATTTATATCAAGCCTTACTGACTAGTGATTTTAATCGTGATTTAAATCAAATCCACCCTGGAAAAGACTCCTTGAGGAATAGACATGCTTAGACCCAAAAAGATTTTTTTTTAAATGTTGCAAAAAAGGAAATATTTATGCTACATAAAATATGGTCTAGATGCTCTTAAAATGGTAACTTTCCTTAACTTATGCATAGCCTTCCTTGAAGTAAGGCATAGGGTTAAGGATCAATTGGATCGTCACTATAGTAAGGACAGGGGTGAAATATTTTTTTTCAAGTCTCTTAGAAATATTATACTTAGATTGTAACAAGTAGCCATACAGCGATTTAGTGTGTTTGCTTTCATTGGGGATTTAGAAAATGTGAATTTAGAGATTTGTAAAGAGGAGGGAAATATGGCCGAGCTCTTGTACAACAAAGAATGCTAGTCATGTCCTTAATAATTAGAGCTCTGTGTTAACGCCAGAAAAGAGAACTGGAAGGAAACTAGTCATACACAACTGAAAATGTTCCTTGTGGCCCAGAAAACACATCCACGTCAGTCAAGCAAAATACTTGTAAGAACATCATGTTTGTGGTAATCTCTTAATCACTGCCCAACAAATTAACTGTGGCACTGTTTGGCAGCTCAGGACACGTTCTCTATATGAATCAACGAGCAGAAAGCACCAGGAATGCGAAGAAATAAACAGTGAATAAATCCAGAGTATAAGTATATCACTTGTATGTGTACCCTAGTTTGTTTGTCAGACACTTGGGGCATTTTGTCCAAGGTATTAGACTCCAAGGCCCTGACAGCACCATTTTAACATCACGCTAATTTCCCCCAGAGAAATATGTCTGTAGATCTCTGTTCCTAGTCCATGTTGCCGGCAAGGTTTGGAATCAACTTAGTACAAGAAATAATATATATTTTTTTTGCTTTTATGTAATTTTACAAACTCATGATAAAATATACACTACAGTAACAGAATGGGAATTCACTAAGCCACAATCTGTTTCACGCAGGCTAGACAGAGGCACAAAGTCTAGAGAGTTCACAGTTTTTTATCCTTAAAGGCGTTTTCTGACTTTTTTCTACTGATGACATATCCGAAGGATAGATCATTAGTATCTGAAAGGTGGGGGTCCGACGCTTGCTAATCAGCTGCTTGAGGAAGCCGCTGCGCTCACCGAAGCTTTAGCTTACCAAGCACAGCGCTGTACATTGTATAGCGGCTGTGCTTGGTATCATAGCTCAGCCTCATTCACTTGAATAGGACTGACTTAGGCCCTGGAACTGACGAATGTGACGTCTCTGGCCTAGGGTAAGCTGCAAGAAGGCCGCTGCACTCCTGTGAGCACTGCAGCTTTTTCAAGCGACTGATCGGTGTGGGTCCTAAATGTTGGACCCCCACCGATCAGAAAAATATTAAAAAAAACTTAGAAAACCTGTGGATACCAGTTCATGATACTTAAAATTGGGTTGATAATGACAGCACTATCGGATCTGTGGTCAAGAAGAGAGCCGGTAGTCATCACCAAAAGGATGAATCAGACTGCGACAAGATGGGGAACATTGGCATTGTAGACACAAGGCAAAAGTTTAAACCAGGAGTAGAACGAAAGGTACCAGGCAAACAATGCAAAATGACAAGGCAAGGTTGTAGTCAGGAACAAGGCCATGGTCAGAATAAGGATTAGCAAAACAGGAACAGAAGATAGGGAAAGATGTACCTTGAACACCAAGTGGTCTGCTGCAGCTGATGCCCCTCTTTTGGAGATCACCTGGGTCTGAGGTCATCTACAGGCACTGGTTGCCTTGGAAGCCCACATCCATGTGGAGGCAGATGGAGTGTCCTGAGCCGATCCAGCATCACAACGGCCAAAGACAGAGGAAGTCACAAACGCAATGGTGGCATCCAGTTGCCTAACAACCTGACACAGTCACCAGAAAGAGCTGCAGCAGACTGCCAGCTGAAGGAACCAGAAGCTGTGAGTAACAATATGTTGTTGAATGGGGGTCTGATCTGAGGCTGGGGGGGTCTGATGGGGGTCTGATCTGAGGCTGATGAAGAATGGGGGTCTGAAGATTGGGGGTCTGATCTGAGGCCTGATGAAAAATATATATTTTTTCTTATTTTCCTCCTCTAAATTCTGTGTCTTATAGTGCGTCTTACAGTCCGAAAAATACGGAATATAAATTTTTCATGTTTTACTTGCATCATTAAATCACTTTTTATTTTTTTTAAATTAAAAATCATTTGTAATTTGCATCGCCATGTACTCACATCCATAACATTTTTAATTTTCCACCAATGTGGTTGTCTGAGGGCTTGCTTTTTGCCGGTAGGTTTTATTGGTACCATTTTGGGGGACACACTTTTTATGCCATTTTTTGGGAGGTGAGGTGACAAAAACAGCAATTATGTTTACTGCCCGGGATAGTAACATGATCCCACATGAGGACTTCAAGATACAGTGATGCGATGCTGCAACAATACACTGCAATAGACATCTGCAGTGTATTGTAGTAGTCAGTTTTACACTGACACTTGGCCATATCAGACCCTTCCTCTGACAGGGCCTGATAGCAACCATCAAGCCCCTAGGATCATGTTGTGGGGGCCCTTTGGGGGAGATCACTCCTTCTGTGAACTCCTTAGATGCAGCAGGAACTATTAACTGTGAAATCTAAAAGGTTAAATGGCCAAGATCGCTGCTAGCACCTATCTCAGTCATTGCAGCAGGGTGTCAGCTGTCACCCTGCTGTAATGACTGTTAACCCCATCAAACGTACAGCATAGTGCAGTAAAGTTCAGCTTGCCATGCTGTATATTTATTGCATGGTGGGTTAAGGGGTTAAAGGGAACCTGTCACAATATGCTTGCCGACAAAACGGACATCACCACCTATTATGTCCCAGCGTTCAGTAATTGTACTGAAAAAGAACTTTATATCCCGTGCTGACTATAAGCTAATTAGCTAATTAAGGTTTTTAGAAGTCAAGGAGGAGGAGCTGCTGCCAACACAAGTCAGGATGGCTACACCCTTATCCCACCCAGCCAGGCTTGATTGACGTTCCTAAGGACAAGTCAGGCCAAAATCTTGTGTGTGCCATTGCATCTACTCCCGTTGCATGCACAGTGTGCCTCTGAAGCCAGGGCAAGTACATCCTGCCTTCACTGCGCATGCATTGGAAGTACTAAGGACATCTTTGAAAAATTCTGGACCATAACAGTCTGGTACTGTTGGAGGTTTGGGGGGAAAAAGCGTTCTTAGGGGTTCCCTTTAATGAGAAAACTTGTTTGATAAAATAACATATCTTTGTAAATTGCTCAGCCAGAAAAAATTACAGGTATCAAATCTTTTGGTACATGATGTAAAACAAAATCCGCCACATTTATGCAGTGAGTGTAACACGTTCCACATTATGAGTCATAAACCGAAGCTGCAGGAATATAAATGTCACTTTCAGCCGTAAACTTTACAGGGATACCTAAGCTTCTCTTGGCTGTAACCATGCACCTGGAGGTGAGAAGTCCTATACTAGCAGTCCCCATCCCAGGGGTGAAAACAATGGACCTGTGTTTAACATTTTCCAGATAATCTTTCCACAGATCAAACGTTATCTGGTTAATTCTCCAGTTATATGTATGGTAACTAACAAACCCAGAGGACCAGAGGCACATTCATTTATCTTACTGCAATACAATTTCTCTAAGGCCTCATGCACACGACCGTATGTATTTTGCGGTCCGCAAAAAATACGGATGACGTCCATGTGCATTCCGTATTTTGCGAAACCGAACAGCCGGGCCCTAATAGAAGTACAGAAGGACATGTTCTATTTTTTTGTGGAATGGAAATATGGACATATGGAAACGGAATCAACACGGAGTAACTTCTGTTTTTTTTTTTTGCTGACCCATTGAAATGAATGGTTCCGTATACGGTCCGCAAAAAAAAAAAAAAAAGAACAGACACGGAAAGAAAATATGTTCGTGTGCATGAGGCCTAATACATAGTTTTGGGGTTTTACAGTTTGTCATCAACTATACACAGTGCAGCAGATATTTAAGGGGTTGTCCAGGATTGTTAGAATAGCTATACTGGCCGCGGTGGTGTTGTGTCCCCAAGTGGCAGGTCACTGCTGAGGTCAGTCATTGACTGTGGCGCACAGGACGTTCGTGCAGAATGTTTACAGGTGGGACCAGAAGTCTGGTGAGGAGAGCCCAGCAGCCACGGAACAGAGTCGCGGAGAGCAGATAAGAATAGCTCTCTTCAAAGGTCCTGCTGGAAGGGGGAAGGGGGGATTTAAAAAAGAATCCACGACAACCCTTTAGTTATCTACCATCATGATACCGAAGAACTGACTCTGTGCCATCATAATCCCTATCGGATATAATGCTAAGCTAGAGCCTTGTTATATTCAAGGAGCTTAGACAGGAAATAGAACTACACCCAAAAGGCCATGGGGATAGACTCCATAGCCTTACTGCTGCCACTTGTGGCTCCACATAAACTATAAGGTGCCTGACTCAAAAACCGAACACCAAGGCTTTGTGGAAGCAGCTCAAGGTCCTTCATTACTGTAACGAGTCCAATATCTATGTAGTTTAGGGCACATCAACAATTCTATGTTCAGGACATTCAGATGAGTCTCTACAAACTATTTTGGACAGAAATATAGGTGTATAATTTAGTCTGTGAATGAACAAAACTTGAAAAACAAACAATGTGATTTAAAGACACTAACTCCACACTGGAGTATACAGACCCAATAACGCTGTATTTATCCTGAAAGCCTCCTCCCATTTCCTTAAAGAAGTTAATTCTCCTTGATGATTAAAGAGACTTTACAAGGCAAGCCAAAAATTTGGCCGGAGGAAGGAGGAATGATAGAAAATAATAAAATACTCATTACACACCTAAAAAAAATTCTCCTGTCATCTCAGAGCCACCAATCCAGTGGTACCCACTGGTCTCTATTTACAATGCCTCAGTGATGACCTGCCCATCTACCCACATCCCTGCTGCAGCCAATCACTGTTCTATACACTGCTGAGGCCAGTGATTGGGTGCAGTAGTCACATGCTGTCAACATACCATCACTGCTGCAGCTGGAAAGACAGGTCCAGGCCAGCAGAACCGGAGTAGTGGTATGGGATCTGCCTGGTAAGTAATGATTATTTCCTTTTTGCAGACGGATCCCCTGTGTTATCTGCTTTCCTCATGAAATCAGACAACCTCTTTAATATATGGATCTATATGAATATGTAAGATCCCGAATATATTATTAGGTCACGCATTTTAGCTACTTAAAGGGGTAAGCCATCAATGTGAGATAGGTGTGGTTTCCACCAATGGAATTTGCACCTATCTCCAGAAAGAAGCCCCCAAAGTGAAGGGAGAGCAGCCTGTGGATCCGCAAAACACGTACACCAACCATGTGTTCTGCATTTTGAGGACCGCACATGGCTGACCCCGTGATAGAAATGCCTCTTCTTGTCCGTGGCTGCGGACAAGAATACGACATGCTCTATCTTTTTTAGTGTTGAATCTCTTTTTATTGCATAGAAAAACAAAGCAATTAGGCCTCATGCACACAACCGTTGTGTGCACCTGTGGCCGTTGTGCCGTTTTCCGTTTTTTTTCGCGGACCCATTGACTTTCAATGGGTCCGTGGAAAAATCGGAAAATGCACCTTTTGCATCCGTGATCCGTGTTTCCTGGCCGTGAAAAAAATATGACCTGTCCTATTTTTTTCACGGCCAACGGTTCACGGACCTATTCAAGTCAATGGGTCCGTGAAAGAACACGGATGCACACAAGATTGGCATCCGTGTCCGTGATCCGTGGCCGTAGGTTAGTTTTTATACAGACGGATCCGAAGATCCGTCTGCATAAAAGCTTTTTCATAGCTGAGTTTTCACTTCGTGAAAACTCAGAACCGACAGTATATTCTAACACAGAGGCGTTCCCATGGTGATGGGGACGCTTCAGGTTAGAATATACTAACAGAACTGTGTACATGACTGCCCCCTGCTGCCTGGAAGGTGCTGCCAGGCAGCAGGGGGCAGCCCCCCCCCCCCCCTGTAGTTAACACATTGGTGGCCAGTGTGGCCGCCCCCCCCCTCCCTCCCCTGTAGTTAACTCATTGGTGGCCAGTGCGGCCGGCCCCCCCCCCCTCCCCTGTAGTTAACTCATTGGTGGCCAGTGGGCCCCCCCCTCCCCTGTAGTTAACTCATTGGTGGCCAGTGCGGCCGGCCCCCCTCCCTCCCCTGTAGTTAACTCGTTGGTGGCCAGTGTGCCCCCCCATCCCTCCCCTGTAGTTAACTCGTTGGTGGCCAGTGGGCCCCCCCCCTCCCCTGTAGTTTACTCGTTGGTGGCCAGTGGGCCTTCTCCCCTCCCTCCCCCTCCTAATTAAAATCTCCCCCCTATCATTGGTGGCAGCGGAGTGTACCGATCGGAGTCCCAGTTTAATCGCTGGGGCTCCGATCGGTAACCATGGCAACCAGGATGCTACTGCAGTCCCGGTTGCCATGGTTACTTAGCAATTTGTAGAACCATTATACTTACCTGCGAGCTGCGATGGTCTGCGTCCGGTCAGGAGCTCCTCCTACTGGTAAGTGACAGGTCCGGCCGGGAGCTCCTCCTACTGTTACCAGTAGGAGGAGCTCCCGGCCAGACCTGTCACTTACCAGTAGGAGGAGCTCCTGACCGGACGCAGACCATCGCAGCTCGCAGGTAAGTATAATGGTTCTACAAATTGCTAAGTAACCATGGCAACCGGGACTGCAGTAGCGTCCTGGTTGCCATGGTTACCGATCGGAGCCCCAGCGATTAAACTGGAACTCCGATCGGTACACTCCGCTGCCACCAATGATAGGGGGGAGATTTTAATTAGGAGGGGGAGGGAGGGGAGAAGGCCCACTGGCCACCAACGAGTTAACTACAGGAGAGGGAGGGGGGCCGGCCACACTGGCCACCAATGAGTTAACTACAGGGGAGGGGGGGCCCACTGGCCACCAATGAGTTAACTACAGGGGAGGGGGGGGCCCACTGGCCACCAATGAGTTAACTACAGGGGAGGGGGGGTGCCGGCCGCACTGGCCACCAATGAGTTAACTACAGGGGAGGGAGGGGGGGGCCGGCCACACTGGCCACCAATGTGTTAACTACAGGGGGGGGGGCTGCCCCCTGCTGCCTGGCAGCACCTGCCAGGCAGCAGGGGGCAGTCATGTACACAGTTCTTTTAATATATTCTAACCTGAAGCGTCCCCATCACCATGGGAACGCCTCTGTGTTAGAATATACTGTCGGATTTGAGTTTCACGATGTAACTCAAATCCGACGGTATATTCTAACATAGAGGCGTTCCCATGGTGATGGGGACGCTTCAAGTTAAAATATACCATCGGATTGGAGAAAACTCCGATCCTATGGTATATTAACTCCTGACTTTACATTGAAAGTCAATGAGGGACGGATCCGTTTGAAATTGCACCATATTGTGTCAACGTCAAACGGATCCGTCCCCATTGACTTGCATTGTAATTCAGGACGGATCCGTTTGGCTCCGCACGGCCAGGCGGACACCAAAACGATTTTTTTTTCATGTCCGTGGATCCTCCAAAAATCAAGGAAGACCCACGGACGAAAAAACGGTCACGGATCACGGAAAAACGGAACCCCGTTTTGCGGACCGAAAAAAAATACGGTCGTGTGCATGAGGCCTTAAACAGAGCAGCAATGACAATGTAGGCAGTAGATATCACCAATTCCAGATCCGGATAAAACATCAAGTACCAGTGCAAAGACGGACATAGAGAACAACATATCTCCCTGGGCCGCGACATGCTCTATCTTTTTTGCAGGGCCCGCAGAACGGAACAGCACACGGTGTGCTGTCCGCATCTTTTGAGGCCCCATTGAAATGAATGAGCTCGCACTGTTCCGCGCACGTGTGAATGGACCCTAAGAGTGAGTGGAGAGCAAGCCGCGCATGCATATTGTGCTCTCCTTCACTTCAGGGACCCTGTTCTGGAGACAGGAGGGGTCTCGGAGGTGGGACATGCACCTATCTGACATTCATGGCATATTCTACTGATACACCTTTGATGTCCCTGATGGGAATACTCTTTCAATTTCATATACTGATTGTCATTTACTTTCTAGGTACTTTAAACGGAGATGCTTCACTGAATGCAGCATGTGTTGGGCAGATGTCGGTGGTGTGTATCCAGCTGTGACATTTTCAAGTGTCAGTTTGGACATTTGTCGACACTTAACTCAATAGACGTTCATCTTGAAGATGTCCAGGGATCATTCAGTTTAGAACTACAGATGATCTAGCATCATCCACACAGAGAAAAAACATTAACACTATTTATCTGTGTGAATAGAAGACAAAAAGATGATTCATTTCGTCCTGTGCCAAGGAGATATACAGCGCATGTCTTTCAAAGAAGTTTTTGTGGCAATAACAGCAGATGCGCTCTACATATTAAAACATCAATATAATACATTGGTTACAAAGAAAAAAATCTAGCATAAGGCTGAGTTCACACGGGCGAGATTTCCGCGCGGGTGCAATGCGGTAGGTGAACGTATTGCACCCGCACTGAATCCGGCACCATTCATTTCAATGGATCTGTGTACATGAGCGTTTTTTTTCACGCATCACTTCTGCAATGCTTTAAAATCGCAGCATGTTCTATATTCTGCGTTTGTAACGCAGGACAGGCCCCATAGAAGTGAATGGGGCTGCGTGAAAAACGCACTGCATCCGCAAGCAAGTGCGGGTGCGATGCGTTTTTCACTGATGGTTGCTAAGAGATGTTGTTTGTAAACCTTCAGTTTTTTATCACGCGCGTGAAAAACGCATCAAAACGCATTGCACCCGCGCGGAAAAAACTGAACAACTAAACGCAATCGCAGACAAAACTGACTGAACTTGCTTGCAAAATAGTGCGAGTTTCACTGAACGCACCCTGAACGCATCCTGAGCCAATCCGTCACGCCCGTGTGAACCCAGCCTAAGTGTTTTTTTTAATTTTATCATTGATGGCCTATCCATAGAACATCAATATATGATCTCACTAACACACAGAGGGTTGGTTTTATGCCTCCTTAATTAGAGCAGGCCTCACCTGCGATCACCTCAGGTGAAAGGGAATACCTGTGCCGGAAGGGTGTGGACTGGCAGATCCCACTACCAAACCTATCTGCCAATCCAAGTAAAATCCAGCCCAGAAGAAAATGTATACAAAACTGTCTTAGCATACTATACTTTGCTGAGACCACTGCAGCTTTCCGGATTTTAGTTATCTCACCTAGCTGAGGTATCCGGGTGGGATACACACGCCTTCCCGCACTGTCCACATTACCACACTAGACAGTTCAAAGATGCCCCAGATCATCATCCAGCATCTGAAGCATCTGTAGACTGTCTAAATACTAGAAAGTAAAGGTGAACCTGCCGTATAGTGCCTCCTGCTTTTTTCTTGGAATACAAGGAATAATATAAATGAAAAACAACCTTTAGGTCTGTTTTAAATCATAAAGCCACATGTACATGATGTGTATTACGGAAAAAAATTGGTGCGCAGCAAATGAGAATTCTGGAAATTTTCTCTGCAGACTTTTACTTATGGTGCGAATTTTGAAGTTTGCAGCATGTCAATTGTTTGTACAAATTTTCAGTGCAGGTTTCACCCATTCGAATGCAAAGAGTGAGATCTGGGGCAAATCCACATTACAATCTGCAACAAAATTCTAAAGTAACATGCAGATTTTGGTGTGAATTTGGTGCGGAAAAGTAGCTAAATCCATGGCGAAAATCTGAATAAACTACACTGTCGTGTGCATGCAGCCTAAAACCTCATTCACACGTCCATGTCCGTGCTCAATTCCATGAAAAGGTGGTCAGTGATGCCTCTCTGAAGATGTCCGTGATGGATTCATGTGTGCTCCTTGTGTCGGTGTTTTTGCTGTCCGTGTGTCATCCGTGTTTCAAGGACACTGTGCAGCTAAAAACAACTTTTAAAACATCTCTTCCTAATCATCCATGAAACATGGGTGGCGTCCGTGTTGCTTCTGTGTTTTTCGCTGCCCCATAGACTATAATGGGCGTGATGAATCCGTGAACACGGACAAAATAGAACATGCTTCTGTGCTAAAATCACGGACACATGAACCGTGGTAAAACACTGATGTGAGAATACAAACATGAATGAGTACGTGTGCTGTCCGTGGAGAGCACTGATGTGTAAATGAGGCTTAAAAAAGGTCACCCCATTCACATTTATGTATGCAATGCGAGCGCCTATAAGGGCTCATTCACATGACCGTTTAGTTTTACATTCTTCTGATCCTTCTGAAGCAGATCCGTCTTTTTTGAGCATCATGATCAGTTTGCATCAGTTCCATTAGAGATCCGTTATTTTAGACGAGAGAAAAAGTCTGGCGAGGAGGACGTTTTCTACCATCTAAAATAACAGATCTCTAATGGAACTGACAAAAAAAGGATACAAACTGATCATGATGGATGCTCAAAATAACGGTTTCTTTTTTTTTATGCATGCTGATGGATCAAAAAAACGGAAAACAGAGGACAAATGTAAAAAAAAAAAAACCTGGTAGGAAAAACATTGCCACAGGAGCAAAAAGGTTAAAAGGAAGCTATTAATAGATAACATGTAAGAACTATATATACAGACACTGCGGTTACGCCTTTTAAGGCCCACACATCTTAACCGATATGATAAAGACCATGAGTCCACTCCTCTGAAGGCCCATTAATGCAGTGAGAGTGCTTTGTCTCTGTCACCGGGCAGCCCCCCTCCAGCTAACGGAGCAGACAGAATAACATTAGTACAGCGTTATCTTCCCGAACAAGAAGGCTGTTGTGGCAGGAGCTGCAGCTGTGCCTGTTCCTTTCACTCGGGCTGATCAATGCTGGACATTGTATGTGCAATTTGTATGTGGGAGATGGGTCTTCCTGAGGAAACAGATGCTTTGAGAACATCCATTATGGAATCTACTAATTAATAAGATTGGAATAAAACTTGTCTTCAGACATGTGAATTAATGGATGAGGTACAGGAGATGCTAATGTGTGGGAAGTGAAAAGGTGATCCAAACCGATAGACAAGAAAGGGGCGAGCGCTACCCACGTGCAGGCGCCATACAACCAGTCAGACAGCACAGCTGTGCGGGCTTCGGCCAGGCCGATAGGCTGCATGCACAGTAAGGACAATTCAGAAAGGTAGTCTTAAATACACCCTTTGTTTTGCCGGCTCTACACATATATATCTCTGGGAACGTTTTTTCGGTTGCACAAGAAGGAGCCAACGTTAACTCTTGATATGTCTTTTTAATTGAAGGCTCCCACAGATGTTTGTAAAAGCCCTTCCTGCTTCAGGGACCCAAAATGTCATATCAAACTTTTAAAAGACTAGTTACACATATGCATACATAAATACCAGTACAAATGGTGCACAATACTGGTGCACATGTATGTCAGCAGTGAGCCGACATAAGAAAGAAAAGCACAGATTATACCAGATGAGGCAGATTTATCATTTGCACGGAAGGAATATTTTGTCATATCATTTTGCACGGAAGGAATATTTTGTCATATGGGGAAAATAAATATCTATGGTCTTGATGTATTTTTGAGATTTGAGACATATCCCTTATCCCATGAATAGGGGATGTTTTTGTATTGGGACCAGGCATTTAATAAAACGGTGGAAAATGGATATGAATAATATCTCTCCGGAGGGATCTGCCTGTTTTTGCATTGCAAAAAACATAAATACAGAGTCTGTCAACACTTTTGACCATTTTAAACAGCTGAAAACACTAGATAGGGGCTAAGTAGAACTATGAAATATACACTAAATGGACAAAAATAGTGGAATACACCTCTTTGTCACTGAATTCAGAGGTTTCGTTCAGTCCCATTGACACAGGTTTATAAAATCCAGCCTCTAGCCATGCAGACTGCCTGTACAAACACGTGTGAGTGGTATTATTGTAGAGTTGAAGCATTTAGAAACCACAGCAACTGTAATGGAAGTGGGTGTGGAACCACTGTGGTAACCAACAGATTTGACTTTGGGCTAAACCTAAGTGTGTTATGCTGGCAATCCCCTGGTATTCAGCCTTTAACTGTTATACAGGTATCTGGACTTTGCTGCAGGGGAAACCACCAGGCCCCTACCTCCAGAAGTAGTCTATGTATGGTTGGCAGCTGACCACAAGTGTCAGAGACATTGGTGAGGAGCATCGGGGGATCAGGGTAAATCGTAATCAAAGACGCGCCAAAGTCAGGGCCGACAGAGTACAGGCAATTTTAGGTCTGAGGTCAGGGTAGGCATTGAAGGATCATAATGATAATTAGGCATGGGTTGGGTCAGACAGCAGAGAATTAGAGTCTAAACGGTGTAGCACACCATCGCAGGAACTAGCAAGTTTGAATAACCTATTGCTCAGGCACTTTCCCACAGAGGAAGGTGCCTTAAATACCCAGAAGTGATCAGTTATAGGCTGAGGAAGAAATAGGGTGTACGCGCACGGGCTCTATGAGATACAGAAGAAGCACGCATGCCCTAAAGACAGGAACAAGAGGCCTATGCTGGCAAGAAGCAGGGCAAAGTCTGCCAGAAAGAGAAACACAGGACTTTTGGTGGAGAGCCAGCAGGTCTGGACTGCTGGAACAGCAGCAGCAGGATAAGTGGAGTAGCGTCCATACCCACCAAGGGTACAGGCCACCAAAGGAAACTCAGCTGCGAAGTGGAGACCACAGAGTTTCAGAGAAGGGTCTGCGAGGGCGGAGGAGCACAGTGAATAAAAGTTGCCAATGCTCTGCTTAATTGCAATCGCAAACCTCCTCTGGCATTAACATCAGCACAAAAACTGTGCACTGGGAGCTTCATGGGTTCATGGCATGGGTGTCCATGACCAAGCAGAAACATGCTATCAAACACAGCGCCAAGTGTTGGATTGAGTGGTGTAACGCATAGCACCACTGGACTCTGGAGTAGTGGAAACATGCTATGTGGGGTGACGAATCATACTTCTGTCTGGCAGGTTAATGAACGAGGCTTGGCGAACGCCAATAGAATGTTACCTGCCTGAATGCATTATGTCACCTGCAAAGTTTGATAGAAGAGGTTTAACGCTATGGGGGTGTTTTTCTGGGGTTGGCCTAGGCCCATTAGTTCCATCGAAGGGAAATCTTAAAGGGATTGAGCAGCTTTTTATAAGTTTTACATTATATCCCCTTGGTGACTTGTTCTGCTACTGGCACATAACTAAGTCATGTGCCACCTTGGAGGACACGACCCTGCTGTGGCTAATCATTTGCTGCAGTGGTACATGTGATCACTGTCTGATGGAAGTGTACACGTGTGGACCAGGGCTTGACAAAGTGAGTAGTGGACTGAAGAATCTGGAAGCGATCTCTGGGGAGCATTTAAGCATGCTTGACTCCACATGTCCAGCAGTAAGGGGGAGGAGAAACATTTGGCCAACTATAGATTTAAACTCTGTGGAACAGTTTGGGGAAGGCCCTTATCTGTTACAGCATGATTTTCCCCCCGATGCACAACGCAAGGTCCGTAGGTGCATGGCTGGGTAAGTTTGGTGTGGAAAAATTTGACTGGCCCACACAGCGCCCTGACCACAACCTCATCGAATACCTTTCGAATAAACTAGAATGAAGATTGCAAGCCAGGACCTCTTATCCAACATCAGTGTCTGACCTCACAAATGCTCTTCTGGATGAATAGGCAAAAAGACCCATGGACACACTCCAAAATCTTGTAGAAAGCCTTTCCAGAGTGGAAGCTGCTTGTGTACAGAAACACATCACTAATTAATAGTGTAATGCATTTTGATGCCTTCATCCATACTATACATAAATAATATATAAACTTTGGGGGGGCAAACTGCAGGGAGGCTAAAAATAAAATAATTATAAAAAAAAACTTAAGCTCATCTTCCCAAGTCTACTCTGATTCAGCATCGTTCCTCAGTTCTCTCAGCCGGGCTGCAGCTGTGGAGTTTTGATTTTGCTGCAGCGGTGACATCCCGTATACAGATATAGCCAATCACTGCTTTCAGTGGTGTATGACATAAGGCCTCTGAAGCCAATGGCTGCAGCAATATATGAGATGTCACTCCTGCAGCCCAGCTGAGAGGATAGCGCAGCGATGCTTGATCAGGTGATCAAGCCTCTTTGCAGTTTGCACCAAAAACTTGAAAGGGTGCTCCAAAATCCACTATATACAGATATAAATGATTATACCTTTGTTAAATATCATAAATACATACCACATATAGCAAACAGCATAAAACCATCTAAAATAAGACACACAAGGGGGTTGCGTATTATGGTATTTATAATATTTAATAAGGGTATAATCATTTATGTATATTGGATTTTGGCATGCTCACTTCTATTGCCTACCATCTGCCCTTTTGGCGTTTCTGGATTATTAACAGGTATGGCAGTGTAGCACTCATTTGTTGGTTTTTATCATTTTAACTTTAAAGGGGTTATCCAGGAATTCGATAGATCATCGATATCAGATCGGCAGGGGTCCAACTACCAAGACTCCTGCTGATCAACTGTTCGAAGAGGCCACGACACGTGGCCTAGGTGAAGCTCAGTTCCATTCAAATGAATGAGGCTGTGCTGAAATAACAAGCACAGCCGCTATACAATGTATGGAACTGTGCTTGGTAAGGGGGAGTTCACATCTGTGTTTGAATTTTCGTTCTTCTGTTTCGTCTCAGGGATAGAAAAACTGAAAAAAACTTTTCCAATATTATGCCTATTCAAAAGAAAAGAACAAAATGTATCCTTTGCATTCTTTCCGTTCAACGACGTCTTTTTTGCAGGAAAAAAAATGCTGCTTGCACCTTTTTTTTCTCCAGCATAAAAATACATAATAAAATGGAAAGTGGCGGTTCCGTTTTGTTTTACATTAAAGTCAATGGCATGACGGAAACCTCCAATGGCATCTGTCATTTATTCAGTTTAACGGATCCGTTTTTTTTTCACGCATGTGCAATAGATAGAATAAAAACAGATGCGTTAAAACAAAATCAAAACAGATGTGCAAATAACACATTTTTCCGCCATTAGGACGGATCCGTTTAAAATAAGAGAAATTGAGTTTCCGTTTTGACTGATCTGTTATAACGGATCTACCAACGCAGATGTGAACCTGGCTTAAACTGTGAAGAGACAGCTTCAAACAGCTGATCAGTAGGGGTCTCGGGAGTCCTGAGGATAGTCCATCAATATCACATTCCTGGAAAACCTCTTTATCCATAACTGTGGCAATATAAGTGAATATGTATTGTTGACTAGCAAACAAGCACAATGGATACATGTGGGCTGAACCATAAAATATTTAGATGATATTAACCAGACTCCATACTCCTTACTTATCTAGTTGTATCTTCAAAGTCCTAAAGCTCTGGACTGATGACATCACCATATCCACAACTCAGGCACCACCACAGTTGTCCGAACAGTCAGATGAGGGCAAACAGTGATATATTCAAGTTAAGGCCCCCATATACATTAGCATATTATTGGCCAAACCCACCGAGAATGGAAAGTTCAGCAGACAGTATAATGTGTATGGGGAGCTTCCCACTCTCCCCCCACAGATGATGTCAGGGGAGAGAAGAATCGGGCAAAGTGAATATTTTCACCCAAGCCTTTTGTTCTCCTGGAAGATAAGCTGCCGGCAGAAGTGTTTGTCAGCGACTTTCTCCCCACCCCCATTAAATGCACACAGATGTTTGGCTGAGCCTAACTTTTATGTGTATGGAGATGCTGGGAGGGAGTCAGGACAGATAGCTGTCCATTGAATGGTCATCTGGCCAACAGCTATTGAATGTGTATGGCCGCCTTTAGACTTTAGCTTGTGGTCAATTTTGTGGACAAACCACAAGGCAGGCACGGCGTCTGCCAGCAATACAGATACATATTTCTATAAAAAGTCAACAAAACAATGTCAAGTTTATAAATATAATTTAATAAAATTGCACCCAATTCATAACCTAAGCACGGAAGCAATTACAAATGTACATGTTGCAACAGAAATGCACACAAACTGGATGTCTGGAGTGATTGTCCAGAAACAGACGGCGTTGACACGCAGCCAATGTCAATAAATATAGTTTATGTGACCTCTTCTGCCCGACAATAACATAAGCTGTCGTCTGAAGCAAGACTCTTCAGGGAGTAAAGTGCCATAGGTTCATTAGAGAACGTCAAGATCATTAATACAGACAACTCTAATTCCCTAGAATCATTTGTGCCTTGTGAAGAATTAGGCTTCTGGAACCAAGGGGGGGGGGGGAATCCTTGCGATATTTGCATGCTCGAAAAAAGAAAAAAAATAATAACAGCAGACTAATGAATGTAGCAGTATATTGATTTCCTGCTCTACTTGGCTGACTTGTAAACTTGGCAAAAGTACAGGGGGTCTGCACAACTCCAGGCATATGTCTCGTGTTAAGAGAGACTGCATGTTATAAACACTTCAATGAAAATTACCATTCAGTTGGAGGCCAATTCAGACCAGGTGCTGAATGAAGAATAAATAGGTAACATATGAACTAGGAAAGAAAGGAGGAAAACGAGAGGGGAGATTATATAGATATTATTCCTCGTGCTGAATCAAGAACTCATTTGGAAAGATGCATTATATAGTCCAGTCCTGCAAACCCAAGTCTGGATAGTGTCCAAAGAGCGAACACAAAGAGCAAAATGAATCCATCACCCCCTTAAAGACACATGAGACTGCAGCTCATACTGAAGGGTATAAAATATTCCTAAATGGATATCAACGATTAAAGTCACTGGAATTATAGAGAACTCTGCCCTCTCATAGCAAGTCACTTAAAGTTATTAATACCCCTTGGCCTCGAAAACTATAGGTTTTTCAAAGTCATACTAATGACAAATCAGAGAACCGGCTCCGGCAAAAGGTAATGTTCCCATGGGCTATTAGAGCAGATGTCGGCACCAGGCCAAGAAAGTCAGAGAGGGATTTAAAGAAAAGTCTCCGATCTTTAATTAAAGGGAGATTTACAAGTTTTCAATGTACTATGTTATGCTGGCTTTAAAAGAAGGCTATGCGAAAAAAGTCTTCGAAAACCACAAACTGCAGGAGACATATACTTTGACTGTATGAGCAGGTAAAAGACGGAGAAATAAGGAAACTTGCCAAGGGTTTCTCCTTTTCTGGGCCTCAAAGGCTAAGGCTCGAGTGGACAATGAATGTACAAGATAGCTGACTTAGACAAAAAGACGTGAGGTATTACTGTGTCACATAAAAATGTGGTTTCGTGCAGTTAACATGTATTTTGATTTGTCCTCAAAATCCACACTACGTATTGACCTTGGAATGAAAATATGGCTTATAGCAGGAGAAGAAAAAAAAAAAGGCAAAGATGTGATTTACCGTATGCCTGTCTTCAAGAAAAGGAGCGTCAAAAGTCTACCCCTTGTCTTTAAAGGGGTTGTCCAAGTTATATTTATTGATGGCCTATCCTCAGGATAGGTCATCAATATCAGATCGGCTGGGGTCCGACACTCGGCACCCCAGCCGATCAGCTGGGGCTATACACTTGTATAGGAGCGATCCGTCCCATTGAAATGAATAGGACGGCTTGGGTGTAATGACACCTGCTCACCGCTGAAGATGCAAAGGCTAGAAGGTAAACAGTGAAGAGGAGGCGGCACTGACACGGCGCGCGCCTTCTCTTCAAACAGCTGATCGGCTGGGGTGCCGGGTGTCGGACCCCAGCCGATCTGATATTGATGACCTATCCTGAAGATAGGTCATCAATAAATATAACTTGGACAACCTCTTTAAACAGAGGAGGCCACTGGGGTCAAAGAGTTTTCTTCATGCAACATCCTCTTTTGGAAACAGACAGGGGAGAGGGGGATTTATTAACCCTTTCAGCCCCAATTGACTTTCCATTTTTGTGTTTTCTTTTTTCACTCCCTGCCTTCCCAAAGTCATAACTTTTTTATTTTTATGGTTTGCTTTTTGCGGGAAAAGTTTTACTTTCTAAGTGCACCATTTAATATTGCATACATTGTAGTGGGAAGCTGGAAACAAATTCCAAATGGGGTGAAATTGTAAAAAAACAACAAAAAAATAAAATAGTTTTATTGGTTGTATTTTTAACCTGCATCTTACAGCAGTAACTAGACTGACATCCATGTACCAACTTGTCTTGGACACCAGATGAGACTGGACTCAGATATGTCCTCTATTCCTCTAGGAATGGGCAAGTCACATTGGCTGCATCTAACAAGTATCATTCTTGTCTGTCCTTGTCTCATATTCCACCACACCAACTCAAGTTCTTAACACCTCACACTACATTTGATTTTTAAGGCCTATAATGCTGGTTACCTTCCAGTACTGTATACAGATCAAATTCCATATACAAATCTCTCCACAATGCTATACTACCTATATCTCTTATTTTATCTTACCATATGAATGACACAAAGATTTCGTCCTCCCCTACAAACTCAGAGGTGTTCATAGATCTCATAACTACTATAACAAGGTCCAAACCAGAAGGGGGCCTTGGTCACTAGGCGCAGGGCCTGGACAACATCTAGGCAGTGCAGGGCCATTATTTCCATACAGGGTGGCAGCTGGGGGCCCAGCATACTAGTGTCTCATTCCCCTGTTTAGCGCTGCGCAGGACTGAGGAGTCTATTGATAATTGCAGGAGCCATGCAGCAGTCCGGTCAGGCCCAGCAGGCCCTCTCCATGCTTCACTGCAGCTGCAGCTTGTCAAGGAGCTGGAGCTCAGACCTGAGTCACAGGAGGTCCCAGTGCTGCAGTGAGGAGTCTTCAGCCTGGCAGGTAGCATCTCCGGCAGGGAGCAGCCTAACAGAGATGTCTGGATCTGGCACTGCCGGATGCTAGTCGACACTCACAGACCCCATTTACTATAATGGGGACACGCGGAGATCCGGCAAACATGCTGAGAACATGCATTATAGTGAATGGGGCTGGACAAAATTCCAGCAGCGCCTGGCAGTGACGGATCCGGAAGACTGTTCCCATCCGGATCTGCAAAACGCAGATGTGAAACAGGTCTAAAATCTACTATCTGTACTCATAGAGATCCCTGTGTGATCTGTGGTGTAACACAAGACTGCAGGTGACATCTACTACATTATCTGTACTCAGAGAGAGATCACTGTGTTACATAGGACTGCAGCAGGTAATACCTACTATATTATCTGTAGAGTTTTCACTGTTTTATCTGTGGTGTTACATCGGACTGCATCTATTACATTCGGCCTCATGCACATAACGATCTGCAAAATACGGATGATGTCCGTGTTGCCTCTATATATATTTTTTTGAGCCATTGAATTCACTGGGTCCGTGGTCCGCATTTTTCAGTGAAGTATAGGACATGTTCTATCCTCTAAGAACCTGTCCTATTCTTGTCTGCAAAGTGCAAAAGTAGAAAAAGATTTAGAAAACTATGCATATTTGATAATGGCGTATTTGTACTGACCCTCAGAATAAATGTATCATGTCCTTTATAGTCCATGGCGAACTCTATACAAACAAAACCCAAAATACAATGGTGGAAAAATGGGGGGTTTATATTGACACACAAAATTTTTTGTAAAAGTTAAACAATACATTAAAAGTACCCCAAAATAGTGCCATTCAAAACTACAAATTGTTCTGCAAAATGCAAGCCTTCATACGGCTAAGTCGATGGAAAAAATAAGAGCTATGGCTTTTGAAATGTGGAGATGGAAAAAAAAAAAAAGTGGTATCCTTAAGTACCAAACTAAACTGTGTCCTTAATGAGTTAAAGTATGCTATTAAGAAAGTGGTGGTTACACAACAATGTGACAGGTTGTGACATCTACAACCCAGTGCATACAGGTTTCAGGAAGCATAGTGAAGACATATTGCCCATTTGTACGGTTAATGACCTCTTAAGGGCTCAATATTAATACCTCCTGACCTATCTGCAACATTTCATACTGAGGTTATAGAATTGTAATAGAACTAGTGAAAAACTGCTGTAGCCATGGTGGTCACTCAGTATAAATCTTCTCCAGAAGGGTCATATGGTGAACTCTCCAGCTTACATCATGATAGATATATTATACTTTCTAACACCAGAGATAAAACCTGAGCGACCATTACATTACAAACTGGCAAAGAAAATTCCATGTGTTGTTCCATTTCAGCTATAGACATCGAGAATTTAGATAATTATTCTCCTTTACTTACATCTCCACATATGGTGGCAGTGAGTTTTTCTGGTATTCTTACCAATTGTCTCTATGAAGTAGGATTATCTTGTGACAAAAAAAATCACCTCTGTAGTTCATGATAGGTTTGTCACGAAGAATTAAATGGTTCTCCAGAAAAAAAAATATTAAAATAATTTTATATATATATATATATATATATATATATATATATATATATATATATACACACAGTTGTAAGAAAAAGTATGTGAACCCTTTGGAATGATATGGATTTCTGCACAAATTGGTCATAAAATGTGATCTGATCTTCATCTAAGTCACAACAATAGACAATCACAGTCTGCTTAAACTAATAACACACAAAGAATTAAATGTTACCATGTTTTTATTGAACACACCATGTAAACATTCACAGTGCAGGTGGAAAAAGTATGTGAACCCTTGGATTAAATAACTGGTTGAACCTCCTTTGGCAGCAATAACTTCAACCAAACGTTTCCTGTAGTTGCAGATCAGACGTGCACAACGGTCAGGAGTAATTCTTGACCATTCCTCTTTACCAAACTGTTTCAGTTCAGCAATATTCTTGGGATGTCTGGTGTGAATCGCTTTCTTGAGGTCATGCCACAACATCTCAATCGGGTTGAGGTCAGGACTCTGACTGGGCCACTCCAGAAGGCGTATTTTCTTCTGTTTAAGCCATTCTGTTGTTGATTTACTTCTATGCTTTGGGTTGTTGTCCTGTTGAAACACCCATCTTCTGTTGAGCTTCAACTGGTGGACAGATAACCTCAAATTCTCCTGCAAAATGTCTTGATAAACTTGGGAATTCATTTTTCCTTCGATGATAGCAATTCGTCCAGGCCCTGACGCAGCAAAGCAGCCCCAAACCATGATGCCCCCACCATCATACTTCACAGTTGGGATGAGGTTTTGATGTTGGTGTTCTGTGCCTCTTTTTCTCCACACATAGTGTTGTGTGTTTCTTCCAAACTCAACTTTGGTTTCATCTGTCCACAGAATATTTTGCCAGTACTGCTGTGGAACATCCAGGTGCTCTTGTGCAAACTGTAAACGTGCAGCAATGTTTTTTTTGGACAGCAGTGGCTTCCTCTGTGGTATCCTCCCATGAAATCCATTCTTGTTTAGTATTTTACGTATCGTAGATTTGCAGGGATGTTAGCATATGCCAGAGACTTTTGTAAGTCTTTAGCTGACACTCTAGGATTCTTCTTCACCTCATTGAGCAGTCTGCGCTGTGCTCTTGCAGTCATCTTTACAGGACGGCCACTCATAGGGAGAGTAGCAGCAGTGCTGAACTTCCCCCATTTATAGACTATTTGTCTTACCGTGGACTAATGAACAGCAAGGCTTTTGGAGATACTTTTTAACCCTTTCCAGCTTTATGCAAGTCAACAATTCTTAATCGTAGGTTTTCTGAGAGCTCTTTTGTGCGAAGCATCATTCACATCAGGCAATGCTTCTTGTGAAAAGCAAACCCAGAACTGGTGTTTGTTTTTTATAGGGCAGGGCAGCTGTAACAAACACTTCCAATCTCATCTCATTGATTGGACTCCAGTTGGCTGACACCTCACTCCAATTAGCTCTTGGAGATGTCATTAGTCTAGGGGTTCACATAATTTTTCCACCTCCACTGAGAATGTTTACATGGTGTGTTCAATAAAAACATGGTAACATTTAATTCTTTGTGTATTATTAGTTTAAGCAGACTTTGATTGTCTATTGTTGTGATTTAGATGAAGATCAGATCACATTTTATGACTAATCTGTGCAGAAATCCATATCATTCAAAAGGGTTCACATACTTTTTCTTGCAACTGTATATACACTCACCTAAAGAATTATTAGGAACACCATACTAATACGGTGTTGGACCCCCTTTTGCCTTCAGAACTGCCTTAATTCTATGTGGCATTGATTCAACAAGGTGCTGATAGCATTCTTTAGAAATGTTGGCCCATATTGATAGGATAGCATCTTGCAGTTGATGGAGATTTGAGGGATGCACATCCAGGGCACGAAGCTCCCGTTCCACCACATCCCAAAGATGCTCTATTGGGTTGAGATCTGGTGACTGTGGGGGCCATTTTAGTACAGTGAACTCATTGTCATGTTCAAGAAACCAATTTGAAATGATTCGAGCTTTGTGACATGGTGCATTATCCTGCTGGAAGTTGCCATCAGAGGATGGGTACATGGTGGTCATGAAGGGATGGACATGGTCAGAAACAATGCTCAGGTAGCCCGTAGCATTTAAACGATGCCCAATTGGCACTAAGGGGCCTAAAGTGTGCCCAGAAAACATCCCCCACACCATTACACCACCACCAGCCTGCACAGTGGTAACAAGGCATGATGGATACATGTTCTCATTCTGTTTACGCCAAATTCGGATACCATTTGAATATCTCAACAGAAATCGAGACTCATCAGACCAGGCAACATTTTTCCAGTCTTCAACAGTCCAATTTTGGTGAGCTCGTGCAAATTGTAGCCTCTTTTTCCTATTTGTAGTGGAGATGAGTGGTACCCGGTGGGGTCTTCTGCTGTTGTAGCCCATCCGCCTCAAGGTTGTGCGTGTTGTGGCTTCACAAATGCTTTGCTGCATACCTCAGCTGTAACGAGTGGTTATTTCAGTCAACGTTGCTCTTCTATCAGCTTGAATCAGTCTGCCTATTCTCCTCTGACCTCTAGCATCAACAAGGCATTTTCGCTTACAGGACTGCCGCATACTGGATGTTTTTCCCTTTTCACATCATTCTTTGTAAACCCTAGAAATGGTTGTGCGTCAAAAACTCCCAGTAACTGAGCAGATTGTGAAATACTCAGACCGGCCCGTCTGGCACCAACAACCATGCCACGCTCAAAATTGCTTAAATCACCTTTCTTTCCCATTCTGACATTCAGTTTGGAGTTCAGGAGATTGTCTTGACCCGGAGCACCCCCCTAAATGCATTGAAGCAACTGCCATGTGATTGGTTGACTAGATAATTGCATTAATGAGAAATAGAACAGGTGTTCCTAATAATTCTTTAGATGAGTGTATATACAGTCGTGGCCAAAAGTTTTGAGAATGATACAAATATTAGTTTTCACAAAGTTTGCTGCTAAACTGCTTTTAGATCTTTGTTTCAGTTGTTTCTGTGATGTAGTGAAATATAATTACACGCACTTCATACGTTTCAAAGGTTTTATCGGCAATAATATGACATTTATGCAAAGAGTCAGTATTTGCAGTAACATAGTACATAGTACATAAGGCCGAAAAAAGACATTTGTCCATCCAGTTCGGCCTGTTATCCTGCAAGTTGATCCAGAGGAAGGCAAAAAACCCTGTGAGGTAGAAGCCAATTTTCTCCACTTTAGGGGAATAAAAAATTCCTTCCCGACTCCAATCATGCAATCAGAATAACTCCCTGGATCAACGACCCCTCTCTAGTAGCTATAGCCTGTAATATTATTACGCTCTAGAAACACATCCAGGCCCCTCTTGAATTCCTTTATTGTACTCACCATCACCACCTCCTCAGGCAGAGAGTTCCATAGTCTCACTGCTCTTACCGTAAAGAATCCTCTTCTATGTTTGTGTACAAACCTTCTTTCCTCCAGACGCAGAGGATGTCCCCTCGTCACAGTCACAGTCCTGGGGATAAATGCCAGTGTTGGCCCTTCTTTTTCAGGACCTCTGCAATTCGACTGGGCATGCTCTCAATCAACTTCTGGGCCAATTCCTGACTGATAGCAACCCATTCTTTCATAATCACTTCTTGGAGTTTGTCAGAACTAGTGGGTTTTTGTTTTTCCATCCGCCTCTTGAGGATTGACCACAAGTTCTCAATGGGATTAAGATCTGGGGAGTTTCCAGGCCATGGACCCAAAATGTCAACGTTTTGGTCCTCGAGCCACTTAGTTATCACTTTCGCCTTATGGCACGGTGCTCCCTTGTGCTGGAAAATGCATTGTTCTCCACCAAACTGTTGTTGGATTGTCGGAAGAAGTTGCTGTTGGAGGGTGTTTTGGTACCATTCTTTATTCATGGCTGTGTTTTTGGGCAAAATTGTGAGTGAACCCACTCCCTTGGATGAGAAGCAACCCCACACATGAATGGTCTCAGCATGCTTTACTGTTGGCATGACACAGGACTGATGGTAGCGCTCACCTTTTCTTTTCCGGACAAGCCTTTTTCCAGATGCCCCAAACAATCGGAAAGAGGCTTCATCGGAGAATATGACTTTGCCCCAGTCCTCAGCAGTCCATTCACCATACTTTCTGCAGAAGATCAATCTGTCCCTGATGGGGTTTTTTTGGAGAGAAGTGGCTTCTTTGCTGCCCTTCTTGACACCAGGCCATCTTCCAAAAGTCTTGGCCTCACTGTGCGTGCAGATGCGCTCACACCTGCCTGCTGCCATTCCTGAGCAAGCTCTGCACTGGTGGCACTCCGATCCCGCAGCTGAATCCTCTTTAGGAGACTATCCTGGCGCTTGCTGGACTTTCTTGGACGCCCTGAAGCCTTCTTAACAAGAATTGAACCTCTTTCCTTGAAGTTCTTGATGATCCTATAAATTGTTGATTGAGGTGCAATCTTAGTAGCCACAATATCCTTGCCTGTGAAGCCATTTTTATGCAACGCAATGATGGCTGCACGCGTTTCTTTGCAGGTCACCATGGTTAACAATGGAAGAACAATGATTTCAAGCATCACCCTCCTTTTAACATGTCAAGTCTGCCATTTTAACCCAATCAGCCTGACATAATGATCTCCAGACTTGTGCTCGTCAACATTCTCACCTGAGTTAACAAGACGATTACTGAAATGATCTCAGCAGGTCCTTTAATGACAGCAATGAAATGCAGTGGAAAGTTTTTTTTGGGATGAAGTTAATTTTCATGGCAAAGAAGGACTATGCAATTCATCTGATCACTCTTCATAACATTCTGGAGTATATGCAAATTGCTATTATAAAAACTTAAGCAGCAACTTTTCCAATTTCCAATATTTATGTAATTCTCAAAACTTTTGGCCACGACTGTACACACACATTTCCTTCAACGAATCGGATCACAGAGTTGAAGATACCCACTCTATCTCAGAAAGACATGGATTAAAGGGGTTATCCAAGAAATAATCAGACACCCAGACATGGCAGACCCACACATTTGATGATACTCATATGTTCCCTGTTTCCGGATTGGGTCTGTGTGGCTTCAACTACAGTTCTTCCACTCCCCTCTACACCAACATCAACATCTGTCGTTGGGGGGGGGGGGGGCATGTCACCGCTGCAGCCAATCACAGGCTGCAGCAGTGACATGCTACTCTCGCATCACGTGTGCTCAGTCAACGGCAATTCCTCTGAATATTTCCATAAACCTACTGCTTCCAGACATCTCAGGTTCAGCAGATGTTGGTCTATAATGTGGATTGCTACCATCAGAGAGTTGACATTGGTTATATGCATTTTCTATTCGTGTGTCACATGCCCCAGCATGGCTGTCTGTCATGTAATTTATCATGTTACATTATATTCAGCCATGCACATTTCTGTTGGGTTGTATTACATGGTCTTTAGTAACAATTTCATTGGTTGATAGTTTCATATCCATTCTGAACTGTCCTCTCACCTCTCCTCCTGCTCCCCCTTTAACTGGCTATAATCTGTCTTCCGACTCCACCACTCAACTGAAACTGACCTTACCAAAGTCAAACGCCCTGATAACAGCCAAAACAAAAAAACCTTACTCTGTCCTCCTCCTCCTTGACCTGTCCTCTGCCTTTGACACCATCGACCACTCCCTTCTGTTACAAAGTCTCTCTTCTCTTAGCATCACCGACCTGGTCCTCTCCTGGATCACATCATACCTCACAGACCAGACATTTAGGGTCTCCCTCTCTCACACCACCACCTCGTCTCATTCCCTTTCTGTTGGTGTCCCACAAGGCTCTGTCCTAGGACCCTTGCTATTCTCTGTCTACACCGTCGGCCTGGGACAGCTCATAGAGTCCCATGGCTTTCAGTATCACTTTTATGCTGACGACACACAAATCTACCTCTCTGGTCCAAACATCACCACCTTACTATCCAGAATCCCACAATGCCTATCTTCCATATCCTCCATCTTCTCCTCTTGCTTTCTTAAACTTAAAATTGATAAAACAGAATTTATCATCTTTCCCCCATCTTGCTCAACGCCCTCCCCAACAGATCTATCTATAAAGATCAATGGCTGCACAACCAAGTCCACTGCCTTGGGGTGACCTTGGATTCTGCCCTCTCCTTCAGACCGCACATCCAAGCCCTTTCTACCACCTGCAGCCTCCAACTCAAAAATATTTCCCGCATCTGCGCATTCCTCAACCATGAGTCTGCAAAAATGCTTCTACATGCCCTCATCATCTCCCACCTAGACTACTGCAACATCCTCCTTTGTGGCCTTCCATCTAGCACTCTCACACCTTTCCAATGTATCCTTAACTCTGCTGCCCGACTAATCCAACTCTTCCTCCGTTACTCCTCCGCCTCTCCCCTCTGCCAATACCTTCACTTGCTCCCCATTGCCCAACGAATTCAGTTGAAAATTCTAACAAATACACATAAAGCCGTCCACAACCTGTCCCCTATATACATCTCTGAGCTACTTTACCGATACATCCCCACACGTAATCTCCGATCCTCACAAGACCTCCTTTTCTCCTCTTATCACCTCTTCCCACAACCGCCTCCAAGATTTCTCCCATGTATCCCCCATACTCTGGAACTCTCTACCCCAACATATGAGACTCTCACCTACAGTGGAATCCTTCAAAAGAAACCTGAAAATCCACCTCTTCAGACAAGCCTACAACCAGTGAGCCTGCTGCTGCTATATCGTCATGACCAGCTTTACCCTCACCTACTGTGTCCTTCCTCCATACCTTGTAGATTGTGGGCCCTCTCTCCTTTTGTACCAGTCTGTAACTCGTCTTGGTAATGCTTAGTGCAATTGTCTGTATTATGTATGTACACCCCTTTTCATATGCACAGCGCCATGGAATGAATGGCGCTTTAATAATAAATAATAATAATTTAATACCTGCACCAACTAGCTATGAGTAAGGTCCTTATGGTGGTCTGAAACGAATATGGCTTATCTCTCCAGATAACAACACTGTATGTTGAGGAGGTTAAATTGTGTAAATGAAAGAAAAAAAGCCACTTACCTATTCACTGTGCCAAGGATATCATCTTCGCTCCTTCTGGCATTTGTTCGTTCATTGGGTGATCAGCGGCACCTGTAGACATGGTAATTGTCGGGAAGGAGCATTCTTAGGAATGTTCCTTCCTGATAATTGCCCCAATTATTGGTCTGTATAAAAGGGCATTAAAGGGCATCTGTCAGCAGATTTGTACACATGACCTGTCACACGTGCGCTTGGCAGCTGAAGGCATCTGTTCTGGTTCCAAGTTCATGTGTGTCCACATTGCTGAGAAAAATAATGTTTTAATATATGCAAATGAGCCTCTAAAAGCAATGCGGGAGTTGCCATTACACCAAGAGGCTCTGCTCTCTCTGCATCTGCTGTGCCCTCTGCACTTTGATACAAATCTGCTGACAGAAGCTCTTTTAAGGCCCCTTTCACACGGGCGAGTATTCCGCGCGGGTGCAATGCGTGAGTTGAACGCATTGCACCCGCACTGAATCCTGACCCATTCATTTCTATGGGGCTTTGCACACGAGCGGTGATTTTCACGCATCACTTGAGCGTTGCGTGAAAATCGCAGCATGCTCCTCTTTGTGCGTTTTTCACGTAACGCAGGCCCCATAGAAATGAATGGGGTTGCGTGAAAATAGCAAGCATCCGCAAGCAAGTGCGGATGCAGTGCGATTTTCACGCACAGTTGCTAGGAGACGATCGGGATGGGAACCCGATCATTATTATTTCCCCTTATAACATGGTTATAAGGGAAAATAATAGCATTCTGAATACAGAATGCATAGTAAAATAGGGCTGGAGGGGTTAAAAAAATAATAATAATAATTTAACTCACCTTAATCCACTTGTTCGCGCAGCCGGCATCTCTTCTGTCTTCATCTGTGAGCAATAGGACCTTTGATGATGTCACTACGCTCATCACATGATCCAGCATCATGGTGATGGAACATGTGGTGAACCATGTGATGAACGCAGTGACGTCATCAAAGGTCCTATTGCTCACAGATGAAGACAGAAGAGATGCGGGCTGCGCGAACAAGTGGATACAGGCGAGTTAAATTATATATTTTTTTTTTTAACCCCTCCTGCACTATTTTACTATGCATTCTGTATTCAGAATGCTATTATTTTCCCTTATAACCATGTTATAAGGGGAAATAATACAATCTACACTACAACTAACCCAAACCTGAACTTCTGTGAAGAAGTTCGGGTCTGGGTACCACAGTTGTTTTTTTATCACGCGCGTGCAAAACACATTGCACCCGCGCGATAAAAACTTAACATCGGAACGCAATCGCAGTCAAAACTGACTGCAATTGCGTACCTACTCGCGTGGGTTTGCCGCAATGCACCAGGACGCATCCGGACCTAATACGGAGACATGCTCGTCTGCAAGGGGCCTAAGTCTTGTCTATGATGAGAAGGGTTTAGAAAGTATGATGCACTATGGTACCTTACTAAAATAAAGTGAGTATACATTTCAGCTCTACAATTTTCAACCAGCATCATCCTTGGAATCTAGATCATTGTTATCAAAGTAAAATGATGTGACATTTGTAGTTTTTCATTAATAACCATAATTTATAATGCCACAAATATACACATAATAAAACATAATAAAATGGCAAAAAGATTATTTTGTAAAATGATTATGCACAATTATTTAAAATGAGCAAAAAAGGAAAAGTTCTATTTAAGAATATATGGAAAAGTTACTTTTAGAAGAAACCAATTTCTTTTCTTGGGACAGAAAAAAATAAAACTATAGCTTTGAGTTAACATCTACCCTAGAGAACCACAAGGCAAGAATAATAGTATTAATCATAAGAAAGTTTAAGTACAATTCCAGATGCATCAGAAACATATGTATCAACTTATACAAAACTCGTCAGGTATAAAATCCAGTAGGTCCAACTGGGATTTACGTAATACACCCAACTATTTGCAAGAAAGAACAACTTCACAACACATGCAAAACAGATTTGCATAATCTGACTTCGAAGCATGATTAGGACTTGGATAATAAAACATAATGAATGGTAAGGCTATGTTCACATGAGCAAAAGCTGCTGCTGCTTATTCAGCAGCGGAAAATGGATGTTTTCCGTTGTGTAATCCACATTAAAATTCCATAAACAGTTTCCAGTTGACCTTGTACACCGGGTAGAGATTTATCAGCAGCTGATCTTTGAAGCAAACTTGATGGTGGTTTTCCATAGAAGTCAGACAGAAAGCGGTAAATTATATTTATGAGTAGGAGGCATATCGGGAATGTATTTGCCACCAAAAAAGACCCATTTTCAGGTGTTGATTCTGCTACATACGTCAAAGGCCTCTCACCTAGCCAACAAAGAGCCCTGGCTCTGTACTGATGAGGGGAAAGAACCTCGAAACAACTGTTTTCCCGTTGAAGAAGGTACTTGATATGGAAAATATCCTTAGTCATGTTGCAAGGTCTGTTCAAGGGTGAGACAATGACTACATAAACTAGGCGGCACTACAGAGAAAATTTCATTTCTCTTGGAGAAGAGCTAATCTGCATATAAAGTAAAGTAAGTGAACAACAGTTATTACTGTGGTTCAATACAGTCCAAAGGTATTAAAGGGGTTGTGCACTATTGATGCTGTTTTCTACAGACCCCTCAGCCACGTGGCTGGACTTGGTGTCAATCATACTTACTGACCACGCTGAGGGGTCTATAGAAAACATCACCAGGGGTGAAAAACCCCATTAAGTTGAGGTACACTATATGGACAAATGCATTGGGACTCCTACACATTACACCTGCAAGAGTCTAATCCCATAGGCATTATGATATAAAGTTGTCCCCCACATCCATCCCCAGGTAAAACAGCTTCCACTCTTCCGGGAAGGCTTCCTATAAGATTTTGGAGTGTGTCTGTTGGAATTTTTGCCTATTTATCCAGAAGAGCATTTGTTAGATCAGACACCGATGTTGGATGAGATGGCCTTGCTCACGATCTTCATTCTAATTTAACCCAAAGGTGTTCAGTGGGGCTGAGTTCAGGGCTCTGTACAGGCCATTCAAATTCTTCCACACCAAACTCATCCAACCATATCTTTATAAAGTCTGCTTTGTGCACTGGGGCACAGGCATGCTGAATTGGGCTTTCCCCAAACTGTTCCCACAAAGTTGGAAGCATACAATTGTCTAAAATGTCTTAGTATGCTGAAGCATTAAGATTTCCCTTCACTGAAGCTAAGGGGCCTACCCCAACCCCTGAAAAACACTCCAACAGCATTATCCCTCCTCCACCAACCCTTACAGTTGGCAGAATCCAGTCAGGAGGATAATGTTCTCCTGGCATTTGCCAAATCCAGACTTGTCCATCAGACTTCCAGATAGAGAAGTGTGATCTATCACTCCACAGAATAAGTTTCCACTGCTCCCGAGTCCAGTGGTGGCATGCCTTACACCACCCCATCCGATGCCTGGCATTGTGTTTGGTGATGTAAGGCTTGCATGCAGCTGCTCAGCCATTGAAACCCATGCCACGGAGCTCCTGGCACTGCACAGATTTGTGCCGATGTTAATGCCAGAGGAGGCTATGCTCTTCAGCACTCTACATCCCTGCTCTGTGACTTCACGTGATCTCTACTTCATGGTTGAGTTACTCTGGTTCCTAAACACTTCAATTTGCAATAATAGCACTTACAGTTGATGAAGTAATATCTAGGAGGAAGAATTGTTTCAGTAGCTGCATCCTATTACAGGACCTTGCTGGAATTCAGTGAGTTCTTTAGAACTCCCAGTTTTTTCATCGTCAGTTATCTAATGTCTATTTAAAGCCCATGGTCATAAACAGGTCAACTAAAGGGGTTTAATATATTTTTTTTCACATGGATGATAGCGGCGTTGAATTCTTAAATCAATGTCGCACATGTAGTAGAAACTATAGCAAAATTATGTGTAATAACAGCATATAAATGCTTTTCCATGTACGTTAGAAACCTTTAAATCATACAGCACTAACCTGCTATCTTTTGTACCAGAGGACTCAGCTCCGTCTCATCACACAAGCATTGTATGAGGACTTTTCTTAATTGACCTTCAGCGACTTCCAGTTCTTTATCGGCCATGACTTCTCCAGTCACAGAGTATATGTAGACCAAAAGCATAAGCACATCATCGATGTTGTAGTCATCCTCCCCTCTTTCACTATGTGACTTAACCCTGGGGTACAGCTGATTGAGGACAGTTGGCAGCTCTGATCTTCCAGTGCTCTACAATGAAAAACACAAGTACACGGAAAGTGTTCAGACATTCACTTAATGTAATATTGTAAAAATGTGGCAGCAAAATTTTAGACAGTAGATTGAAAATTCTTTATAGTTATTAACAAAGTGAAAAATGACCTGACAACCAATAGGAGACAACTGTACATGGCTTACAAACCAAGGACAGTATTCGATTTTTTTTAGATGTATCAAGCTTTTTCTACAAAATGCATCTTATGAAATCTATATTAAAGAGGAACTCCATTTCTTGTAACTGAACGCACACTGTATACTATAAAGCAATTAGGCCCTGAGAGCTAAATTGAGGACTAAAGGCTCTGCAGAACACTCTGCAGCATATTCAACATATAACTGCTCTTGAAGTGGCATTATAAAATTAGCTTTGTTCATGAGAATCCAGAGATCCTCCATGACATTTTAGATTAAAGGAGTTTTCCAGGAGTGCAAAATTAAAGATCTATCCTCAGGATCGGTCATCAACATTAAATCAACAGAGGTCCACCCTGGCTTCCTCACCGTGATACAATGGCTACACCACTATACAATGGGTGCTCTGTGCTTGGTACTGCAGCTCAGGCCAATCCACTTGAATGGGATTGACCTATGCCTAGGCCATATGACAGATGAACGTGACTTCACTGGTCTGGGAAGAGGCTGCAGTGCTCAGCACAGCACCGCAGTCTCTTCAAACAACGGATCAGTGGAGGTTCCGGGAGTCGGACCCCCACTGATCAGATATCGATGACCTATCCTGAGGATAGGTCATTATTATAAAACTCCTAGAAAACTCATTTAAGGCTAAATGGAAACATAGATTGTAGAAGTATGGTGCTATAGCTGCCATTCACAGGAATATGTTTAGAGGTCCTCGACTATGAGAAGTGATGGTGTATCACTAGGATACGTTGGGGGGAAAGTTTGGCTGTCAAAAGTAATACAGTGGTCCCTCAAGTTACACTGGCCTCAGGTTACAATAATTTCAACATACACATTAAACTTGGGGCATTATAACTTGGAACCAGATTCAACATAAAACGCAGCAGACATTTGGGATCTGCATCATGTGTGCTTGACTGTAAGATGCAACCAATCACCATGGACATTTCACTGGTAAAACATCTGTATTACTGAAGTGCATACACTAATTGGCTGTCTAGTATCACGTCTGTATGGTACACTGCAGTACTATATGTTCTGTAATGCTCTTTATCCCGTGCATCAGTGGTGTTCCAACTCCCGAAACCCCCTCCAATTAGCTTTTTGAAAAGGCCATGGCACTCCAATGAATGCAAAGGCCTCCTCACAGCTTACTAAGCACAGTGTCGTACATTGTATTGAGGCTGTGCATGGTATTGCATAGCAGGCCTATTTACTTGAATGGAACTAAGGAAGCATAGGAAGTTGCTCTTCAAACAGCCCATCGGCAGGGTTGCCAGGAGTCAGACCCCCAACGATCCGATATTGATGGTCATCAATGGTCATTTAATTGGTCAATCAATATTAAACTCCTGGAAAACCCATTTAATCTTCATATTGTATTATTTTGAGTTGATATTTTGGGTTTTGAGAACCAATTACTAATTTTCCACAGGGATATGGTCTCAATGGTTTAAATTTATGTACAATGGTTATTCCAGTTTTATTGTAACGTGAAGGACTGCTGTACAATGTGCAAAATGAAGGAGGCACTAAAGTGTTACGCTCTGCAGTGATGCTCCCTACTGCGCAGAGAAGTACAATAAAGACCTTTGTCTCTTCATTTTTAGGATAATCTACATCTAATCTTGCATTTTATAAAATTAGCCTGAATCTGACCCCACATCAAGCTGCCTCCTCTACTGGTTCAGTGTCAGCTGGCTCATTGCAATGTTCATAGGAGCTACATTTAAAAAATAAAGGAAATATTTAATTATATTATTAAACAAAAAGGTCTGTCTTCTGAGCCAAGACAATTACATGTTGAACATTATATGTTGATTATAGGTACCTTAGCTTGCTTGGGTTTTTAAAAATAAATTAAAAGGGTTGTCCAGTACTTACTGATTGGTGACCTATATTTACAACAGGTCATCAATATCACATTAGCAGGAATCCGAGTACCAGCACCACACAATCATCTGTTTTACCTCTTCCCATCCCATGCCGTAAATGTACAGCATGGTAAGCGGCTTGTTCCTGCACTATGCCATACATTTATGGCATAGTGATGGCATGGGCCCAGAAACTAAGTGGCCACCATCAGCAGCAGTTGTCAGTGGTAACACACAGTTGACACCCTGCTGCAATTGCCAAGATCGGTGCTTGCATGAATCCTGGCTATTTAAATGATGCTTAGATGCCTCAGTCTGTAGTGACAGCAGCATCTAAGGGGTTTACAGAGTGAGGGGGCCCCCTCTCTCCTCCATCAGCCCCCTTCACGACACAAGCGCAGTCCTGGTAGTTGCTATGGCAGCTGGAGGATTTAAAAATGGCACTGGGCCTGCCATGTATGGATGGGTGCCAGAGGCGGGGTTTTATAGACGGAGTGTTAGTTTAAAACTGACAGTTACAACACACTGCAATAGATAATTTTTTTTTATTTTTTTTTGACGCATCACAGGTATGGGGAGGGGGGTGGGTATAGGGAATGGGGATAAGGGGAAAGAAAAATGAAAAAATTTTTTTGTATTGTAATTTGTTTTTACACATCAATTAATAAAGATAATTAATTTAAAAAAATTATTTGGTAAAAAATGATAAATTGTTATTGGAATTGGTGTTGACTCTTCTGTTACGACCTGATATATAAAAGTGCTACTTCTCTCATGCTGTGATAACGCGGTAAAAATTGTAAAAAAAAAACAAAACACTATGATGATTTTTGTTAACCTTACTTAAAAAAAGGTATAAAAAGCAATCAAAAAGTCATATGCACCCCAAAACTGTCTGAATAAAAAAACGACACCTCATCATGCACAAAAAACCCCTCACACAGCTGCATTGACCGAAAAATTCAAAAGTTATCTTGATATCTTTGCTTTCCAGCATTGTTGGAAGCTTGAACGTCTCCGTCCGGCCCCATTAACTATAATGGGGACTCACGAAGAAAACCAGCAAATATGCAGAGAATCGGCCAGACAAATTCCGAACGCAAGCTGTGGCCAGATCTCCACCTGTCCCCATTACAGTTAATGAGGTCGGACGGAGATGTTCAAGCTTCCGACAATGCCACAACAGCCCACTGGATCCCTACTGTAAAACTAGCCTTAGATATGGTGATGTAAAACTAAAATTAAATAATAAAAGTAAATTTATGATGCAAAAGTAGTAAAACATGAAAGAAAAACTATATAAACTGCTCTCCTCCCTATACTCATTGACGGTCAGCTGGCACCCGGAAATGTGAAATACAGAGTGGGTTCAGTATATATGTGAAGCCTGACTCCATTAAACATATTGCAGTCCGGTAAGCACCAAAAGAGATAGTGTGTACAGTAGATTTCTGTCCAAAAGAGGTCACCTTGTCGTTGTGGATGGGCATAAATGATTTTGATTAAAATATATTTGCTAAGAACCTCTAATTTATTCACATAGTGAGTACAGCATTAGTTCATATATTCTGTGTTTGCTGAATGCTGTTGAATTGTGTTTGATTTAGCATTTTCAGCCTTGGCAATGCACGCCAGTGCATTAGGATGTGCTGACTAACTGTTTTTTTTCTTTGATCGGTAATAAATGTGAAGTATTATTTCTACTCTATCACCTGCTGTGTTCCAAAAAATTTATTTCAATTGAAAATCTGAAAAAATGACATTTTTACCTGTAAATATTAACTAACATTTTACATTAATTCTTGTGAAACACCAAAACAGTTAAACTTTACAAATGTCATTTTGAATACTTTGAGGGGTGCAGTTTTTAAAATGGGGTGATTTATGGAGGGTTCTAATAAATAAGCTGATCAAAGCCACTACAGAACTAAATTGGCCCCTCAAAAAATAGGATTTACAAATTGTCTTGAAAATTTGAAAAAGTGCTGCTAAACTTGTAAGCCTTTTATCCTCTCCAAAAAATAAAAGTACATTTGAAAAATGATGGCAACATAAAGTGGACATATGGTATACATTAAGTATTTTGTCATATATCACTATGGGAGTTATTTATTATACTGAAATACGCCTAAATTAGGTGTTTTTCAGACGCAGATGGCGGCGCAATGGTTAGTTCCCGCTCACGCCAGGTCTAAAATTGTGGGCGTGGTGTGGAAGGGGACGGGCCGGCAGACACGTCTTATTTGAAATTTTCTATGCCTGTTTTAGGCACCTCTACATAACTTTGGCAGATCCTCCACCAGCTATTGTGCTTTATTAAGACCGGCATCTAAGACCTTGTAAAAATAGCTGATTGGTAGAGTTGAAGGGTATTGGACCCCCGCTGATTGGATATTGATAATCTATCTAAAGGACAGGTCATTCATAAGTATGTTCTGGAAAGCCCTTTAATGAATATCATTTTACAGGACTTCGCATTAACGGGGGCCAATACATAAAAAACATGCTGGCACAGCTTTGTCGTTGCCTGGTGCACACATGTTGCAATGACTTTCTAACATCTAAAGGAAGTTCAGCAAACAGGATGGGAGATGACAGGCAGCTGAAAAGTCCTAACCAGTGCAGGGCATGTATTATTGATAGCATTGTATGCAAACCCACATCATAAATACTTAGCCCTTTGTTAAAGAGGGCAGCTGCTTTTCATCTCAAACCAGCACTACAGGGAATAATAATGGTCACATTTTACCAGCAAATTCATAAATTGATGATTTGCCATCTCTGGTGGGGGAGGTAACTATTAGAGAAAAAAAAATCTGGAATAATGGTCACAATTTGTCTTAAATATATTATTACTCAAAGTCCTAACTTACAGTTTATCAAGTAATATATATGGTAACTGACCATAGATATTATACAGTACACCTACAAGCCCAGTTCCAAAAAAGTTAAGATGCTGTGTAAAATGTAAATACATGTAAAAAACAAGGCAATGATTTGCAAATCTCAGAGAACCATATTTTATTCACAATAGATCATAGAACACGTATCAGATGTTGAAAGTGAGACATTTCATTTCATGAAAAAAAATTACTCATTTAGAACTTGATGGCAGCAGCAACACATCTAAAAAATTTGGGACAGGGCCAAAATTGTGTATCGTGCTTCATTCTTCTTTTAACAAAAGTTGTCCCATTCTTGACTGATGTAGCTGCTCAACAGTCCTGAGTCTTCTTTGCTGTATGTTTTCATTTTGCCTCAGTCCATATTAAATGAGCTTTAGCCCAGAGAAGACTGCAGTGTTTCTGGATCATGTTCGATACGGCTTCTTCTTTGCATGACACAGCTTTAAAGGGAGTCTGTCACCACAATTGGACATTATAGACTGCTTACATAGCGTTCTGCCATAACTTTAGATGAATCAAATGGTACCTTTGTTGCATTCTTCTGCGGTTCACCTGCGGCAAAAACTGGCTTTTATTCATATGTAAATGAGGGCTTGCAAGAGACCCAGGGGCGGCGTTCACTTCTTTGGAGCCCAGGCTGATCATCCTCTTTTGTTAATATCTCCACCCCAGCCTCTGCCCGCCCTTCTCTTCCCTTGCGTCCTCCTCCTCTCCCAGCAAAATCCCACGCCTACTCTCTGCCTAAAATGGCTGTAAAAAAGTAATGGAAAGGGCTAGAGGGCTCCAAATGGCATCAAAAGGTGGTTAAGACCATGGCAAGTGCTCTGCAAACAAATGTGGATAGGGAAGTTACTTAAAATAACATAAAATATGTAAAAATAAAAAATTATAATCTTGATCTTGGAGGACGAGGTCCATATGGAGTAGGAGGTTGAGCAGGCGTTGGATGTAGCGGTGTAGGTGGAAGTGGCGGTGGAGGATGAGGAGGTAGCCTACACTGCTTTTTGCTTTATTTTATTTTTTGTTTAAATTAGGGTACACCTCTAAATATTTGGAAATATAACTTGTGATAACCCCCTCCAGCCGTACTAAACAAACATTCAGACAATACACTGGCTGCAGGGCAGACCAGCACCTTCAAGGCATAAAGGGCAAGCTCAGGCCATGTGCCCAATTTGGAGACCCAGAAGTTGAAGGGGGCAGACCCATCAGTCAGTACGTGTAGGCGTGTGCACACATACTGCTCCACCATGTCGCACGTCCCCGTGATGTCCACTAAACATTTGATCTTGGACGGACTGATGGACCCTTTCATCCGAAAGATCCATTGTCGCCCTGATCGCTTTGACTAACTCTTTTGTATCTTCAGAAGAAAAGAGGAAGTTTTTGAATTCTGAATCAGACCCAGATGTCCGGATCCTCTGAATCCGATTCCTGTTCTGAATTTGCAGATGACGAGCTTGAAACGATAATTTTGGTATCCCTATGTTTTGAGCTGGATGTCTCCGGAAAAACTACATTATTTTCAGCTTTTTAAAAAAAGGATCCTTGAGCACATTGGGGACATCCGGAACAGACGGGATAAACCCATCTCTAGACATATATGGGCCAGTCATGCAGGGTCCACTAAGGCTATTCATTTTTCTATGATTGAAGTACTCAAATGTCCAATAGGGGTGGAGATATAGACAAACTTTTAAAACAAAAAGAGTCCAGATGGATTTTCATGCTTAACACCGTTGCACCTGCTGGACTAAATGAATGCATTGAGTTTGCGTGTTTCCTTTAAGGGGCCTCCTATATTTTTGATTTGGGGATCAATTTATCACGGATATTATATACAGTCCAACTAAGGTTGGCTGGGAGGTGAACCCCTCCAAATAGATCCCCATCATGCTCTAGCCAGTCGCCCTCATAGTAATTTATCAATAATCCATTAGCCTGGGATTTACATATTGATATACTAAGAGGCTGCCCCAACAAGTCCCCTAATACATCAATATGTAGGTAATATTTTCCCTACGTATTGTACTGTGACTATCTACAGCACAACGTTGGTATACACATAGTTTGGCTTGTTCAGTGGGCTGTATTCATATGCCTGTTACAAAATATAAAGAATTACACCAAACGGACAATAACATGCTGACATATATATCATATATAATCATAATATATGGAGGAACTTATTTGTTTTATCCATTCATTAATATCGGCATTCTATTCTGTTCCTCCCTTTTGAGAACGGCTTAGTTAACTGGCTGGTGCGGTCATGTGATCGGCAGTGGGGTCACGTGGGTGCCGATGACGTCAGACGGCACCCGAAAGGAGCGCTTAAATGGTGAGGACGCAAGCAGCGTCTTGCTGCTACATCTGCCTGACATCTCAGCCACCGCTGCCCGTCTGGGATATATCTACACCTCCACTGAGAGCGCCTCCTGCTATCGGAGAACACTGAAGGGTTGCCCAAGCACATCCTCTGGGCACGCAAGTACCACTGGCCACACCAGCATTTGCTATAGACTGTTCACACTATGTGCTTTAACTGGTCTATCATGTTGACAACATAAGTGATTGATGGCCAATGATTTATTAGTGTTCATGGATATTTAGGTTTCACTGAATCAGCTACAACACCATATCTGTGTGTAATCCTGTTGTTCCATCCATGTATTATGGGTTCTATCTAACATGTCTATAGTACTGTTCAGCCCAATAGAACGCTGTTTGATATAAGAATGGGTGAATAAGTGAGGCACCTTGTGTTAACCCAGGCTTTGGATATAAGTTTGCACACTTTTTGGCTCTAGCTAAAGGATTAGTCAGTGGGTTAAGTCATAGTCAGTTCTCATAATAGCGACTATTTCCCTATCGGATAAATATTAGCTTTTGCTTTATATCTGCGACCTTCTGGCTCCAGCTATCAGCCATTCAGCAGTGTATCAAGGAGTCATCGCTTATAATAGTGACTATTTTGTTATTAGAAAAGAAGAATTGTGTATATATTGTTTTTGGTTTGCTCAGGTGATTATCTTTGGTGATAGATACCTTCCTAGATCCTAGTCTGGTATGTCCCCTGATGAGCCTGACACCAACCAGGCGAAACGCGTAGGGCCGATATAGGACACTTCTTTCTAATGTTTCTATATTGTTATTTTCGCTAATTCTATAGGGTGTCACCCCACCTGGGACATTTTAAGTGTTTGTTATTTTTGGTACTTATACTAGTCCAGGTCCAAATCTAGGGCCAAATATTCCACATTGTTGGAATTTCTCCCGTATCAGGGTCATCCTAGGGCTGTCAGGAGGCACGGGACACGGGATCGCCCCTATTGGGGCGGCTATTTCGTTTGCAGGCAGGGTGGCAGCAATAGGGCCAGAATTAGGGATATCGCCCCCATCCAAGGCCTAAAATACGTCTGCAGACCTTCCTGCAATCACTAGGCATTGGAATAGCAACTTCACATGAGGTTTTGATTTTCTTTTTGATTATTTTTCTTTTTCATTATTATAAGGGTATATTGGCTTTTAATAATGTATCATTAAAGGTTATGTTTTAGATAAGTGGTGCTTCTGTGAATCCTATTTAAATGACCACATTCTACTATAATCCCCTGAACAGGGTTGTGTTTAATCTGTGAGTTTAGGATTTTCAGCTAGGGCAGATCTAATTTCTTCCCTACTTACCTCCCTTAGTTCCACCCTAATACACGGGACCAGGTCTTTTGCCATATTAGAGGTACACTTTTTGCAGAGTTTTTTGCTATATGTATTAGGCAATTTAACTGAACATATAACACACTTTTTAATTTTTGGACTAGATTTAGCTTTCTGAGTACCATCTTTATCACTTTGCACACATACAGGAAGAGAGGGAGACAGAGGTACAAGAGGGTTAGCTTAAGTAACATAACCAGCATTCCCCTCTTACCATAGTAGGTCCCTGAGAGGACTCCATCTGACCAGTACCCGGCTCAGACATGTTTACCTGTACCACCTCTGATCCCCTTTAAAATACTCTTACCTGCAGACCGGAAGTACATCCTGGAACGCATGTGAGCCGCATACGACTTCCGGTGGCGTCATCGTGAGTGCCGAAGTTATCAGATCACGATGAAGAGCTTACCAAAGAACCGGAGGGACTCCCTGAGTGTCCAGTCACACATGGACCTCCACGCCCGACGCGCTGAGCGGGAGGTAAGGAGCAGGAATCTTGAAGGGTTCCCCAGCACCTCAATACCCAACTAGGGCACGGGTGCTGCCTGCTTCCCTCATGTGTATAAAGCATTTCCTTTTTTCCTTACCGTCTCTGCCTGCCTTAGAACAGAAACAAGTGCCATGAGGAATGATCCATCTCCCACCTGGAGGGACATGAAGACACTGAGGAAGAGCCGGAGTAGGGTAAAATTTATTCTTCCTGTCCCTACCTGGTTGGAGGTGGGTCCTCTCTCAGGGTATGCCGTCATGGAGGATGAAATTGAAAAAGTGGGTTTTGGAAATTTTCTTAAAAATTTTAAAAATTGCTTCTAAAATTCTAAGCCTTCTAACGTCCGTAAAAAAATGACATTTACAAAATGATGCCAACATAAAGTGGACATATGGGGAATGTTAAGTAATAAATATTTTATGAGGTATCACTTTCTGTTTTAAAAGCAGAAAAATGTATGACCCCACTGTATAAGCTACACCCCTCAAGGTATTCAAAACTGATTTCACAAACTTTGTTAACCTTTTAGGTGTAGCACAAGAATTAAAGGAAAATGGAGATGAAATTTCACTTTTTTGGCAGATTTTCCATTTTAATCCATTTTTTTCTTTAACACATCGAGGGTTAACAGCCAAACAAAACTTTATATTTATTACCCTGATTCTGCGGGTGCGGATCCGTCTACAAATGCATTGCAAGAACGGATCCGTCTCTCCGCTTGTCATGCGGATGGACGGAACTGTCTTGCAGTGTTTTTCACAGTTTTCCTTCAGTTGTTTTGCAATGCCGGCACTAATGCAAGTCAATGGGAATTAATGCATTCCAGCGACTGATCAGGCATTTTGGACGGACATAATACAGCAGCATGCTGCGGTATTATGTCCGGCCAAAACGCCTGACAGTGACTGAACGGAAGGCATACTGATGCAAACTGAACAGATTTCTATCCATTCAGAATGCATTGGGATATGCCTGATCGGTTCTTTTCCGGCATAGAGCCCTTTTGACGGAACTCTATGTGAAAGTACCCTTAGCTGGGATAACTGAACTGATACATGCTTTAATGTGCTCTCTGTGCAACCTCCATCCAACTTTGATGACCAGAAATTCTGTACTCAATTTAAACAAAGCATCATTTGACATCATATTGCTCACATTCGATGAGAACCCAGAAAGAACTCTTTACTTTTAAAGAAGCAGCAGCTTCCCATGAACAGACTTTATATTCCAACTTGAGCCCTGAAAATGCTACAACAATAAAAAAAAAAAAAAACTATCAATATATAGGAACCAAATAGAGGGAAAAAAACGCATCAAAAAATACATTTATAAGAGACACACAAGACTATAAGAGTAGGGGGTATACAGAGGCCTGTTCCCAGACGACCTAAACTCTCAAACCATATGGACAGAAAGTCAACCTAATTTGTCCACAAGATCAAGGACCGATTCCCGTAATTTTTTAAATATTGGCCCCAGCCACGAACATAGATTCTGAGGCAGGTAAGGAAGAAACAACAAGAGGAAGATCAGTATCAATAACATTGAAACCTGAGGTTTACAAGATCCCAAGCTTCAACACAGAACCAACAGAGAATGTGACAATAATAACCTAGTAATTAATATCTCAGATTATACCCTTACTCCAATGGAATCACAATAAGGGGGGCCCCGTACCTTCTGCTGCTCCCCTGGAAATGCTCAGAGCACTGTACTCGGCTGTACACGTGCGACCGGCCGCTCAGGTCATTTCAGAGGAGCAGCAGGGGGCCTGCGATCTTGTAAACAGTGGGGGTCCTAGCAGTAGGAACCCCCAATCTGATACTTATCCCCTATCCTGTGGAGTAGGAGAAAACTTTTACCTACCGGAATACCCCTTTAAGGTACCTAACAAAGGATTAGGCTTCGCCCCCTTAAGCACAACAGATTTATTTACACTGGATGCAGAAAAGTATAGATTCTTTAGACAACATCGATTATGAGCACACACTGCTTTGGATAAACCCAAATGGAGCACAAGAATGGAAGACATTACTACGGTCCCTATAATCCAGGCCAAATCTCGGAACTGTAAACCCCCTAGCAAACTGTACCCTGCAAATTTCCAGCTATTGAGGCATACATCTCTGCAGTCAAGAAGGATATAGAGGCCCTCCAGAAAAGGTAAGACCTAAATATTCACATTACAATCTGAGTAAGATGGAATACCAAGCATTAAACAATCTCTGAAACAATATTGCCATGATCACAAAGCCAGCCGACATTGTGATTATAAATAAGGCTGATCAGTGTAAGGAGATTCTGGACCAACTGGGAAATAGCAAATTCTAAGAGAAACTGAACTCTGACCCTACTCCAGATCTCCTGGCACACCTTAAGATGGTGATTAAAGGGAACCTGTCATCAACTTTATGCTGACCGTACTGATGGCAGTATAAAGTAGTGACAGAAATGCTGATCTCAGCGGTGTGTCACTCATGAGCTAGAAGTAAGTGGTTGCTGAGAACCAGCATCATAATCATTGCAGCTCAGGCCTTGAAAAGAGTCAAATCTACCTGAGAAGAGTCCCGGTTATTCATAATCTCCTGCTCTCCTCACCCATCTGCTGATGACTGACAGTCTTCTACCAAGTTTTCTCCTTTCTCTCTAGAAGAGAACTGCCAATCACCAGCAGATGGGTGAGGAGAGCAGGAGATTAGGAATAACCAGGACTCTTCTCAGGTAGATTTGACTCTTTTCGAGGCCTGGGCTGCAATGATTATGATGCTGGTTCTCGGCAACCACTTACTTTTAGCTCATGGGTGACACACCGCTGAGATCAGCATTTCTGTCACTACTTTATACTGCCATCAGTGCGGTCAGCATAAAGTTGAAGACAGGTTCCCGTACAGAATCATTGTTTGCCCGCAGCAGAGTGCTGATTACAAGGCACGATCTGCCGCCGGCAAACGATTATTTTTAAACATGATAAAAGACTCCAAATACCCGATGAATGAGCGTTCATTGAGTAATCAGCGACAGTATTACACAGCTAGATCATCGCTAAAGAGCGTTACTTGGAACGTGATGATGTTAGCGATTATATGCCAGTGTGATAGTGCCTTAACACAATGGAAAGGACTCATATGCCGCATGCCCACCAGTCCTGACAATATAGTTCAACGCAGTTTCGAGCACTGACAATGGGGGAACAGGAGGCAGTAGGAAAATAAAAAATAGTGATCTGGACTCCTTATCTGCAGCACTACTCATGTACAGGGTGGGCCATTTATATGGATACACCTTAATAAAATGGGAATGGTTGGTGATATTAACTTCCTGTTTGTGGCACATTAGTATATGTGAGGGGGGAAACTTTTCAAGATGGGTGGTGACCATGGCGGCCATTTTGAAGTCGGCCATTTTGAATCCAACTTTTGTTTTTTCAATAGGAAGAGGGTCATTTGACACATCAAACTTATTGGGAATTTCACACGAAAAACAATGGTGTGCTTGGTTTTAACGTAACTTTATTCTTTCATGAGTTATTTACAAGTTTCTCTTTGTTTACAGCCATTGACATGTCGCCGAGGTTAACACATGAGGAGCGGATAGAAATTGTGTTGATGTCTGGTGAACGCAGTAACCGGGTCATTGCAGCAGATTTCAATGCAAGACACCCTACGAGACCACCCATCTACCATGCTACAGTTAGCAAACTGCTTGCTAAGTTTCGTGAAACTGGTTCAGTGTTGGATTTGCCAAAATGTGGACGCATGAAATCTGTCTCTAATGAAGAAACATCAGTGGCTGTCCTAGCTTCATTCAGCAAGAGCCCACAGCGTAGCACTCGCCGCATGTCACTGGAGAGTGGCATTAGTCGAACATCCCTTCGGCGGATATTAGCTACTCACAAATGGCACCCTTACAAACTCCAGCTACTGCAGCATCTCAACAAGGATGACCCAGATCGGCGCACTGAATTTACAGAATGGGCAAAACAAAAATTGGAACAGGACCCTCAGTTTACACAGAAGATTTTGTTCAGTGATGAGGCAAACTTTTATGTGAATGGTGAAGTTAACAAACAAAACCACGGCTATTGGTCTGACACTAACCCACATTGCATAGATCCCTCCAAGACTGTTGGAACAAAAAAATTGATGGTATGGTGTGGTATATGGGGTACAAAGATAGTGGGGCCATTCTTCATCAATGGAAACCTCAAGGCCACTGGATATGCGAAATAGCTACATGATGATGTGTTTCCCTCTTTATGCACTGAAGCTGGCACGTTCCCTGAGTTTTTCCAGCAAGATGGTGCACCACCACATTATGGGTGACAGGTCCGAGCATTCCTAGATGAACAGTTTCCTGGAAAGTGGATTGGTCGTCGTGGGCCAGTTGAATGGCCCCCAAGGTCTCCCGATCTGACCCCCTTAGACTTTTATCTTTGGGGTCATCTGAAGGCAATTGTCTATGCTGTGAAGATACGAGATGTGCAGCACCTGAAACTACGGATACTGGAAGCCTGTGCTAGCATTTCTCCTGCGGTGTTGCTATCAGTGTGTGAAGAGTGGGAGAAGAGGGTTGCATTGACAATCCAACACAATGGGCAGCACATTGAACACATTTTATAAGTGGTCAGAAACTTGTAAATAACTCATGAAAGAATAAAGTTACGTTAAAACCAAGCACACCATTGTTTTTCTTGTGAAATTACCAATAAGTTTGATGTGTCACATGACCCTCTTCCTATTGAAAAAACAAAAGTTGGATTCAAAATGGCCGCCATGGTCACCACCCATCTTGAAAAGTTTCCCCGCTCACATATACTAATGTGCCACAAACAGGAAGTTAATATCACCAACCATTCCCATTTTATTAAGGTGTATCCATATAAATGGCCCACCCTGTATTACTGTATATAATGGTCCAAAATTGGGGTGAAAGATTCCCTTTGACAAAGGACTAGGATTTCATATTAATACACCTAAACAGGTTAACCAAATTCATATACTGCAGTGGCAATGTAAGGGTTGATTTGGCTCACTGCTTTTAACAAGAGGCTGGAATATTTTAAGTGTGAGGTCTCTATTTCCAGATGTATCTTAGCACCTTTAAAATACATTAACCATATGGGATGTCTATACGCAGTGCCATAAATTAAGCAATGTTATTGCTATTCCCAGAATAACATACAGAAAACCGTGTGTCGATCAAGCTATTTTCAAAGCTTTTTTCCACCTCTAACAATTTTCACAAATGTTCTCCTAGAACAAAACACATAAAATGGCAACTAATAGTAATGCAACTTTAAAAATATTATTATTCTTATTTAATATTTAATCTGATCAATATACGGACAAAAGTATTGGGACACAATACTTCACAGTTATTCAGTCCCATTTCCACAGGTGTATAAATTCCAGCCGCTAGCCATGTAATCTGCCTTCACAAGCATTTGTGAAAGAAAGTGGTGTCCTAAAGAGCTTACTGAATTCCAGCGTGGTACTCTAATGGGATGTCACTACTGTAACTAGTCCGTTTGTGAAATTTCTTCCCTTCTACTCTACCTATGTATGAGGGTATGAGACAGAAAGCAAACTCTGAGGCCATGTTCAGACAAGGTGGAACTGCTAAAGATTTCCAGAGCAGATTTCACACCATAGCCAACAACAATCTACTATGCAATAGGAATTATAAAGTAATCACAGCTAAAACGATATCCCGTCAGAGGGAATAATAACCACAGGTGGTATATAATCCAGTTAATGTAATCACAGGGAACGACCTGTTTAAAACGTAGCCTTTAATATAATTTAGACATAAAATAACAAAACTCCCACAGACATACATAGAAAAAGAACAAAAAGAAGATATATCCTTGATGACATGGAAGATAATACTTGTAATCGTCCAAACATACGGGTCAGAGATGGACGGAGTGGACAGAGATGGAGTATAATCTGTCCCTATTCCTGGCCCTGGGCTAAGTAGCCCTGCCTATGAACGGAATAGCCGCCCTGATAAGGACGATCCCGTGTTCTGGAACCTCCTTGTGAACCTGGTTAGGCCCTGTGACCCTAGTGGATCCCTACTTTGGGGCCTGCTCTAGGTACACAAAACAAAAACAAAGTATAGATAAACAGTATAGAAAGCAACAAACCAGCCACACTCCTGGATGCTCGGTGGTGTGGGTGGAAAGCTGCCAATGATAAATATGTCATAAAGGATGCACAGGCAACCACAGGTGTGGCTATCTATGAATGTGCATCATCAATGGACGATATCACTGTGTAGACCCCACACACCAGAATCAATGTGCGACGTCAACACACCAAGAATCGCCGTTAACATTTGTACATACCAGTGTATAAATGAAGTTGTATATACACGTTCGGCACCAAAAGCACTACATCTAGTATGCAATCAGGTGCCAGTGTCCCAACGCGTTTCACCCTGATTGATTGTCGGGTTCCTCAGGGAACATATATCAAAGTACAATGCTGTTATTTGGCATCAATAAGAGGTAACCAAACCGGTGGCAAGGTCCTCAATTATGATGACACCGTTAGACCAGATCATTCACTGGTCGCATTATGTTCTATCACTTAATAGCTTAAGATAATCAAATACAGGGACCACATCAGGGGGCCTATGAAGTTTACTCAAAAACAGAGTCATTCGCCAGTGTGGTTATATGTCCACATGTATATCCCGGCGATAAGCGAACATAGAAAATTCCCACATGAATAGTCAGAGTGACAACCTCCTACAAACAGTCACATATGTATGATGACATGTGTGATAGCATGGCAAACAGGTAACAAGATACTACTTGCGTGTCCAAATACGGCCAAGAATGGACCAAGCTGTCTGTGGAGATAGTCATATGTCCACTGTCACTCCAGCCATAGCCCGCATCTGCACTGTTTGAGACATAAATGATAATCAGGATTAAAAGCCAGATAAGGCCAGAAACCAACCTTTTGTGGGTGGGAGGAAACAGCCCCCTGTTCTCCAAGGAACTCACAGTTAATGGTGCCTCACTGGTCCTGTGTGTGAGGTCGCCAAGCAGAGAAACCTGCTCGGTTTAAATAGCCCGCCCTTGAGAGATGGAGCAGGGGGCCGGATATCGCCCCGCCCCTCCCCTTCCATGCCTTAGTTAGGCGTGGGCCTATGGCCAGCTCACGCCTCCTATGGGCGTGCCCGTGATGCTGTGTAGATTTGGCCAGACCCCCTGTCATCTAGTGCTTAGTTGGCGTGGCGTACCGCCCCCGTCCCGTCACGCCCATACGGGGTGTGTCCCAATGGTGAGGGCGGACCTGGAATAGGTAATCCATACAAGCCGGCCGGCGTCCGAGCCTCGCCGATGACGTCACCGGGCGCGCCCGATCACATGGTCGCACTGTTGTGGCGTCCTAGTGCCGGAGCGCCGCCTGATGACGCCGCCCACCACCTCCGATCATGTGACAATTAGGTGTAAGATAACAGTGGGATACCTGTGATGCAAGGTTCAAAATCGTTTTTTTTAAAGAAAAGCAGTTATGCTGCAATCAAAAGGACCCAGTATAGATGTATTGACCCTAATTAGGGAAAAAAGGGCAATTTGCGCAGTATGGGTGCGCGGACCATGAACCAATTTAGTATAGATGATTACAGTGGGGACAACATTTAGGACAGGTATTCGTCCCTAGGGACACGGGTACACATAATATACGCACCAGTGGGGGGGGGAAATAAAGATACTGCAGGCTAAATAAAGCTATTAATGAATACTCTATTATATCGTAGTGAATAGAGTATATATATATGTATAAATTGATGTTCTACATGGGATGGATCAAAGCGGCACTGTAATGGGGGTGGCCACATATCCTCCCCTTAGAATTATTACAGTGCTCAGGATATATATGTCGACCCCATGTCAAATAGTATATGGCTGGCTAGAGAAAGCAGGAATAATCGATATTTTCGTTCAGTCCTGCAGGTGACATGGTGTTAAGCATGTGTATCCATGTCGACTCTTTCTGTCTCAGGATAGTGTCAATATCTCCTCCCCTGATGGAGTGTTTTACTGTTTCCACCATGGAGAAGTTTATAGCTTTCGGGTCTCCTCCATGTTTTAAAACCACATGTCTGGACAAAGGCTTATCCCGCTTATGGCGAATATCGCCAATATGCTCCAGGATCCTCTTTTTGAAGGCTCTACAAGTTTTGCCGATGTATCTAAGGCTGCATTTACATTGGGCCATGTAGACCACGCCTATTGTATTGCAATTTGCAAAGCCACGGGTCGTATACGTATGGGTCTGTTCGGTGTTCGTGAAGGATTGGCCTACTGTTATGAAGGAACAAGCCTTACATTTACCACACCTGTAGGTACCATTTCTCCTATCTGCTAGCCACGTACACGAAGGGGGGGCAGGCTCAAAATGGCTGTGTACCAGTTGATTCCCTATGCTTCGACCTCGCCTAAAGGTAATTGAGGGATGCTCCGGAAGAAGATCAGTCAGGTCAGGGTCGGCTTTAATCAGTGACCAGTATCGTCCGATGATTTGGCGGACTTGATTAGCTTCAGTGTCGTATGTACCTATGATTCTGATCACTTCATCTGATGTTTTCTTTCTCCCTACAGAGTGGATTAATGCTGATCTATCAAGAGATCCAGCATGGCTCCAAGCTTTATAGAGGCAGTCCTCAGAATACCCCCTCTGTTTAAACCGGTGGAATAGAGTACTGGCTTGTTTGTCAAACTCGGTTGGGTCGGAACAGTTCCTGCGGATCCGCAGAAACCGTCCCTTAGGGATACCCTTTTTGAGTGGTTTGGGGTGAAAACTATCCCACCTCAATAAACTGTTTGTTGAGGTGGATTTGCGGAACAAGGTGGTTGTTAGGGTGTTGTTTATGTCCTTGCTAATCTGTAGATCGAGGAAATTGATTGTTCTGGATTGTAGTTCATGGGTAAAAAATAGACCGATGTGATTAATATTCAGGTCCTTCATGAACCCATCAAAGTCTTCCGCAGTACCTGACCAGAATAACAGGATATCATCGATGAACCTCGACCAAGATATTATATGGCGGGTCCATCTCTGCATCCCTTCAGTAAAGACAATGGTGTCCTCCCACCAGCCCAGGAGCAAATTGGCATAGGTGGGCGCGCAGGGGCTCCCCATCGCCGTGCCCCTGAGCTGGTGGTAGAACCGACCATTGAACACAAAGTAGTTATGTTTTAAAGCAAAATCTAAGAGTCTGATGACAAGGTGGTTATGTTCCTTGAGATCGGTGGATCTGGTATCTAGAAAATATTTGATTGCTGCCAAGCCCTTATTGTGTGGAATAGAGGTATAAAGAGCTTCCACATCAATGGAGGCTAGCCACACACCTGGATCCAATGAAATGCCATCTATCCGTTTCAATAGATCATTTGTGTCGCGGAGGTATGAGGGTAGAGACATCACAAATGGGCGCAGGATCTTATCTATATAGGTGCCTACGTGTTCTGTAAGGCCCCCTATCCCAGATACAATTGGACGACCCTTGAGGGGGACCGTACCCTTATGAACCTTGGGGAGACAGTAGAACGTCGCCACCCGGGGGTTAGATACTTCAAGGTAGTCACATTCACGTCGGTCAATGAGTCTCCCCTCAAGGGCCTCCTGTAGGATCTGGGATAGTTCCTTCGCATACAGCTGAGTTGGGTCCAGCTTGAGCAACTCATAGCTGGATCCATCAGATAGGAGCGACATGCACATGTTACAGTATTGTTCACTGGACATAACAACAATGTTCCCCCCTTTGTCCGAAGGTTTGAATATGAGTTGTTTGTTGATGCTAAGATCCCGTAATATTTCCATTTCCCTCTGTGTGTAGTTTTTCATACCGCTCACCTGTGTCGATGTCAGATTCCCCAGATCCCTGGTTACTGATTTAAGAAACAGATCAATGTGAGCCTCACCCAGTGTTTTGGGAGGCATCCTAGTACTCTTATTTCTGAGGCTCGTAAATGGACCCTGGCCCGGAGGACGGTCATTGTCGTCCAATAGATCCACTAGGGCATCATAGCCCATAAGGTCACTTGGATCAAGTCCAAGTTCGATGCTCCTCTTTTTGTCGGAGGCGCAAAATAGCTTGCGCCACCGTAGTTTTCTCACAAATAAGTGGAGATCCTTTACCCAATCGAAAAGACAGAAGCGGGTGGTTGGCACAAAAGACAGTCCTTTATTTAATAATTTCAGTTCAACCTCTGATAGATTAATCCCGGATAGATTAAGAATCACAGGTTGACCCTCTGGTAAGGTCAGTATTTCTTCACGGGTTGGGGCTGTGTTTGCGTACGGTCTCTCAGGATATAGGTGTTGGGTGGGGGTGGGCCTAAAAAAGAAGAAGAATTGTTTACAACTGGTAAGGTACCAGATGAAGAGGCAGTATCCGATAAGGTGGTCCCACTTGGGGCCATCATTAACCTGTTTGTTGGTTCTGGGTTGAAAGTGGTGTCTGTTCTTGCAGTTTGGCGGGAGGGGGCCTGTATTCCCCATGATGCCCCAGACCTTTGGCCTGTGGGTGGGTAGCCTCTTGTCTGAGGTCTCTGATTATATTGTCCTCTCCCTCTGCCTCGGCCCCTGCCTCTCCAGTTACCCCGGCGCCTAGAGTATTGATGTTGTTGGGATTGGTGATAATCCAAATCTGAGCTTTCAGCCTCAGAGGCCGAGCCCTCACTGGCGGAGGCTTTCTCAGTAGACTGCGCTACAAGATACGCTGTCTTATTTCTAAAGTCCGACAAGTCCTTAATGAATTGTCGGTGCTTACATTCAACTAAGTTGGACTTGAACCTCTCAACATTAGTTTGTAGCTCAACTTCTTTCTTTGAGAACTCTGGGTGGTCTCTGAATCCCAGAGCTATCTCCACCCAGGTGTTCAGTGATCTCCCAACCGTCTCCAAATTAACCCGCTCCTGATCCAGCAACAATCGCATAAGCCGTAGAGAGCTCTCTATTATTTCGCTTTCCCACCTGGTCAAAAATTCTGGGGTACAAATGCGTGGTGCGGGTTTTAGAAAGATTCGTAGGCCTCTAGGTATGATCGAATTCCTGATATAATTATCCAAGGACTGGACCTCCCACCAGGATTTATGATACTCCTTGTGGATTTCATAGAGGTCCTTGAAAGTAGTTTTAATCGATGGAGTAACAGTATTTGTGCCAGTCAGCTCTTTCTCTGAAAAAATTTCATTAGCTTCTAGGAGCCATTTATTGGTGTCCAATTGTGTGCTAAGGAAGCCAGCCATATCACTGCGTGAGACAAGCTCACGGATAGGTAACAAAAGAATTAAATTAAAGTAATCACAGCTAAGACGATATCCCGTCAGAGGGAATAATAACCACAGGTGGTATATAATCCAGTTAATGTAATTACAGGGAACGACCTGTTTAAAACGTAGCCTTTAATCTAATTTAGATATAAAATAACAAAACTCCCACAGACATACATAGAAAAAGAACAAAAAGAAGATATATCCTTGATGACATGGAAGATAATACTTGTAATCGTCCAAACATACGGGTCAGAGATGTACGGAGTGGACAGAGATGGAGTATAATCTGTCCCTATTCCTGGCCCTGGGCTAAGTAGCCCTGCCTATGAACGGAATAGCCGCCCTGATAAAGGACGATCCCGTGTTCTGGAACCTTCTTGTGAACCTGGTTAGGCCCTGTGACCCTAGTGGATCCCTACTTTGGGGCCTGCTCTAGGTACACAAAACAAAAACAAAGTATAGATAAACAGTATAGAAAGCAACAAACCAGCCAAACTCCTGGATGCTCGGTGGTGTGGGTGGAAAGCTGCCAATGATAAATATGTCATAAAGGATGCACAGGCAAATAGGAATTATAAAAACAGAAATCAGAGTAAACTCACTTTTGTGAAAATTATGCAACTTTTATGGTATGTCCTCATGGGACTGATGGCCAGACAAAAAGTCTTGCACAATTGGCATTTATGCTGCAATGCGGCCAGATTCCATAGTAGTCAATGGGGCACAGAGGAGCAGAGCTCTATCCAGCTATGTCAGATACAGTGAACTCCGACAGGTTGTTCTTTTGCAGAAACAACCTGCCGGATTTAAAAATGCAAATGTAAAAGTAGTCTTTACAGGTATGTCTTGTCCAGAGCTAATTTGTCGAATTCCATTACTTCTTGATGTGTTTAAGACCATCAGTTGTGTTGTGCAGAAGTAGGCTTGGCACACAGTCCCATAAACTGCCCGATTCTGCTACGGTTCTTATCCACATCATGGACTTAACTAAGCAAACAAAGTCCATTATTACTTTACGACATGAAGGTCAGTTAATCCGGGAAAACTTCCTAAACGCTGAAGGTATCCCCAAGTGCAGTCATGAAAACCATCAAACCCTATGAAAAAACTGGCTGTCATGAGGACTCCCTTTACGGGTCCATTCACACGTCCGCAACTGTTTTGCAGTTTGCAAATTGCGGATACGAAAACAAGGACACCGTCCATGTGCATTCCGCATTATGTGGACCACACATGGCCGGCACTATGATATTAATGCCTTTTCTTGTCCGTGGCTGCGGAAAAGAATAGGACATGCTCTATTTTTTTGCGGAGCCGCGGAACGGAAGTGCAGATGCGGACAGCACACGGTGTGCTGTCCGCATCTTTTGCGGCCCCATTGAAAATGAATGGGTCCGCACCAGTTCCGCAAAATTGCGGAACGGATGCGGACATGTGAATGGACCCTATGCCTGTATTAGACTTAGCGATCATATAGGCGATTGTCGGGAGGGAAGCGTTTCTTCCTGGCAATCGCCTGCTCAATAGCGCGGAGACTGCTGCTATTATATGCAGCGATCTCCTCCACAGCATGGGGAGGAGTGATTGCTATGCCTTCGCTCATCACCATGCTATCTAGTTGTTTGCCGGCAGCAGATTGTGATTAGACAGCACAATCTGAGTTGCGATCTTTTAGCATGCTGAATGATCATGATTGCCTGATGAACAAGTGGGTAATTGGCGGCAGTATTACTATGAACGTCCGTTAGCAATCATCTGGCAGAAAATCTCCCAGTGCATTACCTCCTTTACCTGTGATACAGAGGACAAGTTAATTAGAATTACCTCTGGTGAGAGACAACAAATCAAAGAGGTTCTCCGATCATATCCTCTAATTAGCCCATGGTACTAGCCTGTGAGGGAAGATGTTTCACATAGTACTTTCTCTTCCGAGCTCCTCCGATGAAGCCATGTCCGCTGTGCTCGCTTACACTTAGGGCTCTTTCACCCAGGTACCGACCATATGTGGTTGCATCTTATCCCGTTCAGTAGCACGGACTTCAATGCAGCTGAACAGGCAAAAAAGGGGCCACATCCGGACCTGGGCGCAATGGAGAAGATGGCCTCGGGGAAGCGAGGGAGGAAGCTGCTGTGTGAGCAGATAATATTTGAATGTATCCGTACGGTGGTTCCCCAAAATAAATTTTACTGGTGGGCCTTAGGTACCCCAGTCCGACACTGACTGTTGGTGATTTATTCACTACTATAGCATTCTGCAGTGACATGCCATCCCATATGTTTTGAACTTAGTGGGAAGATCATTCGTTTCTCAACAGGACAAAGACCCCAAACACATCTCCAGCCTATGTAAAGGCTATTTGACCAAGAAGGAGAGTGATGGACTGCTGCGTCAGATGACATGGCCTTTACAGTCACCCGATAGGCAACTAACTCAGCTGACTTAGAGAATGCAAGAGTATGCAAAGCTGTCATCTAAGTAAAAGGGGGCTAGTTTGAAGAGTCTAAATATAAAATATATTCAGTTTTAACACTTTTTTACTATTTAATTCCATATGTGTTCCTTCATAGTTTTCATGTCTTGAATATAATCTACAATGTAGAAAAAACTAAAGAAACCAAACATACCAGGCCCACATAATAAGTAAATCAGCAGTGTAAAGTACACTGTTGTAATGCTTGATTATTACCACAATATATTCTAGTAACCACGGTACAGGCTCAAAAAGACCATAAACAACCTACACAAGAAAACAAGCCCACAAAGTACCCATTAAATGAGGTAAATCTTTATTAGAATATACAATTAACTAAAAATGAATATAATCACATAATATAAGGAGAGGAGGCAGAAATGACGCCATCCATGACCCACGCAGAATACATGGGGTTATGCAGTGAAACAGTTAATGGCAAAGACGCTGGCTCTGCTTCCATAGCAAACAACTACACATAGGTCACAACCAGAGCACTTGTATTCAATATCAAATAACAAAACATAATAAGAGTATTTGTAACTCACCCATGAAAATACATGGGGTTGGGAATGGCGGTACTCTGACATGCGTTTCGGCATGCCTTCGTCCAGGGGTAACGCCATCACTGTGAATCCGCCTAATAAACCATTCTCAGTAATCCAAAAAGGTTCCCCATTAGTAGTTAGAGTATATTCATGTGAATTCATCATGACGGTGCATGCCTGTGCTCACTTTTTTGTTATGTAGTGCGGCCTGAGAAGTTCCCTGGGTAGAGCATATGACCGGAGGCGCCCACGTGACATCTTCCGGCCTTGCGTCTTTACGCCATGCTCTGCATATCACGTGATTATGTTACGTGGTTGCATGTATGCCGGTGTGACGCCAGGATAGGAAGACAGGGAGCCTGGGCATGCACCCGTCATGTAGCCACTTATGCCCACGTTAATATACTCTACTAATGAGAAACCTTTTTTTAATTAGCGAGAAGGGGTTTATTAGGCTGATTCACAGTGATGCCGTTATCTCAAGACGAAGGCACGCCGAAACCCGTGTTGGGGTACCGCCATCCCCAACCACATGTATTTTCATGGGTGAGTTACAAATACTCTTATTATCTATTGTTATTTGATATTGAATACAAGTGCTCTGTTTGTGACCTATGTGTAGTTGTATGCTATGGAAGCAGAGCCAGCGTCTTTGCCATTAACGGTTTTACTGCATAACCCCATGTATTCTGCGTGGGTCATGGATGGCGTCATTTTTGCCACCTCCTTATATTATGTGATTTTATTAATTGTATAGTCTAATAAAGATTTACCTTATGTAAGCATGCAGTGGGTGACATCGTAGATGGTAGGTATGTGTCACTGAGGCTGCTACGCTCAGTGATGTAAATCCCGGAGGTAAGTAGTGACCAGTGGTGGTAGATCACTGAGTTGGTGGTAGCTGGAATTTGGGTCCGGGATTTAGGAGTGACTGAAGAGCTTGGGTGGGAAGGTCAATCCCATACTCCATCTCGGGTGTTACCGCCACACACACAGGTGCGAGGGTGATTTTAAAAAGACACTCTGCCAGAGAGCAGGGTGTGTGGATGGTGGTCTGAGAGGAAGACTACTGAACCAAACCTCTTGGCAGTGAGGATTTGCTGGGAGAAAACTGCAGCTGGTGAGAAGCCTGTATCACTGTGTTTTGTTATTTCATTTGGACTGTTCTGTTATTTGAAGAAAGCAAGCCTGTACTGTACTGTGTGCCTAATAAACCCTGAAAAGAGACTGTTTGACTGGTCCCGTCTCACATATGGTGGAGGATGCGGGCAATTGGTTGCTAGGAGCAATGACATGAAAACCTGTCAGTGGTGAATGTCGTGGGTTAAGGCAGCAGCAGGATTGCAACAAGAATCTGTTGAAATGGAGGAGCTCCTCAAGCAGATGGTGCAGAGCAATCTGCAGCAGCGGCAGGCACTGTAGCAGCAGCAAAGAGCCCATGCAGAGGCTTTACAGGCTCAACGGCAGGCTAATGCGCAGCAACACGAGACTAACTGTCTATTGACTGAGCAAATTGCGGCCCTCAGAGATGCTGTGACAGCACCACAAGTGGTGCATATGGCTGGGCAAGGTTCAGGTGGTGTGCGGAAAACTGTGCAGTCTGCTTTACAGAGAATGACAAATGAGGACGACGTGGAGGCTTTGAACGTATTGCAGACAGAGAGAAACTGCCTGTAGATCAGTGGGCTGAGGTGCTGGCTCCATATTTGACTGGGGAGCCGCAGAAAGCATACTATGACCTGACCTTGCAGGATTCGAGAGACTACCGCAAATTAAAAGCGGAAATACTGGCTCGCATGGGAGTCAGTCCTGCACTCCAGGCCCAGCGGGTACAACAGTGGATCTTTTGCCAAGACAAACCACCGAGGTCACCGAGATGTTTGATCTGTTCCACTTGGCACGGAAGTGGTTGCAACCAGAGTCGTCGTCCCCAGAGCAGATGGTGGAAAAAGTGGTAATGGATCGTTACCTACACTCTCTTCCCGGGCCAGTACAACGCTGGGTTGCCCAGGGAGATCCCCAGAATGCTGACCAGCTGATAAACCTGGTTGAGAGGTACACTGCAGCGGAGAACCTCCTTGCAGGAGCTGAGAAAATAAAAATAACTCCCGGTAACCCCAAGGTTTATGCGGAACCCAGTAAGAGGGGGTTTAAACCCAGGGGAGAGCGGGGACAAGTGCCCGTGGAAACGAAAAAAGAATCACCAGAAACTGGTTCTAGACCTCCACCCCGCCGTCTTGTTTGTTGGAGGTGTCATAACCTGGGGCACATTGCCGCTCACTGTCCCATGACAAATGAACATATGGATTGTGATATGGCACGACGGTGCTCCCTGTTTGCCCATCCCGCCTGCAGTGCCATCCAGTACCAGGCAACCGGGCCTCATATGTGCCAGGTGACTGTCAATGCTAGCCCTGTGACTGCACTACTAGACTCAGGAAGCCTGGTTACACTTGTTAGAGAAAATCTTGTTCCCGTATTGCCGGCACCTGGACAGGGCATGGGGGTGATGTGTGTGCATGGGGATGTTAAGAACTATCCAGTTGCTCAGGTCACCATAGCCACTGAATGTGGGACTGTATTGCATACGGTGGGCATGGTGAAGAACTTATTGCATGCCATGATAATAGGGCGGGATCTTCCGTTGTTTTGGGAACTGTGGGGTAAAATGTCACCCAAACAAGTAAAATTTGCACCTGCTTATGATGTGTCTCATGTTGAGGAAATCACAAACCAGGCTATGCCTAGTGAACCAGCGGAGATAGTTGAGGGATTTCCGCTATCTGTCTTGGTGGGAGACGAGAGTGAGACCGTAGAATCTGAGCAGACCATACCCGTTCTGGATATCCCGCAAGGGAATTTTGGGACGGCCCAGGCGCAAGACCCCACTCTAAAAGGGGCTTTAGCAAATGTGACTGTTCTAAATGGTGTTCCCGAAGAGCCGGGTGCTGACCACAGGTATCCGTATTTTGAAATGCACAATGACCTCTTATATCGGGTTACCAAAGCTCACAATGAGGTGATAGAACAGTTAGTGGTTCCCGGGCCCTATAGAAAAATGGTCCTAGAAATGGCTCATACTCATGTGTTAGGGGGTCACCTAGGTACAGATAAAACCCGCGAACAAATATTTCAGAGGTTCTATTGGCCGGGGTGTTATAAAGAAATAGATGAATACTGCAAATCCTGCCCTACATGCCAATTAAAAGCCCCGCTGTCTCATTTTAAAAGTCCGTTGGTGCCACTTCCTATTATTGAGATACCATTTGAAAGGATCGCCATGGACTTAGTGGGACCATTAGACAAATCAGCTAGGGGACACCAGTATATTCTAGTAGTGCTGGATTATGCTACCCGGGATCCAGAGGCCGTGCCGTTACGAAGCTCCTCCGCTAAAACTATTGCTCGGTAGTTGTTTCATATATGCACGAGAGTGGGACTCCCCAAAGAAATCTTGACTGACCAAGGGACCCCATTTATGTCCAGGGTCATGGTCGAGCTGTGTAAACTACTGAAAATTAAACAGTTAAAAACTTCAGTGTACCATCCCCAAACTGATGGCCTTGTAGAAAGGTTCAATAAAACCTTGAAAGCCATGTTGAAAAAGGCCATTGAGAAAGATGGCAAGGATTGGGATTGTTTGTTGCCATATCTGTTGTTTTCAATCCGGGAAGTTCCTCAAGCTTCTACAGGGTTCTCACCTTTTGAGTTGCTTTATGGTAGACACCCTCGGGGTTTGCTTGATATAGCTAAGGAGACATGGGAGACTGAAGTTACTCCATACAGAAGTGTCATTGATCATGTGGTACAAATGCAAGAGAGAATTGCCAAGGTGATGCCCATAGTGAAGGAACATCTCCAGAGGGCCCAAGAAGCTCAGAGAAGTGTGTACAACCGTTCTGCCAGAATTAGAGAGTTCAAGCCAGGGGATCGGGTATTAATTCTGGTACCTACGGTTGAGAGCAAGTTATTGGCTAAATGGCAGGGACCTTTTGAGGTAATGGAAAAAGTTGGGGAAGTAAATTATAGAGTCCATCAGCCAGGGAAAAGGAAACCAGTGCAGGTCTATCATGTAAACTTAATGAAACCTTGGAGAGAACGGGAGTCCTTGTCAGCTACGCTCTTATCTCCCACTGTTTCCGGTCCTGAGTTTGGAAAAGTGACAATTGCTAGTTCCTTATCACGTCCCCAAAGACAGGAAACTAAAGAGTTGTTGCAACGTAATACGGACATATTCTCTAGCTTACCAGGTTGCATTAATGTGGTGGAACATGATGTCATCACTGAACCCCACATAAGGGTTAAAGTAAAACCGTATCGCATCCCAGAAGCCCGTAGACAAGCAGTCTCAGAAGAGGTTCAGAGGATGTTACAATTAGGGGTAATTGAAAGGTCCAAAAGTGAATGGTCCAGCCCAATTGTGTTGGTCCCAAAACCAAATGGAAGCTGGCGCTTTTGTAATGACTTTCGGAAACTTAATGAGGTTTCCAAGATGGATGCTTACCCTATGCCTAGGGTGGATGAACTGGTTGAAAGGTTGGGTCCCGCCAGGTATATAACCACATTAGACCTCACCAAAGGGTATTGGCAAATACCATTAGCAAAAGAGGCCCGAGAGAAAACAGCCTTTTCTACGTCAGAGGGATGTTTCCACTATGTGAGGATGCCATTTGGGTTGAAAGGGGCCCCTGCTACATTTCAAAGGGCAATGGATGACATTTTGCTTCCCCACAGGGAATATGCAGCAGCCTACTTAGATGACATTGTTATCTACAGCCTGGATTGGAAAAGCCATTTAAGTAAAGTCCAGGCCGTTCTAGACTCACTCAGAGAAGCAGGGTTTACAGCCAACCCAGAGTAGTGTGCCATAGGTATGGAGCAGGCCAAATACTTGGGTTATGTTGTGGGAAGAGGCATGATTAAACCCCAGGCCAACAAGGTAGAAGCCATACAGAGGTGGCCCCGGCCTCTTACAAAAAAAAACAAGTGCAGGCTTTTTTAGGGATAGTCGGGTATTACCGGCGATTTGTCCCCAACTTTGCCAGTATTGCTGCTCCTTTGTCTGACCTCACGAAAGGGAAAAAGTCAGTTATGGTTCAGTGGTCCCCGGAGGCAGAAAAGGCATTTGTAGAACTAAAGTCCGTTCTTTGTAGGCAACCAGTGCTAATAGCGCCAGATTTCTCCAAGGAATTTATAGTACAGACAGATGCATCAGAGGTGGGACTAGGGGCTGTTATGTCCCAGGAGGTTAACAGAGAAGAGCATCCTGTCATGTATCTAAGTAGGAAACTGAACCCCTGTGAGAGGAATTACTCGATTGTGGAACGGGAATGTCTGGCAATAAAATGGGCCCTAGAGTCCCTAAGGTATTACCTGCTAGGCAGAAAGTTCAGACTCGTCTCAGACCATGCCCCACTGAAGTGGATGAGTCAAAACAAGGGAAATAATGCTAGGGTAACAAGGTGGTTCCTGGCATTACAGGATTTTGATTATGTGGTGGAACACAGGCCAGGTAAATTGCACATCAATGCAGATGCCCTGTCAAGAGTCCATTGTTTGGTTATGGAAGGTGCCAAGCCCCCCGGCTTTAGGCAGAGGGGGGGGGGGATATGTAAGCATGCAGTGGGTGACATCATAGATGGTAGGTATGTGTCACTGAGGCTGCTACGCTCAGTGATGTAAATCCCGGAGGTAAGTAGTGACCAGTGGTGGTAGATCACTGAGTTGGTGGTAGCTGGAATTTGGGTCCGGGATTTAGGAGTGACTGAAGAGCTTGGGTGGGAAGGTCACTCCCATACTCCATCTCGGGTGTTACCGCCACACACACAGGTGCGAGGGTGATTTTAAAAAGATACTCTGCCAGAGAGCAGGGTGTGTGGATGGTGGTCTGAGAGGAAGACTACTGAACCAAACCTCTTGGCAGTGAGGATTTGCTGGGAGAAAACTGCAGCTGGTGAGAAGCCTGTATCACTGTGTTTTGTTATTTCATTTGGACTGTTCTGTTATTTGAAGAAAGCAAGCCTGTACTGTACTGTGTGCCTAATAAACCCTGAAAAGAGACTGTTTGACTGGTCCCGTCTCACACTTATTTAATGGGTACTTTGTGGACTCGTTTTCTTGTGTAGGTTGTTTAATGTAGAAAAAAAAAACATGGAATAAAAACCTAAGTCCAAACTTCTGACTGGTCCTGTACGCTGAGGATTTCATGCTTTGTAATGCAAAGGGACAAATCTGCCTGCAACTCACCCATGGCAGACTTTGCACACCAAAATGTGTCCTGTATCCCCAATCAGTTTATGACGCGTTTTTCACGAGCATGAAAAAAAACAACTGAAGAACGCTCAACATCTCCTACTAATAATCAGTGAAAAATGCATTGCGCCCGGATTGCAGCCGTATGCCTTCCATTTTTCACTCAAGCCCTATTCTTTTCTATGGAGTCAAGGTTGTGGGAAAAACGTATAGTATAGAATATGCTGAACGCAGAGATGATCAGTGAAAAACAATGACCGTGTACACAGATCCACTGAAATGAATGGGTCAGGATTAAGTCCAGATGCTGTCCATTAACAACACGCATCATATCTGGACAGAAAACCCGTTCATGTCAAAAAGACCTTAGTGGTATACTGAAAATATATGCCATACATGTTTGATTCAATTTCTGGAATTTTCACCTACTGCAAACACGGGTGTCCCATTCTTCCCTGTTAGCACTCCAAAATGGAACAGAACATGCATGTGGCTCTCTAATATACGGTAGCAACGTGTTTCACTACTCCCATATACTACAATGATGACATCTGCATGTATGTATGGCCACCTCTCCACCTTATCTACTCCACACAGAGGTCAGGGGACCTTCATTCTGCAGATAGTAACCCATCCCTGGTCCCACCCCAGATGCCACTCCTATTCTCCCTTACATGAAAATACAACAGCAGCCATCAGACAAAGATAAGCATGTCTGCGATTAGATGGTTTGGGGGCCACGCATTGTGGCAATCTGAGCCACGTGTGGCAACACAGGTCACTGCTTTAAATTTAATTTGTGCTTTAATTAAACTTTTGGTATGTTACGGGAACATATCAAAATTTTAGATTGGTGCAGGTCTGAGCGCTGAGACCCCCCAATGATCTCTAGAATCATGGGAGAAAAGCGGATCCTTTGTGCGTTCTCTCTTCTCACTGCGAGACGGACTAAACAGAAAGTGTATGGGCCTGTCCCACTGCCGTCTTGGGCAGCGAGGAGAATGCTAAGCATGTGCTTCTCAATCCTTGTTTTACAGATCAATGGGGGTCTCAGCCCTAAGACCATCACCAATGTAAACTTTTAATATGTCCCTATAACAATAAAAAAAGTTTATTAAGAATGAACACATGACACTTATATATATATATATATATATATATATGAAGGCTGGAAGAAGGCTCTTGTGAGCCGAAACGTCGCAAAGTTGCCAAAGTTATGGGTGAATAAAGTTCCACTTATTTTTCATTTTTATCTGGAGTGCAGTCCTATTTCTCTCAAGCCGTATTGTTGGGGCATTGCACCCGTCTCCTGGTGGTGCTCCCGCTGGATTTTCTTCAATATATATATATATATATTATTAATTTTTTTTTGCTACATTTATTTTACTTACCTAGTACCAAGATATTCTGAACCTCAGTCTGAGGTGGTCTGTCTTCTAGAAAAGACTACTACGCTGTAACTTTTTTATGACTTCTAGGATGCCCACACAACAGGAAAATCTTGTCCCTTGACGGGTAGGTATTGTGAGAAGTGTCATTTTGCTTCTCGATGGGTGGTTTGTCATCATTTAATCATTTGCAATAGTTTACAAACTCTCTAGGCCATACTAATATCAATCTGTAGGTCTGTTTTGTGTCTTCATTTTACAATGAGTGCGACATACCACCACACATTTCCTGCTGTGTGTGACATCTGCTGGATAGAATATTGTTTAACTATTGTCAAAAACGTCTAATAAAGCAAAAATGGACTGGAAGCGACTCAAAGGCTTGAAATAAATTTCCACTCTATGCAAACCTGTGCCAGCGAAAAACTTCGCGGTCCAGATGTTCTCCGTTTTACTGCTGTTGTGTTTAGACATGGTCTTACATTGAGCTATGACAGAACAATTAGCTATTTCATGAGGAAAAAATAAAACAAAGCAGCGATTTTCGAGTCTAGAAGTGGACTCAATTAGCATGTTCCAGTTTTAATTACAGCATTTCCAATATATAAGACTGGGTGGCATTTCTGGGTACAGTTTACAGGGTACAATGTTGTTAAGTCAGCATCAGATTGCAACTAATTTGGGCAACACTGTGGACTTCTGACAAACATACAAAACACGGTCACTGATCTCATGTAGATGGCATCTGTCCACAGCTAAATCTGTAGTCCAACACTACTCCTCCAAAGTGATCACAGGGGAGTTAGAAAAGCTGAACCAGTTGGGTCACTCCGGCACTGGTTACAGCAAAGCTTCCTAACCAAAGTTTTCTGGAACCTGGACAAGAATTACCCAGAATCTACAAACCTCAAAACCTGTTGCCTTCGTAGTAGAGATGGAAAGCTTATTTCAGTCTGCTCAAAGATACTTGCCGAAAACAGGTGTTAACGCAGATAATTGTAGAATGTTAAAAGGGGTTTTCCGACTTTCATATACTAATAACATCCTCAGGATAGGTCATCAGTATCCGATTGCTGAGGGTCCGACAGCCGGGATACCCGGCAATCAGCTCTTGAGGAAACTGCAGTGCTGTGGTGAGTGCTGCTGCCTTCTCACAGCTTACCAAGCACAGCACATTTTATAGCGGCTGTGCTTGGTATGACAGCTCGGCCCCATTCACTTAAATAGGATTGAGCTGTGCTTATGTCATGAGACCAATCACCTGCCTAACTTCAAGAAGGCTGGGGCACTAACAGGAGCAAGTGGAGAGGGAGCGGCAGTTGCAGAGAGCGCTGAGCCTATAGGAGTAACGGCAACTCACCCGTTGGTCCTAGAGGCTCATTTGCATACATTAATACATAATTATTCTCAGCAATGTGGGCACATATGAACACAGATGCCTTCAGCTGCCAAGTGCACATGTAACAGGTCAGCCAGTTTCATAGGTACAAATCTGCTGACAGATGCCCTTCAAGGTGTTTGACTTTTCTTGGTGTTTGCATTGTCTGATCAGTTTTTAGACAGATTTTTAATACACATATATAATAAACTGTAAAGCCCCCAAGTGGCATTACCACTCCTACACCCTGCTTCTGTCTGTATATGCAATAACCATGTCATCTTATGCCTTTAATTCAGGTCCTCCATGTAGTGTGCATTTCTTCCTATGCATTAGTGTTTGTTCATGTAATAACCTGGTTCCCCAGCGGGTGGCAGCATACTTGGCAGTGCTACTCTACAGAGGGTGGAACCTGGCTTTCCAGCTCTCTTAGACTCTCCTTCAAGAAGAAAGTATGATCTAGCTAGAACCAGTTAGTTCCTGTACTCCATGCTGTAGGGAGAAACGCAGACGCTCGTCCCTGTGGGACTGAGCTCTCCCTAAAAGCCAGCCAGGACAAGAAGTTCCTAGGATCACACTGAGAGACAGACTTAGAACAACAGCATCAAGCAGAAAGGAAAGCATTCCTATTTAATATTGATATTGCTGACATAGCAGACCTGAGAGAGTACACTACAGATTCAGCAGAGAGAAGTTTGTTTTGCAGAAGATGTTTGCCTGCCAAAGTCCTGCTAAAACCTGTTGGGAACCAAGACAAGTTCTGTGGATTGTTTGGATTACCGTTTATTACAAGTAAAAGCAATTGTTCAACGTTTAACCAAGTCTGGACTCAACTTTATTTCTACACTATCCAAGTTAACTACCCCTTTTGCACTGCTTCGGACGACCACGTCTTGGATCCAACCGCATCCAGGTAAGGAGCGCCGTGACATGTGCAACACAACATCTTCAGGGATATTGCGGCCACTTCTACACCACCCTGGCAATCCTACACCTGGGTACCAACAATTCACTTAAAGGGAGTCTTGTGCTTCCGTTGCTGGAAGGCAACTGGCGTCACGACTACTTACTCTAACAGAGGGATATATAAACGAAAAAACCTCTTAAAGGGTAAAGAATACCCCAAACGCTGAACCCGTCCGTTGCAGAACTAATAAAGAACATACATTTTTGGCGTTTGGGGACTGGATGCAACAGTGATGTATCTTATACTGGCAATTGCCACTGCACTTTGTGAACAATCTGTGGCAGGAGACTCAAACTGGCAGTGTGAAGAACGGCACTGGAGAAAGGGACTATGACATCTTCTGGTCCCTGGATTATTTACTTCCAGCCAGGGTATGGACATAGCTAGTGTTGAGCGAAGCGAGCTTCGGATGCTTCATCCGAAGTCGCTTGGTTAAAAACTTTGGAACAATACTGTACGGAGATTCTTCTCCGTACAGTATTAGAATGTATGGGCTCCGATGAGCAAAAAGTTAGCAATTCACAAAGTCACGCGTGACTTCATTGAATAACTTTGGTAGTTGATTTTTAAAGTGGAAACCCACTTTAAAACTTGTAAACAAACTCTGCTTTGGTTCCGACATGTACCTTGTAACCAAAGTTCAGTTTAAAGTTTTTAAGTGGTCTTCCACTTTAAAAATCAAATACCAAAGTTATTCAACAAAGTCAAACATGAATTTGTGAATAACTAACTTTGTCTCATCGGAGCCCATACATTCTAATACTGTCTGGAGACGAATCTCCGTACAGTATTATTCCAAAGTTTTGAACGAAGTGACTTCCGAAGCTCGCTTCCCTCAACACTAGACATAGCCAATCAATGACTGAGGTGACCATGTCCCTACCCTGGCTGGAAGTCAACAAGTCAGGGGCGCTAAGTAGTAAAGAATCCTGGAAAACCCATTTAAGGGCACTTTGCTTCCTGTAAACTTTTTTATGAAGGCTGTGTGGTTGGCTCTTTTTAGTCAATGTCCAACCATAAGGCCTCTGGAAATAGTCAGGAGATGGCAGAAGATAAAGTGCCACACAGCTTTGCTAATGCAGCTACCAGTTTGTTCTAGCAACTGGCAGGAAAGGAAAGAGATATGCAGTCAATGTTTAGCAGAATATTGTCAGGTTCACAATGTGCTTTCTTTTTTTAACACATAACCAACAAAATCACAAGTGCAGAAAAAAAGACCCCTCTTGATGTTAGTTTCATTCTCCAGGTCAGTATGATTACAACAATACCACATTTGTAGTTTTTCTTGTATTTTAATACTGAAAAAAATAAAAATATTTGCCATATTTTAACCCCTATAACTTTTTTATATTTAGGTCTTAGGCTACTTTCACATTAGCGTTTTTTGCGGATCCATCATGGATCTGCAAAAACGCTTCCGTTACAATAATACAACCGCTTGCATCCGTCATGAACGGATCCGGTTGTATTATGTCTTCTATAGCCATTGTGCCAGAGAAAAAGGATCCATCCACATTGACTTACATTTTGTGCCAGGACTGATCCGTTTGGCTCCGCTTTGTCAGGCAGACAGCAAAACCCTGCAGGCAGTGTTTTGCTGTCCGCCTCTAGAGCGGAATGGTGACTGATCGGAGGCAAACTGATATTCAACCCATATAATGCCTGGGCCCATCACACAGGTTGTACTTACTCCCAGATGCCGGGAAACAAGTTAAGTACAACCTGTGTGAGGGGCCATGGTATTGGAGAGGGGAATTAAAGGGGTTGGATAACCCCTTTAACGAGCTGTGTATGGGCTTGCGGGATGATCTGTACTTTTAAGTGATTTTGAAGTGTGTGTGACCCTTTGATCACTTTTTATAAATTTTTTGGAGGAGTTAAAGTGACAAAAAATGGTGAACTGGCCATTCAGATTTTTTTTCCCGTTACTCCATTCACCGTATGGGATAAATATTGTTATATTTTAATACTGTAGTAAGGGTGTTATGGTGATGCTTAATTTTTTTTTTAATTGCTCATTTTTATTATTATTTTGGGGAAAGGGGGGTGATTTGAACTTTTATAATTTTTTATATTTAAAATATTTATTTGAACTTTTTTAAGTCATTAGATTGCCAATTGTATTCTGTGATGTGTATTTATCCATCACAGAACACACCATTCACTGTATTCCAATACAGTGCAGTTACCGGCAGGCCTGTATTGGAAGATACCAGTGATCGGTATCGGAGCCTGCTTGAGGTTATGATCTCTCGCTGGCATATAACAGCTTCCCCAATCTCAGCCAGGGAAGGCTGTTACTAGCGCAGGAGCATCTGAGGGATTAAATGTCTGATCAGCCTTACGGCTGATCGCAGACTTTCAACCTGGGCCTCTGTCGTTTGAAACAGCAGAAACCAGGCAGCTATAACGCCCAATGCACTTGCGAGCGGACGCCATCTTTAAAGTGACGACTTCTACCATACAAATACGGCGGAGGTCGCAAAGGGGTTAAAGTGAAACATCAAGGAAAACCAAAAGCTCCCCAGCTATCACACAGGTCAGATGTTAGTTGATGTAAAGCCTGTTTTACACAGGCTGATTGAGCAAGTGATTGTCGGGAGGAAAGCCCTCCCTCCCAGCAATCACCTGCTTGCTAGCGGAGGAGACCACTGCTATTACATGCAGCAATCTCCTCCGCAGCTCGTTTATTGGGCAATGGGTGGCAGTATAACACTGTCAGATGATCGCTAACAAGCGTTCATACAAATGCTCATAAGCGATCATCTGCCAAAAAATTTGCAGGTTTAATACAGCCTTAAGCCTTCATTATGTACATTACTTAAGAAGATAATCCCAACAGCTTTTAAAAGACTGCCCACTCCTTTAATTGACCAGTTGATCACCACAGGTCTTATTGCTGAAACCATTTTCTGATCAGCCATTTTCTGCAGGGGAAAATCTCCTACATAGTTGTGCAATCCCTCCAAATTAGACTTATAACGGTAGCCCCAGGGGACGGGCCTGCTTAGTGTTCACTAATGGAGCTCGAGAGAAAAGGGCGTCCTGATGGGAAAAGCCTTTAGGGGGGATTTATCGAGCCCTGCACTCCAGAATTATGCCTTTAAAAAGTCAAGAAATATGGCCTTTGTGACCTTTAGCATTTTTTCACCGCTCAACTGAGTTTTGAAAAGTGGGCAGGAAAGCGAGCGTGGTTAGTTTCACTCAATATTTATAACTTGAACTTAAAAAAAAAAAAAAAAAGTCACAAGAAAGTCCCACAGTCATTACAGTAGGGAGTTGCAGAAAGCTCTAGTACCATTTCTAAACAAAAGTGTTAGGCCTCATTCACATGAGCGACACGGAATGTTTCAGGATCTGTTCAGGGAAAAACTGATCGTTTTGCTCACAAATTCAATCAGTTTTTTTCTGTGATTATGTTCAGTGTGTGTGTTTTTTCACACGTGAAGAAGAACTGAAGAGTAAGGGCACTTTCACACTTGCGGCAGAGGATTCCGGCAGGCAGTTCCATCGCCGGGAACTGCCTGCCGGATCCGGCAATCCGGACGCAAACGGATGCATTTGTGAGACGGATCCGGAGACGGATCCGTCTCACAAATGCATTGCAATACCGGATCCGTCTTTGCCGGAACACTTGGGGCCGGATCCGGCATTAATGCATTTCAATGGAAATTAATGCCGGATCCGGCATTCCAGCAAGTGTTCAGGATTTTTGGCCGGAGAGAAATCTGCAGCATGCTGCGGTATTTTCTCAGGCCAAAAAACGTAAGAGGGACTGAAATGATGCATCCTGAACGGAATGCTCTCTATTTAGAATACATTAGGATAAGGCCTCATGCACACGACCGTTGTGTGCATCCGTGGCCGTTGTTCCGTTTTCCGTGATTTTCTGCGGACCCATTGACTTTCAATGGGTTAGTTGAAAACTCGGAAAATGCACCGTTGTTCATCCGCGGCCGTGATACGTGTTTCCTGTCCGTCCAAAAAATATGACCTGTCCTATTTTTTGGACGGACAACAGTTCACGGACCCATTCAAGTCAATGGGTCCGTGAAAAAACACGGATGCACACAAGATTAGGATCCGCATCCGTGATCCGTGGCCGTAGGCTACTTTCACACAGACGGATCGCAGATCCGTCTGCATAAAAGCTTTTTCAGAGCTGAGTTTTCACTTTGTGAAAACTCAGATTCGACTGTATATTCTAACACAGAGGCGTTCCCATAGTGATGGGGACGCTTCAAGTTAGAATATGCTAAGAACTGTGTACATGACTGCCCCCTGCTGCCTGGCAGCACCTGATCTCTTACAGGGGGCTGTGATCCGCACAATTAACCCCTCAGGTGCCGCACCTGAGGGGTTAATTGTGCGAATCATAGCCCCCTGTAAGAGATCAGGTGCTGCCAGGCAGGAGGGGGCACACCCCCCTCCCTCCCCAGTTTCAAATTCATTGGTGGCCAGTGTGCCCCCCTCCCTCCCTCCCTCCCCTGTATTACATTCATTGGTGGCCAGTGGGCCCCCCTCCCTCCCCTGTATTACTGTACATTCATTGGTGGCCAGTGGGCCCCCCCTCCCCTGTATTACTGTACATTCATTGGTGGACAGTGGGCCCCCCTCCCTCCCCTGTATTACTGTACATTTATTGGTGGACAGTGGGCCCCCCTCCCTCCCCTGTATTACTGTACATTCATTGGTAGTAGCGTCCTGGTTGCCATGGCTACCGATCGGAGTCCCAGCGATTAAACTGGGACTCCGATCGGAACTCTCCGCTGCCACCAATGATGGGGGGGGATTTTAATTAGGAGGGGGAGGGAGGGGGGCCCACTGGCCACCAATTAATGAACAGTAATACAGGGGAGGGGGGGGGCCCACTGGCCACCAATGAATGTACAGTAATACAGGGGAGGGAGGGGGGGCCGCACTGGCCACCAATAAATGTACAGTAATACAGGGGAGGGAGGGGGGGCCGCACTGGCCACCAATAAATTTAAAACTGGGGAGGGAGGAGGGTGTGCCCCCTCCTGCCTGGCAGCACCTGATCTCTTACAGGGGGCTATGATACGCACAATTAACCCCTCAGGTTAATTGTGCGGATCACAGCCCCCTGTAAGAGATCGGGTGCTGCCAGGCAGCAGGGGGCAGTCATGTACACAGTTCATAGTATATTCTAACTTGAAGCGTCCCCATCACTATGGGAACGCCTCTGTGTTAGAATATAATGTCGGATATGAGTTTTCACGATCTAACTCAAATCCGATGGTATATTCTAACATAGAGGCGTTCCCATGGTGATGGGGACGCTTCAAGTTAAAATATACCATCGGATTGGAGAAAACTCAGATCCGATGGTATAATAGGGACTCCTGACTTTACATTGAAAGTCAATGGGGGACGGATCCGTTTGCACAATTAACCCCTCACAATTAACCCCGCACCATATTGTGTCAACGTCAAACGGATCTGTCCCCATTGACTTGCATTGTAAGTCAGGACGGATCCGTTTGGCTCCGCACGGCCAGGCGGACACCAAAACGACTTTTTCCTTCATGTCCGTGGATCCTCCAAAAATCAACGAAGACCAACGGAAGAAAAAACGGACACGGATCACGGACCTACGGACCCCGTTTTTGCGGTCGTGTGCATGAGGCCTAAAACTGATCCGTTTTTTCCGATATTGAGCCCCAAGGACGGAACTCAATATCGGAAAACAAAAACGCTAGTGTGAAAGTACCCTAACAATCTACATCTCCTAGCCATCATCAGTAAAAAACGCATTGCATCCAGGTGTTTTAAGTTTTTCACACAAGCCCCAGTCACTTCTATGGAGCCATAGCTGCGTAGAAAACGCACATGCTGGGATTTTTGCTGAACGCAGAGATGATCAGTGAATAACAACGCTGATGAGCAAAGACCCACTGACAGGAATGGGTCAGGATTCAGTCCGGATGCTATGTGTTCACTACACGCAACACTTCCGGGCAGAAAACTCACGTGTGTGAAAGAGGCTTTAGATTTTAAGATGAGCTAAGTTTAACAAACATTTGATAAATTTGAAGCAACCAACACAGACTCGAGCACTGAATTCAAATATTGCCTGCATAATAAATTCCCCCTTAGGAGCCGTTCACATGGCGGGTTTAACTGCAGAAATTTAGCCGAAATTCTGCCTCCCATTCATTTCAATGGGAGGCAACACTGAAAATCGTGGAGTGGCGACTTAAAGTGCAGCAAGAAAGGACATGTCTCATCTTGGTGCGGCCTTGGCTTTAAGCCGCCCCTCTGCAATCTTCAGCACCGCCACCCATTGAAATTAATGGGATGTAGAAACCATGCTGCCGCCGGCTAAATTTCAGCGTATGTGTCCGTGCCAAAGTTCCACGGAAAAAGATGTCATTTGAACATGTTTCAAAGTGTCATTATCACGAAGGACAAGGCAAAGTACTGCATTTTCATATGGTAGACATCTGGCTACAATTCAGTAGAAAAGCTGGAACATATTATCATCATGTATTTGAAAGCGCCATTAAAAGGGTTGTCCCCCAAAAAATGTTCAGCAGTTTTCAAACTAGCACCTGGATCTGAATATTTTTGTAACTGCAGGTTACTAAAGATTTTGTATAACCACTGAGTTATTCAGTAAAATGTATCACCTGCTGCTTGTTCTTTTTCTTATTTCTCTGTCCACCTCACTGAGGTGGACACGCATGCTCAGTTCTATCCTCTGAGAGAGAGAACAGCTGAAAGGACAAACCCCCTGAGTTGAAGCTTAAAATAAGTTTAGCAGAGCAATTGGAACAATGAATGGGGAGATCTCTGGATCCATGTGAGGTAATTTCACGGATGAGGTATAGGAGGAAACACCAAACTAACAACCAGGAGGGAAAGGGAAAGCCACTAGGCCTCAACGCTAGTGAAAGTAAAAGGTCACCTCCTAGTAACCCTACTCCTGGCCCTGACTCCTAACCGTATGGGCACCCCTTGAAGGTAGAAATGATCATGCCCTGGAACCTGGGACCCTGGAGACCCCAGAGATCCCTAAGAATATTGTCAGGGCTGAGGCAACCCGTTCCTTCCCCGATGAAGGAACAGGCGACTCCCTGAGGCCTAGTAACAAAAAGCAACGAAGGGAAAATAAAACACAAACAAACGCGACACTTAACTTCTGTAGTGATGAAAGAACAGGAACACCAGAGACGACCTCACACCACCTCTGCCAAACCCAAATGAAGCCGTCTACCACACAGTCAGAAGGGTGGGGCAACACTAAATAGGGTAGAGTAATGAGTACTAAGCTACACCTGAAACAGGGTATGAGGTCACAAACACTGAATAAAATGTAATCAAAGAGGCTGTTAGATTCCTCCAGGCTCCGCCAGTCTCCTTGAACTCCTGACATCTGTCACAGAAAAAAACATGACAGTACCCCCCCCCCACCCCTTCTACGGGTGACCTCTGGGCACCCAGGACCAACCTTATCAGGATGAGCTCTGTGAAAGGCCTTCACAAGACGATAAGCATTAACATCGGTCACGGGATCCCACATCCTCTCCTCTGGTCCGTACCCTTTTCAGTGGACAAGATACTGGAGGGATCTATGGAGAACTCGGGAGTCCACAATCCTATAATTACCGTCCACAATGACAGGAGCGGGAGGCAAGGAGGACGGTTCAACAGGTTCGACACATTTTTGCAACGACTTATGAAATACGTTATGAATTTTCAAAGCATGAGGAAGTTCAAGATGGAAGGCTACAGGGTTAACAATGGCAATGATCTTATATGGACCAATAAATCTTGGGCCCAACTTCCAAGAAGGTACCTTAAGCTTAATGTTTCTTGTGGACAGCCACACAGAATCACCCACTCTCAGGTCAGGACCATTCATACGTCATGAACACCACTCCTCCTGATTCTCCGAAACATAACATCTCAAGTAAGTTTCCAGATTCTGATTAGTGCGCTCAGTCTGTCCGTTCGACTGAGGATGAAAAGCCGAAGAAAAGGACAATTGTACCCCAAGTACAGAATGCCTTCCAGAATCTGGACACAAACTGAGTCCCCCGATCAGACACCACATCAGAGGGAATGCCATGTAGTTTCACAATGTTATCAATGAACACCTGTGCAAGAGTTTTGGCATTAGGTAACACAGATAATGCTATAAAATGCGCCATCTTACTAAAACAATTAACTACCACCAGAATCAATGTAAAATCCATGGATAAATGAGTCCAAGGTCTGGACGGGATGGGTAACGGGATAAGGGATCCGGAAGGCCGAGTATGTGTCCCTTTAGCACGAGCACAGATACAACAGGCTGACACATAGTCCCTAACACGCAGCCCCGGCCACCAAAATCTATGAGAGATGAGATCAACAGTGGATCTGCTCCCAGGGTGTCCAGCAAGCACCGTACTCCGATGCATCCTCCTGGGCCTCTAACACCTTTGCCTCAAGATCAGGATATAGGGCAGAAATGACTACCCCTTCAGACAAATTAGGACTATGATCTTTAGAATCACCCCCCCAGGAAAGCTGCATGACAAAGCATCCGCCTTGACGTTCTTAACCCCAGGGCGGTAAGTGACAATGAAGTTAAATCTGTTAAAAAACAACGAGCATCTGGCCTGCCTTGGGTTCAGTTATTTAGCCGACTCCAGGTAAGCCAGATTCTTATGATCAGTAATCACCGTAATAGGATGAATTGCTCCTACTAACCAATGACGCCATTCCTCAAAAGCCAACTTGATGGTCAGCAATTCTCTAATACCCACATCATAATTTTTTTCAGCAGTCGAAAGTTTTTGGGAGAAAAAAGCACATGGGTGCCATTTACTAGGTGAAGGACCATGCGACAAAACTGCTCCCAGCCCTACCCCAGACCCGTCAACCACTACAATGAATGGCTGTGACACGTCCGGTTGTACCAGAGTAGGGGCTTAAGCAAAATATTCCTTAACAGCAGAAAATGCTTGTAATGCCGCATCAAACCAAACAGCAACATCGGCACCTTTCCTAGTCATGTCTGTTAAAGGTTTAACCACAGTCGAATAGTTCAAGATGAATTAAAGGTAGTAGTTGGTGAACCCCAAAAACCGCATAAGCGCTTTCAGATTTTCGGGTCGATCCCAGTCCAACACGGCACGGACTTTCTCGGGATCCATCCAAAAACCTGAGGATGAAAGCAGGTAACCCAGGAATTGCACTTCCTGAACTGCAAATACACACTTTTTTATCTTAGCATACAACTTATTCTCCCTTAGGATCTGTAACACCTGTCTCATATGATCCTGATGAGTCTCCATGTCTGGAGAATAAATTAGTATGTCATCCAGATATACAACAACAAACCTCCCCACCAGATGATGGAAGATGTCATTGACAAAGTGTTGAAAAACTGCTGGAGCATTGGTTAACCCAAAGGGCATGACCAGATTCTAAAAATGACCCTCAGGGGTATTAAAAGCCGTCTTCCATTTCTTCCCCTCCTTGACCCTTACCAAACTATATGCCCCCCTCAGATCCAATTTAGAGAACACCTTGGTACCGACAACCTGATTAAACAAATCCGGAATTAAAGGAAGGGGTAAGGATCACGGACGGTAATACGGTTGAGCTCACGGACGTCCAGACATGGCCTAAGAGTACCATCCTTTTTTTTTTTTACAAAGAAAAACCCAGCAGCCACTGGGGATTTGGATGGTTTGATATGTCCCTTCGCCAAACTCTTGGCGATATACTCTCACATGGCCTTTCTTTAGGGTTCCGAAAGATTATACAACCTAGATTTGGGCAGTTTAGCTCTGGGAATAAGATTAACAGGACAATCATATTCCTGACGCGGAGGTAACTCCTGGTTACCACTCTCAGAAAATTCGGAAATAAAAGCAGGTACAGTTTTAGTGGTAACCACAGAGAACAATGTATTAAGACAGTTGTCCATGCAAAATTCACTCCAATCGAGAATCTGTCACGCTTGCCAGTCGATGGTCGGGTTATGTTTTCTTAACCATAGTAAGCCCAAAACCAACGGAGAAGGCAGACCTTCCAGCACAAAATATGAAATGGCTTCCTGATGAAAATCACCCACTTTTAAATGGATTTCATTCACCACCTGCGATAAGCATTTTTTGGTAAGAGGTGCACAAAAAATTGCAAAGACAGAAATACTTTTCTCTAATGCACTAGTGGTCAACTCATGAATATGAACAAACTGTCCATAAATCAGGTTAACCCCTGCCCCACTGTTGATAAATGTCGATAAATACCTTGATTTCCATAGTTTTGGACTCTAACGCCACCTCGATAGACAGGAGAATTCGGGTACTACCAGTAAATGGTACCACAGGTGTTTTTATCATAAGTGTCAAAGGAAGCCGCCACCTTATTTGACAGTACGTCCTGAGGGTGAGGACCCTTAGATCTCCCCCTCAGGCGTCTATCAAGACGTACAGCAAGGGACATAGCTGCAGCCTCTCAGATAGACCCTGACAGAACTGGCTACGGAGAGCAGGATCATTCCACTCCGTACCCGTAGCCCATCTCCTAAATTCAGAGCAATAGATTTCTGTGGAGCGTTCTCCCCGACGTAAACCATGTAACTTGGTCTTAGCCTGAGAGATCTGGGTCATCATAAATAAGAGGTAATAGGTAAAGAGATTCGCTCACCTTTGCCTTCTCAGGGTAGGTGCTCTAATTCAAAATTGATACATCCCTCAATGCTTAGTCTAATTTATATTGAAATATAGGATTGGCACTCATATATGGAAAAAGACACTATTTATTAATTGGTCAACTGTTTCAATATTATACTTTTCTCAATAGATGGATCATACATGGAAAGAAATATGTATAAGATGGGTGTCGACCAATGACAAATACAATATGGATAAAATACAGATGAGAATTATCATAATCATCATAAATAAGACCCAAGGCTCTAAAAAATTCATCTACCAACTGAAGGGACGGTGATCTGGTCAGCAGAGAAAAAGCC